>NC_136065.1:1592899476-1595414630 GCF_964261635.1 Lissotriton helveticus
GGCATTTATTTATTTATGGGTTTGTATAGCGCTTGAATCACTCCGGCAGGAGTATCTCTGCGCTTTTTGACCGGTAATCAAGGACATGCTGTTGGGAAAGGTGTTATATTTCATTTTTGAATAAGATGGTCTTTAGGGATTTTCGAAATTTTAGGTGCTCTTTACATTGTCTTAAAGCCAGGGGTAGCTTGTTCCACAGATTGGGACCTATCGTGGACAGTGCTCTGCCTCCATGTCTGACTTTTTTGATATGGGGGACCACAAGGAGGAGATTATTACTTGATCTGAGGGATCGTGTTGGAACATAAGGAACAAATTTCCGCTCGAGATAGGTGGGTCCTTGTCCGTTCAAGCCCTTGTGGATCAGGCAGCATATTTTAAATTTTGCCCTTTGTCTGACTGGGAGCCAGTGTAGTTGGTCCAGAAGGGGTTTGGAGGCAGTTCTTGGGGGAGCATTCAGCACCAGGCGGGCTGCCGTGTTCTGAATGACTTGTAGCTTATCTAGCACTCCTTCATTGGTAGAAAGTAGCAGACCGTTGCAATAATCGATCCGACTCAGAATCAGCGCTTGAACGAGGGTTTTCCTTACTACGTTAGGTAAGAGAGGAATTTTTTTTCGGAGCAAGCCTATTGTGTGGTAACATATCCCTGAAATATAGGTGGTGTGCTGTTTTAGTGACAGGTCGTGATCAAGCCGGATTCCCAAATTCTTCACGACCTGTTTTGGTTCAGGGACTGCTCCTAGCTCTAGTGGCCACCATTCTGGGGTCCATAATATCTTAGCTTCCCCAAATAACATGATCTCCGTTTTACTAACGTTACATTGGAGATAGTTGGTGGACATCCATCTTGCCACTTCTCTCATGCCTAATGAAAAGGAGTTCCTAACCTCCGTGGAAAGGGTTTTGAAGGGGAAAAGGAGCTGCGTGTCATCTGCGTAAGACACGGGAACAAAGCCGTGTCTACGCAGTACTCCTGCCAGGGGTGCCAGATAGATATTAAAAAGCGTAGGGCTCAAACAAGAGCCCTGTGGCACCCCCTTAGAAATCTCAATTTCCACCGAGCGGTATGTACCCATGGTGACTCTCTGGGTACGATCGGCTAGGAAACTTTTTAGCCATTCGAGGGCTTTGTTTTTTAGGCCAGCGTTCGACAACCGCTGAGTCAAGATGGAGTGAGATACGGTGTCGAACGCTGCCGATAGGTCCAACAAAACCAAGATGACAGAAAGGCCCTTGTCCTGGTAGGCATGGAGATCATCGGTAACAGACAGTAAGGTGGATTCTGTACTGTATTTGGGGCGGAATCCTGATTGGGATTCATCCAGGGCTTGTACTTGTTCAATATGTGTGGATAGGTGGCGGTTGACATGTTTTTCTATTATTTTCCCCAAGAAAGGTAACAGGGAGATAGGTCTCAGATTGGTCAGGTCAGACCATGATAAGGCGGTGTTTTTCCTTATTGGTCTGACGAGTGCTCTCTTCCATTCCTTGGGGACAGTACCCGAGATGAGTGAAAGGTTTACTACATCCATCATCATAGGACTTAGATGTTCAGCTAGAAGGGGCATTAATCTAGCAGGAATAACATCAATTGGGCTTCCACTTTTGATCTGTTTTATGAGGGTCAATGTTTCTTGAAGCGAAATGGGGGGAAAGCTGTCCAGAGAATGTGAGTCAGATTGTGAGTCAGATATAAGATCAGTGGGATTAGGATGGGGTGTCATGTCAATCAATGGAGCCTGGTTGGTACTTATTATCTTGTCATAAATTTTATCAATTTTGTTAATAAAGAAACACGAGATTTCATCACACAGCTGTTGGGATGATATGTCAGGGGCTTCGCACGCTGCGGGTTTGACAAATGTTTGTAATATTTGGAAGAGAACTCTAGGGGAGTTTCCTGCTTCTTGTATTTGGGTGGCAATATGTGCTTTTCGCGCACAGCGTATCGCTTTGTGGTAAGAGGATAGTGCACTCCAGTATTTATTCTTATCCTCTGGAAGGTGGGATGTTCGCCATCTTTTTTCTAGTTTCCTAGCTCCTTTCTTGAGGGTTCTTAAATGATCAGAGAACCATACTTCTTGCTTTTTGGCTGGTTTAGGTTTAAAAGATCTTAAAGGGGCAATTATATCTATGGTTTTCCTGGTTTCACCCTCGAATTTTTTAAGAGCAACTTCGATGTTATCCGAGGGTCGTAAAACAGGAGGGTTGAATTTTTCTCCAAAAGTAGAGTTTGTGACTTTGTGCCATTGTCTGCGGATGCAGGGTAAGGTACTAGGATACTTGATGTTGGGAGCTTGGGACGGAATAGTGAATTCCACGATAAAGTGGTCAGTCCAGCTCACTTGAGAAGCAGGGGGAAACGAGATCATCTGCACATTGGAGAAGATAAGATCTAAGGTGTGACCAGCCTGATGGGTGGGTCCCTTATTTTTCAGTGTCAGACCTAACGATGCATTCTACGGGGCTTTTAGGGTAGGCGAACTGGTGGCAGTCAACAAACTAGATAGGGAGGGTGGCCTTCAACTGCGTGATGTCAGTATACGGGACGACACAATGCGGGTTACCATTCAGAAATCCAAGACTGATCAGGAGGCTAAGGGACAAAGTTTAGTACTACACCGGGCACCGAATAACCCGTGCTGCCCGGTGTCACATGTGGAAGCATTCATTAAGCAACGAACATGTGAGCCAAGTGGAGCATTGCTAATGCATAATGATGGTACCCCTTTGACCAGGTTTCAGTTCCAGAGAGTCTTAGCCATGAGTATTGCCAAAGCAGGTTTAAACTCCAAAGAATTTGGGACACATTCTTTCCGAATAGGGACTGCCACTGAGGCCACTGCAAGGGGGTTGAATGTCAATAGTGTGAAGAGGATTGGGAGGTGGTCTTCCAATGCCTATAAGCGTTACGTGTGGTTGCACATGTTGTAAGGGTCAGTTGCCGCCTTTTCTGACACCTGCTGTTTGTCTTGTTTTTTTTCTAGTTTCTCGGGCTTGTGACGCAGGACAGAAACTACTTGAGGATCATCACAGGCATCCATCAACATCACGGCAACGGCAGGAGGACACAAGGAAGACTAATGTAATATGGGTAATCAGCCATTCTTATGTGAAACGTGCTAAACCAATTTTCCTTGCAGGAACGGGTAGACGGAGGGCGGAGTGCGGGGGTTTCAATGTCTTCTTCCATGGCAGAGGGGGGCTTCGCCTCAGTCAGCTTAGGGGCTATATGTCAGATCTACTCGAGAGACACACCCCACCACCCTCAGCGGTCATCTTGCATCTGGGGGGGAATGGTTTAGTAGACTTGGGCAGAAGGGTCTTGTTGGAGGAAATCATATCAGCGGCAGGGTGGCTGGCGAAACTGTTACCGGATTGCACTATTATGTGGTCACAGTTGATACCGAGATTGCAGTGGAGGGGGGGTGAATCAGTCAGTGCGTTGAATCACTCGGTAAAGAGGGTCAACAATAAACTAGACAAGCTATTTCAAACTCCTTATCTACAGAGCATGCCTCATGGCTGCAACTGGGGGGAACAGTTTTATGTGCGGGATGGGGTCCATTTGACAGAGTCAGGGAATGCCCTATTCATAAGGAACATCTTAGCATGGGTAGAAGGTTTTGCGAGGAGGGTATGACCTTTCAGTGTAGGTTTTTGGGGGGGCCAGATAGTCGGTCAACTATGCTGGCCTGTGGCGGTAAGGTCATAATCGGTAAGCAGCAATTTAAGGTCCTTAAGGGGGGCGGTCTCATTCACGAAAGGGGTCGCCCAGGGGGAGGGGCCACTGGTCTCTCCCAGAACTTCAGGGGCAGGATATCCGTCGCTTGGAAGGGTGCGGGGAGAGAGTCACGCTTTCCTCAGGCTGGTAGCCACCCCTCACATACACTATGACGTCATCAAAGGGCGCGAGTGTAAGGGCCCCCCTGTTATGGTTAAATGGAGTTCACGGAGCGTACGAGGGTAACCGGGCCCTTGTTGCGCATGCGCATCTCGGACTTGAGAGCGTAGCTGGGTAAAAGGATCTAACACCGGTTAGCGACCTTGCCGTAGGACCAGAAATTATTAGAATGCAAAATTGATATCAGGATGTTAGATTCGGTTAGGAAACACGCTGTATTAGACATTTGTTAAGGTTAGCCCAACATACCTGTCTAAACTTGATGTAAATCTAATGTCTGAATTTTGCATTTAATAATTATGTAAATAATGTTATTTTATTAAATTTTAATTTTGTTTCATATTTTAATAAATACGGCCGGGGGGGTCTCGAGCTCGAGACTCCCTGCCTTCCAAAGAATTCTGTTGTTGGTCTGATAAGTGTTTTAACTGTAGTGTGCACGATAAGGGGGGGGGTGGCCGGCAGTCACAGACTATGAGGAAAGGGGGGGCCACTCGGCCCCCACGCACACATGGCTGGGTCCGGCCCCCTCCACCCGTTTTGGTTTGGTCCGCGCGTCCCGCCACTTGACCCGGATGCAGTTTTGCGCTTCCGGGTCAAGGGGGCGGGATCGCGGCATAGGGGGGGTTTAAGAGCCTGGGGTGCGCGGGAAGTGGACTCTTCGTGCCCGTGCTTCCCAGGCCCGCTCCTCGCCCCGCTGCGGGGCCTTAATTTTCCCCACCCTCCATCCCCTTGTAGCAGAATTCTGGTGATGACATTGGTAGATATACTGTGTAACACTATGCAAAGTCGTAAGTATTGATGTTTTCTTCCTTAGGCCTTTTTTCCCATTTACAGGCAATGTTAATATTTATATGTTTTCTGGGTGTTTTGCCATTGCATTAATTCTTTTTCCTTAGGCCTTTTTCCCTCTTTGATTAGGAATGTCATATTTATTATATAGGTCAGGCGGTAAGGTCATAATCGGTGAGCAGCAATTTAAGGTCCTTAGGGGGGGCGGTCCCATTCACGAAAGGGGTCGCCCAGGGGGAGGGGCCACTGGTCTCTCCCAGAACTTCAGGGGCAGGATATCCATCGCTTGGAAGGGTGCAGGGGAGGGAGTCACGCTTTCCTCAGGCTGGTAGCCACCCCTCACATACACTACGACGTCATCAAAGGGTGCGAGTGTAAGGGCCCCCCTGTTATGGTTAAATGGAGTTCACGGAGCGTACGAGGGTAACCGGGCCCTTGTTGCGCATGCGCATCTCGGATGTGAGAGCGTAGCTGGGTAAAAGGATCTGACACCGGTTAGCGACCTTGCCGTAGGACCAGAAATTATTAGAATGCAAAATTGATATCAGGAAGTTAGATTCGGTTAGGAAAAACGCTGTATTAGACATTTGTTAAGGTTAGCCCATCATACCTGTCTAAACTTGATGTAAATCTAATGTCTGAATTTTGCATTTAATAATTATGTAAATAATGTTATTTTATTACATTTTAATTTTGTTTCATATTTTAATAAATACGGCCGGGGGGTCTCTAGCTCGAGACTCCCTGCCTTCCAAAGAATTCTGTTGTTGGTCTGATAAGTGTTTTAACTGTAGTGTGCACGATAAGGGGGGGGGGTCAGCAGTCACAGACCATGCGTCTTGTGGTCGCTCGAGCCGCCGACTGTTTGTTGCTGATCCCTCTGAATCGATTCCGGTTCCACTGCTGGTATGTTTAGCTCCGCATGTAACAGATATATGTGCAGATTTTCTGTTTATCGGGCACGGTCTGGCGGAGCCGCGCTAGTGTGCAGCCATCTGCCTCAATGGTTGGCCACGCCCCCACGTCTTGCAAGCTTGATTGCATGGATGCAAGTGACAGAACTTATGGTCAGCTTGTGCAAAGCAGAAAAGCACACCTCTCATTACATTTGGAGTGCATTCAAAGAATGGTGAATATATGAATGATACTATGCTGGAGAATAGGAATCTATTAATTTCACCTCTGTAAAAAAGGAAAGACCACACTGAAAGTTCAATCACAGGCTAATGGCACATCACAAAAAATGTACAGGAAAACACTGAGGGGCAAGTTTACTATGTTTTCACAGCAAAAATGTTGCTGCCCTGGGTTGCGTGTAAGGTGGCGCTACTGCTCTCATCCAACGTGTTGACACACAATCAGGCTGCCGCTTGCACACCTTGGTGCAAAGGTGTATCTGCGAGTTTAGCATATGTCTTTACCTGAATGGGCAAGAAAGGTCTGAAAGGGTTAAGGATGTGGCGTAATGGCCAGAGCTGCCACATTTGGAGCTGGGGTATACAGGTTTGAGTCTCGGTGTCAGCTCAACGTCCTGTGTTTTTGGGAAAATCACGTAATGTCTCCGCGCGAGTGATTAGCAGCGCTGTACAAATCTAAGTATTATTATTATTATTATTATTAATATTACCCTTCTAGTGTAAAATACTAGGCTTGGACTAACTTACTAACTTTAAAACTTTGCTCACTTTGTATGTATACTGTATCCTGCAACACACATGCAACTTGGGAAACGTTTAGAGAGAATTAAATGTTTCTCTTACTTTAACCAAAATCAGACAGAATCGGAAATTTAAATAAGAAAACAGTGAGAGGTTTGTTTTGTCCTGGAGGTGGTCCTCAACAGCAGTGTCCCTTGCACCATACTCCTTCCACGAGATTCTGGAAAACATTTGTGCTCTGAAGGGTGAGAAAAGGAGTAGTTCTACATATAGCACTGCCTTCGTTTGTGCCTCTGCAACACTTGCTGCAGTCCCTATTTTTGGCTGTGTTGCTTTAGGTTATGATTTGTTACTATGTTAAGACGCATCATGTGACGTTAAAATGTTTATAGCTCATACTACGTAATGGCAATGTTGTGCAGATTTCATCATACTCAACACAAATGTGCGAATGAGGGTTTAAGGCTGATGATTAAGTGTGGCGACATAATGACGCTATTTTATAGTTAATTATTTATATTGAAACATAAGCTACAACAAGGTGCATCTTACAACAATATTTTTGTAGCAAAATGTGGGTACTTTCAAATGAGCACCCTGTCAGCGACCCTAATAGGATAAGAGAGGTTTAGAAATAAAAACATGTAAAACAAAATGGAAAAAGAAACAGAAAGGAAGGAGGGAGAGAAAGAAAGTTACATAAATCCTATGACAGTGAGTATAGATATCATAATAATAAAGATAGTATCCAAAAATGTATAATATTTGCTGGAAATAAACCCTTAACAGTGTAAAACATCTACATATGATATATCAAAAAGTATACCAGTGATATTCAAATAATATATTAAACGCATTGAAATGTCTGTGTGAAATACTAGCAGGGGACCACAGTTTGTCTCTTTTAATTGGTATAGTAGTTAAATAAAGGTGATATGTGTCTAATCTATGGTTATGTCACAGTGAATTCCACCATTGTTGAAGTGATATATTATTTGTTGTTCTGAAGTTGGATGCAATCCCCTGTACAGCAATTGCACTGAGCAAGTCGACCAATCTTCCAACAAGGTGTTCATGAGTACATTCATCCTGTGGTCCTCCCACAAAAATCTTTTCTGGTAAAAAGGTTGAGAACGTTTTTGTAATTTCATTCATTTTGAACCAAACAGATACAAGGGCAGCATGCCTGTCAATCCGTAAGTATAAATCTAGATATCGTAGCAGGAGTATAGTGCAATCTGTTAGAAAAGAAAGCTAAAGTTTGCATTAAAGAGACCGCACGAGTAGTGGAACGTAATTTCAAACAATTCTTATCTGTAGGAAGCTGGCCCTTGATATAGTGGACCATATGTGAAAGAGTCCAGGCTACATTATTGGTTTACAGAAGCGAAAATGAGAACACTAAACGCTCTCTTTCGGGGTAGTGTGGGTGAGCAGATTAGGCTTATCAGAGGGTTGTGCTAAGCATTTATTGCACAGACAAAGGCAGTAAATGAGACACACACTCAATAAAGGAATCCAACACCAATTTATAAAAATAACACAGGGGCATATTACCAAGCAATAGCGATAATTATCGCTATTGCTTGGTTAGAGACAAAAAATTACCGCTGAGCTGCGGCGATTTTTATCGCAGATAAACCTTGGTATTACCAAGGTTTATCGCAAATGCGATAAAAAACGCCCGCAATGCATGAATATCGCTGAAAAGTCAGCGATATTCATACATTACCGAGCTAATGCTCTTAGCCATGTTATCCACCTCCCAATGGATAACATGGCTAAGAACTGCTTTGGAATCCTCCGGGCTCTGCATCCAGTCCTGAAGTTCTTCGACCCCCGCACCCGGCAGCTGGTAATACAGGCGACTGTTATATCGCACCTGGATTATGCCAGCTCTCTCCTGGTGGGCGCTAACCTGGCCGAAGTCACCCGCCTCCAGCGGGTGCAGAATGCCGCCGCTAGAGCAATTGTTGGTCTTCCTAGATCCTGCCCTGTTTCCAGTACTTTGAAAGCGTTGCACTGGTTGCCAGTCAGGGCTAGAATCCAATTCAAGGTACTGTGTTTAGCCTTCAAGATTCTAAATGGTACAGCTCCTCAAATTCTTATGGACCTCCTGTCTTGGTATGTCCCCACTCGGCATCTGAGATCTCTGGGCCAAGCTCTCACTATCACTCCCAGATACAAGCTGTGCCGTGTTGGTGGTCGTTCCTTCCGGGTTAAAGCAGCCGAACTGTGGAATTCCCTTCCGGTGGGGATTCGGTTGTTGGAGGATCTTTTTTCTTTTCGTAAGGCTATTAAAACTCTCTTATTTTACCTGGTTCCTTCTTTTTAGCTGTTGTGTTTCTTGTGGCTGTTGCGTGTTACCTTGCCATGCGCCAGGACGCCCCTTAGCTGGGGCAGCTGTGCGCAGTACAAATCCACGTAACATAACATAACAACTGCTCAGGGCAGGTGTTAGCTTTTGGGGATATTCGCGCTTAGCGCGAATATCTCCAAAAGTTGGTAATAGGAGATAGCGATGTTAGCGACTGTTTCCAGTCGCTAACATCTTGGCATGCCCACTTTGCATGTCATTAGTGATAAATATCACTGACATCCAAAGTGGGGCCCAAGATGGTCGCTATCTCCTACTAGCTGTCGCTAACTGGTGTTAGCGACAGCTAGGTAATAGGGAGATCATTTTATCTTCGCTTTCTTGGCTTTTAAAGCCAAAAAAGCGGAGATAAACCCCCTTGATAATATGCCCCACAGATTTTTACATGAATTAATACCAAGATCATTAGAATCGAGTAAGTACTTTTTGGGATATGACTTTTTACAGGTTTCGAAAGTTCACAGAGGGCAATTTCTGGAGCGGTAATGTTATCCTATGGGGGGGAAACATACTGCATTTGGGTACTGCTCAGTGACTTACAGGACTCTTCTCCTGGACTTAAGGTGAGTATGGGGCAGGATCCAAAAGCAGCACTAACAGGTCACCTCGGGTGGCACTAGGGCGACCATGTGCAGAGGTGAGCTTTGATGTTGGGTGCCCGTTTAAGTATTCGGGGTTCGGTCAAAAAAAGGCTGCAAGCTGGGACTGGGGGGACAGTCCTGGTGAACCCAAGAGGTATCTTAGGTCTTGAGGGTCTTGTCCAAGCAGGAAAACCATTGGTCTATTCAAACTCAGGCTGCGAGGTTCATGTGTATTAGGAATTTGTCTGTTGGGGTCAACCTGCTGAAGACACTCGTGGTAATTGGTCCCTGCAAAAAGAGGCTGCAGGTATCGATTGGGGGTACAGTCTGGCAAAAACCCAAGTGTGTCCTCAGCTTTTGAGAGTCTCAAGACCCCGTTGGCACAGTCAACTCCCTCAGACTCGGGCTGTGGGGTGCGGGTGTAGAGGTACTTTGAGGTGTCGGGCGGTGGTTGTTGGAGGCTCACTCTTTGCCCTGGTTCTGCAAAAAAGGGGCACACAGGGTAGCTGGGACACTCTCAATGTGGGTCTCACTGTCCCTACAGTTGCTCAACATGCAGGTCAGTCTACCTCATCACTGGTGTCCAGTCTAGACAGAAAAAGTCTTGACTGCTGCAAGTGGTCTGATAGCCCGGGTATTTGTGCTCTGCAGCTCCGGTTAGTCCTGACATTCCCACACTTGGAGGGGGTATGGATCTGGCCTGTGGGAGCACCGTAACCATCTTTCTGGGCGGCTGCAGCGTCTGTAGTCCCTGTAAGCAGCTGGATGGTGAACTGGACCTTACTTATTCAGCGCCTGTGGTTGCAGGGGAATAACTCCTCTACTCCAGAGTTCTTGGAGTCTGCACAGCGGCAGGACAATTCAGTGTTTCCATGATTGTTGGGGGAAGCAGGCAGGCTGGCAGGGTTGGGGCAAAGATAGTAGTTGATCCTCTGCCGCGGCCCATGGAGGGAGTTACGGTGGGGCAGGGGAGGGGCAGGGTGGGGGATGCTAAAAACTGGAATATGGACACTTGGAGGTAAGTAAACAATTTAATACATAAAACAAATTTCGTAGCACGCCCTGCATCATAAAATGCGATGTACTGCGCGCTACGAAATTCGTTTTATTAATTAAATTGTTTACTTACTTCCAATTATCCATATTCCGGTTTTTAGCAAGCACCACCCTGCCCCCCCGCCCCGCCTTTCTGCCCCACCGGAACTCCCTCCACGGGCCGTGGCTGTTGATCCTCTGTTACAGTGTCAGCACCCTTCTTTGTACACTCCTCCTTTGGGTCTCTCAAATCTGAATTCCTGGTGTCAGGGTGAACCCTAAATACTCAATCTAGGGGTGTTAAGTCGAGTGAAGGGTAGAAGCAAATGGGTTACTTTCCCCTGGGGTCACTACACCCCCTAGATGACCACTTCCTCTGGGGAGTGGCCATCACTCTGTCCCAGCGTTCCTAATTCCATCACACATAAGAAGGTGGAATACCTATCTTCGTGTTCACTTCAGGCTGCTCTCCCTAGAGGTGTGTCCTGTGTATAACGCCTGCTCCATATCTAATTGTCTCACCTATCCTGGTGTCAAATGGGCCTCAGGGTAGGAGTGGCATCTTCTTGGTCTGGGGGAACCCAGGCTCACATAGCAAAGGTGGTGGACGCTTTGAAGCTCCCTGTCTTGAAATACCAATCCACTCGCAATGCTGTTTGGAGGAGGTATACACACCTCCTGCTAGAGCAGGCATTGTTTCTGACCTCTGAGAATGGGGCTCTCACCTCCTAGGGAGTCAGAAACTCATCTATGGTGTCAGACTGTACTGGACCAGTCAGCCAGCACCCTACAGGACCAGTAGGTTTTAGGGGGGACCTCTAAGGTACCCTCTGGGGCATGTATTAATAAATCCATCACTGGAATCAATTTGGGTCTATTAATGTAAGGTGTTTGATACCAAACACCATATGTTTCAGTGAAGCCAATATGTAGGGGTTTCTTGGCATGGCACACAGTAGTGTGTCATGTCATGTTTTCAAACATAGTTTGCTCCATGTCACGCAGTCTGCAATAGCAGTCTGTGTGAAACTTGTGTGTGAGTCCCTTATGGTTGCATAAGATATTCTACAGCCAATAGGGATCCTATTTAGCACCCTTGCCCTAGATACCTGGGGTATCATCTACTAGGGACTTAGGGGGGGTATTAAAGTCCTTGGCCAATTGTAGAACAATGACGCATTGCCTTATTTTATGGAAGGAGCACTGGCACTGAGGTCTGGTTAGCAGGTCTCAGTGGACTGTCTGAGTCAAAAGTCAGCATTCAGTAGCTGAAAAGGAGGCAAAAAGTGAGGGGACAACTGTAACAAAAAGGCCAGTTTCCTACATTATCCCATAAATAAATAGACCATGTGCAATCTAAATCCAATTTCCACAAAAGTTCAACTTTGGTTTTAGTTCTAACAAAAAGAGAATAATCCAGCAGTTTGTATATGATAGATGCTATACAATGGATCGAATGACTATTGAATAAACTCTGTTATTACCTCGGTCCAATGAAGATGGAGACAAATTTGCAAACATGAAATTAATTTAATATGTAATAAATTAAAATTGTTGTTTTGAAACTGAGTACCTTGAACTTATAGGATATGTTAGAAAAGGAGAGTAAGATATCATTATGCAAAAATGAAGAGGCCGTTTTTAGTCCCTTATATGTCCATTCCTTGCAGTATAGAATACGGCCTTTATGTGATTAGAAACAAATTGACAAGAGATCTAATTATTATAAAGCATATAAGGTTTCAGTAAGTTATGTGTGTGACAACATAGATGGTAACAAAGCCGTAGGGGTTGAAAACATATATAGCACGTGTGAATATGTGAATGGCTGGATTAGTGCAAATTTCAAGTTCAGAGCATAGCTTATTAAAAATAGAGGAAGGAGATAATAATATTCCTTGAATACGTTTAATGCCAAAAGCTTTGTGATAACGAGGTAAATCAGGAAAGTAACTCCACCATAAATCTTAGGTAGCTTAAAGTATGTAAGGGTGATGAGTGACTTTTTGCCATCCCATAAGAATGTTTTAACTATATCGTCAATCTGTGAGAAAACTGGTTGTGAAATCTTATATGCAACCATCATTAGGACAACATTTTTAAGAGGGAGGAGAATAATTTTTTATTGTACCTAATCAACCTCTCCGCGTCAGTTAAAGAGTAGACCATTTCTGCATATGAGGATTAAGTTTATCTAATAAATCAATGATATTTGCTTTAAGGGAGTCTCAAAGAGAATTACAATAATACCTAATACGTTAATCTTGGTAGAGTTCCAAGATAGTCCGCTGTGATCGAATTGACCTTCAACACAAAAATTGTTGAGAGGACGTACACCTGATTTATTAAAATTAAGTTTATATTTAGAGACTTGAGAATAAATTTGTAATTCCTTAAAGAAAGCTGGGAGTAAAGATTCTGGGGATGACATAAACAATCAAATATCATCCGCATAGCAGCACACTTCATATGATGGTCTTCAATTTGGAAGCCAGAGAAGGATGAAGAAGACTTGAGTTGACATAAAAACTGATCTAGGGCTAAAATAAAAAGGTGATTACAGGCAACCCTGTTTAGTACCCCATTTCAGAGGGAAGTAAGGGGAGTGAGCACCTTTGCCATAAATAGAGGATTTAGGGGCAGAATATAGTAAAAACACTAGATTTACAAATGTGGAACCAAAACCATGCCATTGTAACGCTTCCTTCAAAAATCACCAAATATCTCTATCAAAAACGTTTTCAGCGTCCAAAGACAAAGCAGCCAAGAAGTTTTTAAATTTAGCAGCTTAATCAATAATATTTAGAGAAGTATGGAAATTGTGTGAAATAATGTGACAAAACCCGTTTGTTCAAAACCCATAATGTCTGCTAAAAATGTCTCTAATCGCAGAGCAAGAACCTTGGCAAAGATTTGACATTTTTGATGTTTATAAGAGAAATCGGCCTATAATTCCAAAACAACATGGGATCCTTTCCTTTTTAAGGGATGAAGCAAATCATGGTTTCCATAAAGGAACCATAGGAGGAATTAGAAGATGAAAAATAGGTTATAAGTTATAAGGAAGGGGAAGTAACACATTGGTGAACTGTATATACAATTCAACTGTTTTACAATCAGTGCCAGATGATTTAACATTAACAGTAGGGAGTGCAGCTACAAGTTCCTGAGTTGTTAAGGGTTTTTCTAAGGAAGAAAAATCAAAGGAAAGAGGGGTTTCCTTATGGAATGACAAGAAGTAATAATTTAATGAAGTATTTGAAGGAGTGATACCTGGAAAGTACAGTTTAGTATAATATTGAATAAAGCACTTTAAGATTTCTGCGTCTTTATAAACATTAGAGTCTTGTGAATTAAGAATAGGGTTTACAGTTGTCTTCTCTTATTAAAATTTTGAATAATTGGCCAAAAGTGACTCAGATCTGTTCCTGCCTCCATAGTACCAAGCATTACATTTCCATAGAAAACCACTAGAACTATTAGTGAAATTTACATTAAATTGTATCTTCTTAATAAGTTGATCTTTATCATTGTTTGTCATGTAGAATTTGTGTTCAAGAGTTTACAATGTATGTAAAACTGCTAGAGAAACCTTCTCTGCTTTCTTTTTTTGTTTTTTTAACAAACACATAATTAATAATAAATCCCCTAGATGTTGCTTGTAGAGCATCCCAAATTGTATGCATTGGGATATTGTTGGTCATATTAGTGGCAATAAATTCATGAGCAAACTGTTGGTATTTTTTTAAAGAAAACCGGGTCACTTATTATAGTCTTATTAAATCTCCAGTGTGAAGAATTTGATTTGTTATGGACCAAGGCAAAATCGGAACAAACCGGGGCATGATCTGAAATTACTATAGATCCTATCTCTGTATTAAGTAGTCTGGAGTCAAATTTCTACTAACAAATTGATGATCAATCCTCGATTGGGATTGATGTACTGCTGTATGGAATATGTATTCTTGCACATACGGGTTAAATAGTCTCCACACATTTATTAGACTTCTTTGGGAAATTGCCTTCAGAAATAATTTATTGTTGCATTGTGGATGCATTTACCAACCTGTCTATGATATTAGTAATTTTCTGATCGAAATCACCCCGTAAAATAAAATTGACAGTAGGGTAGTTCAGGAGTGACTGTATATCTTAGACCAAAATTGGGGATTGGGATTAGGTCAATACACACTGGCAATACACATGTCAGTATAGTTTACCTTAAGGTGAACCAACAACCACCTACCAACAGAGTCCTTTTATTTTGAAAGCATCTGCATCTTTAAATACTTATGACATAAAATGGCAACTTTGTTAGGTTAAGCCGGAGAGTAGAAAATATCTCTGACCCACTTTGTTCAAAGTTTAAATATATCAATGCCTGATATGTGGGTTTCTTGCAATAAAACCAATTGACCTGTTAGCCTTGACAAATTGTTCAATACTCATTGTCTCTTAATAGGGTTCTTTAGATCTTTAATGTTCCAAATAATAACACTAAGATTCATTGTAAACATTTATGAGTATAGTAGTAACCAACACTGAATGAAAACAGGATGAAGAAAAAAAAGTGCTGAAAGAGCAGAAAAAGGTAAAGAACTTAAAAAGAGACAGGAAAAAAATCCTGAACTTGAAATATAAAAAAGAAGGTGAGGATCAGGAAAGTTACATCTTGAATCATGTTAAACAGTGAAACATACACCATAGAAGGTGCAGGGAAGTGAGAGAGCAAAAGGAAGACATGCAGTTCCCAGCTCCATATTTGAATGAAATAAAGCAGAAAAATAACACGCGACGAGAGAAAAATTTCAGAAAACTATTGAAACATAAAATAACAAGGATAAATTGCAAACAAAAAAGATAAAGGATCAACTGTCACTTACCCACACAATGAACGTGTGTACCAGAAGGGAAAGAAACTACACAAAACAACTTGGATCCACTGAACAAGGGTACGTGACAACCTATCAAGAATACAATAAAGGAAATTCAAAGATGAATCTATAAGAGAGAGGTATGTGAAATTATTATAAACGATCACGATAGGAATGCAGAGAAGAGAATAAACAATGTGTTAAAAAGTTCAACAACAGCATCACACAATTAAACAATGACGTGAGCCCCAATATCCTTATCATCTGTTCAGTGTCTTAGTAGGAAGTCCTTTAAAACAGCAAGGCAAGTATAAGTGGTAGTCTTATCTCTGTAGGTAACCTTGAAGAAACAAGGATGCACCAGTTCATATCTGCATTCAAAGCCTGACGTTTAGGTCTTAAGTCAAGGAATTGCTTCCATCTGGTAGCAGTAGCATTAGAGACATCCTGAGAAATAAAGATGGTATTACCTGAAGAGAGTCTTGACAATCTCCATGAGGTCATAAAATTGAAGAAATAATACAATAATGCCTCTAGGTTTAGATCTTGAAGTTGAAATATAGTTTGGACCCAGATGGTGAGCTCTCTGAATACTTAAAGGGGTTTTGAGATTGCAATGAACAGTTTTTTGGAAGTATGGACTCTAAAAAAGCAATCATGTCTGTGCCCTGTACTCCAGCTGTAATACCATAAAGTCTGTGGTTGTTTCTATTTTCTAAGACTTCGGTGGCTTTCTTAAGCATATCTATGTCTTTGGTAATTTCTGAGATATTAGTAGGCCTGGGTGGTAAATTTCACTATGCTCGCGGAGTTTGCAGAATTTGGTCTCCTCTGTGGAACACAGAGTTCCTGAATTCCACCTTGCCCAGTGTGAAGCAGAGTTTTTTTTTCCATTTGCGTGCTCAAGATTTGTTTTGGTGGTCGCAAGCGAGCGCCATGATAATTGCGGGCCGCTAGCGAGCTCACGCTTAAGCAGCTTTTGTGCTCGAGACACAGCTAAGAGACTGTTGAAGTGAATTTTCTTCGCAGTTTTCTTTTGTGCGAGAAGCCATTTTTCTTTTTTTTTAAACTTTTTTTCAATTGGAAAGAAGTGCCCCAAAGACTCCAACTTCACGTTCCTGTGCAACAGGCTTCTCCCAGTGCTTTTTTCCTTTTCCTGTTCACTTTTCTTTTGGATTTGGAGCTGGAAGGATCACTCTCCGTGTCTGCTGTTGCATATGTACCATTGGAGTTAAAGACTTTGTATTTGAGATTTAACAGGTAAGGTCAAGAACTCTCATATAAGGGTGTTGTTTGTTTGATGGAGGGCATGTACCATTATTTATTTGCGCTTTTATTGGATTTTCCAAAGTTATTTTGATGGGCTGTCTGCATTTTTTCAGTGCAGGCCTAGTTATATGTTTATATAACATTTTTCTTCTTTTGTAAAGGAACCAAGTTCCAGAGTTAAGTAAAATGTTCTTCATGCTTGTTAAATATGCAATGTTTATTCATTTAACTGTGTTGTGGAAAACACACCTCTGCACATTTGGAAAATTCCACTCTTGTTCACTTAAATCTAAAGGGGTACAGGTAGTCAGAGGTGAAACAGATCAGTTTATTTACGCTTAAGCGTTGCAAAACCAACAAGGAAAAACCCTGTTCCATGAAGGTAATGAACAACTGAAACAATTCTCCTTACATATTTATACTATACTTCAAACAAGTCTGCATACAGACTCCACTCAAATTAAATCAATCACTTTATTCAGTTTTTGCATAAAACCATAAAAGTCGTTTAAAACAGTACATATACAGAGAAATAACATGAGTGGTAGCTCATACTTTAAGGGCCACATTTTACAATACGTACATAGAACACATTAAAATAAAATTCAAGATAAAACCCGTTCACACAAAAGCCAACAGTCTCTCGGGACTTGAACAATTAGTCACAACAGGTGTGAAAAGGTAGGGCCGAATTCGACCAAGAACCCTTCAGTATTTGCCCGGCGTTAGCCGCCTCTCATACCATTCGAGATTACCAAACAAAAAGGCAGGCGCTGGAGACGGAAGGCAGGAAACAGGAGTTTATTTCGACGGAGCAGAACACGTCAAATCAGACAACAGGGTATCTTCTCGAGGCGCTCTAACCGCATCTCTGAGGCCTGGCCTCTTATACACAGGTTTATGGCTTTATCACATACACTGCATCCGTAATGTTTCTTTGAAGGACAGAAAAGACATCCTCGGAATCCCCGGTCCAGGCCCGTTCCCACACACATCTACAGTAGAGTTCCCACCCCGATCTCAGCATGTGGTGGTTATCGCGCAGCTGGACATTCCGCTGGGAACGGGGATGTGTGTGATCAGTCGGATCTTCGGGGTGCGAAAGCATTGATTAATCCCCGCTCCTTTGATGTGAGGCGAGGTCCTACTGTAGGGGGCAATAAACTGCATCTGTTGGGCTAGGTGATGGCCTGGGATCAGGCCGGACAATCGGGCAGGGAGGAAGAGGTTATCAAAAGGGCCTGTTCTTTGAATGAGATGAAAGAGCGAGGGGGTTCAGCACGGGATGTGGCTCGGAGACAGGGTCGCGTTAGAGGTGTGTTTATGGCCCAAGCAGGAGAGACCGGGGGCTGTCGGGGCGCGGGGGAATGCTTGCGAGGCCGGGGAGTGAGGGGGAGAGACGCGCAGGCTATTGGCAGTGGGAAGAGAGGCCACGACACACAAAATGGCTGCCACTTACGTGCATGATGGGGCCTAAAAGCGATAAGATGGCGTGGCCACTGTTTCACGATTTTCACTTTACTTTCAACAGTGGCTGTGGTGAACATAAATGAACGCCGCTTATATATACCTAATTTTAGTCATTTTCCACAGTCCCCAGTTTTTATCATAAGTTAGTTCATTCCTGTTCATGTCACAGGTGAGAATGTACAAGCTGACATTAGTTATACAATTCGCTTTGGTAGCCCATATGCATTACAGGCAGATGGAAATAATTCTGCTATAAATGCAGACAGAATCGTACATAACCATATGTAGTCAATGTGGTGGGCGGGGAGACAGTGCACACAAAATTACATTAGCTGCGTCATACGTTAGACCTTGGAGGCGGGGATTTTACATTAGACGATGTAGGAGATTCGTTCGAATACAAACATGATGTCATACAAAAAATGATCTGGCAGGATAAGGGCTATTATCACTTGCGGTCTGGACTCCATGGGGGTCAAAACTAGACAGCATGTTCATGTGCATAACTGGTGTTCTACAATCATCAAGATACAGAGTTAACGCCTTCTTAGTTATCCATGTACAGTTGAAAGTGACCGATGTAAGGTTTCGAAAGCTCAGTTGGGTGATAATCAATACAAAGCGGTTGGGAGAGGAATTCAACTTAATACAAGGGACAGTCAAGGGGTGGCAATGTTCAAAAAAAGGTTTATCTTTCCAGTGTCTTATTACAGCGAGCCATGACTGGTAGGCTCTCATTGTTATTCTTCTTTCGTTGGCACTGTTGAGCACCGGCGGTGGAGCTATGCGTCCAGCTCGGATTCAGATTTCGCGTTGCAGGGTGTGGCCACTCTTTGCTCTCGGACCACAGTCCTGTTTGTCCTGTTACCTAACTAATCTACCATAGGTACTTTAGTCGGGGTACCCGTATTCCGTTCTTCTTTCGGGGCAAACCCTATTCTATCTTTTGTGCTGTGTTTCTTCTTTAAGTCAAGTTCAAAAAAACTCCATATGGAAAAAGGGGTGATGGGGGCGTGCTTTGGGAGGCCGAGGGAAAAGAGGGTGGAGTGGGATCAGGTCTGAAACGGACCAAGGAGGGCAGAAATTTCAAGCAAGTGGGCCCATCAATCGGGCACAATGGGCTGGGACTTTCGGCACGAGCTTATCAACATGCAGGGGCTTCTGGACAGCCCTTCTTTCCTTCACTTTCCACGTTGAGAATGGTGCCTTGTCCCGCAACTCTTTGCTCTGTGGCTCCACCTTGGTCGAGGTCATAGATATTCCCCGATCTGAAGCCAGGCTGTGCGTCACGTCCGGCCCCTCTCCTCCGACGACCGCACGTTATCTTTAAATGAGTACAAAAAAACAAGTCTTAGAGAAACGGCAGGGGAAGATGTTTACACACTTTAATTTCTCTCCCAACCCCAAGTAGTTGGGGAAACGTTTTATTGGTCACGATAGGGTGGATGCTTAGTAATCCTTACATCGGTGTATGCTGTTAACTCATGCATCATTGCTGTGGTGCAGGTCTGCAAGTATCTTTCTATTTTTAAACATCATGTCTGTCTGGTGTTTATTCCTGTTATATTCGCGAGCGTGGCAAGAAGTCTGATATCCAACAATTACATGGTTCATCGAATTCAAACCGGCTCCTCCAGTAGAGACTTGTGTTTTTCTAAAACAAATCCTGTTGAGCTATATTTTTCTTCAAGGTCTGCTAATTCATAAAAAGTGTGAAGTGCTTATTATCATGGGCTTACAGCTACCTTTTCCAGGGAAGGACATACGTTAAGCATTTTTTTTTCTTTTCTGACAGCATCGGCTAACTTTTATCAGTTTTTTAGACGATTTATCTTTAAAAACAAGGTCATCAGCTACAGTCTTAAAGATTTTCTGGGACGGCTGGTTACAGAACTGGGACCATTCTGGAAAAACGGGGACCTTTCGGACATTCTACTTTTGTGCAATGGGCGGTGGTAATCCGAATGATGAGGGTGGTGTTACTAAAGCACTAAAACAAAAAGCCACTGACATATAGTTCCCTTTTAAAGGTCAGATTAGGGGACATTAGTCGTCTTACCTGTCCTTTCTTTCTCAGCCAATTAAGTTCCATCATTTTACAGAAAGGAGAGGTAGTAATATGGCAAAATACGATCATTTTGTTTCTGTCAATTTGTTCAAACACTGTCGTGTCTAAAGCCAATTATACCTGTGCCAGCGAGGTACAGTGTCGTCATTTATTCAAAAGGGAGCAAGGGAGCCCTCAGAGGGAGAGAGCGTCGTGTGCACAAAATAGGCTATTAGTACACGTACAACATAAAGAGAGAGAGAAAGAGAGAAACGTGTATAATAATAGGTTATTCGGTGCACACTCATATAGAACAGTACGGGTCGGTTTCACGTATAAAACACAAGCTGAGGTAAAACATAAATTCATAGTTTACGTACACACAAATACCAGATAGGGTGCAACAGTACATACATCAAGTACGGAAACCTAAGACAAAACACAGAGCTATTTTGGGCAAAAGGACTTTGTCATGCATGTTGCGTATTCTCAGTTTTCCCTTTAATTCATTCTGGGGGTCGAGCTCTTTGTTCTCCTTCCTTCCTAATAGTAGACAATTTTTGTCGGTAACCTCGCTTCAAAAATACTTACTCCTTTTTAATTGGTCGGACACTAGTCCAGTCGCGCTTATACTCACGGTGGGGTCTTCCAACATCTAGCAAATGATGATCCAAGCTGAGGTAAAGGAGGGGTGTCAGTCGGACGTGCGATGGTACAATTCTGACTTTTCTTTGAGGGTGGAAGGAGAAGGGGTAAATCTAAAAAATAACAATATCCCTAATATCTGGGCTGAGGGGGATTTTGGACGAACCCCAACCCGGGGTACTCTTAACTTTTCTTATTTAGTCAGCACATAAATTGACTCACTGGTGCGTATTATTTTGGGTGTACATTTGGGATATCGGTTGGGGTTGGGTTCGTCGTACTGAAATAAGCCTTCAAGTTTCTGGTGTAGGCTACTCTCCCATTCGCTAGCTCCAGAGAGAGTTGTTCCTAAGTAAGGAAAGTGCTATATTTTTATTCGTCTTTCACATGTAGGTACCATGTTCGGGCTTAATTTTCCTATCCCATTGCCCGTTCGATCAACGCCTCAATCATACAAAAAGCATTCTTTTATTGACCCAGACGTGCGTCACACATACGCATTCATACCGTACAAATCAGGGCCCATGCGCACATTCATACCATACAATTTTTCACGCTCCCAGAGATAGCTCCTACATATAATGTACCGTCTCACAGAGCTAGCCTATTTTCCTCGCGTGGAACACGATGCGGTTTTAGGTCTTCTCCATACTTCAGCTGAAATTCCGATGTAACCTGCAAAAAGAAAAAGAGGGGGGGGGGGCCAGCGTTCAAAGCACATCAGCGCGCATAAACACGAAAATGTTTTTACCTACCACGTACTTGACTTATCTCTCTGGGATGCAATCCCTTATGTCTCGGCATTGAAGCCCAGAGGAACTGGTAGTGCGGCAAAGATAACCAATGGTAGTCTGTTCATTACATAGATCGCCCGAGGGCAGTAGTACAGACCGCGTGTAGGAGAGGGTCAAAGACCAGGGGTATTCAGTATAGGGTGGGGGGGTGACGGATTCATGTTTTCATTCGAGGAAAAGAAAAGGTTTACGGTGGTATAGGGTCGTTCCTGTTCGCAGAGCATGGTATTTAAAAAAACAACCCTATCAATCTAAATGACTGTTACGATGCTAGTTCCATATATTTTTCTTTTAAAACCTTGATTGTAAAAATGGCAGCATTCAAATACGGGCCTGCAACCATACAGGCCGGCCACGGGGCAGACGGGAAACGCATGAGGTAAGGAGAGATTACACTGTAGTATAGGAGTACGTAACGAGCGAGCCATTTAATTGGAAAAAACTAAACGTGACAAACGGTTGCAGGATCAGTGAAGGTTGATTTTATAATTGAAAGTATAACAGGATCAGTTACAATAAAATCGTTCATACGCATACCATGGGCGAGTATCATGAGTGACATTACTTCGGAGCTTTTAATAATACAATAATCAACAGTAAAAAATCCGACATCAATAGGGTTGTCCGCATGCCCAGTCAGTACACTTCCCCGCCCGCCATGTGCACAAAGACCGCATACATCCCCCCATAACATCAAGGCTAAGTAACTAGAATCGTCATAAGGAGTTGCAAGTCCCGCCCATACTGGCGCCATTTTGGTCGAGGCCAGGCGGGTCCAGAGTATAGTTCAAATGCCTCCAATAACTAGCGGCAGGACCAGAATCCCTTTCGGCAGTTCAAAAAAATTCCGTTAACGCCAGCAGAAGGGACAGGCCGCATGAACCGCGACTTAAAGGCGAGGAAGGCAAAATCTTCCCTACCGGGTCACGCTGAGGGCCCACCGGAACTGATCGAGTTGGCAGTCTACAGTGTCTCTTAGTAATTCGGACAAAAGCTGGTGTCAGCATGAGAGCACCACCATCTGGTGACAACGTTGTGGCCACTCCGGAGGGCGGGACAGCAGGCGTATCCCTCCACAGATGCGTTGAATCAGTCTTTCCTACGGCACCAGATGTGGATAAGGCGGCGGTCACCCGGGGCAGCAGCATATCCATGGGGGATAGTCGAGCAACAGTGGCGGTTGCCCCCACCGGAAGCCCGCGGGAGTCGAGGGCCAACGACTCTCGTAGAATCTTTAAAACTGAGAGGACGTCTTCAAGAGTGGGGCTCATGCCCGAGCAGGCAAGCATCCGAGTTCCATGGTAGCCCAGAGCCATCCTAGTGGACCAGGCCCAAATCCGGGGAGCCGGCCGCCATCTTGAGAGCCCCCCAGCAGCTGCCCTTCACCATGGCCACCGGAGCGGGTCCCCCGGCCAGTCAACCGCGGGGGCTCGTTGAGTGGAACGCTAATGGCAGTCTTAGTGCGGGAGAGGAACCTCCACCTGAGGGTGGAGGGGGCTGTCCGCGCCGCCTCTCCGCGGGCGCCCCACGCCATCTGTGGGCGCAGGTATAAAAAATGGCTGGACAGGCAACAAAGGGGGGAGCCATCAGCAAGGCATCCCCCGCACACAACTTGCTGGACATCACCTCTGGATGATCCGGGGACGGGCCTCGGCACGATGGGTTGCCTCCGGCCTATTCGCACAACGGTCCTCCACCCCAGGCCGCCACCGACGCTACCTCGCCGGCTGATGGCTTTTGTAGACTTTCTATAGCCCAAAGCCAACTAGAAAGTAGCCCAAAGTAGCCCAACATTGCTACTTTAAGGAAGGAGGGACAGGAACAGCGTCAAGCAGACGGCGAATGCATTTGGGATTGATGTTGCAGCCGGCTGCCATGTAAATAGTTGTATAATAAAACGTTTTAACATATTACTTTGCTGGAGTGTTATATATATTTGTAATATTTGCATAGGGTTTGTCGTTATTTGGGCGGGGTGGGCGGCGGAGTCGAGCTGTCTTGCGGCCATCATGGCGTCGAGCTCGGCTCTTCTCACTAGTTTCATATTTCTCATGAGGGGTTGTTCCTAATGTTTCTATTTTAGCGGGGTCAAAAAGATCCCATCAGTGGCCTACTGATTTTGCTCGATTCCTTTTGTTTTTCCTAACGATTTTTATGTTATAGTTTGCTAGCACGATACAGCGGCTAATCCGTATTTTATATATATGTCCTTTTTATTAGGGGTGTCCTCCGGTGGAGCCGGATGATCTACCTCTAATAACGGTCCGGGCTGAACCAACTACTGAACGATGGGGAGAAGATAGGCATGACGGGTTACAAAGGGGACAAAAGTCTGCACTACCTATCCTTCACTATCCGCAAAGACTAAACAGAGTATTGCGACTCTGTGCTTATTTGTGAATAGAGAATAACCCAAAGAGAACCAATTCCGAACAATCAATGTTCGGATAAACAATCAATCAAATGAGGGATAAAAATAGGCACGACGGATTACAACGGGGGCAAAAGCCTGCGTTACCCATCCTTCACTATCTGCAAAGACTAAACAGAGTATTGCGACTCTGTGCTTGTTTGCAAATAGAGAATGATCCAAAGAGAACCAATTCCAAAACAGTAAATGCTTGGATAACAATCAATCAAATGGAGAGGGAAGCAGGCACGACGGATTACAAAGGGGGCAAAGGCCTGCGTTACCTACCCTTCACTATCTGCAAAGACTAAACAGAGTATTGCGACTCTGTGCTTGTTTGCAAATAGAGAATCTCTCAGAAACAATCAAATGAGTAATACTAGTATTTTCAAACAATCAAACAATCAATTCGCAATTTGTCGTGTTACACGACCTTACCCGGACCGCATGGACAGTTTCTCGTCTTCCGCTTCCAGCACCTGATCGTCCTCTATTCTCCGTAATTGCTGTGGCACTCCTGATGGTTCCCAGTCAGGACCGTAGATCACTTGAGAGAGGTCTGCTCGGAACCAGTGAAGTTCGGATGATCGGCTACCAGACGAGGGTCTATCGGGCAGGTGCACTTCCCGATCGTTGCAGTCGTTCACTCTGTCGTTGGGACCTCTCCCACTGGATCCACGTGTCGCTGATGGGCCCCACGTTTGGGACGCCAATTGTGAAAAGGTAGGGCCGAATTCGACCAAGAACCCTTCAGTATTTGCCCGGCGTTAGCCGCCTCTCATACCATTCGAGATTACCAAACAAAAAGGCAGGCGCTGGAGACGGAAGGCAGGAAACAGGAGTTTATTCCGACGGAGCAGAAAACGTCAAATCAGACAACAGGGTATCTTCTCGAGGTGCTCTAACCGCATCTCTGAGGCCTGGCCTCTTATACACAGGTTTATGGCTTTATTACATACACTGCATCCGTAATGTTTCTTTGAAGGACAGAAAATACATCCCCGGAATCCCCGGTCCAGGCCCGTTCCCACACACATCTACAGTAGAGTTCCCACCCCGATCTCAGCATGTGGTGGTTATCGCGCAGCTGGACATTCCGCTGGGAACGGGGATGTGTGTGATCAGTCGGATCTTCGGGGTGCGAAAGCATTGATTAATCCCCGCTCCTTTGATGTGAGGCGAGGTCCTACTGTAGGGGGCAATAAACTGCATCTGTTGGGCTAGGTGATGGTCTGGGATCAGGCGGACAATCGGGCAGGGAGGAAGAGGTTATCAAAAGGGCCTGTTCTTTGAATGAGATGAAAGAGCGAGGGGGTTCAGCACGGGATGTGGCTCGGAGACAGGGTCGCGTTAGAGGTGTGTTTATGGCCCAAGCAGGAGAGACCGGGGGCTGTCGGGGCGCGGGGGAATGCTTGCGAGGCCGGGGAGTGAGGGGGAGAGACGCGCAGGCTATTGGCAGTGGGCAGAGAGGCCACGACACACAAAATGGCTGTCACTTACGTGCATGATGGGGCCTAAAAGGGACAAGATGGCGTGGCCACTGTTTCACGATTTTCACTTTACTTTCAACAGTGGCTGTGGTGAACATAAATGAACGCCGCTTATATATACCTAATTTTAGTAATTTTCCACACAGGCTCTAAGTCTCACTGCTGATTTTAAAAAACTAAGGACAGAGAGAATAATGTCACCAGATAACATTTGTAAAAATATAAAAGCTGGACGCACTTGCTTAAAATCAAAAAATTTCAGGGTGGGAATCATAAAAAATTTCCGCGGAATCTTATAGAAATTACAAAATATAAATAAATGAATCATGTTTTTGTGGAGACTTACCGTCGCGGCCACAGGAGTCCAAGCTCTGGCCTCTACAACACCCATGCGGCTAAGCCAGCAAAAAGTGGGGAGAGGAGTTGGCCTAACGGCTAGGGCGCTCGACCTCGGACCTGGGGATCTGGGTTCGAGTCTCGGTAACAACGCCAAAACCTCCTGTGATTCTGGGCAAATCACTTAATCTCCCAGTGCCTAAAATGAAAGTAACTGGAAACGTAAAAATGTAACGTAACTGGAAAAATATGTAAAGCGCTCTGATACCTGATTCGGTCCGGGTCTAGTTCGCGCTATATAAAACTCTGCAAAAAAAAAAAAAAAAAGCGAAACCGAGTAAGTAAAAAGCGATCATGGGTACTAAAAGGCCCTAATAGCTATGCTCAATAGTTTGTACGGTTTGTAGAATAACAAACCTACGAAAACTAGGTTTCCTCAGCTCGCACCCTTCCCTTTCGACAATTCTCTAAGTACAAAAGGTCTCCTTCACCCAGCCCATGTCTTTTTTATGCACGGACTCGGGGTTGGAAAATAGTTCAGCTTTTCACAATTCCTTGAAGCATTTCTTGATGTAGGTAAGACACGTGATATAATGGAGACTCCACTTCCCTCCCCTAATCCATTGGAAATGTCCTTCCAGTTATATATACAAAAAGAATAGCTAACCACACTACATTTTCAAGGTAAGTAATCACTAATTGCAAATTGAATGGAAAACAACAGTGTGGCTTTCCATCTCAAAGAAGTACAAATGATTAACAACGTGTAAATATTCTAGCAACCTTTGAGTACTTTTCCAAGGGCATGGAGAAGAAAAGAATACACAATGTCAGTGTGTACATGGAAAATGTCCCCAGACAGCGTTGTACAAAGGCAGGCAAATTAAAAAAAATGTCTGCACTCATGTTCATATTACATAACCTTTTCCTCAAATGGTCCTAGAACATGAGTTCAACATTTACCAATTAGCTGCTATCACTAACCTATAGAATCAGTGATAGATAATTTGGATTGGCCCCTCATATTATGACAGTACTTCATTTTTAGATTTTCTCCATTATAGGGTTGTTAACAGAGAAAATAGGAAACAAATGGCCCTTTGTAAGAAGGCTATTCTGTGAGTACACTAACACTAATGTTCATTAAATCCAATATTTCTGCTTCTTGCATCATAACCACATCCTGTTGTGGAACAGAAACTGGAGGCGGCTTCCAGGCCGAAAGGAGCATGCTGCAACACATGGGAAGACAATTCACACATAGACAGCACCCTAAAATAATTCCTCCTATAACAAAGGCCAGCACTAATAGTTTCCAACCCCACGTGAGCAGTACTTCTCTAAACCAACCTGACCAAGTCCAATCTCCATTATCCTGCTGTATTTCAACAGCAATTTTGTGAAGTTTTTGAATGGCCATATTCACATTAGGAGTGTTATCTAGGATATAGAAACAACAGGAACTACCAATTAAGTTGCATACCCCCCTTCTCTGCTAAAAGAATGTCTAAAACAATATGATTCTGAAGGGAAGCAAGATGGGTAGCTTGCATTTCTACAGTAATGTTACTGAGTGCACCAGCATTCTCATTAATAACAGCTTCCACGACTCTGATCAATCACTGCACCTGTACACTATTGGCCATAGGACACCAGAAAGGCACTAGACCCTTCATTGCATCAATAAATTGCTGCAGCGAGGTATCTGTCTGGTCTGTACTTCTTGTTAATTAAGTCGATGTGTCCTGTGATAATTAGATGGTGCAAGGTAAGTGGGAGGAAAAATAAATGCAATATAGCATCAGCCTGACCCTTCTTTAGGGAGCCAGGCATAATCCTGATAACCACAAACAAAATAGGTGTTTTTTTGCAAGGCCACAAATGATGGAGAACTAGTACAATTTAATATTACTGTAAGGGAGCAAATACTATTCCCAATAGCAAGGGGCCAATCACCATGAACACAAACTCGGGCGGTATGGGCATGCACAGGTATGGGTGTCATAGCCACCTTGGACTGTTTTCTCTCATTAAAGGATAATAACATGGAGGAGTTATCATAGCCTGTAAATTCCTCCCACTCCTCCATAGTGCCATAGATTCTAACATCATTTGGCCAGCATAGATAATAAAAGTGATCCATAAGCTGACTCTGTACTGTTTTACTGCACTACAAGACCCATTATAGGATAAAGGTAGAGGAATAAAAGGTGCCTTCCTTTTGACTGAAGATGGCAGTAAGCCACATATCCAACAATCTGTACTATTACATCCAAGATGGGCATTATGTAACACTTGAATGAATGTAATATTCACCTATTGCAAGCAGTGTGCTTGCTTATGAGGGGCAAGGGTTATGTACTGATGATCTGGTATTGGTGTGGTGACTGATGTCACTGATTTAGAAACTGGGTGGTTTTCTTCTAACAACCAGAACAACTCTAATATTCCTAATATTACTGTCAGAAGACACAGAAGCACAGCAATTTTCGCTTTCTTGGTCCCAAATTGTTGTATACCAGACACTGGGGCCTTCTCCTCCTGCCATAAACCAGAGGGTGATTTCCCAAAAGGTCTCAGTTCAATACTCCGAGTCTTACCCATATTGTATTATTTCTGTGTGATGTAGAAATACCTGTTCTTGATGAGTGATGCTTCTCCTAATATTTGTCTTTCTGCTCAGACCATTCTCCTTTTTTCTCTTTTTTACCCTTCCTTTCCTTGAATAAATATCCTTGTTTCTGCAGGTCTCTTCTTTTTTTTCTTTTCAAAAAGAGAAACAAATAAAAAACACCTAACAGCCAAAAGCAAAGTAAAGTGGCTCAGACCTCCTAAAAATCCCTATCTATTCTACCAAAAAACATCAAGAGTTCCCAGTGTCCTTTACTTCAAAGCCTCACTGGCAAGCTTATGTACAGGTCCAGACATTGGCGGTCTTGACCACCGGCATGGGTTGCTATCTCTCCAGAGATAGTTTTTTCATTCAAAGTCTATAGTTTTTGACAGTCCTAGTTCTCAAATTATACCTAGGCAAATCACAATCCGCAACAGAAGTTTCGGTATCAATTTGGGCTCAACAGGAGTGAAGTTAATAAGTGGATGTGCTACTTCATCTTCTTCAACCAGCTTACCATCATTAAAAGATACTTGCTGTGGAATGTGTTCACTTTCCAAATTAGGAATTCCTTGCTTCACACACTGATCATGGAGCAAAGGCAATGGAGCTTTCTTAATGTGGTTGGCAATCAGCAGTGTTTGTGTCCCATGCACTTAACAGCAGTCTGAGTGGCGAGTAACACTTGCTCCGGTTCTTTTCAGCATGGCTCAAGACTGGATTTCCTCTAAGAGTGATGGCCTCCAAGCTTCAGATTATGACTTGAAACTTCAAGACAAGGAGGGAGACTGGCCTTCACCTGTGAATGAATCAAACACAAATCTTTAGTCAATTGGTCACAATATTTAACAAGCAGAGGATATTCAATTTCTCAAAACATTTTCTTTAATGGTACACCCCATAAATTTCCAGGCCTCCCCATGACTACCTGAAATGGAGATAATCCCATTTTCGAGTGTTCAGTATTGCGCATTGAAAACAAAGCTATGGGCAAAGCACCAGGCCATATTAATTTTGTTTCAGCGCATATCTTTCCCAGTTTTCCTTTAAAGATACATTGTATCTTTCCACTAGGCCTGCAGCCTGGGCATGGTGGGCAGCATGTATGCTTATCTGCAAGCCTTTGCAGACCAGGTCCATCACTTGGCCAATGAAGTGTGGCCCATTGTCGCTCCAAAGAACTCTGGGCAAGCCAAATCTCGGGAAGTACTCCTTCAGGAGTACAGTACACAGAGATGTGTTTTGTCATAGAGGGTAAGCCGCCACCCACCTACTAAAGGTGTAAACCACCATTAAGACATACATAAGCTTGTTCCATTTCCATGTAATCCATTTGCAGGACTTCAAAGGGCAAATCTGGGGGTGCAAAATGGCCCGTCGGGACTGTGGTATAATTTCCTGGATTATAAGTAGCACATATCATGCATCTTTTGACCTGGGACTCTGCCACCCTGGGAATCAGTTTGTGAGCCATACATGAGTTTGAGTTTGAGTTTAAAATATTTGTGGAGCGCACGTACACCTGGCGGTTTCATGGCGCTGTGAAGTACTGAGCCCAAGAAGGCAAGAGGATCCGGGAGAAGGGGAAGAGTAGGACAATTATGATGGCAAGGCCTGTGAAAAAAGCATGGTTTTAAGCGCCTTGCGGAAGTGTGGATATTGAGTGGAAGATCTAAGGTGGACGGGGAGAGAGTTCCAGAAGGCAGGGGCAAGTGTGGAAAATTTCGTGCCCCCCCACTTTATACGCCTAAAGCGGGGAACTGTCAGTAATTGCTGAGAGGATGAGCGTAAGTCTCTGACGGGGGCGTAGGCCTTGATTTCCGAGGAGATGAACGCAGGGGCTATGCCAGCCCGAGCTTGAAAGATGATACATCCTAGCTTGAAGTGAACTCGTTCCCGAATAGGGAGCCAGTGCAAGGACTTTAGGAGCGGAGTGACATGGTGGAATTTGGCCAGGTTGTGAACCAGGCGGGCAGCCTGGTTTTGGACCAGTTGTAATCGGCGCATACTGTAGGCGGGCATGCCGCAAAAAAGGGCGTTGCCATAGTCTAGGCGGGAGATTACCATCGCCAGGACAATGAGTTTCAGGGCGGAAAAAGAAAAAAAATGAGAGACTTTACGGATCGTGCGGAGTGAAAGAAAGGAGGAGGAAACCACGGAGCTGATCTGGGAGTGCAGAGTGAGTTGGTTGTTCAGTTTGATCCCTAGAGTTTTCACAGAGGAAGAGGGAGAAGGGGGGGGGCCTAGGGAGGGGGGCCAGAAGAGCGTAGTCCAGGGACTGGAGCAGCCACCTGTCAAAACCAACTCAGTTTTGTCTGGATTTAACTTCAGGTGGTTGTCATTCATCCAGTCCCGGATAAAGATCATAATAGACTGGAAATTCGCCATGGACTCAGGGGAAGGGGACAAAGTAAAAACGTGGTTTAATGTTCTGACTATACTTTTGGTACTAATGTAAGCCGGGCTATGTGCCATAGTAACAATAGTATTAACATAACAATTAGGAAGCATCCATCTTTGTTTTTCTGACAGATCTATCCAAAATCCGGTATCATCTAATCTACCATACATCTGCCATGCCTCTTTCTCTTCCATGTATCTCTCTAACACATTCTAAGATATTGTTAAACATTGGTACTTTAGGCACTCCACACCACTGGAAGCAAGCTAGCCGGGCTGATGAGAGGTGTTACCTCGAAACCGGGCCGGTCCTCGGATGCTTGTTTCCGTTCTGGGAAGGACATGGCTTTTGTAGTTCGGACTGGACTGTTCCCATGGGGCACAGGGTCAGCGCTGATTTGCATATCGCCATTGTCTAACCCAGGGTGGTGTGGAGTGGAAAAACGATGGATTTGGGCCCAGATCTTTTGACTGGGGTGAATGTGTGACATTGATCCACATTCTGTCCATCATTGTTGTTTTTGCAGTAACCGCTCTAAGTGTACTGGGGATGCTCAGACGTGAGTCCCAGGCACTCCACACCACTGGAAGCAAGCTAGCCGGGCTGATGAGAGGTGTTACCTCGAAACCGGGCCGGTCCTCGGATGCTTGTTTCCGTTCTGGGAAGGACATGGCTTTTGTAGTTCGGACTGGACTGTTCCCATGGGGCACAGGGTCAGCGCTGATTTGCATATCGCCATTGTCTAACCCAGGGTGGTGTGGAGTGGAAAAACGATGGATTTGGGCCCAGATCTTTTGACTGGGGTGAATGTGTGACATTGATCCACATTCTGTCCATCATTGTTGTTTTTGCAGTAACCGCTCTAAGTGTACTGGGGATGCTCAGACGTGAGTCCCAGGCACTCCACACCACTGGAAGCAAGCTAGCCGGGCTGATGAGAGGTGTTACCTCGAAACCGGGCCGGTCCTCGGATGCTTGTTTCCGTTCTGGGAAGGACATGGCTTTTGTAGTTCGGACTGGACTGTTCCCATGGGGCACAGGGTCAGCGCTGATTTGCATATCGCCATTGTCTAACCCAGGGTGGTGTGGAGTGGAAAAACGATGGATTTGGGCCCAGATCTTTTGACTGGGGTGAATGTGTGACATTGATCCACATTCTGTCCATCATTGTTGTTTTTGCAGTAACCGCTCTAAGTGTACTGGGGATGCTCAGACGTGAGTCCCAGGCACTCCACACCACTGGAAGCAAGCTAGCCGGGCTGATGAGAGGTGTTACCTCGAAACCGGGCCGGTCCTCGGATGCTTGTTTCCGTTCTGGGAAGGACATGGCTTTTGTAGTTCGGACTGGACTGTTCCCATGGGGCACAGGGTCAGCGCTGATTTGCATATCGCCATTGTCTAACCCAGGGTGGTGTGGAGTGGAAAAACGATGGATATGGGCCCAGATCTTTTGACTGGGGTGAATGTGTGACATTGATCCACATTCTGTCCATCATTGTTGTTTTTGCAGTAACCGCTCTAAGTGTACTGGGGATGCTCAGACGTGAGTCCCAGGCACTCCACACCACTGGAAGCAAGCTAGCCGGGCTGATGAGAGGTGTTACCTCGAAACCGGTCCGGTCCTCGGATGCTTGTTTCCGTTCTGGGAAGGACATGGCTTTTGTAGTTCGGACTGGACTGTTCCCATGGGGCACAGGGTCAGCGCTGATTTGCATATCGCCATTGTCTAACCCAGGGTGGTGTGGAGTGGAAAAACGATGGATTTGGGCCCAGATCTTTTGACTGGGGTGAATGTGTGACATTGATCCACATTCTGTCCATCATTGTTGTTTTTGCAGTAACCGCTCTAAGTGTACTGGGGGTGCTCAGACGTGAGTCCCAGGCACTCCACACCACTGGAAGCAAGCTAGCCGGGCTGATGAGAGGTGTTACCTCGAAACCGGGCCGGTCCTCGGATGCTTGTTTCCGTTCTGGGAAGGACATGGCTTTTGTAGTTCGGACTGGACTGTTCCCATGGGGCACAGGGTCAGCGCTGATTTGCATATCGCCATTGTCTAACCCAGGGTGGTGTGGAGTGGAAAAACGATGGATTTGGGCCCAGATCTTTTGACTGGGGTGAATGTGTGACATTGATCCACATTCTGTCCATCATTGTTGTTTTTGCAGTAACCGCTCTAAGTGTACTGGGGATGCTCAGACGTGAGTCCCAGGCACTCCACACCACTGGAAGCAAGCTAGCCGGGCTGATGAGAGGTGTTACCTCGAAACCGGGCCGGTCCTCGGATGCTTGTTTCCGTTCTGGGAAGGACATGGCTTTTGTAGTTCGGACTGGACTGTTCCCATGGGGCACAGGGTCAGCGCTGATTTGCATATCACCATTGTCTAACCCAGGGTGGTGTGGAGTGGAAAAACAATGGATTTGGGCCCAGATCTTTTGACTGGGGTGAATGTGTGACATTGATCCACATTCTGTCCATCATTGTTGTTTTTGCAGTAACCGCTCTAAGTGTACTGGGGATGCTCAGACGTGAGTCCCAGGCACTCCACACCACTGGAAGCAAGCTAGCCGGGCTGATGAGAGGTGCTACCTCGAAACCGGGCCGGTCCTCGGATGCTTGTTTCCATTCTGGGAAGGACATGGCTTTTGTAGTTCGGACTGGACTGTTCCCATGGGGCACAGGGTCAGCGCTGATTTGCATATCGCCATTGTCTAACCCAGGGTGGTGTGGAGTGGAAAAACGATGGATTTGGGCCCAGATCTTTTGACTGGGGTGAATGTGTGACATTGATCCACATTCTGTCCATCATTGTTGTTTTTGCAGTAACCGCTCTAAGTGTACTGGGGATGCTCAGACGTGAGTCCCAGGCACTCCACACCACTGGAAGCAAGCTAGCCGGGCTGATGAGAGGTGTTACCTCGAAACCGGGCCGGTCCTCGGATGCTTGTTTCCGTTCTGGGAAGGACATGGCTTTTGTAGTTCGGACTGGACTGTTCCCATGGGGCACAGGGTCAGCGCTGATTTGCATATCGCCATTGTCTAACCCAGGGTGGTGTGGCGTGGAAAAACGATGGATTTGGGCCCAGATCTTTTGACTGGGGTGAATGTGTGACATTGATCCACATTCTGTCCATCATTGTTGTTTTTGCAGTAACCGCTCTAAGTGTACTGGGAATGCTCAGACGTGAGTCCCAGGCACTCCACACCACTGGAAGCAAGCTAGCCGGGCTGATGAGAGGTGTTACCTCGAAACCGGGCCGGTCCTCGGATGCTTGTTTCCGTTCTGGGAAGGACATGGCTTTTGTAGTTCGGACTGGACTGTTCCCATGGGGCACAGGGTCAGTGCTGATTTGCATATCGCCATTGTCTAACCCAGGGTGGTGTGGAGTGGAAAAACGATGGATTTGTGCCCAGATCTTTTGACTGGGGTGAATGTGTGACATTGATCCACATTCTGTCCATCATTGTTGTTTTTGCAGTAACCGCTCTAAGTGTACTGGGGATGCTCAGACGTGAGTCCCAGGCACTCCACACCACTGGAAGCAAGCTAGCCGGGCTGATGAGAGGTGTTACCTCGAAACCGGGCCGGTCCTCGGATGCTTGTTTCCGTTCTGGGAAGGACATGGCTTTTGTAGTTCGGACTGGACTGTTCCCATGGGGCACAGGGTCAGCGCTGATTTGCATATCGCCATTGTCTAACCCAGGGTGGTGTGGAGTGGAAAAACGATGGATTTGGGCCCAGATCTTTTGACTGGGGTGAATGTGTGACATTGATCCACATTCTGTCCAACATTGTTGTTTTTGCTGCATTTAACAATGGCAACTTTTTTGGAAACATCAAAGCATCCAATAACTTTACTATTAATTCCCCATGCTGTATTTTAATACCATGTGAGGTCAAAAAACCTCTTTCCTTCCATAATCGCACAAATGAGTGGGCAACACCAAAGGCGTACTGACTGTCAGTATACATATTTACAATCAGATCTTTATTCAATTCACATGCCTGTGTAAGGGCAATTACTTCTGATGTTTGTGCTGACATTAGCGGTATTTTACATGACTCTACCGCTGTTTTCAAAATTATGATAGCATATGCAGCAGTGTTTGTACCATCGGGTAATTTGAAACATGAACCATCGCAAACAATTCTCCCTGTGGGTCAGACATGGGAGTATCTGTTAGGTCTACAGTATCTATCAGTATCTACTATCTGTTCTCCCTGACGATCTGTTAGCCCAAAGCACTAAATGGGAAGATAATCTTGGAAAGACAGGCATTGACTTAATACCAGTGCTAGAGCTTGCCAGTGAGGTGATGGTGTCTGGAACACTTAGAACTCAAAGCTATATGGCAATGCTGGATTTATATTATACTCCGGCAAAAATATCAAAATGGGGCCATAGAAAAGGAGACTCTTGTGCAAGGTGTGGGCTATTTGAGGCTGACGCTATTCATATGTTTTATTCTTACCCATCCCTTTCTAGTTTCTTGGCAGATATTGAGTGTTTTATCAATACTACACTTAAGATTAGGGGCACTTTGACTCCAGAACTGGTGATATTTGGCTATGATGTTGGGAATAATGAAGATGTTAGAAATACGCGATATCTATTAGCTCTTTTGTTTATAGCTATGTCCCAGGTTAGGTTGTGTATAACTTCTCAATGGCTGTCCCCTGAAGCTCCTACCTTTCTGAATTTGAGAGCTAGATTGCTAGCTATTCATAGGCTCGAATCTTCAGTTTTTTCTTTTAAGGGTGGGAGGAGGAGATAGATGGCACCTAGGATCTCGGCAAAGGTTGAAGAATGGATTAATTGGAATGATTGGGTATCTCTTTCTATTCTTCTCTAAGTTTATTATTTTCTCTCCTGTCTGAGGATCAGTATCTTTGTGCTTTTTCCATGTGTCTTTTATAAAATTGATCCGTTTGTGTCTCTTTTTTGTTTATTTTCTAAAATGAATGTAATACTGATTGCTGTAAGGAATGTAAACCTACTTTTTCGATGTATTAATGCAATTTCTGCATTGCTTGGTTGTAATTCTCAGTCAATAAAAATAAAAAAAATAAAAAGAAAAAAGAAAAGAAAAAGTGAGCCATACATGGTTTAATATTCTCACTATACTTTTGGTACTAATGTAAGCCAGGCTATGTGACATTGTAACATAGATTAACATAACAATTAGGAAGCATCCATCTATGTTTCTCTGACATATCTATCCAACATCCGGTATCATCTAATCTACCATACATCTGCCATGCCTCTTTCTCTTCCATGTATCTCTCTAACACATTCTAAGATATTGTTAAACATTGGTACTTTAGGGACCTATCTAGCAGGTCCTCTAATATACATACAACTATATTCAGATCTGGCTGTTTGCTTGGCTGTTTCATCTGCAAAAGCATTTCCCTGACCTAACTCATCAATAACCTTTTTATGGGCACTGCATTTAACAATGGCAACTTTTTTGGTAACATCAAAGCATCCAATAACTTTACTATTAATTCCCCATGCTGTATTTTAATACCATGTGAGGTCAAAAAACCTCTTTCCTTCCATAATCGCACAAATGAGTGGGCAACACCAAAGGCGTACTGACTGTCAGTATACATATTTACAATCAGATCTTTATTCAATTCACATGCCTGTGTAAGGGCAATTACTTCTGATGTTTGTGCTGACATTAGCGGTATTTTACATGACTCTACCGCTGTTTTCAAAAGTATGATAGCATATGCAGCAGTGTTTGTACCATCGGGTAATTTGAAACATGAACCATCGCAAACAATTCTCCCTGTGGGTCAGACATGGGAGTATCTGTTAGGTCTACAGTATCTATCAGTATCTACCATCTGTTCTCCCTGACGATCTGTTAGCCCAAAGCACTAAATGGGAAGATAATCTTGGAAAGACAGGCATTGACTTAATACCAGTGCTAGAGCTTGCCAGTGAGGTGATGGTGTCTGGAACATTTAGAACTCAAAGCTATATGGCAATGCTGGATTTATATTATACTCCGGCAAAAATGTCAAAATGGGGCCATAGAAAGGGAGACTCTTGTGCAAGGTGTGGGCTATTTGCGGCTGACGCTATTCATATGTTTTATTCTTACCCATCTCTTTCTAGTTTCTTGGCAGATATTGAGTGTTTTATCAATACTACACTTAAGATTAGGGGCACTTTGACTCCAGAACTGGTGATATTTGGCTATGATGTTGGGAATAATGAAGATGTTAGAAATACGCGATATCTATTAGCTCTTTTGTTTATAGCTATGTCCCAGGTTAGGTTGTGTATAACTTCTCAATGGCTGTCCCCTGAAGCTCCTACCTTTCTGAATTTGAGAGCTAGATTGCTAGCTATTCATAGGCTCGAATCTTCAGTTTTTTCTTTTAAGGGCGGGAGGAGGAGATAGATGGCATCTAGGATCTCGGCAAAGGTTGAAGAATGGATTAATTGAAATGATTGGGTATCTCTTTCTATTCTTCTCTAAGTTTATTATTTTCTCTCCTGTCTGAGGATCAGTATCTTTGTGCTTTTTCCATGTGTCTTTTATAAAATTGATCCGTTTGTGTCTCTTTTTTGTTTATTTTCTAAAATGAATGTAATACTGATTGCTGTAAGGAATGTAAACCTACTTTTTCGATGTATTAATGCCATTTCTGCATTGCTTGGTTGTAATTCTCAGTCAATAAAAATGAGAAAAAGAAAAAGAAAAAAGAAAAGAAAAAGTGAGCCATACATGGTTTAATATTCTCACTATACTTTTGGTACTATTGTAAGCCGGGCTATGTGCCATAGTAACATAGATTAACATAACAATTAGGAAGCATCCATCTATGTTTCTCTGACATATCTATCCAACATCCGGTATCATCTAATCTACCATACATCTGCCATGCCTCTTTCTCTTCCATGGTAGCTTCCTGTTGTATCTCTCTAATACATTCTAAGATATTGTTAAACATTGGTACTTTAGGGACCCATCTAGCTGGTCCTCTAATATACATTCAACTATAATTAGATCTGGCTGTTTGCTTGGCTGTTTCATCTGCAAAAGCATTTCCCTGACCTAACTCATCAATAATCTTTTTATGGGCACTGCATTTAACAATAGCAACTTTTTTGGTAACATCAAAGCATCCAATAACTTTACTATTAATTTCCCATGCTGTATTTTAATACCATGTGAGGTCAAAAAACCTACTTCCTTCCATAATCGCACAAATGAGTGGGCAACACCAAAGGCGTACTGACTGTCAGTATAAATATTTACCTAGAATGTATATTTCACATTGTCTGACTGCAGCAGCATCAGCTGCTATTGAGCGTAAACAATTCAGCAAAGCCTTAGCTACTGGATCCAATGTGGAGGAAACATAGGCACAAGGTGTATTCCTCCCCCCATGGGATTGTATTAAAACAGATAGACCACAGCCATCTTTCTCAGGGATAAACAAACAAAATTCCTTAGAATAATCAGGGCTATCCAAAGCAAGTGCATTGTATAAAGCATTCTTTAGTTGTTGAAAAGCATGCTCACACTTATCTGTCCAAGGCAGTGGGTTACTAACATTCTTAGATGTTAGAGCAAGCAAAGGCTTTGAAATTAAAGAGAAATTAGGTTTCCACTGCCTGCAAAAGGAAGTCATACCTATAAAGGTGCAAACATCAGATTGAGACTGGGGACATTTCATTTTCTGTACCAAATCAAATCTTTGTGGGTGGAGTCTTCTACCCCCCTTTGACAGGAGGTGACCTAAATAGGCAACCTCCTGTTGACAATATTGCATTTTAGATAAGGACACTTTGGGGCCAGATGTAGTTAAATCTATTTTACCACTTCTTAAATACCGAATCATACCGATTCGGTATTTAAGAGGTGGTAAAATAGAGGGGGGGGGGGTGTAGGTCATACAGACCCGGTAAATACCGAATCGTTAAGATTCGGTATTTACCTATTCTGTAAATACCGATTCGGTAATGCCCATTGATTCCTATGGGCATTGAAGCCCATAGGAATCAATGGGCATTACCGAATCGGTATTTACAGATTCAGTAAATACCGATTTCAGCAAGGGTGCAGGGGGTGTCACTTTGACACCCCCTAGCACCCCAAATACAGGCATGTGTGCCATGTGCCTAAGGGCATGTCTGTCTGTCACATGGCATAGGTGTGCATGCACACATGTGCATGCACACCTGGATTCGGTATTTTACCACCCAATTGGATTGGGTGGAAAAATACCGATTCTGAAAGACCTTTGGGACTCAGAAGAGTCCCACCTACTTCTGGAAATTACAGAATCGGTAAAAATACCGATTCGGTATTTTACAGATTCGGTAAATTTACCGAATCTGTAAAATGATGCCCCTACATCTCAATCACCAAATACCGGTCGGTAACGGCCGAATTCGGCCCGTTACCGACCGGTATTTGGGCTCCTACATCTGGCCCTTTGTGTCTTGGGAGTACAAATTATGTAGCAAATTAACTGTTGTCTCCTTACAACCTTCCTCTGTATCTGAGGCAATTAATAGATCATAAATGTATTGCAGTAATACCGAGCCTTTTGAGGGGGTAAAAATATCTAATTGTTTCTTCAACGCTTGACTAAATATACTAGGGCTTTCTGTATACCCTTGAGGAATTCAGGTAAATTGAAGGGAACACACTTGGAATAAAATTTTTAAAAAGTATTACCTTCCACTAGCAATAGGAACACTAATAAAATGCATTTTTTTAAATCAAGCACAGTAAAATATTTGGCTGAAGACGGAATCATGGTAAAAATAGAATTCACGTCAGGAACACAGGGGTATTTTGTATTGAGGAATATGGGGTAAGGGAACACCTTGTTTATCAGTGATTACTTTGGGATCCATGTCCATTTTTACCAACATCAGTATCTCCTGATGCCCAGACTGTTTTATCAACTGCCTGTAATTCAGGTGATAGGTGAGTAACATTTGTCATTGTAAAACATTTGCTAAAGTTGTCAGAAGCTATTGATATAAAGACACCATCAGGAAAACAATAAATGATAGCATTCAGTCTTTTCAGTAGGCCAGACCTAATAAGTTCTCAGCACAGTTTTTAGTGAGCTCAAATGGGGCAGAGGTGGTGAAGGGACCTATGTAACATCTAGGGGTTCGGAGATGGGGCTCTGGATGTTGATACCTGAGAATCCCACTGATGTATGCATTCTGCCGGAGAGAGGAGCCCCTGGAAATTGGTCATGAGCCACAGAGGTGCGAGTGACACCTGTATCAACAAGGAAGTTGCATATTTCTCCTTCTATATCCATGGTGACATATAGAACTGCTTGATTGACAGGAATCATGACCCAATTTTCCACCCTTTCCATTGCTGTCCTATTGTGAATACTAAAAGGTATTGTAATCAGTGTCAGTAAAATCTTCTGTATAGAAACTTATTCCAACTTGTTGGCCATCAAAATACTTCTAACATCTATTGTCATTCTGATGGTGGGTGAAAGAAATGCGTTACTTACCTGTAACAGCAGTTATCCAGTATTGGTGTCTTTCATAGATTCACATGCCTGAATCATTCCCCGTCGTCGAGACGGGAGCCTCCGGTAAATAAAAAAGTAATGTCCTATAGACATACATAGAGAAAATAGGCCCAAGGGTCTCCCCTTAGTGGCCTTTCCTTGTCCTTATGTAAAAAGGACCAAACTCTTACAGTCAGCCAATCAGCTCCGACCTCCCTCTAGGACCTCCCTGGGAGGAGCCCCAGTCCCTCAGATTTTCGTACGCACCCAACTAGGTTGGCGTAATATTGTTAGAGAGGGATGTGAGACCTTCCAGGGGAGGCGGGAGGGTTGCATGTGAATCTATGAAAGACACCAATACTGGATAACTGCTGTTACAGGTAAGTAACGCATTTCTTATCCAGTATTTGGGTGTCTTTCATAGATTCACATGCCTGAATCAGAATAGCTAGCAATCAGATATGCACCCGCGTGATGGAAATGCTCTGTAGTCACAGTAGACAATGCATGTGTCGTCATACAACATGTGGACAGCATAACAGTAACATCACAATAGCAAGGAACGTGCATACCTGGATGGCGGGATGTAGGAAGGCCCACATCACTGAAAGAGATGGCGAAGCACTGCCTGGCCCACTGCCGCATCCTTCTGAAGTTCGATATCCAGGCAGTAATGTCTGGAGAAAGCGTGCGGTGACTTCCAAGTCGCCGCTCTGCAAATGTCCAAGATTGGTACCCCAGCGAACAGTGCTGCGGACGTGGACCTCGCCCTGGTGGAGTGAGCAGTAACATGCTCAGTTAAAGGGCGTCCGGCCTGGTCATGGCAGAATGCAATCGTTGATGAGATCCATATTGAGACGCTTTGTTTCGTGAGGGACAGGCCCATTCTTGGTCTGCTGTATGTCACGAACAGTTGTGAAGAGTTTCTGAAAGTCTTAGACTTATCTAGGTAGAACCTGAGACATCTTTGAGATCTAAAGAATGTAGAGCCATTCCTGCTGCGGTTGAAGGGTTCGCAAAGAGAGTTTGAAGGATTGTTGGCTCATTGAGACGAAAGTCTGAAGGCACCTTTGGAATGAATTTTGGATTCGGTCTCAGCACCATGCTAGCATTCCTGAACTGCATGTATGGTTCCTGAATGGACAGAGCTTGGAGCTCGCTCACTCTTCTGGATAGAAAACCGCCTGTAGCCCACTGACTCTTAGTGGGGATTTTTCACGAGACATACTTTGGGTCAGCTCCGTGTACTGGTTGAACGGATGTTTCATGAGCTTGGTAAGAACCACATTGAGACGCCAGGAGGTGGCAACATCCTTACTGGCGGGAAAGATCTATATAAACGTTTCAGAACTTGTTTAATCAACCCGCTTGACCAGAGCGATGGGCTCGTTTGAATTCTTTTATAACGAGATAGCACTGTTAAGTGTGCTGTAATGGATAGATAAGGCAATATTTGCACCAGTGATGTGGAGAAAAGCATATTTCTGCGGTCTACCCCGCAGACACAAAGCGCTTCCCTTTCCGGGAATATGTTCACGTGCTATCCGCACTTGCTCTGGCAAGAATGTCTACAGTCCTGTGGATTATTCCGATTGTGGAACTCTGAACTCAGTCTTGTGGATTATTTCGATTGTGGAACCCTGAACTCAGGGGTCAGGCTACCAACCAGAGAGACTGCAGACCCTGATGTCGAACTGCATTATCGATCATAGTAAGCAGAGATAGATACTGCCGCCGGTGGATCGGCGGCTACAGGGATAGGTGGTGGAGTTCTGTGAACCAATGTCGCCTCTGCCCAATTGGGGCTATTAAAATCAGAATACCCGGCTCCACCAACCTTGTCTTGAGGACAATGGGAGCATCGGGAATGGCGGAAAGGCCTACGCAAAGATATTGTGCCCTGCGGTTGGAGATGCATTCCCTAGCCAGTTACCGAAGCGTGGGCATTCGGCTTTCATTCACGTCGCAAGTAGATCCATTTGTGGCGTGTTTTATCTGGAGAAGATGTGGCCAATGAGTTGTTGGTCCAGCTCCCCGTTACAATGGTTTCTGCCTGCTGAACGCATCGGTGAGCCCATTGTTCGTCTTATTCTTGGTAGGCAAGCTTAAAGGCCCAGGAAGACCGTCAGCAGTTCAGGTAGACTGATATATAGTGTCTTCTCCATAGGAGACCACCTTCCGCATTTTGTGACGACGTGAGGAACCGCCGGAAGTAGGAGTGACAAGCCTTGAGATCGTTTTTGAGAGGATATTCCTCATTGTAGGACTCCGGCCATGTGAGGATTCCCTTTTATGTGGCAAGATGACCCTGTAGATTGTAACCACTGTCTCAATAGCGCCTCTTGTAGAGGTCTTGTTCGTAGTTGAGAGCGAGGAATCAGGAGGATACACTATCACTCTCTGATATGAAAACCTTTGTTGACCGTGTGGCCAGGGTTATACCTAGGAAACCGATGTACCTAGGAAACTGATGTAGTGAGAAGGTCTCAGGACCGATTTTTCCTGATTGAGGATGAGATCCAAGCATCGAAAACTGAAAGCAGGCGTTGGGAGACCTGGACACGTCTTTTAAGGATGAAGCCTTGAGCAGGCAGTCCTTCAGAACCGAAAGACTTGGTGTCCTAGTTATGTCGCTCCCAGGGAACTGTATTTCGTGAATATGTGTGGTGCAGACTTGAGCTCGAAAGACAGAACGCGAAACCGTAAATGTCTGCCCACTACTGCAAATCGTAAGTACTTTGAGCGATTCCTGTGAAGTGGGATATGGAAGTAAACGTCTTGTTTGCTGGACCTCATGGGTTACCATGCGAAACAACTGCCTCATTTAGGAGGATGTTGAAGTCTCTGAAGCCCAATGTTGGTTTCCTCCTCTTATCTTTTTTCTGGATATAAAAAGGAAGCGGGAACAAAAAAACCTTTTCCCTTATGAGGAGGAGGTACTCTCGCTATAGCTCCTTTGAGGAGGAGGAACTCTCGCTAAAGCTCCATTCTACAGCATAATCCAGACGTAGATGCAGCTGTATATCTTGATATCTCTGCTGCCCGTTCCATGAGAAGACAATTTCTCAGAGGATGGGAGCTTGTTTTGCTATTGTCGGCGACTGAAGGCATTGTGGTCTACTCTGGCCTGAAGAGCAGGAAGATTGGAATTGATAATTCCTTTGAGGGAAGACCTTCTTCTTCCTCCATTTGTACTAAAGGACAGGTCCATATACTGAGGAGTGTCCAAAGTTCTCGCATTGTCTGTTTCGTTAACTTTTCGCGCCAATAGTGACTGGCCCTCATCTGGCCTGTCCACAAACATTGTTCGCACCTCAGGACGGAAAAGGTCCTCCTTGGATCCGCAAGACTGCTGGTCCAGCCACTTGCGGAACCCTGTCATAGCGATATACCTCGTGTAGTGTATGGTTTAACGCCAATGCACCGCCTCTAGCGGAATCCACCTAACTTCCTCTTCGGATGAGTCTGGTAATTCCGGCTGGTATACGGAATTCCGGCTGGTATGGGGCCAGTGTGCCCACAATTTTTCCATGCTAGCGTACCAAGAGCGCTAGAACGTTCACAGAGGAAAACCTGTTCGTCAGGTTGTCCACTCTTAGACCCTCCTTATCAGGAGGAGGTGACAACGGGGCCGAAGGATCCCCGGAGTTTTTCTAGGGCGCCTGTGGCACTACGGAGTCCGGCTTAGAAAGTTCCTGTCAAGCACGCCGGTGCTGTATCTGGCGCCTTATACTTCTTCTCCAACGGAGGGATCACCAGTGATACAGAGGAGGGGCACTACCGGACCCATACCACTTCTGACTATAGGTAATGGATAACCCGTATTGACCTTACTGCCTTCTTGTAGGGGTCTTTGAAGACGTACCAGAAGCAGGCCTGTTCTTGAGAGGTCATGGAGATCGTAAAACGTTGAGCAGCTCTCCGTACCACCTTAGAAGAGATTCCAGAAGTAGTGGAGTTCCTTCTTCGTCGATGAATTCGTCGACGAGGTTGCCGTCGTAGACTATGTCATCGTAGACGCGCAGTCATAGATGACCATACCCTCTTAAAAGAGATTACAGACTTGGTGGATTTCCTCCTTCGTTGACGAGTTCGTCGACAAGATCTCCGTCAGAGAGTATGCCGTCACAGACGAGCAGTCATAGATGAGGCCGTCGTAGACTACTCGTAGACAAGGCCGTCGACGCCGTCGTAGACTAGCCTTCGTAGCTGAGTCTGTCGTAGATGAGGTCATCATAGACTAGACCATCCTAGACGAGGCCATCGTAGACGAGTCCCTTGTAGACTAGGCCATCGTAGACGAGGCCCACGTAGACGAGGCCCGCGTAGATGAGGCCATCTTAGGCTAGGCCATCTTAGAGAAGGCCCTGGTCGACCAGACAGGCTGTCCTAGACGATGTCGTCGATGACTATGCCGCCGTAGACGAGTCCTCGAAGATGAGCCTACGTAGATGAGGCTATCGTCGATACCGTAGACAGGGCGTCGCAGGCGAGCAGTCGACTCCTTAGACTAGCCCTCGTAGACGAGGCCGTCATAGACTAGGCCGTCGTAGACTAGGAAATTGTAGACTAGGCCATCGAGCACTAGGCCTTCGTAGACGACTAGGCCATCGATCATTAGGCCTCCATGGAGTAGGCCAGTAGACTATGCCATCGTAGACTATAGATTAGGCCATTGTAGACTAGGTCCTCGTAGACTAGGCCCTGTAGACGCTATAGATAGACTAAAATTGTAGACTAGGCCATCGAGCACTAGGCCTTCGTAGACGACTAGGCCATCGATCAATAGGCCTCCATGGAGTAGGCCAGTAGACTAGGCCATCGTAGACTATAGATTAGGCCATTGTAGACTAGGTCCTCGTAGACTAGGCCCTGTAGACGCTATAGATAGGCCGCCGTAGACAGGCTGTCAGACGCGCCCACAAAAATGCGCCTTTGTAGATGAGGCCATCATCGTAGGTGAGGCCATCATCGAACCGTAGACAGGCCGTAGACATGCCGAGTAGTCTTCGTAGATGAAACCATCATTGATACTGTAGACAGGCCTTCGTTCCGAGAGGCTGTCGTCGATGGTTGCGTCGCCGACGTCGATGGTCTCGTCGTCGACGGACTCGTCGTCGACGGCGACGGTCTTGACGTCGACGGTCTCGACGTCGACGGTCTCGTCGTCGACGGTTTCGCCGTCGTCGACGTCGACGGTCTCGACGTCGACGGTCTCGACGTCGACGGTCTCTTCGTCGACGGTCTCGACGTCGACGGTCTTTGCCGTCGACGGTCTTTGCCGTCGACGGTCCTCACAGTCGTCGACGGTCTTCGCCGTCGTCGACGGTCCTCGTCGTCGACGGTCCTAGTCGTCGTCGACGGTCCTCGCCGTCGTCGACGTCGACGGTGTCGAAGTCGACGTCCATGGTGTCGTCGACGGTCTCGTCGTTGACGTCGATGTCCTAGTCGTCGACGCTCTCGACGCTCCAATCGTCGACGGTGTCGCCGTCGACGTCTATGGTCTCGTCGTCGACGTCATCGTCGAAGCTGTCATCGACGCTCTCATTGTAATGATGATGGTTTTGACATCGATGGCTTCTTAGGCTGTACCTCTAGGAGGTATAGACGACGCCTTTCTGAACGAACCTATGACCAGAGGAGGGGATATAGACGGCTCATACGTCGTCTATTTTGTCCGATATTTCTCCAAAGCAAGTCCTTTACTCTCCTTTCCCACAGAGTGGGGAGACCCTTGAAGGACTGCGCCCGGAAGACCCCTGAGCGGTCTTGTTTAGGGCCTTCTCAGGATGGTATCCTGAGGAATGAGTCTGAGGAGATTCTCTATTGAGGTCTCCTGGACTTTGAGGGCTGAGTCTGAGGAGATTCTCTATTGAGGTCTCCTGGACTTTGAGGGCAACACCTCATCGCAGTAACTGGAGAATAATAACCTCCTTTCTGGCCTTAAGCATATTAACAGCTCTGTTCACGACCCCTCAAAAGTCACTTGAAAAAGCAACATACCTTGTAGCCTTTGGTCTGAGTGCGAGGAACCGAGCAGAGCCACCTCTTGGAACAAGAAGTGCAGGCTCCAACAGAATTCTTCCGTTCTTTCCCTTGTTAAAACCTTCTTTAAAGAAAGTATTTGAAGATAAAGATGTATTTGAAGATAATACATAGTAGAAAAGCCAAATTAAGTGAAAAAAACACAGAATCTGAGCAGAGCTCAGAGGAGACTCCCTTAGCACAACGTGCGGTAGAAAATCTGAGGGACTGGGGCTCCTCCCAGGGAGGTCCTAGAGGGAGGTCGGAGCTGATTGGCTGACTGTAAGAGTTTGGTCCTTTTTACATAAGGACAAGGAAAGGCCACTAAGGGGAGACCCTTGGGCCTATTTTCTCTATGTATGTCTATAGGACATTACTTTTTTATTTACCGGAGGCTCCCGTCTCGACGACGGGGAATGATTCAGGCATGTGAATCTATGAAAGACACCCAAATACTGGATAATCTTGCCTATTTGTGCCACCTCTCCCTGTATCCCTTGGCACTGAACCACCTCTTACTCTTGCCACAGTTGCTTGGCCCTGTAGGCTAGGACATTCATCCTTCCAATGACCCTCCTGAAAGCAATAGACACAGGGATGTTGACCTAATCCTGCTCTGTGTTGCTGCGCAGGAGCTGATGAGTCTCTGCCAGCCCCTCTTCCACGTCCTCCCCTCACATTTCCCCTACGCCTTAGTCTTCCCCTGTCTGGGAAGGCTTGATGTAGCAAAACCTTTATTTTTAATTGCTTACGTTTCTTATCACTCTTTTCTTTTTTTATTTTCTGGTAATTCCCATATAATGCAGCCATTACCAAAAGATCTGCAGGTTCTTTAATTGGCTAGGTGCTCTCTGATACTATAATCAACTCTCCTAATTCTTACATCAAAATAATCACAAATTTGGCAGCAAACATTCTTCTCCCAGTGACAGTCACCAAATCCTAACCACTATGAGACCTGAACATTTCCTCCATCCTAGTTAAATAGTCTGAAACTTCTTCCGTAGGTTTTTGTTTACAAGCTGTTATTTTATCCCAAATTACATCTTCCCTTGGTATTATTCGTAGCAATTTAGCAATAATAAGATCAGGTAAGCGAAGTATAAGTTGATCTGGTCTGTCTTCTGGTCTTCTCTGTGTGTCAAGATTTTCAAAATGTACCCAAGCATGCCCAAAGTGCGCTACATCATCATGTCTACATATTCCATTCCATATTTCTCTGGGGAGTAAGGCATCAAAAAATAGATCCAAGCCCTTGAATGGCATTACACGTAATTTAGTGGCTGGCAAATATTTTGTTATTGCCATTAATTCATACCTACTCCACGGAGTATGAACAATTTGGGGAATGGGATTCTGAGCAGGAACACCAGCAGCAGCAGGGGGTGTATTTTCATCATGGGATATTCCCCATTCATGTTTTTGATTTTTCTTCTAACCTTAACACCCCAATGCAAACAATTTTCAACAGCCCGTGGGATATCTGGGGAAGGGATCATGTGACCTTGCACATCATGCCACAATTGTAATAACTCTTGTGGGGTATTTTTATTACACTATCCCCACCGGTCCTCTAGCCTTTCAGTCATATATGGAATAAGTAAGTTTTGCTGAAAAACATCAAACCTATTTACAATGGGCATAACAGTATTCATGGTGGCATTATTTATGTAATTTATCCATCTATGGGCTATCTGTTTTAACTCTTCTGGATCAGCTCTCTGTGATCCATATCTCGTATTAGGTCTGTCCCTCCAACTCCTATCGCTCAAATTATCACTATGCTTGGGAATCAAAGGCAGAGTACCTGCAGGCATGTTTCCAGCAGATTAGGATGCAGAAGGGGTTTCTCCAGTCACTGGCCTTTGTAAAAAATGTACCTGAGGATTAGTCAATACATTTGGTGCAGGTATCGCTTGTCCTGCTTGTGACTGCTGTTGAACAGCAGACGGATTAAGTTTTGGTCTGGGTGGGACAGGCAATTGCTGACCTGGTAATGGGGCAGGAAGTATTTGTACAATTGGAATTGGTACTAGAGGTCCATTTCCCTGCTGATCCGTCTTTCGTGGTACATTTTCTGCCTGTGCGACAGGTATGGGAACCTGTGGGACATATGGTGGGGGATTCTCCAATAGTCTCTCTAATACCTCATCCTTGTCCACATGTTCTTTCTCTTGTGTCACATATGTCTTCTTAGTGGTCATTCTAAACTCTCTGTCCATACATTCAATACTTTCCATTTGTTTTATAGGGATTTGGGAGGGGCGGCTAACCAGTGGGAGACCTGCTCCTCCCGGGGGGGGTTTGGGCTGGGGGAGGGCAGCCAGCACCTCAGTTGGGCTGGTTGGGCTTTGTGGGCTCTTTTTGGGCTGGGTGGGCTAGCTTTGGGATGCATTTGGGCTTGAGGCATATTTAACCAGCCATTTTAGGGTACTACCCACCATTTTGGTGGTAGAGACCCAGCAGCCGGTTTAGGTGTCCTGGGGGGTATCCTGATTTTCCCTCCCTCCCGCCCTCTTTTACTTGTATACCCTTTTGGTAATTTTTTGAAGTGGTAACTGGTTTCAGAGTTGGTGAGCTGTGTCTTGGTGTGGTGGCCTTGTTGGGAACGAGTGCATTAGGGAAGCATATTATATGGGGTTTTTGTCGCTGGAGCAGGTGCTGGTGTGTTTGTACAGGCCGTTGTGGTGGCATTTTTTCCTAAGTACTGGGGGGATTTTATGAGGTCTGGTTTACAGTTGGGGTAGATACAAGACGTTATATAGTTAGGTAGTTAGGAAAATTGGAAATTGCAAGTTGGTATTTACAATTGTTGTAGGGGGAACCATGTTTAGGGGAGGGTGTGGCGGTATGTTAGGAAGTATATATTTAGTGAGGTTTAGTTTTGTACAGCACAGGCCAAGGGAATTTATTTGTAAGGTGCACCTGTTTTCAATAAAGCGGCCTTTTTCACACCAACAAGCAGGTCTGTGGTATGTGCTAACCCCACCCATTGTGGGCCCAAATTGATCATATTCTTTAGCTTTCAGCAACACTCCCTTTTTATGTTCTCATTCCTTCTCTTTTTGTTCTTTAATCACTAACATTGTAGCATTTTTTTCCCATTTATTAAAACTGTCCCACATCACTTGTCTGACCTTTTTCTCAAACATTGCTGCAAATATTGAAATTTATCTAGTTCAAATAAACTGTCCAGCGGCCTTCTCAAATCCTCATTTCCCTTCGTATATCAATGCCACAGTCTGTTCCACAAGTTCACACATGTCCCATATTTTGTTATCATCTTCCATGCAGGTCTACCCTCGACTGGGACTGGTTGGGACTTATCCAGGTGTGGACTCATGAAACAACTACAACGACACTGTGAAATATATTTCATTAGTTTACTCATTGTGCCTTAAAGTCAAACACCATATAAGTGAGAAAACTTACCAATACAATCAATACAGGCCTATTTATCAGGTCCAACTTGAAACCCAACCAATATAATGCAATAAAATTCACAATAACAAAACTAATCAATAATTCAAACGCCTGTTACAAACTAACTCAGAACAATCTCTTCAGGTATTTGCTGCAGACATCCAACTCTCTGTATTCTGGCATTCAGCCACTTTTTGCTTGACCAGTTTGGGATCCTGTTGCCGAGGGACAGCAGTTCAGGACTTCAGATGGCAGCTGCGAGAAACTAGTCTCATGAGCAGGGGCCCCCGCAATCAGTTAGGCTTGGGTCGTGTTACCTCAACCACAGACACAAATGCTGTTGGATTTCTCACGTAGAGGCCCCCATGTTGGGTGCCATTTGTGGAGAACGCACCTCTGTACTCTAGAAAATTCCACTCATTCAAACAGATCAGTTTATTCATGTTTAAGCAGGTGCAAACCCAACAAGGAAAAACCCTGTTCAATGAAGGTAGTGAACAATTGAAACAATTCTTCTTTCATATTTATACTATACATCAAACAAGTCTGGGTACAAACTCCACTCCCCTCTGCTAATCCATTGGAAATCTCCTTCCAGTTATACATACAAAAAGAATAGCTAACCACACAACATTTTCAAGAAAAGTAATCACAAACCATCGCTAATTGCAAATTGAATGGAAAAAAGCAGTGTGGCTTTCCATCTCAAAGAAGCACAAAAGATTAACAGAGTGCAATTATTCTAGGAACCTTTCAGTGCTTTTCTAAGGGCATGGAGAAGAAAAGAATGCACGTCAGCGTGTACATGGAAAAATTCCTCAGACAAAATTGTCCAAAGTCAAGTGGATTTAAAAAAATGTCTGACCCGTGTTAATATTATATAACCTTTTCCTCAGTGTGTTCTAAACTTCCAAGGGGCCATCTAGTAGGCGCAGGCCACTGCTAGTTATGAGTGCATGAAACAACTGTTTCTGGGATATATGTGATTGTAAAACATTATTTAGGGCTGGGATGGCTTTGGATTGAATTAAAACTACTGTGTTTTTTTTGTATGCCAGTTTTTTGTGTACAAAAACTATAGATGCCGGGTAATAGTTGATGCTTTGGGAGTATGTGTGTGTAAACTTTTTATAGCTCAGTTAATTTTTGCTTTTGGTATTACTGAATCAATGGTAGTGTTTACTTCAATGTTACCATGCCTTCTTTGCCTGCCCATTGTGATGACATGTGAATCCTACGTCTTGAAGTCCCCTTTGTCTTATGTAACATTTTATATACACTGATTTACACAAATATGATTAATTTTCTCTGTATTTGTTTGTGATGTAAAAAGTTTCGACACCCTACACTTGCACTTGAGGCGCTATAAAACAAATTAAATACATGTGAGAGAGTGGCTATGGAGAGATGAGAGGTACTGTTGAAGGATGATAGTGAGGGAATCATTGATGAGCCCCAACATAGATTGACGTATCCTGGTGCACTTTAAGGTGCCAATAAAGCTAGCATCACGCGCCTGCAGAGGGTCCAGAACGCAGCAGCACGTATGTTAGTGGCTCTCCCAAGATCTCACTCAGTGGCCCATGTGCTTTTGTAGCTGCACTGGTTGCCTATCTAAGCCCGCATTCAGTTTAAGGTGCTATGTATTGCGCATAAAATTCTGCGGCTCCAAGCCCCTGTTGGGTTATTAGGTCTACTGAAGCCATACTTGCCTAGACGCGCTCTGCGTTAGGCTAATCAAGGTCTGGTTTGTGTCCCTCGAGTTAAGAAGGCGAGGGCAGGGGGTCGCTCATTTGGCCTCTTTGCGGCCAGACTGTGGAACTCCCTTCCAGCAAGCATCCGAGCCACCCCCAACCTTCTGACGTTTCGAAAATCTTTGAAGACTTGGCTGTTCCCCACTATTTGATATCTGCCGCTCGCTGTGTCTCCCTGTTTCCTGTTTGGTTTCTGGTTGTGCTGAGACGCCTCGTAGCTGAGGCAGCCATGCGCATTACAAATCCTGAAATAAATAAATAAATAAATAAATAAAAGGTCATCATACACTACACTTTAAAACTAATAGAATTGAATATATAATAAAAATTGTGTTGTAAAAGACACAATTTTTGTCATTTTTCCCCAAATTTTCTTGGAGAGAGAACCTCCTCAAACCCTCTTGAAGCGGACAATCGCTTGATTGCTATGTACTGTATGGGGACTGGTCTGACAAAATTTGGCAGGGTTGCTTTCGGTTCCCAGTCATGCTCTGCCCCACTCTCTGTGTTCTCTCTGTCATGTACTTCTCACCCGCCCATGTTCCTCTCCATCTTGTGTGCTGCTTTTCTCTTGCTTCCATCACCAACTCCACACTCATACCTCTTTTGCACTGAAAAAAGTATATTTTTTATTTATTTACCGACCCAAGTGTTGTCGGCATTCTTAGGTCTGTGAAAAAACAAAACAATATGGCGCCTTTGTCATTCTGTATGGTGGCACGTGCTTGTACCTACAGAATGACAAGACAGACAACAGTGGTTGCATCAAAGCACTTATTTCCTTCTGAGAGCCAGGGCTGACTGGCTTTGCCCAATGCATGCTTATTTTTTTTTTATCTTCACAGGAAGCCGTGACTGTGAAGAATTTGGGCACCTTGGTTCATGCAAGCGCAGAAGAAACTGTGGCATATTTACAAGCCCCTAACATCATTGGATCATCACTTTTTCTGACGCTCCGGTGACGTTGCTTTCCACCGCATATTTACAAGGTGGTGTTAAATCACTTAACGCCACCTTGTAAATATGCCCCTTACCACAGCATTTTGCTGCAGCAAAGGGACAGGCAATGGGTGTTGCTGTGGGCATTCCACCACAACACCCATTACTTTTTATGCTGCCCCATATTTACAAGGATGGGGTTGCACCAAAATCTAAGGCCAGGTAAAACCTGGTCTTAGGATGGTGATACGAGGAAAATTTCTTAATTTCTCCTCATAGTTTGCTCTTTCTATGTGTGCTGCATTATTTAGCACACATGGAAACAGCAAATCACCTTTCCAGCTTGTTTATGTGCAGGAAAGTGTACCTTCCTGCCCATAAACAATCACTGCTGAAGCACAGGCATCCTTACAACATGTTGCAATGGTGCCTGCACTGGCACTAGGCAGCTTTTTTAGCGCCAGCGATATGGGAAACACAGGGGTGCACCGTGTTTTGGTAAAGAAAGTGCATCACTGCATTAAATTTTTTTAGTGCGGGGCGTTACTAACTTTAGAGTAATACCCCGCTCTACATTTTATTGAAAATATTCCCTTCAAGCCTTATTTTCTTTTCCACAGATTGTTTTGTTGATTTTGGCAGCTTGCTTTCCCGTTTGGATATACTGCAATGGATTTTATTTAAACATGTCACTTTACATTCTACAAAGATTTCAACTTATTCCAAATCTGGCCTACAAAACGTATAACATGGAATAGCTACACCAGCTGTTATAACTCTATGCTGTCGTCTGTACTCAAAACACAGGCCAAGTAGGTCTCAAAAGTCAAGAATGCCCACATTTCGAACTTTAGGCGCATAGTTACACGACTTTTACACAAAGGCTGGTCATTTCAATATCTTTTTTGTGCTGAGGCTCCAAATACTTTGCTGTTGTTTAACTTCTCCCTTAGATAATGTTCGTAGCTTGGGCGGGTGTGTGATCGGACGCCCAGAGGGTGAAGGAAGACCCCGTGACTGGCACCGCCGGAGGTGCACAGACGAGCCTGGTCATGTTGGCAGGGTTTGTGCATTCTGTCCTCTTCACGCCGTTCCTCTGGCTGCATCTTCACCACACGTAAATGTGCTGACAGGAGCAGTCAACAGAGAGCAAGCCCTGGAAAAAAGCTCTGGTCAGAGGGCCGGGGTGGGCAGCTCAGGGCACAGTGTAGGGCAAAGGTCTTCAATCTGTGGAGTGAGACCCCCTAGGGGCCATGAAGTCCTGGGAAGGGGGGTGCGCATTCCCCGGCCACATATGTGCCTTTCCACCAAAACATTTCCTTTCGTTTTCGAAAAAGGCAACCATCCAAGGATGGCTAATTTCGATCAGATGCTTCAGCTGAAGTTTCATTAATTGAGTCTCCTGTGCTGTGAATAACCTTCGTGCCAGAGTGCCTGAATGAAATGCATGTGTGCGCTATGAGTTCATCTGCATTTGTTTTGGGAGCCGGTTCTGGGTTTAATTGATTTTATCACTCCAAGCTTTGTGATGACAAAGATTTGTGTTTTTTTAGTGGTAGTGTTAAGAGCGAACAAATGGGCCGTGAAGTGCATGTTTTTAAACATACTTGTATTTACACACAGCACATTGTACCCCTAAGGAGGTGTTGAAGGGACAGTTATGTAAAAAAAAAATAGTATTACATACGCTCTGGTATTACTAAAATCTGTATTTTGGAAGCACCATTTTATCCTAAAACTATTTGTATAAAATAATTACTTACATATTCACAGTATCCTTGTAGAACCAAAAATACACAAGTCAATTTTCCCCACTGCACCAACCAAGATTTAATTATGCGGCTCTCTGGTTACACACACACATAACTCTGCAGTGCAACGCTCTGGTATTACTAGAATCTATATTTTGGAGGTACCATTTTGTCCTAAAACTATTTGAATAAAATAATTACTTACATATTCACAGTAACCTTGTAGAACCAAAAATACACAAGTCAATTTTCTCCACTGCACCAACCAAGATTTAATTCTGCGGCTCTCTGGTTACACACATAACCCTGCAGTGCATTAACTAATAGAGGTTGCATAATGTACTACAGTGCATTTCCAACTGAGTAACAACTTTTTAAATGTATTTTTCATTTAAGCTGCCCATTATTTTATACATAACTACCTGATGGTGAAAAACCTAAAAAACTCACAGATATATATTGGGGCTTATTTATGAGAGGCATGCGCCACCAGAGCATCACTTCTTTGGACGCTCCTGCTGTGCGCGCGTCTCAACCATACCTATGAGGAGGCGCATAGTCAACCTGCATGGCTTTCAATAGCCTTACAGATATGTAGCAAGACTAAGCAGGGAAAGTCGCTGCATCACTGTACTCTGTTTCAAGGAGGCGGGCCAATGGGATTGCATGGAGGTTCCCATGCACCATCCATGGATTGTGATACTGCCCCAGAATTACAAAAACATGTAAACCTGGGGCAGTGCCAAAATCTTCCGCCTCCCCAACCTCCCCAGCAGAGGAGTTACGAGGAGAAATGTTTTTGTTTCACCTATATTTTTACTCTTTCCATGTGTGCTGCATTCTTGGGATTGTTTTAGGTAAGGAAGGTGCCCCTTCCTGCACAAAAGTCATCCTGCCTATGTTGGTGCTAGGCAGCAATTTGTGCGCCAACACAAGGGGAAAGGATCAGAATGCACTCTATCTCATAAATAAGGTGCCTCCCAGCTCTTTCACATTGGCTAAGGGCAGCGCAGCAAGAAGACTTGGGTTCTGCCCTACGCCAATTCCTCATAATGAGGCCCTTTGTTTTTAGTGACCCCCACACTCACTGATGTTTGATTTGCTAAACACTGTTTAATATTATTTCACAGCTGCAACCACAACCACACACAAACACACCAAACCACACACAACCACACACACCCACAACCACACACACACACTACCACAAACACACACACAACCACAACCACACCCACACACACAACCACACCCACAACCACACACAACCACACAATCACACACAACCACACACATGACCTCACACACACACACACACAATGACACAAACACACAACCGCACACACACCCACAACCACACAACCACACACACAACCACAACCACACACACATCCACACATACAACCACACCCACACCGACACCCACAACTACACCAACACGCACACCCACACCCACAACCACACACAACCACATGCACACCCAACCATACCCAACCATACACAACCAACCACAACCAACCATAACCATACACACAACCACACACACAACCACACACAAAACCACAACCACACACATGACCACACACCCAACCACACCCACAACCACATAAAACCACACACAACCACACACACAACCACACACACAACAACACACACACAACCAAACAACCACGCACACACAACCACACACACACACAACCACACACAACCACACACACAACTACACACGCACAACCACACAACCACACACACACACAACCACACACACAACCACACACACAACCACACACACACAACCACACACACATCCACAACCACACACAACCACACACATACACCCACAACCACACACAACCATACACAACAACACACACAACCACACCCACAACCACAGCCGCAACCACACCCACAACCACAACCAACCACACAAAACCACACACAACCACACACAACCATAACCTCACCCACAACCACAACCACACCCACGACCACACACACACAACCACATACACAATCACACACAACCACAACCACACAAAACCACACACACATCCACAACCACACACACACACAACTTTACACACACACACAACCACACACATAACCACAACCACACACATATAACCACAACCACACCCACAACCGCACGCACAACCACACCCAACCACACAACAAGACAACCACACACACAACCACACCCACAACCACACCCACAACCACACCCACAACCACACACCCACACCCACAACCTCACCCACAACCACACCCACAATTACACACAATCACACAAAACCAACCACGCACACACACAACCACACATACACAAACAACCACAACCACACACACAACCACACACACAACCACAAACACACACACAACCACACACACACACACACAACCACACACACACAATCACACATACACAACCACAACCACTCACAACCACACACACACACACAACCACACACACACACACACACAGCCACACACACACAACCACACACCCACAACCACACACACATCCACACCCACACACAACCACACACACAACCACACACACCACACACACAACCACACACACAACCACACACACAACTACAACCACACCCAACCACACAACCACACACACACAACCACAACCACACACACACAACCACAGGCACACACAACCACAACCACACACACAACCACAACCAAACACACAACCACACACAACCACACCCACAACCGCAACCACACACAATCACACACACAACCACACACACACACACAACCACAGCCACACACACAACCACAACCACACACAACCAGACAAGACACACACACACCGCCCCCGGCTACTCACTGCCTATGAGCCTCCTCTCAGCCAGGTAGCGCAATCGCGATCAGTTTCACTTTCACGGCTGCGTTCGTTGTGAAAGTGTTCGCATTTCTAGTTTTATTCAGCATTCACTCTTGTTTCCTAGTGCTTGAAAATCCAATCTCTACAATATTAAAGCAGCCTGCATGTCTCCTGTCAACCATACCACTCCATGCATTTTCTCCGATCCACATAGATATCAGTGGTACAGACAAATGTAACCAGGTTTCTTATCCTTCCTTCAAGCAATAACCAGAATACTAAACTGCATTCGTGCCCCACTTAGTTTTAAACAGCAAACAGTTATTCTAATCAGCTTGTTTCACATAGGTTGTGTCTTAGGAGAAGAGCAGTGGCACTCGCATGGCACTATACGCTAGTGTGTCCAAAAGAGTTGTTTTAAAAAAAAGTTTTATGAAAAATTGACTCTCTTAAAAATTCTGATTCCACCAGAATCCGAGTCCTCCACAACACCCTGTTTTTTTGGTTGTCATCTGTGAAAATGAGACCAATATTGCTCCCAATTTTATTATTCTGTATCCTCGGTTCAATTCTGGGGTGCTTTTTAACTAGTCTCTAGTTCATTACGAATCTTACCGTTACTAATTCAAATTGTGTTAGCTTTGGCTTATTTGCAATGCAAACTTTATCTCAATAATTTGCTGTAACAAGCTGCAAGTCGCCTACGGAAGCCCATTCATTTGCTAATTATTTTCCACATAAGGTTGCAAGACCATAAAGTGGAGTTTTCAGGATTTTGAATAGTTTCTTGTTTGAAGATGTTACTCTCTTCTGTGCACCCCACTCCGGTACTAAGGTTACGAGTGACCTGGCATCCGCCTTTCAGAGGTTATTGCATCCATTTAAGTCTGACCTGGCACTGGTGCGTCCCAGCCTGACACAGACCGGGTGATGATCTCCGCACCTCCTTCTAGACCCCAGCTCACTACCGTTTGTAGTCTGTCACTCATCCCTCACCTCCCTGGCACTCATCCTTCACCCCTCAGGCCTGGCAGTCACTCCTCATACCTGCCACTCGCCCTTCTCCCTCTCTGGCACTCAGCAATGACTCTCCATGACACTCAACTGTCACCTCCGTGACACTCACCCTTGACCCTCCTGGTACTCACACTTCCCCTCCCTGGCACATATCCTTCACCTCCCTGACACTCACCCATGTCCCTCCTGGCATTCACTACTCGCCCACTTGGCACTCACCCTTCACATCCATGGCACTAGCCCTTCATCCCCCTGGCCTGGCAAATACCCTTCACCCCTGCACTCACCCTTCCCCTCCCTGGTACTCACCCTTGACCCTCCTGACTCTTACGTCTCACCTCTATGGCACTCAACCTTAATCTCCCTGGCACTCACCCTTCATCCCCTTGACCTGGCACTCAACCTTCACCTCCGTGGCACTAGCCCTTCACCCCCCTGGCCTGGCAGCTACCCCTCATCCCTGGCACTCATGCTTCTCCTTCTCGGCACTCACCCTTTCCCTCCTGGCACTCACCCTTGACCCTCCTGACTCTTATGTCTCATCTCCCTGGCACTCACTCCTCACCTCTCTGGCACTCACCCTTCACCCCCATGGCCTGACAGTCACCCTGGTCCCTCCTGGCATTCACACATCACCTCCCTGCCACTCACCCTCGACCCTCCTGGTACTGGTCCGGTTTCCCCAAAAACAAAAAATAACAAGCATTGACATAGCCAATAGTTCTCACCTTTGGAACCTTATAAGTGTTTAGCCACGCAACAGTTAATGTTGTTGCACAAAGGATATTGTGCTGCATAACTAAATACTTAGAAGGTCCCAAAAGAGAGACCTATTGGCTATGCCAATGCTTGTTTACTGATTGGTAACACCTTTCACTTACTATTGTTTATCTTTACGGCATGTGTATGTGTGTGTGCTGTTGTGCAGAATGTTCCAGTGCTAACCAGAGCTTAAACGCTGTGTGATGGGTGTTCTCACTGGAATACTGGATCTGGTGTGCGTTGAAAGGGAATGTTAGTTGGGAACTAGAGGTCTGCCTGACAGTAGTTAGGGATTGTAGAGAGAAAGGATAGAGACCAGGAACTACATTCTAGTTGTCAGTGATCCTGATGAGGGCTTCATACTGCAAGGCTGAAGGGTATCTCTTATATTTGAAACACTACCCGGGCTTGTATCAGGCTTATTCAGAGGGAAGTTCAGAGACTCTGGAACTTTAAACAGCATTGCAGTAACCCACCCCTGGAGGAGATGTGACCTAGTGGCCAGAGCTGTCGACCTTTGTGACTGGGAGCCCAGATTTGAATTCCAGCCTTGGTGCTTGGCTCAACATCGTGTGATTCTGGGCGAATCACTTTTTCTCCATGTTCCTTAATTTGTAAAAATGTAATTGTTTTAATCCCCACCTGATAAACATTATCTTGTAGATTGTCTCCCAACCCCTTGCTCCAACTGTGGCGTATTGGCCACCTGGGTGTCTGAGAACTGCTGTGGCTTTTGTCGTTCCTCTATTCCCAGGACTCAGGAAATGCGGCATGAAGCATAAAGCTGTGAGTTTCACAGCGCCAAAATAGCAATCATCTGCCTGAGGGTTTGCTGCTCTGTAGCAAGTCCGGTTCAGATTTTCACTCCTTTTCCTTAATGGCTGTTTTTTCCTTGATTCCATTCTGGTTTTCCCAATTCTTTGTGTTTCCTGTTGTGTGACGTTTGATGTAATTTCCTTTTCCTGTTCTGTACTATATAAAGACTTCAGGTGGTTGGAGCAGCATTCTTTCACTTGCTTCCTCACTCTCTCCACTTGCTGATCCTGACTACTTGCTCCTAAAGAATTCCACTATCAGGTTCTGTTTTCCTTGGTTTCTTCAATCCACTTGAATCTGGACTGGAGAACCTCCTTCCCACCGACAGAACCCAGAGGGTCCGCCTCCCCCTTTCCGTTCTGAAGCCACCAAGAGCATCTGCAGCGTGCCCCAAGGATCATCCCTCAGCCCAACCCTCTTCATAGTCTACATGGCAACACTTGCCAACATCGTCTGCTCGCACAACCTCAACATCGTCTCCTTCGCCGACGACACTCAACTGATCCTCTCACTCACCAAAAACCCTGCCACTGCCAAAACCAACCTCAACGAAGGAATGAAGGCCGTCACCAGCTGGATGCAGTCCAGCCGCCTGAAACTTAACTCAGACAAGACAGAGGTCCTCATCTTCGGATCCTCTTCCTTTGCCTGGGACGACTCTTGGTGGCCAGCCACCCTGTGAGCTGGACCCACACCCACCGACCACGCACACAAACTGGGCTTCATCCTGGACTCATGGCTCTCAATGACCCAGCAAGTCAATGCCGTCTCCTCCCCCTGCTTCAACAGCCTCTGCATGCTCCGCAACATCTACAGATGGATGCCCACTGCAACCAGAAGGACGGTCACACAGGCCCTCGTCAGCAGCAGACTGGACCACGGCAATGTCCTCTACACAGGGACCACAATCAAACTCCAGAAGAGGCTCCAAAGCATACAAAACGCGTCCGCTCGCCTCATCCTCGACATACGCTGCCACACCCACATCAATGCCCACCTGAAATGCATGCACTGGCTCCCAAGCAAAAAGGGGATCACCTTCAAGCTCCTCACCCATGCCCACAAAGCAATACACAACGGACCATTATACCTCAACAAGCGTCTCACTTTCTACACCCCGAACCACCAGCTTCGTTCAGCTGACCACACCCTCGCCACCATCCCACGCATCCACAGGACCTCCATCAGCGGCATATCCTTCTCCTACCTTGCTGCCAAGACATGGAACACCCTCCCCACACAGCTGCGACAGACCCAGGACCTGAGGACCTTCAGGAGACTTCTTAAGACCTGGCTGTTCGAGCAGTAGCTGCACCCCCACCCCCGCTCATCGCCCTGAGACCCTCATGGGTGATTAGTGCGCTGTACAAATAAGTGATTGATTGATTGAATCTTCCTTCAGCAAGGATGTTTTTTCATGCCTGTGTCATTTTCCTCCTGAAAAGGTGGAAGCTTTTCCAGGGCACTTGGCTACCACATATTCCAGTTTGCGGTGTCACTGTGGCTTCCAGAAATATTCACAGAGAGCAGAATTTCATGACTGGATTACGAGTAAAGCATCCAGACTTGAAGAGCCCAATGTAATGTGCAGTTGCTTCCTGTTAAGGTTTGTTATATATAAATACCAATACATACCTTCCAATACTCACATCGGAGCACTGCCGGTTAAGAGGTGGACTGTAAGGTAACTTGTGCCCAGTTGAACAACCAGGGTTCCACTATTTTAACAGTTCTGAGGGTCAGGAAGACACTCATATAGGACTGAGATAAAGTATAAGAGTGACTGCAATGTGTGGGTAAGTGATTGAGGGTAGACTTGGTAAGCACAAAGTCTTTCCTAAGTTGCCATTCAGGTGAAAAGGACTGTACAAGAAGGTGATGCAGATATCAGACAAAAATTAGTTCAGGCTAAAATGATCGTGAACATATACTTTTTGTTGTAAATTATTGGATGGGCCGGAATTGTACGGTGTCTTGGGTTTGTCACATTCACTTGAGCACTGCGTCGTTTGCACTTTGTATATATTGAGTACACAGATGAGTACTGAGATCTGTTGAGAGAATATATATCAGCAAAAGAAACCCTTGTCAGACCTTTCTTGTTTGTGTTGTAACTGAGAACTTTTCTGTATATGTAGTAGTTATCACATTAATTGAGGGGATCACTTACTGAGGATGTGATGACTCCCCACTGAATGATGCCCACTGCACTCATCGACATCAACAGTACAAATGTGAGATGAATCTGTCACATCTACACCATTTATTTGAATGCTTTCTGGCGGGTCATGTTAGATGAAGTGTCGTTGACCTGTATGTAATACTGTGTTCCATGTTCTAAAAACAGAATACGTAATAAAATACTGTACTCCCACCTTCGGGAGGGGTTAGCGTTTTATCCATATTGTAGGGAGCCCGACTCCAGGGTATAGACATACTTGATGACTTAGGGTTCGGAGTAATGGGATTACCAATAAGTTGTCAAAGCATTCAAGACTGATCCCATTGCTGCATTTGCATGCACACATGAACTGAGCCACTTCACTATATCTGCGCTCAGAAACTGAGCTATCACTATGCCTAGCAACCAAGCTAGTCCTGCACACCTACACTGAGTAAAGTAGCCTGGTTAATGCATCTGCACTCATCAATGGATGATGCATCTGTGCTCTGAAACAGAGCCAGTTTAATGCAACTGCATTCAGAAATGGAGTCAACTAGGAACATCCATTTGTGTGTATGAACTGAGCCAGCTTAGTGCATCTTCCAGCAGAAACTGGGCCAGTTCGGCCAGCTCAGTGCAGCTGCATGCCGAAACTGGGCCAGCTCAGTGCCGCTTCATGCAGAAACTGGGCCAGCTCAGTGCATCTTCATGCAGAAACGGGGCCAGCTCAGTGCATTTTCATGCAGAAACTGGGCCAGCTCACTGCATCTTCATGCAGAAACAGGGCGAGCTCAGTGCAACTTCGTGCAGATATTTGGCCAGCTTAGTACATCTTCATTCATAAATGTGGCCTGCTTAGTGCATCCGTCTGCACACAGCAGCTCTGCCACGTGGCACGCGTTATGGGGTTAATATAATGCATTTTAGAGCATGTCCCATCATTACCCCACTAAAATACGCTGTCAGGCATATTTAGCTTCTCTTCATTGCTCTAGGTGCTTAACCCTAGATTCATAGCGCTTGGCAGGGTTGTGTATTGATCCAGCGCACCATGTCCAAAGGCAGTGCTTTAATGTGCCCCAGGATGTGTGAGCCAGGCCCAGAGACTTGGTGGAACTGGCTGTCATGGAAACCAGCTGGGGGCTCGCTTTAGGTCAGATTACACTCTAGGAGAAGAGCAGTGACTCAGCAAAAGCCTGAATGACACTCCCAGACTGCAGCAGGCACTTACCCATTGCAGCTCAGATCAAGTTCTCGACAGTGACTGTAATCTCTCAAAGGTAATCCAGGTCAATGATGGAGTCAGAGTCCCATTTTACATTTCATCTTTTTCTGTATTTTTTTTTAATCAGTCAACATGTGACTCCTAAACAGTACATCTTCGGAACTGAGTCACTGCTAAGTGTCTGGGTGAGATTAGGTTGTGGGTGGTGCTTATGGCTGAGTACGACTGGCAGCTTTGGAGTTGAGACTGGAGACAGAGTGAGTTTCTCACAGTGCTTGTCAGTGGGTTTTAAAAGTTTTGAGACAACATGCTCATCCATTCCTTGGCCTCTCCGCATAGTGCACAGAGTGATGGTAACATAAGTCAATTGTAAATACTATTTTATATGAAAGTGTGTGAAGAAGCTACATGGTTGTGATAATACTGTCAGTGCAAAAGGAAAAGAAAATGGTGTGTTTATAGGTTGAGGCTAGATAAAGTGGGTGGGTGTGTGGTCAAGGGAGTAATATCAGAATGTACATGCACGAGGACCGATTAAAAAGAATTAGATGATGTGCGAGGTATGCAGATCGAGAAATTCAGAACGATGTGGTGAGCAAAAAGACGTGAGTGGCTAACTGAGAAACTGCAGAAGAAAATGGTTTGAAGGAGACATTGCGAGTAACTGAGACGCTCTAAAGATCAGTACCTCTTCCGCATACCTGAATAATGTTAATTGCAAAGGGTAATACTTTCAGAATAGACATATTTAGAATTCTAATTATTCACAACAAATCATTGTTCTTACCCATTTATATAATACTGCTAACAAGCACTAACAACACCCAACTAGATTGTATTTGATGCAGATTAAGAAGTGTAAAAAAGAAAAAAACAAGGAAGCAGGACAGTTCTTTTTATGCACCCAGAATCTAGAGCCGTGGTACTCATAGTAGGGCCCGCGGGCCGCCAGCGGCCCGGCAGGCCTTCCTTGGCAGCCCGCGGACCTTGCAGGTAATGTATACATAGAGAGTGCAGAGAGAGAGAGTGGAGAGTGGAGAGAGAGAGATTGGAGAGAGAGAGAGCGGAGAGCGAGTGGAGAGAGAGTGGAGAGAGAGGGACTGGAGAGAGAGAGAGAGAGTGGAGAGAGAGTGGAGAGCGAGAGAGTGGAGAATGAGAGAGAGAGTGGACAGAAAGTTGACAGACAGAGTGGAGAGCGAGAGTAGAGAGTGGAGAGGGAGAGTGGAGAGCGAGAGTGGAGAGAGAGTGGAGAGAGTTTAGAGTGGAGCGAGAGAGCGGAGAGATTAGAGAGAGAGACTGACTGACTGAGAGAGAGGGAGAGAGACTAACAGAGAGACTGACTGACTGAGAGAGAGAGAAAAAGAGAGACTGGTTGAGAGAGAGAGACTGACTGACTGAGAGAGACTGACTGACTGAGAGAGAGAGACTGACTGAGAGAGAGAGAGAGAGAGAGACTGAAAGACAGAGAGAGAGAGACTGACTGACAGAGAGATTGACTGACTGAGAGACTGACTGACAGAGAGACTGGCAGAGAGAGACTAACAGAGAGAAACTGACAGAGAGAGACTGCCAGAGAGAGACTGACAGAGAGAGAGAGAGAGAGACTGACTGACTGAGGGAGAGAGAGACGGACTGTGAGAGAGAGAGAGCGAGAGAGAGAGAGAGAGAGAGAGAGAGAGAGAGACTGATAGAGAGAGAGAGAGACTGGCTGACAGAAAGAGACTGACAGAAAAAGAGAGCCTGACTGACTGAGAGAGAGAGAAAAAGAGAGACTGACTGAGAGAGAGAGACTGACTGACCGAGAGAGACTGACTGTCTGAGAGAGAGAGACTCACTGACAGAGAGAGAGAGAGAGAGAGACTCACTGACAGAGAGAGAGAGACTGACTAAGTGAGAGATTGACTAACAGAGAGACTGACTGACAGAGAGACTGGCAGAGAGAGAATGACAGAGAGATACTGACAGAAAGACTGACAGAGAGAGACTGACAGAGAGAGAGAGAGAGAGAGACTGACTAACTGAGGTAGAGAGAGACGGACTGTGAGAGAGAGCGAGAGAGAGAGACTGACAGAGAGAGAGAGACTGGCTGACAGAAGGAGACTGACAGTAAAAGTGAGACTGAGAGAGAGAGAGAGAGAGAGAGACTGACTGACTAAGAGAGAGACTGACAGAGAGAGAGAGAGAGACTGGCAGACAGAGAGAGACTACCTGACAGAATGAGACTGACTGACAGAAAGAGAGAGAGACTGAGAGAGAGAGACTGACTTAGAGAGAGAGACTGACTGACTGAGACTGACTGAGAGAGAGAGACTGACTGAGGGAGAGACTGACTGAGGGAGAGACTGACTGAGAGGGAGACTGACTGAGAAGAGAGACTGACTGACAGAGAGAGAGACTGTCTGACAGAGAGAGCGAGCGAGAGACCGACAGAGAGAGAGACTGACTGACAGAGAGAGATTGACTGACAGAGAGAGAGAGAGACTGACTGACAGAGACACTGACTAAGAGAGAGACTGACTGACTGAGAGAGATACTGACCGACAGAGACTGACTAACTGACTAAGAGAGAGAGAGAGAGACTGACTGAGGGAGAGAGACTGACTGAGGAAGAGAGAGACTGACTGACTTAGAGAGAGAGAGACTGATTGACTGAGAGAAAGAGAGAGACAGACTGAGAGAGAGAGAGACAGAGAGAGACTGATAGAGAGAGACTGACTGACTGAGAGAGAGACTGACTGACAGGGAGAGAGACTGACAGGGAGAGAGAGAGAGAGAGATAGACAGGGAGAGAGAGCGAGAGAGAGAGAGAGAAACTGACTGAGAGAGAGACTGATTGAGACTGACGGAGAGAGAGACTGAATGAGAGAGAGACTGACTGACGGAGAGAGACAGAGAGAGAGACTGACTGACTGACAGAGAGAGACTGACTGACAGAGAGAGACTGACACAGATAGAGACTGACAGAGAAAGAGATTGACAGAGAGAGAGAGAGAGAGAGAGAGACTGACTGACAGAGAGATAGTGACTGACTGACAGAGAGAGTCTGACTGACAGAGAGAGTGACTGACAGGGAGAGACTGACTGACAGTGAGAGAGAGAGAAACTGACTGATTGACAGAGAGAGAGAGAGACTGTGATGGAATTGGGGCCAAAGTGTGTATGAAGCTATGCAATGCCTCTTAAGATTGCTATTGCCTGCTACTAAAAATGTATTATCAAAATGTGCTCTTTGTAGTTACATCTGCTTTTGAAATACAGCATTGTCGCATTGTATAATGGACCGCTAGATCAACTCCGTCTCATCCTCTTGCTTCCACACCCTCTGCCTCCTTCGTAAAACCTTCAAATAGATCCCCCTCGAACATAGAAAGACGGTCACTCACGCCCTGGTCACCAGCAGACTCGACTACGGCAACGCACTCTATGCCAGAATAAACAAAAACCTAACCCGCAAGCTACAGAACATCCAGGACGCCGCCGCAAGACTGGTCCTCAACCTGCCAAGACACTGCCACTTCTCCCAGCACCTGCACACACTCCACTGGCTCCCCTTCGAGTCGAGAATCACCTTCAAGATACTCACCCATGCACACAAGGCCCTCCACGGCACCGGACCAGCATACCTGAACAGCCAACTCAAATTCCACGCACCCCAAAGGACCCTACGATCAGCCCAGCCCTCCTACGCCATGGTCCCCCGCACCAGAAAGACCAGATCGGGAGGCCGCTACTTCTCCTTCCTCGCAGCCAAAGCCAGGAACGCCCTTCCGCTCCACTTCAGACAGACAACATCGCTCCCCATCTTCGCAAGAGACCTCAAAACCTGGCTCTTCGACAGATCTCCTCCTTGGTGGAATGGATCCTGCACCCTCCCTACCCCTAGCAACTTGAGACCCTTATGGGTGGGTAGCCGCTCTTAACAAACTTCTGATTGATTGATTGATCTAATGTTTTGAAACTGGTTTGATTTTTTTGTCTAGTCCCGCCCTTCCACTGACCCCTCCCCACTGACCCCACCCCTACCTGTTTGGCTCTTGGCCACAAACCACACTGTAATTTTGGCCCCTGACAGAAAGTTTGTGAGTACCCATAATCTAGAGCAACATCCCCGTCTCCACCATAAGACATGCTGCTCCATTAGAAAAGAGTTGAAGAAGCATCTCTTTAAAGACAAATACAGCGCAATGCAGTAACAGTACACACACCAACTACTTCTCCATGTCACTCTTTGACTTTATGCTTGTCTGAACAACCTATACAGACTGGGTACAGCTTTGCGCTGTCTGTTGGCTAAGTTTGCACTATATAATTTTTTATACATATATACATACATGTACATTGGTGTGGGATGAATGTATGATGTTACTTAGCATGCCATTACTTAGCATGCTTTTATTACGAAGTTTTTACTTTGCAAGTGCCTTTATTTAGCAGCATTTTATAACGCATGCCATTACTTCACATAAACATAGAAAACCATTGAAGTGGCATTACTTAGCAGTACATTACTTCGCAGGTTTTAACTACGCATACAGATTCTATTTTTAAAAAAAAATACCTTTAGGATATGAATTACAGTTCTGATCATACAGTAACCCTCAAACACTACTCTACCCTACATTACTCGAACATCACTACACTACCCTAAACATTAAAACTCTACCCCAACACAACCGTCCCCCTTTCCCCAGTCCGTGCACTACACTCTAACACTACTCTGTACGACTCCCCCGACACTACCCTAAACCCTAAAACACTACCCTACACTACACATACACTACAACACTACCCTAAACCCTAAAACACTACCCCCTACACTACACATACACTATAGCACTACCCTAAACCGTAAAACACTACCCCCTACACTACACATACACTACAACACTACCCTAAACCCTAAAACACTACCCTACACTACACATACACTTCAACACTACCCTAAACCCTAAAACACTACCCTACACTACGCATACACTACAACACCACCCTAAACCCTAAAACACTACTCTACACTACACATACACTACAACACTATGCTAAACCCTAAAACACTACCCCTACACTACACATACACTACAACACTTCCCTAAACCCTAAAACGCTACCCCCTTACTACTTATACACTAGAACACCACCCTAAACCCTAATTCACTACCCCCTACACTACACATATACTACAACACTACCCTAAACCCTAAAATACTACCCCCTACACTACACATACACTACAACACTACCCTAAACCCTAAAACACTACCCCCTACACTACACATACACTATAACACTACCCTAGACCCTAAAACACTATGCCTACAGTACATATACACTACAACACTACCCTAAACCCTAAAACACTACCCTACACTACACATACACTACAACACTACCCTAAACCCTAAAACACTACCCTCTACACTACACATACACTACACTACCCTAAACCCTCATACACTACCCCCTACACTACACATACACTACAACACTACCCTACACCCTAAAACACTACCCTACACTACACATACACTACAACACTACCCTAAACCCTAAAACACTACCCCCTACACTACACAATCAATCAATCAATCAATCACTGAATTTGTAAAGCGCACTACTCACCCGTGAGGGTCTCAAGGCGTTGAAGGGGGGAGGGAGAGAGGGGGAATGGCTGTTGCTACTGCTCGAAGAGCCAGGTCTTGAGGAGCTTCCTGAAGGTGAGCAGGTCCTGGGTCTGCCGCAGGTGAGTGGGGTCCAGGTCTTGGGAGTGAGGAAGGAGAAGGATCTGCCTCCGGAGGTGGTACGCTGGATTTGTGGGACGTCGGCGAGGCTGGCGGAGTGGAGCCGGCGGGCAGGGGTGTAGAAGTTGAGTCTGTTGTTCAGGTAAGCAGGTCCGGCATTGTGGAGTGCTTTGTGAGCGTGGGTGAGGAGCTTGAAGGTGATCCTCTTGTTGATGGGGAGCCAGTGCAGGTCTTTGAGGAGGGGGGTTATGTGGCTGCGTCGGGGGAGGTTGAGGATCAGGCGGGCCGAGGCGTTCTGGATACATTGTAGTCGCTGTAGGTGTTTGGTCTGGATTCCTGCGTAGAGTGCATTGCCATAGTCCAGCCGGCTGCTGACAAGGGCTTGGGTCACCGTTCTTCTGGTTTCGATCAGGATCCACTTGTAGATCCTGCGGAGCATGCGGAGGGTGTTGTAGCAGGAGGAGGAGACGGCGCTGACCTGCTTGGACATGGAGAGGGAGGAGTTGAGGATGAGTCCCAAGTTGCGTGCGTGGTCCGCTGGCGTCAGTGCTGTTCCTAGTATTGTCGGCGACCAGGAGTCGTCCCAGGCAGACGGGGAAGGGCCGAGGATGAGGACTTACATCTTGTCTGAGTTCAGCCTCAGGCGGCTGCTCCTCATCTACTTGGTGACGGCCTTCATACCTTTGTGGAGGTTGGTTTTGGCGGTATGTGGGTCCTTGGTAAGGGAGAGGATGAGCTGGGTGTCGTCGGTGTACGAGATGATGTTCAGGTCATGTTGGCAGGCCACTTGTGCGAGGGGGGCCATGTAGATGTTGAACAGCGTTGCGCTGAGGGATGAGCACTGGGGTACACCACAGATGTGGTTGGTAGCTTTGGATCGGTCGGGTGGGAGGCGGACGCTCTGGGTTCTGTCGGAGAGGAAGGAGGTGGTACAGTCCAGGGCTTTCTCCCAAATTCCGGCTTCTTGGAGGAGTGTTCTTAGTGTGTGGTGGCAGACCGCGTTGAAGGCAGCTGACAGGTCCAGGAGGATGAGGGCTGAGGTTTCGCCATTGTCTAGTTGGCGCCGGATATCGTCTGTGGCGGCAATGAGGGCTGTCTCAGTGCTGTGGTTCCGTCTGAAGCCGGATTGCGACGGCTCTAGGATGTTGTTGTCCTCGAGGTGGCGGGTCAGCAGTATGTTGCCGATTATCTCAATGACCTTCGCCGGGAAGGGGAGCAGGGAGATGGGGCGGAAGTTCGTGAGGTCCTTGGGGTCTGCCTTGGGCTTCTTGAGGAGGGCGTTGATATCTGTGTGTTTCCAGCTTTCCGGGAATGTCGCTGAGTCGAAGGAGATGTTGATGACCTTTCGTAATTGGGGTGCAATGGTGGCGTCTGCTTTGTTGAACACGTGGTGTGGGCAGGGGTCTGCTGACGATCCCAAGTGGATGGAGTTCATGATCTTTCGTGTCTTGTCGTCGTTGACGTGGGCCCAGGAGGTCAGCTGATTGGTGCAAGTGGTGTTTCGGGGTGGGTTCTGTCGTGGTCGGGGCTGGCGGTGCGTTGAAGCTGTCGTGGATGTCGATGATCTTGCGGTGGAAGTAGGTGGCCAGGGAGTCGCACAGTCCTTGCGAGGGCGGGATGTCGTTGGTGTTGGTGCTGGGGTTGGAGAGTTCCTTGACGATGCTGAAGAGCTCTTTGCAATCGTGTGCGTTGTTGTCCAGGCGGGCTTTGAAGGAGGATCTCTTGGTTGTTCCGATGAGTTGGTGGTGTCTGCGAATGGCGTCCTTGTGGGCAGCGTGGTTGTCTGACGTGCGGTCTTAGAGCCATTTTTTCTCTAGCATCCGGCATGTGTGTGGGAGGTCTGGAGTTCTTTGGTGAACCAGGCGGCTTTCTTGCTGGAGTGGTTGCTGGAGGGCTTCTTTAGCGGGGCGAGGGTGTTGGCGCAGTCTTCGATCCACTGTCTGAGGTTTCGGGCGGCGGTGTCTGGGTCAGTTGGGGGGTCCAGGGCGAGGGCCGAGGTCAGTTGGTTCTCGGTGATTTTGCCCCAGTTGCGGCAAGGTAGCTGTTGAGTGTGGTGGTGCGTGGTTGCTTTCTTGAATGTGAAGTGGATGCAGTGGTGTTCGGTCCAGTGGAGTTCGGTGGGGTGGTTGAAGGCAACGTGGGTGCTTGTGGGGAAGATGGGGTTGAGCGTGTGGCCGGCGGCGTGTGTGGGTTCGGTGACGAGTTGTCGGAGGCCGAGGTTGGCGAGGTTGTCGATCAGGGTGGCGGAGTTGGTGTCGTTGTTGTACTCGAGGTGGTAGTTAAGGTCTCCAATGAGGATGTGGTCCGTGGAGGCGAGTGCGTGGGTGCTGGCGAGGTCGGCGATGGAGTCGCTGAACAGGGCCCGGGGTCCGGGGGGTCTGTAGACGAGTGTTCCTCTGAGAGTGGTGTTGGGGTCGGTGTGGATCCGGAAGTAAAGGTGTTCGGCAGAGTTGAGAGAGTTGTCTGCGATGGTGTGGACCTGGAGTGTGGATATGTGGACAATGGCTATTCCTCCTCCGATTCCGTTGGTGCGATCCCTGCGGGTGATTTTGTAGCCGTCTGGGATGGCTATGGCGATGTCCGGTGCCGAGGATTCGTTCCACCAGGTCTCGGTCAGGAATGCTACGTCAGGGGCCGTTGTGTCGAGTAGGTCCCAAAGCTCGACGGCGTGTTTGCGTGCGGAGCGGGTATTGAGGAATATGCAGTGGAGGTGGTTGGGTCTGGACCTTGGAGGCTTGGTGGTTCTATCACAGGAGAAGCTGCAGGTGTGGCAGGAGAAGGGTCCGTGGGTGCGTTTCGGGGCAGCCTGGAAGCAGCAGCGGTCCCGGCCGGTGTTGAGACCCGGGACACTACAACCACAATACACTACTCTACACTACACATACAAAACCCTTAAACCTTAAAGATAACACCCTACATGACCCTAAAAACTACACTGCCCCACTTACCCCTCTCTCCTCTCTTCACCTTCAACCATGGCTCCACTCTTCTCCTGCTTCATGGTGCACGTCGTGGTGGATAGTCTTCAAGTAATTTAATTTGCGAAGTAACGGCACATGCTCAGTAAAACCATGCGTAGTAAAAGATCCTGCTAAGTAAAAAATGTGCACTAATGGTAGGTCGTAGTAATGGTTGCGAAGTAATGGTAGATTATGGTGTGGGATACCTTAGAATGCAATAGTAGAAAACTCACTGAGAGTCGCCAAATACTAGTCATTGCTTTAATTTACTGGTGTGAAAGAAGTATCACTCACAGTACCACACATTTATCAGTAGAATGTCATTCTTTTACGCACACTGAAACTATAGAAATGTTGCACATAAGCTGCCTGAAAACTTGGCAGCTATGACACAGAGGATTAGACTCCTCAATACATCTTCACTAAGCCAGCTCAATTCATATTCATGCAGTCAGTGATATAGCCGGCTTAGTGCATCTGCACTCAAGAACTGAGCCAGCACATTCCATCGGTGCATAATAAATTAACCAGCTTAACTCCCCAGTGCTTAGCACCTGAATCTGTATAGCTTATCTGCATGGAGGAGGAGCACCGCACCAGCAGGCTCTCTGGAGCTTAGCTCAGTGTAAACTGTATTCAATCACAAGAGCTCAGCTCTCTGTAACTGTATAGCTCAGCTCTGTGTAACTGTATTCAATCACAGTAGCTCAGCTCTGTGTAACTGTATTCAATCACAGGAGTGCAGCTCTCTAACAGTATTCAGTCACAGGAGCTCAGTTCAGTGTACCAGTATTTAACCACAGGAGCTCATCTCAGTGTAACTGTATTCAATCACGAACGCTCAACTAATGTACCTGTATTCAATCACAGTAGCTCAGCTCATTGTAACTGTATTCAATCACAGGAGCTCACTGTACCAATATTTAATCACAGGAGGTCAGTTCAGTATGCCTCAATTCAATCGCAGGAGCTCAGCTCAGCGTACCTGTATTCAATCACAGGAGCTCAGCTCAGTGTACCTATAGTCAATCACAGGAGCTCAGCTCACTATACCTCTATTCAATCACAGGAGCTCAGCTCAGTGTGCCTGTATTCGATCACAGGAGCTCAGTAGACTTGTATTCAATCACAAGAGCTCTGCTCAGTGTACCTGTATTCAATCACAGGAGCTCAGCTCAGTGCAACTGTATTCAATCACATGAGCCCAGCATACCTGTATTCAATCACAGGAGCTCAGTTCAGTGTACCAGTATTTAACCACAGGAGCTCATCTCAGTGTAACTGTATTCAATCACTAACGCTCAACTTAATGTACCTGTTTTCAATCACAGTAGCTCAGCTCATTATAACTGTATTCAATCACAGGAGCACACAGTACCTGTATTTAATCACAGAAGGTCAGTTCAGTATGCCTCAATTCAATCACAAGAGCTCAGCTTAGTGTACCTGTATTCAATCACAGGAGCTCAGCTCTGTATAACTGTATTTAATCACAAGAGCTCAGTGTACCGCTATTCAACCACAGGAGCTCAGCTCAGCGTACCTGTATTCAATCACAGGAGCTCAGCTCAGTGTACCTGTTGTCAATCACAGGAGCTCAGCTCACTATGCCTCTATTCAATCACAGGAGCTCAGCTCAGTGTGCCTGTATTCGATCACAGGAGCTCAGTATACCTGTATTCAATCACAGGAGCTCTGCTCAGTGTACCTGTATTCAATCATAGGAGCCCAGTGTGAGACGTTGGCCTGATATATGATGCTCACTAGTTCTAGTGATCACCTTGTATCAGTCCAAACAACCCTTATGGTGATTGGTTGTAAGTCAACCTTATAGACCAGCTATCCTAATGGTAGCATGGACAAAGCAGTCTTAGGCTAAACTCTTTTGGCATGTGAAGCCAGCTGTTTTACCACAATATAACCCCTTGATTACCAGATGGAAGGACACCACACAGGTTGTTATGAAAATAAACACTATATTTATTAATAACACCTCTGAACTCTTTATGAGGTCAGAGGGCTAGGCCATGACAATCTCTTAAGAAAAATACGATAAGTTGCACAAAATTACAATGGTGCCCTAGAGGCACGACAAACCATATACTAAGCAAGTGGAATGTCAAAGTCGATAGAAGGAATGGAGCTGTCCAGAGGCTGTAGGATCGTTGGGACCACGCTACCCTAACTCTAGGTAAGTAATAGGAGGCCCACGGAACGCGTGTGCAGAGTGTGAACTCACACGCGAGATGCGTAACAACGTCTATGGACAGTACAGTTCAAGCTAAAAGGTGAGTACGGACAATCCTGACTAGTTAGGACTAAAACAACTGTGGAACTGGACACTAGGACGGTTAAACTACCCTTGAGCACCGAAATGCTCTCGTTACCTCACCCACGGGCTGCGGGTGCATAGGTGTCAAAGTGTGTCGGGTTCTCGCATTGAAGTCTATGGAACCTGGAGGAAAAGATGCTGCAGGCAACCAGGAGGAAGATGTCCGGTGCGATCCAAGGGTGGATCAGTGAAGAAGAGGACCTGAAAGCAGAGGGGACAGTGTTCAAAGTCACTAGCCAGTGACCGGTGTGGAACCAGGAAGGAACCAGATGTTGTCGTCGCAATCAGGTGAAGAGTGGACGCTTGACTCTGCAGCCCCGTGGACCAGGAGGTGTCTTCGACGACCAGGATGGAGGCACGAGCTGTCCAACGCAGTCTCTCGCTGTCGGCGGTGTCGGATCCGGGATTGGAGTCAACAGGCCTTGGCAAAGGCAACCCACGCGGTGAGTGGAAAAGGCATCTGGTGCAGACTAGGAGAGTCCGGGGTGCCCCTCTTTTGGAAGGGAGCAAGGGCCAGTCTGGAGCAACCAGACCAGCAGTGAAGATTTCAAGGTTCGTCGTCTAGGAGGTCACTAGCCAGCCGGCAAATGACCAGACAACGTGTCGAGCAGCAAACAAGCAGAAGGGCCCAACGCAGATCTCGTGGAAGCTGGAGGGCTGATCTTCGGTGCAAGGGCTGCTCGGGGCTGGGGCTTTTCAATCCCCAAAGCACTTGGTCGAGTTTACCTCGGGAGTTGTGCTGGAAGCGAAGTGCAGTTTCTTTCAAGATGGCCGGTCCCACATGTCTCGTCGCACCCACCGGTCTCAGCTGTGCTGCAGATGTGAGTTGAGGTCGGAGAGGTCTGGGAATCCGGGTCTCGTCAGGCTCTGAAGTCTGGATCCTCGAGGGAAGACGACAAAGGGAAGCCGCTGGACGCTTGATGGTGCCTGCAGTTGCAGGGTGGACACTCCTTGCCCACAAGGGAGATTTCTTCAGTCTTCTGTGGAGCAGAACGTCGAAGTCCAGAGTTTCTTCTTGTAGAGTAGTTCAGGATTAATCTAATTTGGAATGGGACCAGCTCCTACCTTTATTCTCCTAAGGGGGGCTGCACTACTGACTAGGTCCCTCCCCTGGGTGGGACCAGGAAGGGGGGTGGTTACACCCCCTATCCTTTGTCCGGTTTCGTGCCAGAGCTGGGGCAGGGATACCCCAGCCACTGGTTTGAACCGGTGTATGCACGGGACACCTTGTGTGCCCCAGGCATGTCTCATTACTTTTAGGCCTCCCTACCTCAATACACAAAATCCTGTCTGGGGTGGTGCTAGCACCGTCAAGGCAGGAAACCCTTTGTCCAAGCCTCCCTCGCTGGAAGGACTCCCAGCAGCAGGAGGTCAGACTTGTGTTTGTGGTGGCAGCGTCCATTTTGTGATGCCAAGGCTCGAGTTAACTTTAACCGGGGTTCACAGTTACATACATGTCGTGCCCCTCTAGAAGGGTGGAATGCTACCCCCGTCGCCAGAATTGGCGAGGGGGTAGTATTCCAATTCGTATGGCACCTTACTCGACATGTTTTGATAATGTTACACCAGAGTTAGCATTTAACCGCGAGGTTGAAAATGCACTTAAGTGTATATGGTATAGCGTTATCATGGAACAGCTATTAGGACTTGGTTCCGCAAGCTGCAGACGGGCTCAGCTCATGCCAGAGCACCATCTCACATAATTCCAAGCACTCTGCCTTCAGGATTGATAAGGCCTGCCATAGGAGTGACTGATAGGAATATATGTGTCCATTTTAGGGTTAGATATAGGTATACTATATCTATAGCAAAGGGTGATTACACCACCTTGCCCCAGCTGTCATGCAGCCAGTTGTGTCAGTTTTAGATGGCCAGCCAGGGGTGGCATAATACATGCTTCAGCCCCTGGTAGGCCCTGGGTACACCTATGCCCTGGATACCTAAGGTACACTGTACATGGACTGATAAGGTGGCCCAGTACCAATTGGTAAATGTACCTAAAGTACATGGTTGTCAATTTAGAGAGAGAACAGCTAGGCCGTGGGTCTGATTAGCAGGCCCACAGCCAGGGAAAGTCGTAAACCAGTGAAGCAAAAAGCAAAAATCTGGGGTGACCATAGGATTGCAGACCCCACTCTCCTACATAACCCCCCCCAAACTTAGGGACATTAAACTAACCTTGACCAGGTGAGTCTTCCTGTTCTAAGTGGAAATACCTGGAGAGACCATCTGCATTGCCTTGGTCAGTCCCTGGTCTGTGCTCCACTGTAAAGTCCATCCCCTGTAGGGAAATGGACCACCTAAGAAGTTTGGGGTTTTCACCCTTCATCTGATTTAGCCATAAGAGGGGCTTATGGTCGGTCTGAATCTTGAAGTGAGTTCCAAACAAGTATGGCCTCAACTTCTTCAGAGCCCAAACCACAGCAAAGGCCTCCCTCTCTATAGCTGACCAACATTTCTCTCTAGGGGTCAGCCTTCTACTTATAAAAGCAATGGGCTGGTCATGACCATCAATATTCAGTTAAGATAGAACAGCTCCCACACCCAACTCAGATGCATCTGTTTGGACAATGAAGGTTTTGGAGTAGTCAGGACTCTTGAGAATAGGTGCAGTACACATGGCCTGCTTTAGGTCATCAAATGCCTTCTGACAGCTAACTGTCCACTGAACTTTCTTTGGCATTGTCTTGCTTGTCAGGTCATTAAGTGGTGTCACAATGGACCCATAATTCTTGACAAACTTCCTATAGTAACCAGACAGGCCCAGGAAAGCTCTGACCTGTGTCTGGGTGGTTGGAGGAGCCCAGTCCTTTATGGCCTGTATCTTGCTCTCCAATGGTTGAACCTGGCCTCCACCTACAAGGTGGCCCAGGTACACAACCTGACTCTGCCCTATCTGGCACTTGGTGGCCTTGATAGTGAGGCCTGCCTTTTGCAGGGCCTCCAAAACATTCCTCAGGTGGATCAGGTGATCCTCCCAGGTGGAGCTAAAGACAGCAATAACATCTAGATATGCTGCACAGAAGTCATCCAACCCAGTGAGAACTTGGTTCACCAACCTTTGAAAAGTGGCAGGTGCATTCTTCAAACCAAAGGGCATCACCACAAATTGGTAATGACCTCCTGGGGTAGAAAATGCTGTTTTGGCCTTGGCATCCTCAGCTAACCTGATCTGCCAATAACCAGCTGTTAGGTCAAATGTACTTAAGAAAGTTGCAGAAGCCAACTTGTCTATCAGTTCATCTGCCCTAGGTATTGGATGGGCATCTGTCTTAGCGACAGCATTGAGACCCCTGTAGTCTACACAAAACCTCATCTCTCTCTTACCATCCTGGGTGTGAGGTTTTGGCACTAGAACTACAGGACTAGCCCAAGGGCTCTCTGAGGGTTCAATGACTCCCAATTCCAACATATTTTGAACTTCTTTCTTTATGCAGTCCCTGACGTGGTCAGGTTGCCTGTAGATTTTACTCTTGACAGGCAGACTGTCACCAGTGTCCACCTCATGGGTGCATCAGTTTCTCTGACTGGGGGTCAGTGAGAACATGTGTCTAAAGGATTGAAGAACCTGTTTACAATCCTCTTGTTGATGTTCAGAGAGGCTGTTAGAAAAGACTACACCATCTACTGACCCATCATCAGGGTTCTGAGTGAGCAGGTCTGGGAGAGGGTCACTCTCTTCCTCCTGCCCCTCATCTGTGGCCATGAGCAAGCCCATGTCCTCCCTGTTGACAAATGCCTTGAGCCTGTTTACATGAAGCACCCTGTGGGGGCTCCTGGGAGTTCCCATGTCCACCAGGTAGGTGACTTCTCCCTTTTGCTCAATGATGGTATGGGGTCCAGACCATTTGTCTTGGAGAGCTGCTGGGGCCGCTGGCTCCAACACCCACACCTTCTGTCCTGCATGGTAAACAGTTAGGACAGCCTTTTGGTCATGCCAAGCTTTTTGAAGTTCTTGGCTGGCCTCAAGGTTTTTGGATGCCTTCTCCATGTACTCTGCCATCCTGGAGGGGAGACCAAGTACATAGTCCACTATGTCAAGCTTAGGCTTTTTGAGAGGTAACTCCCATCCTTCCTTCACCAGACATAGGGGTCCTCTTACAGGATGCCCAAACAGAAGCTCAAAAGTACTGTAGCCAACGCCCCTCTGTGGGACCTCTCTGTAAGCAAACAGGAGGCAGGGTAAAAGGATGTCCCATCTTCGCCTAAGCTTTTCAGGTAACCCTTTTATCATCCCTTTTAGGGTCTTGTTGAATCTCTCAACAAGCTCATTGCATTGTGGGTGATAGGTTGTGGTAAATTTGTAATTTACACCACACTCCTTCCACATTGCAGTCAAGTATCCTGACATGAAGTTTGCACCTCTGTCAGAGACAACCTCCTTAGGAAACCCCACTCTGGAGAAAACTCCAAGTAGGGCCCTGGCCACAACAGGAGATGTAGTGGTCCTAAGGAGAATAGCTTCTGGATACCTGGTGGCATGATCCACTACCACCAGTATAAATCTGTGCCCAGATGCTGTTGGGGGGTCCATTGGTCCAACAATGTCTATCCCCACTCTCTCAAAGGGTACCCCCACCACAGGTAGTGGTATCAGGGGGGCCTTTGTTGTGCCACCTGATTTGCCACTGGCTTGACAGGTGACACATGAGTGACAAAACTCTTTAGTGTCCTCAGACATATGAGGTCAGTGAAAGTAAGGGCCAAGCCAGTCCCAAGTCTTGTTCTGGCCTAAGTGACCTGCAAGGGGAATCTCATGGGCTAAGGTGAGAAGGAAACCTCCAAGAGACAAGGGGATGACCAGCCTCCTGGTAGCACCAGGCTTGGGGTCTCTTGCCTCAGAGTATAGGAGTCCATCATCCCAATATACCTTATGGGCACCTGTAGCATTCCCTGCAGCCTCCGCAGCAGCCTGCTGTCTGAGGGGTTCAAGGGAGGAATAGTCTAACTGGGCCTGCCTCAAGTCTGCCCTGGAAGGTCCCCCTGTCCCAAGAAACTCAACCTGTTCAGGTTCAAGCTCTTCTAGGACAGTTCCTTCTGGGGTCTTTGGGTCAGCCTCCTATGAGGGCTGATCCTCAACCTGAGGCAGGGGGGAAGGCTCAGCCTTACCCCTACTGTTCTTCCTCTTGGTTAGTGTCTGGTCCATTCTTCCAGGATCCAGCACTAGTTCAGCTGGGCATTTCTTGGCCTGTGACCTGGTCACAGCAAGGACATGTGAGGAGAGACCTAGCATTTCTACATGAGTCCTGTACTCCACATCTGACCACAGTGAAGATTCCAAATCATTGCCCAAAAGACAATCTACTGGGAGGTCTGAACTAACTACAACCCTTTTGAGGCCAGTTACCCCTCCCCAGGAGAAATTAACAACTGCCATACTGTGATTGGTAGTGACATTGCTAGCATTGGTCACTAGGTAGTCTGAACCTAGCATCATCTGGTCAGGGTCCACAAATGTTGGTGTCACCATAGTGACATTATTGAGAAAAAAGAGCAATTTACCAACTACAAAATATTTTTCAATCCACTATTATAGGGAAAGAAACCAAGTGATACTCCTGGGTTAATTGGGTATATTTCATTCGTACCCTTTTGATTTATTATTTTGAAATATAAATGTCTCATGTATGAAAAGGACACTTCACGTTCTCTCACAATTACCAATTTGCTTCATATATACAAATATACAATTCATTTTTACAATACAACACTTACATATACACAAACTTTTTGGGATATATATACAAAATATTATTTCTTCAAAAAAGACAAGAGTCAAGCTTTCGACTCACAAGATAAATCAACTGCAAGTGAATGAAACCAATGTTTTCCAAACAATACATAAACCATAAATTGATTCTGTGGTCTATTTCAGCAATTGATAGCTAATCTTTTTGTGTGCCGACGCGTTTCAAACTCGATGTAACCAATTGTTGAGTTCTCTTCAGGGCTCGGTCTCTTGGATTTTTCTAGAAATGTATAAAACAAAGTGTTTTTACTCATTTAATCTATATTCCGTCTGTTTCCCTGCAAGACGCTCTAATGTCACTATTTTTACCTTTTTTCCAGCAGCCGCCGGTCCGCAGGTACTCTATTTATATTCGACTGTGGTTCATTGGACCTAAAGATAAGTGAGGACATGATGTGACTCTCTCCTAACTTTTAGCAAACATGAAGATGCACGTACGTTAATAAGGCATACCTCAGAATGTGGACAGGGATCTTGAAACCACCCTCAGGTTATGTCCTCTTCAAGGAGGTGATAATCTCTTCTTCGCAATTTAATCACAGCCTAAAGGTAACAGTACAGCACTCATGAAATTCTGTCTAATCAAAAACATTTTCAAGAGTTTAGGCAAACAAAGGCGTTCACTACTCGAAACGGCATACCTGGCGTTCTCACCGGTTTCCGCCTCGGCTGCAGCGTCTCTCTATATATTCTGCGTTTGTTTCCAAACTACTGTTCTCGATTCGGGTCATCCGCTATTATCCTGTGTACATAAATCGGTTTAGACTCTGGGCATCGAGTTGGGGCATTCCTGCATTCTACATTCTAGATGACACTTACTTTTAGAAAAAGATGACCCGAATCGAGAACATCATATATACAAATATACAATTCATTTTTACAATACAACACTAACATATACACAAACTTTTTTGGATATATATACAAAATATTATTTCTTCAAAAAAGACAAGAGTCAAGCTTTCGACTCACAAGATAAATCAACTGCAAGTGAATGAAACCAATGTTTTCCAAACAATACATAAACCATAAATTGATTCTGTGGTCTATTTCAGCAATTGATAGCTAATCTTTTTGTGTGCCGACGCGTTTCAAACTCGATGTTCATATATTCAAAATAATAAATCAAAAGGGTACGAATGAAATATACCCAATTAACCCAGGAGTATCACTTGTTTTTTTTCCCTATGATAGTGGATTGAAAAATATTTTGTAGTTGGTAAATTGCTCTTTTTTCTCAATTATTTCATGGTCCAACCGACTACAAGCCCCAGGACCTAACTCCCCCTGTTTCCCAAACCATAGTGACATTGGCACATGTGTCCCTGAAGGCCTGAGCCATCTTTCCATTGATTAAAGGTGTTTGTCTGTATTTGCCCAGTGTACTAGGACTTATAGTAGCGGTCATATCCATGTCCCCAGTACAAACAAGAACTGCCTGAGTAGGAATTCTGACTAAGTCAGAACCCACCTCAGTTCCCAGGGTTAACCCAGCTATAGCCTTGGGAGGTACACTATCACTACTAACTGTACTAGGGGGTGCAGGTGTCTTAGGGACAGTAGTGGTAGGAGTTTGGCCTTTCTTGGTACACTCACTAAACCAGTGAGTCTTACTTTTACAGTATTGGCACCATGGTTTCTTAGGACCATCATTCTTCTTCTTTTGGGAATTCTGGGACCCACCCTCCTTAGGTTGTTGGGGCCCTGTTGAAGACTTCTGGTCATTTTGCTTATTCTCATTACCCTTCTGGTCTGCTTTCTTCTGGCCACCACCCTGGTTCTGGTTCTGCTGCTTGACCCTTGTCCTGATCCATCTGTCTGCCTTCTTTACCAATTCTTGGGGAGAGGTCAGATCTGAGTCAATCAAGTGCTGATGCAACAACTGGTTCTGACAATTATTTAAGATTTGCTCTCTCATAATTAGATTATACAATCCTGTGTAATCAGTAACTTTACTTCCCAGTAACCAGCCTTCCAAAGCCTTAGTGGCACAATCAACAAAGTCAGTCCAATCTTGAGCCTGAGTTTTCTGGGTGTCTCTGAACATTAACCTGTACTGTTCAGTGGTTAAGCCAAACCCATCAATCAGTGCATTTTTCAAGACTTGGTAATCATTAGCATCCTCATCTCTAACAGTGAGGAGCTTATCACTACCTTTAACTTCAAAGGAGAGCCACAATATAGCTGCCCACTGACTCTGGGGTACCTGCTGTACTTTGCAGGCTCTCTACAAAGCAGTTATCCACTTGTGGATATCATCTCCTGTTTTATAGGAGGGCACTATTTTACTCAGGTTTCTAGTATCAAAACCTCTTTCTCTATCCCTAGGGATATTGCTGCCACCAGTGGGGACTACCCCACTCAACTGTTGCTCTCTGGCAAAGGCAAGTTTCTCTTTGGCAAGGGCAAGTTCTTCCCTTTCAATCCTCAGATTCACTTCCCTCATCTTTGCTTCATGCTCTCTTCTCTGAGGGGATGTCATCCCTCTCTGAGAAGATGCCTGAGAGACATGGGTGTGAATAGATCTGTTAGAGCCTCTGGACTGAGATCTAACTCGTCTATTCCCAAGGTTAGGCCTGCTTGAGGGTGGTCTTGGGGCTCCCCCAGTACCACCTTCATGTAGGCTTAAGTTTGCCCTGGTGAGTCTGCTGACTACTACTGGACCTTTGTCTGCCTCATACCCAGAGGACTCTTCCTCTTCCTCCTCCTCATCTACATTCTCTGTTTCAGTGGGGTTGGAGTCAGGATTACCTCCTAAGGGGGGCATGCTCCCATCTGGATTAGAGGGGCCTGGGTTAGAAGCCCTTCTAGCATCATATGTCTCTAAGAGACCTAACAGAAAAGGAGTGGTAGGGTTAGAACCCTGTTTCAATTTCCTGGCGGTACACAATTGTCTCATCTCCTGGAAACTGAGAGCTGCATATCTGGAAAGGACCTGTGGAGGGTCACTAACCACTAGGGGAGTCTCTGAAGTCCATCCATGGGTAGACATGCTTTCTAGTGAGGTGTAAGTGATGCACCTACCTACACTATGGGTTTTCCTACTGATCCCTTGCTAAGAGTTGTAGTCAGGGTGTGCTAGGCCCTTTCTACTACAACAGCTGTTTCAGTAGAACTCAGAGTATTTCTAAGCTTGTTATATGTACCTAGAGTACCTTATGTGATCTTTCAAATGATATTTCAAGATTATATTTGGTAAAACACCAGCAAGCTCAAATCCCAACCGCTGCACACCAATGTGAGAAGTTTGCCTGATATATGATGCTCACTAGTTCTAGTGATCACCTTGTATCAGTCCAAACAACCCTTATGGTGATTGGTTGTAAGTCAACCTTATAGACCAGCTATCCTAATGGTAGCATGGACAAAGCAGTCTTAGGCTAAACTCTTTTGGCATGTGAAGCCAGCTGTTTTACCACAATATAACCCCTTGAATACCAGATGAAAGGACACCACACAGGTTGTTATGAAAATAAACACTATATTTATTAATAACAACACCTCTGAACTCTTTATGAGGTCCGAGGGCTAAGCACATGACAATCTCTTAAGAAAAATACGATAAGTTGCACAAAATTACAATGGTGCCCTAGAGGCACGACAAACCATATACTAAGTAAGTGGAATGTGAAAGTCGATAGAAGGAATGGAGCTGTCCAGAGGCTGTAGGATCGTTGGGACCACGCTACCCTAACTCTAGGTAAGTAATAGGAGGCCCACGGAACGCGTGTGCAGAGTGTGAACTCACACGCGAGATGCGTAACAACGTCTATGGAGAGTACAGTTCAAGTTAAAAGGTGAGTACGGACAATCCTGACTAGTTAGGACTAAAACGACTGTGGAACTGGACACTAGGACAGTTAAACTACCCTTGAGCACCGAAATGCTCTCGTTACCTCACCCACGGGCTGCGGGTGCATAGGTGTCAAAGTGTGTCGGGTTCTCGCGTTGAAGTCTATGGAGCCTGGAAAAAAAGATGCTGCAGGCGACCAGGAGGAAGATGTCCGGTGCAATCCAAGGGTGGATCGGTGAAGAAGAGGACCTGGAAGCAGAGGGGACAGTGTTCAAAGTCACTAGCCAGTGACCGGTGTGGAACCAGGAAGGAACCAGATGTCGTCGTCGCGATCAGGTGAAGAGTGGACGCTTGACTCTGCAGCCCCGTGGACCAGGAGGTGTCTTCGACAACCAGGATGGAGGCACGAGCTGTCCCACGCAGGTTCTCGCTGTCGGCGGTGTCGGATCCGGGATTGGAGTCAACAGGCCTTGGCAAAGGCAACCCACGCGGTGAGTGGAAAAGGCATCTGGTGCAGACTAGGAGAGTCCGGGGTGCCCCTCTTTTGGAAGGGATCAAGGGCCAGTCTGGAGCAACCAGACCAGCAGTGAAGATTTCAAGGTTCGTCCTCTAGGAGGTCACTAGCCAGCCGGCAAGTGACCAGACAACGCGTCGAGCAGCAAACAAGCAGAAGGGACCCAAGCAGATCTCGAGGAAGCTGGAGGGCTGATCTTCGGTGCAGGGGCTGCTGGGGGCTGGGGTTGCTCGGGGCTGGGGCTTCTCAATCCCCAAAGCACTTGGTCGAGTTTACCTCGGAAGTCGTGCTGGAAGCGAAGTGCAGTTTCTTTCAAGATGGCCGGTCCCACGTGTCTCGTCGCACCCACGGGTCTCAGCTGTGCTGCAGATGTGAGTTGAGGTCGGCGAGGTCTGGGAATCCGGGTCTCGTCGGGCTCTGAAGTCTGGATCCTCGAGGGAAGACGACAAAGGGAAGCCGCTGGACGCTTGATGGTGCCTGCAGTTGCAGGGTGGACACTCCTTGCCCACAAGGGAGATTTCTTCAGTCTTCTGTGGAGCAGAACGTCGAAGTCCAGAGTTTCTTCTTGTAGAGTAGTTCAGGATTAATCTAATTTGGAATGGGACCAGCTCCTACCTTTATTCTCCTAAGGGGGGCTGCACTACTGACTAGGTCCCTCCCCTGGGTGGGACCAGGAAGGGGGGTGGTTACACCCCCTATCCTTTGTCCGGTTTCGCGCCAGAGCTGGGGCAGGGATGCCCCAGCAACTGGTTTGAACCGGTGTATGCACGGGACACCTTGTGTGCCCCAGGCATTTCTCATTCCTTTCAGGCCTCCCTACCTCAATACACAAAATCCTGTCTGGGGTGGTGCTAGCACCTCCCAAGGCAGGAAACCCTTTGTCCAAGCCTCCCTCGTTGGAAGGACTCCCAGCAGCAGGAGATCAGACTTGTGACTGTGGTTGCAGCATCCATTTTGTGATGCCAAGGCTCGAGTTAACTTTAACCGGGATTCACAGTTACATACATGTCGTGCCCCTCTAGAAGGGTGGAATGCTACCCCCGTCGCCAGAATTGGCGAGGGGGTAGTATTTCAATTCGTATGACACCTTACTCGACATGTTTTGATAATGTTATACCAGAGTTAGCATTTAACTGCGAGGTTGATAATGCACTTAAGAGTATATGGTATAGCGTTATCATGGAACAGCTATTAGGACTTGGTTCTGCAAGCTGCAGACGGGCTCACCTCATGCCAGAGCACCATCTCACATAATTCCAAGCACTCTGCCTTCAGGATTGATAAGGCCTGCCATAGGAGTGACTGATAGCAATATATGTGTCCATTTTAGGGTTAGATATAGGTATACTATATCTATAGCAAAGGGTGATTACACCACCTTGCCCCAGCTGTCATGCAGCCAGTTGTGTCAGTTTTAGATGGCCAGCCAGGGGTGGCATAATACATGCTTCAGCCCCTGGTAGGCCCTGGGTACACCTATGCCCTGGATACCTAAGGTACACTGTACAGGGACTGATAAGGTGGCCCAGTACCAATTGGTAAATGTACCTAAAGTACATGGTTGTCAATTTAGAGAGAGAACAGCTAGGCTGTGGGTCTGATTAGCAGGCCCACAGCCAGGGAAAGTCGTAAACCAGTGAAGCAAAAAGCAAAAATCTGGGGTGACCATAGTTTTGCAGACCCCACTCTCCTACACCCAGCATACCTGTATTCAATCACAGGAGCCCAGCATACCTGCATTCAATCACAGGAGCTCAGCTCGGTATGCCTGGATTCAATCACAAGAGCTCAGCTTACCTGTATTCAATCATAGGATCTCAGTGTTCCTGTATTCAATCATAGGTGCTCAGCTCTGTACACCTGTAATCAATCACAAGAGCTCAGCTCTGTGTAACTGTATTCAATCACAGGAGCTCAACGTACCTGTGTTCAATCGCAAGAGCTCAGCTTTGTGTAATTGTACTGAATCAAAAGAGCTCAGCTCAGTGTAACTGTATTCAATCACAGGAGCTTAGCTCAGTGTAACTGTATTCAATCACAGGAGCTCAGCGTACCTCTATTAAATCACAGGAGATCATCTCAGTAAGCCTGTATTCAATCACAGGAGCTCTCTGTGCCTGTATTCAATCACAGGAACATAGCTCTGTAAGCCTGCATTGAATTACAAGAGCTCAGCTCTGTATAATTGCATTGAATCACAAGAGCTCAGCTTAGAGTACCTGTATTCAGTCACAGTAGCTCAGCGTACCTGTATTCAATCACAAGAGTTCATCTCTGTGTGTCTGCATTCAATCACAAGAGCCTGCTCAGTGTACCTGTATTCAATCACAAGAGCTCAGCTTGGTGTACCTGTATTCAATCACAGGAGCTCAGCGTATCTGTATTCAACGGCGTGAGCTCAGCTCAGTGTAATTTTATTCAATCACAGGAGCTCAGCGTACCTGTATTCAATCACAGGAGCTCAGCTCAGTGTAACTGTATTCCGTCACAGGAGCCCAGCAAATCTGTATTCAATCACAGGAGCTCAGCTCAGTAAGCCTGTATTTAATAAAAAGTTTTCAGATCTGTGTAATTGTATCTAAACACAAGAGCTCAGCTCAGTGTCCCTGTATTCAATCACAATAGCTCAGGTCAGTATGCCTCTATTCAATCACAGGAGCTCTCTGTGCCTGTATTCGATCACAGGAGCTTAGTATACCTGTATTCAATCACAGGAGCTCTCTGTGCCTGTATTCGATCACAGGAGCTTAGGATACCTGTATTCAATCACAGGAGCTCTCTGTGCCTGTATTCAATCACATGAATTTAGCTCAGTAAGCCTGCATTCAATCACAAGAGCTCAGCTCTGTATAATTGCATTGAATCACAAGAGCTCAGCTTTGTGTACCTGTATTCAGTCACAGGAACTCAGCGTACCTGTATTCAATCACAAGAGCCAGCTCAGTATACCTGTATTCAATCACAAGAGCTCAGCTTGGTGTGCCTGTATTCAATCACAGGAGCTCAGCGTATCTGTATTCAACCGCGTGAGCTCAGCTCAGTGTAATTGTATTCAATCACAGGAGCTCAGCGTACCTGTATTCAATCACAGGAGCTCAGTTCAGTAAGCCTGACGCGCAGCGGGTGCACGCAGCAGGCACACTCAGCGGGCGTGCCGATGGCGCGCCAAAGGCAAACCCGTCTGTGCCTGTCCGTGCTGATCGGGACCAGGTTCCAGGGACCCTGCCCGTTCCAACTCAGACAAAATTGTCCTGAAGCCTGACCAACTCAGAGCCCTAAGACCGGCCTGCTTAGGGGCATGCCGGTCATCCGACAGCCCCACTGTTGGTCATGATAGCTGCAATGACTGCCACTTCTCCTGCAGATTGCCCAATTCCCTGGCCACCTCCATCAGCGCTCAAGACAAACCTCAGCTAGAGGTCTTCCATGCACCGGCCCGGATAAAGAGCAGCTACCACAGCGTCTTGCTTTAGCTTTTTCAACTTCAGTTGCCACTCTTTGGTGAGCAATAACTTGCATATCTATGACCTTCTATTAGATATGGCCCTGGATGCTCTGTTTTCAACTGAGACCTGGCTACATGAGGCTTCCTCACCAGACATCATCACTGCTCTTCCCCCCAACTATCGCATCCTCAGGAGAGACCATAGAGATAAGATGGGAGGTGGCATAGCGATTATCTGCAAAGAAATCTTTCAGTGAAAAATCGAGGAGCTATCGCTCCCAGCATGCAAAGCCCTGCTCTTCTTCCTCCAACTTACCCCCAGTTATACTATCTCTGGTATATTAATCTACTGCCCTCCTGGATATGTGGGGCCTTGGTGCTACACTATTCTGGACGCAGTCTCCCCCTATGTACTAAAAAGCGCCAACTTTACTCTACTTTGAGAGTTCAACTTCCACTTAGAGGACTCCACTTATATCCTTAGCCAAACCTTCACTGGGGACTTTGGTGCCTTGCATCTCAATCTAATCTGTCTGTCTCTAACTCACAAAGCAGGTCACCTGCTAGACCCTATTTTTTCCAACATCCCTGGTCTTGCTATGTACTCACCTCTTCTGCTACTGGTCTGTTCACCTGGCGGTGCCTTTTCTCATACCTGCTCCCCCTTCACCATCCTTAACAACAGTCAGGCCAAATGTAATAATTAAAAACTGGGCCAATTTGGACATCCCCAAGCTAAATGCCTGTCTGCTAAGGAAGTTATCCCAACTAGCCCACAATGCCGAACTAGATCAACCCGTGATTGATAACTTGCTCCGAACTTCCTTAAACACAACACTACCAGCCAAACTAAAATCTTCATCCTGACACCATTCACCACCTCCCAGACCCCTGATTTAACAAGACCCTACAAACAGAAAAGTGCAAGTGATCAGAGAGAGCCTGGAGGAAGCTATATTTCTCTGACTCGAAATTCAAATACAAAACTGCCCTGAGCCAGTACCACCTGCCCTGTAGGAAGGCATGTGCCCCATTTTACTCAAAACTGCTCTAAAACCCTTTACATAGGGGTCCAAAACCTATCTAATCCGGATCTTATTTCTCCTCCCCCTCACTGTCCTAAGTTCAATGCCAGGAGCTTGCTGACTTTTTTATTATAAAGGTAACTGATATTCAGGCTGCTCTTACTGACGCTAGAACCAACAACCCCAACTTAAAGCTCGAGAGTCCTACTTCAATCCTGCCCTTTTCTAGGGGTATCATCACCTCAGGGACATCCAAGTCTCCAGCAGGGTTGCAGTCCTTCTCCCCACTGGATCAACCCCGGCTGATAGACCTTCTGGCTTCTATTAAATCAGGGTCACCCTTAGACCCTCTTCCCATAGCCAATCTAAGTACTCTAACCGCTTAATCATTTACCGCTGGTGCTAGACCTCCTGAATATCTCCCTTAGTGATGGGCTACTGCCCCAGGCCTGGAAGTACGCTATGGTACTCCCCTTACAGAAAAAGCCTCGCCTGGACTCCGCCATTCTGTCCAATGTCCAACCTATCTCATTACTCCCTATCTTCTCTAAAATACTTGAGAAACAGATTAATTCTCAGCTCACCTCATTGGTGGAAACTGAGGACACTCTCCACCCTTCTCAGTCCGGTTTCCGAGAAGGGCACAGGACTGAAACTACCCTCATGGGAGTTACTGAACAAATAAGAGGACTTGTAGATTTTGATGGCACAGACGTGCTGATCCCATTGGATCTTAGTGCAGCATTTAACACTGTGTCCCATACTATTCTCTTGGATAGACTGACCCTATTGGGCATCCAGGGCTCAGCTCTGGCATTGATCTCCACCTTCCTGTCAAACCGCATGTTCCAGATCTTCTCAAACAATACAGCATTGAGATCTCTCCCCCTTTCCTCTGGTGTTCTCCAGGAATCTACCCTCATCCCTTTACTTTTCAACATCTATGTCGTCCCACTGGTGGACCTGGTGGAAAGCTGCAGGTTGACTCTGTTTTCGTATGCTGATGACACCTAGATTATTTTCTCCTTGTCGTCAGGACAAGCAGCCAACTCGGAAGATCTCAACTCTTGCCCCAACCTGGTCACCACCTGGAATAAAACCAACTCGTTGAAGCTAAATGGTGACAAGATTGAGGTGATGATACTGGACAAGCACCACCAACTCTGGCTAGCCATGCTGGGAATTTCGCCTATTCCCACCAACAAAGTAAAGCATCTCGGTTTCTTGCTGAATTCCACCCTGTCTATGAAGACGCAAGCCACAAAGTGGATTGTATGTGCTTTGCAATCTTGAAATTGCTAAGAAGATATTGTGTTTTCTCTAATTGTTTGCACAAAGAACAGTCATTCAGCCCTTGATACTCTCTAGGCTTGACTATGGCAACGTTCTATACCTAGGGGCAGATAGGATATCCCTAAGATACCTGCAGGTGGTTCCGAATTCTGCCTCCAGGCTCTTGTTTTGCCTTCCAAAAACTTTGTCTACATCTGGGCTACTATGGCACTTCACTGGCTCCCAGTGACCAAGCGTGTCGATTTCAAAGCACTATGCTATATGCATAAGATCTGTGCCCGTTCAGGACCTCAGTACCTGCAAAAACTGGCATGCCCATATTATCCGGCTCACACCCTGAGCTCCAGCAGTGGTTTTCTGTTTGCCATCCCAAGGGTCAGGTATGCTCGCATGGGCGGGCAATCGTTCCCTTTTCTTGGTCCCAGGCTTTGCAACGCTTGTCCGGCGTCATTAAGATTCTGTACCTCCTTCTCCACCTTTCGCAATTAACTAAAGACCTGGTTGTTTTACCACCAATTAGGCTGATCTACTGTTTTTTCAAGCCCTGGGAAACACTGTTAGGGTAGACATGCGCTATACAAGAACTCCATACTAATAATAGTGGCTGGTCTCACGGCAGAGTGGGTTTTGAGGGGTGTGGGGTGGCTCCTCACCTCGCTGCTCTGCCGGTCTCCTTCATGCTGTGTACTTGCTGAGGCTCCCCACGGCCAATCCCAGTGCTTCTCTCTCTCATGCTGGAGCCAGCATGACAGAAGTGCTGGCATTGGCCTGAGCGGGCTTGTTTTCCGCTCCAGGGAGCTTACGCCTAGTGTTACCTCCACCCGGCAATGCAGCTCGGGTTAGGGCCGTGGTTCCCAAACTGTGCGCCGCGGCGCCCCGGTGCGCCGTAATGAGGTGCCAGGGGCACCTCGCACAGTCTAGGGACCGTCCGAAAATTTCACGGACCGTACGCCTTTTGTCTGTAATTTTGGCCTCTCACAAGGAGCAGCGCTGCTCCCTGTGAGAGCCCTCACACCCCCTGATGGAGCCCCCTCGCACTCCTCCTGGGGCACAAGAGCAGCCCCTCCCGCCCATTGAAATTCTGTATGGGGCTGATTGCCACATACAGAATGACAATGGGGCAGTCTGGAGTGTGGCAGCATGTAGAGGCCTCCTCCTTGCTCGGGATACAGCAGGGCATTCTGTTAGAAAAAAAAGTAAAACGCCCAAGCTGCAACGTGAGAGAACATTTCATTTAAAGAAGCATGAAAAACAAGTTAATAAGTTCTTTCTCTGTCTCGTCATTTTAGAACTGAAGTATTTTCAATATTAGATTCAACAAAGCCATGGTTGCTGCTTTTTTATTTTACGGAACTAGCAACCATTGACAAAGCCAATAGTCCTGGCTTCTTGTTGGTGTAATGATACTTGCTGTATTATATATCTGGATGCAATGACAGAAACAACATAATACAAGTCAGGCACAACACTATGCTAAGCGCAGATTTTTAACCTAGGTGTTTTAAACTACGCTCTTAATTACATCCAACACCCCCTTTGAAGAGACCCCCCAGTTTTTTTACACCACTTAAAGCCCTGGAAACACCACCATGTTACAGTCACCTCACATCCTGGCACTGTGCATCATGTGTGACTCATGACTTCTACGTTTTCAGTCTGCCTATGTGCAGGAGTATAGTGAACCCCACCCCCCACCACCCCCCCACCCCACCTCACCCCTTGCTGTAGTTTGTTCTTGATAGGCCTCTTCTGTTTGCAACTCTGCAGACAAAGGCTCAGCTCATGTGAAAAGGTGGGTGAGTAAATAAATGAAGGAATGTCTGAATGGCTGGATGGATTACTGAAAGGATGAATGGATTAATGAAAGGGGAGAATGGATAGATAATGAAAGAAAGGATGGATGAGCGAATGAGTAGAAGTATGGATGAGAGAAAAGGTAAATAGATGGATGTATGGGTGGAAGGGTGGATGGATGGGTAAAAGGCTGGATGGATGGGTAAAAGGGTGGATGGGTGTGTGACAGGATGGATGGATGAGTGAAAGGGCAGCTGATGAGCGAGTAAATTGGTGGATGGGTGTGTGAAAGGATGGATGGATGGATGGATGAATGAAAGGGTAGATGATGGGCAAGTAAATGGGTGGATGGATGAATTGATAAGTGAAATGGTGAATGGATGGATGAGTGAAAGGGTGAATGTAAGGATTTATGAGTGAGTGAAAGGGGGTTTTATGGACAAAAGGATGGATAGATGAGTGAAGTGAAAGATGAGATTAATAATTCAAGCATTCCAACCATTATAATACCTTAATTGCGTCCCAATTACTTTAAGGAAGACAACAGGAAGTACAAACCCCCCCCCCCACCCACCGGTAAAAAAATGGTGGGGAGCCACGGCCAACTGCCGGTTAGGTCAAGGGAGCCACAGGTCAAAAAAGTTTGGGAACCACTGGGTTAGGGAGATGTCAATGCGCAAGATGGTTTGGCCGTCCTAAAATGGCCGTCTAAACCGTCATGCTCACTGACAGCAGTGCTGCTCACCACTCCCCTTGGTGCCTGTCATGGTATGGCCTGCCACCAAAGACTCGGCTCCGTCTAGAGGAAAATTAAAATGATAATAATACTGTTTTGTTATCATTTTATTTTTCCTTTTCCCCGCTGGCCAGAAGGGGGGCGCAACGCTCCTTCGCCATAGAAGAGGAGCCGCTGCTGCGGAGTGTATTCAATCACAGAAATGAGCCGAAGTCTGGAAGCCATCAATCAGAATTTTACTCCATGGAAAATATAGCCTAGGCTGTTTGTTGGAGTCTTCGCCCCAAAAAATCTGTGGACTCTAAAAAAGAATTTGGTGCAGCTTGTTCCAAAAATCTTACCCAGAACAATGCAAAATTATGCAGCAGGCTAGTTGGTCTCTTTTTTATGTAGAATTTGATTTTCTGTTTTATTTGATAAAACAACCTGAATTGGACGCTGTGGATACAGAGTAGGCATTTGCCGCATTTCGTTGAAGAAAAACACCATGTAAAAAGCTCTACAAATTCTCACAAGGCTCGTGTTCCAGGGCGCGCGGAAGCTGAAGGTGTCACGTGCCTGTGCGTGCACAGACAGGCTTGAGGCCTCTTAGTGCTGTCTGCATAGAAAGTGATCTTATACGCTAGATATTTACCAGTCGGGCGTGGGTGTATTTCTATTATATCTGTGATTAGCACATACCTGGGCCCCTGTGTACCAGAGAGCAGTAAAAACAACATTTCACAATTTCAGCTTTTGACTGTACCCTGCAGTTTAAGAGGCAGACAGACAGGTCCCAGCGCTTATCCACTAAATGTAAACAGAGGCCACCGAGGACACGAGCTTGGATGTCTGCTGCTCATTATGTGTTATTACAATCTGCTCGTTTTCAGGCATTTGCCTCATTTTCAATGTTATCGTAAGTCCATGTCAGGTATTGATGCTTTTTTGGTAGCTTCATCATAAGGCTATGAGTTGACTTTCTCAGACTTTCCTAGTGTGTCAGAAAGCACAGACCTTAAGTTTGGGGACCTGGGACCAGATTCACTAGAGTTTTGCATAGACTCTCTCCAGTGCCCTTCTGGTGACCATAAGAGACGCAAACCAGTAACTTCAAACAACTTGTACAAAACATTTTGCCCAGAAAGTTGATACGAATGGAGTGCTAAACAGGATGGCCTTGCATCCCAGCGTGAAGCCCTGATAATCCAGGTACACGGTCATAAGTAGGTGGAAATGGAGCAAAAGCTCAGAAAATTTGGCACAAATTAACGGATTTTAAGGTGTCGCAAACTAAGGTAGAGTAGTATTGTGTTGAATTCTGGAGCCAATTAAAACCAGGTGCAAACAACGTGCTATTTGCACATCACATGATATTTCTATGCAATATTTGTATAATATTTTTCTATATTACAACATATTGCACATATTATGTGATTTGACCTTGGGTGGTCCATTGAGTGAGATATTTGCACTCAACTATAGCCTTGAGTTTAAAGGTAACACAAATTACCTTTCTGTATTAACTATTCTATGCATCATTGTGCAGAACTAAATCCTGTTTACAGTCACACGAGCATAAAACTATTAACTGATTAATCACTAAAGACTTCATTGGTGTGCATCTCTTTGTAAGTGTGGGGCTGCCTATTTTAATCATCTGTGAAGTGCAAAAGTACTTTTTATTTATTTATTTATTATACGTTTTATGTACATAATTCAAACATTGTTATATGGGTTTTCCGCATTATTTCAAACACATCTTCCTCCTCTAATAATTACTATTTACGAGAAGATGCATCTCATGAGACATATAACAAAAAGTTCCCTGAAAAAACTCTGAAAAAGTTCCTCCGTTTCTATGAGTGCTTCATAAACCTGTTCCTTCCTCTCCCAGCCTCCCATGTCGTCGTCCTGTTGTCCTCCTAGGCCTCCCACAGACACATCTATTAGGTGAACAACCTTTACAACAAAACTATTACAACGCACTACCATTACAACGCGGTCATTACAACGCAAACCATTACAACGCATTGCGCTGGGGGGGCGCTCTAGGATAGGGAATAAGTTTAATTTTCTATCCAACACCTTCCCTAGTGTCCATGGGGACTGGAGTTGGAATAGAAAATTATACTTACTACTATCCAGCACCTCTAAGCGCTATGCGTTGTAAAGGCTTGCGATGTAAAAACCGCGTTGTAAAGGCAGGCGTTGTAATAGCCTGCATTGTAACGTCATACATCCCATCTATTAGCGCGCCACCAGGGATAGGGGCACACGACAGGACCCTCATTGACATACTTCTTGTACTTTGATGGCCATCACTGGCACAGGATGTGCAGACGAGGTAGGCTGGAACACTCCTTCGTCATAATGTATGTATAAGGTGGTAGCCATTGGCGTTTACAACAGACCCTTTGCATCATAATCATTTGTTACTCTTACCCAATTTATGGTAATTACGTGACGAATCTAGAAATGGTTGAAGGCTGAGCCTGTCATCAGATCACCACCTTTGTCAGTGGCAACCTTTCAGTTCACTGAGCCATCCTGCTGGCATAAAATGATTAACCTAATGGAACTCGCTATCACGAACTACAACTTTAATCAAATTTCCTAAAATTTCATAGAAGAGTAAAGAGTCACCCATTCCAATTACTTTTTGGAGAGCAGCAGTACATTTTTGGAAGTCTGCTTGTTTATCATAAATAGATGAGAATCCTGACCTTTTCCTTTTTCTGCCCGAATATGCAAAATAAATAAATATGCAGAGGTGTGGCCTCTGATATCCAGAGAAGAATCATTCAAACAGTTATTGCTGCATTTGCTCAGTCAGTGCAATCTCATATGAATATATGATGTTACAACGCAAACAATTACAACGCATTTTTTTACAACATGGTTTTCTCATCGCAACTACCATTACATCACATGATTTTACAACGCATGCCATTACAACGCATTTTTAAAAACTACCATTACAACGCATTCCATAGCAACGCATGCCATTACAAAGCATGTCATTGCAATGCATATACTTTTAGGGCAACATTAGGGTAAGTGTTGGATAGTGCAGGGATAAAAAATTACTATTCCCACTCCAGTGAGCGCAACAATAGGGTAAGTGTTGGTTAGTGTAGGGGTAAAAATTACTATTCCCACTCTAGCGAGTGCAACAGTAGGGAAAGTGTTGGATAGTGTAGGGGTAAAAATTACTATTGTAGTAAAAAAGAGAGAGAGTAACCCTTAAACAACCGCAAGGGAACAGGGTTAGAAAGCAAATAAAAGCACATTATTCCCTTGGTTGTACCAACTATTTAATCTTGATAGTTTCCTACCTTATTAGAGTATGAGACTCTAAATCAATAGGATTACACGCACACAGTCCTCAATCATACCGCTATAAGGATACTTAGCTAGAAGCGGAATCCCAAAAGGCACTTACAGTCTTAAAAAGTGGAATGCGTAGCCAGAGAGAATACTTTCATCATTTTATTTATGAAAAAAGGGTAAAGCGGCCAGTTCAATCCAATATACAAGATACTAATATTAATCAGTTCGTACTATCAATAAATAACTGAGATTAGATTCAGCTTACTTTATTTCACTATAACCCATACATAGGTTCAACATTCTGTATTCATAAAAATAAAAATAAACACTTTATATTCAACAATGTGCAAAAACATATAATTAAGACATTTTCACAAATAAAATTCATAAAAACAATGTCGATGCGGTTCGGTGGATCCTGCTGTGCGCACCACCTTCCTCAGGACAAATTTAAATACAATCTGTGGAATAAATTACAAAAAGGTAGACCAAAGTCACTACTCATTCTTTACAATATATGTAACAAACAGTAAGCGTGCTCATCCCTAGCTCATGGCGTCATAGATCCTCTCCTTGGCTTCACAATACATTAATTTCTGATCATATATACATTTACACCCCTCTACCTGTGCTCTTAGTTTGTGGGTCCCACTCCTAATGCCAGTACCCTCTATTACTCCTCATTTTACATTCATTTTTATTCAGATACCACTCACGTCACATTCCCCCTATAATTTGTGTATAGTGGGTGATCTTAGTCATCCCTTCCGCTACCCTGCTGTTCATATTCTCAGGGTCCGTATTTATACTAAAACTAGCTACTCACACCCATTATGGAGTTATATAGGCATTTTTTTACACAAACCTTATTAAAAGCCGTAAGATATTCCACTTATGGACCTTGGTTGTGTGAGGAGACCAGATCGCTGCTGGCTAAATGGGAGTCATCCGAACCTGCGTGCTGGGGGCACATAATGGGTACTGCCTGAGTTTCCCAAATCTGTAGGTGGTGTCCGGCTGTAGCTTTGGCGGTGGCACCCCCTTCATTTGAATACTTTGCTGTGGGCCAGTGACATTTTGGACTGCATGAACGCTCTCTTGGGTTGCAGACTGGCTAACTGTAGAGCTGCATTGGAGCCATTGTGACTCCCTCACCTGTGACTGTTAGAGGGCCAGGAGTGGATGGACACTTTGATTTTTGTGTTACATAACTACCCCATTGGATTGGTGGCCAGACCTCCTTCATTTCTCTTTCTGCTACCTGGGAAGTGCCCTGCGGCGATGGGGAGAACGGACAGGCAGCAGCCCAAACTTTCCTTTGAGGCCAGGCGGGCACCCAAAACGCCGCAAAAAGCTGCCTCAGATTCGGAGGCGGATGCTGCGTTGGACAGCTCGCCCACACTGGAAGCTACGCTGGTGGCCATGCAACGGTCATTTCAGTCGATAGAGGGGGCGATGGCTACTGTCAATAATCGACTGGAGCATATGTCGTCGCACCTTGAAAAACAATCCGCACGCATGGGAGAGGTGGAGCAGAGGGTCTCGGCTGCGGAGGATGGGCTCACTACAGTCACGAATAAGACTCTCAATATGGAAAAGATGCTGTCATTGATCCAAGCAAAGAATGAGGACTTGGAAGCGCGGTCCCGGCGCAATAATATACGCGTTACGGGACTGCCAGAATCCACCAACGTGGGTAAACTTGAATCCTATATGGAGCGCCTTATCACAGACATTTTTGGCACTGAACACCTGTCCAATATGTTCATTGTAGAACGCGTCCACCGATCATTAGCTGCTAGACCTGTTCCTGGGGCGCCGCCTCGCCCTATAATAGCTAGGGTCTTAAACTATAGGGACCGCGACACAATCCTTAGACTGGCCAGGGAGACGGGCACCATTGAGTACCACGGAAGTAAGCTAGCATTTTTTCCGGATTTCACCGTCGCTGTCCAGGCGGCACGGAGAGAGTTTGGTATGGTGAAGCAGTTTCTGCGTAATGAGGGGGTGCCATATGCTATGTTATACCCGGCCTGGCTGCGAATTGGGCCTGTGGTGGACAACAAGATTTTCTCCACCCCGAAAGCTGCGATGGACTTTGCTAAAAAGTTGAAACGTAAGAAACGTAACTCCGAGACAATGCCTGAAGAGGGGGGATTGGACGAGGTGGAGTGATCGGGAGAGTGCGACGGCGACCCTGAGGATTTCCCAGACATTAGACTCTTATCATGGTATAGACTGCTTTTTGATGCTAAGTCACACTGCTGCAACTTGAGGTCATCAATGTTGGTTTGTTTTGTTAATCATATACTGGGGTGCGCTGCTGACCATAGCTGCCGGGTGATATGGCTCATCTGCCTGAGGTTTGGTATTGGTCCCCTCGTCTAATTTGCTGGATTCATATCAAGCTGATGTTTGTGTTTCTGGGGTTGGGCATTTTTGCAAATCCGTTCAGGTAATATATGCACTTATGCCTGGGACATTTGCACACAGGCAGGTTACAGTACTTGATGATGTAACTTAAGAGTTGCTGGGGTTCCACCTCTACTCTCCTTTCTCCTCCCTCCAGATGCACTGACAGGGTGACTATAATGGTGACAAGTTGGACATTATATAATAACCCCTGTGAGAGGTATGATGCACAGTATTGGTCTATGTGTTCGGTCAACTCCTACTTCGTGGGAGTGTTCTGTCTTGGCGCCCCCACATATGGGTGTACCCCGACATGGTTTTGATTGGTTGGGTAGAGGGGGGGGTATTGGGGGACATGGAGGTGCTTTGGCATGTTGGGGGAGCTGAAGTGGGTGGGGGGTTTGGGGCAGTTGGGTTGGATGGGGGAGGGGGCGGTTAGGATTCTTCTTTGCGCATGCAGGTATGTTGTTGATATGGGGAACATGGGGTGGGCTGTTTGAAAGCGGTTTTGAGCGTACAGTTGAGTGGAGTATGTGGTTGCTCATTCCTCTCTTATTTTTTCTGATGGGCTTGCTGCCCCACTATGGTGCTTACCTATTACCTGTTGATTTATGATGGTTGGGACGGTAAGCTTACATGTGTTACTTGGAACCTCAAGGACTTAACAATCAAAAAAAACTAGACAGGTGCTGGCTTATTTAGATCACCATGGTGTCAGGTTGTATTCTTGCAAGAAATGCACCTGACTGATCGTTCTACATCCTGTGTGGCTACGAGGTGGGCTGGGGTGCAGATTGCATCATCTTACTCCTCGTATGCAAGGGGGGTCATGGTGTTGATTAAAAAAGGTGTCCCGTTTGTGAGTACCTATGAAGATGTTGATGCAGGTGGAAGATATATTATAGTGCAGGGGAAACTCTGTGGCACACTCGTCACCATGGTCAATGTATATGGCCCTAACATAGACGACCCGGAATTTTACAAAGTATTGTGGAATAGAGTGTATGCTTTGCCCGTCTCTGCGATTATTTGTGGGGGGGACTATAATGTTGTCCTAGACCTGGGTATGGATAGACACTCCCAATCTGGGGCTCCTGTCAAAAAGGCGATGCAGGCTGTGAGAGATGGTATGAGTGACTTGGGGCTGGTCGATGTGTGGAGGTTGCGGCATCCAGGGGTAAAAGAGGGCACATGCTACATACATGCATACCACGTGGTCTCACCTGGATTACTGGCTGACAACGAGAGATGTTACTGCTTGGGTGTCGCGAGTTCTACCTCTCCCACGTACACTGTCGGACCATGCCCCTGTGCTCCCTGACATACACATTCCCACCTATGCCCCGGCCCCCTTCCGGTGGCGGTTGCAATCCTCAGCCCTGCTGGATCCAGTGTTTAAGGAAGGTGTTAGGGAGGCTATAGAGCATTACTTTGAAGAAAATGCTGGGTCTGTGCGGAGTACGGGGGTTATGTGGGAGGCGTTTAAGGTGACCATAAGAGGAGCCTGTATAGGTCTGCAAGCAGGGGTCCTCAAGTCGCTCCGTGAGTCTATGGTACGATTGGAGCACGAGCTGTCCCAACTTGAGCGGCAATACAAGGAAGTGCCTGCGGCTGCCACTTTGGCTGACATACGGCTGCGTGTGACCGAGTATAATGAGTTGGCTGAGCAAGAAGTACGGCATTTAACTCGCAGAAGCAGAGCTAGATAGAGGGAGGCAGGCCAGGGCGGACATTGGCAGAGCGAATTAAAGAACCATGGGCCAGGTACTGTGACGTGCAAGTACTCACAGAGGATGACAGATCTATAACGGGAGCAACTGACATCCTAGAGCACTTTGTTCAATACTACAAGACAATGTATGGGAGTAGGGCAACGGTTGGTGAAGATGATATTGCACAATATCTACACGATGTGGCTCTGGTCTGGTTATCGAAAGCGCAACAAGAGTTCCTGATGCACCACATAACTGTGGAGGAACTCAGAGAGGCCATTGCAGCATTGCCAAATGGAAAGGCAGCGGGAACAGACGGCCTGCCGTCTGAATTTTATAAGGTTTACATAGATTTATTATTGCCACACCTAGCGGCTATGTACATGGAGGCCTTTGAACAGCAACGATTGCCTGATACACTCCGGGAGGAGTTACTGGTTGCATTGTTGAAGCCGGGCAAGCCGCCAGACAAATGCGAGTCCTACAGGCCATTATCGTTAATGAACACTGATGTAAAAATACTCGCAAAAGTGCTGGCAACGCGGCTGCGTCTATTACTCACTGTCATGGTCCTCCCAGACCAGTCGGGATTTATCCCTACATGTTCCACAACACACAATCTGAGGGCTTTATTTGCGGTGCTCCATCTTCTGAAACCTGATCTTCCTGCGGTGGCGGTCTTACTAGACGCCGCAAAGGCTTTTGATTTGATTGCATGGCCATATATGTTTGCTGTACTACATCATATGGGGGTGCTTTATTTTTTTACCAGCTGGATAAGACTGCTATATACAGACCCGATGGCCCGGGTTAACGGGCATGTTTCGGAGTGCTTTCCGATCTGTAGGATCACACGGCAGGGGTGCCCACTTTCACCCCTGCTGTTTGCGCTTGTACTAGAGCCCCTGGCGTGCATCATATGACAGAGACATGCGGATTCAGCGTTTCGGTTTTATCAAAGACCGCTGTCTGTATCAATGTATGCGGACGACATGGTCTTGTATGTCAGGGAGCCAGAGCAACGCCTTAAGCAGAATACATCCGTTTTGAGTAGTACTCAGGCTTGACCATCAATTGGGGCAAATCTGTGATCCTCCCGCTCACGCGTTGCATGCTGCAGTTTATGCTGAACTACCCCTTAGAATGGGCCACTGAACCTGTACGCTATCTCGGCATTTGGATGCATCAAGATCCGCAGGAAGTGATTAGGGCCAACTATGGTGTGGCAGTGTCTAAACCTGAGGATCAGGTGGCTCGTTGGATACGGCTCCCGCTGACATTCGCAGACAGGGTTGCCTTAATTAAAATGGTGGTGCTGTCAAAATTCCTATATTTGTTTGTTAACGTTCCTATCCTTCTGACACAATTTTTTTTTACGACGCTGCGCTCCTTACTGATCACGCTAGCCTGGGGGGGTAAAGAAATCACGTGTAGGGTGGGAGATCTTGACAAAACCCTATGCGCTGGGAGGCTTCTCAGTGCCAGACATGTCTTTGTACTACCTTTGCTCGCAGGTGGGGTTCGCCCATTATTGGCAGAATACACCTCCATACACTCCACATGTCGCTGTTGAGGCAGGTGCGGTACACCCTGTTCCGCTCAAAGCGATGATTGTGAACCCACATACGTCTATGAGCGGGGCGAGGTGGATACGGTGCGGTGCACAACAAAGGCTTGGGTGTTACTTGGAAACAGAGCACAGCGGCTACCATTGTATGCTCCCGCTCTGCCTTATTTATTTATTTATTTTATTTATTTTATTTTACCATATTTATAGAGCGCACAGCTACTCAGAAGAGTGTCCCGGCGCTAGCGAAAAACTAAGCGATAGAGGGAGGCGCGAGTACGGAGAGGAGCCAGAATTACTGCTGAAACAACCATGTCTTCAGTAGTTTCCTGAAGTGCAGAATGTTTGGCGCTTGTCTGATTGTTATAGGGACTTCATTCCAAAGGTGAGCAACCCGGACTTGGAAGGAGCGCCCTCCCAAGCAGGCGCGATCGAATTTGGGCACACTCACCCGATGTTGGTGAGATGATCTGAGGACTCTACCAGGTGTGTAGTAGCTCACTCTTTTCCTAATATAGGTGGCCCCAATACCATGTAAGGCCTTAAAGGCGATAGACAGGGCTTTGAACTGGATTCTGTGGCGGATGGGAAGCCAGTGCAGCTTCTTAAGGTGGGGCGAGATGTGGACTCTGGGTCCCAACATAAGGACGGCTCTTGCGGCCGTATTCTGCACGACCTGGAGTTTACTGAGGAGGCATTCTGGGAGACCCAGATAGAGGACATTGGCGTAGTCCAGCCTGGAAGTGATAAGGGCCTGGACCACAGTCCTTCTGTGGGAGAGGGACAGAAGGGGAAGAAATCTCCAGAGCATTTTCAGGGTTCCGTAACAGGTGCCGACCACTGATCGAACTTGGGTCTTCATGTTCAGTGAGTTGTCTAGTTTGACCCCTACGTTTTTGGCTACTCCCACAGAGGTCTGCGGGGGGGACATATCAGGCAACCACCACTGTCTCCAAACATCCTGGTCCGAAGCTCCGAAAAGAATTACTTCTGATTTAGCGGAATTGCACTGAAGCTGATTGTGACCAAACCAGGAAAAGACCTGTCTTAAACAGTTCCTGATTTTGTCGCCATCCAGAGCCTCTCCCTTTTTACAGGTGAACAGAAGCTGGGTGTCGTCCGCGTAAGATATAATCATGGCTCCAGACGCTTCAGCCAGAAGGGCTAGGGGAGCCATGTAAAGATTAAATAATAATGGGCTCAAGATAGAGCCCTGAGGAACACCCACCTCCATAGGAGGCATGAGGGAGGAGAAAGATGGGTTCCAGACTTCCTGCCTTCGGTCTTCTAAAAACGATGAGAACCACTTCAACACCATGCCCCCAACCCCGCAGTCTCTCAGTCTCTGTAGGAGTCTCTCATGGGGCACAGTGTCGGAAGCGGCAGATAGATCTAGCAGTATTAGAGCCGCTCTCCCGCCAGAGTCAAGGGTCATTTTGATAGATTCCGATATTTCGAAGAGAGCTGATTCGGTGCTAAAATTAGCTCGGAATCCTGATTGACTCGCGTGGAGACAGTTGTTCGACTCCATAAATTTAGTGGTGACAGAGTTCACGTAATTTTCAATTACCTTAGCAATGGAAGGCAGGAGTGAGATGGGTCTATAATTAGACACTATTAGAGGATCTGCTGTAGGCTTCTTTAACAGTGGCAGGATTTTGGCTTGTTTCCAAATGGCTGGAGCCTGGCCACTGCTCAGAGATAAGTTCAGTACAGTATTGACCTCGGCATTTATCACCTCAGCCACCGACGCCAATGTTTTAGCAGGGCAGGGGTCAGATGGTGAGCCAGATTTTAAATTCTTCATGATCTTCAGAGATTGAGCTAACGTAATATGAGGGAATTGGAGAAAGGTGGCATTAGATAGTGGTTTGACGTGTGCAGGTTGTGTGTTAGTCAGTGTATTGAAGGAAGGGTTGAGGGAAGTCTGTATATCGACTATCTTCCTGTGGAAGAAGTCTGCTATTTGGTGTGTCCAGGCTTCGGAAGCTTCGCAATTTTGCATTTGCATTGCATTTGTTGCATTATGGCGATCTGTGTGTGACGAGTGAGGCTGGGGCGCTGAAGGTACTGCATGCTGCCGGGCTGCATGTCATGGGAGACATTTTTCCGGATGGAAGGTTCCTATCATTGCCCGCCCGCCTTTTTAGGTACTGAAACTAATGTAACTATGCCAACGTTTATATATGCTAGGCTGCAGGCGGCGGTGCGTAGCGACTTCCGAGTTTTCCAGAGGAGCCTGCAACACTGGGGGCACTACAGCTTGTGTATACAGCGACGTCCACAACAAAATTAGTGTCTCGCCTGTATCATACCTCGCAGATGGAGGAGGGCACCCCAGTGCACAGTTCCAGGGTCAAGTGGGATGGGTGCCTAACACAGCCGTTGACAGATGAGGAGTGGGAAGAAGGTTGCTGTATGACTGGGAACTTTGCTGTTAATGGTCATTTTAAACTCATTCATGATAAGTTTCTGCATCAGATGTACTATACCCCAGCACAGTTAAATAAGTATGGATTGAGAGCCTCTCATTGTTGCAAGCGCTGTGGCGCAGATAAAGCTAACTTTATACACCTGGCGTGGGAATGCCCGAGAATACTTGCATTCTGGGATGCTGTGACGACTGCCCTGACGAGCATGACTGGTATAGAGATTGAGTGTGAAGTGCGGATATGTCTGTTAGGTATTGTCTCAAAAATCCCGTCTGGCGTTCGTAAGCTAGTGGTGCTTTCTTTACAGGTGTCCAAGCGTAGGGTGGCCATGTGCTGGGATGGTAGACCTGCGCCTCAACTCAAACAGTGGTTACTAGATATGGCATACTGCCGTGATCAACTAGTTTGCTATGCAGAGAGTTTGCCGGCTAGGTCGCGCCAAAGGGATATATGGGGACCATATACTGAATACATGCTTACACACTCGGCTGGTGACTAAATATGTTTTGTTGATATGATGTGTCCTTAAGGCTTTATAGCTCCACTGTATGCATCCCCGCCACATGCACCTATGTATACCTGGAAGAGGTAACTGCAGTATATCTATGGAATGGTCCTGAACACTGTGATTAGATTCATTAATAAGTATATAGTATTGCAAGCCCTGATGGATATTTTTTACGTTTTTGGACGACCTAAGAACAAATGGACATTGCACCTCCATCTTCTTACATGTAAACTGTATTGTGCTAGAGAGAAATGTAAATTTCTGTCACAACTGTATGATGCTTACTTGTCTTTTGTGCAGGCTTCTTAAAACTGAGAAATAAAAAATAAAAAATAAATGGTAGTAGGTGGGAGGCCCAGCAGGGCCTGGTGGATCAGACCCTGTGCTAGGGGAGAGAGCGTTGCAGCATGTGATGCCACACCCTGGTCTCCCTCACCCAACTCATGCACCGCAGGGCTGACATCCTCGACTGGGAGCAGGACCTCCTTGACAATGTGGCTGTGGAGACTGGTAACTACTATTCAAATTATTTAAATTTAAATATTATATGTATTACTTTTCAGGAGACAGTATTTACATCACAGTTAATTGTAAGTGATTGTATACGTATATGTGTGTTTATGATACATGTATGTGCAAGGGGTGTAATCAGTTGGTATTGGAATTTTGTGAAAGCAAACGTCCACGCCATGCACTCAAGATCTAGTGCTTTATTTAAAGTGCATAATTAATTAAAGTGGGACAGAAAGTCTGACACATTTTTGTTATCTGGATATCTATCTCATGGTCATGAGCACTAGGCCTTTAGTGTGTGTGTATATATTATTGCACATAATATATGTATATATGCATTGGTGTATATATAAAATTAATTAGACATTAAATATGTTTTTTCACTGTAGACAAACACATGTAATGCTTACATAAATTTAATTATATACAATTTTATCTTTGTGTACATAAATAATATTATACACTATAAAATATGTTATGCATTATGCCCTCATTTGACTTTGTGTGTAGATGGGAAGTGGGGCGTACTTGGTAAAGACTGAAACTAGTGTGGAATGCCAAGGAGGGTGTCAGGAGGACTGGGAGTGGAGTGGACATCAAGCCATAGGTTCGAGTATTGAGATTTAAAAAGATCTGTTTCTCAAATCCATGCTGAGTGCCGGTCACCTACCTAGAATGTCAGCAGGGGGCATGGGAGTCAGGAGTCAGGTATGCTTAGGCTGGGGTTGATGAGCTGGAAGTGGGAGGACAGAGGGAAGATCTCAATGGTGGTGGGACTCCTCCATGACTCTCTTGTCGCTGCACAATCTCCTCCTTGAGATGTCACTCAATATTGTTGACTTTAACTGTGGATTGCGTTTGAGTGACAATAGCGAAAATGTATGACGGGAGTGAAGAAGGAATATCATTTGTAGTTGTAACTACGTTTAGACCAGGGATCTGTTTTTAGGATAGAGGTCAAAGGTGAGACATTGGGTCTGTTACTCAAGCAGTACATTTGTATGCCTGTAAATTCTTACTACATGCACTTTAATATTATTTTAGAAAGCACCACATATGTTAGTTTTATTTGTTTTTACTCTTTTTAGGAACATCAAAGAAGAGGAGGCCCTGGAAACGGAAACCAGCATATTTTGCCAGCACCACCATGCCAGGAGGTATTCCCTCTGGTAAGTCATGTATACTTTTTGATTTACTCTTTTTGATTTCAATTAGCATTCGGTCCTATAGTAAGGCAGCATGGCCTTCTGTCAAACTGTATTTTTTATTTGTATTTTTCCCAGCTTTCCATGTATCTACATTAGATTGTGTCCAGAGACTACACACACCTTCCAGTGTTTCCTGTTAATATTTCTATCCATTTCCACAGCTTACTTCATCCTGTTTTCTTTATTTTCTCTCCTTCCTCCTTTTTCCTTGCTGCTGCATCATTAACCTCTCCCTTACCCTCTAACAGTTCTCATCACCACTCCATTCTTCTTTCTTTAATCATTATTTTCCCTGATCATTTCCTAGCCTTTCCTTAATTATTAAAACCTTTATATAGTTCCATGTATTTGTTTTTAAATAGTAGAAGACTAACTTTCAAAGTGATTCTTTAAATAGCAATACATTCAGATTTGTTAGTTTTTTGTGTGCAAAACACTGTGGTTGGTAGTAGGATTTATAAATAGTTGCCTTATTTTCTGGACCATTTCAAGGCAAATACCAAGTAGGAGGGCCATGATGAAGATCACAAGGAGGAGGAGGAGCATCAAAAGGCTGCTGGGACAACTAGTAAGTCAGGGTCCCACTGTCTTCTCAATAACAAATGCTACATTTGTTGCATTTTGTTAGGGCATTCCTTTCCTTCCTTAGCTGGATCCCCAATCCTATGTTTTTGTCTCTCTCCGTCATCTATTTAAAATAAAGAAAGCAGTAGAGGCGTGTTTATGTTGCCCTTACCCAGTGTCCACGCATACAATACATAACACTTCCCATCTCCTCCCATTTCTGACACTTGCTTCAATTCTCCCTCAGCTTCTTCCTAAGTATCTCCTGAATTACCATTTCTAGTCAATCTTCTACCTTCCATTAACCACTTAACCTGTCTATAGCCCAAGCTAAACTCAGCCCAAGCCTTTGCCTAAAACATCAATCTTACCTAATACTCACTTGCTCCCTAACCCAGGAATAATATTTGTTGTACTGTTATTGATGTGAGTATAAGGGTGAGGGACTGGGACTTGGGTGCTACTGAGGAGTATGGAAAAAGTAGAGCAACTGGAAATATTGTTATGAGCGGTTAGCTTGTTAAAAAATGATCATACTGCTCTGTCAGGCTGGCTCTATTAATGTTCTATGATATAGTAAAATAAATTGTGCAGCCTAAATTTTAAAACACCAAAGTTTTAGATAGAAATATACCTTTCCTGTCTAGTCATTCCAGTCTTGTAATTTTTTATGCACATTACTAAAGTGTTGGGTCAAAGAATGTGTCCACCCCACGAAATTATTTATTTAAACTTTTCTATTTTTCATTTACTTCCATGTGAACACCATTTATTTTTGATTATGCTTGTAGTGAATTAATTAATGGAAAGTACTGCAAATAGCAATTACGTAAACAATGTGTAAGTCACAGGGCCACAGAATCACATAAAAAATTCCAGTGGTCCTAGAGAACCAGCACCCAATTCAGCATGACAAATGTGTTTGCAATGGATGCTACAATATTACCTTCTTTCCTCACAACAGTATACTTGCTATTTCCTTTGGAGGTTTATCGACTCACTCTAACGGTACCAGAAAGGAGGATGGGCGCCAGATGGAGGTAGCCGCTCACCTGCGCCTACAACAAATGGTGTTGTGTAGATCCTTAATGTCCTATACAGGATCTGCGCGTTTGGATAACATAAACTGTGGGTTTGGTGGCAGGCTGGTTCCGAGCACCCCCACCGGACATGTTAACCTGTTTGCGTTAGCTAGCTCACAGTGCCACTAGAAACTCCTCTTATCGGGGAGAGAATAGTTTCTGGCAACCTCAGAACATGACAACCCTGATCCCCCAGGATCGTGGAAACAATATACTACTTTTCGCTCAGTCACTTATGCTCACTTAGGCCTCCATTAGGATGGCGGGCAGATCGCCCCCGCCAGGCCGGCGGTAGCCACCGCCCGCCCGCCATCCTAGCCGGAATGACCGCCCGCCATATTAGTATGGCTGGGGGGTCCGCGGTGGACGGAAAGACCGTCCGCCGCTTTTCCGCCCCAATCGCCTTGTGACCGGGGCAGAAAAGGGTTTATATGGTGGCGGACACCGCCAGCCATATTACAATGGGCTTTTTCAAATGCCTTTCCGTGGCAGCAATACCGCCACGGAAAGCAATGCGGAGTCTGCATTGGGGGCCCGATGCGGGCCCCCATGGACTCCGGGGGGAGTCGGGGGTGCACATGGGGTAGTACCCCCCCAGCAGTTCCATGCACAGCATGGCAGGCACCACGCGGTGCCTGCCATGCTGTGCATGGTAGTGCACAGCATGCCTTCCTGCCATTGTGGCGGGCGGTGCTGATTGCACCGCCCACCACAATGGTAGGAATGCAGGATGCGCCCGCCACTGTGGCGGGCGCGGTAAATGGTCAAAATATTGAATCCAAAATGTTGACAAACCAAAATAGCGAGTCCAAAATATAGAATGGACAAAATATCGAATGGACAGAATATAGACATCAAAAATATCGTTTTGAAGGTAAGTAATGTAATATCGATTTTAAAAATATAGACAGTCAAAATATCGAAGTACATAATATAGTTTATTAAAAATATCGAATTTTTAATAATATCGCAATTTTGTAAGTGTTTTTTATGTTAGTATATGTGTGAAAAGTGTATATATTTTTGTAATTTATTTTAAGTAATTAATTTTATGTTATTTAATTATTGTGTAATTTAATTCTGTAGGGGGTTGTGGGTTTATAGGGCAACATGGTGGGAAGTAATTTAATTATAATTAATTAAATATGTTAATTAATTAATTGGTATTTATTTAGAATAAATTGTTAAATAATTTTTAATTGGTAATTAATTAATTCTTCATTGATAATTATTTTTTATCAATTGATTAATTGATAATTATGTGAATTAACTTAATTTATTTTCTGTAGCGGGTTGTGGGTTTATAGGGGAATAGGGTGGGAAGTAATTTAATTATAATTAATTAAATATGTTAAATAATTCATTGGTATTTTTTTAGAATCAATTGTTAATTAATTTTTAATTGGTAATTAATTAAGTCTCAATTGATAATTATTTTTTAATAATTGATTAATTGATAATTATGTGATTTAAATTAATTTATTTTCTGTAGCGGGTTGTGGGTTTATTGGGGAATAGGGTGGGAAGTAATTTAATTATAATGAATTAAATATGTTAATTAATTAATTGGAATTTATTTTGAATAAATTGTTAATTAATTTTTAATTGATAATTAATTTTTATTAATTGATTAATTGATGATTATGTGATTTATATTAATTTATTTTCACTAGAGTGGGAATAGTAAAATGTACCCCTATGCTATCCAATGCTTTCCCTACTGTTGCACTCTCTGGAGTAGGAATAGTAATTTTTACCCCTATGCTATCCAACGCTTTCCCTACTGTTGCAGTCTCTGGAGTGGGAATAGTAATTTTTACCCCTACGCTATCCAACGCTTTCCCTACTGTTGCACTCTCTGGAGTGGGAATAGTAATTTTTACCCCTACGCTATCCAACGCTTTCCCTACTGTTGCACTCTCTGGAGTGGGAATAGTAATTTTTACCCCTACGCTATCCAACGTTTTCCCTATTGTTGCACTCTCTGGAGTAGGAATAGTAATTTTTACCCCTACGCTATCCAACGCTTTACCTACTGTTGCACTCTCTGGAGTGGGAATAGTAATGTTTACCCCTACGCTATCCAACGCTTTCCCTACTGTTGCACTCTCTGGAGTGTGAATAGTAATTTTTACCCCTACGCTATCCAACACTTTCCCTACTGTTGCACTCTCTGGAGAGGGAATAGTAATTTTTACCCCAACGCTATCCAACGCTTTACCTACTGTTGCACTCTCTGGAGTGGGAATAGTAATTTTTACCCCTACGCTATCCAACGCTTTCCCTACTGTTGCACTCCAGTGGCGTCACTAGAGGGGTGAGGGGGGTGCGGACCGCACCGGGTGACACCTTCACATGGGGTGACACCAATCAGCGCACCTGCTTACAAGCATATTTTCCAGCCCCCGTCCTGTGCTCCTCTGACGCACGCATGCACGCGCGCCACTGAGTCAGGGAGACAGTCTTGGCAGGGGAGTGCTGCTGGGCGATTTACTGAACCCCTACTAGAGGGGCCCAGTCACAACCACGGCGGAGTCTAAATGAAAGGTTAGTGGGGCGATAGTTGGTGTGATTTTCAAAGTTTGCAGGGCTCGGGCCAAAGGCAGGAAAACTTTAAAAGGAAAGGGCAAGGGGTTAGGCTTTTGACGTTTCCAAGAAGGCTTCCGAAACTTGCCTCGAGAAGATCATCATGATCATGTAAACACTAACCACGGGCGGGTCTCGAGATTCTACGCAGCAACCCCCATTCCCCCTCCGTCCTGGGCATTGGTTCCTGCTGGCATTACTGGGAGGCTGGCACAGAGGAGGGTGGCTGCGTGCCCCCTACGCAGGGAGGAAGCGGTGAGCACGAGTGCTCCAAAATGAGGAGTTGCATTATACAGTCTTTAAGCGTCCATACCTAAGAATTACTTATAGATGTTATACATATAGCATAATGTAAACAAAAAGCAAGACTAACGAATATTTTTTGTCACTTACCCTTGTAGTGCTTCTGACTTTCTCTTGAATTTAAGGAGCCAGGAGTATTCCTAGCTCACTTGTGAAATTCAGAAGTATGCCATGAGTACTACACAAGTAAGTCACAATGACCCATAGCACACTGTTTGTGAGTAGGGCGTATACAGGGTTGCAGAAGCACGCATTTTCACTAGTGGTCAGAAAGGAAATATTATAAGAATAAGAAAAGACATAGGTGATATATTTCTATCTATACATGAACGTATATATATCTTTAGCTGCCATTGTGAAAATATGGTTCAGCAGCACCTTCAACTTAAAGCCCATTTTTCGATTTGCCAATACCGTTTTGACACCATTGATACATGTGAAAAAAAAATTGAAATCTATTAGCAGATTCAACTAAGGTCCAGGGTGCAAATTTCGTTCAGTTTCTTTCAGAGGGTAGAAAAGATTATGGGCCTGGAGGGGCCAAAAATGTATTTATAAAAATGTAAACAACACTCGAAAAGGTTCTTTTTAAATCCACTGCCACAAAATAAATATAAGAGCTTGCTGCTAATAAGCGTACAAGCATTTCCCACAGTCAGTAGGTGCAGGGCCTTGCTGCAGGCCACCGCCTAAGAACAATCACTGCTTTAACTGAAGGCTGACCGCCCATTCTGGGATGGACACAGAGTCTGGCCGCAGGCTAATACCTGTGAAAACCCCTGCTGAGGGCTGGGCACAGGGTTTCCGGCTAACACACTTAGCACACAGACGAAGGTCATGGCAGAGGAAGTGGACCCCATTGAGGCTAGACTTCCGTTGATGCTGTGTCTTTTTTTCTTTTTAACTTTGTTTTATCTGCATGGTGACATTATAAGTTATGGCATGCATTATGTGCGTTACTAAGTATTACTAGCAAATATCAGTGGTTAATGCATATTCAGAATCATTACATTTTTAACGGTGCTTTATTAAATACACTTAGGAATATATATATATATATATACACTGAAAATTCAAAGAAACGATTAAAATCTTATGTGTTAAAAAGATCAACCATCTATACATATTCACATAACAAATAAATGAGAGGATGCAGTATCTTGTGGTATTACTTTAAATTACAATCATAGTTTAGTTCCTTTGTTTATGTGTTGGGTGGGTGGGACTTCTTGCCCTACATGTGCCAGTTGTGTCTGGTACCTCTGTGGTACACCTCTGCCCTCCATGTGCAGGTCTTCTGGCCTTGTCCGCAGTTCAAAAGCTGAATGTATGTATATATCTCCACAGTGTGAAAATATGCCTGATTTTAAAAAGAAAATATATTTTTATTCTCCACAAAACGGTATTTTTGGCAATAACAGTTACCCCTCTACTGGCTAAAAAAGAAATTGTGCTCCCAGCCACCCAAATAGTAGAAAACTACCTAATTAAATTTTCTCTGGCGCCCTGAATGGATCAATCCTTTACCAATTGTAACTAGATCTCTAGGCTAACTTCTGTCCTACAGTCCACTCCTCCCTCCCAATATACAATCTGTCATACTTCCCGTTCTCCATCACTGTACTGTTTTTGTGGTAGATTTATTCCAGCTTGTTCATGGGACGGAAGTAGTTATAATCATAATCAGTCCTTTCAATGTGCCGGTACTCTCAGGTACTGAGTACACACATTTTGTTCATTTTGAGACCTATTGGTTTTGTCAATGCTTGTTCGGTTAAGGTGTCTGCATTACATTTAATATACAATTACATGTAGGTTAAAGACCACATTTTAGCTATAGAATATTTTGTTCTTTTTAGTTACCTGCCTGGACCCCCTTCCCACACTCACTGATCTGCCCCATCATACTCACAATCACAGTTCGCATACTTTTTTATGCACATTTCAGATATGAGTGGTATTGTGTGGCAGGATGTAGAAGCTACACTGGATGTAGAAACAACGCCCATTAGCAAAAATCCTTAGTGGAGGTACCAGAAATAAATTCTTGGTTGCAGGGAGGAGTGTATATTGCTTTCCGTTATATGCCAACTGTGTCCACTGGCGGACTCGGAGCGGAGGAGGTCCATGTGGTAAGTCGTGAGGGGGTGACACCATGAGTTACCCGCACCGGGTGACACCAACCCTAGTGACGCCACTGTTGCACTCTCTGGAGTGGGAATAGTAATTTTTACTCCTACGCTATCCAACGCTTTCCCCACTGTTGCACTGTGTGGAGTAGGAATAGTAATTTTAACCCCTACGCTATCCAACGTTTTCCCTACTGTTGCACTCTCTGGAGTGGGAATAGTAATTTTTACCCCTGCGCTATCCAACGCTTTCCCTACTGTTGCACTCTCTGGAGTGGGAATAGTAATTTTTACCCCTACGCTATCCAACGCTTTCCCTACTGTTGCACTCTCTGGAGTGGGAATAGTAATTTTTACTCCTACGCTATCCAACGCTTTCCCTACTGTTGCACTCTCTGGAGTGGGAATAGTAATTTTTACCCCTACGCTATCCAACGCTTTCCCTACTGTTGCACTCTCTGGAGTGGGAATAGTAATTTTTACCCCTACGCTATCCAACGCTTTCCCTACTGTTGCACTCTTTGGAGTGGAAATAGTAATTTTTACCCTACGCTATCCAATGCTTTCCCTACTGTTGCACTTCCAGGAGTGGGAATAGTAATTTTTACACCTCCGCTATCCTACGGTAATAATATTGTGTATTTTTTATTAATATTATGTTAATATATATATATATATGTTTTAACAGATATGATTGTATTTTTTTATATAAGTTAAATTAGTTATTTAATAATTATAAGGTAATTTAAGTATTTTTAAGTATATTTTAGCTATTTATTTTTAATATTTTTTACATTTTACATTAATTTTAAGAAATTCGATATTTTTATAATGTATATATATATAAACGATATTTTGGGGTCGATATTTTGGTACTCACCTGTTTGGAGGTAGGAATTCGATATTTTGTCTGTCGATATTTTGGAATCTATATTTTGGGTAGTCTATATTTTGTCCCTCGATATTTAGTCAGTGATCCGGCGGGCGCATCCTAATGCTAGCCACGGGACCCCCGCCCTTAAGGCGGGCGGTCCCTTTCACCAGTAGGATGACTGGCGGACATCCTAATGACCCCCTTAGTTTGTCTCAGAGAAACGCAGAATAAACAGTCTGGGCGTTTCAATAAGGATTTATTGAACAGTTGTTATTCTAGTGTAGAATAGATTTGCTGTAACAACCATTAGACAGTAGCAGAGATATATGATGAGTGGTACTACAAAAGTAAAGGGATGGTACAGTTCTACCATTTTGCAGTAATCATGAATATTTACAAGTACATAAAGCACCTGCTAAGAAAGTGGGTACTCCTACGATGCCTCCCTAACTGAATGTACCTAAATGTACCTAGCATTGGTGTAACTGTTATGCCAAGAAAACCTCTAAGGTCTAGTCAACCCCATTACCTGAGAAAGGAGAGAATATGGGACCCCGTCCCGGTCTCGAGTTGGACACCCCACGAGGGATGTTAGACCACTGCTAGCTGAAGTGTCTGCATGCAGGAATCTCAGCGTCTCTGGTCAGTGGGTCAGCCGGGAAGTCACGGTCTCCTCTGAGTGTCTAAGCAAGACATGATGTATATATACCCACAGGTCTCCCCAGGGGTCCTACCTTGCTGTGTTACTGTGTTGGCCTAAAGTATGGTGTTGGGCTTGAACTTTAACATCGATATTATACAGGAGATGTTCGTCCTGCTGTGCTTCCAAGAAGCCTCATGCATAATGTATGAGTATCGAACCAGGGAAAAACCTGTTTTCTGAATGAAGTGCTATATCTAGGTAAAAGGTCAGTCCCTCTGAACCGTTATATATTAAATGTAGGGAAGGATATAGGTGAAAGGTTGCAGTGTTTTACCTGCGCCTACATAGGGTTCCTATATGGAATATAACACCCACACCTCTTCCAACTGGACGACATATGTAACCTATAAGTGTACTACCATTCTAACTAGACATTGGTACGCACTAAAGTGTTAAAAACATTCCTTTAGTTAAAAATGTTTAAAAACGTGTAAAAATTTCTAAAAAATATTTAAAAACGAGAAGGAAAAGGTTTTGATGGCTCTAGCTCTAAAAGTGTCCATTGTTATAGTCTGAAACACTATAATCATTAGAAAGCCATTGATGCAGAATAAATTAAAAAGAATGTCAGTTTTGTGTCTGCATTACAAATTCAGCTTGTTATTAAAAAAGGGCGAATTTCTTCCAGCACACGACGAGTCAAAATTAGTTAATTGTTTATGTGTCCTGGCTGTTAGACACAACATTTGTTGTTGTTTGTTCCGCAGTAGATGGCCCTTGTAACACCTTGCAGGGTACGTCAATTGAGCACAGATGATCTACCGCGCTGTCCGCAGCCAGTTCTGGGGCAGCCTGTGCGCTATCCAAAGCCTATGTACCAGTGGAGGAGCCGATGTTCATACCAACAGGTGTAGGTACAGCCTGTGATGGCGCAAGGAATGCCGGCAACAACATTGGGATGCACTGAGGACACTGCAGAACATAGGCCATTATCGGGTCTAGTACAGTATTCACGTCCCATTGCGCACATGATGGGAGTGTCAATCAAAGGTCGAACACACATTCTTCTCCGCAAACAGGCATCGGACGACAGGTTGGATGCAGTCCATCTAGACTGGTCGAAATGACAGGAACCAAGATGCACTTCGTTCTCTCAGGCGTGTTATGCCTAAGTATTGTACCATTCGGTCACGGTATTTCTGCTCCAGGAGCACTTTTTCCATCTCTTTGGTGACAGGGACGTCCATTGCGTAGCAGATAGAAGACAATCAGGATTCCTGCTATTAGAAACAGGATCAAAGAAAGCCCTCCAAAGATGCTTCAGAATACGGAGTGTATGAAGTTTGGTATAACTTCAAGTACCGTCTGAAAGGTGCTTAGAAGTCCAGAACCTTTGGTCTTAAATAGGTGGACAACGACAGTCGTATCAGACATGTTACATGTTAAAGATACGATTTACCATTTCTATGAAATGGAAAGGGCAGTTGGTATTAATAAGCGCCTGTATCTCAGCTGAAGACCTTGCGATCTCGAGTTCAAAAGTCTCTCGAGCAGAGGTTAAGGGCACAGACTTCTGTAAAAGCATGGCTTTAATTCTGCCTAGAGTATCAAACCTTATTAAAGAAACATTCAGTGAAGGCCATAATGGCGCCTCCCTAACTGTATGTGTCGGGGAAACAATGCTTGCATACAACAAGTAACCCTGGAGCTCACGGTTACCAGATATGCGATGCCCGGGAACATGCCCACCCTCTCCTTACCTGCTCTGGGTCCTTGCCCTTGATCCCTCCCTCCCGCGCAGCCGAGTTGGACGCTGCAGCGGTAGCTTTTCCACTCGCTTCCCGCCTTCAGCGGGCGCCCTCCCGGCCACGCCCACTTCTCGGCCACGCCCTCCGGGACGTTATTTAGCAGCTGATTACGAGCTGGCTTGCTACAGGATCACTCCCTGCCTTCCGCGGGAGCTTTTAGTTGCAAATCTAATTCAGCCCTGATTATTTTGTTTTTTAGCGCTTGAGTGCGCTTTTTAAACCCACCCTCTCCTTACCTGCTCTGGGTCCTTGCCCTTGTTCCCTCCCTCCCGCGCAGCCGAGTTGGACGCTGCAGCGGTAGCTTTCCCACTCGCTTCCCGCCTTCAGCGGGCGCCCTCCCGGCCACGCCCACTTCTCAGCCACGCCCTCCGGGACGTTATTTAGCAGCTGATTACGAGCTGGCTTGCTACAGGATCACTCCCTGCCTTCCGCGGGAGCTTTTAGTTGCAAATCTAATTCAGCCCTGATTATTTTGTTTTTTAGCGCTTGAGTGCGCTTTTTAAACCCACCCTCTCCTTACCTGCTCTGGGTCCTTGCCCTTGTTCCCTCCCTCCCGCGCAGCCGAGTTGGACGCTGCAGCGGTAGCTTTCCCACTCGCTTCCCGCCTTCAGCGGGCGCCCTCCCGGCCACGCCCACTTCTCGGCCACGCCCTCCGGGACGTTATTTAGCAGCTGATTACGAGCTGGCTTGCTACAGGATCACTCCCTGCCTTCCGCGGGAGCTTTTAGTTGCAAATCTAATTCAGCCCTGATTATTTTGTTTTTTAGCGCTTGAGTGCGCTTTTTAAACCCACCCTCTCCTTACCTGCTCTGGGTCCTGCCCTTGTTCCCTCCCTCCCGCGCAGCCGAGTTGGACGCTGCAGCGGTAGCTTTCCCACTCGCTTCCCGCCTTCAGCGGGCGCCCTCCCGACCACGCCCACTTCTCGGCCACGCCCCCCTGATCCCGCCTCCCACTCTCACTACTTAACATGTGCCTCTACCGGTCGCGCAGCGGACGGGCGCAGCGGGCGCGCCGTTTGCGCGCCGAAGGCGCGCCTAGGGCAAGCCCGTCTGCGCCCGTCCGCGACCGACCGGGACCAGGGGCCACAGACTCTGCCCCTCGTCTGGCGTATTCTTCGGCCCAACTCTCATCTTTCTCTGCCTCAATCCCTCTTTCCCCATCTGTAGCTTTACACTTATCCTCGCATGGCATCCACGCCCCCCCCCTCCCCGAAGTTGTCTTGTCTTCTTCTTCCTCTCCAATCTCTTCTCCGCCCCCCCCTCCTCGTGTTTCCCCCGGCTCCCTTGATGCCTCTGCTATTCTCTTGAATACACGCTCTGCCGTAAAAAATCAAACCGCCCTCTTCAACCTACTGGATACGGATCCCCCGGACCTTCTTTTTCTCACTGAGACTTGGTTCTCCTCCCATTCACTTCCCGACCTTCTTGCTATTCTCCCTGCAACTCACTGCGCCCTCCGTGCCGATCGCCATGGTAGAACTGGGGGTGGCGTGGCGATGATAGTCCGCCGATCCCTGCAATTCCAGCTCCTTTCGCATCCTGGCATCACCAATGTAGATTTTCTGGTGGCCCGCTCTCTCAACCTCCCGGTTCCCCTCACGGTGATTCTCCTGTACCGCCCTCCTCAGTACATGTCCTCTTTTGTGTCCTCTTTGCAGGATCTCTTGGCCACCCTGGCTGTAGACAACTCGTCGCTAATCCTGCTGGGGGATTTTAATTTCTGGCCGGGCGACCCGCAGGAGGACCCCCTCTCGAAGGACTTTTCCGCTACCCTCTGCTGTCTCAACTTCTCATCCCACGTCTCGACCCCCACCCACACCCATGGTCATATTCTTGACCAGATCTGGTCTCTCCGCTGCAACCCCCTGGTGTCTTCTATCTCCCCCTGTGGTTGGTCCGATCATTTTTTGATCTCCTTCTCCATCCCCTTAGGTCAGCCCGAGAAAGCTACTTTGCCCAAGAACATCTGGGCTCGGTGCTGGAACAAGGTTGATCTCAATGATCTCTCCTCCTCTCTCTCTCTATCGGCCCCCGCCCTGTCCGACCTCTCTGTGGAAAACCAGGCGGATGCCATTCACACTTGGCTTTCCTCGGCCTGTGATCAAGCCGCTCCTCTTAAAAAGATTCGATCGGCCCGTCTTCACGACGCCCACAGGTGGTTCTCCGATGATCTTAGATCCCTGAAGCTCGAGCTTAGACGGTCGGAACGTCGCTGGCGTCGCACCTATTGCCCTACCCTCCGCCTGAAATATAGGGCCCTTCTCAATAATTACAAATCGGCCATCTTGGCAGCTAAATCCAAATACTTCTCGGACCGTGTTGCCCTTTCGGCTAACAAAACTCGTGAGATCTTTTCTCTGGTCCGTAGCCTTGCTACATCTGACCGCGCTGGTCTTTCCCCCGCTCCTTCGCAATCCCTCTGCTACTCGCTGAACACCTATTTCATTGACAAAATAACCACCATTAAGGCCAACATCCCGACTGTTCCTCACCTTGATCTACCGGACCATCCCCCTCTCTCTTCCCCCGTTTTTGATCACTTCACACCCATCTCTCCTGCACTTTTTCTCGACCTCCTTGTTAAGGTCAAGTCCGGCTCCCCGGTGGACTGCGGACCTGCTCGCATCCTCAGAACTCTATTCACTAGCTGTCCTATCCCCCCCCTTACCTTTCTTAACTCCTGTCTGGCTCTGGGTTCTGTCCCCTCTTTCTTTAAGTCTGCCATTGTGCTTCCCATCCTGAAGAAAGCTGGCCTGGACCCCTCCCTTCCATCGAATTTTAGGCCGATCTCCCTCCTTCCCTATTTAGGGAAGATTCTTGAGAGCCATGTAACATCTTGTCTCTCTTCCTACATTGAGGAGAACAACATCTTGGCCTCCCGCCAGGCCGGCTTTCGACCGGGCCACTCCACTGAGGGCGTGGTCCTTGCGGTCCTGGACGAACTGAAGGGCAAGGCCGATGGTAACCGCCCTCAGGCCTTAGTCCTTTTGGATCTGTCCGCTGCGTTTGACACGGTCGATCATGCTATTCTTCTTGACCGTGTCAGCGCAGCGGGCATCCAGGGCATTGCCCTCTCTTGGATCACGTCCTTTCTGCAGGGACGTTCACAGGCAGTCCACCTCTCCTCCTTCTCTGCCCCTCCCCTCCCGGTCACGTGTGGGGTACCCCAAGGCTCCTCTCTTTCCCCCCTTCTCTTTAACCTCTATATCCGCCCCCTCATTTCCTCGCTTCTTGAGCTGGGGGTCTCAGTGTATAATTACGCTGACGACCTCCAGCTCGTCTTCGATCTATCTTCCCCCACTCACTCTCTTACCAAGCTCAGGTCGACTCTTGTCTTTATTTCTCAGTGGGTGAGCTTCAATCATCTGAAGCTCAACCCTGATAAGACAGAGCTTGTCCTCACTGGTGGCCCGTCCAATCCTTGGTCCTCTGTCCACTGGCCCCTTTCTTTTGGTCCTCCACCTTCCCCGGTTCCCTCTGTTCGGACCTTGGGCATCAAGGTCAGCAATGATCTCTCGATGCACGCGCACATTAGTTCTGTTGTATCCTCTTGCTTTCTTTCCCTCCGCCTCATCCGTAAGATTTCCCGTTTTTTTTCTGCTGATGCCCTCAAAGTTATCATCTCTGCCCTTATTACATCCCGCCTGGATTATGGTAATGGCCTGTATGTAGGCATTCCGGCCTACGAGACTCGTCGTCTCCAGGCCATCCAGAACCAGGCGGCCCGTCTTGTCCTTCGTCTCCCGAAGTTCTCCCACATCACTCCCGCCCTAAAAACCCTTCACTGGCTTCCCGTTCAGTTCAGGTCCCAGTTCAAACTTGCCTGCCTGGCCTTTCGGGCACAGGCCCGGTCCGCCCCTCTCTTTATCAACTCTCTGATCTCTTCCCACGCCCCTGCCCGCTCCCTCCGATCTTCCTCCCTTTCTCTCCTTCACGTTCCCCGCTTCCGTAAGTCCCGCACAGGGGGCACCCGCTTCTCTGTGCGTGCTCCGCAGATCTGGAACTCTCTTCCCCTCCCTATCCACTCCATTCCCATCTTCTCTCACTTTCGGAAAGCCCTCAAAACTTTTTTCTTTCTTCAGGCTTTCCCGGGCTAAAACTCTCCCGCACCTGTTAGGCAGTTACTGATGTGTTCCTCAGCGCCAGGAAGCCGCTTGGCCACAGAGCGCTTTATAAGTTTCTTTTTCATTTCATTTCATTCGGCACTAGAATTGACTGTTCAGCATCAAGTAACTCCCATTCAAAAGTAGCCCAAATGCTGCAGTAATCACGGCAGCTGGGGCACCCCTTGGATGACAGGACAAGTTTGCCACAGAACCATTACAAGCCCCGTGTAGTAGAATGTCCTGACATATGAGCGATCCACTTAAAGCGCTCTCACAGTTTGTACCACTGAGAAACACTTCTCGATCCCCACTCCGGTATCGAAATCTGCATGGTAATTCCCAATATTCCTTAATGCATTCCTTGCCCATTTTTTCATATTTGCCTGCCTGCTTTTGTTCAAGGGAATATTGAAATTGAAAAGTAGTGACCGGTAGAGTTATGTGGCCATGGATTAGCCATTCTGTGTGCAGTGATTCTGCCACTGTGAAGGGTAATCTATCCAGTTTTTCAATATGCAGCACTGTATATTTTGCTCCCCTCTGTGCCATTTCTATCTGTTTATCTGTTAAATTGTATTCAGAAAACAGAGCTGTACTGTTTATAAAACTCCAAGGGACATAGTCTGCATGCAAAGATTGCAGCGTCCAGCTCAATAACATGATAGAACGTAACTGAGATTGCCCATGTTGTAATATGTCCAAATCTTGTTTTAGGATGTCTATCGCAGAAGATACAATGTTGCCTATGAAATATATCCTGGAGGTCAATGTAGTGAACCCATTGTCTACCACTGCCAGAGAATTCTCTAAGCTACTACAGTCTATTTCCCGTATTCTCTCTGCAGCCTCTTGTTGGGATCTTTTCCAAATTTCATTGTAGGCAGCATAAATGCCAGGATATATGAAACGTTTCGGATGTTGTTTCTTGGGACCCAGTAAACAATCCTTAAGATCCATGTCCTGTGTAAGGATAATTGTTGTTTCACTTCTGTGAGTGTTGAGGTTTCTAGCCAATAAAGGCACAACTTCCCAACACTGTAGGATGTTACTTCCCCTGGGTTGTGTCCCTGTACATAGCGCAGATCTGGCCTATGGATACTGAACCCTTCGCTCCAACCCAAGAATCTAGATTGACAGCTATTGGTGTCTCTGGGTCAAATCAACCATTTCCTCCAATCAAGGTATGATCTGTTGTATTGTTTGATATCATCTAATGTAACCCCTTCTTGTGATGTTTCATTACCCTCGGCTACTGATGGTAATGGCATCCGAGGTGTGTTCAAGTCCTTGCTTTTGGCTAGGCCAAGGCACAATGTCTGTTGCACTGTCTCGTTCAAAAACGTTATTTGTTGAGGGATAAGGCATTCTATAAATAAAGCTTCAGTTCCCTGCACTTTCCATTCTCTAGTACCCCAGGCCGATTTTAAGTCTATGGTGCCTTTCCATAAATCGTAACCTTGTTCAGACAGTTGGGCAATAAAGGATGCAGAGTAAATCTGTTTGGTGTTTGTTAACATATTTTTCTATGCTGATGTTGGTGCAACCGTATAATAATATGAGGCTGGGTCAGACATTAAATCCCGAAAAATATGGAAACGTTTGTGCAAATGTTTTTGAACTGCCCTTCGGCGGTGTTGGACAATGTTCCCACAGGTGGTATGTGAACAAATTTCTAGGATTAACAGATTTATGCAAAAAATTATGACCATAATGTTGATAACAATACATAGATTCATAATTTACTGACCTCTCCAATGTTTCACTATTAGAAAATGCAGCATATTTTTCCAAATCAGACATGTTATTCACAGTTTCAAAATCCCAATCATCGGAAAATTTACTTGAGGTAATGATATCACTCAATGATATTTTATATAAATGTGGAATTTTTTTAAGTTCGGTCAGGCCGAATATGTCAAAATCAACCTTGTTCCAAACTATACCATCTGGTACAGGAACTGCTGTAATGTTCACTGACGACAAGTCTCTTTCTTTTCGATGAGATGATCAATGAGGTTTCAAAATTATATTCACCTTTTGAACTGAAGAGCTTTGCCAAATGTATTGTCCACTAATAAGCATGTTCAAAATATCACTAAGCTTAATCACAAAAGAAAGAAAAGAATCCTGGAAGATACCCACAGTGCTACTCATGGCGAGAGTTCAAAAAGTTTTTAACTTGCTGCTTGAGTGAGTTTTGGGCTGGCGTCGTTTCAGGTTGCCTTGGATCCAAAGAAAACATATCAAAGTTTATGAAGTGGCCGGAAGCAGTTTGATCAATTGTTGGAATTGCATCAGGATTTGTTGAAATAGTATTTTGCACTCGTTAAGGCATGTTGACGTAGACGTCTGTATTTGGTCTAATTGCAACGTGAGTGTTATTTTGAGTTTCATTTTGAAGTTGAATTTCAGGTTCAAGGAGAACGAGTTCCATAGCATTGTTGCATAGTCCTTCATTCCGTATAGGTGATTCTTCTAACGTGATGAGTCTTTCAGTTTCAACTTTGTGAATTGTAGGGAGAGGAGGCCGTCTTCTACTTTGGAGTCCATGCGGCCTTCTGCTTAGTATCGGCCATGTAGTGTGATTTGATTAGACAAATCTTTTCTCCTTTTTTCCGGCAAGCGGCGGTAGAAGTACAATTCTTGTTCCTTCAATTGCTAGGACCGGTACGGGCTTTCTGTAAGATGGCCAAATTTCTGTCTTGTCTGCTATTTTCTCTCTGACCAGATCCCCGACATTTGGGATCCAGAAAGGTCTCCCCGTGACTGATTTGACCTCGCCAGTGGAAGTCTGCTTCAGGCGGACCTTACTTAGTTGTGTCCTAGATTAATTTAGATCCTGTAAAACAGCCAAATGATCATGGTTGTCAAAAGACTTTTCATCTATCACTGCGCCTTCACAATCAAGATCAGGTACCCACATTCTTGTCCCAAATTGGACCTCGGATGGAGTCACCCACCCAGAGAACTTCTTGGCATGTTATTGAGAGCCCACTGGACTCCATACAGATGTTTTACCCAGCTTTCCCCTATGCCTAATAATCTGGCTGTAAAGATTGCTTTAAGTCTCGGTTTTTCCTCTCCACTACCGAATTTCCCTTGGGATGGTACAGAGATGAGTACCACAATGCTACATCCATACTTCCCATTGCCTCCTTGTAAGCCCGAGAGCTAAACGCAGGGCCCTGGTCAGAATGTAATGTGCCAATTATGTATGTCCCTATGAAGACTCGCAAATCTTTTATAACACTTTGAGCGTCAGCCGAGCGCTGGGGCCACACACATAGGAATCTCGAGCAGGAATCCACTGCTGCCCTTACTCTGTAAGGGGCTGCAGTGGTTCATATAAACGCACGCAAATGGACAGTCTGATGCTGTCTAACAATGAGATTTGTGCTGGATGTTTTATGGTGGACCGTCTGTTTTGTTGACCGATTTCGCACTTTAAGACAAAGTCTTTGGTCTACTTAGTTAACCTTGGCCACCAGTAGAGTTGTTTCAGAAAAAAACAGTCTCTGTAACGCAGCATGTGTAGAACCTATCCCTTTGTGTGCTGCTAGAATTAAATCTAACCAACGATCCATGTTTGGAATTACTCTATCCACCACTCCAGGAATCTTAGCAAATGGAATGCTATTTGCATCTAATTTGTAGGAGTACTTGAGAGGAAATCATTTTGGTACTGCATCGCTGTTTTTGTTTGAAGCAATAACAGCCACCATAATCTATTCTCGTTTTAGAACGAGTGACTGCTGCTAAGGAAGCTGTGCGTACAGCGCCCTCGCAGATTCATCAGCCAATGAATTCCATTCAACGTGAACGCCATCACGCTGATGACTCAGTGTATGTATCACGTGAATCCTTGGTAGTTCGGATTTCAACTCCACTACCTGTTCCCATAGCATTTTATGCTTAATTGTGCCACCTTTTGCATCTTTCAACCCGTTTTGAACCCAGTATTGCAAGTATTCATTATATGACTGTACTCAGTAAAAGGAATTGCACACAATTAGTGTGGTATATTCTCGATCCGTATTTACAAGTGCCAGTATCAGTGCTTTTAACTCTGCCAACTGTGCAGTGCAGTCTCCAAGAGATTGCGTTGTAGTGCAACTCAGATGGAACTTTCCTTCCCGCATGCGATCTTTGAAACAATTGCACATCCTGTGATATATTTTTGCTTACCCTCTATGGCCGGTTGAGCAGATCCGTCAGTATAAATGATATATTCATACTGATCTAGAGGCATGATTTCATTAGGTGGAGGATATTCTTATTCATATTGCAGGGGTGCTTGTGTCTTTAAGTTAGGGTTGAATCTGTATTCCACATCCATTGCAGTAAGAGAATTAGCCCATTGTATGCATCTAGGATGTAAGGCTTTTGCATTAGCAATGCTAGCCATCGTAACAGCCTCTAAGGCTGGTACTGGGGTCATCACAATTATGCGATTTCCTTGAGCTAGTGCTCTTTCTCTTGCTCCAGAGGATTGTACTGCTGTTAGAATTTTCTCGGTTGATGTAAAACCCGTCTCTGCATTTATGTACAAGTGTGATTTGTATGCAATTGGTACTGTTTCACCTTCATTATATATGAGATAGGTGTACCCAGATTGACCCGCAATTATATGGATCACCAGGTGGTGTACGTTTACGCGTGTTTGTAAGTGTTTGGAAGCTATCATGTCGGCTTGCAAGGAACGTAGTGTATCTGTGTGTTCCTGTGTCCAATTTCTTGCTGAGAAATCTGGTTTAATTAAGTCGTAGAAAGGTTTTACTCTTTCTGCGTAATCCAAAATATATGTTCCACCAAAATTTTGTAATCCCAGTATTAATTGTACATTTTTCAATGCTTTTTGGAGGTTGGAGCAGTTTACATTTTCTAAAAAATTTGCTTCCAGGCTTTTCCCTTTACTTGAAAGCTCATATCCTAAAAACACGACACTGAGGTGGGCTATCTTTGATTTTTTAAAGTGAAGTCTGTAGTCCTCAGATGCAAATCCCAAAATTATGGTATTCACCCTGTTCAAGTGTTCCTCCAGGTCATCGTCTATAAGATAAATATGATACACATAGGACAGTGCCTCTTCATCCAATGTTTGTAGTAACTCTGTTCCTCTGGTCGAAAACAACCCTGGGCTGTTCTTATACCCCTGGGGCGGTAGCCAAAATTGCCACTGGGACCCTAGCGCTGAGAATGCTGTTAAATACCTGCTTTCAGGTGCTATATTTTGACAGAAAAATCCATTGTGCGATATCAATTGTTGTTTTGTATTTTTTCCACACAATATTATTCATTAATGCGGCACTGTGTGCATTCTGAACTGAAAATGTCTTAGTGCAAGTGTTTAAATGTCTGCAATCTAAAACTAGACGATATGTATTGTCTGGTTTCATGACTGGAAACAAAGGATTGTTCATTTGAGAGTTGCATGTTTCAATCACCCCCTGGTATTCAAGTTGATCTATGATTCCCCTGGCCTGCTTTTTAGCTTCTTGCTTTATTGGATACTGCTTCTGTGCAGTTGGAGTGTTTTTTATAGGAATTATGTAGTGGGTGGAATCCTCATCCCATCCAACTGGGTTTTTATATAATGCTGGAGCTTGGGCTACCGCCCACTCCCGTGCATATCTGTATTGTAAGTGACTGGGAATATAATCTGAGAATGCCGGCATAATTACTGATTCCCCTCTAGGGCAATCCTTGACAAATGCAGGCAGCCAATCTTATTTAGCCAACAAAATGTCATAGCCAAACGTAAGGTTCTCCCAAAAGAGACCTCTAACTTTCCTACACTTCTCCCCATCCATTTGGAGCGTTATTTCATACAATTTATGTGGGAAACTTACACCAGTATCAGGTGTTTTCACCATGATATAATCTTTTCAAGTCCACTGTCACCAGAAATTCCATCAGGTTTGGTGAGCTATTGTTACCTCTGCCGCACTGTCAAGCATCGTCAGAGCCCATTCCCCATTCAGTAGTTGAGTCCTCAGAATTCTGGGCATGTCTGATCTTTAGACCTTCAACCTTCTTCTTTTTGAACTGTGGCTATTGCTTTGACTTTTCTTCTTTTTGGAAGTGTATTCTTGAGCGTGCTGCTTGTCTCTGGACTTTTTACGCACTTCTTGTCTGTGTTCTGGCCGTCCATCCCCCTGTCAGGTTTCCTACTATTATCCCTATTCCTGAGATTATACCTCTTTTCAGAGGGCTCCTATGTAGGAGATCTACCTCGGGATTGAGATCTGTTTCCCTTAAATGTTTTTTGTATTTTAGTGTCCCACTTCTTCTTAGAAGAAGCAGGTGCCTGGTTTGAAGTGTCCATTTCAGGACTGCCCATTAGCTGTGGTTTTAATGCTTTCCCACCCAAACTGTCTCTGCCTAATTCTGTATAAGCAGTTTCAAGTATTTTAGGTAGTTCATGTTCCTGCTCTAAAGGACTGAACACTCATAGCCGTTGGCGGATAGCCACTGACGCTGCTTCCCCTTTTATATTACTACAATTAAGGCTTATACTTGGGCATAGTTACCTAGTAACTTCATCCCTAAGTTCAGAGCAGGCTCTGCTCCGTACTCGTTCTGTATTTGTCTAAATACATCCGGTATCACCACTAATGAAGGAATACCAAACGTCCTGGAATAAATGGCAGCAAAGACTGTACCCCATGTGGTACAATCTTCTAGTTATGGTGTTATCCCCATGGGCAAGCAGATTGCTAGCATTCTGTGTTTTGTATATGGGGTAGTATCCAGAAACACTGTCTCTAACTGTGTTAGTTTTCTGAGCTACCCAGAATGGCATTTGTTTGCATTTTGTGGGCATTTTGCCCATCAATGTGTGTAATGTTTGTGGTGTAATTTTAGTTGCTCTACTCTGACATTGAGTCCCATTTACTGCAACTGTTGCTGGTTGGACTGTGAAAGTCCTCATGATGAATTGTGTCATGTTTCGATAGATTTTAAATAAATCTTTGTGTTGTATGAGTAAGTCTGCGTTTGGCATTGTTTCAATGTCAGGATTTGGTGTGTAGGCCGCTAATATCAGCCATGTTGCATCGTCTCCTCCGAGCGGGCCTAATCTTACTCTTCTTCTTAAATGGGGTAGGGCGCCTTTAAACCAGTATAAGTGTTCCTGGTACGTCATTGGAACCTCTATGTCCTTGAAATGACCATATTCCACTGGTGCATCTCCTTCTTTATTGTAGTAGTAAAATGTATTTGTTCTCGCATCTACTGCTGGGAATGTAACCCTCTGTTTTGTTTGATTTGTGTGCCTCAATCACGAAAATTACTAAACTAAACCACCCCAGGCCGATAAACCATTCCCTAGCAGTCTTAAGGTGACTATTTTTGAATGTTGGTACAATTTTTATTGCGTTTGCATTTTCTTCTCCGGTTGAGACATGTAGATCTATTCCTGCGTTATCTTTGTCCTCAGTCATTTTTGTAAAAAAGAAGTTTGTTCAAGGGAACTAAGATAAGGTTTTAATGCACAATTGTAGGAACACTGTGTCCTTCAAGCTTGATTAACCAACACCTAATAAATAGGATTTTTTTGCCTACTCAGCTGTGACCGAGTTTGTGCCCACCCACTCCAGCCGTCTCTGGTGTTTTGTAAGTAGGGGTCTCTGAGAATAGCACGACTGAACAACTCAGATTCTACTGTTAAATAAGTACCCAACCAACGTTGGCGGCACCATGTTATGTAGTTCCTATATATCCTATACAGGATCTACGCGTTTGGATAACATTAACTGTGGATTTGGTGGCAGACTGGTTCCGAGCACCCCCACCGGATATGTTAACCTGATTGCATTAGACAGCTCAAAGTGCCAATAGAATCTCCTCTTATCGGGGAGAGAATAGTTTCTGGCAACCTCAGGACATGACAGCTCTGTTCTCCCAGGATCGTGGAAACAATATACTACTTTTCGCTTAGTCACTCGTGCTCACTTAGTTTATCTCAGAGATACACAGAATAAACAGTTTGGGCGTTTCAATAAGGATTTATTGAACAGTTGTTATTCTAGTGTAGAATAGATTTGCTGTAACAACCATTAGACAGTAGAAGAGATATATGATGAGCCGTACTACGAAAGTAAAGGGATGGTACCGTTCTACCATTTAGCAGTAATCATGAATATATACAAGTGCATAAAACGCATGATAAGAAAGTGCACACTCCTACGATGCCTCCCTAACCAGATGTACCTGAATGTACCTAGCATTGGTGTAACTGTTATGCCAAGAATCCCTCAAAGGTCTAGTCAACCCCATTACCTGAGAATATGGAGAATGTGGGACCCCTTCCTGGTTTCGAGTTGGACACCCCTCGAGGGAAGTTAGACCATTGCTAGCTGGAGCGTCTGCATGCAGGAACCTCAGCGTCTCTGGTCAGTGTGTCAGCCAGGAAGTCACGGACTCCTCTGAGTGTCTAAGCAAGGCATGATGTATATACCTCCCCAGGGGTCCTACTTTTGCAGTATTACTGTGTCGGCCTAAAGGATGACGTCGGGCTTGAACTTTGACATAGATATTATACAGAAAATGTTCGTCCTGCTGTGCTTCCAAGAAGCCTCATGCATAATGTATGAGTATGGAACAGGGAAAAACCTGCATTCTGAATGCAGTGTCGTATCTAGGTAAAAGGTAAGTCCTTATGAACCTTTATGTATGAAATGTAGGGAAGGATATAGGTGAAAGGTTGCAGTGTTTTACCTGCGCCTATATAGAGTACCTGTATGGAATATAACAATGGAGGCAACTGTGGGGGCATATCATTGACTGATGATACTGGGGGTAGGAGGAGGAGGCAGTAGTTGTCATTCAACTTCCATTGCCCTGCTGATGCATCCGAGGATAAAGCCCCATTGCCCCAGCCACTGCAGATGGCAGAGAGGATATTTGTCCTACACAGTACCCACCACCACTCACCCCTCAGATGCAGAGTTCCTCCTCTGAAAGACCCTCTTAGGCATTTACTAACTAAAGGAGAGCCAGAGGATGACTAAAAAAAGACTGAAACTTTTGGAGGGGCATTAGTAGGGACAAGGGTGAACCTATTGATGCTGGTGTGGTTGGGATGTGGTAGGTTAGATGTAGTTTGTTTCATTTTGTGTGTGTTTTGGGGATTTAAGGAGAGGCAGTGAGTCTGTTAACGGGTGGAGTGGGTGGATTTATATATAAAAATAAACAGTTCATTTTTTCATACTTATGGGTGTTTTAACTATTATTATTATTGGTTTTGTTGTTATCATTATGATGGTTATTAGTTGTATAATTGGTTGTACTGTTTACAGTAACATCCATAATCAAGGTTGCTCTAACTACCTGCCATCAGAGTAGAGGTTGAGCCCCAAGCCTGGCCAATCACATGGCAGTTATCTAGTTGTCCACCCTCATCATCCTCTCTCTAGTCTACATTCTACTTGACCTGAACTCCCTTGCTACCAGGATAACGCCAGTGCAGGCCTCCAGTACAGCCTCCTGCAATCAATGTTGGAAATCTGACGATGTTATTACCTTTGTCTTCCCCCTTCATGACTTCATTTGATGTCATCTGAGAGTACCCACCCTCCCCCATCAGTCAGTAGTAGTAATACCTGTGTATTGGCCTATCCTCCGTAACTAGTCTCCGCTCAGTACTAAGGAAGGATACCACTTTCAACAACCAATGGAATCCACAAAATGTATTTATATTAAACATACTGTGATGTCCTATTCAACCTCTAAACCAACCACTTCCTCCTTCAGGTTCTTACCTAAACAGAAATGTATTGTCTGCCACCTCCCCGAACACTTGCTGTTGATGCTGTGGATTTACTAAAGAGACTAACTGCTGGTGGTCCTAACACTATTGACTTTAAGCTAGAGTAACTGGGAGAAGACTAAAACTGGGGCATACCCTGGATGTTACCAATAGTGAATGGGGAATAACCACAATTGCTAACAAGAGGATTTAGTGGGACACGGGACCGCCAAAGAGACACTGGAGCGCCGACCACAGGGGAGGACTGTGTAATTGAATGTCGTATTCTTCCTTTGTGTGGGTAGCAATAAAAATAAAATACTTCTCTTTTTTTATAAAAGTGAGTAATTGGCTTGACTTTTCCTTTCCCATCTTCTGACCATTGGCTGAAGGAGAAATGTCAAAGTAGTGGGGCGTAGACTTCTATCGGAATTACACTAGTAGAGCACCAGAAGTGCTTGAGGAGTCATTTACTTCGTAGTAAAATTTTGAAAGAAATGGAGCCAAATGGGACATCTTATAAAACAATTTACAAATTAAATGGCTAAAACGCAGTGCATTTAATAAATAATCGGTTTCCCACCAAGAAAGATTTTAAAAAATGAGGTCAAACAATTAATTCCTGGCCAAAGTAAATAGCTCTGCACTTAACGTTTTACATGCAGGCCGGATACCCCTGGTATGCAGCATGACGTGGCCTGCTGTTTTTTTTTTTCAAAATGTATGTGCCACCTTCCTTCAGATCAGAGATCTACTAGATATATGAGCTAACACCTGGGCGCATGGTGGTTTTCTCAAGGCATATCAAGTTTCTCTTTCAGCATTTTAATCTGGGCACATATTAGATGTGCTGTGACATTTGAGGTTATTTCAAAATTAATATTTAAAGTTAGGTCTGAGATATGGTGGCTGTACTTGGACATTTGAGGCATATCTTGATGAACGCAGGTTGTGTCTGAGCATGTGATCGTCCTGGCTTGATATTTCAGATTGTGGTGGCCATGGGCGTGAGGCTCTGACTGAGCAGTAGAGGCTGTACCTGCACGTTTGAGTCTGTTTTTGGGCCTTCGGTAGCTGGAGCGTGCAAGAATGTTCGTGAGATATGGGAGAAAGTGGGGAGCCCTCGTCACTGTCTGCAGGAGGACCCCATCACTTTGCGCCACGTCACCGCCCTACGCTTCTATGTATGGGCCTTTGCAAGGAAGAGTAGGGCTCAAAGCGATAAAAGCACTCCAGGGCATTATTCACACGCATGTAACACACTGAGCAAGTCTGAGCTTCCTCAGTGGGGAAAACTAGAGTTTTATATTCACCTGTGACATTTACCCTTCTCAATACAGAGTGTCCCAGTAGATTGAACAATTATACATTTGCGGCAGAGATACCACTAGAGCCTGCAGCCCGGCTCTTTAACTTGCCCACCGTCGGGTAGTACCAGCGGACTGCCTGGCATCGCCTCACTGCTGCCCCGTGTTGGAGCCAGCGCAAATGTCTCTCCCTCACGAGCCGTGCTTGACCCCGGAAGCGAATTAAGTAAACACGTATTCACTATGCTCAGTTGTTCTCACAGCCCCGAGGCTTCTGCGAGACGAGTTCAAGTGCAACCACCAGTTGTGGCTTGTCAGCAGCAGCAGTCCACACCCAGAGGCGCTTAGCTTGGCAACAGTAGTGCTTTCTTTGAAAGGCCTCCCCCTCAGGCAGCATTTCTAAGTCAGATGCCTGCTCGTAAACCCATCTCTGCATTTTACGCTTGATTAGTCCTATTTTCTGGTTCAGCACACCCTGGCAGCCAGGTATGAAGATGCGAATTCCCTCTAAAAACCTTCCCCGATTTACAGCAGCAAGGGGCCAGACCAGCATGCCCATTTTTGAGGAGGTGTCCACAAACCATCGCGAGGTGCTGTAAATCCATGTCTAACTCTAAGGCTATGGGACATGGCAGCAACCGAGGTTGCAGAATGATGAAATGCCACATGTCCTTGGTGCCCGCGATGTACTACGGCAGCAGGTCAAGTGCCACAGGGGGGTACGACAGAAGCAATAGACGAGCACGCTGCTGATGTCATGGTTGACTCTGTGTCTGGTGACATGATGATGTATGGCAGCAGCACACAAAATGCCATGTAGTGCAGTAATATGACAACTCAGACAGTAATATGTTGCATCAACATGATCAGCAGTAATTTACTTTATCACCAGGCTGGCTGGCACCGTGGTGATGTACACTATGAATTTGTCGTTTATACATAGCGCCTTAAATCGCTGAAATAACTGTGAAGCGCTCAACATACCTCCGCACTGATGCACAGCAAAGGCATACCAAGTGCCGTGAGGGATTGCCACCAGATACTCAACGCTCGGGGGACATGTTGCATGAGAGTACTTGGTGGCCTGGTGGTGGATAAGCATGAATATTGTCACACTCATACATGCCTGTTGCCACCGTGATGCACTGCTACCGCATGACAGGCAACACAACACAACATAGCACCAACTGGAGCAGAGATTTATTCACGCGTAATATTCACGTTAAAATAATAAATCCCTCTCGTGTGGGGCGAGTGAGCAGAGGTGGCGCTGGTGAGCAGGCGCTAGTGAGCAGAGTGAGCTGTGAGCTGTGAGCCGAGAGAGAGCTCGGGTGGCGGCGGCAGCGGCGAGCAGCGTGTGGTAGGCTGTAGCAGCCGCGTCCAGCCGTGTCCAGCCGTGACCCAGTCTCGGGGGGCTTCAGGGTTTTCCGCCGGACTCAGAAGTCTGGGACCGCTGTGTCGTTGACCGCTGAGTCCACCGAGACTGCCAAGAAGCAGAACAGGCGTCAGAACAGGCGTCCGGCGTACAGAGCCCACGACAGCGGAGCACGGTGCACCGCCGGAGTGTATCTCAGAGAGTGGCGTGTGGCACGTGGAGGAGTGGCGCGGTCCTGCTACCACAGCTGAGTGGTAATTGTGCAGCGTAGACACTCCAACTGAGCCGGCAGGGCACGTGAGAGCTGCCCACTGTGAAGTACCTGGAGCACTTGGAGTACCTGGAGCAGTCTGAGCAGCCAGTGCGGGAGGTAAGTGGTGGTGGCGAGCGCGGCCGCCATTAGAGGCGGCCGCGAAGTAAGAGCACGGGGAGTGGACCGAGGGGCTGCTTGACTAGGTCTCCCAGCCTGCGGCCCCCCTGCGTGCACCGCTTGCCACCTCCTTCTCCCCCTGTAGAAACGCAGACCAATACAGACTAATACAGACTATTACAGTTTGCGTGCAGAGCCAGACATACAAACTAGACACATACAAGATACATAAGGCCCTCATAGGCGATATACTCCTACAAGCAGGCCCACAAGTAACGAACTATATCACGCAGAGCCCCAGTTAACGGCGCCTAAAGGATGATGCTTAAAAAGACCAAGTCTAGCACGGAGGAGGAGGTGGCGGAGGCAAACCCTGAAAGTACCGCACAAAGAAGAGTAACTAGAAGCACTAGTACCCAAAAATCCCAGGACTCACTCACTGGTAATTCCCTCCCTCAAGGCCTCATTACTCAATTCTTTCAGGCCCCCAGTGGCTCGACAGCCTCGGACGAGAGACAACCAGGTCCCGAGTGCAGCGCTAAACCGGGGACACCAAAGTCCAACCAAGATCAGATGGGCCTTCATTCCTGCGAGTTTACCATCACCGAAAAAATCGGGAGCCCTGAAGCACGACCTCAGCCCGTCGCCAGGGTGAAGAGTCCGTTTAAGATCACAGCCGACATTCACACGAGACCCACTGTGGGGGCAAACGTGGAGACAGACATTGCAAAGCAAAACGTGGCTGCCGCATCCTCTTCCCCAAAGAGCACTGGCAAGCGACCAAACACAACGGAGACACCCCGGATAATAAAGAGGTCGACCTCCCCGGGTATGGACGCACTAACAACATCGTTCCTACAAAAATTAGAACAGTCAATAGAACGCACACTTAAAGCCACACATATAAATTCAGGAAGAATTAATGCCATGAGAACATCACAAACGGAGGGATGTAGCCCGTTGGGCCTGACACACCATCAAGACTCAATCGATGAAGTCACCCTCAAAGATTTAAACCTGACCGTAATAAGAGAAGTTCAGGACACAATGGCCAGGGCGTTGCTATGGCAGTCCACGAAGATGGAAGTACAAGTCGATCTTCTGCATTCAATTGCCCAGCACCTGGTGCGACAAGACGACAAACTGGCAAAGCTAGAGGCTCTATTCGACGCCCTACACGCCCACACGGTTAATATCAACTCTGTGCCGCCAATATACAAAAATGGGCAAGTCTACCTGAAGTTCTAAAAGACATGCTTGCACTAGCCAAGGGTCTGGGTGAGAGGACTCCTCAAGTACATGCCGCACAAAAGTTATCAGCCCGACGAAAGTGCATGACGAAATGATCGACCATTGCACTGCGGTTACCAGCTCACCAAAGGAGCCACTAGTAGGGCCATGCAATAATCTCATTTTGGCAGAACAAGGGAGTGGGGACCTTGAGGTCTTGGATCATGACACCGTAAGTGACGACCCCTCTGTCACTACCCCTCTCCCGGAGAAGGCCGAAGGTGTACCGGCAAGTGTAAAAGCTCCGCTGTCAAGGAGAGCCAAAAAAAAGACTAAAGAAACAACTAAAGAAATCTAAAGTCAAAAGCAGAAACATATCACCGGCTACACTAACTTCTGGCATCACCGAAATTAAAAGTAGCCTTAAACCACTCTTTCCCATTTTCATCCCTAAACACGCACCCAAGACCGACAAGCCTAGAGATTCACCTCTCATCTCACGTGAGGCCCTTAGACATCAAATCCCTCACCCGGAGGATCAAACCAACGTGGAGGCTTAACTAAGGACTTCACAGGTGGTAATCGGCGCACAACCTAGCGCCCCCTGCCCATCTGGTTGGGCACCCCAACACAAGACAGAAACAAACCTTACATTAAACCAGGGCACGCAGCTAGGACTGTCTAGATTGGTAGGACTACCAACTGAGGGGCCAGGTAGACAGCAGCCAGGTGATGCACACAAAAACCTCCCATACCAGAATTCAATCAATGGCGAGTGGCAAGGACCGTCAAGAGAGGTAGGATTATCAATCGTGGCGTCAGACAGACAGCAGCCAGGAGACACCTTTAAAAACCCTCTACCTCCAATTCATCAGAGGCCCACGTCCTTGGGAGAAGGGGTAAAACGGTGCTCCACCGTTTATAAAAACCCATCAGAAATATATGAGCTGCTGTTTACTCCCAGATACATAGCCAAAGGCTCCTTTGACACTCTGAACAGGTCCAATATCGTCCGACTCTTTGGCCATATTGACTCCCTGGCACAAATCACCTCAGAGATGATTGAATGGGTGATGTTCAAGAGTCTGGAGACAGATACCCATGGTGACTCCACCAAAGTCGGATTTGTGAATCAGCAAGCCCAACAGGCTGTCCTCAAGGAAGTAATACAACTCGCAGAATGGGGCATTGAAGTCACTGCCCCCACAGCACCAAAATACCCACACGTCCTTAGGCCTCATTACGGCCTTCAAGAACCTATCTCCGTTCTCAAAGGCACAAGATCCATCAGCCCAGACGGGGGATTGAAATCAGGGAGGCCAAGAACCCCGCTAAAAATTAAAATCCTGCTAAAAGAAAGGCAGCGTAGTGTGCAGCGGCCTCAGCAAGGACTGGCTCACAAGGAGGACACATGGAGACAGGGCCCCTAACCCTACCTACACCCATGAAAACAGAGCACGCGTAAATCCACTTAGGGGCCAAGATCGCAAGCTAATTATCATCTCATGGAACATCGCCGGGCTCTGTAACATTTTTAGGGACACGACCACTGTCGATTACCTTGCACAGGGGGACATATTGTGCATTCAGGAGACCTGGGCGAGGTCAACGACCCCAATAGCTGGCTTCTACGAACATTTTAAATCAGCAACCAAAAGGACGATCTTTGGTCGCCCGTCAGGGGGACTTTCCATCTTCGTAAGCCATCCCTGCAAAATTAATGCAACAGAACCAAAACTGGAGTCACCTGACCTGCAAGCCATCACAATAGAAGGGTTGAGATCGGGTCAAAAACCCCGCCCCCTTTTACTAATCAATTGCTACCTCAACCCAGCAAAATATCAATCGCCTCAGGCTATGGAATCACTCACCACCACTCTGGAAGAGCTACTAATCAACCGTTTGCATCATGATGTAATAATTGCGGGTGATTTCAACTTGAGAGGCCTGGATCTGATCCCAGTGGCACCCCCAAGCAAGAAGTCAGCCCCATTGATTGAATTTCTCGCAAATTTTAAACTGCAATCCACCCACGCGACACAAAAAATGAGCCTCCTCGCATGGACCGCTAATTCGACCTTTAGGAACGTCTCCACTATAGATTATATCTTCACCAACGAAGGACTGGCTCACAAACTTTGCAATTTTACCGTGGATGACAGAGTCGAAAGCGACCACAGGCCCCTCCGCGCCACATTTAACCTGGCGCGGGAACAGGTGGACTCTCAGGAAGTAATTGGAACGACTACAGGCGAAGAACATCATTTAGTCCTCAAAAGAATAAAATGGTCGACCAATCTCAGCCACAGACTTTCGGCATATGTAGCCGGTAGGGTGGCAGAACTAAGGCCACAAGATAGTGAGAATATCACATACCTATGGGAAACACTGACCACGGATATATTGAAGTGCCTGGGCAATACTCACCAATCAAGAAGCTGCCAAAAAAACACCAGGCCAAGCCGTCTAAAATCGCGGAGCCTGACACAGATCAAGTGTGCACTCAACAAGGCAACCAGGGCAAAAAAGAAAGGCACTCACCTGCCAGGGGGGGCCCCCATTGCCGCTTTGCGAGCCAATTACAAAAAGAAAATCTGGGAGCTAAAAAGACAGCGGACCGAACAGAACTGGCTGACAGTGTTTTCCTTAATCAAAGAAAAAGACAACAGCAAGCTATGGTGCTATATCAACAGCCTGATCCCTAGAGGCGTGCATAAGGAAAACAGTGTTGCAGGGAAAGTGTGGGAACAGTATGCAAAGGGGCTGTATACCTGTAAGCCAAACCAGCCGACTCCCGGCAGTTCCGTGTGGTCCAAGGCGGCAGCTGAACCATCAAAACTGAAAGCTCAGCGACAGAAGACCTAAGACCAACCAGACCCGGAAAATTTTCAGATTCGGAGGTAACAAAGCACATTAAGGCCATCAGAACGGACGGCACCCCCGGTCCAAATGGGATCCCCGCCCAGGTTTTCAAGACCGCCTCAGCCTTCTTTGCAACTATACTCACCCCTTTATTCAATCACTCATTCGCAACCGCAATCCTGCCAACTTCCTGGAAAGGGTCAATTCTATTTCCCATTCATAAACAAGGCGATCACTTGAACCCGGCTAATTATAGACCAGACATAGAAGCTAAGGTATATGCCCGCCTTCTCTTAAAGGACCTGGAGATCTGGGTGGACAAGAACGGCATTCTTCCGCCCTCACAGACCGGCTTTAGGGCTAACAGTTCCACTTTGGACAACATCACAGCGCTTACTTACCTCGCGAAGAAAGTCAATAAGAGGAATAAGCCGCCCCTGTTCTGTTGCTTTATAGACTACTCTACGGCCTTTGACCGAGTGAATAGAAGCTGGCTTTGGGCAAAACTAGAGTCCTGGGGGCTCCCCAAAGTCCTGCTAAAAGCCATAAAAGCACTTTATGAGGGGACATGGGTCCAGGTGAAACTAAGCCCCACAATCACAACAACAAGAATCGCCACCAACTGTGGTTTAAAGCAGAGGTGCGTCTTGGCCCCCCTACTTTTTAATCTGTATACAGCGGACATGGGGCAAGCCCTGAAAGATGCCAACCTGGCACCTCCAAAACTGGGGAAGCTGGCCTTGGGAACGCTCCAGTACGCAGACGATACGGTGGTCATGGACCACACTAGGGTAGGGCTTCAAAGAGCCTTAAACAGTCTTGCCACATATAACAAGGAGAATGACCTACGGATCAACGCAAGCAAGACCAAGATAGTAATCTTTGGCAAATACCATTACAAAAAAAAAGCTTCATGGTCCCTGGGGGAGCACCGAATCATCACTGCCTCATCTTATATCTATCTGGGCATATGGGTGTCTGAGAGGGCTACCGCAGTCAAACATCTGAAGGAGCTAAAACCAAGAATAGACAAAATAATACTGTCTTTAAGACGCTTAAGCTATCGCCTGGCCAGTCCCTCAGCAGAACCGATGCTGACAGAACTCAGGGCTAAACTGATACCCGCCATCACGTACGGCCACATAGCCTACCCAGGTGCATTCGAGAAAGTGGTCCACGCGACCCAGGCGAAAGCATACAAAATGGTGCTACGGGCCCCCAGACAGGCACGGAACAACAGGCTAAGACTAGAAATAGGCCTGAAACTACCAGAGTTGGCACTAATGGGGGATTTGTTAAAATACTATATTAGAGTATTGAAATCGCCCGAAAACACCTTAAAGCACTTCCTAAAAACCATCTTCGGTGAAGCAGGCTCCCCATGGCACTCCAAGGTGGAACTAGCCATTGACATACTGAAAATCGAGGGAAGGAGCCTGCCCCTTCACGAAATCCCACATTCTGCCTGGGCCCAAGCCGTTAAGCGCCAAGTCCAGTCCATCTCTTTCGGGCTTGACCTTTCTTCGCTCCGGCATAAGCCACTAACTTTGGCCCTGGACAAGTCCTACATCCCCGGCAAACCCCAACTATATCTGCAAGATTCACTAACAACCCATGCAAGACAGAAAATTCTGTTTCTGCGCCTCTTGGCCCTCAGGATCGCGGACTTCAACCCAAATTGGCCACGAATGGACGGAGCCACTGCCTGTCGACTGTGCAACTATCGCAGAGAATCCTGGCTACACCTGCTGTGCTGCTGCACAAAGTTGTCCAGTGATCGACATCGACTGCTGAGTCCGGCATTACGGAACTTAGGCCTTAGAACATGCAGGGAGACCTCGGACTGGTGCTTCTCAGAAACTACGACCTGCTTGTTAGCTAGGGTCGGCAAGTTCACCCATCAAGTTAAAATGGCACTCGATTCCCAATTAAAGGCTACTGACCCGAAGGGCCTTGATAGTGGGCATTGCACTTCCCCTGCTGCCCCAATGTTGTCAGCTTACACTTAATTTAGGGAGTCCTCACAAAGCAACTGGAACCATCGGACTTAGATATTTAATCTGGGTCGGCTAAGGGCCCGATGAAGAACCACCCACTGTCAACTGGCTCTGCAGTGTGATTGATGATGCCGAACTTCTACACGTCCTTCAGACTCCAGTAGGAGTGGAGTTATGGAGAAAATAAAACCCTTATTCTTTTAATAGAACTCTGATTGGTTAAAAGTAGTCAAAACAGTCAGTATGGTAACTAAAAGTTGCACTCACGGTTTTACTTGGAGTAGGGCGCATCGGGGGGGGTTAATTTAATTTAATACTGTAAAGATTTTGAGTAATCGCACAGTTTATTAATTTTCACAACTAAATACCCATGTTTCTTCTTAAACTCATCAATGCGTTAAGTTAGAATGCTCTCTTCAGACCTCAGTAGGACCCCTAAAGTGATGTTTCTTAACTGTGGAACACAGCTTATTTTTCACCAGTGTACTTTAAAAAAACTGACCATTCAACATTTGCACTAGTTATAGGGAGAAAACATAAAATGCACCCATTCTTAGGTGTGTGCATCAGTGTAAGGAAAATAATGAAAGTGCTTGCAAGAAACAGGAGGTAAGAAAAAGAGGGATATAAGTACTAGAAGCACAGTATCAGGGGGTTGAGTGTATGACAAGAGCAAGTAATTGGTTTTTGCAAGGAGGGAAAGGAGGATTTGCAAAAGTGAAGGTAGAGTGTGCATGTGTGTTTGTGAGAGGAGCATATCACTGAGAGTGCATTTGAACGAGAATGCGATGGTAATTAGAGTGAAGGGAATAGAAAAGAGGTTATCTCGGAGAAGAGTGTGAGAAGAAAGTTAGACTAGAATATATCGTAAAGGAAGATGTGATGTATGAGATACAATAGTTAGATGACAGGAAGAGTAGTGTTTGTGTGTGGGGGAATTAGAGGGAAGAGAGAGCATATATAAAGAGAGGACAGTATCACAGGATGGACAAAAATAGGCGTGTAAATGAAAAGCGTGAGAGGATTATGTGAGATAGACAAAGTTAGGTGGAGGGCTGAAATGAGAAAGTGCGAGGTTTTTGCATTTAAGAAGAAGGCTGACAACAAGAGTTCAAGAGAGTAGCTCTGTGATGAGAGGGCGTTGTAAGAAACAGGAGAGCGCTAGGGCAATAATATTAGAGGAGAATATTAGATGGCTGTCTAGGCTGCCAGTAGCAGAGGTGTCACATCACTAGTACAAAGAACATATGTAGCACCAGTGGTAGAGTGGGTGGTACAGACAAAGGCACCTAGAGGTTGTATTTAAAAAAAAAACTTGTGTCGCACGTAGGTGGTCTAGTGGGAGATAGAAGTAGCAGAGAGGACGTAGTAAGAGGGGTTGATGAGTGATAGAGGGGATTAGAAAGTGGAGAACTATGAGATGAGTGTGACAGAAAATATGTATAGATGAAGTTGAGCTTGAAGAGGGCAAGACAGAGGCAGGTGTGAATGAAGAGTGTAAAGGTGTTGAGGATAAGAGAAAAGGTGCAAAGACAAATGAAGCTGCAATAAGAGGATAACGAGAAGAGACTGAGATGAGAGAGAAAAGTAGACTTCTTTCACTGCCTCTATGTTATCTACCTATGTTGTACCAATTCTGTATAAGCTAACCAAGTGATGTTCCTCCTTTCACGGCCACCTGTGCTCACCATTATCTTTGTGTTGGAGAATGTTGCTCTCCTGCCCATTGTGTAATTTTGTTAGGAAGCCCAGTAAATAAACTTTCCACTAAGCTCTCAATAGTCTCCATTTGGTTTCTACGAGTTACATTTCTCAGGCTTATTTTTTTACTAAAAACATCTCTAAACTCCATATATGTTTCAGAAAATGTATCCTCTTCTTGCACACTTTGGAGAGGTGGACAGGTTAATGGCTGGGTATGTTGTTATCCTTTTTGATTAATTAATTTGACATACCTGTTGATAATTGTGAAAGTATAGGCAACATTATGCAAAAAAGCTTTACATTTGTGGGGTTCATCAGTAAACTTTCTAGAAGTGCCTGTTTTCCAAAATGCCAACGTGGGCTTTGAGGCTTTAAGCACCAGAGGCAGTGCTAGGAGTAACGTATTAGAAACCGCTGGTAGGACCATTGTGCTTCTTAATGTGGGAGGGCCATATTATCAAGCAAGGGCGATACATTATCGCCGCTTTTATCAGCAGGAAACTGCCGCTAAAGCGGCGATAATGGGCTTGATAATATGCCCTTGTGAATTCCCATAGAAGCCCAGGTTAACACCAGAACCCGGGCTTCTATGGGAATTCACAAGGCATATTATCAAGCCCATTCCTGCCGATAAAAGCGGCGATAATGTATCGCCCTTGCTTGAAAATATGGCCCTTAATTCCTCTACTACTTCATAACTTTGAAAACGTATTTAAAAGGAAAGGTCTTTCTTGTTGTGTGATTTCTAGGTTGTCCTGACCTTTGAAATCACCCGCACTATGGCTTGCAGTGAATTAATGGCAGAGTCCATATCTCGCAGGTTGACCTTGCAAGTGGCTGGCGCTCTGCTAGAGGGGGACTAGTTTGAGAGGGACTCTGCAAATGTTGCACCAATCTCCTCCCTGCCTGAGCAGACCTGTGAACAAAGATATGTAGAAAGAGAGTCTCTACCAGGACCTGGGCAGGGTCTAAAGAAAGTAAGGGAGACAGACAGAAGACAATATTGTTGCGATACCTCCTCTACTGGGTTCCTACAGGTTGGTATTGACGATTAGTTGACTTGTTCGCGCTATAAAACTTTATAAATAAATAAAGCCATCAGTAGAAGAAGGGGATCTTGAAATCATAGAATGTTCTTCAATATACAACAATGTATGCTTAATTATCACAGTAATTTCAAGCAGTGTATGACTTACTCAATGCTCCATATAGCAGGGCCATATAGTTGGCGAACCCTAATGGTAACAGGAGACTTTTTCCAAGTTCAGGTGCACAGGAGGCAGCAGTGTGTTTGGCAAGATGGCACTATCCGTTGGAAATACAAAACGGAGGGAGTCACAAAACACACAGAGAAAAAACAGGAAGTGGGAAGGGGAATAACAAAGGTGCAAGAGTGTTAACGGTGAAAATACTGGATTGAATCAGAACCTTAGTTAACTAGTTGTGAGGCACAGACTGATTTCCATTGTGCTTCTTAAGGTCATCCCAATTCGCTGACCTAAGGACAACCATGATTGGTTCTTGGTTTCGGGTGGCCTACCAATCACTCCATCTGATCCCCAGTCTTCACAGGCCCAACTTCCACCGCCTTCATTTTCACCCTTTTCACTATGTCCAGTGTGTTAATGTAACAGATTCTTTTCTTCCTTTTGCTAATCTCAGACACCTGATTACCTGTCTCCTGACAGCCTCTCTCGCCTTTTCTGGATAGAGATCTCTGCCCTGTGCTGGCGATCTCTGCATATAGATATAGGATTTAGTAGTACATTTGAGAAGGATAAGAGGGAGAGGTTGAAAGTGGGAAATAAATCTTGCAAAATAGTTGAGGTTAAGGGAAATTTCAAGAGGAGTTTAAGGAGTGACATACTAATACAAAACACACACCCTGTAGGAAAATTGATTATTTTTTGTGGTGGGTCTCATTTCAAGGAATAATAACAAATATGTGAGAATGAATTGTCAAAGTGACCTGAACTCAACCCCTGGGAACTGTGGCACAGAGCAGACAGGTTTCACTTAGGGCAACGTGCAAAGTATATATGCAGTACTGTAGAGAGTTGTTTCAGGAGTTTGTCAAACATGTATATACCTCTGATAGAATTTGATGTTTTAAGGATTCCTAATTCTAGGAATGTTGATGTTTAAGATTTCGTGCTACAGTATTTTCATCACTTTCACAGCAACGATTCATGCAAGTAATTTAAAAGATAAAAAAGGTACTGTGCAACTTTATTAACCTTTTTAAAAAATCAACAGCGCAATATTCACATTCTGATGCGCGTACAGCTTCAATTACTCTGTGCGCGCCAGAGTGTAATTTCGGGGAAACATAAGTTAAATAGTACTCTTATTTACCGTTGACCCTGCGCACCGTTTGCTCACTGCTTACATTAAAAAGTGCATCCATTCAAAGATGCGCGGACGAGTTGTAGATTCCTTGGGGGAGCGCTCTTCATGATGCCTGGGTGCTGACGCCTTCTATTGCAGTAGAGATGTCTCTCACGCATTGTGTCATCACGTGATTAAGGATCATCACGCTTCCCCGTCATCACATTTACACGCTCCAGTGGCCATCTTTAATTTCACATTTATCGTCTTTACAGCCTATTTGAACGTGTTGAACCGGAAGAATTTATTGCAAGTTTCTTCTGAAGGGAATGTTGTTGGTGCTTTTCTTCCGTGATTAGCACACGCTGCCACATCGGATTTTCTCACTTTTGATTCAACTGTGACATTTTAATTAATGTATTCCCTTTTTCAGTACTGTGAGCATTTTTTTAGTGTTATTTGCTTTTCATATTATTGCACCAATATTATATGATGCTTTATATTTTACATTCTACATAATTACATTCTACATAATGGCTTCATCTTCCTCCAACAATGTAATGCAACCTTCACCTTTTTTACAGAACCCTGGTAAGGCTATAGGGCCTTGGCATTAATGGTTTAGGATCTTTGATAATTATTTAGAAGCTATTGATGCTACAAAATATTCTGCTTGAAGAAAAAAGCACTATTTGTTCAATCACTTAGGTAGTGCATGGGTTTGATAACTTTCCTGTAGTTCCTGCACCATCAGGTGATGAAACATGGAATGTATTTTCTGAGGCTTAAGCTAGACTTGGTAAAAACTACGTTGATGAACCATCGGTCATGGTTGAAAGGCATGTCTTCTTTAAGCGAAAACAAACACAAGATGAATTAATCGAAGATTATTTGGCTGTTCTGTGTGTATTGGCAGCTAAATGTCAATTTGCTTCATACTTGGACACAGCCTTGCGAATTGGTTTTCAACTGTTCTAATAAAAAAATTCAGGAGCGCAACTTAACATGCAAAAATCCATTGCTTGAGGAAGTAATGGATATTGCTAGGAGCATTGAACGATCTGTTATTTCATCTAAAATTTTAACACAAGACTTTGCTAGTAAATCTTCTAACAGTTTAGATCTCACACACGTTCCTATCAATAGTAAAGGTAATGAGCCAGTTGTTAATGTGTTTTCTACGAAATTTAGACCAAATTTCAATGTGGAAAAAAGGGCTCTTCTACAGATGTGGTTCTAAGAATCACATGGGCAATAATTTGAGTTGTCCAGCACAAGGTAAGAGATGCAACATATGTAAAAAGATTGGCCATTTCAATACTGTGTGTAGATCAGCTAAATATAAGAAGAAAGTTAATTCCATTGATGTTGATGAGGATGAATTGTGTCAGGCCATGAGCAACACTTTGTCTACCATTGAAGTTAACACCTTACATGAAGATATTAAAAGATGCAAAGGCCCTTTTTGCAATGTATCTATTGGACCAATTGACTTACAGGTTATGGCTGATTCAGGCTCTCCTATCATGATACTTGATGTTAAAACTTTCAACAAATTCTGGTCTAAAGTTATGCTTAAACCAACAGATGTAAGCCCCATATCATTTGGGGAATTCGATATCATCATGCACGATTATTGTTCAGATTCAATCATTTTTAAAGGGAGAGTTATTTACACTAAAGTATACGTCACTGTTAATGGTTGTGATATTTTAGGTTGGCAAGATCAAGTGAATTTAGGAATTATTTTGAAACCAGGACATCCAGAACCTGTCGTCTTGGGTGATTTGCGAATTTTGTCTGTATTACATGACACTGTCAAACTCATGATGATGCTGTGTTAGAGACTTTACTTTCTAAATATGCTAGTGTGTTTTCCAACAAAGTTGGTTTGGTTAAAGGCTTCCAACACAACATTAAAGTTAAAAAACAATGCTATCCCAGTGATTAAAAAATGCAGACCCATGCAGACCCATCCCTTTGTTATCCAGAGAGGATTTAAAGAAAATGCTTGATGATTTAAGTTCTGGCGAGATCCGTTTATGTGTGGATTTAAGGGCTCTGAACCGCAATATAGTAGAAGATTGTCATCCCCTGCCCCGTATTCAGGAAATGTTGGCTAATCTGGGAGGTAGTAGGTATTTTACCACAATAGACTTAAAATCAGCGTACTCTCAGATCCCACTCTCAAAAGAATCACAACCCTTAACCACATTTGTTACTCCTTTTGGGGTCTATATGTATAAATGTTTGCCCTTTGGACTAGTGTCCGCTGCTAGTGTTTTTCAAAGCTTGATGGACCAATTATTTTCACATATCGATGGTATTCAAGCGTTTCAAGATGATATCTTGATTCACACTGCAACTTTGGAATCACATTATAGTCTACTTGATACAGTTTTACAGAAGTTAGAGAATGTAGGTATGACTATTAACAAAAACAAATGTACATTTATTACTCAAGAGGTCGATTACTTAGGGCACAATATTTCTGTTAGTGGCATAAAACCTAAAATATCATTGATCAATGCTATCTAGGATGCTCCCAGAACTCAAGATAAAGATGCGTTAAGAGCATTTTTAGGACTTAGCGATTATTATGCTTGTTTTGTTTAAAGTTACGCTATAATTGTGCAACCTCTTAGAGACTTGTTAAAAACAAAACAAAATATATTTGGTCTGATGTAACTCAACAATCATTTGATTCAGCCCAAAAAATTATTTTGGAAGCACCAGCGATCAGAGCCTTTACTCAAGGTCAAAGTACTGTCCTGACCGTTGATGCCAGCTCGAAAGGTTTAGGTGCAGTGTTGAGTCAAATAATTGATGGTCAAGAATATACGGTAGCGTTTGCTTCCAGAACTTTAAGTGGTGCTGAGGCTAATTATAGCACAATTGAACGGGAGGCTTTGGCATGCTGTTGGGCCGTTGAAAAATTTAGGATGTACATTTTGGGTTGTAGGTTCCAACTGTTTACCAATCACAAACCCTTAATATATATGCTAGGGGATAGTTGCTCTAACAAAGCTTCTTCCAGATTGGTCAGACTTTTGGCTAGATAGCAAGAGTTTAACTTTGAGATAAATACATACCAGGTGGTAAAAACATCAGGGCAGATTGTCTGTCACTTATTCCTTTGGAGGGTGTAGAATTGGGTAGTCCAATTAAGGATAAAAACACTGATGTCGTTTTCACCATAAATGATTTGACACATCCTAGTAAGCTTACTGAGGAAGAATGGATTGCTAGTGATAGGGATGATCTTTGCCTTGGTAGAGTGAAGAAGTTTTTAGTTCAGGGGGGCCTTGCGATAGAAGCTTGTCTTTGCAAGACAAGTGTTATTCACAAGTGGCAGCAGAATTGTCTATAGTGAATGGCGTAGCAGTTCGAGAAGACAAAATTGTACCACCTGAAGGTCTAAGGAGTAAAATTGTTTCCCTTGCCCATGAAGGACATTTAGGAATTTCTAGCACAGTTGGGAAAATAAAAGAAATGTGTTGGTGGCCAGGCCTTGATAGTCAAGGCTTTCGTGGATAAGGGCCCAGAATGTTTATGTTCCGATAAACATTGGCGTACATCCAGTACTCCGTTGTGTCCCGTCGAATGGCCAAAACTTCCCTGGCAGAAGTTGGGATTGAACTTTTCAGGTCCTTTTAATTTGCTTGGGAGCGATAATAGATTTTTGATTGTTATTATTGATTATTTTTCTAAGTGGCTCTCTTTTTCTTTTGTGAAGAATTCTGATTCCAAATCTGTCAATTACGTTTTTACAATGTTTATTTTTGATTGAAGGTCTTCCAAGTGAAATTGTGACTGATAATGGGACTCATTTTGTGTCAAATGAATTTGAGAGTTTTATGGGTGATATTTCTGTTAATCACATTTAAGTGCCTTTATATAGTCCAGCTTCAAATGGTCTCGTCGAAAGAGCGAACAGGTAATTAAAAGAAGGGGTGAAAACAGCTATAGCAAACAATCTATATGTGTTTAAGTATATGAGTGAAAAAGTGTGGAGTTATAACACAACTCCTCATTCTACCACAGATGTTTCTCCATATTTGTTGTTAAGAGGTAGAACACCTATTTCACTGTTTAGCCCATCATGGCTGAGAGACAAATTAGATAACACCAATTCTAATACTGTTGATTTGACTAAAGTTAGAGAACATGTGAAAGAAAACAAAGAATGTATAAGAAGAAAACATGTTAAAATAACCTCTTTAGCTCCTGGTGACTGGGTTCTTATAAAGCAACCCATTAAAATTTGCAAAGGGCAATGTACATTTTCAGAACCTGCAAAAATTGTTAAGATGTCTAAAATGGCTGTTATGTTACAGAATCAAGGTTGGTGGAATCGAAATGCTGTAGTAAGACTTACTGAGGGACAAGCTAATATAATCTGTAAAAGAATCAAAACGCAAACCAATTCTGATTGGTTTGACATTGGTGATCTCATTTATAAGCATGACAGTTTTGCTGACACTACTAGTTCTCATCATTCTATGGGCAATAGGGGAGAAGGTGATGCTGATAATGTTTCTTCTCCTCCTGTTTCAGGTCATGTGGAAAATTTGTCAAATAATGTTACAGGATCAGGGGATAATATGCAGGTCAGGAGTAGTTCCCGTATCAGAACTTCTCGTTTTCCTTCTGATGACTTTATTTATTATTAAAATGTATTTATTTATTTATTATTATTATTATTATTATTATTATTATTATTATTGTTGTTGTTTTTAAAAAACATGTTGGTTATAGGAAAGGGTGTGTGTAGAGAGTTGTTTCAGGAGTTTGTCAAGGATGTATATACCTTTAATAGAATTTGACGTTTTAAGGATTCTTAATTCTAGGAATGTTGAGAGTGCATTTTTCAGATTATACCTGATGCTCAACTAGATATGTCGTGGGTTTCTTCAGTGGAAATAAAGCTTCCAGATTTATAAACTACATCCTTGTGTTTACATTTTCCTTTTATTGAAGAAGCGATTCCAACAAGTACCAAAACAGTAATTAAGCCAGAATGCATACTGATAAAAATCTCAAACCGAATTTGAAAAATAGAGTGAAATGTAATATATAAAATTAAACCAAAATTACAAAATAATCCAATAAGGGGACCTGGAGATATGCATTTTCAAAGTGTTAAATAGGAATAGCGCCAAAAAGCACAAAGTGCCAATGATAGTCAATAATTGCAGTAAACCGGGGCCTAGACACAATTTGAAGTTGACTGAGATGGAGTGCAGCTTGGATACAATGACAAGTTTCATCCTGGTTAAAGATGTCACCTTCTAATTTAGGGGCCGATTCTGATGTCGGACGGGACATCGGTCAGGAACTGGAACTGAACGGCCTCTTGTCATCGGTTTCAGACTAGCAAGTACAATGCGAGCGAACCCTGTTTTGTCGCAATCCTATACTTAACAATGGGAGCATATCTAAAACAACAGGAGTGTAACCCGTAAACCGAGTAGAGATTAGGGTAGGTATGTGGAACAAACAGCAATATCTCAACTGGTGTAGCTAAGGAGGACAGTTAGGTATATAAGTCAGAAACTTTACATGGGAGGACAGACTAGGACACTCTTGGTAGATTTTTAGAATGGGCATACCAGCCGCGGGCCGTGGAGGGAGTTACGGTGGGGCAGGGAGGCGGGGAGGAGGAGGGGCAGGGTGGAGGGTGCTAAAAACAGGTATATGGATCATTGCAGGTAAGTACACAATTTAATTAATAAAAACGAAATTCGTAGCGCGCACAGCATTGCTTTTTGCCATGCAGTGCGCGCTACGAATTTCGTTTTATTAATTAAATTGTGTACTTACCTGCAATGATCCATATGCCTGTTTTTAGCACCCTCCACCCCGCCCCTCCCCCTCCCCGCCTCCCTGCCCCACCGTAACTCCCTCCACGGCCCGCGGCTGGTGCATACAGCATCATATATTTGAAAACAACGGATAAATTACAATAATAAACATACAGTTATAACAGCACTGTAGGCTAAAATGTGTGAACAACCCGAATTGACATTGGCGCTTGAATGTTAAAGTGACACAAAAAGTGGAGATGCAAGTGACAATTGGTGAACAGAGAAAAAGAACGGAGCGAAATGTGAGCAATAATGTACAGTGAATGGGGTGGTTCCAGACATTAATGTACGGTTCACAAAAGAATTGAGAACGATTTAGTTAGAACCACGAAGGCTGCGCATTTAGTTGTGCTGAAGGGTCGGCGGCATTTCGATCCAATGATTCTGGATCATCATCAGGATGGGGTTGTCAATTAATCGCAGTGCTGTAATAAGGAAGGGAGAAGGATCGGGAATTATTCCCGACCCTTTTCCCTTCCTTATTACAGCACTGCAGGAATTATTCCTGACCCTGTGATGCTGTATGCACATTCTAAAAATCTACCAAGAGTCTCCTGGTCTGTCCTCTCGTGTAAAGTTCCTGACTTACATACCTAACCGTCCTCCTTCGCTACACAAGTTGATATATTATTAACAATGGGAGCATGCATTCTGAATGGAATGCATGCTGGAATCATTAAGTGCAGAGGTGCAGTTCATCCCTTCACCTGGAGGCAGGCACCCCAAGGTGCCTGCCACCGGGTGCAGAGATCAACAGGGGGCACCAATGGTGCACCCTAAGCTGCCATTCGGTGGGCCACACCCATGGGGGCCCTGCTGTAGGCCCCCAAAGACAGTTTCCCACTGTCCTTCTGTGTCAGAAAGGCCGGTATAGAAAGGCAATGGGAATCTGCCATCGACTCTGGGGGCGTACTGAAATGTTTCTGGATGGGGGATGGGCTCTCTGAGCCTGTCGGAAGCCATCTGGAAAAATGAGTCAGATTCCTTTCCGATCGAGCCCATCAGAATGGCTCGGTCGGAAAGGAATCAGAACAGGCAGGTACGATGCAGTTAGGATGGCTCCGACCGTGGGTCGGAGCCATTCTAACTGCATCGGATTTGGGCCCTTAGTCTTTTAAGTCCCAATGCACCAAGGGAGCACACTTACAAAGCCTTGAAGGACCTCAAAGGAGGCACACACAGACTCACTAGTAGAAGCCAATAGCAGGGCCCTGTTCATGTCCAGTTACCACTGGTGAGCTGGGTACTTCCAGAATAAGGCCTTGTGCAGTCTGTTATCTCTGGTAGCCACAAAGGAGATAATCCTGCTAACTCTAGGATTACACTTCTTTGTCCTGGTTAAAAAGGGAGCAGGCCCAGTCCTTCAGGTTCCCCTCAGTTCACAGACAGCAAGTACAGTCCTCCTGTGATTTTCTGCATGCCAAGAAAGGGTTCTCAAGAGGGTGCCTGGGGATGCAACATCTAAGTCTGGCACTAGCTTGTGGATAAGTGGGACTCCTGCCCCTCCCTAACCAATAGGGTAAAAGTTACCAGACCCTAACCTACCTAATTTTGCAGTAGTTTAGGCTTGCCTTACTGCAAACAGGCCTGGAATGCAATGTGTCAAGACATTTTCAAGATGGTGAAAGTCTTCAGCTACATTAAACGTGGGCTCTGAGGACTGGGGAGGTATGTGCACAATGACAAAGTTATTGCACTCCCACATCTAACATTAAAACCCAGTTTGAGGCAGGCACTATACTCTTAACAAACCCAGAGACAGACGTCTGGTAATATAAAAGCAGGGTCCCTCAGCAACCAGACAGGGGATCCACAAGAATTGTCTTTGCATCCTGTTCTCTCCCTTTCAGTGCACCTCAAGTGTTATAAGTAGCTCAATAGACCTGTTGAGCAGGATTTGAGACTTTGCGATCAAAGGGAGGTCCACAGCCCCCACCCTGCATATTTGGGTGGGCTCCAAAGAGTCATCTCTGCCCACTCAGATCAGCCTATAGTTTGATCCTGGGAGGCATTACTCACTTTTTTCACACATATTCAAGGCTGAACACATACTGAGAGCAGACAGAGGTGAATGCTAATTAACCTTCTGACTGGTCAAGCAGGTAAAAGGTAGCTTTCTAAAAGTTACTTTTCTCCAATTTCATCATTGTATTGGATTTTTAATAAAAATTAGAACATTGAAATGTTGAGAGCGCCTTTAAAAGCAATGGAGTGCTCCAGGCTTTTAATGGCTGGTAGAAGCCCAGAGAATAAACATTTCAATGTTTATCGAATGCCTCACGCTGCCCGAGGGGATTTCAACCCCCTCAGGCTCCATGAGGCCTTTATTTTACAAATTAGAACATCCTGCCCTCTAGGGATGGAATGTTCTTATAGCCTTAGAATCCTCCGCAGTGGGCTCTACTGGCCATTGAAGGCTCGCTCCCTTGTTAAAGGCCCTTGCCTTCAGCTAAAGCCTTTAACGCTGGCGCGGACCTTTAAAGGCCGGTAGACCCAGATACAGCAGGCTCTAAGGCTATATTGAAAGTAGTGGTTTTATTATTTTTCTAGTTGGTTTCATTCCTGACACAAGGTATTACTATTTTAATCTGTACTCTGATAGTCTACATAGGACAACTAGACATGCCACAATGAAAATACATTTTTGGCCCTTTCCACTGTAGGGACATGGCGATGTTAATTTTCTACATGACCCACTTTTAAATGCCATGCACCATACCTTGTGGGCTACAAAAGTGACTAACTGATATCTGGAAGGGAGGTTTTTAACCTGTGAGAATGGATTATTTTAGCAGGGCGTACTGCAGATTTAAACAGCAGCAGTCAGGCCATAATTGTAGGATGGAAGCCATGTTTTCCTTGTGACACTAATGAATGGCACAATAAGTGTCACTGCCCACAGGTGATATTTGACTTCCAGAACCTGGGTTCACTTTTTACACTCTATACCAGGGACTTTCTGGCAAGATAAAAGTAACAATTAGGAATAATCCAATTCAACAATGTTCAAAGGGGGAGTACAGGCACATTACTACTGGTAAGCATGAGCAAGGTGCACAGAATTCTGAAGTCAGCAAACACAAATAGGGTCAAGCAAAGACAAAAAATACAGGGAAAACATGCAACAAAGGCTAATTTCCCACACACCCACTTAAGAGAAACACAATTTCAATTTGCAAAATACAAACTTAAATCTACTGTAGCAGTACTACTGACAAAACAGGCTCAAATGCATCCTATCCCAAACTTGCACCACACATAACCAACCAATTGTAGTGCAACACCCCCCTAGAAATAAATGGAGTCAGGCAAAAACACTAACACATAGGGACATTTATAAACTAATTTAAATTAAATAAAATGTAAATCAACTTTATTGAGATAACACCTATATGCATAATAATGTTTAAATAATATATATCGTACATTATAAAATATTTTCAAAAACAATTACATCATAATTAAACTAAAACATAATTTGCTTTCAAGATTGTGACACATTATTTACAAATTATACTGCAAGGAATGGAGGAGGAAACAATTCTATTTTATTTAAATAAAAATATAACTTAAATAAAAATAAAATAATGCACTTAAAATATTAAAATATGTTACGTTTTAGTGCAGGTGTGTGGTTCCTTATTACTGTGATAGTCCTCTGTGAATAGGAGTTAGGGAAATGTGTTTGAAATGTTTTAATTTAACAAATAAGTTACCTTAAAAAAAATTACATAAATATAATTTTTGAAATATTTGCTATTATTTTCTATTAGGTCTTCGGCCCAATGCCAGAGATCTCCATATAAAAAGGAAAGTTACCCACAGTAATTTATTGATCGCCAATTCAGTTGTAAAATTCCAACACTCATATGAGGGGATGGAGACTCTTAAATCTACATCTAGTTGTAAGTCTACACATGCAATGGTGAATTGCATCCATGAGGAGATTTATACCTAAGTATCAATGTAAATTTACATGAGAGGAGATTATGCAAACTTACCTTTGCGAAGTAGGGACAATTACCTAGTGAATGGTATTTTTTAGAAACGCAAATCCCTTGGATAATGATTGTAGGTGAAATTTTACTAATTAGAAATAATGCCTAATGTAGAGATGGTTGAGTTAGCATGACTAGGCTTTTTTGAATATATCAAATTTCAAAGATAATAGAGATACACTTTTTGACGAGTTATTTCATAACAAAAGTAGTTTAAATGTTACTACTTCTGCAAGGAAGGGGGAAGGCTCAAAATCAAAATTCCAAAAGTTGGAGAGGGTATGCAAGCAGGAGGCATCCAAATGGTGGGATGCCACTGTACTAAAAAAGTATATCGAAATGAAGCAAGTCCCACGTGGACTGAGAGGCATCATTTTTCCATCATTTGATGACTTAAGCGAAGACCTATTATTGGGATGGAAGGACTTACTTTCTAGCTCATCATAAGGAATGATGTCAATTTTAATTAAACATGCACAGAGGAAAAGGTAACAGTTATTGTTGGAGATCCAAACAGTGGTGGAGGATATTAGCCAGATTAACTTGAAAGAAGCAATTGAGAAAAACTACAAAATTCTAGATGAGGTACTTGCTAAACATCAAATTTATCTAAAAGAAAACAAGTCTTGCAAACTTAAAAGAGATGACAATGACTATAGAACAGGACGCATGCTTATGTTTGCATGCAAATTTGATAATATTCAGCTGAATCCCCAGAAAGACAACTCCAATTTGGGTGATCAGGCAAGTGGAGTGTCCAACAGTGAGTCTGACATCTCGAGTATCAGAAGTGACAATAACGAAGGACCAAGTACTAGTCTAACTACAGGGAAGTCGAGAGAAGACCTTACATCTGATTCTTTTTTAAGGGAGGTGGAAAGATTCTGAAAGGGAAACATGGCAGATTACAACAAACACCAAAATGTACCCGCAGGACCAGGAGGGGCTACAATAGATCAGTCAGAACTAGGAAAGGAGGGATACAGAACCATGTTGAAAATTATGAACAAATAGATTTGACACATGAAAGAGATGAATTGATTGATATAGACAATGTGCTTAGTAATGATAAAACTGTGGAAATTGCAATTGTGAATATTTCTCAGCATGTTTTGAGTAAAGATTAAATAAAGTTACTGTCTACAGTTTTCAACTTCTGTCCAGACTCTAAACCTGATTTTAACCAGATGAACATTGATGTTTTTAAATTTGTACGGAATATAAGGGTGAAAAAAGGTTTTGCTCTCAATCCCAAGGTTACAGGAGACATACCACCTACACATAGAGCACCTAGTGATAGGACCATTCAAGACATTTATATCATACACACTTATTGCCATAAATGAAGATGAACATGGTACACCAACAATACCACACATTCTGTTAGATTTAGATATTGCTTCGGATCTGAGTACTGATAGTGGCTTCAAGCCCAAATCCATCTTTCTACCGCCATTAGGTAGTGACAATTTGATGGAAACCTTTCCTCGACTGGTAACTACAGACCTGTATGCATGGGAAGATACATACAAACTTAAGACTCCACTGAGAAAGGACAATCTGACAAGTGGTGAAAGACATGCTTTACCGGAATTAAGTCAACTTCCCGATTTGATCTTGAAAGAGACTGACAAAGGTGGAAATCTAGTACTTATGAATACCAGTGACTATTTAGCAGAAATTGACAGACAGGTAGCTGACACTAATGCTTATGTTGCTCTCACCTCAAATCCAATGAAATCTATTACCCTTTTTCTAGAGAGCAATCTCAAGAGATGGCGGGAGCTTGGCCTTATCAATGATCAGGAATTGAAATATCTGTTTACTCCTAATCCGGTGGCACCATGCATATATATTTTACCAAAAATTCATAAACCAGGAGGTTACCCTCCTGGTAGGCTACTAATTTCGGTATTGGTTCCCCCACTGAACACATCTCTGAGTACATTGACCAATTCCTCCAACCCTTTGTTAGAAATTTACCATCAACTATCTTGGATACGAAGGACTTACCTAATCAATTAAGTGACTTCAACTGGACTGAGGACTGTTGTTATGTAACACTTGACATTAGCTCCCTCCAAACTTCTATTCCTACTAGTGTGGGGCTGGAAGCAGCTAAAGCTTTCTGTCAAAAAGAGATGCTTACTTGTGGGAACATACAACAATGTTACTGGATATGATTACCCTGGTCCTGGAGAACAATGTTTTCCTACACAATGGTACCTGATACACACAACACCAAGGGGTGGCCATTAGATCAAAATTTTCTCCTTCGTTTGCAAATTTATTCGTAGGCTGGATGATTTTTTTTTTATCTGGTATAAATGTCCTGACTTGTTGATCAATCATGTAATCTATTGGGGTCGTTATATAGACGACGTGTTGTTAATATGGACTGGAAACACAGAACAACTAAATGACTTTTGCTCGTTTCTCAACTCAAACACATATAATATCTGCTTTACTTATCAGTTTAACAAGGAGGAGCTCACCTTTCTTGACCTGAGACTGTATACCAAAGAAGGTTCCATCTTATCTGCCCTATATAAAAAATCAACTGCGTGCAATGCTGTTCTGCATGTGGACACTTCCCATCCCAGATCACAAATCAGTTCCCTATCATTTGGAGAACTCACACGTTTGAGACACAATTGTAGTGAGGACGTGATCTGTAAGAAGGAAGGGAAAGATAAAATCAGTCGATTCAAAGCCAGGGGATACAATAGCAAGATACTCAAGAAAGCTGAAAGGAAGGCATTTGGAATAAACCGAAGCCAGTTGTTGACATATAAAACAAAGTCAAAAAAGAGTAGTAAATACAAAGAGAGAATTTCCCTGGTAACCACATACAATTTGTCCAGTAATATGCTTTAGAAAATACTTAACAAACATAGGCACATCCTACAGGTGGACTCAGTTATCAACAAAATAATAGTTGCGAAACCCAACATCATTTATGAACGTGGCCAAACCTTGAAGAATATTCTTAGTTCAAGCTTCGATAATCCCCAAAAACACAGAAGGGACACACAATGACTGGGCCCGCCTCCGGTTGGATTCCATAAATGTGGCCATTGCTATGTCTGCCCCCACACTTTGGAAAAGATCAAATGTTTTAAATACAACTCCCATACAGAGTAAAAAATCAATTCATTCATGATCTGTAATACAAAATTCATGGTATACTGCATTGTGTGTATATGTAAGAACAGCTTTGTGGGTAGCATGATTAGACCGGTGAAAGAAAGGATACAGGAGCATTTACGGGCGATTTGAAATGGAAACACAAGTTATCCTTTAGCTGTACATTTCAATGCAATGCATGGCCCTGCTGAACTGTCTCTTGTTAAATTCCATGGGTTGGAATCGCTTACAGGCAATCCAAGAGGAGGGGATAAAGTTCACTGGCTACGTAAACTGGAGGCCTCTTGGATCTGTAAATTGAGAACAGTAGATCAGGGTCTTAATATCGATAAAAAGATTTATGTATTTCTTAGAGATTGCGTTTTTTGGGTGGGTGACAACCCGTATATATCCTCTGTTTGTCAACAGCAACTTAAATAATGTTAGAATTTACCAGCAATATCTAGCTTTCAAAATGTTCTCAGTACATTACATCTGCATGAGATATTAGAAACCCCAAATTGTACATATTGGAGAGCAAATGTTGGTATCTAATGTATAAATCCTATGTGCCTGTTTGTTTTTCTTTCTTTTTCAAGTTGATACATCTGTTGGACGGAAACTGTGTCCTGGCAATATATTAATTGTGATTTGTGGTATCGTCTTACTGTATACAATTGGTATATCTACTGCAAGGCAGTTTGAAAATATGCAATATTCATCTGAGACTCGATATGAAATGCTTTCTTACTGCCACCCTCTACATGGGTCTGTTTTATTATGTTTTTATGCACCCCTCTTTTCCACTAATACTATGTACTTTGTATGCTGTCTCGAGAAGGATATTTTCTAGTCTCTCCTACATTGTCCTTGGGAGCGAGTATGCACACTCATTTCTCTACATGGGTCTATTTAATTATGCTTCCATGCACCCTTCATCCGCTAATACTATGTCCTTTTTATGGTGTCTTGATTAGGATCACTTCTAGACTCTCCTGCATTGTCCTTGGGAGCGAGTATGCGCACTCTCTTCTCGTAACGTAATTTCGCACTTTTCCATTCTAATGCTACTGCATCTTACCCACGTATATTTCAGATACTGATTGTTGCTCTTTAAACATTTTGTTACAGATTGCCATTATGAATATTAATATTTGTGCTGAGACATTTATTGTTGTTATATCTGTTTTTAACCGCCATTTCATAGACTTTCTAAGGTTATAAACACATTATATTTGAGGTACGCCTGCAGATATTTAGAGAGGTAATCGCTCTCTGGGGATAGGTTGTGTTACGACAATGTTGAGTCTTTAAAGCATAGCGAAACTACAAAAATGGCCGAAATGCATTTCTGAAATAGATGCATTACTTAAACAAGTCACATCATGTGATTGAAGCTCGAGAGATACGCTTCGTTAACTTAATGTCGTTCTCTCTATGGCGGGCTCACACTACCTCTCGGAATGTAAGCTGGAAGTTGTTTCAATTTGGGTGAGTTTTGGATGCGCTAGACCATTTCGAGACTGTTACCAGGCTTTTGAGGTGCTACTTTTACAGCATATGGTTGTTGTTTTGTAGATTTTGTCTGATGTACGCTACCTTTAAGAGGCTTTACTATATGGCTTCCATTCGTTTATCATAACAAATTTTCAGCTCACCTGTCCCGTAACAGAGTAAGTTTTAACTAAACTCATTTGACAATTGTATTTGGAGTCTTATTTAGTTGTCTATCATCTTACTATGATATTACTCTGTGATCTGTGTAAGTCTTATCTGTCGCTACAGTCTGGCACCTAGGATGACTAAGAAACTGCTATTCTTTATTTAACTTAGATGTTTTACTTTTTCCGTGGGTTCTATGCTACCTCGACTGACACATTGCGATATTAGAGGGTATACAATGCCTTTTGGTATTAGATCTTATTAACACCACAGCAATTTTTGGTTGTTTTGAAAAGGGTGTTGAGAAGTTACATTGCTTACCAATCAAATTTGCCTCTCTCCTAGTGACGTCCCTACTTTATTTCGATTAACGTATTTATATCGGAATTGCCTTGCACCTTCGGTATCTTCACACTAGAGAAGAAAAGGGTGTTTTCGCTGATCTCTTGTGTATACAATTATCATTTTAAGGTATTTATAGAATAGAATTTTCATTATAGATTTTCTCCGTTTGTTCCTTCACTTTTTTTGCTAATTCCTACACGGGTGCTTGGTTTGAAATTTTGGTCTATAAATAAATGTTCTATTCATTTTTCCTATGTTTCACCAATTAACTGTTTAAACATCTCATTGCGTTTTGGGTATCTTGTACGACACTGACCACTATTCTTCCATATGTGGCATTGTATTACACGTATGTTGGGATTTAGTTATGTTGGGTACTTTTCATTTGTGCACTTGTTCACTTGGAGCCTTTGACAATGTAGATTGCAGTAAGAATTTCCTCTTGTTCTGACATTTAAGATCTTGTCATACTGTTTTGCCAACAGCCTTGAGAAAGTTGTCTATCGACGAAACAAGTGTCGGCTGTTTGTCTGTTATACCTCCATGTCAACATTTTGGAGATCAAGATTACTGTATATTGATTGTCTCATCCATTGCTTTGTCTGGAATTAAATACATCACTGACTAATGATAGTCAGTTAAGACTTTGTTGTGATGTGCTCTGTTTAAAATTGTAATGACTAGGCTTTAGTTAGCCTGCATTGACAGCTATTCCTATTGGTAGAAATATTAGTTCATGTTTATTTTACAAGAGCAAGCCTTTCTCTCTAGATGTATGCCACTGTGTTTTTCAATTCCAGGAAAATCATTAAAAGGGAGCTTCATTCGGTGGTGTCTGTAATGCAGTATTTATGCTCTGTCAAGGCATCGGTGTTAAGGATGTCCCTTTATTCGGTAACTTTTCAAGGTTTCTTGCTGAAGTTCTCTGTATGTCACTCACAACATTCCTTATGATGCCATAACATGACATGTGCAGCTTCTGTACTCTGGAACCCTTACAAAAACTGCTGTATTTTGAAGATAAGCAAGTTCATTATTGGTTTCCTTAGAAGGCAAACGGAACTAATATATGTATTGATATTATACTTAAGCTTTCTTTGGCTTTCTAACTGAGCAGACTCTACACCAGCCTCCTTACTGATTTATACTTAGTTCTTTCTATGGGTTTTCTTCACGGGCTGACCTTATGTTAATCATTTTAAAGAATAATGTTTTGAATATTTTGCTTTATACAAATTCCTAACGACTAATTCATTGCGTTTTGCTCTTTCTAATGATTCTATTTTAGCATAAACCTATAGGGTTTGAACCTTTAATCCTTTCTTGCACAGGTTTGTTATTAGTCGCGGAATAGTCTTACGAAGGCTCATAATGGGTCTGACAAAGACTCAGATTTATCTATTACTGAGCATCGTACACCTTAATTAGTTAATTAGAGAATCAACAATAACATGCCAGAGTTCCTGTTCCCTATGTATATCACGTTTCTGTTCCCAGACTCCTCTGAAAGGAATAGTTATATCCCAGACCAATGGTTCTTAAACGTATGACTGTTGTGGACCCCCACTGAATAATTACTGGAAACCAGGGACACCACTTAGAGATTATTGGAAGACGGGGACGCCCAGCCTAAACAATTTCTATGACTTGAACCTTAAAATAATACACAAAAAAACAAAAACATGCATACACCCAAAAAATTCCCCAAATAATGAAATATTTAATTTAATTCACTATCAAATGTGGAAAAATGTCCACATTTTCAATTTTACTTCTTTTTGTCTATATACTTTATTAATGTTAACTTATTAATTGTAATATTGTTTAATTGTGTAAATCACTGACCCCTTGAAGAAGCCTTGCGGACCCCGAGGGTTATCCGGATCACAGATTAAGAATCACTGGCACAGATTGTATATCCTTTTTCAACATATGCATTAAAAAATTAAGGTGCATTATCATATTACATATTATTAATCCTAGAAAAGTACGCAACTCAGGTTTGTATGACTTAGATTACCGAACATTAGGGGGATATTTACAACAAAATGGTGGAATGCAGTGTTACGAAAAATTGTTAATGACACGCTCTGACATTTTTTTAACACAAGGATGCGCCGAATTTACAAAAATATGGCAAATCCCTCAATCCTCCTAGTGCTGGCGTTAAAAAACTGCCTAGCACCAGCACAGGCACCCTTTGCATCATGTTGCAAGGGTTCCTGCGCTGCAGGGGCGATTGTTTATGTGCAGGAAGGGACACCTTCCTTCACATAAACAATCTTTAAAGGCGATTTGCTGTTTCTATGTGTGCTGCAGAATACAAAACACATAGAAAGAGCAAAATACAGGGAGAAATAAAAAATTTGTCCTCGGATCGCCAGTCTAAGACCAGGTGTTGACTGACCGTAGATTTTGACGCTCAACCCCATATTTTGACAGAGTTTCGAAATAAGGAAACAGTTCTGTGAATTCAGATGTTACTTCTTGCAGATAATTAAACACAACCCTCTTGGTATCTGATATGTGTAAGAACCAGTCAGCACACCTATTATAACAGTAAATCAATTGGTAATTATCCGTGTGCAAATAAGTTCAGCATCATACACGGAAGCATAGGATTATTGACAGTGTCTAAATCCCATTTGCTGGCAAAAGGTCCTTATGAAACAATGTCATTGACATTAAGGTGGAACCTTTCGAGGCACCTGAACTGCCTTTGTTGGGCCTAGAATCTATTAGTCTAGTGCTTCCTAGAAAACACCTGTGTGAATGACTCCACAGTCCTGGTGGGCCCAGTTCACAATATGTCAATTGCAAAATTAAAATGAATACAAATTTCATATGAGAATGGGCCATACTGTTCTAAAGGGTATACTTGAAAAAGTAATGTTATCTTGCACAGCAGCGTGACCAGGTACTAAGCTGTTTGCGTGTTTTTTAGGTCGAGCCGAGCGCAGCGCGCTTGCGCTACTCTAGGAAATCGACCTCTTGGAATCACTTGAGCTTTTCAGCAAACTCGTGTGTGTGGAGTCTGATGAAAAGCTGAAGTGATTAACCATTGTGTGTGGCTTTCAAAATTTGAAAGTCTGCAGTTGCCTCCCCACAGGACAAAGGCATGCAGGACGGTTTGCCAGTGGTCAATGGGTGTGGTTTCTCAGACTCATTAAAAAAAACAGAAGTTGCTGATTTTCGGCACAGGAAGGAAGGCAGGAAATTCACAAAGTTTGGTGTGCCGCTGCCATGGCAATGAAGTCAACTTTTTCAGGTCTGGTAAAAAGCACTTTGTGGCGAAATAAATTCCCTTCAAGCGAGAGGCACTTCACACCCACTTAGAGACCAGGGGCTGTGGTCTGCCGCGTATTACATGGGATGTCTCGTGACGTGCAATAACACTGACTTCTATCAATGTACGTTTTTTCCACGTCAAGTGTTTTGTCAAACAGTGATCCAGATGTGGAGGTGTGCGTTCAGTTACCTTCTCTGCTGTCAAACGCCCTGTCAGCCATCTGTGCTCGGACGCGGCTTTTGACTGACAGGCCGGAGGGTGCCGAAGTACTTCTCAGTGGCCCCGTGACAGAGAAGGATCAGGTGGCAGGGGAAGAAGGGGACAGGGGGCTGCAGGCTCTTGGCAAGTCTTTGACATCAGACAAGATGGCATATACAGACCTGGATAAGTTTAGTTATGATGACTTTGCTTTCTGCCGTGGACAGTGGGAAACCTGGTACTTATCTTGGTCAGCCACCCTCACCCCTCAACCAAGCCATGGAGTTCCCATAACCTTACATAAATTCATCCTGAAAACAAACTTGACTACATTATATACCCCTTGCTAAAACAAAATAACTCAGGATGTAACTACGGAATGCATCAGCCACACAACCCCCATTTGATGATCTCTCAACTGATGCTTCCCCCCTTGTCAATTACAAAATGAACCCAGCATATGAAAAAGGTCTCTACATTTAGAGCGCGGTTTGTGGCACTTAAAAGAAGGGCAGGTTCCAGACCCTGGAATTCAAACAGGGAAACTTTTTTTCTAAACAGAGCTTTGCTTTTAGGTGAGACATTTATAGATCTGGTGTGGTGATCAAGAAAATAATTTGACTTATTGTGCTATGACATTCTCCGAGCTGCAATCGTCTGCACCAATTAGTTAAGAGGTATTCGGGTCGCAGATTTTGAATAATGAACAATGAGTTATGTCCATGTGCATGTATATATAGCTCGATGAAGTGAAGGCTTAGTTTCATCATGACATAGGTGACAGGATCTGAACTCTCGATACCAGCAATACATCTAGGGATACTCCACCCCCAAACAAACGTATTGGTAATTCCCCAAAGATAATATGAGACAGTCATTTCAGTAAATAAGATTGGGGGCCTATAAAAATGAGTGTTGACAGAACATTGGGTTGAGGAATACGCACGGGCAGGATATCATTGCTCTCATGTGCCAGTGACTGATGCTTCCGCCAGACATGTATTTAGTTAATTATGTTGCATTATTCAGTGCTGCAGTTTAGCTAGGTTGCAAGGCAAACAATAATAAACAAATAAATAACAAATATCTAAATACCAAGGATTACGCGAACCACATAGAATGATATCACCTCGGACAGTAAGTTTTGAATTACCTTAATATCGGTGATTATTTTAAAATCATATGCTACTTTATGGTTGCTGGGTAAAAGGAAACTTACCTTTAATTAATAATGATGTATATTATAATTTAATCTATATTAAATCTGCTGTAATGCTGAATCCTTGCACATTCACACCAAAGAGTAGTTGAATAAAATACTTCAGTAGAGTGGGAGAAAATGCTTCCTCTTTGTTCTCTCAGAGACTATATTCTGAGGAATGTAATTTTCCCAATAATAAACCCCTCTGTATCTGACACTTTTCTCGCTTTCTTTTTGCACTTCAGTTTCTCAGCTTGTCCATCTCTTCTGTCTCTGCATTTCTATTTTTGTTTCTGCATGGAAGTTTTTTTTAATTTTATCTACATATTTTCTCTTTTTTCTCTGTTGTTCACCTTTCTGCCAGTTTCGGGTTGCTTGTCCCTTTTCACTCTGCATCTCACCTCTTTATTTAAAACATTTGTTTGGCACCACAAGTCACCTTTTGGTCACTTTTTGTCTACATAACAAATTCTCTTTAAGCAAAAACATTGGCAAAGCTAATATCTCTGACTAAACACGTATAAGGCCTCAAAGGCGAGACCTATTGGCTATGCCAGTGCTTGTTTAATTATTTTTTTTCTGGCAAGCAAGGCCTGCGAAAGAGAAGTTGGTGTTGAAGATGAACTCAAGAGATATGTATTTGCGGAAAGTTGAAGTGTAATCCGTCCACCTTCATGCCAGAGGCCAGGGTTTGGGCTTGTTTGGTGTTGTTAGAAACCCAAAATTCAGTTTTAGTCATGTTACTTTTGGAGTGGAAGCTTAACATCAAAGTTTTGATGAGGAAGAAATCATATTTGGCCCGAGGAATTGCCTTCATCATGGAGACTTCGTGCTAGAGTTGTGTGTCATCAGCCTGGAACTGACTACGAGAAAAAGAAAAAGAAAAGAAAGAGTTAAAGGAAGCATAAAGCGAATGACATTATTAAAGCTGACAATACATTAAAACAATCATTACAAAAAGAAAACAGCATCCAAAAGTACACTATTAGTTAGTGGGGGAAAATGAGGATATGTATTTACTTACTAAAGTAGCACGGGAATTCCCGACCGACCCCTGCCACCCCCCCTCCCCCCTTCTCCCCGCATCCTACCCCCTTTCAATTATTGCTCCAGAAATTATTTTGCTTACATTTTGGGCCATTTCTATCTGGATCCAGAATAGTTGTGTAGTTCCCGTAATGTTACCTCTTGTAAAGCACACACATGCCCATTCCGAGCTTCTTAGCCCTATCTCGACAATAAGTTAATGTGTGTATCATCATTACGGGAAGTATAGTCCCCTGCACGCATCAAGCTCAAAGCGTGATTCATTCTGAGGATAGCTCAGATAAATGTACACATTAATAGTACGATTGAAAACTACAGTCGTCGGTTTCGCTGTCATCCCTTTTAAAATGTATTTTCTGTCGCCGAACAGGGCTCTTATCTTATGATCACTAGAGAAACAGCCTGAGCCCCCTGCTTCAAAGTCGCCGTATTTCCACAGGTTATCGGTCAATTCGTGCTGGTTACAGACAGGGGTTATCACCGACTCAGATAATATATGCCAGACTGTGAGCCGCGAAGGGCTGACACAAATAGCGCTTGTTTACCTAAAACGAGAGCAGAACGGACCAACCGGGCTGGAGACCAGATACTTTCTCTCTTGCCTAATCTTATGTCAACATGAAGCAGTTTCTCTGTCTGGGAGGGCATAACTTGTGTCATTCGGTTTTTGCCTGTACCCATGCTGCATGTGGTTTGTTTGTATCTGTACATTCGTTCGTAAGGTCAAAGCCGACTAGACAGCACAGCTGTCTTGTTTGCTAACAACATCTTGGGGACATTGGGAAAGCTTTCCTGGGAATGCATTCCGCCCATTGCTTACCGTTGGCTTTGAGTTTGTAACTCACATTTGCTTGTTTTCTATTCGCTGGCTTTATTTGTTTTAGGCTGTCCAGCTTCAGTTTGTCTCTTCCCTTGCCCAAATTCTATTTACTATATTCTTCCGCCAGTATGATTTCTGTAAACAGGCCTTTAATTCATGTTCTTATATTGTCACATTTGTTGTGCATTACAAGACAGAGGTCAAAAGTCAGGCTCTGTCTTCCAGGGTGCTTGGTGTTTACCTTTCTTTCTCTGACTTCAGAGAGAGAGGAATTATGTGATAAGTGGTTCATTCAAAACTTTATTTGGCAAGTCAAGTTAAAAACAAAAAAGTGTGACTGTTATGCTGGCTACTTGGGATGTGCTGTAAGATGTTATTTTTCTAGCCCCAAAAAATTTAAAGTCTGTACACAAACTGTGCTGATATTTCAGAAAATGGAAAGAACAAATGAAGCACATGTATGGGTAATTTTGAAGTGTGGTGGAAACAAATATTTTTATACGAACAAAACAAATCAATATACTAGATGATGATATTTCCATACATTATTGTTTGTGCGCTGTATACTTTTATCAGTAAAACTTTATGTTTGTTGAAATGTAATTGTCATTTCAATTGAAAACGTGTTGTTTGTAATGGCAGTGCACTACCACAACATACATATTCCACTTTACCCCACTTCACTCTACTCAGCACCACTCCACAACACTGACCTTGACTCTGCACTACTCCACACTATGCCACTCCACACCATGCCACTCCACACTTAGTCACTGCACTATATTATGCACCACTTCACACTGTGTCACTCCAAACGGCATCACTACACTCTACTCTTCTCCACTTCACTTGACACCTTGCTACTCCACACCACTCAAATCTATGCCATTACACTCTTCCCCACACTACTCTACTATGGATCACTACAGTCTTTGCCACTGCACTCTACACCAATTCACTCCAAGTCACTCTAATCTACTTTGCCCACTGTACTCTATGACACTTTACTCAATGCCACTGCACTCTGTCACTTCACTCTACTCTGAAACAATCTACTCTACGCCACTCTATTCCACATTGCACCATTCCACTCTAGGTCACTCCATGCTCTGCCACTGTATTTTACCTATTCCACTCCACTCTACCCCACTGCACTCTTCTCTATGCCGCTGCACTATACTCCACTCCACTCTACGCCAATGCAGTCAAACCCAACACACTCGATACCACTGCACTCTATGCCAATTGACTGTGTACCACTGCACTGTACATCAGTATACTCTACTGTGCAAAACTCTGCTCTGTGCCACTGGACTCTACGGCACTAGACTCAACACAATTGCACTCTACAGCACTTTACTCTGCACTGCTCTTCGCCAATACATTCAACACCAGTCTACTCTACACCATTGCACTCTGTGACACTCTACTCTGCAACACTGCACTCTCTGCCCCTGAAGTCTATGCCATTCCACTTTGCGCCATTCTACTCTGCACCGCTGCACTCTATGCCACTGCAGTCAACTCTGCAGCACTCTAGTCTACGCCACTCTACTGCACTCTACACCAATGCACTCTATGCCACTACAATCTACACCAACCCACTCTACACCTCTCTAGTCTACTCTACACAACTCTACTCTATGCCAGGGCACTCTACCCCACTCCACTGTGCACTACTGTACTCCGCATCACTGTACTCTATGCCAATGCACTGTATGCCACTGCACTCTATGCCTCTACACTCTATGACACTGCATTATATGTCACACTACTCTGCAAGACTGCACTCTCCGCCACTGAACTCAACACCACTGAACTCAATGCCACTATACTCTATGCTTCTGCACATTATGCCACTGCACTCTATACCATTACAGTCTGCCACTGCTCTCTTCTCTGCACCACTCAACTCTATGACACTCTACTGCACTCTATTCCAATGCACCCTACACCACTACACTCTACACCACTCCACTCTGCATCACTTAACACTATGCCACTCTTATATATTCTCCATAACTGCATTCCACTCCACTGTACTCTACACCACTGCACTCTACACCTCTGTACTCTTCCCAGCACCACTCCATGCCATTTTACACTACTCTGACACAATCTACTTCCTTCTGAATCCAAATAACTGACTAACATATCCACAACTCAAACTACTTTCATATTTCACTATACTAATTCAACACAAATCCTTTATGGGTCAGGAGAAGCGTGCTACTTGCCGAAAAAGCGATTTGACTCATCGTCAGGGGTAGTAAGCGCTATGTAAATGCAATTACAATACGATGCAATACTCTACTTCACTGCACTCTATGGCACAGCACTCTACTCCACTTTGCACCACTCCACTCTATGCCTTTCCACTCTACACCACTGCATTCTACTCTGCACCACTCTACTGTATGTCACCACTCTCTACGCCAATGGACTCTATACCACTTTACTCAAATCCAATGCACTCTACGCCAATCTACTCTGCACCATGGAACTTTATGCCACTTCACTCTACTCCACTCTATGACACTTCACTCCACTCCACGATAATCCACTCTACGACGCTCTACTCCTTTAAACTCTACTCCACGACACTCGATTCCACTCTATGCCACTCTACAACACTACTCCACTCTGCGATACTCTACATAAATCCCTATACTCTACTTCATGCCACTATACTCCACTCTATTCCATGGCACACTACTCCACTCTATTTCTCTCCACTCCACTCTACTGCTCGCCTCCACTCGATGCCACTTGACTCTGACCCTCTATGCCACTACACTCTACTGTATGCCACTAAACTCTACAACACTCTACTCCACTCTATGCCATTCCACTCTCCTACACTACTCCACTCCATGCCACTCCACTCTATAACAATCTACTATGCTCTATGTCACTCTTCTCTACAAAAGTCTACTCCACTCTATCCAACAACCTGTATGCCATTTGACTCTGCTCTACAACACTCCACGACACTCAATGCCACTCCACTCTGCAACACTGTACTCTACTCTGAATCATTACTCCACTCTACACAAATCAACTCTATTCTACTCTATGACTAGGGGTGTGCGTAAAATCCGTTCCGCTCGCGGATTTTGCGGATTTTCGGTAAATTCGCGATCCGTGAACTCCCGCGAATTTACCAAAAATCCGCAAATCCGCGAGCGGCGGATCCGGGGGGCAAAAGTTCAAGCCTTCAAGCTTGAAGAAGTTGTAACTATTTTAGGATGGCGCCGGCAAACTGCCAGCGCCATCCTAAAATAGTTACTAAGTTAGCTTCAACAGGAAGCACAAATAGATAAAATAAAGCTGGTGCTCGAGCACCTGCTTTATTTTATCTATTAGTGCTTCCTGTTGAAGCTAACTTAGTAACTATTTCAGGATGGCGCTGGCAGCTTGCCGGTGCCATCCTAAAATAGTTACAGGATATGAAGGGCAGGGTTCATTCTGGCACGATGGTCCTGTCACAAAAATTAAACCTCAACAGGAAGCACTTACAGATATCAATAAAGCATGTGCCCTAGTTGAAGCTCAAATTCAGTGACGCATTCATCAGCCCAAAAACAATCGTGAGCATTGTCGAGGCTGGGCAGGTGTGCTTTCTTCCCAAATCTACCGTCGAAAATCAGCTGTGATGCTGGATAGAGGCCTTTGCATCCTTGACTTTCACGAGCGCAATCCCCTGGTTGTTCCTGTGACCAGGAGCTTCTTTCTCTTCATCTGCTGCTCTGATCGGTCTCTGACCTTTTATACACACCAGAGGCATGTGTGCTCGCATGGAATCCCCACCCATTAGGCCCCGCCCACACACTTGCGGTGTGAACCGTCTTCCCGCCATTTACCCACTATGATGGACAGTTGAAGCTCAAATTCAGTGACGCATTCATCAGCCCAAAAACAATCGTGAGCATTGTCGAGGCTGGGCAGGTGTGCTTTCTTCCCACATCTACCGTAGAAAATCAGCTGTGATGCTGGATAGAGGCCTTTGCATCCTTGACTTTCACGAGCGCAATCCCCTGGCTGTTCCTGTGACCAGGAGCTTCTTTCTCTTCATCTGCTGCTCTGATCGGTCTCTGACCTTTTATACACACCAGAGGCATGTGTGCTCGCATGGAATCCCCACCCATTAGGCCCCGCCCACACACTTGCGGTGTGAACCGTCTTCCCGCCATTTACCCACTATGATGGACAGTTGAAGCTCAAATTCAGTGACGCATTCATCAGCCCAAAAACAATCGTGAGCATTGTCGAGGCTGGGCAGGTGTGCTTTCTTCCCACATCTACCGTCGAAAATCAGCTGTGATGCTGGATAGAGGCCTTTGCATCCTTGACTTTCACGAGCGCAATCCCCTGGCTGTTCCTGTGACCAGGAGCTTCTTTCTCTTCATCTGCTGCTCTGATCGGTCTCTGACCTTTTATACACACCAGAGGCATGTGTGCTCGCATGGAATCCCCACCAGTTAGGCCCCGCCCACACACTTGCGGTGTGAACCGTCTTCCCGCCATTTACCCACTATGATGGACAGTTGAAGTTCAAATTCAGTGACGCATTCATCAGCCCAAAAACAATCGTGAGCATTGTCGAGGCTGGGCAGGTGTGCTTTCTTCCCACATCTACCGTAGAAAATCAGCTGTGATGCTGGATAGAGGCCTTTGCATCCTTGACTTTCACGAGCGCAATCCCCTGGCTGTTCCTGTGACCAGGAGCTTCTTTCTCTTCATCTGCTGCTGTGATCGGTCTCTGACCTTTTATACACACCAGAGGCATGTGTGCTCGCATGGAATCCCCACCGGTTTGGCCCCGCCCACACACTTGCGGTGTGAACCGTCTTCCCGCCATTTACCCACTATGATGGACAGTTGAAGCTCAAATTCAGTGATGCATAAATCATCCCAAAAACAATCGTGAGCATTGTCGAGGCTGGGCAGGTGTGCTTTCTTCCCAAATCTACCGTCGAAAATCAGCTGTGATGCTGGATAGAGGCCTTTGCATCCTTGTCTTTCACGAGCGCAATCCGAAATAAATAAATAAATAAATAAATAAATAAATACATTTTTAAAATCCGCAGATCCGCGGATTTTGCGGATCAACAATACGCAAATCCGCAAAATCCGCGGATCGTGGATCCGTGAAATCCGCCCATGCCTATCTATGACACTCTTATCAACACTCCACTCTATGCCACTGCATGACATTTCACTTCTCTCCACTCCATGCCACTCAACCCTACTCTACACTGCCCTACGCCACTCCTCGCCACTCCACGACACTCCACAACTCTCTATGCCACTCCATAACAATCCACTCTTCTCCATTTTACAGTTCTCCACTCCTTGACCCCACTAACTTTTAGCCATGCTGTACAGCAGCCACAATGGTCTACTTTATTGTCACTCTATTTTACTTGCTTCATAATCTTTATCTTGAGTGGGCTTGACTCCTATTCTTGTGTTGTTTCTCCCATGGAGCATGAATGTATAAATTGTGCCCTTCCATTGCTTATTTTTCAGGCGCTACTTTTGTCTTTTTTGTTTAAATACTCCACAAGAGTGCATGTGTTTTTTCAGCTGCTTCCCTGATGTACTACTCTCCTCCTTCACCTCACTTGTATTGCTCTCTCTCACCTGTGTGCCTCTCCCGGGACACCTCCATTAGTCACTCGCCATGTGTGCTTCGAAGGCGTTACTTTCTCGGCTGTGTGCTTCTCCCCCCACAGCCCCACTTTGCTGTCTCTATCAGGCCCATTTACTTTACTCCCACGCTCCATGTTACTTTTTCCCTGTTTGCTAGTCACTGTGGTGCTCCCCCCCCACGCACTCCCCTTATGTTGCTTCTCACCATGCAAGCCCCCCGTTGCTTTCCGCTGGCCTGTTGCTTTCCTCCACCCGTTTTCTGCCCCCATGTTGCTTCTCCCAATCCGCACTTCTTTTTTTCTTTTCATTTGCCAATCTAACAGAAATCAGTAAACAAACAGAAAAACAAGCATTGACAAACCAATTGGCTGTGTTTTAGCCATTATGTACACCAGTGTTGCAGCTGTTGAGCTTGGCTACAAGTTAGTGCCATGGAGTGGGATGGGGTTGGGTAGATTGGAGTAGAATAGAATGGGGTAGATTGGAGAAGAGTGGAGTGGGATAGATTTATGTGGAGTAGGGTAGAGTGGGGTATAATGGATTAGGGTGGGTTGGGATAGATTGGAGTGGGGTGAAATGTGGTAGATTGGATTGGGGAGATTAGTGTGGCAGATTGGAGTGGGGTAGATTGAATTGGGGTAGATTAGGGTGGAGAGGGGTAGACTAGAGTGGAGTAGATTGGGGTAGATTAGAGTGGTGTGGATTGGAGTAGGGTAGATAGAAGATTTGAGTGGCATAAATTGGAGCAGAGTGGATTGGATGGGTAGATTGGAGTACGGTAGTTTGGGGTGGAGTGGGTTAGGTTGGACTGAAGTGGGGTAGATTTGTGTAGTGTGAGGTAGATTGGAGTGCAGTGGAGTGGGGCAGATTGGGTAGAGTGGAGTGGGGTAGCTTGGGTGGATTGGAGTGAGTACATTGGAGTGGGTAGATTAGAGTTGGGTAGGTTGGAGTGAAGTGGAGCTGGATAGATTGGAGTGTAGTCATGATTGGATTGGAGTGAGATAGATTAGGGAAGAGTGGAGTGGGGTAGATTGTAGTGGAGTGGGTTAGAATAGGGCTGAGTGGGATAGATTGTGCAGATTATAGTAGGGTAAATTGAAATGGAGTGAGGTACATTGGAGTGGGGTAGATTGTGGAGGAATGATTGGAGTGGGGTAGATGGGAGTGGGATGGGGTAGAGTGGGGTGGAGTGTAGTGGGGTGGGGTAGATTACAGAGAGGTGGGGGAGTGGGGTGGAGTGGGGTAAATTGGAGTGGATTAGAGTGGATTGAAGAGAAGTAGATAGGACAGATTGGAGTGGGGTAGATTGGGGTGGAGGAGATTGGAAAGGGGTACATTGGAATAAGGTTGAAATGTGTCAAGTGTGGGGTACATTGGAGTGGGGTTGAGTGGTGTGGATTGAGTTAAATTGGAGTGGAGTGGGATAGATTTCAGTGGAGTGTGGTAGGTTGAAGTGGAGTAGATTAGATGGAGTGGGGTGGGTGGTGTGGGGTAGATCTGGGCTGAGTGGAGTGGAGTGTGGTAGAGTGGAGTGGGGTAGATTGGGTGGAGTGGAGTGTGGTAGATTGTGGTCGATGGGAGTGGGGTAGATTGAGCGTAACTTTAAAAAAAATACATATTTAAAAGTTTGAAAGTTGAAATTCTTCTAAATCAATCAATAATTTAAACTGGCCCTCTCGCGCGGCAACATCACGTGACACTGAAGAGCGGCGTTCACTGGCAGGAAATATGATTGCAAACTCACTGTGCGGCTCAGCGGCTGTCTGTGGCACGACGGCATTGCGCATGTTGGCTTTGGCCGGCTGCCTTTAGCCGGACCAGAACCCAGCATGCGCACAGTGGCTTTTCAGCAGAAACTGCATCGGTGAGTGGGGGATGGCCTAAATAGCTGTCCCCAGTAGGCAAAAAATGAGCAGCGACTTTACCTGCTCACTCCAATCCTGGCGCTGCTCTCTACTCTCAGAGTAGAGAGCAGCGCCAGGATTGAGAGCAGCGTCTCCATTTGCTGCTGCTGCGGCTCATGTAGAGCGCAGTTGATTTGCCACACACGGTAGTTTCTGGGCTCTTTCGCGTCAGTATGTTTCCAAGGTGGCTTGTAGGGCTTTAATTCTGGTAGTTTTATTTATATAACTGGCATGCAAGCAGGGGCCTCGGGATCCGCTGCCATTGAACAAAGCGCCACAGATGCAATAGCACTACCATCAAAGCACAGACCCCATATGCACAATAGTGCAACCACCACACGGGCCACAGGAATGAAAACTCTGCCATCAACGCAGGGGCGAGAGGCTCAACACAGCTATCGGAGCGCGTCACCACGAAGAATAGAACGGCCTTCCAGATAAAGTAAACCCCACAAAGCTACAAAGTCATCCTGTTGAATTTAACTGATTATGTTTTGTTTACATAAAATATCTCGCCCACTGTTTTCATGCTCGTTCTATCTCATATTTGAACTAAACAGGCTTGGCCATTTTAAAATCATTTTAAAATCGTAGACTCTCTTAAGAGGCCGCTTAGCTGTGCAGCGTGATATTTAATAGAAATATGACTGCCATGCCATATATATTTATTCAGAGGCAAAGCCTAGACCAAAGAAAATTCTTGAGCACAGTAAACAAGGTTTCGAAATGACATTTATTTTTTGCTAGTTGCAATTGCTAATTGCTAGCTTCTCGAGGGGATATAATTAATCACCTGCTAGATTTACAGTCTCGGGGCCGAGACCTCAGGATGCCGGCAAGAAGAAAGGCTCGAGAGCGGCCTGTGCTGTGTCCCACACAATGTATTTTCGCCAGTGCGACGCTCATTGGTGGGTTGTGTGGATTGCTGTTTGTGCATTGTGATGCACGATGTTGTCTCTTGCTATGAGCGATGTTGTTTATGCTCAGTGCTGTGTGCGAATGTGCTGCACAGTGCTATGATTCTGAATTGCTCTTTGTAAATGTAATGAACTGCACTGCCAGTGCTTTGTGATGCTCACTGATTTTTGTGGACTGTGACGCACATTGGTATGTCTGCTGTTTTATATATAGGCCTGCCTATGCTGTGTGTTCCACAGTGTCTTTTCTCCTTTGTGATACACAGGTGTATATGGTGCACACTGATCTTTGTGTGTTGTGCCACACAATGTGGTCTTTTTTGTTTTGAGCGAAGTTTTAATGTTCGGTGCCATATGTGCTGTGTATTGCACAGTGCTGATCGTGCTGTGAGCCCAAATGTTGCTAGTAATTGTGATGGATGACACCGTCAGTGCTTTGTGATGCACGCTGATGTTTGTGCGTTGTGATGCACTGTGGTATTGGTGTTCTTTTATATACAGGGATGACTCTGTAGTGTAATGCAGTTTGCTTTTATTGTGTGATGCTCGGTGTGATGTGTAGTCTATAGTGAACAGTGTTTTTTTTAATTATATGATACAAAGTACAATAAAATGTCTACTGTTTGTATTGAGACGTGCATTGGTAGCTGTGGTATCTGCTGAATAGTGCTGTGAGTGATGTGTGATGGACCGTGTTGTGTGTGTACTCTTTGATACACAACGTTAGTAATGAGTGTGATACACAGTGCTGTTTGTTGTTAAGGTTCTCAGAGTCGTTTGGCAACGTTATGGGATTGACTGTGCTATTTGTACCGCAGGATGCACAGTGCTGTTCATGCTGTGTGATGAAAGGTGTTGCTTGTTCTGTCCGATGCCATCACTGCAAAGTTGCATACAAGAGCCATTCTGCCAAAATGTTCACTTCTCCTTCAGACTAGCACATTATGCAGATGTGTAAAAGACAAAGTTGAACATTTACAATACTGCACACATTTTAGGAAAGGTGACCAGCACTACCACCTAAAAGCCAATTCAATTTGTTGATCTCGAGGCCGGAGCAATGTATACTCAGCAAAAGAAGTAAACCTGAATTGTAAATCACAACTTCAGGGTCACCTTTTAGCCCTGTCTACCAATGACCTCTCTAGTTTTACAACCTTTACGTGGCTAGACTCAGCTGCTCTGCAGACAATAAAGGTTAGCGTACCTATGTTTTAGGCCTCCATGCTCTCTGGGGCGGTCCTTGTAGGTATTTCTTTAGGCCGTTAGGGTCATCAAAAGTCAACGAGCGCCATTTATCTGTTATCTTCAGCCTTGCTGGACCAGCGAAGCTGAACGTTATATTTTCTTTACGCAGCCTGTCTCTTAACGCAAGGAATCCTTTTCTGATCTCCACTGTGTGCCTCGAGTAGTCTTGCGTGATGATTATCTTGCTCCCGCTCCATGTCAGGTTCTGATTCTTCCTTGCCACTGCGAAGATTGCCTCGTTTTGATTTGCTCTTAGAGGTTTGAGGATGATAGGGCGCGGTCCTCGGCCGTGTTGTGGTTTGACCGCCGGCACTCTGTACGCCTTGTCCACTTCGAACTGCCTCTCGAAGTTGATGCCTGTCAGTTGTGGTATTAGGTCCTCTATTAGAGCTGCGCAAGACCCAGGTTTGTCCTCCTCGCCCTCAGGAACTCCCAGGAGCCTTATGTTTCCTCTTCTTAGGCGATCTTCTTGTTCGGCTAGCTGCTTCTCTAGATTGGCGGGGGTTTTGGATACTGCCCCTAGACACTTGTGGGCTTGGCTGTTTGTGTCCTCAATGTCACTGATTCTCTTTTCTGCTGCTTCGATCCTAGTATTTGTCTTGCATTGGTCTGCTCTTATGGCCGCCAGTTCTAGTTGCATGTTGTCAATACATGACGAGCCTAAACAAGATTGGCCACCAGACAGCCCACCTTTACAAATTACTTAGCCCGGTGAAAACAAGACTGAATGCCAAAGCCCTAGAATCCTGGGAATCCCTACTAGGCAGAAGCCTCAGCGACAGGGAAAAAACCTCCCTGTGGAACTCAGCACTCAAAAATAAAGTCACCCCACAACTGTCACAAATCAAATACTGGTTACTCCACAAAGCATTCTGGACTCCGGCCCGCCTAGCCGCGGCCGGGATCCGAGAGAGCAACACGTGCTGGAACTGCCACAAGGAGAAGGGGGATTTAGCACACCTGATCCTCAACTGCTCCAAAGTAAAATTATTCTGGACCAAAGTCAGGGAATTCATAAACACCGCAGTAGGCTACCCCATACAAGAAAACTTCATAGGGCTAATAACCACTTTCATGGCTCCTGAGCCCCAAACAAAGGAGGACAGAGACCTCATCGACCTCCTGCTCACCGCAGCGGTGAAAACAATCCTCACAAACTGGAAGGACACCGGGAAGGCCTCCTTCAAAAGCTGGCTCAACTGGGTTACCTTCCTTAGGGGGGCAGACAATATAACAGCAAACTACTCACCGAACCACTCAGCAAGAGGGGAGGTGTGGAGCGCCCTAGACAAACACCTAGTCACTTTCAAACCACCGTGAGCAACACATACCGTTACATGATAAAGCCCTGGCACGGGGCAAACAAAGCTAAAGCACCTGTCCTGCCCCTCCCCTACCTCTTTTCTCTCTTTCTTACTATTCCTGCAACTTCCTCTACCTGAGGGTAGTACTGAAGCTCGCCAGAACTAGCCTAATCAGAACATCGCGCAGGTGCGCATTCACAGACCATTACCATGATCTTGCAACACGCCTAATGTAACCCCAACGGCGTCGAATGCACAGCCGACCTCATTGTATAGATACTGTACTGTATGTATAAAAATCTCTCAATAAAATTGGTTGAAATAAAGAAAAAGGTTAGCGTACCTAAATTCTTCTGCTATGAAGCAAAACACATTGGCTGAATGTGTGCAGCCGATATTCAAAGAGACAGACACCAAACCCCCTACCCAACAAAGAGACCATGGCAAAGAAGAAGGATTTTCATATAAAATATATTTACCTAAAAATTATTTAAGCATTCTGATATGTTAAGAATTTTTTTATTGATTCAGGCGATACAAATTTTCAACTGGAGTCCTTAATACCGATCATTTATTTTTATCTTTCAAAGTTATGGACTATTGCAGGAAAACCAATCAGTGGAACATTTAGCATCTTCTTTTCTAAGGTCTTACTACCAATAACAGTTTGCTCTGTTTGCCCTTGCGAAGAAGCATTTGCAAAACAAAGCAGTGTAGTTGGCCTAACGGCTAGGGCGCTCGACCTCGGACCTGGAGGAACTAGGTTTGAGTCTCAGTAACAACGCCAAACATCCTGTGATTCTGGGCAAATCACTTAATCTCCCCGTGCCTGACAAAAATGAATGTGTGTCCTCATGTAACGTAACTGGTGCTATGTAAAGCGCTCTGATACCCGGTTCGGGTCTAGTTCGCACTATATAAAACTCTGCAAAAATATATATATATATATATATATATGTCCAAAAGACTAGCAAACCCTGCCCACCTCAAACCATGCGCGCCTTTCCTTTTGTTTCTACCATGCCTCCCTCCATATACAAAAGAAACACACACACACACACACACACACACACACACACTTCTGTGTGTGCAGTGCTTTAAGAGGGATGAAAAAACTGGGGGGGGGTCTCTCGTAGGGGCAGCCGATGTAATTATGAGAGTGGCTTAAAACTGTTAAGCTAAAAATCTGTACTTAGCATAGTGTGCTGCCCCACTGGTATTGTGCTTCTTATGTCATTGTCTCCAGATATATATAATATAAGTGACATTAAACCTACAACCAGCCAGGACTATAGGCTTTGTCAATGGTTGTAAGTTGCATAAGATAAATATGAACAAACTGCAGCAAGGTCATTATTATATACAATGAAAACATAAGTAGTTCAGAGATGTGTTACAGGTGGGAAACAGAGGGCCTGTTTTCTTTGGTTGTATGTGCTTGGCTTGGGGGTCATTTTGCAAGCAGACCAGTTTGAGGATTGGGCACATTTTGTAATTGATTCTAATGATTTTTCCACACTTGTGCTTCAAAATGCTATATTTGGATCCCCCTTTTTTCAACAATTTGCAGTAAATATGTGGTGTAAAACTCACTATTTGAATCAATTTTTTTCAAAATGTTCTCCCCCTGCACCCTCTTTTTGCAGTACGGGATTCGCACGCTTCGCTCGCTCGCTTATTACATTGTGGTACAACATTTTTCACCCACCACTTTCAAAATCCACCAGCCACCACTGCCAACAAGTAAACAGCCCTCAGGAAGTCGTGTGATTGATTGCCTGAAGTGACAAAACATGTGTTGGCTATGGCTAAAGATCTCAGAACTAATTAAAGAACACAAGAACAAAAGAAGCTGTTGAAAATTCTTACATTATTACAATTTTGTATGCTGATAATACGCGTGTGCTAGAGGATAAAAATTGTGTATTGTTGACCCAGGTCATGTAATTAGGGATTGGGGTGATCTCCCTACCTCATAGCACCGCAAATTATAACAGGATAGATTGATAAATGTGTACAGATCTTGAGCGCCAGATCCCTTCATTTATCTCACCCAATTCATTTTTACTATAGATAGGGGTAGATTGGAGTGGAGTAGAATGTGGAGGAGTGGGCTGGGGCAGATTGAAGTATGGTGGAGTGGGAATGGATTGAGGTGGATTGGGTTAGACTGGAGAGGTGTGGGTAGATTTGAGTGAAGTATGGTAGACTGGGGTAGAGTGGAGGTGGAGTCAGGTAGATTGTAGTGTTGTTGATTGTAGTGGGGTAGATTGGATTGTAGTGGAGTGGATTGGATTGGGGTCGATTGGAGTGGAGTTAGGTAGATTTCGTTAGGGTGGTGTAGATTGAAGTGCGGTAGATTGAAGTGGGCTGGGGTAGATTGGGGTGGAGTGGGATGGGTTAAGTGGGCTGAGGTAGATTGGAATGGGGTAGAGTGGCGTAAGATAAGTGGTGTAAAGTGGAGGAGTGTAGAGTGGAGTAGTGTGTTATGTCATGGAGTGAGTGGTGTAGATTGGAGTGGTGTGGCATGTCATGGATTTAAGTCTCGTAGAATGGAGTGGTGTGGCTTAGAGTGGAAGGGCATAGAGTGGAGTGGTGTGGCGTAGTTTGGTGTATGCATGGTATGGTAGTCTGTTGCCATTACAGACAACGCCTTTTCAATAGAAATGGCCATTACATTTGCATCAAAATATGTTATAACTGCACACAAACGATAATGTGTGCAAGTGTTGTCACCTAGTGTATTCAAGTGTTTTGGCCGTATTAATATACTTGTTTCCACACACCAGAATTACAAAAAAAGTGCTTAATTTGTACTAATTCTGATATATTCTGAAACTTCAGCACAGTGCCGTTTTTTGTGTGTTTGTGCTAGAAAACAAATGTTTTACACCCGCTCCTCTTACATGGATATTAGGCAGCATTGTCACATATATTCTCTCACTTTGAAGTCAGAAAAGAAAGGTAAACATCAAGCTCCCTTGGAAGAGAATGCTTGACATTTCACCTCAGTCTTTAAATGCCCGGCAAATGTGACAAGATGAGAACAAGATTTAAAGGCCTGTCTACAGAAAGTGAGTTCATAGAACAATACTGTAAACAAAGTTTGGGCAACTGGAGGGGTGAACTTAAGCTGGACAGTCTTAAGCAAATAAAGCCAGTAAATAGATATCCAGAAAATGTGAGTTACAAACCTCAAAGCCAATGGGGGCGCTAGGTGGCGCACTGGTGAATGGTCGCCTTTGCGTGAGGCTCCCACCGCCCGGCGAGTAAAATCCGTTAAATTATCCTGTTCACGGCATCCCTTCGAGCTGTGCCTGCGTCCATCTGTGCGGTTGGTACTCCGGTGCACACTGCCCGAGTTTGGTCTTATTCGGTGGTCTCCTGCGACCGGTAGAGGCGTCGATATCCCCAGCGGAGTTGACCTGCGGAGGGAGCGTTGCTGGTGCTCGGCTGGGCTGCCTAGGTGAGGCCGCGACTTCTCCGGTGGCCCTGGGCCGCAGTGGGCGCGAAAACTGCCGAAGCTGTTTTGCCCTGTGGCGTGAGCCTGAGCCCCTCTGCTAATCACCTGGGAACCACTGGCGGAGGGCACCGCTCCTGATGTCGCTCCCCCCCGCACACTGAGAAAGATTTATCAGGCGTTACCGGGGTCTGGCGAGTGGCTTGCTGCCTTCCGGGCCGCATTGGCCCTCCCGCCTGGACACCTCGTGGGGGAGCCCTCTGGACCGGTGGGGCGGCGGAGGGCCCGCTTTCTGGCGACCGGATGCTACGCCACAGAGGGGCAGCATATTTTGTGGTGAGTGGACATCTGCACGACGTCGCGCTTGAAATTAGATTGCTGCGACACTGGGCCGGCTGAGCTTAACGGTCTACAGACTCCCTCCAGACTGCTATAACATCTGCCCTTGCACCCTGATGAGGTGGCGGACCATCAGGAGCTAGCCTGGGTGGTACAATAGCGCCTTCCTGGAATGATCAGTGGGATCCTATTGCTCAGTAGCCCTTCATTGCGCTGTGTCGCTGGGAGCGCGGGGGCCTGCAGTAGCGCCAGAGGTTCGAGGCCTGGTCGATGGTACCAACTCTATAGCCTAACGCGGACTGCGGCTTGAACCCCACCCCCGCCGTATACTTGGACTCGGCTGCGTAGTGTGCAGAGTCATCTGCGGTGAGTGGCCTGCTGGTGAGACACACCGGAGTGGACTGGGCAAATAGCTGTGGACTTTCCTGCCTTATCCAACTCTCTGCCTCGTACAACATTAGACGAGACCTGTGGGAGGCCGTGCGAGGATCAACAGCCCGAAGCTGCTACCTGTGCTCTCACCCTGGGAACTCGGATGCACTGGGGAAGGGGTGCCTCCCTGCCTCTTTGATACTTTGCTGCAGTCACGTTTTTTGCTATCCGGCATATCTGCCTTGCTGTGATCTTCGCCGGTGCCCTGGTGCGCTATTGTCTTGAGGAGATATCTGCTGGATTTGTGCAGTGGTGAGAATGGGGAGACCAGACAAGAGACAGCCGAAGATCACGTTCGAGTCTGCCAAGAAGCTGAACCGTGCCGGGCCGAACCAGCAGCATCAGGCTGGCACTAGCAATGACTCTGGGGATCCATCTGGCGCCTCCTCGGATCTCAAGTAAGTTCTTCGTGAAATGCGTCAGGGGTTCGCAACAATAGCTGACAAAGTGGACAGAATGTCATCACGCATGGACGCAGTGGTCCACAAGTTGGATGTCCATGAAGGACGGCTGAAGGAGGCGGAGCAGCGTATTTCGGACTCGGAGGACACTGTGACGCGGCACACGTCGCAACTCTCCAAGATGGACAATCTGCTACGGACTAGAGCAGCCAAGAATGAGGATTTGGAGGCGAGAAGCAGACACAATATTATTCGCATAGTAGGTATTCCGGAGATTGTTAAAGATCAATTCAAAATGGTCAGGCGATTTCAGTAGATGGTTCCTAAGTTAAATTTGCCCGGCGTAAAACGCCTCTAATACCATACGAAGTTATTCAATAAAAAGGCAGGCGCTGGAGACAGGAAGACAGGAAACAAGTTTATTCCGTCGGAGTGGAACACATCAGATCAGACAACAAGGTATCGTCTCGAGGTGCTCTCCAACCTCTTTGAGACCTGGTCTTTTATACACTGGTTTAAGGCATGTGAACGTCCTTTATTACAACAGGGACATTGTGAAGTATGAGAACGACATCACCGGCACCCCCCCCCCAGTTCCGGCCCATTCCAACACATGACAACAGTAGAGGCCCTTTCCCCTCATATGATTGGGAGGGGGCCATCACGCAGCTGAGTGTTCTGCCGATTCCTTTGGAATGTGTGCGCCTGATCGAATCTCAGGGGATGGGGAGGTCGTGATCAATAGTGGCTCCTTTCAGGAGAGGCGAGTGGATACAGTAATGGGCAATAAACTGTATCCTCGGGCTAAGGGATGACCAGCGGTTCGTACAGGCAGTCGGGCTCAGAGGAAGGGGTCATCAAAGGAGGGGTATTCATGGACGGAAAGGAGGTGTTGGTCAGGCGCGGGGTGTGATTCCTTGAGACAGAGTCATGGGAGGGGAGGGTTCATGACTTGTGCATGTGAGTGCGGGGGCAGCCAGGGTGCGCGGGGAAGACTTGCAAGTTTCAGGGAAGTGTGCTGACGGGCGATCGTGAACAGGGAGACCGTGGTACCTAAAATGGCTGTCGTGTGTGTTCGTACGTGAGTCTGCAAGATGGCGTAGATAATGTTCAGTACACAAACTAAAATTCCACAGTCCTCCCTTTAACATGTCTCGCCAGCTTGTCAGTTCGGATCGATTCCCATGAGACCACGCACCTCTATCTCGTATAGGGGACTCATGTGCTCAGTTTTAAAGTTCAAAGTCTTTGGGCACATACAGTTGGAAATGAGTGCACATAAAGATGGTAAACATTGAATACCTAAACAACACCCACACAGTATCATGATTGGTATCAATAAAAACGTGAACAATCTCCACCCCCAGTTCTTCAAAGTGTCCCAGAACCAGCCTCCAAGCGACCATCCTTCCTGCTCCTGGTGAACCTCCGAGGACAGTCTGTGGAGGTGTTCGATTGCTTTGTAGACTGAAGGTGAGTTATCTGGCACGTAGGTGCAACAGCTGGAGCCGATGATGCGGCATGCACCTCCGCGGTCGGCCAGAACCACATCTAGAACAAGACGGTTTTGAAGAGCCACCAGGCGGACGGCCTGAAACTCAGCCGTGTTGTTAGCAAGGATGCCAGCGGTGATGTTAATGGTTGTTTCTAATGCCTGAGTCAGGTGTCGGATAGCGCGGCTATTTGCCATTGGTCCCCACAGAGGAACAAGTCCCTTTGCTGCATCCAGGAACTGTGCTCCGGTGGAGTCGGCTTGTTCAACATCTCCGGCACGCTTTTGCCGGTGGTGGTTGGCTGAAGCCACATACGTGGGAGGAAGAATGAAGGCGATGTAGCACGTACCCCTCCAGCCTCTTGGGAGCCAAGTGTAAGCTTTGGTGCCACAAACAAAGTACATATTCGGGGAAGCAACAAAGGTGGGGGGGTCAGCTGAGACCAATGTTTTGGTGATGCGACAAGAACTGTGACCCACCAGCTGCGTTCCTTGTCCTTCGAGGCATACGAGTCCTGTGACATTGATGACAGACAGGGCCACGGTCAGGGTGGCAGCCGTTTGTTTCCGCAGGTGGGAGAAGGTGGGTCTGGCTGGATTGTGGAGCACTTGCGTTTCGACCCTTTCTTTGGCAGGGATGTTCGTAAGGAAGGTTGAGCCTGAAATTGCAGGACAAAAGGGCTTTCCTGTCTTGTTCAGCCAGAACCCATAGTAGAAGTGTGACACGGTTTGACCAGAAGTGGCGTTGTCCTTGTGGCTTTCCTGCATGAGGATCAACCAGGCGAGGCAGGAGCCGTGAACTGAGAAAGGAGAGGGGATGAAGGGGATGGAGTGTCCGGTAGCATGTGGGAGCAACCCACAGATCCAGCAGTTCGTGGCATTTGCAGCAAGGTTGTGCTGGTGCAACAGTTGTACGAAAGAATTGTTCCAGAACTCCCTACGCCTTTCTCGGAGCTGAGGTGAAAGGGTGATCAGGTGGTGCTCTTTCGTGGTTGGCTGGACAGTGGTTGGCAACATCTGGTGAGCAGGTGTGCTTTCCTCCAAGATCCAGAAGGAAGTCAAGAGGAGGAGGCAAAAGAGGAAGACAATGAAGAAAGCGATTGTCTTAGATTTGTGCAAATTGTCAGTCTTTGGGTTCCTGTAGTGGGTATTTCCTGTTGCTTCCGACGTCTTCTTATCTGGCGCTTCCATCATCTTCTTATCTGGCGCTTCCATCATCTTCATTTTCAAGGTGCTCGGTAGTGGGCAGGACCACAGACTTCGTTTAGCTTCTCTCCGGGTAACCCTTGGTTGCTTTGGGTCACCGTTCTGAGATTTTTAACTTAGTCAGTGGCCTACTTAGCCGAAGCTCCCTCCTTTCGACGCAGGAAATACCCTTCTCGGGATGGCACAGTGGGATCAGAGTGTTTTGCAAGTTCAAGTGCCTCGGTATCAGGATAGCAGTTCAGTGATGGTCGGTCTTTGTTCAGGAGCTCTTCTTGGGTGCTGACGTTGTCTGTCGTGGCCAGGGTCGAGGAAACTTTCTTGCAGTGGTGTGCATGCAGCCAGTTCTTTTTCCCCTCCACTCGAAGAGCCGTCCGAGTGGTGATCAGTACTTGCCAGGGGCCCGTCCACCGGGGTTCCAGACTCTTCGCTCGTTGAAAGTTCCGGATTAGGATGTAGTCCCCCGGCTGGATATCGTGACCGGGACCCCTGGAAGCATCGGGGATGGCCTGCTGCACCTGTTGATGAATGACAGACAATGTTTTAGTTAATTTGCACAAATAATCTGACAGCAGGACGTCGGGGACGTCGTGAATGGAGGTCGGTTTGGGGGCAGTCCAGAGGTTCATAGGTCGCCCAAACACAACTTCGTAGGGGGTCAAGTGGTGCTTAGTGGGAGTGGAGCGCATCGATAGTAATGCCAGTGGAAGGGCATCTGGCCACTTAAGTCCGGTGGTGGCCACTATTTTTGACAGTTTCAGTTTCAGTGTAGCGTTGTGTCGTTCAACCAGGCCAGCAGATTGGGGGTGGAAGACTGCGTGGAATCTTTGTTTTACCCCCAACCCCTTCAGGATTAGTTGGATAACTTCAGCTACGAAGTGGGGGCCATTGTCGCTCCATAAAATTCGACAAAGGCCGTAGCGAGGGAAAACTCTTTCAGTAGTACTTTGGCAGTAGTCATGGCAGTGTTATCACGGGTCGGATAGGCTTCCACCCATTTGCTGAAGGCACATACAATGACCAATACGTACTTCAAGCCTTGGCACCTCTCTAGCTGGATGTAATCCATCTGAAGGACCTCAAAGGGGTGGTCGGGGATCCCAAACCCTCCCCGGGGTACCACAGTTCCTTTCCCGGGGTTGTGTTGTAAGCAGATGAGGCACTGCTGGACTAGACGTTTGGCCGAGTCGGGATCTTGTTGTTGTGCCAAACTTTGGAAATGAGTTCAATCATGGGGGCAGAGCCTATGTGTGCAGGGGAGTGTGCCATTGTCAGTATAGCGATCAAATATGCATCAGGCAGCAACCATTTGTTCGTGTCTTTTGTCCGCCAGCAGCCTTCATCGTTCCTTAGACCCACCCGCGCCCACTCAGTCAATTCGTGTGGTGTGCTGGTCGATTGGATGTCCCTGATTGTTTCCCTAGCGTCGGTCCATTTTTCTGCTTGTGACCTGGTCACATACATGCGTGTCGTTGTCCTATTCTCAGCTGTGGTTCGGGCGGTGGTGTCGGCTAGTGCGTTTCCCTGTCCAACTAAATCTGTCACCTTCTTGTGTGCCTGGCATTTGATCACTGCTAATTGTCTGGGGAGAAGAACTGCTCCAATCAGGGTGGAGACTAAATCTCCGTGAAGGATGGGTGTACCATGGGACGTCAGGAATCCCCTTTCCCTCCACAGGAGCCCAAAATGATGAACCACCCCGAAGGCGTACTGGCTGTCCGTGTAAATGTTTGCCGTGGTTCCTGCTGCTATGATACATGCTCGCGTGAGGGCAATTAGTTCTGCTGCCTGTGCGGATCGTTGTGTGATGCGAGCGGTTTCAACTACTGTTCGAGCTGTCGTCACCGCATAGGCAGCAGAAGTGGTGCCGTCTGGGAGTTTGATACAAGAGCCATCTACCCATAGTTCTCCATCAGGATCTGTAAAAGCAATGTCTCGGAGGTCAACTCTACTCCTAGTCTGTTCGTCCGTGAGGGTCACACAGTCGTGTATAGGGGGCACATCGGGGTCATTTTCGGGCAAGGGTAACAGTGTAGCAGGGTTCAATGTCGTGCATCTCTTCAGGGTGATGTGGGGTGCAAGTAGAGTCAATTCGTACCCTGTTAGTCGTGCGCTAGTCAGATGTTGAGTCTTAGTCTGGTTCAAAAGGGTGTCAACTGCATGGGGCACTAATACGTGAGGGAGTTTGAAAGCACAATTCCCTCACTCTGGCGGATAGAGACAGCAGCAGCGGCTACTGCTCGAAGACAGGCAGGTAGAGCTCTGGCGACTGGATCAAGAGTGGCAGAGAAGTAGGCACAAGGGCGTTGTTTGGCGCCGATGGGCTGAGTTAGAACAGACAATGCGCATCCCTCCCTTTCGTGAGTGAAGAGGGAGAAGGGCTTGGAGTAATCTGGTGTTCCTAGAACGGGTGCCGAGCAAAGGGCATCCCGCAACTCCTTAAAGGATGCTTGGCATTCGGGAGTCCAAGGGAGTGGGAACGGAACATCTTTGGCCAACAGGGAGAGTAGGGGTTTTATAATGAGACTGAAATTTGGTAACCATAGTCGGCAGAAAGAAGTAAGGCCCATTAATGAACGGACTTGCTTCTGTGTTTTTGGAATGGGGGTGTCTAGGATGGTTTGGATTCGGTCAGGCGTAAGTTTTCTCCCTTCTTTGGACAGGAGGTGGCCTAGGTATGTTACTTGGGGCTGACAGAACTGCAGTTTCTTTTTGGAGACTTTGTGGCCATTCTCCGCAAGAAAGTGCAAGAGTTGGATAGTGGCTGTGATTGCAAGTGGAGTGGTGTCGGCTGCCAAAAGGATATCGTCAACATATTGGATCAACACCACTCCATCTGGTAGCTGGACGGCGTCCAGTTGTCTTTTGAGGGCCTGGCTGTAAATGCTGGGACTTTCAGTGTAGCCCTAGGGAGCTCTACAAAATCGGTACGAACGGTTTTTTAAAGTGAAGCCGAAGAGATAACGGCTGTCTGGATGGATGGGGATAGAGAAAAATGCATTTTTAAGATCAATAACGGTGAAGGTGGTGGCAGTGGACGGGATGAGAGTCAGGATGGTGGCGATGTCTGAGACTACGGGGTACTGTGGCACCACCACTTTGTTGATTTCTCGCAGGTCGATGATGAAGCGGTACGCTTTCTCATCTCCCTCACCTTGCTTCTTAACAATGGGTAGGATAGGGCTATTGCAGACATTACTAACCACTTCCTCTACCACTCCTGCATCTACCAAGGACTGAATAATCGCTACCAATGCCTTCTCGCCTTCGGGCGATATCCGGTACTGTGGGAGTTTCGGGAGTATTGCATCTGGTCGAACAGTTATGTGTACAGGATCGATCATCATTCGTCCTACATTCGAGTCGTTTCTGGCCCAGAGGTACAGGGGTAGAGTATCGAGCAAGGATAGGTCAGCATCTGTTATGGCGTACATATGTCGTGCGGGGTGGGGTCTGGACATGCTCGGGTTGTCGTACAGGATGACTCGGACTCCATCCGGGGAACACCTAATAGTAACTCGGAAATGTTTCAGTAAATCAATACCCATAATGGCGTCAGGGGAGCTGGAGGAGAGCAGAAACGTTGTGTCAGTGGGATTGTTTCCTAGGTCAAAGGAGATAGGTACAGACAGGGGATTAGTGGAGGGCGTTCCATCGAAACCTATCGAGGTAATGTGTGAGCCAGACAAGGGTGCCCTTGGAATCAGTCGTTTTGATAATACACTACGTGTCGCTCCAGTGTCTACCAAAAATGGAGACTTTGTACCCAGGACCTTAGCAGTGACGTAAGGACCTTGCTGGTCAACACAGAGCTTGACTGGATCCCTCCCTTGCCCCTGGCAGTCCTATGCAGAGTCGTGAGCATTGTTGTAGTAGGACTGTTGGCACTGATTCTGTCGGGGGCGGTCAAATGTGTTTGGTCTGTCAGATCGGTCATTGGTGGTGTCGCGGGTCTGCCCTCGTCCTTGCCCTCCAGTTTTGGAGCCATTGGTCATGTCCCTTGTTTCTTTATTTCTAATCATTTCCCGAAGGGCCAGGCATTGAGACTTCCAGTGCCCAAATTCTTTGCAAAATGCACACTGGTTCTCATCGAGGTCGGTTCGTGGAGCACCAGGTGTGGGGTTGCGGTCTCTAGGGGCCGGATTCCTAGGGGCATTCGACTGGTAGTTTCCCCTATACCGTTCCCTTCCTGTAGTCACTCCCTGCAGTTGAGCAATCATTACTCGTTCCTTTAAGTCCTTTTTCTTTTTCTCAGTTGCCCTTTCGTTCTCGTTCTTTTGATGTTCGTAATACTGTGCCATCTGAAGGATAGCTGCAGGTTTAGAGGCTCCCCAACTACTCTCGCTAGTTTGTAACTTTTGGGAGACCTCTTGCGATAGCCCCTTTACGTAGTTTTGCACGAATAGGTGTTGTCCGGTTGCGGTGGTCATATCTTGGCCACTGTAGTCGGAGAACACTGTTTCAAATCGTGAGAAGTATTCTGATACATCTTCCTGAGGCTTCTGGCGACAAGCCGTGACTACCGACCAGTCTACCTTCTTTTCTGGGATCAACGTCTTTAGCTTCTGCACTATTTTGTCGGGGAGTTCCAGTATGTCTTTTACAGGTTTCTTTCCGGGCTCTCGTTGCCTAGCTAGGTCATCGAGTTGTTTCCAGGTGTGTCCGAACAGGTCTGTGTGATCGGCTTTCCGGATTTGCTTCCACACATCAGCCGGCAGACACAACCCAAAAAACAAATCAATGTCCGCTAGAGTCATTATGGTTGAGCCCAAGGCTGTGCCTAGTTCTGTATAAAATGCCGTAGGGTTCTTTCGCAGATCGGGCAGGGTTTGCCTAAAGGTTAAAATATCTTGCCGATCCCATGGTTGGTAAACCCAGTTGTACACAACCCTCCCTTTTGCATCTGCGTGGTTGATATCATCGTTTGTTCCCTGACCTCTTGGGGGAACCCAATAGGGGGCGGCTTCTCTGATGGGCATCATCGTGTTGGCTGCTTCTACTGAGGGCTCAATCGTCTCAGGGACTGTGATCTTGACCTCTGGTTTCTGTTCCGCGAGGTGGCGGAAGACCTCAAGCGTTTGCATGAAGAGGTCCGTCACATCGCTCTCAGTTCCATCTCCAACATCGACCCTTCTATATAGAGCCGTCAATTTAGCAGGACCTTTATTCTGGTACCTATCCTCATACGCGTTCAGGGTGTGGTAGCTGAACCGCAAAATGAAATGCCGTCTGTGACTACCGGCATGTGAATTATGCATATTCATCGTATATTCCTCGCTCTCCTTCCGTTCTACCAATGTTTTTGCTATCTTGTCGATTCCATCCCGCTCATCTTTGCTCAACCTATTTGGTCTGGCTGTTAGGTGCCTGCTAGTCTCATGTTCATCTGCTGTTGTTACCAATGTGGCTGGTGCGAAGGCCGTAAGAGCCGGGGCACTAGCGCTAGAGTCACCCATACCTGCACTTTGGGCTGGTGAGTGTTGTGCTAGAGGCTGGCTGGGAGCATAAGGAGGAGGCATGTAGATAATTGGAGGACCGAGTAGTAACTCGTCATTTGCCCGCTGTTTGGAGGGCATCTCCGGGTAGAGCGCAGAGGTGGTCCTGACAGGGCATTGGCCTGCCAGTCCTGATTCTTGCGTTTGTCTAACTTCCTCTCTTCTTCTTATTTCTTCATCTAGTTCTTTTGCGGCCAGATGGGCTGTTTTTCGTAACTCTTTCACTATTTTCGCTTCCTCTCTTTTCCTGCGATGTTCTGCTTCTTTGCGCCACATGCCAATACTATCGAGCATAGTGGGCGTTGCCTTGTTTATTTTTACAGCTGCTTCTAGTGTTTTTATTTTATTTTTATCAAAAGAACCTATCAGTGGCCATTGATTTTTAGGATCCTTTTTTGTATATTTATGCCATAACTTACTATAAGCTATAGCGACTAGTCCTTGCTTAGTAAACATGTCCTTATTAGGGGTGCCTTCCAGTGGAGCTGGATGGTTCATCTCTAATAAGCGGTCCGGGTTGACCCAACTATGAACCAATGGGGAGAAGATAGGCATGACGGATTACAATGGGGGGCAAAAGCCTGCACTACCTATCTTTTCACTATTTGCAAAGACTGGACAGAATATTCTATTCTGCGCTATTTGCAAACAGAGAATACCTCCGAAAAGAACCAATTCCCAAAACAGTCAATGTTCGGGCAAACAATCAATCAATGAGGAGCGAAATAGGCACGACGTGTTAAAGGTTTGCGTTACCTACCCTTCACTATCGGCAAAGGGAGAGAGAATATTCCTATTCTTCCCCGTTTGCGGACAGAGAAGATCCTTAAGAGAACCAACTTCGAACAATTCAATGCTCGATTCAATCAATCAATCAATGAGGAGGAAAAAAATAGGCACGACGTGTTAAAGGCTTGCGTTGCCTACCATTCACTATCTGCAAAGACTAAACAGAGTATGGCGATTCTGTACTTGTTTGCAAATAGAGAATTCCTCAGGAACAGTCAATAAGTAATACTAGTATTTTCAAACAATCAATCAATCAATTTCGCAATTTGTCGTGTATCACGACCTTACCCGGACCGCATGGACAGTTTCTCGTCTTCCGCTTCCAGCGCCCGATCGTCCTCTACTCTCTGTTGCTATCGCGGCACTCCTGGTGGTTCCCAGTCAGGACCGTAGATCACTCGGGAGAGGTCAGCTCGGAATCAGTGAAGTTCAGATGATCGGCTGTCAGACGAGGGTCTATCGGACAGGAGCTCTTTCCGATCGTTGCAGTTGTTCACTCTGTCGTCGGGACCTCTCCCACTGGATCCACGTGTCGCTGATGGGCCCCACATTGGGCGCCAATTGTTAAAGATCAATTCAAAATGGTCAGGCGATTTCAGTAGATGGTTCCTAAGTTAAATTTGCCCGGCGTAAAACGCCTCTAATACCATACGAAGTTATTCAATAAAGAGGCAGGCGCTGGAGACAGGAAGACAGGAAACAAGTTTATTCCGTCGGAGTGGAACACATCAGATCAGACAACAAGGTATCGTCTCGAGGTGCTCTACAACCTCTTTGAGACCTGGTCTTTTATACACTGGTTTAAGGCATGTGAACGTCCTTTATTACAACAGGGACATTGTGAAGTATGAGAACGACATCACCGGCACCCCCCCCCCAGTTCCGGCCCATTCCAACACGTGACAACAGTAGAGGCCCTTTCCCCTCATATGATTGGGAGGGGGCCATCACGCAGCTGAGTGTTCTGCCGATTCCTTTGGAATGTGTGCGCCTGATCGAATCTCAGGGGATGGGGAGGTCGTGATCAACAGTGGCTCCTTTCAGGAGAGGCGAGTGGATACAGTAATGGGCAATAAACTGTATCCTCGGGCTAAGGGATGACCAGCGGTTCGTACAGGCAGTCGGGCTCAGAGGAAGGGGTCATCAAAGGAGGGGTATTCATGGACGGAAAGGAGGTGTTGGTCAGGCGCGGGGTGTGATTCCTTGAGACAGAGTCATGGGAGGGGAGGGTTCATGACTTGTGCATGTGAGTGCGGGGGCAGCCAGGGTGCGCGGGGAAGACTTGCAAGTTTCAGGGAAGTGTGCTGACGGGCGATCGTGAACAGGGAGACCGTGGTACCTAAAATGGCTGTCGTGTGTGTTCGTACGTGAGTCTGCAAGATGGCGTAGATAATGTTCAGTACACAAACTAAAATTCCACAGTTCTGCAAGATGGCGTAGATAATGTTCAGTACACAAACTAAAATTCCACAAGACGACCAACATGGGCAAGATGGAAGACTATGTGGAGAAGTTATTGCTGGCGGCGGTTGGCTCCGAGGCCTTCTCGCCCCAATTCATAGTGGAGAGAGCGCACAGATCCTTAGATCCCAGACCTAAACCAGGCGCGCCTCCGAGACCTATCATCGCCCGCTTGCTTAATTATAGAGATAGGGATGTGGCCCTGCGGGCGGCCCGTAGCGCCAACTCCCTCTCGTTTGATGGCAACAGCTTTACCATTTATCCTGACTTCACCCCAATGGTACAGGAGGAACGTCGGAAGTTTCTTGGGGTAAAAGCCAAACTACGTAATCTGCAGGTGGACTATGCACTGTTATATCCAGCCCGCCTGCGAGTGACGTACCAGGGGCGGCAAAAGTTTTTCACAAACCTGCAGCAGGTGGAGGACTTCGTCAAACACTTCAAACGTATTGCGCAGCCGGATGGGGACGGGGAAGAAGCTCCTGATCCACCGCATGGGAGAATGGATGAGGAAGAACAGTAACTGTGTTGACCTTGAGAACTTGTCATTGTGCTTACCACTTGTACGTGAGTACTGAACTGTATTTTGGACTTGTGCTGATGCTAATTCTGATATGGTTTGGAGATGGCGTGGTATAGCTTATGGGATGCCAAACTACGTATCGCTGGGCACCCCCTCTTTTCACTGCCCGGGCTGCGCTTCTCCAAGCGGCTCCGGGGAGTGTGAGGGGTAATCGTGTTGCCACCTGGAATGCTACCCAGCGGGAAATACCTTGCTGTTACAAATGTCTCAGGGCGTGTTTTAGCCCTTGTTCTCTGGGAGGTTTGGGGAGGGATGGGGAGGGTAGAGGGACTGGCAGGTTGGGGTTGCTTCAGTGGGAGGGAGGGAGGATGCGGGAGAATGAATGGGGGTTGACAATGTTGAGTTGGTGCGATATACACAAACGTGCTTTGAGCCTTTCAGTGCTGTGTTTGAGTGTAAGGTACTGGTTATTGATGCAGAGGATTAAGCTATTTGCGACCTATGGTGGAGGCAGGCGACATGGCAGGGAGGGTAGTCCAATATGGCCCACCCAGACAGGGTGAGATGCCTAGAACTGAAATTGATTGGTGTAGGACATATGCACAACATCTCTAATGGGGGAGATAGATGTTAATAAATGCACGTTTTTATCATGGAATGTGCGCGGTCTTAAGGATGCCCGCAAGTGTAGACAAATATTGGCGTACTGTGATAGACATAAAGTGCAGGTGGTTATGCTTCAGGAAACACATTTCTCCTCTCAGTCTACATCTTCCTTTGGTAACAGATGGGCAGGAGTAAGGGCTTTCTCGAACTATTCGTCCTATGCTAGGGGTACAGCTATACTTATACACCGCACTACATCCTTCACACTTCTGGGTCAACAGATCGATAAGGCGGGGAGATATGTTGTTTTGTGGGGGAGACTGGGCAAGGACACTATTAATCTTGCTACGTGCTATGCCCCCAACGTAGATACGCCTGAATTTTTCGCTATGTTATGGGGGTGGTGTCAGATATTGGCTCAAGTCACATAGTTTAGGGAGGGGACTTTAATGTAGCAATGGTCCCAGGGCTGGATAGGGCAGATTGGCAGACAAACTATCACCCCAGGGCAAGATAAATACTTAGGGGCATAGTGGCAGATGAAGGACTTGTTGATGGCTGGAGACATATATATCCCGGTCTTAGAGAAGGGACACACTTCACCTCCTACACCGGGACTTGGGCAAGGATAGATTACTTCCTACTGTCTGGAACATTGGCTCCATGCATCATAGATGCAAAACACTTGCCCAGAACTCAATCAGATCACTGCCCTGTGTTGATCACTATAAACATGCCTGGCTATGACCGTCCTCGACGTCCCTGGCGACTACAACCCAATGCCCTAATTGATACGGTATTTCGGGAGGAGCTGAGGGGAGACATAGAAGACTTCTTTCCCCGTAATAAGGGCACAGTGGACAGTGTGGAGATGATCTGGGAGGCCTTCAAGGTCACGGTTAGGGGGTGGTGCATAGCTAAGAGCTCTGGGGTATTGAGGGACGTACAGCGCACATTGCACAAACTGGAAGGGGAGCTGCGGAAACTTGAGAATGGCATGATGCAGGAGAATACAGGGAGATTGCAACAGGAGTTTAGAACTAAGCTGTCAGAGTATGAAGAGGAGGCGCAGAGGGAGATCCACTTCAGGGACAAATATTGGAAGGCTTGCAAGTACATCGAAGGAGATAGACCTGGCAGGGCACTATCAGTAGCGATTTGTGCTGCACATGGTAATAATAACATCTTAGAACTTGAAAGCACCGAGGGCGAGATATGTAGGGACAATGATCGTATCTTGACTACACTTAGGACACATTATGAGCATCTATACTCTACACAAGCCTCCGGAGACGTCGACCTAGAGGGATTTCTAGGAGATCTGGCACTGTGCTGGCTAAGTGACACTCATAGACAGTTCCTTGGAGCCCCGTTTGAATTGGACGAAGTCCGAGAAGCCATAATGTCCTTGAGCAGCGGTAAAGCACCGGGTCTGGATGGGCTACCGGTGGAATTTTATAAATGCTATATCGACATCATGGCACCTGTTTTAAGAGAGGTGTTTGAGGAGTCACTAGAAGTAGGTGTACTTCCTCGCTCCATGAGAGAGGTAGTCATCACGTCTCTCCTTAAGCCGGGTAAAGACCCCTCACAGTGTGACTCTTATCGACCTTTGTCACTACTTAACTGCGATGCTAAGATACTCGCCAAGGTGTTAGCCACGAGACTTTCATTACTCATGACCAAAATCATATTACCTGATCAATCCGGTTTTGTTCCCACGAGGTCGACCTCTCACAACCTTCGGTCGGTCTTTTCCCTGATCCAAACAGTGGCCCCAGAAGTTCCTCTTGCTGCCATATTCCTTGACGCATCCAAAGCGTTCGATTCCGTGGAGAGGTTTCTGTTCGCGATATTGCACAAGATGGGCTTTCCCCCTATCTTTGTAAACTGGATACGCCTACTATATACTGATCCTAAGGCGAGAGTGCTGGCAAATGGTCGGCTGACAGAGGCCTTTCCGATTACGAGAGGCACTCCTCAGGGGTGTCCACTGCCCCCCCTACTTTTCGCCATCGCGATAGAACCCCTGGCATGTCGTATCCGGCAATTGCACAAAAGCAGTTCTTTCAACTGTTGTCAGAGGCCACTCTCCATATCTTTATATGCCGATGACGTCACACTCTATGTGAAAGACCCTCAGAAGAATTTGAATGATCTCTTAAGGGAGTTCGTGGCCTTTGGTGGCCTATCTGGCGTGTCGATAAATTGGGGGAAATCTCAGTTATTCCCCTTAACGACCGCAGTGGCTGAATTTCCATTGATTACCCCTTGGAGTGGTGTCATGCAGACCTGCGCTATCTGGGGATACAGATTTCAAGGGACAAGGAGGAGACTATTCGTTTGAATTATGGCACTGCCATCACCAAATTGATGGAGTCAGTGACGCGGTGGATCAAACTACCACTATCCATGGCTACCAGAGTCTCCCTTATTAAAATGGTTATCTTGCCCCGCTTTCTTTATTATTTCCTTAACATTCCATATTATCCAGGGTCATATTTTTTTAAAACACTGAGGTCAGAACTAAACCGGTTGGTATGGGGAGGGCGACAAGCACGCCTTAAATGGACAGTTATGGCGCAGCCTTATGTTATGGGAGGCTTTGACATACCCAACTTTGAGATATACTAATTAAGCGCACAGGCGCACTATCTGTACCACTGGATGAAACCTAACAGTTTCATGCCACAGATAGCGGCTGAATATTGGATTGCCCATCCGTTACCATTAACTGGTGTTATCCACGCCCCTATGGCTGCGTTAGACACTTCATTCACCACAGTGACATGCACCCTGGACGCGTGGCAGAGGATAGCACGCCGACTGCAGGTGCCGATGTTGTATACGCCCCGAATGCCGCTGTCCTACCACCCCCGGATGATGCTACTCCAGGAGCCGGGTTTTCGTACTATGTGCCGCCGGCTTGGTATAGGCACTTGGGGTGATCTCTTCCCTGGTGGTGTGTTTCGTGCTCGAGATCTGTTCTTTGGGGAGCACACCCCCAGCCCTCTAGAGATATTTTACTACATACGGCTGCGGGAAGGTCTGAAGGCTCTCTTACCCGATTATCCGCATGAACTCCCTAATGTATCTCCACTGGCTGTAGTGCTGAATAGTCCGGACGTAACACACCTGGTGCCTAGCATATATAAGAGTTTGCGGAGTGCTTTACCGGCCGTGGTGGGCTCGGCCAGAACACATTGGTCACAGGATCTGGGCAGAGACATCACGAATGAACAGTGGGAGCACTGCTGTGAACTGTCGGGCACACTAATGTCCAGTTGCCGCTTTAAAATTCTCCACCACAAGGTCTTACACAGAGTATACTATACCCCAGCTAGAAAATTCAGATTCAAACTTACAGACTCAAATTGCTGCAAGCGGTGTGGGCAGTCGAGCGCTGACTTCCTGCATCTGGCATGGATGTGTCCGCAAGTCCGGAGGTTTTGGTCACAAATCCACGAAGCGCTAGAGCTCATGATAGATGGTACGTTGGAAATGGACCCGCTGATATTGCTGCTGGGTTACATGGCACAGATCCCGAAAAGCTATAGGAAATTCACCAACGTAGCGTTATTGTTAGCAAACAGACAACTGGCATGCAGATGGGGGAGAGGGCGGTCTCCCAAATTTAAGGACTGGATACAGGACATGGTGCACTGTCAGGAACAATATGGCATATATTCAGAAATGCAACCCATGGCGTCTAGGCCAGCTGATATTTGGGGTCCACTTCAATCATATTTGATACAGACAACGGCTCGGTTGCCGAGTGACACTTTGCCAGGCGAAGAGGTAGGGCACACTCCCACGGGCATACCAGAATAGATGATCTGTGCTGCTTCCAAAGCTGCGGTATCCCGTGGCTAGATAAACGACATGGGGGATGGTATCGGATGCATTTGGCGTTGTGGTATGAGGAGCTCCATAGTCCCCGGGTTGGGCATAAGAACTAGATGGCATAAGAGCACAAAACTGATAACCCCCTCAGACAACGGACAATGCATGCAGAACACAGCATGTAATATGGTGCTGCAGTGTAGCGGCAGTGATACCTTCTGTCCTGTCCTTGTATGTCTGCCGACAATGTGTATGTGCGGAATGGGAAGCAAGACTACACTGCTGAATGGACTGTGATTAAGCCACTCTGCTATTTTTTTACGCCCGCAGAGCGTTACATGTTCTATGTTTATTACCTGGATTACGTAATTGCTAAAATGTCTGCACGTTAACACTCTTGATTCCCAGAGGGCCTTGCTACTGTGACCGTGATATGTAGATAATGGACTGTTACGCGGTCTGCCCGGAGAGGGTGGTGGGTGGCTTGTTGTGATATTGTGTACTATGTTAATGTACTTTCATCTCTCCTTAACACTCAAGGTAATTTGCTGCCGGCCGTGTATGGATGTAGGCACGAAGCTGTGTATATGAGCACGTATGTTAATAAAGGTTTTTGAAACTTAAAAAAAATAAAAAATAAAAAAAATAAAACCTCAAAGCCAATGGTAAGCAGCGGGCGGAATGCATACCTAGGTCAGCTTTCTGAATGTCCCAAGATATCTTAAGCAAACCAGATATCTGCAGTGTCTGTTAGGCTTCGATCTAAAATGCACTTGAACCATTTTGCAGGTGCATGCATGTTTGGTACATGCACATACACAATGACATGGGTGGATGCGTTATATGCTTTTTTTCTCTTTTAGCCATGCTGCACATGCCTAAAAATCATTAGCAAAGCTGATAGGTCCCAAAGGCGTGACGTATTTGTTTTACCAACGCTTGTTTCCTATGAAGTTTGCCTGTGTTGCTTAAATAAATATGCTGTTAACTGTGGCGTAGATCTTGCAACGTTTAGGCTGTCTGGAGTGGAAGAAAACAAGCCATTATCTAATGACGATTATCAGGCCGAGACAGCTCCTGTCATGAGTAGACAAGAATCTTGCCGGGGGTGTGTTGGTTTTTGGTGGGGAGGTGAAGGGCGAGTGCCACGGCCTTGGCTTGGCTTGCTGCTAACATTTAACTTACACGCCTTAGCGCCGGATGGGACGGTCACGCGCACCCAGCCGCGAGAGGACATTTTAGGGAGTGGCGCGTGCAAACTTTAGATAATGCACCAGTTAACCGGATGCCAGATTGATACACAAATCTAGATGGCAAAGCACACTGCTGATAAGAGAGATGTCCTACCAAGGGTTGTACTCTTTGTATTATTAATATTTTCCATAGCCCTGCACTCAGACCGAGTTCTGTGTACTGTCTTTTCACTGTAGTTGAGCCGTGGAGAGGTGCTGGTGAATGCCCACCCCCTATGATGAAAGGCTGAGATACCCGTTCAAGGATTGCAAAGTTTATACTCACCTGCACAACTAAATCCTTACAGACTACACTGTACTGCCGCATTTTAATGAGTACAGTGCTTCATGAAGCATTCTTGGTTTAATAAAGTGCCAAAGTGCAACATTTATTTAGTTTACATGTAATTTTCTGTCTTTCGTTGTAGTGAGAGTGTTACAAGAAACTCTTGCCTGTGTGTGAGTGGCTGAGGGATGTGATACCAGCAGCTTACTTTCCAGTTACTCTCACACCTGTTCATAAACAATGTTATGTTATAAGGTATGTAAAGCACACCAAATACCCCCATGGGCATCCTGTTGCTGAAGAGTAAGCTACCGAAGTGGAATAAATCATGCTTGTGGAAAAAATCAGGTTTTGAGAAAGAAACAGGATCACAGCCCCCAGCATTCTCAGGAGAGTAAAAACAGAAAGATGGCTGAAACCTGACTGACTTGTATGCAGAATGTCAAATTACAGTCAATAGGAAAGCCTAAATCTCTCTTAGAGTCAACTGGGTATGGATTAGGTTCAAGTTCTGTAGGCCACCAGGACAGTGACCAAGTGAGAAAGCCTCGAAGATAAGGAGGTCATTCCAGTCACTTTTTAGGTCGAGCTGGAATAAGCATGCGAAGCATGCTGTCCAAGCTCGACAACTAATGTTACTGACTTCTGGGAATGTGAGACACGAGTCGGCCGCGCGCTTTTTCTGCTTCGGATTTGTCCTTGTGAGCGCGCTTTTGGCTGCTGTCTGCTTGCTGTGTGGGCGCGCCTTCGCTTTCGGTTAACGCGCTCACACACACGTGCAAACACACACACAGACACGCGCATGCACACACACGCAGCAGGCACACACACGCAGGCACACACACAGCAGACAAACACACGGCAGGCACACACACGCAGGCACACACACGGCAGGCACACACCCCTCCCCCCTTACCTCACTGGGTCTTTTCTTGCTGGAATCCCTGTTTTCTTGTGGGCTCCTTCTGCTCGGCTCCCGATGGATGGGCGGGCGGGTGCGACACGGCTAGAGGCTTCAGGGCAGGGACAGGCTGACAACTTCTGCTGCTCCGGCGGGACCTGCGGTGCACGAGCTGGTCAAGACAGCGGCTGCGCAGGATCCGTAGCCCCTGCCCTTCGGCCGCCTCCGAGACTCCGCCCTGCTAGCACGCCATTGGCTGAGCGCCCCTCAGCGCTGGTTATTGCAAGGAAAAACACCAAACTTCTCGAACTGCCAGCTTAAAAGAAATCTTCCATAAAGTACCACAGCTCGGCGGGTATCTGCGCCTGCACAAACATCGCCAGCAGACCGCAGGTTCGAATCCCACCCGGCAATATAGTGCGATGGAATATTGACACACACATGCTGACCTGCAACAGTCCCCACACAGCAAGACAGTGTTGTAAAAGCTCGGCGAACATAGTAAGACTGCCTCCGTTTGCACAGTAGGACTGGCGCAGGGTCAGTCTTGCGTCAGAGGGGCCAGAGCAGCCGTTAGTGCAGGGAAAGTCAGTCATGTGTCTGAGGGTCTGCCTGAGAAGCGCAGCCGGTACAGATGAAACTGTCAATAGCATGTTCCTTTCAAGGATACTGGGACTTAGGAAGAGACAGTCCAGGCAGCCCTGTGTTTCTAGACAACCGAGGTAGTTAGGCACATTCTGGCGGCGTCTCTCAGACACGGAGTCAGTGACTTTGCACGGGTTGCCTGCCCCGTGACTGACAGCCTGCCTCGTCCCCAGCACATATGCAAATGCAAGGTGTTGGGTCGCTCACCTAGCAACAGCAGTAGGGACCCCCTGCAGGCAGGTCCCGGGTCCGAGGTGCTGCCCCCTGCAGGTGACACCATCTTCATGCAGTCCAGCACCCAGAAGAGGTGAGACAAGAGCCTGAACGCCGAGTCAGAATGCAGGAGACGGTCAAAGGTGAAGGATAAAAATAGTGCAACGGTAGGCAGAGGCCGGAGCCTGAGCAGTTCGCATGGCGAGTCTGTCTAAAGTTTTAAAAGGGAAATAAAGTCCACGGGCCATCTCCCTTCCCCAACCCCTCATTCCTGTCTGGTGCTCGCTGCTAAGCCACCTCTCTCCCCACCTCTCCCTTCTGTCCCTCCTCCTCTCTCACTTTCTCTCTTTCCTTCTCATCAGTGCTCTGTCTCCATCCTCTCTCTATCTCTCTGTACCTTCTCTCTTCCTCTCCCCTGTCTCCCCTTGCTTTTCCTCTCCCTACTCTCTCGCTGCTGACCACCCCCTCTCCTCAGTCTCTCGACGAGGCGCTGTCTCTCTGCCTCTCTTGCCCCCCCTGCCTGTCACCCTGCAGCCCAGCTGTCTTCGGCACATTACAGGTAAGACACTGAGAGAGCCGGCCGCCCAGATGCACACTGCAGCCCGTGCCAGTCCCCGCAGTGCACGCGCTCCGCATCTCCAGGCGTCAGAGGAGGAGCTGCCGGACAGGCTCTCCCTCCCCCTGCCAGGGCTTGCGCTTCACAGCCCAGGAGATGCTGGGAAGAAGAAGCATTTGCAATGCAATAGGTCTCGCAGTTGTGCGAGTTTGAGCTAATGGCATTGTAAATGGCAATGCCTTTTATTACATGTTGGTTTTTAAAACATAAATGAAAGGCATTGTCATTTACAATGCCAATAGTTAAACTCCCGCAAATGCGAGACCTATTGCATTGCAAATGCTTGTTAATTTAAGGCAGCTCTCTTTCATCTGTAGAGCCACTGAGGACATGCAGGAACAGAATTTTCCTCGGATGTAAGAAGGATTTTCATTCATGTAGATGATAATAGACAGCGAGCTCTCCAGGAAATGACAGGTCAATGCCGTCCCCTCGCTTGCTTCCACAAGCTTCTCATGCTATGCAGAATTTTAAGAAGCCTACCCACTGGCACCAGGAAAACAGTGACGCAGACGCAGGCCCTCATCACCATCTGTCTGGACAACCACAACACACTATATGCATGCACCACCAGAGAATCCATGAGAAGACTCCAGACAATCCAGAATGCAGCAGCCAGACTGATCCTCAACCTGCCCAAAGGACTCACATCTCCCAGTCCCTGAGAGACTTCCATTGGCTCCCCATCCAGAAGAGATTCCATTTAAAGCTCCTGGCCCACGCCTACACAGCCCTCCACGACCAAGGACCGACATACATGAAGCACTGCCTGAACTTCCACCAGCCACCCCGACATCTACGCTACGCTCACCTCGCCCTCATACAGATACAACGCATCCACTGCTGCCACACCAGAGGACAATCTTTCTCCCACTTCACTGCCAAATCCTGGAACGCCCTTCCACTCCACCTTCGAACAGTGCCCGCACTGGAGGACTTCAGGGAGAGTCTCAAGACCTGGCTCTTCAAATGAGAACCAGAGCCCAGCGCCTGGATACCCTCACAGGTGATAGTGCACGCTATATAAGGACAGTTTCATTGATTGATAATTTGAGTTATCGTCTGTATACGGTATGATCTCAAAACGGAAGGAGCAAAGAAAAGAGGCCGACGGGGTAATCTAGATATTTAACAGTGTGGGGCTAAATGACAATCACTAAGGGACCCCACATAACAGGGGGCAGCCTCTGGATGGAAGAGAAATAGATTATATCCTGGAAGAAAGACCGAAGCGCACCCATGGACCCTTCTCCTGCCGGAACTGCAGTTACACCAGCAACAGACCTGCCAATCCACCCACCAGGACAGGATGCAACCACATCAGATGCATACTCCTGAACACCCGCTCCGCACGCAAACACGCCAGCGAACTCTGGGACCTGCTCAACACGTCCTCCCCGCACGTCGCCTTCCTGACAGAGACCTAGATGAACGACTCCTCAGCACACAACATCGCCATAGCCATTCCGGACGGCTACAAGATCGCCAGCAGAGACCGCACCAATGGAGTAGGAGGTGGAATCGCCATCATCCACGAGTCCACCCTCAAGGTCTCGACCAACTCCGACGACACCCTCAACACCATTGAACACCTGCACTTCCATAGCCACACTAACCCCAATACCACCCTCCGAGGAACTCTGTTCTACAGTAACCCTGGGCAAAGCACTACGCTACGCTTGCGTAGTTTGCGAAGTTTGCGCAACTTTGCAATACGCGAACTGCATGTAGCACAGTGTAAACATGTGTAGCGTAGTACAGCGGTCATTTTTTGCTTGCTCGCGGTCCTCAACGTCAAGTTGGCGACTGCGAGCAAGCAAAATGACATCCTCGCGAGACTTTTTTCTTGTTCGCGATCAGCAACATCAAGTTGCCGATCGCGAGCATGGAAAATAAACATCCCGGCGAGATTTTCAATGTGGGGAGGTCAGGCTTCTCATTGCGAGTGGTCGCGCATGCTCGCAAACGCTCGTGATAAGAAACTACCAGTCAGCGTTGAGAAAGCTGCTGCTCAAGTAAAAATCTACTTGAGTGGCAGAAAAGTACAGCTCACACTGTGCAGGAGGCCGTTTTCAATGATTGCACAGTGCCGGATGCTTGTCCGCACTGTGCAATCATTGAAAACGACATCTTGCAAAGTGCGAACATGCTACTACGCAGTTTACGTAGTGCTACGCGTAGCTCACGTAGTGCGAAGTGCACTTTGCGTAGCTATGCGTGGCGCTACTTCGCGAACTACACCCACCCCTAGTTTACAGGCCCCCTGGAACCCGGCCACGGTTCAGCGACTCCATCGCCGACTTCATCAGCACGCATGCCCTCGCGTCCACGGACTACATCCTCCTCGGGGACCTGAACTTCCACCTTGAGAAAAACAACAACACCAACTCCACCACCCTGCTCGACAACCTCGCCAAACTCGGACTCAAACAGCTCATCACGACTCCCACCCCGTCCGTTGGGCACAAGCTCGATCCCATCTTCTCCGCAAGCTCCCAGGTCTCCTTCAGCCACACCACCGAACTCCACTGGACCGACCATCGTTTCGTCCACTTCACCTTCAAGAAGCCCACCATGCGCCACCGCACCCACAGATCCCCCGTCGAGGGCTTCGTGTGCGTGGGTGAGGAGCTTGAAGGTCATCCTCTTGTTGACGGGGAGCCAGTGCAGGTCGCTCAGGTGGGGTGTGATGTGGCTGTGGTGAGCGATGTCAAGGATCTGAGTGCGTTGCAGTCATTTCAGCAGTTTGGCCGGGGCTCCCGCGTAAAGTCAGCCCGGTAACCGGAGACAAAATTCGAATTTATTATCTGTGTTTTTAATCTTGTCTAGATCATGCTTTCAAATATTCTCTGACCATTGTCAATTAGACTAGGTTCATAGGGTCACTTCGGCTGTCCCTCTTAAAGATAGGCCAGCTTGACAAAATACCATGATCACTTCAAAGAATCGGATCCTCCTCTCCATTCGCATTCTGCCAGCACCCTCCTACCCAATAGTCGTCCACCACCGCCACCACGTCCAAAACCACCACCACGTCCACCACAACCACCACCGCCATGTCCACCACCACGTCCACCACCATGTCCACCACCCCCACATCCACCACCACCATCATGTTCATCACCACTAACATGTCCACCCCCACCACCACCACGTCCACCACCACCCGTGACAGGTAAAGTGTCACTGGAGGGCAGGGGTAAATGGAGTGTCAACCCCGGCTGTACATGGGACATTTAAGGATACATTGGGTGCGAGAAGACGGAAATAGGGGCTAGAAGTATCACACCAGACCCAAGATACATTTTGAAGAGGTCCAATGTCACAGGGGCTTCTGTAAAAGTACTTGCAGCATCTCTACCTCACAGTGGCATACCTGCATTAGCCACTCACTCAAAACAAGCATTGGCATAGCCAATAGGAATGCCTTTGGGACCTTTTAAGTGTTTAGCGATGCAACAGTTGATGTTGTTGCACCAAGGATATTGTGCTACATAACTAAACACTTATAAGGTCCCAAATGCGAGACCTATTGGCAATGCCAATGCTTGTTGTATTTTCCCCAAAACCCCTCCTCTCTGCAAGTCCTAGATGTCCACATGTGATCTTTAATGCCCTCTTTCTCAGGGAGCCCCTTAATACTTTGGTGTTTGGTTACTAAGTGATTGTTTAAGGTCTAGGTTTTCATGGAAGGTTCCAGGGTTAGTCTGAATTATGACTCTCTGTACCTGAATAATTACTACTAATCATTCATTTTCATGTGCATAGTTCTGCTGCCCAAGGCATAAGGCTGCAAGACATTTGTGTTAAAAGTGATACCTCTGCTGTGTAAAACTTCAACCAATAAGATCTTAGTGAACAGAAACATATTTATGGTAACACCACCCTCAGAGGAACCCGCGTCTACAGACCACCCGGACCCCGACCACAGTTCACCGACTCCATCGCCGACCTCATCAGCACCCACGCCTTCGCCTCTACGGACTACATCCTCCTCGGGGACCTGAACTTCCACCTCGAGGACAACAACAGTGCCAACACCACCGCCCTAATCGACAACCTCGCCAACCTCGGACTCAGACAGCTCATGACAACACCCACCCATGCCGCTGGACACAAGCTTGACCCCATCTTCTCCGCAAGTCCCCACGTCTCCTTCAACCACACCACCGAACCCCACTGGACCGACCACAGATGCGTCCACTTCACCTTCAGGAAACCCACCACGCACCACTGCACCCAACACTCCGCGAACGAACACCAAACAGCTACACGGCCCACAAGAACGCCACCCACAGACACCACCAACTCATCAGGACCACCAAGAGGACCGCTTGCAAGAACCGCCTAGATAACAACGCACACAATAGCAAAGAGCTCTTCAACATCGTGAAAGAATTCTCTAACCCCAGCTCCAACACTAACGACATTCCCCCCTCCCAAGACCTGTGTGACTCGCTGGCCAACTTCTTCCACCGCAAGATCGCCGACATCCACAACAGCTTCAACGCCACAATCACCTGGTCCAACGTCAGCGGCGAAGACACCATCAAGACCATGAACTCCATCCACTCCGGATCCCCGTCTGACCCATGCCCACACCACATTTTCAACAAAGCCAGCACAGCCTTCACCCCCCATCTCCGGAAAACGATAAACATCTCCTTTGAGACAGCAACCTTCCCGGAAAGCAGGCAGCACGCCGAGATCAACGGATTACTGAAGAAACCCGAGGCAGACCCCAAGGGCCTCAAGAATTTCCGGCCCATCTCCCTGCTCCCATTCCCGGCGAAAGTCATAGAGAAAATTGTCAACAGATAACTGACCCAATACCTCGAAGACAACAACATCCTGGACCCATCCCAGTCTGGCTTCCGCAGCAACCACAGCACCGAAATGGCCCACATCGCCGCCACCGATGACATCAGGACTCTAATGTACAATGGAGAAACAGCCGCCCTCATCCTCCTGGACCTCTCAGCCGCCTTCGACATGGTCTGCCACCGCAACCTAACAGTGCACCTCCACATGCCGGAATCCAAGAGGAGGCCCTGGCCTGGACCACATCCTTCCTCTCCGGCAGAACCCAGAGCGTCCGCCTCCCACCCTTCCGCTCCCAGTCCACCGAGATCAACTGCAGTGTTCTGAAAGGATCTTCTCTCAGCCCAACGCTGTTCAATATCTACATGGCTCCCCTTGCCCATGTCGCCCGCCAGCACAGCCTCAACATCATCTCCTACGCCGACGACACCCAGCTGATCATCTCCCTCACCAAAGACCCTCTCACCGCAAAAGCCAACCTCCAAAGGGGAATGAAGGCAGTCACCGAATGGATGAAGGGCAGCAGGCTGAAGCTGAATTCTGACAAGACGGAGGTCCTCATCCTCGGCTCCACCCCCTCAGCCTGGGACGACTCCTGGTGGTCTACCTCGCTGGGAACAGCCCCAGCACCCACCAACCAAGCACGCAACCTGGGGGTCATCCTCAACTCCACCCTCCCCATGACCATGCATGCAGGTCAACGCCGTCTCCGCATCCTGCTTCAACACCCTCCGAATGCTCCGCAGGATCTTCAAGTGGATCCCCTCTGAAACGAGAAAAACCATCACCCAGGCCCTCGTCACCAGCAGGCTGGACTACGGAAACGCCCTCTACGCAGGAACAACAACCAAGCTCCTACGACTGCAACGCATCCAGAACGCCTGGGCACGACTGGTCCTCGACATCCACCGATGCAGCCACATCACCCCCCACCTGAGAGACCTACACTGGCTCCCCATCAACAAGAGGATAACCTTCAAACTCCTCATCCACGCACACAAAGCCCTACACAACGCCAGACCAGCATACCTCAATGGACGACTCAGCTTCTACACCCCCACCCGCAGCCTCCGCGCAGCCAGCCTTGCCCTCACCACGGTCCCACGCATCCGTAAAACGACCGCCGACGGCAGTTCCTTCTCCCACCTCCCCGCCAAGATCTGGAACACCCTCCCCACCAACCTTCGACAGACCCAAGACCTGCTGACCTTCAGAAGACTTCTCAAGACTTGGCTCTTCGAGCAGTAGCGGCTCCCCACCCCCCACAGCGCCTTGAGACCCTCACGGGTATGTAGTGCGCTTTACAAATTCCTTGATTGATTGATGTGATGTAATTGATACATAGGCCTACCACTTGAGACAACTGATGGTGTTTGGGCCTGTAATGTGCCCAAAGCTTTAAGAAAAGAAGCAATATGTGTTGTACAAAAAAGGGCTATGTGGTCAGATGACAACAAAATATGAGATGACTGGAGATATGTGACCAGAATATGTGGTCCCAAATGACTAGAATCATGGAATCAATGAAATTTCATCACCAAGGGTCATGGCGCAGTAAAGTCGCTTTTGAGGATGACATCTATGTTGAACATATACTGTCCCTGCTGCTGGCTGATGAATGAGTCCTTGTCTGATCTCATCCAGAGAAAGGTTTTTTTTCCCACTTTACCTTGTATTTCAAGGCTATGTCCCATTGGTTGAAGCCAGGCACCCTGAATTCAGGACTGTAGACGCAATCATCCTAGCCAGATTGCTGGCATCCCTCTACCCCTTACTTTTATGGCAATGCCATCATATGAATGTACAAACATACTCTAATCCTAAATTCCAGGTTTTAGTGGGAACTGGTTGAGTGAATCGACCAGTGAGGACTTGCAATTTAATGGGTAACTGACAACTGAAAATTGTTAAAGACCTGTTCATCTTGAGTTATGGGGTCTTGAAATTTGGCATGATTAGGTGTACCTATATGGGTAAGGACGTTCCTTACGGCCAGCGGGCAAATGGAAATCCAGAAGGAGGATGGAAGAAAAGAAGCAGTTGCCATGTAAGGTGGCGGAATCCAAGGAAGAGGAGAGAGAGAACCAGGAAGACGCGGAATCATGAAAGAGCTCAGCTGGGGTGAAGAAAGAAGACTACACGCCGAAGGACCGGGAGAGCCCAGCGGATGCAGAAAGTAAGGAAGAAGAGACCGGTGAAGCTGACGACTGGTGCGAGGACTGGTGGAGTCCCCCGAGATCACCTATAAGCAGACAAGGTAGGTGACTCGGGCAGGGGGGAGGGAAGTGAAGGGGTTAGCACCCAAGTAAAGATAGGGTACGAGGGGACACCACCCTGAGAGGGGGCTAGACGAAAACCTTAGGATCGCGCGGTGAAAGTCCTGCATGCCTATGTTATAATGCTTGGTTTTCTTTCTTGAATGAGCACATTACTTTACACGGGGAAGAAGACCTATAAAAGCTCTACAGGCATATGTTGAATTATTGTGTTTTTTCCTAATTGCTTGTGTTGGTTTCCATGGGGTAACAGCCTGTGAAAGCCCTGCATGCTTTATATTGATTGTCTTGCTATATTGCTTTACTTACTTGAAGTCATACAGTGAAACATCTTTTTCCCTGAAGACAAGGGACAGAGCCAAACTGGAGAAGTTTTATAGGACAACTACTCCTTTTTAGATCTTGACTACTCAGCGCGCTGTCATTTTTAAAAATTCTGCAATCGATTTTGCAATCGATTCTGTTTTTCAGTTAAAGACGTGCACGTATTGCTTTGAATGCAACGCATGCACGTTTGGCAATTCCCTTGCGGGAGCGAGCTTTAACATATGGTTACTGCTCGCTCCCGCAAGGGAAACAACCGCCGGCCCCCTCCTCTCTCCCCTCCCCCTGCTGCCAGCGCGAGGCGCGCTTTTTCTTTTTTGGATCCATTTCACAGGATAGCAAGTAAGTGAAAGAAGGAAAGAGAGGTTGTGAACTGTTTCTTCAAGTCATGGTTTTCAGTAAGTGAGGAGCGAGGGGCACACTGTTTTTTTTTATAGATTTGGGGATTGTGTAGCAGGGTTTGCAAGCTAGTGTAGATTTAAGGAGCAGTGTTGGGGGATTACAGTTCAGAAATAGGCTTAGTAGTCCCTCCTTAGTACCGTCTTGTAACCTCCCATGAGGGAAAAATTAAAACGAAACAGGCGGTTTTAGATGCTTTTTCATTCTGTATGTGGAGAGTGTTTCCTATCAAAATGATTTTCTGGTGTCTTCTAAACTGCTGAAGAAGAATACTATGGCCTCATCATTGCGCTTCCCGTTTTCTACAAAAAAAACTTTTGGGCAGTCAGTGGACAAGCCTGAGTACCAAAACAAAACGTTGACTGCAATTTACATGAACCAAAAGGATGCTGTTCATGTGCCCAGAAGCCTCACTGCCTCTTGCCTCAAAAGTGCTAAGCTTCATGTGGTGCCCACCATAGAGAAAATTCTGACCTCTGTCTGGCTCTTTGGTCGATTCATTTGTATACCTTATTTTACCCCCAAACCGCTGCTGTTCTTAAAGCTAATGAGAAACGATTTGTTTTGGAATGCCCTGCGGCTGTTCTTGCTCACTCTTACACATGCAAATTGATTACACATGTATTACATTATTGATGGCATGTAGTTTATGAATCCTGACAAGATGGCTCTATGAGCAAATACTTTCCACCAATATCTGTAGCTTTCTGAAATTCACAGGTTTGAATCTTGTAAATGGTCATCCATCCGACCTGAGTAGCAAGAAACTTTGTAATCGTAACACCTGCATTTGACAGTGTTTAGAGTCTACAGAAGGGCATTATGATGCATTATATGAAGCGAGCTATTATTTTTTATTAATAATATTCAATAAAATTAACATCAAAGTTGTAGTGCTTTTAAACTCTCGCTATATATTTTAGAATGAGGGTATGTTGGGACCAGTGATGAGGTATTGCTATATTCATGTTTTAAAATAGGTGTACATGCAATCTGTGTAATTTGATGCTGGGCAGAGGAGATAATTGACCATACATCTCGAATACAAAGTACATTTTTTTCAGAGCTTTCGGATTGCATGGTCTGAGAATTCAGCAGGTATAGAACTAAGTAGTCTAAATGCAAGCCCTAGACGATTTGTCCACTGGCATTTAGGTCTTAGGAAGCACTACATAACTTAGAATGTGGCAATGTATGACATAAACATTAAATGCAGCACTCCGAGCAATATAAACTATTTTGTTTGATGCTAGATTCTTACTTGACAAATTAGTCACACCTGTGGTCTGGGCTATAAAATGCAGACAAATCTCCTGCTTAAAGCTAGATTATTCAGATTCTTACTGCCGTAGGTAGTTCAGGCTACATATAAGTTTTGCAACTGTCGGAAAGATGCGCTTCAGGCTCACTTGGATTGGCATCCCGTACGCTGGCTTGGAGAGTTGTAGATTTAAAGTTTATTTAAAAAGGTAGACTTTAAGATTTTGAACAAATGCAGGCAGATAGATGTTTTGCTTAGCTGGCCTTAGCCTTTGAGTTCCACAGGTAAGGATAGTCACTGTAAAGGCTCCGCTGTCCCCACTCATTGCTGTATAGACACCTAGAATAGCATAATGTTCTGTATAACGGACGAGCATAACATCACTTGAAAACGATCCCTTGTGCTCAGGAATTGCTGTAGCCATGGTTATGATTTTCCTTAAGGATCGATTTTTGCAGGGATGAGTCAACTTGTTGGTTGCACAAGCAGTTTGTTTTATGAGCAGTGTGCAGATATTTGCATTCAATAGACAATTTAGTGGACAGTACAGTTGATGTAGGAGAAATGCGCTCCTAGGATCTTATATGAGGATTTTTTTTTGCCTTAGAGCTCCCTACTAGGTGGAGGGCTTGGAATCCACCCTACAATGATGCCCATACTCTTAAAGTGAGTTGCAGTAGTCAAGAACTGAGTCTCCATAGGCGTGTGTGGCTTCCACAGTGCCTTGACATTTTATTAACAAGCCAATAGGTGTCGCTTTTGGGACCTTATAAGTATTTAGTCATGCAGCATAATATCCTTGGTGCAACAACAAAAACTGTTGCATGGCTAAACACTTATAAGGTTCCAAAAGCGAGGCCTATTGGCTATGCCAATGCTTGTTCCTACTTGGTGCAGATACTATATTTCTACACCTCCATCTGCTTACACTTCGGGTGTGGTGACGGTAACTCAAGCTCAGCAGTAGGGGCATTATACTTACCACTTCTTTCTTCTCTTTTTGAGAGACTCCGGGGGAGCGTCATCTTGACCACGATGATTGAAGATTGAAGCAAGGAGATGAGAGACTGAGGAAAAACCCTAAGGAGAAGCCTTACCCTTTGAGATTTTGATGAACTTTTTTACTTTACAACAATTTTCAACAAAAGTATACCAAAATTGAGCTACATATCAAGCTTCCTAGATTCTGTTTCCGCCCATCCCTCCCACAGGGTGCTAATTCACTCCAGTAATATTTCTTAGGAGCTTTGAACAGTTTGCAATTGAGATGCGTCCTTACCTGGTCTGTGAATTATTTTTAACTCTGCTTACCAAGTACCAAATACTAGACCTCTCATAATGTTGAGAATCTAGACCAGGTGTCTTCAACTGGTGAATCATGAGCTACCAGTAGCTCACATGCACCTACCGAGTAGCTCACAGCCTTGAGTTCATTTTTAAGTAAGCACAGGATCACATTTTCCTTCTAAAGTTAAGGGAATACTGTGTTTATTTTACATTAATATCTTCAGGTTGCGGAAAGCAGGACCTGATAATGAGCAATGCTGGAGTTGAATTTATTACCTGGGGCACAGAAGATGAAGAACTGAAACACTGAGGTATTTAAATATTTATTAAAAATCCTTGTCAACTCAATATTTGAGCATGAGATAAATTTGTGTTTCTGAATGCTTTTAAATGGGAGAAAATGTAAATGAAAGTTAACGTAACGATTAAGTTAACTCTTCATTTAAATTTCATCCCATCTCAAAGTGTTGCATTTACAAACAGCAGTCCTCTTGCTCCCAGTAGCCAGTAGACACTGTGACATATTTATAACTAAAAAATCCAGTCATTTTTTTCAAATAGGAGAAATTTAAAGTGGATAAAAATATTTCTATAAAACATTGAGCCAATGTTTTCTCCACTATCAATTAAGTCAATTGTGTCCTAATATTTTATGAAGCATGTTTCTTCATTTTAAATTCCTCCTATTTAAAAAAATGGCTGTATATTTCTGACCGTATCTACAGGCCACTGGGTGCAAGATGCCTGTTGTTTGTAAATGCAACTATTTGAAATAGGGGGACATTTTAATATTGAGTTATGTGGAATCTATATAAACATAAAGTTAACTCTTCAGTTTAATTTTCTCCAATTTCAAAGTGTCCCATTTGCACACAGCAGGCATCTTGCTCCTTGTGGCTGGTTGGCATGGTGTCATATTTATAGCTGCGAGAAAGTGCAGAAACATGTTCCATATTATAAAAGTTTTTTGTTTGTATGTTTGTGTTACAGATGTAACAGTGCCACATATGGTGAAAAGTATGTCCTGTGTCACAAGCACATAGGACACAGGCTCTCATACCCCAATACACATATATCTCACTCATATGCACATATGTTCATACATTCCCAAAGACCACGCTCTCTCTGACACACATAGCGGCCCTGTCATAATACCTCTAGTCAAAGTATTTTGTTCATTGGCTCTATGGACATTAGGCTTAAATTTAATGAAACTGGGCGTAACGGTTTCTGGCAATATTGTGTGAATTTCTAACCCACCCCTACCACTTCCATAGACATGAATTATGGGCAATCATTGTTAGCTACTACCAACATAGCTGTGCCCTGCCCTTTATATCCCTGGTCTCAGGGTCATGAAGGAAATGACAGGAAAATAAAGTAAACAAGGCTAGAAGAGGCCTTTAGATTTCTGTGGTGTCCAACACTAGCCCTTACCTTAAACACTCACCAGAAAACAGGGGGTTCTTGAGTGTCAGAAAGTGGGAATATGGAGTTAACCATTTGATGTCATCGGGCTTCAAAGTGTTTGTGTGTGTGTGTGTTTTTTCCAACCAGAGTGCGCCAGACTTGGTTTCCTTGCAAACAATCATCAGTAAATGCAAGTACCTCTTACAGACACTGCCCCATAACCACAGATTGCTATAGGACCACACGGTAAGGCCTCACACCCAGTCACTTACAACAACTTCACATCTGCACCAACAGCAGTGGTGACATTCTTTGTGATGTGTCGCAGGCAGTAGTGCTAAGGCTTCTTTAATGCCACTGGAAACCTTTCTCCTAGGGAATCATCTGAGATGGGGTATGTGGCAAGAGCTAGGAAAACAGCCGTATTACTATGTAGACTAAAGGTTGACTTTATGTGAAAGATTTATTACAAGAGAGCCTTGCCTTCACTCAGCAGGCAACCCTCCAACTGTCTCTGCTCTGACTTCACCCAGCTTTGTGATGAATCTAGATCCCACTCGAGCTCGTGCCATAAGCCCTATATGTCAACCATATTAACATTTACATACTAAATGACTACATTTACCAATACATAAGAATGAAAATGTACAGAATAATACAAGTCTATATTACCATGTATTTATTACTATAAGAATTAACATTCCCCAACTGAATTGCATATTTGAATAGGATATTAGTACAAGACAGCAAAGGTGGTCCAGGAACACATACAGCACAAGCCCTAAGGCCGGGTAAAATGCAAAGTTGACTTGAGATATCTTCATCAGTGTGTGGGGTATTTTATTCCATGTAATGCATAATTCTCCAATAAAAAATAAAATATTTCAATATGTACATGAACTCTCTTTGATTGAATATAATGTGCATATAGCATCATTTTAAAATCTGAAGGGTTTCCAACAGATTGCTACAGAAGAATTGCAGTTATTCAGGTCTGTAGCAAAATGCTTCCTCAGAGATGTTTTAGAGTTTAAAATGAAGAAGGCCCTTTGTTGTTGCTGGTAAAGTGTGATGGTTACGTTTGTGCACTGAAGACAAGAAGAGCATTTTCAGTCAGACCCTGGAGTGATAGCTTGAAAACAGGAGAGTCATACAAAAACAAATAACTTTAGGGCACACAGCCAGGGCAGTTGGTTCACGCTGTTGTGCGGTTTTGCTAGCATTTATTTTTCTTTTTTCTATTAACAAATGTATCTTGAGCTGAAAAAATGCTCTTTTTCAGCCAATGAATGACAATGCAGTGCGTGGTAGTTGGCCAACTTTCCATCAGTTAGTTACAGAAGGCAGCAGGTTGGGGAAGCTGTGGCACGTGAACCTTATCAGAGCAGGGACACTGTGAAGTCACACATAGCATGTAATAATGCATTATAGTGGACTAGCGGCATTCTTTTCTCGCCATAGGCAAGTTATCATGGTAGGACAGGTTTGTCAATACCTTGATCTCTCCGCTTACCACCAATGCCCTCACTCATCCCACCGACCTCCTCCCTACCTCATCCACACCCCTCCCGCCCAAACCATCTCTCCTCCCTAACACCATCTCGCACACTAACACAACGGACCCCTGCACCAACACCAGCCCACACCCCCACCTGCACGCCAATTCCCTGGTCAGCCATTCACCTTTAACTTCCACCCCCACCCCCACCCCCAACACCTACCCCACGTTGGACAAGATTATGGCCACCCTCATCCTGATCAAAGGAGACATACACATTCTCAAAGAACTACTCTCCACACACACCATACACCCCTCACCCACCTCCACCACCCCTCCCAACTTGTCCCCTACCCTTCCGGTTGACTCTCTCACTCAACATTCCCCACACCGGATGTCAATCCCTGCTCGTAATCGCAACAACCGCCCTCGTCGCCCTTGCAACCCCTCACCCACCTCCACCTCCCCTACCAACATGTCCCCCACCCTTTCGGTTGACTCGCTCACCCAACACTCCCCACACTGGACTTCAATCCCCGTTAGCAACTGCAACAACCGCCCTCGTCGCCCCTGCAACCCTCTTTCGGACCTCGACACACTCACTCTCCTCCGCTCATACGACCCAGCCGCCCAAAAACACACATCCACCACACACCTCATCATTCCCGCGATACGCCCAAATCCCCTCAGACCCCCAACACTAAACAGCAGAACCTCCATCCCCAATAACCTTAGAAAAGTCCCTCTCTCTCTAGAACCTTCTACCGCCCTCAACACACCCCGTCTCAAATGCACTCTCCTCAACTGCAGATCGGCCTCGAAACACTCCGCCGCCATCGCTGATCTCCTGTTAACGCTGGACCTTGACCTAATCATTCTGACTGAAACCTGGCTAACTGAATCCCCTCACCTATAATGGATATTCTGGTTCCACCCAACTACCACATCATTAGACTTGACAGGTCAGGCAAAATAGGTGGCGGAATCGCATACATCTACAGGAACAACCTCTCCGCTATGAAAGGCAAGTCCACCTCCCTATCATCCTGTGAATACATCTGCCTCGACATTATTAATGAGGGCAAACCGATATGCTCTCTACACAACATTTACCACCCACCCAGAGACAACCTCACCTTTTCCCAACAAATCATGGATATGATTTCAACCAATTCCGGACGGCAGCTCACCCAAATATACCTTGGCGACTTCAACCTCCACTGGAACGATCCCAATGACGCAGTGGTAAATAGTCTTAAAAGTTTCCTCAATGCCCTTGACCTCACCCAAATATGCAACAGCCCGACCCACGAGAAAGGCTCTATCCTCGACCTTATCATCTCCAAAGAGGACTCCATCCAACTCGAGTCCATCCAACCCTGTGACTGGTCAGATCATCATATTGTCACATTCTTCATCAATGAAAAAGTTAAATCTAACCCGATTCAATCCACCAAGCCCAAAGTCTGGAAAAGAGACCTGAAAAAACTCAACCCAAGCTCTCTGCCTCCTAACAGCTGCAATCTCCTACTCCCACCGACCGGCACCAAGGACGTTCAATCCCTGACTGACCACTACCTCAACGTTATGACCTCAATAATTAATGAGGCTGCACCTATGCAGCTAAAAAGAGTCTCTACTAAAATCTCCAATCCATGGTACGACGGAAGTCTCAATGAGGATAGACGAGACATGCGAATGGCAGAACGCACCTGGAGATCAGCTCCCTCTGCAATGCACCTAAAAACGCTGAAGAAAAAGAGAAACGCCTATTTCAGGAAAATAAAACGCTCAAAACTAGACTTCTTCAGCCTCCAGCTCGACCAAGCAAAATACCGCCCGAGAAAACTGTTTGAGCTAATCAGAACACAATCCAAGGAACCACTCAGCACTGGGCGCGAAGCTCCCTCCTGTGAAGACTTCTCCGCTTTCTTTATCCAAAAAACTGACAACATAAAGAGCGATCTCCTCATTGACGCAAGCCTCTATTCCAAACCCCACTGCATAGCACCCACTGAACCAAAAAACAATGCTACATGGTCAACCTTTGGCACCTACTCTGAAGAAGAAATTGGCAAACTGCTCAGCACCTTGAAACCATCCAATCACCTCACAGACCCCCTTCCTGCTAACGCTGTAAAAGACTTTACCTCTTTGCTTCTCCCACTCTGGACTAAAATTATCAACAGCTCACTTCAACAAGGAACCATACCTGACTCCCTCAAAGTTGGACAAGTCACACCTATACTAAAGAAACCTACAGCCGACCCCTTTGATCTGAACAATTACCGTCCCATTACTAATATCCCCACTCTCGCCAAACTACTGGAAAAATGCGCACAATTACAATTGACTAAACACATTGAACAGTTTGATCTCCTCAACCCTCATCAATCAGGCTTCCGAGCAGGACACAGTACAGAAACTGCTATCACTCACATAATTGACAACGCACTTCAAATGCTAGACCAAAACGACACCTGCCACCTCATCCTTCTTGATCTCTCTTCAGCATTCGACACCGTTAAACATGAGAATTTACTCGAACTACTAAACACAAGAATGGGCTTATCTGGAACTGTTCTCAAGTGGTTCACTTCCTTTCTACACAACAGGTCGCAGAAATTCAAGAGCAACAACTTATTGTCCTCGCCAATACCTGTAACGCTGGGCGTCCCCCAAGGATCCTCCCTATCCCCAACTCTGTTCAACCTAGTTATGGAACCTCTCACCACCTTGCTACAGGCATCCAATGTACACTTTCACATGTACGCCGATGACACCCAACTTTATCTCAAATTACAATCCCCCAAAGACATTTTGCTCCTGAACTCAATGATCAGAAGCACCCAATCCTGGCTGGCCGATAACCATCTCAAACTCAACGCTCTGAAAACAGAGTTCCTTCTGATCTCACCTCCAGCGAAGATCTCCACCACTCAAATTTGGCTTAAACACCTAACAGCAATCAATGTCCAACCCACCATCGTGGACTCAGCAAAATCGTTAGGCATAACCCTCGACACCAATCTCAACATGCAGCAACATATCAGCAAGGCAAATAAGGGAGCGAACTTCCAAATCAATACCCTGAGGAAACTTAAACCTTTACTCCCAGCCAAAGACTTCCAAACCGCAGTACAAGCACTAGTCATCCCTCGAATTGAATATGGCAGCGTCGCCCTCTGCGGACTCCCCCTAACTACTACTGCACCCCTAAGAGCTTCTCTAAACGCTGCAGCGAGACTCATCACTGGGTCAAAAAAGCACTCTCATATTTCTCCTGACTTGAAATCCCTGAACTGGCTGCCTTTTGAAGCTAGAATACATCTGAAAATCGCCTGCATGACACACAAGGCGGTACACCTGAACTCTCCCGGCTACCTCACTTAGAAGCTGACAATCTCTGGCGGCGCTAGAAACACTAGAGGCACAAACAATCTTTTGCTGAAACCTCGTAGATTCCGGAAGGAAAAAACCTATAAACGCTCCTTCTCAGGAATGGCACCCAGGATCTGGAACTCACTCCCTCCCGAAACTAGTGTGGCGCCGCGGCCAGGGCGACTGACGCTGGAATCTGGGGACCACGGTTCGATCCCCGGCTCCGGCGGCAGGTAAGCCCAGCACCATGTGACTCTGGGCAATAGCTCGCCTAATCTTCCCGACGGCCCCCCAGCGCCTAGAGACCCTTACGGGTGATTGTGCGCTTTACAAATGTGGACTTTACTTTACTTTACTTCCACTACACTCTTTAAGAAGGAAGTAAAAGCTATCCTCATGGCAAAATACACCTGAACTATTACCTCGGACTCCTTTAAAGACTCTGCACCGATCTGTACTATCTGTTTGACCAGTTGTTTATTTGCATTACCTGTATTATTGATTTATATGATTCTGATTTATCTGCTTGACTATGCTCCCTCATGTACTCCTTCTGTGTTGCGCTCTGATATCTGCAAAGATCTTGTCCGCGCTATATAAAACTTTCAAAATAAATAAATATACAAAAACAGGGTATTTTATGACATTCCACTCTTCTGTTCATTTTACGCCTTATAAATCAATCTCTGATTGCCCCAGAAATACATCTTAAATGGCTAAGACACCAATACCATGGCCAAACGCAAGATAAAAGTACCTGTTTTCTGGAGTTCCTGTATGGACTCCTTTTAGACATCCATTCAGAGCGGGTCTTTCTGAAACCAGTTCACAACTGGAAAAACAGTGTACAAATTACATATATAAAACTGTGAAATCAGTTTGGAAAAGTTACACAGTACCAGATGTATTCTGGGGTAAACTCGTTCTATAAATCAGATAAGCGAATTAGGGGCTAGTTTAGAGTTTGACTGATGGACTCCTCTGTCACAAACCTGGTGGTTAATCCATCCGCCATATTACAAGAGCAGTGTATCATGGAGCCCTTGTAGTACAGCTGACTGGATATCGTCACCATTGTGATGGAGTATTCACTCTGGCAAACTCTAAACCAGGGCCCTAGTCTTATAAATGAATAAGAAATAAAAACGTTCTAAATATCTGTCAAATCGGCTTCAGGGGGCGGCTGGGTGTAGTGCAGTCAATCATGTTATAGGTAAATAAACCTAGTCAAGCCACGCCCGCTGTACGTAGCGTTTATGAACCTTTCATCAGATTTTGTCATTTTGACAATGTACACTGCACTAAGTTGTGGCTCACCCTGCTTGAGCAGGGATTGGATGTGGCCCTGTGCATTTTTTTCAGTGATTCATTAGAATCTGGCAGCTAGGGTAGTAGTAGTAATACATTATTCGGTCACAAAAACCATAAAAGTTCTATAAAACAACAAAATGCATCATACAAGTTCATCACTTGAGCACTATAATTACAGGATAAAAACACAGATGAGTATAAAAATCAAAAGAACCATGACTCTCCCCTGTTGCAACAGGCCCCAGGCATGCTAATTCTTACAACCCAAAAAGGTATACAGATCCATGGTTGCCTAAAATACACTGATCGACCAGAATGAATAAAGTGCAGGTGCTACAAGTGCAAACCTAAGCTAAAAACAGTTAAAAGGACAACATAAGCAGTTAATAGGGCAGTCATGTAATCCACACTAAACTGTGGCTCACCCTGCTTGAGCAAGGATTAGATGTGGCCCTTGTGCATTTGTATGTCGAGCCTGGGCAGTGCATGCGCTGCTCTGCGAGCAGTGCTGTATTGGAGTATGTACTTGAAGCCCCGCCCTCTCTCCATCCATATTTATCATTGGCTTGTGTCACTGTCCTTTGTAAATGCTGGCTTCTGATTCGTTATTACTTCCTTGTCTTCATTCGTAACTCCCATGAGGACTGGCCCGTTTACTTCGGTTGTTACACGGTGCGTCTTCTTTAGTCTGTAAGCGTTGCTTTCTTTAATGAGTTTCTTTTACTGCAGGAGGGCAGGATGGTCTCTCGTGCACAGTTGTGACCACAGGCTTGTTTATTTAACTCGTAGCAAATGGGAAGCTCTTCAAGGCCCATGGGAGACAAAAGGGGGCAGCTCAGCAATGCCTTCAAGCATTTGGAATGCAATAGGTCTCACTTTTGCCAGAGTTTAAGCTATTGGCCTTGTAAATGACAATGCCTTTTATTTATGTTTTAAAAACCAAAATATAATTAAAAGGCATTGTCAATGCCACCAGCTCAAACTTGCATAATTGTGAGACCTATTGCATTACAGATGCTTGTTTATCAGTGCTCATGAGAATATGTCAGCCAGGGTAAAATTTGTACCTAGAGAGGAGGTATCTGACTCTTTATATTTACTGCGGGGTGTGTGCCAGGGGTCTGTACTTGCACCCCTTTATTTTATTCTTTACATTAACAAATAGACTCCCTTTTCAATCAGGGCCAGTTTGACTCCCCAATGATTAATAGTATCCCCAATCCACGTTTTTTCCTATGCAGATGACGCAGAAAAGGTGGTCTGTACCCCAGAAGCCTTCCGTTGTTTAGTTTTTCATTCCATTGATGGCTTATCTTGATTTAGGAGCACATTTTACAAAATCGCATATTTGTGCTTGTATCCCCAAAACAGTTGAACGTTCCTACCCTTGTAATTGGTAATAACAGATTGAAGAGCATTTAATAGCATTCCCTATCTTGGGGTCTCTTTTGATTACTCTGAAGCTTGGGGCACTAACATCTCAAACTGTCGTTTGAAGCTCAGTCGTTCTGTGAGAATTCCATTTGCCATGGCCGTTGGGTGGTAGGATAAGCGAACCCCTTCCCGATGTGGCCCACCCTGTATATGGCACAGGGTTATGGGGATTTACCAACTGTTGAGCCATTTATGTGGAGGAGAATAGTTTTTTGCAGACAGCTTCTGTCTGTTCCGCCCTCTACATAGTACTATATATGCTACAAAGAATTAAGGCTCCCCTACTTAGAAGATTGTATAAAATTGGGTTTGATTACTCGGGGGCTTTCGATTTGCCTTAGCTTCGAAGTGACCTTGAATGATAATATCCTTACCGACTTCCTCTCACGTGAGATGTTCATTAAACTCTCGGTGGGCTAGGGCGGTCATCTTTACTTATTAACTTGAGATAAGCGCATTTTGAGGATAAAGAACTGATCAGACTTCAGTTTCTGAAAAGTAGGCACCTTGGGTGGGAAGATGAAGCGATAGGGAAGCCAACTGGAGGATGCACGCTCATTTAGGATCTGGGTCTGCTCCAGAACCGCGCTTGTTTGCGGGAGGGGCAATGGCAGAGGTTTCTTTTGCTTTTCTACAGAACAGGCACAGTCAGGCATCTGCGCTTCTTTCCTTTTAATTTCAAATGTGTTTTATTGATTTTATGAGCAAAAACAGGCACAACAATGCAATGGAAAGGCAATAGGCACAGAAGGCGAGCGAGACAGACAATCATGTCTTCTCTGTAGGTTAGACAATGAATTAGGTGTAGGTGCCCCATCATGAATATCATGCCAAGGTTGTAAACAGTAGCTAGAAGCCGAAACTCGGAGCCCTCCCCTACCCCCAACTTCCCCCCACCCCAACCAGTGTGCCGTAGTTGTGAAGCAATTATGGAAGCAGACATTCGTGGAGCAGTGCAGGCAAATCTGAAATCACGGAGGGCCAGGAGGAGCCTCTGTGAGTCGCAATATGCGGAGGTATCTGGGGCATGTAATCTCATAGAATTCCTTGGACAAGAGGGACAGCAGAGGTAACCACAACTTACGAAACGTGTCAGCAGAGTGTGTAAGTGTAGTCTGAATGCGCTCCATCCCCAGGGTGAACCAGAGCTTGTGTAACCACCCTGTGTGAGTAGGTGTGGTGGTGAAACCCCAGAGTGATAGAATATGTTGCGATGCAGCCTGCATGGCGATCCCCATTTGGCGACCTCTGAGGGATTTTAGGGGAAAGGTGAGTGCATTAGGGAGGCCCAGAATGGTGTAGGCCGGAAAGCGCGGGATTTCAGTATCAAAAGTAGAGTCGATGTCATCCAGGACTGCCTTCCAGTAATCCCGAATTGCGCAGCAGTCCCAGAGGAGATGAGTCAAGGTGCCCCGCTCTCCGCAGCCCCTCCAGCACAGCGCATCACTGGCCGGATTTCCCTTATTGAGCGGACCGGAGTAAGATGCCAATACATGGCCAATTTCACGCTTCTTTCCTTTTAATCAATGTAGTAAGTAGTTCCTCTGTTTGCACCTGCCCGTGTGGGGTAGTGTCAGTCCAATGTCTCTTGCACTTTACTATTGTCTGCAATTATTATATTACTTTTACTAAGCAATTGTTAATGCAGGTTTAATTAACATGCATTTGTACAGTATAGAATAGGGTGGCAGTTAATAAGGATATTAAATAACGAGGAAGTATGTTTTAGGGTGGGGTCCTTTTTTAAATCAGCATTTAATTGTTGGTAGCCAATGCTTTTGTAACTAATGCTGCTAGTTTTTATATCTGATTATGTGTATATTATGTGTAATTATATGTAATTTTATGAGTGCCTTGGACATCTGACTAAAGATGTGTTTACTTTAAGCACAGCTTTTAATTCCCTTCCTTTCCAAATCCAGTTTTTGTTCCCCAGCCCAAGCCTTGGCACAGGATCCTAGGGTCCTCTCCAAGCGTCAGGGGATTCCTCGCAAGGAGTCGGCTGGATACTGCGGCTGTCTTTTAAGTGTGCGAGTTTGTGCTTGTGTGATTACTGTGCTACTTGTATTACATCAATTACCAGAATTTCAGCCTCGGCATGTAGCCCAGAACGACGACGGAAAAATTAGAAAGTTTCCAGGCATCATAAGGGGAAATCTGAATTACCTCAGGCTGAGGTACACCCCATAGAAAATGTACATTTAACTGAAGCTCGCGAGGGATGGAATTTGCAGACATAATCCCCCACTGGAAGGGCCCCCCAGGTAATCGCACCCCTCCTCCTCTACCACCAAAGCTACTCTGGATAATACCTGAATTGTGAAGGCGGGTGGTAGTGGTCGCTCGTGCACATTAGGTCCTAAATGTCTCCACTTGCGCCCTGTTTCGCCTGCTAAGCAGCCGCGTAGCTAGACCAGGGGCCGCCCGTGGCAGACCTCTGGTGAAGTTCTAGAAATAAACATCCACAGCTTATGGAATTTGTCTATACCACTGTATTACAACTAGGTACCATGGGTGCATACCAGATATCCACTGATGGTTAATGTATTGCCAACAGCAGCATTGGCCTTTCTCACAGATTATTTTAGAACAGGCTTTGACTTGAAGCCCCAATCTACTTTCAAACATACATCTGCAACCCACATAACATGCATACAGCCTTTATCTTGTATGTATTGCGATTTATATAGCGCACGTATCACCCGAAGGCATCAAGGCGCTTGCATTGGGAACCCGTCCTGGTATTCCCCTGTGAGATAACCCCAGCAGGGTATCCACAAGGTGAAAGCCAGGCATCCCGCCGCGAGGGGCCGTAGTGGAGATTAAGCAAGCTATTGCCCAGAGTCGCAGAGTGTGAACCTGTGAATCGAGTAGGCACCGGAGCGAGAATTGTCGAGTCCGTGGAATTTTGAGCCCGAGCCCCTCCGAGGCGGGGAATCGAACCCTGGTCCAGGACCGATCTCAGCTTCCGATTCTGCCGCCTCTAACCCCTGAGCCACACTTCTCCACTTATCTTGCTTAACATTGAGTACTTCTTCCACACCAAATGTTAACGCTATGTAAATAGTGCATCACATAACTTTTAAAATGCACAATTACATGTTTCTCCAGGGCTTATGCTATTTCAAAACAATCAACCCACACATGTACACTCAGTAACTCTATCCTGTATATGACTATGGAGATATAATTAACCTGATGATTTTATCAGTGATGTCACTTGAGCTGTCCTCAGTAATGTAATCAATGATGACATTTAACATGTCCTTAGTGATGTAATATGTGGTAATAAGCAGTGATATATATATATATATATATATATATATATATATATATATATATATATATATATATATATATATATATATATATACATACTACTATTATAAAGGAATAGCTTTGAACCTTTGAGGCGGGTAAACTCGGGAACCACAGCGCCAATCCACAAACCCGACACATCGTTGTAATCGTCAGGGTGTGCAGATGGACATAGGCTGTATAAAGTTAATAAATATACGTTATTTAAAAAAAATTCTGAAAAAAAAAAGTAGTCCCATGGAAGAAGCGCCGGCCGCGACGTGCGTGCCCGACGTGAGGAGCACGGAGAGGAGCGGCGTCCAGGAATGCGAGGAGGACCAGCGGACATGGCGCGGGGAGGAGCGGTGAGGAGCGGCGGACAACCGGTGAGGAGCGGCGGACAGGCGGTGAGGAGCGGCGGACAGGCGGTGAGGAGCGGCGGACAGGCGGGGAGGAGCAGTGAGCGGCAGATGGCGTAGGTTATTTATTTATTTATTTAGGAGCGGTGAGCGGCGGAAAAATGAAGCAAAAATGAAAATCGTGAGCAAGAGGAAGCAAACGTAGCATTACAAAAGTGAGCCCAACGGTGCATTACTGGAGGAAAAAGTTACGTGTGCAGGTTACAAAAGCGTACATCGTGAGCAAGAGGAAGCAAACGGAGCAGTACAAAAGTGAGCCAAACGGTGCATTACAGGAGGAAAAAGTTACGTGTGCATGTTACAAAAGCATAGAAAGTAAACATAGAGGTATAGGAGTAAAAAGTGACGTGTGCAGGTAGCAAGAGGAAGCAAACGGAGCATTACAAAAGTGAGCCAAACGGTGCATTACAGGAGGAAAAAGTTACGTGTGCAGGTTACAAAAGCGTAGAAAGTAAACATAGAGGTATAGGAGGAAAAAGTGACGTGTGCAGGTAGCAAGAGGAAGCAAACGGAGCATTAAAAAGTGAGCCAAACTGTGCATTACAGGAGGAAAAAGTTACGTGCGCAGGTTACAAAAGCGTACAAAGTAAACATAGAGGTATAATACTGCAATATATGGAGGAAGGCGGGGCGGGCGGGGCCCTGAAGCCTAATTGCTCCCGGACAACATCGGGACGGGCTGCTACAAAAGCGTACAAAGTAAACATAGAGGTATAATACTGCAATATATGGAAGAAGGCTCCGGGGGACCCACGGACAACGTCGGCGCGGGCGGGGGCCCTGAAGCATAATTGCTCCCGGACAACGTCGGGACGGGCTGCTAGTATATATATATATATAGGTATATATTACCTACTGGCGGTCGCCAGTAGGTAGTTATAGTTAGGACCTAGCTACCATAGGAAATCCGCAACATTCTATTGGGAATAACTCTGGCGCCGGTTGAGGAATTTGCGTGCAATTTTACAAAATTTTGGACAGCTCCGCTCTGCTCCTTCCCTGAAAGTTTCGGGGGGATTCGTGAAGTGGGGGCTGAGTAAAAAGGGGGGTCCCAAAACATGTTTTCCCCATGTTAATTTCCATAGGACGTTCTGACACATCTACAGCCTGAACCGCTGAACGGAATTATGCAAAACTTTGCAAAATTGTAGGGACTGGTACGCAGATGTGCCTTTGCTCTATTTGTTGAAAATTGCTCCAGTGGTTTTTTTGAAAATTAACTTTAAAAACACATATATATCTATAGGCGCGCTCCGAGCACTCACCGGTACGCGTACCGGGGAGCGCACCCGGCGCGCTACGGGAGTGCGCGAGTGGAAAGCTGATTGGCTCTCGGATGTCTGTCAACATTCTAAACAGTCCGGAGAGTCCGCCATCTTGTGTCTCGGTACAATCGAGACACAAGAGGTTAAAAAAAAGGGGGGAAATGATTAAAAGGGGGCAGGATAGACCCCCCCCTGACCCCCTAGGTTTAATGAGGGGGGCCTAGAAGGACTCTGAAGGGTAAAAAAAGTTTATATATTTTTTTTAATTTTCACGGGGTAAGCGCTGGGTGCGTTCACAGGTGCGCTCTCCGGTACGCGCACCCTGAGCGCACCACGGGGAAAAACAGTGCAAGAAAATAGAGTAAAAAAATAATTTAGAGTGCTTAGAGGTAGGGTAGCTCTGAAAAGAGCTGTTGTGTTATGTGGGTGTTTTTTGTACCTACAAGTAGGTACCAATGCAGAGTCTCAAATTCAAGAGGAAGACTCTATTCCCCTCATCTGTAAAGTGTACACCATCTCTCCTATAGATGCCTTGCATGTTGTAACGCAAGTTGTTGTGGTAAATGGACCCCATACAATAGTCTCTGAGGAAAGCAGAAACAGATTTATTTACATGTTTCCTTGCTTTCTCAATCTGTGGACAAAATTGGTTGGACCAGTTCCATTTTTGCCTTTGGCATATATTAAAAAATACCAAGGCAGTTTTTGGAAAAAGTGACATCAATTGCCAAAAGATGTCCTTTAAAAGCATTTCTAGACCTACCCCAGTCAAAGTGCCTAGGTCATTTCCATTATAAGGTCAGGGTGTGGAAGATGCATAAAGGATTTTATCAATGGTATCAATTGGTGACTTCTTAATCCTCTCTGTCCAATCCACACAATGTCCACATTTGGTAAATCAAGGTTGTAAATACCTCTGTTGCTTGCAAATTTTTCACTCCAGAAGACATAGCTATGACCCACAAACCAGACTTTTGGCATCTTGAAGGTAGATGTGCTTGTATTCAGATGAGTTGTGGTAATGAAATGGCAGTTTGATTATGATAAAAAGTGGTTGAGATTCAGTGCACTTGAAAAACCAGAAATGATTGGTGCTTTCTTAAAAATATCCACTGAAAAGTAAGGTGCATGCTTTTTCTGTTAAAGAAGTCATTTCAATGGTTGAGAAAAAGGCATTTAAAGAAACATTGCATTTGATTAGCTAGTACATTGAGAGGTCAAACACCCTTGAAGGATTCTTTTGCAACATAGTATGTTGAACTTCTGAACTGTGTGCTGGGTTAGGAGGGAGTTACCATGGTAACAGTGTGAATGAGCACTGGGGGGATGGGTGAATGTTATGTGAGTTTCAAGGTGTTCAAATGTACAACCAATTAAAATGTGCAGTTTGGTTTTGAATTTGTGTGGGAAGAATTTTCATTGGTTATGTACAAGAATATGGGTCTGAATGAGAAAGAATCTGTGCCATTATTCTGAGGCTCCAGTGAAGGAAGCATTATTCAGAGATTATGCTTAAGAAAATCTGTTGTGTGTGACTGACACTGTTCTACATCTTTCAAAGCATTTTTAAAGGTGAGTACTGATTCTTTAAAAAAAGAAAGAGTGCTGTATGCACTTTGGGGAAGATTAAGAAGCATATTGTGGTTCTTTATTCTTGCATTTTGTGTCATGTTTTTTTGTAATGTTGTTTAAAAATAGAATGGTGCATATTGGAAATGTATTTTGAAAATGAGTTAGGTTTCTGCTTTGTTTCTGTAGTGGTCATTTAAATGAGCTGTGCTTTGTGTCAAAAACGATTTAGTATGGAAAATATTTTCTGGAAAAAAGTCTGCTTTTTAAATTTTAGTGAAGCATCACACTGACTTTCTGTTTGAAATAAGAGAAAACATTTTCACATTTTTCAATAATGTCACCTGTGCCTTGTAACAGTTTGCCTCAATTAGCTTAAAGAGTATTCTTTGCTTGTGTCTCACTTTACTCTGTGCCTGTGTGTTATCTGATATATGATTAATTTAACGAAGATACACTGCTGTATGCAGTATAGGGAAGATTAAGAAGCATATTGTGCATATTTATTCTTGCATTGCGTGTTATGTTGTTTTTGTAATGCTGTTTAAAAATTGTATGGTGCATATTGGAAATGTATTTTGGAAATGAGTTAGGTTTCTGATTTGCTTTGTAGTGGTCATTTAAAAGGGCTGTGCTTTGTGTGAAAACCAATTTACTATAGAAAATGTTTTCTGGTAAAAAGGTATGCTTAGTTGATGTCTTTAAAAATATGGAAGTACATGTTTTTTAAAGACATGGTAGATTACATGGAACATCCTGGTCATGTGCCTAAGATCATACCGATGGGTGAATCAAGCTTCACTCACAGTGTGATCTTAGGCACATGATCAGAATGTTACATATAATCTACCATGTCTGTCTCTGCCAACAGTATGTGTGTCTCTGCCTAAGATCACACTGATGGGTGAATCAAGCTTCACTCACAGTGTGATCTTAGGCACATGATCAGAATGTTACATATAATCTACCATGTCTATCTCTGCAAACAGTATGTGTGTTTACATTACTTATAAGGTAAGTTTGATGTACAAAATTAACTTTCCCTATACTCTTTTCCTTAACCTCACTACTCTTCTCTTATGCTGCCACACCCCTGTTCTCTTATTGCGCTTGCCTCACTTATCCTGAATCCCCATGTTTACTCCCCTTTTCCTCACTCTTCTCTCACACTCACCTTCTTTCAGACTTTCTCCTTTACTTTCCTTCCTCTCTCTTCCCTTCTTTCGCTTCTTCACTCTTTTCCCTTCTCTTACTCTCCTTACTCCACTACACTAACTCCTTCTCTTACTTCCTGTGTCCTCATAGTTCTACACGCCCCTTCCCTCATTCTCTCTCTCTTAGCCTTATTCTCTCCGTCCCCTTAGTCTCTCACTCCTCTTCTGTCACGCTCACTCCGTATAACTCAGTCATACTCCCACACTCACCTTCTTTCAGACTTTCTCCTTTACTTTCCTTCCTCTCTCTTCCCTTCTTTCGCTTCTTCACTCTTTTCCCTTCTCTTACTCTCCTTACTCCACTACACTAACTCCTTCTCTTACTTCCTCTGTCCTCTTAGTTCTAAACTCCCTTTCCCTCATTCTCTCTCTGTTAGCCTCATTCTCTCCGTCCCCTTAGTCTCTCACTCCTCTTCTATCACGCTCACTCCCTATAACTCAGCCATACTCCCACACTCACCTTCTTTCAGACCTTCTCCTTTACTTTCCTTCCTCTCTCTTCCCTTCTTTCGCTCCTTCACTCTTTTCCCTTCCCTTACTTTCCTTACTCCACTTCACTAACTCCTTCTCTTACTCCCTCTGTCGTCTTAGTTCTACACTCCCCTTCCCTCATTCTCTCTCTGTTAGCCTCATTCTCTCCGTCCCCTTAGTCTCTCACTCCTCTTCTGTCATGCTCACTGCCTATAACTCAGCCATACTCCCACACTCACCTTCTTTCAGACCTTCTCCTTTACTTTCCTTGCTCTCTCTACCCTTGTTTTGCTCCTTCACTCTTTTCCCTTCCCTTACTCTCCTTACTCCACTACACTAACTTTCTCTTACTCCCTCTGTCCTTTTAGTTGTACACTCGTCTTCCCTCATTCTCTCTCTGTTAGCCTTATTCTCTCCGTCCCCTTACTCTCTCACTCCTCTTCTGTCACGCTCACACCGTATAACTCAGCCATACTCCCACACTCACCTTCTTTCAGACCTTCTCCTTTACTTTCCTTCCTCTCTCTTCACTTGTTTTGCTCCTTCACTCTTTTCCCTTCCCTTACTCTCCTTACTCCACTACACTAACTCTTTCTCTTACTCCCTCTGTCCTCTTAGTTCTACACTCCTCTTCCCTCATTCTCTCTCTGTTAGCCTTATTCTCTCCGTCCCCTTACTCTCTCACTCCTCTTCTGTCACGCTCACACCCTATAACTCAGCCATACTCCCACACTCATCTTCTTTCAGACCTTCTCCTTTACTTTCCTTCCTCTCACTTCCCTTCCTTCATTCCTTCACTCTTTCCCCTTCCCTTACTCTCCTTACTCCACTTCACTAACTCTTTCTCTTACTCCCTCTGTCCTCTTAGTTCTACACTCACTTTCCCTCATACTCTCTCTGTTAGTCTCATTTTTTCCGTCCCCTTAGTCTCTCACTCCTCTTCTGTCACGCTCACTGCCTATAACTCAGCCATACTCCCACACTCACCTTCTTTCAGACCTTCTTCTTTACTTTCCTTCCTCTCTCTTCCCTTCTTTTGCTCCTTAATGCTTTTCCCTTCCCTTACTCTCCTTACTCCACTTCACTAACTCCTTCTCTTACTCCCTGTGTCCTCTTAGTTCTACACTCCCCTTCCCTCATTCTCTCTCTGTTAGCCTCATTCTTTCCGTCCCCTTAGTCTCTCGCTCCTCTTCTGTCACGCTCACTCCCTATAACTCAGCCATAGTCCACACTCACGTTCTTTCAGACCTTCTCTTTTTTCTTTCCTTCCTCTCTCTTCCCATCTTTCGCTCCTTCACTCTTTTCCCTTCCCTTACTCTCCTTAATCCACTTCAGTAACACCTTCTCTTACTACCTCTGTCCTCTTAGTTCTACAAACCCCTTCCCTCATTCTCTCTCTGTTAGCCTCATTCTCTCCGTCTCCTTAGTCTCTCACTCCTCTTCTGTTATGCTTACTCCCTATAACCCAGCCACACTCCCTCACTTATCTTTCTTTCCTCTCTCATTCAGTCCTCTACTCTCACTTTTTCCTTCACTTCCTCTGTCTCATCACTCCCTTACACCCCTTGTCTCACGCTCACTTGCCTTTATCCACTCTCTATCACCACTCTTTCCTCAACATCACTGCTCTTCTCTTACCCTTCCACACCCCCGTTCACTTACTCCGTTTTCTTCACTTATCCTCATTCACCTTGTTTACTCCCCTTCTCCTCACTCACCTCCGACACTCACCTTCTTTCAGTCCCCCTAGTTCACTTCCCTTCCCCTCTCGTCCCTTTCTTTGCTCCCTCACTCATTTTCCTTTCCTCTCTCACTGCACTCCACTTCACTCACTCCTTTTGAATTTGTTAAGAATACAGCTCTTTTTGAAGAATTGGAGGTAGTTCTAAAAAGAACTGTTTTTTTCTTCTTTTTTAGGTTTTTTTTCTGAACAAAAACAGGGAATGGCAAACTGCTCAACAGGAGCAAAAAAAAGGGGGAAAATTAGGGCTGAGGAGGGCAGCGATGGTCTTCCCTTCTGCGTACAATGTTCATGACGCTCTGCTCTCCGTAGCAAAGCAGTTCATCATACTGCTTACATTTGATAGTGATATCACTGAAAACAGGCTGAATATTGGGGATCAGCTGCCAGGTCTTCCTCTCACGGATGATGTTGTTGCTCCTCCAGTAGTTTTTGAGGCGCCATCCCTTGGGGGATTACGTGCCAGGGCCCTGACACTCTCCCGGGCATAGTTCTGAGGGTGCCTCCTCTGAACATGACGAATCATCGTAGAGTTGCCAAAACTGTACTTCCTTCTAGGGTCTCCCCGTGAAAGCACAGTTTGGCAAATTTTACACTCCACCTTTGGAGCATTAACCTTTTTTTCATTTGGTGGTATGGTCAAAAACTTTCATATAAAGTGCTCCTTTACCTTGGGCTGAGGAGCCTCTTCCTGGATGAACTCATCCGAGTCCTCACTGCTGCTGGATGGTCTAGCAGCCATTCTTTTCACAAAAAGGAAGAACAGAAAAGAACAGGTCTTGCTGTCTCCAAAGTGAAAGAAGAAGTGAAGGAAATGGGTGGGGTTTTCATTATTTGTAAAAATAAAATGTTAACAACCAATGAAAAGAGTTATTATAAGGTCACATGACTTGACGCGCTTACGCTGCGCGCACCGGAGCGCTTCCGGGGGCGCTTACGCAGCACGAACGTAGGCGCTTCCGGGGCCGCTTACGCGTCGCGCCTAAATGACGTTTTGCTAGCTTTTCAGAAATGCAAAATCATTTTAATTCGGAAAATCAAAAATACTACTTTTATAAGTATGGTACTGAATGTCTTGCATTATTATTTAGTTTAAATACATTTTTTTTTTACGCACGTGGAAATAGCGCTCTCGCTGCGCTCTCGGGTGAGCTTACCGGTGCGCGCACCCTGAGCGCTCCAAGACAAAATGATAAAAAAAACATGAAAAATACATTGAAAAAATAATTTTTGAAAAAAAATAATAATAATTAATAGTTCTAAAAAACAGCTAATAAAAAAAACTTTAAAAATCGTAGGTTACAAACTCGATATACAAAGGAATTAGCTTTTAAAAATCCTTTGAAATTCACTGAAAAAACCATAGGTTTCACAATCGTTATAGTTAGGAATTAGCATTTAAAAAACCTTTGAAATTCACTGAAAAAACCATGGGTTTAACATTTGTCATAGTTAGGAATTAGAATTTAAAAAACCTTTGAAATTCACTGAAAAAAACATATATTTAACATTTGTTATAGTTAGGAATTAGCATTTAAAAAACCTTTGAAATTCACTGAAAAAACCATAGGTTTCACACCAGTTATAGTTAGCTAAACATTTTACTCATACAAAACCATTGAAATTCCCACGTTATAGTTAGTTGGACTCACTATAACTCGCGCGCCCGCAATCCACTGCTGACGATGTCACATATTACATCACTCATGACATGGTCAGTGACATCACTCATGACATCACTAAGCATGTTTAATATGCGAGGTGTATTGATATGTTAAGTCCACAGTCTTATATTAAGCTTTTCACTTGCGAACATGAATTATCGCGGTATTTCTCGCGATATTGGGGGCATATTTACAAGGACAGCGTTAAAATTATCGTCGCTTAAGCGTTAAGAAAGTGTTGTTAAAGCGGCCATAATGAGCTTAATAATAGGCTTTTGAGAATGCCAATAGAAGCCCAGGTTTACACCAGAACATTTTAACGCTGTCCTTGTAAATATACCCATTACAGTCAGCTTACACAACAACAGACATAATGATGCACACATTCTAACAGTTTAGTCACTAACCCATGCATTCAGTAAGACACATTTAATCTCCCACTCATACAGTCAGTCACGCACCTACTAAATCCATTATCCAGACACTCATACATACACTCATTCTTCAATATGTTAAACACATTTTAACTTTACAGGAACACACATTAACTGGATGATGTCATCAGTGACAAAACTGTTAGAATGTGTGCATCATTATGTCTGTTGTTGTGTAAGCTACTGTATGTATTGATTAGTAGCTATATGACTGGCTATATGGGTTATTAATTGGTAACCCAAGTATTTGTATGTGAGGGTGAGTGTGTGTGGAGGTGGCTGGGAGGTGTGTGACTCTGTGCATAGATGTGTGAGCAGTTGATTCACTTGGTGTATGGGTTCAAGAGTGTATGTGGAAACAGCTGTATAGGCGGTTTACTGTGTGCATGGGTGTGTTGGTGAGTGAATGGATATCTCAGTGCTACATGTCCAAGTAAGTACATATGTAAAACACAGTGCATGTGAGAGATGGCATATATAAATGACTATATATGACAGCCTGTGATTGCATAAGTGAATGTATCTATCAATGTGCACTTGTATCAGTGATTGTAAAAGACAGTAAGTATGTGTTAGTCTATGTTTAAATAAGTAAGGTTTTGTTTGTATAACTGTATAGATGAGGAAATGGGAGTGTGATTGATTCTTTACATGACTGACTAGGTGTGTGAGTAACTCCATGGATGAGTGGCAGTGTGTGAGTCTCTGTATAGGTGTATGAGTGCATATGATACTGTTGTATTGATGAGTGACTGTATGTATGAGTGACTGAATGTATGAGTGATTGTATGGGTGAATGAGTGGATGTGTGTGTAGACCTAGAAATCAGTGAGTGCGTATGTGGTAACTGGTATTGCTGTGTCAATGGTTTCAGGAATGGTAGTTTGTATTTAACACTGGGTGTATCAAAGGTTAGATTAGAGTGTGAGGAGGTGTATTGTATTATCACATGGATGATGTCATCAGTGATGTCATCAGTGATGTCATTTGAGATGTCATCAGTGATGTCATCAGTGATGTCACTGACCATGTCATGAATGATGTAATATGTGACATCATCAACAGTGGATTGCGGGCGCGCGAGTTATAGTGAGTCCAACTAACTATAATGTGGGAATTTCAATGGTTTTGTAGGAGTAAAATGTTTAGCTAACTATAACTGGTGTGAAACCTCTGGTTTTTTCAGTGAGTATATATATATATATATGCATGCTGGGACTTGCAGTTTACTACAGGGACTTCAGGTCTGTGTGTGACTTTTGACTGGCCAATCAGGAGAGCCACCAATGGCGGAACGACTGGGGAATTTAAACAGAACTGTGGTTGTTCGGGGAAGGAGCCGGCATTTGAGAAACTCATCATGCCCAGGCTCTTTGAAATAAATCCCCTGTTTGAAGTACCCCATGGTGTTCTTCCGATTCTTTCAAGCAAAAGGATCTCTTCATGGCATATGTTGTGTGCAAGTCCTGGGCGCACATGGAGGAGAAACGTCTCAACAAGAGGACAGAGTTATCCGGGGCAGCTTCAGCACTTTCTTTGTATTCATGGTTATGGATAGGCTCTGACCCACCACACCCGTCCGCCGTATCTGTGCCGCTGTCAACTGCAGTACGTGACTTCACAAAGGAATCCGGATCACTGTATCCGCGTTTTCCAAGCGACTTGAGGAGCTGACCAGTGTGGTTTGAGGCGTTTTGGGGACTCAGGAGGAGTATTTGTTTTAAACTGCCTCAACTACCACAGCCCAGAACAGCGTTCTTAAAGGTATCCTGATGATTTTGTTTTACAGATCTTGCCGGCTGAAGTTACTTGCCTAACATGCGGTGAGAGTGCATACTGGGACTTGCAGTTTACTACAGGGACTGCAGGTCTGTGTGTGACTTTTGACTGGCCAATCAGGAGAGCCACCAATGGTGGCACGACTGGAGGAATTTAAACGGAACTGTGGTTGTTCGGGGGAGGAGCGGGCATTTGAGAAAGGCAATGTCCAAAACGTGTCATGCCCATGCTCTTTGAAATAAATCCCCTGTTTGAAGTACCCCATGGTGTCCCGCCATATTACCTACTGGCGGTCGCCAGTAGGTATATATAGTTAGGATTTTTTCTCTATGGGATTTTTGAAAATTCTATGTCTAATAACTTTGCCGTTTGTGGACGGAATTGGCTGAAATTTTCAGGAAAATGGCACATTTTGTTTCTGAGCAGCCTTTGAAAATTTGGGGGGGGTTCGTCAAGGGGGGGCCGAGAAAAAAGGGGGGTCCCAAAACGCGTTTTTCCCATGTTAATTTCCATAGGGCGGTTGGCCTCACTTTTAGCCCGAACGGCTGAATGGATTTGCACGAAACTTGGCAAAATTGTAGGGACTGGTAGCCCGATGTGCCTTTTGTAGGTCTCAATATATGTGCTCCAGTGGATTTTGAGAAATTAACGTTTAAAAAAAGATATATATCTGTAAGCGCGGACCGGGCAGCGGCCTAGGACGCGTACTTTTCGCGCAACGGAGCTTTGTGAAGCGAAGCTGATTGGTTCTCCGGCGTCTGTCAACATTCCAAACAGTCCGTAGTGGCCGCAAACAGTCCGTAGTGGCCGCCATCTTGTCTCTCGGTAGGATCGAGAGACAAGAGGAGGCCAAAGCGAAGGGGCAAATGACCATAAGGGGGAATAGTAGATCCTCGCTGACCCCCTAGGTTTGATGTGGAGGTTTTAAAAGGGCCCCGCGGGGCAAAAAAAAAAAATTATAATAATAATCTTACGGCTGAATGGATTTGCACGAAACTTGGCAAAATTGTAGGGACTGGTAGCCCGATGTGCCTTTGCTAGGTCTCAATATATGTGCTTCAGTGGATTTTGAGAAATTAACGTTCAAAAAAAGATATATATCTGTAACAGCGCACCGCTTCGCGTACTTTTCGCGTTACGGAGCTTTGCGAAGCGAAGCTGATTGGCTCTCCGGTGTCTGTAAACATTCCAAACAGTCCGTAGCGGCCGCCATCTTGTCTCTCGGTAGGATCGAGAGACAAGAGGAGGCCAAAGCGAAGGGGCAAATGACCATAAGGGGGCATAGTAGATCCTCGCTGATCCCCTAGGTTTGATGTGGAGGTTTTAAAAGGGCCCCGCGGGGCAAAAAAAATAAATAATAATAATAATCGAACGGCTGAATGGATTTGTACGAAACTTGGTAAAATATTAGGGACTGGTAGCCCGATGTGCCTTTGCTAGGTCTCAATATATGTGCTTCAGCGCATTTTGAGAAATTAACGTTCAAAAACAAGATATATATCTGTAACAGCGCTCCGCTTCGCGGAGATAAAATTATATCTGTATTACCTAGCTGTTGCTAACACCAGTTAGCGACGGCTAGTAGGAGATAGCGACCATCTTGGGCCCCACTTTGCATGTGAGTGATATTTATCACTAATGACATGCAAAGTGGGCATGCCAAGATGTTAGCGACTGGAAACAGTCGCTAACATCGCTATCTCCTATTATCAACTTTTGGAAATATTCGAGATAAGCGCGAATATCTCCAAAAAGTAACAGCTGCCCTGAGCAGTTCTTAGCCATGTTATCCTATGGGAGGTGGATAACATGGCTAAGAGGATTAGCTCGGTAATGCATGAATATCGCTGAGTTTTCAGCGATATTAATGCATTGCGGTCGGTTTTTATCGTATTTGCGATAAACTTTGATAATAGCAAGGTTTATCTGCGATAATTTCTGACGGTAAAAAAATCTTTGCAATGCATCGTTAGGGATAAATATCGCTTAACTTTGGTAATATGCCCCAACGTCTGTTAACGTTCGATTCGAAGGAAATCAGGAAGTGTTGAAAAACATTGTCTGCGCCATCTTGTCTTTTTTCAAATGCCACACTTTTGTCGTGCACGGCAGCCATTTTAGATGCCTTGACCAGACCCACTCTGTGCACGCTGTCGATCCTTAGCATGGCTCCCCACCCTCGCAAGCATCTCCCCCAGGCAGTGGTCACCCCCGCTCTCTGTCTTATGCATGGGTAATAAACCTCCCCCCATCTGCGCTGCTCTTTCCTGAGAATCACACCCTGTGCCCGCCCGACACCTCCCTTTCGCCCTATTCACTACTGCACCCTCTGACACTCCTTTTCCTCTGTGTCCGATTGTCCAGGCTGGTCCTAGGGTATCAGCTAGCCCTGCAGATGTAGTTTATGGCCACAGCTGTAAAGATTCACCCCTCTTCAAAGGAGTTATAGTAGATCAAGGCCCACACTCGATGAGATCCGTCACAGCAGAAGCGTTGCTATTATCTGAAAACCATCCTGTATTGTGATTGGGGAGGGGACCGAGCGTGAAGCGGAAGATTCCAGGGATGACTCTTTGTACATCAAAGTTTTTACAATTATGTGTCACATTAAAAATATATAGCACTCCGACAAAGTAGTAAGATTATAAAACTTTAATAATTTATAAATATATACAAGAAAACAAAAATAGTAATAACATATAAACATTTTTAGGGAAAAACAACGAAGTAGCGGTCGGCTGTGCGAATAGTCCCAACGCAGCACAACGTCCAGATTTCCGGCGTGGGGCGGGTCATCAGTAGCAAACTGTTGTGCGAATAGTTCCAAGGCAGCAGAACGCGCTGAAATCTAGATGACACGAAAGTGATGTCTAGTAAGTTGCCACCCAGCAAATAACGGCGTGGGGCGTCGCGGGGGGTGGGTCTTCAGTAGCAAACTGTTGTGCGAATAGTTCCAAGGCAGCAGAACGATGGCACCAAGGTGATGTCCAGTAAGTTGCCGCACTGGTTTTGGTATCCTACAATGCTGCTCCGAATAACGGCGTGGGGCGCCCCGGGGGAGGCGGCGTGAACGGGCCTCTCCAGGTGGAGTGTCATCTGTTGTAGTGGGGCGCCCCTTTACCGTTTCAGTTGCCATTCCGTCCGTTTTTGGTCCACTGTGTCAAAAGCCGCAATTCAGCTGAGTTGCGCCCACTCTTGCGGTGCAGCGATAGGCGGCTGTCACAGGACTCTCAAAATGGCGGCAGGCTCTTTCCTTTTTGGGCCTGGTCCACTGAAATGGCCCTGGGACACCTTGGAAATCGGACGCTTGTCTGCTAGGTCTTGGACCCCATTCTCGAAAGCGTCCCCTCCGCCTTGAGAATTCATCGAAAGTTTTGGGGGCCCCGACTCCTGCAGGCTTCTGGTGGGGAGCGGCTGCCATGATTGCTCGCGGAATGACTACGACGGAGCTACGAGATGGTGGTGCTCTCATGCTGACGCCAGCTTCAGTCTGAAACATCCAGAAACAAGGTGGGGCTTTCATCGTTTGGAAAAAAAAAAAAGTTTTCATCCAATGAAAAGTGTTGTTTTTAGGTCATATGATCAAGCCTTCCATCATTAGGAAACCAAAAGTAAAATGAACCAATGAAAAGTTTTATAAACAAGTCACATGACCTGTTATGCGGCATAGGGTATAAAATGCGGAGAAAATACGTTGGCACGTGAGGCGGCGTCAGTAGCGGACCGATGTGCGAATAGGCCGAAGGCAACACAGCGCGCCAAGATCCGGATGGCACCGAGGTGGTGTCCAGCAAGTTGCAGCACTGGTGTGGCCATCCTACAATGTTGAAAGTCGGCGTGGGGCGCCCCGTTGGCCTGTGAGTTTGCGTCAGTAGCGGACCGATGTGCGAATAGGCCGAAGGCAGCACAACGCGCCAAGATCCGGATGGCACCGAGGTGGTGTCTAGTAAGTTGCCGCACTGGTGTGGCCATCCTACAATGCTGAAAGTCGGCGTGGGGCGCCCTGTTGGCCTGTGAGATGGTGTCAGTAGCGGACTGATGTGCGAATGGGGCCAAAGGCAGCGCAACAATATTTTCTGACTGACACCACAAGGCGCTGAGATGCCAAGATCCGGATGGCACCGAGGTGATGTCTAAGTTGCGGACTGATGTGCGAATGGGGCCAAAGGTAGCGTAACAATATTTTCTGTATGGAAGATACCACTAGGCGTTGAGATGCCAAGATTCGGATGGCACCGAGGTGATGTCTAGCAAGTTGCTGCACTGGTGTGGTCATCCTACAATGCTGAAACTCGGCGTGGGTCGCCCCATTAGCCTGTGAGATGGCGTCAGTAGCGGACCGATGTGCGAATAGGCCGAAGGCAGCACAACGCGCCAAGATCCGGATGTCACAGTGGTGGTTTCATAGTTGAGAGGCACTTCATCTGCAGTGGGGCGCCGAGATCCGGATGGCACCGAGGTGATGTCTAGCAAGTTGCTGTACTGGTGTGGTCATCCTACAATGCTGAAAGTCGGCGTGGGGCGCCCCATTAGCCTGTGAGATGGCGTCAGTAGCGGACTGATGTGCGAATGGGGCCAAAGGCAGCACAACGCGCCAAGATCCGGATGGCACCGAGGTGGTGTCCAGCAACTTGCCGCACTGGTGTGGCCATCCTACAATGCTGCGCCGAAAGTCGGCGTGGGGCGCCCCGTTGGCCTGTGAGTTCGCGTCAGTCAGTGGGGGCTGTTTGAGGATCTGACTGCATTGGAAAGCAATGTGATGCTGTGCGTCGCCCCCAAGATGGAGGTTCCTCGGCTGCAGTGGGGCGCCCCTTGGTGTTTCACTCGCTATGCAGCTGAGTTGCGTGCGCACTTGTGGCGAATAGGCCGAAGGCAGCACAACGCGCCGAGATCTGGATGGCACCGAGGTGGTGTCCAGCAATTTGCCGCACTGGTGTGGCCATCCTACAATGCTGCGCCGAAAGTCGGCGTGGGGTGCCCCGTTGGCCTGTGAGGTGGCGTCAGTAGCGGACCGATGTGTGAATAGGCCGGAACCAGCACAAGGCGCCAAGATCCGGATGGCACCGAGGTGGTGTCATAGTTGAGAGTTCTGAGCAGCGCTTGTAACACTGTCTGAAGCTTATTTGCACCTGCTGCAGCTTCACTATTGCCCTGGTGTGGCCTAAGATCGCCCATGACATAGGCGGCCACCTCCCGGGGTCCGGCGGAACTTTTTTCCTTTTCCTTTGTGCATCTTGTCCCACAATCCGTTTGACCTGAAGACACGACCAGGTCCCTGAATGTGTGCAGGGGGACGCTATTGATTGAATCAAAATGGCGGCTTCACACAAAGCTGACTCAAGCGTTGCTGCTGATGCTATACAGAGAAAAACTGGTTTTCAGTTTGTACATTCTTCAGGATTTTTCCATCCAAGGCTGGTTGAGAGTTTGTATAACAATGGCTTCAGATTTTCAACATACTACTCTTCAACATTCTTCCTAAATGTAACAATGTGAGACTCACTAGGAGAACGGTGTAGTGAGGGCCACAAACGGCTGTTTGTCTTTCCTTTCAAAATGCTGCCAACAATATTTTCGGAATGGAAGACAACACAAGGCGCTGAGATTCGGTTGGCACCGAGGTGGTGTCCAGCAAGTTGCCGCACTGGTGTGGCCATCCTACAATGCTGCGCCGAAAGTCGGCGTGGGGTGCCCGAAGGGGGGGGGGGGGCGGCGCAAACGAGCCTCTCCCGCTTCTCCATGTGGAGGCAGTTCATCTGCAGTGGGGCGCCGAGATCCGGATGGCACCGAGGTGGTGTCTAGCAAGTTGCCGCACTGGTGTGGCCATCCTACAATGCTGCGCCGAAAGACGGCGTGGGGTGCCCGAAGGAAGTGTCCTTATCCAGGGCATTATCGCTGTATCATGTCCTCCACTAAAATGGCCCTGGGACACATTAGAACTCGGACGCTCGATTTTTTTTTCCTTTCCTGTACATGCAAAAAAAGGTAAATGCCCGGTACGTTACACGCTTCATCTGCCACGATGAACTCTCCAGAGGAACCGAAAAAAAATATAGTTGTGGTAACTATACCATGCATCGTCATATGGAGAGGTGGCACCAATTAATTATAGTGCTGCATAAAAGAGAGATTTGGAGGAGAACCCCTGACCTGCTAGTACATTCATCAAAGAAGTGGCACTGAGAGCTTCAGAGGCAAGGGAAACGGTCCCAAATTTTTAGAAGAACTTTGGAAAGATTAAAATGACATGTTTAGATTGTGGCAAATTAATTTCATGTGGACAGATGAGTGTTACTCTAATAAATACAGCATATGAACATCATCATAGTCGATGGTTGGTAGAGACATTTTGACTATATCCTGGACCTGCCCGTCCTCGCCCAAAATGGCGCCGGAATAAATGGGACTCGTAACTCCTTGTTGTGTACTGGTTGCAGAACCTTGAAATCACGAGATACGTATGCAGTTTTGAAGCACATGGCGGGCGGGGACGAGAATTGATTGAATATTTCGACATCCCTATTGATATTAAGTTCTGATGTGTTATTGATTACTGTACTGTTGAAAGTTCGAATTAACGTCACCCATGGTACTTGCCCGCAAATGTATATCTAGATAATTTTATTGTAACTGGCCCTGTCGTATTTTAATTATAAAATGTACGTCCACCGATTCCGTAACTGTTAGACACCTTAGTTCTTGCAACCTAATGGCCCGCCCGTTACGTTCCTCTACAGTGTAAATGTCTACTCATGACATACGATTACAGTTTGCTCCGTGGCAGGCCCACGTGGTTATAGGCTCGTATTTGTATAATGAAATTTTCACAATAAAGGTTTTTAAAAGAAAACATGGTAGTAGTATATACATTGGTAAAGTTTGTAATAATAGTCACTGTTTTAGAATCATTAAAAGGCAAGTGAAATAAAGCAGACCAATTACATGAAGGGTAAAAGGTATAATACGAAGGAACGCAGTAAAGATAAATGGTCAAGGGCTGTTGTGTTTTCTATTCCTGCAACATAAAGTGATCGATAAGAATCTCATATTCAGGCGTATCGGCGACTAAGACAGCAGGTCGACCCTCTTTTGCTCAACGGCTCCATCATGGGACGAAGAAACGCTCTTTTTCTCGAAAAAAGAATATATTTTACTTGCAGGACAGTTGTAAAATTTCCGGGAAAGTACATTAGTCTGGAACATTATAACATATATTTAAGAAAAAATAATGTTCGGAAGTAATGAAAAGCGTAATTTTTAGGTCATATGACCAAGCCTTTCATCATTACAATAAGAAAAGTAAAATGAACCAATGAAAAGTTTTATTAACAAGTCACATGACTTGTTATGCTTACGTTACGCGCTGCGCGCCCCGGATGACTGTGGAGAAGTGTGGCTCACTGGTTAGAGGAGGCAGACCTGGAAGCAGAGGTCAGCCCGGGACCAGGGTTCAATTCCCGGCTCGGCAGGGTCTTGAGTCCTAAAATGTCCATGGACTCGACAATTCTCGCTCCGGTGCCTACTCGATTCACGGGTTCACACTCTGCGACTCTGGGCAATAGCTTGCTTAATCTCCACAACGGCCCCTCGCGGCGGGATGCCTGGCTTTCACCTTGCGGATACCCTGCCGGGGTTATCTCACAGGGGAATACCAGGACGGGTTCCCTAAGCAAGCGCTTAGAAACCGCTCGGTGATTTGCGCTATATAAATTCCTGTACATTTACATTTACATGACTTCCGGATGCGCTAACGCGGCGCGTCATATGACGCATTACGCGACAACGCAGGTCCAGAATATAGTCAAAATGTCTCCACCAACCAGCGGTCGGAACACAACCCCTTTCAGCAGGCTAAATAGTTCTGTTAAATGACAACAGAAGGGACAGGCAACAAGAACCATCAGTCAAAGAGGGGAGGGCTAGTTCTTCTCTACCGGGTTACATTGGGGCGCTACCGGAACTGATCGAATTGGTAGTCTACAGTGTTTCTGGATGTTTCAGACTGAAGCTGGGGTTAGCATGAGAGCAGCATCATTTCGTAGCTCCGTCGTGGCCATTCCGCAACCAATCATGGCAGCCGCTCTTTATCGTTATTTTGGGCGGGGTGGGTGGCGGAGCCGAGCTGTTTTGCAGCCATCATTGTGTGGAGTTCAGTTCATCTCACTAGTTTTGTATTTGTCATGAGGGGTTGTTCCTAATGTTTCTATTTTAGCGAGGTCAAAAAGAGATCCCATTAGTGGCCTACTGATTTTGCTCGATTCCTTTTCTTTTTTTTACACGATTTTTCGTTATCTGCAAAGACTAAACAGAGTATTGCGACTCTGTGTTTGTTTGTAAATAGAGAATTAACCAAAGAGAACTAATTCTAAAACAGTAAATACTTGGATAACAATCAATCAAATGGAGAGAGAAGCAGGCACGACGGATTACAACGGGGGCAAAGGCCTGCGTTAACTACCTTTCACTATCTGCAAAGAGAGAGTACTCCTAATAGAAATGAGGGGGGGGGGCACCATTCAAAGCAGATCAGTGTGCATAAACACGAAAATGTTTTCACTTACCACGTACTTGACATTCGACAGCTTATGATATTTGCTATTAAAAAACCATTGAAATTCACTGAAAAAACCATAGGTTATAGACCATATATAGTTAGGAATTAGCATTTACAAAACCTTGAAAATTCACTGAAAAAACCATAGGTTATAGACCATATATAGTTAGGAATTAGCATTTAAAAAACCTTATTTTACTCACACAAAACCATTGAAATTCCATATATAGTTAGTTGCACTAACTATATATTGCGCACCCGCAATCCACTGCTGATCATGTCACATATTACATCATTCATGACATGGTCAGTGACATCACTGATGACATCACTGATGACATCTCAAATGACATCACTGATGACATCACTGATGACATCTCATTTGACATCAATGACCACATCACTGATGATATTATTCATGTGACAATACAATGCATCTCTTCACATTTTAATATAACCTCTGTTTCACCCAGTGTTAAAAACAGAGTATAATTTTTGAAACCATTGACACACCAATACTAGTTACTACATACGTACTCACTGATTCCTACGTCTACACACACATTCACTCATTCACCCATACAATCATTCATACATACAATCACTCATGTTTACAACACAATCATATGCACTCATACACCTATACAGACACTCACACTCTGCCACTCATCCATGGAGTTACTCACACACCTAGTCAGTCCTGTAAAGAATCAATCACACTTCCATTTTCTACTCTATACAGTTAAACATAGAGCACCTTACGTTTTCAACCATATACTAACACATACTTACTCTCTTATACAATCATTGATACAAGTACACATTGATCTGTACAGAGTCACACACCTCCCATCCAGCCACACACACACTCAGTCTCCCATGCAAATACTTGGGCAATCAATCAATAACCCATATAGTTACTCATATAGCTACTGATCAACACATGCAGCAGTTTACAGAACAACAGACATAATGATGCACAAATTAAGACAGTTTAGTCACTAACCCATGCACTCAGTGAGACACATTTAATCACTCACTCATACATTCAGTCATGCACCTACTAAATCCTTCGTCCAGACACTTATACATCCACTCATTCTTCAATATGTAAGACATATTTTAACTTTACAGAAACATAGTCACTGGATGTTGTCATCAGTGATGTCATCAGTGATGTCATTTGAGATGTCATCAGTGATGTCATCAGTGATGTCACTGACCATGTCATGAATGATGTAATATGTGACATGATCAGCAGTGGATTGCGGGTGCGCAATATATAGTTAGTGCAACTAACTATATATGGAATTTCAATGGTTTTGTGTGAGTAAAATAAGGTTTTTTAAATGCTAATTCCTAACTATATATGGTCTATAACCTATGGTTTTTTCAGTGAATTTTCAAGGTTTTGTAAATGCTAATTCCTAACTATATATGGTCTATAACCTATGGTTTTTTCAGTGAATATATATATATATATATAGTACATCCAGGAGGGTCCTGCCTGGATCGGCTCCCTCGTCAGGTGGCGCGAAAAGACGGCCGTCGAATTCTGAATCAAAATTCCACAATTTGCTTCAAAGCAAACGCGCACTCATGGGTTTAGATCTTTGCAAAAAGTTTATTCCAAGGTAACGCCAATGAGCTTGATCACACGATCGTGTGATCAAGCCCATTGGCGAAACGTGTAGCGTTACCTTGGAATAAACTTTTTGCAAAGATCTAAACCCCTGAGTGCGCGTTTGCTTTGAAGCAAATTGTGGAATTTTGATTGATATATATATGATTTGTACGATAATCCCTTTGTGGATCATAGATGAGGCGCATACTAGGAGGATGTCTTTTCAGTTTTTATTCCGCAACAAAACAACCGACAGACGCGTTTCGGTTACACACCTTTGTCAATGTCGGTGGGGTAATGTTTCCAACCATATTTATTAACAAAAAAGTACATGCCGTGAATATATATATACATACATACATACATACACATATATATATATATATCATACGGACGAAACGCGCCATGTTGCCGTTCCCATCGATGGAATACAGCACTTCACTTTGACTACGAAAACTCTCGTTGTGGTCTGTACCTGGTTTTGTGTTGGAGCCGTTGCCTGGTTGCTTGCACTGCAGGATTGTGGAATCCTATATGTATATATATATATATATATATATATATGACTCGTGATCAAGAGACAAGGTCTCGAAACGCGTCGAGTGAGTGTTGCCACTTTTTGAAAATAAAAATCACTGCTAAATGCATTTGGAGTCCGTGGTGGTTGCTGTCCAAGAAATGCTTGGGAGAAAACGCAACGTTGTGAGAAAACATATATATATATATATATATATATATATATATATATATATATCAGCTCCAACGATCCCTCCCCGTCAATTACAGGGAATCAGGTAGCAGCACTCAGGGGTAAATACACGGTTAAGTTTTTATTCGTTCACAACGCGCTTCCGGCACTCGGCCTTCGTCAGTGTTCAAAACAACAAAGTGTCGCAAAGCCTCAATTGACGGGGAGGGATCGTTGGAGCTGATATTGTGGTCGGGTGCACCCCCGGCGAGCAGGCACCAGCCAAGGAGTGCGACAGGCAGGTGCAAGTGGAGCGTCTATATATATATATATATACATATATATACAGCTCAAGACTTCACTATGCAACGCAAAATTAAGGGACTGCACTCTTCAAGATACTCAGTTCAAGATTTATTTAACCCGAGATTTACACAGGACGCGTTTCGGCATACTGCCTTTATCGACTAAACAAGAAGCAATAATGAAAACACAACATTGTATCCGAGACTACAGAGGCACTCCCGGGTCATTCAATAGACATAGAAGACAAACCCAAAACAATATATGTTGGTGCCGATAGTGAAACAAAAAGCCACAAAATTCATAACTTCACATGATTAAGTCACGATTATCCCATGATTTTCAAAATTAGAACATATTGTGCAATTTAAAAATAAGCAATCTGATCAGCAATCTGATCAGCAGTGAGAAACTCATATTTTTCTTCGCTTGTATACTTCAATTCGGTAATAAATCAATGCACACATATCATTCATCAGTGCAAAGTCTTGATTAAAAATTACATCCAATTATTTACACACTAAGGGGATTTTCAAAATTAATTATATGTAAAACCTAATTTTTGTGAGCCCTAGATGGGCAAAGATTACCTTCGTTTGCTCAGCACCTTGAGGGGGCAAAACACTTCCCCGCCATAATTGAGCCCTGGATGGGCAATCACAATCAATATATACAATACATTTGTTTGTCTTAAGAAATTAATCTAATCATTGGGTGAAGAGCTTCTCGCCCCTTAAACCATTCACGCGAATTGGAGGCTAACCATAATATTGTCATACAATTATTTGCTCTCAGACTCAACCCAGAGGGCTTGCTAGTTCTTCTCCTGTGTTTAGACCATCAGGGAATGTGGTTTGTAAATCGATGATGAATCTAGATTCAAGGCGTAGTAGACGCAACTCATGACTGCCCCCCCCGGTCGCTAGCTGGTATATGGTAACATTGGGCAGAAAATTTGTTCCGCTCGTGGAATTTGCGGATTTTCTGCCATTTTGCGATCCGCGAATCTCGTGAAATTGCAGAAAAATCCGCGAGCGGACCGGATTTTCCAAAATTAAAGTACAAGAAGCACTTATAGGGTTACAGCAGGTGCCCAAGTTGAAGCTAATTTCTTTGTTACCATTTACAAAATGGTTACAAAGAAATTAACTTCAACTTGGACACCTGCTGTAACCCTGTAAGTGCTTCCTGAGCTGCGCCTCCAGAAATCGTTGCCTACTTGCAACTATTCTCTGACCCTGCTCTGACCCGACAAGCAGGGTCAGAGAATAGTTACAAGTATGGCACAATGCTCCTGTCACAAAAATTAAACCACAACAGGAAGCACTTACAGATAAGGAAGCAGGTGCCAGATTTGAAGCTCAAATTCAGTAACACATTAACCAGCCCCAAATTCATTTGCCTCGGTTGAGGCTGGGCAGGTGTGCTTTCTCCCCATAATCCACAGTGGTGAACCAGAGGGTGATGTGATGAACCAGAAGATGCAGTGGTGAACCAGAGGGTTCTGTGATGAATCAGAAGGTGCAGTGGCGAACCAGAGGGTGCTGTGATGAACCAGAAGGTGCAGTGGTGAACCTGTGGGTGCTGTGATGAACAAGAGGGTGGCAGTGGTGAACCAGAGGGTGGCAGTGGTGACCCAGAGGGTGACAGTGGTGAACCAGAGGGTGACAGTGGTGATCCAGAGGGTGACAGTGGTGAACCAGAGAGTGGCAGAGGTGATCCAGAGGGGGCTGTGATGAACCAGAAGGTGCAGTGGTGAACCAGAGGGTGCTGTGATGAACCAAAGGGTGGCAGTGGTGAACCAGAGGGTGGCAGTGATGAACCAGAGGGTGGCAGTGATGAACCGGAGGGTGACAGTAATGAACCAGAGGGTGACAGTGATGAACCAGAGGGTGGCAGTTATGCACCAGAGGGTGGCAGGTATGCACCAGAGGGTGGCAGTGGTGAACCAGAGGGTGCTGTGATGAACCAGAGGGTGGCAGTGGTGAACCAGAGGGTGCTGTGATGAACCAGAGGGTGCAGTGATGAACCGGAGGGTGACAGTGGTGAACCAGAGGGGGACAGTGGTGAACCAGAGGCTGGCAGTGATGAACCAGAGGGTGGCAGTGATGAACCAGAGGGTGGCAGTGATGAACCAGAGGGTGACAGTGGTGAACCAGAGGGTGGCAGCGATGAACCAGAGGGTTGCAGTGGTGAACCGTAGGGTGGCAGTGATGAACCAGAGGGTGGCAGTGATGTACCAGAGGGGGACAGTGGTGAACCAGAGGGTGGCAGTGATTAACCAGAGGGTGGCAGTGATGAACTAGAGGGTGGCAATGGTGTACCTGAGGGTGCTGTGATGAACCAGAAGGTGAAGTGGTGAACCAGAGGGTGCTGTGATGAACCAGAAGATGCATTGGTGAATCAGTGGGTGCTGTGATGAACCAGAGGGTGGCAGTGATGAACCAGAGGGTGGCAGTGATGAACCAGAGGGTGGCAGTGATGAACCAGAGGGTGGCAGTGATGAACCACGGGGTGGCCATGATGAACCAGAGGGTGGCAGTTATGAACCAGAGGGTGGCAGTGATGAACCAGAGGGTGACAGTGGTGAACCAGAGGGTGCTGTGATGAACCAGAAGATGCATTGGTGAATCAGTGGGTGCTGTGATGAAACAGAGGGTGGCAGTGATGAACCACAGGGTGGCAGTGATGAACCACAGGGTGGCAGTGATGAACCAGAGGGTGGCAGTGATGAACCACGGGGTGGCCGTGATGAACCAGAGGGTGGCAGTGATGAACCAGAGGGTGGCAGTGATGAACCAGAGGGTGACAGTGGTGAACCAGAGGGTGCTGTGATGACCCAGAGGGTGACAGTGGTGAACCGGAGGGTGGCAGTGGTGAACCAGAGGGGGCTGTGATGAACCAGAAGGTGCAGTGGTGAACCAGAGGGTGCTGTGATGAACCAGAAGATGCAGTGGTGAACCAGTTGGTGCTGTGATGAACCAAAGGGTGGCAGTGGTGAACCAGAGGGTGGCAGTGATGAACCAGAGGGTGGCAGCGATGAACCAGAGGTTGAAAGTGATGAACCAGAGGGTGACAGTGATGAACCAGAGGGTGGCAGGTATGCACTAGAGGGTGGCATGTATGCACCAGAGGGTGGCAGTGGTGAACCAGAGGGTGCTGTGATGATCCAGAGGGTGGCAGTGGTGAACCAGAGGGTGCTGTGATGAACCAGAGGGTGCAGTGATGAACCGGAGGGTGACAGTGGTGAACCAGAAGGGGACAGTGGTGAACCAGAGGTTTGCAGTGATGAACCCAGAGGGTGGCAGTGATGAACCAGAGGGTGGCAGTGATGAACCAGAGGGTGACAGTGGTGAACCAGAGGGTGGCAGTGATGAACCAGAGGGTTACAGTGGTGAACCGTAGGGTGGCAGTGATGAACCAGAGGGTGGCAGTGATGAACCAGAGGGGGACAGTGATGAACCAGAGGGTGGCAGTGATGAACTAGAGGGTGGCAATGGTGAACCAGAGGGTGCTGTGATGAACCAGAAGGTGAAGTGGTGAACCAGAGGGTGCTGTGATGAACCAGAAGGTGCATTGGTGAATCAGTGGGTGCTGTGATGAGCCAGAGGGTGGCAGTGATGTACCACAGGGTGGCAGTGATGAACCACAGGGTGGCAGTGATGAACCAGAGGGTGGCAGTGATGAACCACAGGGTGGCCGTGATGAACCAGAGGGTGGCAGTTCTGACCCAGCGGGTGACAGTGGTGACCCAGAGGGTGACAGTAGAGAACCAGAGGGTGGCAGTGGTGAACCAGAGGGGGCTGTGATGAACCAGAAGGTGCAGTGGTGAACCAGAGGGTGCTGTGATGAACCAGAAGGTGCAGTGGGGAACCAGTTGGTGCTGTGATGAACCAAAGGGTGGCAGTGGTGAACCAGAGGGTGGCAGTGATGAACCAGAGGGTGGCAGTGATGAACCAGAGGGTGACAGTGATGAACCAGAGGGTGCCAGTGATGAACCAGAGGGGGGTAGTTATGCACCAGAGGGTGGCAGTGGTGAACCAGAGGGTGCTGTGATGAACCAGAGGGTGGCAGTGGTGAACCAGAGGGTGCTGTGATGAACCAGAGGGTGCAGTGATGAACTGGAGGGTGACAGTGGTGAACCAGAGGGGGACAGTGGTGAACCAGAGGTTGGCAGTGATGAACCAGAGTGTGGCAGTGATGAACCAGAGGGTGGCAGTGATGAACCAGAGGGTGACAGTGGTGAACCAGAGGGTGGCAGTGATGAACCAGAGGGTTGCAGTGGTGAACCGTAGGGTGGCAGTGATGAACCAGAGGGTGGCAGTGATGAACCAGAGGGGGACAGTGGTGAACCAGAGGGTGGCAGTGATGAACCAGAGGGTGGCAGTGATGAACTAGAGGGTGGCAATGGTGAACCAGAGGGTGCTGTGATGAACCAGAAGGTGCATTGGTGAATCAGTGGGTGCTGTGATGAAACAGAGGGTGGCAGTGATGAACCAGAGGGTGGCAGTGATGAACCAGAGGGTGGCAGTGATGAACGAGAGGGTGGCAGTGATGAAACACAGGGTGGCAGTGATGAACCAGAGGGTGGCAGTGATGAACCACAGGGTGGCCATGATGTACCAGAGGGTGGCAGTGATGTACCAGAGGGTGGCAGTGATGAACCAGAGAGTGACAGTGGTGAACCAGAGGGTGCTGTGATGAACCAGAGGGTGCTGTGATGAATCAGAGGGTGCTGTGATGAACCAGAGGGTGGAAGTGATGAACCAGAGCGTGACAGTGGTGAACCAGAGGGTGGCAGTGATGAACCAGAGGGTGGCAGTGGTGAACCAGAGGGTGCTGTAATGAACCAGAGGGTGCTGTGATGGACCAGAGGGGGGCAGTGATGAACCGGAGGGTGACAGTGGTGAACCAGAGGTGGGCAGTGATGAACCAGAGGGTGGCAGTGATGAACCAGAGGGTGGCAGTGATGAACCAGAGGGTGACAGTGGTGAACCAGAGGGTGGCAGTGATGAACCAGAGGGTTGCAGTGGTGAACCGTAGGGTGGCAGTGATGTACCAGAGGGTGGCAGTGATGAACCAGAGGGGGACAGTGGTGAACCAGAGGGTGGCAGTGATGAACCAGAGGGTGGCAGTGATGAACTAGAGGGTGGCAATCGTGAACCAGAGGGTGCTGTGATGAACCAGAAGGTGAAATGGTGAACCAGAGGGTGCTGTGATGAACCAGAAGGTGCATTGGTGAATCAGTGGGTGCTGTGATGAGCCAGAGGGTGGCAGTGATGAACCAGAGGGTGGCAGTGATGAACCACTGGGTGGCAGTGATGAACCACAGGGTGGCGGTGATGAACCAGATGGTGGCAGTGATGAACCCCAGGGTGGCCGTGATGAACCAGAGGGTGGCAGTTCTGACCCAGAGAGTGACAGTGGTGAACCAGAGGGTGACAGTGGTGACCCAGAGGGTGATAGTGGTGAACCAGAGGGTGGCAGTGGTGAACCAGAGGGGTCTGTGATGAACCAGAAGTTGCAGTGGTGAACCATAGGGTGCTGTGATGAACCAGAAGGTGCAGTGGTGAACCAGTTGGTGCTGTGATGAACCAAAGGGTGGCAGTGGTGAACCAGAGGGTGGCAGTGGTGAACCAGCGGGTGGCAGTGATGAACCAGAGGGTGACAGTGATGAACCAGAGGGTGACAGTGATGAACCAGAGGGTGGTAGTTATGCACCAGAGGGTGGCAGGTATGCACTAGAGGGTGGCAGTGGTGAACCAGAGGGTGCTGTGATGAACCAGAGGGTGGCAGTGGTGAACCAGAAGGTGCTGTGATGAACCAGAGGGTGCAGTGATGAACCCAGAGGGTGGCAGTGATGAACAAGAGGGTGGCAGTGATGAACCTGAGGGTGGCAGTGGTGACCCAGAGGGTGGCAGTGGTGAACCAGAGGGGGACAGTGGTGAACCAGAGGTTGGCAGTGATGAACCAGAGGATGGCAGTGATGAACCAGAGGGTGGCAGTGATGAACCAGAGGGTGACAGTGGTAACCCAGAGGGTGGCAGTGATGAACAAGAGGGTGGCAGTGATGAACCTGAGGGTGGCAGTGGTGAACCAGAGGGTGGCAGTGATGAACCAGAGGGTGACAGTGGTGAACCAGAGGGTGGCAGTGATGAACTAGAGGGTGGCAATGATGAACTAGAGGGTGGCAGTGATTAACCAGAGGGCGACAGTGGTGAACCAGAGGGTGGCAGTGATGAACTAGAGGGTGGCAGTGATGAACCAGAGGGTGACAGTGGTGAACCAGAGGTTGGCAGTGATGAACCAGAGGGTGGCAGTGATGAACCAGAGGGTGGCAGTGATAAACCAGAGGGGGGCAGTGATGAACCAGAGTGTGACAGTTGTGAACCAGAGGGTGCCAGTGGTGATCCAGAGGGTGCCAGTGGTGAACCAGAGAGTGCCAGTGGTGAACCAGAGGGTGGCAGTGGTGAACCAGAGGGTGACAGTGGTAAACCAGAGGGTGGCAGGGATTAACCAGAGGGTTGCAGTGATGAACCAGAGGTTGACAGTGGTGAACCAGAGGGTGGCAGTGATGAACTCGAGGGTGGCAGTAATAAACTAGAGGGTGGCTATGGTGAACCAGAGGGTGCTGTGATGAACCAGAAGGTGCAGTGGTGAACCAGAGGGTGCTGTGATGAACCAGGAGGCGCAGTGGTGAACCAGTGGGTGCTGTGATGAACCAGGGGGTGGCCGTGGTGAACCAGAGGGTGGCAGTGATGAACCAGATGGTGACAGTGATGAACCAGAGGGTGACAGTGATGAACCAGAGGGTGGCAGTGATTTACCACAGGGTGGCCGTGATGAACCAGAGGGTGGCAGTGATGAACCAGAGTGTGACCGTGGTGAACCAGAGGGTGCTGTGATGAACCAAAGGGTACTGTGATGAACCAGAGGGTGGCAGTGATGAACCAGAGGGTGACAGTGATGAACAAGAGGGTGGCAGTGATGAACCTGAGGGTGGCAGTGGTGACCCAGAGGGTGGCAGTGGTGAACCAGAGGGGGACAGTGGTGAACCAGAGGTTGGCAGTGATGAACCAGAGGATGGCAGTGATGAACCAGAGGGTGGCAGTGATGAACCAGAGGGTGACAGTGGTAACCCAGAGGGTGGCAGTGATGAACAAGAGGGTGGCAGTGATGAACCTGAGGGTGGCAGTGGTGAACCAGAGGGTGGCAGTGATGAACCAGAGGGTGACAGTGGTGAACCAGAGGGTGGCAGTGATGAACTAGAGGGTGGCAATGATGAACTAGAGGGTGGCAGTGATTAACCAGAGGGCGACAGTGGTGAACCAGAGGGTGGCAGTGATGAACTAGAGGGTGGCAGTGATGAACCAGAGGGTGACAGTGGTGAACCAGAGGTTGGCAGTGATGAACCAGAGGGTGGCAGTGATGAACCAGAGGGTGGCAGTGATAAACCAGAGGGGGGCAGTGGTAAACCAGAGGGGGGCAGTGATGAACCAGAGTGTGACAGTTGTGAACCAGAGGGTGCCAGTGGTGATCCAGAGGGTGCCAGTGGTGAACCAGAGAGTGCCAGTGGTGAACCAGAGGGTGGCAGTGGTGAACCAGAGGGTGACAGTGGTAAACCAGAGGGTGGCAGGGATTAACCAGAGGGTTGCAGTGATGAACCAGAGGTTGACAGTGGTGAACCAGAGGGTGGCAGTGATGAACTAGAGGGTGGCAGTAATAAACTAGAGGGTGGCTATGGTGAACCAGAGGGTGCTGTGATGAACCAGAAGGTGCAGTGGTGAACCAGAGGGTGCTGTGATGAACCAGGAGGCGCAGTGGTGAACCAGTGGGTGCTGTGATGAACCAGGGGGTGGCCGTGGTGAACCAGAGGGTGGCAGTGATTTACCACAGGGTGGCCGTGATGAACCAGAGGGTGGCAGTGATGAACCAGAGTGTGACCGTGGTGAACCAGAGGGTGCTGTGATGAACCAAAGAGTACTGTGATGAACCAGAGGGTGGCAGTGATGAACCAGAGGGTGACAGCGGTGAACCAGAGGGTGGCAGTGATGAACGAGAGGGTGGCAGTGATGAACCAGAGGGTGACAGCGGTGAACCAGAGGTTGGCAGTGATGAACCAGAGGGTGGCAGCGATGAACCAGAGGGTGACAGTGGTGAACCAGAGGGTGGCAGTGATGAACCGGAGGGTGGCAGTGGTGAACCAGAGGGTGCTGTGATGAACCAGAGGGTGACAGTGATGAACCAGAGGGTGGCAGTGATGAACCAGAGGGGGACAGTGGTGAACCAGAGGGTGGCAGTGGTGAACCAGAGGGTGACAGTGATGAACCAGAGGGTGGCAGTGGTGAACCAGAGGGTGGCAGTGGTGAACCAGAGGGTGGCAGTAATGAACCAGAGGGTGGCAGTGATGAACCAGAGGGTGGCAGTGATGAACCAGAGGGTGGCAGTTATGTACCAGAGGGTGCTGTGATGAACCATAAGATGCGGTGGTGAACCAGAGGGTGATGTGATGAACCAGAAGGTGCAGTGGTGAACCAGTGGGTGCTGCGATGAACCAGAGGGTGGCAGTGATGAACCGGAGGGTGGCAGTGGTGAACCAGAGGGTGCTGTGATGAACCAGAGGTTGACAGTGATGAACCAGAGGGTGACAGTGATGAACCAGAGGGTGCTGTGATGAACCAGAAGGTGCAGTGGTGACAGTGGTGAACCAGAGGGTGGCAGTGATGAACCAGAGGGTTGCAGTGGTGAATAGTAGGGTGACAGTGATGAACCAGAGGGTGGCAGTGATAAACTAAAGGGTGGTAATGGTGAACCAGAGGGTGCTGTGATGAACCAGAAGGTGAAGTGGGTGGCAGTGGTGAACCATAGTGTCACAGTGGTGAACCAGAGGGGGGCAGTGATGAACCAGAGGGTGACAGTGGTGAACCCGAGGGTGGCATTGATGAACCAGAGGATGGCATTGATGAACCAAAGGGTAGCAGTGATGAACCAGAGGGTGGCAGTGATGAACCAGAGGGTGTCAGTGATGAACCACAGGGTGGCCGTGATGAACCAGAGGGTGGCAGTGGTGAACCAGAGGGTGCTGTGATAAACCGGAGGGTGCTGTGATGAACCAGAGGGTGGCAGCGGTGAACCAGAGGGTGGCAGTGATGAACCAGAAGGTGGCAGTGGTGAACCAGAGGGTGGCAGTGGTGAACCAGAGGGTGGCAGTGATGAACCAGAGGGTGACAGTGGTGCACCAGAGGGTGGCAGTGATGAACCAGAGGGTGGCAGTGATGAACCAGAGGGTGGCAGTGATGAACTAGAGGGTGGCAGTGGCAAACCAGAGTGTGACAGTGGTGAACCAGAGGGTGGCAGTGATGAACCAGAGGGTGGCAGTGGTGAACCAGAGGGTGACAGTGATGAACCAGAGGGTGGCAGTGATGAACCGGAGTATGGCCGTGATGAACCACAGGGTGGCAGTGATGAACCAGAGGGTGGCAGTGGTGAACCAGAGGGTGGCAGTGGTGAACCAGAGGGTGCTGTGATGAACCAGAGGGTGCTGTGATGAACCAGAGGCTTTCAGTGATGAACCAGAGGGTGACAGTGGTGAACCAGAGGGTGGCAGTGATGAACCAGAGGGTGGCAGTGGTGAACCAGAGGGTGGCAGTGATGAACCGGAGGGTGGCAGTGGTGAACCAGAGGGTGCTGTGATGAACCAGAGGGTGACAGTGATGAACCAGAGGGTGACAGTGATGAACCAGAGGGTGCTGTGATGAACCAGAAGGTGCAGTGGTGACAGTGGTGAACCAGAGGGTGGCAGTGATGTACTAGAGGGTTGCAGTGGTGAACCGTAGGGTAGCAGTGATGAACCAGAGGGAGGCAGTGATGAACCAGAGGGGGACAGTGGTTAACCAGAGGGTGGCAGTGATGAACCAGAGGGTGGCAGTGATGAACTAGAGGGTGGTAATGGTTAACCAGAGGGTGCTGTGATGAACCAGAAGGTGAAGTGGGTGGCAGTGGTGAACCAGAGTGTGACAGTGGTGAACCAGAGGGTGGCAGTGATGAACCAGAGGGTGACAGTGGTGAACCCGAGGGTGGCAGTGATGAACCAGAGGGTGGCAGTGATGAACTAGAGGGTGGCAGTGGCGAACCAGAGGGTGACAGTGGTGAACCAGAGGGTGGCAGTGATGAACCAGAGGGTGGCAGTGGTGAACCAGAGGGTGGCAGTGATGAACCAGAGGGTGGCAGTGATGAACCGGAGTGTGGCCGTGATGAACCACAGGGTGGCAGTGATGAACCAGAGGGTGGCAGTGGTGAACCAGAGGGTGGCAGTGGTGAACCAGAGGGTGCTGTGATGAACCAGAGGGTGCTGTGATGAACCAGAGGGTTGCAGTGATGAACCAGAGGGTGACAGTGGTGAACCAGAGGGTGGCAGTGATGAACCAGAGGGTGGCAGTGGTGAACCAGAGGGTGCTGTAATGAACCAGAGGGTGCTGTGATGAACCAGAGGGTGGCAGTGATGAACCAGATGGTGACAGTGGTGAACCGGAGGGTGGCCGTGATGAACCACAAGGTCGCAAACAGGCTGGACACGTGGAAACAACATGGTGGCAACCATCCCGAACTGGTAAAAAACCATTGCGAACTGGCAAAAAAAAAATCAGCGAGTTCGCAGTATTTGCGAAAATTGCAAATCGCGGTTACGATTTCGCGCAAATTCGCGTACCGAGATTTCGCAAATTTCGCCCATACTTAGTATATGGTCCAGACTAAAAAATGTCAGCAAATTCCTGTTGCTGTCGTGGAATTTGGCAAAGTGCCTGGCTACAGGGTAAGTGAACTCCTGATTCTCAATAGCTCTAGTGTGTTTTAAAATACACCGTTTAGTGCGATGAATCGTACTGCCGATGTATTGCTTCCCACAAGGGCAGAGTAGGCAGTAAACACAAAACGGCGTATTACATGTCAAGAACTTGTTGATGATTCTCGGCTTAGACATGTACGCAACTTTATATGAGAGAACCTTGTTGTTCCCTTTGCACGCCTTACATTTTAGGCATGAAAAAATCCAATGACTGAGCTGATGCATGGTACAAATGGAATTGACTCATGATGGCTTCTCTCTAAGATGTTCTTTAAGGATTTGCTTCTCCCATATGTTACTTGTGGAGAAGCAGGTATAGAGTCGCCTATTACTCCATCAGCTTTTAAGGTATGCCAATTCTGGCTTAAAATCTTTTTCAAGGGGGCTGTTTCAGTTGAAAAGGTTGTGATGAATCTAATGGAGTCACTATCTGAATGGGATCTTTCTCTATTTTGTAGCAGGCATTGTCTTGGAATCTTGCTGACCTTTGTAAGGGTCTTGGCTAGTAGGTCCGGGCAGTAGCCTTGTACCTTAAAACGATCAATAGCTGCATTGGCCTCATTTTGAAAATCACTGTCTAGAGAACAATTTCTTTTCAAACGCAGCAATTCTCCGTATGGGATACTATTCTTAAGAGATTTTTGGTGACTGCTGTTTGCCTCAAGTACAGAGTTCCCTGCTGTGTCTTTCCTGTAGAGAGATGTGCAGATTTTATTATCCCTAACAAATACTCTTAAATCAAGGAATTACACTTCTGTTGAGCTACTATGTCCACTAAATTGCAAATTTAAAGAGTTATTATTCAGTGCCTGCATATACTTCTCGGCTTCATGTTTTGGTCCGTTCCACAAAATAAACAAATCATCAATGTATTTATACCATGCAGTGATACAATTTACCCAGAGATTATATGTTATGTTATGTTATGTTATTTATTTTTTTATAGCGCACAGCTGCCCCAGCAAAGGGGCGTCCTGGCGCTTTTGACAGACACTATAACATAACACATAATAAAAGAAAAGAGGGCAACTAATCTTAAGCATGGAACAGGAAGGTTTTAATTGCCTGCCTGAAGGCTAGCAAATCATTAAGGGCTCGAATGTGCACCGGAAGCGAGTTCCATAGGCCTGCTGCAAGCACCCTAAAAGAGCGGCCACCCATTCTGCTCAGTTTGAACCGGGGGCAGACTGCCAAGTGAAGCGCCTCCGATCTCAAGGATCTTGACGGGATATAGGGAGTGAGTAGATTAGCAAGTGCCGGCGGTGAAGAAAGTTTCAAAATTTTAAAGGCCAGACACAGCGCTTTGAACTTAATTCGCTGTCTGACCGGGAGCCAATGTAAGGCCACGATAGTGCCAGACACTGAGCAGTGTCTGGGGAGGCCCACAATGGCCCGTGCCGCTGCATTTTGCACCCTTTGGAGCCTAGAGGCCTCCGCTTGATTTATCCCTAACAGCAGCGAGCTGCCGTAGTCCAGCCGAGATAGAATTGATGCTTGGACCACAAGCTGTCTGGTAGGGGGATCAAAATATTTTAGAACCGGCCTTATTCCCCGCAAAATGCCATAGCATGTAGCAGCCACCTTCTTGGTATGATCCATGAAAGTGAGCGCAGAGTCCAGCCAAATGCCTAAATTTCTCACTCCAGATGCTGGAATAGGAGTGACTCCCAACTCTGGTGGCCACCACTGGTTTCCCCATAGTTCAGCGTGCTTCCCTAACACCAACACCTCCGTTTTGGTGGCATTCAACTGGAGGCAATTGGTACGGAGCCAGCTTGCTACTGCCACCAGACCCGCTCGGAATCTGGGAGCCTCCACCTCAGGGTCTCCACTCAGTGTCACCGCTAGCTGTGTGTCGTCAGCATATGAGGCCATCGTTAGACCCCACTGTTTGACGACTGCAGCCAGCGGTTTCACGTAGAGGTTGAACATTGTTGGGCTCAACGAGGATCCCTGTGGGACTCCCAGCTCCAGGGAATGAGTGGCAGAGTGGCCAGGTGGTATAGCTACTTTGAAGGATCGATCCGATAGAAAAGATCGAAACCACTGGAGAGCGATGTCAGCCACTCCAGCCTCCTGTAAGCGTTGGATCAGTATATGATGGGACACCGTATCGAAAGCAGCGCTTAAATCTAATAATAGAAGCGCTGCTGTACGACCCGAGTCAAGTACCTGGCGAAGATGTTCCGTGATGTAAAGTAATGCCGTCTCGGTACTGTGTCCCGGCCGGAAGCCATTCTGACTGGGGTCCAATATCTGGTTTCGAGCCAGATGCTCAGTCAGAACAGAGTTGACGTGTGCTTCCGTTACTTTAGCTATCCAAGGCAACAGGGATATCGGTCGATAGTTTTCTGGCAGCCGGGGGTCAGAGTTGGCTTTTTTTAATATAGGTGTAACCACTGCCTGTTTCCATGCTGTGGGTACCATTCCGTTGGACAATGACATATTGATAAGATTCAATATGGGTGCTCGGCATATCTGGGAGAGTGTGTTAATTAAGGCTGGTTTTAACGGATCCAAAGGGGATCCTGACTTGACCCTAAGGCTAAGCTTGTCAAAGGTCTCAATAGACAAGTGCGGTAGAGTGGCAAGGGTCTCATAATCCCCCGCCTCGGGGTCAGTAGTCTCTTGATTCTGGCAGTAAGTATCAAATCCTTGATAGATTTTTTCCACCTTTTCCACGAAAAAGGAGGCCAGATTTTCACAGTGGGAATCTGTGCAAATCACCTCCGAGGTGACTCTATTTTTCATGAGGTCCTTTAGGACTTTGAAAATCAGCTTAGATGGATTAGAAATGGTAGCAAATTCCTGAGCATAAAATGCGGCTCTTGTTCTGCAGATAGCTCTGTGATAAAGTTTTAGATCAGCGAAATACCGAATTTTCAGAGCAGGATCATAAGATCTTCTCCATTCCCTCTCTGTTTTTCGGCAAGATTTTTTCAGCTCTGCAAGAGACTCATTATACCACGGACTAGGTGTTTTTATCCGGCCTTTCGACCACCGTAAAAGTATAAGAGAATCAAGGGCCTCGGTGATCCAGGTGCAGAACTGTTGGTATCCTTCTTCCACATTTTCAGGAATGCTCAAAGGTTTCTGTTCTAGTAAGCTGTAAAACTCTTCAAGTTTCAGCTTATGCCAAAGCCTTTTTAAGATAGGTCTGTCCACCAGTATAAAAGGCTTGTCGTGGACCGGACACAAGGCTTCCACTAGCAAGTGATCTGTCCAACCCATGAGCTTCGGATCTGAAAGCTTCATCCCCTCCAGTGTGGAAAAAAAGGGGTCCAAGATATGGCCCCCTGAATGGGTAGGCAGGGTAACCAACTGCATGAGTTGGAGAGCCTCAAGGTCCGCCAGCAGGGTGTTCACGGTTGTGGATGACCCATTATATTGGTCAGACCAGGCCACCTGCTTCTCCCACCAGCCGGTGTACAAGTTTGCGTAGCTGGGGGCGAAGCAGCTGCCCATTGCTGTTCTCCGTATCTGCCGAAAATGCGGTTTCTGAAATAAGAAGATGTTATTCTTCAAGCAAAATTCAATAAATTCCACCAGCATCACATTGTGTTCAGAAAAGTGTAGTGATCTGCAGTTTAAAAAGTACTTCACGGCTTCTACTCCCTGGGTATGTTCAATACAAGTACATAAACTTGTTATATCCAAGATGATCATCCATGTCTCTGATTCCCATGGTATGTTCATGATGTTGTTCATAAAGTATGTAGTGTCCTTGATATACGATGGTAACGTACGGACGAACTCTGCCAAGAAAAAATCAATGTAGTGTGACATATTCTCAGTTATACAACCTATTGAGGAAACAATCGGGCGCCATGGTGGTCTTTTGGCGTCTTTGTGTACTTTTGGCAGGTGGTAGAACGTTGCTGTTTTTGGGTGTGGGAATGTCAGAAATTTGATTTCATTTGCACTCAACATGCCTCTATCCTTCCAATTCTCGATGAGCTCATGATATTCTCTGATGCTCCTAATATATTCCTCCTTGTTAATCGGAGATAGCATTTGGTATCTGCCAATTGTCCTTGTGCCTCATATTCATAGTATTCCTGAGACATTAGGACAACGTTCCCACCCTTATCAGAGGGTTTGAATATCAGCTCTGGATCACTGATCAATTCTTGAATTACTGCTCGTTGCCCTTAAGTAAGATCATCTCTGTCAACCTTGATGTTTTTGATCTTAATTTTAGCAAGTCCTTCTTTACGGATTCTTCAAATGTGTCAATTGCATCAAATGGGGTTATCGGCATGCAGGTAGATTTTGGTTTGAAAGTTGTTTTTGGCACTTTCTGTTGTATGCCCTAACTCATGATGGTGGAAATTTGTTGTGACATACTTTGGGGGTCGTCATCCATCTGACTATGGTGGAAATTTGTTGTGACATACTTTGGGGGTCGTCATCTATCTGACTACTTAAGATTTGTAATGTCTCCAAGTCATCACCTGTTAAAATATCTAATGAGCTTGATCCAATCCCCTGCTGGGTAGATGTATGCTACAGACCTTTCAACTTGAAGATTTTTTGTAGTTTTAGTTTCCTGGTAAATAAATACAGGTCGATCCGGGTTTGGGTGTATTCCAAGGTCTTAGTCGGACAAAATGTAAGTCCCTTCTTAAGCACACTTTCTTGATCTTTGGTTAGTGTCTTAGATGTTAGATTGATAATGGTTAAATCTGGTGCTTGGACTACTTTTTGGTTCCTCTCTTGCTGCGAGTATGTCTCGCAATCCCTGCCAGTTAATCTTGATTTGTACCCGCCACCCCTTCTTGTCTTACTGCAGCGTCTTGTTTTCTTGTCCCTCGTGACCTGCCAAGTCCGCCCGTTGTTGGGAGTCCCTCATCAGCTTGAACTCCTCTAAAAAATGATTCCTTGTGGATGAGGATGCGCCGAAGTCAGCTCCATTATCACCTGACTGTTCTGTATCCATGCTGGCATTTGACTCTGAGGTTTCCCTTACTTCCGTTATACGTGGAGCCACGCTTTTCAAAGCTTTCCGTGGTCCATCGTATTTCCATTCGAAAGTAAGTACTCTACTGTTAGATTTGGGGGTCTCTAGTTGGCACAGGTAGGTACTTGTGACAAATAGGGACCCTCTCCTCTAGTCAGGACAAGGGGATTACACTCCCAGAATAACCCCTGCTCACCCTCTAGGCTGCGTGGCGTGAGCAGTCAAGGCTTATTTCAGAGGCAATGTAAGTTAAGCAGTTGTGACCACATACAGTAACCCAGTGACAATACTACAAATGGACACCACACAGGTTTTATATAAAAAATAAGTAGACTTTATACAAAGTTACCACAAGACCATAAACAACAAAAATACACACTATGATTACTTTAAGATGATAGATTTAAGCCTAGTTCAGTTCAGTTCTTAGATGCAACACTCTGCGTCAATGTACCTTAAGTTGCGTTGTGCAATGTCGCAGCGATTGGAAATGCGGCAAAGTCATGTGCAAAGAAATAAAGACGTGAAGATCTTCCAGATGCGGCACGCTTCTTGTGGATGCGAGTAACTCTCGGTTCGATGCGTGGACTGCAGTGGTGGCACCCTTACAATGCAACGGCAACAGCTCCAGCTTCGACACTCTTTTCCACGATACGTGAAGCTTCCGCTCGATGCGACAACTACAGCGGCGACATCCAAGATGCGACGGCAGTAGCTCCGACGGCGGCGCGCTTCTTGGGGATGCGAGGTGCTCTTGGTCGATGTGGTGCAATGCAACAGTTCAAGCGGCGACACCCTCCTGCTTCGGAGTTGCGACGGCAGGCACAGTGACAGCGACACGCTCAGACCTTGTGGCAAAATTCTTCTCCTGATGCGGTGCAGTGCGACAGCGCCAGCGGCGACACCCTCCTTCTTCAGAGATGCGACGGCAGCAGCAGCAACGGCGACACGCTTCCTCTTCGTTGCAGCACGCTTCTCTGCGATGCGGTGCAGTGCGACAATTCCAGTGGCGACACCCTCCTTCGGAGTTGCAACGGCAGGCACAGCGGCGGCAACACGCTACTTCTCTTTGAGTCACGCTTCCAGCTCCTTGCGACACGCAGTTCCTCAGAAGGCCCAAAACAGCAGCAGGCACTTCCAAATAACTCTGGGGAGCTGGGGGGTGAAGTCTATTGTCCCTGAGACTTCAGCAGGAGGCAAGCTATTTTCCAAGCCCTTGGAGATCCTTCACAAGTTGAAAGCAAAGTACACAAAGTTCCTTTCTCCTTCCTTTGGCAGTAAGGCAACCACTGCAGGCCAATCCCTCAAGCAGCACTTCAGCTTGGGAATAGTCCCTCCTCAGTTTCTTCAGGTTCCTCTCCTCAGTAAAGGTTTCTTCTTGTAATCCAAAGTGATCTAATTTCATGGGATCAGGGTCCCAATATTTGTACCCCAAAATCCTTTGTTCTCTGACGGGAGAGGGGCTTTTGGCCAGTCCAAACCAGTTCTGAAGCACTCTGTTTACCAGACTTCTCCTTTCCTTTCACAGTGCAGGGCATGCACATCAGACGCCCCACAGAAGGTGGAGCCGGCATTGTGGAAGGCAAGTACAGTCCTGGAGCACTTTGTTTACAGGACTCCTTCTCTTCTTTCAGTATGCAGGGCAGAGACATCAGCCGCTCCCCAGGGGGTGGAGCCAGAATTGTTGAAGGCCCTATTCAAGGTTCAGGTGCAACTCCTCCCTCCCATCTAGATGCAGATCTCTCTATTCACCACCGGGTGACCGCAGCCCTCTCACTCACAAAACCAGACACAAACTAGCAGAGGCAGGTTTGAATGGTTAGACAAGCAAATGCCTACTTTCTAAAAATGGTATTTGCAAACACAGAATATTAAAATAAACTTTACTAAAATATGTATTTTATTATTCGGAGTTCAGGCATACTAAACTCGAATTTCAACCATGTTCTCTGAGACAGTTAGGATTATAACATGTAATAACTCTAACAGCCCATTCTGGCCTATGGAGAACTGGTAGCCTTGCAATAGTGAAAAACGAAAATGGATGTAATTCACTATTAGGACATGCCAAACACATCAGGGCTTGTCCTACCTTATGCTTACAATGCACCCTGCCCTTGGGCCTACCATAGGCGTGACTGATATGAAGAAAATGGAAGGTTTAGGGACTGAAAGGTGGGTGCACTTGCCCAGTCAGCATGACAGTACCAGCCTGCTAGCAGGCTCTGCAATGGCAGACCTTAGACACATTTTACAAGGCTGCTTCTGTGGGTGGAGCAACCAGTGCTGCAGGCCCACCAGCAGCATTTGGATTTACACACCCTGGGCACACTCAGTGCACTAGACTAGGGTCTGACAAGTATACCAAATAGCCAAACATGGAACCACTGATTCATACATCAATTTACAATAGGGAGCACTTGCACTGTGGCACTGGATAGCAGTGGCACAGTGCCCAAAACATCTAATACCAGCAAAAACACATGAGGCAACAGTAAAAATGGAAGGGTGACCGACGCCAATGGTGCCAGGTCTAACACATGTCCCTCCAGCTGAAAAGTCGGGAGAACTACTCTAACTCCTGGGAGTTCTCTCCACTAAGGCGGAAAAATCTGGACAGACCATCAGCGGTGGCGTGTTCTGTACCAGGGCGGTGTTGCACCGTAAAGTCCATACCCTGTAGGGAGATGGACCACCGCAACAGCTTTGGATTCTCACCCCTCATCTGCATCAACCATCTGAGGGGCCTGTGGTCTGTCTGAACCCGGAAGTGAGTCCCAAACAAGTATGGTCTCAGCTTCTTCAGAACCCAGACCACAGCTAATGCCTCACGCTCAATAGCACTCCACCTCTGTTCCCGTGAAAGTATCCTTCCACTGATAAAGACTACAGGTTCTTCTAGGCCCTACTCATTCATCTGTGACAGAACAGCCCCCACACCATGCTCTGAAGCGTATGTTTGGACGATGGACTCTCTTGAGAAGGGTTGGGTGCCAGGAGCACGGGCGCCGTGCCCATGGCAGCTTTCAGGGCCTCAAAAGCTTTCTGACAGGTTTCAGTCCATATCACCTTTTTGGGCTGCTTCTTGGAAGTCAGCTCTGTCAAGGGTTCAACAATGTTGTCATACCCCTTGACAAACCTCCTATAATACCCTGTGAGACCTAAGAAGGCTCTCACCTCTGTCTGGGTTTTGGGTGGCTTCCAAGCCAGGATAGTTTCAATCTTGGGTTGTAGTGGAGCCACCTGGCCGCTCCCAACTTGGTGTCCCAAGTACACCTCTGAACCCTGCCCGATCTGGCACTTACTCGCCTTGATCGTGAGGCCTGCCTTCCGCAGCGCCAACAAGACTTCCCAGAGATGGCACAGGTGTTCCTCCCAACTGGCACTGAACACTGCGATGTAATCCAGGTAGGCGGCACTGAAGTCATCCAGTCCAACCAACACCTGGTTGACCAACCTCTGAAAGGTGGCAGGGTCATTCTTCATCCCAAAAGGCATAACACGGAACTGGAAATGCCCATCTGGTGTGGAGAATGCTGACCTCTCCTTTGCCCCATGAGTCAAGGCAATCTGCCAGTACCCAGACGTTAAGTCAAACGTTCGGATACCAGCAAAAACACATGAGGCAACAGCAAAAATGGAAGGGAGACCCACGCCAATGGTGCCAGGTCTAACATCTCCCTTGAGCGGTAATCCCGTGCATCTCTATTGAACTTGCTGTGCTTTCGCCCTTTGATTTTCTCCTGATATGCAATGAGACGTTGTTTCATACCCTGACTGAGTTCATCAATGGACTTGGTATCCGAATTCGTTGCAATTTGAGCTTCCAGTTCCTCAATCTCTTTTAGACATTTGGCTCGGTCAATCCACGCAAAAGTTATCAATATTTTCAGCATTCCTACCAAAGATTCTGTAGTGTATTCTGCAAGAGGGCCGGATCAGGGTTTTCGTAGGATGGTATGGTATAAATCCTTAACCCCCGCGGAATGCTCTTCACTTCAATATAATTTTGTAGGGAGGTGGCCTCCCACCATTTGAGTATGTAGTAACTGGTATTGGTGTGTCGATGGTTTCTAAAATAGTAGTCTGAATTTTACAGTAGGTGTATCAAAGATTATATGAGAGTGTGAGGTGGTGCATCAGCTTTTGACGTGGATGATATCATCAGTGATGTAATCAGTGATGTCATTTGAGATGTCATCAGTGATGTCACCAGTGTTGTCACTGCCCATGTCATGAATTATGTAATATGTGACGTCACCAGCAGTGCATTGCGGGGGCGCGAGTTATAGTTAGCTGAACAAACTATAACAGGAGAATATCTATGGTTTTGTACGAATGAAATGTCCAACTAACTATAACGTCCCTGAAACCTATGGTTTTTCTGTGAATTTCTAATGTTTTTTAAATGCTAATTTCTAACTATAACCTGCCTGAAACCTATGTTTTTTCAGTGAATTTCAATGGTTTCTTAAATGCTAATTTCTCACTATGCCTTCAAAGTTAGGACATGTGAAGTTAAAGGAAGAAAAGCGCAGCAAGAAGCAAGACAAATGCAGAAAGAGGCAACAGAAGTCCAGAAAGACAAAGAAAAGTGCAGGAATAAGCAAGAGATGTGCAGAAAGAACCAACAGAGGAGAAGAAAGTCCTCCTGTGCCCCCAACTTTTTAGTGATGGGTACTGGTGGTAACTGAATCTGACTAACCAGGACCGGAGCCAGTGCTATTCTAAAAGACACTTAAAAAACTGTGAAAACATCTACATACACTAGGGAACACTATGCTTTGGGGTGCCCCTGTAATTAGCATGACCTCCTCTATATTTGCCATGAGTTAGTGTTGGGTCATTGCATGAGTACATGGGTAGTGAGTGGATGATTAGAGTGCTGCAAGGACAGTGCATGGGGATTTTATAACTGCTTGGGTTTTGGCGGAGTGATTGGATAAGTACATGATGCTGGATGGCTGATTTGAGGAGTGCATGGGTAGTGATAGTGGGATTTCCGGTGTGCATGGGTACAACCTAGGTAATTGGAGGAGTAAATCAGTACTGTGTAGGTGGATAGAGGTCTGCATGGGGAGTGCACAGGGGATTGTAGCAGTGCATGTGTTAGTGCCTGGGTCACTCCATGAGTACATGGGTACTGACTGGATGATTAGAGTACTGCAAGGAGAGTGCATGGTGAATTTATAAGTGCCTGGGTTTTGGTGGGGTGATTGGGAAAGTACATGGTGCTCGCTGGGTGATTTGAAGAGTGCATGGATAGTGACAGGGCAATGGCTGGACTGCATGGGTACTGCTCAGGGTATTGTTGCAGTGCATGAGTTAGTGCATAGGTCATTGCATAAGTGCATGGGTAGTGACTGGATGATTAGAGTGCTGCAAGGAGAGTGCATGGTGAATTTATAAGTGCTTGGGTTTTGGTGGAGTGATTGCATAAGTACACACATGTCACATCAGGCCCCACCCCCTCCCTTCACCACTGTGCAAACGCGTCCCTTGCCGGGTTTTAATTAGGGGGATTAATTCCCCTTGAATCCTGAGGGGCCCTGGGGGCCAACCAGCCCACCATGTACCTCCAGTAAACTTGTGGTTGGTAGGTTTCGCGGATCCACCGCGGCCCTAGATATCGATATTTGTTTTTTTTCAATTTCTTAACAACTACTGAACAGATTTACACCATTTTTAAAAAAAGGTCGCTTTCTGAGCCAAGCAGTTCCTTTTTGCCACATTTGATGTAATTCCGTTCAGCAGTTCGGACTGTAGCCTTGGCCAAAATTTCCTATGGGAAATTGATTTTTTGACTCTTATGTTTTTGATTTCTCAGCAACTACTGAACGGATTTACACCATTTAACAAAAAGGTCGCTTTCGGAACCAAGACCTACCTTTTTGCCAAATTTTGTGTAATTCCGTTCAGCAGTTCGGGCTGTACCCTAGGCTAAAATTTCCTATGGAAATTAACATGGAGAAAACCCTTTTAGGGCCCCATTTTTTCTCAGCCCTGACTTGACAAATCACCCCCAAACTTTCAGGATAGGAGCTCACCTGGCTAGACCTTTTTTTTGGAGACTCTCGCAAAGATTCGTCAACAGTGCCAAAGTTATTGGCAAAACAAAAAATGCCTTTTCAATAGAAAGTGGTCCTAACTATATACACATACTAGCAGCCCGTCCCGACGTTGTCCGGGGATGAAATGTAATGTGTGCAATGCTTGTAATAGTAAATCACGATTTATTGTAATATTTCATGGTATACAACATTTTTTGTTTCATCTGAATGTGGATAGAGCAGCGTTTGAAACTGGGTAATGCTGATGTTGAAATGGCTGAAGTGTCCCAATAGTTATGCATCCATAAGGCACATGACAAAGTCTGTGTATGAAAGCTTATAGCAGGCACCGTTTGAAAGTGTGAAATGGTGAGGTTTTAATAGCATAAGTGGCACAATAGTTATGCATCCATAAGGCACATCCCTTACAATCGTCTCTGTGTGTTATACGTCATTTTCAATGAAGGTGCGAGCAAGTGTGTTTATGAAAGGCTTTAGCAGGCAGCGTTTGAAAGTGGCTAATGCGGAGGTATGAATGGCTGATGTGGCACAACAGTTATGCACCCATAAGGCACATGATGTACAAACCGCTCCCTGTCCCATATGTAATTTTCAATGAACGGGTGAGCAAGTGTGTGTGTAAAACCAATTTCTTTGTAGTTATTGCAGAAAGGCAAAGTGTGAGTTGTGCAGCATTACCTAAGTGTTGGAAAAGGCAAGACTAATTTTATGCGTTGTTTAACATTGATCTTGCACGTTTGTAATGTTTGTTGAATGTGTTTGTCCTCTTCTGCCTGCACTGTTTGTAAGAGTGTTTTCAAGATAAGTGCCTCCTTAGCTGTACCGTATTTGAAGAGTGTTCGTGATCGGTGCGTTCTCAGCGGTAACCTTTGCAGCCTGTGGGTGTTGTGGAGTGGCTTGCTTATGGAATCCCCAAGATCGTTCTCTTAGACGTGAATCTGTATACGCTGCCAGTGCCCTGTGTGACAGGTGTGCTTGCGAGGGCTTGGCGTGTGTGATTGACGCTAGTATTGTGACAGCTTTTATGCCCCGCCTGAGCCCCGGAATAATTTTAAATAGGGAAGTCTCTTATTTTGGTGGGTACGCTGCCTTGCTTCATCCTCCGCTAGCAGTAATGGCGCGTAAATGGTGAAAGCCGCGCCCAATTTTTTATTTTTTATTTAGCCAGGCCCCTCTGACAACGCTGACGCCCACACGTAATGGAGAGTGAATGGCGTGCCCAGTGAATGGTGCACTTGTGAAAGCCGCGCTTGCGAGGGCTTGGCGTGTGTGATTGACGCTAGTATTGTGACAGCTATTATGCCCCGCCTGAGCCCCGGAATAATTCCAAATAATGCACTCTCTTATTTTGGCTGGTACGCTGTCTCGCTTCATCCTCCGCTAGCAGTAATGGCGTGTGAATGGAGAAATTTGCGCCCATTTTTTTTTTTTATTTAGCCAGGCCCCTCTGACAACGCTGACGCCTACACGTAATGGAGCGTGAATGGCGCGCCCAGTGAATGGTGCGCTTGTGAAGGCAGCCCCCATTTGTTTTTGTTGTTTTTTAGCCAGGCCCAACACTGACACCCACAAAAGAATTAAATGTGAAGTCTTCTTTGACACGCCCATCGGTGACAGCACAGCGCCAACGCCGACAAGGGACTACTTTACCCCTAAGGTTCTTTTACCTGTGTGATGTATATTGTGGGCAGCTGTATAGCCTATGTCCATCTGCTGCAACTCCCCTTTACAATGCTGTATTGAGTGTAGTGATTGGTGCTGTACTTCTTGAGCTTGCCTGCCTCAAAGGTTTCAGCTCTCTCTTTATAATAGTATTATGGATATGGATATATATACATGATATTCAAACTGAATGTTGAAAAATTACCCTTCTATCTTTTACAGAGCAACAATATTCTTTTTTACACCTTCAACTTTGTTGTTATTTTACAATGTGCACGAATACAAATGCATTAATGAATTGAATTTATTTCGCTGCATTCATTCTGTTGCTAAACACGCTGTCAAATGTATCGAGTGAGGAGGCAGTGAGTCTGTCTTCTATCACAGTGACAATAGTATTGTTTCCATTGGATTGTTTTGGAATGGTCCTACCTTTATGTTTTGTAAATACACTTATAATGGTGAACAATGGTGGTGTCACGTTGGCTTGTGATGAAGAGCTTTTGCTCGAAACGCGTCAGCCAGTAAAGTAAATTGATGTTTACGGTCACCGTGGAGTGCGAGTCTTCTTTCCGCCAGTAACAACCTTTCACAGGGGATTTCTTTCATATATTTATATATATATATATATATATATATAAATATTTAAGTGAATTATTTAAGTGTATATATGTATACACTTAAGATATATATTTAAGTGTGTGTGTATATATACCTTGCCCCCTTTCCTTCATTTCCCCCTTCTTTTTTCACCACATCTTGTCTCTCGATCGTACCGAGAGACAAGATGGCGGCCGCTCTGGACTGTTTAGAATGTTGACAGACACCGGAGAGCCAATCAGCTTCGCTTCGCGAAGTTCCGTTACGCGTCAGGTACGCGAACCGGGGCGCTAACCGGAGCGCTGTCACAGATATATATATTTTTTTAAACGTTAATTTCTCAAAATCCACTGGAGCACATATATTCAGACATAGCAAAGGCACGTCGGGCAAACCATATCTACAATTTTGCCAAGTTTCATGTAAATCTATTCAGCCGTTCGAGCTAAAAGTGAGTCCAACCGCCCTATGGAAAAATGAATGGGAAAAACGCGTTTTGAGACCCCCCTTTTTTCTCGGCCCCCCCTTGACGAAACCCCCCCAAATTTTCAGGGGCTGCTCAGAAACAAAATGTGCCATTTTCCTGAAAATTTCAGCCAATTCCGTCCACAAACGCCAAAGTTATTAGACATAGAATTTTCAGAAATCCCATAGAGAAAAAATCCTAACTATATATACCCACTGGCTATCGCCAGTAGGTAATATACATATATAAACATATATAATCTGCATATCTATATAAATATAAATGCATGCATACATATACATATATGCATACATTTGCATGTTATTTACATGAAATTTTTAAAAACACTAATAAAAGCAAAGCTAAAAAGCCACCTCATTACAAACAGAATGGCTTTAACTTAAACGAGGGCGACATCTATTGCATTTTCAATGCTTGTTTACTTTGGTTCTATCAAGAAGGCATTCAGATGTGTCACACATTTGCCATAAATTCTGAATGTTAGCACTCTAGTTGCTCATTAGATCACTGTAGTAAAGCTAGTGCTCACCAGGGAAGTCTGCTGCTAATCATGGTTTGCAGCCATTTTCCCGCATTTTTTATCCCGCAGACTTTCAGTCCGCATACCATTATCCCGCAAGGTCATTGACCTCGCATACCCTTATCCCGCATTTTTTCAAAACGCATGTGCATTTATCGCGCATGCCTTTACAAAGAATTACGTTTTAAAGGCATGTATGGTAAATGCATTTGCGTTGTGAAAATCACGATGACGAGAGAGGTAAGTGGGTTTGTGTTAATTTTTTCGTGGGTTAGTGATTGTGTAGTGTAGTGTAGTGTTGTGTAGTGTAGTGTTGTGTTAGTGTAGTGTAGAGTTGTGGTGGTTGTTTAGTGTAGGGTCATGCTGGGGGTAGTGTTTTAGGGTTTAGGGTTGTGTTGTAGTGTTTGCGTAGTGTAGGGTCATGCTGGGGGTAGTGTTTTAGGGTTTAGGGTAGTGTTGTAGTGTTTGCGTAGTGTAGGGTCATGCTGGGGGTAGTGTTTTAGGGTTTAGGGTTGTGTTGTAGTGTTTGCGTAGTGTAGGTCATGCTGGGGCTAGTGTTTTAGGGTTTAGGGCAGTGTTGTAGTGTTTGCGTAGTGTAGGGTCATGCTGGGCGTAGTGTTTTAGGGTTTAGGATAGTGTTGTAGTGTTTGCGTAGTGTAGGGTCATGCTGGGGGTAGTGTTTTAGGGTTTTGGGTAGTGTTGTAGTGTTTGCGTAGTGTAGGGTCATGCTGGGGTGTAGTATTTTAGGGTTTAGGGTAGTGTTGTAGTGTTTGCGTAGTGTAGGGTCATGCTGGGGGTAGTGTTTTAGGGTTTTGGGTAGTGTTGTAGTGTTTGGGTAGTGTAGGGTCATACTGGGGGTAGTGTTTTAGGGTTTTGGGTAGTGTTGTAGTGTTTGCGTAGTGTAGGGTCATGCTGGGGTGTAGTGTTTTAGAGTTTTGGGTAGTGTTGTAGTGTTTGCGTAGTGTAGGGTCATGCTGGGGTGTAGTGTTTTAGGGTTTTGGGTAGTGTTGTAGTGTTTGCGTAGTGTAGGGTCATGCTGGGGGTAGTGTTTTAGGGTTTTTGGGTAGTGTTGTAGTGTTTGCGTAGTGTAGGGTCATGCTGGGGGTAGTGTTTTAGGGTTTTGGGTAGTGTTGTAGTGTTTGCGTAGTGTAGGGTCATGCTGGGGGTAGTGTTTTAGGGTTTTGGGTAGTGTTGTAGTGTTTGCGTAGTGTAGGGTCATGCTGGGGGTAGTGTTTTAGGGTTTTGGGTAGTGTTGTAGTGTTTGCGTAGTGTAGGGTCATGCTGGGGGTAGTGTTTTAGGGTTTTGGGTAGTGTTGTAGTGTTTGCGTAGTGTAGGGTCATGCTGGGGGTAGTGTTTTAGGGTTTAGGGTAGTGTTGTAGTGTTTGCGTAGTGTAGGGTCATGCTGGGGGTAGTGTTTTAGGGTTTAGGGTAGTGTTGTAGTGTTTGCGTAGTGTAGGGTCATGCTGGGGTGTAGTGTTTTAGGGTTTTGGGTAGTGTTGTAGTGTTTGCGTAGTGTAGGGTCATGCTGGGGGTAGTGTTTTAGGGTTTAGGGTAGTGTTGTAGTGTTTGCGTAGTGTAGGGTCATGCTGGGGTGTAGTGTTTTAGGGTTTTGGGTAGTGTTGTAGTGTTTGCGTAGTGTAGGGTCATGCTGGGGGTAGTGTTTTAGGGTTTAGGGTAGTGTTGTAGTGTTTGCGTAGTGTAGGGTCATGCTGGGGGTAGTGTTTTAGGGTTTAGGGTAGTGTTGTAGTGTTTGCGTAGTGTAGGGTCATGCTGGGGTGTAGTGTTTTAGGGTTTTGGGTAGTGTTGTAGTGTTTGCGTAGTGTAGGGTCATGCTGGGGGTAGTGTTTTAGGGTTTAGGGTAGTGTTGTAGTGTTTGCGTAGTGTAGGGTCATGCTGGGGTGTAGTGTTTTAGGGTTTTGGGTAGTGTTGTAGTGTTTGCGTAGTGTAGGGTCATGCTGGGGGTAGTGTTTTAGGGTTTAGGGTAGTGTTGTAGTGTTTGTGTAGTGTAGGGTCATGCTGGGGGTAGTGTTTTAGGGTTTAGGGTAGTGTTGTACTGTTTGTGTAGTGTAGGGTCATGCTGGGGGTAGTGTTTTAGGGTTTAGGGTAGTTTAGTTGTTTAGTGTATGCTAAAGGCATATTCGTTCTAAAAGTTTTCGTTATTTTAATTTGCGGCCTAATAGTACATGCGGGATTTTTTTTGCGGACTGATGGTATGCGGGATTTCGTCATATATTCGCTAATCATACTTCCTATGGCAAAATGAACCCCCTCATTTTGTTCCTTTTTAAATTAAATGTTTTAAGAGTTACCACTTTATTCCAATCAAGATGGCTTCAGGTGTGCCATACCTTTGTAATAAGTAGGACTGTTAGCACTCTAGTTGTTCTTTAGAACACTCTGGGACATTCTGTCATTGGGCTATAGTTGGGCTACATCTGGCTGATATTTGGGCTACATTTGTTATTTTTTGTCTCTGGTGGCCATCTTTGGGCTACATTGGGCTACATTGGGCTACATTTGGGCTCCAACATATATATAGCCCAATGTAGCCCAATATATATTTTTCAAAGTTAATTTTCGTAAAAACCACTGGAGCCTATATCTTGAGACATAGCAAAGGCACATCGGGCTACCAGTCCCTACAATTTTGCCAAGTTTGGTGTAAATCCATTCAGCCGTTCAGGCTAAAAGTGAGGCCAACCGCCCTATGGAAAATTGCATGGGAAAAACACGTTTTGGGACCCCCCTTTTTTCTCGGCCCCCCCTTGACGAAACCCCCCCCAAATTTTCAGGGGCTACTCAGAAACAAAATGTTCCATTTTCCTGAACATTTCAGCCAATTCTGTCCTCAAACGCCAAAGTTATTCGACATAGAATTTTCAAAAATCCCATAGGAAAAAAATCCTAACTATATATACCTACTGGCTATCGCCAGTAGGTAATATATATATATATATATATATATATATATATATATATATATATATATATATATATATATATTCACTGAAAAAACCATAGGTTATAGACCATATATAGTTAGGAATTAGCATTTACAAAACCTTGAAAATTCACTGAAAAAAACATAGGTTATAGACCATATATAGTTAGGAATTAGCATTTAAAAAACCTTCTTTTACTCACACAAAACCATTGAAATTCCATATATAGTTAGTTGTACTAACTATATATCGCGCACCCGCAATCCACTGCTGATCATGTCACATATTACATCATTCATGACATGGTCAGTGACATCACTGATGACATCACTGATGACTTCTCAAATGACATCACTGATTACATCACTGATGACATCTCAAATGGCATCACTGATGACATCACTGATGACAACATCCAGTGACTGTATGTTTCTGTAAAGTTAAAATATGTCTTACATATTGAAGAATGAGTGGATTTATAAGTGTCTGGATGAAGGATTTATTAGGTGCATGACTGACTGTATGAGTGACTGATTAAATGTGTCTCACTGAGTGCATGGGTTAGTGACTAAACTGTCTTAATTTGTGCATCATTATGTCTGTTGTTCTGTAAACTGCTGCATGTGTTGATCAATAGCTATATGAGTAACTATATGGGTTATTGATTGGTTGCCTAAGTATTTGTATGGGAGACTGAGTGTGTGTGTGGGTGGCTGGGAGGTGTATAACTCTGTGCATAGATGTGTGAGCAGTTGATTCACTAGATGTATGGGTTCAAAAGTGCATGTGGAAACAGCTGTATGGGCGGTTGACTGTGTGCATGAGTGTATTGGTGAGTGAATGGATATCTAAGTGCTACATGTCAAAGTAAGTACATATGTAAAACACAGTACATGTGAGAGTTGACATATATAAATAACTATGCATAAGAGCCAGTGAATGTGTGAGTGGCTGTATGGAACATTGTGAACTTGTATCAGGGATTGTATAAGAGAGTAAATATGTGTTAGTATATGTTTGAATAAGTAAGGTGTGTATAACTGTATAGTTGAGGAAATGGATGTGAGATTGATTCTTTGCATGACTGACTAGGTGTGTGAGTAACTCCATGGATGAGTGACAGTCTGTGAGTGTCTGTTTACACTGAGTGTATCTAAGTTTTTATTAGAGTCTGAAGAGATTCATCGTATTATCACATGAATAATGTCATCAGTGATGTCATCAGTGATGTCTTTTGAGATGTCATCAGTGATGTCATCAGTGATGTCATTTGAGATGTCATCAGTGATGTCATCAGTGATGTCATCAGTGATGTCATCAGTGATGTCATTTGAGATGTCATCAGTGATGTCATCAGTGATGTCATTTGAGATGTCATCAGTGATGTCATCAGTGATGTCATTTGAGATGTCATCAGTGATGTCATCAGTGATGTCACTGACCATGTCATGAATGATGTAATATGTGACATGATCAGCAGTGGATTGCGGGTGCGCGATATATAGTTAGTACAACTAACTATATATGGAATTTCAATGGTTTTGTGTGAGTAAAAGAAGGTTTTTTAAATGCTAATTCCTAACTATATATGGTCTATAACCTATGGTTTTTTCAGTGAATTTTCAAGGTTTTGTAAATGCTAATTCCTAACTATATATGGTCTATAACCTATGGTTTTTTCAGTGAATTTCATTGGTTTTTTAAAAGCTAATATCTATAGCTGTAAAATGTATTCTTCTTTAAATCAAAAAATATATTTTATATGTTTATTAATAAAAAAAATTTTATTATTATGTTTTGGTTCGCTCCCGGTCCGCGAACCGGGTAGCTTCCCGTTAGCTCAATTTGGTGCCGCGACTCGGTACGCGAACCGGTAAACGTTCCGTTTGCGCAACTGCCGCGTTAGAAATCAACATTGTGACTGGTCGCGGAAGCGCGACGTATCGCGTTGTCGCGTAATGCGTCTTATGACGCGCCGCGTTAGCGCACCCGGAAGTGCTCCGGTGCGCGAACCGAGGCGCGGAGCAGCTCTCCGAGAGCGATCCGGGGCGCGTCGCGTAAGCGCGACATATCGCGTTGCCGCGTAATGCGTCTTATGACGGGCCGCGTTAGCGCACCCGGAAGTGCTCCGGAGCACGAACCGAGGCGCGAAGCGCAGCTCCCCGGAAGCGATCCGGGGCGCGGCCCGCAGCGCGTAACTTAAGCGTAACAGGTCATGTGACTTGTTAATAAAACTTTTCATTGGTTCATTTCATTTTTGGTTTCCTAATGATGTAAGGCTAGGTCATGTGACCTAAAAATAACACTTTTCATTGGTTTAGAACTATTTTTTTTCCAAAATGATGAAAGCCCCCACCTTTTTTCTCACTCTGACTTTCAACTTTGTGAAAGGAAGCCCTATTTTGCTGAGTAGAAAATGGCTTCAGTAGTAGCTGCAGCTGGTGCACCCCCACCACCACCACCACCACCAAGGAAGAGAGGACCACCTCCACAGTTCCTTCCCAACACAGAGGAGGAAGAGAATGAAGAAGAGGAAGAGGAAGTACAGCCAAGACAGTTTTTACGTGAGGAGCCCCGGATATCTCACCACAAAAATAGTTTTATTTAGCAGTTTTTTTCTTTTCCTCAAGGACAAAAAAAAGTGAATGCTCGCTATGTGACATGCCTCATATGCAAAGAAGATTTATCTAGAGGCACAGATAAAAAGTATAGTTTCGGCAACTATACTATGCACCGTCACATGTAGAGGTGGCATCCACTGAATTACAGCATGGCAGAGATGCGTGACCTCCAAGACAACCCACCAACTCCTGTGGCCAGGACATCGGCACAGGTAACTCTGTCGGGGCCAGAGGCACGGGAAACAGTGCCAAACATTCAAGAAAATTTTGTGCAAATGAAGATAGTGTGTCTTTATTGTGGTAACCTACTCTCATGTGCCAATATGAGTATTAATTTGATAAACAGAGCATATGAAAACCACAAGTGCTCAAAACGCCCCAAAAAATAAATAAAAAATTTGCTCCTGTTGAGCCCTTTCTAATGCCTGTTTTTCGTTGTTTCCCCCCAAAAAAACCAAAAAAAACATAAAATTGTTCAAAAAATACAAAAAAAACAAAAATGTTCTGAAAAATAAAAAAATATATAAAACAACAAAAACATTTCAAAAAAAGTTCTTTTCAGAACTACCTCCCCTTTATAAAAAAATTGCTAGAATGTTTAGCACTCTGGCAACCTCTATTTCTTTTGGTTCGCTTCCCGGTTCGCTCGCGGTACGCGAACCGGGAGCGAACCCAAAAAATTTTTTTAAAAAAAAAGAAGAGTAAGTATAAGGGAAGGAAACAGAGAGTAATGTTAAAAGAAAGACAGTTATAGGGACTAAACCAGAGATACTGTTTAATAGATCTATTTACCGAAGAAAAGATGGAAGAGGGTATAATTGTGAAAAACAAAATAGATAAGGAAGTGAAAGAAAAAAAGGAGAGTAGAAGAATAACAAAGAAGAGTTTCTTAGAGAATGTGAGTGAATGTTCAAAATAAGATTAAAACATGTGGAATAACAGAGAGAAAAAACAGAAAGCAGAAAAGAAGAAGTAACAGAAAAGGAATAATTGAAACAGCAAAGAAATGTAAATAACATAGGGGCATATTATCAACATAGGCGATAAAAGTTTTGCAGCTTTTATCGGCAGAAATGCGTCGCTAAAGCCGCTTTTGCGGCAGAAAACTGCAGCTAAAACCACTTTTGCAGCAGTTTTCTGCCGATAAAAACAGCAATAATTTTATTGGCTGTGTTCATAATATGCCCCTTAGTGTGCTTCAACTACACAGAGAAAGCATAATGAACAAGTAGTGAAAGAGTGATCAGTCAGAGACACTAAGAGTAATAGAGACGGAGTGAGTGAACAAGAGTGAGGAACTATGAGAAGAGAGGGACTGAGAAAAGGAGTGGAAGGAGTAGAGTAAGTAAGTAATAGAGAAAGGAATGAGGGAAGTAGCAAAGGCAGGAAAGTGAGGGTTAAAGAAATGAAGCAGTGGAACTAATAGTAGTTAAATGTGATAGAAATGTAATGAAAAGAGTACAAAACATTTACCTTATAATTGTCGTTAACTTAGTCACTTGTTATTTTTATACTTTCAATCTGTGAAAGAAAGAACAAACATTTGAAAAATATTAAAACATGTATTTAAAAATTAGAAAAGACAAGGGAAAAGATTGAAGGACAAACAGTTTTTCAACAACTTTGACACTTACAGAAGCCTCTGCTTCTCCAGGCCCCCTACACAGTCCTAAAGATATACATTTTAAACTAACAGTATCTTGATGCAGATGAAGTGAGGCCTATCTTGGAACACGGTGCATCTTTTGCACTGCTGTTGTCTCACAAAAGTGACGCAATGGCAGCGCAAAAGAGGTGCACAATCATCATAAAACTGTTCCTAACATTTTAAATGATTGTTTCACGATGGCAATAAGGTGTGTCCTATCCAGACGTTTGTTTCAGGTGAGGCCTACTCAGGGTTGCAGATGAAATTTAGGCTTGTTGAAGAGTACAGAGGAGATAATACATGTGCAGGCCTACCAATAAAGTTCAGACCTCCTCTGTTTCCCTGGACAGGCCTAAACTTCATCTGCACAATGTGATTCATAATGTTAGGAAACACAGGTAATGTATTTGAAAAACGTGCAATTTCTTTTGCTCATTTCACAATCACATCACTTATGTTTCCTTTGGTTAGGTATCTCATTGTGCAGATGTAGTCCAGCATATGAAAGAGTACGCACTGCATGCAACAACTTTGACACTTACTGAAGCCTCAGCTTCGCCATGCCCCCTACACAGTCCTAATTATATACATTTTAAACTGACGGTATCTTGCTGGAAATGAACTGAGGCCTATCTTGCAACATGGTGCATCTTTTACACCAAAGTGACGGAACAGCGGCGCAAAAGAGGCACACAGCCTTCATAAAACTGCCCTTAACATTTTAAATGATTGTTTCTAGATGCTGATAAGGTGTAGCCTATCCACAGATTTCTTTCAGGTGAATCCTACTCAGTATTGCAGATGACATTTAGCTTCTTGAAAAGTACAGAGGAGATAATACATGTGCAGGCCTACCAACGAAGTGAGTCATGTCCACTGCACTCTTGAACAAATGCCAGACCTCCTCTATCTCTCTGGACAGGCCTAAACCTCATCTGCACAATGTGATTCGTAATGTTAGGAAACACAGGTAATGTAATTGAAAAATGTGGAGTTTCTTTTCCTCATTTCACAATCACATTACCTGTGTTTCCTTTGCTTAGGTATCTCATTGTGGAAATGTAGTCTATCATATGAAAGACTACGTAGAATGTGAGCACTGAATGCAACAACTTTGACACTTACAGAAGCCTCAGCTTCTTCATGTCTACTACACATTTCTAAATGTATATCATAAATACAAAAAGTACAGAATTAATTATACATGTTAAATGGTTTATTTTTGCTGTTCTCAGAATTCAGAACTCCTTAAAGTTAACTTACTTTCCATGACGTCGAATGATGTCCTATGAACAGCTTACACTCTGTTGTGCTGTTATTATTTTCAGCCCGCCACTTTCTGAAAGAAAACCTCCATCGTTTTGAAAAATATGTTACATACAATAAATGACTTCTCGCTCTCTACCACACGTTTCCACAAGGCCAAATCGTGTAAGAGCCATTTATAACTCTTGGAATTCTTCTAAGCAAATCCCGTCATTTTGTATTTCCGCAACTTTGAGAAAGAAAACGTTCAAGATCACTTTCACAATCCTGGACTAGTAATATCTTACCCTTCTTGCTCACTCATGTTCCACATTTCCTATGACACTGATACTGCTTACTATGAAGCAGACTTACACTACCTCTATGACTACTACAATTATTTAATTCTCTACATCACTTTTAATCACAAAGCAATTTAAAACAGTACATAAAATTATATCAACTCCTAGAATCATTATAGGCCAGTTACCTACCCTAAATTCTTTCTTCTGAAAACAGAAAGTAAGAATATTTTTAATAAGATGTGTAATAAGTGGATGTTGTCAAAGGACCATCATGTCATATAATAGCTGCAGTTAGAAATTTGTTTCTAAAATCAACGAGTGTGTAGCCACAACATTTGAAATTAAAGTTGAAAACTTACTTTCATCAGGTTTATATAGTTGGAATTTTTAAATGACATTATAACCAAAAGTTTGGTCAAATAATCTAGACAACATTGCAGACTTACATTACCTCTACTCCATGTTTTTATTGGCTGCTTGAATTAGCTTATAAAAAGAAACAGTTTTTCTGAACTCATTCAAAGTGCAGTTATTTTTCCATGACGTCAAGTGTTATGGTAAGAACACCGTTTGCTTTGGGAAATACTCTGTTGTCCTTTAACTAATCCGTGCCCACCACTTTCTGTAAGAAAACCTTCTTTTTTTCCAGGAACTATTTAAAACTCAAAAATAACTTTTGACTCTGTACTACACTTATCCTCAAGGCCAAATTGTGTAGGAGCCATTAGAACCTCTTGAAATTCCTCAGAGCAAATCCTGAGATTCCTTCCCTAACATTTTGGTTTTAAAAACACCAGGTAAGAATTTTTAAGGTCAAAAGGCAATTTTTAAAAAAAAGTTAAAACAGAATCATTGCAGAATGACCAACCATTTCTAGACTTTAAATAAGCTGTGTAATGTCCTGATGTTATTGAAGGACCGTCATGATATATAATTGCTGCAGTTACAAAAGTCCTTCCTGATATTGACAACTGTGAAGCCACAAAATTTGTAATCAAAGTTGTCAATTTTGTTCCATCAGGCCTACATCGTTGGAACATTAAAATAACATACTGGCCATATGTTCGTATAAATAATGTTGACAACATTTCAGACTTACATTGGCTACACTCCATGTTGTGATCAGCTGCTTTTACTAGCTTATTAAAGGACACTGATTTACTGTCTGGCAAAGTTAAATATATACATTTTTCTGAGTCTACACTAGTAGTACTTGATACCCTACAGTTCTCGCAGTCATGCTGCCATTGATAAGAAAGCCCAAACAGGTGATCTACATCTACACCTTCATCTTGCAATACATCAAGCATATGCATTAAAAACTCCTGACAATCTTGCTGAATATTTTGAGAGAATTGTGTTTGACCTGAACATCTGTCTAACAGATTTCGAATTTCAGACACACTTTCTATTTTTGTTCTATCAGTGCTACATTTCTCTAACACAGAATTCAACAAACTGCAAAATCTCTGATCCGAATTGACCACAATCTCTTGTTTTAAAGTTTCTAGAGAAAACAAAACATTAACCACTACATTAGCATAGCAGTTGACACCAGAACTGTTTTCAAATTGAAAACCAACAACATCTTCAACAAAATCCTTTTCCTTTCTGCTTATAATTTCTGGTTCATCGACTTTTCGTCTTTTTGCTACAACCTCCCTACTATTGGTCACATTTCTTCGTTTCCGGCCTACCACACGTTTCTCAAACAAAGGATATTGAGGCAAATGTGGCGCATACTCTCTTCTTAACCTATTGTATTCCTTAACACAGTCTAGATCCGCACAAATGTTTGTGACATCACACTCAATCAAGTACAATCCCGATAAAGTTCTGACTCGTGACAATGCCACATATGCCATACCCTCCTTGAACACAGAACTGCCAATATTAACCAATGCCCTGTCTACACTTAAACCTTGCGATTTATGGATTGTCACCGCATATGCCAAGCAAACAGGAAACTGCTTACGGCGAACATATAAGTCTTTCACAAGCAAAAACCTAGCAGAGCAACAACCAATTAGCTGTACTTCCTCAATGCCATCAAATTTAATTTTTAAAAATTCAATTTCATCCCTATTTCTGTATTTCACAAAATCAACAACATTACCCATTGATCCATTTACCAGACCTCTTTCAACATGTAAATTCCTTCTTAAAATTATATGGCAATTTAAGCACATATTCAGAGTCTTTTCAAAACCCGCAGTTTTAGATATACTCTTTTCTAATGAATCCAATTTTGATTTCAAATTCTCAGACAAAATAATTGTTGATCCCATATGCTCTACTCTGTCAATAGCTTCTAGTTTCACAATATCTTGGCTTTCTAAATACAACATTTTGTTGTTGAAGATGGCACATTCTGCAAGAGTTGGCATCAAACATATTCCAGATTTCTTCTCAGTAATTTTCTGAAAAATATTCTCAGGCACAACGTCTTGTTCTGGATACAAATTTGACAGTAATCGTGCATGTAAAGCTTCTTTCCCATGCTCGTCACTTTTCCGATTCTAACATCTTGTAGAATATTCTTGTAATCTTCATCCTTCGCCTGACGCATATTTTCATGCAGTTCAGCATAATTGAAGTTTAACCATATATTAACGTTGCCAATGCTCCCTAGGCACTTCCTGGTATCTTCATGCGTGAGCATTTTGAACACAGGTTGTCCTTTCACTGGTGTCAGCTGCAGAAGATCACCGAAAACAATGATGTGTTTGCCACCAAATAACACATCATACTCTGTTTTGAGAACTTCTTGCATTCTCAAATGCACAAAGGCAAGCATGACATTGGAAACCATGCTTACTTCGTCAATGATAAGAAGTTTCATTTTCTTCAAGACTCTTGAAACTTCACAACAAGCATCTCCAGATAACTTGTGGTATTGTAATTTGTTATCATGCTCCACTGGCAGCATCAGTAGACGATGCAAAGTAATACCTTTAATGTTATGAGCTGCCAGTCCAGTTGGAGCGGTGACAACACAAGACAGCGATGACTCAGTCCTTTTCTGCAAATAACATGAAATTGCTTTAATGAGGAAACTTTTTCCAGTTCCCGCTTCTCCACTCACGTACAGTCGGACAGGTTTCAACGACGTACATGAGCACTCCTTCTTCTCATGACTTAATCCATGATCAATTTGGTTGGTAACTTCGTCATATATTTTCCTCTGCTCAACGTTGAGTTGTCTTTCCAAGTCTTCTAAGTTAACTGCATCCTCCTGAGCATGTGCCATGGCTCTTTACACTTCAATCATGGCAGTGGCAGCTTCATTTTCGATAACTGGTCCTCCTAGTGGATCCTGACTCAATGAAACAGAACTCTGACTGTCCTGAGAACTGTCTCTAGCAATCTCGGCTGCAATCGTTGCTTCCTGCTCGATTTCCGCATTCAACATTTCTAGATATTTGAGAAAAACAGGACATTCTATGGTCTCCTTGGCGGCATTGAAAGAGTCTTTGTAACAGAGGAAATCTCCAAGCAGTTCCTCTTCTGCACGCCAAGGCTTGAAAAGTTGCAAAAGTGCTAAATAGAAAAACTCTTTTTTTTCAGGAGATTCGCCACTCAATTTTCGATGGTTTACCAAGTGCCATTTTCTTTGCTTGACGAGACATCCCTCACTTCCAATTACAGCATACACTCCTTTATCAATATCTTCTTTGATGTTCCTCTTGAATATTTAATTTTGTAGAACCTCATACAGACAAACATTCTCGAGGTGTCTGCTTCTATTTGGATAATATGTATCCAACATGTTGGTCTTCAAAATATCAGTACTGTTTGGCTCCTTTTCCGCCAAATACTCAATTTCCCGCACAGGTTTCAGAACTCGATTACGCGTTGCAGCAAGACCAAGACTCGCCCAAACGATACTCCTGGATTTGGCATAGAGACTTGCTGAAGACAACCGGTCAGAACATTCGTAAGCTCCGATTTCTCGATGTGACAACATCTTCAGACTGAAACTGTACAACTTCTTACTGAGGCTCTTTTCATGGGAAATGTCCTCCCACATATCCTTCAATTCTGTCTTTTCTTTTTTGGTGATGTAAGATGTCACATACCGAGCCACAGCCATACAGTTATCAGCCACGAACTGTATATCCATGTTAGCATTCCATATGGACAAAATCACTGGGTTGTAGTCGTTGATATACTTGGACTCTTCGTTCCTTTTCAATTTGTATGTGTTTTTAGGTGATTTCTTCATCACATTATGTCGCAGCGAAGACATCAAACTGTTCACTCTTCCTTTAGAAATCACCGGTCGTGGAAAGGCGAAATGACATTTGGTGTAGAACTTGTCCTTGTTTCTGAATTTACGACGACAGTACTTTCCGCAACGATGGCTTTGGAAGCGTAGAACTTGTTCTATAAGGCTTTTGTCCTCCTTTGCGTTTGGAACAGCACATGTAGAATACTGTTCTATGAAACTCATCACTAAGTCTTCTAGATCTGTTCCAAATTTAGGTGCATCCTTGATCCACAGCAGCATATGTATATGAGGAGCACCTCTTGCTTGGTACTCCTTTCTCCAGAAGAAATCCAACACCTCTCCAAGAGGTGGATTTCTCTTGTTCATGATGAAAGACATCATAGCTTCAAATCTATGATTGAAGTACCTGCATACATTCACTGGATCCAAAGAGCACAGTTCTCCGGGTGTCTTGAATTCGATATTTTCAATGTTTCCATTTGCCTCTCGTAGAAATTCAAGTAAGTCTTCCCAGCCATACTCGGCACAGCTGAGAGTGAGGAACCATGTGGGAGTTCCTAAGTTCCTCAGCATACATTTTAAATCACCATTACGACGGTACCAGTACTCATTAGTACCACGCTGACACGCCATGAGATTAATCAGGTGAGAATCCAAATACTGTCTTGCACATTGACTTTATCCATAAAGTCACTTGCCGAGATGTTTTGCATCTGTATACCACTTTTCAAGATGTGGTTCACTGCATATGACAGTCCAGACAGATCGCTTTCAAACAGGAGATGAAACAAATAGGGAATGCATTGTCGAAACCTAAGATCTTCTGCATACAATCGTAAAGTCCGGTATTCAGAAGCAGGAATTTGATGAGGTCGCTCATCATATCTTCCTCCTTGACCTGTTGGAAATAGCTGTGGGAAACACCGAGCTTCCAAACTTTCCTCCCAAACACTAATGGGACTCCCTTTGGCTTGTTTCATTTGAAACAACTCAATAGCATTCCCCATGACTTCCTTGGAATGCAAAGGATGAACACTATAATGTTCATATATTTCTTCACTTTTAGAGGGTTCTACTTTCTCAATTTGACCAGCACACAAATCGCTATCCTCTTCTTCACTTACTTCCTCTTCTGCAACATATACATTCTTATAGTACTTATTGTTTTTTTTCAAATACAATGTTGCCTTTTTGACTTTCCTAACATCCACTAAATCTTGCCATATTTTCTTACTCTTTGTCGGAACCCCATTAACTAAGATAACCAGAGGTTCCTCTTCCACTTTTTCTACTCCAATTGTATTAATGTTTTTCTTCAAATCTAGAGGCAAATAAACAACTCTTCCCTTTAATCCTCTCTGTAAATCTGATGGAGGCAATTTCCCTGTCTTTGGTTCCATTCTTACAATAGCCTGAAAGGGATGGATACTTTGAATCAAAATAGATTCATAAGTATTTAAATCCTTCAATTCAGAAGGAATCTCAACCAATTCCAGATTATTATGAACCGCTCTAGCAGGCATCTGGTTTTGATTTAATTTGTTACAACAATAAGTACACACACGTTGATCCAATCCCAAATCAAAACAATTTTCTACCATCAAGTATGTAGCAAAATCCTTCCATTCACTATTATTTTCCCTTTCACTTTTTGCATATAAATCCACTAACTTAGTCTGATTCTTATAATAAGTGTGTCGACAACACACACAAGTGAAATTAGGCCTCTCACTTGATTTCACCTGAAACGTGGCAATTTCCTTCTGAAAATTATCTGTACTGGAAACCTGTACACTATCTTCCACATTACCCTCTTCTTCTGGGTCAATTTCAACATTCTCCTCTTTACTTCCAAAGTAACAAAACTCAATTTCTTCACAAATATTCTTCACATCTATTTCAGAACCATGCAAAAGAGCAGGGCATAATTGTTTAAGCATAACTGCTGGACTCTTAGCATAATACAACATTCTAACTAATTTCCTCACTTTATTATGATGCACTGCTAGCATCCTGAAATGATGAAAAACACTCTGGCATACTCTCCTGGAAAGACAAGCCAGTGAATGACCATGCAAACCTGTCACTTCTCTCACTCTGCAAGGATCTAATTCTTGCAACAACTTCATTTTCTGCTTCAAACTTTTCTTATTAAATGTCCGTACAAAATCACAAAGCAAATTGATGGAATCCTTTCGCACACTGCAAATACTACTACACTTCCAGGTGTACACAGGTCCCTTAGAACGTCTTCCTAAAACCTCATTACCTAACACCTCTTCTGCCTCTGTTGTCACAAGTTTTTCTTTTTCAACTGGACAACCATCTTTCACCTCATAAGCTCGACCACTGATGTCAACTGCATGCACCAAATCATTATCCTGGAAATAACTCTCCTCATTAAAAAATGCCTCACAACTTGAACTATGCATCCATTCTCCTGAAAAAACTTCACAAAAATTACTACGATTAACTGTTCTCTTCCATCTACTATTTCTTTTGAAATCATAAATTGCCTTGTTTAGCTTCCTAATTCTATTGATTATCAAAATAAATAACTTTCGCTTAATTTCAAATGCCTGATCAATAACTTTCTCAATTTTTTTTTCTCTTATAAAAAACCACTTTCTGCTGACCTTTCTTAATATTTTTTAACAAATTGCCAATTATCCTGTTGCGGAACATTCGTCTACGAATGTCCCTAAACTGATTTCTCCTTCTACTACCATGAACAGAGTTATCTCCTGCTCTAGCAGTAACATTTTTGATTGGCCTTCCCTTTCCGTTTAAATTGCTTCTCTTTTTCTGGACTAAAACATTTTCTGTAGTACTACTTTTTTTTCTACAAATGTTTCTTATGAATGATTTCTTTATCTTACCCGGACCTTTCTTGGTGACTTGACGAGTTTTTATTGTAGAGGTCTGCTGCAATAATTTTTTAAGCTGCTGTCTTTGATGTTTGGTAGCCTTTCGCCTTCTGTCCTTCGAAGGCACTTTTTAATTTTGAAATGATCTGCAGTTGAATCTGTGGTAAAATATAATGAAAAATGTTATTAACCACTATTACCAAACAGTAAATCAATAACAGTCGTCAAAAATGTAACACACTACTTTTCATTTTTACATAGAATAATTTTTAGTGCATTGGCAAATTTAGTAGTTACAAATAGTAGCAAAGAAATGGAATGCTTCTACATTTTACCTGTGCTGTTTTATATGTGAATCTGAACTAATTTTATGAGCATATTTGAGTATTTTATTAAAGATACTACACACAAGCTGTTTTTGAAGTTGTGTTTATTTTTAAATGAAACGGTTTACATGTTTACTTTTCATTTCAAGTAACTTTTAAAAATAAATGTTTATAGTTCCATAGGCTCAAGCAGGTCAGCTTCCCAGCCTATGTCATACAATTCTGACAAATCGGCATCCTCATCATGTTCTTCATCATCCTCAGGATTTAAAACATCTAAGGGATCTACTTCCACTGATGTTTCAATGACAAGTTCAATGATAAGATCGAGATCAACGGATTGCTCATTATCACTCATGGTTGATGTTGTCGTTATCTTTAAATAAAGAGAACAACAATGAGATGTTGCAGAGTAAGAGACAAATCTCAGAGACTATATTAGTAAAATTGTTTAACAAGAGTAATATTTTGCAGATATTATTTAGCCATGTCCAGCGATGCTGAGGAGGTGAGGCCTATGTCCAAGTTTTCAGTGAACAGGACTCATCTCTTCTTAACCGTGGATAAGCCTCACCGACTCTGTGTCCCCTGCTCATACTTAAATGTAAAGAGGCAGATTTATGTTAACTGGTACATCCCCAGGGATGCACCAGTTAACGTGCACCGCTGCTCTGCCACCCATGATGTGCCGCATTTACAATGTGGAGCACCATTGAGCAAAAACAGCACAGATGCGTCACGCATCTGTGCTGCAAAAGCAGCACATTGCAGGAATCACGTCGTAAGCGCGACATGTTTACTGCAATGCACAGGAGGAAGCCTCACATTGCATGGTGCATCACTCCTTATGCCTGTTTCAAACAGGCGTAAGGATTTGATTCAGCAATGCTATAAAGCTGACTCAGTGAAATCTTCTAAATTTCACTGTGTTAGTTTTACAGGGCTTTCATGCAAATGAATGCCCACCCTGCAACAAAACACCTATATGAAACCTGACGCAGGTTTCATGTGGCACAGGACTTTACAGCATGACACATCTGCCTAGATGCATCAAGTTGTAAATATGTCACAACATAGCAAATCTTTTGCACCGCCGCTGCGTCACAAAAGTGACGCACAGCGGCGCAAAAGAGGCACACACCTATCATAAATCTGTCCCTAACATTTTAAATGATTGATTCAGGATGACGATAAGGTGTGGCCTATCCAGAGGTTTGTTTGAGGTGAGGCCTACTCAGGGTTGCAGATGAAATTTACGCTTGTTGAAGAGTACAGAGGAGATAATACATGTGAAGGCCTACCAATGAAGTAAGTCATGTCCACTTCACTCTTGAACAAAGGCCAGACCTCTTCTGTGTCCGTGGACAGGCCTAAACCTCATCTGCACAATGTCATTCGTAAACTTAGGAAACACAGGTGATGTAATTGAAAAATGTGGAGTTTCTTTTCCTCATTTCACAATCACATCACCTGTGTTTCCTTTGCTTAGGTATCTCACAGTGCAGATGGAGTCTAGCATATCAAAGAGTACAGAGAAGTTCAGCAGTGTATACAACAATTTTGACATTTACAGAAGATTCAGCTTCTTATCTTGTTGGAGATGAAGTGAGGCCTGTCTTGCAACATGGTGCATCTTTTGCATCACTGCTGCATCGGTTTCATGTGGCACGGGACTTTACAGCATGACACATCTGCCTAGATGCATCAAGTTGTAAATATGTCGCCACATAGCAAATCTTTTGCACCGCCGCTGCGTCACAAAAGTGACGCACAGTGACGCAAAAGAGGCATACACCTATCATAAATCTGTCCCTAACATTTTAAATGATTGATTCAGGATGACGATAAGGTGTGGCCTATCCAGAGGTTTGTTTAAGGTGAGGCCTACTCAGGGTTGCAGATGAAATTTACGCTTGTTGAAGAGTACAGAGGAGATAATACATGTGAAGGCCTACCAATGAAGTAAGTCATGTCCACTTCACTCTTGAACAAAGGCCAGATCTCTTCTGTGTCCGTGGACAGGCCTAAACCTCATCTGCACAATGTCATTCGTAAACTTAGGAAACACAGGTGATGTAATTGAAAAATGTGGAGTTTCTTTTCCTCATTTCACAATCACATCACCTGTGTTTCCTTTGCTTAGGTATCTCATAGTGCAGATGGAGTCTAGCATATCAAAGAGTACACAGAAGTTCAGCAGTGTATACAACAATTTTGACATTTACAGAAGATTCAGCTTCTTATCTTGTTGGAGATGAAGTGAGGCCTGTCTTGCAACATGGTGCATCTTTTGCATCACTGCTGCATTGGTTTCATGTGGCACAGGACTTTACAGCATGACACATCTGCCTAGATGCATCAAGTTGTAAATATGTCGCCACATAGCAAATCTTTTGCACCGCCGCTGCGTCACAAAAGTGACGCACAGTGACGCAAAAGAGGCATACACCTATCATAAATCTGTCCCTAACATTTTAAATGATTGATTCAGAATGACGATAAGGTGTGGCCTATCCAGATGTTTGTTTAAGGTGAGGCCTACTCAGGGTTGCAGATGAAATTTACGCTTGTTGAAGAGTACAGAGGAGATAATACATGTGAAGGCCTACCAATGAAGTAAGTCATGTCCACTTCACTCTTGAACAAAGGCCAGACCTCTTCTGTGTCCGTGGACAGGCCTAAACCTCATCTGCACAATATCATTCGTAAACTTAGGAAACACAGGTGATGTAATTGAAAAATGTGGAGTTTCTTTTCCTCATTTCACAATCACATCACCTGTGTTTCCTTTGCTTAGGTATCTCATAGTGCAGATGGAGTCTAGCATATCAAAGACTACGCAGAAGGTGAGAACTGTATGGAACATGGCTATGTAAGTCAAATAATCAAAATCTAAATTTGCCAAGCACACATGGGGGTGTATTTACAAGGACCTTCCACCACGGGGAAATGTCTTTAATTAAAATGGGAAAAATAACATCAAAGGGACTCAAATGCCTTTTAAATATACCCCAAGCAACCTATGAAACTCTAGCACTACATATCAAGAAACCTAATTGATTTCAAAAATCTTTTTAAACACATTATCTAAATCAATTATATGCCTACATTCAAGGGGAAATGACTTAAAATGGCCTAAGACACATGAAAGCGTTTTTTTAAGGCCCTTGCACCATTTTTGGGTCGCTTTTAACATGGCTATGTTAGTCAAAGAATTAAAATCTAAATTTGCCAAGCACAGATGGGGGCATATTTACAAGGAACTTGCACCACGGGGAAAGGTCTTAAATTAAAATGGGAAAAATAACATCAGAGAGACTCAAATGCCTTATAAATATGCCCCAAGCAACCTATGAAACTCTAGCACTACATATCCAAAAACCTAATTGATGTCAAAAAACATTTTAAAACACATCATCTAAATCAATTATATACCTACATTCATCGGGAAGTGACTTAAAATGCTCTAAGACACATGAAAGCGTTTTTTTAAGCCCTTGCTCCATTTTTGGATCACTTTTAACATGGCTATGTAAGTCAAACAATCAAGATCTAAATATGCCAAGCACAGATGGGGGCGTATTTACAAGGACCTTGCACCACAGGGAAAGGTCTTAAATTAAAATGGGAAAAATAACATCAGAGAGACTCAAAGGCCTTATAAATATGCCCCAAGCAACCTATGAAGCTCTAGCAGTACATATCAAGAAACCTAATTGTTTTCAAAAATCGTTTTTAAACACATCATCTAAATCAATTATATACCTACATTCAAGGTGAAATGACTTAAAATGGCCTAAGACACATGAAAGCGTTTTTTTTAAGGCCCTTGCAACATTTTTGGGTCACTTTTAACATGGCTATGTTAGTCAAAGAATTAAAATCTAAATTTGCCAAGCACAGATGGGGGCATATTTACAAGGACCTTGCACCACGGGGAAAGGTCTTAAATTAAAATGGGAAAAATTACATCAAAGGAACTCAAAAGCCTTGAAAATATGCCCCAAGTAACCTATGAAACTCTAGCAGTACATATCAAGAAACCTAATTGATTTCAAAAAACGTTTTTAAACACATCTTGTAAAGCAATTATATTCATACATTCATGGGGAAGTGAGTTAAAATACCCTAAGACACATGAAAGCATTTTTGTAAGACCCTTGCACTTTTTTTGCGTCACTTTTAACATGGCTATGTAACACAAAGAAACAAAATCTATTTGTATAACACTTGACACAAAGCAACATTTTAAATACACAACTTTCTTCATAATTTTCTCCCTAAACCATACTATTCTCTATCTAAATTAAATGAATCTTTTCTCACCTTAGCAAATACTTTATGAGTTTCAAAACAGTCTCAGAAACACACCAAATTGTCTTTAGCAGAGCAAAAGGTATGCACTCCAGAGTCTGCAGCTATAAAAAGCACAGAAAAGCTGTAATTCATCACACATATCTCTCATGTCACCCAATCAAAACTCTTCCCTCACTTTTTTCAAATCAACACCCTTCCCCCCTCTGCCCTTTCTGCCTTTTTTGCATAGCAACCACCTCCTGAAAGACCTCTCATGTTTGCAAGTTCACACAACAATGTTTCAATTGAACTCTGAACTCTCAGTACACCTGCGTATCCAGTGCAATCTTTCATAAAATGATTTTTTCTTGACCATTCAAATTACATCTTTCAAAGAACTCATCCATGCACCCTAACTTTCTGTTTTCAGCAATCAAAATCCACCAATCACTGCTACTGCTTCATTAACACAGAAACTCCACAGTTTTTTTCATTTTAAACTCTTATTTTTTCAACTGCCATTTCATTGCCACACTTCATCTGACTGCAGCAGAACCTCCTCTCACCATGTTTTCTGTCTGGATTGTTGGACATAGTTACATCCACTGGGCTCAAAGGTATGCTGATAACAGAAATTTACCGAACCTCAATTTACAAAATGTGGAAATTAAGTGGATTGGCCACAGAGGATTAAAATGTCACCGATTGATACCATTGGTGAAAACCTTTTTGCATTTGCCAAAACCTGACCTGTTAATTGTGCACTGTGGAGGTAATGACTTGGGCACTTTGACTGGTGTAGGTCTGGAAATGCTTTTAAAGGACACCTTTGAGCAATTGATGGCACTTTTTCCTCAAACTGCCTTGGTATATTCAAATATATGCCAAAGACAGAAATGGAGGTGGTCGAACCAATTTTGTCCACAAATTGAGAAATCGAGGAAGCATGTAAATAAGTCTGTTCCAGCTTACATGAGAGACCATGGAATGGGCTCCATGTACAACAATAACTTGCGTTACTACATGCAAGATATCTACAGAGGAGATGGAGTTCACTTCTCAGATGAGGGGAACAGAATTTTCATTCTGAATTTAAGACTGTGCATTGCTACCTACTTGTAGGTACCTACATCAGCCACAGGACCCAAAAGCTCTTTTCAGAGCTACCCTACATCTGATCACTCACAATTATTATTTTACTCGAACTTTTTTCACTAATTTTCAACAAAGTACGCTCCCCGGAGCGCTACCCGGTACGCGCACCGGACGCTAACCGCGCGAAAATTTGAAAAAAAATGTTTTTTTTTCGCACCTATGGGCCTCCTCAGCCACCCTCAGAAAACCTAGGGGGTCAAGATACGTCTACCGTGCCCCCTTCTACCCATTCTGAACATTATTTGCCCTCCATCTTGTATCTTAATTCGACCGAAACATAAAATGGTGGACTCCCGTAACGCTGCCGGTTCGCGTACCGGGGCGCTCACCGGGAAGCGCTCCATTAAAAAAGGTGGGAAAGTAATTTACAGAAGAAACCCTGGAGACAATGTCACCAAATATAGATTAACTCATACTACATACCAATCCCTACCATTTTCACAAATTTGGTTGGAATTCCATTTAGCCATTTAGCCTGTAGACCTCTCTAAATACCCTGAGGTAAATTACTTCACAAAACACATCTGAAGTGTTGGAATTGACAACCAATTAAAATGTTACTTTCATTTTCTACTTTTTTTACCTGACATTTGACTGGTTATGTACCTGAATATATATAAAAAAAGAGAGAGAAACACAGCCATTTTGACTACTACTTCCTGAACTACATTGCAAGATCATTTTCACTCACAACTTAAACTTGTTTTTAAAAGGTAAGATATTATTTTATAAATTTGAAAACATTTTCAGATAGTTATATACTATCCCTCTGTAAGAGTTAGACATTGAGAAAGGCTTGTTTATTATAATTATGGATTGATTTAGGTTTCTGTGGTATAATTATGAATTTACATAGGCTTTTTCACAGGCACTTTTTAATAGTACTACTTCATGCCTCAAAAGTACCTGTCTGACCTTAAACCCAACAGTGCCCTATCTCTACTGATATATTTATTTTGTATTCAAATTTCAGCACAAAAATGCAAGGAGAACAGAACGTTTCCTTTGAAATTGTCCTAGACATGAACAATGAGGAAATAATTGAACCCATTGACTTAGAATTCATGGATGAATCACGAGACCATGAACTTCTACAATGTGTAGAATCTGTGGATTATTTACTTCATTATGATGACGGTCAAATGTGGGAAGTTATGTTCACTCAACAAGAGGACATATCGGACAGTCAAATGTTAGACGTTCTATTAAATTTTGAAAAAGAATCAGAAAAATAAAATTATATTTAATATTAAAAAATTGTTTGAGTCTTTAATCATTTTTATATGTAATTCATAAACTAGTACCAAATTGATTATAATGTAAACACAGACTTATAGTATACTGTGCACAATTCCAAAAATACATTTATATTTAATAATCATTAATACTGCTACTTAAATAAAAAAAAAAAAAAAAAACAACAAAAAGAACAATCAATAAACACACAATATTTCAAAATATCATAGTCTATCATTCTTTTTTCCTTATAGTACGCTCCCCGGACCGCTTCCCGGTGCGCGTACCGGGCGCTCCCCACGCAAAAAAAACAATTTTTTAAAAAACATTTTTTTGCCCCGCGGGCCCTTTTAAAGCCTCCACATCAAACCTAGGGGGTCAGGGAGGATCTACTATGCCCCCTTATGGTCATTTCCCCCTTTGTTTTGGCCTCCTCTTGTCTCTCGATCCTACCGAGAGACAAGATGGCGGCCGCTCCGGACTGTTTAGAATGTTGACAGACACCGGAGAGCCAATCAGCTTCGCTTCGCGAAGTTCCGTTACGCGTCAAGTACGCGAACCGGGGCGCTGCCCGGAGCGCGCTTACAGATATATATATATTTTTGAACGTTAATTTCTCAAAATCCACTGGAGCACATATCTTGAGACCTAGCAAAGGCACATCGGGCTAACAGTCCCTACAATTTTGCCAAGTTTCGTGCAAATCCATTCAGCCGTTCGGGCTAAAAGTGAGGCCAACCGCCCTATGGAAATTAACATGGGAAAAACGCGTTTTGGGACCCCCCTTTTTTCTCGGCCCCCCCTTGACGAACCCCCCCAAATTTTCAGTGGCTGCTCAGAAACAAAATGTTCCATTTTCCTGAAAATTTCAGCCAATTCCGTCCTCAAACGCCAAAGTTATTAGACATAGAATTTTCAAAAATCCCATAGAGAAAAAATCCTAACTATATATACCTACTGGCGACCGCCAGTAGGTAATATATATATATATTACCTACTGGCGGTCGCCAGTAGGTATATATAGTTAGGATTTTTTCTCTATGGGTTTTTTGAAAATTCTATGTCTAATAACTTTGGCGTTTGTGGACGGAATCGGCTGAAATTTTCAGGAAAATGGCACATTTTGTTTCTGAGCAGCCCTTGAAAATTTGGGGGGGGTTCGTCCAGTGGGGGCCGAGAAAAAAGGGGGGTCCCAAAACGTGTTTTTAACATTGACTTTTCCATAGGGCGGTTGGCCTCACTTTTAGCCCGAACGGCTGAATGGATTTGCACGAAACTTGGCAAAATTGTAGGGACTGGTAGCCCGATGTGCCTTTTGTAGGTCTCAATATATGTGCTCCAGTGGATTTTGAGAAATTAACGTTTAAAAAAAGATATATATCTGTAACAGCGGACCGGTTAGCGCTCTGGTTCGCGGACTTTTCGCGCAACGGAGCTTTGTGAAGCGAAGCTGATTGGTTCTCCGGCGTCTGTCAACATTCCAAACAGTCCGTAGCGGCCGCCATCTTGTCTCTCGGTAGGATCGAGAGACAAGAGGAGGTCAAAACAAAGGGGGAAATAACTATAAGGGGGCATAGTAGATCCTCGCTGACCCCCTAGGTTTGATGTGGAGGTTTTAAAAGGGCCCCGCGGGGCAAAAAAAAATAATAAAAATAATAATTGAACGGCTGAATGGATTTGCACGAAACTTGGCAAAATATTAGGGACTGGTAGCCCGATGTGCCTTTGCTAGGTCTCAATATATGTGCTCCAGTGGATTTTGAGAAATTAACGTTCAAAAAAAGATATATATCTGTAACAGCGCTCCGCTTCGCGTAACGGAGGTTTGCGAAGCTGATTGGTCATTCTGTCACTGGGCTATAGTTGGGCTACATCTGGCTGATATTTGGGCTACATTTGTTTTTTTGTGTGTCTGGCGGCCATCTTTGGGCTACATTGGGCTACATTGGGCTTCATTGGGCTACATTCGGCTAATTAGCAAATAGCTCATCGCAAACTAGGAATGGTAAAGAATCGCTATTTATTCCTTAAAGTTCGCTATTTAGGAAATGCAAATAACTTTTATGATACATATGGCGGTTCATCTCTAACAAGATAAGAAGCATAGGGATAGATTTATGATGACTGGCGCATCACCAGGGATGTGTTAGTCATTCTGTGCCGCTGTTCCGTCACCTATGGTGTGCTGCATTTACAATGCGGCGCATCATGGGGCAAAAACAGCACAGATGCGTGATGTATCTGTGCCGTAAAGGTGGCGCATTGCTGGAGTTGTATCGCAAGTGTGATGAAGCTCCAGCAAGGGTCGGGGGTGCCCCTGTCGCAGGGTTTCTGTTCTCACACAGAACTGTGGACAGAGGATTGGAACCTCGGCGAATTAGGGTGTCCCAAAACTCACGTTAGTAATCAAAAACTATTTAGCAAGCTAGGTACAGTGTCACATTGGATATAACAAACTCTCAATGTTTAGACAATCCAGAATATGAACTTATAGTACCTCAGGATACGTGGAACTCATGAACAGTCGGTCGTTATATATTTCTTAGAAACCAGAACATGGAGTTAAGAAGAACACATGTGTATTTGAAATGTTTATTTACTAATGCCGTCTTCTCAGGCGTAGTACCTTAGATAATAAAAGTACACATATTATCAGTAGCAAAATTACCAGCATAGTTACTAGTACATAAAAAGTGAATGGTGATAGTATGTTAACATGCTGTAAATGAATAAGAGTTAGCAACACTTATAAGCAGCCGCGGGCCGTGGAGGGAGTTACGGTGAGGCAGGGAGGCGGGGAGGGGGAGAAGCAGGGTGGAGAATACAAGTACACATATTATCAGTAGCAAAATTACCAGCATAGTTACTAGTACATAAAAAGCGAATGGTGACAGTATGTTAACATGCTGTAAATGAATAAGAGTTAGCAACACTTATAAGCAGCCGCGGGCCGTGGAGGGAGTTACGGTGGGGCAGGGAGGCGGGGAGGGGGAGGGGCAAGGTAGAGAGGGCTCCACCCTGCTTCTCCCCCTCCCCGCCTCCCTGCCCCATCGTAACTCCCTCCACGGCCCGCGGCTGCTTATATCTCACCCTCCCTAATACACATATTATATTATTTGCTAAGAAGGTCTCTTTGTGTTGGTTTAGGGCGTGTCCATACTTTAGTGTCTTAGATTTGAAGGAATCACATCAGCATACACCAGCTCTCTCTTCATGTGAACCGCATCAACTGTTGTGTATGTGTGTTCGGCAAAGCAATATAAAACCCGCCTCATGCCCAGAATTGGCAGAAGTTGCACTTATGTTATGAGTATGAAGTCGTGGAGATCAGACCTCATAACAATTCTGTATCGTGTTGTTCTTGAAACTTTAGCACTCGCTGTACAGATATAGTTTAACAAGTAAAGCAGATAGTAGACCAATAACATATTATTCTCATGTAAACCACGATGAACTACTAGGTGGAAAGCTAAAGCAACAACTAAGTGTTGTGTGCAGAAGTTGCAAAAAAGGAAAAATGGCGTTTAAACCGGTAATGAGCCCATGCTAACTTAACACGGTGTAAAGATATCCAGGACCTAGATGACACCTCCTCATGATCCGGAAACGAACTGTATAAGATAATAGAAGTGCCATCTCATGAGAGCAGATTGCAAGTTTATATGTGGACGGTCCGCAAGGTAAAGCATTAAAAACTAGGAAAATTCAATGCTAAAGAAAAATAAAACAGCCAAGTACTTTATCGAGTCTTAAGCCAATAGGCAAGGTAAATAATAAAAACTTGACAAATAAGTCAATGAATTGTCAATGAAATGCTAGTACTCAGCATATCAAACATGAAAAAGGTCTATGACATAACTGTGTATGCAAAATAAGCTGCAACAGCCTCCAATAGGAAGTCACCGTCTTCATCCGAAAACAGTTCAGCCATCCAATTTAAAAGCGGAAAAGAACATACGTGCTCTCCCAGCACCGGATCCTCTATCACCATCAGAGGACAGCTCGGTGGGTTTTCAAGAAAGCTGTGTTCCAAGAAAGACTGTGCTGCCGCCAGTAAATTCCAGGGACCAAGTAGTCCATGCATCAATGCCACAGCCATAATCCTTTCGCCAGGACAAATCAACTCGTGAGTAATGATAGGAGTCATCAGCTGATTAAAGTCGACGTCAGGAGAAACCGGTCCGCAGAGACACAAATCAATGGCCCAATCGAAATCACAGGTCAGGCAGTGAAATACAGGCTGGACACAGGTGAAGTAGGAGAACCGAAAAGATAATCCATATGCCGTGCTTAATATCGCCAACGGCATTGTGCCATAATATTCTAGCATGCGATTGCGGAACAGTGTCAGCAGCTGCAGGGTCGGAGGTTGCATAGGAGGGACATCCATATTTAAAAATGTAAAAAAGCACAAGAGCGTCCGCTGGTAATGCAAGTAAAAATGCAATCCACGAACCAGAGTGGAGAAAATGGAATGAAAGGGAGCAGGGATGACTCCAAAGATTTTCTCAAATGAAGTCACGAGACCACTGGTAACAACTTTAAAAAAGTGTGCCAGGGATTTTGTGGAGGATGCGTTAAAGATAGTCGGAAACATGTTGCTGAAATTGAAAGGCAAACCTGTGTACGGGTGTTCGCTATGTGAAGTACGAAAGTTTCACGGGCCGAACTCAAGGCCACCTCTCTCTGAGACAAAAGAGCTCTTATTCTTGTCATGCCGTTGAAACGTGTCCCAAGGTTGGTATTTGTGGCCAGATTGAAAACTCCCTATGTTCATGTGTGGGAGGAAATAGAACATTTCTGCAGCAAATAACCCGTTCACTTACTGTTACGATAAAAGGAATACTTTTTAATTAACTCAGAACAATCTTCATTATTGAGCATCAAATAACTACCATTTTCCAACAACTTGAACGTGGGGATGATAGCAGGAACTGGCGTGCCTTGCAACACGCAAGCCATATTTGGTCGGTGTTTGTTGCATGAATCGTGTAACTGTATGTGCCTACACATTAGTGAATGATCTGGCGTCTCAGTGCATTCCTCTCCATTCAGATAAACTTCTTGATCATCTTTGAAACATCTGTATGTGTATGGAAGCGACCAGACCTCATGAACAAAAGCACTACCTAAAGGTTCATAAAGACCTATTGGTATATATTTCATACAATTTGAAAACTTATATAAAGCAAAAGGCAGCGTTATTAAACCGTGGATAAGGCATGTTGCCAAAAAACCCGCAATCCTCTGCTGATGATGTCACTGAGCATGTCATGAATGATGTAATATGTGACATCATCAGTAGTGGATTATGGGTAATAGTATCTCTAGTTTACTCCCCTATAGCTGTCTTTCTTTTAACATAAGTGTGTGTTTCCTTCCCTTATACTTACTGTTTTTGGTTCGCTTCCAGTTCGCGTACCAGCGAGCGAACTAGGAAGCGAACTAAGAGAAATAGAGGTTGGCACAGTTCCAAATATTGTACCAATTTTTTAATAACGGGGAGGTAGTTCTGAAAAGAACTTTTTTTTTTATTTTTCTGAACATTTTTTTACTGTTTTTGAATTTTTCGGAACAGTTTTATATTTTTTTGGGTTTTTCTTGGAGGGGGCAATGAAAACGATTCATTGTAAAGGGCTCAACAGGAGCAACAAAACAAAAAAAAGAAGTATTTATTATTTTGGGCGTTTCGGACAAACTTGCATATGATAGTCAATAGCTCTGTTGATCAGAGTGATGCTTCTTTCTCCGTAGGAAATGAATCCATCGCAAAATACGCAGGTGTGTTTTACTTCACCAAATCTCATTTGTATATTTGGCACCATCTCCCTGCCCTCTGGTCCCGTTACTTCCGGTACAACAGATCTTCTGGCCATAATAGGGAGATTATCTAGGTCGTTCCGAAACTGTGCAGCACTGTAGTTGTTAGGATGCCACCTAGTCATATGGCGATGCATTGTGTAGTTTCCGAAACTGTATTTTTTGTCGGTCCCTCTGGACAGTCTATCTTGACATATAAGGCAAGTTACGTATCTTGCATTTACTTTTTTCTGACCTTTGGGAATTTAAAAAAATTGCCAAATGAAGTTTTCTTTCCGGTGAGACGTCTTGGGCTGCTCAGGCAAAAACTGCCTCTCTTCGTGCTCGTCCTCCTGTTCCTCTTCTTCTTCTTCTTGTTGAATTACAACTTGAGCAGGTGGTCCACTCTTCCTTGGATGTGGTGGAGGTGGTGGGGAAGCACCAGCTGAAGCTACTAAAGAAGCCATTGCTCAGTGATCACAAAGGGTCTTTCTCTCACAATGATGAAAGTCAGAGTGAGGAAAGAAGGAGGGATTTTCATCATTTGGGAAAAACAAGAGTTCTCAACCAATCAAAAGTGTTCATTTTAGATTATATGACCTAGTCTTACATCATTAGGAAACCAAAAGTGAAATGAACCAATGAAAAGTGTTATTACCAAGTCACATGACTTGCTGTGTTTACGTTAAGCGCTTTGCAGGGCCTCCCGGTTTGCTTCCAGAAACCTGCGCTTTGGCACTCGCTTCGCGTACCAGTTTGCTAACGTAGTACGTCATATGACGTATCAAGCGACAACGTGGAACGTCATGCGGACGGGAGGCGTCACGATGTTGTTTTCTAACGCGGCACTTGCGGTAAAGAAACGTTTACCGGCTCGCGGTCTATTTCGCGGCATCAAGGTCAGCTAACGGGAAGCTTCCCGATTCGCGAAGCGGGAACGAAGAAAAAAAAATATTTTAAAAAAAAATTATTCATAAACATATAAAATATATTTTTGGATTTAAAGAAGAATACATTTTACAGCTACAGATATTAGCTGTTAAAAAACCAATGAAATCCACAGAAAAAACCATAGGTTATAGACCATATATAGTTAGGAATTAGCATTTACAAAACCTTGAAAATTCACTGAAAAAACCATAGGTTATAGACCATATATAGTTAGGAAATAGCATTTAGAAAACCTTATTTTACTCACACAAAACCATTGAAATTCCATATATAGTTAGTTGCACTAACTATATATCGCGCACCTGCAATCCACTGCTGATGATGTCACATATTACATCATTCATGACATGGTCAGTGACATCACTGATGACATCACTGATGACATCTCAAATGACATCACTGATGACATCACTGATGACAACATCCAGTGACTGTATGCTTCTGTAAAGTTAAAATATGTCTTACATATTGAAGAATGAGTGGATGTATAAGTGTCTGGATGAAGGATTTAGTAGGTGCATGACTGACTGTATAAGTGAGTGATTAAATGTGTCTCACTGAGTGCATGGGTTAGTGACTAAACTGTTTTAAATTGTGCATCATTGTGTCTGTTGTTTTGTAATCTGATGCATGTGTTGATCATTAGCTATATGACTAACTATATGGGTTATTGATTAGTTGCCCAAGTATTTGTATGGGAGACTGAGTGTGTGTGTGGGTGTCTGGGAGGTGTATGACTCTGTGCATAGATGTGTGAGCAGTTGATTCACTAGATGTATGGGTTCAAAAGTGCATGTGGAAACATCTGTATGGGCGGTTGACTGTGTGCATGAGTGTATTGGTGAGTGAATGGATATCTCAGTGCTACATGTCAAAGTAAGTACATATGTAAAACACAGTACATGTGATAGTTGACATATATAAATAACTGTGCATAAGAGCCAGTGAATGTGTGAGTGGCTGTATGGATTATTGTGAACTTGTATCAGGGATTGTATAACAGAGTAAATATGTGTTATTATATGTTCCAATAAGTAAGGTGTGTATAACTATATAGTTGAGGAAATCGAGGTGTGATTGATTCTTTGCAAGACTGACTAGGTGTGTGAGTAACTCCATGGATGAGTGACAGTCTGTGAGTGTCTGTTTACACTGAGTGTATCTAAGGTTATATTAGAGTCTGAAGAGGTTCATTGTATCATCACATGAATGATGTCATCAGTGATGTGATCAGTAATGTCAAATGAGATGTCATCAGTGATGTCATCAGTGATGTCATTTGAGATGTCATCAGTGATGTCATCAGTGATGTCACTGACCATGTCATGAATGATGTAATATGTGACATCATCAGCAGTGGATTGCAGGTGCGCGATATATAGTTAGTGCAACTAACTATATATGGAATTTCAATGGTTTTGTGTGAGTAAAATAAGGTTTTCTAAATGCTATTTCCTAACTATATATGGTCTATAACCTATGGTTTTTTCAGTGAATATATATATATATATTACCTACTGGCGATAGCCAGTAGGTATATATAGTTAGGATTGTTTTCCATAGGGAAATCGCAACATTCTATTGGGAATAACTTTGGCGCCGGTTGAGGAATCTTCCTGAAATTTTCCTTAACTTTGCCTCGCGGCGCTCCGGTCCTTCCCTGAAAGTTTGGGGGGGATTTGTCAAGCGGGGGCCGAGATAAAAGGCGGTCCCAAAACGTGTTTTCCCCATGTTAATTTCCATAGGGCGGTTGGACTCACTTTTAGCCCGAACGGCTGAATGGTTTTCCACCAAACTTGGCAAAATTGTAGGGACTGGTAGCCCGATGTGCCTTTGCTATGTCTCAAGATATGTGCTCCAGTGGTTTTTACGAAAATTAACTTTGAAAAAATATATATTGGGCTACATTGGGCTATATATATGTTAGAGCCCAAATGTAGCCCAATGTAGCCCAATGTAGCCCAAAGATGGCCACCAGAGACAAAAAAAAACAAATGTAGCCCAAATATCAGCCAGATGTAGCCCAACTATAGCCCAATGACAGAATGTCCCAGAGTGTTCTAAAGAACAACTAGAGCGGTAACAGTCTTACTTATGACAAAAGCGTGGCACACCTGAAGTCATCTTGATTGGAATAAAGTGTTAACACTTAAAACATTTAATTTGCAAAGGAACAAAATGAGGGGGTTCTTTTTGCCATAGAAATTATGATTAGTGCGGAAGAAAGAAAAATTAGGGCACATTTTGAGTGACTTCTCAAATCCTCTTCTATTTCATTAAAGAAATTCTGACATGCAGACTGAAACATGCACTTTGAATACCAGCAGCAGACTTCCCTGGTGAGCAGTGGCTTTACTACAGTGATCTAATGAGCAACTAGAGTGCTATCATTCAGAATTTATGGCAAATGTGTGACACATCTGAATGCCTTCTTGATGGAACTAAACAAACATTGAAAATGCAAAGATCTCGCCCTCATTTAAGTTAAAGTCATTCTGTTTGTAATGAGGTGGCTTTTTAGCTTTGCTTTTATTAGTGTTTTTAAAACTTTCATGTAAATAACATGCATATGTATGCATATATGCATATGTATGCATGCATTTATATTTGTATTTATATGGATATGCAGATTATATATGTTTATATATGTATGTATATATATATATATATATATATATACACATACATATATATAAATGCATATGCATATATATGCATATATATATGTGTATATGTGTGCGTGTAGAGAGAGGTAGAGAGGTAGAGGTGTAGAGGTAGAGAGGTAGATGGCCACCAGAGACAAAAGAGCCTGTGCTTAAAAACTCAGTTAGCAAAGCAGGCATTTGAGATTTAAAAAACATTTTAATATTTAAAAACGTTATCCGCTAATAGAATTAGCATTTAAAAAACCTTTGAAATTCACTGAAAAAACCATAGGTTTCAGGCCTTATATAGTTAGGAATTAGCATTTATAAAAACCTTTGAAATTCACTGAAAAAACCATAGGTTTCAGGCCTTATATAGTTAGGAATTAGCAGTTAAAAAACCTTGCAAATTCACTGAAAAAACCATAGGTTTCAGGCCTTATATAGTTAGGAATTAGCATTTAAAAAACCTTTGAAATTCAATGAAAAAAACATAGGTTTCAGGAGTTATATAGTTAGGAATTAGCTTTTAAAAAACCTTTGAAATTCACTCAAAAAACTATAAGTTTTAGTGGTGTTATAGTTAGCTGGGCATTTTAGTCATACAAAACCATTGAAATTGCTCCTATATAGTTAGTTGTACTAACTATATTTCGCGCACCCGCAATCCACTGCTGATGATGTCACATATTAGATCGTTCATGACATGGTCAGTGACATCACTAATGACATCTCAAATGACATCACTGATGACATCACTGATGACATCATCCACGTGACAATCACATACACCTTTTCATACACTATTACAATTTTTCATCACTCTTTGTAAAATACAGAGTATCATATTTAAATCCATTGTCACAGCAATACAAGTATCTAAAAATCCACTCAGTGATTCATAGATGTATACACACATCTAATCACTTACCTATGGATTCACTCATACATGCTGTCAATGAACAATAGAACACTATCAAAAATACTTATACATCTATATTGACATTAAACAACAGCACAATGGATCATACTTACATATTTACTTAGCAAAACACTTATACAAACACCACTTCTTCTATTCATTTAGATAGTAAGTCATACTTAGTGAATTATAAAATCATTATTACAAGTATACAGTTATCCATACAGTCACTCACACAATCATTGTGTCTTATGTATACTTATTTATATACAACAACTGACACATACACTGCCTTTTATTTTTCTAGTTTGTTGGTCCTGTACCATTGAGAAATATATTTGCTCATCACCACACCCATAAAGATATTCACTCACCCAAACAACTGTTAGAACATGTAGTTTTAACTTCATATATCTACTGAATCAACTATTCACACATCTTTGGACAGTCACACCCCCCCACCGAACCACACACACTTTCACACTCCCATACAAATACTCAGTTAACTAATCAATAACTAATATAGACTTTCACATAGCTAGTAACCAACTGTAGAATCAGTTTACACAACAACTGACAAAGTGATACCGATATTCACACAGTTTAGTCACTATCCACTATATTTAGTGAGACATTATAAATTGGTCAAGTAAACAGTCAATTACACTGCTACTAAATCCTCCATCCAAATATTTATTTATATATATATCCACTTATTCTTCAATGCAAATTGCTATATATATAATGCATATTTAAATAACAAAGCAAACCACATTCACTGGATGATGTCATCAGTGATGTCATTTGAGATGTCATCAGTGATGTCACTGACCATGTCATGAATGATCTAATATGTGACATCATCAGCAGTGGATTGCGGGTGCGCGAAATATAGTTAGTACAACTAACTATATAGGAGCACTTTCAATGGTTTTGTATGACTAAAATGTCCAGCTAACTATAACACCACTAAAACTTATAGTTTTTTGAGTGAATTTCAAAGGTTTTTTAAAAGCTAATTCCTAACTATATAACTCCTGAAACCTATGGTTTTTTCAGTGAATTTCAAAGGTTTTTTAAATGCTAATTCCTAACTATATAAGGCCTGAAACCTATGGTTTTTTCAGTGAATATATATATATATATATATATATATATATATAATTAACATTTAAAAAACTTTAGAAATTCACTGAAAAAACTATAGGTTTCAGGGACGTTATAGTTAGTAGGACATTTCACTCATAGAAAACCATAGAAGTTCCCCTGTTATAATTAGTTGAGCTAACTATAACTCGCGCCCCCGAAATGCACTGCTGGTGACGTCACATATTACATCATTCATGACATGGCCAGTGACATCACTGATGACATCACCGATGACATCTCAAATGACATCACTGATGACATCATCCAGTGACTATTTGTTTCTATACAATGTAAATATGTTTTATATAAATATGCCAAGGTGTATTGAAGAATGAATTGGTGTATAAGAGTCAGGATGGATGATTTAGTAGGTGTGTGACTGACTGTATAATTGAGTGATTAATTGTGTCTTACTTAATGCATGTGTTAGCGACTGATACAGACATTCACACAGTTTAGGTTGTCAGTTGGTGTGTAAGCGGTTGCATGGGTTGGTTAGCAGCTAAATAAGGATCTATGGGCCCGATGTAGGTCGGTCGGTAACGGCCGAAAATCGGTATTTTCGGCCGTTACCGACCGGTATTACAGAAATGGGATGTAGGGGCATGTGTAACCGATTCGGTAAAATTACCGATCGGTAAATTTACCGATCGGTATTTCTACCGAATCGGTAAATTTGCGATGTAGGTGGGACTCTTCTGAGTCCCACAAGCCTTACAGAATCGGTATTTTATCATCAAATCAATTTGATGGTAAAATACCAATTCCGGTGTGCATGCACATGTGTGCATGCACACCTATGCCCTATGACAGGCAGACCTGCCCTTAGGGCAGGTATGCCTGCCACATGGCACCCGAGCCTCTTTTGGGGGTGCCAGAGGGTGTCAAAGTGACACCCCCTGCACCCTTGTGTAAATACCAAATCGGTAATGCCCATTCATTCCTATGGGCTTCAAAGCCCATAGGAATGAATGGGCATTACCGGTCAGTATTTACCGAATCGGTAAATACAGATTTTTACCGATTCGGTAAATGAAACATCTGGATGCTCCTACATGTCCCCCCTTCTTATTTACCGATTCTTAATTACCGAATCGGTAAAATTCGGTAATTAAGAATCGGTAAATAAGTCCTACCTACATCTTGCCTTAAATGGGCTATTGATTGGTTGTCTGAGTATCTGTATGGGTGCCTGAGTGTCTGTGTAAGGGGGGTGGGGGGGTGACTGCATAGATGTGTGAGCGGATAATTATCTGGGTATATGTGACTGTATCTGTGAAGGGCTGTATGGCTGGGTAAGTGTGTGTATGGGTGTGTTGCAGAGTGAATGAATGCCTCAGTGGTAAATGTGTGAGTAACTGCATATGTGAAAGGCAGTATATGTGCATGTTGGAGTGTATAAATTACTATATGTGAGAGTGAGTGATTGTGAGACTGCCTGTATGGATCAGTGTGTGCTTGTATTAGTTCTTGTATTAGAGTGTAAGTATGTGTTAGTATATGTTTAACCTCTTGGATGCTATGGGAATTCCCCTGCTGTGCTGGGATTTCGTGATCCTCATTGGTTCATGACGAGCTGGGCTCGTCATGAGCGTGCGAGGAGGCTACTGCATGACGAGCCCAGCTCGTCATGAGCGTGGAAGGGGTTAAATAAGTGAGGTAGTATGTGTATAACTGTACAGGTGAGTAAATGAAAGTGTGATTGATTATTTCCATGACTGACTAGGTGTGTGAATAACTCTATCAATGAGAGGCGGTGTGTGAGTGTCTGTATAGATATGTAAGTGCATATGATTATGCTGCATTGATGGCTGACTGTATGTATGAGTGACTGTATGGGTGAATGAGTGAATGTGTGTGTAGACCTAGACATTAGCGAGTAGATATGTTCTAACTGGTATTGGTGTGTTAATGGTTTCGAAAATTATTGTCTGTGTTTTAGAGTGGATGTATCAAGTGTTACATTAGGGTCTGATGAGGTGCATCAGATTTTCACATAGATGATATCATCAGTGATGTAATTCGAGATGTCACCAGTGATGTCATTAGTGATGTCACTGACCATGTCATGAATGATGTAATATGTGACATCATCAGCAGGGCATTGTGGGGGCGCGAGTTATAGTTAGCTCAACTAACTATAACAGGGGAATTTCTATGGTTTTCTATGAGTGAAATGTCCAACTAACTATAACGTCCCTGAAACCTTTGTTTTTTTCAGTGAATTTCTAAGGTTTTTTAAATGCTAATTTCTAACTATAACGTCCCTGAAACCTATAGTTTTTTCAGTGAATTTCTAAGGTTTTTAAAATGCAAATTTCTAACTATAACGCACCTGAAACCTATGGTTTTTTCAGTGAATGTCAAAGGGTTTTTAAATGCTAATTTCTAATTCTAATGTTCATTAAACCTATTTTTTTCTGTGTTTTTAAATTATCATCCCATTCTCAACCTGGTGAAAACTACAAATCTCACCACTTTTCCATCCATACCTTCCGCAAAACAAAAATCGCCACAAACGAGAGCCACAACTAATGCTAATGGTGTGCAAAGTAAGCGTCCCCGTGGAAAAAAACTAAAACAACACTTCCCCATATTTTCAACGACCAGCCAAATCTGCAAAGCGATCCAAAAACAGGCGATAAGCCGAGATAGCAGTAAGAGATTAACATCAACCTTTAACTGGTGTAAGGAGGTTGACTATCTACAGCGTGAATTGGACCCAACTCACAGCCACATCTAAAGACCAACACGTGATACAGCTATTGATCAAGCAGCTCCGACACCCAACAAGGCTACAACACCCAGCGCCACAACCACCAGAACCTTCCCCCCTACTACCACTGACGCAGCGCAAAACAGGACAACAGAACTTCCCAAAATGCCCTGGCCCCTCAACCGCACAATAGCTGAATGTTGGGAGATGTGGCAACCAAGTATGTGTGAAGGAGGCAAGTCTCCCATCAATAATAATGCACACAATGCCAAGTTTACCAGTGATGTGCTGCACAGACCACACTATGCAAAACACAAACCTCTCCATGTGGAGATATAGTATTGATACTTGTAGTGTAGTGCACAGTGGACGCAACCATGTTACCTCAGGCAGGTGGAAAGATCTCGGACATGTAGCTGTGTTGTCCCCCCCTAGAGTCGGAGTGGGCTGGTTCAACGTACGCCACTCCAGCGTAGAAGTATGATAAATAGGCCAGGCCCTGGGCGAGGTTCACTTGTGGGAGGACAAACTAGTCTGCAGAGCGGCAGCCCTCACCCTGCCACGGGGCTGCCGCCATGACCGCAGGCCTCCTCGACACAGACCCCCTGCAAACCAGCGGCACAGCTCTGCAGACGTATTTCTGTACCGACTACTGCCTTCGATCTACAGTGCGGGCAGCAGCGCTCACAATTCAGATGCAGTCGTGATTGCAGATGACACACTCCAGTACGCTAGACACATTGCTCCCAGTGCGGCCCGCACAGACCACACATGATCGCCGGCTGCGCACATGTTGTGTGCTTCAGGTGCTACTAACTCACGGCGCCATAAGTCATCGCCATGTGGCCTTATTAAGACAGAATTCATTAGACAAAAGACATTGCTCCCAGTGCGACCCGTCTGGACCACGTATCATCGTAGGCTGCACGCACGCTGTGTGCTTCAGGTGCTACTAACTCACTGCACCATAAGCCATCAAAACTTGACCATATCAAGGCAGAATTCATTAGACAAAAGACATGGCTCCCAGTGCGGCCCGCCGGGACCACGTATCATCGCAGGGTACATACACGCTGAGTGCTCCAGGTGCCAATAACTGTGCAGCTCAGCTCAACTCCACGTGGCTATGCACCCATTCTGACCGCTGCCTCCGGCCTATACTGGAATTAGCACGATTCACAATTCAAGATTAGTAGCGACACAAATTGTGTAAGAGACCAAATGCTCCCAATCTGTGCAGCTCAAGTCAACGTCACATGCCTGTGCGCCTTTGCTGACCGCTGCCTCTGGCCTACACAGTGGAAGACCATCGACACGTAGTGTCAACTAACCCTGTTCAACACATCCCGATCCCCCATGTGTAACTGTGTCCTGAGTCCTGAATGGCAGGGGCCCCAACTTCGTGGCAGCGACCATATTACCAGACTCCCTTCAATCAGTGAGGGATATTTGCATATAGAAGGCCAGCGACACGTGGTGCTACTGAACCTGCACTACGCAGGGCGTTGGGGCCACCAATGTATGCACGTGACTGTGGGCCCTTGCCCACCGCAATCTCTGACCTACACTGTGGAAGACCTGCGACACATGGTGCCACTAACCGTCTTCAACATAAGCCGATGCCACATGTGGAACTGTGCCCTGAGTCCTGAATGGCAGTGACCCACAACTCCATGAGACAACTACAGCAGCAGACTCCCTTCGAGCAGTGAGACATATTTCTATATGCAACGGCGGCGACCCGTGGTTCCACTAACCCTCTTTAACACAAGCCAATCCCACATGTGTAACTGTGTCCTGAGTCCTGAATGACAGTGACCCCAAGTCCATGGCAGCGACCACAGACCCACACTCAGTTCGATCTGTGAGGCATATTTCGATATGCAAGGCAGGCAACACGTAGTCCCACTAACCCTCATTAACACAAGCCAATCCCACATGTGTAACTGTGTCCTGAGTCCTGAATGACAGTGACCCCAAGTCCATGGCAGCGACCACAGACCCACACTCAGTTCGATCTGTGAGGCATATTTCGATATGCAAGGCAGGCAACACGTAGTCCCACTAACCCTCATTAACACAAGCCAATCCCACATGTGTAACTGTGTCCTGAGTCCTGAATGACAGTCACCCCAAGTCTGTGGTAGCGACCACAGCACCAGACTCCCTTCAATCAGTGAGGCATATTTCGATATGCAAGGCCGGCGACACATAGTCCCACTAACCCTCTTTAACACAAGCCGATCCCACATGTGTAACTATGTCCTGAGTCCAGAATGGTAGTGACCCCAAGTCCGTGGCAGCGACCACAGCACCAGACTCCCTACTATCAGTGAGGCATATTTCGATATGCAAGGCCGGCAACACGTAGTCCCACTAACCCTCTTTAACACTAGCCAATCCCACATGTGTAACTGTGTCCTGAGTCCTAAATGGCAGTGACCCCAAGTCCGTGGCAGCGACAACAGTACCAGAACCCCTTCGATCAGTGAGGAGTATTTGCATATGAAAGGCCAGAGACACGTGGTGCCACTGAACCTGCACTACGCAGGCCGGTGGGGCCACCAACGTATGCACGTGGCTGTGGGCCCTTCCTCACCCCTACCTCTGGCCTACACTACGGTCAGCACGCCTCACAATTCAGATAGAGTCCTGATTCCACATGATGCAGTCCAGTAGGCAACACACATTGCTCCCAGTGAGGCCGTCCACACCAAGCACCATCACAGGCTCATACAGTCTCAATGCTTCTGGTGCCACTAACCCTATTTAACACAAACCAATCCCACATGTGTAACTGTGTCCTGAATGGCAGTGACCCCAACTTCATGGCAGCGACCACAGCACCATACTCCCTTCAGTCTTATTTGTTGTTTTTTTCTTTAAATTATTTTTTTATATGTAAATCTACACATGACTAAGGGCCAGATGTAGGTAATTTTTATTTACCGACCTCTTAAATACCGAGTCACACCAACTCGGTATTTAAGAGGTCGGAAAATAAAAATACCGAGATGTAGGTAATTGCAGATGTGCAATTACCGAATCGGAAACAGTCGGTAATTTCCGATGTGGTAAATACCGACCAGTTAATGACCATGCATTCCTATGGGCTTTGAAGCCCATAGGATTGATTGGGCATATACCGTTCGGTATTTACCACATCGGAAAATACCGACTGTCACAAGGGTGCAGGGGGTGTCACTTTGACACCCTCTGGCACCCCCAAAAGAGGCTCGGGTGCCATGTGGCAGGCATACCTGCCCTAAGGGCAGGTCTGCCTGTCATATGGCATAGGTGTGCATGCACACATGTGCATGCACACCAGAAACGGTATTTTACCATCAAGTAGTATTTGATGGTAAAATACCGATGTGGTACTGCTTGTGGGACTCAGAAGAGTCCCACCTACATACCAATTGTCCGGAATCAGTAATGATACCGACTCGGTATTTTACATACTCGGTAAATTTACCTACCGGTAAATTTACCGAGTCTGTAAATTACAGGGACCTACATGTCAAATTGCTTTTACCGGGTGGTAACGGCCGAATTCGGCCGTTACCACCCGGTAAAAGCCTACCTACATCTGGCCCTAAGATTCTTCTTTGTCCAAACGCACAGGGACACTTCTGGGCCGAAGAAGGTTGTTGGGGTTATGTTGGTAATGTGGGAACAGGGTGTGTTATCTGCTGATGTGGCGAGAGTGAGCGTCAAAGGGGTATCTCTCACAGAAAGAACTCTGATATGTTTTCACAAATGCCTCGGACAGATGCCAGCTGAGGGACTGAATCACAAAATAATTCTTCAATACTTATGTAGTGTGAGTTATGAACAATTCACTCCCAGGCTTGCAGAGGGACAGCTGCATCCCGTCCGCTCAACTCATAGACGCAGTACTATGAGCCGTTTGCGTCATTGTAGCTATCCCTGCCCTTTTCCGTCATATGCCATGCCACTCCGATTACGTTCCAAGGTTGGCCCCACATAGCTACCTGTCGCAGGCGTACTCGCTGTTGGTGTGTAGGTCAGTGGCCTAGTTCTCAACATCTCACGGCCACTCCCTGAGGGCAGGTTTGTAAACACACCACACCCATCCGGCACATGCGTCACAGGCCATGTGACCAAGCAAATATAATAGATCGACAACGTCACATCCTTTATTGCCGGTGCTGACCAGATGGCGGACGCTCCACGGGTCTCAACCATAAAGAGTCCATGAAAAGTTGCGCAGCAGGTTAGTCGCACCCTCAGCTGTATGGTCGTCAGGGGCCTATCATTCCCTTGGGGCGGACTTCAGATGCACAGGGTTAGTGCCACCCGAAGCTCATGTGGCCATCAGGGGCCTACCACCACGTGGCACGGACTTGAGTTCCACAGGCTTAGCGGCAACAAAAGATGAGGTGGCCACGGGGGAAGCTGATGTGTTCTCCTCCATTCATGACTCAGCAACATCTGTGAGATCCGCAGAGAAGCTGATGTGGTATCCGCCATTCATGACTCAGCGACATTTGTGAGACCCGTGGAGAAGCTCATGTGGTCTTCGCCATTCATGACTCAGGACTCAGCGACATATCTGAGATCCGCGGAGTTTAGACGGCACGTGGAGTTCCCACTGCTGCACACTCCGGTGGCCCCAGGTAATTATTTGCTCATGGATGTGCAGAGGCGGCAGTGTCTCTCTCTCTCTCTCTCTCTCTCTCTCTCTCTCTCTCTCTCTCTCTCTCTCTCTCTCTCTCTCACTTACCTCTCTTCACTCTCTCCCACTCTCTTCATTCCTTTCCTTCTATCTCTCTCTTCCTTCTCCCGATCTCACTCCCTTTCTTTCCTTCCATTTCCTTTTCTCTCTTGCTTTTTTTATCTTCTCTGTTTATCTGTGCCTCCCTCCTTTGATATGCGCATTATACACGTCCTTATTTTGTGCTTTATTTCCCAGGCTCTGTCGTCGACATCCATGGTACCCACAGGAGTCTTTCGCCTTGTTGTTTTGGATTATTTTTGTTAAATTTTGTTTATTAGTTTATCATTTATATATATATATATATATATATATATATATATATATATATATATATATATATATATATATATATATTACCTACTGTCAGTCGCCAGTAGGTATATATAGTTAGGATTTTTTTGAATAGGGATTTCTGAAAATTCTATGTTGAATAACTTTGGCGTTGATGGACGGAATTGGCTGAAATTTTCAGGAAAATGGCACATTTTGTTTCTGAGCGTCCCCTGAAAGTCTGGGGGGGTTTCGTCAAGCGGGGACCGAGAAAAAAGGGGGTCCCAAAACGTGTTTTTAACATTGAGTTTTCCATAGGGCGGTTGGACTCACTTTTAGCTCAAACGGCTGAATGGATTTCCACAAAACTTGGCAAAATTGTAGGGACTGGTAGCCCGATGTGCCTTTGCTATGTCTCAAGATATATGCTCCAGTGGTTTTTACGAAAATTAACTTTGAAAAATATATATTGGGCTACATTGGGCTATATATATGTTAGAGCCCAAATGTAGCCCAATGTAGCCCAATGTAGCCCAATGTAGCCCAAAGATGGCCACCAGAGACAAAAAAAAAACAAATGTAGCCCAAATATCAGCCAGATGTAGCCCAACTTTAGCCCAGTGACAGAATGTCCCAGAGTGTTCTAAAGAACAACTAGAGCGCTAACAGTCTTACTTATGACAAAAGTATGGCACACCTGAAGTCATCTTAATTGGAATAAAGTGTTAACACTTAAAACATTTAATTTGCAAAGGAACAAAATCAGGGGGTTCATTTTGCCATAGAAATTATGATTAGTGCTGAAGAAAGAAAAATTAGGGCACATTTTGAGTGACTTCTCAAATCCTCGTATATTTCATTAAAAAAATTCTGATATGCAGTCTCCCAAGATGGCCACCAGAGACAAAAGAGCCCAAATGTAGCCCAAATATCAGCCAGATGTAGCCCAACTATAGCCCAATGACAGCATGTCCCAGAGTGTTCTAAAGAACAACTAGAACGCTAACAGTCTTACTTATGACAAAAGTATGGCACACCTGAAGTCATCTTGATTGGAATAAAGTGGTAACACTTAATACATTTAATTTGAAAAGGAACAAAATGAGGGGTTTCATTTTGCCATAGAAATGTTATATATATATATATATATATATATATATATATATATATATATTACCTACTGGCGGTCGCCAGTAGGTATATATAGTTAGGATTTTTTTTAATAGGGATTTCTGAAAATTCTATGTTGAATAACTTTGGCGTTGATGGACGGAATTGGCTGAAATTTGCAGGAAAATGGCACATTCTGTTTCTGAGCGTCCCCTGAAAGTTTGGGGGGGTTTCGTCAAGCGGGGGCCGAGAAAAAATGGGGGTCCCAAAACGTGTTTTTAACATTGAGTTTTCCATAGGGCGGTTGGACTCACTTTTAGCTCGAACGGCTGAATGGATTTCTATGAAACTTGGCAAAATTGTAGAGACTGTTTGCCCGATGTGCCTTTGCTAGGTCTTAAGATATGTGCTCCAGTGGAGTTTGAGAAATGAACGTTCAAAAAAATATATATATCTGTGACAGCGTCCCGGTTAGCGCCCCGGTTCGCGTACCAGACGCGTAACAGAACTTCGCGAGGAGAAGCGAATTGGCTCTCCGGTGACTGTCAACATTCTAAACAGTCCGGAGCGGCCGCCATCTTGTCTCTCGGTAGGATCGAGAGACAAGAGATGGAAATAAACGAAGGGGGAAATTAATGAAAGGGGGCAAGGTAGACCCCTCCTGACCCCCTAGGATTGATGTGGGGGCTATTAAAGGGCCCCGCGGGGCAAAAAAATAAAAAAAAAATGTTTTCGATTTTTCGCGGTGGAAGCGCTACCCGGTACACGAACCGGGTAGCTCACCGGTAGCGTAACGGGAGTCCGCCATCTTGTGTTTCGGACGAATTTAGTCACAAGATGGAGGATAAACAATGTTGGGAATGGGTATAAGGGGGCACGGGAGACATATCCTGACCCCCTAGGTTTTCTGAGGGTGGCTGAGGAGGCCCATATATGTAAAAAAAACCACCTTTTTTTTCAAATTTTCGCACGGTTAGCGCCCGGTCCGCGCACCGGGTAGTGTTCCGGAAAGCGTAACAAGGGGAAAACCAAGGGAAATATTAAAATAATATTTTAGAGTGCTTTGAGGTAGGGTAGCTCTGAATAGAGCTGTTGTGTTGTGTGGGTGATGTAAGTACCAACATGTAGGTACCAATGAAGAGTCTAAAATTCAATGTACACCGTCTCCTCTGTAGATATTTTGTATGTTCTAATATGGGTTATTTAAATGTAAATGTGTGGAAAAGCACTTCATGCTTTAAAGCAATTGTATTTTTGAACTGATTGTTCTTTCCTCTTAGTCCTCCTCTTTGGTTTTTTTTCCCCACACTCTTCTTCAGCATGATAGTTGATAAATTCGTTCCCTCAAAAAATGTATATACATAAAAAAATTATATTAAATACATATAAAATATATTTTTCCTTTAAAAGAAGAATACATTTTACAGCTTTTGATATTTGCTATTGAAAAAACATTGAAATTCACTGAAAAACCCATAGGTTATAGACCATATATAGTTAGGAATTAGCATTTACAAAACCTTGAAAATTCACTGAAAAAACCCATAGGTTATAGACCATATATAGTTAGGAATTAGCATTTACAAAACCTTATTTTACTCACACAAAACCATTGAAATGTGTGAGCAGTTAATTCACTAGATGTATGGGTTCAAAAGTGCATGTGGAAACAGCTGTATGGGCGGTTGACTGTGTGCTTGAGTGTATTGGTGAGTGAATGGATATCTCAGTGCTACATGTCAAAGTAAGTACATATGTAAAACACAGTACATGTGAGAGTTGACATATATAAATAACTGTGCATAAGAGCCAGTGAATGTGTGAGTGGCTGTATGGATCATTGTGAACTTGTATCAGGGATTGTATAAGAGAGTAAATATGTGTTAGTATATGTTTGAATAAGTAAGGTGTGTATAACTGTATAGTTGAGGAAATGGAGGTGTGATTGATTCTTTGCATGACTGACTAGGTGTGTGAGTAACTCCATGGATGAGTGACAGTCTGTGAGTGTCTGTTTACACTGAGTGTATCTAAGGTTATATTAGAGTCTGAAGAGGTTCATCGTATTATCACATGAATGATGTCATCAGTGATGTGATCAGTAATGTCAAATGAGATGTCATCAGTGATGTGATCAGTGATGTCATTTGAGATGTCATCAGTGATGTCATCAGTGATGTCATTTGAGATGTCATCATTGATGTCATCAGTGATGTCATCAGTGATATCATCAGTGATGTCATTTGAGGTGTCATCAGTGATGTCATCAGTGATGTCATTTGATATGTCATCAGTGATGTCATCAGTGATGTCATTTGAGATGTCATCAGTGATGTCATCAGTGATGTCACTGACCATGTCATGAATGATGTAATATGTGACATGATCAGCAGTGGATTGCGGGTGCGCGATATATAGTTAGTGCAACTAACTATATATGCGAATTTCAATGGTTTTGTGTGAGTAAAATAAGGTTTTGTAAATGCTAATTCCTAACTATATATGGTCTATAACCTATGGTTTTTTCAGTGAATAAATATATATATATATATATATGTTAATAACAAAATAAAGTTTGAAAATAGTTTATCGTTTATGTATAAATGTTTATAAAAAAATTAAGTTTGAAAAAAATAATAATAATGTTTTTGGTTGTTTTCTTAACTGCTGTGTGACTCTTTCTTGTTCTTATTACTGTTATTTGGTGGTATCCACCATGGTGATACATTTTGGGGCACGTATTGCGGGAATACTGGTGATGTCTGCAGTTTGTACCAACTTCTGAACAGTGTGTTAGATTTATCTCAACTTTAGTTGCATTAAAGTGCTGATAATGAAATGCAGAGTAGCCGTTCCTGTGCAAAAAGACATGAGGTGCACCTTTGCGATTTATTCTGAATAATAAAATCCTGTATTGAATTGCACTGAAGTAGTGGCTGCACTTACAGTTTACACACAAAATCAATGATGTAATTATATTGATTGGGAATAGTGTGTCAGGTACTAGTTCTTAACGGGATACACTGTCCAGTTCATTTTTTGATCTGCACACGAAAAAAACACATCACAACTTTCACAACAACTACAATACGAAACAAATTCTGGCAATAAGCCACGTTAGCACCAGGGATTTTACACCAGCTTTCTGCTGGTGTTAAGCAGGACAACTACCTGCAGCATGAAAGGGAACACAGCCAAGAGACACATCAGAACACCCACAGGTGCCATAGAGTAAATGAGCATGATACAGAGATACCCATGAGGGCCACAAGACTCATCGCAACAACCCGAGGACCGCCAACGGCCCCCCCCCCCTAAACCCGCATCTGAGCAAGTGTGTCCCTGTGGTCATTGTGTTAGCATGATAGGCATGGGCACTGCAGCTTCAAAGTGTGCTGTCTTCAACAGACGTTACCATGTCACCTCAGCGTTGGCAGTGACCCTGGACATGTAGCAATGCACACATCCTCCTGCATGCACGACCGGTGTGTGCTGGTACGGCGTACACAGGTCAGCGCAAGGGTGTGCCTATCCGGCAAGGGGAACGGGGTGTCTCGGACATGTCTGTGTACAGGAAGCGTGGTGTGTCTCTGTGTTCTGTGTGGCCTGCCACAAGGGCCGCAGTAGTCGATGTTGTAAAGCGGCATGCACCACCTCCAAACGGCACTGTCATGGTGTAGTTGGAATGCCGAAGGACATTTGCGAATAGGCATTACAATGGTGTGCCGTACGAGTGCACGGAATACAACAGCCCAACGTACAAAAGTGTGGGGGCTCGTGGGAGGGAGGAGCAGCTGTTTGGCAACGTAACACACAGTGAACCCGCCCATGTGCCACAAGCTGGGCATTTCATCCATGATGACCAGGGTCGCAGACATATGACAACACCCACGGCTGGCCTTTGTACACATCCTGTATGAATGCAGCTGGAGAAGTTACTGTAGGGATGAAAGGTTCTTTGTCTGAGCTATCTTGCGCTAGCACATCTGCTGCTCCAAGAAGGAACTTGCAAGTGGCCAGTCCCCCCTGATAGATACAATAATATTTGCATCAATCTCCCACACTACGCGCTCCCCGATTTGAGAACAACGAGTACACATCTCACACTCAACAAAAATCCTTTCTAGAACATTCTACAACACGTGCAGGTTAAAAGTTCATCAATTGTTTTTAAACCTAACGATATTTTTTTTGCAACATTTTGACAAACATTAATGGCACATGCAGGTTAAAAGTTCACGATTATAAGTTCGAACAGTGCCTTCCAAATGCAAGTTAGACAATCAAAGGGGTCAGGCCCAAAAGACAGGACACAGGTAGGGCCATTTATCAATATGCGTAAAGAAAGGGGGGGAACCTAGTGCCCTACTTACTTCTATTCTTGATTTATTACGACAACCACACTATATTCCTTTAGTGATTGGGTTACTTATTCACCAATTTTTCAATAACTCTTTTTCATTTTTTGTGAGGAACTCCCATCCTTATAGAAAAACACATATAAAATAACATATATATGTATGACAATTTACACAACATTTAGAACATTCATCACATTTTACACTGACATTAACTTGACATCATGAACATAAATATAACACAAGATCAATGTATCATTAACATTATGAACATAAATATACCACAAAACCAATGTATCAAATATATTTTCAAAAAAGAAGACACCACTGTATTTTCTTTGGTGTTCCTACTACAATTCAGTCCATTATTTCCTGAATTATGCATGCATCCATATCAAGATTAGCCATCTCAATTTGGCATAGACGATGCGTTTCAAGCCACACAGATTTTTCAATGGGCTCTCATCAGGGCGTCTAAATAATAACACATTGGCAATATCTATAACGCAAACAGGACAAATAATCACTCTTTAGCCTCAAACCTTTTCTCAAAAACTAATAGTGCCCATGACTTGCAAACAGTTCCTACCTGCCGTTTCTGTCCAAAAATGGATTCTGAATGACCAAGCAGTTCTCTGTAATTTGCAGCGGATAGACTATTGTCAATCCTACATGAACAAAACAATTTTTGGTTGAACTATATCTAAACCCAGCCGTTCTACTTATGCGCCTTATTTAATTCTTGCAGTTAACATACCTTAGATCGCTAATTGCAGGATGAAGGGGCGGCTGTTTCAAAGGCCTCGCCTTGATGTACACCTAAAACTATCAAAAGGAAGCGACACTGTTTTAACACACCGCACTTCATTACCGATTCATTTTAGCTCAAATGCTTTTGTACCCCATGGTATATTTCATACCTTGTTGCTCTTTATTACGTGGAGCGTGTAATTACACCTTCCCATGCTTCTCCGTTTTTTCGAAACAAATTGCATGTTTCTGTTAACAGAGAATGACACCGTGGATATAATTAGATTCCACCATCAGGCCACATACGGCGGCCATAATCGCCCCAGGAATAAACTCCTCACCTCGCTATCCTTACGTACACGGCCAAACTTGTTCTTCAGTGTTATGTTTCTAGTGGTTCTCATAATGACAGGACACAGCGTGGTAGTTAAGGGGTTTATTGGATAATTAGTTTCTGCTCAGAGAGCACCGAGCCGTTGTGTCCGGGCTCCGGCACTCGCGCCTTTCAGCTCAGGATGCGCGCACAACTACAAAATGGCCAATGGGCACGTCGCGTCATGACGCGACGTGCATAAGCTAGAGCACTGACTCTACATATCTCCCCTTTTTCCAACCAATAAAACAACATTGACTTACAGTCCATCACTCATATCATAGTCCTGGAACCTGCGCGGTCTCACCACTGTTCTCCCACTGCGGGTGTGTCTTACCGGGATGGCCATGGCTCTTCCCTCACAAGTCCCTTCATCAGCTCTCTATTGTTCAATGCGGCCAAGCTCCCCGTCGACCTCTCTCCATTCGTCTCCATCTCCCTACGGGGGATCCCTCCGCGGCCTTGCTCTTCGTTTCCATCTCCACTTCCCATGTCCATCTCCAACTCAAATAGTTCATCTCCTCCATTGGGCTCCGCTGCTCCTTCCGGCTCCCGCTCATCCTGACTCCACTGTAACACTTTATTACATCTCGCCATGCGGTCCTGGGACCACACATTGCCATCACTTAACAGGGCGGCTCTGTCATATACCTCATTGACCTGAAGGGGTCTACTGTATTTGCTGTCTCCCTTCCTTTGCATTACCGCCAACTTGACCCTCACCCATTCTCCTTCTTCTAATCCAGTGTCTCTCACATTCCTTCGTAAATTATAGTATTTGGCATAGACAGCTTGTGCTCTCTCCAAGTTCGCTTGCACCACTGCCGGGGACCATTTGCTGGTTATAGTTTTCTCCTTCCACAGACGGTTGTCCTTCGTGAAGGGGTCGCGACCCCTCAGAATTCGGAAGGGGCTATACCCTGTTCCCGTGGGGGTGATTCTATACGGCCAGATCATTTGCCAAATTTCTTTCTCCCAGTCCTTGTCACTCATTATTGCCGCTTGCCCAGATCCCATTACCACCCGATTAAAGCGTTCTACTAGTGCGTTGGCCGCCGGGTGATATATGGATGTGTGTTTGGAGAGGATGCCATTCCTCTCCATGAATTTAGTCCACTTCTCTGAGGTAAACTGAGGGCCGTTGTCACTTAGGATGACTTTGGGAATGCCCTCTCTCACAAATGTGTCATCCAGGAATCTTAGAATTTTCTCTGTGTCCATTACTTCTTCTACTTTCACTTCTGGCCACTTGGAGTATCTGTCTATGAGGACGCACACATATTTCTGGGTACCTTGTCCATCCAAAATCGGGCCCAGGATATCTATAGACAACTCTTCCCACGGATTCTTTGGGGAATCAAACTTTCCCAGCGCCGGTCTCAGCGGCTTGAGTGTTTTGTCTGCTCCTTGGCACTGGATGAATTCCTTAACGTATCGTTCGGCTTGTAGGTCCATGCCTGGCCACCAGTATCCTTGTTTTGCCAGCAATTTTGTTTTTCCAATCCCCAAATGTCCTTCGTTGAGTATCACTAGTAATCTTGGAACTACTCCTGCTGGGGGGATGACCTTGTCCCCTCTGTACACAAATACTCCCTTATCATCAATGGACAGCTCTTCCCTGACCTCGTAGTATTTCCGTAGATTCTCATTGAGGTGTTTCTTTTCCGGCCAGCCATTTACTATGCACTCCTTCACCTCCTGTATAGTCTGATCTTCCTTATAGGCTTCATTCCACTCCTGGTTGCTAATGACTCTCTCCTGGTCATCCATCAGGGCTAACATTTCCTCTCCGCCGTCTTTGTCTTCTTCTTCCATTTCCATGGCTGCCGCCCTACTCAGGTAATCTGCCACTTTATTCCGACTGCCCAGAATATATTCCACGTCATATCTATATTCCAACAGTTTCAGAGTCATTTTTGCAATCCTGGGGGTGGCGCTGGCGTGCCCAATGGAGGTGAGTACTTTCACCAATGGTTTATGGTCGGTCTTCAACTGAAAACGTGTTCCCCATAGGAATTGTCAGAACCTTGTCATTGCCCATACCATGGCCAACATTTCCTTCTCTATGACACTGAACTTTTTTTCCGTGTCACTCAGTGTGCGAGATGCAAAACTCAGTGTTTCCACCACTCCTTGTCCTCGGTCTTGCATTAACACGGCACCCAGCCCCTTGTCACTGGCATCCGTTGTGAGCACCGTTCTTCCTAGGGGATCGTAACCTTGCAGGGGTACTGCTCCTACGACGTCCATCTTTATGCTTTCAAACTCCCTTTGTGCTTCTTCTGTCCAGCTGAATGTTGTCTCTTCTCTCGTCAATTGTCTCATGTGATGTGTTTTTGTTGCGAAATGCTGAACAAACTTACTATAATATTCTGTCATGCCTAAAAAAGACCTGACATCTTCCTTGCTGGTGGGGGATGGAGCGTCGCAAATCGCTTTCACATTCTCAGTCTTAGGGGTGATTCCTTGCACTCCAATTTCATATCCTAAGTAGGTCACTGTTTCCATACCTAGGCGGCACTTCTGCCACTCTGCCGTTAGGCCTTTTTCTTCCAGCACCCTCAGCACCTTGGTTAGTTTAGCGTCGTGGTCTATCCTGTCTCGCCCCATCACCAGGATATCATCCTGAAAGTACTGGATGCCATCCAAGTTCTTGAATAGTTGGTGCATCAGTTTTTGAAACACCGCTGCCGCTAATGCCAATCCAAACGGCATGCGCCGGAACTGGTAACATCCGAATGGGGTGATGAATGACGTCAACCTCCTACTCTCCGGGTGTAACGCAATCTGGTGGTATGCTGAAGTTAAGTCAATGGTAGAGTATCACTTTATCCCTCTTGTTTTAGCTAACATCTCTTCGATCCGTGGTAAGGGGAACTTTTCCACCACGATGTTTTTGTTTAGTTCGCGTAGGTCTACGCATAATCTGACCTTCCCATTGGGTTTCATCACCACCACTAGTGGTGCCAACCATTCAGCACATGTGATCGGTTCGATTATGCCCTTTCTCTGCAACTCTTGCAGTTCTTCCTGCACCGCCTCTCTCACGGCGAGGGGCACGTTTCTCACCTCGTGGGACACTGGTTCCACTCCTGCTTTAAATACAATCTTGTGCGCAAACTTTTCTAATTTCCCCACTGTGCCACCAAACACCTCGGGGTACTCTCTCTTCCATCTGTCCAGGTCTGGCCATCCTTCTGGTTCAGTGAGTAAGATTTGAACTTTTCCTCCCGGGTCTAGTTTGATACCCAGGTCGCCCTGGTCCAACCAACCCAGAACTGATGGTCCTTTTTCTGAAATGTATAGCTTGCAGTTGGCACTGCGTCCTCTGAATTCGAACTTCAATGGGCGGAACCCCACCATGGGTATGCGGTCTCCATTGTACGTGACGGGCCTTATGTCCAGCCGCTCTAGTTCTGGGCCCAAATGTGGTTTAAATGTCTCGTTCCACACCGCCCTCTGGACTATTGTGTAGGGCGAACCCGTGTCTGCCACTATGCTTATTGGCACTCCGCCAATGTTCATGTCCAGCACAGGCTTGGTCGTTCTCTTGGCATCCACGCACAGCACTTGGTCATAGATGCACAGTACCGTGTCCTCCTCTTCTTGAACGCTCTCCTCTGGATCCTCTTGTCCTTGGTCTACGTATCTTACCATGCTCTTGGTAGACTTCCTACGACACACCTTCTCATAATGCCCTACGATCACGCAGAACAAGCATTTGGCGCGAAACGCCAGGCATTTTCTGTCGTATGCCTTGTGTGCCATACTCCCACATCGGTAACAGGCCTTTTTGCTGCTCCCCAGTTGTTTTCCTGGTTGGCCTGATTTTCCCTGCCATCTGTTCGGTCCTTTCTGTGTAGTCCCCTTGTTCTTGCTTTCTCTACGGGGTTCCTCTTCTTCAATTCTGTTCACCATCGGCCTGGCCATCGTCTCCTTCTTCGCCGCCTCCGCACATCGGCGCGCTAATTCCGCTTACTTAACTATCACCATGACCTCCTTCAACGTGGCATCCCCACTCGCCCATAACTTATCTTGCATGACCTTACTTGTTGTGTGCATTACTATTTGATCCTTAATGAACTCGTCTTGAAATGTGTCGTATTTACACGGGGAGGCCAGCTTCCTCAATGCCGCTACATATTCTTCCACTGATTCCCCGACTTCTTGCTTCCTCTGTTGAAAATTGTACCTGTCGATTGAGACACTTGCCGCAGGCCTGTGTAGTTCATTCAATTCTTCAATTGCATGGGCGTAGACGTCATCATCCGTACTTGCCCGTTGTTTGGGTACTAGGTTTTTGAAAACTCTGAGTCAGTCCCTCCGGGCCTAGATTATGTAACAGTATCCGTTTCTTCCGTTTACTTGTAAATTTCTCCTCATTTTCATCTTCTAGTACTTCAATAAAGTTATCAATGTAGTCTCTCCAGTCTTCCCATCTCATAAGGGGTTCACCTGGTTTGGGCAAGAATGGCACAGGTGCCGTTGCGGACGATGCCTGTGCGCACATGGTTTCGCGCTTTTCCGGGGGAGGGGTCCCACTTTGGCTCTTGGGGCTGCCTGGTGCGCCGTCTTCCTCCTGCTTCTTAGGCTGCAGATGGGGACTTTTCGTCTCTACCCCTACACTCTTCCCTGAGGTCGCCAGTGCTCCTTTCTTTGGGGTGTGCTGTGCTGCGGGGTGCCCCTCGTGGCCTTACCCCTCTGCACATCGTTTCTGTCCTTCTCTAAGCCCAGGGAGGCTCCTGTGTGGGTTTGTGGGCTCTGCCGCGCTCTCTGAGGTTTCTCCTACACTGTGTGGCTGTGGTTCTTCCAGGCACGTCGTGCTGGTCAGGTGGTAGCACTTGCCTGGTTTTGGTTCTTTTTTTTTTTTTGATGTTTCTTATGTGGTCCGTTTTTTGTGTTTTTTCTATCCCGACCTCGTCGCCATTGTAATGTTTCTAGTGGTTCTCATAATGACAGGACACAGCGTAGTATTTAAGGGGTTTATTGGATAATTAGTTTCTGCTCAGAGAGCGCCGAGCCGTTGTGTCCGGGCTCCGGCACTTGCGCCTTTCCGCTCAGGATGCGCGCGCAACTACAAAATGGCCGCTGGGCACATCGCGTCATGACGCGACGTGCATAAGCTAGAGCGCTGACTCTACATTCAGTACTGTACTGCCGCATCTGTTGACAACGGAAGTGGTTCTCTGATTGACCTTCCGGTTTTAGCGTGAGATTGTGGCCGGGTTTATGGGAGATGTAGTTCAACCATTCTAAGCGAATCGAATTAACACTATGTTTTATGCCTTAATGATGAATATTTAATAACTTAAACCCTTTTAACTACATTCTTAATTTTGCAAACAAAACTAAATATAAAACGGCATATTTTTGTGCTAAGCAACCTGATTTCCTCTGTTTCCTTTTTGTCACACTATGGAGCACCATTATTTCGTTTATTGTACACATCTTTTATCAAACCATAAAAATTACAGTATCTATGATACATGACTCTTTGCATTATCGTATTTTATGTAACACCAAGAGCCTGACATATCAGGAGTTGCATCCAAAACTTCTGAGATTTTCTTTGTACCAAACCATGTGCAGAGCTATACTTTAAACCCTGGACAGCTCCAACATTTTGTTCAGTCCAGTAAGGACCCTATTAAACTTCACTATTAGGTATGCCTCTTTGGCTAACAATAAAGAATCCACATTTGCCAGTCTTTTTGATACATTCAATGCTAACAAAACGAACCATTCAAAGTCACGTTCTGAATGTGCCGCCTTTATAAAATGATCAACCATAGGGGCAGTGATCACATTCTTCTTAATTCTGGATCTATGTTGTGTTATTCTTTGGTTAATTTGCTGATTCGTTTTGCCTATGTAACAAAAAAAACTATCGGCAAGATACACGCACCCAGCACAAATTTTTGCCAAAAATTTAAAAACACGAAGCGCTGGCTTTGTTTAATTAAGCCCCCGGGTGTGCCAGGTCCCAGGGGCAATTATAATTTATATAGCGGGGGCCAAGGTGCCCCCGCAGCCCCGGGGACTGCTTCCTCCCCAGGGCTTAAATAATATTATGCCTCTTGCTTAACTCTTTGAATAGATGTTTTTATCCTGCATTTTGTCCACGTGTGATCCTTGCAAACCCACACTGTGCGCCCACACCAAGTCACAGAGACGGCGCTATAACGCTATAACTGGGCATGTGCTCTATTTCTAAAATGATCAAATAGCAGGTTAACAAAAATTCATTATAAATACTTGTGCAATGCTCCCCTACAGCTGCTCTCAACGGTTCACATGTGCACTTCTGCGTGCATGTTTGAGCGAAAGTTTCACCTGTGCACGGGCGTGTGTCTTGGTTTGCTCATTGCAACGTTCTTCAAAACAATGAATTCATGGACGTGGAATACATAAAAAACCTAGGTTAACACCAGAACCTGGGCTGCTATGGGAATTCACAAGAGCATATTATTATCAAGCCCATTATCGCCGCTTGAGCGGCAGTTTCCTGCTGATAAATGCGGAGATAATGTTTCGCCCTTTCTTGATAATATGGCCCCTAAGGTGAATGAACAGATGAACGTTAAATTACAAAGAAGATAGCAAATAAAATTAAAATACTTTATTTTTTATTAAAGGAATGATCGCGAGCATACAAAAATATGTAAATGATGAGAAATCGAAAAATGACTCAATGCTGAAATGTAAGAATGTAGATAAATAAAGTTCTGTGTGTTTCTGAGGTGTGGATCCTCATTGATGCTGTGAGTTCTGCCCTGCGTGTGGGAGGCCGGTGCTGACAGCCGGGAAATCACACCGCTTGCTCGGGCACAGAAAATAAGCTCGGCTCCCTTCAGGGCAGCCATAAACTGGTCCCTTACAGCCTGAATGGCCCGTGCACCGCCCTCCATCGGCCGGGGACTCGAGGTATCGCCTCTGTTCTGTCACCCAGTCTAGGGCGCCTTTGCTGCATTCAGAAACCAGAGTTTAAATGTAAACATACTGTGCAGGTGCGTGTGCTACCTCATTGGCGAATTTAAAGCGAGGAGCAGCATTATAACCAATTGTTGCTTTTATGTAAAGTTGTATTTATTATTTTCAGCACACTTTTGTGTCTAGAAAATATTTTGAAAATTGTGCAGCTGCGAGGAAATGTTCTAAAAATAGCGGTGATTTTGTTTACTAAGGATATCATCACTTTAGGTTGTATGACGTTACAACGCATGCTTTTACCACGCATGCTTTTACAACGCAGGTTTTACTACACATACCATTACAACGCATAGCGCTTTGGGGTGCTGGATAGTGAATAGTTTAATTTACTATTCCAACTCCAGTCCCCGTGGACACTAAGGAAGGTGTTGGATAGTAAATTAAATCTATTCCCTATCCTAGAGCGCCCCCCCAGCGCAATGCGTTGTAATGGTTTTCGTTGTAAAACCTGCATTGTAAAAGCACTGCGTTGTAAAAGTTTCGTTGTAAAGGATGTTTCCCTCACTTTATAATATGCTGTCTTTCTGTACCTCGTTAAGAGATCTTTACCATCTGTAGCGGTTTTTTATTTGTGGTTTGCGTTACTGCCTGGCGCGTGAGCCTGCGGTGTTTTTAATAATGGTGCAGTAAAGATTCAGCAGTAGACGGTGCGGTCTGTACGCTGGCCAATGAAGTTATCAGATGTCTGCACAAAATTGGCTTCCAAAAGCCTGTTCTACTCAGCATCTGCTCCTTTTTAATAGATGGAACACAAGCTGTAAACCTAACACCTTACTCCTCGGAAGCCCAAAAACTCTTCTGAGGAATTCCTCAAGGTTCATTGCTTAGACCCACCCTCTTCAACACGTACATGATCTCTCTAGCCAACATCATCCATGCACAAGACATCAACATCCTCTCCTATGGAGATGATGCACCACTCATACTTTCTCTCTTACACACAACACCTAACACAAGAAACACGTTCACATCCTACATTACTAAAGTAACTAATTAGATGAAGTCGCTAATTGAATGAAAGCCACTGTCTCAAGCTCAACACCGGCAAGACAGAAGTAGTGATCTTCAGCAAAAACACCTCACCATGAGACTCTAACTGGTGTCCGGTGAACTCCGACCTAGAACCCCACCCACAACTCATGCCAGGAACCTTGGAATATTCATCAACATCAAACTGGACATGAGCGTGCAAGTCAACGTCATTACTGCATCACGCTTGCACACCTTGAAGATAATGAAGATCTTCAAATAGCTGCAAAGCAACACTAGAAAAACTATCATGCCTTTGTTACCAGCAAATTTAAATACGGGAACACCCTCTACACTGGGATCACCAAGCAACTCACTAGAAGACAACAAACTATCCAGACCTCTGACACAGAATTCACATCACACCACACCTCAGGCAACTGCACTGGCTCCCCATTTACAAACACACTCAATTCAAACTATTCAAGGCTGACACAACTTCGGCCCCACCTACCGGAAGAGTCACATCTCTTTCCACCAACCACCCAGACACCTCCGGTCCACAGGACTCCTACTGGCACACATCCTATGCATACACAGAGCTAGATCAGGAAGACAGGAATACTCTGACATCACTCCTGAAGCATGGAACAACCTTCAGCTCTACATAAGAGCCTTCTCCTCTCTTCTTGAAATCTGTAAGAAGCTGAAGACCTGGCTTTTCAATTAACCAACCAATCATAGTCAGGGTTAGGCGCACAGACCTACCCAGCACTAGCATACCCTCATGGGTGAAATTGCACTTCACAAACACATATAACAAAACATAACAGCTGTACCAATGAGGCCGTATGGTTGTTTGATGGTGTTGTGTGGGTATAAACTGTTGGTGGTGCAGATATATAATATTGTGTGTCTGTGCAATGATTGTGTTTGGTATGGGCATTTGATGGTGCAGGTGTTGAAGAATATTGGTGAGTGCATACAAGTGGCTGTGTGATTGCCTGATTCATATTTGTCACGTATATTGGTGGGAGCGTAGACATACATTATTGGGTGTGCAATCATATATGATTTGGGTGGCTGTATGATGGCAGCTGTGCTACCTTATGGTGGTGAGTAGGCACGTATTATGTATGATGGTGGGCGTGTTGGTATACTCGGTTTGTTGGTGTATGGTGTAGTTTGTGTGAAGGTATAATAACGAGTGTGTTGGCATATGATGTCATGAATGCAGTTTGTTAATTTCTTTCTGACAGGGTGTGTGATTTTGCAAAGACTATGTGCATATATGGGAGCTAGGGTTGACTTAGATAGTGGGGTTGCAACACAAATTGAAGGTAGCACCTAAACTCAGGAATTTCATTACTTTTTATGGCAAAATTATTGTTACACAATAGTGAACCTTAAATCTCTTTCATTTTTAGTATAAGCATTGAATTGCATTGCTTTTTGCCTGTGTGTGGTTGGATATGATCTTGGTTCCGTGGACTCATGAATTGAGATTTACAGTGATGAATGATGGGTGTGTTGGTGGATAATGGTGGGTGTGTTTGTATATGAGGTTGGGTGTACAGGCGTATTATATTGTTTATTGAGTTAATGATGGCAAGTGTGTAGGCTTATGTTGGTAGATATATTGGCCAGCAATGCTTCTTGTATGGAAGTACAATGTTGGGTGTGTTAATGTATGATGGTGGATGTGTTAGTATCAGATATTGGGAACTATGTTCAGGGACAAGTGATATGTGAACTGCTTCTCCATGGCCTGCAGCACTTTTTGGGTCATAGAGGAACAGGTGACCTGGCATCCACTCAGGGCTGGACTGCCGTAGCGGGCACTGGGCATTTCCCCAGTGGGCCGCAAGAGTGGGATCTGGTTTTGGACCCCTGGAGGCCATTTTTGTTACCAAGGGACGGTTTTGCACCATAGCTGCAATATCGGCCTACTGCAACAAAAGCTGCAGCGATGCTTTTAACTAGCACCCATATCCCCAGGGCCGGCCGAGCTGCTTGCCAGGGCAGTTTTTGGCTTCCAGTACGGCTGTGCACCCACTCCTGTGCCATGCCTAGTCCCTGCAAGTCTTATGTGTGCCCTTGCCCTCCTGCAGCCCATCCGTGTGACCCCACTTTCCCTATATGTTTTCTCCAACCCTTGCACCCCCGTATGTGCTGGTTTTCCTAAGTGCAGCTCCTGTGATCTACCGTGCTCTATTCTTAAAGGTCATATTCCTCCAGCTTGTAACATTGGCAGGGGTTTCGCTTCACATAACATTTTGAGCCTGATCTATTGGCTTTGCTATGATTTAAAAAACAAATAGCTCCCAATGGTTGCAAACACCAGAATAGGTTTTTTAACCAAAGTTGAGCCCAATGTTCTTTGTTAATTGGCCTCACATAACTAAAATAGGGAAATATGCGAATGTTCACATACAATTAGTCAAAAAGTAGGAAATTTGCTCTCTTTGCATATTTGTTGTTAGGGATTTGGACATTTCAAGGCAGATCATTAAAGGTTTGTAAGCGTAAGTGAGAGAGTACCCCTGTAGAATGAATTTGCATATTCACAAATGCTTTTATGAATCGGTCCCTATGAGTTAGTTTAGTGTAAAACAACTTGAACTACTAAGTTTTGGAGCCTCAGTCACATGGTAAATCCACATCACAGCACGTGGATTATCACCAGCAAAACGCTGGCTGTAATTGCACAGGTACATAAATGCGAAAGGAGAGCATCACTGTTTTATTGTGCATCATGTCTCATACATTAAACCGGGAAGTAGAATGCCATGGAAACATAATTTCAACTATTGGGCTTCATGCACCCATATATTGAGTGATGTTGGATATTGCACATTGTTTTCAAATTATCATGTTTAATATTTTAACCTGTGTCACACATCAGTAGGTGTGTTTGTCCACTGAAATATTGCACCATTAAGTAGTGATCCACTCCTTGTTAAGGGTTTGTTCCTGGGTCTTCAAGCTCACGTGAAGATCGCCTGTGTCCTTTTTTTTTAACATGTATATGTCCCAAATGTAGTGCTTTACAAAACGCAAAACACAGTAGCGCAGTCACTCAACAAATACACATGGTAGTGCAGTCGTGCAATAGAGATTAGTTGACCGCAAATCGCTCATTTTACTAGGAATAGACGAATAGATATTAGATGAAATATAGTTTTACTAATACATCAGTATACAATACCCCAAAGCCACAATGAAAATGTGAAAGCTTGTGACTGTCTTCATCTGTCATTTCCACCTGCAACAAACTATAAATTCACTCTGTGACGTGCAGCTACCAGCACTGACTAGACTGGCAGGCTGCGATTAAGCAAGGGTTCTTCTCTGTATGTGCTCTTCAATTTTGTTGCATTCCCAGCAACTTATTTGTTGTATTTGGGAGTTAAGGATTTGTTAGGATGATTATCTCAAATCCACAGGACCCATCTTTCCAGTACTGAGCATTTCTGTAACAAATCAGGTAATTCTACAACTTGTTATGAGACTACGGTAATTTGCATCAGGCATAGTCTGTCAACATGTTGTCCTGAAAAAACATCGAGCATTTTGGCAAACCTACCCAGGGAACATAAAGTGCAATAGGCCTGTAACTGACCAATATTTTGCAAGTCTGGTGTTGGACCTGGCCCTTTTCGCAGAGTCTCTCCCAGATGTTTGACTTCTTTTGCTGAACCTGCTTTTGTTGGCATTAGGATTCTGTGCCCATTGTGCCTGCTAACCAGTGATAAATTGCTTGTGCTCTCTCTCTAACAAGGAAACCATTGGCATCTGCCTGATTGGTACATTTAATTTACTTGTATGATCCTAGAATATGGTACTACATTTATCCAGGGCCTGTCAATTAAATGCCACTTGAGGACTTGCAGCATTCATTGTGCCAGCCACTAAATGAGCCTTTTGAAACATGTCTCAGGCCTGCCACTGCAGTCTGTAATGCAGTTTTAAAATTTTGATTCAAATTGGAAAAATATTTTGCCAGCCCTAAACCTTCCTTCTTAATACTTATATGTTACCCCTAAGGTATACCTTAAAAGCCAACAGAGAAGGATGTATGGTATTTAAAAAGTAGGACACATGGGGTTACATGTTACATGTCCTGGCAGTGAACAACTCCTAAAACCATTTTTCACTACTACTAGGCCCATCTACTTTAACCTTAAGTTCCCTTATTACATATATTAAGTGTTATCTTTGGATTGGGAGCAGATCGAGATGTCATGTTTAGATTGAAATGAATTGTAATTTAAAATCCTCTTTAATAAAAAAGGTACATTTTAAGTCAAAATTCTTGAAATGCCACTTTTGAGAAAGTTGGTGTTTTCTTGCCCATAAATTTGTGCCATCTACCAGTGTCCTGAGTCACATGACTGTTAATGGCTCTGCCATTCGCATGTGTGTGTTCTTTTCAGACAGCGACACAAAGTTCAAGTTCAAGTTCGGGCATTTATATAGCGCACTACTCACCCAGAGGGTCTCAAGGCGCTTGGGAAGGGGTTGGAAAATGAAGGGGTTAATTATTTGTCGAATAGCCAGGTTTTAAGTTCTTTTCTGAAGGAGATGTGGTTTTGAGTAAGGCGGAGGTGGGTGGGGAGAGAGTTCCAGGTCTTGGCCGCCAGGAAGGAGAAGGATCTTCCTCACATGGTGGATTTTCGGATGCGCGGGACTGCGGCGAGGGCTTGATTGGACGATCTTAGTTGGCGGGTGGGTTTGTAGAAGGACAGTCGAGTGTTGAGGCATTCGTGTCCTAGATTGTAGAGGGCCTTGTGTGTGTGGGTGAGAAGACGGAATGTAATTCTTTTGTTGATGGGAAGCCAGTGGAGGTCTTTTAGGTGTCCGGTGATGTGATCTTGGCGAGGGATGTCCAATATGAGTCGCGCTGATGCGTTTTGGATGCGTTGGAGTTTTTTCTGTAATTTTGCTGTGATTCCGGCGTATAGTGTGTTACCATAATCCAGTCGACTCGTGACCAGTGCGTGGGTGACAGTCTTTCTTGTCTCGAGGGGGATCAAGCGGAAGATCTTTTTGAGAATGCGAAAAACATTGAAGCAGGAGGATGAGACTGCGTTGACTTGTCTGGACATCGAGAGAGAGGAGTCTAGGATGAAGCCAAGGTTACGTGCATGGTCTGTGGGTGTGGGTGCTGTGCCCAGAGCGGAAGGCCACCAAGAGTCGTCCCAGGCAGATGGGGAGGATCCTAGGATGAGCACCTCTGTTTTGTCTGAGTTGAGTTTTAGGCGGCTATGTTTCATCCATTCTGCTACTTCTTTCATGCCTTCTTGAAGATTGGTTTTGGCGGTGTTGGGGTCTTTTGTGAGCGAAAGGATTAATTGGGTGTCATCGGCATAAGAGATGGTGTTGAGGTTGTGTTGGCATGCGATGGATGCGAGTGGGCTCATGTAAACGTTGAAGAGGGTGGGACTGAGTGATGATCCTTGTGGTACTCCGCAGATGACTTCAGTGGCCTCTGAGATGAATGGGGGAAGTCGGACTCTCTGAGTTCTCCCAGCTAGGAACGAGGTGATCCAGTCCAAGGCTTTTCCTTGTATGCCGATGTTGCCAAGGCGTTGTGTGAGGGTGCTGTGGCAGACTGTGTCGAAAGCGGCGGAGAGGTCGAGTAGAATGAGGGCCACTGTTTCTCCGTTATCCAGTAAAGTTCGGATGTCGTCTGTTGCTGCAATGAGGGCGGTTTCGGTGCTGTGTTTGGCTCGGAATCCGGACTGAGAGGGATCGAGGGAGTTGTTGGATTCAAGGAAGGCGGCGAGCTGGCTGTTGACGGCTTTCTCAATGACTTTGGCCGGGAATGGGAGGAGGGAGATGGGTCGGTAGTTTTTAAGTTCAGAGGGGTCTGCTGTGGGTTTCTTCAAAAGGGCGCTGAGTTCGGCGTGTTTCCAGCTTTCTGGGAAGGTGGCAGAGTTGAACGAGCAGTTGATGACATCCCGGAGATGGGGAGCGATGATGGAGTCGGCTTTGTTGAAGATGTGGTGGGGGCAAGGGTCGGTTGGCGAGCCAGAGTGGATTGAGTTCATTAGGCGGATGGTGTCTTCAGTGGTGATTGGGTTCCAGGCGCTTAAGTTGTTAATAGGCGGAGTAGGATCTGAGGTGGGTGGGGAGGGTTGATCCCTGGGAGTATTCTCGAAGCTGTTGTGGATGTCGGCAATTTTGTTGTAGAAGAAGGAGGATAATGCATCGCAGAGGTCTTGGGAGGGAGTGATGTCGTTGGATGCTGCGGTGGGGTTGGTGAATTCTTTGACGATGTTGAAAAGTTCTTTGCTGTTATGAGTGTTGTTGTCGAGATGATCCTTTAAAGCTGATTTCTTGGCGCATCGAATCAGTTGGTGGTGTTTGCGGGTGGCTGCCTTAAGGGTGGCCATGTTGACGGTGGTTGGGTTTTTTCTCCATGTTTTCTCCAGGGTGCGGCATAGCTTCTTGGATTTTTTAAGGTCATCATTGAACCAGGGAGCCTTTTTGCTGGCTGATTTGATCTGGTGCTTTTTTACGGGTGCTAATTCGTCAGCACTGTGGGTGATCCATTGCTTGAGATGGGTGGCTGCTTGGTTTGGGTCCAGTGAGAGGGTGGGAGGGTTTTGGTTGAGAGATGTGAGTAGTTGGTCGGAGGTGATTTTGTTCCAGTATCTCGGGGGAATAGGTTGTGGGCGGTTGTGGGTCAGGGTGGTTTTGTAGCTAAAGTGAACACAGCTGTGGTCCGTCCAATGGAGAGCTGTGGTGCGGTCGAAGGAGATGTGCTTGCTGGAGGTGAAGATAGGGTCGGGTGTGTGTCCGGCTACGTGGGTGGGGGTGTCAACAAGTTGTTTGAGTCCGAGATTGGCTAGGTTGTCCAGAAGGGTGGAGGTGTTGCTGTCGAGTTTGTTTTCAAGGTGGTAGTTGAGGTCTCCTAATAGAATGTAGTTCTCGGAGGCGAGGGCATGTGGGCTGACGAAGTCCGTGATGTCAATGCTGAATTGAGTGTGGGTACCTGGAGGTCTGTAAATGAGAGAGCCTCTAAGTGTGGCCCTAGGGTCAGTATGGATCTGAAAATGTAGATGTTCTGCGTTTGCAAGATTATCGTCGGAGCTGGTCGTGATTTTGATGGTGTTCCTGTGGATGATGGCGATGCCTCCTCCTGTTTGATTGATGCGGTCTTTTCGGATAATCTTGTAAGCGTCCGGTATGGCTATGGCGATGTCGGGTGCTGATGATGTGTTCATCCATGTTTCTGTAAGGAAGGCAATGTCCGGTGACGCAGTGTCGAGTAGGTCCCAGAGTTCAATTGCGTGTCTGTGGACCGAGCGGGTGTTCAGCAGGATGCACTTCAGGCGGTTAGAGTCGGTGCTGGTTATGGAGGAAGTGGATTTGCTGAGGGTCCTGAAGCAGTTGAACTTGCAGGAGATGCAGGCGAATGGGCCGTGGGTACGTCCTGGGATGGCTTTGCAGCATTGTGGTGTGCGTCCGGGGTTGAGGGCGAGGAGAGTTGTGGCATCATATGTGACTCTAGAGGGTTGGGTGTCCTGGGGACCAGGGGGTCTGGTGCTGGACGCGGTCCAGGCGCGGACGAGCGTAGACGGGCTTACCTTTGGCGCACCTTCGGCGCGCATGGGGCGCGACCGCTGCGCGTGAACGCTGCGCGCAAAAGCATCTGTCATATATGGATAGTGGAGGGGGAGGGGCGAGGGAGGGTCAGCAGGGAGGCGGGGTGGAGATCAGGGGAAGGAGGCAGGGCAACAACAAACAAAATGGCAGCAGCAAGCAGGCAAACTTAAAACAACACTGGGGCACAATGGAGGTGAGCGTGATGAGAGTGATGTCAAAGGCGGAGGCGCAAATTCAATATGCAATAGCAGGCACTAATATTATTTCAGGCAGCACGGTGCAGGAACTGCTATCGCACAAGCGCACTTTGGATGCTTGAAGCTGTTAATGGTCTCGGCGGATTTCAACAAAAATGCTCGGCGGTCGGGGCAGTCTAGCGCTACGCACAAACTAGGCGCTTCTTAAACAGTGCAGGCTCAAGCAGAGTGAGAGCTACGATCTCAGCGTTAACGATACCAGATCCAGGAGGCTGGGAGCGTGGAGCGGCCGCTTCTGCTGAAAGGGGACTAAGCAGACATCACTGATGACATCACTGATGACATCTCAAATGACATCACTGATGACATCTCAAATTACATCACTGATGACATCACTGATGACATAATCCAGTGACTGTGTGTTTCTGTAAAGTTTAAATATGTTTGATTTATTGAAGAATGAGTGGATGTATAAGTGTCTGGATGAAGGATTTAGTAGGTGCGTGACTGACTGTATGAGTGAGTGAATAAATGTGTCGTACTAAATGCATGGGTTAGTGACTAAACTGTCTGAATATGTGCATCAGTATGTCTGTAGTGATGTAAACTGCTGCATGTGTTGATCATTAGCTATACGAGAGGTTATATGTGTTATTGATTGGTTGCCCGAGTATTTGTATGGGAGATTGAGTTTGTGTGGGGGTGGCTGGGAGGTGTGTGACTCTGTGCATAGATGTGTGAGCAGTTGATTCACTAGGTGTATGAGCTCAAGAGTGCATGTGGAAACAGCTACATGGGCGGTTGACTGTGTGCATGAGTGTATTGATGAGTGAATGGATATCTCAATGCTACATGTCATAGTAAGTACATATGTAAAACACAGTACATGTGAGAGTTGGCATATATAAGTAACTGTGCATGAGAGCCACTGAATGTGTGAGTGGCTGTATGGATCATTGTGAACTTGTATCAGGGATTGTATAAGAGAGTAAATATGTGTTAGTATATGTTTGAATAAGTAATGTGTATATCTGTATAGTTGAGGGAATGGAGGTGAGATGGTTTCTTTGCATGACTGACTAGGTGGGTGAGTAACTCCATGGATGAGTGACAGTGTGTGAGTGTCTGTATACACTGAGTGTATCTAAGGTTATATTAGAGTCTGAAGAGGTTTATCGTATTAGCACAAGAATGATGTCAAATGAGATGTCATCAGTGATGTCATCAGTGATGTCATTTGAGATGTCATCAGTGATGTCATCAGTGATGTCACTGACCATGTCATGAATGATGTAATATGTGACATCATCAGCAGTGGATTGCGGGTGCGCGATATATAGTTAGTGCAACTAACTATGTATGGAATTTCAATGGTTTTGTGTGAGTAAAATAAGGTTTTTTAAATGCTAATTCCTAACTATATATGGTCTATAACCTATGGTTTTTTCAGTGAATTTTCAAGGTTTTTTAAATGCTAATTCCTAACTATATATGGTCTCTAACCTATGGTTTTTTCAGTGAATTTCAATGGTTTTTTAATAGCAAATATCATAAGCTGTCGAATGTCAAGTACATGGTAAGTAAAAACATTTTCGTGTTTATGCACACTGATCTGCTTTGAATGCTGCCCCCCCCCCTCCCCCTCATTTCTATTAGGAGTACTCTCTCTTTGCAGATAGTGAAGGGTAGTTAACGCAGGCCTTTGCCCCCGTTGTAATCCGTCGTGCCTGCTTCTCTCTCCATTTGATTGATTGTTATCCAAGCATTTACTATTTTAGAATTAGTTCTCTTTGGTTCATTCTCTATTTACAAACAAGCACAGAGACGCAATACTCTGTTTAGTCTTTGCAGATAGTGAACAATCGTGTAAAAAAACAAAAGGAATCGAGCAAAATCAGTAGGCCACTAATGGGATCTCTTTTTGACCTCGCTAAAATAGAAACATTAGGAACAACCCCTCATGAGAAATACGAAACTAGTGAGATGAACTGAGCTCCACACCATGATGGCTGCAAGACAGCTCGGCTCCGCCACCCACTCCGCCCAAAATAACGATAAACTCTATGCAAATATTACAAATATATACAACACACCAGCAAAGTAACAGGGTAAAACATTTTATTAAATAACTATTTACATAACTATTTTATACTTTTTGTTGCCCGATCCGGCTAGCTCAATCGATCGAGCATGAAACTCATGCACTCTGATAGTTCAAAGTTTTGAGGAGTGCTTGTAACACTGTCTGAAGCTTATTTGCACACGCTACAGCTTCACTATTCTCAATGTAAGTGGGGGCTGTTTGAGGACGTGACTGCATTTGAAAACAATGTGATGCGGTGCCACCCTGAACCGCTTGACGGAGGCCCCCGAGGGACGGTGTGATGGCGTGGACTCGGAGGGGGCGCTTGGCTCCGGCCCCCTCCCCAAGTCGTGTTGCCCTGGTGTGGCCTGAGATCGCCCCCGACATAGGTGGCCGGCTCCCGCGGTCAAGCGGAACTTTTTGCCTTTTGGTGACTCTTCCATTCTTGACCTTGTCCCACAATCCGTTTCACCTAAAGACACGCTGTAGTGGGGCACCCCTTTACCGTTTCAGTTGCCATTCCGCCCGCTTTTGCTACACTGTGCCTCTTCCGCTATTCAGCTGTTTACCGCCCGCTCTTTCGACTACAGCGTCTCGCTCACCATGTACTTGAGTTGCTCCCGCTCTTGCGGTGCAGCGAAAGGCGGCTGCCACAGGACTCTCAAAATGGCGGCCGGCTCTTCAGATTTGGGCGTGGTCCACTAAAATGGCCCTGCAACTCCTTGGAACTCGGACGCTTGTCTGCTAGAGCTTGGGCTCCATTCTCGAAAGCGTCCCCTCAGCCTTGAAGATTCTACAAAAGTCTTGGGGGCCCCCGACTCCCGCAGGCTTCTGGTGGGGAGCGGCTGCCATGATTGCTCGTGGAATGGCCACGACGGAGCTACGAGATGGTGGTGCTCTCATGCTGACGCCAGCTTCAGTCTGAAACATCCAGAAACACTGTAGACTACCAATTCGATCAGTTCCGGTAGCGCCCCAACGTGACCCGGTAGAGAAGAACTTGCCCTCCCCTCTTTGACTGATGGTTCTTGTTGCCTGTCACTTCTGTTGTCATTTAACAGAACTATTTAGCCTGCTGAAAGGGGTTGTGTTCCAACCGCTGGTTGGTGGAGACATTTTGACTATATTCTGGACCTGCGTTGTCGCGTAATGCGTCATATGACGCGCCGCGTTAGCGCATCCGGAAGTGCTCCGGTGCGCGAAGCGCAGCTTCCCGGAAGCGATCCGGGGCGCGGCGCGCAGCGCGTAACGTAAGCATAACAGGTCATGTGACTTGTTAATAAAACTTTTCACTGGTTCATTTTACTTTTCTTATTCTAATGATGAAAGGCTTGGTCATATGACCTAAAAATTACGCTTTTTATTACTTTCGAACATTATTTTTTCTTAAACATATGTTATAATGTTCCAGGCTAATGTACTTTCCCGGAAAATGTACAACTGTCCTGCAAGTAAAATATATTCCTTTTTCGAGAAAAAGGGCGTTTCTTCGTCCCATGACGGAGCCGTTGAGCAAAAGAGGCTCGGCCTGCTGTCTTAGTCGCCGATACGCCTGAATATCAGATTCTTATCGATCACTTTATGTTGCAGGAGTAGAAAACACAACAGCCCTTGACCATTTATCTTTACTGCGTTCCTGCGTATTATACCTTTTACCCTTCATGTAATTGGACTGCTTTATTTCACTTGCCTTTTACTGATTCTAAAACAGTGACTATTATTAAAAACTTTACCAATGTAAATACTACTACCATGTTTTCTTTTAAAAACCTTTATTGTGAAAATGTCAGTATACAAATACGGGCCTATAACCACGATGGCCGGCCACGGAGCAAACTGTAATCGTATATGATGAGTAGACATTTACACTGTAGAGGAACGTAACGGGCGGGCCATTAGGTTGCAAGAACTAAGGTGTCTAACAGTTGCGGAATAGGTGGACGTACATTTTATAATTAAAATACGACAGGGCCAGTTACAATAAAATTATCTAGATATACATTTGCGGGCAAGTACCATGGGTGACGTTAATTCGAACTTTCAATAGTACAGTAATCAATAACACATCAGAACTTAATATCAATAGGGATGTCGAAATATTCAATCAATTCTCGTCCCCGCCCGCCATGTGCTTCAAAACTGCATACGTATCTCGTGATATCAAGGTTCTGCAACCAGTACACAACAAGGAGTTACGAGTCCCATTTATTCCGGCGCCATTTTGGGCGAGGACGGGCAGGTCCAGGATATAGTCAAAATGTCTCCACCAACCATCGACTATGATGATGTTCATATGCTGTATTTATTAGAGTAACACTCATCTGTCCACATGAAATTAATTTGCCACAATCTAAACATGTCATTTTAATCTTTCCAAAGTTCTTCTAAATATTTGGGACCGTTTCCCTTGCCTCTGATGCTGTCAGTGCCACTTCTTTGGTGAATGTACTGGCAGGTCGGGGGTTCTCCTCCAAATCTCTCTTTTGTGCAGCACTATAATTAATCGGTGCCACCTCTCCATATGACGATGCATGGTATAGTTACCATAACTATATTTTTTTCCGGTTCCTCTGGAGAGTACATCGTGGCAGATGAGGCAGGTAACGTACCAGGCATTTACCTTTTTTGTATGTAGAGGAAAGGAAAAAAAATTCGCGCGTCAGAGTTCTAAGGTGTCCCAGGGCCATTTTAGTGGACCAGGCCCAAATCCAAAGAACAGGCCGCCATTTTGAGAGTCCTGTTGCAGCCGCCTGTCGCTGTAGCATCAAGAGCGGCCGAAACTCAGCTGAATGGCAACTTAAACGGTAAAGGGGCACCTCACTACAGCAGACGAGCCTCCACCTGGGGAGGCCCGTTCACGCCGCCTCCCCTCCCCCTTCGGGCACCCCACGCCGTTATTCGGAGCAGCATTGTAGGATGGCCACACCAGTGCGGCAACTTGCTAGACACCACCTCGGTGCCAACCGAATCTCAGCGCCTTGTGGTGTCTTCCATTCCGAAAACATTGTTGTGCTGCCTTTGGCCTATTCGCCGCAAGTGCGCACGCAACTCAGCTGCATAGCGAGTGAAACACCAAGGGGCGCCCCACTGCAGCCGAGGAACCTTCATCTTGGGGGCGACGCACAGCATCACATTGCTTTCCAATGCAGTCAGATCCTCAAACAACCCCCACTGACTGACGCGAACTCACAGGCCAACGGAGCGCCCCACGCCGACTTTCGGCGCAGCATTGTAGGATGGCCACACCAGTGCGGCAACTTGCTGGACCCCACCTCGGTGCCATCCGGATCTTGGCGCGTTGCGCTGCCTTTGGCCCTATTCGCACATCGGTCCGCTACTGATGCCACCTCACAGGCCAACGGGGCGCCCCACGCCGACTTTCGGCGCAGCATTGTAGGATGGCCACACCAGTGCGGCAACTTGCTGGACACCACCTCGGTGCCATCCGGATTTTGGCGCGTTCTGCTGCCTTCGGCCTATTCGCACATCGGTCCGCTACTGACGCCGCCTCACAGGCCAACGGGGCACCCCACGCCGACTTTCGGCGCAGCATTGTAGGATGGCCACACCAGTGCGGCAACTTGCTGGACCCCACCTCGGTGCCATCCGGATCTTGGCGCGTTGTGCTGCCTTCGGCCTATTCGCACATCGGTCCGCTACTGACGCCGCCTCACAGGCCAACGGGGCACCCCACGCCGACTTTCGGCGCAGCGTTGTAGGATGGCCACACCAGTGCGGCAACTTGCTGGACCCCACCTTGGTGCCATCCGGATCTTGGCGCGTTGTGCTGCCTTCGGCCTATTCGCACATCGGTCGGCTACTGACGCGAACTCACAGGCCAACGGGGCGCCCCACACCGACTTTCGGCGCAGCATTGTAGGATGGCCACACCAGTGCGGCAACTTGCTGGACCCCACCTCGGTGCCATCCGGATCTTGGCGCGTTCTGCTGCCTTCGGTCTATTCGCACATCGGTCCGCTACTGACGCCGCCTCACGTGCCAATGGATTTTCTACGCTTTTTATACCCTATGCCGCATAACAGGTCATGTGACTTGTTTATAAAACTTTTCATTGGTTCATTTTACTTTTGGTTTCCTAATGATGGAAGGCTTGATCATATGACCTAAAAATAACACTTTTCATTGGATGAAAACTTTTTTTTTTCCCAAACGATGAAAGCCCCACCTTGTTTCTGGATGTTTCAGACTGAAGCTGGCGTCAGCATGAAAGCACCACCATCTCGTGGCTCCGTCGTGGTCATTCCACGAGCAATCATGGCAGCCGCTCCCCACCGGAAGCCTGCAGGAGTCGGAGGCCCCCAAGACTTTTGTAGAATCCTCAAGGCTGAGGGGACGCTTTCGAGAATGGGGTCCAAGACCTAGCAGACAAGCGTCCGATTTCCAAGGTGTCCCAGGGCCATTTCAGTGGACCAGGCCCAAAAAGGAAAGAGCCTGCCGCCATTTTGAGAGTCCTGTGGCAGCCGCCTATCGCTGCACCGCAAGAGTGGGCGCAACTCAGCTGAATGGCGGATTTTGGCACAGTGTACCAAAAGCGGGCGGAATGGCAACTGAAACGGTAAAGGGGCGCCCCACTACAGCAGACGAGCCTCCACCTGGGGAGGCCCGTTCACGCCGCCTCACCCCCCCCCCGGGGCGCCCCACGCCGTGCCCAAAAAGGAAAGAGCCTGCCGCCATTTTGAGAGTCCTGTGGCAGCCGCCTATCGCTGCACCGCAAGAGTGGGCGCAACTCAGCTGAATGGTGGATTTTGGCACAGTGTACCAAAAGCGGGCGGAATGGCAACTGAAACGGTAAAGGGGCGCCCCACTACAGCAGACGAGCCTCCACCTGGGGAGGCCCGTTCACGCCGCCTCCCCCCTCTGCCCCCCCCGGGGCGCCCCACGCCGTTATTCGGAGCAGCATTGTAGGATACCAAAACCAGTGCGGCAACTTACTTGACATCACCTGGGTGCCATCCACATCTCAGCGCGTTCTGCTGCCTTGGGACTATTCGCACAACAGACCGCTACTGACGAGCCACCCCCCGGGACGCCCCACGCCGTTATTCGGAGCAGCATTGTAGGATACCCAAAACCAGTGCGGCACCCAGGCAACATCACCTGGGTGCCATCCAGAACTCAGCACGTTGTGCTGCCTTGGAACTATTCGCACAAAACACAGCTACTGACCATTGTTGCTTCTTTTTTCCTAAAAATGTTTAAATGTTTTTACTGTTTTTGTTGCATTGTATATATTTATAAGTTATTAAAGTTTTATAATCCTACTACTTTGTTGGAGTGCTATATATTTTTAATGTGAAACATAATTGTAAAAACTTTGATGTACAAAGAGGCATCCCTGGAATCTTCCGCTTCAGGCTCGGTCCCCTCCCCAATCACAATACAGGATGATTTTCAGATAGTAGGAACGCGTGTGGTGTGACGGATCTCATCGGGTGGGGGCCTTGATCTACTGTAACTCCTTTGAAGAGGGGTGATTCTTTACAGCTGGGGCCATAAACTACATCTGCAGGGCTACCTGATAGCCTGGGACCGGCCTGGACAATCGGACACAGAGGAAGAGGAGTGTCAGAGGGTGCGGTAGTGAATAGGGCGAAAGGGAGGTGTCAGGCGGGCACAGGGTGTGATTCTCAGGGAAGAGCAGCGCAGATGGGGGGAGGTTTATTGCCCATGCATAAGACAGAGAGCGGGGGTGACCAGTGCCTGGGGGAGATGCTTGCGAGGGTGGGGAGCCATGCTAAGGATCAACAGCGTGCAGAGAGTGGGTCTGGTCAAGGCATCTAAAATGGCTGCCGTGCACGACAAAAGTGTGGCATTTGAAAAAAGGCAAGATGGCGCAGACAATGTTTATCAACACTTCCTGATTTCCTTCGAATCGAACGTTAACAGACGTTATCTCTCCCACACTACCGGTCCCCCTGGGCTTAAACGTCGAGATGGTAGGGACTGCATCCCGTGGACATAGGCCGAGACGTCACTCAGCAGAAAAAAAAGAAAAAAAAAAGTCTATAAACATCAATAAGTTAAAAGTCAATCATTCTTGTTTCCTTGTAGTACGCTCCCCAGTCCGCTTCCCGTTACGCGAACCGGGCGCACCCCACCAAAAAAAAAGGTTTTTTTTTTTTTTGCCCCGCGGAGCCCTTTTAAAGCCTCCACATCAAACCTAGGGGGTCAGGGAGGATCTACTATGCCCCCTTATGGTCATTTGCCCCTTCGCTTTGGCCTCCTCTTGTCTCTCGATCCTACCGAGAGACAAGATGGCAGCCGCTCCGTACTGTTTGGAATGTTTACAGACACCGGAGAGCCAATCAGCTTCGCTTCGCAAAGCTCCGTAACGCGAAAAGTACGTGAAACGGAGCGCTACCCGGGACGCTGTCACAGATATATATCTTTTTTTGAACGTTAATTTCTCAAAATCCACTGCAGCACATATATTGAGACCCAGCAAAGGCACATCGGGCTACCGGTCCCTACAATTTTGCCAAGTTTCATGCAAATCCATTCAGCCGTTCGATTTATATATTTTTTTTTTGCCCCGCGGGGCCCTTTTAAAACCTCCACATCAAACCTAGGGGATCAGGGAGGATCTACTATGCCCCCTTATTGTCATTTGCCCCTTCGCTTTGGCCTCCTCTTGTCTCTCGATCCTACCGAGAGACAAGATGGCGGCCGCTACGGACTGTTTGGAATGTTTACAGACGCCGGAGAACCAATCAGCTTCGCTTCGCAAAGCTCCGTAACGCGAAAAGTACGCGAAGCGGAGCGCTGCCCGGAGCGCTGTTACAGATATATATCTTTTTTTGAACGTTAATTTCTCAAAATCCACTGGAGCACATATATTGAGACCTAGCAAAGGCACATCGGGCTACCAGTCCCTACAATTTTGCCAAGTTTCGTGCAAATCCATTCAGCCGTTCGGGCTAAAAGTGAGGCGCAACAATATTTTCTGAATAGAAGACACCACAAGGCGCTGAGATGCCAAGATCCGGATGGCACCGAGGTGGTGTCTAGCAAGTTGTCGCACTGGTGTGGCCATCCTACAATGCTGAAAGTCGGCGTGGGGCGCCCCGTTGGCCTGTGAGATGGCGGCAGTAGCGGACTGATGTGCGAATGGGGCCAAAGGCAGCGCAACAATATTTTCTGAATAGAAGACACCACAAGGCGCTGAGATGCCAAGATCCGGATGGTACCGAGGTGGTGTCTAGCAAGTTGCCGCACTGGTGTGGCCATCCTACAATGCTGAAAGTCGGCGTGGGGCGCCCCGTTGGCCTGTGAGATGGCGTCAGTAGCGGACCGATGTGCGAATGGAGCCAAAGGCAGCGCAACAATATTTTCGGAATAGAAGACACCACAAGGCGCTGAGATTCGGTTAGCACCGAGGTGGTGTCTAGCAAGCTATGCAGCTGAGTTGCGTGCGCACTTGCGGCGAATAGGTCGAAGGCAGCACAACAATGTTTTCTGAATAGAAGACACCACAAGGTGGTGAGATTCGGTAGGCACCGAGGTGGTGTCTAGCAAGTTGCCGTACTGGTGTGGCCATCCTACAATCCTGCTCCGAATAACGGCGTGGGGTGCCCGAAGGGGGGATGGGGGGGAGGCGGCGTGAACGGGCCTTCCTAGGTGGAGGCTCGTCTGCTGTAGTGGGGCGCCCCTTTACCGTTTCAGTTGCCATTCAGCTGAGTTTCGGCCGCTCTTGATGCTACAGCGACAGGCGGCTGCAACAGGACTCTCAAAATGGTGGCCTGTTCTTTGGATTTGGGCCTGGTCCACTAAAATGGCCCTGGGACACCTTAGAACTCGGACGCTCGAATTTTTTTTCCTTTCCTCTACATGCAAAAAAAGGTAAATGCCCGGTACGTTACACGCTTCATCTGCCACGATGTACTCTCCAGAGGAACCGAAAAAAAATATAGTTATGGTAACTATACCATGCATCGTCATATGGAGAGGTGGCACCGATTAATTATAGTGCTGCATAAAAGAGAGATTTGGAGGAGAACCCCCGACCTGCCAGTACATTCATCAAAGAAGTGGCACTGACAGCATCAGAGGCAAGGGAAACGGTCCCAAATATTTAGAAGAACTTTGGAAAGATTAAAATGACATGTTTAGATTGTGGCAAATTAATTTCATGTGGACAGATGAGTGTTACTCTAATAAGTACAGTATATGAACATCATCATAGTCGATGGTTGGTAGAGACATTTTGACTATATCCTGGACCTGCCCGTCCTCGCACAAAATGGCGCCGGAATAAATGGGACTCGTAACTCCTTGTTGTGTACTGGTTGCACAACCTTGATATCACGAGATACGTATGCAGTTTTGAAGCACATGGCGGGCGGGGACGAGAATAGATTGAATATTTCGATATCCCTATTGATATTAAGTTCTGATGTGTTATTGATTACTGTACTATTGAAAGTTCGAATTAACGTCACCCATGGTACTTGCCCGCAAATGTATATCTAGATAATTTTATTGTAACTGGCCCTGTCGTATTTTAATTATAAAATGTACGTCCACCGATTCCGCAACTGTTAGACACTTTAGTTCTTGCAACTTAATGGCCGGCCCGTTACGTTCCTCTACAGTGTAAATGTCTACTCATCATATACGATTATAGTTTGCTCCGTGGCCGGCCCACATGGTTATAGGCCCGTATTTGTATAATGACATTTTCACAATAAAGGTTTTTAAAAGAAAACATGGTAGTAGTATATACATTGATAAAGTTTTTAATAATAGTCACTGTTTTAGAATCAGTAAAAGGCAAGTGAAATAAAGCAGTCCAATTACATGAAGGGTAAAAGGTATAATACGCAGGAACGCAGTAAAGATAAATGGTCAAGGGCTGTTGTGTTTTCTACTCCTGCAACATAAAGTGATCGATAAGAATCTCATATTCACGCGTATCGGCGACTAAGACAGCAGGCCGACCCTCTTTTGCTCAACGGCTCCGTCATGGGACGAAGAAACGCCCTTTTTCTCGAAAAAGGAATATATTTTACTTGCAGGACAGTTGTAAATTTTCCGGGAAAGTACATTAGCCTGGAACATTATAACATATATTTAAGAAAAAATAATGTTCGAAAGTAATAAAAAGCGTAATTTTTAGGTCATATGACCAAGCCTTTCATCATTAGAATAAGAAAAGTAAAATGAACCAATGAAAAGTTTTATTAACAAGTCACATGACCTGTTATGCTTACGTTACGCGCTGCGCGTCGCGCCCCGGATCACTTCCGGATGCGCTAACGCGGCGCGTCATATGACGCATTACGCGACAACGCAGGTCCAGAATATAGTCAAAATGTCTCCACCAACCAGCGGTCGGAACACAACCCGTTTCAGCAGGCTAAATAGTTCTGTTAAATGACAACAGAAGGGACAGGCAACAAGAACCATCAGTCAAAGAGGGGAGGGCTAGTTCTTCTCTACCGGGTCACGTTGGGGCGCTACCGGAACTGATCGAATTGGTAGTCTACAGTGTTTCTGGATGTTTCAGACTGAAGCTGGCGTTAGCATGAGAGCACCACCATTTCGTAGCTCCGTCGTGGCCATTCCACGAGCAATAATGCTAGCCGCTCCCCACCAGAAGCCTGCGGGAGTCGGGGGCCCCCAAGACTTTTGTAGAATCTTCAAGGCTGAGGGGACGCTTTCGAGAATGGAGCCCAATCTCTAGCAGACAAGCGTCCGAGTTCCAAGGTGTCGCAGGGCAATTTTAGTTGACCACGCCCAAATCTGAAGAGCCGGCCACCAGCACTGTGGCAGCCGGCTATCGCTGCACCGCAAGAGCGGGAGCAACTCAACTACATGGTGAGCGAGACGCTGTAGTCGAAAGAGCGGGCGGTAAACAGCTGAATAGCGGAAGAGGCACAGTGTAGCAAAAGCGGGTGGAATGGAAACTGAAATGGTAAAGGGGCGCCCCACTACAGCGTGTCTTTAGGTGAAACGGATTGTGGGACAAGGTCAAGAATGGAAGAGTTACCAAAAGGCAAAAAGTTCCGCTTGATCCCGGGAGCCGGCCTCCTATGTCGGGGGCGATCTCAGGCCATACCAGGAGAACACGACTTGGGGAGGGAGCCGGAGCCAAGCGCCCCCTCCGAGTCCGCGCCATCACACCGTCCCTCGGGGGCCTCCGTCAAGCGGTTCAGGGTGGCACCGCATTACATTGTTCACAAATGCAGTCACGTCCTCAAACAGCCCCCACTTTACTTTGAGAATAGTGAAGCTGAAGCAAGTGCAAATAGGCTTCGGACAGTGTTACAAGCACTCCTCAAAACTTTGAACCATCAGAGTGCATGAGTTTCATGCTCGATCGATTGAGCTAGCCGGATCGGGCAACAAAAAGTATAAAATAGTTATGTAAATAGTTGTTTAATAAAATGTTTTACCCTGTTACTTTGCTGGTGTGTTGTATATATTTGTAATATTTGCATAGAGTTTATCGTTATTTTGGGCGGGGTGGGTGGTGGAGCCGAGCTGTATTGCAGCCATCATGGTGTGGAGTTTAGTTCATCTCAATAGTTTCGTGTTTGTCATGAGGGGTTGTTCCTAATGTTTCTATTGTAGCGAGGTCAAAAAGAGATCCCATTAGTGGCCTACTGATTTTGCTCGATTCCTTTTGTTTTTTTACACGATTTTTCGCTATCTGCAAAGACTAAACAGAGTATTGCGACTCTGTGCTTGTTTGTAAATAGAGAATGAACCAAAGAGAACCAATTCTAAAACAGTAAATGCTTGGATAACAATCAATCAAATGGAGAGAGAAGCAGGCACGACGGATTACAACGGGGGCAAAGGCCTGCGTTAACTACCCTTCACTATCTGCAAAGAGAGAGTACTCCTAATAGAAATGAGGGGGAGGGGGGGCAGCATTCAAAGCAGATCAGTGTGCATAAACACGAAAATGTTTTTACTTACCACGTACTTGACATTCGACAGCTTATGATATTTGCTATTAAAAAACCATTGAAATTCACTGAAAAAACCATAGGTTAGAGACCATATATAGTTAGGAATTAGCATTTAAAAAACCTTGAAAATTCACTGAAAAAACCATAGGTTATAGACCATATATAGTTAGGGATTAGCATTTAAAAAACCTTATTTTACTCACACAAAACCATTGAAATTCCATATATAGTCAGTTGCACTAACTATATATCGCGCACCCGCAATCCACTGCTGATGATGTCACATATTACATCATTCATGACATGGTCAGTGACATCACTGATGACATCACTGATGACATCTCAAATGACATCACTGATAACATCTCAAATGACATCACTGATGACATCTCAAATGACATCACTGATGACATCACTGATGACATCTCATTTGACATCAATGACCACATCACTGATGATATCATTCATGTGACAATACAATGCATCTCCTCACACTTTAATATAACCTCTGTTACACCCAGTGTTAAATACAGAGTATAATTTTTGAAACCATTGACACACCAATACTAGTTACTACATACGCACTCAGTGATTCCTATGTTTACACACACATTCACTCATTTACCCATACAATCATTCATACATACAATCACTCATCTTTACAACACTATCATATGCACTCATACACCTATACAGACTCTCACACTCTGTCACTCATCCATGGAGTTACTCACACACGTAGTCAGTCCTGTAAATAATCAATCACACTTCCATTTTCTAATCTATACAGTTAAACATAGAGCACCTTACATTTTGAAACATATACTAACACATACTTACTCTCTTATACATTCATTGATACAAGTACACATTGATCTGCACAGAGTCACACACCTCCCAGCCAGCCACACACACACTCAGTCTCCCATACAAATACTTGGGCAATCAATCAATAACCCATATAGTTACTCATATAGCTACTGACCAACACATGCAACAGTTTACAGAACAACAGACATAATGATGCACAAATTAAGACAGTTTAGTCACTAACCCATGCACTCAGTGAGACACATTTAATCACTCACTCATACAGTCAGTCACGCACCTACTAAATCCTTCATCCAGACACTTCTACATCTACTCATTCTTCAATATGTAAAACATATTTAAACTTTACAGAAACACACAGTCACTGGATGATGTCATCAGTGATGTCATTTGAGATGTCATCAGTGATGTCATCAGTGATGTCACTGACCATGTCATGAATGATGTAATATGTGACATCATCAGCAGTGGATTGCGGGTGCGCGATATATAGTTAGTGCAACTAACTATATATGAAATTTCAATGGTTTTGTGTGAGTAAAATAAGGTTTTTTAAATGCTAATCCCTAACTATATATGGTCTATAACCTATGGTTTTTTCAGTGAATTTTCAAGGTTTTTTAAATGCTAATTCCTAACTATATATGGTCTCTAACCTATGTTTTTTTCAGTGAATATATATATATATATATTACCTACTGGCGGTCGCCAGTAGGTATATATAGTTAGGATTTTTTCTCTATGGGTTTTTTGAAAATTCTATGTCTAATAACTTTGGCGTTTGTGGACGGAATTGGCTGAAATTTTCAGGAAAATGGCACATTTTGTTTCTGAGCAGCCCTTGAAAATTTGGGGGGGGTTCGTCAAGGGGGGGCCGAGAAAAAAGGGGGGTCCCAAAACGTGTTTTTAACATTGAGTTTTCCATAGGGCGGTTGGCCTCACTTTTAGCCCGAACGGCTGAATGGATTTGCACGAAACTTGGCAAAATTGTAGGGACTGGTAGCCCGATGTGCCTTTTGTAGGTCTCAATATATGTGCTCCAGTGGATTTTGAGAAATTAACGTTTAAAAAAAGATATATATCTGTAACAGCGGACCTGGCAGCGTCCCAGGACGCGTACTTTACGCGCAACGGAGCTTTGTGAAGCGAAGCTGATTGGTTCTCCGGCGTCTGTCAACATTCCAAAAAGTCCGTAGCGGCCGCCATCTTGTCTCTCGGTAGGATCGAGAGACAAGAGGAGGTCAAAACAAAGGGGGAAATAACTATAAGGGGGCATAGTAGATCCTCGCTGACCCCCTAGGTTTGATGTGGAGGTTTTAAAAGGGCCCCGCGGGGCAAAAAAAAAACAAAATAATAATAATCGAACGGCTGAATGGATTTGCACGAAACTTGGCAAAATATTAGGGACTGGTAGCCCGATGTGCCTTTGCTAGGTCTCAATATATGTGCTCCAGTGGATTTTGAGAAATTAACGTTCAAAAAAAGATATATATCTGTAACAGCGCTCCGCTTCGCGTACTTTTCGCGTTACGGAGCTTTGCGAAGCTGATTGGTTCTCCGGCGTCTGTCAACATTCCAAACAGTCCGTAGCGGCCGCCATCTTGTCCCTCGGTAGGATTGAGAGACAAGAGGAGGCGAAAGCGAAGGGGGAAATGACCATAAGGGGGCATAGTAGATCCTTCCTGACCTCTTAGGTTTGATGTACCATTTTGCCAAGTTTGGTGTAATTCCGTTCAGCCATTCAGGCTGTAGACGTATGTAAATGTCCTATGGAAAATTGCATGGGGAAAACACATTTGAAAGTGTTGAAATTTAGAACCAATTAAAATGTTACTTTGGTTTTGTATTTGTGTGTGATGAAAGTTAATTGGTTATGTATATATGTCAAATGAGAGGAAACCACAGCCATTTTGTGATACTACTGTCTGAGGTACATTTGTGAGGAATTTTTGGTGGTGAATTTCTGGTGTTTGATTTACACAGTACTAACACTTCTGCTACTTTTAAAAAGGTGAGTTGTTAATTTGTAAGGGGAACTATGTTGTACACTTGAAGATAATTTGAAAAATGTTTTCTGTTATTTATTTGCAGTCCTTCTGTTATACTAAATACTTGATAAAGTTAGTTTTATATTATGTATTACTAAAAACGATAAATGAAAGTGATTATTTTTTTCTGCAATTTACAGCAAGCAATTTCAAAATAAAATGGCTCACAATGAAGAGACCGTGGCAATTTCTTTTGAATTGTCCAACACATTGATTGAAATTGAGAGCACCAATAATGAAATATTGTCACAAGGAGGACATGACTTGTATGATTCCATTAGATTGATTGAAATGGACAGCACCAAGAATGAAATATTGTCACAAGGAGATGACTTGAATGATTCCACTACATTGATTGAAATTGAGAGCACCAATAATGAAATATTGTCACAAGGAGGAGATGGCTTGTATGATTCCATTAGATTGATTGAAATGGACAGCACCAATAATGAAATATTGTCACAAGGAGGAGATGACTTGAATGATTCCACTACATTGATTGAAATTGAGAGCACCAATAATGAAATATTGTCACGAGGAGATGACTTGAATGATTCCACTACATTGATTGAAATTGACAGCACCAATAATGAAATATTGTCACAAGGAGGAGATGACTTGAATGATTTTTTTGATCAATCTCTTGATGGCGAATTTATCGAGTGTTTGGAGACCATAGAGTTACAAGAATCATCATTGGAGACTTTTAATGAGGACATTGCTGATGAGGACATGTTACTAGTTCTTTCAAATTTAGAAAATTCTGAAGAATAAATTTATATTTAGAAATCAAAAATTGTTTGAGACATTATTCATTTTTATTTTTAATTTATGAGGTTGTAGCGAAGTGATTGTAGTATAAAATGAGACTTATAGTATAGAGTGCAACATTTTTATGTTACATGGTAAGTTTACTCATATTTACTTCCCTTCTGCCACTATATTATCTCCAATGTGTATTTGACATGTCTTCTTCATCTCCGGCCTCCTTTCTCTCACTGTGTGTCTCCGATGCATCTTATCGCTGCTATTTTGTGTAATTACAGAAGAGAGTAAAATAAAATAGTTCGGAACGTGAAAAGGGGGCAAAGTAGAGTACTCCTCACCCCCTAGGCCTTTTTAGGCGGTCCCAAAAGGATCAGTTTCTGCTTTCCTGAGAGATTATGGTATGAGTTCCATATACCACAATAACTTGCATTACAACATGCAAGATATCTATCTCCTATTACCAACTTTTGGAGATATTCGCGCTAAGCGCGAATATCTCCAAAAAGTAACACCTGCCCTGAGCAGTTCTTAGCCATGTTATCCAATGGGAGGTGGATAACATGGCTAAGAGCATTAGCTCGGTAATGCATGAATATCGCTGAGTTTTTAGCGATATTCATGCATTGCGGCCGTTTATTATCGCATTTGCGATAAACCTTGATAATAGTAAGGTTTTATCTTCGATAATTTCTGACGATGCTTAGTGGTAAAAAATTGGTTGGTAAGCATCGTTAGCGATAAATATCGCTTAACTTTGGTAATATGCCCCAACGTCTGTTAACGTTCGATTCGAAGGAAATGAGGAAGTGTTGAAAAACATTGTCTGCGCCATCTTGCCTTTTTTGAAATGCCACACTTTTGTCGTGCACGGCAGCCATTTTAGATGTCTTGACCAGACCCACTCTCTGCACGCTGTCGATTCGTAGCATGGCTCCTCACCCACGCAAGCATCTTCCCTAGGCACTGGTCACCACCGCTCTCTGTCTTATGCATGGGCAATAAACCTCCCCCCATCTGCGCTGCTCTTCCCTGAGAATCACACTCTGTGCCCGCCCGACACCTCCCTTTCGCCCTATTCACTACCGCACCCTCTGACACTCCTCTTTCTCTGTGTCCGATTGTCCAGGCTATCAGCTAGCCCTGCAGATGTAGTTTATGGCCCCAGCTGTAAAGAATCACCCCTCTTCAAAAGAGTTATAGTAGATCAAGGCCCACACCCGATGAGATCCGTCACACCACACGTGTTCCTACTATCTGAAAACCATCCTGTATTGTGATTGGGGCGGGGACCGAGCCTGAAGCGGAAGATTCCAGAAATGACTCTTTGTACATCAAAGTTTTTACAATTATGTGTCACATTAAAAATATATAGCACTCCAACAAAGTAGTAGGAATATAAAACTTTAATAACATATAAATATATACAAGAAAACAAAAACAGTAAAAACATTTAAACAACGAAGAGACCGTGGCAATTTCTTTTGAATTATCCAATAGATTTATTGAAATTGACAGCACCAATAATGAAATATTCTTGTCAGTAGCGGTCTGTTGTGCGAATAGTTCCAAGGCAGCAGAACGCGCTGAAATCTAGATGGCACGAAAGTGATGTCTAGTAAGTTGCCGCCCAGCAAAAAACGGCGTGGGGCGCCGCGGGGGTGAGTGAGTCCAGTAGGCACCACAGCTATTCTTACCGGCATTGCAGAATTACTGCTGGGGACAATGCCTGTGCTGTAGCAGGGTCACAGCAGAAACAAAAAGGATTCTGTTGAAGATGTTGTTAGTTTTCAATTTGAAAACAGTTCTGGTGTCAACTGCTATGCTAATGTAGTGGTTAATGTTTTGTTTTCTCTAGAAAATGTAAAAGAGGGGGAGGCAGTCCAAAGTTCCGTTAAAAGGGCAAAGGAAAGGATCGGTGGTTTGAACTATCAGTCAAAAAGGGGAGGGGGTGCAATAATTTTTCCTACCGGGTCACACTGTGCTTTCACCGGAAGTGAGGTCTGCAGGATTCTAGTAATTCAAAGTGAGGCTGGCGCCAGCATGGGAGCGCCGACGTCCCGCGGATACAGTTTCGTCACTCCACGGGCGATCATGGCAGTCATTCCCCATCGGGGGTCGGAGACTCCCGCGGCTCCTCTAGAATCTTCAAGGTCGTGGAGGACTACGGTGGTGGAGTCAACCAGTGACCGGGCCATTTCTTTATGCTGGGCCCGCTCTTGCCAGGTCGACCGCCATTTTGAGAGTTCGGCAGCTACCGGCGATCGCGGGGTCACATGAGCGGACGGGCTCCACCCTGCCGGGCGAGACGTTGCAGCATGGCCACAGTGGAAGAACCGTTTTCCGGGCGCCTGGAGCGCTGAGGGTGCAGCTGGGAAGTCTCCACCTGGGGAGGCGGGAGAGGCCTGTTCGCACCGTCTCTCCCTCCCAGTGCACCCCACGGCGTCTCGCTTGAGATTTGTTATGGCCGGACCAGGCGATGAGGACGAGGGGGGGGTCGGAGGCATGTGCAAGACATCCCCCCCCAGTGTTGTCGCAGCCATTATTAAAGAAAGAAGTGTCCCGTCCGTCTTCGGGCCGGGCTTCCGGTGGATGTCGGCCGGACGCCCCTGGCTCTGGCCCCATGAACGGGTTTCTTGGTTTATCGGCTGCAGCCGGATCCCGTCGGCCTCGGCCCCCCGACCGTTGGTGGTCGGACCGGAAGAGCATGTGGCGGGACTACCTGCAACTCTCAAGGGCCACCGCGGCCGGACTGGGAGAGAGAGGGGAGGGTCGAGGAGACATTCCCCCCCCTGCAACTGTTCAGCGTTGTAAAGGCAATCCCCTGGCCGGGTCCCGCTGGCCTCGGCCTCTCCTTCGGCTACACCCTACGTTAGGATCTCCTGGCCGAGGCGTGGCAGCAGGACCTGCCTTATATGGGCTGCTCCCGGCTGGGCGTAGCCGGAACCCTGCCCCACCTTGGAAGTTTCCAGAGTGGGGGTGGATGTTCTACTGACTTGCATTTTCCCTAGTCTATCGATTTTTTTGGCGTGGCAGGCGGTGGGACAGCGAGGGGTGATTTGGTTTCTCTTACTGTTTTTCTGGTCTCTCACCACTGGCATATTTTAACGTTTTCTTGTTTCTAGGACATTAATAGGTTTTATCATTACGTTATGTTATCGTTTCTTTGTTCGTTGTTTAATAAAAGTTCATGTTCATCAGTGGCCTACTGATTTTCGTTTTCCTATTTTTTTCTTTCCAGGTTGTTTCATGGTAAAGTTTCTGTTAACAGGATACAGTGATCACTTCGTTATTATTGCATATGTCCTTTTCACTAGGGGTGCTCTCTGGTCGGGCCAGATGACGTATCTCTAGTAAATGGTCCGGGTGAAAAAGGTGCATCAATCAGTGGGGAGTAGATAGGCATGACAGATTACAACGGGGGAGAACGGTCCGCATTACGTACCCTTTCACTACTTGCAAAGATTTTCCTACGTTTATTTGCAAACAGGGAATACCTCCAAAAAGAACTAATTCCCAAACAGTCAATGTTCGGACAATCAATCAATCAATGAGGAATGAAATAGGTACGACGTGTTAAAGGCTTGCGTTACCTACCCTTCACTATCTGCAAAGGGAGAGAGAATATTCCTATTCTTCCTCGTTTGCAGGTAGAGAAGATCCTTAAGAGAATTAACTTCGAACAATTCAATGCTCGATTGAAACAATCAACAAGGGGTACTGTGAACACAAATGAACGCCGCTTATATACATACGCATTGCTATTTTCAACAGGTTGTTCCTAATGTTTCTATTTTAGCGAGGTCAAAAAGAGATCCCATTAGTGGCCTACTGATTTTGCTCGATTCCTTTTGTTTTTTTACACGATTTTTCGCTATCTGCAAAGACTAAACAGAGTATTGCGACTCTGTGCTTGTTTGTAAATAGAGAATGAACCAAAGAGAACAATCAATCAAATGGAGAGAGAAGCAGGCACGACGGATTACAAAGGGGGCAAAGGGCTGCGTTAACTACCCTTCACTATCTGCAAAGAGAGAGTACTCCTAATAGAAATGAGGGGTGGGGGGCAGCATTCAAAGCAGATCAGTGTGCATAAACACGAAAATGTTTTTACTTACCACGTACTTGACATTCGACAGCTTATGATATTTGCTATTAAAAAACCATTGAAATTCACTGAAAAAACCATAGGTTATAGACCATATATAGTTAGGAATTAGCATTTACAAAACCTTGAAAATTCACTGAAAAAACCATAGGTTATAGACCATATATAGTTAGGAATTAGCATTTACAAAACCTTGAAAATTCACTGAAAAAACCATAGGTTATAGACCATATATAGTTAGGAATTAGCATTTAAAAAACCTTATTTTACTCACACAAAACCATTGAAATTCCATATATAGTTAGTTGCACTAACTATATATCGCGCACCCGCAATCCACTGCTGATGATGTCACATATTACATCATTCATGACATGGTCAGTGACATCACTGATGACATCACTGATGACATCTCAAATGACATCACTGATGACATCACTGATGACATCTCATTTGACATCAATGACCACATCACTGATGATATCATTCATGTGACAATACAATGCATCTCCTCACACTTTAATATAACCTCTGTTACACCCAGTGTTAAATACAGAGTATAATTTTTGAAACCATTGACACACCAATACTAGTTACTACATACGCACTCAGTGATTCCTATGTTTACACACACATTCACTCATTTACCCATACAATCATTCATACATACAATCACTCATCTTTACAACACTATCATATGCACTCATACACCTATACAGACTCTCACACTCTGTCACTCATCCATGGAGTTACTCACACACCTAGTCAGTCCTGTAAAGAATCAATCACACTTCCATTTTCTAATCTATACAGTTAAACATAGAGCACCTTACATTTTGAAACATATACTAACACATAATTACTCTCTTATACAATCATTGATACAAGTACACATTGATCTGCACAGAGTCACACACCTCCCAGCCAGCCACACACACACTCAGTCTCCCATACAAATACTTGGGCAATCAATCAATAACCCATATAGTTACTCATATAGCTACTGATCAACACATGCAGCAGTTTACAGAACAACAGACATAATGATGCACAAATTAAGACAGTTTAGTCACTAACCCATGCACTCAGTGAGACACATTTAATCACTCACTCATACAGTCAGTCACGCACCTACTAAATCCTTCATCCAGACACTTCTACATCTACTCATTCTTCAATATGTAAAACATATTTAAACTTTACAGAAACACACAGTCACTGGATGATGTCATCAGTGATGTCATCAGTGATGTCATTTGAGATGTCATCAGTGATGTCATCAGTGTTGTCATTTGAGATGTCATCAGTGATGTCATCAGTGATGTCACTGACCATGTCATGAATGATGTAATATGTGACATGATCAGCAGTGGATTGCGGGTGCGCGATATATAGTTAGTACAACTAACTATATATGGAATTTCATTGGTTTTGTGTGAGTAAAATAAGGTTTTTTAAATGCTAATTCCTAACTATATATGGTGTATAACCTATGGTTTTTTCAGTGAATTTTCAAGGTTTTGTAAATGCTAATTCCTAACTATATATGGTCTATAACCTATGGTTTTTTCAGTGAATTTCAATGGTTTTTTAATAGCAAATATCAAAACCTTTACAATGTATTCTTCTTTAAATCGAAAAATATTTTTTACATGTTTTTAATACAATTTTTTTTTAATTATTTTTATTGTTTCGCTCCCGGTACGCGAACCGGTTAGCTTCCCGTTAGCTCAATTCGGAGCCGCGACCCGGTCCGCGAACCGGTAAACGTTCCGTTTGCGCAACTGTCGCGTTAGAAAACAACATCGTGACGCGTCGCGTCAGCATGACATTTCGCGTTCTCGCGTGATACGTCATATGACGTGCTACGTTAGCGTACCCGGAAGCGCAGCGGTACGCGAACCGGAAGCGATCCGCGGCGCGGCGCCGACCGCGTAACGTAAACACAGCAGGTCATGTGACTCGGTAATAACACTTTTCATTGGTTCATTTCACTTTTGGTTTCCTAATGATGTAATACTAGGTCATGTGATCTAAAATGAACACTTTTCATTGGTTTAGAACTTTTGCTTTCCCCAAATGATGAAAACCCCTCCTTCTTTCCTCACTCTGACTTTCATCTTGGTGAGAGAAAGACCCTTTATTTACATTGTGACATGGCTTCATTAGTAGCTTCAGCTGGTTCTAACCCACCACCTCCACCAAATCCAAAGAAGAGAGGACCACCTGCTGAAGTAATTTTACAACAAGAAGAGGAAGAACAGGAAGAACAGGAAGAGGAGGAAGAGGAGGAAGAGCCAAGGTTTTTGCCAGAGGAGCCCAGGAGGTATAATCGAAAAGAGAACTACATTTGGCAATTCTATAAATTTCCTGAGGGGCAAAAAAAAGTAAATGCACGCTACGTGTTTTGCCGTATATGCGGTGATAGACTGTCAAGGGGAACTGAAAAAAAATACAGTTACGGCAATCACACTATGCATCGGCATATGAGTAGGTGGCATCCTAATAATTATAGTGCTGCCCAGCTACGTGATGAGCAACAAAATCCCCTTCCGATGGCAAGAAGATCGGTTGTTCCAGAGGTGTTGGGACCAGAGGCGAGGGAGATGATCCCAAACATTCAAATGTTGTTTGGGCACGTGAAGCAAGTGTGCGTGCACTGCGGCGATTTCATTTGCTACAGGGAAAGTAGCATCATTTTGATTATGAGAGCTATTCAGAATCATGTTAATGTTTGTCCGAAACGCCCCAAAAAAAAAATTCTTTTTTTTTTGTTGCTCCTGTTGAGCCCTTTACAATGGATCGTTTTTGTTTCCCCCCCCCCCAAAAAAACCAAAAAAAATATAAAAACGTTCAGAAAATACAAAAAAAGTAAAAAAATGTTCAAAAAATACTAAAAAAAATATAAAACAACAAAAATATTAAAAAAAAAGTTCTTTTCAGAACTACCTCCCCGTTATAAAAAAATTGGTAGAATATTTGGAACTCTGCCAACCTCTATTTCTCTTAGTTCGCTCCCCGGAGCGCTACCCGGTACGCGAACCGGAAGCTAACCAAAAAATTTTTTTTTTAAAAAAAAAGAACAGTAAGTATAAGGGAAGGAAACAGACAGTTATGTGAAAAGAAAGACAGCTCTAGGGAGTAAACAAGAGATACTGTTACCCACAATCCACTGCTGATGATGTCACATATTACATCATTCATGACATGGTCAGTAACATCATCAGCAGTGGATTGCGGGTAACAGTATCCTTAGTTTACTCCCTATAGCTGTCTTTCTTTTAACATAACTGTCTGTTTCCTTCCCTTATAGTTACTGTTCTTTTTAAAAAAAAAAATTTTTGATCAGTCAGAAACAGTGACATTAATAGAAACAGAGAGAGTGAACAAGAGTGAAGAACTATGGTCCTCCTCAGCCACCCTCAGAAAACCAAGGGGGTCAAGATACATCTACCGTGCCCCCTTCTACCCATTCTGAACATTATTTGCCCTCCATCTTGTATCTTGATTCGACCGAAACACAAAATGGTGGACTCCCGTAACGCTGCTGGTTTGCGAACCGGGCCACTTCCCGGGAAGCGGTCCAAAAAAAAAGGTGGGAAAGTAATTCACAGACACTAAGAGTAATAGAGACGGAGTGAGTGAACAAGACTGAGGAACTATGAGAAGAGAGGGACTGAGAAAAAGAGTGGAAGGAGTTGAGTAAGTAGGTAATAGAGAAAGGAATGAGGAAAGTAGCAAAGGCAGGAAACTGAGGGTTAAAGAAGTGAAGCAGTGGAACTAATAGTAGGTGAATGTGATAGAAATGTAACGAAAAGAGTACAAAATATTTACCTTATAATTGCCGTTAAATTACTCACTTTTTGTTTTTATACTTTCAATCTGTGAAAGAGAGAACCAACATTTGAAAAATATTAAAACATGTATTTAAAAATTACAAAAGACAAGGGAAAAGATTGAAGGACAAATAGTTTTTCAACAACTTTGACACTGACAGAAGCTTTTGCTTCTCCAGGCCCCCTACACAGTCCTAAAGATATACATTTTAAACTAACAGTATCTTGATGCAGATGAAGTGAGGCCTATCTTAAAACATGGTGCATCTTTTGCATTGCTCTTGTTTCAGAAAAGTGTCGCTTCAGGATGCCAATAACATGTCTCCTATCCAGAGGTTTGTTTGAGGTGAGGCCTACTCAGAGTTCAAGATGAGATTTACACTTGTTGAAGTGTACAGAGGAGATAATATCTGTGAAAGTCTACCAATGAAGTGAGTCATGTCCACTGCACTCTTCAACAAAGTACAAACCTCCTATGTTTCCCTGGACAGACCTAAACTTGATCTGCACAATGTGATTCGTAATGATAGGAAACACAGGTGATGTAATTGAAATACGTGCAATTTATTTTGCTCATTTCTCAATCACATCACTTGCGTTTCCTTTGCTTAGGTATCTCATTGTGCAGATGTAGTCTAGCATATGAAAGAATACGCAGAAGTGCAGCACTGTATGCAACACCTTTGACACTTACAGAAGCCTCACCTTCTCCATGCCTCCTACACAGTTCTACATGTACATCATAAATGCAAACAGTACAGAATTAATTATACATGTTAAATGGTTTATTTTTGCTGTTCTCAGAATGTATCAAATTTCACTAAAAACAGTGACTTGAAGGTATTCATCATGTAACAGCGGGGAAAAAAAAACACAATCAAAATGATTGTGTTTAAAAAACCCATACAACATCAGAAATCAAAATTCAGAACTCCTTAAAGTTAACTTACTTTCCATGACGTCCAAGGATGTCCTATGAACAGCTTACACTCTTTTGTGCTGTTATTACTTTCAGCCCGCCACTTTCTGAAAGAAAATCTCCATCGTTTTTAAAAACACGTTACATCGAATAAATAACTTCTTGCTCTCTACCACAAGTTTCCTCAAGGCCAAATCTGGTCAGAGCCATTTATAACTCTTGGTTTTCTTGTAAGCCAATCCCGTCATTTGGCATTTCCGCAACTTTCAGAATTAAAATGTTGAAGATCATTTTCACAATCCTGGAATAGTAATATCTTCCCCTTCTTGCTCAGTCATGTTCTACATTTCCTATGACACTGATACTGCTTACTATGAAGCAGACTTACACTACCTCTATGACTACTACAATTATTTAATTCTCTACATCACTTTTAATCACAAAGCAATGTAAAACAGTAGACAGCATTGCAGACTTACATTCCCTCTACTCCATGTTTTGATTGGCTGCTTCAATTAGCTTATAAAAAGAAACAGTTTTTCTGAACTCATTCAAAGTGCACATATTTCTCCATGATGTCCAGTCCTATGGTTAGAAGTTATGTCTCTGAAATACACTTATCCTCAAGGCCAAATTGTGTAGGAGCCATTAGAACTTCTTGGAATTCCACAGAGCACATCCCGAGATTATTTCCCTAAAATTTTGGTTTTAAAAACACCAGGTAAGAGTTTTTAAGGTCATACGGCAATTTTTTTTTGAAAATTAAAACAGAATCATTGCAGAATGACCAGCCATTTCTAGACTTTAAATAAGCTGTGTAATGTCCTGATGTTATTGAAGGGCCATCATGATATATAATTGCTGCAGTTACAAAAGTCCTTCCTGATATTGACAACTGCGAAGCTACAAAATTTTTAATTAAAGTTGTCAATTTTGTTCCATCAGGCCTACATCGTTGGAACATTAAAATGACATACTGGCCATATGTTCGTATAAATAATGTGGACATCATTTCAGATTTACATTGGCTACACTCCATGTTGTGATCAGCTGCTTTTACTAGCTTATTAAAGGAGACTGATTTACTGTCTGGCAAAGTTAAATATATAAATCTTTCTGAGTCTACACTAGTAGTACTTGATACCATACAGTTCTCGCAGTCATGCTGCCATTGATAAGAAAGCCCAAACAGCTGATCTACATCTACACCTTCAGCATGTAATACATCAAGCATGTACATTAAAAACTCCTGACAATCTTGCTGAATATTTTGAGAGAATTGTGTTTGGCCTGAACATCTGTCTAACAGATTTCGAATTTCAGACACACTTTCTATGTTTCTTCTATCAGTGCTACATTTCTCTAACACAGAATTTAACAAACTGCAAAATCTTTGATCAGAATTGACCACAATCTCTTCTTTTACATTTTCTAGAGAAAACAAAACATTAACCACTACATTAGCATAGCAGTTGACACCAGAACTGTTTTCAAACTGAAAACCAACAACATCTTCAACAGAATCCTTTTTGTTTCTGCTTGTAATTTTAGGTTCATCGACTTTTTGTCTTTTTGCTACAACCTCCCCAGTATTGTTCTCATTTCTTCGTTTCCGGCCTACCACACGTTTCTCAAACAAAGGATACTGAGGCAAATGTGGCGCATACTCTCTTCTTAACCTATTGTATTCCTTAACACAATCTAGATCCGCACAAATGTTTGTGACATCACACTCAATCAAGTACAATCCCGATAAAGTTCTAACTCGTGACAATGCCACATATGCCATACCCTCCTTGAACACAGAACTGCCAATATTCACCAATGCACTGTCTACACTTAAACCTTGCGATTTATGGATTGTCACCGCATATGCCAAGCAAACAGGAAACTGCTTACGGCGAACATATAAGTCTTTTACAAGCAAAAATCTAGCAGAACAACGAGCAATTAGCTGTACTTCCTCAATGCCATCAAATTTAATTTTTAAAAATTCAATTCCATCTCTATTTCTGTATTTCACAAAATCAACAACATTACCCATTGATCCATTTACCAGACCTCTTTCAACATGTAAATTCCTTCTTAAAATTATACGGCAGTTCAAGCACACATTCAGAGTCTTTTCAAAACCTGCAGTTTTAGATATACTCTTCTCTAATGAATCCAATTTTGTTTTCAGATTCTCAGACAAAATAATTGTTGATCCCATATGCTCTACTCTATCAATAGCTTCCAGTTTCACAATCTCTTGCTTTTCTAAATGCAACATTTTGTTGTTAAATTTGGCACATTCTGCAAGAGTTGGCATCAAACATATTCCAGATTTCTTCTCAGTAATTTTCTGAAAAATATTCTCAGGCACAACATCTTGTTCTGGATATAAATTTGACAGTAATCGTGCATGTAAAGCTTCTTTCCCATGCTCGGTCACTTTTCCAATTCTAACATCTTGTAGAATAGTCTTGTAAACTTCATCCTTCGCCTGACGCATATTTTCATGCAGTTCAGCATAATTGAAGTTTAACCATATATTGACGTTGCCAATGCTGCCTAGGCACTTCCTGGTATCTTCATGCGTGAGCATTTTGAACACAGGTTGCCCTTTCACTGGTGTCAGCTGCAAAAGATCTCCGAAAACAATGATGTGTTTGCCACCAAATAACACATCATACTCTGTTTTGAGAACTTCTTGCATCCTCAAATGCACAAAGGCAAGCATGACATTGGAAACCATGCTTACTTCGTCAATGATAAGAAGTTTCATTTTCCTCAAGATTCTTGAAACTTCAAAACAAGCATCTCCAGATAGCTTGTGATATTGTAATTTGTTGTCATGCTCCACTGGCAGCATCAGTAAACGATGTAAAGTAATCCCTTTAATATTATGTGCTGCCAGTCCAGTTGGAGCAGTGACAACACAAGACAGCGATGACTCTGTCCTTTCCTGCAAATAGCATGATATTGCTTTAATGAGGAAACTTTTTCCAGTTCCCGCTTCTCCACTCACGTACAGTCGGACAGGCTTCAACGACGTACATGAGCACTCTTTCTTATCATGACTTAATCCATGATCAATTTGCATGGTAACTTCGTCATATATTTTCCTCTGCTCAACGTTGAGTTGTCTTTCCAACTCTTCTAAGTTAACCGCATCCTCCTGAGCATGTGCCATGGCTCTTTCCACTTCATTCATAGCAGTGGCAGCTTCATTTTCGATAACAGGTCCTCCTAGTGGATCCTGACTCAATGAAGCAGAACTCTGACTGTCCTGAGAACTGTCTCTGGCAATCTCGGCTGCAATTGTTGCTTCCTGCTCAATTTCCGCATCCAACATTTCTACATATTTGGGAAAAGCAGGACATTCTATGGTCTCCTTGGCGGCATTGAAAGAGTCTTCGTAACAGAGGAAATCTCCAAGCAGTTCCTCTTCTGCATGCCAAGGCTTGAAAAGTTGCAAAAGTGCTAAATAGAAAAACTCCTTTTTTTCAGGAGATTCGCCACTCAATTTTCGATGGTTTACCAAGTGGCATTTTCTTTGCTTGACCAGACATCCCTCACTTCCTATTACAGCATACACTCCTTTCTCAGTATCTTCTTTGATGTTCCTCTTGAATATGTAATTTTGCAGAACCTCATACAGACAAACATTCTCGAGGTGACTGCTTCGATTTGGATAATATGTATCCAACATGTTTGTCTTCAAAATGTCGGTACTGTTTGGCTCCTTTTCCGCCAAATACTCAATTTCCCGCACAGGTTTGAGAACTCGATTACGCGTTGCAGCAAGACCAAGACTCGCCCAAACGATACTCCTGGACTTGGCATAGAGACTTGCTGAAGACAACCGGTCAGAACATTCGTACGCTCCGATTTCTCGATGCGACAACATCTTCAGACTGAAACTGTACAACTTCTTGCTGAGGCTCTTTTCATGGGAAATGTCCTCCCACATATCCTTCAATTCTGTCTTCTCTTTTTTGGTGATGTAAGACGTCACATACCGAGCCACAGCCATACAGTTATCAGCCACAAACTGTATATCCATGTTAGCATTCCACATGGACAAAATCACCGGGTTGTAGTCGTTGATGTACTTGGACTCTTCGTTCCTCTTCAAATTGTAAGTGTTTTTAGGTGATTTCTTCATGACATTGTGTCGCAGCGAAGACATCAAACTGTTTACTCTTCCTTTAGAAATCACCGGTCGTGGAAAGCCGAAACGACATTTAGTGTAGAACTTGTCTTTGTTTCGGAATTTACGACGGCAGTACTTTCCACATCGATGGCTTTGGAAACGCAGAACTTTTTCTCTTAGGCTTTTCTTCTCCTTTGCGTTTGGAACAGCACACGTAGAATACTGTTGGATGAAACTCATCACTGAGTCTTCTGGATCCGTTCCAAATTTAGGTGCATCCTTGATCCACAGCAACATATGTATATGAGGAGCACCTCTTGCTTGGTACTCTTTTCTCCAGAAGAAATCCAACACCTCTCCAAGAGGTGGATTCTTCTTATTCATGATGAAAGACATCATAGCTTCAAATCTATGATTGAAGTACCTACATACATTGACTGGATCCAAAGAGCACAGTTCTCCGGGTGTCTTGAATTCGATGTTATCTACGTTAGCATTTGCCTCTCGTAGAAATTCAAGTAAGTCTTCCCAGCCATACTCGGCACAGCTCAGAGTGAGGAACCATGTGGGAGTACCTAAGTTCCTCAGCATACATTTTAAATCACCATGACGACGGTACCAGTACTCATTAGTACCACGCTGACACGCCATGAGATTAATCAGGTGAGAATCCAAAATACTATCTTGGACATTGACTTTATCCATAAAGTCACTTGCCGAGATGTTTTGCATGTGTATACCACTTTTCAAGATGTGGTTCACTGCATATGACAGTCCAGACAGATCGCTTTCAAACAGGAGATGAAACAAATAAGGAATGCATTGTCGAAACCTAGCATCTCCTGCATACAATCGCAAAGTCCGGTATTCAGAAGCAGGAATTTGATGAGGTCGCTCATCATATCTTCCTCCCTGACCTGTTGGAAAAAGCTGTGGGAAACACCGAGCTTCCAAACTTTCCTCCCAAACACTAATGGGACTCCCTTTGGCTTGTTTCATTTGAAACAACTCAATAGCATTCCCCATGACTTCCTTGGAATGCAAAGGATGAACACTATAATGTTCATATATTTCTTCACTAGTAGAGGGTTCTACTTTCTCAATTTGACCAGCACACAAATCGCTATCCTCTTCCTCACTTACTTCCTCTTCTGCAACATATACATTCTTATAGTATTTATTATTTTTTTTCAAATACAATGTTGCCTTTTTAACTTTCCTAACATCTACTAAATCTTGCCATATTTTCTTATTCTTTGTCGGAACCCCATTAACTAAGATAACCAGAGGTTCCTCTTCCACTTTTTCTACTCCAATTGTGTTAATGTTTTTCTTCAAATCTAGAGGCAAATAAACAACTCTTCCCTTTAATCCTCTCTGTAAATCTGATGGAGGCAATTTCCCTGTCTTTGGCTCCATTCTTACAATAGCCTGAAAGGGATGGATACTTTGAATCAAAATAGATTCATAAGTATTTAAATCCTTCAATTCAGAAGGAATCTCAACCAATTCCAGATTATTATGAACTGCTCTAGCAGGCATCTGGTTTTGATTTAATTTGCAAGAACAATAAGTACACACACGTTGATCCAATCCCAAATCAAAACAATTTTCTACCATCAAGTATGTTGCAAAATCCTTCCATTCACTATTATTTTCCCTTTCACTTTTTGCATATAAATCCACTAACTTAGTCTGATTCTTATAATAAGTGCGTCGACAACACACACAAGTGAAATTAGGCCTCTCACTTGATTTCACCTCAAACGTCGCAATTTCCCTCTGGAAATTATCTGTACTGGAAACCTGTACACTATCTTCCACATGACCCTCTTCTTCTTGCTCAATTTCAACATTCTCCTCTTTACTTCCAAAGTAACAAAACTCAATTTCTTCACATATATTCTTCACATCTATTTCAGAACCATGCAAAAGAGCAGCGCATAATTGTTTAAGCATAATTGCTGGACTCTTAGCATAATACAACATTCTAACTAATTTCCTCACTTTGTTATGATGCACTGCTAGCATCCTGAAATGATGAAAAACACTCTGGCATACTCTCCTGGAAAGACAAGCCAGTGAATGTCCATGCAAACCTGTCACTTCTCTTACTCTGCAAGGATCTAATTCTTGCAACAACATCATTTTCTGCTTCAAACTTTTCTTATTAAATGACCGTACAAAATCACAAAGCAAATTGATGGAATCCTGTCGCACACTGCAAATACTACTACACTTCCAGGTGTACACAGGACCCTTAGCACGTCTTCCTAAAACCTCATTACCTAACACCTCTTCTGCCTCTGTTGTCACAAGTTTTTCTTTTTCAACTGGACAACCATCTTTCACTTCATAAGCACGACCACTGGTGTCAACTGCATGCACCAAATCATTATCCTGGAAATAACTCTCCTCATTAAAAAATGCCTCACAGCTTGAACTATGCATCCATTCTCCAGAAAAAACTTCACAAAAATTACTACGATTAACTATTCTCTTCCATCTACTATTTCTTTTGAAATCAAAAATTGCCTTGTTTAGCTTCCTAATTCTATTGATTATCAAAATAAATAACTTACGTTTAATTTCAAATGCCTGATCAATAACTTTCTCAACTTTTTTTTTTGTCTTATAAAAAACCAGTTTCTGTTGACCTTTCTTAATATTTTTTAACAAATTGCCAATTATCCTGTTCCGGAACATTCGTTTACGAATCTCCCTAAACTGTTGTTTCCTTCTACTATCATGCACAGAGTTATCTCTTGCTCTAGCAGTAACATTTTTCATTGGCCTTTCCTTTCCATTTGATTTCCTTCTCGTTTTATGGACTGAAACATTTTCTGTAGTAATATTTTTTTTACTACACATATTTCTTATAAATTGTTTTGTGCTCTTACCCGGTGCTTTCTTCGTGACTTGACAAATCTCTTTGTTAGAGGACTGCTGCGTATTTTTTTTCACCTGCTGTCTTTGACGTTTTGCAGCCTTTCTCTGTCTTTCTATTGTAGGCATGGTGAAATCTTGAAATGATCTGCAGTTGAATCTGTGGAAAAATATAATAAATAATGTTATTAACCATTATTACCAAACAGTAAATCAGTAACAGTGATCAAAAACTTAACACACTACTTGACATTTTAATTAGAAGATTTTTTAGTCGTTGGCAAATTTACAATACAGAAATACCAGAAAAGAAATGACATTTATATTTATGTTACCTATGCTATTTTATATGTGAATCTGATCTAATTTTATGAGCATATTTTAATATTTTATTGAAGACACTACACATAACCTGCTTTTGAAGGTGTCTTTATTTTTAAATTAAACGGTTTACCTTTTTACTTTTTATTAATTATAAATTTTAAAAATAAATGTTTATATTTCCAAAGGCTCAAGCAGGTCAGCTTCCCATCCTATATCATATAATTCGGACAAATCTGCATCCTCATCACGCTCTTCTTCATCCTCAGGATTTAAATCATCCAAGGGATCAACATCCACTGATGTTTCAATTACAAGTTCAATGATGAGGTCAAAATCAACTGATTGCAGATTGTCGCTCATGTTGAGGTTGTCTTTATCTTTAAAGAAAGATAACAACAATGAGATGTTGCAGAGTAAGAGACAAATCTCACAGATTATAATAGTAAAATTGTTTAACAAGAGTAACATTTTGCAGCTATTATTTAGCCATGTCCAGCGATGCTGAGCAGGTGAAGCCTATGTCTAATTTTTCACTGAACAGGACTCATCTCTTCTTAACCTTGGATAAGCCTCACCGACTCTGTGTCCCCTGCACATACTTCAATGTAAAGGGGCAGATTTATGTTAAATGGCACATCCCCAGGCATGCACCAGTTAACGTGCACCACTGCTCTGCCACCCATGGTGTGCCGCATTTACAATCAGATAGGAGAAACCTGCGTCAAAACCCTGCGCCTGCTTGAAGCAGGCATAGGTCTTGACGCAACATTGTGGAGATGGTGCACCCCTGAGCCTTGCTGGAGCTGCATCGCACTTGCGATACAACTCCAGCAATGCGCCACCTTAACGGCACAGATGCGTCAAGCATCTGTGCCGTTTTTGCCCCATGCTGCGCCGCATTGTAAATGCAGCACACCATGGGTGGCGGAACAGCGGCGCAAGATGACTGGCACATCCCTGGTGATGCGCCAGTCATCATAAATCTATCCCTAAGCTTCTTATCTTGTTAGAGATGAACTGCCATATGTATCATCAAAATATTTTGCATTTCCTAAATAGCGAATTTTAAGGAATAAATAGCGATTCTTTACCATTCCTAATTTGCGATGAGCAAATTGCTAATTGCAAGTTACCCATTCATTTCCATGGGCTAGGAGGCTCATAGGAATGAAGGTTTAATTTGCGATTAGCAATTTGCTCATCACAAATTAGGAATTTTTTCAAGCGTGCAGGGGTATCTCAAGAACACCCTGCTGCACCCCTGAAAAATAAATTTGGGGGCATATGGCACACCTACATGCCCTAAGGGCATGTGTTGGCGTCATATGGGACCTTTTGTTTTTTTAAAAAAAAGCTTTTTGAAAAGAATTCGCAAATTACCACAAACTAGAAGTTGGTAGTAGTTTCCAAATCCTTAATATCATTTTTTACATATTTTTTGTTTGATACATTGCATTTAAGGAATCGTAAAATTTGCAAATCCTTCAGTGCAATCGCAAAATAAGGAATAGCAAATTTTGAATTAAGGACATTTTAAGTCATTTCCATATGTGCAGTGTTTTGAAATTATGATTTGAAAATCGTTTTTGGGGAAAAGTAATGGTTTGCAAATTTATGACAAGGACATAATGGTGTATGCTTCTCTATAAGGCATTTCAGTGTCTCTGATGTCATTTTTCCCATATTACATTATAAGACCTTTCCCCATGGAGCACATTCCTTGTAAATATGCTCCCACCTGAGCATGGCGAATTTAGATCTTGACTGTTTGAGTCACATAACCATGTTAAAAGTGACCCAAAAAAATTGCAAACGTTTTAAAAAAACACATTCATGTGTCTTAAGGACATTTTAAGTCATTTCCCCATGGACAGTGTTTTCTAAGTGGCGCAAAAGAGGCATACACCTATCATAAATCTGTCCCTAGCATTTTAAATGATTAATTCAGGATGACAATAAGATGTGGCCTATCCAGAGGTTTGTTTAAGGTGAGGCCTACTCAGGATTGCAGATTAAAGTTACGCTTGATGAAGAATACAGAGGACATAATACATGTAAAGCTCTACCAATGAAGTAAGTGATGTCAACTTCATTGCGCCAGTCATCATAAATGTATCCCTAAGCTTCTTATCTTCTTAGACATCAACCGCCATATGTATCATATAACTATTTTGCATTTCCAAAATAGCGAATTTTAAGGAATAAATAGCGATTCTTTACCATTCCAAATTTGCGATGAGCAAATTGCTAATTGCAAATTACCCATTCATTTCCATGGGCTAGGAGGCTCATATAAATGAAGGTGCAATTTGCGATTAACAATTTGCTCATCGCAAATTAGGAATTTTTCCAAAGCTGCAGGGGTGTCTCAATAACACCCTGCTGCACCCCTGAAAAAGAAATTTGGGGGCATATGGCGCACATAAATTTTAACAACATTCCTTTACCTCAAAAACGATTTTCAAATCATAATTTCAAAACACTGCACATGGGAAAATTACTTAAAATGTCCTTAAGACACACAAAAGCGTTTTTTGATTGCCTTTGCAGCATGTTTGTATCACTTTTAACATGGCTATGTAACACAAACATTCAAAATCTAAATTTGCCATGCACAGGTGGGAGCATATTTACAAGCAATTTGCGCCACAGACAAAGGTCTTACACTAAAATGGGAAAAATAACATCAGGGACAGTCAATTGCCTTATAAAGAAGCATACACCATTATGTCCTTGTCATAAATTTAAAAACAATTCCTTTTCCCCAAAAACGATTTTCAAATCATAATTTCAAAACACTGCACATGGGAAAATGACTTAAAATGTCCTTAAGACACATGAAAGCGTTTTTTGATTGCCTTTCCAGCATGGTTGGGTCACTTTTAACATGGCTATGTAACACAAACATTTAAAATCTAAATTTACCATGCACAGGTGGGAGCATATTTACAAGCAATTTGCGCCACAGAGAAAAGTCAGGGACAGTCAATTGCCTTATAAAGAAGCATACACCATTATGTCCTTGTCATAAATTTAAAAACAATTCCTTTACCTCAAAAACGATTTTCAAATCATAATTTCAAAACACTGCACATGGGAAAATTACTTAAAATGTCCTTAAGACACATAAAAGCGTTTTTTGATTGCCTTTCCTGCATGGTTGGGTCACTTTTAACATGGCTATGTAACACAAACATTCAAAATCTAAATTTTCCATGCACAGGTGGGAGCATATTTACAAGCAATTTGCGCCACATAATTCATAATTTTCTCCTTAAAGCACACTATTCTCTAAATTAAAGAAATATTTTCTCACCTTAGCAAATACTTTGAGTTTGAAAACAGTCTCAGAAACACACCAATTTGTCTTCAGCAGAGCAAAAGGTATGCACTCCAGAGTCTGCAGCTATCAAAAGCACAGAAATGCTGTAATTCTTCACACATATTTCTCATGTCACCCAATCAAAACTCTTCCCTCACTTTTTTTCAAATGAAAACCCTTCCCCCTCTGCCCTTTCTGTCTTTTCTGCATGGCAACCACCTCTTGGAAGACTTCTGGTGTTTGCAAGTTCACACAACTTTGTTGCAATTGAACTCTGAACTCTCAGTGCACCTGCATATCCAGTGCATTCTTTCATTTAATGATTTTTTATTGACCATTCAAAATACATCTTTCAAAGAACACATCCGTGCACCCTAACTTTCTGTTTTCAGCAATCAAAATCCACCAATCACTGTTACTGCTTCATGAACACAGAAACTCCACAGTTTTTTTCATTTTAAACTCTCATTTTTTCAACTGCCATTTCATTGCCACACTTCATCTGACTGCAGGAGAACCTTCTCTCACCATGTTTTCTGTCTGGATTGTTGGACATAGTTATATTCACTGGGCTCAAAGGTACGTTGAAAACAGGAAATTACCTAACCTCAATTTACAAGATGTGGAAATTAAGTGGTTTGGCCACAGAGGATTAAAATGTCACCAATTGATACCATTGGTGAAAACCTTTATGCATTTGCCCAAACCTGACCTGTTAATTGTGCACTGTGGAGGTAATGACTTGGGCACTTTGACTGGTGTAGGTCTGGAAATGCTTTTAAAGGACACCTTTGAGCAATTAATGGCACTTTTTCCTCAGACTGCCTTGGTATATTCAAATATATGCCAAAGACAGAAATGGAGGTGGTCAAACCAATTTTGTCCACAAATTGAGAAGTCGAGGAAGCATGTAAACAAATCTGTTTCAGCTTACATGAGAGACCATGGAATGGGCTCCCTGTACAACAATAACTTGCGTTACTACATGCAAGATATCTACAGAGGAGATGGAGTTCACTTCTCAGATGAGGGCAACAGAGTTTTCACTCTGAATTTAAGAATGTGCATTGGTACCTACTTATAAGTACCTAAATGTACCATAAACCCAAAAGCTCTTCTCAGAGCTACCCTACATCTGATCACTCACAATTATTATTTAACTCTAACATTTTTCACTAATTTCCAACAAAGTACGCTCCCTGGGGCGCTACCCGGTACGCGAACCGGGAGCTAACCTAGCGAAATTTTTTTTTAAAATGTTTTTTTTCCGCACATATAAGCCTCCTCAGCCACCCTCAGAAAACCTAGGGGGTCAAGATAACTCTACCGTGCCCCCTTCTACCCAATCTGAACATTATTTGCCCTCCATCTTGTATCTTAATTCGACCGAAACACAAAATGGTGGACTCCCGGAACGCTTAAGGTTCGCGAACCGGGGCGCTCAACGGTTCGCGTACCGGGTCGCTCTCTGGGAAGCGCACCATCAAAAAAGGTGGGAAAGTAGTTCACAGAAAAGCCACTGGATACAATTTCACCAAATATAGATTAGCTCATACTAAATAACAATCCCTACCATTTTCACAAATTTGATTGGAATTCCATTTAGTCATTTAGCCTGTAGACCTCTCTAAATACCCTGAGGTAAATTACTTCACAAAACACATCTGAAGTGTTGGAATTGACAACCAATGAAAATGTTACTTTCATTTTCTATTTTTTTTACCTGACATTTCATTGGTTATATACCTGAATATATATAAAGGAAGAGAAGAAAACACAGCCATTTTGACTACTACTTCTTGCTGTACATTTCAATAGTATTTTCACTAATTCCTTCAACTTCTTTCTAAAGGTAAGTTTTTATTTTTAAAACTGAAGTATATTGTGCACTATAAGTTAATATGGTAAACTTTTTCTGATAGATATATACTATCCCTCTGTAGTAGTTATAGATTTAGAGAGACTTCTCTGTTATAGTTATGGATGTAGTTAGGCTTCTCTTGTATAATTATGAATTTACTTACGTTAAATCACATACACTTTTTTATATTCCTACTTCCACTCTGATACTATACACTGCCCAAAGATAAATTCACTGATAAAAAATGCCTATCTAAAATTATTCCCAACATTGCCCTATCTCTACTAATATATATTTTTTTAATCCAAATTTCAGGCAAAATGGAAGGCGAAAACCAAGTTTCTTTTGAAATGGACCTGCAAGAGAGCAGCCAAGAATTGATTGATACAATTGATCAAATTGACATTGAATTTTTCGATGAAACTTGGGACAATGAACTACTGCAATGTGTACAAGCAGTAGATAACCTCCTTGCAAATGAGGACATTTTACACCCTCAGAGACTACAATGTATATTCCATGATAATTATGAAATTTCTGACAATGAAATGTTAGAAAGTTTAATAAATTATGAAACACAATCACATTAAAAAAAAATGCTTAAAAAATAAAGAAAATAAAAAATAATCAACAAAAACAACAATCAATTAACATACAGCATTTGAAAAGTCTATCATTCATTTTTCATTGCAGTACGCTGCCCCGAACGCTTCCCGGTTCGCGGACCGGGCGCTCCCCACGCAAAAAAAACAAAAACATTTTTTTGTTTTTTTTGCCCCGCGGGGCCCTTTTAAAACCTCCACATTAAACCTAGGGGGTCAGGGAGGATCTAGTATGCCCCCTTATGGTCATTTTCGCCTTTGTTTTGGCCTCCTCTTGTCTCTCAATCCTACCGAGAGACAAGATGGCGGCCGCTCCGGACTGTTTAGAATGTTGACAGACACCGGAGAGCCAATCAGCTTAGCTACGCGAAGTTCCGGTACACTTAAGGTCCGCGGACCGGAGCGCTGCCCAGAGCGCGCTTACAGATATATATCTTTTTTTAAACGTTAATTTCTCAAAATCCACTGGAGCACATATATTGAGACCTACAAAAGGCACATCGGGCTACCAGTCCCTACAATTTTGCCAAGTTTCATGCAAATCCATTCAGCCGTTCGGGCTAAAAGTGAGGCCAACCGCCCTATGGAAAACTCAATGTTAAAAACACGTTTTGGGACCCCCCTTTTTTCTCAGCCCCCCCTTGACGAACCCCCCCCCAAATTTCCAGGGGCTGCTCAGAAACAAAATGTTCCATTTTCCTGAAAATTTCAGCCAATTCCGTCCACAAACGCCAAAGTTATTAGACATAGAATTTTCAAAAATCCCATAGAGAAAAAATCCTAACTATATATACCTACTGGCGACCGCCAGTAGGTAATATATATATATATATATATATATATATATATCTCACCAAGGAATATGTGCATGCGGCAACCTGCCTGCACTTTAAAGACGGGAGAGAGATCCCCTTGCAGGCGGATGCCATGTGTGACTGCACTCGCTTGCAAGAGGATGTCTGGGGGGTTCATAGGACCAGGTGAGCCCTTCCAGAGAGCTGCCCTCATGGGGAGCACTAACAATGTTCCACATGTTTGTGGTGCACAATCAGTGTGACTCCTGAAAGCTTCTTTGCTCTGTGCCTGCGTCCAAAACACAGTACGGGCGCAGAGCACATCTCCTCAATTACACAGGGCCAAGCCTCCATGCACATGAAGGCACACCCTTTTCAGATCGTGCTGGTGCAACATGTGCGCCAGCGCTATCTGTATTACAGATGGGGCTGCATAAGCATCGGCAGCCCCTTCTGTTATGCTAAAGGGACCCCAGGGGCGCACAAAGAGGGCGCAAACGCTGGTTGCACCCCCAGGGCACTTCTGGAATACAGGCGCTGACGGTGGTATTGTCAAGGGAGTGATTGCAGTACTGCCATCTGAAGGCATTGTTGATGCTGCAGCTCTGAGGAAGGTATTCGAGGCACAGTGATTAAACAATAGTGATCCGAGAGCAGTTCTGTGGTGGTGATGGCCTGGTGGTGGTATTAAATGAGAGTGAGATCTGAGTGCAGTGATTGGAATGCTCTTGATCTGATGATGGCATGTTGATGGAGGCAGGATTGTGAAGGTGTAAAGGGCAGATAGCTATGGGCACTAAGTGAAGAGTATTTCGACATTCTTGGAGGTGCTTCCTGTTTTCCAAGTTGTATTTAACTTGGTACATAAAACTCCCAAACAGATGAGCCCATTTCCTGGTCTCTGAAGCGCCTCGAGGTCCCCCCTCGTCTTCAGTTTTAATCCCAATGCCCTTAGGCCTAGGTAACATTTTGACATTTTTTAGCACTATTGAAGCAGTTGTTGCATCTGTCATACGATGGCATTTCTTGTATTTATGTACATTGTTTATTCCAAAAAAACGATGGTGTTTTCACATATTGAACTGTGACTGCTTTTTCAATAAAATAAACGCGATGTCAAGGATTATTTTCTCAATCAACCTAATGATTTTCTTTTCTTTTTCGCTTTACTGTAACTCTAGTGCATTTTATGTTAAATCTAACATTCATGTCCCAACCTGAAAAGTAACAGATAGCCTTGCATCTGTCTAGGGCTGTTTTATCCTCCTCCGTCTTGTCCTAAGGCCATAGAACTCAAGTAATTTCACAGCATTTACAGGGGAAACCAAGTAATAAAGCATGTCACACACCACCCACTTCTCCTATTAGACAGGGGTGGAGGGATTCCTCTTCTGAAGCAAGACAACTGGGAACTCACAACTAGTCTTATATCTCTCTGCACTTTAACGCTGCTTTCAAATCGGGGGTAGATCGGTCATGAAGGTATATCAGGGCAATTCCTCATTTGTTAACAATTACAAGTTATTTTAGTTTCTCACAATGCTTCCACAACTGAGCCATGAGTTACAAGATAATCATTATCATTTGTTTAGTTTCCATTTTTGTCGGTTGGTAGTGAATTTATTTTACCTGATGGATAAGCAAAAAAACAGAGCCCGCATGCATGAATGAAGGGTCTCTTGGTTGTGTGACTCTTGTATGAGAAGTGTAGTGTTTGGTTTGTGAAGTCCAGAGATGTGCTTCGATCGTATCTCGGTTAGGTTTGTGCCACGCCAGTAGGTATTATGCTATGCTGTCTTTTTGGGAAGGTGCATGGGTGGCAGTGTTCTATGACGAACAGATGCGCTTTAAGGTTCATATTTACTAACAGTTTGCATTGGGGTTGCGCCCCTTTTCGCCCTTCCCCGATGCAAAATATATTTTGGCATTTACTAAGCCACACAAAGCCCACTTTGTGCAGTTTTGTGCAGCTTAGTAAAATAAAAAGTAACACAAGTTGGTACACTTTAAATCGCGGAGGCATTCCATGAATGAAGCATGGACATCCCTACGTACCCACTCATGGATTATGATGCAAACCCAGATTTACTAAAGTCTGTAAAACTGGATGGAAGTCAAAATGGTGCACCTACCCCAGGTTGTCCTTATTTCTCCTTGTCATGGTTCAAGAGTGCATGCATTGGTGCTTGGCAACCATAAGTACACCAGCACAGAGAGAGAGCTGGAAAGCACATTATCTTTGCAAATTTGACTCAGTTCAGCTCTCTCCCCTCCATGCAATGCAGTGAAGCAACTTGCCTTGGTGTATTGCGTGAAACATTAGCAAATCGGATGCCTACATGAGAGGGCTGGATATATGCACTGATCATGTCACAGTCAGCCTTGTCCTCTGACACAGTGCTGCAGGGTCAGGAGGTGTTGCAATACAGTTGAGAGTTGCTCCATGATGAATGAATAGAAAATGTGCATGGTAGGTGATGTCCCAAATGGGAAGCGTTCTGAGTCATGTGTTACAACCAATGATATGCTCTGATCATGCCACTTTAACCTTGGTGACTTGACTATGAGTGTCAGCACCAAATGGAAAGATGCATGACTGGGGTTGTACATTACACAGTAAGTATTGAGATCATGGGTGAAGTTAGGAGATGTGTTCTGATCATGTCTCAGAGAGCTTAGGGCATGCCTAAACAAGCTATTGCCAGGAACTGTTGTGATAAAGTAAACGAGTGGCGCATTACTGACTGAATGGATATGGCAAGGTTGGTGACGTCCTGTAGCAACCCAGGGCCAGTTTCACTCTAGTTACGGTTCCTGTTAAACAGTGAGCATGGGACCTACACCTGGGCATACCCATGCTACTTATGGCAGTACATGAAACACACAAAAGGTGATTGAAGGCTGCTTGCAATAAGTCTAACCACTAGCAATAGCTCAGGGTTGCACTTCAACCCATCGTTCTTTTGCTCACCATACCACCTCAGTTTAGGCTCAGCCATAAGCAAATCAGTCTTCCCTCTGTTCCTCATGGGAACAGTCCAGCCTGAACTGCCAAGACGGGTCCTCCCTGAACCAGAAAACAAGCAACCCAGGACTGGTTTCGCCCTTGTTATGGGCTCATCAGCCAGGTACAGCTTGGTTCCTGTGACACAGTGAACATGAGACCTACATCTGGGCATACCCATGCCACTTAGGGCAGTACATGATTGATTGAGATGCAGCCCAGAGTAATTACCAGTGGTTGAGATCAATTTAGGCATTCAATTCATCACTTTTTTATGTTCTTTATGTGTCACCCTAAGTTGGACGAGTATGCCTAGACGTGGGTCCCATGCACACTGTGTCACTGGAACCAAGCTGTACCTGGCTAATGTGCCCATAAATAGGGTGAAACCAGTTCTGGGTTGCTTGTGTTCCAGTTGAGGGAGAAGCTGGCTTGATAGTTCAGACTGGATTGTTCCCGTTGGGGCAGGGTTAAGGCTGATTTGCATATAACAGGGCCAATACTGGTGTGTTTCTATGTGTGTGTGTGTGTGTGTGTGTGTGTATATGAGTGAATCTATAGGTAATTGATTAGATGTGTGTGTAGGTCTAAGAATCACTAAGTGGGTTTTTAGATACTTGCATTGCGGTGTAAGTGGATTCAAATATGGTACTCTGTATTTTACAGTGAGTGATGAAAGGTTATACTAGTGTATGATGAGGTGTACCTGATTGTCAAGTGGATGATGTCATCAGTGATGTCACTGACCTTGTCATGGATGATGTAATATGTGACATCATCACCAGTGGATTGCGGGCGCAAGAGTTACAGTTAGTACAACTAACTATAACGGAGGAATTCCAATGGTTTTGTATGAGTGAAATGTCCAGCTAACTATAACACTGCTGAAACCTATGGTTTTTTCAGGGAATTTCTAAGGTTTTTTAAATGATAATACCTAACTATAACCTGCCTAAAACCCATGTTTTTTTCAGTGAATTTCAGAGGTTTTTCTATCTTTTTTTAATTATCATCATGTTCTCAACCTAGTAAAAACTGCAAATATTACCACTCTTCAATTTATTCCTTCCTCCAAGAAAATCGCTACAAACCAGAACTACAACTAACGTTAATAATATACAAACTAGGCGTTCCCATAGAAAAAAACAAAAAAAAACATCACTTCTCCCATACTTCCAACAACAAACCAAATCTACAATGCTACCTAAAAAAACAGGCATTAGTTCCATTTACCACTAACAAATTAATATCAATATTTAACTAGTGTAAGGACGTCGACTATGTACGGTGTGAATTGCATCCAACTCACACCCATATTTAAAGACTAATATGTGATAGAGGTACTGATTATGCACTTCCAACACCCAACAAAATCACAACACCTAGCGCCACCACCAGTACAACCACCCCTTCTGACCCCTCTCCCTCTACTACCCCAGAGACAGGGCAAAACAGGACAACGGATCTTCCCAAAATAATACATCCCCTCAACAGCACACTAGCTCAATGCTCAGAGATGTGGCATTCAACTATGTATAAGGGAGGGAACTCGCACATTAACAATAGTGTACACAATGCTAACACTACCGGTGATATGCTATACACAATTCACTATACAAACCAAAAAACTTTACAGTTTGGAGATATACTATTAATATGTGTAGTGTTCTGCACAGTGGACGCAACCATATTATCTCAGACACTTGGGAATATCTCGATCATGTAGCTGTGTTGTCTCCCCCCTTGAAGAAGAAGTGGAGTGGGCTGGTCCAACGTACGCAACCCCAGCGTAAGATTATAAATAATTAGGCTACTACGCCTTGGGCGTGGTTCACTTGTGCAAAGACAAAAGACTCTGTCACAGCGAAGGTCCTCACCCTGCCACGTGGCTGCCACCATGACCACGTGCCTCCTCGATACAGGCCCATTGCGAACTCAGTGCCACAGCACCGCAGACTTATGTCTGTATCGACTACTGCCTTCGATCTACACTGAGGACAGCAGGGTTCACAACTTGAATTCAGCTTTGGATCTACACTACGGACAGCATTGAATTTAGCCTTGATTTATTTAAGGCAGAGACAATTGTACTTTACGTCCTCAGATTTTGTTAAAGGATCTAACAAAAACGATCTGTCGATGTCTGTGCCGACTACAGCCTTTGATCTACACTGCGGACAGCAGGATTCACAACTTGAATTCAGCTTTGCATCTACACTACGGACAGTACGAAATTCAGCCTTGATTTATTTAATGCAGAGACAATTGTACTGTATGTATTCAGATTTTGTTAAGGAATGTGACAAGAAGCATTCCTCGATGTTTGTGTTGACTACTGCCTTCGATCTAGACTGCAGACAGCAGGGTTCACAACTTGAATTTAGCTTTGCATCTACACTACAGACAGTAGAGAATTCAGCCTTGATTTACTTAATGTAGAGACAATTGTACTGTATGTGTTCAGATTTTGTTAAAATAAGTGACAAAAATCATTTGTCGATATCTGTGCTGACTCCTGCCTTCGATCTACAGTGTGGACAGCCTCATCGCAGGCTCCACAGAACCTTGTTGTTTCAGGTGCCAACATTAATCAGTGCACCACTTATCAGCGCTGGATGCACACACACTAAACTACTAATACTGTGCAGCTCTACTCAACGCCATGTGGCCATGGGCTCTTGCTAACCGCTGCCTCCTGCCTACAGTGCGGCCATCAGAGCTCACAATTAAATAGACTGTTGATTCAATATTTGCAGAGTACAATACCAAACTAAGTATAACATCTATCAAACCTATACAATATCCCTTTAGTATGCTTCCTTCAAGAACTTATTTTATATTAGTTATAGATTTAGTTGAATAATAAAATTCACGCTTCAAGTGCAATGGCACACTCAATGGCAGTCTACACTGCGGGCAGCACAGGTCACAATTTGAACTATAATGTCCCTGAAACATACATATTTTGACAATGCATTCCATACATGTTTCATCTTTTATTTCAATTGTGATTACAGATGATGCAGTCTAGTAGGCAACAGACAATGCTTCCAATGCATACTGCTTGAACCACGCATCATCGCAGGGTGCGCACACACTGAGCACCAGCCGTACCACTAACTCAGTGCACCATAAATAATCGCCACGTGGCCTTTTTAAGGCTAAAATTCAGTAGTCAAAACACATTCTTACCAGTGCGGTCTGCCTGGACCACGCATCATCGCAGACGCCACACAAACCGCCCCTACCTCAGTACACCACAACTCATAAACCCTTTACGATAGAATCTTCTGTGAATTATTTCACATATAGTACTCCTACCTTTGTACAGCAGAAGTCATAAACAGTTTATGATTGAATATCTGTGTATGATATCATGATTACTATTCTGTTTGTTACCAACAGCAACGTAATAAAATAGAGTCAATCGCATGTGCCCGTACACACTTCAACTATCTATCAGTGTCTGTGTATTTATTATGTTTGTAAAATGCTGCTCCTGCACCCTACCACATTATATTGGGCTGTAAACAGCGTATGCAACCATCTTACCTCTGCCAGTAACAAAAACTTTGACTATATAACTTTCACTTGCTCATTCTACAAATACGAACGTACAAACTGGATCATTACATTTTATCTTCGTTGATTTTGTACCCTGAGACAGCTCCAAATTCTTTAGTTATTTCTGATATATTTTCCAGTGTCTGCTGAAGATTAGACGTATAGATTATGATATCGTCAGCATATAGACCTATTTTCCTGGACCATGCTTCTACCGAGAAAGGGAGGATCTTATCTGAGCCCCTAATCCTACAGGCCAGAGGCTCTATATAGAGGTCAAACAGTAAAGGGGACAAGGGGCATCCCTGCCTGGTGCCCCGCATTACTTTAATCGAGTTAGTTAGAATCCCATTGATCAGAACTCTGGAAGTGGGAGAATTATACAGTGACAAAAGTGTGTTGGTAAAATATGGACCCAGATCTAAATGAATCAAAAGTGCCTTTAAAAAAATTAAGTTAACTCGGTCGAATGCCTTAGCGGCGTCTAGTGCTATTACTGCTCGTGGAAGTTTATGTGTCGAGGCCATATCTATTATACCTATTAAAGTGAAAGTGAGTTCCTAAAGGAACCTACCTTTAATAAAGCCTTTCTGATCTTCCTGCACTAGTTTGGGAATAGCCAGACTGAGCCTATCCGCCATTATCTTTGCGAATATTTTATAATCAACGAAGATAAAACGGAAATCATGAGCTGGAATTTAGATCCTGGCCCTATAAAATGCAAATCAGAAATGAGATATCTGGGGGTTAGGATTACTCAGAACCTGGATGACCTTGCAAAAATTAATTTTGTAAGAATTAAAAGAGAAATAGGAGGAATGCTTCGTGGATGGAGTCATCTGCTTCTTAATTTATATGGTCGTACAAATTTGATAAAAATGATGGTGCTTCCAAAACTAACTTTTTTATTTGAGACAATCCCTCTTGCATTTAAAGGAGAATGGTTTAAGAAGCTTCAGAGTGAGGTTATTACATTTATTTGGGCCGCAAAAGTATCTCGTCTCTCGTGGACTAAGATAAGACGAAAACTGAGCAAAGGAGGGCTATCAGCCCCGGATTTTCAGTTATATTGTTGGGCCTTTCAGTTAAAAAATTTTTAGAATTCTCTTGAACACTCCATCGACTACGGCTATTGGTGTACTGTTGGCAGCTTTGCTAAGAAGCTGCCAATATAAGGAAGTTGTTTTTTTATATAAATTCGCGGATCCAAAGTATTTCAAAAAAGTGCGTCTCAAGGTATTGCAGGGAGCAGCGGAACTTTAGTACCGGATCAGGAGGCTATTAAAAATCCCATACTATGGTTATTATACTTCCATCTGGGACAGCCCTGGTTCTCCTGCATGGACTAAAGACGCTCTGGCTATTCCTCTTAGATCAGCAGGGGTAGAAATGTGGGGGCATCTTTTTCTAAATGGAAAGTTGGTTGGGTGGAGTCAGGGAGCGGCTATTTGGGGGCAAGCCATATCGAAGTTTAAGTATCTTCAAATATATAGTTGGGTTGGCAAGGTTGAAAGCGTCTTGGGACTTCAGAATGAACTGGAAGAGAAGATCTACTCAAGTCAAGTGTATAAAAAGGAAGTGGGACTCTGGTATTGGTCAATGCTGGAGACGGCGGATGGCCAGTTCTTATTGCCAGAAACGCTGTGGAGAGATTGCTTGCCGGACATCGCATCTGACACTCAATGGCAAGTAACTATGGCTATCTTGTATAAAGTTGTCAAACCCGCAAATTTAAGGCGAAATCATCTCTTTACACTCCACAGAGCATATTGGTCCCCACATAGACTTTCAAAGTTCAAGCCTGGAGGGCTGGTGGAATGCCCTAAGTGCAGAAGTCCCAATGAGAAGGATATTCACATGTTCGTGGAGTGTCCAAATATTAAAGCATTCTGGGAGGAAGTAAGTGGCTGTTTATCCCAAGCTATTGACCATATTATTGAGGTAAGCCCTGAACTCATTATAACTGGAAGGTTGAATTTGCAGATAAATAGTTTGGATGATAAAGTTAAACTTGTATTTTATGGGATACTTTTGGCGCGTAGAGAGATATGTAAACTGTGGGTGTCCCCGTTATCCCCCGGGATTTTAGACTGGTTGCGAGCTATGAGATTCACAGCTAAAATGGATACTATGGGTCCAACAAAAGATAAATGTAAATTCTGGGAATTATTTTTGGCACATTTTGGGTGAAAAGTTTGTTGTTTGGGCAAGGCATAGCTGGTTTTTGTAAACATTTCAGTCCAATGATTAAGGTCTTGGCCTATCTTGCCGGTGGGGTTTTCAACGTGACGGTGGGGTCAGTCTATGCACCGATCTCTCACAAAGGGTGGCATACGTAGAGAGGTGGTCGTTGAATGGCCCTACTTGTGTGGTTGGAAACGGCCACGGAATATAAGATAAAAAACCCATGGGCGGTACTGTCTGGTCAGAAATGGGTGGCGTAAAGGCTAATGAGGACTAAAAAAAAAAAAAAAAAAAAAACTGGATCATTACAATACTGCAAGCAAAGTGTATAGTAAATTTCTAAGTGTGTTATAATGCTCTATTTAAAAAACTTTTTTTTAGCATATACATATATAGCGGGAAAGTCGACCCAAAACTGTATCAGCAGTTTACATGAGCATCGTATTTACAGTACATTTTCAGGCACGTGTAGATTATGTCCTTTCTCTATAATAACAGGATGTGGACGCGACTCCGAGGCTCGAACACTGATTTCCAGCACCAAGTACGACAGTATACCCAAATGACCACCTACGTATATATATTAGCTGCCCTATATGTGCCAAAAACTGCAACCTAAAGCTTTCATAGCCCTGTATTACTACAGCTACAACACTCCACTGAATGTACAACAAACATTCATATTTGCAGAAATGCGTCATGTCCACCATCTTCTATGTGTGCAACTATGGATGAATATATTGTCAGTGATACCCCGTACCTTCCATGTTGGCCATGTTGTGGGACTTTACAGGCATAATGACACATTTACGTTTAAGATCTGGTTGACGGCAGCACTATATCAACACAGACACCCGAATCAGTTGATTTCTGATATAGCTCATGACGGAACCACGCCCATAGCTCCGGAGTCATTGTTCACAGCCTCGCGCAGCACTGGCATACGTCAGTCCAGCCCACTCCGCTTATGCTTCCAAGAAAACACTACAACCCTACATGGCCCAGATTTCCATTGTAGTGATTTCTTAATTCCAGGTCTAGTTGTCAGAACGGCACACACACACACTCCTTCATGGCTGGTATACACCCACACCACACCCATCCAGCACAGGCGTCACAACACACATGACCCTACCAATAAAAAAGCATGTACTCTACGCCATTTTAGAGTTACTCCCATCGCAAGAGCTGTGATGGCCCGTACTGGTGGTTAGGACGCCTCATGTAGGGCCGTACTACTGAACAAGTGAGCCCACTACCACATGTGTGGCCTATTTGGTCACTGAGTTAGTGGTACCGCAAGGACTGAGCGGGTGAGGAACCTGCGATGATGTTGTGTGCAGGAGTATGTCCTTTCCCATAGCGATATCAAGACTCAGCACCAAATGTGAGACTTCTTGCTGGGTGGGGCTGCAGGATGTAGAACGTACCCTGTCCGCGAAAAGGTGAGCAGTGAGGCCTGGGTGTGCAGCGGAGGACGTAGATGGGGTGCAGCAGACTGGATACAAAAAGGCGATGCAGGGATTTAGGCGTACGCAATCCTATATACCGTATCTTATTGCATTTGTATTTTTTTCCTTTAGCAGGAAACTTTTTATAGTCGGTCAAATGTCCGTCACTCGTGATGATTGAAACCACGAGTATCACTGCACACCACTTGTTTTCTATAACCGGATGGAAAACATTACTACTCTACTAATTCCTCATAAATCGAAGCCCATTAAACAAGTTGGAACTGTACAAATAGTTCCAAAGGACGCAGGGAGCTGACTGGGACCGTAGGTACATTGGCCTCCACCCACAGTCCCCAACGCTGTATATACGCCCATGGGATGGGATCCCGAGGAAGAATAAAAATTAGTAGAAGGTGATTTTTTTTACGGTAAAATTAGGACTCTGTAATGGGCATATTTACAAGGACAGTGTTAAAATGTTCTGGTGTAAACCTGGGCTTCTATTGGAATTCTCAAAAGCCTATTATTAAGCCCATTATGGCCGCTTTACCGGCACTTTCCTAACGCTAAAGCGACGATAATTTTAATGCTGTCCTTGTAAACATGCCTCCAGTATCGTGAGAAATAGAGCGATAATTCATGTTAGCAAGTGAAAAGCTTGTTAATATAAGACTGTGAGCTTAACATATCAATACACCTCGCATATTAAACATACTTAAGTCTACGTCAGAACAGATGTTAGGATCTGACATAAACCGCAATTAGCTTGAGTTTTGTATCCGTCTTCAAATCCAGGGCCGCCTTGTAAATACAACGCTGTTGTCATACCTCCCTCTTCCTTTTTATATTGTCATAGGGACACCTACCTTGCCACTGGGAACGCCTACATTGCAAATCATTGGAGATACACGGCGAGCCCTTAGCAAACTGGTTGCTAACATGCGTTAATGCATCTTAGCGTCGCCTAGTAAATAGGACAATGCAATTTTCAGCGCATTTTAAAAAAAATTGCGGCGAAATGGCACTTGTTAATATGCCCTCAAGTTTGCTATGACAGAGTGGAAACCTCGACTCCCGCCCTGCCATATCAAACAGCAGTGTACCGGGGTAGGCACCCCAAGACACAGCAGGAGCTGCTCCTAGAGGATGGTGCTCCCCTAGGCTTTCGACTGCTCCAGAATGGGGACCACGCGACGTCCCTCCCAAATAATAAAAAGACCCGGAGGGTGGTAATCCCCGGGGCTTAGACGGACCTTTGAGCTCCCTCACCCATTTATTTTGTAGCCCATGGAATGGCGGTCCATGGGCTACAGGGCCCCTCTGAACCCCCATCAAATGTAATATTTTAGACCCCGGGATTTGGCCCTCCCAGGTAGCTAATTTTTAAACAAGCACAGGAGCCCGCACTTTGTTTTTATTTATTTTAAGGCAGATCTATGCACCCAGCGCACATTTCTCAGTTTAAAAAAAAAATATATATATATATATATTTTGGGCCCAAGGGGTCCTTGCTTGTGGGACCCCCTAAGCAGGTCTAGAGAGTCAAGATATTTGTAACCTGCCCCCTTTACAAGTTTTGAACACTTGTTCCACTAATTTATAGATCCTCGCTTCTATCGAGGCACAAAATGGCTGCCAATACTTCCTGGTTTCGAATGTTGACAACCACTTGAGAGCCAATTAGCATTCAGCGCGTGATAGGAACGGTGCGCGTAGGGTGCGCTCAGGGATGCGTGGATCCACCGCGGCCATAGATATATATGTACTTTTAAATGCCATTTTCTCTGGAACTACTGAACGAATTTACACCATTTAAGCAAAAGGCACGAGTCAACCAAGGACTACCTCTTTGCCAAATTTGGTGTAATTCGTTCAGCATTTCGGGCTGTAGCCGCGATGAACGGTTCCTATGGAAAAATGCATGGGGAAAACACGTTTTGGGACCCCCTTTTTTCTCGGCCACCGTTTCACGAATCACCCCAAGACTTTCAGAATAGGAGCGGACCGGAGCGCCCCACTAGTTTTGAAAATTTCGCAATGATTCGTCAATCTGCGCCAAAGTTATTCCAAGTAGAATGCTGTGGATTTCCAATGGAAAATAGGTCCTAACTATAACTACCTACTGGTGACCGCCAGTAGGTAATATAAATATATATATATCAAGGGCCGAAGTGGGCAAATGTGACACGGCATATCTATATCACACCGCATAGATATGGTGGAGTTGGGCGCAAGAGGAGGGAACCGACAACTAACCCTGCGCAAACTTGAGTCCAGATACATTATTGAATTTGATTGTATGACCCCTAATAGATTAAACTTGAGGGAAGAACTAGCTGTGCATTTAATAGAATGAAATTTAAATGTGAAATTGAAGAAACAATTAATCTGCGATCCTAGATTTTAAAGTGTTAATATGTTTTTATTTTTAGGCATGGTATGAGCTTTCCACCGTATTTGGCATCAATGAGATAAGAAAATGCATAGTTCTGAAGTGGATGAAATGATAGTGCTTAGAGATATAATTATGCCATGTGACATTTGCCCACTTGGGCAGCAATGTTTGTATGGTTGTAAATAAGGGCCCACTTGGGCATAACGGTTTAATGAACCTAATTTGAAGATGAATTTGAAAAACTTTATTCAAACAATTTTTTTTACACACAACGCGGCAGCAGTGCAATGAAATAGGCACAATATGATACTATTTTGTCTTATTTAATTAATGTATCTAACGTGAAAAATGAGTGAAACAGTATGAACTTTGTGTTAAATATTGCCGGTTTAGAATATAAGTTGTTTGTTATATTTTCTAAAAATGAGCGACAAACAAATGCCGCATGTTTTACTTTTGCGGTATTTATTTAAATTGTATTTATGAATATTATAATGCAATTTGAGTGGTAAAGTACGTTATATAGGTTTTTCTGCCATTCAATGAATAGTAAGATTATATATTACAAAATAGAAGCCATGCTCGCTGGTTCGCTGACATCACGTGTTGGGTAGAGAATGCACTTTGTAAATAAAAAAGCACGTAGCATCATGGCCTTTGAAACGTGAGCAAGCGAATGGTGAAACGCGTCGTTTCCTGCTATTAAAATTCACTTTTTGCACCAGCAACTTTGTGGTGTCCGGGTACGTTCTTTCATATAATGAAGAAGTTGTGGAATACAATATATATATATATATATATATATATATATATATATATATATATATATATAGTTAGGAATTAGCATTTAAAAAACCTTATTTTACTCACACAAAACCAATGAAATTCCATATATAGTTAGTTGTACTAACTATATATCGCGCACCCGCAATCCACTGCTGATCATGTCACATATTACATCATTCATGACATGGTCAGTGACATCACTGATGACATCACTGATGACATCTCAAATGACATCACTGATGACATCACTGATGACATCTCAAATGACATCACTGATGACATCACTGATGACAACATCCAGTGACTGTATTTTTCTGTAAAGTTAAAATATGTCTTACATATTTAAGAATGAGTGGATGTATAAGTGTCTGGATGAAGAATTTAGTAGGTGCATGACTGACTGTATGAGTGAGTGGTTAAATGTGTCTCACTGAGTGCATGGGTTAGTGACTAAACTGTCTTAATTTGTGCATCATTATGTCTGTTCTTCTGTAAACTGCTGCATGTGTTGATCAGTAGCTATATGAGTAACTATATGGGTTATTGATTGGTTGCCCAAGCATTTGTATGGGACACTGAGTGTGTGTGTGGGTGGCTGGGAGGTGTATGACTCTGTGCATAGATGTATGGGTTCAAAAGTGCATGTGGAAACAGCTGTATGGGCGGTTGACTGTGTGCATGACTGTATTGGTGAGTGAATAGATATCTCAGTGCTACATGTCAAAGTAAGTACATATGTAAAATACAGTACATGTGAGAGTTGACATATATAAATAACTGTGCATAAGAGCCAGTGAATGTGTGAGTGGCTGTATGGATCATTGTGAACTTGTATGCAGGATTGTATAAGTGAGTAAATATGTTTTAGTATATGTTTGAATAAGTAAGGTGTGTATAACTGTATAGTTGTGAAAATGGAGGTGTGATTGATTCTTTGCATGACTGACTAAGTGTGTAAGTAACTCCATGGATGAGTGACAGTCTGTGAGTGTCTGTTTACACTGAGTGTATCTAAGGTTATATTAGAGTCTGAAGAGGTTCATCGTATTATCACATGAATGATGTCATCAGTGATGTGATCAGTAATGTCAAATGAGATGTCATCAGTGATGTCATCAGTGATGTCATTTGAGATGTCATCAGTGATGTCATTTGAGATGTCATCAGTGATGTCATCAGTGATGTCACTGACCATGTCATGAATGATGTAATATGTGACATGATCAGCAGTGGATTGCGGGTGCGCGATATATAGTTAGTACAACTAACTATATATGGAATTTCATTGGTTTTGTGTGAGTAAAATAAGGTTTTTTAAATGCTAATTCCTAACTATATATGGTGTATAACCTATGGTTTTTTCAGTGAATTTTCAAGGTTTTGTAAATGCTAATTCCTAACTATATATGGTCTATAACCTATGGTTTTTTCAGTGAATTTCATTGGTTTTTTAAAAGCTAATATCTATAGCTGTAAAATGTATACTTCTTTAAATCCAAAAATATATTTTATATGTTTATTAATAATTTTTTTTTAATATTTTTTTTGTTTCGCTCCCGGTCCGCGAACCGGAAAGCTTTCCGTTAGCTCAAATTGATGCCGCGACCCGGTCCGCGAACCGGTAAGAAATCAACATCGTGACGGTATCGCGTTGCCGCGTAATGCGTCTTATGATGTACCGCGTTAGCGCACCCGGAAGTGCTCCGGGGCGCTGACCGAGGCGCGAAACGAAGCTCCCCGAAAGCGATCCGCGACGCGTCGCGAAAGCGCGACGTATCGCGTTGCCGCGTAATGCGTCTTGTGACGTACCGCGTTAGCGCACCCGGAAGTGCCCCGGGGCGCGGACCGAGGCGCGAAGCGCAGCGACCCGGAAGCTAACTGGGGCGCGTTCCGCAGCGCGTAACATGAGCGTGAGAGGTCATGTGACTTGTTAATAAAACTTTTCATTGGTTCATTTCACTTTTGGTTTCATAATGATGTAAGGCTAGGTCAGGTGACCTAAAAATAACACTTTTCATTGGTTGAGAACTATTGTTTTTCCCAAATGATGAAAACCCCTCCTTCTTTCCTCACTCTGACTTTCATCATTGTGAGAGGAAGACCTTTATTACTACTACTTCAGAAATGGCTTCAGTAGTTGCTTCAGCTGGTGCACCCCCACCACCACCTCCACCTCCTCATGGGAAGAGAGGACCACCTCCCCAGGTCATAACCAACACAGAGGAGGTAGAGGAAGAAATGGAGGAAGAGGAGGGAGAAGAACCACAGTTCTTGGAAGAGGTGCCCCGGGTTTCCCATAAGAAAGCCAGTTTCATCTGGCAGTTTTATTCAATCCCTCCTGGCCAAAAAAAAGTGAATGCGAGGTATGTCACCTGCCTCATCTGTAAAGAAAAATTATCCAGAGGGACGGATAAGAAATATAGTTATGGGAACTATACTATGCATAGGCATATGACCAGGAAGCATCCACTTAATTACAGCCGGGCGGAAATACGGGATTTGCAGGAAAATCCAACATCAACTCCTGTAGCCAGATCAAGATCAACAATTTCATTGACACCAGCAGAGGCACGGGAAACTGTGCCAAACATACAAGAGAATTTTGGCCACATGAAACACACTTGTATGCACTGTGGTGCGTTGATAGCATGTGGCAATATGAGTATAAATGCTATCAACCTGGCTTATGAACATCATAATTGCCCTAACCGCCCCCAGTAATTTTTTTTTTGCTCCTGTTGAGCCCTTTTCAATGCCTGTTTTTGTGGTTTCCCCCCCCTAAAAAACCCAAAAAAATATAAAATCGTTCAAAAAATTAAAAAAAAACAAAAAATAAAAAAAAATAAAAAAAAATATAAAACAACAAAAATATTTTTAAAAAAAGTTCTTTTCAGAACTACCTTCCCTTTCAAAAAAAATTGCTAGAATGTTTAGCACTCTGGCAAGCTCTATTTCTTTTGGTTCGCTTCCCGGTTAGCTTCCCGGTACGCAGACCGGGAGCTAACCAAAAAAAAAAAAAAAAAAAAAAGAGTAAGTATAAGGAAAGTAAACAGACAGTGATGTTAAAAGAAAGACAGCTATAGGGAGTAAAGAAGAGATACTGTTTAATAGATCTATTTACCGAAGAAAAGATGGAAGAGGGTATAATTGTGAAAAACAAAATAGATAACGAAGTGAAAGAAAAAAAGAGAGTATAACATTAACAAAGAAGAGTTTCTTGGAGAATGTGAGGGAATGTTCAAAATAAGATTAAAACATGAGGAATAACAGAGAGAAAAAATAGAAAACAGAAAACAAAAAATAACAGAAAAACATTAATTGAAACAGCAAAGAAATGTAAGTAACATAGAGCCATATCATCAACATAGGCAATAAAAGTTTTGCAGCTTTTATTGGCAGAAATGTGTCGCTAAAGCTGCTTTTGCGGCAGAAAACTGCCGCTAAAACCACTTTTGCACCAGTTTTCTGCCAATAAAAAGAGCAATAATTTTATTGGCTGTGTTCATAATATGCCCCTTAGTGTGCTTCAACTACACAGAGAAAGCATTATGAACAAATAGTGATACAGTGATCAGTCAAAGACACTAAGAGTAATAGAGACGGAGTGAGTGAACAAGAGTGAGGAACTATGAGAAGAGAGGGACTGAGAAAAAGAGTGGAAGGAGTTGAGTAAGTAGGTAATAGAGAAAGGAATGAGGGAAGTAGCAAAGGCAGGAAACTGAGGGTTAAAGAAATGAAGCAGTGGAACTAATAGAAGTTAAATGTGATAGAAATGTAACGAAAAGAGTACAAAACATTTACTTTATAATTGTCGTTAAATTACTCACTTTTTGTTTTTATACTTTCAATCTGTGAAAGAGAGAACAAACATTTGAAAAATATTAAAACATGTATTTAAAAATTACAAAAGACAAGAGAAAAAATTGAAGGACAAACAGTTTTTCAACAACTTTGACACTTACAGAAGCTTCTGCTTCTCCAGGCCCCCTACACAGTCCTAAAGATATACATTTTAAACTAACAGTATCTTGATGCAGATGAAGTGAGGCCTATCTTAAAACATGGTGCATCTTTTGCATTGCTGTTGTCTCAGAAAAGTGTCGCAAGACACTAAAAATTTAAATAATTGCTTCAGGATGCCAATAAGATGTGTCCTATCCAGAGGTTTGTTTGAGGTGAGGCCTACTCAGGGTTGCAGATGAAATTTCGAGTTGTTGAAGAGAATAGAGGACATAATACATGTGAAGGTCTACCAATGAAGTGAGTCATGTCCACTGCACTCTTGAACAAAGTCCAAACCTCCTATGTTTCCCTGGACAGACCTAAACTTGATCTGCACAATGTGATTCGTAATGATAGGAAACACAGGTGATGTAAATGAAATACGTACAATTTATTTTGCTCATTTCAAAATTACATCACTTGTGTTTCCTTTGCTTAGGTATCTCATTGTGCAGATGTAGTCCAGCATATGAAAGAATACGCAGAAGTGCAGCACTGCATGCAACAACTTTGACACTTACAGAAGCCTCACCTTCTCCATGCCTCCTACACAGTTCTACATATACATCATAAATGCAAACAGTACAGAATTAATTATACATGTTAAATGGTTTATTTTTGCTGTTCTCAGAATGTATCAAATTTCACTAAAACAGTGACTTGAAGGTATTCATCATATAACAGCGGGGAAAAAAAAACACAATCAAAATGATTGTGTTTAAAAAACCCATACAACATAACAAATCAGAATTCAGAACTCCTTAAAGTTAACTTACTTTCCATGACGTCAAAGGATGTCCTATGAACAGCTTATACTCTGTTGTGCTGTTATTACTTTCAGCCCGCCACTTTCTGAAAGAAAATCTCCATCGTTTTTAAAAACATGTTACATGCAATAAATGACTTCTTGCTCTCTACCACAAGTTTCCACAAGGCCAAATCTTGTCAGAGCCATTTATAACTCTTGGATTTATTGTAAGCCAATCCCGTCATTTGGCATTTCTGCAACTTTCAGAATTAAAATGTTGAAGATCATTTTCACAATCCTGGAATAGTAATATCTTCCCCTTCTTGCTCAGTCATGTTCTACATTTCCTATGACACTGATACTGCTTACTATGAAGCAGACTTACACCACCTCTATGAGTACTACAATTATTTAATTCTCTACATCACTTTTAATCACAAAGCAATGTAAAACAGTAGACAGCATTGCAGACTTACATTCCCTCTACTCTATGTTTTGATTGGCTGCTTCAATTAGCTTATAAAAAGAAATAGTTTTTCTGAACTCATTCAAAGTGCACTTATTTCTCCATGACGTCCAGTCTTATGGTTAGAAGTTATGTCTCTGAACTACACTTATCCTCAAGGCCAAATTGTGTAGGAGCCATTAGAACTTCTTGAAATTCCACAGAGCACATCCCGAGATTATTTCCCTAAAATTTTGGTTTTAAAAACACCAGGTAAGAGTTTTTAAGGTCATACGGCAATTTTTTTTTTTTAAATTAAAACAGAATCATTGCAGAATGACCAGCCATTTCTAGACTTTAAATAAGCTGTGTAATGTCCTGATGTTATTGAAGGGCCGTCATGATATATAATTGCTGCAGTTACAAAAGTCCTTCCTGATATTGACAACTGCGAAGCTACAAAATTTTTAATTAAAGTTGTCAATTTTGTTCCTCAGGCCTACATCGTTGGAACATTAAAATGACATACTGGCCATATGTTCGTATAAATAATGTGGAAATCATTTCAGATTTACATTGGCTACACTCCATGTTGTGATCAGCTCCTTTTACTAGCTTATTAAAGGAGACTGATTTACTGTCTGGCAAAGTTAAATATATAAATCTTTCTGAGTCTACACTAGTAGTACTTGATACCATACAGTTCTCGCAGTCATGCTGCCATTGATAAGAAAGCCCAAACAGCTGATCTACATCTACACCTTCAGCATGCAATACATCAAGCATATACATTAAAAACTCCTGACAATCTTGCTGAATATTTTGAGAGAATTGGGTTTGGCCTGAACATCTGTCTAACAGATTTCGAATTTCAGACACACTTTCTATGTTTGTTCTATCAGTGCTACATTCCTCTAACACAGAATTTAACAAACTGCAAAATCTTTGATCAGAATTGACCACAATCTCTTCTTTTACATTTTCTAGAGAAAACAAAACATTAACCACTACATTAGCATAGCAGTTGACACCAGAACTGTTTTCAAATTGAAAACCAACAACATCTTCAACAGAATCCTTTTTGTTTCTGCTTGTAATTTCAGGTTCATCGACTTTTCGTCTTTTTGCTACAACCTCCCCAGTATTGGTTACATTTCTTCGTTTCCGGCCTACCACACGTTTCTCAAACAAAGGATATTGAGGCAAATGTGGCGCATACTCTCTTCTTAACCTATTGTATTCCTTAACACAATCTAGATCCGCACAAATGCTTGTGACATCACACTCAATCAAGTACAATCCCGATAAAGTTCTAACTCGTGACAATGCCACATATGCCATACCCTCCTTGAACACAGAACTGCCAATATTCACCAATGCACTGTCTACACTTAAACCTTGCGATTTATGGATTGTCACCGCATATGCCAAGCAAACAGGAAACTGCTTACGGCGAACATATAAGTCTTTTACAAGCAAAAATCTAGCAGAACAACGAGCAATTAGCTGTACTTCCTCAATGCCATCAAATTTAATTTTTAAAAATTCAATTCCATCTCTATTTCTGTATTTCACAAAATCAACAACATTACCCATTGATCCATTTACCAGACCTCTTTCAACATGTAAATTCCTTCTTAAAATTATACGGCAGTTCAAGCACACATTCAGAGTCTTTTCAAAACCTGCAGTTTTAGATATACTCTTCTCTAATGAATCCAATTTTGTTTTCAGATTCTCAGACAAAATAATTGTTGATCCCATATGCTCTACTCTGTCAATAGCTTCCAGTTTCACAATCTCTTGCTTTTCTAAATGCAACATTTTGTTGTTGAATTTGGCACATTCTGCAAGAGTTGGCATCAAACATATTCCAGATTTCTTATCAGTAATTTTCTGAAAAATATTCTCAGGCACAACATCTTGTTCTGGATATAAATTTGACAGTAATCGTGCATGTAAAGCTTCTTTCCCATGCTCGGTCACTTTTCCAATTCTAACATCTTGTAGAATAGTCTTGTAAACTTCATCCTTCGCCTGACGCATATTTTCATGCAGTTCAGCATAATTGAAGTTTAACCATATATTGACGTTGCCAATGCTGCCTAGGCACTTCCTGGTATCTTCATGCGTGAGCATTTTGAACACAGGTTGCCCTTTCACTGGTGTCAGCTGCAAAAGATCTCCGAAAACAATGATGTGTTTGCCACCAAATAACACATCATACTCTGTTTTGAGAACTTCTTGCATTCTCAAATGCACAAAGGCAAGCATGACATTGGAAACCATGCTTACTTCGTCAATGATAAGAAGTTTCATTTTCCTCAAGATTCTTGAAACTTCAAAACAAGCATCTCCAGATAGCTTGTGATATTGTAATTTGTTGTCATGCTCCACTGGTAGCATCAGTAAACGATGTAAAGTAATCCCTTTAATGTTATGTGCTGCCAGTCCAGTTGGAGCGGTGACAACACAAGACAGCGATGACTCTGTCCTTTCCTGCAAATAGCATGAAATTGCTTTAATGAGGAAACTTTTTCCAGTTCCCGCTTCTCCACTCACGTACAGTCGGACAGGCTTCAACGACGTACATGAGCACTCTTTCTTGTCATGACTTAATCCATGATCAATTTGCATGGTAACTTCGTCATATATTTTCCTCTGCTCAACGTTGAGTTGTCTTTCCAACTCTTCTAAGTTAACCGCATCCTCCTGAGCATGTACCATGGCTCTTTCCACTTCATTCATAGCAGTGGCAGCTTCATTTTCGATAACAGGTCCTCCTAGTGGATCCTGACTCAATGAAGCAGAACTCTGACTGTCCTGAGAACTGTCTCTGGCAATCTCGGCTGCAATCGTTGCTTCCTGCTCAATTTCCGCATTCAACATTTCTACATATTTGGGAAAAGCAGGACATTCTATGGTCTCCTTTGCAGCATTGAAAGAGTCTTCGTAACAGAGGAAATCTCCAAGCAGTTCCTCTTCTGCACGCCAAGGCTTGAAAAGTTGCAAAAGTGCTAAATAGAAAAACTCCTTTTTTTCAGGAGATTCGCCACTCAATTTTCGATGGTTTACCAAGTGGCATTTTCTTTGCTTGACCAGACATCCCTCACTTCCTATTACAGCATACACTCCTTTCTCAGTATCTTCTTTGATGTTCCTCTTGAATATGTAATTTTGAAGAACCTCATACAGACAAACATTGTCGAGGTGACTGCTTCTATTTGGATAATATGTATCCAACATGTTGGTCTTCAAAATGTCGGTACTGTTTGGCTCCTTTTCCGCCAAATACTCAATTTCCCGCACAGGTTTCAGAACTCGATTACGCGTTGCAGCAAGACCAAGACTCGCCCAAACGATACTCCTGGACTTGGCATAGAGACTTGCTGAAGACAACCGGTCAGAGCATTCGTAAGCTCCAATTTCTCGATGCGACAACATCTTCAGACTGAAACTGTACAACTTCTTGCTGAGGCTCTTTTCATGGGAAATGTCCTCCCACATATCCTTCAATTCTGTCTTCTCTTTTTTGGTGATGTAAGATGTCACATACCGAGCCACAGCCATACAGTTATCAGCCACAAACTGTATATCCATGTTAGCATTCCACATGGACAAAATCACCGGGTTGTAGTCGTTGATGTACTTGGACTCTTCGTTCCTCTTCAAATTGTATGTGTTTTTAGGTGATTTCTTCATCACATTATGTCGCAGCGAAGACATCAAACTGTTTACTCTTCCTTTAGAAATCACCGGTCGTGGAAAGCCGAAACGACATTTGGTGTAGAACTTGTCCTTGTTTCGGAATTTACGACGGCAGTACTTTCCACATCGATGGCTTTGGAAACGCAGAACTTTTTCTCTTAGGCTTTTCTTCTCCTTTGCGTTTGGAACAGCACACGTAAAATACTGTTGGATGAAACTCATCACTGAGTCTTCTGGATCCGTTCCAAATTTAGGTGCATCCTTGATCCACAGCAACATATGTATATGAGGAGCACCTCTTGCTTGGTACTCCTTTCTCCAGAAGAAATCCAACACCTCTCCAAGAGGTAGATTCTTCTTATTCATGATGAAAGACATCATAGCTTCAAATCTATGATTGAAGTACCTACATACATTGACTGGATCCAAAGAGCACAGTTCTCCGGGTGTCTTGAATTCGATGTTATCTACGTTAGCATTTGCCTCTCGTAGAAATTCAAGTAAGTCTTCCCAGCCATACTCGGCACAGCTCAGAGTGAGGAACCATGTGGGAGTACCTAAGTTCCTCAGCATACATTTTAAATCACCATGACGACGGTACCAGTACTCATTAGTACCACGCTGACACGCCATGAGATTAATCAGGTGAGAATCCAAAATACTGTCTTGGACATTGACTTTATCCATAAAGTCACTTGCCGAGATGTTTTGCATGTGTATACCACTTTTCAAGATGTGGTTCACTGCATATGACAGTCCAGACAGATCGCTTTCAAACAGGAGATGAAACAAATAAGGAATGCATTGTCGAAACCTAGCATCTACTGCATACGATCGCAAAGTCCGGTATTCAGAAGCAGGAATTTGATGAGGTCGCTCATCATATCTTCCTCCCTGACCTGTTGGAAAAAGCTGTGGGAAACACCGAGCTTCCAAACTTTCCTCCCAAACACTAATGGGACTCCCTTTGGCTTGTTTCATTTGAAACAACTCAATAGCATTCCCCATGACTTCCTTGGAATGCAAAGGATGAACACTATAATGTTCATATATTTCTTCACTAGTAGAGGGTTCTACTTTCTCAATTTGACCAGCACACAAATCGCTATCCTCTTCCTCACTTACTTCCTCTTCTGCAACATATACATTCTTATAGTATTTATTATTTTTTTTCAAATACAATGTTGCCTTTTTAACTTTCCTAACATCTACTAAATCTTGCCATATTTTCTTATTCTTTGTCGGAACCCCATTAACTAAGATAACCAGAGGTTCCTCTTCCACTTTTTCTACTCCAATTGTGTTAATGTTTTTCTTCAAATCTAGAGGCAAATAAACAACTCTTCCCTATAATCCTCTCTGTAAATCTGATGGAGGCAATTTCCCTGTCTTTGGCTCCATTCTTACAATAGCCTGAAAGGGATGGATACTTTGAATCAAAATAGATTCATAAGTATTTAAATCCTTCAATTCAGAAGGAATCTCAATCAATTCCAGATTATTATGAACTGCTCTAGCAGGCATCTGGTTTTGATTTAATTTGTTACAACAATAAGTACACACACGTTGATCCAATCCCAAATCAAAACAATTTTCTACCATCAAGTATGTTGTGAAATCCTTCCATTCACTATTATTTTCCCTTTCACTTTTTGCATATAAATCCACTAACTTAGTCTGATTCTTATAATAAGTGCGCGAACAACACACACAAGTGAAATTTGGCCTCTCACTTGATTTGACCTGAAACGTCGCAATTTCCCTCTGGAAATTATCTGTACTGGAAACCTGTACACTATCTTCCACATTACCCGCTTCTTCTTGGTCAATTTCAACATTCTCCTAATTACTTCCAAAGTAACAAAACTCAATTTCTTCACATATATTCTTCACATCTATTTCAGAACCATGCAAAAGAGCAGCGCATAATTGTTTAAGCATAATTGCTGGACTCTTAGCATAATACAACATTCTAACTAATTTCCTCACTTTATTATGATGCACTGCTAGCATCCTGAAATGATGAAAAACACTCTGGCATACTCTCCTGGAAAGACAAGCCAGTGAATGAACATGCAAACCTATCACTTCTCTCACTCTGCAAGGATCTAATTCTTGCAACAACCTTATTTTCTGCTTCAAACTTTTCTTATTAAATGACCGTACAAAATCACAAAGCAAATTGATGGAATCCTGTCGCACACTACAAATACTACTACACTTCCAGGTGTACACAGGACCCTTAGCACGTCTTCCTAAAACCTCATTACCTAACACCTCTTCTGCCTCTGTTGTCACAAGTTTTTCTTTTTCAACTGGACAACCACCTTTCACTTCATAAGCACGACCACTGGTGTCAACTGCATGCACCAAATCATTATCCTGGAAATAACTCTCCTCATTAAAAAATGCCTCAGAGCTTGAACTATGCATCCATTCTCCAGAAAAAACTTCACAAAAATTACTACGATTAACTATTCTCTTCCATCTAATATTTCTTTTGAAATCATAAATTGCCTTGTTTAGCTTCCTAATTCTATTGATTATCAAAATAAATAACTTACGTTTAATTTCAAATGCCTGATCAATAACTTTCTCAACTTTTTTTTTTCTCTTATAAAAAACCACTTTCTGTTGACCTTTCTTAATATTTTTTAACAAATTGCCAATTATCCTGTTGCGGAACATTCGTTTACGAATGTCCCTAAACTGTTGTTTCCTTCTACTATCATGCACAGAGTTATCTCTTGCTCTAGCAGTAAAATTTTTGATTGTCCTTTCCTTTTCATTTGAATTGCTTCTCTTTTTATGGACTGAAACATTTTCTGTAGTAATATTTTTTTTACTACACATATTTCTTATGAATGTTTTTGTACTCTTACCCGGTGCTTTCTTCGTGACTTGACAAATCTTTTTGTTAGAGGACTGCTGCTTCTTTTGATTGGCCTGCTGTCTTTGACGTTTTGCAGCCTTTCTCTCTCTTTCTTTCGTTGGCATGGTGAAATGTTGAAATGATCTGCAGTTGAATCTGTGGTAAAATATATAAAAAAATGTTATTAACCACTATTACCAAACAGTAAATCAATAACAGTGATCAAAAACTTAACACACTACTTGACATTTTAAATAGAAGATTTTTTAGTCCTTGGCAAATTTACAATACAGAAATAGCAGAAAAGAAATGGAATTTATATTCATGTTACCTGTGCTATTTTATATGTGAATTTGATCTAATTTTATGAGCATATTTTAATATTTTATTGAAGACACTACACATAACCTGTTTTTTAAGGTGTCTTTATTTTTAAATTAAACGGTTTACACTTTTACTTTTTATTTATTATACATTTTAAAAATAAATGTTTATAGTTCCATAGGCTCAAGCAGGTCAGCTTCCCACCCTATGTCATATAATTCGGACAAATCTGCATCCTCATCACGCTCTTCTTCATCCTCAGGATTTAAATCATCCAAGGGATCAACATCCACTGATGTTTCAATTACAAGTTCAATGATGAGGTCAAAATCAACTGATTGCAGATTGTCGCTCATGTTGATGTTGTCTTTATCTTTAAAGAAAGATAACAACAATGAGATGTTGCAGAGTAAGAGACAAATCTCAGAGATTATAATAGTAAAATTGTTTAACAAGAGTAACATTTTGCAGCTATTATTTAGCCATGTCCAGCGATGCTGAGCAGGTGAAGCCTATGTCTAATTTTTCAGTGAACAGGACTCATCTCTTCTTAACCTTGGATAAGCCTCACCAACTCTGTGTCCCCTGCACATACTTAAATGTAAAGGGGCAGATTTATGTTAAATGGCACATCCCCAGGCATGCACCAGTTAACGTGCACCGCTGCTCTGCCACCCATGGTGTGCCGTATTTACAATCAGATAGGAGAAAGCTGCGTCAAAACCCTGCGCCTGCTTTAAGCAGGCATAGGTCTTGACGCAACATTGTGGAGATGGGGCACCCCTGAGCCTTGCTTGAGCTGCATCGCACTTGCGATACAATTCCAGCAATGCGCCACCTTTACAGCACAGATACGTCACGCATCTGTGCCATTTTTGCCCCATGCTGCGCCGCATTGTAAATGCAGCACACCATGGGTGGCGGAACAGCGGCGCAAGATGACTGGCACATCCCTGGTGATGCGCCAGTCATCATAAATCTATCCCTAAGCTTCTTATCTTGTTACAGATGAACCGCCATATGTACCATCAAACTATTTTGCATTTCCTAAATAGCGAATTTTAAGGAATAAATAACAATTCTTTACCATTCCTAATTTGCAATGAGCAAATTGCTAATTGCAAATTACCCATTCATTTCCATGGGCTAGGAGGCTCATAGGAATGAAGGTGCAATTTGCGATTAGCAATTAGCTCATCGCAAATTAGGAATTTTTCCAAGGGTGCATGGGTGTCTCAAGAACACCCTTCTGCACCCCTGAAAAAGAAATTTGGGGGCATATGGCGCACATACATGCCCTAAGGGCATGTATTGGCGTCATGTGGCACCTTTTGTTTTTTTAAAAAAAATTCTTTTTGAAAAGAATTCGCAAATTACCACCAACTAGAATTTGGTGGTAGTTTCCAAATCCTTAATGTCATTTTTTACATATTTTTAGTTTGATACATTGCATTTAAGGAATCGCAAAATTTGCAAATCCTTCAGTGCAATCGCAAAATAAGGAATAGCAAATTTTGCTATTCCTTATTTTGCATCAAACTTGTTTGATACATACCATTTGTCTAATTAGCATTCGCAAAGGCTGAAATTTGCAGAATTTTGATCTTTGCGAATGGTAATTAGCTTGATACATATGACCCCAAGTGAGGCCTGTCTTGCAACATGGTGCATCTTTTGCATCACTGCTGCATCGGTTTCATGTGGCACGTTTTTTTTACACCATGACACATCTGCCTAAATGCATCAATTTGTAATTTTCTCGCCTCATAGCAAATCTTTTGCACCGCCACTGCATCATAAAAGTGACGCACAGTGGCGCAAAAGAGACATACACCTATCATAAATCTGTCTCTACCATTTTAAATGATTAATCCAGGATGACGATAAGGTGTGGCCTATCCAGAGGTTTGTTTATGGTGAGGCCTACTCAGGATTGCAGATTAAAGTTACGCTTGATAAAGAATACAGAGGAGATAATACATGTAAAGGCCTACCAATGAAGTAAGTAATGTCCACTTTATTGCGCCAGTCATCATAAATGTATCCCTAACCTTCTTATCTTGTTACAGATGAACCGCCATATGTACCATCAAACTATTTTGCATTTCCTAAATAGCGAATTTTAAGGAATAAATAGCAATTCTTTACCATTCCTAATTTGCAATGAGCAAATTGCTAATTGCAAATTACCCATTCATTTCCATGGGCTAGGAGGCTCATAGGAATGAAGGTGCAATTTGCGATTAGCAATTAGCTCATCACAAATTAGGAATTTTTTCAAGGGTGCAGGGGTATCTCAAGAACACACTGCTGCACCCCTGAAAAAGAAATTTGGGGGCATATGGCGCACATACATGCCCTAAGGACATGTATTGGCGTCATATGGCACCTTTTGTTTTTTGGAAAAAAATGTTTTTTGAAAAGAATTCGCAAATTACCACAAACTAGAAGTTGGTGGTAGTTTCCAAATCCTTAATGTCATTTTTTACATATTTTTTGTTTGATACATTGCATTTAAGAAATCGCAAAATTTGCAAATCCTTCAGTGCAATCGCAAAATAAGGAATAGCAAATTTTGAATTAAGGACATTTTAAGTCATTTCCACATGTGCAGTGTTTTCAAATTATGATTTGAAAATCGTTTTTGGGGAAAAGGAATCGTTTGCAAATTTATGACAAGGACATAATGGTGTATGCTTCTCTATAAGGCATTTCACTGTCTCTGATGTCATTTTTCCCATATTACATTATAAGACCTTTCCCCATGGAGCACATTCCTTGTAAATATGCTCCCACCTGTGCATGGTGAATTTAGATTTTGACTGTTTGAGTCACATAGCCATGTTAAAAGTGACCCAAAAAAATTGCAAACGCTTTAAAAAAACACATTCATGTGTCTTAAGCACATTTTAAGTCATTTCCCCGTGGACAGTGTTTTGTAAGTGGCGCAAAAGAGGCATACACCTATCATAAATCTGTCCCTAGCATTTTAAATGATTAATTCATGATGACGATAAGGTGTGGCCTATCCAGAGGTTTGTTTAAGGTGAGGCCTACTCAGGATTGCAGATTAAAGTTATGCTTGATGAAGAATACAGAGGACATAATACATGTAAAGCTCTACCAATGAAGTAAGTAATGTCCACTTCATTGCGCCAGTCATCATAAATGTATCCCTAAGCTTCTTATCTTGTTAGACATCAACCGGCATATGTATCATATAACTATTTTGCATTTCCAAAATAGCAAATTTTAAGGAATAAATAGCAATTCTTTACAATTCCTAATTGCTAATTGCAAATTACCCATTCATTTCCATGGGCTAGGAGGCTCATAGGAATGAAGGTGCAATTTGCGATTAGCAATTAGCTCATCGCAAATTAGGAATTTTTCCAAGGGTGCATGTGTGTCTCAAGAACACCCTGCTGCACCCCTGAAAAAGAAATTTGGGGGCATATGGCACACATAAATTTTAACAACATTCCATTACCTCAAAAACGATTTTCAATTCATAATTTGAAAACACTGTCCACAGGGAAATTACTTAAAATGTTCTTAAGACACATGAAAGTGTTTTTTGAAAGCCTTTGCAATTTTTTTGGGTCACTTTTAACATGGTTATGTAACTCAAACAGTAAAAACCAAAATTAACATGCACAAGTGTGACCATATTTACAATGAATGTGCCCCACGGAGAAAGGTCTTTTAATATAATATGGGAAAAATGACATCAGAGACACAGAAATGCCTTATAAAGAAGCATACACCATTATATCCTTGTCATAAATTTACAAACCATTCCTTTTCCCCAAAAACGATTTTCAAATCATAATTTGAAAACACTGCACATGAGGAAATGACTTAAAATGTCCTTAAGACACATGAAAGTGTTTTTTGATTGCCTTTCCAGCATGGTTGGGTCACTTTTAACATGGCTATTTAACACAAACATTCAAAATCTAAATTTGCCATGCACAGGTGGGAGCATATTTACAAGCAATTTGCGCCACAGAGAAAGGTCTTACATTAAAATGGGAAAAATAACATCAGAGACAGTCAATTGCCTTATAAAAAAGCATACACCATTATGTCCTTGTCAGAAATATTATAACCATTCATCTTCCTCAAAAACGATTCTCAAGTCATAATTTGAAAAGACTCCACAGCTCCTATGCAGAAAAACACCCTGTCAGTACTAATACTTCACATTTTATCCAATTACATTTTCTCAAAGAAACAAAATCTATTTGTAAAACACTTGAGACAAAGCAACATTTGAAAAACACAACTTTCTTCATAATTTTCTCCTTAAAGCACACTATTCTCTATCTAAATTAAAGAAATATTTTCTCACCTTAGCAAATACTTTGAGTTTGAAAACAGTCTCAGAAACACACCAATTTGTCTTCAGCAGAGCAAAAGGTATGCACTCCAGAGTCTGCAGCTATCAAAAGCACAGAAATGCTGTAATTCTTCACACATATCTCTCATGTCACCCAATCAAAACTCTTCCCTCACTTTTTTTCAAATGAAAACCCTTCCCCCCTCTGCCATTTCATGCCTTTTCTGCATAGCAACCACCTCTTGCAAGACCTCTGGTGTTTGCAAGTTCACACAACAATGTTGCAATTGAACTCTGAACTCTCAGTGCACCTGCGTATCCACTGCAATCTTTCATTTAATGATTATTTATTGACCATTCAAAATACATCTTTCAAATAACTCATCCATGCACCCTAACTTTCTGTTTTCAGCAATCAAAATCCACCAATCACTGTTACTGCTTCATTAACACAGAAACTCCACAGTTTTTTTCATTTTAAACTCTCATTTTTTCAACTGCCATTTCATTGCCACACTTCATCTGACTGCAGCAGAACCTTCTCTCACCATGTTTTCTGTCTGGATTGTTGGACATAGTTATATCCACTGGGCTCACAGGTATGCTGAGAACAGAAATTTACCTAACCTCAATTTACAAGATGTGGAAATTAAATGGTTTGGCCACAGAGGATTAAAATGTCACCAATTGATACCATTGGTGAAAACCTTTATGCATTTGCCCAAACCTGACCTGTTAATTGTGCACTGTGGAGGTAATGATTTGGGCACTTTGACTGGGGTAGGTCTGGAAATGCTTTTAAAGGACACCTTTGAGCAATTGATGGCACTTTTTCCTCAGACTGCCTTGGTATATTCAAATATATGCCAAAGACAGAAATGGAGGTGGTCAAACCAATTTTGTCCACAAATTGAGAAGTCGAGGAAGCATGTAAACAAATCTGTTTCAGCTTACATGAGAGACCATGGAATGGGCTCCATGTACAACAATAACTTGCGTTACTACATGCAAGATATCTACAGAGGAGATGGAGTTCACTTCTCAGATGAGGGCAACAGAATTTTCACTCTGAATTTAAGACTGTGCATTGGTACCTACTTATAAGTACCTAAATGTACCATAAACCCAAAAGCTCTTCTCAGAGCTACCCTACATCTGATCACTCACAATTATTATTTTACTCTAACTTTTTTCACTAATTTTCAACAAAATACGCTCCCCGGGGCGCTACCCGGTACGCGAACCGGGAGCTAACCTCGCAAAATTGTTTTAAAAAATGGTTTTTTTTCGCACATATAAGCCTCCTCAGCCACCCTCACAAAACCTAGGGGGTCAAGATAAGTCTACCGTGCCCCCTTCTACCCATTCTGAACATTATTTGCCCTCCATTTTGTATCTTAATTCGACCGAAACACAAAATGGTGTACTCCCGTAACGCTTAAGGTTCGCGAACCGGGGCGCTCAACAGTTCGCGTACCGGGTCGCTCCCTGGGAAGCGCACCATCAAAAAAGGTGGGAAAGTAGTTTACAGAAAAAATTAAAATTAAAAAATAATCAACAAAACCAACAATCAATTAACATACAGTATTTGAAAAGTCTATCATTCATTTTTCATTGCAGTACGCTGCCCAGAACGCTTCCCGGTTCGCGGACCTGGCGCTACCCATGCAAAAAAACAAAAAAAAAAATTTTTTTTTTTTGCCCCGCGGGGCCCTTTTAAAGCCTCCACTTTAAACCTAGGGGGTCAGGGAGGATCTACTATGCCCCCTTATGGTTATTTCCCCCTTTGTTTTGGCCTCCTCTTGTCTCTCAATCCTACCGAGAGACAAGATGGCGGCCGCTCCGGACTGTTTAGAATGTTGACAGACACCGGAGAGCCAATCAGCTTCGCTACGCGAAGTTCTGGTACGCGTAAGGTCCGCGAACCGGGGCGCTGCCCGGTCCGCTGTTACAGATATATATCTTTTTTTAGACGTTAATTTCTCAAAATCCACTGGAGCACATATATTGAGACCTACAAAAGGCACATCGGGCTACCAGTCCCTACAATTTTGCCAAGTTTCGTGCAAATCCATTCAGCCGTTCGGGCTAAAAGTGAGGCCAACCGCCCTATGGAAAACTCAATGTTAAAAACACGTTTTGGGACCCCCCTTTTTTCTCGACCCCCCCTGGACGAACCCCCGCCCAATTTTCAGGGGCTGCTCAGAAACAAAATGTGCCATTTTCCTGAAAATTTCAGCCAATTCCGTCCACAAACGCCAAAGTTATTAGACATAGAATTTTCAAAAATCCCATAGGGAAAAAATCCTAACTATATATACCTACTGGCGACCGCCAGTAGGTAATATATATATATATATATATATATTTATATATATATATATATATATATATATATATATATATATATATATATATATTTGTATATATATATATATATATATATATATACACAATTCCGTCATGTTTTCTCCCAGCACAAACAAGGGTCCATGGCACCACAAGTTCTTTTAAACAGAGTTTATTGTATGGCAAAAACTCTACGCGTTTCGGAAACCACGTTTCCTTGCTCATGAGAACTTGAGTTATGTCAAAGGTAGTGTTTAAATAAACATCACATGACTTGTGAGAAAAGTACATAAAAAAGCGTGAAGACAGACTTCCACCACCCTACAATAGCGTGTTTTCATTTCAATATTTTATCATATTGCTCTTAACGAAGTTGGTAACATATCAACTAAAATACAATGCACAAGAACAGCGCGCCTGAATTTTATCATAGTCATCGTACAACATTACGATAAAACTTTATTGTTCCCCTGTCTATGGACAACACTGGTGTTTATGGCCACCCAGGACTTAGATCTAAGAGCGGGTAAGTCTTTCGCAAAGTCCTATTTTTATCCCCATACAAATATAGGATCCTAATATAATAGAAGGCTCCTCTCGGCAGTCTAGCACGGACCTAATTAAAAGTCAGTGATCATGGTGCCAGTGCGCAGAGATTTAAGCCTGAAATATTTTGGTGATGCTATAATCACACATTGCTTTCAGTGGCTTAGTCACTGAAGGCACACGCTTATGCCCACTTGGGCGTAAGCGTGTGCCGTCAGTGACTGGTAATGTAGAGCTGCATTGATGAAGCTCCTGCGCACTTGCGCAAGGTTACTATTGAGACTATGTGTGGTTAAAAGGTTTGCGCTAGGCCACTGAAAGCAACGTGTGATTGTAGCATCACCATAATATTTCAGCATGTCGAGCTTACAGAGCTATAGATGTTAGGGGTCATTGCACCCATTGAATATCACGTTGGTATTATCCTAGCCTAAGCACCTTATTAATAAACAAGAGTTAGGATCCTGAAGACATTTTTAACTTGCACTCAGGTTTTTTAAGAACTCAGCTTACAAACCACGTAGAGCTCACACAGTCATACTAAGTAAAGTAGGTGAGGTTCCAATGATGAAGCATGCAACTGCTGATTCTAGAAGGTGATGACCCTACTAATATATACATCTGATGCAAGGGTGGCATCTGAGTTCATCAGTTGTGAGGCTTTCCCTCTCTTGTGCACTGATTTTATATATATATATATATATATATATATATATATATATATATATATATATATATATATATATATATACTCCACTAGCGCTGGTGATAGAGTTTTAGCTGTCAACAGGCGGTCCTGCGTAGCCACCAGCCGGCTCATACATTCGCTCCAAAATCTCCTCGGTAAAGAAGAACACCGGACACCCAGAGCTTCAGTTCAGGAATTTATTCTGGCATGTGAAAAAGTCTCCACGACGCGTTTCGCCAATAAGGCTTGGTCACGCTCGTCAAGTTTGTGTTGCCAGCCATTTTTAAACCACCCAACACCCTCGTGCACAGGTAGTAATACGAAAAGCGTTGGACATTTTGTAATAGGCATATACTGTAGGCATTATACAATCATTGCGCAGCAAATCAGCGTACATAATGTCCAAATTGCGTTAATTCAGGTAATACATTATTATCGTTGTTATTGAGCCATATTTGATATTTACAACTAAATATTCAAAAAGATAGATAAATAATGCCACAATATTCTATAAATTTAAGGCATGTCGAAGCGGAATAGACACTGTGGATGAAAACTTATTTTTGCTGCAACTTATATAGATACATTGCATAAATGATATATCTAGTGCCCATGATTTCAATTGGTCATTTTTACAAAGCTATCCCGTGATTGGATCACGTTGCGTTGTTGCTAGGAAACAAAAAGTAAACATGTTCCTTTCGCGTATCTATAACAAGGAAAAATACCATAATACACAGTCCTGTGATGGCCTATACAAGTGCATGAAGAGTTTCAATACTCCACTATATACTTATGGAGAATGGTCTCCGTTTGCGATCCCGCCCCAGTGGGCAATTCGGCTAGCAACCACAATGCATAATAGCTCATAGTGATAAATACAATAGTAGAAATTATTCTTCTCCCGCCCCAGTGGGCAATTTGAACAAACACAATGTCTATCATGATGGTACAAATACCGCATTGTCATCGACTGTCTTCCGCTACATCGTATTACGTGTAATCTAAAATCAATAAGAAAATAATGCTTTAAAATCTTGAAAAGACCGCAGACAGTATATAATCAATACAAAATTTCATTCATGTAAATGTATTGATAATTCTTCGCTGTTGTTCAACCCTTTAGGAGCTAAAACACTTGAAATCCACAATATACTTAGATTCCAATTTCCTGAGGGATAATTCACGATTACCCCCTCTCACACCGAGATCAACATTGTCAATCACCACCATCTGAACAAGTTTCTCATCTTGCATGTGTTTTGAAAAGAAATGTCTTGCTATGGGATATTGTTTAGTGTTGTTATGAATGGCACGTAGATGCTCAAGTAGATGCTCAAGTACCCTTTTCTTTGCTTCATGTTTGGTACTACCAACGTACCATTTATTGCACGGGCAGATCAAAATATACACACTGTAAAGTGTATTACAAGTTAGACGTTTTCGTATCGTAAACTCTCTCTTGGTGTTGGGAACAGTAAGAGTATTGCAGTCAAAGCTATATTTACAAGCTTTGCATCTGCGACAGCATTTAAAGCCTATTTCTTCCTGGCTGTCAATGATGCTTGCTGAGGTGACATAATTATGGCTAAGCTCATCTCTAAATGATTTGTGAAAATGGTAGAGATTGGTATGTAGTATGAGCTAATCTATATTTGGTGAAAGTGTCTCCAGGGTTTCTTCTGTAAATTATTTTCCCACCTTTTTTAATGGAGCGCTTCCCGGTGAGCGCCCCGGTACGCGAACTGGCAGCGTTACGGGAGTCCACCATTTTGTGTTTTGGTCGAATTAAGATACAAGATGGAGGGCAAATAATGTTCAGAATGGGTAGAAGGGGGCACGGTAGACGTATTTTGACCCCCTAGGTTTTCTGAGGGTGGCTGAGGAGGCCCATATGTGCGGAAAAAAATAATTGTGAGGGATCAGATGTAGGGTAGCTCTGAGAAGAGCTTTTGGGTTTATGGTATATTTAGGTACGTATAAGTAGGTACCAATGCACAGTTTTAAATTCAGAATGAAAACTCTGTTCCCTTCATCTGAGAAGTGAACTCCATCTCCTCTGTAGATATCTTGCATGTAGTAATGTAAGTTATTGTTGTAGATGGAGCCCATTCCATGGTCTCTCATGTAAGCTGAAACAGATTTGTTTACATGCTTCCTCGATTTCTCAATTTGTGGACAAAATTGGTTCGACCACCTCCATTTCTGTCTTTGGCATATATTTGAATATACCAAAGCGGTTTGAGGAAAAAGTGCCATCAATTGCTCAAAGGTGTCCTTTAAAAGCATTTCCAGACCTACCCCAGTCAAAGTGCCCAAGTCATTTCCTCCACAGTGCACAATTAACAGGTCAGGTTTAGGCAAATGCATAAAAGGTTTCACCAATGGTATCAATTGGTGACATGTTAATCCTCTGTGGCCAAACCACTTAATTTCCACATCTTGTAAATTGAGGTTAGGTAAATTTCTGTTATCAGCATACCTCTGAGCCCAGTAGATGTAACTATGTCCAACAATCCAGACAGAAAACATGGTGAGAGAAGGTTCTGCTGCAGTCAGATGAAGTGTGGCAATGAAATGGCAGTTGAAAAATAAGAGTTTAAAATGAAAAAAACTGTGGAGTTTCTGTGTTAATGAAGCAGTAGCAGTGATTGGTGGATTTTGATTGCTGAAAACAGAAAGTTAGGGTGCATGGATGAGTTCTTTGAAAGATGTAATTTGAATGGTCAAGAAAAAATCATTTTATGAAAGATTGCACTGGATACGCAGGTGTACTGAGAGTTCATAGTTCAATTGAAACATTGTTGTGTGAACTTGCAAACATCAGAGGTCTTTCAGGAGGTGGTTGCTATGCAAAAAAGGCAGAAAGGGCAGAGGGGGGAAGGGTGTTGATTTGAAAAAAGTGAGGGAAGAGTTTTGATTGGGTGACATGAGAGATATGTGTGATGAATTACAGCTTTTCTGTGCTTTTTATAGCTGCAGACTCTGGAGTGCATACCTTTTGCTCTGCTAAAGACAATTTGGTGTGTTTCTGAGACTGTTTTGAAACTCATAAAGTATTTGCTAAGGTGAGAAAAGATTCGTTTAATTTAGATAGAGAATAGTATGGTTTAGGGAGAACATTATGAAGAAAGTTGTGTATTTAAAATGTTGCTTTGTGTCAAGTGTTTTACAAATAGATTTTGTTTCTTTGTGTTACATAGCCATGTTAAAAGTGATGCAAAAAAAGTGCAAGGGTCTTACAAAAACGCTTTCATGTGTCTTAGGGTATTTTAACTCACTTCCCCATGAATGTATGAATATAATTGCTTTACAAGATGTGTTTAAAAACGTTTTTTGAAATCAATTAGGTTTCTTGATATGTACTGCTAGAGTTTCATAGGTTGCTTGGGGCATATTTACAAGGCTTTTGAGTTCCTTTGATGTAATTTTTCCCATTTTAATTTAAGACCTTTCCCCATGGTGCAAGGTCCTTGTAAATATGCCCCCATCTGTGCTTGGCAAATTTAGATTTTAATTCTTTGACTAACATAGCCATGTTAAAAGTGACCCAAAAATGTTGCAAGGGCCTTAAAAAAAAACGCTTTCATGTGTCTTAGGCCATTTTAAGTCATTTCCCCTTGAATGTAGGTATATAATTAATTTAGATGATGTGTTTAAAAACGATTTATGAAAACAATTAGGTTTCTTGATATGTACTGCTAGAGCTTCATAGGTTGCTTGGGGCATATTTATAAGGCCTTTGAGTCTCTCTGATGTTATTTTTCCCATTTTAATTTAAGACCTTTCCCTGTGGTGCAAGGTCCTTGTAAATATGCCCCCATCTGTGCTTGGCAAATTTAGATTTTAATTCTTTGACTAACATAGCCATGTTAAAAGTGACCCTAAAATGTTGCAAGGGCCTTAAAAAAACGCTTTCATGTGTCTTAGGCCATTTTAAGTCATTTCCCCTTGAATGTAGGTATATAATTAATTTAGATGATGTGTTTAAAAACGATTTATGAAAACAATTAGGTTTCTTGATATGTACTGCTAGAGCTTCATAGGTTGCTTGGGGCATATTTATAAGGCCTTTGTGTCTCTCTGATGTTATTTTTCCCATTTTAATTTAAGACCTTTCCCTGTGGTGCAAGGTCCTTGTAAATATGCCCCCATGTGTGCTTGGCAAATTTAGATTTTGATTATTTGACTTACATAGCCATGTTCCATACAGTTCTAACCTTCTGCGTAGTCTTTGATATGCTAGACTCCATCTGCACTATGAGATACCTAAGCAAAGGAAACACAGGTGATGTGATTGTGAAATGAGGAAAAGAAACTCCACATTTTTCAATTACATCCCCTGTGTTTCCTAAGTTTACGAATGACATTGTGCAGATGAGGTTTAGGCCTGTCCACGGACACAGAAGAGGTCTGGCCTTTGTTCAAGAGAGAAGTGGACATGACTTACTTCATTGGTAGGCCTTCACATATATTATCTCCTCTGTACTCTTCAACAAGCTTAAATTTCATCTGCAACCCTGAGTAGGCCTCACCTCAAACAAACCTCTGGATAGGCCACACCTTATCGTCATCCTGAATCAATCATTTAAAATGTTAGGGACAGATTTATGATAGGTGTATGCCTCTTTTGCGTCACTGTGCGTGACTTTTGTGACGCAGCGGCGGTGCAAAAGATTTGCTATGTGGCGACATATTTACAACTTGATGCATCTAGGCAGATGTGTCATGCTGTAAAGTCCCGTGCCACATGAAACCGATGCAGCAGTGATGCAAAACATGCACCATGTTGCAAGACAGGCCTCATTTCATCTCCAACAAGATAAGAAGCTGAATCTTCTGTAAATGTCAAAATTGTTGTATACACTGCTCAACTTCTGTGTACTCTTTGAAATGCTAGAGTCCATCTGCACTATGAGATACCTAAGCAAAGGAAACACAGGTGATGTGATTGTGAAATGAGGAAAAGAAACTCCACATTTTTCAATTACATCACCTGTGTTTCCTAAGTTTACGAATGACATTGTGCAGATGAGGTTTAGGTCTGTCCACGGACACAGAAGAGGTCTGGCCTTTGTTCAAGAGTGAAGTGGACATGACTTACTTCATTGGTAGGCTTTTACATGTATTATCTCCTCTGTACTCTTCAACAAGCGTAAATTTCATCTGCAACCCTGAGTAGGCCTCACCTTAAACAAACCTCTGGATAGGCCACACCTTATCGTCATCCTGAATCAATCATTTAAAATGTTAGGGACAGATTGATGATAGGTGTATGACTCTTTTGCGTCACTGTGCGTCACTTTTGTGACGCAGCGGCGGTGCAAAAGATTTGCTATGTGGCGACATATTTACAACTTGATGCATCTAGGCAGATGTGTCATGCTGTAAAGTCCCGTGCCACATGAAACCGATGCAGCAGTGATGCAAAAGATGCACCATGTTGCAAGACAGGCCTCATTTCATCTCCAACAAGATAAGAAGCTGAATCTTCTGTAAATGTCAAAATTGTTGTATACACTGCTCAACTTATGTGTACTCTTTGATATGCTAGAGTCCATCTGCACTATGAGATACCTAAGCAAAGGAAACACAGGTGATGTGATTGTGAAATGAGGAAAAGAAACTCCACATTTTTCAATTACATCACCTGTGTTTCCTAAGTTTACGAATGACATTGTGCAGATGAGGTTTAGGTCTGTCCACGGACACAGAAAAGGTCTGGTCTTTGTTGAAGAGTGAAGTGGATATGACTTACTTCATTGGTAGGCCTTCACATGTATTATCTCCTCTGTACTCTTCAACAAGCGTAAATTTCATCTGCAACCCTGAGTTGGCCTCACCTCAAACAAACCTCTGGATAGGCCACACTTTATCGTCATCCTGAATCAATCATTTAAAATGTTAGGGACAGATTTATGATAGGTGTATGCCTCTTTTGCGTCACTGTGCGTCACTTTTCTGACGCAGCGGCGGTGCAAAAGATTTGCTATGTGGCGACATATTTACAACTTGATGCATCTAGGCAGATGTCTCATGCTGTAAAGTCTTGTGCCACATGAAACCTGCGTCAGGTTTCATATAGGTGTTTTGTTGCAGGGTGGGCATTCATTTGCATGAAAGCCCTGTAAAACTAACACAGTGAAATTTAGAAGATTTCACTGAGTCAGCTTTATAGCATTGCTGAATCAAATCCTTATGGCTGTTTGAAACAGGCATAAGGAGTGAAGCACCATGCAATGTGTGGCTTCCTCCTGTGCATTGCAGTAGACATGTCGTGTTTGCGATGTGATTCGTGCAATGTGCTGCTTTTGCGGCACAGATGCGTGACGCATCTGTGCTGTTTTTACTCAATGGTGCTCCATATTGTAAATGCGACACACCATGGGTGGCAGAGCAGCGGTGCACGTTAACTGGTGCATCCCTGGGGATGTGCCAGTTAACATAAATCTGCCCCTTTACATTTAAGTATGTGCAGGGGACACAGAGTCGGTGAGGTTTATCCAAGGTTAAGAAGAGATGAGTCCTGTTTACTGAAAACTTGGACATAGGCCTCACCTCTTCAGCATCGCTGGACATGGCTAAATAATAGCTGCAAAATGTTACTCTTGTTAAACAATTTTACTATTATAGTCTCTGAGATTTGTGCCTTACTCTGCAACATCTCATTGTTGTTCTCTTTTTTTAAAGATAACGACAACATCAAGCATGAGTGATAATGAGCAATCAGTTGATCTCGATCTTATCATTGAACTTGTCATTGAAACGTCAGTGGAAGTAGATCCCTTGGATGGTTTAAATCCTGAAGATGATGAAGAACATGATGAGGATGCCGATTTGTCAGAATTGTATGACATAGGGTGGGAAGCTGACCTGCTTGAGCCTATGGAACTATAAACATTTATTTTTAAAATTTACAATAAATGAAAAGTAAAAATGTAAACCGTTTCATTTAAAATTAAACACACCTTCAAAAACAGGTTATGTGTAGTGTCTTCAATAAAATATTAAAATATGCTCATAAAATTAGATCAGATTCACATATAAAACAGCACAGGTAAAATGTAGAAGCATTCCATTTCTTTTCTGCTATTTGTGTATTCTAAATTTGCCAAAGCACTAAAAATTATTCTATGTAAAAATGACAAGTAGTTAGTTTTTGATGACTGTTATTGATTTACTGTTTGGTAATAGGGGGTAATAACATGTTTTATTATATTGTACCACAGATTCAACTGCAGGTCATTTCAAATTTTGAGAATGCCGTCTAAGGATAGAATCAGAAAGGCTACAAAACGTCAAAGACAGCAGGTTCATCAATTATTGCAGCAGTCCTCTACAATAAAAAATCGTCAAGTCACCAAGAAAGCACCGGGTAAGACCACGAAATCATTCATAAGAAACATTTGTAAAAAAAAAAGTAGTACTACAGAAAATGTTTTAGTCCAGAAAAAGAGAAGCAATTTAAACGGAAAGGAAAGGCCAATCAAAAATGTTACTGCTAGAGCAAGAGATAACTCTGTGCATGATAGTAGAAGGAAACAACAGTTTAGGGACATTCGTAAACGAATGTTCCGCAACAGGATAATTGGCAATTTGTTAAAAAATATTAAGAAAGGTCAACAGAAAGTGGTTTTTTATAAGAGAAAAAAAAAAGTTGAGAAAGTTATTGATCAGGCATTTGAAATTAAACGAAAGTTATTTATTTTGATAATCAATAGAATTAGGAAGCTAAACAAGGCAATTTATGATTTCAAAAGAAATAGTAGATGGAAGAGAATAGTTAATCGTAGTAATTTTTGTGAAGTTTTTTCCGGAGAATGGATGCATAGTTCAAGTTGTGAGGCATTTTTTAATGAGGAGAGTTATTTCCAGGATAATGATTTGGTGCATGCAGTTGACACCAGTGGTCGAGCTTATGAGGTGAAAGATGGTTGTCCAGTTGAAAAAGAAAAACTTGTGACAACAGAGACAGAAGAGGTGTTAGGTAATGAGGTTTTAGGAAGACGTCCTAAGGGTCCTGTGTACACCGGGAAGTGTAGTAGTATTTGCAGTGTACGACAGGATTCCATCAATTTGCTTTGTGATTTTGTACGGACATTTAATAAGAAAAGTTTGAAGCAGAAAATGATGTTGTTGCAAGAATTAGATCCTTGCAGAGTGAGAGAAGTGACAGGTTTGCATGGTCATTCACTGGCTTGTCTTTCCAGGAGAGTATGCCAGAGTGTTTTCATCATTTCAGGATGCTAGCAGTGCATCATAATAAAGTGAGGAAATTAGTTAGAATGTTGTATTATGCTAAGAGTCCAGCAATTATGCTTAAACAATTATGCGCTGCTCTTTTGCATGGTTCTGAAATAGATGTGAAAAATATTTGTGAAGAAATTGAGTTTTGTTATTTTGGAAGTAAAGAGGAGAATGTTGAAATTGACCCAGAAGAAGAGGGTAATGTGGAAGATAGTGTACAGGTTTCCAGTACAGATAATTTTCAGAAGGAAATTGCCACGTTTCAGGTGAAATCAAGTGAGAGGCCTAATTTCACTTGTGTGTGTTGTCGACGCACTTATTATAAGAATCAGACTAAGTTAGTGGATTTATATGCAAAAAGTGAAAGGGAAAATAATAGTGAATGGAAGGATTTCGCAACATACTTGATGGTAGAAATTTTTTTGATTTGGGATCGGATCAACGTGTGTGTACTTATTGTTGTAACAAATTAAATCAAAACCAGATGCCTGCTAGAGCGGTTCATAATAATCTGAAATTGGTTGAGATTCCTTCTGAATTGAAGGATTTAAATACTTATGAATCTATTTTGATTCAAAGTATCCATCCCTTTCAGGCTATTGTAAGAATGGAGCCAAAGACAGGGAAATTGCCTCCATTAAAGGATTAAAGGGAAGAGCTGTTTATTTGCCTCTAGATTTGAAGAAAAATATTAACACAATTGGAGTAGAAAAAGTGGAAGAGGAACCTCTGGTTATCTTAGTTAATGGGGTTCCGACAAAGAATAAGAAAATATGGCAAGATTTAGTGGATGTTAGGAAAGTCAAAAAGGCAACATTGTATTTGAAAAAAAATAATAAGTACTATAAGAATGTATATGTTGCAGAAGAGGAAGTAAGTGAGGAAGAGGATAGCGATTTGTGTGCTGGTCAAATTGAGAAAGTAGAACCCTCTAAAAGTGAAGAAATATATGAACATTATAGTGTTCATCCTTTGCATTCCAAGGAAGTCATGGGGAATGCTATTGAGTTGTTTCAAATGAAACAAGCCAAAGGGAGTCCCATTAGTGTTTGGGAGGAAAGTTTGGAAGCTCGGTGTTTCCCACAGCTATTTCCAACAGGTCAAGGAGGAAGATATGATGAGCGACCTCATCAAATTCCTGCTTCTGAATACCGGACTTTACGATTGTATGCAGAAGATGCTAGGTTTCGACAATGCATTCCCTATTTGTTTCATCTCCTGTTTGAAAGCGATCTGTCTGGACTGTCATATGCAGTGAACCACATCTTGAAAAGTGGTATACAGATGCAAAACATCTCGGCAAGTGACTTTATGGATAAAGTCAATGTCCAAGACAGTATTTTGGATTGTCACCTGATTAATCTCATGGCGTGTCAGCGTGGTACTAATGAGTACTGGTACCGTCGTCATGGTGATTTAAAATGTATGCTGAGGAACTTAGGAACTCCCACATGGTTCCTCACTCTGAGCTGTGCCGAGTATGGCTGGGAAGACTTACTTGAATTTCTACGAGAGGCAAATGGAAACATTGAAAATATCGAATTCAAGACACCCGGAGAACTGTGCTCTTTGGATCCAGTGAATGTATGCAGGTACTTCAATCATAGATTTGAAGCTATGATGTCTTTCATCATGAACAAGAGAAATCCACCTCTTGGAGAGGTGTTGGATTTCTTCTGGAGAAAGGAGTACCAAGCAAGAGGTGCTCCTCATATACATATGCTGCTGTGGATCAAGGATGCACCTAAATTTGGAACAGATCCAGAAGACTTAGTGATGAGTTTCATAGAACAGTATTCTACATGTGCTGTTCCAAACGCAAAGGAGGACAAAAGCCTAAGAGAACAAGTTCTACGCTTCCAAAGCCATCGTTGCGGAAAGTACTGTCGTCGTAAATTCAGAAACAAGGACAAGTTCTACACCAAATGTCGTTTCGCCTTTCCACGACCGGTGATTTCTAAAGGAAGAGTGAACAGTTTGATGTCTTCGCTGCGACATAATGTGATGAAGAAATCACCTAAAACACATACAATTTGAAAAGGAACGAAGAGTCCAAGTATATCAACGACTACAATCCAGTGATTTTGTCCATGTGGAATGCTAACATGGATATACAGTTTGTGGCTGATAACTGTATGGCTGTGGCTCGGTATGTGACATCTTACATCACCAAAAAAGAAAAGACAGAATTGAAGGATATGTGGGAGGACATTTCCCATGAAAAGAGCCTCAGTAAGAAGTTGTACAGTTTCAGTCTGAAGATGTTGTCGCATCGAGAAATCGGAGCTTACGAATGTTCTGACCGGTTGTCTTCAGCAAGTCTCTATGCCAAATCTAGGAGTATCGTTTGGGCGAGTCTTGGTCTTGCTGCAACGCGTAATCGAGTTCTGAAACCTGTGCGGGAAATTGAGTATTTGGCGGAAAAGGAGCCAAACAGTACCGATATTTTGAAGACCAACATGTTGGATACATATTATCCAAATCGAAGCAGTCACCTCGAGAATGTTTGTCTGTATGAGGTTCTACAAAATTACATATTCAAGAGGAACATCAAAGAAGATATTGATAAAGGAGTGTATGCTGTAATTGGAAGTGAGGGATGTCTGGTCAAGCAAAGAAAATGCCACTTGGTAAACCATCGAAAATTGAGTGGCGAATCTCCTGAAAAAAAGGAGTTTTTCTATTTAGCACTTTTGCAACTTTTCAAGCCTTGGCGAGCCGAAGAGGAACTGCTTGGAGATTTCCTCTGTTTACGAAGACTCTTTCACTGCCGCCAAGGAAACCATAGAATGTCCTGCTTTTCCCAAATATCTAGAAATGTTGAATGCGGAAATCGAGCAGGAAGCAACGATTGCAGCCGAGATTGCCAGAGACAGTTCTCAGGACAATCAGAGTTCTGTTTCATTGAGTCAGGATCCACTAGGAGGACCTGTTATCGAAAATGAAGCTGCCACTGCCATGAATGAAGTGGAAAGAGCCATGGCACATGCTCAGGAGGATGTGGTTAACTTAGAAGACTTGGAAAGACAACTTAACGTTGAGCAGAGGAAAATATATGACGAAGTTACCAACCAAATTGATCATGGATTAAGTCATGAGAAGAAGGAGTGCTCATGTACGTCGTTAAAACCTGTCCGACTGTACGTGAGTGGAGAAGCGGGAACTGGAAAAAGTTTCCTCATTAAAGCAATTTCATGTTATTTGCAGGAAAGGACTGAGTCATCGCTGTCTTGTGTTGTCACCGCTCCAACTGGACTGGCAGCACATAACATTAAAGGTATTACTTTGCATCGTCTACTGATGCTGCCAGTGGAGCATGATAACAAATTACAATACCACAAGTTATCTGGAGATGCTTGTTGTGAAGTTTTAAGAGTCTTGAGGAAAATGAAACTTCTTATCATTGACGAAGTAAGCGTGGTTTCTAATGTCATGCTTGCCTTTGTGCATTTGAGAATGCAAGAAGTTCTTAAAACAGAGTATGATGTGTTATTTGGTGGCAAACACATCATTGTTTTCGGAGATCTTCTGCAGCTGACACCAGTGAAAGGACAACCTGTGTTCAAAATGCTCACGCATGAAGATACCAGGAAGTGCCTAGGGAGCATTGGCAACGTCAATATATGGTTAAACTTCAATTATGCTGAACTGCATGAAAATATGCGTCAGGCGAAGGATGAAGATTACAAGAATATTCTACAAGATGTTAGAATTGGAAAAGTGACCGAGCATGGGAAAGAAGCTTTACATGCATGATTACTGTCAAATTTATATCCAGAACAAGACGTTGTGCCTGAGAATATTTTTCAGAAAATTACTGAGAAGAAATCTGGAATATGTTTGATGCCAACTCTTGCAGAATGTGCCATCTTCAACAACAAAATGTTGCATTTAGAAAACCAAGAGATTGTGAAACTGGAAGCTATTGACAGAGTAGAGCATATGGGATCAACAATTATGTTGTCTGAGAATTTGAAAACAAAATTGGATTCATTAGAGAAGACTATATCTAAAACTGCAGGTTTTGAAAAGACTCTGAATGTGTGCTTAAACTGCCGTATAATTTTAAGAAGGAATTTATATGTTGAAAGAGGTCTGGTAAATGGATCAATGGGTAATGTTGTTGATTTTGTGAAATACAGAAATAGAGATGGAATTGAATTTTTAAAAATTAAATTTGATGGCATTGAGGAAGTACAGCTAATTGGTCGTTGTTCTGCTAGATTTTTGCTTGTAAAAGACTTATATGTTCGCCGTAAGCAGTTTCCTGTTTGCTTGGCATATGCGGTGACAATCCATAAATCTCAAGGTTTAAGTGTAGACAGTGCATTGGTGAATATTGGCAGTTCTGTGTTCAAGGAGGGTATGGCATATGTGGCATTGTCACGAGTTAGAACTTTATCGGGATTGTACTTGATTGAGTGTGATGTCACAAACATTTGTGCGGATCTAGATTGTGTTAAGGAATACAATAGGTTAAGAAGAGAGTATGCGCCACATTTGCCTCAATATCCTTTGTTTGAGAAACGTGTGGTAGGCCGGAAATGAAGAAATGTGACCAATAGTAGGGAGGTTGTAGCAAAAAGACGAAAAGTCGATGAACCTGAAATTATAAGCAGAAAGAAAAAGGATTCTGTTGAAGATGTTGTTGGTTTTCAATTTGAAAACAGTTCTGGTGTCAACTGCTATGCTAATGTAGTGGTTAATGTTTTGTTTTCTCTAGAAAATGTAAAAGAAGAGATTGTGGTCAATTCTGATAAAAGATTTTGCAGTTTGTTAAATTCTGTGTTAGAGAAATGTAGCACTGATAGAACAAAAATAGAAAGTGTGTCTGAAATTCGAAATCTGTTAGACAGATGTTCAGGTCAAACACAATTCTCTCAAAATATTCAGCAAGATTGTCAGGAGTTTTTAATGTATATGCTTGATGTATTGCATGCTGAAGGTGTAGATGTAGATCACCTGTTTGGGCTTTCTTATCAATGGCAGCATGACTGCGAGAACTGTAGGGTATCAAGTACTACTAGTGTAGACTCAGAAAGATTTATATATTTAACTTTGCCAGACAGTAAATCAGTGTCCTTAAATAAGCTAGTAAAAGCAGCTGATCACAACATGGAGTGTAGCCAATGTAAGTCTGAAATGTTGTCAACATTATTTATACGAACATATGGCCAGTATGTCATTTTAATGTTCCAACGATGTAGGCCTGATGGAACAAAATTGACAACTTTAATTAAAAATTTTGTGGCTTCACAGTTGTCAATATCAGGAAGGACTTTTGTAACTGCAGCAATTATATATCATGACGGTCCTTCAATAACATCAGGACATTACACAGCTTATTTAAAGTCTAGAAATGGCTGGTCATTCTGCAATGATTCTGTTTTAACTTTAAAAAAAAATTGCCTTTTGACCTTAAAAATTCTTACCTGGTGTTTTTAAAACCAAAATTTTAGGGAAGGAATCTCAGGATTTGCTCTGAGGAATTTCAAGAGGTTCTAATGGCTCCTACATGATTTGGCCTTGAGGATAAGTGTAGTACAGAGTCAAAAGTTATTTTTGAGTTTTAAATAGTTCCTGGAAAAAAAGAAGATTTTCTTACAGAAAGTGATGGGCAGAGATTAGTTGAAGGACAACAGAGTATTTCCCAAAGCAAACGGTGTTCTTACCATAACACTTGACGTCATGGAAAAATAACTGCACTTTGTATGAGTTCAGAAAAACTGTTTCTTTTTATAAGCTAATTCAAGCAGCCAATCAAAACATGGAGTAGAGGGAATGTAAGTCTGCAATGCTGTCTAGATTATTGGTCCAAACTTTTGATTATAATGTCATTTTAAAAATCCAACTATATAAACCTGATGAAAGTAAGTCTTCAACTTTAATTACAAATGTTGTGGCTGCACAGTCGTTGATTTTAGGAAGAACATTTGTAACTGCAGCTATTATATGGCATGATGGTCATTTGACAAGATCCGCTTATTACACAGCTTATTGAAAATGTAAAAAAATTTGCTGTTTCGGAAATTATTCCCATTTGACTACGATACAATGTTGCCTTTTTATTTAAAAATATTCTTACTTTCTGTTTTCAGAAAAGAGAATTTAGGGTAGGTAACTGGCGTATAATGATTCTAGGGGTTGATATAATTTTATCTACTGTTTTATATTGCTTTGTGATTAAAAGTGATGTAGAGAATTAAATAATTGTAGTAGTCATAGAGGTAGTGTAAGTCTGCTTCATAGTAAGCAGTATCAGTGTCATAGGAAATGTAGAACATGAGTGAGCAAGAAGGGTAAGATATTACTAGTCCAGGATTGTGAAAGTGATCTTGAACGTTTTCTTTCTGAAAGTTGCGGAAATACAAAATGACGGGATTTGCTTACAAGAATTCCAAGAGTTATAAATGGCTCTTACATGATTTGGCCTTGTGGAAACGTGTGGTAGAGAGCGAGAAGTCATTTATTGTATGTAACATATTTTTCAAAACGATGGAGGTTTTCTTTCAGAAAGTGGCGGGCTGAAAATAAAAACAGCACAACCGAGTGTAAGCTGTTCATAGGACATCCTTCGACGTCATGGAAAGTAAGTTACTTTTGAGGAGTTCTGATTTCTGATTGGTTATGTTATATGGGTTTTTTAAACACAATCAAATTCAAATTCAAAATTAACTTTATTCGGATTTCAATATGAAAACCACAAAAGTACAAATTTATACTGTAAAAAAACACTGATAAAAATAGATACGTTTAAAAAGTACATGATATGAGTTAAAAACAATTAGTTCACTGTATACTGTGCAATGGATTTACTAGAGGCCGTATTTAGGCGGATTCATGGGTTGTTCATAAGTTCGTACGGTGTTTAAGGCATACTCTAAGGTAATGTGCCACGGATCTTGAGACTAGTAGATTGTCCAAGAGCTGCAATGCCAAGAATGCTGGGCGACATCTTCTGACCTTCATTGCTTTTAGGATTGGTAAAATCCATCTCTTCCGGAATGGAGTGTAAAAGGTACAGAAGAAGAGGACGTGGATTGTGGACTGGGAAGAATTAGAATCACAGGGGCATGGTGTTCTAGTGTATGTCCAGTTGTTTTGGGTGGGGAATGAAACCATGATGTGAAAAAGATTAAACCTGAAACGGGTTAACAGTAGTTTTTCGAAATGTGTCAAGTCTTCCTGTAGATATGGTTGTATGGATGGAACAGATTGTATCATGAGGCTATGTTGTACCGACGGTTTTCCTATTTCTGACATCAGTCTTAGTTGGTTTAAATGGGACAGACATATCTTTTTTAGTTCTTTTTTTGCTATGTCTGCGACTGATTGTGGGTCGTTGAAGAACCTCAGTAGACCAATATCTGTGAGGAAGGTTTTTACATAATGAAGCCACCTGATCTTTTCCATATGTTCTAGATTCATGCAATCCTCGATGATTGCTCTTGTGAGTGTGCATTCTTCCGTTGCCCATATTCTACGCCATAGCATTATGGGTTCGATCTTGATCAGATCTGAAATATATTCTAGTCCAAGTTCTAAGTGGCATCCAAAGGTAGTCGTACTCTTAGGGACTGCTAGTAAAAATTTGAGGAAGGTGTTTTCGATCTTTTGGATTTGTACAACGTTTGCCGTTCCCCAAACTCCTGCTCCAAAGATAGCCGTGGTGATACACTTTGCTTTGTAAATCTTTAACATCTCCGCCAAGGGTTTTTTCCCTAGGCGGAGAGAAAAGGCTTTTAAGGCGCCGACTGTTCGTATGAGCGATAACTTGCGGGAATTAATTGCGTCTTTCCATTTGAACTCCTCGTCGATGGTAATTCCGAGATATGGGTAGGTTTTTGTTGTTTCGAGTGGTGTGTTATCTATTGAGATTGTTTTCGTCCTTTTCCCTTTACTGCCGACATGCATCACAAAAGTTTTCTTTATATTAACTTTCAAGTTGAGGTTAGTCATGAAGGTACAGTAGTTGTTTACGGCTTTTTGCAACTGTATTGGAGTTCGGGCAAGTATCACCGCATCGTCGGCGTATAGCAATGCTGGAATTGGTCGCCGTCCTACTATTGGAAAGTCTTTTGTGCCCTGCAGCATTGCTGCCTCTAGTCCGTTGGTGTACAGCGTGAATAAGAAGGGGGCCAGGACACACCCCTGCCTGACCCCCTTCCGTATTGGGAAGCTGTCTGTGAGTTGTCCTTCCAGCCCGTATCTTACCTTGCCTGTGGCGTCAGAGTATAACTCGCGTAAAAAATCTACAATTGGGGGATCAATCCCCATGTCCAGCATTATTAGCCATAGTTTTGTGTGTACCACACAGTCAAACGCTGCCGTGAGGTCAACGTAGACTAGGTGGAGACTGGTTTTTTTGACACTTGTGTATTTTGCGGCCAGTAAAGTTAGGTTCAGGACTTGGTCCACGGTGCTCAGGCCAGCCCTGAACCCGTACTGAAGATCTGAGAGGACCCCATGTTCCTGTGACCATTCCTGTAGACGATCGAGGAGGATCCTTCCTGCCATCTTACCCACAGAGTCCAGAAGTGAAATGGGTCGGTAGCAGGAAGGACTGTCTCTGTTTCCTTTCTTGAAGATGGGAATTAGGATTGATGTTGACCAAGATTTAGGGAGGGTTCTTTCCTTAGCTGCATTCAATACTTTTGTTAAGAGTGGGGACCAGAGGTCGGGAAGGAATTTATAGAGGTCCATTGGAACGGAGTCTGGGCCTGGCGCTTTGCCATTTTTTGCCGAATTGATGGCTTTCTGTGTCTCGTTGATGGTAAAGTGTATATCTAACGGATACTTCACCGCTGGGAGCGCTGGTCCAGTAGGTGGAGCTCCGGTTCTTGCCTCTCCGAAGACTTCTGAAAAGTACACTACCCAGTCTTTCGCATTGATTGCCACGTCTACGGATGGACCCTCCTTATTCCCTGCTAGGAAAGGAGTCTTGACTGTTCTCCAGAATGCTATGTTGTCTTTTTGCAAACTACTATTTAAAAGCTGAGTCCAGAGATTATGTTGAATCTCGTTTTTCCGTTCTTTGAGTGCTTGCGCATAACTTTTCCGTAGTTTGGCTATCTCTTCCCTGTTTCGTTCGTTCTTTGCTAGAGCTTTCTTTAGGGTAGAGTAGGCTTTTGTACACTTGGTGTTAAACCATCCATTTCTTTGTGTGTTGTTTTGTTTTCTGGGCTTGGTTAATTCATTTCCTATGGTTTTCACTATTCTGTCATAGTCGTTCAGAATTTCGTCAGCGCCTGCTGAAGGATTTAAGCAGTTTTCGATAAATGGCCTGCATTTGTCCACTATTCTTTTGGTGGTATGTTCTTGATCTAGGGTGCCCCATTTTAGGGTGAAGCCATTCAACCTGTTTAACATAAGATTGTCTTGTAGTAATAGAGTATGATTGTCTTTTACTCGATTCTTGTGGCGATCAGGTTCAAGGTATGTTAATTTGAGGGGATAGTGGTCACTTAGTACGTTGTTAACCACTTCAAACTGCTTTATAAAGCCGGCGTTGTTGGTAGAAACCAGGATGTAGTCAATTAGTGTTTGTGCCCCTCTTCCGTGAAAGGTTGGCTTGAATGGGGTTGTTGGTGACATTATCATATTTGCAAACCCTAGATCTAACTCGAAGATGGTGGCTTGTGTGTTATTTCCTTCTTCCGTATGTACAAAATGGGTTAGGGGATTATCATGTTCGTCAATGATCCCACAAGTGGGTGCATTGCTTTGACTGCAGATGTGTAAATTAAAGTCTCCTCCCCAGATTATTGAATGAGTAATTTTTACAAATTTGACTTTTTGGAAATTTATTGTTTCAGTTATTTCACTTAGTATTTTGAGTAAGTCTTCCGAGCTCATGTTGTTATAGAAATTTACAATTGTATAGGAGATATTAATAGTGACTTTAATATTGATTATTTGATAGTTCTGATGAAGAACTACAGGTGTTATATCTTGACATGGCCAAAGATTCGAGATGTATGTTATTAGGCCTCCTTTGCTTCTCCCTGATTGCGATTTGGTAGCTTTTGAAAAAAATGTTCTATATCCCTCTAGGTGGACTGGGTCGGTCAGCCATGTCTCTTGTAGACATATTAAATCTTGTGTATGGACCAGTTCCAGGAAGGCTTTTTCTTGGTGCTTTGTTGCAAGACCCGCCACGTTCCAGAACAACAGGTTCCTCTCGACTTTGTCTGTCATGTGATTCTTAATGGAGACAGATTTTTCTTGTATGCTTGCGTTTGGATAATCGGTTATCTGATTTGTTTTAGACAAACATTTATTTAAAGGTGATGATGACAGTTTCTGCACAACCAGGACCAAATTACCATGTTGTTGTCTAGTTTCGGTCTGACGGGCTCCATCTAATTTTCCCTGTTTTGATGTATCATTATTTGTTCTTCGCTTTGTTACGGACTGAGTTTTTCCTGTAATGTGTATTTTAGAAGCAGTAGGTGGCAAAAATGGTAGCGTGGTGGTTTTGTACGGGAGACTTGGAGAATGGGGCTGAGATGGTGGTCAGTCTACCATATCCAGACAGCTAAAATGATTAAATGTCGGAATTCCCGACCATGGTTCATTATACATTTGTTGATATGGTCTTTTACCGGAATTCCAGTCACCTCGGTTGGTGGGTTCGTATCCCCAGTCGCTGTGCGGATGGGACCTCTGGCTATATCCTTGTCCCCTATTTCCCTGGTGCCAATTTCTTGGTCCTTGCTCGGGTTGGCTCCAGGACCAATTTGATGGCCAAGTGGGGTCCTCGGAGCGATGGGATTGTCGGGGGTAGAAAAAAGATAGGCGTTTGACACTTATTCCTTCGTTGTATTCTGGAGTATCCCAGGAGCAAGTGTAATCAACTGCCCGTGGGTTTTCAAAATTTACGATTATGCAGTCTCCTGGGATTGTTTTAGGCTGGTGGCCAATCCACGAGACCCTTCTTACCGTGGTTATTCTGGGGATGTTGTTAGGGTGGTTGGGCCTGTTGACATTTAACCAGTAACGTACTTTATTTAGTAGGGACCATGTAGGTTCATCTGAGTCTCTGCCTAATTCGGGTACGCCCGTTAGAATGGCTACAAACGGAGTTGCCTCAGGAGGGAGATTTACTACCTTTCTCCATCTCTTGTTGAGTTGTCCTGTTTTGCTATTGTGGGTCTGTGTTTGTTCGAGTCTTGGGGGAATTTCAGTTGGTGGTTTGGAAGGTTTATTTGTCTGTACAGCGTTTGTTGAGTTGGAATCTGTATTTGGTTGGTTTTGAGTACCTGAGTTGTGTGTTGGTTTATTTTGATCGGTCTTTGTTTTTACGGTGTTAATTTGGTTGATAGATTTGTTTTCTGGTTCTGTCACTGTTTTCGTTGTAGTTGTTGTGGTGGTAGTATGGACCGGTTTGTTAGCTGTTTGATTTGGTGAGTTGATTGCATTTCTTTTTCCTGAATCAGTGGCAGCGCCTAGAGGAACAGGTAGATCGTTTTTCTTTGGGATAGTGGTTGTTTTTGCGGAGGCTATTAATATGGCCACTTGTTTTTCTATTACCTCAAGGCTTTTTTGTAAAGGTTGTAGTTGATATTTTATTATTTCCGCAATTTTATTTAGCAGAAGTGTGTCAACTTTAGGGTGATTTGTGACTTTTTCTGCTCGAACAAATGGTTTGTCTTGACGAATCTTGTTGGAACTGGATCTGTTTACGTGGTCTTCGACTATGAGGACATCGGATAGGATATTCTTAGCGGAGTCTGTGATGACAATGTTCTCCTGAGTTTGTTGACTAGCAGTATCTGGGTTAGTGGCACTTGTGTGCTCTGAACTATTAGATCTTAGTTGTAAAGGGTTCTGTTTTGGGATTGCTCCTTCTCTTATGCCTCTTAGTTCTTGTTGCGTTGGATCGTTGATTGTCGGTTGGAGACTTGCGAAGATATCGGGGGTCAGTTCAAGATCCTGTGAGGATTGTGAGTTTGACAGTTGTGACAATTGTGTGGTTACCGATAAGTCAACGGTGTTAGGTAAGGCGTGTATTTCCACATTTGTGTCTATGATGGATTTATTTGAGGATATCGCATTTGGTGTTTGGGCCTGTGCCAAAATGCCCATTGATGAGCGCCGAGCTTGGTCTAGCTCGTATGATACGCGACGGTCAATCATCAGAACTGTTTGATCTATGGTTTCGTTTACTTTATGTAGGAATTGTTCAATTGGACCGACAGTAGTTGATTCGTTTTTTTTCATAGTTTTGCTTCTAGAGCCTCTCGTGGTCATTGTATGTTTATTGACCAGGTGTGGAGCAAAGGTAATGACCTTGGTTGGTTTTGGTTCGGAAGGACGAGTGCTTATACTTTTTGTTAAGGGGCCTGTCCTCGGTGGTTTACCTTTACTTAGTTGTTAGGGGGGTGCGCCCGGCCCGGTCTCCTCCGGTCTGTGACGGGCTTGGACGGGCCCACCCTTGGCCCAGGCTTCGCCCAGCGTCCCGCGAAGGGGGGCGCTGACGCCCTTTATGCGCCTCCTAGCGCGTCGTCAAGGGGGTGTGGCTGGAGACCTCGAGGGCTGCCGGGAGTTGTAGGCAGCCCCTCGCCTCGCTCCACTCGGCGTCCCCGCTGTCAATTGGCAGGAAACAGCAGGACGGCGGTAGAGAGGCGGTGGGGGGTCTCAACAGCACAGGAGTCCGTGACGGTGGCAGAGTCTTCCTCGCTCGCTCTGCGGAGTACAGGTCAGGCCGATAGTGCAGCTGGGCTGGTTTGGTGAAAACAGCGTGTGTCAGTTTCCTTGTGGGAGTAACGCCCTTTATGCGCCTCCTAGCGTGTCGTCAAGGGGGTGTGGCTGGAGACCTCGAGGGCTGCCGGGAGTTGTAGGCAGCCCCTCGCCTCGCTCCACTCGGCGTCCCCGCTGTCAATTGGCAGGAAACAGCAGGACGGCGGTAGAGAGGCGGTGGGGGGTCTCAACAGCACAGGAGTCCGTGACGGTGGCAGAGTCTTCCTCGCTCGCTCTGCGGAGTACAGGTCAGGCCGATAGTGCAGCTGGGCTGGTTTGGTGAAAACAGCGTGTGTCAGTTTCCTTGTGGGAGTAACGCCCTTTATGCGCCTCCTAGCGCGTCGTCAAGGGGGTGTGGCTGGAGACCTCGAGGGCTGCCGGGAGTTGTAGGCAGCCCCTCGCCTCGCTCCACTCGGCGTCCCCGCTGTCAATTGGCAGGAAACAGCAGGACGGCGGTAGAGAGGCGGTGGGGGGTCTCAACAGCACAGGAGTCCGTGACGGTGGCAGAGTCTTCCTCGCTCGCTCTGCGGAGTACAGGTCAGGCCGATAGTGCAGCTGTTTGTGATTGTGGTTTTTTTTCCCCGCTGTTATATGATGAATACCTTCAAGTCACTGTTTTTAGTGAAATTTGATAAATTCTGAGAACAGCAAAAATAAACCATTTAACACGTATAATTAATTCTGTACTTTTTGTACTTATGATCTACATTTAGAAATGTGTAGTAGACATGGAGAAGCTGAGGCTTCTGTAAGTGTCAAAGTTGTTGCATACAGTGCTCACATTCTACATAGTCTTTCATATGATAGACTACATTTCCACAATGAGATACCTAAGCAAAGGAAACACAGGTGATGTGATTGTGGAATGAGCAAAAAAAATTGCACGTTTTTCAATTATATTACCTGTGTTTCCTAACATTACACATCACATTGTGTAGATGAGGTTTAGGCCTGTTCCAGGAGACAGAGGAGGTCTGACATTTGTTCAAGAGTGCAGTGGACATGACTCACTTCGTTATTAGGCCTGCACATGTATTATCTCCTCTATACTCTTCAACAAGCCTAAATTTCATCTGCAACCCTGAGTAGGACTTACCTGAAACAAATCTGTGGATAGGTTACACCTTATCAGCATCTATAAACAATCATTTAAAATGTTAAGGGCAGTTTTATGAAGGCTGTGTGCCTCTTTTACGCCGCTGTTCCGTCACTTTTGTGTAAAAGATGCACCATGTTGCAAGATAGGCCTCAGTTCATTTCCAGCAAGATGCCGTCAGTTTAAAATGTATATAATTAGGACTGTGTAGGGGGCATGGAGAAGCTGAGGCTTCAGTAAGTGTCAAAGTTGTTGCATGCAGTGCGTACTCTTTCATATGCTGGACTACATCTACACAATGAGATACCTAATCAAAGGAAACACAAGTGATGTGATTGTGAAATGAGCAAATGAAATTGCACGTTTTTCAAATACATTACCTGTGTTTCCTAACATTACGAATCACATTGTGCAGATGAAGTTTAGGCCTGTCCAGGGAAACAGAGGAGGTCTGAACTTTATTGGTTGGCCTGCACATGTATTATCTCCTCTGTACTCTTCAACAAGCCTAAATTTCATCTGCAACCCTGAGTAGGCCTCACCTGAAACAAACGTCTGGATAGGACACACTTTATTGCCATCCTGAAACAATCATTTAAAATGTTAGGAACAGTTTTATGATGATTGTGCACCTCTTTTGCGCTGCCATTGCGTCACTTTTGTGAGACAACAGCAGTGCAAAAGATGCACCATGTTCCAAGATAGGCCTCACTTCATCTGCATCAAGATACTGTTAGTTTAAAATGTATATCTTTAGGACTGTGTAGGGGGCCTGGAGAAGCAGAAGCTTCTGTAAGTGTCAAAGTTTTTGAAAAACTGTTTGTCCTTCAATCTTTTCCCTTGTCTTTTCTAATTTTTAAATACATGTTTTAATATTTTTCAAATGTTTGTTCTCTCTTTCACAGATTGAAAGTATAAAAATAACAAGTGACTAAGTTAACGACAATTATAAGGTAAATGTTTTGTACTCTTTTCATTACATTTCTAACACATTTAACTACTATTAGTTCCACTGCTTCATTTCTTTAACCCTCACTTTCCTGCCTTTGCTACTTCCCTCATTCCTTTCTCTATTACTTACTTACTCTACTACTTCCACTCCTTTTCTCAGTCCCTCTCTTCTCATAGTTCCTCACACTTGTTCACTCACTCCGTCTCTATTACTCTTAGTGTCTCTGACTGATCACTCTTTCACTACTTGTTCATTATGCTTTCTCTGTGTAGTTGAAGAACAATAAGGGGCATATTATGAACACAGCCAATAAAATTATTGCTGTTTTTATCGGCAGAAAACTGCTGCAAAAGCGGTTTTTGCTAACCCCCACGGCAATGGTTAGATAAAGAATTTTCAAGAAAAGCACAAACAAAGGAATTCTTCTGCTCGTGCAGGTTTTTTTATTTAAACCTGTTTCAATTTTTTTTCAAATTTGTTTTTTTCATGGAAGAGAAAGGTACTTATGAACCACATTTATACATATTTACAACAATTAACCGACAAACATATATACAAATATAAACAATTATTGCACAATCTTCTTTTACAAAAGCTACGTGTTCACAAATATTGATTCTTTGTGAAATATTTCTCACTTGTGATTACCAGAGAATGAAAACAAGAAAAAGCAACCCGATTAATGCAAGGGGAAGATCAAAAACAATTAGTAATATGATCAGAAATGAATTCCTGTTCCCTTTCTTAAAGTGCCCTTTCTTAAAGTGCCGACGCGTTTCGAATCTGAAGATGAATGACAGATTCTCTTCAGGGCGCTTTCATTGGGGGTAATCTTCATCTATGGGCAACGCGGTCCCGCGGGTCCAATGTATGTAACGAAGCTTATGACTCCTTGGGTCCTTTTGCTGTAGCTGTGGACCTCTATTGGTGTTGGAAACATGTAGGTTTCTTTTCTTTCCCACTTTCTGACTTTCGTTGGAGATGTCCTCCGTGCTCGCACTAGGATTTCAAACTCCTGCGCTGTTTTCTTTTGCTGCACAGAGAGTTTATTGTTCTTCGCGGGCCTCGTATGTTTATGCTGTGTTGATATCACCGGTTGGAACCGTGATTCAGCATACCTCGCGGTACACTCAGCAGCGTTTTAATTCGCTCTGTACATCTGCAATAAGATATTAAGATATACTTACTCATATAGCTACTGATCAACACATGCAGCAGTTTACAGAACAACAGACATAATGATGCACAAATTAAGACAGTTTAGTCACTAACCCATGCACTCAGTGACACACATTTATTCACTCACTCATACAGTCAGTCATGCACCTACTAAATTCTTCATCCAGACACTTATACATCCACTCATTCTTCAATATGTAAAACATATTTAAAGTTTACAGAAACATACAGTCAATGGATGTTGTCATCAGTGATGTCATCAGTGATGTCATTTGAGATGTCATCAGTGATGTCATCAGTGATGTCATTTGAGATGTCATCAGTGATGTCATCAGTGATGTCACTGACCATGTCATGAATGATGTAATATGTGACATGATCAGCAGTGGATTGCGGGTGCGCGATATATAGTTAGTACAACTAACTATATATGGAATTTCAATGGTTTTGTGTGAGTAAAAAAAGGTTTTTTAAATGCTAATTCCTAACTATATATGGTCTATAACCTATGGTTTTTTCAGTGAATATATATATATTTAAAATTGGATTTTAACCCTCGAAATAACAATGAGAAAGAATTATAAATGAATGTTAAAATATTTCTTCTATGTCTATTGAAACACAGTCACTTTAAAAAGAGGTGTGTCTCACGATACTGATGTCATGTGATCAAGGCAGGGATCTGCCGAAACGCGTCCTGATGAGATGGTCGCACATTTTGAAATAAATTAAAAGAAGCACCAAATTGGGTCTACCTCGTCTCATTGCAAGTCCGTTGTGAAGTTGTGTAGGGGGCGAGCTTTTGAAGCACATTGGTGCTGGTCAACTTTCCCCAGCGACGTAGACCCCCTTCCCGTAAGTGGCTTGTGTGGAAAGAAGGAAAGTTACGGGTGCTGGTTCTCTGTGAAAAGGACTTCGCGGAGTAAGGCGCCATTTTGCAAAACGCCCCGGAGACGGAAACCCACACAGCCCCCTGCCGCAGTGGAAGCATTGTTACGGTCTGGCAAAGGAGGTGGTCATTTCCAAGCAGTCGAGCGAGGCTCGGAGGAGCGAGAGCAAGGCAGCAGGAGTGAGCGGCGAATACGGAGCAACTCGAGATAGACCGGCAGGTGGGGATGTGTGCACTAATGTAACCCCAATGAGTCCATAAAGTTTGGTCAAACGAATCGAAGTCAGTGGGTGAAAATAGTAACAAAAAGACTTAAATATTAAAGCGACCATGTCAGCGGCAACAGTACGGAACCGAGAGAGCGCAGCCGTGGAAATGTTATCAAATGAGGCAACACAACCAAAGGCTAAAGAAACAAACACCGGCAGTAACAGCTCAGCCGGGGGGACAGGACTAAGGGACAAATACAAGGCGTTCGAGAAACTCATGCGCAGAGAAATGGTAAAATGGTGGGAGGCAAAATCGTTTTGCCGGTATCTAGAAGTTAACCGCATACCCAGGGGATTGAGAATAATGATCGCCCGACCTATGACACGCCAAACCCCATACTCATGGCAGATTTGGCGGAATGTAATCTAGATTCATCCAGGAAGCTGGTGGAGCTATTAGTGAAACATGCGGAGAGAGACCGCGAGGAAATCCTCCCCAATATCGATATCCTGCGTAACGAGATTCAGGCGCTGAGTGACCCGCAAACTTCGAAAGTCAAACTTGATGAGAAAATGGAACAAAGATTACAAAAGGAGGAAGACAAGATACAAATACGCAAAACGTATAAATTTAGGAGAGATAAGGAGGACTACGAAAACGGCAGGATATTTACGTTTTCGAGAAAATACGACATCATGAGAAAAAACACTGGCAATGAGAATGTCTGCAAAACCCCGCAGCCCACGAAGGAACCGGAGCCCGAGATATCATCATTATCGGAGTCCAGTGTATACACAGAGAGTGGGTCAGATGGAGGAGAGGATGCTGCTAATACTGTAAAACCAACCATGGGAGAAGAATTGGAATATATACGCCGTAGCCGGCGGGAAACTCTCCGCTCAGCAGCAACAATGCAGCCGGCAAAAAACGACGTACAAGGAGCAGGCGGGAGAGGAGGGCAGCCCAGAGGAAATGCAACAAAACGAGGAGGATGGGGCCGGGGGGCTTGGAAAAACAAACAAGCACAGTCAATGAAAAAACCCTAAAGAAAAATCTAAACGCCAACACCATTATCAATCTGGCGAATATAGATCTCTCGATGCCCCGAGAGCAATTTCCAATATACGAGAACAAGGGCCGATGTCTTCCAGTTTATAAGGAAACTTAAGTTGGAAAAATTCCACAAATTACAGTCAACACACACATCCAAAGTAAAAATGAATGTGGAGAAATCTGGTGAAATATCTAACTTGGTAGCCGGTGACTTTGAACTAGTAACAGCGGTACAAAGCATAATAAATGCACCTATTAATTCTCAAAGCGACATGGAGTCACAACAGGGAGGTGCGTTTCCACCAGCATTTCCAACCTTAAATACTCAGCAAGTGAGGGGTCTTGCAAATAAAAAACCGGAAACACCCTTCAAGAAGAAATCCAAATTTGTGCCTGTAACGACAAAGGACTCAATTGATGTATTCAATGATGTGGTGGTGGCCCAAGTAAAGAAATTAAATACAAAAATCCAAATGACCAAGAGAAAGAGATCAAGTGAGGAAATTCAATATGGCCTACTGTTGGACAAACTGAAGAAAGAGAACAATGTGGTAATAAGAAATTCCGACAAGGGAGGAAATATAGTATTGTGGCCCCTTTCGCAATATTTAATTGAAGCTAATAATCAGCTCAGTGATATTCAATAATACCATCACAGCTCTCCCATCAACTACAAACATATGCAGGATGATCTGTGTATTAAATTACTGGCATGGAAAAGTCTTGGACTTTTGAACACGGAGGAATTTAAATATTTAAAGAAGGAACATCCGAGAACGCCAGTAATTTACGTCATACCGAAGATTCATAAGGACAAAGAAAACCCGCCAGGTCGGCCGATCATCGCAGCATGTGACGGCCCACTGGAAAATTTGTCCAAATATATTGACTTTTTTCTGCAGGATCACGTGCAAAAGTTGGAATCATTTGTAAGAGACACTGGAGACTTTTTGCTTAAAATCGGCACGGTTCAGTGGCAAAAAGGCTACTACCTAATAACCCTCGATGTCTCATCATTATACACGTGTATCAGAAATTCAGATGGATTAAGAGCTGTAGAATACTTTCTTGCGAAAAGGCCAATGGAATTCACACTGCATAACAAAATGCTCATGAACATGTTAATTTTTTATTTAGAGCATAATTTCTTTCTCTTTAATAAGCAGATGTTTCGTCAGGTCCAGGGGGTTGCTATGGGGGCCAGCTTGTCCCCCAGTTATGCCTGTTTATTTATGGGCTGGTGGGAGGAGCTGGTCCTCAGAAGGCAACACAGCAACACGTGTAAGGACAAAATTGTATCCTGGTTAAGGAACATTGATGACCTGATAATTGTTTGGAAGGGTACGCCAGAGGAGGCAGAGACATTCATTGAATGCATTAATAACAATGATGTAAACCTGAACTTCACATCTCACATTAGTAATTGTCAGGTCTCCTTTTTGGATGTGCAAGTCAACATAGAGAATAATCAAATTAAGACCACACTATATAGAAAGCAAACAGCAGGAAATACTTTGCTGCATGCAACTAGTGCGCACCCTACACACCTCATTCACAGCATCCCCTACGGGGAGATGCTGAGGCTGCGCAGAATATGCAGTGATGAGGGAGAACTATACAAACATCAACAGGAAAGTAAGATCAGATTCCTAGACCGAGGCTATAGTGCAAAAAAAATTGATGCAGCAATTAGGAAGTCAAGACTAAAGTCTAGGGAAGACCTTCTGGAAATAGTAGGTACCACCTTAGATACAAACGAGGGAGGGGTACAGAAACCAGAGGACACTCCCAGACTCATTTTGACTTGACAAACACCTGCATCTTTGCACCTTTGATGTTGTATTTAGCGGCTTGCCTGAGCCGCGGAGAGGCCGGTGTTTGAACCCAAGCCGATCTGCCACAATAAACTTGGAAAATACTAAATTAATGACTGCAGTTGGCATGCGACCCACTGGGGTAAGATTAAAAGCACTACAAGTACCGAGAGGCCACGGGAGTTGCCACGCCCACTGAGGCGGGGACTGTAATATCTTTCAGGTGCTTTTAAAAACTGTTGTGCCAGCATGGAGTTTGAAGCCCTTCCCCTGAGGAAATGCCGAGGTGCATGAAAGGCGTCGGGCTGCAAGGGTGATTCGAGTGTCCGCAGCCTGGTCCTACATACGGCAACCTTCAATAAATTAATGAAAATACACCTACCTGTTTGTGGGCCCCTCCTTTCGCAGGCAACCTTTGATGTTGTATTTAGCGGCTTGCCTGAGCCGCAGAGAGGCCCTGCTGTGTGAGCAGACCAGCGGTAACGCTAAACAGTGTACGGCGAAGGGAACAGGAGTCGGAATTGAAGGTGCGGAGATGCCGGTGTTTGAACCCAAGCCGATCTGCCACAATCCACTTGGAAAATACTAACTTAATGACTGCAGTTGGCATGCAACCCACTGGGGTAAGATTAAAAGCACTACAAGTACCGAGAGGCCACGGGAGTGGCCACGCCCACTGAGGCGGGGACTGTAATATCTTTCAGGTGCTTTTAAAAACTGTTGTGCCAGCATGGAGTTTGAAGCCCTGCCCCTGAGGAAATGCTGAGGTGCATGAAACGCGTCGGGCTGCAAGGGTGATTCGAGTGTCAGCAGCCTGGTCCTACATACGGCAACCTTCAATAAATTAATGAAAATACGCCTACCTGTTTGTGGGCCCCTCCTTTCGCAGGCAACCTTTGATGTTGTATTTAGCGGCTTGCCTGAGCCGCGGAGAGGCCCTGCTGTGTGAGCAGACCAGCGATAACGCTAAACAGCGTACGGCGAAGGGAGCAGGAGTCAGAATTGAAGGTGCGGAGATGCCGGTGTTTGAACCCAAGCCGATCTGCCACAATCCACTTGGAAAATACTAAATTAATGACTGCAGTTGGCGTGCGACCCACTGGGGTAAGATTAAAAGCACTACAAGTACAGAGAGGCCACGGGAGTGGCCACGCCCACTGAGGCGGGGACTGTAATATCTTTCAGGTGCTTTTAAAAACTGTTGTGCCAGCATGGAGTTTGAAGCCCTGTCCCTGAGGAAATGCCGAGGTGCATGAAACGCGTCGGGCTGCAAGGGTGATTCGAGTGTCAGCAGCCTGGTCCTACATACGGCAACCTTCAATAAATTAATGAAAATACACCTACCTGTTTGTGGGCCCCTCCTTTCGCAGGCAACCTTTGATGTTATATATATATAGATATATTATTTACAGCTCAAAAAGCACCACAGCACCGCACTCCCATATATATTCCACACTTGTTGCTTGTGTTTTCCACGCCGCTGCTTCCGAACAGAGGGCGCATCGTCGGTTACGGACTACCCAAGCAGAGTCCGGTATAAATCTATCCCATTACCTCGTCGGTTACAGACTACCCAAGCAGAGTCCGGTATAAATCTATCCCATTACCTCGTCGGTTACGGACTACCCAAGCAGAGTCCGGTATAAATCTATCCCAATACCTCATACACCAAGGATGACGACGCCGTGTTTTGAACAAAATTGATTCATTTGTCAGTCTGTCGGACGCGTTTCGCCTGCCCAGCAGGCCTGCTCACCCACAAAGGTCAATAAAGTTTTCAACCATTTTTAAATACACCTTTGTGTTGTGTCATGTGAAAACTACTAAATAAATATATTAGAAGACAGACTCGTAGTTTTTACAAATTTTGAATAAAGAACATAGTGATCTTAAAGTTAACAAACCTTTGCTCAAATCAATTCATAAAAATAAAAATTGATACTGAAGCTTGAAACATTGAGAAGACATATTTGAACCAGTTGTTGAATGGTTGCACAGATTGATGCTGTGGTGGCGCTGGGTGATGTTGTGGTGGCGACGAGTGATGCTGTGGCGTTCAGTGATGCTGTGGTAGCGCAAAGTGATATTGTGGTGGCCCTGAGTGGTGATGCTGTGGTGGGGCTGAGTGATGCGATAGATTAACAGAGTGAGTGCGATAGATAGGTAGAGGGAGGGTGATAGATAGATAGAATGAGTGCGATAGAGTGAGGACGATAGAGTGAGGGCGATAGATAGATAGAATGAGGGCGATAGATAGATAGATAGATAGACAGATAGATAGAGTGAGGGCGATCGATAGATAGACAGATAGATAGAGTGAGGGCGATCGATAGATAGATAGCTAGAGTGAGTGCGATAGATAGACAGATAGAGTGAGGGCGATAGATAGACAGATAGATAGAGTGAGGGCGATAGATAGATAGGTTGAGGGCGATAGATAGATAGAGGGCGATGGATAGATTGAGTATGGGCGATATATAGATAGAAAAATAGAGTGAGGGAGATAGAAAGATAGATAGTTGATAGAGTGAGGGCGATAGATAGATAGAGTGAGGGCGATAGATAGAGTGAGGGCCAAAGATAGAGTGAGGGCGAAAGATAGAGAGAGTGAGGGTGAAAGATAGAGAGAGTGAGGGCGATAGATAGAGTGAGGGCGATAGATGGATAGATAGATAGTGAGGCGATAGATAGGTAGATAGATAGATAGAGGGCAACAGTAAACATCCCGTATTCGAGGAATTTACTGTGTGCAATTTTAATTTTGATTCAACGTTTCAATGCGTCCCCTCGAGCACCTGTGTTATGCTACTAATATAAATGAATTTGCAGATGTTAATCACTGTAACCAAACAAAAGGAGGCGGACATGTGGCCTCTGGCTTCAAAGGCACAAAACCTGAGTTCAGATATTAGTTCCTGCACATAGGCAAAGCGTCTTATCTGACAGTTTTGTGCTTTCTGAGCGGGCGGGCACAGTGAGTGCTGAGAAGCCGGACTACCAGTGTGCTCATTGTTTTGACTGCCTCCTTACAGTTTTTTTTCTATTCAGCCATGAAGTGAAGGCACCTCAGCAAGTTAACTACACCACATATTTCTGCGTGCAACAAGAAGTATCTGGGGTCTGATTACAGTCAGGGCGAGTCACACGTTTATCATTTTTTAACCAACAAAGTCAGTTTGAAATGGACAGTAAAATAAATAAAACCCACTGCACGCCTTATACTGTGGGCTCAGAGACGAGAATAGACAGGGAAGGAAGGCCCGGCAGAAGAGCTGTTATGTCTGATGCTTGTGGATGTGTGATGCTTGTGGATGTCTGATGCTTGTGGTTGTGTGATGCTTGTGGATGTCTGATGCTTGTGGATGTGTGATGCTTGTGGATGCCTGATGCTTGTGGATGCCTGATGCTTGTGGATGCCTGATGCTTGTGGATGTCTGATGCTTGTGGATGTCTGATGCTTGTGGATGCATGCTTGTGGATGTCTGATGCCTGATGCTTGTGGATGCCTGATGCTTGTGGATGTCTGATTCTTGTGGATGTCTGATGCTTGTGATGTCTGATGCTTGTGGATGCCTGATGCTTGTGGACGCCTGATGCTTGTGGACGCCTGATGCTTGTGGATGTCTAATGCTTGTGGATGTATGATGCTTGTGGATGTCTGATGCTTGTGGATGCCTGATGCTTGTGGATGCCTGATGCTTGTGGATGCCTGATGCTTGTGGATGTCTGATGCTTGTGGATGTCTGATGCTTGTGGACGCCTGATGCTTGTGGATGTCTGATGCTCCTGGTTGTCTGATGCTTCTGGTTGTCTGATGTCTGATGCTTGTGGATGCCTGATGCTTGTATATGTCTGATGCTTCTGGACGTCTGATGCTTCTGGATACTTCTGGATGTCTGATGCTTCTGGATGTCTGATGTCTGATGCTTGTGGATGTCTGATGCTTGTGGACGTCTGATGCTGTGGACGCCTGATGCTTGTGGACGTCTGATGCTTGTGGACGTCTGATGCTTGTGGACGTCTGATGCTTGTGGATGTCTGACGCTTGTGGATGTCTGACGCTTGTGGATGTCTGACGCTTGTGGATGTCTGATGCTTGTAGATGTCTGATGCTTGTGAATGTCTGATGCTTGTGGATGTCTGTTACTTGTGGATGTTTGATGCTTTTGGATGTATGATGCTTGTGGACGTCTGATGCTTGTGAACACCTGATGCGTGTGGACGTCTGATGCTTGTGGATGTCTGATGTTTGTGGATGACTGATGCTTGTGGATGTCCGATGCTTGTGGATGACTGATGCCTGTGGATGTCTGTTGCTTGTTGACGTCTGATGCTTGTGGATGTCTGATGCTTGTGGATGTCTGTAGCTTGTGGATGCTTGTGTATGTCTGTTGCTTGTGGATGCTTGTGGATGTGTGACACTTGTGGATGTCTCACGCTTGTGGATGTCTGATGTTTGTGAATGCTTGAAGCTTGTGCATGCCTGATGCTTGTGCATATCTGACACTTATGGATGCCTGACGCTTGTGGATGTCTGATGCTTGTGAATGTCTGATGCTTGGGTACGTCTGATGCTTGTGGACGCCTGATGCTTGTGGACATCTGATGCTTGTGGACGTCTGATGCTTGTGGACGTCTGATGCTTGTTCATGTCTGATGCTTGTGGATGTCTGATGCCTGACGCTTGTGGATGTCTGTTGCTTGTGGATGTCTGTTGCTTGTGGATGTCAGATGCTTGTGGATGCCTGTTGCTTGTGGATGCTTGTGGATGTCTGTTGCATGTGGATGTCTGTTGCTTGTGTATGTCTGATGCTTGTGGATGTCTGTTGCTTGTGGATGCTTGTGGATGTGTGACACTTGTGGATGTCTGATGCTTGTGGATGTCTGATGTTTGCGAATGCTTGAAGCTTGTGCATGCCTGATGCTTGTGCATACCTGACACTTATGGATGCCTGACACTTGTGGATGTCTGATGCTTGTGGATGTCTGACGCTTGTGGATGTCTGATGCTTGTGAATGTCTGATGCTTGTGGATGTCTGATGCTTGTGGACGTCTGATGCTTGTGGACGTCTGATGCTTGTGGACGTCTGATGCTTGTGGATGTCTGATGCTTGTGGACGTCTGATGCTTGTGGACGTCTGATGCTTGTGGATGTCTGATGCTTGTGGATGTCTGACGCTTATGGATGTCTGAGGCTTGTGGATGTCTGACGCTTGTGGATGTCTGATGCTTGTAGATGTCTGATGCTTGTGAATGTCTGTTGCTTGTGGATGTCTGTTACTTGTGGATGTTTGATGCTTTTGGATGTATGATGCTTGTGGATGTCTGATGCTTGTGGATATCTGATGCTTGTGGACGTCTGATGCTTGTGAACGCCTGATGCGTGTGGACGTCTGATGCTTGTGGATGTCCGATGCTTGTGGATGACTGATGCTTGTGGATGTCTGTTGCTTGTGGACCTCTGATGCTTGTGGATGACTGATGCTTTTGGATGTCTGATGCTTGAGGATGTCTGATGCCTGACGCTTGTGGATGTCTGTTGCTTGTGGATGTCTGTTGCTTGTGGATGTCTGATGCTTGTGGATGTCTGTTGCTTGTGGATGCTTGTGGATATGTGACACTTGTGGATGTCTGACGCTTGTGGATGTCTGATGTTTGTGAATGCTTGAAGCTTGTGCATGCCTGATGCTTGTGCATACCTGACACTTATGGATGCCTGATGCTTGTGGATGTCTGATGCTTGTGAATGTCTGATGCTTGTGGACGTCTGATGCTTGTGGACGTCTGATGCTTGTGGACGCCTGATGCTTGTGGACATCTGATGCTTGTGGACGTCTGATGCTTGTGGATGTCTGATGCTTGTTCATGTCTGATGCTTGTGGATGTCTGATGCCTGACGCTTGTGGATGTCTGTTGCTTGTGGATGTCTGTTGCTAGTGGATGTCTGATGCTTGTGGATGCCTGTTGCTTGTGGATGCTTGTGGATGTCTGTTGCATGTGGATGTCTGTTGCTTGTGTATGTCTGATGCTTGTGGATGTCTGTTGCTTGTGGCTGCTTGTGGATGTGTGACACTTGTGGATGTCTGATGCTTGTGGATGTCTGACGCTTGTGGATGTCTGATGCTTGTGAATGTCTGATGCTTGTGGACGTCTGATGCTTGTGGACATCTGATGCTTGTGGACGTCTGATGCTTGTGGATGTCTGATGCTTGTGGATGTCTGATGCCTGACGCTTGTGGATGTCTGTTGCTTGTGGATTTCTGTTGCTTGTGGATGTCTGATGCTTGTGGATGTCTGTTGCTTGTGGATACTTGTGGATGTGTGACACTTGTGGATGTCTGACACTTGTGGATGAAAGATGTTTGTGAATGCTTGAAGCTTGTGCATGGCTGACGCTTGTGCATACCTGACACTTATGGATGCCTGACGCTTGTGGATGTCTGATGCTTGTGGATGTCTGACGCTTGTGGACGTCTGATGCTTGTGGATGTCTGATGCTTGTGGACGGCTGATGCTTGTGGACGACTGATGCTTGTGGACGACTGATGCTTGTGGACGACTGATGCTTGTGGACGTCTCTGATGCTTGTGGATGACTGATGCTAGTGAATGTCTGATGCTTGTGGATGACTGATGCTTGTGGATGTCTGTTGCTTGTGGACGTCTGATGCTTGTGGATGTCTGACGCTTGTGGATGTCTGATGCTTGTGGATGTCTGATGCTTGTGGATGTCTGATGCCTGAAGCTTGTGGATGTCTGTTGCTTGTGGATGTCTATTGCTTGTGGATGTCTGATGCTTGTGGATGTCTGTTGCTTGTGGATGCTTGTGGATGTCTGTTGCATGTGGATGTCTGTTGCTTGTGTATGTCTGATGCTTGTGGATGTCTGTTGCTTGTGGATGCTTGTGGATGTGTGACACTTGTGGATGTCTGACGCCTGTGGATGTCTGATGTTTGTGAATGCTTGAAGCTTGTGTATGCCTGACGCTTGTGCATACCTGACACTTATGGATGCCTGACGCTTGTGAAGGTCTGATGCTTGTGAATGTCTGATGCTTGTGGATGTCTGATGCATGTGGACATCTGATGCTTGTGGACGTCTGATGCTTGTGGACGTCTGATGCTTGTGGACGTCTGATGCTTGTGGATGTCTGATGCTTGTGGATGTCTGATGCCTGAGGCTTGTGGATGTCTGTTGCTTGTGGATGTCAGTTGCTTGTGGATGTCTGATGCTTGTGGATGTCTGTTACTTGTGGATGCTTGTGGATGTATGTTGCATGTGGATGTCTGTTGCTTGTGTATGTCTGATGCTTGTGGATGTCTGTTGCTTGTGGATGCTTGTGGATGTGTGACACTTGTGGATGTCTGACGCTTGTGGATGTCTGGTGTTTGCGAATGCTTGAAACTTGTGCATGCCTGACGCTTGTGCATACCTGACACTTATGGATGCCTGACGCTTGTGGTTGTCTGATGCTTGTGGATGTCTGACACTTGTGGATGTCTGATGCTTGTGAATGTCTGATGCTAGTGGATGTCTGATGCTTGTGGACGTCTGATGCTTGTGGATGTCTGTTGCTTGTGGATGCTTGTGGATGTGTGACACTTGTGGATGTCTGACGCTTGTGGATGTCTGATGTTTGTGAATGCTTGAAGCTTGTGCATGCCTGACGCTTGTGCATGCCTGACGCTTGTGGATGCCTGACGCTTATGGATGTCTGATGCTTGTGGACGTCTGATGCGTGTGGACATCTGATGCTTGTGAACGTCTGATGCTTGTGGTTGTCTGATGCTTGTGGATGTCTGATGCCTCACGCTTGTGGATGTCTGTTGCTTGTGGATGTCTGTTGCTTGTGGATGTCTGATGCTTGTGGATGTCGGTTGCTTGTGGATGCTTGTGGATGTCTGTTGCTTGTGGATGTCTGTTGCTTGTGTATGTCTGATGCTTGTGGATGTCTGTTGCTTGTGGATGCTTGTGGATGTGTGACACTTGTGGATGTCTGACGCTTGTGGATGTCTGATGTTTGTGAATGCTTGAAGCTTGTGCATGCCTGACGCTTGTGCATGCCTGACGCTTGTGGATGCCTGACGCTTATGGATGTCTGATGCTTGTGGACGTCTGATGCGTGTGGACATCTGATGCTTGTGGTTGTCTGATGCTTGTGGTTGTCTGATGCTTGTGGATGTCTGATGCCTCACGCTTGTGGATGTCTGTTGCTTGTGGATGTCTGATGCTTGTGGATGTCTGTTGCTTGTGGATGCTTGTGGATGTGTGACACTTGTGGATGTCTGACGCTTGTGGATGTCTGGTGTTTGCGAATGCTTGAAACTTGTGCATGCCTGACGCTTGTGCATATCTGACACTTATGGATGCCTGACGCTTGTGGTTGTCTGATGCTTGTGGATGTCTGACACTTGTGGATGTCTGATGCTTGTGAATGTCTGATGCTAGTGGATGTCTGATGCTTGTGGACGTCTGATGCGTGTGGACATCTGATGCTTGTGGACGTCTGATGCTTGTGGATGTCTGATGCTTTTGGATGTCTGATGCCTCACGCTTGTGGATGTCTGTTGCTTGTGGATGTCTGTTGCTTGTGGATGTCTGATGCTTGTGGATGTCTGTTGCTTGTGGATGTCTGTTGCTTGTGTATGTCTGATGCTTGTGGATGTCTGTTGCTTGTGGATGCTTGTGGATGTGTGACACTTGTGGATGTCTGACGCTTGTGGATGTCTGATGTTTGTGAATGATTGAAGCTTGTGCATGCCTGACGCTTGTGCATGCCTGACGCTTGTGGATGCCTGACGCTTATGGATGTCTGATGCTTGTGGACGTCTGATGCGTGTGGACATCTGATGCTTGTGAACGTCTGATGCTTGTGGTTGTCTGATGCTTGTGGATGTCTGATGCCTCACGCTTGTGGATGTCTGTTGCTTGTGGATGTCTGTTGCTTGTGGATGTCTGATGCTTGTGGATGTCTGTTGCTTGTGGATGCTTGTGGATGTCTGTTGCATGTGGATGTCTGTTGCTTGTGTATGTCTGATGTCTGTTGCTTGTGGATGTGTGACACTTGTGGATGTCTGATGCTTGTGGATGTCTGATGTTTGTGAATGCTTGAAGCTTGTGCATGCCTGACGCTTGTGCATGCCTGACGCTTGTGGATGCCTGACGCTTGTGGATGTCTGATGCTTGTGGATGTCTGATGCTTGTGGACGTCTGATGCTTGTGGACGACTGATGCTTGTGGACGACTGATGCTTGTGGACGTCTGATGCTTGTGGAAGTCTGATGCTTGTGGATGTCTGATGCTTGTGGATGCCTGACGCTTGTGCATGCCTGACGCTTGTGGATGCCTGATGCTTGTGGATGTCTGATGCCTCACGCTTGTGGATGTCTGTTGCTTGTGGATGTCTGTTGCTTGTGGATGTCTGATGCTTGTGGATGTCTGTGGCTTGTGGATGCTTGTGGATGTCTGTTGCATGTGGATGTCTGTTGCTTGTGTATGTCTGATGCTTGTGGATGTCTGTTGCTTGTGGATGCTTGTGGATGTGTGACACTTGTGGATGTCTGACGCTTGTGGATGTCTGATGTTTCTGAATGTTTGAAGCTTGTGAATGCCTGACACTTGTGCATGCCTGACGCTTGTGGATGCCTGACGCTTGTGGATGTCTGATGCTTGTGGATGTCTGATGCTTGTGGACGTCTGATGCTTGTGGACAGCTGATGCTTGTGGACGGCTGATGCTTGTGGACGACTGCTGCTTGTGGACGACTGATGCTTGTCGACGTCTGATGCTTGTGGACGTCTGATGCTTGAGGATGTCTGATGCTTGTGGATGCCTGACACTTGTGGATGCCTGACGCTTGTGGATGACTGACGCTTGTGGATGTCTGATGATTGTGGATGTCTGACGCTTGTGGATGTCTGATGCTTGTGGATGTCTGATGCTTGTGGATGTCTGATGCTTGTGAATGTCTGATGCTTGTGGACGTCTGATGCTTGTGGACGGCTGATGCTTGTGGAAGGCTGATGCTTGTGGACGGCTGATGCTTGTGGACGACTGCTGCTTGTGGACGACTGCTGCTTGTCGACGTCTGATGCTTGTGGACGTCTGATGCTTGAGGATGTCTGATGCTTGTGGATGCCTGACGCTTGTGGATGCCTGACGCTTGTGGATGCCTGACGCTTGTGGATGTCTGACGATTGTGGATGTCTGACGCTTGTGGATGTCTGATGCTTGTGGATGTCTGATGCTTGTGGATGCCTGATGCTTGTGGATGTCTGATGCTTGACGCTTGTGGATGTCTGACGCTTGTGGATGTCTGACGCTTGTGGATGCCTGACGCTTGTGGATGTCTGATGCTTCTGGATGTCTGATGCCTGATGCTTGTGGATGTTTGATGCTTGTGGATGCTTGATGATGCCTGACGCTTGTAGATGTCTGATGCTTGTGGATGTCTGATGCTTGTGGATGTCTGATGCTTGTGGATGTCTGATGCTTGTGGATGTCTGTTGCTTGTGGATGTCTGTTGCTTGTGGATGTTAGTTGCTTGTGGATGTCTGTTGCTTGTGGATGTCTGATGCTTGTGGATGTCTGCTGCTTGTGGATGCTTGTGGATGTCTGTTGCTTGTGGATGTCTGTTGCTTGTGTATGTCTGATGCTTGTGGATGTCTGTTGCTTGTGGATGCTTGTGGATGTGTGACACTTGTGGATGTCTGACGCTTGTGGATGTCTGATGTTTGTGAATGCTTGAAGCTTGTGCATGCCTGACGCTTGTGCATACCTGACACTTATGGATGCCTGACGCTTGTGGATGCCTGACGCTTGTTGATGCCTGATGCCTTTGGATGTCTGATGCTTGTGGATGCCTGACGCTTGTGGATGTCTGATGCTTGTGGATGTCTGACGCTTGTGGATGTCTGATGCCTGACGCTTGTGGATGTCTGATGCCTGACGCTTGTAAATGCCTGACGCTTGTGGATGTCTGACGCTTGTGGATGTCTGACGCCTGTGGATGTCTGACGCCTGTGGATGCCTGATGCTTGTGGATGGCTGACGCTTGTGGGTGGCTGACGCTTGTGGATGCCTGAAGCTTGTGAATGCCTGAAGCTTGTGCATGCCAGACCCTTTTTGGATGCCAGACGCTTGTGGATGTCTGAAGCTTGTGGATATCTGATGCTTGTGGATGCCTGATGCTTGTGGATGTCTGATGCTTGTGGATGCCTGACGCTTGTGCATGCCTGACGCTTGTGGATGCCTGATGCTTGTGGATGTCTGATGCCTCACGCTTGTGGATGTCTGTTGCTTGTGGATGTCTGTTGCTTGTGGATGTCTGATGCTTGTGGATGTCTGTGGCTTGTGGATGCTTGTGGATGTCTGTTGCATGTGGATGTCTGTTGCTTGTGTATGTCTGATGCTTGTGGATGTCTGTTGCTTGTGGATGCTTGTGGATGTGTGACACTTGTGGATGTCTGACGCTTGTGGATGTCTGATGTTTCTGAATGTTTGAAGCTTGTGAATGTCTGACACTTGTGCATGCCTGACGCTTGTGGATGCCTGACGCTTGTGGATGTCTGATGCTTGTGGATGTCTGATGCTTGTGGACGTCTGATGCTTGTGGACAGCTGATGCTTGTGGACGGCTGATGCTTGTGGACGACTGCTGCTTGTGGACGACTGATGCTTGTCGACGTCTGATGCTTGTGGACGTCTGATGCTTGAGGATGTCTGATGCTTGTGGATGCCTGACGCTTGTGGATGCCTGACGCTTGTGGATGACTGACGCTTGTGGATGTCTGACGATTGTGGATGTCTGACGCTTGTGGATGTCTGATGCTTGTGGATGTCTGATGCTTGTGGATGTCTGATGCTTGTGGATGTCTGATGCTTGTGGACGTCTGATGCTTGTGGACGGCTGATGCTTGTGGAAGGCTGATGCTTGTGGACGGCTGATGCTTGTGGACGACTGCTGCTTGTGGACGACTGCTGCTTGTCGACGTCTGATGCTTGTGGACGTCTGATGCTTGAGGATGTCTGATGCTTGTGGATGCCTGACGCTTGTGGATGCCTGACGCTTGTGGATGCCTGACGCTTGTGGATGTCTGACGATTGTGGATGTCTGACGCTTGTGGATGTCTGATGCTTGTGGATGTCTGATGCTTGTGGATGCATGCTTGTGGATGTCTGATGCCTGATGCTTGTGGATGCCTGATGCTTGTGGATGTCTGATTCTTGTGGATGTCTGATGCTTGTGATGTCTGATGCTTGTGGATGCCTGATGCTTGTGGACGCCTGATGCTTGTGGACGCCTGATGCTTGTGGATGTCTAATGCTTGTGGATGTCTGATGCTTGTGGATGTCTGATGCTTGTGGATGCCTGATGCTTGTGGATGCCTGATGCTTGTGGATGCCTGATGCTTGTGGATGTCTGATGCTTGTGGATGTCTGATGCTTGTGGACGCCTGATGCTTGTGGATGTCTGATGCTCCTGGTTGTCTGATGCTTCTGGTTGTCTGATGTCTGATGCTTGTGGATGCCTGATGCTTGTATATGTCTGATGCTTCTGGACGTCTGATGCTTCTGGATACTTCTGGATGTCTGATGCTTCTGGATGTCTGATGCCTGATGCTTGTGGATGTCTGATGCTTGTGGACGTCTGATGCTGTGGACGCCTGATGCTTGTGGACGTCTGATGCTTGTGGACGTCTGATGCTTGTGGACGTCTGATGCTTGTGGATGTCTGACGCTTGTGGATGTCTGACGCTTGTGGATGTCTGACGCTTGTGGATGTCTGATGCTTGTAGATGTCTGATGCTTGTGAATGTCTGATGCTTGTGGATGTCTGTTACTTGTGGATGTTTGATGCTTTTGGATGTATGATGCTTGTGGACGTCTGATGCTTGTGAACACCTGATGCGTGTGGACATCTGATGCTTGTGGATGTCTGATGTTTGTGGATGACTGATGCTTGTGGATGTCCGATGCTTGTGGATGACTGATGCCTGTGGATGTCTGTTGCTTGTTGACGTCTGATGCTTGTGGATGTCTGATGCTTGTGGATGTCTGTAGCTTGTGGATGCTTGTGTATGTCTGTTGCTTGTGGATGCTTGTGGATGTGTGACACTTGTGGATGTCTCACGCTTGTGGATGTCTGATGTTTGTGAATGCTTGAAGCTTGTGCATGCCTGATGCTTGTGCATACCTGACACTTATGGATGCCTGACGCTTGTGGATGTCTGATGCTTGTGAATGTCTGATGCTTGGGTACGTCTGATGCTTGTGGACGCCTGATGCTTGTGGACATCTGATGCTTGTGGACGTCTGATGCTTGTGGACGTCTGATGCTTGTTCATGTCTGATGCTTGTGGATGTCTGATGCCTGACGCTTGTGGATGTCTGTTGCTTGTGGATGTCTGTTGCTTGTGGATGTCAGATGCTTGTGGATGCCTGTTGCTTGTGGATGCTTGTGGATGTCTGTTGCATGTGGATGTCTGTTGCTTGTGTATGTCTGATGCTTGTGGATGTCTGTTGCTTGTGGATGCTTGTGGATGTGTGACACTTGTGGATGTCTGATGCTTGTGGATGTCTGATGTTTGCGAATGCTTGAAGCTTGTGCATGCCTGATGCTTGTGCATACCTGACACTTATGGATGCCTGACACTTGTGGATGTCTGATGCTTGTGGATGTCTGACGCTTGTGGATGTCTGATGCTTGTGAATGTCTGATGCTTGTGGATGTCTGATGCTTGTGGACGTCTGATGCTTGTGGACGTCTGATGCTTGTGGACGTCTGATGCTTGTGGATGTCTGATGCTTGTGGACGTCTGATGCTTGTGGACGTCTGATGCTTGTGGATGTCTGATGCTTGTGGATGTCTGACGCTTATGGATGTCTGAGGCTTGTGGATGTCTGACGCTTGTGGATGTCTGATGCTTGTAGATGTCTGATGCTTGTGAATGTCTGTTGCTTGTGGATGTCTGTTACTTGTGGATGTTTGATGCTTTTGGATGTATGATGCTTGTGGATGTCTGATGCTTGTGGATATCTGATGCTTGTGGACGTCTGATGCTTGTGAACGCCTGATGCGTGTGGACGTCTGATGCTTGTGGATGTCCGATGCTTGTGGATGACTGATGCTTGTGGATGTCTGTTGCTTGTGGACCTCTGATGCTTGTGGATGACTGATGCTTTTGGATGTCTGATGCTTGAGGATGTCTGATGCCTGACGCTTGTGGATGTCTGTTGCTTGTGGATGTCTGTTGCTTGTGGATGTCTGATGCTTGTGGATGTCTGTTGCTTGTGGATGCTTGTGGATGTGTGACACTTGTGGATGTCTGACGCTTGTGGATGTCTGATGTTTGTGAATGCTTGAAGCTTGTGCATGCCTGATGCTTGTGCATACCTGACACTTATGGATGCCTGATGCTTGTGGATGTCTGATGCTTGTGAATGTCTGATGCTTGTGGACGTCTGATGCTTGTGGACGTCTGATGCTTGTGGACGCCTGATGCTTGTGGACATCTGATGCTTGTGGACGTCTGATGCTTGTGGATGTCTGATGCTTGTTCATGTCTGATGCTTGTGGATGTCTGATGCCTGACGCTTGTGGATGTCTGTTGCTTGTGGATGTCTGTTGCTAGTGGATGTCTGATGCTTGTGGATGCCTGTTGCTTGTGGATGCTTGTGGATGTCTGTTGCATGTGGATGTCTGTTGCTTGTGTATGTCTGATGCTTGTGGATGTCTGTTGCTTGTGGCTGCTTGTGGATGTGTGACACTTGTGGATGTCTGATGCTTGTGGATGTCTGACGCTTGTGGATGTCTGATGCTTGTGAATGTCTGATGCTTGTGGACGTCTGATGCTTGTGGACATCTGATGCTTGTGGACGTCTGATGCTTGTGGATGTCTGATGCTTGTGGATGTCTGATGCCTGACGCTTGTGGATGTCTGTTGCTTGTGGATTTCTGTTGCTTGTGGATGTCTGATGCTTGTGGATGTCTGTTGCTTGTGGATACTTGTGGATGTGTGACACTTGTGGATGTCTGACACTTGTGGATGAAAGATGTTTGTGAATGCTTGAAGCTTGTGCATGGCTGACGCTTGTGCATACCTGACACTTATGGATGCCTGACGCTTGTGGATGTCTGATGCTTGTGGATGTCTGACGCTTGTGGACGTCTGATGCTTGTGGATGTCTGATGCTTGTGGACGGCTGATGCTTGTGGACGACTGATGCTTGTGGACGACTGATGCTTGTGGACGACTGATGCTTGTGGACGTCTCTGATGCTTGTGGATGACTGATGCTAGTGAATGTCTGATGCTTGTGGATGACTGATGCTTGTGGATGTCTGTTGCTTGTGGACGTCTGATGCTTGTGGACGTCTGACGCTTGTGGATGTCTGATGCTTGTGGATGTCTGATGCTTGTGGATGTCTGATGCCTGAAGCTTGTGGATGTCTGTTGCTTGTGGATGTCTATTGCTTGTGGATGTCTGATGCTTGTGGATGTCTGTTGCTTGTGGATGCTTGTGGATGTCTGTTGCATGTGGATGTCTGTTGCTTGTGTATGTCTGATGCTTGTGGATGTCTGTTGCTTGTGGATGCTTGTGGATGTGTGACACTTGTGGATGTCTGACGCCTGTGGATGTCTGATGTTTGTGAATGCTTGAAGCTTGTGTATGCCTGACGCTTGTGCATACCTGACACTTATGGATGCCTGACGCTTGTGAAGGTCTGATGCTTGTGAATGTCTGATGCTTGTGGATGTCTGATGCATGTGGACATCTGATGCTTGTGGACGTCTGATGCTTGTGGACGTCTGATGCTTGTGGACGTCTGATGCTTGTGGATGTCTGATGCTTGTGGATGTCTGATGCCTGAGGCTTGTGGATGTCTGTTGCTTGTGGATGTCAGTTGCTTGTGGATGTCTGATGCTTGTGGATGTCTGTTACTTGTGGATGCTTGTGGATGTATGTTGCATGTGGATGTCTGTTGCTTGTGTATGTCTGATGCTTGTGGATGTCTGTTGCTTGTGGATGCTTGTGGATGTGTGACACTTGTGGATGTCTGACGCTTGTGGATGTCTGGTGTTTGCGAATGCTTGAAACTTGTGCATGCCTGACGCTTGTGCATACCTGACACTTATGGATGCCTGACGCTTGTGGTTGTCTGATGCTTGTGGATGTCTGACACTTGTGGATGTCTGATGCTTGTGAATGTCTGATGCTAGTGGATGTCTGATGCTTGTGGACGTCTGATGCGTGTGGACATCTGATGCTTGTGGACGTCTGATGCTTGTGGATGTCTGATGCTTTTGGATGTCTGATGCCTCACGCTTGTGGATGTCTGTTGCTTGTGGATGTCTGTTGCTTGTGGATGTCTGATGCTTGTGGATGTCTGTTGCTTGTGGATGTCTGTTGCTTGTGTATGTCTGATGCTTGTGGATGTCTGTTGCTTGTGGATGCTTGTGGATGTGTGACACTTGTGGATGTCTGACGCTTGTGGATGTCTGATGTTTGTGAATGCTTGAAGCTTGTGCATGCCTGACGCTTGTGCATGCCTGACGCTTGTGGATGCCTGACGCTTATGGATGTCTGATGCTTGTGGACGTCTGATGCGTGTGGACATCTGATGCTTGTGAACATCTGATGCTTGTGGTTGTCTGATGCTTGTGGATGTCTGATGCCTCACGCTTGTGGATGTCTGTTGCTTGTGGATGTCTGTTGCTTGTGGATGTCTGATGCTTGTGGATGTCGGTTGCTTGTGGATGCTTGTGGATGTCTGTTGCTTGTGGATGTCTGTTGCTTGTGTATGTCTGATGCTTGTGGATGTCTGTTGCTTGTGGATGCTTGTGGATGTGTGACACTTGTGGATGTCTGACGCTTGTGGATGTCTGATGTTTGTGAATGCTTGAAGCTTGTGCATGCCTGACGCTTGTGCATGCCTGACGCTTGTGGATGCCTGACGCTTATGGATGTCTGATGCTTGTGGACGTCTGATGCGTGTGGACATCTGATGCTTGTGAACGTCTGATGCTTGTGGTTGTCTGATGCTTGTGGATGTCTGATGCCTCACGCTTGTGGATGTCTGTTGCTTGTGGATGTCTGTTGCTTGTGGATGTCTGTTGCTTGTGGATGCTTGTGGATGTGTGACACTTGTGGATGTCTGACGCTTGTGGATGTCTGGTGTTTGCGAATGCTTGAAACTTGTGCATGCCTGACGCTTGTGCATATCTGACACTTATGGATGCCTGACGCTTGTGGTTGTCTGATGCTTGTGGATGTCTGACACTTGTGGATGTCTGATGCTTGTGAATGTCTGATGCTAGTGGATGTCTGATGCTTGTGGACGTCTGATGCGTGTGGACATCTGATGCTTGTGGACGTCTGATGCTTGTGGATGTCTGATGCTTTTGGATGTCTGATGTCTCACGCTTGTGGATGTCTGTTGCTTGTGGATGTCTGTTGCTTGTGGATGTCTGATGCTTGTGGATGTCTGTTGCTTGTGGATGTCTGTTGCTTGTGTATGTCTGATGCTTGTGGATGTCTGTTGCTTGTGGATGCTTGTGGATGTGTGACACTTGTGGATGTCTGACGCTTGTGGATGTCTGATGTTTGTGAATGCTTGAAGCTTGTGCATGCCTGACGCTTGTGCATGCCTGACGCTTGTGGATGCCTGACGCTTATGGATGTCTGATGCTTGTGGACGTCTGATGCGTGTGGACATCTGATGCTTGTGAACGTCTGATGCTTGTGGTTGTCTGATGCTTGTGGATGTCTGATGCCTCACGCTTGTGGATGTCTGTTGCTTGTGGATGTCTGTTGCTTGTGGATGTCTGATGCTTGTGGATGTCTGTTGCTTGTGGATGCTTGTGGATGTCTGTTGCATGTGGATGTCTGTTGCTCGTGTATGTCTGATGTCTGTTGATTGTGGATGTGTGACACTTGTGGATGTCTGACGCTTGTGGATGTCTGATGTTTGTGAATGCTTGAAGCTTGTGCATGCCTGACGCTTGTGCATGCCTGACGCTTGTGGATGCCTGACGCTTGTGGATGTCTGATGCTTGTGGATGTCTGATGCTTGTGGACGTCTGATGCTTGTGGACGACTGATGCTTGTGGACGACTGATGCTTGTGGACGTCTGATGCTTGTGGAAGTCTGATGCTTGTGGATGTCTGATGCTTGTGGATGCCTGACGCTTGTGCATGCCTGACGCTTGTGGATGCCTGATGCTTGTGGATGTCTGATGCCTCACGCTTGTGGATGTCTGTTGCTTGTGGATGTCTGTTGCTTGTGGATGTCTGATGCTTGTGGATGTCTGTGGCTTGTGGATGCTTGTGGATGTCTGTTGCATGTGGATGTCTGTTGCTTGTGTATGTCTGATGCTTGTGGATGTCTGTTGCTTGTGGATGCTTGTGGATGTGTGACACTTGTGGATGTCTGACGCTTGTGGATGTCTGATGTTTCTGAATGTTTGAAGCTTGTGAATGCCTGACACTTGTGCATGCCTGACGCTTGTGGATGCCTGACGCTTGTGGATGTCTGATGCTTGTGGATGTCTGATGCTTGTGGACGTCTGATGCTTGTGGACAGCTGATGCTTGTGGACGGCTGATGCTTGTGGACGACTGCTGCTTGTGGACGACTGATGCTTGTCGACGTCTGATGCTTGTGGACGTCTGATGCTTGAGGATGTCTGATGCTTGTGGATGCCTGACGCTTGTGGATGCCTGACGCTTGTGGATGACTGACGCTTGTGGATGTCTGACGATTGTGGATGTCTGACGCTTGTGGATGTCTGATGCTTGTGGATGTCTGATGCTTGTGGATGTCTGATGCTTGTGGATGTCTGATGCTTGTGGACGTCTGATGCTTGTGGACGGCTGATGCTTGTGGAAGGCTGATGCTTGTGGACGGCTGATGCTTGTGGACGACTGCTGCTTGTGGACGACTGCTGCTTGTCGACGTCTGATGCTTGTGGACGTCTGATGCTTGAGGATGTCTGATGCTTGTGGATGCCTGACGCTTGTGGATGCCTGACGCTTGTGGATGCCTGACGCTTGTGGATGTCTGACGATTGTGGATGTCTGACGCTTGTGGATGTCTGATGCTTGTGGATGTCTGATGCTTGTGGATGCCTGATGCTTGTGGATGTCTGATGCTTGACGCTTGTGGATGTCTGACGCTTGTGGATGTCTGACGCTTGTGGATGCCTGACGCTTGTGGATGTCTGATGCTTCTGGATGTCTGATGCCTGATGCTTCTGGATGTTTGATGCTTGTGGATGCTTGATGATGCCTGACGCTTGTAGATGGCTGATGCTTGTGGATGTCTGATGCTTGTGGATGTCTGATGCTTGTGGATGTCTGATGCTTGTGGATGTCTGTTGCTTGTGGATGTCTGTTGCTTGTGGATGTTAGTTGCTTGTGGATGTCTGTTGCTTGTGGATGTCTGATGCTTGTGGATGTCTGCTGCTTGTGGATGCTTGTGGATGTCTGTTGCTTGTGGATGTCTGTTGCTTGTGTATGTCTGATGCTTGTGGATGTCTGTTGCTTGTGGATGCTTGTGGATGTGTGACACTTGTGGATGTCTGACGCTTGTGGATGTCTGATGTTTGTGAATGCTTGAAGCTTGTGCATGCCTGACGCGTGTGCATACCTGACACTTATGGATGCCTGACGCTTGTGGATGCCTGACGCTTGTTGATGCCTGATGCCTTTGGATGTCTGATGCTTGTGGATGCCTGACGCTTGTGGATGTCTGATGCTTGTGGATGTCTGACGCTTGTGGATGTCTGATGCCTGACGCTTGTGGATGTCTGATGCCTGACGCTTGTAAATGCCTGACGCTTGTGGATGTCTGACGCTTGTGGATGTCTGACGCCTGTGGATGTCTGACGCCTGTGGATGCCTGATGCTTGTGGATGGCTGACGCTTGTGGGTGGCTGACGCTTGTGGATGCCTGAAGCTTGTGAATGCCTGAAGCTTGTGCATGCCAGACCCTTTTTGGATGCCAGACGCTTGTGGATGTCTGAAGCTTGTGGATATCTGATGCTTGTGGATGCCTGATGCTTGTGGATGTCTGATGCTTGTGGATGCCTGACGCTTGTGCATGCCTGACGCTTGTGGATGCCTGATGCTTGTGGATGTCTGATGCCTCACGCTTGTGGATGTCTGTTGCTTGTGGATGTCTGTTGCTTGTGGATGTCTGATGCTTGTGGATGTCTGTGGCTTGTGGATGCTTGTGGATGTCTGTTGCATGTGGATGTCTGTTGCTTGTGTATGTCTGATGCTTGTGGATGTCTGTTGCTTGTGGATGCTTGTGGATGTGTGACACTTGTGGATGTCTGACGCTTGTGGATGTCTGATGTTTCTGAATGTTTGAAGCTTGTGAATGTCTGACACTTGTGCATGCCTGACGCTTGTGGATGCCTGACGCTTGTGGATGTCTGATGCTTGTGGATGTCTGATGCTTGTGGACGTCTGATGCTTGTGGACAGCTGATGCTTGTGGACGGCTGATGCTTGTGGACGACTGCTGCTTGTGGACGACTGATGCTTGTCGACGTCTGATGCTTGTGGACGTCTGATGCTTGAGGATGTCTGATGCTTGTGGATGCCTGACGCTTGTGGATGCCTGACGCTTGTGGATGACTGACGCTTGTGGATGTCTGACGATTGTGGATGTCTGACGCTTGTGGATGTCTGATGCTTGTGGATGTCTGATGCTTGTGGATGTCTGATGCTTGTGGATGTCTGATGCTTGTGGACGTCTGATGCTTGTGGACGGCTGATGCTTGTGGAAGGCTGATGCTTGTGGACGGCTGATGCTTGTGGACGACTGCTGCTTGTGGACGACTGCTGCTTGTCGACGTCTGATGCTTGTGGACGTCTGATGCTTGAGGATGTCTGATGCTTGTGGATGCCTGACGCTTGTGGATGCCTGACGCTTGTGGATGCCTGACGCTTGTGGATGTCTGACGATTGTGGATGTCTGACGCTTGTGGATGTCTGATGCTTGTGGATGTCTGATGCTTGTGGATGCCTGATGCTTGTGGATGTCTGATGCTTGACGCTTGTGGATGTCTGACGCTTGTGGATGTCTGACGCTTGTGGATGCCTGACGCTTGTGGATGTCTGATGCTTCTGGATGTCTGATGCCTGATGCTTGTGGATGTTTGATGCTTGTGGATGCTTGATGATGCCTGACGCTTGTAGATGTCTGATGCTTGTGGATGTCTGATGCTTGTGGATGTCTGATGCTTGTGGATGTCTGATGCTTGTGGATGTCTGTTGCTTGTGGATGTCTGTTGCTTGTGGATGTTAGTTGCTTGTGGATGTCTGTTGCTTGTGGATGTCTGATGCTTGTGGATGTCTGCTGCTTGTGGATGCTTGTGGATGTCTGTTGCTTGTGGATGTCTGTTGCTTGTGTATGTCTGATGCTTGTGGATGTCTGTTGCTTGTGGATGCTTGTGGATGTGTGACACTTGTGGATGTCTGACGCTTGTGGATGTCTGATGTTTGTGAATGCTTGAAGCTTGTGCATGCCTGACGCTTGTGCATACCTGACACTTATGGATGCCTGACGCTTGTGGATGCCTGACGCTTGTTGATGCCTGATGCCTTTGGATGTCTGATGCTTGTGGATGCCTGACGCTTGTGGATGTCTGATGCTTGTGGATGTCTGACGCTTGTGGATGTCTGATGCCTGACGCTTGTGGATGTCTGATGCCTGACGCTTGTAAATGCCTGACGCTTGTGGATGTCTGACGCTTGTGGATGTCTGACGCCTGTGGATGTCTGACGCCTGTGGATGCCTGATGCTTGTGGATGGCTGACGCTTGTGGGTGGCTGACGCTTGTGGATGCCTGAAGCTTGTGAATGCCTGAAGCTTGTGCATGCCAGACCCTTTTTGGATGCCAGACGCTTGTGGATGTCTGAAGGTTGTGGATATCTAATGGGTGATGCTTGTGGATGTCTGATGAAAGTGTGCACCAACAACTGGTGATGTGTGCGTGCCTGGTGAAAGCGTGAATGGCATTAATTTGCCTAGCAAAATAAACAAAGCTGTGAGAGCATTTTTAATCTCCATTAAAGATACATAATGGAAAGTTATATATGTTTTGCGTAAATGTGACAAGAAAAAAAAGTTAATCATCTAGTGTACTGTGTAAACTTTAAATATAGTACAAATATTGTGTAAGCAAAACAATACATAAACTCCTTTACGTTGTATATGACTAACAAATAAAGTATTTTTGAAATGAAAAAACCTTACATTGGCTAAAATCCCTAACATAATGCTAACAGGGGGAAATACTTAGATGAGCCCAACATAGTGCCGTTCCAATTTTACCACGAACACATTACTGTTTAAGATACTATATATTTCTAAATAAAAATACAATCTTTGTATGTCAGGAGTTAAGCGTAAAATAATTCCTCACAGAGGAAATAATGACGATGTCTGGATGTCTCTGTGTGGCTTGGGCTCTGCTGGTGCCTCGGGCATGTTTACTGCTTTCACATGCAAATGTGTTGGAAGGGGTGATCTCAGAGGGCCAGGTTATGCTCACCCGACCACCTCGGGACCCACCTCTCCCACAGATATTGCCGAGTCTTATCGTGAGGTCCCCACCGGGGGGGACTTCGAGTCTAGGATCGTACACACTGCGCTCACACCACACTTACGAAGGGACACCACACCGTAGGTTTTCAGTAACAAGTTCTTTATCAAACAGTAAGAAGAAATTAGCACTCTTATTTACAAGCGATCGAGGGATCGTAAAGTCTTTGGGGATTCGGGAAGAGGGAAGCGGGACAGTCTTAGTCTTTAGGCCAATACGAAGCGTACCCTGCGCGCAGCTCTCAATCCTCGAGCCGGGGATACGGAAGATGATGGTCGTACTGGCTGCTTCACTCACTTCAAGTCGACTCAGGTCGTGTTGGTAGCGTCGATGGTCCAGCCGGACCAGAGTACTCCTTGAGCCGCGACGAGGTCAGCAGGGTTCGATCCGGAGATGTTCTTGAGGAGCCGCGACAGTGCCAGCAGGGCTCGGAGGTCTTAGTTCGGTCTTTGCAAGGATGAGCCGCGACAGCGTCAGCAGGGCTCGGAGGTCTTAGTTCGGTCTTTGCAAGGATGAGCCGCGACAGCGTCAGCAGGGCTACGAGGTCTTAGTTTGGTCTTTGCAAGGATGAGCCGCCACAGCGTCAGCAGGGCTCCGGATTCACAAGTTCAGTTCACCCAAGGGTCAGCCGCGATCAGATCAGCAGGGCTTTCTTGTCCAGGATACAACTGCCCGCTAGTTGTGGTGCGGGCCTTGATATAGTCCAGTGGCCCTTTGATGTCCGGACCCTCGCAGGCGGAGGTCTCAGGCCTTGGGGGCTGGCCGTTGGAGAGGTCCGGCGGTTGGCTCTTTGATCCTTTGAAGATGCGTCTGGGAATTCCCAGATGCCCAGCAGGGTCTGGAGCCAGCACTCAGGGAGGCCAGAGGTGCAATCGAAACTGGCCCACATGGGAAGGCCAAAGGTGTGACAGAAACCAGTCTCTCAGAGGAGGCCAGAGGTGCCATCGAAACTCGGGGAGCCCTTTACCCCCCAGCCGGGACTGGCGCGCCTTGGAGTCTAAGTTTCGCTGGGGCCGGGGTAATGCTAGGCCCAGTGAGTCAGGGGTCTCGGGGAAGAAAAATGGCTGTCGGGCCTTGTGGGGCATGCAGGTTCTGGGCGCTCGGAGCCGGGAGCGGGACGGGACATGCGGGGCTGGTCGTTGAATTACGGGGTTTGGGCGTACAGGGAGCAGGACGACCAGGGGACTCTGGGTGCAGGGCTACGCTAATGGGGTGCTGAGGAACGGGGGGAACCACGCCACGAGGCCAGGTCCAACCCGCATCCCCCCCAGCTGAAAGGCGGAGAGAACTACCCATCCTCTTGGGGGTTCTCTTCACTGAGGCGGAAGAATCGGGACAGGCCGTCTGCGTTGGCGTGGTCGGCACCAGGCCGGTGCTCAACAGTGAAATCCATCCTCTGCAGGGAGATGGACCAGCGCAACAGTTTGGGGTTCTCCCCTCTCATTTGCATTAGCCACCGGAGGGGTCGGTGGTGGGTCTGGACCTGGAAGTGAGTACCGAACAGGTAGAGCCTCAGCTTCTTCAGGGCCCAAACCACCGCGAAGGCCTCCCGCTCGATGGTGCTCCATCTTTGTTCTCGAGGGAGTACCCTCCGGCTAATGAATGCCACTGGCTGTTCTAGGCCTTTGTCGTTCATCTGGGACAGGACTGCTCCGATGCCATGTTCGGACGCGTCCATTTGGACCACGAACTCTCGGGAGTAGTCGGGGGCCTGTATTACTGGGGCAGTGCACATGGCTTCCTTCAATGCTTCGAACGCCTCTTGGCAGGCGGGGGTCCAGCTGACTTTCTTCGGCTGGTTTTTGGAGGTTAACTCCGTGAGGAGGACTGCGATGCTGCCGTATCCTTTTATGAATCTTCGGTAGTACCCCGTGAGCCCTAGGAATGCCCGCACTTCCGGCTGGGTCGTGGGGGCCTCCCAGGCCACGATCGCATCGAACTTGGGCTGGAGGGGGGCTATGAGGCCGCTTCCGACCTGGTGCCCCAGGTAGACTACGGACCCTTGTCCGATCTGGCACTTGCTTGCCTTAATGGTGAGCCCGGCCCTCTGCAGGGCCGTCAGCACCTCCCAGAGGTGTTGGAGGTGCTCGGACCAGTGAGAGCTGAACACCGCGATATCGTCTAGATACGCGGCGCTGAATTCCTCCAACCCAGCCAGTACCTGGCTAACCAGCCTCTGGAAGGTGGCGGGGGCGTTTTTCATCCCAAAGGGCATCACCCAGAAATGGTAGTGACCATCCGGGGTGGAGATGGCGGATCTCTCTCTGGCCCCCTCTGTGAGGGCGATCTGCCAGTATCTGCTGGTCAGGTCGAACGTGCTGAGATAGCGAGCAGCCCCTAGGCGGTCAATAAGCTTGTCTGCTCGGGGAATGGGATGGGCGTCGGTTCTGGTGACTGCGTTGAGCCCGCGGTAGTCTACTCAGATCCTCAGCTCGGGAACAGCACCGGGGGCGGCCGCCTTCAGAACCAGGACCACGGGGCTGGCCCATGGGCTGTCAGAGGCTTCGACCACTCTTAGAGCTAGCATCTTAGAGACTTCGGCCTTGATGCAGGCCCGGACTCTGTCAGGGACGCGGTAGGCTCTGTGCCGTACCGGAGGGCTGTCCCCGGTGTCCACGTCGTGGACGCACCAGCCGGTGACGCCGGGGGTGAGAGAGAAAAGGTCAGAGAATTGTCCCAGTAACTGGCGACAGTCCTCATGCTGCTCAGGGGTGAGGGCGGAGGAGAGACTCACTTCCTCCACGGAGCCATCATTTTCCTTCGCACACAGGAGATCGGGGAGAGGCTCCGTTTCCTCTTCCTCTCCATCGTCAGTGGCAAGGAGCAAACTCAGCTCGGACCGCACGAAGTGGGGTTTGAGGCGGTTCACATGGAGGACCCTCAAGGGGTTCCTGGGGGACTGCACATCGATGAGATAGGTCACCTGGCTCTTGCGTTCCACCACCTTGAAGGGCCCGGTCCATTTGTCTTGCAGGGCACAGGGTTCCACTGGGGCCATCACCCAGACCTGCTGCCCGGGTTGAAACTCGACCAGAGTGGCATTCTGGTCATACCAACGTTTCATCTCTTCCTGATTGGCCTCGAGGTTTGCCTCGGCCAGTTCTCGGAACTTCCGAGTCTGGTTTCGGAGGGCGAGGATGTATCAAAACACATCCGGAGGGGGCTCTGGGGCCGCCGTTTCCCAACCTTCCTGGACCAGGCTGAGGGGCCCCCTGACGGGGTGCCCATAAAGCAGCTCGAAGGGGCTAAACCCCAAGGATTTCTGGGGGACTTCGCGGTACGCGAACAGGAGACAGGGAAGGAGGACGTCCCACTTGCGCCTCAGGGGCTCTTCGAGACCCATGATCATTCCCTTGAGGGTCCGGTTGTACCGCTCAACCAGGACGTTACCTTGGGGGAGGTATGGGGTGGTGAACTTGTACGTCACCCCACATTGTTGCCAGAGGGACTTCATGTACTTCATGTACTTCGAGATGAAGTTTGGTCCTCGGTCGCTCACTACTTCTCGGGGGAATCCCACCCGGGAGAAGATCCCCATGAGGGCCCGCCTCACTACGGGGGCCGTCACCGTTCGGAGGGGGGTGGCTTTGGGGTATCAGGTGGCATGGTCCACCAGGACGAGGATAAATCGGTGGCCTAAGGAGGTCCGGGGGTCAAGAGGCCCCACGATATCGATGCCCACCCGTTCAAAGGGGGTTCTGACCATGGAGAAGGGTTGGAGGGGGGTCTTGCGCCTCCCGCCGCTCTTCCCGCTGGACTGACACGTGGGGCAGGACTTGCAGTGGGCCTCCACATCGGAGCGCATGCCGGTGCCAGTAAAAGTGCGTGACCAGGCGGTGATACGTTTTGTCTTGTCCCAGGTGTCCCGCTAGGGGTACATCATGGGCCAGGTTCAGGAGGAAGCCGCGGAAGCGTAGGGGTACCACCAGCACCCGGGCTGACCCTAGCTCGGCAGACTTCTGTTCGCTATATAACAGGCCGTTTTCCCAATAGACAAGGTGGGAGCCGGACTGGTCACCGGCGGCCTGGGCGGCGGCCTGCTGCCGCGGCCCAACCAAAGACGGACAGGAGGTCTGTTCTAGGCAGAATTCTTCTCGGGACGGTCCTCCCTCCTGGCGCCACTGGGCCAACTCAGGAAGGTCGTCCAAGCTCGGGGTCTGTTCAACGTCAGGGCTGAGGGGACCTGCGTCGGGGACAAGGCTCTCACTGGGAGACAGCTCGGGGGTTTCAGATGATCCGAGGACCTCGGAATCCTCGGGGACTGGCTGGGAGTGCTCAGGGCTTACCCCCTCTGGGGAGGACACTCGAGCGGTCATGGAACGGGTGCTCACACAGGCCCATTCGTGCAGGCCCACCATCTCCAGGTGGGTCCTTCGTTCTACCTGCTTCCACGGGGAGCTCTCCAGGTCATTACCGAGCAGGCAGTCCACGGGCATGTCGGTGCGGACCGCTACTCGTAACTCTCCGGGGACGCCCCCCATTCGAACGGGACCTGAGCTATTCGGCAGGTGCGGATGGAATTGTCAGCTGCGATCACCCTGCAGGAGGCGTGGGGTACAATTTGGTCTCCTGTGACTAGGTGACACTTTACTGCAGTGATGCTGGCCCCTGTGTCTCGGAGCGCCCCTATGTGGTGGCCATTGACGGTCACCTGCTGTCGGTACTTCTCAGTGTTGTCTGGCAGGGGGGCTCCGGGAACCATCTCCCTATCACCCAGGGAGACTAAAATCATGGTGGCTGGGTCACCCCCCTCGAAATCCTCCCCCCCTTCTTCTTCTAGGGCTACGGAGGCTAGCTGGTGCGCTGGGGGACCTGCAGCAGCGGGTTTCTTGAACAGAGGGCAGCGGGGGTCATTGGCATAATGCCCTGGTTGCTGGCAATGGAAGCAGGCTTGGCTGACTCGGGTCCTGGTCTGGCTGGAGGAAACCCTGCTCTAGCTGTGGGAGGAGAGGTTCCGGACTAGTTTCTGGGGGGGCTTCGTGGGGACCCTACCTGGGACCCCCTCTGTCTACTCTGACCCCCCTCCCCTCTGGTGGGAAGATCCTTGCTCATTTCGGCTATAGTCTCCCCCGGGACCCCGGGGGACTCTGGTGCTCACCCAGCGATCTGCTTCGACGGCCAGCTTCTGGGGGTCAGCCAACTTGCTGTCCAGAAGGTGCTGTCTCAGTTCCACAAAGCAATTCGTGGACAAATGTTCATAGGCAATGAGATCAATGAGTCCCTCAAAGGTGGACACCTTGCTGCCCTTGATCCACCCTTCCAAGGCCCGGTTGTAGAAATTCACATATTCCACCCATGTGGTGCCGGGGATCTTCTTGCAGTCTCTAAACCGTTGTCGGTACATTTCTGGAGTGAGCCCGTACCTTGTGAGGAGGGCCTCCCTCATGTGGTTGTAGGATGTTTGCTTGGAGGACGGTAGATCGAGTAGGGCGTCCCTCCCCTCGCTCAGGAATCGTCCCCACAGCCCGGCTCCCCAATCCGTCCGCGGAACTCGGTGGGAGGTCATGGCGACTTCGTAGGCCTTGAACCATTGCTGGATATCATCGTTCTTGTAATACTCTTTTACCACATCCTTGGGGATGTGGACTTTGGGTTACGCCGGGGGAACGGCTTCTCGGGTCCCCGAGGTTCGATTGTCGTCGCTCCGGGCCTTCAGTTCGATCTCCTTCAGGCCGCGCTCGTGCTCTAGCTGGAGTCATTTGCCTTCGTGTTCTCTCTGGAGTTTCTTCTCCTCCAGTTCTCCTTGCAGCCGCAACTGCTCGATGGCCAGTTTCTTCTCGGCCAACTTGAGTTCTCCTTCTATCTTCAGGCGCGCTAGTTCTAGCTCGTGGTTTCGGTTGCGCTCTCGGTAGGTCATCTCCTCCGATGACAGACCTCTCTCCGTGCTGGGACTCCACGTTGGTGACTCTGCTCTCTCACCCTCTTGGCTGCGGGTTTCGGTCGGGGGTCCTCCCTCTCCACCGTCTTCTGCTGGCGGGGGAAGATGGGCTCCGGCCTCTACCAATGCTGTCAGGGCTTTTTGAAAGTCCTCCTTGGTGCTTAACCCAGTTGTAGTGACATGAAGGTCTTTGCAAAACTGCTTTAGCTCTCGGTGTGTATAATCTTCCAGAAGGTCCATCTGGAAGGTGGTCTTGTCGCTCGTTAGGATGAGACTCATGGTTGTTCTTCGTTCGGGTAGTGTGTCAGTTACTGTACGAACCCTAGACGTAGGTTCTTATCGCGTCGCTGCCACCAATGTTAGAAGGGGCGATCTCAGAGGGCCAGGTTATGCTCACCCGACCACCCCGGGACCCACCTCTGCCACAGATATTGCCGAGTCTTATCGTGAGGTCCCCACCGGGGGGGACTTCGAGTCTAGGATCGTACACACTGCGCTCACACCACACTTACGAACGGACACCACGCCGTAGGTTTTCAGTAACAAGTTCTTTATCAAACAGTAAGAAGAAATTAGCACTCTTATTTACAAGCGATCGAGGGATCGTAAAGTCTTTGGGGATTCGGGAAGAGGGAAGCGGGACAGTCTCAGTCTTTAGGCCAATACGAAGCGTACCCTGCGCCCAGCTCTCAATCCTCGAGCCGGGGGATACGGAAGATGATGGTCGTACTGGCTGCTTCACTCACTTCGAGTCGATTCAGGTCGTGTTGGTAGCGTCGATGGTCCAGCCGGACCAGAGTACTCCTTGAGCCGCGACAAGGTCAGCAGGGCTCGATCCGGAGATGTTCTTGAGGAGCCGCGACAGCGTCAGCAGGGCTCGGAGGTCTTAGTTTGGTCTTTGGAAGGATGAGCCGCGACAGCGTCAGCAGGGATCGGAGGTCTTCGTTCGGTCTTTGCAAGGATGAGCCGCGACAGCGTCAGCAGGGCTCCGAGGTCTTAGTTTGGTCTTTGCAAGGATGAGCCGCGACAGCGTCAGCAGGGCTCCGAGGTCTTAGTTTGGTCTTTGCAAGGATGAGCCGCGACAGCGTCAGCAGGGCTCCGGATTCACAAGTTCAGTTCTCCCAAGGGTCAGCCGCGATCAGATCAGCAGGGCTTTCTTGTCCAGTATACAACTGCCCGCTAGTTGTGGTGCGGGCCTTGATATAGTCCAGTGGCCCTTCGATGTCCGGACCCTTGCAGGTGGAGGTCCCAGGCCTTGGGGGCTGGCCGTTGGAGAGGTCCGGCGGTTGGCTCTTTGATCCTTTGAAGATGCGTCCGGGAATTCCCAGACGCCCAGCAGGGTCTGGAGCCACCACTCGGGGAGGCCAGAGGTGCAATCGAAACTGGCCCACAGTGGAGGGCCAAAGGTGTGACAGAAACCAGTCTCTCAGGGGAGGCCGGAGGTGCCATCGAAACTCCCTGTCTTATCTCACTCGGGGAGCACTTTACCCCCCAGCCGGTACTGGCGCGCCTTGGAGTCTAAGTTTTGCTGGGGCCGGGGTCATGCTAGGCCCAGGGAGTCAGGGGTCTCTGGGAAGGAAAATGGCTGCCGTGCCTTGTGGTGCATGCAGGTTCTGGGTGCTCGGAGCCGGGAGCGGGACGGGACATTCGGGGCTGGTCGTTGATTACGGGGTTTGGACGTACAGGGAGCAGGACGGCCAGGGGACTCTGGGTGCAGGGCTACGCTAATGGGGTGCTGAGGAACGGGGGGAACCACGCCACGAGGCCAGGTCCAACAAAATGCTAATCCATTAATCTAGCAGGATGGCAGGATGGCTCTGTGTGGTTTCAGGCCCATTGGTGGCTCTTCTCTGTTCGAAGGGCTAGTTAAAACAAGAGCCTGGTGGGGGGGGGGGCGGGGAAGCCAGCGAGTGGGAGGGAGGAAACGAGCATATGGGGATGGGGTGTGAGTGAGGGGAGCAGAAGCCTTTGATGTAGTGATGTGGTGTGAGAGGCCAAGCGCGTGCTGGAGAAGCGTCATGGTTGAAAAATTAACATGCATTGTTGAAAATCCGGCTTGGTTCAAGAGACTTTGGGTCCAACTCAATAGTTTCGAGTAATTAAAATTACTCGACCTAAAAATGAGCTAAAAAGAATTGTTTTTAAATAGTTACAAAACAGAGATTGCGGACAGACTCATAACAAAATTATATCAAGATTCATAGATGCGTGTGAAAATCTTCCATATTTAAGCCTTCCGGGGTCTTTCTGTCAAGCTCTATTATATAAAACGATTCTAATCTTCTTAGTTTCTTCTCCGGGTTTCCGCCCCTCACATTCGGCAGAACGGCATCAATTACAAAATATTTTAATCCTTGCACATCCTTATTATTGTGTTTCTCAAAATGCATTGCCACTGGATAAGATTTATCACCATTTCTTAAGGCTCCAAGGTGCTGAAGCACTCTTTTATGCACTGGAAGAATTGTACTGCAGACATACCTCAGGCCACATGGGCACTGAAGTACGTAGAATTCAGTCTTACATGAAAATTGGCCTTTAATTTTCATTTCTCTTTTTGAGAGGCTTGACTTATAAACTGCAGTTTTTCTCCCATGGGTACAAGCTATGAATTTAGTGCATTTTATAAAACCATCCTTTCTTTTCAACCAGGTAGAGGCTATAGCTGCAGATCTAGACTGTGGAACCATATTACTCACGAACATATGTTTAAGGGATTTTGCACCCCTGAAAATGATTTGCTGTCTCCTCTGCACTAACTTCCCTAAAACAAGGTTGTTACTTATCAGTCAGTCAAAACATCTTTATTCGATTCAAGGAATCATGAAAGAAAAACAAAATCATACAATGTTCAAAATACTTCCAGTCCATAAAATATATTCACAGTTATAGATTGCCAGTTTATAAAACGCTACATTTGTGCAAATATGCAATTTGAGTATAAAGTGCGAACAAATCAGTACAGGAAAGAACACAGTCATTAAATCCATTATAGGAATATTCACAGTTATGGGTTACCAATTTATAGAATATAGCGTTGTGCAAATACGCAATTCCAGACTAAAGTGCGATCGCCATAGGAATGTAAAGTGTAATTAGGTATATAAAATACAATGCCTTTTTATCATGATAGTTTTCCCCAGAATTACTGGGAATGCATTGCACAACAAAATATTAAATACGATATACACTAAAAATAATCAACTACGTAACAAAAAGAGCACATGCTTAATATTCTTAGGAGAATGTTTAGAATGTTCCGCACTTTATTATGTTATTTATTATATGTAGTGATCATTCGGCACTGATTAGTACTGTCACTTTCCAGCTTTTCTTTTGTTTTACTTTTATTGAAAAGGATTGATTCCCTCAATTTTGTTTTTGGCTTTAAAAGGGGCTGCTTGTACACAATCAAATGTATACCCTCTAGATTTAACCCGAACCTCCAAACTGCTCAATCCATTATAAAGAACTCCTTGTTCGCTGCAATTACGTATAGTACAAAAACACTCCCCATAGGAATTCTCCCGAACACCGAATCCGGTGGCATCTGGTCAATAAACTGCAACTCCACTACTTTCAAAGTCAGTTTTTAAATGGTTCATTTTTATTTTGCTTCTTTCATGGCAAATATACACAGTCACTTTCGTCTGCAAGATCGGACCAACGCGATTCAACGAATTGCCTTCTACTGGGTCATTATGAGTTCTACAGTGTGTTCATTATATCCTGTGTCCCTTCTCAATGTTGTTAAGCCTTAATTGACCACTAGAGTGATACACTTTTTTTCTTGTCTTGGCTACTATTCCCCACCATCTGTAGTTTACCACATCATGCTTGAGAAAACATCATTCTACTTTGTATATGTACATTTATGTTCAAAATAACTTTTTCTTTTTCTTTTTCCTACAATTATTTTTCTTTTTTTCTTCTTTTTTTGACATACATTTAATTTCATTTAACCCATTTACAAAAAAAACAGAGGAAAAGACGAGAGGAAAGGAGGGGTGCAGATAGAGGCAGGAGGGGTGCAGAAAGCAGGAAGAGAAGTGCAGAAAAAAAGCAAAAGAATTGCTGGAGGAAGCAACTGATGTGCACAAAGAGGCAAGAGGGGTGCAGAAAAAGGTAGGAGAGGTGCACAAAGAGGAAATAGAGAGGTACAGAAAGAGGCAGGAGGGGTGCGGGAAGAAGGAAGATAAGTGCAGAAAGAGGCAAATTAATTGCTGAAAGAAGCAACCGAGGTGAAGAAAGCAAGAGAAGTGCAGAAAGAGGCAAGTGATGTGCAGAAAGAAGCAAGAAAAGTTCTGAAAGAACCAACAGAGGTACGGAAAGAGGTAAGATGGGTGGAGAAACAGCCAGGAAAGGTACAAAAAGAAGGCACAGGGGTGCAGAAAGAGGCAAGAGAGATGCAGAAAGAGAAAAGAGAGGTGCAGAAAGAGGCAAGAGGGGTGCAGAAAGAAGCAAGTGAGGTATAGAAAGAACCAACAGAAGAGCAAAAAGAAGCAAGAGATGTAGAGAAAAGGGTAGAATAGGTGCACAAAGTGGCAAGAGAGGTACAGAAAGAGGCAGGAGAGGTGCAGAAAGAAGGAAGAGAAGTGCAGTAAGAAGCAAACAGAGGTGCTGAAAAAGGCGCAGAGGGTACAGAAAGAGCAAGAGAAGTGCAGAAAGAACCAAAAGAGGTACAGAAATAGGCAAGAGAGGTACAGAAAGAAAAAAGAAGGGTGCAGAAAGAGGCAAGAGGGGTGCAGATAGAAGCAAGTGAGGTGTAGAAGGAGGTACCATAGGTGCATAAAGGCACAAGAGAGGTGCAGAAACAAGCAAAAGAAGGGCAGAAAGAGGCAAGAGAATTGCTTAAAGAAGCAACAGAGGTACAGATAGAGGCAAATGAGGTGCTGAAACAGGCAGGAAAGGTGCAGAATGAGGGAACAAGGATGCAGAAAGAGAAAAGATGGATACAGAAAGAGGCATGAGGGGTGTAGAAAGAAGCAAGTGAGGTGTAGAAAGAGGATACAGAGGTACATAAAGACACAAGACAGATGCAGAAACCATTAAAGGAAGTGCAGAAAGACACAGGAGGATTGCTGAAAGAAGCAACAAAGGTATGGAAAAAGCAAGAGAACTTCAGAAAGAGGCAAGAGAATTGCTGAAAGAAGCAACAGAGGTGTAAAAAGAGGCAAAAGGAGAGCCGAAAGAGGTAGGAGATGTGCAGAAAGAGGCAAGAGAAGTACGGAAAGATGCAGGAGGGGTGCAGAAAGAAGGAAGAAAAGTGCAGAAAAAAGCAAGAGAATTGCTGAAGGAAGCAAAAGAGGTGCAGACCGAGGCAAGAGGGGTGCTAAAAAAGGTAGGAGATGTGCACTAAGAGGCACGAGAGGTACATAAAGAGGCAAGAGGGGTGAAGGAAGAAGGAAGGGAAGTGCAGAAAGAGGCAAATTAATTGCTGAAAGAAGCAACAGAGGTATAGAAAGAAGAAGAGAAGTGCAGAAAGAGGCAAGTGATGTGCACAAAGAAGCAAGAGAAGTGCTGAAAGAACCAACAGAGGTACAGAAAGAGGTAAGGGAGGTGCAGAAACAGGCAGGAAAGGTACAGAAAGAAGGCACAGGGGTGCAGAAAGATACAAGAGAGATGCAGAAAGTGAAAAGAGGGGTGCAGAAAGAGGCAAGAGGGGTGCAGAAAGCAGCAAGTGAGGTGTAGAAAGAACCAACAGAAGAACAAAAAGAAGCAAGAGATGTAGAGAAAAGGGTAGACTAGGCGCACAAAGAGGCTTGAGAGGTACAGAAAAAGGCAGGAGAGGTGCAGAAAGAAGGAAGAGAAGTGCAGTAAGAAGCAACAGAGGTGCTGCAAGAGGCACAGAGGGTACAGAAAGAGCAAGAGAAGTGCAGAAAGAACCAACAGAGGTACAGAAAGAGGCAAGAGAGGTGCAGAAACAGGCAGGAAACGTGCAGAAAGAGGGCACAGGGGTACATAAGGAGGCAAAAGAGGTACAGAAAGAGAACAGAGGGGTGTACAAGGAGGCAAGAGGGGTACAGATAGAAGCAAGTGAAGTGTAGAAAGAACCAACAGAAGAGCAAAAAGAAGCAAGAGATGTAGAGAAAAGGATAGAATAGGTGCACAAAGAGGCAAGAGAGGTACAGAAAGAGGCAGAAGAGGTGCAGAAAGAAGGAAGAGAAGTGCAGCAAGAAGCAACAGAGGTGCTGAAAGAGGCGCAGCGGGTACAGAAAGAGCAAGAGAAGTGCAGAAAGTACCAAAAGAGGTACAGAAATAGGCAAGAGAGGTACAGAAAGAAAAAAGAAGGGTACAGAAAGAGGCAAGAGGGGTGCAGATAGAAGCAAGTGAGGTGTAGAAGGAGGTACCAGAGGTGCTTAAAGGCACAAGAGAGGTGCAGAAACAAGCAAAAGAAGGGCAGAAAGTGGCAAGATAACAGCTGAAGAAGCAATAGAGGTACAGATAGAGGCAAATGAGGTGCTGAAACAGGCAGGAAAGGTGCAGAATGAGGGAACAGGGATGCAGAAAGAGAAAAGATGGATGCAGAAAGAGGCATGAGGGGTGTAGAAAGAAGCAAGTGAGGTGTAGAAAGAGGTTACAGAGGTGCATAAAGACACAAGAGAGATGCAGAAACCATTAAAAGAAGTGCAGAAAGATGCAGGAGAATTGCTGAAAGAAGCAACAAAGGTATGGAAAAAGCAATAGAACTTCAGAAAGAGGCAAGAGAATTTCTGAAAGAAGCAACAGAGGTGTAAAAAGAGGCAAGAGGAGTGCCGAAAGAGGTAGGAGATGTTGTTGTTGTTGTTGTTATTTAAATTTATATAACAGCGCACAGCTACCCCAAACGGTTTCCCGGCGCTGACAGAGGAAGCAGGATGAAAAAAGAAGTAAAAACTATTGGCTAAAAAGCCTAGTTTTGATAGATCTACGAAAAGATAAAAGATCAGTTTGTAGCCGAAGGGGCAATGAGAGTGAATTCCAGAGAGTAGGGCCAATATAGGCGAAAGAGCGACCTCCCATGCGGGACAGTTTAATTCTCGGAACTTGGAATTTCGCTTGAGTAGAGGATCTGAGTGTGCGGTTGGGAGCACAAGGGGTGGCAAGCTGTTGTACATATTCAGGAGCCTTGGCATGCTTGATGCGGAACATATACGTGAGGGCTTTGAATTTTACGCGGTTCTCCACTGAAAGCCAGTGGAGAATAGTCAATGACTTGGATGCCGAAACTGTTTTAGGAACTCGGCAGAGTAGTCTCGTGGCAGAATTTTGGACTCGCTGAAGTTTGCGCGTGATTTCCTTGTTGATACCCAGATAGAGGATATTACCGTAATCCAGCCTGGATGTAACCAGGGCCTGGACCACGGTGCGCTGAGTGTGGGGAGGGAGCATCCATACTATCTTCCTTAACCATTTCAAAATGGTGAAGCAGGTGGCCGCAACCCTGGTCGCTTGCTGCCACATAGAGAGAGACTCATCTATAATAAAACCCAGTTTGCGTACCTGAGTAGCCGGTTGAGGAAGCAAACCAATTTCTGGAGGCCTATGTTGGGGGCCCCAGAGGCTGCGGTCCTTGCCAAGGATCAAAACCTCAGTCTTATTGCCATTGAGTTTTAAAAATTTGGCGCTCATCCATGTCATAACTTTACTGAGGCCGGCTCTAAGTGCCGAGAGCTCGAATGGTTTATCGGATGACAGAGAGACGAGAATCTGGGTGTCGTCAGCGTATGAAAAAAGCGACAAGCCAGATTCTTCCACTAAGACAGCAAGTGGTCGGATATAAATATTGAACAGCAAAGGGCAGAGAATTGAGCCCTGGGTAACCCCAAATAGCAAAGGCTGGCATTTAGATTTAGAGGTAGATGAAAAAACCTGCAAGGCTCAATCAGAAAGGAACGAGCTAAGCCAGCTCAAGGCTGTCCCGGTAACACCCGAGCACTGAAGGGCCTTAAGGAGTACGGTATGCGAGACCGTGTCAAAATCCACGCTCAGGTTGAGGAGCTTCTGTGACTCCGAGTAGAGTGGACTCGGTAGAAAAGCCATTCCTGAAGCCAGATTGGGTGGGGTGAAGCAACCCATTTGTTTCAATAAATTTAGACAAATGGCCATTTATATGTCTCTCCAAGATTTTAGAAAAAACAGGTAAAAGAGAAATAGGACGAAAGTTAGAAGGAAGAGCAGGGTCCACGTTGGATTTGTTTAACAGTGGGACCACCATTGCATGCTTCCAACTAAGAGGAACAGTAGAAGTCAATAAAGAGGTATTGAGTAGATTGAGAACATAGTTGATCAAGGGTGGGGCGATCAGTCTCAGAACAGAGACGGGCAGAATATCACATGGGGATCCTGATTTGATATGTCCAAGATGATACAAAAGTGCCTTCATGTCCAGAAGAGGCCAGGATTCAAGAGATGGCACTATTGCTGAATCTGCACAATTATCGGGATCAGGGGAAACAGTGGAAGAAGTGATAAAGATCGGGGACACAGGGAAAGAACTGGCCAATGAAGAATAAATCGTCTCTACTTTATTTACAAAGAATTGCGCAAGGTCTTCGCATTGAGTAGCTTCAAGTGTGGGAGAAGGTTGTATAGTGGTAGCACCGGATAGGTCCTTGATCATTTTAAACAAAGTCTTAGGACAGTTTTTTGCCTGTAGGATAGATGCGGAGAAATAATCAGCACGCGCCACTCGACAAAGGGAGTGATAGGCCCGTTTGCTAGTGCTGTAGGCCAGTTTGGCTTCAGCTGAGTAGTTCTTGCGCCATCGACGTTCCAAGTTTGTTCAGAAAGAGGCAAGAGAAGTACGGAAATATGCAGGAGGGGTGCAGAAAGAAACAAGTGAAGTGCAGAAAGAGGCAACAGAGGTGCACAGAGAGGCAACAGAGGTGCAGACAGAGGCAGGAGGGATGCAGAAAGAAGGAAGAAAAGTGCAGAAAAAAAGCAAGAGAATTGCTGAAGGAAGCAAAAGAGGTGCAGAAAGAAGCAAGAGGGGTGCTGAAAAAGGTAGGAGAGGTGCACTAAGAGGCAAGAGAGCAGCATAAAGAGGCAGGAGAGGTGCAGGAAGAAGGAAGAGAAGTGCAGAAAGAGGCAAATGAATTGCTGAAAGAAGCAACAGAGGTATAGAAAGAAGAAGAGAAGTGCAGAAAGAGGCAAGTGATGTACACAAAGAACCAACAGAGGTACAGAAAGAGGTAAGGGAGGTGCAGAAACAGGCAGGAAAGGTGCAGAAAGAAGGCACAGGGGTGCAGAAAGATGCAAGAGAGATGCAGAAAGTGAAAAGAGGGGTGCAGAAAGAGGCAAGAGGGGTGTAGAAAGCAGCAAGTGAGGTGTAGAAAGAACCAACAGAAGAGCAAAAAGAAGCAAGCGATGTAGAGAAAAGGGTAGACTAGGCACACAGAGGCATGAGAAGTACAGAAAAAGGCAGGAGAGGTGCAGAAAGAAGGAAGAGGAGTGCAGTAAGAAGCAACAGAGGTGCTGAAAGAGGTGCAGGGGGTACAGAAAGAGCAAGAGAAGTGCAGAAAGAACCAACAGAGGTACAGAAAGAGGCAAGAGAGGTGCAGAAACAGGCAGGAAAAGTACAGAAAGAGGGCACAGGGGTGTAGAAAGAGGCAAGAGAGGTACAGAAAGAGAACAGAGGGGTGTAGAAGGAGGCAAGAGGGGTGCAGATAGAAGCAAGTGAAATGTAGAAGGAGGTAACAGAGGTGCATAAAGGCATAAGAGAGGTGCAGAAACAAGCAAAAGAAGGGCAGAAAGAGGCAAGAGAATTGCTGAAAAAAGCAACAGAGGTGTGGAAAGAGGCAAGAAAAGTACAGAAAGAGGCAAATGAGGGACAGGAAGAGGCAAGAGAAGTGCAGAAAGAACCAACAGAGGTACAGAGAGAGGCAAGTGAGGTGCTGAAACAGGCAGGAAAGGTGCAGAATGAGGGAACAGGGATGCAGAAAGAGAACAGAGGGATGCAGAAAGAGGCATGAGGGGTGTAGAAAGAAGCAAGTGAGGTGTAGAAAGGTTACAGAAGTGCATAAAGACGCACAAGAGGTGCAGAAACAAGCAAAAGAAGTGCAGCAAGATGCAAGAGAGTTGCTGAAAGAAGCAACAAAGGTATGGAAAAAGCAAGAGAAGTGCAGAAAGAGGCAAGTGAGGTGCAGAAAGAGGCAAGAGATGTGCAGAAAAGTGGCAAGAAAATATCAGAAGGAGGCAAGAGGGATACACAAATGGGAAGAAGGGTGCAGAAAGAAGCAAGAGAGGTGCAGAAAGAGGCAAGAGAGGTACAGAAAGAGGTAAGCGGTTTAGAAAGAGACATGGGAAGTACATAAACAGGCAAGAGAAATGCACAAAGAGTTAAGAGAGGAGCAGGGAGCAGAAAGAGGCAAGAGAGCTGTAAAAAAACGCGAGAAAAGTACAGAAAGAGGCAGGGGTGCAGAAAGCAGAAAGTGAGGTGTTGAAAAAGGCAATAGAGGTGCTAAAAGATGCAAGAGAGGTGCAGACACAAGCAAGAGAAGTGCAGAAAGAGGCAAGTGAATTGCTAAAAGAAGCAACAGAGGTGTAGAAAGAACCAAGAGAAGTGCAGAAAGAGGCAAGTGAGGTGCAGAAAGAAGCAGGAGCAGTGCAGAAAGAACCAACTGAGATGTAAAAAGAGGCAAGAGGGGTGCAGAAAGAGGTAGGAGGGGTGCAGAAAGAGGCAAGAGAAGTACAGAAAGATCCATGAGGGGTGCAGAAAGAAGGAAGAGAAATGCAGAGAGTGGCAAGAGAATTGCTGAAAGAAGCAACAGAGGTGTACAAAGAAGCAATAGAAGTACAGAAAGAGGCAAATGGTGTGCAGAAAGAAGCAAGAGGCAGAAGGGGTGCAGAAAGAAAGAAGAGAAGTGCAGAAAGAACCAACAGAGGTGCTGAAAGAGGCGCAAAGGGTGCAGAAAAAGGAAGAGAAGTGCAGACAAAAGCAACATATGTCCAGAAAGAGGCAAGAGAAAAGCATAAACAGGCAGGAAAGGTACAGAAAGAGGGGAGAAGGGGTGCAGAATGAGGCTAGAGGGATACAGAAAGAAGCAAGTGAGGTACAGAAAAAAGGAAGAGAGGTACAGAAACAAGCAAGAGAGGTGCAGAAAGAGGCAAGCGAATTGCTAAAAGAAACAACAGAGGTGTAGAAAGAAGCAAGAGCAGTGCAGAAAGAACCAACAGAGGTGCAAAAAGAAAAAAGAGCGGTACAGAAAAAGGTAGAAGAGGTGCACAAAGAGGCAAGAGAGGTACAGAAAGAGGCAGGAGGGGTGCAGAAAGAAGTAAGAGAAGTGCAGTGAGAAGCAACAGAGGTGCTGAAAGAGGCACGAAGGGTGCAGAAAGAACAAGAGAAGTGCAGAAAGAACCAACAGAGGTACAGAAAGACGCAAGAGAGGGGCAAAAACAAGTAAGAGAAGTGCATAAAGAAGTAACAGAGATGAAGGGGGAAATGGGGTGGAGAAGGAGGCAAGAAGGATACAGAAAGAAACAAGAGTGGTACAGAAAGAGGGAAGAGGGGTGCAGAAAAAGGAAGAGTGGTGTGAAAGAGGCATGAGGGTTGCAGAAAGAAGCAACAGAAATGCAGAAAGAGGCAAGAGAGGTGCAGAAAGAAGCAAGGGGGGTTTATACACCATTAATACCAATTTAATAGCCACATTCAGCAATAATTAACAGGTGACCTTTCTAGGTTTGCACAGGGCTTTCCACCACGCTGTAACACTTATCGCTGCATTTTTGGTAACGTTTGAGCCGTTTAAGCTAGAAACAATGTTTTTTTTGTTCATATCAGCAGATTATACAGAAGATAATGGATTATGTGGCAAATGTGGTAAATGTATAATTGTGCAAAAGTCGGTGTAGCCAAACAGTCACATAATTCCAGCGGCCCTGCTCCTACCTCTGACTAGGTCCAGAAGTGCTCCTTGGTGGTTCCTTCTTTTTTTTGTATCATTGAGTTCGTAGTTTAGCTTCTATAGAAATGAGGAAGACTACACCTGAGGTTACAACTCCACAACACAGACTATCATAACACACAATTACTCTCCATAACACATAATCCCATTCTACATAATTCCTACACACTCAATACCACATACATTCTATCCACTTAGTTTCATTGCACAACATACCACATAATTCCACTACACACAACCTACATCCACTCTACTCCAAGAAACATTATTAAAACACTTTTACATTTACAATGCCAATACCTCTAACTCTCGCAAATGTGAAACCTATTACATTGCAAATACTTCTTTTACAGGAGGTACCAGGAGGGCTTCTTAGCCCCCAAAGTCCCTCAGGAGTGAAGTGGACATCATCCCCCATCCTATAGTCTGCCAGAAGGCGCGTTTGTACAGTGGTGGAGAAAGGGGGCATGGCCTCCAAAAACGTATTAGCAATCCCGCTGTGTGGGACTTACTGGAGGTAAGGACATGCTTGGGGGCCAACTACACCTCCTATCATCTCCAGTAAGTCCCACGCAGCAGGATTGCTAAGTTCTCATAGCAGGCCAAGCCCCCTTTGCCCACCACTCTTCAAACGCGCTCCCTGGTGTGCTCATGTATGGGGATTGAAGTCCCATTTGCTGCTGGGGGTGGTTAGGGGCCAACTAGTCTACCTCTTACCTCCAGTAAGTCCACACAGTGGGATTGCTGAGATGTGGACACAGGCTACTCCCCCTTTCTCCACCACTCTGCAAATGCATCTCCTGGCATGCTCTTGGTTGGGGGATGAAGTCACCTTTCCTCCAGAGGGTCCCTGGGAGCTAACTTGCCCTCCTGTTACCTCCAGTAAACCCCATACAGCTGGTGTGCTGAGAGTGCTCAAAGGCCACGTCACATTTTTACACCACTCTGCAAATGCAGCTCCTGGCGCACTGCCGCTCTGGGGATGAAGTCCACTTTAGTCCTGAGGTCCTTAGGGCACAATAGGATCTCATCGCCCTACCAGCAACGCGCCAAGTCATGTGTTTGCAGAGTGGTGTAAAAAGGGGCATGGCCACGGACCACCTCTCAGCAATCCCACTGTGTGGGGCTTATTGGACGTACCTGGTGTGCTAGTTGGCCCCTAAGGACCCATAAGATTCTAGGGTACTTCATCCCCAACCCAAAACGTGCCAGGAGGCGCGTTTGCAGAGTGGTGCAGGGAGAGGGGCGGCCTCCGGTGAGATGCCGGCTTCTGTTTTGTTTTTGTTTTTTAGAAGGGGGCTGTGTAGCCCCACCTTCTTTTATTAGTTTTGGGGCACTGGGGACGACAACCCTCAGGGCTTGAGCCATATATATAGTTTTTTAAATTAAAAAACAGGAAGAGGGCACTGCGGCCCCCCTCCCGAGGCTGATTAAGGCCCCGGAGACACCATCCCCCGTGGACCAGCCAGCCTGTTTTTTTTGGTGAGGGGAGCCACGTGGCCCCCCTAATGAGGCCAATTATGGCCCTGAGGACCCCATCCTCCGGAGCCCGGCCGTATGTATATCTTTAACAAAAAGTTCTAAAGGGAGGGGGGCCATTTGGCCCCACTTCCCTGGAACACTTCTGACCCCGGGGACCCCATCCCCCGGGGCCGAGCCTGTTTTTTACAAATTATTTACAGGTGGGGGGCCGCCAGGCCCCCTTCCCCGGGCCGCTATTGGCCCCGGGGACACTATCCCCTGGGTCCAGGCCTCTTTTTTTAACTTAGGGAGGGGGGGCATGGCCCCCTTCAACAAATGTAAAGCCCCAGGAAGGTGGTGGTCCCCGGGGCCGTAACTGACCCCCGTATTAAATGTAATCAATGCCCCCGGGAGGTGGCAGTCCTCGGGGCTGCGGGAGGCTGTGAGTCCCCACATTTGAATAAGGATCACCTCGGGAGGTGAAGGTCCACGGGACTGTGGAGGAGGGCTCCGTGGGCCCTTACACCATTATTAAATATTGCCCCCGGGACCTGGCTCACCTAGCAATGGCCGCAATGTTAAAATGCAGGATCCAACCACCACAGTGGCGGTCGCATCCTGATCCGGTGTGCAGGACCGCCGCATGCATGGCGTATAGTCCCGGTTTGCACCAGGATGGCGGACGGACTCCAGTCCATCCGCCATCCTAATGAGCCCCTAGGTCCTAACTTTAACTATGTACATCAAACAAACTCTCCCCCTTTGGAAAGAAAAAGTCGTACTCGCAACAGTGGCAGTCTATGATTTTATTGGTGCACAGCATCGGCAGTCCTGACGAGTTTCGGTCACACTGACCTTTCTCAAAAGTACGCCTTGACACCATTGTTATTAAATAGTAACCACAAGACTATTGCATCCATTTATAGTTTTCGCCCACTGGTGGATGCCCTGATGGGTCATTTGTGTTGCATGCTAGTACTTGCGGTTCACTACCCAGTATTTTTAATGCCCCTCCAGTAGGTGACGCCAAAAATCATGTTTCCTGTTAAAAAAAATGCAATTATTTCTTGTGTTCAAGTTAATAATTGCTGCTCAGCGTTGCTCCTTAGCAGTCCTATTCTCTAGGCTGATGGAATCCATGCCGAAGTCAGTCTTCAGCGGCTGCACGTTGCCCATTGTCGCTTTCACGAAAATACACTGGGCAATTACAACACTCTTGCTGGTGGTGCTTCGCTTACGGCAGAACCAAGCCGCTAGACATCAAACTCTCCCCCTTTAAAAAGAAGAAGGAGCCGCACTCGCAGCAATGGCAGTCTGTGATTTTATTGGTGCACAGCATCGGCAGTCCTGATGCATTTCGGTCACGTTGACATTTCTCAAAGGTATGTTTTGACACCATTGTTACTGAATAGGAACCACAAGGCAATTGCATCCACTTATAGTTTTCGCCCGTGGTGGATGTCCTGATGGGTCATTTGTCTTGCATGCTGGTACTTGTGGTTCACAACCTAGTACTTTAATATCCCTTCTGTAGGTGATGCCAAAAATAGTGATTGCTGTTAAATAAAATTCAATTATTTTCCATGTTCAAGTTAATAATTGCTGCTCACCGTTGCTCCTTAGCAGTCCTATTCTCGAGGCTGCTGGGATCCATGCCAAAGTCAGTCTTTTGCAGCTGTATGTTGCTCATTGTCGCTTTCAGAAAAACACAAAGGTGGTTCCACTTGGGCAACTATGGCGCTATATATATATATATATATATATATATATATATATATATATATATATATATATATATATATATATATATATATATATATATATATATATATATATATATATATGTCCTTTTGCCCCTATGAATATTCATTATGCTCAGACAAGGATTGATTTATGTTTCTTCTCAAGAAAGCTCAAATTGAAGAAGTGGTTCAACACCCAACCACAGAGACAGATGAGGGACATCACATCTGATGAGGATATTGAAATGTTGCATGTTTTGAACACTTTAATTGGTATCTTGAGATAATAATGTTTCCAATGTGCAAACCTGGGATAAAGAATTAGATACTAATCCTGGAAGTAGTTTTAAACCTAAATCTGTGTTCCTTCCCAATGTGCAGCGTAAAGCCATAGAAGACTTTGAAAAGGGAGTTTTAATGGATTTGAATAAAATAAGGTACAAGAAGACCCCCTGTAATAGAAAAAATCTTACTGTATAACAAATTACTGCTATAGACAATGTTAAAGCAGATAATAGCATAGCAATCCGCCAGTCAGATAAAGGGGGAAATGTGGTGGTACAGGATAAACACAAGTACTTAGCGGAAGGCAACAGACAATTGAGTGATGGTGACTGTTACTGTAAATCAAGCATGGCAGATATATTAAAATCAAACAGCACCTATAGGGAACTACTGGTGGAGTGGAAATATAAGGGACTGTTGGAATAGGAGGAGTACAATATTTTGTACTGTGCCCATCCACGTATCCCTATCTTGTATTTATTATCGAAACTCCACAAGAATTATCAGAACCCCCTGGGGAGACCTATAGTTTCCTCAATTGGTTCCTTATTAGAGAATACTTCAAGGTTTATAGATCATTATCTTAGACCATATGTGGTAGCGTTACCCTCATACCTCAGAGACACCACACATTTTCTCACAATAATGGATGGGATACATTGGGAGGAGAACTATACTTTAGTCACTCTCTATGTAAGTAGTCTTTACAACAGTGTTGTAAACCATTTTAGCACACTATTGTAAATGTACAGATTCATGCCCTTATATAGGTATAAATTACGACGTCCTTATATAGGCATAAGAATCATAACCATATTTAGACATAGCTCATGCAGTCCAAATACAATTTCCGAAAATCTACAACGATTTCTTGGAAAACTCAGCTTCAACAGCTAGGGACTTTCCCTTGCTCGAGAACTGACTTGTCCCAGAACTCATGGAGTTTTCAAAGAACTGAGAGTCTTTAATGACGTTATTATGTCCACCTTTACGTCAAACTCGGCAACTTCAAGGTATAAATATGCCAACACTTGCCTTAGCAAACACACAGTGGTTTGGAGCAGTTCAACTATCTACTTGCCCGACGCATCCTGCTACAGCAAGTGCAGAAGGAAGCCGAGCCTCCAGCAGACGCACTAAGAGAGAGACGCTGTCTTTTCTCCTGCCGAGAAATCCAGCTCCAGTTTTTCCAGGCTACCCTTGCGGGTTGTCGGGGTAGGCATATTTTAGAAGCACCAGTTGAGTACTTTTAGCCTCTGTTATTTATGTATGTATTTATCTATGGTTTAGGAGCCATAGATAAGTATTACAGTATTATTTTATTCTACTCTTTATACTGTATGCATTATATTTTACAACCAGTTTTACGATTGTAGCAGTTCATTTCTTATGCTTGAGAAAGAAGACTGTTCTATAAAACCTTTTTATTGAAAACGCCTGTCTATCTATTTCTCTGCACCTCTGGTGAAACTAAGCATGCACGATTGACTGAGTGAAATATCTATCTATTGTTTCCATGACAAAGTTGTCATGTTTATGCGGTTGTCAGAAACGAATCCCTTCTTCTGAATTCGAGAAAGTTTCTAGTGACCTCTGAGCTAGCTGACACTCACAATTAAGTCTAATATATTAGATAGAGACCTAGTCGACCTCAGTCCTACGTCTAAACTATAGGATATATTATTCCAATGTGCAGAGCCTATTGGGAATATAGGAACTACACTACACCAGTATCAAACATGAGCTAAGTTTACAGGCCATTCAACATTTTTTTAAGACATGTTCCATTTCATTATTTCACCACTCACTGATTATTGTCAACATGATCGAATTTTGTTTAGTGAACAATTTTTTTATCTTTGACGATACCACCTACAGGCAGTCCCAGGGTACGGCGATGGGCACCTGCTTCGCCCCCAGTTACGCAAATTTATTCATGGGCTGGTCGGAGAAGCAGGCGACCTCACAGATGAAAGAATTTGAGAGCAACGTTGCCCTGTGGCTGCGTTATATCGATGATATTTTTTTCATTCGGAGTGGAGATGAGAATTCGGCTAGGGAGTTTATTGATAAATTGAATGTGAATGGGTTTAATCTCACATTCACGGAAAATATCTGTAAAAGTACCATTGAATTTCTGGATGTACTTCTAGAGATTAAAAATAATACTCTTGAAACAAGATTATTTCGCAAACATCATTCTTAGTGCCAGCAGTGCACATCCGTGTAGTCTCGTAGGGGAACTGTTACAAGCCAAAAGAAACTGCAGCACAGCCAATGCCTACAAAGATGAGGAGGATGTTATGTGCGAAAGGTTGAAAGAGCGGGGATGCAGTAAAAAAATCATCCTTGAGGCTAGATCGAGAGTGGAAAGTGTGAGCAGGAATGATCTATTACATCCTTGAAGGAAGGAAGAAAGTAGTGAATGTATAAGATTCATAACAACTTTCTCAGGACAGGCCAGTGAAGTACGTAGGATCTTCAACAAACACTGGCATGTGTTACTAACTGATGAACATCTTAGGAAAGATCTTGGAAGATACCCACAGGTCACGTTCAGAAAAAGCTGATCACTCAGGGATCAGCTAAGTCATAATCATGTGACATAGGTGGAAAGGGGGAGTCTTAAGGGCAAACCCGGATTCAGGTTTTGTAGGAACTGCAAAGCTTGCACAGGGAGTTCTGAATGTGACAAATTGGTATTACCCAAATCTAAAAGGGAGTTTCAGATCAGAAAAAGTCTTACGTGTAACACAACATACCGTGTATATGTATTGATCTGTCCATGTAACAAGTGGCTCTTCCTATCATTGTGAAGCAGAATTCACCAAGCGTTGGGTTGTTCACCCACTAATAGGGAACGTGAGCTGGGTTCAGACCGTCGTGAGACAGGTTAGTTTTACCCTAACACCAGGCAAAAAAGCGATTGTTGGAGCATATTCGGGCTATAAGAAATGATAACAAACAATACCCGGTAGCTCGCCATTTTTATGCAAATCACTTTCAGGATGAAACTCTGGTTCGCAGTGTTGTAATAGACTCTGTGAACTTAGGAGTGAGAGGGGGCAACAGGGAATTGTCTCTTAGAAAACTTGAATCACGTTATATCATTGATTTGGAGAGTCTGGCACCCCCAGCCCTGAAGAGTCACGGGTTACTACCCGTCTGATGAAACACGTATCGGCTGTGTTTTTCTTTGGATCTCCTCTTGAAGGAGGACCACAATCAAATATAAAACCAAAAAAATCAACTATTGCTTGTCGATCTTGTTTCCTGACTTTTGCTATTTCATAGCACAGACTATGATATTCGCACAATACATGTATTGCAATTATTGACTTTACCTGTGCTCTGGACTTTGTGATAATATCCACGTTAGGCAAGCCTAGGTCCCTGTCAATACCACTCTTTCTAGCAAACTCTCCAGCCCAGAACACAAAGCCATGACCTCCAATCCACACTGTTACCATTTAGAAGGATGGAGCAGTAGCACACAGGAGAAGGCTGAAGAATGCTGCTGCTGAATGAGGCAGTTTTCTAAATTAAGTCAGTTTAAGGAGACCCTAGCAAGTAAAATGTAAAATACCACATATGATTGGATTCAGTAATTATGGCGCTGTTTAAAACTAGGTTGTGCTATAAATATAAGGTAAGTACATGTATGATTGGCTATGTGGAATATGTTTGAAATTACATACAGTCAACCACACCTGCAGTCTTGGGTTTAGGAGTTTGCATGCTGCTGTGGAGACTGTTGTGAACTTGTGACCCACTACTAGCAGAGAATGTTACAATTTTGGTCACCATGGAAACAGAGCTACAGGAGTATGAGGGAAGGGAGCAAAAAAGCCTAGAATGTCAATGTGAAGAGTCAGTGTTCATGAAACAAATAACAATTAAATATTGTTTGGGTCTAAATTTAGGGATTTGTAGGCAGTGGTGTTTAAATGGTAGTGTTTAGGAATAGTTTCTAAAAAAGATATCGGTTTGCCACGTGGTTCCACAGATCCATCGCAAGCATATACGGGGGATGCGCTGAATGCTGTGGATTTCTTTGTGGATTCACAAATTCCACCCAAACCCGCTACTGAATTGGGCTCTCTTTAGATGAGTCAAACAAAGGGTTACAAAATGTGACCAGTCACATGTTGTGTATGATTAGTAAGGAAATTAAATTAAATGAAAGCAGTATTTCTGTTTGCATCCTCTGTAACCTTGAAAGCAAAATTGAATAGGGTTCCGTTAATGGTAGCCTTGTATGAGAGTGGTTTACTATTCTTTTGCTTGGTTTTTATGTGCTTTCTTGAGACATGTTTGAGAACCTGACACTGAGAAAAAGAAATAGTCACCAACAATGACATTTAACAGGTATGCCAATTAAGCAGTAGTATAAAACAATTGATAGAGAAGGAGTGAGTGTCAGTGACGTGGATGAAACTGAGCAGGAGGTTTGAGAAAACTGAAAGAAAATGTTGAAAGAGAGTAGAAGATAAAAATAAAGTAAAGTGTACTGGTCCATTCACTGATAGAACAGCGATAATATTCCCACTCCAGTGAGTGCAACAGTGGTAAAATGTTGGATAGCAGAGGCGTAAAAATTACTATTCCCACTCCAGTGGGTGCAACAGTAGGGAATGGGTTGGATAGCAGATCGGTAAAAAATAATTCTTCCACTGAAGTCAGTTCAGAATTAATAAAAACAAACAAATTAACAACAATGTCACAAAAGATTTAAAAAACCAAAAAATAAAACATATATAAAAGTTTTGAGTATTACAAAAGCTAGAAACAGAGTAGAATGTGTAAAAGATCTAACAAATACCTAGAAAGATTATTTCAAAAAATTGAAAAAGAATTTTAAAACATTTTATAGAAATCTTTGATAAACAACAACATTATTTATTACATAAATGTAATATTTTTCATTTCCTACCCTATAACACCTCACAATTCACAATCCACATTTAATTTTTTTAAGTACCTCCATTACTAACATAATTAATTATCAATCAAACAAATACAAATGTATTTACTCCCCAAACGTTACCCCTATAAAAACAAAACACACACAAAATAACAATAAACACTTACTATAAATATTTATCAAACAATAAATTAATATTAATAATCAACTACTTATCAATTAATTAAACTTAAATTGCTTTCCACCCTCTACCCCAATAAACACCACAACCCACACCTAAAAATCATTACCCAATTTTCATAACTAATTTTACATTAATAAATTTATATCAATTAACAACTTATTAATTATTTTAAAAGAATTTACTTCCGAGCCTTTACCGCTAGAAACCCCACAACTTACATAACATGTGTATTTGTAAAGCGCATAATCACCCACAGGTCTCTTGGCGCTGTATAACAGATGTTTATTGTTAGCCAACTAAATGGTACTCATTTTATCGACCTCAGATGGATGAAATGCTGAGAAGACCCCCCCCGGGATTTGAACCTGTGAACATGAGGTCAAACACATGTCCCTGCAATGGACACATTAGTCCACTGAGCCACCAGACCCGGCTTCTACAAAAATGTATTACAGAATTGCCATATTTTAATATTAATTAATAAGCATTAATTAACAAACAATTATTAAATAATTATAAATAAATTACTTCCCACCCTATTCTCCTATAAATCCCACCACCCACTCCCAATAAATGACACAATACAATTAACATAATTAATTTCAAATTAAATAATTAATAATACTTAACAACCTATTAAAAACTATTTAATACTAAAATAACTCCCACTATTAACACTATAAAATATAAATTAAATAAGTTTTAATAAACGAAAAAGATTAATACATTTATTGTAATTAAATGACTTCCCACCCTATACCCACCTTATTCCCTCAACCCGCTCCTAAAAAAATATTACACAATTAACATAATTGCCAATTAATCAATCAATAATTATTAACAGCCAATTAATGAATAATTAATTAATTGACACTATAAAATCTAAGTTAAATAAATACTAATACATAAAAAATTATCATTAATATATTGAAATTAAATTACTTACTTGCTGGACTTAAAAACACAACATTTAATTAGGATAAAATTGATAACTCCAAAAATGTAACACATATACAAAAATAAATTCTTATACAAAAAATTAGATCACATACTTTTAAAATACTGCTAAAATACATAACACTAATTAAAACATCAATATTTTAAAGAACTATATTTTTGCAAAACAATATTAATCACTTTGATATTTCCAAAAACGATATTTCTTACCTGCAAGTCGATATACTTGACCTCGATATTCTTCCTGTGGATATTTCTGTATCACAATATTTTAAACTCAATATTTGTGTATGTCAACATTTTAACCTCGATATTCTGTCTGTGCACCATACTGGTCACCACAGAAAGTGGTGCAGAAAAACAAAACAGAGGTATACAGCAATGTAGGAAGTGACACAAAGAGTGAAATGCTAATGTATGCTGTGAGGTATTAAGGCATTTTATTATGTATACAATTATGCAAGGACATACACACAGATATATAGATAAAGGTGAGCTGGCTAATACACTTATGCTTTTGCTAAGAAAGGAAGGGATAGCTAAATAGATTTACTTTTCATAGATAATGATATAGCTATGCGTAACAGAGCAACGGGTAAAGTGGTGCATATTTTTACTGAGTCAAAACAAAGCTGATGTGTGCACCAAGTCACTCAGAGAGATATTGATGTATGCAGTTAGATAACTAACTAAATAGTCAAATGTAAGATGAGGTACCCAGTCAGAAATTGAAGTATATGTGAGGACATGTAGAGATAGTGGAAGATATAGTGAGAAATTAAACTACACAGTTAAATATGGACTACGACACTCATACATAGAGGCACAATGAGATGAGGCTGTAATACAGGTATGACATACAGATAAATACTGAGATATCCCAAGCATACACTGCAATGGAGGTCCAACCACTATAAAGTAGATAGCAAAGTTCTTAGAAACATACCCAGCAACAAATTAATAGTGGTATTTATAGCACCAGATATACAGCGAGTACACCGAGTAATAGACTAGGTGAAACAGTAATGTATGTAGTTATACACATGTGTACACATGAATATCTACAACAATACATTCAGTGTATCTGTAATACCAATGTATAAGAGAGGTAGATGGATAGACAGCTATACGTGTATACTGCACAAAACAGAGAAAAGAATAAAAACACAGTTGTTTTTGCATAAGTATTTACAGACTGTTGACTGTAGGGAAGCTATGGACACAGTGATGGGTTCTGTAATACCCTAAGATACTCACTTATGCATACAGTTAGACAGCTTGGGAGACATTGATGCATACAATTACACACTCATTGATACATTAATACATTAAGTGACTTACTCCGTTAGTTATATAGACAGTCAAAGACCCTGGAACAAATTAATAAGTACACTGAGACATCTATGCACAGAGTAATACGCTAACTAAAATCAATTATTCAATAACTTATACATACAATTACACATTCTGGGACAGTTGGAAACATACACTGATGCAGACATAAACACAGAGGTGCATTCACTGATACACAATACATGTCACGTATACACTGAGTACGATATCCTGGGTATCTTGATATATACACAAGATCAGTCATTTATACCCTGATGCACTCCTTGACTTATTCATGTACTCAAGGATACATACACTCAGAACTATTGTAGACACTAATACATACAGTGATACACTGATAAACAAACTGATGCATTGAGTGATCTAGTGAAATAGTCACTTATACACAAACTCCGATACCATGAGAAACTGATAGATACAGTGAGACTCAGACATACTCAATTATACCGATAGTGAGATATTCTGTGGCACACTGATACATATACTGAGATATCTGTGAATTCACTGATGCAGTGACTGACTTACTTCCAGACTCTCTGATAAATACAGTGAGAGATCCTGGGACAGGGTAATACATACAGTAATGCACACAAGGACTCATTATTGCAGTCACTGACTCACTGATGCACTCAGTTATAGTTAGCGTGTCTATAATGCATATATTCAAGAGAGATACATGCATATAGAGTTATGTGTGTGTACTGTGCAAACCAGAATAAAAAATAAAAGGGACATATGTCTTGTATAACTGATTATAAACTCTGGACTAAAGAATAACCAGTTATTCAGTAAATGGGTAATAAAGGTATTTGTTGTAACTGTTAATGTATGGTTTATTTTTTACACACTTCTGATTTTATTTGTGAAAGAAGATTTGCAATGCCTGACAAGAGAGAACGATGAAAGAAAGAAAGAAAACAATATTAGGAACTGCAGACGTAGAGTCTCAAATAAAATAGGGAGGAAAATAACCATAGGAGAAAAAGAGAAACTGGTAAGAGTCCTGAGCAGTTTCACCAAACTATATATGCAGTAAAATGCCAAATGTGACTGTTGTCTTGTTTAAAATGGAGTTTACATATCAAGTGGCAAAAAAAACAGACATATGTTTTTCTGAACATAAAAAATGCTCTAAGAAATCAGAGACTTTGTCATGGAGACAGAAACAGTTTACGGAGTTAAGAGCTAAAATGTTTTGGACTACAGTAATGCAAAATTGGATGAAGAAGTTTAAGAGGAGAAGTGATGCTCTTAAGCAAAAGGAACACATTGAGAGTGTTGTTGACAAAGCATTTGCTCTGAAGAAAAACATTGCTTATATTAATAGTGAATAGAATAAGAACATTAGACAAAACAGTGTTGTGTATTAAGAAAAGTACTGTTAGGAAATAACTTATTAATATAACTAATTGTTGCCAAAATCTTTAAGGTGAATGGAAGCATAGTGTTGTACAGAAACTTATTTTAATGAAAAAGGCTATTTCCAAGAGAACACACTAGCGCATGCAGTTGATTTAACTGATCGTTGATATGAACTAAAAGATGGTATTCATGTTGCAAAAGGGTACATAGCTCCTAGGAATGTAGGGGAAGTGGAAGCTGAAGAGGTGCAAGGTAGGCATGCCCAGGCCCTAGTATACAAATGGAGCTGTAGTACTATTTGCAGTATTCGTCAGGAGTCAATTGATTAAACATTTTATGCATGACTTTCCATCCAGAAGTCTCAAACAGAAAATTCCAATTTTGCAAGAATTAGATCCATGCAAAGTGAGAAAATATGCTAATTTGCAGGGACATTCATTGGCATGTCCTTCAAGGAAGATTTTCTGAAGCAGCTTTCACCATTTCAGGATGTTTGCCATTCACCACTCTAAAATATGAATTTTGGTTAGAAGACTTTACTATGTAAAAACTCCTGCCTTATGTTCGGGAGAGATGAGTAGAGTTTTATTGTCAAAATTAGCGCCAGTCATATTCAAATGTGTGGTGAGCTATATAGTCTTTCCTAGTGGAAGCCAAACAGTCGGTAGGAAAGTACCACCCACCAACATGGTATAACTCTTTTTGTAGGCAGGCTAGGGCTGACATGATGCAAGCTATTAAGCAGCAAGATAGGCTAGAATGCCAAAATAAAAGTGCTGCTTATAAAATGATTATATGCCAAGATAAAAGAGAGTGGGAATCAGCGTAGTGGGCATGGCTTTTAGAAACAGTATGAAAAAGGAACCAGCAGTCTTTCTGGATCTTGGTCTCTTCAGGTTCAGCTGATGATTTCCGCATTGTGGAGTCTAATGTCCAGGGGACTGACTGGGTTACTCGATCCTCCAGCTTATATTCTGCAATTGAAAAGGTCTCTCACACTCTGGCAGCATTTAGATGTGATACACCTGTAGGCATGAGATACTGGCATGAAGGAGAAGAGCCACGTAGGGTCACGTTGCATGAAGCTAGTTCTGCAATCGCAAACATTGTTCCCATTAAGGCACCAGTCCCTGACAAAATTCCGGGAGACCTTTATCGCAGTGAGATGGACATTTGGGGATCATACCTTGCAGTTGTCTTTAATGGCATGCCCATCCGACCTACATGATGGGGCAGAAATAGTTCCCCTGCATAAAAAAGGCTGTCCATCGCTCCTGTCTAACTATAGGCCAATAAGACTTATTGACTGTTCTCAGAAGTTATTTAGCAGAATCCTGCTGGGAAGGCTTCAAGAATGGCTAGCCACTAAGGAAGTGCTTAATCCCTCAGAGGCTGGTTTGAGGGACAGCACAAGTACACTGGACCAGGCCTTCCGCCATCAAGTGCTTTTTTGGAAGAAGCTATTTGTAGACCTCCCATCAGCCTTTGACCTGGTCCCAAAATCTAAGCTTTGGTAAGTAATGTCCGATATGGGTGTCCCCAAATACCTATTAGCCAATATTGCAATAATCCATGAGAATAATAATGCCCAGATAAGGTGTGGCCAACAAGTTGAGCTGAAAGACTGTTTCTTTTTTACAAGAGGGGTAAGACAGGGATGCGTTCTAGCCCGCACCCTTTTTACAATTTATAATGATGAGTTGATTGATCAACTGAATGGGTGTGAAGGCGACTCTCCAAAACTTGCAGGATATATCTTTCCCGCACTAATGTTTGCGAACAACACTTTATTATTATCCAAATAGAACTTGGGGCTACAGAGGATTTTATATACTTTTTGCCCCAAAGGAGTTTGGAAATGAACATCTTGAAGATACAATATATGGTCCTTAATCGCTGCTCAACACCCAGATCCAGTCCCAAGCTCACAGGCTCCATACTGGAGAGTGTGCACACCTTTGAGTATTTAGGATTAATTCTTGATGAGCAATTGGACTGGCAACGCCATATCAACAGGCACAGACTAAATCTTGAACAGCATACTGGAGTAAAAGTACAGGTCTGTTAAACAGTTTGACCAATATCACCGGCACTGCAAATTTACAAACAACAGGTTATGTGAGCTGCCCTCTAAGGGGTGGAACTCTGGGGTTACAAGGATGCAATGGCCCTTACTTTAGCCGAAAACAGATTTTTTGCATCAGCTGACAGTCCTCCCTGACAGCCACCTTTTACTCCCTCTAAGGATTTGGGTACCAGGCCAATATAAGAAGGGAAAGGGATTTGCATATCCTAGTGATTTTATTAATCAAATTTATGGTTGAGAAAAATAATTAGGAACTAATGTTTAAACAAAGGACAAAGGTGGACTAGTGACAGCATAAACTATGATTGAACAGAATACATGGTACAACATTATTTTATTAAATATTCATTATGGTAAAAAACACATTATTATTTAGATATACATGGTTATTGTGTACATGCCTTCATTATACATTTGACTTTTTATCTGCATGTATGGACAATTATGATCGGATCCTATACATATTTCATGGTCAGAAAAAGTTTAAATTGAGATCTGTGCGAAGGCTTTTTTTCAAATTAAACACATTATACATTAAAACATGGCTAGGTATATCATCATCCTACATGTTCTTCGTAGGAGATGTTGAAATTGGGGGGTGGTATATATTTAGTTGCCGCTGTAAGTTTGTTGTATACTACATGTTCAAATGTGGCAATTTCTGGCGATACCTGCTCTAAAGTTGGTAAAAAGGTGGACGCTGGTTTAAGTCCTGATAGATTGGCGGTGGTCTCCATATCTGTGGTTTTTGTTTCAAAAAAGTTTTGTAGTCGGATCTTCCTAAAAAAGGCCATAAGATCTTTGAACAGTTCAAATCTATTGATATTACAGTGGGGAACAAAGGAAAGCCCTTTGGTTAGTAGTTTTTCTGTTGCGGGGGTTAGAGACTTACTGCTCAGGTTGAAGATGGGTATTTGTTCTAGTCGCGCCAGTACTGCGCATGGCGAGTGACTAGAAATTGGTTGGGGTTGGAATATAGTCCTGGAGCTTCCTGGTAGTTCTGAGGTGGAGGGGGAGGGGGGTAGGCATGCAGGAGCGGACCTGGGTATTGATGGTTCAGAGGCGGCGGGTAATGTTGGTTGTATTGTTGTTGGTTGCCTCTGTGTCGGTGTTGATATCTGGGTTTCCAGCGTCCCTGGGGATTCCCTCGCCTGGATAAAAAAGACCTGTTGCCTCTATTGTGTCCTCCCCTTTGTTGTGCTCCCTGGTCTGGGTCACTGGTGTTGCTTTCATTATCTGACCCTGATGTATTGGAAAAGGTAGTAACTTTTTTAGGTAAGGATTGATGGTTGGAGGCATAACTGTTATCGCCGAGTGGTTCTGGCTGGTAGTAATTGTCTGCCAGATACGGGTAGACTTTCTCATTACTGAAGTATTGGATGTCTTTTTTAAGTTTATCGGTTTTCCTTTTTAGGAGATAGTCATTATATGACTGTAGATCTTTCTCCATTTCCTCCAGTTTTTTAATTGCGTCTTCCTTAGCTGTATTGTTTTTAAGTTTGAGCTCTAGTTCTGTTATTTCTGTTAAGAGGGTCTCTACTAGATGTTTGGCAGTCTCTACAATCAACATCAGGAGATCCCGTGAGCATCTGCTTGCTATAAGGGACCATCTTTCTAAAAATCTTTTTATCTGAACAAAAAGCCCCGGGATATTTTTGACCCGCAGGCCTTGAGGGATAACTCCCGCTTTAAGGTATTGAAGCATGAAGTGGCCATGCAGTTCTATTCTTTTTGTCTACGCGCGTTTCGGCTGGAGGCCTTCATCGGGGAGCCATGTAGGTATCCAAGTGGACCTATACATATTAAAAGATATAAACAATAGTAATGCTTGTCAGTGTCCGTAAAGAATCCTAGATATGTACATTTAAGAAAACAAGGCGAGCTTTGTAGTGATACATTTATACAGTGCAAAAATATAAGACAAATTGTCGTGAATCGAGAAAGAAAAAGAAAGAACCCGGTCTCTTATTTACAGATATGTACAGTGTGCTACCAAATTTTTGATTAATACATTTACTAGGTAGCAGAAACAGATTCGTTAAACATATAACAGAAGCTGTATAGCATCAATAACGGTGAGGGGAAAGGAAATGGGAACTAAAGTGGTAACTGAGGTAACACTAAGGGATAACAGTGCTGGATGGAGGTTTTAGAGATAAGGAAAGGGCGGAGTGAAGGACCGTGACAAGTTAGGAAGGTGTGACAATGAATGCAGATTGTAAAACAGAGGTCAGGAGTGAAGTAGGAGGGTAGGTGAGATAGTACCTGAACGTATAACTGATGTTGGTTCTCACATAGGCGGGATGGGAAAAATTTGGTACAGAATGGAAGGTGATGTGTCTGGAAGGCTAAGAGCTGATTTAATGACAAACCAAGAGAAAAAGGCAATTAAGGGGCATGGTTATTAATGGTCCAGCCTAAGAGTTCAGAGAGTACACAGACAGGTTGCAAAATTAGATGAGTACCTTTGTAGTGTATCGTTAATCTGGGTCTTAATTTCGTGTTTCATATATTTTGTCGTTTAAGGGTGAGCTTCTGGTATTTAAGCTGTGGAGTAAAATGGACCATCTTAAAGGTTAGAAGGAAAATACTATAGTTATCGGAGTTAATAGCAGGCAACAAGGTGAGGGTAATACCTGTGGAGTCGCTCCTGTTGGGTAAGAAGCTACGTGCTATGGGTACCCAGTGGTTGATAAGTAGATAACCTGTATATCGGGTACATATATATTGGGGGGTTAATCGGGGTGAATAGATACAGTGGCAAATAAACATGATAGTCAAGAGTCAGAAAGGTACCTGATGACTCGATTTAGATAATTCGTTAAATAGTTCTGTTGACGATTCTGGTCGTACTGGCAGTCTGAGTATTGACGGGGGCATAGAAAAAATAAGGCATTTAGGGGGAGTTGTTTTAGCTTGTCATCGTTTGCTACTAGAGGCTAATAGTACATTTATTCGTTGTTACCTTAACATGCGTCAACGGGGTGTCGCACGTGGGGTCTGTGAGCTTCAGGATGCTAGCCGACGGTTTTCGTCCTGTGTATGGCAATACGTGGACGTATGGAGTAACTAGAAAAACACAGCGCCAAAGGTAGAAGCTTAGGCTGTGTCATATGGGGCATGTGCGGATTCTCAATAATGAGTCGTCGTTCTGTGCGCATAGAGGCTTACCTGGAGTTTTTATATTTATCGTTTTCCGATCGAGGGGTCTGGTCGGCGTCCGTCTGCATGGGGCCAAGGAAGGAATAGGCTCAATGCGTGGACGTATGGAGTAACTAAAAGGACGGGGAGAAAAATGGAAAAACACAAAGCCAAGGGTTGAAACTTAGGCTGTGTCATATGGGGCATGTACGGGCACTCAAAAATGAGTCGTCGTTCTGTGCGCATAGGGGCTTACCTGGAGTTTTTATATTTATCGTCTTCCGATCGAGGGGTCTGGTCGGCGTCCGTCTGCATGGGGCCAAGGAAGGAATAGGCTCAATGGCGCCGACTGTATTTGAGCCGGAAGGGTCACTATGGGTAGCCAATGCGTGTGTGTGTTTACTGTGGTGTAGAAATAAAGGACGGACTACGCGTGGTAACGTCCTACCTCATTGTGGCAAACTAGCTGACATGTTGGAACGGTGAATTATTTACTCATTGGCTCGATGGGTTGTTTAGTTAACGTACCTATGGATCTCGGAAACGTGACGCCAAGGGTGTTAAGATCGAGAAGGTCATTGTGGATGGCCCTGATTGGGCATGTGTATTATTGTACATAGTAATTGTTGCTATTCGGGGTAATATGTTAAATGTGGTACTGGGAGTCAACAGACATATAGGAATGGGGGGCACGTTATTGTTCATTAATTGATGAGGTATTTTTCTTTGAAATTTGTCCAGATTGGTTCCAGGGAAGAGAAACGGATGATGATAGAAAGAAAGTGGTAGACAGTGGCAAGATTGGTTTGGAGAGATAAAGGTCTGGGAGCTATCCATATAGATGAGGTACAGGGACTAGTTTTAGCCGTAGTTGTATTTCAATACTTGGTCCCATGGGATTTCGTTGTTCATGCCCTTGGTATATGTTTCCAAGGTAAAAATCCAATATACCTCACGACATTTACGCACCTGAGTGCTGAATGTGCCAGATGTTTTGCGGATTTTTTCCAGGATGAACCAACGGATATCGTTGGGGTTATGTTTAGCCTCCTGATAATGCTTGACTAGAGGAGCTAGTTGTTTACCTGTGCGGATAGCTGATCTATGCTCTGACAGGCGTGTGGACATCATCCTAGCTGTTTCACCAACGTAGCCCTGATTGCATGGGCAGAGTAGGAGATATACTACGTTGGTGGTTTTGCAATTGGTTAAGGTTTGGGAACAGATATTCTTGTTGTTGAAGTTCAGCTCTTTCGTTTCAATTGCGAATTGACAGGCCGCACAGTCAAGGCACTTGTAATTGCCTATCACAGGTCTCTGATCAGTGAGTGTTCTTTGCATTGGGGTTCTTTGGTTGTTGGGTTCCATTCTTGACCTTACTACCAGATCTTTTAGATTTTTATTTTTCCGATATGCAAACATTGGCTTGGCTAGTTGGCTTTCTTTAGGTTTTGTTGCATTAAGGATATGCCAGTTAGAGAAAATGATGTGTTGAAGCTTCGCATTGATGGTGGAGTGCCTAGTTACAAAGACCATTCTTGATTGTGGCTCCTTGGTTTGAGGTGTTAATAGGTGCTGTCTATCAAAAAAGCGTGCTCTTTTGAACGCGTCACGTACTAGGCGTTTAGGGTATCCACGAGATATGAATTTCTGCTTCATGTCGGTTGCTCTTGTGTCAAAGTCTGTGACAGAAGAGCAATTCCCTTACACAACTAAAATCAGATAAAACCATCACGATCAAATGTTGTGACAAAGGGGGAGGCATTGTGGTGATAGACACCAACCAATATATATTGAACATGGAAACTTTACTACATGATATCAACCACTACATTCCAGTTCAAAAAGACCCCACGAAAAGAGTCCAATCTTTGATTCTGTCCCTAACCACCAAGGCCCTTGACGACAATGTGATATGTGAGAAGGAATGGCAATTCCTTAATGTTCGCCAACCCAAAATGGCAGCAGTATACGGGGTACCAAAGATACACAAAAACAGTCATGACCCTCCGTATAGACCCATAGTCTCAACTATTGGATCTATCACGGAACCTCTATCAAAGTACATAGACACTATCTTAAGACCTCACATAGCAAAAACTGCATCTCATGTAAAAGATACAAGAGACATTATTAACATCGTGGAATCCCTCACATTTGACCCTGAAAAACAGTGGTTAGCAACAATGGATATAGAGGCTCTATATTCTAACATCCCGCAACCAGGAGCCATTCAAGCGGTCTCATGGTTCATTGACACGTACCTCATTGATTGTCCAAAAGATTTTATCCTGGACTGTCTCAAAATAGTCCTCTCAGAAAATACTTTTGACTTTAACGGCTCGCTCTACCAACAAACCAAGGGCGTCAGTATGGGGGCTTCATGCGCGCCGACTGTAGCCAACATCTATATGGCTGAGTTCGAGTCCAAGTTCATATACAATGATGTTGCCCCTTTTAGCGAGTCCATCTCATCTTGGGCTCGCTATATCGACGATATCTTTTTTATTTGGACTTCAGAAACAGAACCTCTATCCACGTTTGTATCATGGCTCAACTTATGTGATATAAACATGCGTTTCACGGCCACATCCAGCCAGAAACATGTTGAGTTCTTAGACATCAACATCATTAGCGTGAACAACCAGCTCAGTGTAGATCTGTATGTTAAACCAACTGCCCGGAACACACTACTAGAGTACACTAGCTATCACCCCAAAATGCAGAAATCTAGCATCCCGTTCAGCCAATTCCTTCGGGTCCGAAGGAATTGCTCTTCTGTCACAGACTTTGACACAAGAGCAACCGACATGAAGCAGAAATTCATATCTCGTGGATACCCTAAACGCCTAGTACGTGACGCGTTCAAAAGAGCACGCTTTTTTGATAGACAGCACCTATTAACACCTCAAACCAAGGAGCCACAATCAAGAATGGTCTTTGTAACTAGGCACTCCACCATCAATGCGAAGCTTCAACACATCATTTTCTCTAACTGGCATATCCTTAATGCAACAAAACCTAAAGAAAGCCAACTAGCCAAGCCAATGTTTGCATATCGGAAAAATAAAAATCTAAAAGATCTGGTAGTAAGGTCAAGAATGGAACCCAACAACCAAAGAACCCCAATGCAAAGAACACTCACTGATCAGAGACCTGTGATAGGCAATTACAAGTGCCTTGACTGTGCGGCCTGTCAATTCGCAATTGAAACGAAAGAGCTGAACTTCAACAACAAGAATATCTGTTCCCAAACCTTAACCAATTGCAAAACCACCAACGTAGTATATCTCCTACTCTGCCCATGCAATCAGGGCTACGTTGGTGAAACAGCTAGGATGATGTCCACACGCCTGTCAGAGCATAGATCAGCTATCCGCACAGGTAAACAACTAGCTCCTCTAGTCAAGCATTATCAGGAGGCTAAACATAACCCCAACGATATCCGTTGGTTCATCCTGGAAAAAATCCGCAAAACATCTGGCACATTCAGCACTCAGGTGCGTAAATGTCGTGAGGTATATTGGATTTTTACCTTGGAAACATATACCAAGGGCATGAACAACGAAATCCCATGGGACCAAGTATTGAAATACAACTACGGCTAAAACTAGTCCCTGTACCTCATCTATATGGATAGCTCCCAGACCTTTATCTCTCCAAACCAATCTTGCCACTGTCTACCACTTTCTTTCTATCATCATCCGTTTCTCTTCCCTGGAACCAATCTGGACAAATTTCAAAGAAAAATACCTCATCAATTATTGAACAATAACGTGCCCCCCATTCCTATATGTCTGTTGACTCCCAGTACCACATTTAACATATTACCCCGAATAGCAACAATTACTATGTACAATAATACACATGCCCAATCAGGGCCATCCACAATGACCTTCTCGATCTTAACACCCTTGGCGTCACGTTTCCGAGATCCATAGGTACGTTAACTAAACAACCCATCGAGCCAATGAGTAAATAATTCACCGTTCCAACATGTCAGCTAGTTTGCCACAATGAGGTAGGACGTTACCACGCGTAGTCCGTCCTTTATTTCTACACCACAGTAAACACACACACGCATTGGCTACCCATAGTGACCCTTCCGGCTCAAATACAGTCGGCGCCATTGAGCCTATTCCTTCCTTGGCCCCATGCAGACGGACGCCGACCAGACCCCTCGATCGGAAGACGATAAATATAAAAACTCCAGGTAAGCCCCTATGCGCACAGAACGACGACTCATTTTTGAGTGCCCGTACATGCCCCATATGACACAGCCTAAGTTTCAACCCTTGGCTTTGTGTTTTTCCATTTTTCTCCCCGTCCTTTTAGTTACTCCATACGTCCACGCATTGAGCCTATTCCTTCCTTGGCCCCATGCAGATGGACGCCGACCAGACCCCTCGATCGGAAAACGATAAATATAAAAACTCCAGGTAAGCCTCTATGCGCACAGAACGACGACTCATTATTGAGAATCCGCACATGCCCCATATGACACAGCCTAAGCTTCTACCTTTGGCGCTGTGTTTTTCTAGTTACTCCATACGTCCACGTATTGCCATACACAGGACGAAAACCGTCGGCTAGCATCCTGAAGCTCACAGACCCCACGTGCGACACCCCGTTGACGCATGTTAAGGTAACAACGAATAAATGTACTATTAGCCTCTAGTAGCAAACGATGACAAGCTAAAACAACTCCCCCTAAATGCCTTATTTTTTCTATGCCCCCGTCAATACTCAGACTGCCAGTACGACCAGAATCGTCAACAGAACTATTTAACGAATTATCTAAATCGAGTCATCAGGTACCTTTCTGACTCTTGACTATCATGTTTATTTGCCACTGTATCTATTCACCCCGATTAACCCCCCAATATATATGTACCCCGATATACAGGTTATCTACTTATCAACCACTGGGTACCCATAGCACGTAGCTTCTTACCCAACAGGAGCGACTCCACAGGTATTACCCTCACCTTGTTGCCTGCTATTAACTCCGATAACTATAGTATTTTCCTTCTAACCTTTAAGATGGTCCATTTTACTCCACAGCTTAAATACCAGAAGCTCACCCTTAAACGACAAAATATATGAAACACGAAATTAAGACCCAGATTAACGATACACTACAAAGGTACTCATCTAATTTTGCAACCTGTCTGTGTACTCTCTGAACTCTTAGGCTGGACCATTAATAACCATGCCCCTTAATTGCCTTTTTCTCTTGGTTTGTCATTAAATCAGCTCTTAGCCTTCCAGACACATCACCTTCCATTCTGTACCAAATTTTTCCCATCCCGCCTATGTGAGAACCAACATCAGTTATACGTTCAGGTACTATCTCACCTACCCTCCTACTTCACTCCTGACCTCTGTTTTACAATCTGCATTCATTGTCACACCTTCCTAACTTGTCACGGTCCTTCACTCCGCCCTTTCCTTATCTCTAAAACCTCCATCCAGCACTGTTATCCCTTAGTGTTACCTCAGTTACCACTTTAGTTCCCATTTCCTTTCCCCTCACCGTTATTGATGCTATACAGCTTCTGTTATATGTTTAACGAATCTGTTTCTGCTACCTAGTAAATGTATTAATCAAAAATTTGGTAGCACACTGTACATATCTGTAAATAAGAGACCGGGTTCTTTCTTTTTCTTTCTCGATTCACGACAATTTGTCTTATATTTTTGCACTGTATAAATGTATCACTACAAAGCTCGCCTTGTTTTCTTAAATGTACATATCTAGGATTCTTTACGGACACTGACAAGCATTACTATTGTTTATATCTTTTAATATGTATAGGTCCACTTGGATACCTACATGGCTCCCTGATGAAGGCCTCCAGCCGAAACGCGCGTAGACAAAAAGAATAGAACTGCATGGCCACTTCATGCTTCAATACCTTAAAGCGGGAGTTATCCCTCAAGGCCTGCGGGTCAAAAATATCCCGGGGCTTTTTGTTCAGATAAAAAGATTTTTAGAAAGATGGTCCCTTATAGCAAGCAGATGCTCACGGGATCTCATGATGTTGATTGTAGAGACTGCCAAACATCTAGTAGAGACCCTCTTAACAGAAATAACAGAACTAGAGCTCAAACTTAAAAACAATACAGCTAAGGAAGACGCAATTAAAAAACTGGAGGAAATGGAGAAAGATCTACAGTCATATAATGACTATCTCCTAAAAAGGAAAACCGATAAACTTAAAAAAGACATCCAATACTTCAGTAATGAGAAAGTCTACCCGTATCTGGCAGACAATTACTACCAGCCAGAACCACTCGGCGATAACAGTTATGCCTCCAACCATCAATCCTTACCTAAAAAAGTTACTACCTTTTCCAATACATCAGGGTCAGATAATGAAAGCAACACCAGTGACCCAGACCAGGGAGCACAACAAAGGGGAGGACACAATAGAGGCAACAGGTCTTTTTTATCCAGGCGAGGGAATCCCCAGGGACGCTGGAAACCCAGATATCAACACCGACACAGAGGCAACCAACAACAATACAACCAACATTACCCGCCGCCTCTGAACCATCAATACCCAGGTCCGCTCATGCATGCCTACCCCCCTCCCCCTCCACCTCAGAACTACCAGGAAGCTCCAGGACTATATTCCAACCCCAACCAATTTCTAGTCACTCGCCATGCGCAGTACTGGCGCGACTAGAACAAATACCCATCTTCAACCTGAGCAGTAAGTCTCTAACCCCCGCAACAGAAAAACTACTAACCAAAGGGCTTTCCTTTGTTCCCCACTGTAATATCAATAGATTTGAACTGTTCAAAGATCTTATGGCCTTTTTTAGGAAGATCCGACTACAAAACTTTTTTGAAACAAAAACCACAGATATGGAGACCACCGCCAATCTATCAGGACTTAAACCAGCGTCCACCTTTTTACCAACTTTAGAGCAGGTATCGCCAGAAATTGCCACATTTGAACATGTAGTATACAACAAACTTACAGCGGCAACTAAATATATACCACCCCCCAATTTCAACATCTCCTACGAAGAACATGTAGGATGATGATATACCTAGCCATGTTTTAATGTATAATGTGTTTAATTTGAAAAAAAGCCTTCGCACAGATCTCAATTTAAACTTTTTCTGACCATGAAATATGTATAGGATCCGATCATAATTGTCCATACATGCAGATAAAAAGTCAAATGTATAATGAAGGCATGTACACAATAACCATGTATATCTAAATAATAATGTGTTTTTTACCATAATGAATATTTAATAAAATAATTTTGTACCATGTATTCTGTTCAATCATAGTTTATGCTGTCACTAGTCCACCTTTGTCCTTTGTTTAAAAATTAGTTCCTAATTATTTTTCTCAACCATTATATCTATCCCGTATTAGGAACTCTAGTCGGGGATACCCCTTCTTCCTTACATACATTAATCAAATTTATAAAATGTTTTGATAATATAGATTTTATGATGGTGTCTTATGTTGGTTTTATATATGTATGGTGTGCATCAGCACAATTATAATGTTTCATATTTACGAAAATGTATTTTGCAGTTTTATGGCTTGTACCTGCAATCAGGTATTTAAAATGAACTGTTTTATTGTATGGTATACTAGCAGAGGTAGAAAATTGTATCAAGATATTCAGTTTCAGCTCTGAGGTTCATAAGAGGAGTCTAGCGGAAATGTAGAGTTTGTTACTGGAGGTTTACAAGAAGAGGATACAGAAATTAGTATTGAAAACTTTGCACAACAGATTGGAAAGTTTAACACAGTTTGCTCTGAGAAACCAAACTGTGTTTGTATTTTCAATCGACGCACTCACTACAAAATGCAAACTTGCAATGTAGTTGCGTATTCTAAAGCAGAAAAAGAGAACAATGATAAATGGCAAGAACTTGGAGCATATTTATTTGTTAAAGAAAGATTTGATTTGTCGACACAACAGATTATATGTAAGTACAGCTTGGAGAATAATAAAATGCCAGCTAGAGCCATATATAATAAGGTAAAAATAGGTTTTTGTGCAGGTTTCTAGCCATTCCTAAATCCTCCTAAAGCCGTATTGCACATTTGTAATTGGGGATAGGGTTCATGGAAGACCGGATCTCCATGGCACCTCTTTGATTATGGATAAAGATATGGAGCTCCCTGAATGCAGACTTCTCATGCGAGGACTTACTAGAGTGTTTAAATTTAGATAACATGACTGCAATCCCATGGTTGGCTTATGTGCAAAACGCCTTCCATAGCATGGGGTACAGTCACCTCTTTGAGTCACCGCAAAGTATAAAACCTGATCTTAAAATGTAATCAAGGCGAGCTATGAAACTTACAAAGAGAGAATTAGACCAGAGAAGTCCCTTGATATGCCTACAGTTACAAGATGTATGCAGATATTCACATTATCAAATATGGAGCCATATTTGAACTGGATAGCAAATCAAGAGCACAGATTTTATCTCACTAGAATTTGACTAAACATACTTCATTTCCATGATGCTTTCCCCCTAGTGGGCTCCTGGTTTCTCTCCCTCGCACGTTGCCCCTGTGACTGTGTTACTGCTCAATCAACTGTTCATGTTATGTTCTTTTGTCCTTTACATGACTTTCTTAGATTGCGTTTTTTACGCCCTGCCCTACTACATAGGAACTTTAATTCTTACAAAGAGGGCCAGAGCTATCTTCAAAACTTAGAATTACGTGATGTTTGCACTGCTCTCAGTTATATCATTACTGCTATCAAATTGAGAAGAATCTATGCCTTTTAATGATTATCTGTTTTATGATGCTTTTAGTGTGTTATTTATATTTTATGAAGATGTAAATGTTTTATACTGTGCTTTTATGGTCCTACAATGACCGAATAAAGATGATTCTGATGATGATGAATAAGTTACAACTAGTACCTGTTCCAAAAGAGCTTACAGTATTAAATGTTTATGAATCGATTCTAATACAGTGTGTACATCCATTCCAAGCCATATGGAGCCAAAATTTTCTCCAATGGATGAAAATTACCTCCAATTGAGCTCCAGATAGGACTAAAAAGGAAGAGTTGTGTATAAACCTTTAGATTTTAAACAGACTACATAAAGTATAATGGTAAATAAAGATATTGAAGAACCTCTTATTATTTTGGTAAATGGTATTTCAGCAACGAGTAGAGTAGAAAAATATGGCAAGTTAGTAGATATTAATAAGGTCAAAAAAGCAACACTATCTGTGCCAAGTTTTAGTTATCAGGCCTACTGCTTTGCACGCTAGCTTGATGTGTAAATATAATTGGTAGTTTCTAATCCGAATTGTATTTATAATGTATGCATCGGGCGCCACCAACCATGTGCCATTAAACGTAATTAAATTTGTTATGAAAAAAAAGCAACACTATACCTAGCAAAACACTTTTATTCGATTATTTAAAATCATAAAAAGACACAGGTACAAACAATTCGTATCATAAATACAATAAACATTATACATCAAAACTTTAAAATCCTGTAAATTCATCTAGTGCAAGTGAACAGATCATAAGATTACATATAAAGTCTTCTTATAGAAAAATAAAATCAGCCAGGGATATTCGGGGCACATAAAACTCTCAGGAGCCCATTACGACGTCGGGCGGATTGCCCCCGCCAGGCTGGCGGTAGCCACCAATCCGCCCGACATCCTCTCCAGAATTCCCTCCCGCCATATTAGTATGGCGGGGGGCACCGCGGCGGACGGAAAGACCATCCGCCGCTTTTCTGCCCCGGTCACCTTGCGGCCGTGGCGAAAAATGTTTAGTATGGTGGCGGTGTCTATTAGACACCGCCAGCCATATGAGCATGGGCTTTCAGACATGCCTGAAAGGCATGCGGTCTTCACTCTGGGGGCCCCCTGCGGGCCCCCAGAGTGAAGGAGGGGTGGAGGTTGCACACGGGGGGGTACACACTTCATTTGCATAAACAAAGCGGCAGGCACCACGCGGTGCCTGCCACTTTGTTTATGCAAATGCTGTAATGCATTTTTAGCCTGCCTGCCACATATTAGCCATATTAGCATGGGCTTTCAGACATGCCTTAGGCATGCGGTCTTCACTCTGCGGGCCACTGTGGCGGGCACATCCTAATACCACCCACGGGACAACCGCCCTTATGGCGGGCGGGCCCGAATACCGATAGGATGGCGGGCAGACTAAGTCCGCCCGTCATCCTAATGACCCCCTTAGTCTTAATCCGCACCGCAGCCACTAAAAAACTTGCAACATGGAATATATCACGGGCACTACTTAGCATCTGCAGATAAATGAGGGCACACTTAGCAAAAAATTATATTTATTATAGAAATGTTTATGTTGCTGAAAATATAAGTTGTTTAGAGGATGAGCTGTTAGCATCAAGTGGACAGATTGAAACATTGGATCAATCTAGATCTGAGCAAATTTATGAACACTACAGCATCCATCAAATCCATTGTTAAGAAATCATTGGTGATGTTATTGAGCTGTTTCTAATGCAACAGGCAAAAGGAGCTTCCTTAAGTGTATGGGGAAATAGTTTAGAGGCTCACTGTTTTCCACTGGAGCAGGAGGTCTCTATGATGACTATGCTGTACAGATACCAGAGCTGAATACCACTCAACATGGCGATATTCAGAGGTTCTAAGATTTCGTCAGTGCATTCCGTATATAGTTCACCTTCTGTCTGAAAGTGACTTGTCTGGACTTTCATATGCTTTGAATCATATACTAGTGACAGGTGTTAATCTTCAAAATGTCACAGCAAAGGAATTTGCTGATAAAGTTCAAGAAAAAGATGAAAACTTAGAATACAATTTTATTTATTTGATGGCGTGCCAATGTGGCTCCAATGAGTACTGGTATCGTCGACATGGAGAACTCAAATGCATGCTGAGAAACCTGGGTGTGCCAAATTGGTTTGTTAAACTTAGTTGTGCTGAATATGCAGGGGATGACTTGCTTGAATTTTTAAGCGAGACAAACTCAAACATTGAGGACATCAAGTTAAAGACAGGAGGAGAACTTCGCTCTTTAGATCCTGCTAATGTTTGCAGATATTTTAACCACAGGTTCCAAGCCACGTTATATTTTATCTGCAACAAAATTAAGCCACCGCTTGGTGAAGTAACTGATTTTTTCTGGCATAAAGAGTACCAAGCAGGAGGTGCTCCTCATATTCACATGCTATTATGGATAAAAGATGCTCCCAAATTTGGAAGAGACAATAATAACTTTGTGTTCTCTTTCATACAACAGTATGTGACATGCGCCATTCCAAAAGACACTACTGAGAAAGGCCTGTGAGAAAATGTTCTGTTTTTACAATCACATAGATGTGGAAAGTAGTCATCGAAGATACAGAAGCAAATGAAGATTTTACACAAGATGTTGTTTTGGCTTTTTACGACCGAATATTTCACATGGAAAACAGCTTTTTGTCTGCAGTGGGACATACAGAATCACAGAAATCACTGATACATACGTACAATCTAAGAAGAACAGAGGCGTCCAAGTTCATTAATGATTATAACGCTATAATTCTTGAACTGTGGAATGCACATATGGACATTCAATTTGTTGCCGACAACTCGATTGCTGTTACCCGTTATGTGACTTCGTACATTACAAAATCAGAGAAGATTGAAATAAAAGAGATGTGGCAAAAGATTTCTGCAGAAAAGAGTTTAACTAAAAAGTTGTACAGATTTAGTTTAAAAATGCTATCCCATATAGAGACGGGTTCCTATGAATGTTGTGACAGGTTGAGCTTGGCGAGTTTATTCTCGAAGTCTAGGGTAATAGTTTGGGTCTAGGACTAGCAAGCAAGCAAAATAGAACATTAAAATTGTTCACAGAAATTCAGTGTCTAGCGGAGTTTGACCCGGGAGTACTGATATTGTAAAATCATACTATCCAAGAAGAAGTGTACATCTAGAAAATATGTGCTTATATGAAGTGCTTCAACACTAGAGGTACCAAAGGAGTGCAACAGAAAACACAGAAGAAGGCAAATTTGCGGTAGTTGGATGTGATGGTTGTTTAGTGAGAGATGCAAAAGAACATTTATAAAACCATGGAAAACCTAGTTGCCAAACTGCAGAGAAAAGAGAATGTTTCTATTTGCCTCTTCTTCAACTGCTTAAGCCTTGGTGTGCTAAATCATAATTGGTTGGAGGCTACTATTTCTATAAAGATTCAGTTACTGCTGTGAAAGACAGTATTGAGTGTTTAGCCTCCCAAAATTATATGCAAATGTAAACAGATGAGATTCAGCAAGAAGAAACAATTACTGCAGAGGTAGCTCAGGACAGTTAGTCAAAGTTATGCACCACTCAGTCAAGATACTCTTGGAGTACCTATTATTTGAAATTGAATCTACAATAGCTAAGAATGAGGTGGAAAGTGCAATGAAACAAGCTAGACACATCTGGAGCAGTTAGTTGCGCAACACAACAATGAACAGAAGGAGATTTATATGGAAGTAACAGAGAAAATAGAATATGAAATTCTCCACGAAAAGAAAGAATGCTATTGTTCATTCTTTAAACCAATTCTATTATATTCCAGTGGTCAAGCTGGCACAAGGAAAAGCTTTAGAATTCTCACTGCTTACCTACACAACACAATTGGATTTGGCATGTTTAGTAACAGTACTAATTGGATTCGCTGCACACAATATTAAAGAAATTACTCCTCCTTGGGTATTAATGTTAGCTGTGGAACACGATAATAAACTGGAATACCAGAAGTTATCCGGTAAAGCATGTGATGAGGTAGCAAGAGTTTTGAAGAAAAGGAAGCTTTTAATCACCGTAGGCATAGTTTCAAGTTTAATGCTTGCCTTTGTTAATTTAAGAATGAAACAGATTTTAAGAACGGAGTACGATGTTCTGTTTGGAGGAAAGCATTTATTTGTGTTGGTGACTTACTGCACCTAACCCCTGTAAAAGGAGTGCCTATTTTTAAGACACTTCTGCTTGAACAAACTCTTAATTCATTAGGATTGGAAATGTAAACATTTGACTGATTTATCAATTCAAAGAACTACTGAAGAGTATGCGTCAATGATCTTATGAGATATATGGTAATAGTCTGATGGATCTTTGAGTTAGACTTCTGACAAAGGGAGGTAAGAGTACCTTAGAAACTCATCTTATCATAAAACTATTGAGATCTAAGAAAACAGCAGCACAGCTACTGTTCAATTTCATTCATTAAGGGGGATCAATAGTTGGTTTAATGCCTAGACTTCAAGAGTGTGCCAATTTTAATAAAGAATTGCTGAAACTGGAGAAGAAAGAAATTTTGGAAGTTACAGCTATCGACAAAATAGAACAGCAAGTAGTAACAAGAATGCTAAATGAAAAACTTCAAGGAAAACTGGATTCATGAGAAAAATCTGAATCTAAGACAGCTGGATTAGAGCAGTGTTTGCATGTGTGTAAAAACTGTAGAGCAATTTTGCGGCATAGATTAAATGTTGAGGAAGAATTAATAAATGATGCAATGGTTAAAGTTATGGATTTCATTAATTTTCCAAATAGGAATGATGTTGGATACTTTGCTATAAAATTCAAATTACTGGCATTGTTGTACATTGTTTGCCAATTAAATACATATTTGTGTGGTGCCAGGAGGTCCCTCTCTATCTAGTGTATGCTTTAACTATCCATAAGTCACAAGTCTTAAAAGTGTTGATTCAGCTTTTAATAATATTGGAAGTACTACATTTAAAGGAGGTAAGCAGAATGTAGTATTGTCGTGAGTTAGAACATCGTTAGTTAGTTGACTTTGATGAAACGAAAGTTAGTGCTGCTACTAGTTATGTTAGAGAATATAATCAGTTAAGAAGTGTTAATGCCTCTAACTTAGGACAGTATCCTATTTATGAGAAACAAAGAATCTGTCCTAAGCGGAAGCTTAGTAAACAAAACAATAAGGTACCACTAACCCAGGTACCATACTACTGCTAACTCCAGAGTATTTCTCAAGAGGCCCTCATGACATTTTAAATCGTGCAAACATATTAAGACTTTTTAAATCGTTCCCTGATTTGAGCGCCTTGCAGTCCCATGACATAACCGCTATTCAATTTATTCCATCATTAGGAAGGCAAAACAATTCAACTAACATTCGCTTCCTCAACAATTCAAGAACTGGTCCAGTCAAAAACTGATCAATTTAAAAACTGGAGCATAATAATGTCAACATTTAGCGCCCCCTGTTATCCATCAATTTTGGAAAATAATCAGGACCAGGCTCTTAGTCCTAGTTCGGTTTCCTTCTCAGTACTAAAGTCAGCAAGAAGTCACTCTCCTACAGTAACCCCGGAGCACATGAGAAATCACCAAAACCCCGACAAGGCAGGCCGGTCATGGCTCCCAGGGGCCCTAGTAAGAATCCGGAAAGATTGAAACACCTCCAACTCTGGTATAACAGTATGTTCCTGGAACATCAATGGTCTTGGACATAAAATTCAATCTGCAGCCACCCAAGGTTTTTTAAAGGAGCATGATATTATTCTACTGCAGGAAACCTGGGCAGTAGACAATATTCCTATCGAAGGCTACCCTGAATTTGCGTCCTTTGCAATAAGACAGTTCAAGTTTGGCAGGTCAAGTGATGGCCTGGCGATTAACGTGACAACCAAACTATCCCAGCGTATTAAGAGCTAGAATTTGAGGAAGACTGGCTCTCTGGAATAGTTTTTGGAAGTCAAGAGATCGATAGCCAGCTGCTTTTTCTTAATGTCTATATAACCCCACGCACCTTTGAGAAAAAATTCAAACTGGATTGTCTGACCAACACCAATTGCAACCTGCTTAGTGAGTATGGTAGTATACCTAGTATAATCACAGGAGATTTTAACACCAACCTCTACTGCAACCTGAGGATCCAGAGATTGCTCCCTTAATGGTTCCACCACATCTTGCCACACAGTCAATTCCTGTAGGAAACAGACCATCTAAATTGGGGGAGTACGGAGTTACTCAGCTAAGCAGTGTAGGTTACACCACACTGAACGGTCATTTCCATACGGATACTCCACCAGCTTGGACACGATCCGGTGGCCGAACCTTCTCTTTTCTGGACTTCTCCCTAGGGAACACAGAAATTCTCCCTTTGATTGAGAGTTATTACATCACACCACAAGATGAGAGTGACCATCAGCCTCAAATAATAACAAATCTCGTTAATACCCCGCGTCACCAGGAGCTCGCCTATAAACACGCATGTTGCCACACGGAGACCTTAAAACAAATTAAATGGTCAGACGACGTGGCACCCTTCTTGATAGAAAAATGCAGAGCATTGCTAATCCAACTATCAGATATTGATTCCTCTGCTATTAGAAGCTGGGCTAGCTTTATCAATCAACTACTAGAAGAAGTTCTACATAAGAGGAGTGCTGGGCAGTACGTATTTCCACCTCATATTTCACCAACAATAAAAATATTAGAAGGTATGCAGAAATCGAGCCCTCTGGCACAGATAATAAAATCAAATTTACCAACTTCAAGAAAGCTCAAGCAGCTTTCAAGTCTGCAGTATGCAGGGAAAAACAAGAGGCCTCGGATCAATTCTGGCTGAAGCTCCTCTACGAATGTGAGAAATCAAATTCAAAGCTATTCTGGTCTCTGGTAAATAGGGGTCAGCGAGGTGGAAGTGGCTATGGCATCGCAAATATCAGTGCTGATGAAAGTACCCACTTTTTATCATCTCATTTCAAGATTAACAACAACAAAGTCAGTTGCCCCAAACCTCCAAGAATAAACAACGCAAAGATATTATCGTCAGAGGCTACGAATTCAACACTGCCGGGCCTCAGCTTTTCAACTAGTAGTACATTTGAAGAACCCGTAAATGTGGCCTGTGGGAATAACATCAATTCATTTCCAGAGACAACAGTGACACCAGAAGAATTAGAATATAGGATTCTATGCTCAATAAAGAAAGCTAGGTCCGATGGTGCACCCGGGCCAAACAGTCTTCCCAGGCTATGTTTAAATCTGAAGCCGAATTCTGGTCAGTCCATCTGACCCCCTTGTTTTTTTATTGTAGGTTAAACAACGTAGTTCCTGAGTCCTGGAGAGGTGCTATCATTCATCCCATTTATAAGAGCGGGAAGAGAAACGATCCCGGTAATTATCGAATTATAGCACTCCTAGATGTTGAGTCTAAACTCTATGCCAGCATTTTATTGGAAGATCTGCTGACCTGGGCCAACAAAACAAAGCGCCTCCCATTAAATCAGACGGGGTTTGTGGCTAATTCTGGTACAAAAACCAATCTACTAACCCTATCCATTTTGATAGAGAAAGCAACAGTTCAACAAACTCAATTGCACTGTTGCTTTGTAGATTTCAAAGCAGCCTTCGACCGAGTGCCCTGGGGAGTACCCCGGTCTTTGCTAGTCACAGCAGTCCAACTCCATTCTGAAACATGGATAAGAAACAAGCTGGGTGAAGGCTCTCATGTTTCTAGGAAGATCGAGACCAGAAGCAGAGTAAAACAAGGCTGCATGCTGGCTCCACTCCTTTTTAACCTGTTCATATCGGATCTCTCGCCAATTTTTGACCGTGTCAACTTCCATCCCTCCTATTAGACGCAGTACGTATCAGTAACTTCTTATACGCCGGTGACCTGGTACTGCTTAGTCATACAAAAGTGGGCCTACAAAGGCTACTTGATGAACTGCTCCCTTATACTACAAGCAACCTCTTAGAGTTGACTCTATCAAAAACAAAAACAATTACCTTTGGGAAGCTAAAGAAGTTGCATGGATGGTTGCATTTTAATTACGTAAAAATCGATTCAACACCTCATTACACGTATTTGTGAATATTTCTTGACACCAGAAGCTAATTTGTCAAGCAGAAGAAGTACTAAGGACCAACGCCTGGCATTAGAGGTCGCTGCTACAAAACGGTCCAACAAGCTACTTGGTCCTAGTTTAATCCCAATGTTAAAAGGGATGACGGTGAAGATAACCAACTCATTGACCAATGGCCACAAGATCTTGAAGGGTATCACAAATACTATACGTTTCATCTGCCAAAGTCAGCATTTCCAGCACACGTTCGCCTCGAATTTGGTCTATTTGACCGTCACGGTGTAGAGGCTGGAGCATTAATAAAGTCGTAATCCCCTATTTATCAAGCATGTTTGCACTTTATCTGAAACGAAAGTTCCTGGCCCTAAGGATGGGTGAATGGTCTCTTTTAAAGATCCTCCCAAAATGGAGCTGCCCAGATAATCATACCCAATGTAGGTTGTGCTGCTAACATACTGAAGGAATGGAACATATAGTTTGTCTATGCCCCGCAATGCTTACTGCTAGCCGTTTTTTACTGCTAGAACAATGGATTAGGCTCGGAATTCGATCATGCCGCAAAGCCATAATAGCAGCCTTAAACCCGGACTACACGAAGTTTAATATCGGGTTAACAAAATTTGTCATCAAGGTGTTAAAACTGTTGGAAGTCATCGGTGCTGCTAACTACTCCCCACTATAGCAGCGCTGTATCCCATCTGGGTACAGTAAAGGTTTTTTGACCACCAAAAAACTGTTGACTGGAACTTGGCCTTCGAGTCGAACATTAACTGCCGAGAAGCTCTGCAGAGTTTTAAGTAAAATGTCAATTGTAACTTCCATAATTCTATTCAATGTTTCTTTTAAGAACATGCTGCAAGTGTTTTTATATTGTAAGGGTTTTAATTGACCAACAATAAAGTTACTTACATAAGGAAGAATGTGTTAAGATGAAAAAAAATTAAAATTGACGGTGCTGGAAAAACAGTAATGGTGTCAACTACTATGCAAATGTGATTCTTACTGTACTTTTTCATTTACCTCATTTTGTAAATGAAATTCAACATATAAAAGACAACAGAATCCACTCTCATCTGTGTACTTTGTTGGAACATTTATGTAGTGATAGCACTGTAGTACATTCTGCTTCAGGCATTCGAGATGTAGTAGACATGCATAGTGGATCTGTACTATTTTCTCTCAACAGTCAACAAGATGCTCATGAATTTATTATGGTGACGCTATGGTGACTGAGTTATACATGGAACCATAATTGTGATGATTGCCCTTTTACTACTTAAATCAATTTGGAAAGATGTATCTAGTTCGCAATACCAGATTGTAAAACTGTGTCTTTTAACAGGCTAATGAAAATGCAAACCAAAATATGACCTGCTCAAATTGTAGATCAGATTGCATGGCTGCCTTGCAGATAAAGAGAAGTGGAAAATACAGTATACTGATGCTACAACAATGCAGAGCCGATGGATCAAAAATAGAAACTGAAATTACAAACTTCATAGCAGGACAAATTTCAATTTCTGGAAGAACATACACAACAATGGCATTTATCTTTCATGAGGACTTCACATAGCTTCAGGACACTACACTGTGTATTTAAAAAAGTCAACTGAATGGACAGAATGCAACAACAGCAAGTTCACTTTCACATAAAAACTGCTTTTTAAACTTCAAATTCATATCTCTACTTTCTTCAACCAAGGTTTTAAGAAATATTAGCATTTAAAGAGCAGTATAAGGTGTTTGCTTTTAATGGATGATCAGTGTGTAAGATATAATACAGCCTAGCAGGGGTAATATCTTCAAAAAGGAGCCAAACATTTGAACATGTGTTATATGTATTTCGAGTAACTGACTATACCAATATATAACTTTTTTATATATATATTTATTTAAATTAGCTGAGTACCTTTCTCTAGAATAACTTGTTAAGTGTTTGTAGTGAGTGGGATGCATGATATGACTTATTTGTAGTGTAATACAGTGAAGTTCTGTTTTCTTTCTGCTATCTATATGATTGTTTTTCGCCCCTGTTCAACAATGATTAATTATACAGTGCATTGTGTAAAATGTACAAGTATGAAAGCTTAAAACAGAAAATGACATGTTAAAGATATACATGTGTTTTACAGTGTTACAGTTGTAATGTTTGTATATTAACATAAATGTTTATTTTTCAGTAATTTGAACTTTACTATGATACTTTTAAATATGGCTGAATAACATGTATATCTATTTTCTCTCTTTTATAACAGATAAATGTATAACATTTTTGGAGTTCTTTCGGTAATACACTCTGGACATAATTGCTATAAAACATATAAATAGAGTAGCAGACATACTAGGACTCACTGATGCATACAGTAACATACCCTTGCAAACACTACAAATTACTGCAAAAAATTCAATCACATACTCACCCACTTCATTATACACACACTGACAATCTGGGACTCACTAATACATAACTAACAAACCCATAGACACACTCATGCATTAACTGACATTCACTCACTCAGTCATTCACATAGTGACACACTCTAGAAGTCACTAATACTTACACTGACACACACATAAACAGACTGATGTATTAAGTAACATACTCACAAGGAACCCACTAACTACAAATCCGCCTCTGTTCACAACCGTGTTCAGAAACACACACTCTAGTGCCAAAAAAATACACCAACTTTGTTATCGATGAATCCTGGATTTATTAATGAACACAAGCCAAATCTAAAAGCAAACACGTTTCGGCGTCAAAACGTCTTGTTCACGGGTATGTGAGGTTTGTTACAGGCAGGCATATAAAGTGCAAAAAAATAACATAAAAATAGATATATTGGGTTTCCCTTTCCTGAAATCGGTTGGCCATCTTATAACAGTTAAAAAGCATGAATTTTAATAGTGAATAAATAGTAAGCTGCATTTAAGCCTGAATGCAGTTTATAATAACCTAAATATATCAAAACATTTCATCACAGAGCTCATTCTTTTCAAAACATAAGTTGAATTATCACCTTATGCTGTCTAGTGTGTTTTGCAATGGCCACTGCTGTACTAAGCTGTAATATTATGTGTACATACATCGCATCACCAAGCTCATTTGCATTTTAAACATTCAATCTGGAGTGTGTTTTTCTGAATGCGTTTGTGAACAGAGTTGGAATATATACATCAGATTGACAAAGGCTTCTTGGAAGCCGAAACGCGTCTCTTGTTAGCTGCGAGGTCAAGTGAGATTCATGACAATAAGGAAGCCCTGTTCTGACATCTTCGTGTGCGTGCCTTCTTCATTTCTGGAGCAGGATGGTGTGTGTGTGTGTATATATATATATATATATATATATATATATTCACTGAAAAAACCATAGGTTATAGACCATATATAGTTAGGAATTAGCATTTACAAAACCTTGAAAATTCACTGAAAAAACCATAGGTTATAGACCATATATAGTTAGGAATTAGCATTTACAAAACCTTATTTTACTCACACAAAACCATTGAAATTCCATATATAGTTAGTTGCACTAACTATATATCGCGCACCCGCAATCCACTGCTGATCATGTCACATATTACATCATTCATGACATGGTCAGTGACATCACTGATGACATCACTGATGACATCTCAAATGACATCACTGATGACATTACTGATGACATCTCAAATGACATCACTGATGACATCACTGATGACAACATCCAGTGACTGTGTATTTCTGTAAAGTTAAAATATGTCTTACATATTGAAGAATGAGTGGATGTATAAGTGTCTGGATGAAGGATTTAGTATGTGCATGACTGACTGTATGAGTGAGTGATTAAATGTGTCTCACTGAGTGCATGGGTAAGTGACTAAAGTGTCTTAATTTGTTCATCATTATGTTTGTTGTTCTGTAAACTGCTGCATGTGTTGATCAGTAGCTATATGAGTAACTATATGGGTTATTGATTGGTTGCCCAAGTATTTGTATGGGAGACTGAGTGTGTGTGTGGGTGGCTGGGAGGTGTATGGCTCTGTGCATAGATGTGTGAGCAGTTGATTCACTAGATGTATGGGTTCAAAAGTGCATGTGGAAACAGCTGTATGGGCGGTTGACTGTGTGCATGAGTGTATTGGTGAGTGAATGGATATCTCAGTGCTACATGTCAAAGTAAGTACATATGTAAAACACAGTACATGTGAGAGTTGACATATATAAATAACTGTGCATAAGAGCTGGTGAATGTGTGAGTGGCTGTATGGATCATTGTGAACTTGTATCAGGGATTTTATAAGAGAGTAAATATGTGTTACTATATGTTTGAATAAGTAAGGTGTGTATAACTGTATAGTTGAGAAAATGGAGGTGTGATTGATTCTTTGCATGACTGAGTAGGTGTGTGAGTAACTCCATGGATGAGTGACAGTCTGTGAGTGTCTGTTTACACTGAGTTTATCTAAGGTTATATTAGAGTCTGAAGAGGTTCATCGTATTATCACATGAATGATGTCATCAGTGATGTGATCAATAATGTCAATTGAGATGTCATCAGTGATGTCATTTGAGATGTCATCAGTGATGTCATCAGTGATGTCATTTGAGATGTCATCAGTGATGTCATCAGTGATGTCACTGACCATGTCATGAATGATGTAATATGTGACATGATCAGCAGTGGATTGCGGGTGCGCGATATATAGTTAGTGCAACTAACTATATATGGAATTTCAGTGGTTTTGTGTGAGTAAAATAAGGTTTTGTAAATGCTAATTCCTAACTATATATGGTCTATAACCTATGGTTTTTTCAGTGAATTTTCAAGGTTTTGTAAATGCTAATTCCTAACTATATATGGTCTATAACCTATGGTTTTTTCAGTGAATTTCAATGGTTTTGTAAATGCTAATTCCTAACTGTATATGGTCTATAACCTATGGTTTTTTCAGTGAATTTTCAAGGTTTTGTAAATGCTAATTCCTAACTATATATGGTCTATAACCTATGGTTTTTTCAGTGAATTTCATAGGTTTTTTAATAGCAAATATCTATATGTATGAAAGTAATAATTTTTATTAGAAATTTTAAAATGTGTAAAAAAAAAAAAAATTTATTATGTGCCCCGGTACGCGCCCCGGGGCGCTCCCGGGGCACGTACTGGTGAATGTACCGGGGAGCGTTCCGTGAGCGCTGCTCCCGCGAACGAAAACAACATGATGACGTTTCGCGTAGTCGCGTGATGCGCCGCGTAAACGTGACGCATCGCGTAACCGCGTGATGCGTTTCTTCGGCGCGCTCCGTAAACGTACCCGGAAGCGCTCCATGGCGCGACCCAGAGCGCGAAACGTAAGCGCGCCAGGGCGCGTAGCGTAAGCGCGTCGGGACATGTGACCTGAAAATAACACTTTTTATTGGTTCTCAACTTTTTTTTTCTACAAATGATGAAAGCCCCCTCCTCTTTTCCTCATTCTTACTTTTTTCTTTGAGAAAGCAAGAGCTATCTGTGAGACATGGCTTCAGTAGTAGCTGCAGCTAGTGCACCCCCCCCACCACCACCACCACCCAGAAAGGAAGGTCCACCACCACAGATCCTTCCAGGAGTTGAAGAAGAGGAGGAAGAAGATGATGAGGACCAACAAACCATAACATACTTGCCTGAAGAACCAAGACAAAGCCATGTCAAAGTTCATTATATATGGCAGTATTTTTCCATTCCTGCTGGGCAAAAAAAAGTGAATGCCCCGAAGGTGACATGCTTAATTTGCAAAGAGGTCATGTCCAGGGGCAACCCAAATAAAAAATATTCATTTGGGAACTACACAATGATCCGCCACATGCAGAGGTGGCACCCTAACAATCTGGCACAAGCTGAGGTACGGGATCTGGCTCAGAAAAAAAGAGACCATCAGGCCAGCACCTCATCAGGTGAATCTTCATTTGCAGCACTAGAAGGGCGCGAAACAGTACCAAATATACAAGAAAAATTTGGTGTAATAAAAATGGTCTGCATTTTTTGCGGAAAGACCCTCTGCTACGGGGAACTAAGCATTCACCTTATTAATGCTTCCATCGACAACCACAACTGCAGCAAGAGAAGAAAGCAGTAGTTTTTTTTATTTTTTCTCCTCTCGAGCCACTGTTAATTCCCAGTTTTTTGTTTCTTGTTTTTTGTTGAGCCCTTTATAATGGCTGTTTTTCGTTGTTTCCCCCCAAAAAACCCCAAAAAAACATAAAATTGTTCAAAAAATAAAAAAAATAAAAAAAATGTACAGAAAAATAAAAAAAAATATAAAACAACAAAAACATAAAAAAAGTTCTTTTCAGAACTACCTCCCATTTTTAAAAAATTACTAACATTTTAAGCACTCTTGACTTCATTTTTCTCATTGGTGCGCTGCACCGGAGAGCGCCCCGTTAGCGCAATAAAAAAAGAAACAAAAAAAAAAACAAGAGAAGGAGAGCAAAATAAGAAGAAAAATAGTAAAGGATGTGGAATGAGAGGTAGGGATAGAACCGGACTAAAAGAACAATCCTGAGGGAAAGTGTTAAGAAAACAGTGAGCAAAAGTAAATAGGAATAAAACAAGATGTATGATAGTGACTAAGGTTAAAACATGTGGAATAACAGAGAGAAAAAACAGAAAGCAGAAAAGAAGAAGTGACAGAAAAGGAATGATTGAAACAGCAAAGAAATGTAAATAACATAGGGGCATATTATCAACACAGACGATAAAATTTTCACTGCTTTTATCGGCAGAAAACTGCCGCTAAAGCCGCTTTTGCGGCAGAAAACTGCCGCTAAAGCCGCTTTTGCAGCAGTTTTATGCCAATAAAAGCAGCAATAATTTTATTGCCTGTGTTTATAATATGCCCCTTAGTGTGCTTGAACTACAGGGAGAAAGCATAATGAACAAGTAGTGAAAGAGTGATCAGTCAGAGACAGTGAGAGTAATAGAACAGGAGTGAGGAACTATGAGAACAGAGGGACTGAGAAAAGGAGTAGAAGGAGTAGAGTAAGTAAGTAATAGAGAAAGGAATGAGGGAAATAGCAAAGGCAGGAAACTGAGGGTTAAAGAAATGAAGTAGTGGAACTAATAGAAGTTAAATGTGATAGAAATGTAACGAAAAGAGTACAAAACATTTACCTTATAATTGTCGTTAACTTAGTCACTTGTTATTTTTATACTTTCAATCTGTGAAAGAAAGAACAAAAATTTGAAAAATATTAAAACATGTATTTAAAAATTAGAAAATACAAGGGAAAAGATTGAAGGACAAACAGTTTTTCAACAACTTTGACACTTACAGAAGCCTCTGCTTCTCCATGCCCCCTACACAGTCCTAAATATATACATTTTAAACTAACAGTATCTTGTTGCAGATGACGTGAGGCCTATCTTGTAACATGGTGCATCTTTTGCATCACTGCTGCATCACATAAGTGATGCAACAGCGGCGCAAAAGAGGCGCATGGCCATCATAAATCTGCCCCTAACATTTTAAATGATTGATTCAGGATGCCGATAAGGTGTGGCCTATCCAGGGGTTTGTTTGAGGTGAGGCCTACACAGGGTTGCAGATGAAATTTAGACTTGTTGAAGAGTACAGAGGAGATAATACATGTCCATGCCTACCAATGAAGTGAGTCATGTCCACTGCACTCTTTAACAAAGGCCAGACCTCCTCTGTCTCCCTGGACAGGCCTAAACCTGATCTGCACAATGTGATTCGTAATGTTAGGAAACACAGGTGATGTAATTGAAAAAAGTGCAATTTCTTTTGCTCATTTCACAATCACATCACTTGTGTTTCCTTTGCTTAGGTATCTCATTGTGCAGATGTAGTCCAGCATATGAAAGAGTACGCAGAAGTGTAGCACTGCATGCAACAACTTTGACACTTACTGAAGCCTCAGCTTCTGCATGCCCCCTACACAGTCCTAATTATATACATTTTAAACTGACAGTATCTTGTTGGAGATGAAGTGAGGCCTATCTTGCAACATGGTGCATCTTTTACACTGCTGCTGCGTCACAAAAGTGACGGAACAGCGGCGCAAAAGAGGCGCACGGCCATCCTAAATATGCCCTTAACATTTTAAATGATTGTTTCTAGATGCTGATAAGGTGTGGCCTATCCACAGATTTGTTTCAGGTGAGTCCTACTCAGGGTTGCAGATGAAATTTAGGCTTGTTGAAGAGTACAGAGAAGATAATACATGTGCAGACCTACCAACGAAGTGACTCATGTCCACTGCACTCTTGAACAAATGTCAGACCTCCTCTGTCTCCTGGAACAGGCCTAAACCTCATCTACACAATGTGATGCGTAATGTTAGGAAACACATGTAATGTAATTGAAAAACGTGTAATTTTTTTTGCTCATTCCACAATCACATCACCTGTGTTTCCTTTGCTTAGGTATCTCATTGTGCAGATGTAGTCTATCATATGAAAGACTACGCAGAATGTGAGCACTGTATGCAACAACTTTGACACTTACAGAAGCCTCAGCTTCTCCATGCCTCCTACACAGTTCTAAATGTATATCATAAATACAAAAAGTACAGAATTAATTATACATGTTAAATGGTTTATTTTTGCTGTTCTCAGAATTTATCAAATTTCACTAAAAACAGTGACTTGAAGGTATTCATCATATAACAGCGGGGAAAAAAAACACAATCAAAATGATTGTGTTTAAAAAACCCATATAACATAACCAATCAGAAATCAGAACTCCTGAAAAGTAACTTACTTTCCATGACGTCGAAGGATATCCTATGAACAGCTTACACTCTGTGGTGCTGTTATTATTTTCAGCCCGCCACTTTCTGAAAGAAAAGCTCCATCGTTTTGACAAATATGTTACATACAATAAATGACTTCTCGCTCTCTACCGCACTTTTCCACAAGGCCAAATCGTGTAAGAGCCATTTATAACTCTTGGAATTCTTCTAAGCAAATCCCGTCATTTTGTATTTTCGCAACTTTCAGAAAGAAAACGTTCAAGATCACTTTCACAATCCTGTACTAGTAATATCTCACCCTTCTTGCTCACTCATGTTCCACATTTCCTATGATACTGCTTACTATGAAGCAGACTTACACTACCTCTATGACTACTACAATTATTTAATTCTCTACATCACTTTTAATCACAAAGCAATTTAAAACAGTAGATAAAATTATATCAACCCCTAGAATCATTTTAGGCCAGTTACCTACCCTAAATTCTCTTTTCTGAAAACAGAAAGTAAGAATATTTTTAAGTAAAAAGGCAACATTGTATCGTAGTCAAATGGGAATCATTTCCGAAACAGCAGCTTTTTTTACATTTTCAATAAGCTGTGTAATAAGCGGATCTTGTCAAAGGACCATCATGTCATATAATAGCTGCAGTTACAAATGTTCTTCCTAAAATCAACGACTGTGTAGCCACAACATTTGTAATTAAAGTTGAATACTTACTTTCATCAGGTTTATATAGTTGGAATTTTAAAATGACATTATAACCAAAAGTTTGGACAAATAATCTAGACAGCATTGCAGACTTACATTACCTCTACTCCATGTTTTGATTGGCTGCTTGAATTAGCTTATAAAAAGAAACAGTTTTTCTGAACTCATTCAAAGTGCAGTTATTTTTCCATGACGTTAAGTGTTATGGTAAGAACACCGTTTGCTTTGGGAAATACTCTGTTGTCCTTTAACTAATCCGTGCCCACCACTTTCTGTAAGAAAACCTTCTTTTTTTCCAGGAACTATTTAAAACTCAAAAATAACTTTTGACTCTGTACTACACTTATCCTCAAGGCCAAATAGTGTAGGAGCCATTAGAACCTCTTGAAATTCCTCAGAGCAAATCCCGAGATTCCTTCCCTAAAACTTTGGTTTTAAAAACACCAGGTAAGAATTTTTAAGGTCAAAAGGCAATTTTTTGAAAGTTAAAACAGAATCATTGCAGAATGACCAGCCGTTTCTAGACTTTAAATAAGCTGTGTAATGTCCTGATGTTGTTGAAGGACCGTCATGATATATAATTGCTGCAGTTACAAAAGTCCTTCCTGATATTGACAACTGCGAAGCCACAAAATTTTTAATTAAAGTTGTCAATTTTGTTCCATCAGGCCTACATCGTTGGAACATTAAAATGACATACTGGCCATATGTTCGTATAAATATTGTTGACAACATTTCAGACTTACATTGGCTACACTCCATGTTGTGATCAGCTGCTTTTACTAGCTTATTAAAGGACACTGATTTACTGTCTGGCAAAGTTAAATATATACATTTTTCTGAGTCTACACTAGTAGTACTTGATACCCTACAGTTCTCGCAGTCATGCTGCCATTGATAAGAAAGCCCAAACAGGTGATCTACATCTACACCTTCATCATGCAATACATCAAGCATATACATTAAAAACTCCTGACAATCTTGCTGAATATTTTGAGAGAATTGTGTTTGACCTGAACATCTGTCAAACAGATTTCGAATTTCAGACACACTTTCTATTTTTGTTCTATCAGTGCTACATTTCTGTAACAGAGAATTCAACAAACTGCAAAATCTTTGATCCGAATTGACCATAATCTCTTCTTTTACATTTTCTAGAGAAAACAAAACATTAACCACTACATTAGCATAGCAGTTGACACCAGAACTGTTTTCAAATTGAAAACCAACAACATCTTCAACAAAATCCTTTTTCTTTCTGCTTATAATTTCTGGTTCATCGACTTTTCGTCTTTTTGCTACAACCTCCCTACTATTGGTCACATTTCTTCGTTTCCGGCCTACCACACGTTTCTCAAACAAAGGATATTGAGGCAAATGTGGCACATACTCTCTTCTTAACCTATTGTATTCCTTAACACAATCTAGATCCGCACAAATGTTTGTGACATCACACTCAATCAAGTACAATCCCGATAAAGTTCTAACTCATGACAATGCCACATATGCCATACCCTCCTTGAACACAGAACTGCCAATATTCACCAATGCACTGTCTACACTTAAACCTTGCGATTTATGGATTGTCACCGCATATGCCAAGCAAACAGGAAACTGCTTACGGCGAACATATAAGTCTTTTACAAGCAAAAACCTAGCAGAGCAACGACCAATTAGCTGTACTTTCTCAATGCCATCAAATTTAATTTTTAAAAATTCAATTCCATCTCTATTTCTGTATTTCACAAAATCAACAACATTACCCATTGATCCATTTACCAGACCTCTTTCAACATGTAAATTCCTTCTTAAAATTATACGGCAATTTAAGCACACATTCAGAGTCTTTTCAAAACCTGCAGTTTTAGATATAGTCTTCTCTAATGAATCCAATTTTGATTTCAAATTCTCAGACAAAATAATTGTTGATCCCATATGCTCTACTCTGTCAATAGCTTCCAGTTTCACAATCTCTTGGTTTTCTAAATACAACATTTTGTTGTTGAAGATCGCACGTTCTGCAAGAGTTGGCATCAAACATATTCCAGATTTCTTCACAGTAATTTTCTGAAAAATATTCTCAGGCACAACGTCTTGTTCTGGATACAAATTTGACAGTAATCGTGCATGTAAAGCTTCTTTCCCATGCTCGGTCACTTTTCCGATTCTAACATCTTGTAGAATATTCTTATAATCTTCATCCTTCGCCTGACGCATATTTTCACGCAGTTCAGCATAATTGAAGTTTAACCATATATTAACGTTGCCTATGCTCCCTAGGCACTTCCTGGTATCTTCATGCGTGAGCATTTTGAACACAGGTTGTCCTTTCACTGGTGTCAGCTGCAGAAGATCACCGAAAACAATGATGTGTTTGCCACCAAATAACACATCATACTCTGTTTTGAGAACTTCTTGCATTCTCTAATGCACAAAGGCAAGCATGACATTGGAAACCATGCTTACTTCGTCAATGATAAGAAGTTTCATTTTCTTCAAGACTCTTGAAACTTCACAACAAGCATCTCCAGATAACTTGTGGTATTGTAATTTGTAATCATGCTCCACTGGCAGCATCAGTAGACGATGCAAAGTAATACCTTTAATGTTATGTGCTGCCAGTCCAGTTGGAGCGGTGACAACACAAGACAGCGATGACTCAGTCCTTTTCTGCAAATAACATGAAATTGCTTTAATGAGGAAACTTTTTCCAGTTCCCGCTTCTCCACTCACGTACAGTCGGACAGGCTTCAACGACGTACATGAGCACTCTTTCTTCTCATGACTTAATCCATGATCAATTTGGTTGGTAACTTCGTCATATATTTTCCTCTGCTCAACGTTGAGTTGTCTTTCCAAGTCTTCTAAGTTAACCGCATCCTCCTGAGCATGTGCCTTGGCTCTTTCCACTTCAATCATGGCAGTGGCAGCTACATTTTCGATAACTGGTCCTCCTAGTGGATCCTGACTCAATGAAACAGAACTCTGACTGTCCTGAGAACTGTCTCTAGCAATCTCGGCTGCAATCGTTGCTTCCTGCTCGATTTCCGCATTCAACATTTCTAGATATTTGGGAAAAACAGGACATTCTATGGTCTCCTTGGCGGCATTGAAAGAGTCTTCGTAACAGAGGAAATCTCCAAGCAGTTCCTCTTCTGCACGCCAAGGCTTGAAAAGTTGCAAAAGTGCTAAATAGAAAAACTCTTTTTTTTCAGGAGATTCGCCACTCAATTTTCGATGGTTTACCAAGTGTCATTTTCTTTGCTTGACCAGACATCCCTCACTTCCAATTACAGCATACACTCCTTTATCAATATCTTCTTTGATGTTCCTCTTGAATATGTAATTTTGTAGAACCTCATACAGACAAACATTCTCGAGGTGACTGCTTCTATTTGGATAATATGTATCCAACATGTTTGTCTTCAAAATATCGGTACTGTTTGGCTCCTTTTCCGCCAAATACTCAATTTCCCGCACAGGTTTCAGAACTCGATTACGCGTTCCAGCAAGACCAAGACTCGCCCAAATGATACTCCTGGATTTGGCATAGAGACTTGCTGAAGATAACCGGTCAGAACATTCGTAAGCTCCGATTTCTCGATGCGACAACATCTTCAGACTGAAACTGTACAACTTCTTACTGAGGCTCTTTTCATGGGAAATGTCCTCCCACATATCCTTCAATTCTGTCTTTTCCTTTTTGGTGATGTAAGATGTCACATACCGAGCCACAGCCATACAATTATCAGCCACAAACTGTATATCCATGTTAGCATTCCACATGGACAAAATCACTGGGTTGTAGTCGTTGATGTACTTGGACTCTTCGTTCCTTTTCAAATTGTATGTGTTTTTAGGTGATTTCTTCATCACATTATGTCGCAGCGAAGACATCAAACTGTTCACTCTTCCTTTAGAAATTACCGGTCGTGGAAAGCCGAAACGACATTTTGTGTAGAACTTGTCCTTGTTTCTGAATTTACGACGACAGTACTTTCCGCAACGATGGCTTTGGAAGCGTAAAACTTGTTCTCTTAGACTTTTGTCTTCCTTTGCCTTTGGAACAGAACATGTAGAATACTGTTCTATGAAACTCATCACTAAGTCATCCGGATCTGTTCCAAATTTGGGTGCATCTTTGATCCACAGCAGCATATGTATATGAGGAGCACCTCTTGCTTGGTACTCCTTTCTCCAGAAGAAATCCAACACCTCTCCAAGAGGTGGATTTTTCTTGTTCATGATGAAAGACATCATAGCTTCAAATCTATGATTGAAGTACCTGCATACATTCACTGGATCCAAAGAGCACAGTTCTCCGGGGTGTCTTGAATTCGATATTTTCAATGTTTCCATTTGCCTCTCGTAGAAATTCAAGTAAGTCTTCCCAGCCATACTCGGCACAGCTGAGAGTGAGGAACCATGTGGGAGTTCCTAAGTTCCTCAGCATACATTTTAAATCACCATGACGACGGTACCAGTACTCATTAGTACCACGCTGACACGCCATGAGATTAATCAGGTGAGAATCCAAAATACTGTCTTGCACATTGACTTTATCCATAAAGTCACTTGACGAGATGTTTTGCATCTGTACACCACTTTTCAAGATGTGGTTCACTGCATATGACAGTCCAGACAGATCGCTTTCAAACAGGAGATGAAACAAATAGGGAATGCATTGACGAAACCTAGGATCTTATGCATAAAATCGTAAAGTCCGGTATTCAGAAGCAGGAATTTGATCAGGTCGCTCATCATATCTTCCTCCTTGACCTGTTGGAAATAGCTGTGGGAAACACCGAGCTTCCAAACTTTCCTCCCAAACACTAATGGGACTCCCTTTGGCTTGTTTCATTTGAAACAACTCAATAGCATTCCCCATGACTTCCTTGGAATGCAAAGGATGAACACTATAATGTTCATATATTTCTTCATTTTTAGAGGGTTCTACTTTCTCAATTTGACCACCACACAAATCGCTATCCTCTTCTTCACTTACTTCCTCTTCTGCAACACATACATTCTTGTAGTACTTATTGTTTTTCTTCAAATACAATGTTGCCTTTTTGACTTTCCTAACATCCACTAAATCTTGCCATATTTTCTTACTCTTTGTCGGAACCCCATTAACTAAGATAACCAGAGGTTCCTCTTCCACTTTTTCTACTCCAATTGTATTAATGTTTTTCTTCAAATCTAGATGCAAATAAACAACTCTTCCCTTTAATCCTCTCTGTAAATCTGATGGAGGCAACTTCCCTGTCTTTGGCTCCATTCTTACAATAGCCTGAAAGGGATGGATACTTTGAATCAAAATAGATTCATAAGTATTTAAATCCTTCAATTCAGAAGGAATCTCAACCAATTCCAGATTATTATGAACCGCTCTAGCAGGCATCCGGTTTTGATTTAATTTGTTACAACAATAAGTACACACATGTTGGTCCAATCCCAAATCAAAACAATTTTCTACCATCAAGTATGTAGCAAAATCCTTCCATTCACTATTATTTTCCCTTTCACTTTTCGCATATAAATCCACTAACTTAGTCTGATTCTTATAATAAGTGTGTCGGCAACACACACAAGTGAAATTAGGCTTTTCACTTGATTTCACCTGAAACGTGGCAATTTCCTTCTGAAAATTATCTGTACTGGAAACCTGTACACTCTCTTCCACATTACCCTCTTCTTCTGGGTCAGTTTCAACATTCTCCTCTTTACTTGCAAAGTAACAAAACTCAATTTCTTCACAAATATTCTTCACATCTATTTCAGAACCATACAAAAGAGCAGTGCATAATTGTTTAAGCATAATTGCTGGACTCTTAGCATAATACAACATTCTAACTAATTTCCTCACTTTATTATGATGCACTGCTAGCATCCTGAGATGATGAAAAACACTCTGGCATACTCTCCTGGAAAGACAAGCCAGTGAATGACCATGCAAACCTGTCACTTCTCTCACTCTGCAAGGATCTAATTCTTGCAACAACTTCATTTTCTGCTTTAAACTTTTTTTATTAAATGTCCGTACAAAATCACAAAGCAAATTGATGGAATCCTGTCGCACACTGCAAATACTACTACACTTCCAGATATACACTGGTCCCTTAGGACGTCTTCCTAAAACCTCATTACCTAACACCTCTTCTGCCTCTGTTGTCACAAGTTTTTCTTTTTCAACTGGACAACCATCTTTCACCTCATAAGCTCGACCACTGGTGTCAACTGCATGCACCAAATCATTATCCTGGAAATGACTCTCCTCATTAAAAAATGCCTCACAACTTGAACTATGCATCCATTCTCCTGAAAAAACTTCACAAAAATTACTACGATTAACTGTTCTCTTCCATCTACTATTTCTTTTGAAATCATAAATTGCCTTGTTTAGCTTCCTAATTCTATTGATTATCAAAATAAATAACTTTCGCTTAATTTCAAATGCCTGATCAATAATTTTCTCCACTTTTTTTTTTCTCTTATAAAAAACCACTTTCTGTTGACCTTTCTTAATATTTTTTAACAAATTGCCAATTATCCTGTTGCGGAACATTCGTCTACGAATGTCCCTAAACTGATTTTTCCTTCTACTACCATGCACAGAGTTATCTCCTGCTCTAGCAGTAACATTTTTGATTGGCCTTTCTTTCCGTTTAAATTCGTTCTCCTTTTCTGGACTAAAACATTTTCTGTAGTATTACTTTTTTTCTACAAATATTTCTTATGAATGATTTCGTTGTCTTACCCGGAGCTTTCTTGGTGACTTGACGAGTTTTTATTGTAGAGGACTGCTGCAAAAATTTTGTAAGCTGCTGTCTTTGACGTTTTTTAGCCTTTCGGTTTCGTTGTTTAGACGGCATTACGTACTTTTGAATTGATCTGCAGTTGAATCTGTGGTAAAATATAATTAAAAATTTTATTAACCACTATTAGCAAACAGTAAATCAATAACAGTCGTCAAAAATTTAACACACTACTTGTCATTTTTTCATATATAATAATTTTTAGTGCATTGGCAAATTTAGTAGTCACAAATAGTAGCAAAGAAATGGAATACTTCTACATTTCACCTGTGCTGTTTTATATGTGAATCTGAACTAATTTTATTAGCATATTTGACTATTTTATTAAAGACACTACACACAACCTGTTTTTGAAGTTGTGTTTAATTTTAAATGATACGGTTTACATGTTTACTTTTCATTTCCAGTAACTTTTAAAAAAAAATGTTTATAGTTCCATAGGCTCAAGCAGGTCAGCTTCCCACCACCCTATGTCATACAATTCTGACAAATCGGCATCCTCATCATGTTCTTCATTATCCTCAGGATTTAAATCATCCAAGGGATCTACTTCCACTGATGTTTCAATCACAATTTCAATGATAATATCGAGATCAACAGATTGCTCATTATCACTCATGCTTGATGTTGTCGTTATCTTTAAAGAAAGAGAACAACAATGAGATGTTGCAGAGTAAGAGACAAATCTCAGAGACTATAATTGTACAATTTTTTAACAAGAGTAACATTTTGCAGATATTATTTAACCATGTCCAGCGATGCTGCGGAGGTGAGGCCTATGTCCAATTTTTCAGTGAACAGGACTCATTTCTTCTTAACCTTGGATAAGCCTCACCAACTCTGTGTCCCCTGCTCATACTTAAATGTAAAGGGGCAGATTTATGTTAACAGGCGCATCCCCAAGGATGCACCAGTTAACGTGCGTTGTTGTTCTGCCACCCATGATGTGCCGCATTTACAATGTGGAGCACCATTGAGCAAAAACAGCACAGATGCGTCACGCATCTGTGTCGCAAAAGCATCACATTGCAGGAATCACGTCGTAAGAGCGACATGTCTACTGCAATGCACAGGGGCAAGCCACACATTGCATGGTGCATCACTCCTTATGCCTGTTTCAAACAGGCGTAAGGATTTGATTCAGCAATGCCATAAAGCTGACTCAGTAAAATCTTCTAAATTTCACTGTGTTAGTTTTACAGGGCTTTCATGCAAATGAATGCCCACCCTGCAACAAAACGCCTATATGCAACCTGACGCAGGTTTCATGTGGCACAGCACTTTACACCATGACACATCTGCCTAGATGCATCAAGTTGTAAATATGTCGCAACATAGCACATCTTTTGCACCGCCGCTGCGTCACAAAAGTGACGCACAGCGGCGCAAAAGAGGCACACGGCTATCATAAATCTGTCCCTAACATTTTAAATGATTGATTCTTGATGACGATAAGGTGTGGCCTATCCAGAGGTTTGCTTGAGGTGAGGCCTACTCAGGGTTGCAGATGAAATTTAGGCTTCTTGAAGAGTACAGAGGAGATAACGATTTCATGTGTCTTAGGGCATTTTAAGTCACTTCCCGATGAATGTAGGTATATAATTGCTTTACATGATGTGTTTAAAAACGTTTTTTGAAATCAATTAGATTTCTGGATATGTACTGCTAGAGTTTCATAGGTTGCTTGGGGCATATTTATACGGCCTTTGAGTCTCTCTGATGTTATTTTTCCCATTTTAATTTAAGACCTTTCCCCGTGGTGCAAGGTCCTTGTAAATACGCCCCCATCTGTGCTTGGCAAATTTAGATTTTGATTCTTTGAGTTACATAGCCATGTTAAAAGTGACCCAAAAATGGTGCAAGGGTCTTAAAAAAACGTTTCATGTGTCTTAGGGCATTTTAAGTCATTTCCCCTTGAATGTAGGTATATAATTGATTTACATGATGTGTTTAAAAACGTTTTTTGAAATCAATTAGGTTTCTTGATATGTAGTGCTAGAGTTTCATAGGTTCCTTGGGGTATATCTAAAAGGCATTTGAGTCCCTTTGATGTTATTTTTCCCATTTTAATTAAAGACATTTCCCCGTGGTGGAAGGTCCTTGTAAATACACCCCCATGTGTGCTTGGCAAATTTAGATTTTGATTCTTTGAGTTACATGGCCATGTTTCATACAGTGCTCACCTTCTGCGTAGTCTTTGATATGCTAGACTCCATCTGCACAATGAGATATCTAAGCAAAGGAAACACAGGTGATGTGATTGTGAAATGAGCAAAAGAAATTCCCCATTTTTCAATTACATCACCTGTGTTTCCTAACTTTACGAATCACATTGTGCAGATGAGGTTTAGGCCTGTTCACGGACACAGAAGAGATCTGACCTTTGTTCAAGAGTGCAGTGGACATGACTCACTTCATTGGTAGGCCTGCACATGTATTATCTCCTCTGTAGTCTTCAACAAGCCTAAATTTCATCTGCAACCCTGAGTAGGCCTCACCTCAAACAAACCTCTGGATAGGCCATACCTTATTGTCATCCTGAATCAATCATTTAAAATGTTAGGGACAAATTTATAATAGCCGTGTGCCTCTTTTGCGCCGCTGTGCGTCAACATTTAGGACTGTATGTTGCGACATATTTACAACATGATGCATATAGGCAGATGTGTCATGCTGTAAAATCCTGTTGATACTTTTAGGCACCATATGCATAAAGGTGTAAATTTGGTAACTGATGTAACACTGCAACCCCTTGCGCCGTTATTCAATGCCTCCATGAATGGTATAAGAATACTATTTGATTCATAGTGAACCCAGGAGAAGGTACTCTGTTTTTTATATTGTAAAATCCTGTGCCACATGAAACCAATGCAGCAGTGATGCAAAAGATACACCATGTTGCAAGACAGGCCTCACTTCATCTCCAACAAGATATCGTCCGTTTAAACTGTAAACATTTAGGACTGTGTAGGGGGCATGTAGAAGCTGAATCTTCAGTAAATGTCAAAATTGTTGTATACAGTGCTGAACTTCTGTGTACTCTTTGATATGCTAGACTCCATCTGCACAATGAGAACTCCATGCCCCCTACACAGTCCTAAATGTTTACAGTTTAAACGGACGGTATCTTGTTGGAGATGAAGTGAGGCCTGTCTTGCAACATGGTGCATCTTTTGCATCACTGCTGCATTGCTTTCATATGGCACAGGATTTTACAGCACGACACATCTGCCTAGATGCATCAAGTCGTAAATATGTCGCAACATAACGCATCTTTTGCGGCGCCGCTGGGTCACAAAAGTGACGCACAGCGGCGCAAAAGAGGCACACGGCTATTATAAGTCTGTCCCTAACATTTTAAATGATTGATTCAGGATGACAATAAGGTGTGGCCTATCCAGAGGTTTGTTTGAGGTGAGGCCTACTCATGGTTGCAGATGAAATTTAGGCTTGTTGAAGACTACAGAGGAGATAATACATGTGCAGGCCTACCAATGAAGTGAGTCATGTCCACTGCACTCTTGAACAAAGGTCAAATCTCTTCTGTGTCTGTGAACAGGCATAAACCTCATCTGCACAATGTGATTCGTAAAGTTAGGAAACACAGGTGATGTAATTGAAAAATGTGGAATTTCTTTTGCTCATTTCACAATCACATCACCTGTGTTTCCTTTGCTTAGATATCTCATTGTGCAGATGGAGTCTAGCATATCAAAGACTACGCAGAAGGTGAGCACTGTATGGAACATGGCTATGTAACTCAAAGAATCAAAATCTAAATTTGCCAAGCACACATGGGGGTGTATTTACAAGGACCTTCCACCACGGGGAAATGTCTTTAATTAAAATGGGAAAAATAACATCAAAGGGACTCAAATGCCTTTTAATATACCCCAAGCAACCTATGAAACTCTAGCACTACATATCAAGAAACCTAATTGATTTCAAAAAACGTTTTTAAACACATCATGTAAATCAATTATATACCTACATTCAAGGGGAAATGACTTAAAATGCCCTAAGACACATGAAAGCGTTTTTTTAAGGCCCTTGCACCATTTTTGGGTCACTTTTAACATGGCTATGTAACATGGCTATGTAACTCAAAGAAACAAAATCTAAATTTGCCAAGCACAGATGGGGGCGTATTTACAAGGACCTTGCACCACGGGGAAAGGTCTTAAATTAAAATGGGAAAAATAACATCAGAGAGACTCAAAGGCCTTATAAATATGCCCCAAGCAACCTATGAAACTCTAGCAGTACATATCCAGAAATCTAATTGATTTCAAAAAACGTTTTTAAACACATCATGTAAAGCAATTATATACCTACATTCATCAGGAAGTGACTTAAAATGCCCTAAGACACATGAAATCGTTTTTTTAAGGCCCTTGCATCATTCATTTTTGCGTTACTTTTAACATGGCTATGTAACTCAAAAAATCAAAATCTAAATTTGCCAAGCACACATGGGGGCGTATTTACAAGGACCTTGCACCACAAGGAAATGTCTTAAAATAAAATGGGAAAAATTACATCAAAGGTACTCAAAAGCCTTTTAAATATACCCCAAGCAACCTATGAAACTCTAGCACTACATATCAAGAAAACTAATTGATTTCAAAAAACGCTTTTAAACACATCATGTAAATCAATTATATACATACATTCAAGGGGAAATGACTTAAAATGCCCTAAGACACATGAAAGCGTTTTTTTAAGGCCCTTGCACCATTTTTGGGTCATTTTTAACATGGCTATGTAACTCAAATAATCAAAATCTAAATGTGCCAAGCACAGATGGGGGCGTATTTACAAGGACCTTGCACCACAGGGAAAGGTCTTAAATTAAAATGGGAAAAATAACATCAGAGAGACTCAAAGGCCTTATAAATATGCCCCAAGCAACCTATGAAACTCTAGCAGTACATATCCAGAAATCTAATTGATTTCAAAAAACGTTTTTAAACACATCATATAAATCAATTATATACCTACATTCAAGGGGAAATGACTTAAAATGCCCTAAGACACATGAAAGCGTTTTTTTAAGGCCCTTGCACCATTTTTGGGTCACTTTTAACATGGCTATGTAACTCAAAGAATCAAAATCTAAATTTGCCAAGCACACATGGGGGCGTATTTACAAGGACCTTACACCACAAGGAAATGTCTTAAAATAAAATGGGAAAAATTACATCAAAGGTACTCAAAAGCCTTTTAAATATACCCCAAGCAACCTATGAAACTCTAGCACTACATATCAAGAAAACTAATTGATTTCAAAAAACGCTTTTAAACACATCATGTAAATCAATTATATACATACATTCAAGGGGAAATGACTTAAAATGCCCTAAGACACATGAAAGCGTTTTTTTAAGGCCCTTGCACCATTTTTGGGTCATTTTTAACATGGCTATGTAACTCAAATAATCAAAATCTAAATGTGCCAAGCACAGATGGGGGCGTATTTACAAGGACCTTGCACCACAGGGAAAGGTCTTAAATTAAAATGGGAAAAATAACATCAGAGAGACTCAAAGGCCTTATAAATATGCCCCAAGCAACCTATGAAACTCTAGCAGTACATATCCAGAAATCTAATTGATTTCAAAAAACGTTTTTAAACACATCATATAAATCAATTATATACCTACATTCAAGGGGAAATGACTTAAAATGCCCTAAGACACATGAAAGCGTTTTTTTAAGGCCCTTGCACCATTTTTGGGTCACTTTTAACATGGCTATGTAACTCAAAGAATCAAAATCTAAATTTGCCAAGCACACATGGGGGCGTATTTACAAGGACCTTACACCACAAGGAAATGTCTTAAAATAAAATGGGAAAAATTACATCAAAGGAACTCAAAAGCCTTGTAAATATGCCCCAAGCAACCTATGAAACTCTAGCAGTACATATCAAGAAACCTAATTGATTTCAAAAAACGTTTTTAAACACATCTTGTAAAGCAATTATATTCCTACATTCATGGGGAAGTGAGTTAAACTGCCCTAAGACACATGAAAGCATTTTTGTAAGACCCTTGCACTATTTTTGCGTCACTTTTAACATGGCTATGTATCTCAAAGAAACAAAATCTATTTGTAAAACACTTGACACAAAGCAACATTTTAAATACACAACTTTCTTCATAATTTTCTCCCTAAAGCATACTATTCTCTATCTAAATTAAATGAATCTTTTCTCACCTTAGAAAATACTTTATGAGTTTCAAAACAGTCTCAGACACACACCAATTTGTCTTTAGCAGAGCAAAAGGTATGCACTCCAGTGTCTGCAAGCAACAATGCCACAGAAATGCTGTAATTCATCACACATATCTCTCATGTCACCCAATCAAAACTCTTCCCTCACTTTTTTCAAATCAACACCCTTCCCCCCTCTGCCCTTTCTGCCTTTTTTTCCATAGCAACCACCTCCTGAAAGACCTCTGATGTTTGCAAGTTCACACAACAATGTTTCAATTGAACACTGAACTCTCAGTACACCTGCATATCCAGTGCAATCTTTCATAAAATGATTTTTTCTTGACCATTCAAATTACATCTTTCAAAGAACTCATCCATGCACCCTAACTTTCTGTTTTCAGCAATCAAAATCCACCAATCACTGCTACTGCTTCATTAACACAGAAACTCCACTTTTTTTTCATTTTAAACTCTTATTTTTTCAACTGCCATTTCATTGCCACACTTCATCTGACTGCAGCAGAACCTCCTCTCACCATGTTTTCTGTCTGGATTGTTGGACATAGTTACATCTACTGGGCTCAAAGGTATGCTGATAACAGAAATTTACCTAACCTCAATTTACAAAATGTGGAAATTAAGTGGATTGGCCACAGAGGATTAAAATGTCACCAATTGATACCATTGGTGAAAACCTTTTTGCATTTGCCAAAACCTGACCTGTTAATTGTGCACTGTGGAGGAAATGACTTGGGCACTTTGACTGGGGTAGGTCTGGAAATGCTTTTAAAAGGCACCTTTGACCAATTGATGGCACTTTTTCCTCAAACTGCCTTGGTATATTCAAATATATGCCAAAGACAGAAATGGAGGTGGTCGAACCAATTTTGTCCACAAATTGAGAAATCGAGGAAGCATGTAAATAAGTCTGTTTCAGCTTACATGAGAGACCATGAATATATATATATTTTTTTTAACGTTAATTTCTCAAAATCCACTGGAGCACATATATTCAGACCTAGCAAAGGCACATCGGACTAACAGTCCCTACAATTTTGCCAAGTTTCGTGCAAATCCATTCAGCCATTCGGGCTAAAAGTGAGGCCAACCGCCCTATGGAAATTAACATGGGAAAAACGTGTTTTGGGACCCCCTTTTTTCTCGGCCCCCCCTTGACGAACCCCCCCCCCCCCCCCCCCAAAGTTTCAGGGGCTGCTCAGAAACAAAATGTTCCACTTTCCTGAAAATTTCAGCCAATTCCGTCCACAAACGCCAAAGTTATTAGACATAGAATTTTCAAAAATCCCATAGAGAAAAAATCCTAACTATATATACCTACTTGTTTCCAAGGTTGCCCTGTGCTTAGAGGACGCCACTCCACAAAGATAAGTACCACCAAACTTTTATTATTTCACAAACAGCATTCCAGCCAAAGTCTTGTCAAAAGAATCCCGGCGCGTTTCGAGGCAGCCTGCCTCTTCAGCATGGGGAGAAGCAGTCAGAGAGCGGCTGCGCATTACAATCCTTCTAAAGTTCCTGCTCTGCATGCCGCTCACAGGTGAGTATACTTAACAGCATGCTGGGAGTTGTAGTGCTTAGAAACCTCCAGTGGGCAATTTCCATGACTCCAGTGGCTACCGAGCACTGACCTAATTATTGCTTATTTCAATATTGCTTAAAACCCACCAGTGGGCCTCTGTTTGGAAGGCTGACTGTCAATAACGAGATAATCTTTGTGCCGCACTTCACGCCAGCGTAATTCCGGCGGGCAGCCCCGCCATTCCTTCACGCGGGCGGTGCATCCTCCCACGGCCGGACTGCCTTGTTGAAATTATGTTTCCAAGGTTGCCCTGTGCTTATAGGACGCCACTCCACATAGATAAGTTCCACTGAACCTATATTGTTTCACCAACAGCATTCCAGCCAAAGTCTTGTCAAAAGAATCCCGATGGCAAGGTAAGTTGCATTTTGCGTTATGCCATCTTTGGTAGTGCTGATTTGTTTTCAATTGTCTAACTGTGGACTTTTTTTTTTTGGGTAGCTCCGGTGTTATGATGTGCCCCAATGAGAAGCTTGCACAGGATGGCGGTGTTGTCTGTAGCGCTGCGTTACACACTTGTTAGCTGTCCCTTTTGCCTGTCTTTATAACGGCCCCCCCGCGCCTAGAGACCCTTACGGGTGATTGTGCGCTTTACAAATGTGGACTTTACATACTATGTGTCCACCAGTTTGTGTCTTTCAAAATTCAATTCAGAAAGCAAGGCGGCCTGTACTTTTGACACATGCTGCGTGTTTTTTACAACTACTTTACAAGGCAGGGAAGCACCTTCTTATCAATGGCGTCATCGGTTTGCCTCTTGCTTTGTTCATGCACGCACAAGTGGAAGATTCAGTCTGATGACTTATTGCTACCTTCACACAGTCACAAGTAGAGTTATTCTTATCAACGGCTCCATCCATTCACAACTCATTCAATATGCGCTTTCATGCCACAGCTAGGCACACCCTTTCACCATTACTACGCATATTCTTACAGCCCACTTCTATTTCCTAACACTAATTTGGCTTTTGTTTCACTTACATTTAAAAATAAAAAAGCTAAATATCACTTATAGTTCTTGTACCTTTCTTTATGAAACACAATGTCTATACTTATGAAATTAAAAATATAGTTACTGTTTAAAGTGTATCGTATCGCTTTCGCACTAAAAGGAAACAAAACATTCTTTTTGGGGATTAGCCAATAGGTGTCGCCTTTGGGGCCTCATAAGTGTTTAACCATGCAACAGTTAATGTTGTTGCACCAAGGATATTGGTCTCCATAACTAAATACTTAAAAGGTCCCAAAAGCGAGACCTATTGGCTATGCCAATGCTTGTTTCAAAGGGAGTGCACTTTGTGTGCCACTCCTGCCCTCAGAGCCACATTGTGGTTCTTGGAGCCATTACCAGGGAGGTCCTCAGTGAGCACACGCGATTGCTGTGTTCAATTAAGAGAACATCAATGATGGTCTTTTTATTCTGTATACAGCACTGTACAGCAGTAAAGAAAAGATAACAGTACCTTTATTGGCTCTACTGTGCTACCAGCGGGCTGCTGCCATCCAGGGCGAGATGAGTTAAGAGTTTGTTTATTGTTTTTTTCTTCAGATTCAGCTCAGAGGGGCCTGGCCTGAATTTCATCAAATGGTAATACCAGGTAAACACTACTGTGGATGGCCTGCCTTTGTCTGCAGGAACTGAAAATGTCTAATAAGTTTTACTGCCCCCCCCCTCCTCCAACTTCCCATCCTCCCAGCCACCCTCCCACCCCCGCTTTCCCAAACCGACCCTGCCCCGCAGTTTGTAGCCCAAACTACTGAACTTTCAAACATTAAAAGAAATTGGCGAGCTTCAAATCTCCTGAAAACCCAAGCAATTTGGGATTCTGCTGAACAATTTGTGACTGCAGTTAATTATGGTATTTTACTGTAACTACGTTGCCCGCACTATGTGAAAAATGTCAGAAGTTGTTGTGGAACCTGGCCCATTAAACTAGGGACATTCATACACGAAGGGCCTGTTTCAACATTTAGAATTGTGTCCTGCAGGGAAAGAATATAAACAAGGCGCGTCCAGCATCTGGTGAAAGTCTCCTGGTATTACCCGTGTCAGCTGCCTCCTCAGTAATATAGAGGGCAGCTTTGCTTTCAAATCTATAAATAAATACGTTTCATCACGGAGCTCGGGGTCTTGAAAAGGCCTGGATATGTTTTTACTTAACATGAGCGAATGCCCGTGCATCAGTATCGCACACACGGGCACAGCCTGCTGGGTAATAATTAACTGCAACCAGAGTTAACTGCAGGCACGGGCCTGCTAACGGGCAATAAATAATTCACACCTACTGTCAGCGTACAGGGACTAGAAGAGTCAATGAGTGAGCTGTATAAGTCCTCTAATTGTGATTATTGTTGTAATGACAATGATCTTTAATACAGGCTCATGTAGGGAGCGTTGTTGTAAGTTAGGGTGCGAGCGTGCAAGAAGAGTTGAGTGTCCCCAGAGCCACGTCACCAGTGCAGTTTGTTCACGATCATGGGATACCATGGGGACTCCGTGTCAGAAACACTTGGCAGTGCTAAGAAGGGGATTCCCCACACAATTAAAGGGTTCCTTGGAGCAGCCCTCGAAGGGACACATGATTTTCGGTGGCACAAGATAGTCTTTGGACTGAAGAGTAAACATCCTGTGTAAACGCCCTGAGACCTGGAGGGGGGTGATGCGCCCCGGATGGTGTGCCCTGCGAGACCCGTCCCGTCCTCTCAGGAGAGCACTCTCTGGGTCTGCTTAGTGCCAATATCGGCAACACTCCCCATTCCTCCAACAGCAATACTTCAGAGAAATAATCAGGCACAACACATTTTTAGTGAAGAAAATTGCTGCAGGTTTATTAGCATGACAAATATGCCAAAATAACGTGGTGGGTTATCTTACGGGCGATCCCAGGGCAGGCAGCCCCTCGCCACCTGCCCACCTGAGGAGCCAATCTGCCTTGTGGCCCTCGCCAACCGGTGTTTGTCGATTTGGGGGAGGGTCTAGCCCCTCTCACCGGCGGACCGCCAGTTCACCCCTTACTCACGCCCCTCCCAGCTCAGGGGGTTGGAGAGTTGCAGGCAACCCCCGGTTGCTCAGGTCCACACCCCCTGAAGGACTAACGGGGCGCCGTCGCTCCTCCAGGGTCCAGCGTGAAGACCTCCCTGTGGACTTTGGCTTTCGCACCCTTACTGTACTCCTGCAGAGGGTACCCTTACTGTACCTTACAGCCTCTGGATCGCCCTGTAACTCTGCCTGCAACACAAAATAATAAGTTAGTGAAACACACTCCACCTGCCTGTATGCTGGGGACGCAGTGGGGAGGGAAACTGCGTCAGGGCAGCAGAGAAAGAGGGAGCTCAGACGGCGGGAGAGGTATAAGTACCTCTTCCACCGCCCTCTCCTGCCCGGAAGTGACGTCGGCCTAGGGGACCCACAAGATCCCAAACACTGGGAGGCTGACTCCTCGTCGTGCACCATCCTGTGGCACTAAGTGGGGCCGCCCTTTTAGGAGGGCCCCCTGCGTGGGCCCGGGGCAGCCCTGATAGTGCCGATATCAGCAACACTCCCCATCCCTCCAACAGCAATACTAGAGAGAAATAATCATACACAACACGTTTTTAGTGGAGAAAATTGCTGCAGGTTTATTAGCATAACAAATATGCCAACATAACATGGTGGGTTATCTTACGGGCGATCCCAGGGCAGGCAGCCCCTCGCCACCTGCCCATCTGATGAGCCAACCTGCCCGGTGGCCCTCGCCAACCGGTGTTGGTCGATTTGGGGGAGGGTCTAGCCCCTCCCAACGGTGGACCGCCAGTCCACCCCTTACTCACGCCCCTCCCAGCTCAGGGGGGCGGAGAGTTGCAGGCAACCCCCGGTTGCTCAGGTCCACAACCACCCGAAGGACTAACGGGGCGCCGTTGCTCCGCCAGGGTCCAACGTGAGGACCTCCCTGTGGATTTTGGCTTTTGCACCCTTACTGTGCTCCTGCAGAGGGTACCCTTAATGTACCTTACAGCCTCTGGATCGCCCTGTAACTCCGCCACAGCACTGGGTGTGGCCACCGTCACCCCAGGGCCCCCCACCACTATATACCTAGTTACCTACAGCCTGTTCATCCAAAGGCCTCCCTCAGTCAAGCAAGGACATGACTTTTCCTCCTCTGGACAGCTGTGCTGACCAGCAACCCAAAATCTTCTATCAGTGCTGCCGGTCTACAGGCCTGTGAACTGTATCAGTAATGTCCCTGATCCTCTCAACTATGACTGCAAACTGTGCTCTGGAGTTGTCTGCATTAGTGCTCCCTCCTCTCCATTTCAGCACTATCAAGGCCAATGGCACCTTCCTGGGAAAGGCTCCATCACGCCCCCTGCTCACAGAAAGGCCTATTTATGTGTAGCCCATAACCTTGCATTTAGACCTGACAGTATATCCTGTCTCTGCTGAAATTTAGCTTGCTTGACTGCCGTGTGTGCATTGCACCTTCACGAATATGATTTTTCTTACTCTGTTTCTGGCCGCCAAGCTGATGACCTTGCCAGCCCCAACCCTCGGCGAACTAAAAGAAGCTATACTGCTACCCATGTGCGCAGTTGCTGTTGCTAATGGTGGTCCCATTCAGAACCGGTACACTAGATGCTGTACTATATCATTTACTCATGGTGCCGCACCAATTGGCCCATCACATCAACTTGACAAACCCAGGAGCAAGCCAGAGCTGGCTACCCCAGGTCCATGCTGCACACGCCTTACCCTATGGAGCTGTGCCCAACGGAGCATTCGTCCCAACAGAATTGACCCATCTGTCACCAACTCGCAGTGTGTCAAAAGAAGCGAACCAGGCCCCCTTAAGGCAATAGGATGCCCATGGCCGAAGCTAATTGTCTACCATGATCTTGACTTACTGAGTGAACAACATTAAACCACCTAGCTAAATATATCACAGGAGAATTCCTGCTGAAAATTATTTGGTGGGCCCTAGCCGCGCTTACGGAAGTCCAGACCTGACAATATCGTTGCCCCTGTCCACCTGGACAGGCCCTCTCCCCTGCTGTGTGCAAACACTATCGTGTGTCACAAGTATTGATCTTCAGATAACTTCTGGAAAAGACCCCTAGGCACCCCCCAATGAGTACCATGCAAGTCTTCTGCCCATCTACCCTTGTGGTTACCCCTCCTATTACCTATGAGCTGAGGCCAGTAGTTGCATAAGGTAATTGAGCACAACTGGGGCTGATGTGTAAAATATGTCATGGTAATTGCACGACCGCTACACTTAACACTGCTTCCACTCTCCCCTACAAGAAGTCAGAAACGGGTTGTCACCTTGCCCCCCAAGAACACTTAACCAGGAACCGCATTCAGGCTCCGAGCCCGGAGCACGCCCTGGCTATTCCTGCTTCCGCTCCCACCTGTCCTTCTCAGAGTGGTGCCTGTGTACTTGATTAGATTGTCCTGAAATTAGAAAAAGGTTACATTCCATTCCTGGACGTGGTGACCCAGAACCCCACACACTGTCCCCAGTGTGTTCTTCCCCTGTACCTGCTCCGAGCCCTGACAGGCCTGCCTGCTAGGTGTGGTTTGACCATTATAGAACAAAACCTGTCCGTTTCTGGAAGAGAGAACAAAATCATGAAAACAGCCCATAACCAGCATTAATAGGTAAGCCTATTGCTAACTCGATCGCCAGGATCAGAGCCCCTTACTTGAGCACCAATTGCTGTACAAAGAACACATTCCATTATTGCACATGGGATGCATGATATGCCCAGACTCGCCAGTTGTTTAAAAGAAAACGCATTTCAATTTTTGTCAGAGGGGATGCATGATTTCCCCACACTCTACCATTGCTTACCGAGAGAACGCACCAATTATTGCCCAGTAAATCAACAAATTGCCCAGACTCATCAGTTGTATTACAAGAGAAAACAATTATTGCACCGGAGATACCTGCTATGCTCCGACTCACCAGTTGACTACCAATGTATTACTCCCATGGGGTGTAACCTTGTGCATGCCCCCCAGGCGAAGCGCAAGGAGAACGGAAAGTTTGCGCCCCCCCCGTTGCATAAAAGCAGCTTCAAAATCTACCACATTAGGTTACCATGAGGGCAATGGCAGGATTCGAACCCTTGTCTTGTGGGAGCCTTCACCACCGTAGGCACAAGACTTACCCTTAAGTTATCGCTCCTTGTCACTGTTGCATTTTGCTAATGGGTTGGAACATGTGCTCTCCAGCGGGAGGCGCACGAAGAAAGAAACATTTGCGAGCCCCCCCCCATGCACCGGCCGGCAGGGAAGAGAGCAATAGCGCGGTCTCCGTCAGAGCGCCCCACAACAGGGACAGCAATGACACCTGGGGAGAACCTGGTTGTCCCAGACCCTAACCCACTGACCCCAGTGTGCTATGGCTCTTATACCTGTTGATACTTTAGGTGGCCCCCCATGTGAGTAGGGTGGTTCCCCATCGCAGTTGCTGCATTTGAGACAAAAACCTCCATTAAAAGCCCTGCCCCCCTCATATACCAATATGAATTCTCTGCAATGGGACAGGGGCAATCAATTCCCCCACGCTACCAAGGCCAAGCCTGTTTGTCAGTTACGAGAACTAGGTTGACCAGATAACATTCTCATAAGGAGTTGGGTGAGGCAAATACTAAGTCAATTATTCAAATGCTAAGTCAATAATGACCATTGCACTTTAGTTACTTTTCCTCCTGTAACCACCTCTTCCTCCCAGGCCTTAAAAACTGACCTCAACGATCTCCTCCTTCAAATACACTACCAAATTCAAATCATGCCCTCTCTATTATGTGAAAGAAGACCTTTTATTATAGAAAATTCTATTCTCCTTGACTATGGAAGTGTCTTCCCAGTGTGTTCTTGTGGTTTGACAGTCTGCCATTTATTGAAGTATTATCCGTCTACCTGAATTTGGTACTCTATTATAACATGCACACGTCGCCTTTCTCTTGTAACACCCTGTTTGCTACCTCTTACATTTTGTTTGCTTTCGATACTTGCACAAGTGCCACCATTGCCTACGTAACGTTTGTTCATGTGTTTGAGTGTCTGCCATGTATTGCAGAATTTTACCTCTACTTGTACTTTATACGCTTTTGTAACTTGCACACATGTCACTTTTCCTCCTGTAATGCACCGTTTGCTACCTTTTGTATTGTTTGCTCACGATAGTCACTTGCTTCATGTAAATTAGCATTTGCTTTTGTAATGTGTTCACTTATAGTGCTCTCATGTATCAGTTCTGTTCCTATTGTGAAGCGCTCTGACACCTTCGGGTAAAGTCCGTGCTATATGAAGGCATAAATAATAGTGTGAACATGATTGTCCACTGAAGCGGGATGCGGAGCGTCAATACAAGACTCGAACCCGGTTCCCCCGCAACAAAGTCGACCGCTTTCGCAGTAAGGCCACATCCTCTCCGCTCAGAGCACCCCGAGCACTAATCAAATCAAACCCCTATTTAAACGGCGGCCAGTGACTAATCATCGTGCCTCAGAGGTCCCCGGAGCTCCTCTAAAATTAGAATGAAATTGGCCCGCTGCCATGCCTTGTCTAGGTAGCCTCCTGAACCTTAGCTTGCAGCCTAGGAATACATATTAATGACTTGCCTCCCTTGCAACCAGGCACCACTGTAGCCGCTGGCACCGGCCCGGCCCAACTCCCGCCGCACAATTCAAAACCCGGGCCTCCGTGACTGCCTCATCCTCAACCTGGCAACAACCACGCGGTAAGCCCAACCGGCATGCCGTGATGCTCCGCTCCCAGCCCCTGGGGGCAGAGGGGTGAATCGCCCACCGTGCGAGTTCCCTACCCAACGAGAAACCATAGTAGGGGCGCGGTGAACACGCTATAAGTAACAGAAAATCGTGCACATCGGTGAACTACAAGCTGGCCTAAACCTAAGGTAACGTGCCAACCGAGGGCCCCATGCACCGCGAACGGGGGCGGACCTCAAGGGGAGGGAACCAGGGTCATGTATTCAGGGGGTCACTCCCCGATTTGGTAATTCAGCAAATGAGATAGTCCTGATTATATCACCAAAAACTATACCTTCCTCTTTGTTAGTTGCAGTCAATGTGGTAAAGTGGCAATTCCCCAAATTAGAAATGCCTGTGTCACTCATACATATGCGCACCCAGGGTGTGCTAACGATCAATCACCAGCTAGACACGCTTAACTCCAAGGTAGACAATTGGGCAAACACACCCAAGGGTGTGGAGTCTCTGACCCGCATTGCAAGTGAAGCCATCCTTGAAACGTTAACCACCGCCTAAACGATTTTAGGCCTGAATACAATTTTGAAGCAAAAACCTGTATTCACTGCCCATAATGCACGAAACACCAAAAGTAATAAGAATACTAGCTCTACCCCGAGTACAGAAAATGTGCTAAGCCACCCGGAAAGAGAGATGAGGGGATCGACAGTAAGTGCATAGGGACAGCTCACTATCAGATCAAAGAAAAACTCCGGAGATCGCAGAAAACTGTAAAAGGAAAATTCAGACGGTTCATATTATGCCATAACCCACAGAGACCACAGGGCTATCACTAAATACACCTGCTACTGTGATATAGGTTGGACATGGCGGCAGTATAACCGGGAACCATCCAATCTTTCACAAACTAAACACATAACATCAGAACAGCTATCATTCACTAAATTCAATATGCTTCAAAGAAAAGAAGTCTATTGTCAACCCAAACACTGAAGGCTCCCGCCGAAGCCCAAACCCGACCCCTCTGCGTCACGGACGACCGCACTTGCCAGATTTCCCCCCCCCCCCCCCCCCCGAGGCCTGTCAGCACCACGAACCCTGTTACAGCCAGGACTCGACTGCAAATGGACATCATATCGCCCAACGTTACTGACCTTCTACCCCAGGCTGTGTTTGCCTGCCTGCCTGCGTCGTCCCGCACTCTCAAAACACTTCACTGCAATGGTTATCGAATACGACCACTGGCCATTCACAATGCAAAACTATGCATTACCCCTTGCAGTGAGCACCAAATAGGCAGAAGACACTCGATGACCGCCGTGAAGGAGCCTGGGCATATTCCAGAAAACAGAGTCTGGAAGGCAGCTGAACCAAACATGGCTATAGCAAACACTTTCATTAACGCACACAAATAAGACCTCTTCCTCGTGATCATTCACAGCTCCTCTGCGATCGGGATGCAGGGTACACACAGACCAAGCTGAGAAGCGCGCGCAGGCTAAAAGGAACTGAAAGGGGGAAAACCACTGCACAGGAAACAAAGCTGCAGACTTCCAAACCATTGCATATGATTAAACAGCTGTGCGAGGTCAAACCACGGCACCGGATAAAACAACCGGAAACAAAATCAAACCACTAGTTAAAACATCTAAGAGTCAAAGGACTGCATTGGAAAGGCGCATATATACTATGATGGAGAACACATTCTGCCTTAGGACCGATTAAGATTTCCGACGTGCAGAACCACCATCCTATCCACCACAAAAAACCGGGGGGGGGGGGGGGGAGCGGGTTCAGGGAGGCTTTGTACAGTTTGTACAGTCCCCCCCCCCCACCACCAATGTCCGACACAGTCGGCCCCCAACTCCGATTAGGAGATTATGTTTGCAAAAGTACCGACTTCTGAACAACCGCCGGGATTTGGACCTACCCAGGCGTCACCCTACTCCACCCGGAGGGGCCGCAACTATCGGGCTCACTCCGGCCCAACAGAACAATCAGTATATTCACCGTACCACCAATTCCGACACACCGGACCCGCCAGCCACCACATGAATCCTCCAGGTCTATGTTTAGATAGCGCCAAAGACATCGGAGCACTAAACCGATAAACCTTTACGCTACAAGAAGGCTCCCAACTAGCCTGCTAGGAACACGGGCGCTTTAAACAGTCACTACCACATCACATAATACCATGTTGTTTCCTCTGCCACACAACCCCAGGCCAACGGGCTTGCGGGCATTCACGGCCCCAACCCCACGACCAGACTCCCACGCGGAGCCACAGACCGCAAGGGAGAGACCATGGCTACAGTGCCAACACACTCACCGTAACAACCCAACACCAGACCAAGATATGCGGCGACCTCAGGACGAATTAAACAGCGTCAGGGCAGCAGAGAAAGAGGGAGCGCAGAGGGCGGGAGAGGTATAAGTTCCTCTCCCCCCGCCCTCCCCTGCCCGGAAGTGACGTCGGCCTAGGGGACCCACAGGATCCCAAACACTGGGAGGCTGACTCCTCGTCGTGTGCCATCCTGTGGCACTAAGTTGGGCTGCCCTCTTAGGAGGGCCCCCTGCGTAGGCCCGGGGCAGCCCTGCATTGGGTCTGGTGCCAGCGACAGGCAGAGACAGGCAGAACACAGGAAAAAGTTGCACTTCCAACACTCGACCTACATCACACCCTTCTTTGCAGTCACCCCTCCTCCTGGCAGCCCTCTGTTGTGACTCCTCTTCCGGGTCCCCTCTCACTGTTCCTCCTTTGTCCAATTACTCCAAATGGTTCTGCTCTGTCCACTCCCTCTTCTCCACTGTTCTCTTTCACTCACTTGTTTTCCAGCTATTGTTTGTCTTTGCTCTTTCTGTCCATCCTCTTCTTGTTTACCTCTTTCCAGGCCTGCTCTGCCTACCACGCTTTTCCTGCCATTTCCATTTCCTGTGACTTATCTACCTGTCCCGCTCTCTCTGTCTCCACTTTGCAGTCACTCCTCTTGGTGTGAACCTCATGTTCTGAGGTACTGGGTTTTTAAGAACCGGCACAGAACCGGTAACCCAGCGGTGTCAGGGTACACCCAGAGACCTCGGGTTCTTCCTGATCCAGACCACAGAAACTCAGAGTCTTCTAGGTGAAGTCAAAGATTAGTTTATTGGCTGCAACCAAGGTAACAAGTGTCCTAGAAGTACAACACGGGGAAGTATATTCTCAGGAGACTGCTCACATTTACAAAGTCAGGCTTCTCTCTTTATACAGAATATTCAGCTTCAGGCAAACATTCTTCGAATTTGTAGTATGTCATTTACAGTTATTGGTTTACAAAAGAAAAGCAGAGTCATGATGACATGTACATATTTCACGTCGTGCTGCCCATAACAAATCACTTGGCAAGGCCCAACATTTCATCAGATATCAGTGGACCCCCAATAAAAACAGGCACCTCCCCATCATAAAGTAAGTGAAGCAAAAGAGTAGAGACAGATGTGAGCAAGATATGGCAGGTGTGCGCGCTGAAATGGTTTTATGGCTTGTTGAGCCTTGATGCTATCTGGTTCGGCCACTGGGAGGGGAGCTGACCTAACGAGTTTGGCCTGGGGCAATGGTTCCAACTTGCACAGGTCATAGGAAAGTCGATTAAGGAGTACGTGTCCTTGCTGAGATGAATTTGGCTGGATTAAGGCCTATGTAAAGGGCAACATACAAGATGGCTGCAGTATATAAAATGGAAGCCAAGGGTTCTGAACGATAATGACGATTTCGAGGAGAAATCGTTACTCGAATGCGCTGAAAATATATGTACATGGTGTGTTCATCATTCTCGGTCTTTTGATACCAAATTCGTCATGTTTCGATGAAGTTTTAATTCTCGAGTCCAGAACGATTACATGAATCCAGAATCTTCAGAACCACAAACCCTCCTTTTGCCCTTACATAGGCAATTAATCTATCCTCATGTTAATCTGAGTCCAGATCTATATTCCTAAAGTCATTGAGATGTTGCTGTAACATCATTCTAGTACTCAGTTCATCTCTTGACACAGGCTTCCTTACACATGATGTAACACAGAGGCCACATATTGCAGGAGCACACTGTATGCATAGACAGAACAGAAAAAGAATGGCTAAGACCATCCCAATGACCATCAGAATTTTCCATCCCCAGGCAGATATCAGTTCCCAGAGCCATCCCATTAATGACCAATCTCCTTTATCCACATGAATAGATTCGGAAATCTTATGTAGTTTGGAGATGGCCTGGTATACTGTTGGAGCGTTATCAGGGATGAAGATACAGCAACTAGATTGGATCAATCTGCATACTCCACCGCGGTCTGCAAGGATGACATCTAAAGCGACCCTGTTCTGAAGGGTCATAAGCCGATCCGACTGGAGCTCAGCAGTCAGGTTACTAAGGGCACCAGTAGTTTCTATCACGGTGGACTCAACTACCCTTGTCAATTGCCTTATGTTTCTGCTGTTAGCCATGGATCCCCAGAACGGCAGAAAACCCTTTGCAAAGTCCCCAAATACTTGACCTGCAGTGTCTTCTTCACTCAAAACACCTCTAGCTATCCTTGTCCGGTGGTAATCTGCCGCTGCTGTGTAGGTGGGAGGCAACAGGAAGGAAACAAAACATGAGCCCGAAAAATCAGGGGGCAACCATGTATAGGCTCTATCATGGCAGATGAAATAGGTACCCTTAGCTGCTAAAAACGCAGGGGAAGTCTGAGATCCAAACATATACGTTTCAGTACAGGCACTCTTCCCTAACTGAGCCCTGGGATTCGTGCCATTACCTTGCAGACATAGATGACCCTGATGGGGTACGATCCAAATCGTGGACGACCTCTTAGCTTGCTGTTTCTCACTTAAGGTAGCTCCATATCCAGTCATGTTCCATCCTATGTATAATAGTGTCTCATCTCTAGGGATAGTCTCATAAGAAATACCTTCCTTAATCATGTCAACTATACCTTTGACTAGAGCACTTTTTCTAGGATTATCTGTTACAGAACGTAGGGGGTAGATTTCGTGTGCATATATGAACATGGTCCTATATGCCCATACAGAACCATTGTGACTAAATGGAAGGACTAAATAGGGGATACCTTTGTCCGTTGTGTGAGGCATAAGACCGCACACCCAACAGTTAGTTGTGTTCATTACAAGTTGGTGTTGGTGTAACAACTGAACAAAGGAGTTATTAACGAACTCCAATCTCCTATTTGATTCGTGGTCAGGCAGAGGGTGGAAAGAATGAGAGGAAACAGTAGGGGGAGGTATAGGTGATGCAGTGGGCGCAAATGTTACATTGAAAGAGAATAAAACATAACTTATCAAAAAGATCATTACGCTGAATAGCATAAAAATACACAATATTATAAAACTTGTCTTTGTCATCGTGTTACACAGTCTCTGCTTAAAGTTCATTTGTTTGGCAGGTCTCTCCACATCGGGAAACTCCATCCTCTCTAAAGTGCTGCCCGCGGTGGGAGGTTGCCTCTGCTAAGGGATGCTTCCGTCAGTCTAGGGCAACTCCCTTGGACCAACCAGAACTACCGACCTAACGTCGTCAGCTGCACCCCAAAGACTTTAATCAACCGCGGCCCTAGCAGCGGAACCCGGATGGCGGTTCGAAAAACAAAAATGAGCAAGTTTCTTAGATGGGAGAGCTGCACTTTCAAAAATAGTACTTGGGGGAAAAAGAAAATATCGTTTTATTTGTCCATGGATCTTAGTCTCAAATTGCAAAAGAAATTATTTTATTAGTTCGTTTTTCTCGGTCTCAAATTATACCGTCGCTTCCCAGGTATTGTCTGATCTGGGAACAAAAGGTCAGGCTCTGTAATGTTCACTCGCTTGGATGGTGGCACAGCCTTGTGCAAAATGTTTTCGTTTTCTTGTTCAGAGTCAGTGTCTTTTACATGTGAATCATTAAAAGGGACAGTATTTGGCACGGCATCAGGTCCTGAGTCAGCGACACCCTCCTGGACCCACTGGTCATAGGGCAGAGGTAAGGGTACCTTTTTACAGTGGACCCCGTGGATCCAGGCCTTCTTCCCTTCCACTCGAACTGCCGATCTGGTAGAGAGAAGGACGAGGTGTGGTCCCGTCCACCTGGGCTGGTCGTTTTTAGTCCTTTGGAAATTCTTTATCAACACCCAGGATCCAGGGTTTATGGGGTGTCCTGGAGTATCAGAAGCCGGAGGCAGGAAGTCATGTACCTGTTGATGCAAAACACGCAATTTAGCCATCAATTCATACAGGTAATCAAGCAAAATAGGGTGTTCTAGCTCGCTGAACTTCGTGGGCCTAGGCACTCCCCATATGTTGGCTGGCCGGCCAAAGACAATTTCATAAGGGCTGAGTTTCACTCGCGAATGCACAGTCATTCTGGTGGATAGGAGTGCTAAGGGTAGAGCGTCAGGCCATTTAAGACCTGTGCTCGCTTGGATTTTGGCCAATTTAAGTTTAAGCGTGCCATTGTAACATTCTACTAATCCAGCTGATTGGGGGTGATTTGCAGCGTGGAACTTTTTCCTAATGCCTAGCCCTTCACACACTCTCTTCATCACACGACCCACAAATTCACTTCCGTTATCAGACCAGACCATTCTAGGCATTCCAAACCTGGGGAAGTACTCTTTCACAAGGGCTTTTGCTGTGGACAAGGCAGTATTGTCTTTTAGGGGATAGGCTTCTACCCATCTTGAGAAGGCACAAACAACAACGAGCACGTATTTTAAGTTGTTGCACCTCTCCATGTGTATGAAATCTAGCTGCAAAACCTTGAACAGATACGTAGGAGGTGCAAAATGACCAGCTAGAGTTGGGGTTCCCCTAGCAGGATTGTGCTTCAGACATACCATGCAATTCTTGACAACATTCTCTGCACACTTGGGAATCCCTGAATTCTTCCACACTGGGGCCAACAACTCGCAAATCCCTTTCACGCTGATATGAGCCATTCCATGAGCCATTGTAACTACTGCAAGCACATATGCATCGGGTAACAACCATCTCTGATGCTCTGTCAATTCAATCCAACAACCATTTGCATCAATTCCACCTGTACTCTCTCTCCACGTGCTCAACTCTTTCTCTGTGGCCTCAGCTTGGATGGACTTCACACTCTCTATCGTGTCCTCACATATTCCAACATCACCAGTCCATCTTTCAGGGCCTGCGACATACATTCGGCTCATCACATTCTTTGCTGTCTCTTTCGCGATTTCATCAGCGAATGCATTTCCACGACCAATATCATCAGTCACTTTCTTGTGAGCACTGCATTTCACAATCGCCATTTGCAAGGGCAAGGTCAGTGATTCAAGAAGCTCATTTACCACCTGACCATGCTGAATCTTAGCTCCATGCGAAGTCAGGAACCCACGTTCTCTCCACAATCGTCCAAAACTGTGAGCCACTCCAAACGCATACTGACTATCAGTGTAGACAGTCACTCTCATTCCTTTAAACAATACACATGCTCTCGTGAGTGCAACTAATTCTGCAGCTTGAGCTGAACCATGTGGTACTCGTGCAGTTTCAACAACTGTTTGCAAAGTCGTGACAGCATATGCTGCAGTCACGTTACCATTTGGGGAGCTTGAAGCATGAACCATCCACCCATATTGTACCATCACATTCAGCAAGAGGAGTGTCAAATAAATCTACTCTCCCTTTTGTCTCTTCCTCTGTTGCGAGAAAACAATCGTGCTGTTCTGAAACATCTGATTCCTCTGCAATTGGCAACAACGTAGCTAGATTTAAGGTACTGCACCTTTTTATGTGCACATGGCTCGCTAGCAGTGTCAATTCGTAACTGGACAATCGAGCACTAGTTAAGTGCTGTGTCTTGGTTCTATTTAACAATGTCTCTACTGCATGTGGGACCATCACGATTAGTGTATTATTCATTACTAGACCAGCAGACTGTCGAATAGAAACAGCTGCTGCTGCTGTGGCTCTTAAACAACTTGGCAATGCTTTAGCTACCAGATCCAAAGTTGACGAAAAATAGGCGCATGGGCGCTGCCTACCTCCAAATAACTGAGTCAACACAGACAATGCACAGCCCTCCTTCTCGTGGACATACAATGTGAAAGGCTTACTGTAGTTGGGGGTACCTAACACAGGAGCCGAACATAATGCTGTGCGCAATTCGAGAAAACTTTTCTGACACTCTTCAGACCAAGGAATGGGATCGGGTGTACCTTTACACGTTAATGCCACCAAGGGTTTGGCCAATAACGAAAAATTTGGAATCCACTGTCTACAGTACGATGTAATGCCCAAGAAAGCACGCACTTCTCTCTGAGTTCTTGGCACACTCAATTTCGCTATTGCCTGAATTCTTTCTGGGGTCAGTTTCCTTCCCTCCTTCGATAAGAGGTGACCTAAGTAGGTCACTTCTTGTCAGCAATATTGCAGTTTGGAAAGTGACACCTTGTGATGCAGATCACACAGATGACGCAATAATGTCAACGTGGCCTTTTTACAAATTTTGTTAGTATCTGCAGCAATGAGCAAATCATCCACATATTGTACAAGAGTAGCACCTTTAGGTAAAATAATCGCATCAAGCTGTGTTTTTAGAGCTTGACTGTATATGGATGGACTTTCACAGTAGCCCTGAGGAGCGCGTTTAAAAAGGAAGCTTCGACCTCCTAAACTGAAGGAAAAAATATCCCTGCTCTCCTCAGCAATTGGGATACTGAAGAAAGCATTCTTCAGGTCAATCACCGAAAACCAAGAGGCAGAGGCTGGAATCATAGTCAATAACGTGGTAATGTCGGGTACAACTGGAAATTGTGGCACAACAATTTTATTCACTTCTCTAAGGTCAATCACAAATCTGTACACAGGTGGCTTAGAAGGGTCAGTTTGTTTTAAAACAGGCAGAACAGGACTATTGCAAACATTTCCTCGTGTTTCTTCAATCACATCCTTTTCAATTAATTCGTAAACGATCGCTAGCAAAGCTTTTTCACCCTCACTCGAGATTTTGTATTGGGGAATTCGTGGCATTTTAACGTTGGCTTTCAATGATACAACATATGGTGGAATTTCTAAAAGACCCACATCATTTGGACCAGTGGCCCAAAGAATATCTGGGAGAAACGACAATTCTGCAGGAATTTTATCCCTCGACAAATACATGGGAGAAACCACTTTCTTACCTAAAGTAAGTTGTACTCCTGAAGGAAAACAGTACAAAGTCGCATACAATCTTTTTAACAAATCCAATCCTAGCAAGTTTTCGCCACAACCTGTTGTCAGAATAAGGGGTGCTTCTAATTCACAAGGACCAACAGAAAGAGACAAAGGGTCAGAAATCGGATTCCTAACTGGGGCGCCAGAAAAACCTACAGAAACGTTCATTTCGCCAGACAAAGGTGCGCCAGGGAGTTTGGAGTGCATAATAGAACTCTTTGTAGCACCAGTATCCAACAGAAAAGGTTCTGACACACCTGATGTAATCACCTCAACGTAAGGTCCTCTCTGATCTACTGGAACTGAAACAACTCCCTCTCTTTGTCTATGGCTGTCCTAGCAATCATTATTCTCCAAATACTCATCTTCTGTATAGTAATCATCAACGTAGTATTGAGCTGTCCTGTCAGATACGTTATTTTGCTGATCAAACCTGTTCATAGAGTTTTGTGGTGGAAGGGGACGTGCGTTCTGAGGGGCGTTTCCGCGCCCTCTACCTCTAGGAGCTTGCTGACTGCCACGACCCTTCACACCAGAAACTCCATTTGCACGTTGTAATAGAATAGGGCAATTATACTTGAAATGACCTTCTTGTCTGCATTATGAACATTGGTTGGGGCCTACAGGGACACGTGGCTCAGTGTACTCGACTCTTTGCGAGTTCCTCTGATATTGTTGAGGCTGCTGGAAATTATTCTGAGAGTGATTCTGGCTACCATTATTCTGATTACCACCACCACGTGGCGGATAGGCTTGCTGTAGCAGAACCTTCGTTTTTAGTTCTTTAGTTTTCTTTTCTACTCTATCTTTCTCGTCCTTGTCTCTATTTTCGTAATATTGTGCAGTAGCCAATATCTGGGCTGAAGATGAGACTGCCCAAGAACTTTCTGATTCCTTTAATTTTTTACACAATTCTGGAAGCAGATTGTGCACGAATTTATCGACAAACAATCTCTGACCACCTTCTGTGGTCATATCTTGACCGCTGTGGTCAATGAATGTTTCTTCAAACCTGGTGAAGAAATCTGAAACAGTTTCTTCTTTCTTTTGCTTGCAGGCAGACAATTTATCCCAAATTACACGTATTGCAGGCATTATTGTTTTCATGTAATCCACTATTTTACAAGGGAGTTCTGCTATCAAAGGCTCAGGCTTGGCACCACCAACTTGTCGGGCATCTGCAGCGGCAATATTAGCCCACGAGTCACCTAATTCCTGATCATGATCTATATGACGAATTTTACCCCATAAAGGCTGTGGAACAACATTCCCAAATAGCATATCGATATCGGCTAAATTCATTATACATGACCCAGCTGTTTGCGACAACTCTTTGTAATACCCTGCAGGATTTTTACGCGGATCAGGTAATGTTTGTTTAAGTGCTAAAACTTCAGATCGCTTCCATGGGACATGTACCCATACATGCTGAAAGTGTGGCAGAATAGGTGGGACAGCAGTCGTGTCACCCTCTCTCCATTGTGGGGGAACTTCTCTCATAGGGTATTGTCGCGCCTTTTTCCTACTAGATGTACTAGGCTCAGATGGTGACCCAGAACTGCTCCCCGTACTCCGATATGATAACAACATTTCAACTGCTTTTTCCACATCTGGACCTACAATCATACCCTCTCCGAACTTAAACCGTACACGACACATCTCTTGCGGGATGCATTCCAGATCATTGTCTTCTAAATCCTCGCAAAGAAAAACACACATCTGTTCGAAAACATATCTCTGTGTCGCTGCTTCCCATTGATGGAAGACTTCCATGACAGATTCTACATCATACTTCACGGTGTCCATAACCCATTTCCGTGCTAAACGATTCAATGAGTCTCTCTCTTGATAGTCAGGCAGTCGACTTTGCAACTGTCTATGTTCCATTTAAGGGGTCGTAGTAGGTGACCCAAAAAGAGGTAAAAGAAGGTTAGTAACAGTGCTGGCCATTTTCTGCCGAATTGAAGGTGAAACTGAAGGAAGAACGGATGGAAAAACGGGGTGAGATAAGGCAGGGGCAGAGATAGCAGAAGAGGTATCAGGGGAAATAGAAGGAGCACTAGGCAAAATCGTAGAGGGAGCATTAGGAGAAGTAGAAGGTACATTAGGCAAAATCGTAGAAAACACAGGTGAAACAAGTGTGGTTGGTGGGCCTGGAGCAGGCTGCACCATAGAGACAGGCGTCAGCTGGAGAACAGCTGGAGGGTGCTGTGGAAGAACAGGAGGCGTAGTTTGCGCAACTAAAGGTTGCGGGGGTGCCGTGGCATTTTGCGCATAGGGGGGTGGCGAATTTAATAAATGCGACATTAAATGGGTCTTTTTCACGCTCTTTTGCTGCCTCTTGCTGAAGAGACGGCAAAACTGGATAGCATTTATCTATTGCCATTTTACGTTGCCTGTGCAACTGCTCACTCCTCTGCTCTTCTTCATTGTCTTTAAACTGTATAGCAGCTTGCATTACTGAGAGTCCCTCTTCTCTATTATTTTTCTTAGCTAATTTGATTTCTTTTTGTTTGGCTTCTTTATGCCATAAGCGGAAAGAGTCAAACATCGCCGGCCGGGCTTTCTTTTTAAAGAGTTTAACTTCAAGGTTATCTAGGATTTCGGTATCAAAGCTACCATATTGGGGCCATTTTAAAACACCATCTTTTCTGGTGTATTTAATCCATACTTCGTTGTTGGTGATGGGGCCTACCCTATGTTTCACATATAGCTCGTAAGTTGGAGTTCCAACTGGAGGAACCGGACATGAGTCCTCCAATCGGGAGTCCCTATTATTAAAACCAAGACAAAACAAATTTCCAAGTCTAAGACTAGGCATCTTCGCTCTCTAGTCTAGTTCCAAACTTCAAAGGATTATCGATTACGATATTTCTCGTGAATACACAAGTCCTTCGGTTTTGGTGCTTGCAAGTACCAACAAATTATCCCAAAGGATACCCAAGACTAAGACCAACTAAGGACTGGGAGACGCTCCACTTATACTTAACTGAAATATCGATGACGTCACCAGAAGACTCGTCTTTGTGTTTCGCTCTACCAAACTTCAAGGGTCCAAATCAGGGCGATAGCCAGGGCAGCAGTCCTTGTAGCCGTCGGGAAGCGGGGAACCTCGCAGCAAAGACCTTCGGACCACGTCGACATGCAGGGGTCGATGAGGTGGTTGGCAGTCCTCCGGAATTTTCACACGAAGCTCCTCACGATCCTCTGGCTGACTGGTACCACTGGAATCGCCCCAAACGTTGGGCACCAGCTGAGGTACTGGGTTTTTAAGAACCGGCACAGAACCGGTAACCCAGCGGTGTCAGGGTACACCCAGAGACCTCGGGTTCTTCCTGATCCAGACCACAGAAACTCAGAGTCTTCTAGGTGAAGTCAAAGATTAGTTTATTGGCTGCAACCAAGGTAACAAGTGTCCTAGAAGTACAACACGGGGAAGTATATTCTCAGGAGACTGCTCGCATTTACAAGTCAGGCTTCTCTCTTTATACAGAATATTCAGCTTCAGGCAAACATTCTTCGAATTTGTAGTATGTCATTTACAGTTATTGGTTTACAAAAGAAAAGCAGAGTCATGATGACATGTACATATTTCACGTCGTGCTGCCCATAACAAATCACTTGGCAAGGCCCAACATTTCATCAGATATCAGTGGACCCCCAATAAAAACAGGCACCTCCCCATCATAAAGTAAGTGAAGCAAAAGAGTAGAGACAGATGTGAGCAAGATATGGCAGGTGGGAGCGCTGAAATGGTTTTATGGCTTGTTGAGCCTTGATGCTATCTGGTTCGGCCACTGGGAGGGGAACTGACCTAACGAGTTTGGCCTGGGGCAATGGTTCCAACTTGCACAGGTCATAGGAAAGTCGATTAAGGAGTACGTGTCCTTGCTGAGATGAATTTGGCTGGATTAAGGCCTATGTAAAGGGCAACATACAAGATGGCTGCAGTATATAAAATGGAAGCCAAGGGTTCTGAACGATAATGACGATTTCGAGGAGAAATCGTTACTCGAATGCGCTGAAAATATATGTACATGGTGTGTTCGTCATTCTCGGTCTTTTGATACCAAATTCGTCATGTTTCGATGAAGTTTTAATTCTCGAGTCCAGAACGATTACATGAATCCAGAATCTTCAGAACCACAGTTCTCGCTTCCCTTGCTGGTCTCATCTCCGCAGTCCTCCCTCTTCCTGCCTCTTCTCTTTCCAGTCACTCTTCCTCCTCTCGCCTCTCTTCCTGTCATTTTTCTGCCTATCCCACCTCTACCTGCCTCTCCTAAGTCCAGCCCCTCGTCCTGTCACTCCTCCTTCCAGTAACAGCTCACGCACCGTGAAGGATGATGCACTGTGTCCACGAGCTGGAGAGACTTGTAGTCTGCGGGCTGACCGACACATCCCCACAGGGGACCTTCATAAGAGGGCGGCCCCCTTAGTGCCACAAGATGGCACACTGGACAGCCTAGTGTCCAGGGACCCCTCAGGGTCAGGCGCATCATTTCCGGCCGGGGTGGGGGTAGGGGGGAGTATATATGCCTCCCCCTCCCACCTGGCGGTCTCTTTTGTCTTCACCCTGACGCCGTTTGCAGCAGCTGCTGATCGAGGTCGCTTGACCACGAGGTTAGTTATTTGGGCCTGTTTTATTCCCCCCTCCTTCCCGACCTGTCTAGGGGTCTCTTCGCGTGGGCATTACCCATGGGGGGGCACCGTCCCAGCTCTTGCCACGGCTGTTAAACTTTATTTAGTTTTGGTGGCCGAGTGGGTTCGGAAGTGGGGGAGAGGGACGGGGGTCGAGATTGGAAGGGTGGTATCTCGCAGGCAGCAGCTACCTTATGTCTAGGACACGGTTGCGGCCTCGCATTACAGGGTAGGACTAGTTTGCACCGAAAACCATAGAGGTTAATACCGGGCCATGAGGGCTAATTTAGTCGCTAAGGGCGGCGCTTTTCTCATGAGACCAACTTTTCGAAATATAACCAATATTCATTAACCCGTTTTCTCATCTTTAATTGATTGTGCGGCACCCTGTTTATACAGTCGCATCTCTGCACGTTAAACCGCGGCCCTTGCGGGGGGCTAGAACCACGGAGCTACAGCTCAAGTGTATCTTCGGTGCCTCGGGTGCCACGATCTCGCGGAGCACGAGGGTTCGTGTCTTTCTGGTCAAATACAAGCTACAGATTAGCATATGGTTTTCTTGGCAGGCTTCGGCATTTTGAGGTCCGAAAAGTAGTTTTTGTCGTAGGGGTTAAGATTGTAGTTAACCCTATGGTTCCGTTACGGGAGGCGATGTTGCGGTCCTTCCTGGGGGGCGAGGCATCCGTTTTCAGTGCTTAAGGCCTGGACAGGCAGAGCTTTATTGCGACAATAAAAGGGAGGCAATCGTAAAGGGTTATCGGACGACCTTCTCACCGCGGCAAACCTTTAGGGGGTTAGGCCTGCTCCCTGCCCCCAGGCCTCAACATCCATTGGTCCTCCGTCCACCCCCGAAACAACGAGCGGGAGCCTAGCTAATGCGCAATTAGGGGGGTTTACTTGACTTTTGTTCCCTGGTGTCCGGGCTTTAGAATGCCCTGCACCCGGGCTACGAGCTGGTTAAAATGGCTCCCACGTGTCCGAGAACCCCCCTGGTGGGCAGGGGCATCGCAGAAAAGCGGAACCACCTCGCGGCGTGGGGGCGGGGAAGGGGCGTGCATCCAGCACCCTCTGTGTCCGCCCGTGGGGTTGCCAGCACCGTTAAGATTTGGCCCTCTGGGCCACAATCTGAATATAGCGCCTAAAGGCAGCAAATGCATTCTTAGAGGCCCGTACTAGACCCCGTGCCTGGTTGAGGCAGCTTGTAAGAAAATGTTCAAAAACTTGCCAGGGCTGCCTGTTTCCCAAAAGGCTAGTGTCATATTTAATTGAATAATTTTCAAAATATTGGAGCTAATGTAAGGAAATAAACGGATTCCTAGAATGAAGTGTATTTGTTTTGTGCTCCGAGGAGCGCCATAATGGTATTCCTTAACTACTTCTCGCATGAAGTGAGCCCTGGGGCAGGATGGCGGCCAGCACCTTGGCCTTGTGAGCTGGTCCTAACGTTTTCTCCCCCGGAATGAACTGTCAACTTCTTGCTGTATGGCGCGGGGCTAAAAGTATCTATACGGAACTCACCATTCTTTCCGACCCGACTTTTGAAGGAGATGCTCTGCTGGTTCTGCAACTACCGTCGCAGCCTGCTGAATCGGATTCCAACAACGCGGCGTATTTCAGGCTACGGCGCGCTGCTCACTCACCAGTGTTTCCAGCGTTATCAGCGTTGTCAGCGCTGCTTAAGCGGCGCTGTGATGCCGCCAAAAGCCCAAACGAAGAACCAGTCCCGGGCGGCAGTCAAAACCTCCATGGCGACTTTAGCGTCTCCCTCCTCCCACACAAATCCGCCATCGACAGAAATTTCTAAAAAAAGCCAGATGGACATCATTGCTGGTAAGACTGCAAAGAACACTAAGACGCTCCCTGCCCCGGTGCCGGCAATGTTAAAATCTCGTGTAAGCACTACTAACAAGAATAAACACAGCCCTGCTGCAGTGAGCTCCTCCTGTGTCTCCGCTGCTTCTCTCACGGCTTCCCCAGTGCCTAGAATCGGTAAGGCAAAATCTGCTTCTTTGATATCCTTCTCTGTTGTTTTGTCAAAGGACATTGCCGGGGGGACTCCCACAAGTTTATTGGTGCAGTCGGATGAAGAGGGGGTACCTGCAAATACTACTTTGGGGAGTGCGGTATTGACGGATTCCACTCTGGTTTTGGGCTTACAACCCAGCGGGATGCTGGGAGATGTAGTCCCTTCAGAATTAGCTATCAGTACTCAATCAGCAGTCCATCCCCCTCACACAGATGAACTGCGAGCTCTTCAACCTTCTGCTTTACCAAATATTGAGGGTGACATCGATGTAGATAATTTCTAATCCCTTTCTGAACATATGGGCTCTTCTGTTGATGACAATGGTCTGGATAAAGACTGGTCTGACGATGAGGGTAGTGTGATGGGGGATTGGCGCACAAATTATGTTTTGAATTCTGTTGGTAGCTCGAAGGGGCTTTCTACAGTTCGTAAGGGACCTCAAGACTCTGGCTCTGGCTTAAATACTGGCTCCCTAGCCTGGGATTACTCATTTTCCGCTCAGTCCGGTGCACAAGGTAATTTTCATGTTCCAGCTGCCAATGTTCTGGACTCTGATTCTAGTCTGCCTCCAGGCGAGATGACACTTGCTATCGTATATCAGTCGATAATGGCTCACCAGGAGGAGACCCGGCAGGAAAGTGCCCGAGCACAGGGGGCGTGCCGCAGAGTTCAAAATTCTTTGCGTAGAGTAATCAAGACCTGTGCGGATATTGCAACCAGGGTCGCCAAGGCAGAAACTCTGATTTCTACTCTTGAAGATGATGTAGTCGCCCAAAAATCCACTATTGATGCAATTCAATCTCAGCAGGTTGATATCCAAGGGAAACTCGTGGACCTGGAGAACCATGCACGGAGAAACAATTTAAGAATTTTGGGGGTTCCTGAGGGCATGGAAGGATCGGACACCCGTCAATTTGTTGTTGATTTATTTACAGAGGCATTCCCAGAGGTCAAGGAATGGGTCTGGCAGCTAGAAATCCAACGTGCCCATCGATTTCCTTTCGAACCTAAACAACGCCCGGGTCAAAAGTCCAATAGACCCTGTGCTATTTTAATTTGTTTACAAAACTTCTTAGCTAGAGAAAGGGTTTATGATCTAGCCAGGCCTGATAGGCAAAGATCGGGAAAGGGCTGTCAATTTTTTGTTAGGCCGAACTTTTGCCCAGCCACGGTCAAACGGAGGTGGCAGCTCCGTCAGCTCATCGCCCCCTTTCAGTCGAAGGGGGCGCAGGTTTTTTTGCTTTTTCCGTCTAAACTTAAGATTATTCATCAAGGCCAGACTAGATTTTTTGAGTCAGAAATTCAGGCAAAGGTATTTCTGGACTCATTGTAAATAGTTGTAATCGTATGAGTATAATGACACATTTTTTCCCTTTCTCCTATAGCTACTAGTAGGGATTATGCTCCTTTAGGGGAAGTTTTCTAGTCTGATGGTATGCACTTATTAGTGTGCCTTCTTTTTACATCTCTGTGGGCATATCTTCTATTGGCTGTTTCTGAAAAGTTGGCAGCGACTCTGGGGGGGTCCCTGCTCATACCAGCTCCTCCATCACCTGGACTTCGGTCCTGTTGCCTAGATTGGGGGGTGAGGGGGTGGTGGGTTGGTGGTAGGGAGGGGTGGGGGGCTGGTTGGGGGATGTGGGCGCATTCAAAAAAAAAGTTGGAGAAATACTTTTCTTATCATGGCAGTTACGAATTAAAACAGATAACTATCTCAATTGTGATTTTATTTACAAATTTCTTAATGGCGTCAGGTAAAATATGCATAGCCTCATGGAATGTCTGTGGCCTGAATAATGGGAAGAAGCGAGCTCTACTCTCACGCATCATTCAGGGTCTTCACCTAGAGGTTCTGTGCCCTGGAACAATCGAGATTGCCTAAATATCCCTGGGTTTGACTTAATAGTATGTTCCCAGCAGATCTCCATGATAAGAGGGGTGGCTATATTAATGAAACGTGGGTTGGGCTCATGTGTAAGATCTAGACAAGATACCGGGGGGAGATGGGCAATTGCTGAGCTTTTGATCAATGGTACATCTTTGACGTTTTGTACTGTATACAGCTCAAATTCGGACGATCCCGCAGTCTTAGACTACTTAAATGTAGAATTGGCCTTATGGCCTCATCCTGTTTGTCTCTGTGGGGACTTTAACATTAACCTATCTTCTAATTTCAACCTAGCCGAAGGGCAAAAATATGTTGGTCAGAAACCTAAAGCTTTTAGGGCCCTGCAAGCTCTGGTTCAAGAACATTCAATGGTAGACCTTTGGTTTCATCACTGTAAGAACATAGATGGCTCCACATATTTTTCAGCCTCTCACAAACAAATGGTCCGTTTAGATTATTTCTTTTTGTCAGATCAATTTGCAGACACTACCTCAATTTCCATCTTACCTAGAATTATTTCAGATCACAACCTTTTGACTATTATCTGTACTCTAAATTATATATTAAAAACTCCCAGGCCGTGGATTTTTGAGAGAAAATTGTTGTTAGAACAAACATATCTAGATCATATGAGACCATGGTAACTGAATTTTTGGACATTAATAGAGGCTCAACCCCCAGCAATATCGTTTGGGACTCATTCAAGGCCGCAATTCGCGGAGAGATTAAAAGCTTTTCATTCTCTCCTCAGAGGCTAATTCAGGAACAAACCAATGTGCGCGTTGATGGATTACGTCGGGCAGAGGTCCAGCTCACAAGTGCGATTAAGGATGGGTGTGACATAGCTTCTATCCAACTACAGGTTGCATGCATTAAAGCCTCCCTGCTTGAGTCCTTTGGTAAGGATCTTGCTGCTAAATATTTACAGTACCGCTCGATGATGTTCGAGTTTGGTGAAAAATCTGGCAGGGTCCTTGCTAAGCGACTTCAGCAGCGCGGTTTAGCCAACCGTATCACCAGGATTCAGGATTCTCAGGGGCATATTCATGACACTCCTGAAGGGGTTCTGACGTTTTTTTTCTGAATTTTATCGCTCTCTATACACCGAGGAAGTTAGCGACCTCACTATAGACCATGAATTTGGCACTTTTACTGCTGAGCTCAATACTTCTAAAATTCCGGACCATCAGAATGCTGCTCTCGCAACACACATAGAGTGGGATAAGGTGGATTTAGCATTAAATTCTTAGGCCAATGACAAAGCAGCTGGTCCTGATTTCATTCCCCTGGAATTTTACACAACATTCCGGTCGGAAATTCAGGAGGATCTACCAACAACTTTTAGAGATGCCCAGCTCGGTACTATTCCAGACTCCTGGCATTTTACAACTATTATTTTGATTTTAAAAAAAGACAAGTCAGAGCTGGATCCTGCTTCTTTTCGTCCGATCTCACTAATCAACACGGACAGTAAGATCTTCTAAAAAATTCTGGCTGCTAGACAAGCATTGGTGATATCCCTACTAGTCTCCATTCGCCAACACGGATTTATTCCTGGAAGGGACACGGCGGACCATGTCCGCCGTGTTATAGCAATACTGGACTGGGCCTAAGTCATAAGCTCTCCCCTAGGTGTAATCCCGTTGGATGCCGAAAAAGCATTCGACAGGGTTGTCAGGGGGTTCTTGTGGAAAGTTCTCCACTGGAAGGGGTTTTGCCCAAATTTCATACACGCTTTACAGTCACTCTACATTGCCCCCCAAGTAATGTTATCAATATCAGGCCTCCTTTCAAGATCGGTTGATATTAACAGGGGCACTAGACAGGGATGTCGTTGTTCGCCCCTGTTATTTGCTCTTTATATCGATCCGTTTATTAACAAAATTGAGATTTCTTTAAACATATCCCCTGTCATGATTAATGCGTCCGAATTTAAAGTTCTGGCGTATGCCGATGATATTGCTGTTTTAACCAGCAATGTCTCATCCTCATTTTTAGCTATACAGAATTTGGCGGAACTATATGGTCAACTTTCAGGTTATAAACTAAATGTTCAGAAAACCCAGGTTATTCAATCTACCACTATGGGCTCCTCGGATGCGCCAGTTGTCCAAAACGCAAAGTACTTGGGGGTTAAAATTACAGCAGCAGTAGAGCTGCTACCGGAAATGAATATTCTACCTGACGGCCAACTCCACTTTGCGTAGGTTGGATAATTTACATCTTTCTTTATTTGGCAGGAGGAACGTACTAAAAATGCTGATCTTGCCAAAATTTCTGTACATCTTTAGGACTATTCCTTTGGAATTCGCTCAGTCCTTTCTTGCCTGAGCAGAACGATGCTGTAACAGGTTTTTGTGGGGCTATCATTCCCCCCGTAGGGCTGCTAAATGGATGCATTTACCATTGGATAGGGGTGGGTGGTCAGTCCCTGATCTGCTGCTCTATAACTGTTCAGCTTTATTGCAACATCTAGCTTTACCACTCTTTGGGGCGAGAGCCTCACTTCCACCATCATGCACCCGCTCTATTTTTGAGATAGGCTTGGGGGACGATGTTAAGGGGGCTCTCTTGTCGGTCCTTGAACCTATTTATTACAAAAAAACTAAGTTCAAGGTCATTTTAGCTATGTTCTCAGTTTGGAGGAAGGTACGCCGGAAATGGTTAATCCCTAACATTAATTATTATACACCTTTGGCTGCTGCTAGGCTATTACCCTCTATTTTTCAAGATTTTGTTACAATTAGGTGGAGATTCCATGGTATTTTTATTTTGGGGGACTTAGTTCACGAGGGCTTCCTTTTCATTTTTAAAAGATAAATTTGGATTGAACACACATGAATTTTTCAAATATTTACAGATACGTAGTTATATTGATAAACTTCTCCATGACACCCCTATCGCACTCGTCAAAAATACACTTATGGAATTTATCTTCAGAAAGGCTCGAATTGGGGTTCTTTATCAAAATCTATTATCGGACCTCCCAGATGACCTTTCTTCTCAGAATACTAAATTGGATATTAAGTTAGGCAAGACTGGTATTGATATTTCTTCGGTATTGGATCTATCCAATTCTGTATTAATCTCTGGGAGCTTACGCTCCCAAAGTTATATGGCCCTCTACGATCTCTATTATACTCCGGCCAAGATATCTAAATGGGGAGGAGGCAGTGGTCATGGTTGTCCAAGATGCGGTCGAGCAGCAGCCAATGATGTACACATGTTCTTTTTTGCCCTAAACTGGATTTATTTTTTCAAGATGTTCAACAATTTATTAATAGCTCCCTTAAGATTTCGGTGGCGCTGTCTTCTGAATTAGTAATAACTGGGTGTGGAATTGATTGTTTGTTTAACAGATCAGCCTATGAATCAGCCTTTCTATGTATTGCTATGTCGCTAATTCGATTATGTATGGATGGATTAGCCCGATTCCCCCTACCTTTATTAAATGGAGAGCAAGGATTCTAGCTCTCCATAATTTGGAATCAGCCGTGTTTCAAAGAGGGGGCAAGAGGAGGCGGGAGAAAGGTCTGAAAATATGGGCGCCATTCACACAATGGCTGAACAACTGATTGTCTGAGTCTTTTGACCACAGCGTTTCCATGGGATGCTATATGTTTCTTTTGGTGAGGTATGATTTGCCTGACCCCTGTTTTTCTGTGTTAGTTTTCTCCAAAATTTTGGGAATTATGCACTTTCGTTCTTTTTATACCCATAGCAAACTATGTATTTACTTCTTTTTGGAAATGTTTGCCATTATATATTATTTGTTATGCTGTCTTCAATTAAGTTGTCAAGCTGATCAATAAAAAAAAAATTTTAAAAAAAATTGAAGTGAGCCCTGTGTGTTGATAAATCTCCTTTCACCGACGCTGCAGAGAAACAACATTAATCCTTGTTAGGAAATTGCCGCGTCTCAAGCTTACAAAGAGCTCACGCCTGCACCATTGTGGGAGCTCGGAGGCCCGAGTGCGGCCCTTTCCAGCTGCAGGGACCCAGCCCGGCTAAGCTGCACTTCTGGCCGGGCCTGTCAATTTCTAATCACCAAGGAGCGTTTTCATGCCTGTATATACACCATTTTCCGATTCTGGAGTAAGGAAATGTATGCCGAGGTTGAGCGCCGTGTCGAGTGGAGAGGAGATGGTCCGTCAGCTAAGACTGCCGGCTTTGGTGGGGGAGACCAGGGTTCGAGCCTCGGGGTTGTGTCCACATTTGGTAATTCTGGGCAAATCATTTATTCTCCCCGTGCCTGTAGGTGTAAGGAAAATAGAATACTGTACTCATGTAAAGCGTTCTTATACATTCAGGTCGAGTTTGCGCTATATAAATATGATTCCACTGTTGCTCTCCAGTTTTTGTGTGAACTGAGTTATATCATAATAGAGAATTAAGTGGAGGCTCATGGGTGATTAACAACATGTTATTGGAACATATTGCCAGTCAGAGGAATGTTTTAGCCTCACTGAAAGCGGTTGGTCAGCATATATCATTAGCTTCTGGTCAGCTTGATTAAATATAATAGGGCAATAATTATTGCATGTGCTTGGCTAACATGTGTTTACTTCCAGGAGGTGTCTTGCTATATCATTCATGCTTTTAAGGATTGGGCGATTCACACGCTGGAACGGGACCGGGGGCCAACGACGACAACGCAGCAGTGGTCAAGGGGTCAGAAACACAGGGCTCGGCCCGGAGCACTTTAAAACTTGTCTTTCTATTTACAGGACGAAGAGTCAATCGCTATTGAGGCAAGGACGCAGGTGGTCTTGCAAATAAAGGGATGAACAGCGGGGTTTAATAGCAGGTATGGGTCATGGGGTGGCAGGCAGGGGGGAGCAAGGGAGATAGCATCTGGCCCACAGTTGGGGTACCAGAAGCAAATTGAGGAAGTCTCCGATGGTTCAGGACCACACACCATGGTTTTCAGCTAAATGTTTGTTTTCTCATCCTAGCCCCCTCCATCCTCGCACGCAGAGTACTAACCGTACCGATTCTTGCGCACGTTGCACCCACGTCCACTTACGCTACCACACAATAAGTAAGTATAAGGGAAGGTGGTGTCACGGAACGTCTGCAACAACAGGGGACTTAGGCGTCCTCCCTAGGTGAACAACACAGTGAATCCATTTTCCTGATCCAAATATTTTCTCCTCAGATTGGTGTTCCGTGTGGCGGCAGAGGTCAGCATGGACAGCCAGTGCTCCCCCCCTTTTCCCGGAGACATCCCAGGTGGAGGACTCAATGCCGGGCACTTCACAAGATGCGCAATGGGCGAATTATTTTGAGATGGCCAAGGTTAAAGGCCTAGCGTGGGCGAGCAGCATTACGAACGCCCCTGAGCAGGAAGACTCTGGGATCGTCGGCCATTCACCTCCAGAACAGCAGCCCAGCGCAGAGGCGGGCCCCTTTAGACCCAAGCGGGTCCGCAAGCCCACAATCAGGGATTTCCCGCAAGACCCGCTGCCGCTACCTAGTAGCAGAACAGTGATGACCCCCAAGGAGGTCATGGCACCACCGGTTGTTCCCCCGCCCCAGGGGCCGCCCACCCGATGAACAGTCCCACAAGGTAACTACGCTACTAGGGATGATCTGGCTAAACTCCTGGACACTATGAACAATTTCATGTAATGGTTACAAGCAGGCACTGTTGGCAACAGCCCTGCGCATTTGGGCAACAGCGTAAGGGTTAAAGGGGGCCACATTAGCAGCAGCAAGTGTATGGTCAGCAGGCGAGTCAGTGGGACAGTTAGGGGTCACGGCGGCTATGGATATTCCGGAAACTACTACCTCCGGGGGGGCAAATCACAGTGACAGCACCTGTCTCGCTCTTCCCTCAAACATCCAGTCTGGTTCTGCCCCCTGTGAACAGTAGTGCGGGGTCACTTCAGTAATGTCCACCATCACACGCGCACCCACACCCCCTATGGTCCAACAAGTCACCACCGTCCGCTGCTGTTTGGGCGATGCTCACTGGCTTGGCAGGTGCCCCAGGCAGCCAAAGAGGGGATTTGGAGGCGGGATTTTTGGGCCAAGAGGGCCTGGACACCAGGAAGATAGGGGCGAAGGAGGACGATAAAAAAGTAAAATACCAGCCTTGGCCAGAGAAGAACATTGCTAACTAGCTTGAGCTTTTTCCATCCTAGCTTCTGTAACTATGGAGAAATTTCCGGAAAAGGGCCCTGGGCTAGTACAGTATTCTAGGACAATTCACAATGAGGCCATGAAGTGGGGGGAAATGGCTGGCTGAACTATGATAGGGAGTTCAGGAGGAAGATGTCCCAGTGCCCGGAAATGGGTTGAGATTAAAAAGAGGTCCAGTTCTGGATGGGCAATATGGGTGCCCGTGCACAGCAGAGCGCAGGCCTCCAGTTGAATACACAAGTGGGACAGGCTCTACACAGGGGATCCTTTCAAGCAGGTGTAAGGGGCAAACAAGCATTTTGCAGAGCTTGCAGGGGGGAAGACAAAGAGGAGGTTTCAGGAGGTCCCCCCAGGGACATTCCGCCTTTGTAACAATGGATCATGCTCCTGGGGTAAGACGTGCAAGTTCCAGCACGTATGTCACACATGTGGTAGGCCACACCCAGCGGCTTCCTGCCACACTAAGCAGGGCACACAGCCAGCCAGCAAAGGTGGGTAACAAAGTTGAGGCTGCAAGATTACCAGTAGCTCGAGCCCCCTCCAACCAACTCCCGCTCCTGCACAACATCTTGTCCCTGATAGCGCCTCAGTCCAATCAGGGAGCCTTTTCTCCGCAGATAGTCCACCTACACCCGGGCACACCACCATAGGCCGTTCCTCTGTCAGCCTGGCCAACATCACGCCTCTCCTCAGATGGCATCCCAACGAAACAGACAGCCGCATGCTGCTGTTTGGATTTCACAAAGGCTTTAAGATCCCCTACGTGGGTGCCCTAGGCAGCAGAGAGGCCGACAACCTCTGATCGGCGAGAGAACAACCAGAGGTTATCCGGGCAAAAGTAGAGAAGAGAGGTAATTGGGCCGGGTGGTGGGTCCATTCTTGCAACCCCCGCTGGAAAACTTTGTGGTCTCGACCCTGGGGGTGGTGTCCAAGAAAGAACCAGGTGCGTTTAGATTAATTCACCATCTCTCATACCCAGAAGGGGCTTCTGTTAACCATGGGCTGGAGGAGGGCACCTGCTCTGTGTCTTATTGTACTCTGGACTTGGACCTAGTCAGGAGGGAGGGCAGAGGGGCCTGGTTAGCTAAGGCGAATATCGAATCTGCTTTTCGCTTGCTACCAGTCTACCCGAGCAGCCATCACCTGCTGGGTTTCAAGCTGGAGGGCAGGTACTTTTATGACAAATGCATGCCCATGGGTTGCACTGTGTCATGTGCATATTTCGAGGCGTTCAGTTGCTTCCTACAATGAGCCCTCCAAGATACCTACGGGATGGAGGGGGTGACACATTACCTAGATGACTTCTTGTTCATAGGGAGCTACGGCACGCAGGACTGTAAGCAGGCCCTTGCGGATTTTGAACAATTAGCTTGTCATTTAGGGGTCCCTCTCGCGCCAGGTAAAACGGTGGGTCCAGTGCAGGTTTTAACTTTCCTGGGGATCGAGATTGATACCATTGTAGGGGAGTCCAGATTGCCGACAGAAAAAGTTTGTGACCTAGCACAACACATACAGTCCATGGCTGGGCAGGACAGGGCCACCTTGGAATGCATCCAAAGCCTACTGGGGAAATGGAATTTTGCTGCCAGGGTCATCCCCGCGGGTAGGGTGTTTGCCAGAAGGTTGGCCAGGGCCACTGCCAAGGTCACTAAGAAACACCACATGGTGAAACTGAGTAAAGGCATGCAACAAGACCTGGCCATGTGGGCAGAGTTCCTGGCCAACTTTAACGGCTCAGTAATTTGGCGGCCTCCTTGGGCAGGTAGCCCTGACCTAGCTTTATACACAGACGCATTGGGTAGGGAAGGATTTGGGGCCATTTCAGACAGGGAAAGGTGCACGGTGAAATGGCCCAACGCCTGGCACAAGAAAAAGATCACGGCCAAGATGACGGTGTTAGAGTTGTTCCCAATTGTGGTGGAATTCCACTTGTAGCCTGCAGTGCTGGCAGCTAAGAGGGTCCTCTTGTGGTCGGACAACCTGGCGGTAGTTCAGGCCATTAACTCCCAGTCTGCGAGTTGCCCCCTGGTTTTGTGCCTCCTGAGGGAGTTGGTGCGGGCGTGTCTGTACAGGAATGTTGAATGCAGGGCGCGACACATTCAGGGCGTGCAGAACACAACTGCTGATGCTCTCTCTCGTTTTCAGTGGCGCCGATTCCGGGAGACGTGGCCGAGAGCGAGAGAGGACGGGACACCTTTCCCGGGACATCTTTGGTACCTGTTGAAGTGGAAAATCGAATGAGTGGGCAGGGTGAGCTTTCCCTAGCACCAAGGACAAACAAGAGATACAGGGCCTGCGTTAAAAAAAAAATTTCAGTGGTGGGAGCATGGGAAGAAGGCGGGTCCTCATTCGAAATAAGAGTACAGTCATTCAGATTGTGGGCAAAAGACAACGGGAAGAGTCACTCTTGGATCTCAGGCCATCTGGCAGCAATCAGCCACCACACTAGACTAAGGGGACAATCAGATCTCACCAAATCCTTTGTGATCAGAGCAGCATTAAAAGGGTGGGCCAGGAGTGAGCAAGAGGCACCGGACAATAGATCCCCCATAGACTTTGGGACACTTCAGGGGATGCTAGATTGGGTGCACAAGGCCACTCACTCGGCTTTTGAGGCGACATTGTTTGCTGTCACGTTCAGCATGGCTTTCTTTGGGGCATTTAGGATTAGTGAGTTGGTGGCCAGAGCCAAGAATAACATGTCTGGGGTGGCTTTGAAAATACAAGATGTGTTGCACTCAGGCGATTCCCTCAAAATAACGTTAAGAAGGTCAAAGACGGATCAGCGTGGGGAAGGGAGGGTGTTTTGGCTGCACATCCTGGGAGAAGGCAGGTATTGCCCAGTCAGTCTAGTTGCCGCCTATCTGGCCCTGCGCCCGGCAGCAGACGGTTACCTTTTTCTCCACACAGACAGCACGCCCCTCACAAAGTACCAGGTGGAACATATAATGCACGTGTGCTTGGGGCTGTCTGGCAACAATGACCCTAGAAAGCGCTTCTGCAGCCATTTGTTTCGCATAGGGGCAGCAACTACAGCGTTTAAGGAAGGCTTGCCAGCAGAGGGTATCAAACAGGTGGGGCATTGGGAATCCCACTATTTCAAAAGATACATACGATCATGAGCCCACGAACTATCAGATTTGTCGACAGCTGTTTCCTCGCGACTAGCCAAAGTGGGTGTTGAAGTGAATTTGCTTTTGCAATTTTGTATGGCCTGTAGCCACTATAGTTAATTGGCTGGCAGCAACCGGTTCACGGTAACTAACAGCAGTGTGTTGTGTGGTGTATATTACTGTTTGCATTGTGGTGTTTTGTTTTGTCAATAAACCTTTTGCAACATCACATCTCTTTATTTGCCAGGAACAAAGGTCTGGGTGATGGCCACTCGGGTGTCTCCAGGTTAGCACAGTGGGCGGAAAGCAGGAAGTGGAGGCATGGTTTTTCCAACACCAAAATAACTTGGCTGGGATACCCGGGCATGCGATGGAATGGGTTGTTGGGTACGCTACAGCAGGAACTGGGTAGAGACTCCCCTCCCTCACATGTGTTAGTTATACACCTGGGGGAGGAACGACCTGACGGCCCTGGGTAAAAGGACACTGCTTCAGAATATGAAGGCCACACTTTGCAAACTGAGCAACCTGTTTGGTATATGTGATCTGTGGTGGTCTGAGATCACTCTATGGCTCTTGTGGCAAGGAGCACGATCTGGGCAAGCAATGGAGGCTGCGCGCAGGAGAGTTAACTGCGCAATGCGTAAATTCACAGAGCAAATGGGATTTGGATTCATAAGACACGGGCTGCTGCATGCCAAATCCACAGGGTGTTATGAGGACAATGGAGTACATCTTTCCGGAGTAGGCATGGATTTGTTCCTCCTAGATCTAGGGGAGGCACGGGATGTAAGTAAGAAAGCCGGCCTTGGTGGGGGGCCCTGGTTGCGACGATCGCCACACCCAGGGCTGTGGCGGAGTTACAGGACGATCCAGTGGCGGAAAGGTACTCAGGGGTACCCTCTTCAGGAGCACAAAGGGTGCTGAGGCCTAATATCCCCAGGAAGTCTGGACCCTGGGGTGCGACGGCGCCCCGTCTGTCCTACAGGTGGTTGGAAACCTGTACAATCGGGGGTTGCTTGAACGCTCCGCCCCTCATTGGGGGGGGTGTGAGCAAGAGGGTGGACCAATGGTTAACCGGAGGTGGGAGGGGATACCCCCTCACCACAACCGCTAAGCACCGATTGGCTAAGGCCACGATGCAAGTTGGCCCATCAGGTGGTGGGCCGCGAGGGGCGGCTTGCCTTTGGATCGTCTGTACGATAACCCACCATGTTGGCATATTTGGTATGCTAATAAACCTGCAGCAATTTTTTCCCATCAAAAGTTGTCTTGTCTGCTTATTTATGTGACATGTATATTGCTGCGTGAGGGCTGGTGAGTGTGGCCGATATTGGCACTATGACCTGTATCTGTGATTTCACGCGGAGAATGGAGTGACGAGCAGGATGAAGCAAGTGTCACTTCTCACCACAACAGATCACAACGGATCGCACCCTGAACATCCCCCCGCAGGAGCACAACAAATGGATATTTGTGATTTCTGTTTAGCAATGTACTCCCTTTTTTAGGTCGAGGTAATATCCGGTCTGCCGAAGGCAGAACCGGAAGTCCGAGATTTTATGTTTCTTAGTGGGACTATTAGTCCCGCCTCTGCTTTTGGCTCTCTCCCATTGGCTGGCTTCCTAAATGGAGGCCAGCCATTAGAGCAGAGAGCCGTCCCTCCGAATAGGCTCCGTCTTTTTCGGATTTGGGGGCGTAAGTTTTGCTGTTCTTTAGACAGTGACGTCGTCCGTCACTCAGCACAGCAAAACACGCCCCCAAATCCGAAAAATGTCGTAAGCTTTGTGGCCGCCATTGTTGCCCAGCCGGCGCCGAGTACGGTGATGCTGCCGCCTTCCACCCACACTAGAGCCGCTTCCTTTGCTCTGATGCGGACACGGGCAGTCAGGTAAGTTTCTTTTTTTTTTAAATGTATTTTTTAACCCCCCGCGCCAGTCCCGCCCCCCCCCGCGCCAGTCCCATCCCCCCGCGCCAGTCCCGTCCCCCCTGCGAATTGTAAGGAGAGAGGATCCACCGGCGGAGACGCGTCCACGCAGACTGTGCAGTGAGAGGTTTAATGCTTTAGGTTAAAGCAACGGTAGCCTTAAAACCCGCGGCAGGTGTCCCTGACTTCCTTTATTATTAATAAATGTGCTTGTGTACCGCACCGGAGCGGGTGGCGCGGCTCTCAGACTTCTATCCCACGGGTTAATGTGTTACGAGAGCGGCTATAAAGCGACCACGGCGGCTCCATCCAACGACCGACCGCAGGCGACAAGATGCAGTGGGCCGCTCTCTGGCTGTGTCTCCTCCCGGGCTTCGTCCATGGCGCGCCGCTGCTGGAACCCGGTAAGCAAAATAAAACACAGACAGTAACACTAACCTACACGCCTTCTGGTGAGATGGGGCAGGCGGGGGTAGTTTCTGTCGATGCTCATCTACCGAGCTGCCCAGCAGTCTTCTTAGAGAGGCCGAGCACGGCATGGGCATGACACCTTGACTATCTTCTGTCCTCTAGAGAATACATTTTTCATTTCTAAAGAAATCAAATGGGTACTTCTAACTGAGAAAAAAAACTGGTTTGCAGCCCCGGGCGTTACTTTTTGCAGACCTTTGCATCCAGGGGCTCTTTGAGTCCGTCTGTTATACGCAGCATGATTGGAGCCGGGGTGGTGAGCACAAGAAAGAGGTGGAACCCGCCACGGTCTGTAATAGGTCCGTGTGCAGTAGCTGCACAACGTTTCTTTGATTACGCAGCACTTGATTCGCATTGAGGCAAATCATGCAGCACTTCTGTGGCATCATCTTATAGTTATTATCACATTTTAGAGGTACTGAAACAAAAGTGGATTCTAGCGCTTTCAAAAATAGAGTTGAATAAGATACAAACCACGCATTCAGCAGAGTTTTTAGACAATGCTATCTGCCCATGATTAATTATTGAGTTTTACATAGGAGGACGGACACATACATTTACAGTTGTTCTCCTCTTTGACCCAGTGGTAAATAGTTTGTGTGCAACGTTGCACTCAGCAGACCACAAATCTAAAGGTACATTTTTGTGGGATTCTAAACAAGTTAGATAAGTGGGACTGCATGTATGCAGGTGGACCTTGTCAAGACTGTAACATACTCATGTGGAGTCATTTTTACAAGCGACCTTTTCCGTCAGCCCCTTTCCACACAACCGTATATAATACATTAATCATTAATTGTCCGAGTACTTTGGTACATAGGAGGCGCTTCAAGGTTTAAGACATCAAAGTGTACAAACAGATTGGAACTGGTTGAAAGAGCGCTTGCCCTCTTTCAATGCTTTGAAAACATTAGAGACACTCTTTTTTCATGGAAACATTTGAAGAACAGGCAGCTTTTGAAGACAACTTTTGATCAGTTACCTAGAAATAAAAATGTTGGTGTTGAAAATGTCATGGTTTGGAGCATATCGGAGTTGCACTAGCGGTCCCGGTATGTATATATGCACGGGAACTGCGCATTATCAAGGAGCCAGCTTAATTTGATCTGCTCAGGCGCAGCGCATGATATTGTTGCATGGCGCTCATTTGATCCTTATTTGTTTTATTTTAATATATGCACGGGCGCTGTACAAAAGCCACAACAATCTCATCTACTCGCCTGAATGTTCCCTGATTTAAGTCAGCCTGCCGGAAAATGACTACCACCAAACACCGCACCATTATCGACTGTAGGTTGACATAATGCACTCTAATACTCTGCTTAGTCTCTCCCACGTGCCAAAGACAGTCTTCTCTACATGACATTCACCCTCTTCATCATGGCCACTCTCGAGACATGCCTCTTGCGAGGTACGCTTCATACACCATGCCAACACTGTCAGTCTGCCGGACACCACCACCTTCACCTCCTCCCATTCTGCTCATAACTTACCCTACTTTATAGCCACTCAGCCAGACCCAACCTTAGTGTACTAAAAACAACACCCAATCTGATCCATCCTGGCTGCAAACATATACTTTGTTATATTTGCTGGGAAGCTGGTTAATAAACCTCTGAATGTTATGATTGCTATCTACTCCACAGGATGTCTTTCTATGGTGACACATGGAGCAAGAGTGTGGGGATACTGTGATGTTGCTGATTTACAAGTTGATGCAATTATATTTTGAAGAAGACTTTTATCTGTGCCAAACAGCCTTCCCATGTCCCTCTGCCACACAGAATTGGGATCTTTGCCATTAGAGATCTATGTTAAATTAGCACCTCTAGCGCTGTGGGTCAAACAGGAATCCTTGCTTAACCAGGCGTTAATTAATGATTGTAGGTCTTTAGACAAAGTACAGAAATTCCCTTGCCTGAGGTACGTGAAGGAGCACCTCGCCCTGCTGAGGAGAGAGGATTATTATCACAACCCACTGGTAATGTCTACTATCGCCAAAAAGCAATTGAAACAAGATGTTTTAGCTGTGTGTGCACAACGGCAGGGAAAGAGATAAGAAAGAAGCCGGTAAATGATTTCCTCCCTCTTGTCACTACCAACACTATGCAACCATATCTCACGTTTCCTTTCGCCCACACCCAAAGTTTTATTTGATCAGATTTAGATTCGGCGTAGCTCACTATTTGGTCTCATACCCCAGCACCGCACATCATGATTCCTCAGAGCCCTGCGTATGCCTCATTAACGAATCAGAACCTGCTACATTTCCTCTTCTCCTGTAAATTACATAATGTACCAAGGAGGCAGTTTTTAATTCCGCTATTGAAGTATATGAACATTAGAAGATGCAGACCAGCCTTATTTTATTTGCAGATCCTCAAACAGAATAAATGTGTCTGATGGCCTATAAATACATATCTCCTGCCGTTCACCTGAGAAAGTTGGTGGGAAAATAAACATCCCACCATTATATTTGTGGCAGCTAGTAGAGTAGATCAGCGTAGGGATTATCCTATATCATGCACAAGGCACTTTTGTTTCATCTGTGCGCGGGGGGGGGGGGGGGGGGGGCAGAGAGGGAAGGGCGAGTGAGAGCGGGGCAGGGTAAACTGAGGGCTGTATTGATGCACCGAGGATGGTGGGTGCCTAGTTTTTTTAATTACAGAGATTCAAAGGTTTAATGCAGAGGAAGGAGTGTGTAGTGAGCTTAAGTGTGAGGAGCAGGCAGAGTGAAGGCTCGGAGGGTGCAGTGAGGGTCGGGAGGGACAGAGAGGGCTGAAGTGAGTGCGCCAGTGCAGAGGGGAGTGCTGGACGGCGAATGGGTTGCAGTGAGGGTTGTAGTGAGTTCTGGAGTGGAAGTCTGATTCTGTGAGGGATTTAGTGAGTGCTGGGGGTGAGGGTTGTAGTGAGTTCTGGAGTGGGAGTGTGTTCCAGTAAGGTATTACGTGAGTGTTGGAGGGTGAGTGTTTTGCAGTGAGGGTTGTAGTGAGTTCTGGAGTGGAAGTCTGATTCTGTGCGGGATTTAGTGAGTGCTGGGGGCGAGGGTTGTAGTGAGTCCTGGAGTGGAAGTCTGATTCTGTGAGGGATTTAGTGAGTGCTGGGGGCGAGGGTTATGGTGAGTTCTGGAGTGGAAGTCTGATTCTGTGCGGGATTTAGTGAGTGCTGGGGGCGAGGGTTGTAGTGAGTTCTGGAGTGGAAGTCTGATTCTGTGAGGGATTTAGTGAGTGCTGGGGGCGAGGGTTATGGTGAGTTCTGGAGTGGAAGTCTGATTCTGTGAGGGATTTAGTGAGTGCTGGGGGCGAGGGTTGTAGTGAGTTCTGGAGTGGAAGTCTGATTCTGTGAGGGATTTAGTGAGTGCTGGGGGCGAGGGTTGTAGTGAGTTCTGGAGTGGAAGTCTGATTCTGTGAGGGATTTAGTGAGTGCTGGGGGCGAGGGTTATGGTGAGTTCTGGAGTGGAAGTCTGATTCTGTGAGGGATTTAGTGAGTGCTGGGGGCGAGGGTTGTAGTGAGTTCTGGAGTGGAAGTCTGATTCTGTGAGGGATTTAGTGAGTGCTGGGGGCGAGGGTTATGGTGAGTTCTGGAGTGGAAGTCTGATTCTGTGAGGGATTTAGTGAGTGCTGGGGGCGAGGGTTGTAGTGAGTTCTGGAGTGGAAGTCTGATTCTGTGAGGGATTTAGTGAGTGCTGGGGGCGAGGGTTGTAGTGAGTTCTGGAGTGGAAGTGAGTTCTGGAGTGGAAGTCGGATTCTGTGAGGGTTTTTGTGAGTGCTGGGGGTGATGGTTGTAGTGAGTTTTGGAGTGGGAGTGTGTTCCAGTGAGGTATTTAGTGAGAGCTAGGGGCGAGGGTTGTAGTGAGTTCTGGAGTGGAATTCTGTGAGGGTTTTAGCGAGTGCTGGGGGTGATGGTTGTAGTGAGTGCAATAGGTCATGCATATGCGAGCGATTAAGCTATTGGCATTGTAAATGACAAAGCCATTTATTTAACGATTAAGCTATTGGCAATGTAAGTCACAATGCTATTTATTTATGATATAAAAATAAAAAATAAAAAAAAATGTCATAAGCAATGCCAATAGCTCTACCTTTAATAATGCCGAGACCATTGCATTGTAAATGCTTGTTTAGTATAGAACGTAAGCTTCTCATAGGACATATTTTTCAGTGACCAGATGTTTGCAGACGTTTATTGACCAGGGTCAAGCATGACGATCGCCTCCATGGATGACACAACACAATGTTCTGGTGCCCTGGGCTGTTGGCACTGATCTCGTCCGTCACTTACCAGCTCTGGACGTGCCCCAAGCTGGTGTGAATCAGCCCTTTCTGTCCCGCCTGTCCCTGTGCTCACTGATCCCCTTCCATTGTACAGCATCGGGAGGACACCCTGGACACGATTCAGAGATCGATATGAATGAATTTGATGCTAAAGGTTTCCCTGTAAATAGTTGTCTTTCCCAATCCACACCTCGACAGCCCTCAGTGTTTCACTGATGCCAGCTTGCACCTCTTCTGAGGGTTTTCACTGGGTGTCTACGCCGAACCTCTCCTGCCTGTGATCTTCTTTCATACCTGCACCCTGGCTCATTGCTTCCATGAGGTCCTATGGCGTGTTTGGGATCCATCTGCTGATGGTCACATCTGGCTTCCGTGCCCACAGTGTGTGCTTTTATGCTGTGGTTTACAGCCCCATACCACTGCTGATGGAATAACATTAACTGAACAGGGGCCCCCACTGGAACTGTTGGCACCACTCGCTACTCACAGGAGAAACCTGAGCTAAGGTCAGATGCATTTCAGAGCCCAGCAATGAATACCTCTCTCCACCCACTGTACACGAGCTAGGGTTATTCCAATCCTCTCCCCATTGGTTTCTATTCTTCCGGCCATGTCCATTGTAGAGCGCTCTGCGCACTCTACAACTGCCGATAGCCCTCTCAGCCTTCTCCGGGCCTCTCACCTGAACCCGCTCTACCATGGCGGGCAGGACTGACTCCTTCCCCATTGTCAGGGGTTTCTCTCAGTGCTGTGTCCAACCTGTCTTACTACTCTTCCCAGCACTTCTCTCCCGCTCTCCTTTTACTTGTCTTTCCAACTTAAAAAGTGGACAATCTTTCCAAGTCAGATACTTACGTGTGTTCGGACAGTCCATGTATGTATTACTATTTATATAGGGTAAACCAGTTGTGTGGGGGCGTCAACAGCACTTACAACAGGGGCTGGGGGAGGTGGCTTATCCAACTCAAGCTGGTGGACAATCACAAGGGGAGGGAAGGCGGGTCTCTTCTGGGCTGGTCCCGGGTGGTTTTTGGAAGCTGGGAACTTCCTTCACATACATGCCTGATGCCCATGGGACAGACAGAGCGATGCATCCGAACTACAGCATCAATCAACGTTCTATACCGTGACAGCAACTCAGCTGCCCCACAAGGGGTAAATGTGCTTTATTAGCCAATTATCTACCTCTATCACAGTCTTTCAACATTTCCATTCCAATTTTCCAACCCATTTGCCATCCAGTGCTCTACTATAACCTCCAAAATATGCACTTGTACTTATGGAGCTCTACGCAAACAAATGATGGACAGAATGCTGAATAAATCATACATTCACCCCCAGTCAAGAGATCTGGGTTAAATCCATTGTTCTTTTGCTCACCATGCCACCCCAGTTTAGACCCAGCCATATGCAAATCAGTCTTGACCCTGTGCCTCATGGAAACAGTCCAGCCTGAACTGCCAAGCCAGGTCCTCCCTGGACCGGAAGCAAGCATTTTTGCATTTGTCACCCCGAGTGGGACGGGTATGCCCAGGCATTGGTCCCGTGCTCTCCATGCCATTGGAGTCAAGCTATCCTGGCTGAAAGCCCGAAACCGATCCTAGGAGGCTTGTTTCCAGTCCAGGGAGGACCTGGCCTGGCAGTTCGGGCTGGACTGTTTCCATTGGGCGCAGGGTCAAGACTGATTTGCATATGGCTGGGTCCAAACTGGAATAGCATGGTGAGCAAAACAATGATTGATTTAGGCCCAAATCTCTGTACTCGGGTGAATGTATGACATTGTTCTGCATTCTGCCCATCAATTGTTCTTTTTGCATTTCTACTTATGGAGCAGCATGCTCCCAAATGTTAATATTGATATAAATACAGATATCCCACAGAAAGGGACATGAAAAGGGGCTGCACATATACATCCGAGGTGGTGGTTGTGCTGTATTTTCATGAAGGCCTTCCTCTCTGTGTGCCGCTATGCTGCTAGTTGTCCCTATAAGCACATGGCCCTTGTAGATAGGTGAAGATAACTGATATAAAATGGAAGGGGAGCCTAACTGCATGTTCATAGAGAGATCTACACTTAGCTGCAAAAACGAGAAAGAAGTGACTTGAACCCTATTAAATCCGGCCCACACTCTCTACTGACTCCCTTTCTTTCAGTCAGCAGACTCTTGCGCCATACCCACTGCAAATGTCTAGCACATACTTTATGGCCTTTTCTAAAGGTTCTTTAAGTGCAAGCCTTTTTATGTTAAACAGGAACTATTGGCCTGCCGAGAAAACCACAAGTGCACAGTCAGTTAATTGGCATCCAAGTTAATAAAATGAATGAGGAGACCACATGTGAGTTGCCAGTTTTTTATTCGCCCCAGGAATGTCTGGCTGGATATGCCATGCTTTTTCTGCTATGGACACTCCATGACTTGCCATATAGCCGCAGCAGTTGTTTTGGATCTGATAATTGTCATGTTGTAGTTATGCAGACACCAGGAGCTGTGTTATGAGAGTACTGATGAGAGTATCGGAGAGTGAAATACTCTTCACCGGGGCATCACAAATAAAACATGTATTTGCACAGTCAATAGGTATTGCCTATTGGCTGTGCCAATGCTTTTTGCACATAATGTGCAGCATTAGCAAAAGCAGAATGTACGTGCCTCCAGAAGGATGAGAGTATCATTTCATTTTTGGGTCTTGATTACATGCCAGTGCTTAGCTTCATGTTACTAACAAATGCTTGCATCCCTGCTGGTTAGCTCCCCTTCCTCTACTTTTGTGTGGCAAAAGTACTTGTGTCCTTCCACTGCTGGCACTTATAGGAGCATTTTTTTTCTTTCTGTTAGAGCACTCTGCAGAGTGCATTTTTTGTAGCTGGCTCCATCCAGTATTTCACCCTATCCATGTGCTCTCTCTCAGCTCCCCTTCGTTCGACTTTGCTTTTTTTCCCACCACCGTTTTTCCACATTGACTCTTCCTTCCATTGTTGTGTTAGTCCACCATAACAAAAAGCGCAAAGATATAGCACTTTTTTTAGGTTTCGCCTGGGCAACTCTTGTATGGGTTTCAGCACACTCATCCGTTTTCATTCGTTCCTTCATTTGCATTTCGTAATTCCTTTGTTTTTATTGTTGAATAGTTGACATTTGTCACTCGTTTTGCTGTCTGTTTTGGTCAGGCCCTGGTGACTGGCCCGATTACATGAATCACTTCACTATCTGCTATATATGCTAGTTCCGGTGTACTACTTTTTCTTTTGCCTCGGCTTGTTTGACTTTCTGACCGCACTTAGCCGAGGGCTGCAAATCAGGTCCTTATCTTACTTTCCGCTGTCTTTAGGTTCACAAGCTCTTTTTCAGCCAGAGGCTAGGTTATTTTTCATCCTATAACATTTTTGGTTTCATTAGCTCAAATGTCCAAACCTTAAATAATATACTTACTTAATGGAAGTGTAGTTTAAGAAGATGACCCACAGTAGGATCAACCTACTTACATAGTACTTTTGACAGCATGATTATTTGGACAACATTAAAGTCTTAAACATGCTGTTATTGTTCCGTTTTATGAAAATTGAAACAGCTTTGAGTTGCAAGCTTTCAACTTTTGATGTTTTCTTTTAGGTTTCCATTGTAGGTGAAATAAACCCAATATCAAGGGATGCCTCCTCGTGCTTCCCAAACATGGCATGTAATGTGAGGTTACCTAACACTGTATACTGTAAGTAGACAGCGCAGCACCACCTCAGCATCACTACAGCACAACCACAGCATTGGCACAGCACCACTTCTGCACCAGTCAGTGTCATTCAGCACACCTCCAGCACAGCACCACTCAGCAGCACCTGAGCATCACCACACCACCAGCACAGCAACAGCTCAGCATCACTCACCCCAGCGCAGCACCGACTCAGTCCCAGCGCACCACCTCAGCCCCAGCACAGCATCATCTCTGCATCAGTGCAGCACCACCTAACCACTAGTGCGGCACTATCTCAGCAGCAGTGCAGCACCACCAGCTCAGCATCAGCACAGCACCACCACACCATCACTCAGCACCACCTCAGCACCAGTGCAGCATCTCCTCAGCATCACTCAACATCACCACAGTGCCACCGCAGCATCAACACAGCATTACCTCCACATCAGTGCACCACCAGCACCACACTAACCTAGCACCACCTCAGCAGCAACTAGGCACCAACACAGGACCACTTCAGCATTAGCACAGCACCAGCTGAGCACCAGTGCAGCATCACCTGAGCACTAGCACAGCACCAACCCAGCATCATTCAGCACCTCCTGAGCACCAGCACATCACCACCTGAGCACCACCTCAGCTTCACTCTGCACCACTTTAGTATCACTCAGCACCACCTGAGCACCACCTCTGCACAAGCACACTAACACCTCAGCACTGACTCAGTATCACTCAGCACCACCTCAGCACCAGCGCAGTATCAGCGCAGCACCACCTCAGCATCAGCGCTGCACCACCTCAGCATCAACACAGAATAACCTTTGCCCCAGCGCAGCACCACCTCAGCACCAGTTCATCACCACCTTAACATCAGTATAGCACAATGTCAGCATCAGCAACGCACCACCTCCACATCAGTGCATCAAAAGCAGTTCAGCACCAAAGGAGCATCACTTCAGCAGCAGTGCAGCATCACCTCATCATCAGCGCATTACCTCAGCACAGCACCAACTCAGCAACACTCTGCACCACTAGGGCACCAGCTCAGCACCAGCGCATCATCACCACCTCAGCATCACTCAGCACCACCTGTGCATCACTTAGCTCCACCTTAGTATTACTCAGCATCACCTGAGCACCACAACAGCACTACCTCCTCATCAGTGCACCACCACCAGTGCAGCACCAACTCAGCATCAACGCAGCACCACCTCAACACCAGCGCAGCACCAGTGCAGCACCACCTCAATAGCAACGCAGCACCATCTCAGCATCGGCACAGAAACACCTCTGCATCAGTGCACCACCAACAGAGCAGCCCCACCTCAGCAGCAACACAGCCCCACCTTAGCACCAGTGCAGACCCACCTCAGCAGCAATTCAGCACCAATTCAGAACCCTTTGAGCATCAGAGCAGTATTACCTTAGCATCAGCGCAGCATCACCTCAGCACAGAACCAACTCAGCTTGGCTCAGTACCACTTGAGTACCAGCTCAGCACCACCTGAGCACCAGTGGAGCACCATCACCCCAGCATGACACAGCACCACATCAGTATCACTCAGCACCACCTCAGTATCACTCAGCATCACCTCCGCACCAGCACACAACCACTTCAGCACCACCTCAGCATCACCCGAGTATCATTCAGCATCACCTCAGCATCACCTACGCACCATCACCATCACACCAACACCTTAGCACCACCTTAGCTGCACTTAGCACCACCTCCGTTGGCCTTTGGAATCTGACAACTGCTGGTTCTCCCCCAGTGCCCATCCATTGTTTGTTGCCATCCACCCCACCCCAGTTTGGACCCAGCCATATGCAAATCAGGCTTGACCCTGCTCCTCCTGGGAACAGTCCAGACCGAACTGCAAAGCCAGGTCCTCCCTGGACCAGTAACAAGCATCCTAGGACCAGTTTCGAGGTACAATGGATTTAACCCAGATTTCTTGACTGGGGGGTGAATGTTTGATTCATTCAGCATTCCGTATTGTGTTAAGCATAATTTGCCCCTGCTGCTGAATCCTAAGGCTCATCACTATCATTCTGTGTGTGACTCTATTACTATGTTACAGTGCTATTGACTAGCATCGAGGCACTTGTCTTTCTGTCAGTGCGTCAAAAAGCCTTGGAATGTGTCCATAAATGTTTCCTGAGGCAAGCTTCTATTTCTGAATCAGACTGCACGACCCATTGAGCAGTATTTATATAGTGCTTAGATCCCCTTCAGGGCCCAAAAGCACGTTTCTCGAGGTTGTATAGTAGTTTAACCCATTAGTCATGCATTTTAGGTAGAGATTAGATCATATAGGGATGCCTGTGTAGGACGCAATGGACTGCAGTGAGCAAGGTGCGGAGGGATGTTTCAATTACTCAGTGGTAAACTTGGTCATTCATTTGGGCATGAAATGTGGTGTGCAGAGAGGTGCTGGACATATAAGTCCCAATTTCTGATATTACCTGCTTCCTAATGTCATGCCTGAACCACAGGTCATCACCGGACATAGCAAAACGAGTTTAAAAATTATTAAAGGATTGTTTTATTTCTTCTTCCATGCTTGATCATTTACTTGGACTTGAATAGTACATGTGACACTTTCACAGCATGGCTTTGGGTGTGATTGTTCATCAGGCAGTCATGAATCATGATGTTTCTCTTGCATGCTTGAGGCAGCAGGAATCCTCTACCATGCGGCCTGTCTCTTGAGCATACATGCACTTCAACCTTTGAGCTGGCACTTTCCTCACTAGTGACGGGATGAGTTTTGTTGGTGTCTCTTTTGTTTTTTATTTGTGTGGAGTGCTCAACTAATTCCAGGAGTGGAGCTATAAAATCACAGTTGTAGCTCACCTGCAGCAATCCCATGTACATTCTGTACACTGAACAGTACTGTATTGTTTCCTAACTAGGTTTTCACTATATAACTACCAGTTCATACATACTTCTGTGCAAAGTAGCACAGGCTTAGAAATTGGTATTAGCCCAGTAAGCATATGCTGTAACCTGCTGAAAAAGACCCACATTAGTCATAAACGTTCCTTCTTCTGACTCTTCTCTCGGCTTTCCTCTTGCTCTCCCAGCATGTGTTATACTGTTGACGCTGTTTGACCTCAGTTGATTTGAGCATCTCAAGATTCACTTATTGTCCTCTTTTGTGTTCACAGTAGTTAAACGCCTGCTGTAGATAGAAGAGTGCGACCAGCAGTCTCTTGGTCAAACCCGGCAGGGCCAATTCACCCTCTCATGCTTATGACTCAATAAAACAAGGTCGATCAATCCGATTAATAATGTGATATAAGTGACAAATGTCATTTCGTTTTTGGTTTTAACCAAAATATATATTGGTCAATATTTTATTACTACCGGTAGGGCGGTGTGGCTGTCACGGCGGTCGCTGTGTGTGTTTACGGAGGGCTCGCCGCCCCCCCCACCCCCTCCACCGGTGAGTGTTGCTGATTTCCACCGGGGCGAGGGACAGGTGGATGGGAGTTGGAGCGGACCGGTCCGGCGAGGAGAACAAAAAAGATGGCCGCCTGGTGGTAGGAGCTCTGGTCCGGAGCTCCTAGTGCTGGGGATACCTTTCCGGAATTATCCCCGATAGCACGCACCACCATCAGCGAGGAAAGCATGTAAACGGCCGTATAGAAGTAACTGGATTAACGAGTAACTGGAGTCAAAAGTAACTGGTAAATTTGATGCAAATCGCATACCTGCAACATGGACGACTGAGACCCCTGCAGCCTCGGCGGAGCAACGGTGGAGACCGGGACGGCTGGAGCTAAGCGGTGGTGCCACAGGAGGTGCCTGCGATTGCCGCTTGCAGTGGACTGCCCGGTCATCTGAATCCCGATACCCGCTGTCTGCCTGCGGGCACCGTCTGCAGTGGACTGCCCGGTGCCTGCCTGCGGTCGGCGTCACATCCCGGACGACTGAGCCCCGCTGCCTGCCTGCGTTCACCGCCTGCACTGGACTGCCCGGGGACCCCAGACGGGACTGCGGCGGGAAGACCTGACATCGCCACACTACTGGACTGACAGGACATCTGAGTCCCGCTGAGCCTGCGAACACCGTCTGCAGTGGACTGCCCGGTGCCTGCCTGCGGTCGCCGTTACATCCCAGGCATCTGAGTCCCGCTGCCTGCCTGCCCAGGAACCCCAGAAGGCGGCGGGAAGTCCCGACACCGCTGCACCAGGAGGGCGGTGTGGCTGTCACGGCGGTCGCTGTGTGTGTTTACGGAGGGCTCGCCGCCCCCCCCCCCCCTCCACCGGTGAGTGTTGCTGATTTCCACCGGGGCGAGGGACAGGTGGATGGGAGTTGGAGCGGACCGGTCCGGCGAGGGTGACGGGGGTCGCTCCAAGGGGAGGCTTCTCCCCCGCCCCCCCCTCCCAGGGAAGCTTGGAGAGCGAGACTTTTGGAGTGGCGGATCGGCGAGAGTGGGGCGTCTGAGGCGACTCTGGTATGCCCTATTTGTGTGTGTTTTGGGCAGCCCCTCCATAATGTTTTGGGCTGCCTGATCTGAGCAGCGTCAATGGCGACGCGGAGGGTGGCTGAACGAGAGTCCTCTGCTCTGCACGCTCGTGCTGATGCTTCGCTCTCTGCCTGGAACTCTGCGTGCTAGACTGTGACGGGGAAGGTAACTGCGCACTTAGACATCACTTTAAATTTTGATGCCGGGCTCTCATGGTCTGCCCGGACCTTTGCACGCAATCTTTCCAATCTTTTCATTTTGAACAATCATGCCGGCTTTTCGCATGTTTGCATTTCACAGTACTATATGCCCGGAATTTTCAAACTGACCGTTATACTTTGCATTTTCGCGGGCTTTGCGATAGTCTCACTCTCCATTGGCCATTATGGCTGGAGTCACAACCCAGAGCCATAAATCGCCCCCTTGCCCACCAGATGACCATGAGGCTACATACCAACGCGGTCAGGGATCAGCAAAACAGAGATAAGCCCCTCTCCTCACCATCTACATAGAATTTGATCTCTATCCTCTCCTCCCCTTCAAGCAACATGGAAGATGGACTAAATCGACCTGCCCAGAGTAGAAAGGGAAACTAAACTTTGTATTCACTACAATCTGGTGGCCATTTTAGACTGGTCTCTCTCTCTCTCTCTCACTCTCCCTGCTATCTAAGCAACAGCAACAAACAGAGGACTACTGGCTCTATTACACCTATTTGGCGGCCATGTTAGACTAGACTAATCTCTTTCAGGGCGGCCATCCTGGACTAGTCATTTCCATCATTACCTGATCACACACTAAGATCTTATCATCCTTGTCTAAGCTCAACTTCCGAGTACTGTGCTCAGTTATGTAGCTAGACCTTCCTGTGAAAGATTGTTGACCTATTATGGCAGTATTATATTTCTACCTAAATTTTGAACATTTGCAATGCACAGATTGCTACCTCATATATGAAAGAATGTCTGCTTACTAGTGCAGTATTATGTTTATACTTGTAATTTGAACTTTTGTACCTATACCTATTATTGCAGTATTACTCTGCTACCTGTATTTTTGACTGATATTAGCAGTAATTTGTTTCTTCATATATTGGATTCATTAATTCATTAGTAGTATTTTTGACTGATATTAGCAGTAATTTGTTTGTTCATATATTGGATTAATTAATTCATTAGTAGTTTAGCCCTATTTTTATACTGTATATGTGGTAAGCTGCACCTATCTCGCCTCCATCACTATCACTCACTGTTCGCTACCTCATTTACTTGGTTCTTCGATGTAAGCTACTTCACGATGTTGCACTGATCATTACTACCTCATTCACCTCGTTTTGTCATGTAAGCTGCACCCCGCCACTTTCTACACATAGACTACATCTGTGCTACCTCTTACACTCAGATGAGCAAATTTGATTCCACCTAACCAGTTCTACCTCTCATATTTTGTACATGGGGTAGGATGACTGCTACCTCGTACATAGGATACATTATGTAAGCTGCACCTACGCACGGTTTGTTCCTGGATTGCACTGAATTCTACCTCTCATTCTTTTGTTCACTCACTAGTGTCACCCCTGTTACCCTGTAACCAACGGCTGACAGTTTTGATTGTCGTCTTATCTCCTACACCCAACATCACAGCCTTTCTAAAATGGAGCTCAGCGGCAAGCACACTTTTAGAATCATATACCCTTCCACCTCACCAAGAAAGCCACTAAACGCTTTAAACATAACTTCTTGAGGTCGCACCCTGAAACACCCTTTGCTGACACCTACTTCTCACCGGGCAATGGAGCCCTGAATACTGATATCATCTTCCACACCTCACGCAGAGCCCAATGGAGAAAAGTGTTCCTAACCCTACTCACCGTCTCCACCACCAGGAAAACAACTCATGGCCTAACTCTCTCTATCGCACCTTCCCACCTCCTCCCTGGCAGGGCTACCATTACTATCTACAATAACGGGATTGTCCTAATTCAATCCACGGACAAGAACCTGGAACTACTAGACGACCTGTTCCCCAAGTTCAAAGAGCACCTTGCCAAGCTGCAGACCCCCACACAGAACTCCACCAGCACTATCACCCCCGACGTCGCAGCCCCCGCCTACATCACCTCTACCCCCAGCACCCCAGTATATGGCCCACCTGCTGTTAACGCCCCACACTCCCCAAGCACAGTCACAAATCTCTCCACCTCATATACTAGCCGCCCTTCTAACATGACCCCTTTTACCCACACTCAAACCCCCCCCCCACATCCCCCCTGACATAACAACCCCCACCCACAACACGCCACCATCTGAACATACCGCCGCTCGGAGTTTACCCACCCCCCCATCCCGTCCCCCCCACGGCAGAGACGTCCCCCTCCCCAGTTCCCTCCCCACTCTCACCCACGACACGCTCACACCTGACACAACATCTCTCACCCACAACACGCCACCATCTGAACACACCACTATTCGGAGTTTATTCACCCCCCCCTCCCAGCTCCCCCACGGCAGACACCTCCCCCTCCCCAGCTCCCTCCCCACTCCCACCCACGACACTCTCACCCTCCCAACTAAACATACAGAACATACCGCCTCCCCTACCTTAGCATCCCCCTCTCTCCCACCTCCTACTCTCAGCCCTCACTACCCTCTTGTCTCCCCCAATGTATTCAACATTCACTCTCTCTTCCACTCTCCGGCACCGTCTCCCACTGACGGCACGACCTATGCCTCCCACCCTCCGCCCTCACCTACTTCACCCACACCCCTCGCCCACAAACACGCCCACACTTTGAATGCCATCCCACTTATTAGCTCCACAGAACGTTCCAACAACGCTAGTATATCCCCCCCTCGATACCCTGCCCGCTTTCCAGCTCACTGCTCAACGATTCACCACTGGCTCTCACCACCAACCCCATCCCCAATACACCTCCTGACCTGACCTTATCCACCCTCCAACAAGTCAAAGAGGATATTCTACAACTCAAAAAAGATGTCCACGCAATCAAAGACCTTCTCTCCTCACAGCCCAGTCTACCTCACACCCTCCCCCCACCCTACAAACGACGCACCCTCCCTACATACCCTCGCCTCCAACGACATCCGCGCTGGCCGACTATCCCCGTTCGCAATAACTCCCACCGCCCCCGTCGTGTCCTCAACCCACTGTCGGACCGCGACCTATGCTCTCTCCTACGCTCCTATGGCCCAGGTCCGGTAAAACACATATCCAACACACACATCCCCATACCCACAATTCTTACAAACCCTCTGAGGCTCCCAACACACAACAACAGAGGTTCCGTCCCTAACAACCTCAGAAAAATTCCCCTCACACTAGAAAGCTCGACCACCCTTCTCTCTCCCAAACTCAAATGCATCCTACTCAATTGCAGATCGGCCCAGAGACACTCCTCCGACATCGCTGATCTCGTCTCAGCCATGGATCTAGACCTAGCCATTCTAACGGAAACGTGGCTTACTGAAGCCTCTACCCCGATTATGGACATACTAGTCCCCCCCAATTATCACATCATCAGGCTGGACAGATCTCCTGGCAAGACGGGCGGGGGAATTGCATGCATCTTTAGGAGCAATCTCTCCGTTACGAAAGTCAACTCCCCCTCCCTTTCCTCCTGTGAACTCCTCTGCCTCGACATCTCCAGCGAGGGCAAACAAGTTTGTGCTTTACATCTCATCTATCACCCGCCTGGAGACAATCTCATATTCACCCAACAACTCATGGACATGATCACTTCCAATGCCGGTCGGCAGACCACCCAAGTCTACCTGGGTGACTTCCATCTCCACTGGAGCGATCAGAAAGACACAGTAGTGAATAGTCTCAAAACTTTCCTTAATGCGCTTGCCCTCACCCAGATATGCGATAGACCAACACACGACAAAGGCTCGATACTCGATCTCATCATTGCCAAAGAGAACTCTACTCAACTGGAGGCGATACAACGCTACGACTGGTCAGATCACCACATTAACACCTTCTTTATCAATGAAAAAGTTAAACCTAACCCGGCTCAACCAATCAAATTCAAAACGTGGAAAAGGGACATGAAGAATCTTAACCCCTCTACCCTGCCTCCCCACATCGGCAATCGCCTCCTTCCCCCTTCAGGTACCTCGGATGTTCACTCACTGTTAGATCACTACCTTGATTCTATGAACACAATAATCAATGAAGTCGCCCCACTGCAACTGAAGAGAGTCTCCACCAAAATTTCCAACCCCTGGTATGATGATAGACTCAATGACGACAGGCGTACTATGCGAATGGCAGAGCGCACATGGAGATTGGACCCTTCAGCACTGCACCTCAAAAGGCTTAAGAACAAGAGAAATGCCTACTTCAGGAAAATAAAGCGCACAAAGTCGGACTTCTTTAGCCGCCAGTTGGACCAAGCAAAAAACAGGCCAAGAAAGTTGTTCGAACTAATCAAGACCCAAACAAAGACACAACCCTTACAATCAAACAGTACAACTAGCGACACCCCACACTGTGAAGCCTTCTCTGCTTTCTTCAAGCTAAAGACTGACAACATAAGAAATGACCTCATCATGGATGTAAGCCGATTCCCCAACCACATCAGAATGTCTAACACTCAACCTAAAAACAAGGCATCCTGGCTGTACTTCGATACCTACTCGGAAGAAGCAATACACAAACTGCTCTGCGCCTTGAAGCCCTCTAATCACCTCACAGACCCTCTACCTGCTAATGCTGTAAAAGACTTCATCCCTTTGCTCCTCCCTCTCTGGACCAAAATCATCAACAGCTCCCTACAACAAGGCCTCATTCCAGACTCCCTTAAGGTGGGGCAAGTCACGCCTATACTCAAGAAACCTACAGCTGATCCGTCTGACCTAAACAATTTACCGGCCCATCACCAATATCCCCACCCTGGCCAAACTGCTGGAGAAATGCGTCCAACTCCAACTAACAAAACACATTGATCAATTTGACCTCCTCAATCCTCATCAATCAGGCTTCCGAGCGAAACATAGCACAGAAACAGCTATGACACACATAATTGATGACGCCCTCCAATTTCTGGATCGCAATGAGTCCTGCCTCCTCATCCTTCTTGACCTCTCCTCAGCATTTGACACGGTCAAACATGAGAACTTGCGTGAGCTGCTAAGCACTAGAATGGGTCTATCGGGAACTGTTCTCAAATGGTTTTCGTCCTTCCTTCACAAGCGATCTCAGAAGTTCAAGATCAACAATACGCTTTCTACACCCGCGCCTGCAGATCTAGGTGTTCCACAAGGATCCTCCCTCTCCCCCACACTGTTCAACCTCGTCATGGAACCGCTCGCCACCCTGCTCCAAGCCTCCAATGTCCAATTCCATATGTATGCTGACGACACACAACTTTACCTAAAGCTACAATCCCCGAAGATATCAAACATCTGAACTCCACGCTTATCAACACTCAATCTTGGCTGGCCGATAATCACCTCAAACTAAATGCTCTGAAAACTGAGTTCCTACTCATCTCACCCCCGGCGAAAATTTCCACCACCCAAACCTGGCTCAATAACCTAACAGCACTCAATGTCCTTCCTACCATTGTGGACTCGGCAAAATCCCTAGGCATCACACTCGATGCCAAGCTCAACATGCAGCAGCACGTTAGCAAAGCCACAAAAGGAGCTAATCTCCAAATCAACACACTGAGGAAAATTAAACCCTTCCTCCCTGCCGAAGACTTCCGAACTGCTGTACAAGCTTTAGTCATCCCTCGAATAGACTACGGAATTGTGGCCCTCAGCGGACTCCCGCTATCCACAACAGCACCCTAAAGAGCCTCCCTGAACGCTGCCGCGAGACTCATTACTGGCTCAAGAAAACATTCGCATATATCCCCAGACTTAAAGTTTCTAAAATGGCTGCCTTTTGAAGCTAGAATACAGCTAAAAATCGCAGTTATGACACACGCGGCCGTACACCACAATGCACCCAACTACCTCGGTCAAAAGTTGTCTATATCAGGAGGTTCGAGATCCAATAGAAGTGCAAAAAATCTACTCCTGAAACCTCGTAGATTCCGGAAAGAGAAAACATACAAGCGCTCCTTCTCAGGAATGGCACCCAGGATCTGGAATGCGCTCCCTCCTGAAACCAGGCTTATCTCCTCCACTGCACTCTTCAAGAAAGAGGTGAAATCCATCCTTCTGGCCAAGATCTCCTGAACCTTTTAGGGGCTGGATCAGAGACTCTGCATTGCTTTGTATCACTGCTCACCCTGTCCTTTGGCACTATACTTCTACTTGGTGGGAACACTATTACGTTACTCTCTTACTACCAACCAATATATGATACACTCTGGTTTACTGAGTCACTCTCCCGATGCCCTCACTCAGTGTCCTCTCTATACTAGGACATTGGTATAAGACATCCTCACACCCAAGGTGTACCTGAACACCTCTGTAGTGGGATCAATGACTTGTGCCGTCTTATATTACTTGTTTACCTGATTGTATATTGATATGTCTTATGTATGTTATTATTACCCTACCATGTTAGTGATTTTTATACTGCTCCCACTATCTCTGTACACTCCTACTGCCCCTGCCCTATCTTTGTGAAGCGCTCTGATATCTGTAAGGATCTTGTTCGCGCTATATAAAACTTTGAATAAATAAATAAATAAAATAAATAAACTATGACTTATTTCATGGAGTTTTCACCATTTTGTGAGAGTCTTATGAGTTAAAGGAGATTTACTTAGAAATGAGGATAAACTCTCCCCTCCACCCACCTTGTGACCCCCTCCTCTCCCAATCTCCTTTCTTTCTCTATAAATTAGCACCCGAGCCAAAACCAAGCGCAGGGCCGTGCCCACCTGCACCAGCTGCAAGGGAAAGAAATATGAACTATTCCATCAAAAGCAGATGTTTGAAAGTAAAAGACGTAAATTAGATTGACTGATACTACCAGAAACTCAGCGGTAAAAAAAATGCCAGCAAGCGAAAAGGTTACATAGATGAATATTGCTGTATTGTTAAATAAAGCCTAAACTCAGATGGGGAAGTGCACATGGAAACCCGTCCACGGCCCACCCTATGTATGCTCTCTTGCAGGGTGTGCAGAAAAGATAAATGTTCGGGAGTGTTCCCTTTTCCAAATGATCTACCAAATGTTCTGATATATTGCTGGACATGCTGAAGAGAATATAGCTTTTAAGATAGCTTAACGGACCTATACACTGGCGACAGACATGTGAGCTTTTCACTTGTTTTTAAAGCAGTGCTTCATACCTCACTTCTGCTGTTTCTAAGCACTGTAAATAACAGGTGTTACTGTTCCCTATATTAATGAAGCACAGCTTACCTACCTGCAAGAAGAATGGAAGGCTGAATTCAACTCCCTGCAGTTTGAACTCCTGACCTGTATATCACTGCATATTATGCGGCAAGGTTTACTAAATCATGCAGCAAGAAAAAGCACATTATGCTGCATAATTGTGATCGAATCAGTTCAATGTATTTTCATTTTTAGGTCGAGCCAGGCGTACGCAGCGTGAAGCGCTGTGGCAAGCGAGGCTTATTGTTGTGGACTTGCCTCGGAAGTGGGACAGGAGATGGGCACGCGCAGAGCTTTTGGCGATTTGAGCAGGTGTACGCGCACGTACAGCCACGCGCTGTGCACATCTCCTGTCCCACTTCTGAGGCAAGTCAGCCTACAGCAATAGCCCGCGCGCGCACACACACACACACACACACACACACACACGTAGCATCCGCCCCCAGCCAGTGCACGCCTACTCAATCACTAAAACACACGCACCAGCCCCCACGGTACAACTAAGCCCCACTCACCGGGCTCTTTTGTCGCTGCTACAGACTCCGTCACGCTCAGGACTCCCCTGGTGTCATCTCCTCCGCATCACCTGTTACACGGGGGCTTCCCTCACTCAGCCGCCACTTCTGCTCCTCCTTACGTCTGCATCCACCGCGGGGCCCTCAGGCATGGGAGCCTCGCGTCACCACTGCTCCTCTAGGCCAGGCACTCCGTGGGTGCGGGCTTCCCGCAAAAGGCGGAAGTCCTGCCCCACGACCGGCTTGACGCTCCTGAACTTCCGGTTTTTGGGCCGGCAGCACTGATTCCTTAATAACTGCTCTTGTTTACTAGAGTTGATAGCTTTTCCTTCCAGATTGAATGACTCTCAAAGCCCACTTCGCCCTGTACAGTTAAATTGCTCAAGTAATATATACAGATTAGCACAACTCTTCTAAATGTATTATCTAACCAGTAACTCTAAAGAACACGTCAGATAGTTCCAGAATTAGCCAGGCAAAACAGAAACTAATTTGACAGTGGTCTTCCTGAATATTAATATATGTCTGACGGATCTAAAACCCCTAACAAACTCTGAAATACATTATGTAAGGGTTAGCTAGTGTTTTCATAAGGTAGTCTCACAGATATTATATATATTTTTTATTCAAATAGCACACTCCCAAGAGCTTTCAGCCATCTAAGCATAAACTAGTAATCTGTTTGCTTGAACATATCGATCATTCTTTGCCCAAATATCAGGTCTACTTTCTGGAGTAGGCCTGCAACTATTTTTGACCTGTCCCTTTGCATGTGTATGTAACGCCAGTAACAGATAAAATTCAGCTAACCTTTCACTCTGGTGTCATCCAGTTTCCAAATATAATTTTCCTTTTAGTTAATACCATGAGCTTGATCTTTCTTGTACTGACCTTCGATTGGATATACTTGCAACACAAATGACATTTACTAAGTGAACGTCAAATGCCCATGGTGTTAGATCAAACAATATTGTGTCATATGGTAAATATATCCTGTGTTTTGCTTTGCACCGTAATTTGTGGGAAAACATCTAGCTTGTCTTAGATCTGCTGAAGTAGATGCTATACATGCTTTACAAACACGAAGGTACAAAGGATGCAGCCTTTTTTCAACTAAATCAGTGTACTCTTCTCATCCAGGGTTTCATGCTCTCTAAATTCTCTTTGGCCAACAGATTTATGCAACTAAATTATTAGTGGTGACATCCACAAGCTATTTTTGCTTTGTTCTATTTTTATATATACCACCTATATAGTGCTCTGTTGGTCAACAATAAACAAGTATCTGCGCCTATCGTTCAGATACTGCTAGCACTCTGGAATTCTTTCAATATAAGTTGTAAGCTCTCAGTCTCAAACCAGTAATAAACAAAAACAAGCACTGGTAAAGACAAAAGTGTCGCCTTGTTGACTTGATTGCTTTTTCAACGCTATGAATAACAAGGGCCACACTACTTGCAGCCGTTTGTTAGACCATACATATTCCTGAGAAACCTCCGATCAGCAAAGGAGATGCTGGCTATAGTTCCGAGATTTAGGAAAGTATGCATGGGTGGGACGCTGTTTGGCTATCTAGCACACCAGCTATGGAATAATCTGCCCATAGCAGTTTGGCAGGTCCAGCCAGAAGAAACGTTTAAAAAAAACGAACAAACTGTTTTTTCAGAGCAGGATGTATGGGGGGGGTGTTGAGAACTGTATGAAGGAGGATGGACACCGGTACCCAGTGCTGGGACACCTCTAATGAAGTAGCTATGCACTGTAGAAATTACAATATTATTGTTTTTATGTTGATAAAGTACAGCATTAGCAACAAAACAACCAAGCATTTGCAATGCAATAGGTCTCGCTTTTTTGGGAGTTTAGCTATAGGCATTGTAAGTGACAATGCCTTATATTTATGTTTTTAAAACCAAAACATAAAAAAAAGGCATTGTCATTTACAATGCCAATAGCTCAAACTCTCGCAATGCGAGACCTATTGCATTGCAAATGCTTGTTATATCTGGTAGCACTGTCTGGACAAAGATTTCATTTTTTTTTTTTTAAGTTTGAAAAGCTTTATTGATTAGATTAAAACAATGTAAAACATGAGTACAGTAGCAAGGAAGGAAACAACATAAGATAAATAAAAAAAGGTCGAAAACATTGCAAATGGAAAGATAAACCCCAAGAAGGGTTAAAAAATGTACCAATGAGAAATGCTTTTATAACTTTTCAATTTTAGGGGGAGGAGGAAAAACAAAAAAGAAAAGAGAGATTAACGGGAAAGGAGGGGAGAGAGGTGCAAAGGGAAAACATCATCACATAACAAAAATTAGGCGAAAAACAATAGCAAAAAAATAAGAGAAATAACAACTGCGGATGATCATGAGGAGTGTCTGGACACAAATTCTGTTAAAGGTGACCATAATAAATCACGTTTTATCAATAGTGGAATTGACGAAGCACATGCACGGTCCAATCTATGATGGTAACAGAGTAGATTCCACCAAGCATTATAAGCAACATTAGTAGTGTCTTTCCAATTAGCAGTGATAACTTGAAGAGAAGTAGCAATAGAAAGGTCAATGAATTTGCGTGTATGCTGCGGAACATTCCAAACTGGGGCTAAGCCACCCAAAAAAATGGTAACAATATCGAAAGGAACAACATTGGACAGAACTTTGTGAAGTGTGGACCAAACCCTGGACCACAATAATTTAACTCTAGGGCAGAGAAAAAACATGTGAAACAAATCACTAGTAGAACAAGAACAAGACCAACATTTTCTGGAGTCAATTAATTTGAATTTGTACAGGTCATTAGGGGTATAATAGAGTCGATTGTAAAAAAAGTAAAAGGTCTGTGTGGTGCTGGCAGAGCGAGATACAGAGTGAATTTTAGACCAAATGGAGTCCCAGGTGAGCAGGGAAAAGGTGTGGCCGAGGTCTGATTCCCATCTAAGTTCAAGGCGGGTTTTGGGCCTATCTGTGGGAGAGGGAGATAATAACTTGTAGATGGCCGAGGCCTTAAAAGGGATATGGAAGTTTAGTGGGGAGGCAAGTAAAGGGGGAGAAGGGAATGATGGGACATCCTGAAGAATAAGAGAGGATAATGTCGGAAGAAGGTTATTAAAGGACGAGAGATATTTAGTGGAAATACCAAAGGAATCCTGGAGTTCCTGAAAGGTTAGTAAAGAGTTATTAGAAAGGAGATGTCTATAAGTAAGAATTCCTTTATCGATCCATTCCTTCCAGAAAAGTGCCCGATTGCGGAGTTTAAGAGATTTGTTGTACCAGAGGGGAGAGCACCAGGATGTAGGGGAGTTGACAATGGCAGTTTAAACAGAATTCCGCCATAGCATCAGGCTTGACACCAGACGAGAATCTGGGACATTGTGCCTTGCCCCCTACTGGGTCCAGCCTCCTCAAAGTATCACTGGTGTATAGCCGGCATTCGGACTTCAAAGGTCCAGGGGTCCTGGAGCTGAGCCCGGGCCGAGCGCGGACGGGCGCAGACGGGCTTGCCATAGGCACGCCTCTGACGCGCCAACAGCACGCCCGCTGCACGCGTCCGCGTGTATATGGTCCCAGAAGCCTCAACTAGCCCGCTAACCTCCCCAATGGCCACCGCTCACCAACCCCAGCCCCAGCAAAAATGCCGGTCCGCGTCAAGCAGCGTCTGCGGTCAAGCCAATTGAGTAGGGAAGGGCGACTCAGGTATGTGCAACAGTGCAAATATTAAGATACAGAGTTTAAAAAAATTATTCTGCAAAGGATAAAAGCAGCAATCAGAAATGTGCAAAGAGCAGGTTAAAAGAATCAACATCAGCTTTGACATTCAGCGCGCTTTACCTCCGTCTAGCGCTCCTGATGGGTATTCAACACAACCTGATACCAGGAAGACAGTGCTGCGCAGTCACGTGAGCGCGTGTTTATATGGTCCCTGAAGCATCAACTAGCCCGCTAACCTCCCCAATGGCCGCCGCTCACCAACCCCAGCCCCAGCAAAAATGCCGGTCGGCGTCAAGCAGCGTCTGCGGTCGTGCCAATTGAGTAGGGCAGGGCGACTCAGGTATGTGCAACAGTGCAAATATTAAAACACAGAGTTTTAAAAAATGATTCAGCACAGGACAAAATCAGCAATCAGAAATGTGCAAAAGAGCAGATTAAAAGAAACAACATCAGCTTTGACATTCAGTGCGCCTTACCTCTGTCTAGCGCTCCTGGTGGGTATTAAACACAACCCGATACAAGGAAGACAGTAAAAGGTCACGAAAAGGTCACGAAAAAACTGTATACAAACATTACAATAGGAAAACCGAATTTGCTCTTAAAAGAGACAGAAATAGACTGAGACTTCACTAAAAAAGAAATGAGGCTTTTATTCAGCAAGACAGTGGGAGCTAAGGAATGGCAAACACTTTTGAGCAACTTCTTTAATGAGCTGCGTGGCACATACTTTTAACGTAGCGACCCGAAATGAAAATATTTTCCACTGTTTGCATTCCTTCAAGTGGCTTTGCTGGAAGCTTAAGGTTATTAGCCCTGCAAGTCACGGAATGCACTATTTATGGGCTGTAAATATGTGTTAACATTTGGAGTTTGTGTTGGTCTGGGAAGCACGAACAAGCAACCTCCAGTTACATGTGTGATAGGAGTGGAGGCTCCTTCATCTGTGGTATAAATAGGGGAAGTGACAATGGTAACAGGACTGCTTCACGGGCACAAGCAAGCACCTGAGGCGCGATGTGCTCCAGCAATTAGGAAGTACGAAGAAGCAGCCTCCGGTTTTCTGTTTTGCATAGCAGGCGGCTGTAGCGAGCAGTGACTGGAGAAGAAAAGCAGAAAGTGGCAGAAAGTGGTGGTGTGGGGAGGGTACCGCAGGACATGATGTGGACTGCAGTGTCGTTCAGAAAGCTGCAGAAAGAGGTGGTGCAGGAAGGGCAGCGCAAGACATGAGCTGGTCAGCTGCGATGGGCAGAAAGCGGCAGAAAGTGGTGGTGTGGGGAGGGCAGCGCAAAACATGAGCTGGTCTGCAGGACAGGCAGAAAGTGGCAGAAAGACAAGATAACCAGTGCAACCAGCGCAGACCGCCATCTGTTTCCAATTAAAGTGCCCGCTGGGTCGCGATAATTGGAAACAGATGGCGCTTCTGCTCGCTCAAGAGCACCCTAGGCAGAGACAGAGAAGGCGGGACATGCACCTGCCTTGGACCAATTGCATGCTGTCTTTCTTTGAAAGACACATGCACAGGCCAATTGCGGGTTAATTAAAAAAAAGCAGACACACGAGCGTGTGTTCAGAGTTCAAAAGCCCTTACTAAATGCCTTGCAGAGCAACGCATGCGCGCTGGCTCAGGCGAGACCTAAAAAGGGCCCTCAGAAAGAGCTCTAAAACGTGTGTGGTTAAGTGCACCACAATCCCTCATTCGTTCATCCAAGAGGCCCAAGCCTTTTTGTCTGGATTCGAGGTGACTTCCTGTTAGGCAACAGGTTATTTAGTAACCGTGTAGCTTTTTTCACTCTACCTCTGTGCACTTTTCTTGTCCAAGGGAGAGTGCGTGTGTGCTATATATGGCTCACACTCCTGTTAACCCCTTCCATGCTCATGACGAGCTCAGCTTGTCATGCAGCACAGTGCTCCTGTGCTCATGACGAGCTCAGCTCGTCATGACCACACCCGTTTTTATTGCTGTCCAGCACAGCAGGGGAATCTCTCTAGCAGCAATGTGGTTAAAAGGAACTCTTACAGAAATGCTGTCACTCCTGAATAGAGGGCCTGTCCTTTAGACCTGCCAACGTCACGTGAATTTGAAAACAACAAATTGTGCTAGAGAAATCTGGCTGGCCCGAGAGCTGGAATCTACACCCTGTTCTATCCCAATCCAGTTCTTCCAGCTTTTATAGAAGAAAGCCTGTAAATCTCCTTCTCTCCTGGTTGTTTGTGCCAAGAGATTTAAACAAGTCCTGCACTGGTTAAAGCTGAAACCCTGTCCACCTCCACCTGAACCTAAATAACTACTGAAACCTTGATTTAGTGCTTTGAATAACTACAATGGGACAGACCTTTGTGGACCGGTCTGCTGTTCCTGGAATTTTAAAGGTGTATGCAGCCTGTACTCCTACCCAATTCGACAGTTGTACCTGGACTGACTACAAATAATGAAAAATAACACAGCACAATTGGGTCAGAGCTATTGACTGCCTGCACACTATTCCACTATTTTTGGTCTAATATCTGGTATTCTGTGGCCTGTGCGTATAGGTCAAGGGCGTGACCCGTAAACACCCCCTAAAGTGTGATGAAAGACATCACATCCAATGATAATAGCAAAAGGACCCGCACAAGGGAGATTATATATACATTGTATTTTTTGCTCAGTTATGCAATAATGTTAACACATATACAACTTTAGCGCTTTCCAAGAAGAAGTGAAGTCCAGATCTTGACAGATATGTAGTAGAGCTTTTTATTCAAAGATAAGCATGGTGAAAGTTCAAGATATTGCTAGCAGCCGCGTTTCGTCACCACTGTGACTTCTTCAGGGCTAGAAGCAATTATACATAAAACACAAAGTTACAAAATAGAAAATATTTTTACATACAACATAAAAAGACACACAAACCTTATATACATCATAAAAAGGTTTCCTTTGATCTTAAAAAATGGTAATTTGCATTAAGCCTAATACAAATGACCATTGGTTACAAATAATGGCCTGCTAAAAATATGGTCTGCTAACCAGAAGATTCAGCAGGTGGAACCAGTGATCAGACACAGGACTGCTTGTCTACCTTTACACAGACACCGGAGGCTCCTAATAATACACCTGTACTGTACGCCTCTGCATGGGATCTCACCACGCCCAAGCATCTAATATTTGAGTTCAGTGTAATTAATGAGAATTCTGGGGCATATTACCAAGGCAGGCGAAAAGAAATTATCGCCGCTTTTGCGGCCGTTTTCGGCCGTTTTTGCCCGCAAAGCAGTGATAATTTCATCGCCTTATTAGCAAGCTGTCGCTAACGTCAGTATGCGACAGCTTTTAGGTGATAGCGAGCGGTTTGGGGCCCGCTTTGCATGTCAGCGATATTTATCGCTAATGAAATGCAAAGTGGGCGTACCCAACCTGTTAGCGACTGAAAGTAGTGATTAAAAAATTCGCGCAAAGCGCGAATATCGCTGAGAACTAACGCCTGCTCAGACCACTTCTTAACCTGTATATCCAATGGGAGTTGGATATTCAGGTTAAGACCCTATTGGCGTTAATGCCTGAATATCGCTGGATTCCCAGCGATATTCACGCATTTTGCCGCTATCCCGGGACATTTTATCGCATTGGAGATAAACGTTGCTAATAGCACGTTATCTCTGCAATAAAATCCGGCGATGTGCGGCGATAAAAAAAAATGCTTTTTTAGCGATAAATATCGCTAGTTTTTGATAATATGCCCCTCAGTTTCTTGTCAGCACAAAGTTAGGTTTGAGTCACGTAGCTCAGTGCACTCCCTTTTTGATCATCCATACCCTACTTACTGCAGATCCAATCCTCTGGCAAAACCAAGTGCCAATAAATATTCTCTTTACCTCATAGTCACTTTGGTGTACTTAAACAATCCTCCTAGATACACATCTATACAGCCTTAGAGCAAAAAACATAGGACAGTCAGTATCTCCTTATATTCCAAAAAGCAAACAAGCCTATACAATTATGTGTGCCAATTCATGAATTTCATGGACTAACAAGTTACACTAAGAATGTTCTTCTGGCTGCTTTCCCAAATTATCGCTTGGTATAGCAGGTTTGCTAACTGTGATGACACTTTTTGTGTGCTTCTTGAGATAAATATTGTCAATGTGACCCATTGGACAGTTTGAATGTCATGTGTGGCATAACTAATTTTTCCTGAGTATCTGCAGAAAGAGAACTGGACTTGGTTTTCTGGGCACTCCCACCATCGAAGGTCCCCCTCCCCTCATTTTCCATATGATGGCAAACTTCACTCTGGTCCAAATGGAAATGGCTCACCTTCATAAGGGAGAAAATTCCTAGACTGAATATACCGATGAGCGGTTGGGTAATCCTACACAGCCTTTTAAAATATCTTGGCCGTTTAAGGTAGAACGCTTGATCGCCCTGACTCTAGCAAATAACATTGTAAATATTGTTCTTGTGAATTGGAGGGAAGCACATGGTGGTTTCTGGACTTGGCTCTCTGTGAGGGGTCATCCACAAACGTTTTGCCTTCACAATCCAGTTGTCTGAACCCATTTGTTTGCTTTTATGGCTCTGTGCATTTTACCACTGCTAACCACTAGTAAAGTGCTTGTGCTCACTGTTAAATGTGGTGAAATTAGCTTACACCCAATTGGTAAGTTTCATTTACTTGTAAGGCCCTAGTAAATTAGTACTTCTTGTACCCAGGACCTGTAAATTAAATGCTACTAATGGGCCTGCAGGACTAATTGTGCCACCCACTTAATTACAACTTATAAGTATGTCACAGGCCTGCCATTGCAGCCTGTGTGTGCAGTTTTGAACTACCAACATTTCAACCTGGCAAAATGAACCTTTTGCCAAGCATAAACATCTTTTCTTAATACATATAAGTCATCCCTAGAGCGGGCCCTGCATAGCCAATAAGGCAGGGCGCATTGTATTTAAAAGGTTGGACATGCACTTTTAAGTTGTACACATCCTGGTACTGAAAAATTCTTACATTTGCTTTTTCTTACTGTGAGGCTATCACTTTCAATTGGAAGCAAGTTGGGAGGTCGAATTTGGTGTCTAACAAATTGTAATTTAAAACCCTCTTTAATGGTAAAGTCATATTTAAGTCACAATCCTGAAAATTTCACTTAGAAAGTTGCCATTTTTTTGTCCTATCCATTTGGTGCCTATAGCCTGTATGATGGGTCACATAACTAGGTGTAGCTGGCAGTTGGTCTTTTTAGATTGCTCGCAGACAGGGAGGCAAAGCGGGGAATAGGTGCTGACAGGATGGGACACCTCAGACTTGATGAGGGAGAGGAAATTTAACCAACCACACTTGAATATCACAAATAGTCTACCCAGCATACTCACAAAAGGGATTGACGCTAGTCTTTTATGTCCGCAGACAAGCTGTCGTCAGGCCAGGGAGGCAGGAAATTCCAAACACCTCTTGGGGTGGAAACCTCCAGAACCTTCTCCTACTTCAAAGCTGGCACCATGTATTGGACCCTCAGTCCCTACTCTTTAGTACACCTCTGGACCTGTGGAAGACTCAGATGGACTGTTGTGCTATTGTGCTAGAAGGACTGCTACTCGGCTGCCCTGCTGCCAGGCCGCCTGAGTGAAAAGGGCTGAACCCAGGACTACTAGACTGATTCCAAGAGCTAGTGTGCTGGCTTCATGATCAGAGCCTCAGTGACAGAAAAAGCTCCAACTACTTTCAACCCAGCACCTTTACTCTGCCTGCTGTGTGGTGCTGTGAGTCTTTCCCCTCAAGTGATGCCACCCAAGTTCTGGACACTTGGAAGTGTGCCTGAAAGTGCTCTGCCAATACAGCTGTGGTCCTGTGAGCAGATGCAAAGCAATGCATCTCCTCGCAGTCGCTTTGGAACTGCCACAGTGAGATTCATCCTGATGCGCATCGCAAGCCCTCGTTGTCAGTATCATGAACAACAATGCAGAACTGTGAATCGCAGCCCTGCAGCCCCTTGCTGACGGCATCCTTGACAATGACACCAGACCTTGCATCACAGCCCCTCAGCTCTTTGGAACTGCTGCTGCGCTACGCATCCTCAACGCCGGATCTCGCAATGCTCTACAAACCAGGATTTAAGGTACTTTGCTCAGTGGGCCTACCTTTGTCCCTGTATCCTGCCCACGCTCCACTGCAGTCAGCCTGAACCTGTGACTTTGTCCCGGTCCAGCTCTACCAGATAACAACAGTTGGTGCTTTTAGGTATTATTTGTACTTAAATATTAAAACTTGCATATCCCAGGTCCCACTGATTGTATTTTAGTCATTATGGTCTTAAATAACTTGTTACATTTTACTCTATTTTCCTAAATTCGGTTGGGATTTTTCATGTGTTGTGTTTTCACTTTTTTATTGTTTGAAGTGCTGCATAAATACTTTACACATTGCCTTTAAGTTAAGTCTGACTACTTTCGTGCCAAGCTATCAGAGGTTTGAGCACAAGTTAAATTGGGATTTGTTTGGGTTTCACCTTGACAAGAATTGTGGTTGCTGCTTGAGTAGAGTTTCACCCCCCCTTATCCCAATTTCCAACAGTGGTGTTAACAGCGTCCATAGTTATCATTATCTGGGAGCATATATAGAATAGATTGTACACAACAACAGGATCACATAGTCACTGTGTGCTTATTGTGGTTAGAATAGAGGATAGCTCCCATTTTATTCTTAGATCCACATCTTCACGCTAACATTGAAAAGTTAGCATAAGTAAAAATATTTGAAATCATGGAATCGTGATCCGACTGTAGAGTGCCCATATTTTTCAACTTAAGCTAACATCCAACTTCGCCAAAGATATAATTGTTATGTATGTATTCACTTGGATGGGATTTCCAACATTTAGCAAAAATTTGAAAAGACATTGAATGAAGCTCAAGACAGAAAAACGAATCATCAAGTAATGTGCTATTATGCCTAAAATTAATATGACACGTTAGAACGCGTACTAATACCATGTGTGTCATTACAACGCGGGTATTACTACGTATTTTCACTTACCAAGACCTACCATTACATTGCATACTTTTACCACGAATATGCCTTTGCCATGCATGCCGTTACAAAGCATAGGCATGCATGGTAAAGGTATACTTTTGGTAAAAGCATCTAAGGTAAATTACACTACCCTGCCCTACCCTAAACCTTAATTTAGTACCCCTGCACGACCCTCCCCCAACCTCCATCCCTCTACCTACCCTAAACCACTACCCTCCATAACCCACCAACCCTACAACACTATCCCTGCACAACTTCCTTACACAAAAACACTACCCTGCATGACCGCCCCAGACCCTACCCTGAACCCTAAAACATGACCCTCCCTGACCCCCAGTCCTCTCCCTACACTTATACACTGCCCTGCAAATTGCCCCGACACTACTCTAAACCCTAAAACACTACCCCCTGCATGACCCTCCCCTGACCCCCACTCCTCTCCCCACCCTTATACACTGCCCTGTATGACCCTCCTGACACTACCCTAAACCCTAAAACACTCCCCCCTTGGATGACCCTCCCCCAACCCCCAGTCCTCTCCCTACACTAAAACACTACCCTGAACGACCCCTGACACTACCCAAAACCCTAAAACACTACCCCCTGCATGACCCTCCCCAACCCCCACTCCTCTTCCTAGACTTAAACACTGCCCTGCATGACCCCCAACACTACCCTAATGCTAATAAACTACCCCCTGCATGACCCTCCCCAACCCTCAGTCCTCTCCCTACATTAAAACACTACCCTGCACGACCCCCAGACTCTACCCTAAACCCTAAAACACTACCCCCTGCACGACCCTTCCTCGACATCCAGTCCTCTACCTACACTTGAACACTGCCTGCACGACCCCCGACAGTACCCTAAACCCTAAAACACTACCCCCTGCACAACCCACGACCCTTCCCTAAAACAGTACCCTGCACTACACACACACCCCACCCTCGACCCCCTTTTACCCTAAAAAAAGTAACCCCCACCCCAGGCCCAATGCCTCTCTCTCCTCGTGGTTCCTCTCTCCTCCTGGTTCCTGTTGTACGTCGGGTCTGAGGGGCGGTGTACGTCGTTGTGAGGAAAGGGAAGACCATCTGTTGGCTCACAATGAGGTAGATGGCCTAAATTTTTTTACATAGCATGCATGGTAAAAGCACATGCGATGTAAACAAATGCATAGTAATGACGACTCATTTTTACATCGCATGTGTGGTAACGCTTGCGATGTAAAGGTATGCAGGGAAATAGCTGCGTTGTTATGGCTGTTTCCCGCCAAAAATGATTCAAAATTGTAAGAAGAATAGGGAAAAATGAAATAGAATATTTCAATAATAATATATGCAAATAGAAGAAAACATATAAAGGTAAGCAAAAGAAAAGTTAAAGTCCATATCGCAAGCACAGGTTTTCCTCACTCTTGGGATGGGACCTGACAAGGGGACCTTAGTGGAAAATATTGGCACTGCCTTCTCTGAGGTGTCTACCATTTGCTTATCTTCCCGGGAACCAAGCTAACTTAAACCCATGTTTTGGCAAGTTTTCAACATGTCTCTCAAATGCCTATTAATGTGGCCTATGAATCGACCCTTCATAAGATGCTACTGTGGCAGTCATCTTTGAATGTACGCATTGTGGTCATAAAATGGCCCAAAATAGGTAACTCATATACACATAACAAATGTGCAAACCCACTGAAGGCAAACACCCCAATTTCATAAAGACCAACAGACTATATCTCGCCAAAACACTTGATCAAATCTAAAAAAGACAAAATCACTAAGGAAACGGCACAATCACAAAAGAGAGAAAAAAATGAAAACTCCAAGATCAGCAAATGTTTGAACTATCAAAGCGACGATGCCCCTATATCTCATATCAGTAGATACTATGGCTCGTTCATGTGCATGGCAGTGTCCGCATCAGTGATCACCAGTCATTGGGTATTTCGAGATATCAAAACCCCAATAGGACCATCAAAGGACAACAGTATAAGGTCCAACATCGCATGTGAAACAGACTAAAGAAAAGTGAAGTACACCAGTACTGCTTATGGGAGTGATGTGTTAAGAGAGAAATATAAGAATTGTATATGTTTATGATGTACATTAGAGCATCATAAACGTATCGTAATAATAAGTATTAGCACTATGAGAACCCAGTCAGTGTGTATGCACTTGGAGAATGAGTCAGGTATTCAGAAAAGCAGTGTAACAGTCAAATGAGCACAATGTATGCGGTCCCCTAACCCATTCCAGACTACTGAGTCTCTTCTACTAAAGTCCAATTTAGATTCCACTCATATATCAAAGAAATGCAATTAAATAACTGACATTATACTTACTGTGTGCCTTAACTTTATTAACATGTGTGAAGCATTGCATTAATGAGATGTAATCAATGTGTAGATTTGAGATGTATACACGTATGCACTAAGGTTTAGTTGAAACATGTAAGCATGTATTCTTTATTCACGTTTTTACACTCATATTTCATTATATTTGCAAATCTAATCATGTACTTCTTTACTCACATTTTACATTCATTCCTTAAGTAACAAATGTGCATGCATAAACATGCATCCGAAGTGCATATTAAATGTTTAACTAAAGTTAGCATTCCTACAGGCCTCAATCGAAATGCACTTTGCGTTGCCAGCCTGTTCTCTCTTTCTGGGCAGGTGTTATCATGATTCTAGTTAGTTAGACAAAGGATTATTTTTTGTGTTAGACTGCTGACAGAGAGGCCTGTGGGGAAACATTTACCGTGACCAAGGAAAATAATGGCTGAAAGAGGCCGTCTGTTCGCCATGTACCAGAATAGAAAGATGTTCAAGGTGGAGAACTGCAGTCCCAGTTCAATGGGATGGGAAACTGAAGGGATGTTGCAGATGCACTTGAGTAATGATTTTATTTGCTCCTGGTGGTGCAAAACGAGACATTGAGGTTTCTGAATCGTCTGTTACTTTTAAATTGATTTTCACATAGTTGGAGGGGAGAGAAATTTCCTTTAGACTTTGAGCGGTACAGACCTCTCTGCTTAACTTTTTCTTGCAAGTGTGAAGCTTTATGCTTTGCGCGTGTTTCCTTTTCCCAGACTTCTACTGAAGTCTGATTGTGCCGACACCTACTATGCTCCTGAAATAGAGACCCTTAGTAGATGGCCCTATATCTGACTCAGGCTTGCAAGAGAGAATGGAGGTTTTTTTATGGAACACCTGTTTGCTCCAATCTATTTCTTTATTATTGCGGCTATCAAAATGCTGTATAATCCTACTGCGACTCAATCTATTGAGATATTTCAGCTTATCTACTGTATTGCTGTACTTATTGAACTTATTATTGGTTTGCATATATACTGGATTGATTGGTAGTCCAAAATAAAACCTTTAACCATTTTTGGCGATTCCCAGTCCTTATTGCGGAGTGACGTGCTTCACAAGTTAGAAATGTATTGTTGATCTCTTTTCCCTTTCAAAGTCAACCAAAAAAGATGCATATGACCAAAGGGGAAAAATCTCTCATGACTTGCCTAAGAGATTGCGTCGTAATCCCAGCTTTCTTAAAACAGCAAAGAGTGATTTGATATATGGCGATAGTTCCTTCTTTTGAGCAAAAGATTATTATTAACAATTGTTGAACGGTGTTGATGTACAGAGATTTAATGTCACGGTGTGTATGGGAGTAGGTGAGGTTTGAATGAGAATGTGCTTTTTATGAGGGGGATGGCTGTGTGTGATATTAGGAGGTGTTGATTCATTCATATTACATGATTAAAATGTAATTTTCTATGAAATTAATATATGTTACTAAAGAATGATGTGTAACAAAGATTTGTTCTTTATGAGATAATGATAATTTGTCTCTATAAATGAAATGTAATATGTTTTGATATACACAGTAGACTCCATGTGAATTGTATTTCCTGAGATTATGTTGAATTACTCTATAGTGATTTCCAACTAATAAGGGTAAGCAACGTATTCCTTAGATGTCCCCCCACCCTGTTCCACTCCCCATATCTGTTTGTGGGGCACTCTTTCTTTATTCCAGCTGCCAGTCATGCCTGGGGAAAGGAAGGTCTCTTCCCTTGTTTGTCTGGTCCGCCTGTAGTGAAGACCCTAGGAGAGCTGATACTATTTGGACTGCAAGGCCTACTACCTAGGCCATACCACAGACCTCGACTTGGATAACCTCAGGGAGCCTCAAGAGGACAGACCTCTCAGGAAGGTGCAGTGTGGCTCCTGCTGCCCCATGATAACAAAGCACAGCCCACTGGTTCCCACCACATATCATGTCCCATCTGCACTCACTGGTGTACATCATGTGAGCAGGCACCTACTGCTGCCCTCGTCTCCGCAGACCTTCAGACTCTGTGTCAAGTTATTCCAACAGCTCTTCACTCCCTAAGACTGAGATTCTGTAGCACACCGTGGCTATTCCTGCGGAGTCCTTGGTCAAGCATGCCGTTTGCTCCCACACACAGACTGCAGGCAGACTGTCCTGAACCAGGAGCTATTCCTCAATCCTTCATTGATGCTTCCTTGTCCTGCAGTATCGGCCATCTCTGCCCCACCCCTAGTGGTGACCATAAACTTCAGTTCTATTCCATTTTGCAAGGACACTATATTATGACTTTCTGCATGTTGTGATTATCAAAATGCCCAGCTTATGAGAAAGAGACTACACTCAAGGGACAATAGGGGCTGCCACTGCGGGCTTGAACATGCCCGGACTGGGGAACCAAAAGCAGCCATACCAGAATTGCCCCCTTCTCTCTTCGTGCAATAGATCTCTCTCCTTCCATCCATTCCCGTCTCTGCTGAAATTAACGGTGGAGCTGGACAAGTGACAGAGACGCCAGGCGTGGCCCTGGGTTTTCAAAACTGGGCTCAATGGGCTCCAGCCACCAGGGAAATGCCCGGTGGAATACAAGGCCGGTCCGGCCCTGGGCTTGATGGTAGATTGCCCATGGTTGCACTAACCTTTGCTTCCAGGCATGTGGGTACAGTCAGTCCTGTTTCGTCGTTCCCTGCATTCCTTCTCCCCTTGCTTTGTCCTTTAAACATTGCTTTGGATCCACGGATGTTTCCAGCGCCGGCTGTTGCCTTCCCTTCCAGGGGTTTGCTGATTCATTGACCCCTGCTCGGTAAACTTTTTGTTGAAACATTGCATTTGTAGTGAGGCACATTATCATCATATCTATGCCAGCACGTGCCAGAGTCCCCTGGAAGCATTCCTATGTCTGCTCCTGTGTGTGTTCCTCGTCACATGACTCATCATGTCTGTGCCCCACAGGGCCTCGGCCATCCATGGAAGGAAGTCATGGCATGGACTCATATTAGTCTCAGAGAGGCCAGAAATCTTCAAACCGCAGCTACAAGCACCCGCCACAGACCTCCTTACAGAAAGTTATTATTTTGTATTCCATTTTCATCACCTTGTACAAGAGTCTTTGCTCTTGGATCTGGAATTGCATTATTTTGTTGTTGCAGGAAATATAAAAACAAGTTTCTGGCACAAGCGTCTAGAGCACAAAATGTTACCCTCGGCTGTGCTCGAAGATCAAACAGGGCCGGCTGTAGAACTGATGGCACCCTGTGCGGGACTTTTTTTTGTCAATTTTGATAACGGCAATTTTGTTTTCTACTATTTGAGGATAGTAAAAATAAACTTCGGGAAGCATATTTTATTGGTGCTGTGGGAGGTCACATTTTATTAAATATTTTCTAAAGAAAGGGAGGCCACAAATTTATGTTACCCTTACATGTCATCCATCAAGACAAAATACGTTAAACATGTTTGTACATCTATATATTTGCAATCTGACTTTTTTGTAGCTTTAATGCACAGCTTGCATAACATCTGAAAACTGCGCCAACTACAACATAACTTTCAAGAAAGCTTTTTTCGAGCTTCAATTTGTGAATTATTGAAATGGAATTTAAAAAGAAGGTGTTGGATGTCACTTAAACTCTCTGATTGGAGTAGGGACAATTCGTGGTACCAAACTGACCTTTAATGCAGTGTCGAGAGCGGAGCTACCTTTGCGTGCTACTGCTAATATAATCGTGGAAACGGACACAGCTCCAATTATGCACGTGCTCTGTGATCTTGTAAAAGCACAGCAATTGCGGCACATGGGCCGACACAAAGGCGACGTCATTCATGATGGCATGAACCCTTGTGTCCTTCTTTTATTTCTTCGAGGATCAACGTTGTTGAAATCAAAGTGCTGGGGTTTTGTCCCCCCCTCCCCTCGGCACCCGGTGCAGTGACACCGGTGGCACCACCCCAAAGCCAGCACTGAGATCAACCACCTGCAAAATACCTCAGCTGAGCCCTAAACCACTTTGCAAACTGCTTTTTAAAGAGAAGAATGAGATTGCATTTGAACCCCCCATCTGTGTGTTTTTCAGGTCATTTGCATTTTTTGAAATGTTGGACATTAGCCCATCGAATGCATTTCTCCTATTTTTTTCCATTTAAACTAAGGGTATATCTATACAGCAGATTTAAAGAGAGAGGTCGCTGGCTTTACCTAGGGGCCTACCGGTGCACAAGTTCACACCAAAGAGGCATACTAATACACTCGTAAAAACCCAAGAGGCTTCCCACTACACAAGTAGAAACCTAAAAGCTTTACCTATAGAAAAATATATACACAGTCTTTCAGAAACAAGTACACACCTAAGAGGCTTACCAATATTCCAAAACAAACCCAAGCCTACCAGTACAGAAGTACAAACCTAAGAGGTCTATCAGTGAGCGAGCACACACCTTAGGGGTTACAGGCAAACAAGTATAAACCCAGTATACAAGAACAAACCTAAGAGGTGTACCAGTATACAAGTACAAACTCAAGAGTCTTACCAGTATACAAGCACAAACCTAAGAGACTTACCAGTATACAAGTACAATCCTAGGTGGTGTACCAGTACACAAGTACAAACCCAAGCCTGCCAGTACATAAGCTCATACCTAAGAGGGCTACAGATAAATAAGCACAGATCTACCAGGTTTACTCATAAACAAATACAAACCCTAGCCTACTGGTACACCAGTACATCCCTGAGAGGCCTACTGGTATACAAGCACAAACCCTAGCCTACCAGTACACAAGTACCAACCCCAGAGGCCTACAAGAACACAAGTACAAACCTGAAAGCTTTACCCGTACACAACTACAAACCCAAGCTTAACAGACCACAAGTACAAACTTCAGAGGTCTACCAGTATACAAGTAAAAACCCTAGCCTACCAGTACATACATACAAACCTTAGGGACTTAACAGTTTACAAGTACAACCGAAGCCTACCAATGCACAAGTACAAACCGAAGATGCCTTCCAGTACACATTTACAAACTTAAGAGTCTTGCCAGCACACAAGTACAAACCTAAGAGGCCTACCAATACACAAGTACAAACCTAAGAGGCCTAGCAGTCAGCAGCGGCCGGTAGTGGGAGTACCGGCCGGGCGGTGACGTGGGGAGGGGGAGGGGCAGGGTGGGGGGTAGTAATGTATGGATTCAGGACCATAACAGGTAAGTAAATATAAAAATAAATAGAGTCAGAGTCAGAGTCAAAAATACTTTATTCGATTAATTAAAATCATAAAAGTATACTACAGGCACAAAAAATAAAAAAAAATAAAAAATACATACATTTATAAGACAATACTATTCAATACAGAAACACGCGATTTTAAAAACATTAAAAACGGTTAAGAACATTTATGCAGGGAAAAAGTCAGGTTCGATTATTACTTTTTTTTTTCTTGTAAACAATAGATCATGTACCTTAATTAATCCATCACTTTTGGTTCTGTAGATAATTTCATTGTCATTCCCCTGTTACTTTGATTCTTCAGGGAACAAAAATGTACGACACATAAGGGAAAAGGTTGATCTAAACCTTGCTATTTACAGAGTACATTCAGTGAATGAAGTATTCAATAATCTAAGCCGTTTGGCTCTCATTGCTGCTACCAAAAAATTGGCAACCCCAAACATTACAATAGGGGTCTCCATAAGTTGTAGAAACAACAGGGCGGGTTTCACTTGCATAAATCCCCTGTGCCTCAAAAGTGGTAGAATATATTTTTCTCTCCCCTCCGCGAAAAAAGGACAGAAAAACACAAAATGAGTCAGGTCTTGGTCTGTGAAAGCATCACATTTGCATGGAGCGTGATCCCTTGGCTTATTCCATTTCGGGTATTCACCCAGAAGGAGATGCATCTGATTGAAACGGAATTTCGTGAGAAGCCACCGGTGATATGGCCTGTTTACTACCATCAAATAAGGCTGAATGGACATAGTTGAGAGTAAAATGTAGTGAGCCCTTACAGTGTTTTTCTCAATTTCCTGGGCTTCACGTTGCATGTTTCTATATTTTGGAAAGTGAGCTTTAATCCATGTAACATCATCTTTACATAGCTTTTCCGGATTACTATACAATTCAGTACGGCCCAATTGAGTAGCAACAGATTTGATATAGTTCAGCCATTTTATATCTTTAACTCTGTCTCTCCCCATGCAGTCCCTGATGATTTGGCGGTTTAGAGTCAAGCTGGGGTTCAGCCATAGTTTCACCCAAAGAAGTAGTGGGGCCAGGTTAAGGGTGTCCTCGATGTATCCTTGCCCTAATTCTGACAGGACGGAGAAAGTGGGTGTAGACTGTGGTAGGCCCAATAAAGAGCGCATGGACCTATTCTCTTCTTTCTGTATCGGGACTAGGTCCCTATATCCCCAAATCCCAGCCCCGTATCTAGCCAGGGCCAGGGTTTTGGCTCTATACAGGGTGAGTATGGCTTCAGTAGGTTTCCCCCCCAATCTCTTTGCAAAGCCCAATATGGCTGCAAATGACCTTCGTATAGCCATCGCTTTATTTACAATCTGTGGGGTCCAGGTGCCCAAATCATCAAAAATGACACCAAGGTATGTAAATGTTTTAACTTTGGTCAATATCACTCCATTACATCGCAGGGTTTTTGTAGTTTTCTTTCCTTTCCCTATAGACATAACGTGCGACTTTTCCATATTTACAACCAAATCTAGTTTTAACATAAAAGCCCCAAAAGAATCAAGAAGCAACTGTAAACCATTAGGGGTTCTGGCAATGAGGACCATGTCATCGGCATACATCAGTACAGGCAGAGGTGACCCACCCATGTTAGGTATATCTGGAGTAGCTGTTGATAAAACTGAATACAGGGAGTTGATATACAATGAAAATAACATGGGGGCCAAAATGCACCCCTGTCTAACCCCTCTTGCTGATCTAAAACCAGCGGTGCATTTACCATCCATTGTCATACGCACTGATGCAGTCAAGTCACTGTGCAGGTAGGCTAAAAAGTTTACCAGTGCAGGGTCCAAACCCAACTCTGAGAGAATCGTCCACAGCTTCGACCTATTTACTAGGTCGAACGCTGTGGACAAGTCCATAAAAGCCAGATGGACCGACCCCCTAGCAGCGACAGTATATTTACAAATGGTCATGTGTAAATTAAGACACTGTTCCTCAGTGCCCCTCCCCATTCTGAATCCATATTGGGTGTTGCATAAAATTTCATTTTTCTTTTCCCACATGTTAATTTTATTTAAAATGACCTTGCCAAGAATCTTAAATGACGAATCAAGTAACGATATCGGTCTATAACACCTAGGGTCACCCCTTTGCCCCTTTTTAAAAATTGGGATGATGACCGAGTGTGACCAAGAAATCGGAATGTCAGACGTGTTCATACATGCTAAATTAAAAACATTTGCAAGTACTAAGGACCAAATATAAGGGTGTGCTTTGTACATATCGGCGGGAACCCCATCCGGGCCAGGGGCTTTCCCGCCAGCAGTGTTTTCTATGGCATTAAGTACTTCTTTGACCGTTACCCTTAGTGGGGTGTCTGTGGTAAAAATAAATAAAACGAATTTCGTTGCGCACACTGCATCACCAAATGAGATGCAGTGCGCGCAACGAAATTCGTTTTTATTTATTTTCATGTTTACTTACCTGTTAAGGTCCGGAATCCACACATTACTACCCCCCACCCTGCCCCTCCCCTCCTCACGTCACTTCCCGGCCGGTACTCCCACTACTGGCCGCGGCTGCTAGCAGTACACAAGTACAAACCTAAGTGGCTTACCAGTACACAAGTACAAACCTGGGAAGCTTATAAGCATACAAGTACAAACTCAAGCCCACCAGTACACAAGTACAAACCTTAGAGGCCTACCAGTACACAAATACACTTTGAGGAGGCTTACCAGTTCACTAATACAAACCTAAACTAACCAGTATCAGGACATAAGTACAAACATAAGAGGCTTATCGGTATAGAAGTACAAACCCAAGCCTACCAGTACACAAGTACAAACCTAAAAGGACTACCAGTACATAAGTACAAACCTAAGACGCTTACCCATACACAAATACAAACCCTAGCATACCAGTACACAAGTACGAACCTAAGAGGTATACCGGTCCACAAGTACAAACCTCAGAGGCTTACCAGTTTACTAATAAAAACCCAAGCCTACCAGCACACAAGTACAAACCTTAGAGAATTACCAGTATACAAATTCAAACCTGAAATGGCTACCAGCACACTAATATAAACCCAACCCTACCAGGACACAATTACATACCTAAGAGGCCTACTGGTGCAAAAATACAAAGCTAAAAGGCTTATTAGCACACGAATACAAACCCAAGCCTACCAGTACACAAGTACAAATCTCCGAGGCCTACCAATTTACAAGTGAAAACCCAAGCATACCAAGTACACACCTAAGAGGCCTACCAGTACACAGGTGCAAATAAAAGCTTAAGAGTACACCTATGTAAACCTAAATCTACCAGCACAAAAGTATAATCATAGGCCTATCTGTTGCCTAGGCATGGCCAAGTATTACTTTTCTGTAAGGGGCTAGATATTAGAATGGCCATTTGGACAAAATAACAAGTTGTACATATTGGGAGACAGAAATGTCGGGGGGAAATATCTTGATACAAAAATATCGGGTGCAGAAATATCGTTGTCAAGAATATCGTTTTTTCAGGTAAGTAATATTGTTGTTCAGAATATAGTTGTTGTTGATATCGTTTGCAATATTATAGTTGTAAAAATATAGTTTTTTTATTGTATCTTAATGTGTTTTAGTTCATAAAGTAATGTTATGTCTTTAATGTTTGTATAATTGTTAATAATACTTTTAAACATAGTTTGCCATTTTAAGTGATATATAATTTTATTATTTATTTGCTAATAGTAATTCATAGTGTGTAGCGTATTGCTAGGCAAATAGGGTTATACAGTGGGAAGCTAATTCAGAAATAATTATTTAAGAATTCATGATCAATTTATTATTGATAATTTAATTGATTATTAATTATGTAAATTGTGTAATAAATATGTTTTTGTTATATTTTAGGTGTGGGCTGCCAGGCATGTACGGGTAAAGGGTGGCAAGTTAATTAAGTAATAATTAATTAACAAATAATGATTAAAGTATTATCAATATTAATTATACAAATTGTATAATAATTATATTCAGTGATGTCACTGACCAAGTCATGAATGATGTAATATGTGACATCATGAGCAGTACATTGCGGATGCGTGAGTTATAGTTAGCAGAACTAACTATAACGGAGGAACTTCTATGGTTTTGTACGAGTGAAATGTCCAGCTAACTAAAACACCCCTGAAATCTATGGGTTTTTCTGTGAATTTCTAAGGTTTTTTAAATGTTAATTTCCAACTATAACGTCTCTGCAACCTATGGTTTTTTCAGTGAATTTCACAGCTTTTTAAATGCTAATTTATAAATATAACATCTCTGAAACCTTTAGTTTTTTCAGTGAATTTCAAAGCTTTTTTAAATGCTAATTTTTAAGTGTAATAGTAGTTATACCTATTTTTGTGCTGATTTTCTACAGTTTTTAACTGTTTATTTATAAATATTTTATTAATTAAATAACATATATTTTTCAGAATAAAAAAAAACATTTTCTTTAATTCAAACTGAAATATTGTTTATTGTTTTGTTTTATTTTTTTAATTTTAATATATTTATATTATTTTCTTTATTTTCCAATTTTTTTTCAGAGTCCTGCACTCAAAGCGTACACATTACGGTGGTTGGGCGGATTCTAGCCACCATTTTAGAAAAGTCGTGAAGGATCTGCGTACAGTGTGCCACAGCTGCGTGTTTTTCAGTTACATCATATACATTTAATATTACGTGATGTGCGCGATTGGTATGCAACCAGTCCGCGACACCTGCGCATTCGTGACACATGTGCATTACGGTACGCGACGCTTGCACGGTTGTGGGTCCCACTTGACGTCATATACGTGCTGGGGCGTGCTGGGTGCGCGACTCCCGCAAAAAAAAGTATGTTCTAAAATTATATGTATGTGTCTTTAATATACATATTAGGGCAAGAGATTATCTAAGATATTCATAAAAATTATATATTTGTACTTATAATAAACATATATTATTTTTAAATATATTTTCGCGAAATCGCGTTGGGTGCGTGCTTGGTGAGCGCAGAGTGCGCGGATCCCATGTGACCTCAAAAACAAAGATTTCATTGGCTCATAACATTTCCCACTGTAACTAGTGAAGGACCCCACCCATTTTAATCATTCTTGTTGGAGCATCTGTAGAGAGACATCTCTTTTCCTACTAGAACCCTTTTTGCTTGTTTTTTTGGTGTTTTTCAAAAATTATCAAAGAAAATGACATCTGGACAGCAGCAGCAGCAGGAAGAAGTATCTTCTGAAGGAGAATTCTTGCAGGAGGCACAACGTCCACACAGGCCGGAATCTGTCGTGTGGAAATTCTTCACTTTTCCACCGGGAGAGAAGAAAGTAAATGCAAGAAAGGTGACGTGCAAAATTTGTGATGAGTCCTGTCCAGCCGCGGCCGGTAGTGGGAGTACCGGCCGGGCGGTGACGTGGGGAGGGGCAGGGTGGGGGGGTAGTATTTATGGAATCCGGACCTTAACTGGTAAGTAACCATAAAAATAAATAAAACAAATTTCGTTGCGCGCACTGCATCGCATTTGGTGATGCAGTGCGCGCAACAAAATTTGTTTTATTTATTTTTATGGTTACTTACCTGTTAAGGTCCGGATTCCATACATTACTACCCCCCCATCCTGCCCGTCCCCCTCCCCACGTCACCGCCCGGCCGGTACTCCCACTACCGGCCGCGGCTGGTCCTGTCACTAGGCAGTGAGTAAAAATACTCTTGTGGCATTGCTCCCATGTACAGGCATCACCAGACCACACATCCTCTCAGGGGGAAATGAGGCGAGCTGCTTTGAACCCCTCACCTGCTGTAGCAAGTACTCAGGAACACCTGCAATGGACATTAGGCCAGAATTCGCCTTTCTCGAGCAACACTGAGTGAAGTATAAGAAACGTATATGCTTTGGTGAGCAGTTGGTGGATGCAGTTTGTGCTGCGCAACGCAACCATCGTTGTTAATTTTTTGTTGTTGTTGTTTATGGAATGATAAGTAATTCCAAAAGTTTCCTGTTTTCTTCGTTCTTTTTTATGTTCATTTTTTTAAAAAAACACCCAAAAAAATGCAAAATTGTTAAAAAAAAATATACAAAAGAAAAAAAAAGTTATTTTCAGAACTACCTTATCTGGTTAAAGAAAGAACTATAATTGAAAGATAATGTGTGAAAGTTTGGTTGAATATATGTATGCAGCATGATTGACTGAAAGAATGCATTAAATGCATTAGTAGTGTATGGTGAATTTATAGGTGAAGATTTATGAGGAAGTAATGCAGCGTGACACTACCAGCTCTTTAGCTGCACTGCACTGTGGCACTTCCGAAGCACAGGGATGTGACATATGTTGCAACTCTGTGCTTCCCTCTGCACTGCTGCACAAACTTCAGCCATGCAGTGACACAGGCACCCTTGCACCATGGTGCAAGGATGACTGTGTCGTGTGGAGATTGTTTTTGTGCAGGAAGGAACACCTTCCTGCACAAAAATCAGCAAAGGCATTTCCCTCTTTCAATGTATGCTGTGGAATGTAGCATGCATTGTAAGACGAAAAAATGAGGAGAAATGAAAACAATTCTCCTCGTTGTGCCTTGTTACACCAGCTTTAGGATGACACAACATTCACACACATCTCCAGATTTACGATTTCTCACAAATCTAGAGATGTGTCTAGTTCTATGGGTGTTGCGTGGGAACACCCACAGCAACACCTCTGGAACGCCCCTTCAACGCAAAGTTCTGTGTATGAAGGGTTCGTATTTACAAGGAGAGAAAAAACCATGCAGGGTGGCTTTTCCTCTCCTTGTAAATATATATGAAGGAGCGCCTGGCACCATCACTACGTTACAAAAAAAGACATGCTGGTGGTTCAGGGTGCTTGTAAATCTGCACCATAAGTGCTTAGGTATCGACAGACTCATACAATAAGAATATAATGCTGGATGGGTGAGTGAAGAATTGCATGAGACTGACAGGAGGTATCCTACGCTGCATGGGTACTACTTCAGTATTTAATGGAGTGGACCAATAGTATGTATCTGCTTAGAGATTTGTAGGGATTATGCACAAAATATTTTATGTGTACTTGTTTTGGTACCTAGGTCATTTTATAAGAATACCACTAGTAACTGGAATGATGACAGTGCTGCAAACAGTGAACACTTAATTTATAAGTGCTTACGTATTGGTGGAGTGATAGTATAAGTAGATAGTGGTAGATAAGTGATTAAAGAAGTGCATGGGACAGACTGGACGATTCCTACACTGCATGAGTACTAACTGGATATTTAGAAGAGTGTATCAGTAGTATGTAGCTAGTTAAAGGTCTGCTTGGATAGTGCACAAAATATTATAGCTGGACTTGTATTAGTAGCTAGGCCATTCCATAAGTTCATGACTAGCAACTAGAATAATTACAGTATTACAAACAGAGTGTAAAGTGAATTTATAAGTGCTTAGGTATTGGTGGAGTAATTGGATAAGTAGATAGTGCTGGATGGGTGATTGGAGAAATGCATGGGTCAGACAGGAGGATTCCTACACTGCATAGGTACTAACTGGGTATTTAGAAGAGCGTGTCAATAGTCTGTAGCTGGTTAGAGGTGTGCATGCATAGTGTACAAAATATTGTACCTGCACTTGTGTTAGTGACTACGCCATTTCTTAAGTATACGACTAATAACTGGAGTAATTTCAGTGTTGCAAAGATAGTGTGTGCTGAATTTATAAGTGCTTAGGTATTGGTGGAGTGATAGGATACGTAGATAGTGCTGGATGGCTGAATGGAGAAGTGCATGGGACAGACAGAAGGATTCCTAGACTGCATAGGTACTAACTGGGTATTTAAAAGAGCGTATCTATAGTATGTAGCTGGTTAGAGGTCTGCATGCATAGTGTACAGAATATTGTAGCTGTACTAGTATTGGTGTGTCTATGGTTTCGAGAATGGTAGTCTGTAGTTTAGGGTGTGAGGATGTACATCAGATGATCACGTGAATGATGTCATCAGTGATGTCATTTGAGATGTCATCAGTGATGTCACTGACCATGTCATGAGTGATGTAATATGTGAGGTCATCAGCAGTGCATTGCGGGGGCGCGAGTTATAGTTAGCACAACTAACTATAACGGCAGAATTTCTCTTCTTTTGTACGAGTGAAATCTCCAACTAACTATGGCGTTTATAAAACCTGTGGTTTTTTAAGTACATTTCTGAGGTGTTTTAAATGCTAATTTCTAACTCTAATGTCCTAGAAACTTGTGATTTTTTCAGTGAAATTTATATACAAGTATTTAATATTCTCTCACTCTTACAAGGAAGGAATCAGCACCCCGGTTGTAGTTTGGAAGTATTTAATCTGCAAAGGACATGATCCACGTGTTTCGGCTCGTCCGAACCTTGATAACTATATAAGACGTTATTGTAGCATCCTTATTTAAATGTACAAATGCCTAAAGTTGCCAACATTAACAAAGGACTATATATTACTTTAACCAAAAAGCTGGTGGACATATTGGCCCGGTCACAATGTGAAAATTCAGGAACTGATACAAAAAAGAAAAGAAAACAAGTGTTAATATGCACACAATGTCATTTCAGCATAGCTTGCCCTGTGACCGCCATACCTGTATGTTCGTCAACGAGACTTATTCATAATAAACATACTTAGGATTACAAACATGAACATAAACAATAGACTACACATTACTTTAAAGTGAGAGGCTATCGGCCATATTAATCTGGGCACGTTGTGTATTATAATGGTACTTACACGAAAGAAAAGAAAAGAAAGGGGTGTTAATATACAAACACTATCCGTAAATAAAGTTCTAGTGATTATAGTTCCATTCCATTCACAGCTCATTTGAGATGTCATGAGTGATGTAACTGACCATGTCATGAATGATGTAATGTCAGAGGTCATTAGCAGTACATTGTGGGGGCAAAAGTTATAGTTATCTCAGGTAACTATAACTGCTGAATTTCATTGGTTATGTATGAGTGAAATCTAAGTCTAACTATACCGTCCCTGTAATCTTTGTTTTTTTCAGCAAATTTCTAGGTTTTTTTAATGTAAAGTAAGATGCATATCACAATGGATGGTGGGGGGTTGGAAGCAGGGCCTGGCATTGTGCTTACCCCACCCAAGGTTGCGGCTCCTGCCTTCTCTCCTCCTAGCCATCCATTGTCCAAGTTCATGTCCCTGCTCCCTTATTACAGCCCTGTGTGGTCGTTGTTCTGCCATTGGCCTTCCCGCCTGCTCTGAACAGTTAGCTTGCTGCCCCATCCACCTCCTCCCTATCCTCTGTTGTCTGCATCCATGGACTAGCCTCCTCCCTCCTGCCATGCATGGTCCGATGTGCTGCCACTGCCCTCCATTTAGCATAATGTACCAGTCCACTCCTCCTGCCCAATTCTATGCCCCATCATTGACCTCCTGCTTAGCCTCTGTGCTTAGCTTGCTGACCCTATTCTCCTCCCCCCTGCCCTCCGATGTCTGTGTGCATGCCCCTGTTCCATCCTTTTTGCCCACCATGTTCCATGGACCTGCCACTCCTATCTACTTTGAGTGTTCTGTTGCGCTGCCGCTCCCCTCCCACCTGCCTAGCATTGTCAGATGACTGTAACCTATCCCTGCCACCTCCACCATGCCTGTCCACATTCCATGCCCCTATCCCCTTCCTCCTGTCCCCCATGGTCCATTTACTGCCACACCCTTCCGCTCTCCCTGGTCTGTTGTGCTGCAACTGCTCCTCCTGCCTGCCTTGCATGGTCTGTTGGGAGGCCCCGTCCCCTGAACTCTCTTGTCTGTGCCCACGTCCTGACCCTCCCTTCTATCTTCCATGGTCCTTTGTGCATGCCCCTGCACCCTCCTTCTTGCCCATCATAGCCATTGTGCTGCCACTAACCCTCCCGCTTGCCATGCATTGTCTTCTGTGCTCCCACGGCCCCTCCCACCTTCTCTGTGTGGTCAGCTAGCTGCCCCTCGCCCTCTACCACCTTCCCTCCATGGTCTGTGTGTATGCCATTATAGTCTCACTGTGGCTCTCCATGGTGTGTCTTGCTTCTAGTGCCCATCCTGCCTGAACTCCATGGTTTTCTTGCTGCTCCTGCCCTGCCTCCTTGCCCCCAGCCCTCTGTTTTCATGTGCAGACCCCTATTCCCTCCCTCCTGGCTTGTCTGTTCCATTGTAATGCCCCGGATCTGTCCCTCCTGCCCTTTACGGTCTGTTGTGCTGCAGCTTTCTCTCCTGTCTGTCCATTATGGTCAGCTAGCTACTATTGCCTCTTTCTCCTCTGTTTTCTGTTGTCCATGTGCATGGTCCTGTCCCCTCCTTATTGCTTTCTATGGATTGTTGTGCTGCACTCCCATCCCACATGCCCTGTGTGGTGTATTGTGCTGCTGCAAACCCTGATGCCTGCCCTGAAGGGTCAGTTTGGTGCACCTCTCCATGTCCCTCCTGTCCTCTGTTATTCAAGTCCATGTCCCTACCCCAATTCCTCCTGCCTTCCATGATCCAATGTACCATACTTGCTAACATTTTGAACTTGGTAACTGGGGTATTGATTTTCCTCTTTGACTTACATTGAAAAAGAGGAGATTGTAGACAGGAGACAGATCAAATAAAGCCCATTTGGGCTTAAAAAAATTGACGTTTCCTGGCTGAATCGGGTCTGATGGCATGTATGGTTGTACTACCACTGCCTCTTCCTTCTACCCACAATGGTCTATTATACAGCCTCTTTTTCGAGTCCTGTATTATTGGTTTGTAGCCCCAGTCCCCCTTTCCACTGCCCTCCATAGTCTGTTGTGCTGCCACTGCCCTTCCTGCCTGCCCAGTGTGGTCAAATTGTTGCCTCTGCACCCTCCTACCTGCCTTCAATTTTCAGAGTCCGTGCCCCTGGCCTCTGCCTCTCAACAGTATCCAAATGAACAACTAGATTGCTAACATGCTATATTTATTACAAAAGTGTGGAACGCCTGACGCCATCTTGATGTAATCAAAACTGTAATACCTAGAGCATTTCCTTTAGAAATTACATATATGAAAGGGTCTTATTTGCATCAAAATTGTGGTTATTTTCTTCAGTTGACCACTTGATTAATCTTAGGGGAGAGGATGTGGTGTTACTTCCAGAGTTGCAGACTTTGCAACTGGGGAACCAGGTTGGAGTTTCTGCTTCAGCTCAACATTCTGTGATTCTGGTCAAATCACTTAATCTCCCCATGTCTAAAACCAAAATGAATTTGTTCTTGTGTGATTTAACCAAAGCTCATGTAAAGCACTCCAATACCTGACAAGTCTGCACTATATAAAACTGCAAAAACACAAAAAATAAAAAGTGTTTTGCACACTTCTGTCAGTGGGCTACATGTGGGCTACATCTGGGTGATATTTGTGCTACATTTGGGCTCTTTTGTCTCTGGTGGCCATCTTGGGAGATTTTTTTGTTATGAAGTTTCCTAATTTCCTCATTTACTGCAGTCTCCTCAGTAGGAAATGCTTTCCGTTTTTTTATTTTGATTCCATCAAGAAGGTGTTCAGATATGTCACACATTTGCCATAAATTCTGAATGTTGCTCATTAGATCACTATACTACAGCTTCTGCACATCACGGAAGTCTGCTGCTGGTATTAAAAGTGCATGTTTCCGCGTGCATGTCAGAATTTTTTAATGAAATAGAAGAGGATTTGAAAAGTCACTCAAAATGTGCCCTAATTTTTCAGCACTAATCATAATTTCTATGGCAAAATGAACCCCTTCATTGTATTCCTTTTTAAATTAAATGTTTTAAGTGTTACCAGTTTATTCCAATCAAGATGGCTTCAGGTGTGCCATACTTTTATCATAAGTAAGACAGTAAGCGCTCTATTTGTTCTTAAGAACACTCTGGGACATTCTGTCATTAAGCTTTACGTGGGCTACATCTGGATGATATTTGTGCTACATTTGGGCTTTTTTGTCTCTGGTGGCCATCTTGGGAGACTTATTTGTTTTGAAGTTGCCCAATTCCCTCATTTACTGCAGTCTCCTGAGTAGGAAATACTTTCTTTTGTCTCGACTATTCTATCCCGCAGGAATAGATAGGCGAGTATATAGTAGGCAGTTCAAAATCTCTACCAACTGTGGATCACGCACAGTTCATGTGGACACAATCACGCGCATTGTCAACAGCTGCCACAACCACGCGCATTTTTTTAAGAGCTTCCATTTGCTCCCAGACACTTTGTGTGCACGCGCCGCGCTCTCCCTCTGTTGCCACACACATCAAACTCACCAGGCAGCACACCCCCTCTCCTCTCCATATGGTCGCTCGAGTTCACGTCGGAGTGCTTTCCCCGACATGCTCTGCCCCACTGCCCCATTTGTCTGTGCCTCGCATCAGACTTCAAAGGCTGCCGCTCCCCCGCCCACCCCCACGCCACAGCAATCCTGAGAGCTTGTTTCCTCCAGTTTGCTGTCTCTTACTCCACGTGGCCTGTCTCTTTTCACTCGTTCTCTGACTGCCTTTGTCCTAGTGCCTTCTGATGCACACCACCACACACGTCACTCTCTTGACCTCTCTGTGCAGTCTCTCATGCTCCTTCTCTCCTTCCGCTACGCCATCCTTTGCCCCGCCAACCTCCGTTCTTGTTCCTCCTTTTTTTCGTTATATCTCCTGCCCCCTTTCCACCTCATGTTCTTCCATTTATTTATTTACTTATTTATTTAATGTGCTTTTATATAGCGCGAACATTACCCGAAGGTGTCCTTACCCTCCCTTGTTCCTCCCCTCCTTCCCGCGTGCACCATGCAGTCCTTCCGCGGCTCACTTCTTTCCCCACATTTCTACCTGGGCCACCTCTAATCCTGTAACCACCCTCTCCACTTCGCTGTCTCTTACTCCACATGGCCTGTCTCTTTTCACTCGTTCTCTGACTGCCTTTGTCCCAGTGCCTCCTGATGCACACCACCACACATGTCACTCTCTTGACCTCTCTGCGCAGTCTCTCGTGCTCCTACTCTCCTTCCGCTACGCACTCCCCCTCACTGTACCATTCCATTGCACCTACTCCTCTACATCCACCCCCCATCTCTGGCTACGTCTCACTTCTTCCACATCATTACTTCCCCAGCTCTCCCTTTGCTCCCTCCCGCCACCTGTAAGCATCTACAGGTGCACTCTCTTAAGTGTCCACACACCCTTTTCATGCCTTGTCCTCCCTCTCCTCATGTACCCTCTAGAGCAGCACTCTCTTTTATAATGTTCTCTCATCCACTTTCTTCACATCACTTCTCTTTGCCTCCCATTTCTTACAATATTCCACCCTAGTCCTCACCCATCACTCTTTCTTTCCTTCCCTTTTTACGCATCCACATTTCATTCTTTTCTCTCTTCCCTCTACTTCTCCTTTCTCTTCTCCCCTCCACTATTCCCTCAGAAGCTTTTTCCCTCCTTCTTCCTATGCTCGCTCCCTCACCCTTCTCCCGCCCTCCATCCCCTTCACTTCTCCAGCCTCCGTCCCATCCTCTCATCCTTATCTCATTGTTTTCGTCCCCTCCACCATCGTCTCTTCTGTATCTCGTTATCTTCTCCACTCTCGCCTCATTTTCTTTATTTTCCCTCCCTATGCTTATCCGTCCTCATCTCCTTCTGTTCTCCACACCCCTCTTTCTCATCTTGCGATGTTCTTTCCTCGCCTTGCAGCGTCCTTCTTCCCCTCTTCCTGCGTAAACCCCTTCTATTCTCCACATCTGTTTTATTCTCTCCCTGCTCGTCATTTCTAGCATGTTTTCCCTCCCCACCGCCATATGTTCACCTCCTCTCTCCCCTCTCCATCCTCCCTTCTCATCTCTTCCTGGCCTCACCCCGACCTCGCACCTTATTTTGTTCAGGACAGTCTGGATGCTTCACAGCTCCTCTGGCCTCCCTGCCCCCTCCCCCCTGTTCTCTTTCTTGCTCCTCTCCTCACCAGCCTCCTTTTCCTCTAGTCTCTTTCCACTCCCATCCCTTTTGAGTCTCTCTCTTCCACCTACATCCTCGCCCTTATCTCATCCACCCTCTTCTCTCCACCTTCCATCCTTTTCTCCTGGTCCTTCTATCCCACTCTTTATCCTCTCTCCCCATCTCTTTCCTGCCCGCTACCCATGCTTCTCCATTTCTTCTATTTTCTTTTCTCTCTCCTTCCCCAGCTTCTGCTCTTTCTGTACTCTCCCCTCGTTATCCTGCCTCATCTTATCCCCTTTTAGTTCTCCTCCCTCCATCTTCCACTTTTTCCATCGATGTTCACTCATCTCCCCGCACCCTTCTCTCATCTTTCGATCCCATGCCATGTCTTACTCTCCTTCCCACTATCTAGTCTTGTGTTTCCTAGAACTCGCAGGTATTCAGAGGGTAGGAGGCTTCTGAGTTTCTAAAAGAACTTTGCACTTCAGGAGGTCTAGCCCACACGAGAACAGTCATCCCCCTTGAAAATCATCCTTCATGTGCTGAATCGCGACTCTCCAGTTCAGGCGAGTGTGTGCTCTCTAGGGCCCAAACATGATTAATTGTTGGCAAACTGACCTGACCCCTACCTAAGCTAGTGACCTCTCTGTGACAAAGAGCCACACCTGTGCTTGCATACATTCAGTTCATAGTGTGCACTTCACACACACACACTGCACCCTCACACACACTGCACACACTGCACCCTCACACACACTGCACCCTCACACACACTGCACACACTGCACCCACACACACGGCACCCTCACACACACTGCATCCTCACACACACTGCCCACACTACACCCTCACACACTGCACACACTGCACCCTCACACACACTGCACCCTCATGCACACTGCACACACTGCATCCTCACACACACTGCACCCACACACACACTGCACCCTCACACACACTGCACCCTCACACACACTGCACTCACACACACTGCACCCTCACACACTCTGCACCCTCACACACACTGCACGCACTGCACCCTCACACACACTACACACACTGAACCCACACACACTGCACCCTCACACACACTGCACCCTCACACACACTGCCCACACTACACCCCACACACTGCACACACTGCACCCTCACACACACTGCACCCTCACACACTGCACCCTCACACACACTGCACCCTCACACACACTGCACCCTCATACACACTGCACTCACACACACTGCACCCTCACACACACTGCACCCTCACACACTCTGCGCACCCTCACACTCTGCACAACCTTACACTCTGCGCACCCTCACGCTGTGCGCACCATCACACTCTGCGCACCCTCACACTCTGCACACCCTCACACTCTGCGCAACCTCACACTCTGCGCACCCTCACACTCTGCGCACCCTCACAGTCTGCACACTCACACTCTGCACACTCACACTCTGCACCCTCACACACTCTGCAATGGAACATACACTCCAAATACCACTCAGTGCCACATATTTACACTCAATGCAACATACAGTCCAAATTCCACTCAGTGTCACATAATTACACTCCATATAATTACACCGCAATCAATGCAACATACAGTCCAAATACCACTCAGTGCCACATAATTACCCGCAACATAATTACACACCACTCACTGCAACATACACTCCAAATAGCACTCAGTGCCACATAATTACATGCCACATAATTACACTGCACTCAATGCCACATACACTCCAAATACCACTCGGTGCCACATAATTGCACGCCACATAATTACACTGCACTCAATGCAACATACACTCCAAATACCACTCAGTGCCACATAATTACACGTCACATAATTACACTGCACTCAATGCAACATACACTCCAAGTACCACTCAGTGCCACATAATTACACGCCACATAATTACACTGCACTCAATGGAACATACACTCCAAATACCACACAGTGCCACATAATTACACGCCACATAATTACACTGCACTCAATGCAGCATACACTCCAAATACCACTCAGTGCCACATAATTACACGCCACGTAATTACACTGCACTCAATGCAACATACACTCCAAATCCCACTCAGTGCCCGAAATTACACGCAACATAATTACACAGCACTCAATGCAACATACACTCAGTGCCACATAATTATATGCCACATAATTACACTGCACTCAATGCAACATCCACTCCAAACAATACCACTCAGTGCCATATAATTATATGCTACATAATTACACGGCACTCAATGCAACATACACTCCAAATACCACTCAGTACCACATAATTACACGCCACGAAATTACACTCTACTGAATACAACATACACTCCCCATATTACCACTCAGTGCCACATAATTACACGCCACATAATTACACTCTTCAATATGCAATGTAAATACACTCCACATAATACCACTCAGTGCCATATAATTACACACCTCATACTTACACTTTGCTCAATACAACATAGATACACTTTATCTGTCTATCTATCTATGGCCCTCACTCTATCCGTCTATCTATCGCACTCACTCTATCTATTGCCATCACTCTATCTATCTATCGATCGCCCTCACATTATCTGTCTATCTATCTATCGCCCTCACTCTATCTATCTATCGCCCTCCCTCTATCTATCTATCGCCCTCACTCTATCTATCGATCGCACTCACTCTATCTATCTATCGCATCACCATAGCATCACTCAGCACCACGACAGCATCACTCAGGGGCACCACAACATCACTATGCGCTACCACAGCATCACTGTACGCCACAGCATCACTTGTCGCCACCACAACATAGTAGTTTTTATTTAAGTATTAATTATTGGGGGGCGCTCGAGGGCGCACGAGCTGAATGGCCGCACTTCTGTGAGGCTCCAGTTGCCTGGTCAATGATATCCTGATTTTATCCTGTTAACCTGCAGCAATCCGTCTAAAAATCGACTCGAGTGTGCTGCATGCCATACTGCTGCCTCGGTGAAAATTTGGTGCCTCTTCGATGTTGTGTGGCCGACTTCGTGCAGCCTGAAATATTGACCGCGAGACGCTACTGGAAGCTGATAGCGTGACTGGCTGGGCAGAAGATTACGCGAGCCCGGGGCACACCACGAGGGAGGACGGCCTTGTGAGCGTATGCTGCAATATCACCGTGCGGCGGCAACCGGAGTGACTGCGAATCTCCACGAGGTACAGCGTGCCCCCCGGACCGCATCCCTGGCGCCCAGTTGTTGCCCTGCGCAGGGAGATACTTAGCCTGTGCCGTCCTGTCGAGGTCAGCGCGGGCGGGCGCACATCGGAGGCCTGGCTGAGGGGTGCCGGAGACCGGGGCCATACGTGTCGGGTCCCAGCTGCAGTCGGAGCCGGGGGCGGCCCCGGAGCTGGCTGCCCACGACTACACGCAGCGGCTGAGAGAGGGGAGGCCCGCGGTCCAAGGTGCCCTGTATGTGGACACGGCTTCTGCTACACTTTGACACTGTGGAGGCCGTGCTGCTGATGCATCGCGCTCAGCCTAATTGTGCCGCGAGCAAGGAGAAGACCAAGGAAAAAGAGCCTGGGGGCGCTGGCCTTTAGAGCTGAGACTGTCGATGGGAGGCACTGTCCCTTGATGATCGGCTGTACTGGAGGGCACTGCTCGTGGTGTCTTGCCGGTGGCATTGCATGCACTCAGTGTAGTCTTCTCTGGGCGTATTGAAGCAAAGACTGCTGTACTGGTGCCCTGATTGCTATGCACATGCACTGAATTCAGAAGTGGCTGTTTTGGGATACATTAGGCGACGCCCCTTCGGCTGTGCTGCGTATCGGCGGACGGCGCACTGAAATAACTGAGACTACCACTGCGGGCCATGATTGGGATGCTGGTGATGGTGGCTGGAGGGGCACTACATTGGGCCTGACAAGCTAGCGTTGTGTGCGAACTGAACGCGCTGGACTGCGTCTGGTGATCGGGGGGAACTGGGGGCGTGACCTTCCCGCTCCTCGACGTTGCTCCCGGCCAGAAGAGTGGTCTACCACTACAGACCCAGAAAAGAGTGGTCGGTAGCGCCGGTGGACCGCCTGTGGTCGCTTTCAGGGAGCAGAGAGAAAACAAACGCTGTTCTTTTGCTATCACTCTGCGTCACGTGTGGCGGCCATTGCACAGGATACGCATGGCATTATAGCGAACAATCGAATTGTGTCTGGGTGGGCCCACTTTCTAGAAATTTACGCTACTGGGAATTGCTGAGTGTATCCCTGAGCTGGGCACGATCGAGGGCCCTTTAAGACTCCCAGAGCTGATCATGGCTGTCGCACATTGAGAGGTCAACATAGCTATCGGTCCTGTGCGCTGGTGTCACTACCCTGCAGCCTGCCGCGGGGCTGCCCATAGCACCTACGGCGTGTAGAGTGCCAATGCACAAAGGATCTTCGCCAGGGAGAGAGGATCGCTCTAATCGAATCTCGCTAGCGGCCTCCAGCCCCTATAAAAGGGGCGTCATGGGTAAACAGGACAACAAACAACCGAAATTGTCATTTGAATCTAACGCCGCAAAGAAAAATACGCGCAGCACAGCTGAGATCGGGGGTGCCAGTGGCCCGGCGAGTACAACAAGCCCCTCCACGTCTACCGCCCCGGAGATGCAATTGATGATGGCAGAGATGCGACAAGTCTTCGCCACCATAGTGGACAAGGTAGATCGTTTATCATCAAGGATGGATGCTGTCGCACAGAAGATAGAGGTGCATGAGGAGCGCCTAACAGACGCGGAGAGGCGCATATCGGGGAACGAAGATACGTCGGCATCCCACGAGGCGCGTCTTTCGCGTATGGATAACATCCTAAGAGTAATCGCTGCAAAGAATGAGGAGTTGGAGGCGCGCAGTCGGCGCAACAACATACGCGTCCTCGGTGTGCCGGAATCGACCAACACCGGCCGCATGGAGGACTACGTTGAAAAAATCCTTGTGGCAGCAGTGGGAGAGGGAGCCTTCTCCCGCCAGTTCATTGTTGAGAGGGCGCATCGATCCCTAGGTCCGCGTCCCTAGCCGGGAGCAACACCGCGACCTATCATCGCCCGCCTCCTTAATTACCGTGATCGCGACACTGCGCTTCGAGCGGCAAGGATGAACCAGAACTTATCATGCGATGGAGTCAATTTCTCTATATACTCGGATTTTACCCCTATTGTGCAGGAACAGCGGCGGAAATTTCTCGATGTCAAGAAAAAACTCAGGGGTCTGCAGATCGATTATGCCCTCCTCTACCCAGCAAAACTCAGGATCACCCATCAGGGAAAACAAAATTTTTTCACAAATCCGCAACAGGTGGAGGACTACATGAAGAAACTGCGGTCTGTCGGAGGGGGACGACGCAATGCTGATGGTGATGAAGATGAGAGAGACCCGGCGGAACATGAGGATATCTGACTTAACAGTGCATGCGGTACTTGAGGGGTGATACTCTAGCGCACTCGCTTTGGCATTGCGGTGGCGCTCCTGTCGTAAGGGGGGAGCCGCAAGAGATCGAGAATACCACGGACGGGTGCTGGACTGTAGGTGGTAATGTATGCCAGGCACCACCCCCCCTCTAACTGTTTCCGTATGGGCTGCGCTGGGCAGGATGGAGAAGTAGGGGTGGGAAAGTGTGCACCTCAGATATCCCCCAAGGGAATTCCCCTCACAGTTTGTTGTTCTTTTCACATAGGGAATTCCTCATACTACTTGTTGCTATTGTTGTGTATGGGAGTATGTTTTGGTAGAAGTGAGGGCGGGGGGTGGGGTTGGGATGCTGGCAAATTGGGTTTGCTTCAGTGGGAGGGGGGCGGACTGGGGGAGTGGAAGTTGGGGTGCTATTGGCAAGGGGAGGGGCGGGAGTTATCTACCTATGAGGCCAGACTGGAAGAGAGAAGACTTGAGGGGGTGAAGATGTTACTGCTGACAGAAGCTGGGTCCGGCAGTGAGAGAAATAGCGTTTGGGTTGGGACTGCTCAGGGTCGTAGGTGGGGGGTAAGGGTAAGTCCAGTAGTTGGCCTGTTCTGGGTGACTGATGTTGTTGTAAGAGATGCGACTGGAGGGAGTGGGGTTAAGGGGTACGTTCGAAGTGCAGATTGGTTTGTACTGACACTACATACTACAAGGTGGTTGAGATGCGCTGTGATTGACCAACTGGCTTGGCACTTGAGAGTGCTGGATATGTTGATCCGCATTGATGACAATGGTTGATAGCGCATTGGACAAGGTATCAGTGATATCCTGGAATGTACGGGGCCTTAATGATGCTAGGAAATGTAGAAATGTACTTGCATATCTGGACAGGCGTCATGTACAAATAGCACTATTGCAAGAGACTCATCTCCGACCACGGGGAGCCACCAAATTCGCCAGCAAGTGGGCCCTCATTAGGAAGTTTTCATCATATTCAACATATGCCAGGGGGACCGCAGTGTTGATTAAGAAGTCGCTTAACTTCCAAGAATTGGGGGCAAAAATGGACACTGAAGGGCGATATGTGATATTGTGGGGCAGACTTGGTACTGACTCTGTGATAATTGTAAATTGCTATGCACCAAATGTTGATACCCCGGGTTTTTTTACTACGCTTTGGGGTTATGTACTTGGGATTGATGCCACACACATTATCTGGGGCGGGGATTTTAATATAGCGCTAAGGCCTGGTGCGGATAGATCAGATGGGAGCAGCCAATATAACACACAAGCGAGAGATACATTGCAGGGAATACTGGTGGAAGCGGGTCTAATAGACAGTTGGAGATTCACTCACCCCGAGAGTAGGGAAGGCACGCATTTCACGGCACACACGCGCACATGGGCACGACTTGACTACTGTTTCATATCTCGAGGCCTTAGCGTGGGCCTGCATAGGGTGGAGCATCTGCCCAGGACCTATTCGGACCACTGTCCGGTGCTGGCCACTCTGGCCGTTCCAGGTTTCAACAGGGTGAGGCCCCCCTGGCGTCTGTTCCCATCTGTGCTACTAGACCCTGTCTTCAAGTCGGAGCTAGGAGAGGAGATCGAGGCCTTTTTTCCTAGGAACAAGGGGTCAGTGGATAGTGTGGAAACGATCTGGGAAGCGTTTAAGGTTACTATCCGTGGGGTTACCATCTCTAAAAGTTGTGGGGTACTGCGAGACATAGTGAAGACCTTGGCCAGGTTGGAATCAGAACTGAAAGAACTGGAGGATGGTATGGCGGGAGGGAGCGACCTTGAGATATGTCGGAAATTCAGAGATAAGCTTTCGGAATTCGAGGAGGAGGCAGCTAGGGAAGTAAAATATAGGGGAAAATACTGGACAGCTAGGAAGTACTGCGAAGGGGAACAGCCGGGTAAGGTCCTTGCTGCCATTACAAGGCATCAGCGTTTTAGCACTAATATACTTGAAGTTAACACGAAGGAGGGTGGGAGGTGTCAAGACACGAAAGGCATTCAAGAGACTTTCCTGCGACACTATGAGCAATTCTACTCCACGCAGCAAGAGGGTGAGGTGGAGTTTGGAGACTTCTTAAATGATATAGCGCTTTGTTGGCTGAACGATGGCCATAGAGCATTCCTTGGAGGCCCTCTAGAGGTGGAAGAAATAAGGGATGCCATCATGTCCCTAAGCAGTGGCAAAGCAGCTGGGCTGGATGGACTCCCAGCTGAGTTCTATAAGTGTTACATAGACACGATGGCGCCAGTACTGAAAGAAGTGTTTGAGGAGTCATTGGAAGTAGGAAGGCTGCCAGGGACAATGAGAGAGGTGGCGATTACTTCGCTGCTGAAACCGGGAAAAGACCCTCTAGACACAGACTCTTACCGACCCCTGTCTCTCCTCAACTGCGACGCGAAGATACTAGCAAAAGTATTGGCCGCGAGGCTGTCTTTACTTATGACCACTATTGTGCTTCCGGATCAGTCTGGGTTTGTGCCGGGCCGGGCTACCACCCATAATCTCCGCACGTTGTTCTCTTTGATTCCCACCATAGCTCCTGAGCTGCCAGTTGCCGCAATACTCCTGGACGCCACAAAGGCGTTCGATTCGGTAGAATGGAAATACCTCTTGACCATACTAGGTAGGATGGGATTTCCTAAAATATACATTGCCTGGGTGAAACTGCTATACACCGAACCGGTGGCTAGAGTTATTATCAACGGTGTGCTGTCCCCCCAAATGCCAATCACGAGAGGAACCAGGCAAGGCTGCCCCCTATCCCCCCTGCTCTTCGCCATAGCGATTGAGCCACTGGCATGCCGGATTCGGCAGATCTATAAAGACAGTGCGTTTAATTGCCTTCAGCGGCAGATAGGGGTGTCACTCTATGCAGACGACATAACACTCTATGTGAAAGACCCACAGCAGAATCTTAACCCAATATTGCGGGAATTTCTCGTCTTTGGGAGGATTTCTGGAGTGCATATTAACTGGAAAAAGTCGCAATTATTTCCTCTTACGGCAGCTGTGCAGCAATTTCAGTTAGACTACCCTCTGGAGTGGTGCAGCACAGATCTTCGCTACTTGGGCATTGTGATTTCGCTCAATAGGGAGGAGACGATCAGACTCAATTATGGAGTGGCTGTCTCCAAGCTGGCTGATAATGTCACGCGGTGGATGTCATTACCGCTTTCCATGGCAGGCAGAGCCTCGCTGATAAAAATGGTGGTGCTCCCACGGTTCTTGTACATCTTTTAGAATGTCCCCTACTACCCTGGGTCCTATTTCTTTAAACGATTGAGGTCGGAACTCCTCCGATTATTCTGGGGAGGTAAACAACCGCGGCTGAAATGGTCCACTCTAACACAGCCTTATGAGAAAGGGGGGTTTGACATCCCAGATTTTGAGATTTACTATATGAGCGCTCAGGCGCAGCATGCGTATCACTGGGTACATCCCACGCCCTTTATGCCGCAGGTTGCAGCTGAGGACTGGATTGCGCACCCCCTCCCGCTCAATGGCATGCTACTGGGAAAGGCTGGAGACATTGAGACACCTGCCACTACGGTGACGTGCACCGTGGATGCGTGGAGGAGAGTGACTAAAACTCTGGACGCTCCTATTCTGTATTCGCCGGCCCTACCACTCACGTATCATCCACGCCTGTCCCTATTGCAGGAACCAGGCTTTCGCTCCATGTGCAAACGTGTCAAACTAACTACATGGGGAGATATGTTCCTCAATGGATTGTTTCGCACTAAAGAGCAGATGTTTCAGATCGGTCCCCCGACGCCATTAGAGATCTTTTACTATATTAGACTCAGACAGGGAATGCGAGAGATACTGCCTCAGTTCCCTGATGAGCCGGGGGTGGTGTTACCTTTGCATACTATGCTGGTGTCCGATGGCCGCCACTTAGTGTCGAAACTATACAACACGATTAGATCACAGCGGGTGACTGTTGATGCTCGAGCACGAGGCCAATGGAGTCTGGAGCTGGGCACTGAAATAACTGATGAACAATGGCATTATTGTTGCACTGTCACGGCCAACATTTCCTCTAGTTGCAGGCTTAAAATCATCCATTATAAATTTGTGCAGAGATTTTACTTTATACCGGTCAGGAAACTGAGGTTCCAATTGGCAGACGATGATAGGTGTGCTCGATGTCGGGCGGAAGGAGCGGTGTTCCTCCACTTGGCTTGGGATTGTGGCGCAGTACAGGCATATTGGTCTCAGGTACACGCGGCGCTGCAGATCATGACTGAGGGAGCGGTTCCGCTGGATACCCTGGTAATGCTACTAGGACACACAAAAGATGTACCTAAGATATCCCGTAGGTTTGTGGACATTGCACTGTTGCTAGCGAAGAGGAGAGTGGCATGCAGATGGGGAAGGGGCAGGGCTCCGAAATTTAAGGAATGGTTAGACGATGTAAAGTACTGCCAGGAACAGCATAATATATATGCTGATCTGATACCAGTGCGTTGTAAGCCTAAAGACATATGGGGCCCGCTGCAGCTATATTGGATGTCACAGGTGTCCCAACGTGGGGAGTCGGATGGTGATAGCCAGGAAGGGGGTGTCTAAATAGGACACTGTCTTGGAAGTAGGGGCTGGCACGGCCAGAGGGATGGCTCCGCTACACTGACACTGTTAACACCCCTTAGCGGCATTCTCACTATTGGCTCGCGGCTTTAGCGTGGCATGACGGGGGAACACTGTGGTTGCCACACTCTGAAATGTGGGGCTGTCTGGCATCTTGAGATCGTTGGAAGATATTGCACGCGATGTGCGGCCCGAGCAGATGTATGATGCGGAAAGAGTGTGCTACTGGATACCTCGTTACCTTAAATGCATTATGAAATGGGTGCTATGCTGTGCATTACAGCTTATGTACAGCACTGAGGTGCAATATTAGGCCATCGATGTCATGCCCGTTGGGAAGCACTACTAGACTTGACAAGAGATAAAGGAATTGTAGTGTTTATGTATGTGATGGATCTGTACGGAATGTAATGTACCTGAATGTTAAATAAAGGTTTAAAAAAAATATATATATATATTAATTATTGAAAAACATAAAAGCCATTTTTATTTGTAATATCAATACAGCTAAGTCACGCAAATACAACACATATTGCATTACAAATGCTATAGGTGTCACATTTGCGAAAGTTAAAACTATTGGCATTGTAAATGAAAAAGCTATTAAATTCGCTATTTTCAAAACCAACACATTAATAAAAAATTTGTCATTTACAATACCAATAGCTCAAACTTTCCTAATGCGAGACCTATTGCATTGCAAATGCTTGTTTTACTTTGGTTCCATCAGGAAGGCATTCAGATGTGTCACACAGTTGCCATAAATTCCGAGAGTTAGCACTCTAGTTGCTTATTAGATCAATGTAGTAAAGCTACTGCTCACCAGGGAAGTCTGCTACTGGTATTGAAAGTGCATGTTTCAGTCTGCATGTCAGAATTTATTTATGAAATAGAAGAGGATTTGAGAAGTCACTCAAAATGTGCCCTCTCTTTCTGCAGCATTAATCATACTTTCTATAGCAAAACAAACCCCCTCATTTTGTTCCTTTTTAAATTAAATGTTTTAAGAATTAGCACTTTATTCCAATCAAGCTAGCTTCAGGTGTGCAATATGTTTTTCTTAAGTAGGACTGTTAGCGCTCTAGTTGTTCTTTAGAACACTCTGGGAAGCTGCAGTAGAACACAAGGGAATCAACTGACAGTCTCTGCCCCTGTTGGATATACATGTTTTACTGAGAATGTCAGACTTCATTCCATTCTCACATGACTGAGAAAGATAATGTGAATTTACAGAATATATGCTCTCAGTGTAGGTTATAGATCACCCTCCAAACCTCTATGGGAAAAGCATGAAAAAATTGTTTTCTCTCAAACATGATTCATGACATCCCAGCAGAAGGCTTTTTCACATGGTAAAATCACCTTAGAACACACCACAATTCCGAAAATGAGTATTGTACCATCAACAAATGATTTATAATGTAACTAAAGTCTTAAAATCTTCAATTAACTGCAATGCTTTTTAATGAGGTGCTATCATGTATATTGGTCCCAAGATGGCTGCCAACACTACTTGGATGAAGTGCTGACAACCAATCAGATCTCACAATGAGATGTGTGGTTAGGCTCCGCCCAGATATCTATATCTATTTTTCCATTCATATTTTAAAAACTACTGAACGGATTTACACCATTTAACGAACAGGGCTCTTTCTGACCCAAGGGCTACCTTTTTGCCAAATTTGGTGAAATTCCGTTCAGCAGTTCAGGCTGTAGCCGTGTCTAAAGTTTCCTATGGAAAACTGCATGGAGAAAACACCTTTTGGGACACTCCTTTTTTCTCAGCCCCCGCTTGCCGAATCACCCAGAAATTTTCAAGATAGGAGCAGACCGAAGCGGGCCATAAGTTTTGAAAATTTTGCAAAGATTCGTTGATCTGCGCCAAAGTTATTGGGAATAGAATGTTGCAATTTTCCTATGTAACTAGGTCCTAACTATAACTATCTACTGGCGACCGTCATGTGATCAAGGCAGAGGAGGTGCCGAAACGCGTCATGGTGGAGTGTTTTTACTTGCAATAAACCAAAAATAAGCTCTCACTTGGGTCCACTCTCGTTTTGTCCTCAGCAATGGGGACCGCAGAAGAGCAAGGATTCTTCATATATATATATATATATATATATATATATATATATATATATATATATATATATATATATATATATATATATATATATATACATACATATATATATATATATATATATATATATATTTATACATATATATATATATACACACATACATATATAAGCTTTTATAGTAGTACATTTACAGAAGTAACCCAAAAATGTAACATAATGTGAAATATATATTTTTATAATAGTGTTACTTGATATATGTATATATAAACATACATACAAGCACATTGTTATGCCTGTGTTTATATAAGTATACATTTATATATATAGTATTAAATATCAATATTAATGTGAAACAATTTTGTTTCTTCAATATGTTTATACCATTATAAATACAGGGACTCATTATGTTTGTAAACAATATTTTTGACACAACATTTTTGTTTCACAATATTTTTACTTTCAATATTAGGTCAGTGATACGTCAGAACGTTTTGGTAGATTTTCACAAGGGATTTATGAGACAGAGGGGAAGAATATGTGCAGGAATATTGGCGAAAGAGAGGGACAATAGTGTGGAAGATATCGAAAAGTGAGCAATAGGTAAATTATTTTTGCAACTTTGTCTTTGAAAAAGGACATGCACATAAGCAAAAACGAATTTATGCTATATGTGTAAATGTCAGGATATAGCAGCTAAGCATTGCTATGCTGTGGCAGATATGTGAATATATAAACACTGTGGCAATGTAAATACTCTGCTTCTGCCCCATGATGCCCAAAAAAGTCCAGTGATGAGAGTTGGTGGTGGACGGGGAGAGCCTGGGGAGGATGTATGACGGTACAACGCGTGGTATTACCACGCGTACCGTTACAACGCAGGTTTTACAACGCAAGTCGTTACAACGACTTGCGTTGGGGGTGCTGGATAGTGAATAGTTTAATTTACTATTCCAACTCCAGTCCCCGTGGATAGTAGGGAAGGTGTTGGATAGTAAATTAAACTATTCCCTATCCTACAGCGCCCTCCAGCGAAAGTTGTTGTAACGACTTTCATTGTCAAACCTGCGTTGTAATGGTACCGCGTTGTTAAAGTTTCGTTGTAAAGGATGTTCCCCCCTGGGGAGAGCCTGGGGCTCCGGCTTCTGGTCGACCATCAAAGGCGAGAGGTCATACATAAGCCTTCCTAAACCCAGGTGCTCGTAAATAGCTTGTAAGTTTATATGTCAATCTTTTATTGTTGTTTGGCGTATGCTATTTTGGACTGCTGCAGTGTTGCAGATAATGCTGTGGGTGATGGTTGCCCCCTCCAATGGCAAGTTCATGTTCTTTATGGTGTTAACGTCTGATCTCTAAGGACTGAGATGTGAAGATCTGCTTTTAAAAGAAGGTGTTCTTTGCCCTTGCCACTGCTTTACTGTCAGACTTTGCAAAAAGGTAACAAAATCGGACACAAAACAAATTCTGCGTTCAAGAACTTACAAAGATATCTAGCTGATTCCAGCCACGGTGAGTGCTTGTTCGGCATGACTTAAAATCCTTCTTTACGTTTCCTGGATAACTCCGCTGACTCTTGTCATTGGAACTCCTTGATGCAGTCCCCGCTTTTCTATCAGGTGCGCTTCTTGGACTCTGTGAATTTTCTCCCATACACAGAATATGAAACTCTTAACACCAGCTCTTAGCATAAAAGCTGCAGTTGTCTAGAAAGCTAATGTTGTCGCCTCTGACTGCAGGTAGGTTTGTGCAGCCACATAATTCTATTCCCATCGTGCATAAAAACAAAGTGCATGTCAGAATCGAACATAATGGCAGGTGGCGTTCACACATGCAGAGTGAATCGGTGTGCCCACATATGCAAGGATGGAGGGCATGGTAAACAAGCATTGGCATAGCCAATAGGTCTCGCATTTGGGACCTTATAAGCGTTTAGCCATGCAACAGTTGGTGTTGTTGCACCAAGAATATTCTGCTGCATAACTAAATACTTATAAGGTCCCAAAAGCGAGACCTATTGGCTATGCCAATGCTTGTTTTTTAGTGTGACTAAATCTGATGAATGAGTTGCCAACTCCTGAATACTAAGAATAAGACGTTGATTCCTACGAAGACTACTACTTTTTTGTCTTGTATGAGTTTGCTACAAGTAATGTGGCAACAGTGTTTTCGGTCCAAAGTATCAGCCACACATAAACCAGAAAATGCTGGTTGTGCAAAAGTTGGCTGACGGGGTAGCCCCGCTGAGAAGCATGAAGGGATGACGCCGCCTGCAAAAAATAAACTGAAAGGGGCGCGGTCTAGTGTTGAACTGCTAAGAGGGAAGCAGGCAGTCAGTCAAGACGGAGATCTTAGGACGCGAGTGATGCGCGCGTGACGATAAAAGTGAAGGCGAAACCTAAACTATGAACCTGGAACAAACAGAGAAGTTAGGCGAAATTAAAACACGCAAAAGATACGGCATGAGGGAGTGCGCGAGAGCGACTGTAAGGCATGAACAACGAGAGAGCGGGGTGGTGAGGGGACGAAAGGAACAAGCATTGGCTGCGAAAGTAAAAGTGATTGCGATCAAGCGCGGTGGCCGCTAGAAGCGATCTGTGGTGGGGGAGGGGGAGAAGAGGGAGTTGCGTGAGGAGGAAAGACAGCGCAAGCAACAAGAGCGGCCGGGAAACTGAAAGTACGGCCGGCCACCGGCCAGCCATGAATAATTAGGGGAGGAGAAGCCGCAGAGCACACGCTGGGAGAAGCCCTTTGATGTGGTGGTGGCCGTGAACAAAATGCAATTAGGAGGGAGGGAGGGAGGCTGATGCGCGTGCTTGTTTGGTCACGTGATTCACGTGAACTCACAGAAAACCGCACCAAAAAGCCCTTGGTTTCACGAGTATTTTGAGCACTTGAATTCTCTCCATTTCCCATTCCTTCGGAATGGAAAAGGCGAGACCTAAAAACGGCCTGGGCATCATGGCAAGAGAATCTGAAGAAGATGGAAACTGGCCCAGGGATGAAGTGAGTTGGGCAGTGAGAAAGTCTGTGTAACCAGGAGACGGTGGCATAGTGACAAGACCGCAAGAGAAGAAAGTGGGCCAAGAAAAAAGCGCCAGAGACAGTAACGTTTGCATGTGATGGTGTGCTAATTGTTCGGTGTACCTCTGCCAAGCGATTGGCGGGAGTCGTGGCATACATCCTTTCGAAAGGGTCTATATCCAGTGGCAGCTGGTGACATCTAAAAGTGGTGAGCATAAAGTTATGGGGCGAGTGTTACATCTCGGGCAAACCTGATTGACATAAGTGGGTCTTAGGGGGTGAGAGGGTTCTCCCCAGAGAGAAAATGTTGAAAAAAAGCAAATGGATCATTTTGTTGTTCCAGGACCACTGCAGGCTCCATGGGAGCCCGGATTGATAGACCTGGTGCCGTTAGTTACCACCAGCATCCTCAGGCCCAAAATGAAATCTGCAGATGAAGAAAGAAGGCAGGGCTGGAAGAAGGGCACCCAGCGATAGGCTACCATTGGCCGGGGCTTAGCATATAGTTTTACAGTTTAAAATAAACGGATCGTTTCAATATTCTGTTTTCATATGCATATATAGAAAAAGAAAACAATTATTGTCAAGCGAAAGAAACATCTCCGCAAAACTAGAATTTATCACTGCCCTTCCAAGCTAATCTGCCTGTATGCAAATGAAACAGCGTTGAGTTGTGCTGCTCTGTTAATTCGACGTGGTTGATGTACTGTAGTCAGACTGTCACCCACCTCAAGGCCAAGCATGAAGAGATCACTGCAAAAAACATACCCACTATAGTCCTGCATGTAAAACCACAAGCATCAGAATGCAAAGGGTGCACGTGGAAATGAACCAAAGATAAGCAACCCCAGCTCCCTCCCTGCCAGGCCGCAGCTGTAGGGTAGCATTTGCCAAAGTCAGACAGAGCTTTTGAACAGACACTGGTCTGTTGCTAAAAAAAAGGATTGAGTGAGACACCTTTAGGACTAAGAGCGATTTGAAAACGCTCCATGAAGAACAATCAGCCTGATTCATCAAGCCGAAATCGGCTCGCAAAGGGCCAGATTCTGAGAATCTGGCCCTTTGCGAGCGCTATTTTAGCATTTGGGATTCATCATCCCAAATGCAAAAATCGGTAATAGCGATTTCGCTATTTTGCGAGGAATTACATTTAAGGAATCTCTATTTGAGATTCCTTAACCCCTTCCACACTCATGACGAGCTGGGCTCGTCATGCAGTAGCCTCCCAGCACGCTCATGACGAGCCCAGCTCGTCATGAATAATGGGTTTTTGCATATTCCAGCACAGGGCTGGAACTCATCGAGCATCGATGTGGTTAAATGCAATTCATCATCCATTTAAAAATTGCGAATTCGCAATTTCGGCCCGCTATTTACCGCGAGGTCAAACCTCGTGGTAAATAGCGAAAACATAGGAAAATGCTTTTAAAAACATTTTTCTAAGTTGCATGTTGCACACACACATGTCCTTTGGACATGTGTGTGCGCAACACCTGTTTCAATTTGCATTTAAGGGGTGCTACAGGGTGTCCTTTGGACACCCCTGGCACCCTTTAAATCGCTATCTTATTTGCGATTAGCTAATTGCAAATAAGGAATACTCCCCATTCATTCCTATGGGCCTTTTGGCCCATAGGAATGAATGGGGAGTTATTCCTTATTTGCAATTAGCAATTTGCTCATCGCAAATAAGGAATGTGTAGGAATCGCAATTCTTTTTGCAATTCCTACATGAATCCCGTTTTGCGAGTCTGTAATAGCGATTCCTTATGAATCGCTATTATAGACTCGCAAAACGGGTCTTTGATGAATCAGGCTGAATGTCTTTTCACCTGTTTCACAGTGAAAATGCTTTTCAAAAGCACCACACACAGAGGACCATTTTAGACTAGTATCACTCCAGTGGAACTCGCACGCACTTAGCCCCTTCCCTTGCAATCACATTGTGCCTGTGATGTCAGACCTAGCCAAAGAGTGCGGTAAATATAACCAGGAGTGGCCACCAAAGCTGCAGATTGGTCAATAATGATAACCAACGCCCTGAGCACATACACCGTAAGTGTCCCAAAAGAGTAAAACAATAGTAATGAGATCGTTGTCCTCTTGTCATCAAATCTTTGTTTAATTCAGGTATGTATTTCAGCCTCACACCAGCCAACACGTGTTTTGTCTTCAGGTGTGGTCATCCTACAACTTCTTCAGGGCTGGAAATGTCAATTAATACAACATTTGTCTGAGAATATATTGACAGTTATGGTTTTGGCAACACCTAACCCCTGGTGATTGTGTTAAGCCTCAGCCAGTGTTTGTCATATTCTCAAAAAACACAGAGGCACCACGCTGCCAGTCAAAGCAACACTGTTCATAAAGTGAACTAATCCAAACATAGGGGCACATTAGGATGGCGGCCCCCGTCGTACAGAGGGACCGCCCGTCATAAGGGCGGGGGTCCCACGCTTGCTATTAGGATGCACCTGCCACAGTGGCGGGTGCATCAAGCATTCCTGACATTGTGGCGGGCAGTGCACACAGCACCACCCGCCACAATGCCAGGAAGGCATGTTGTGCATGGAACTGCTGGGGGGTACCATAGGTACCCCTCATGTGCACCCCCCACTCCCCTGGAGTCCTAGGGGCCCGCAGCGGGCCCCCCCAAGCAGACTCTGCATGTTGCAGCCACGGAAAGGCATTCCCAAAAGCACATTGTAATAAGGCTGGCGGTGTCAAACAGACACCGCCACCATAATGCAGCCTTTTCCGCCCGGTCGCATGTCGACCGGGGCGGAAATGCGGCGGACAGTCTTTCTGTCCGCCGTGGACCCCACAGCCATAATAATAAGGCGGGGGGTCTTTTGTACAGGGATGGCAGGCGGATTGCCCCAGCCGGGTCGGCGGTGACTATCCACAATCCGCCCGCCATCCTAATGGGGCCTATAATGTCTATGACAACTAAAACTAAATCTGTACATGCATTACGTCCTATTTACATAAAATCATCTTGTGGTGTTTGTAACAGCCACTACCACCAAGGAGAGATATGCATTTAGGTATATCCCCATGCAAAATCCCCAGCATTGTGGCGCTATGCAAAGTGCCTTGAATAAGTGACCGAGGGGATTGCATTGAATTGCAGCATTTATATAGTACTTACTATGCCTTTGCAGGAGATAATCCCAAATAACCCTCTGGAACCTGGGCTAACTAATCTGTGTATGAAAAAAGTGTTTCCTCCCAGGATTGATTCAGCCTCTAGCACTTTAGCTCTATAAACCTTGCATCATTACGGGCTAGGCTTTGACTGTTCCTTTATGTCTTTGATTTACAGCATTTTTACAACTTTTTTTTTAGTACACACACTACTGCTAAGGAAGGCACCGAAGCACTTGCCTATGTGGGCAGTAGGCTGTGCTGTGTAGGATGTCTGGTTAGAAGGGTGATGTCCTACATGGGAAGTGTTTCAATGTCATGTGTGATGACCGCCAAGGTGTGATTACTGTGGTATGGGATGCTATACACCGAACCGGTGGCTAGAGTTATTATCAACGGTGTGCTGTCCCCCCAAATGCCAATCACGAGAGGAACCAGGCAAGGCTGCCCCCTATCCCCCCTGCTCTTCGCCATAGCGATTGAGCCACTGGCGTGCCGGATTCGGCAGATCTATAAAGACAGTGCGTTTAATTGCCTTCAGCGGCAGATAGGGGTGTCACTCTATGCAGACGACATAACACTCTATGTGAAAGACCCACAGCAGAATCTTAACCCAATATTGCGGGAATTTCTCGTCTTTGGGAGGATTTCTGGAGTGCATATTAACTGGAAAAAGTCGCAATTTTTTCCTCTTACGGCAGCTGTGCAGCAATTTCAGTTAGACTACCCTCTGGAGTGGTGCAGCACAGATCTTCGCTACTTGGGCATTGTGATTTCGCTCAATAGGGAGGAGACGATCAGACTCAATTATGGAGTGGCTGTCTCCAAGCTGGCTGATAATGTCACGCGGTGGATGTCATTACCGCTTTCCATGGCAGGCAGAGCCTCGCTGATAAAAATGGTGGTGCTCCCACGGTTCTTGTACATCTTTCAGAATGTCCCCTACTACCCTGGGTCCTATTTCTTTAAACGATTGAGGTCGGAACTCCTCCGATTATTCTGGGGAGGTAAACAACCGCGGCTGAAATGGTCCACTCTAACACAGCCTTATGAGAAAGGGGGGTTTGACATCCCAGATTTTGAGATTTACTACATGAGCGCTCAGGCGCAGCATGCGTATCACTGGGTACATCCCACGCCCTTTATGCCGCAGGTTGCAGCTGAGGACTGGATTGCGCACCCCCTCCCGCTCAATGGCATGCTACTGGGAAAGGCTGGAGACATTGAGACACCTGCCACTACGGTGACGTGCACTGTGGATGCGTGGAGGAGAGTGACTAAAACTCTGGACGCTCCTATTCTGTATTCGCCGGCCCTACCACTCACGTATCATCCACGCCTGTCCCTATTGCAGGAACCAGGCTTTCGCTCCATGTGCAAACGTGTCAAACTAACTACATGGGGAGATATGTTCCTCAATGGATTGTTTCGCACTAAAGAGCAGATGTTTCAGATCGGTCCCCCGACGCCATTAGGGATCTTTTACTATATTAGACTCAGACAGGGAATGCGAGAGATACTGCCTCAGTTCCCTGATGAGCCGGGGGTGGTGTTACCTTTGCATACTATGCTGGTGTCCGATGGCCGCCACTTAGTGTCGAAACTATACAACACGATTAGATCACAGCGGGTGACTGTTGATGCTCAAGCACGAGGCCAATGGAGTCTGGAGCTGGGCACTGAAATAACTGATGAACAATGGCATTATTGTTGCACTGTCACGGCCAACATTTCCTCTAGTTGCAGGCTTAAAATCATCCATTATAAATTTGTGCAGAGATTTTACTTTATACCGGTCAGGAAACTGAGGTTCCAATTGGCAGACGATGATAGGTGTGCTCGATGTCGGGCGGAAGGAGCGGGGTTCCTCCACTTGGCTTGGAATTGTGGCGCAGTACAGGCATATTGGTCTCAGGTACACGCGGCGCTGCAGATCATGACTGAGGGAGCGGTTCCGCTGGATACCCTGGTAATGCTACTAGGACACACAAAAGATGTACCTAAGATATCCCGTAGGTTTGTGGACATTGCACTGTTGCTAGCGAAGAGGAGAGTGGCATGCAGATGGGGAAGGGGCAGGGCTCCGAAATTTAAGGAATGGTTAGACGATGTAAAGTACTGCCAGGAACAGCATAATATATATGCTGATCTGATACCAGTGCGTTGTAAGCCTAAAGACATATGGGGCCCGCTGCAGCTATATTGGATGTCACAGGTGTCCCAACGTGGGGAGTCGGATGGTGATAGCCAGGAAGGGGGTGTCTAAATAGGACACTGTCTTGGAAGTAGGGGCTGGCACGGCCAGAGGGATGGCTCCGCTACACTGACACTGTTAACACCCCTTAGCGGCATTCTCACTATTGGCTCGCGGCTTTAGCGTGGCATGACGGGGGAACACTGTGGTTGCCACACTCTGAAATGTGGGGCTGTCTGGCATCTTGAGATCGTTGGAAGATATTGCACGCGATGTGCGGCCCGAGCAGATGTATGATGCGGAAAGAGTGTGCTACTGGATACCTCGTTACCTTAAATGCATTATGAAATGGGTGCTATGCTGTGTATTACAGCTTATGTACAGCACTGAGGTGCAATATTAGGCCATCGATGTCATGCCCGTTGGGAAGCACTACTAGACTTGACAAGAGATAAAGGAATTGTAGTGTTTATGTATGTGATGGATCTGTACGGAATGTAATGTACCTGACTGTTAAATAAAGGTTTAAAAAAAATATATATATATATTAATTATTGAAAAACATAAAAGCCATTTTTATTTGTAATATCAATACAGCTAAGTCACGCAAATACAACACATATTGCATTACAAATGCTATAGGTGTCACATTTGCGAAATTTAAAACTATTGGCATTGTAAATGAAAAAGCTATTAAATTCGCTATTTTCAAAACCAACACATTAATAAAAAATGTGTCATTTACAATACCAATAGCTCAAACTTTCCTAATGCGAGACCTATTGCATTGCAAATGCTTGTTTTACTTTGGTTCCATCAGGAAGGCATTCAGATGTGTCACACAGTTGCCATAAATTCCGAGAGTTAGCACTCTAGCTGCTTATTAGATCAATGTAGTAAAGCTACTGCTCACCAGGGAAGTCTGCTACTGGTATTGAAAGTGCATGTTTCAGTCTGCATGTCAGAATTTTTTTATGAAATAGAAGAGGATTTGAGAAGTCACTCAAAATGTGCCCTCTCTTTCTGCAGCATTAATCATACTTTCTATAGCAAAACAAACCCCCTCATTTTGTTCCTTTTTAAATTAAATGTTTTAAGAGTTAGCACTTTATTCCAATCAAGCTAGCTTCAGGTGTGCAATATGTTTTTCTTAAGTAGGACTGTTAGCGCTCTAGTTGTTCTTTAGAACACTCTGGGAAGCTGCAGTAGAACACAAGGGAATCAACTGACAGTCTCTGCCCCTGTTGGATATACATGTTTTACTGAGAATGTCAGACTTCATTCCATTCTCACATGACTGAGAAAGATAATGTGAATTTACAGAATATATGCTCTCAGTGTAGGTTATAGATCACCCTCCAAACCTCTATGGGAAAAGCATGAAAAAATAGTTTTCTCTCAAACATGATTCATGACATCCCAGCAGAAGGCTTTTTCACATGGTAAAATCACCTTAGAACACACCACAATTCCGAAAATGAGTATTGTACCATCAACAAATGATTTATAATGTAACTAAAGTCTTAAAATCTTCAATTAACTGCAATGCTTTTTAATGAGGTGCTATCATGTATATTGGTCCCAAGATGGCTGCCAACACTACTTGGATGAAGTGCTGACAACCAATCAGATCTCACAATGAGATGTGTGGTTAGGCTCCGCCCAGATATCTATATCTATTTTTCCATTCATATTTTAAAAACTACTGAACGGATTTACACCATTTAACGAAAAGGGCTCTTTCTGACCCAAGGGCTACCTTTTTGCCAAATTTGGTGAAATTCCGTTCAGCAGTTCAGGCTGTAGCCGTGTCTAGTTTCCTATGGAAAACTGCATGGAGAAAACACCTTTTGGGACACCCCTTTTTTCTCAGCCCCCGCTTGCCGAATCACCCAGAAATTTTCAAGATAGGAGCAGACCGAAGCGGGCCATAAGTTTTGAAAATTTTGCAAAGATTCGTTAATCTGCGCCAAAGTTATTGGGAATAGAATGTTGCAATTTTCCTATGTAACTAGGTCCTAACTATAACTATCTACTGGCGACCGTCATGTGATCAAGGCAGAGGAGGTGCCGAAACGCGTCATGGTGGAGTGTTTTTACTTGCAATAAACCAAAAATAAGCTCTCACTTGGGTCCACTCTCGTTTTGTCCTCAGCAATGGGGACCGCAGAAGAGCGAGGATTCTTCATATATATATATATATTACCTACTGGCGGTCGCCAGTAGGTATATATAGTTAGGATTTTTTCTCTATGGGTTTTTTGAAAATTCTATGTCTAATAACTTTGGCGTTTGTGGACGGAATTGGCTGAAATTTTCAGGAAAATGGCACATTTTGTTTCTGAGCAGCCCCTGAAAATTGGGGGGGGGGGGGTTCGTCCAGGGGGGGTCGAGAAAAAAGGGGGGTCCCAAAACGTGTTTTTAACATTGAGTTTTCCATAGGGTGGTTGGCCTCACTTTTAGCCCGAACGGCTGAATGGATTTGCACGAAACTTGGCAAAATTGTAGGGACTGGTAGCCCGATGTGCCTTTTGTAGGTCTCAATATATGTGCTACAGTGGATTTTGAGAAATTATTGTTTAAAAAAAGATATATATCTGTAACAGCGGACCGGGCAGCGCTCCAGGACGCGTACTTTTCGCGCAACGGAGCTTTGTGAAGCGAAGCTGATTGGTTCTCCGGCGTCTGTCAACATTCCAAACAGTCCGTAGCGGCCGCCATCTTGTCTCTCGGTAGGATCGAGAGACAAGAGGAGGCCAAAGCGAAGGGGCAAATGACCATAAGGGGGAATAGTAGATCCTCGCTGACCCCCTAGGTTTGATGTGGAGGTTTTAAAAGGGCCCCGCGGGGCAAAAAAAAAAATAATAATAATAATCGAACGGCTGAATGGATTTGCACGAAACTTGGCAAAATTGTAGGGACTGGTAGCCCGATGTGCCTTTGCTAGGTCTCAATATATGTGCTTCAGTGGATTTTGAGAAATTAACGTTCAAAAAAAGATATATATCTGTAACAGCGCACCGCTTCGCGTACTTTTCGCGTTACGGAGCTTTGCGAAGCGAAGCTGATTGGCTCTCCGGTGTCTGTAAACATTCAAACAGTCCGTAGCGGCCGCCATCTTGTCTCTCGGTAGGATCGAGAGACAAGAGGAGGCCAAAGCGAAGGGGCAAATGACCATAAGGGGGCATAGTAGATCCTCGCTGACCCCCTAGGTTTGATGTGGAGGTTTTAAAAGGGCCCCGCGGGGCAAAAACAAAAAATAATAATAATAATCGAACGGCTGAATGGATTTGCACGAAACTTGGTAAAATATTAGGGACTGGTAGCCCGATGTGCCTTTGCTAGGTCTCAATATATGTGCTTCAGTGCATTTTGAGAAATTAACGTTCAAAAACAAGATATATATCTGTAACAGCGCTCCGCTTCGCGGAGATAAAATTATATCTGTATTACCTAGCTGTTGCTAACACCAGTTAGCGACGGCTAGTAGGAGATAGCGACCATCTTGGGCCCCACTTTGCATGTGAGTGATATTTATCACTAATGACATGCAAAGTGGGCATGCCAAGATGTTAGCGACTGGAAACAGTCGCTAACATCGCTATCTCCTATTATCAACTTTTGGAAATATTCGAGATAAGCGCGAATATCTCCAAAAGGTAACAGCTGCCCTGAGCAGTTCTTAGCCATGTTATCCAATGGGAGGTGGATAACATGGCTAAGAGCATTAGCTCGGTAATGCATGAATATCGCTGAGTTTTCAGCGATATTAATGCATTGCGGTCGTTTTTTATCGTATTTGCGATAAACCTTGATAATAGCAAGGTTTATCTGCGATAATTTCTGACGGTAAAAAAATCTTTGCAATGCATCGTTAGGGATAAATATCGCTTAACTTTGGTAATATGCCCCAACGTCTGTTAACGTTCGATTCGAAGGAAATCAGGAAGTGTTGAAAAACATTGTCTGCGCCATCTTGTCTTTTTTCAAATGCCACAGTTTTGTCGTGCACGGCAGCCATTTTAGATGCCTTGACCAGACCCACTCTGTGCACGCTGTCGATCCTTAGCATGGCTCCCCACCCTCGCAAGCATCTCACCCAGGCAGTGGTCACCCCCGCTCTCTGTCTTATGCATGGGTAATAAACCTCCCCCCATCTGCGCTGCTCTTCCCTGAGAATCACACCCTGTGCCCGCCCGACACCTCCCTTTCGCCCTATTCACTACCGCACCCTCTGAAACTCCTTTTCCTCTGTGTCCGATTGTCCAGGCCGGTCCTAGGCTATCAGCTAGCCCTGCAGATGTAGTTTATGGCCACAGCTGTAAAGAATCACCCCTCTTCAAAGGAGTTATAGTAGATCAAGGCCCACACTCGATGAGATCCGTCACAGCAGAAGCGTTGCTATTATCTGAAAACCATCCTGTATTGTGATTGGGGAGGGGACCGAGCGTGAAGCGGAAGATTCCAGGGATGACTCTTTGTACATCAAAGTTTTTACAATTATGTGTCACATTAAAAATATATAGCACTCCGACAAAGTAGTAAGATTATAAAACTTTAATAATTTATAAATATATACAAGAAAACAAAAATAGTAATAACATATAAACATTTTTAGGGAAAAACAACGAAGTAGCGGTCAGCTGTGCGAATAGTCCCAACGCAGCACAACGTCCAGATTTCCGGCGTGGGGCGCCGCGGGGGGTGGGTCATCAGTAGCAAACTGTTGTGCGAATAGTTCCAAGGCAGCAGAACGATGGCACCAAGGTGATGTCCAGTAAGTTGCCGCACTGGTTTTGGTATCCTAAAATGCTGCTCCGAATAACGGCGTGGGGCGCCCCGGGGGAGGCGGCGTGAACGGGCCTCTCCAGGTGGAGTGTCATCTGTTGTAGTGGGGCGCCCCTTTACCGTTTCAGTTGCCATTCCGTCCGTTTTTGGTCCACTGTGTCAAAAGCCGCAATTCAGCTGAGTTGCGCCCACTCTTGCGGTGCAGCGATAGGCGGCTGTCACAGGACTCTCAAAATGGCGGCAGGCTCTTTCCTTTTTGGGCCTGGTCCACTGAAATGGCCCTGGGACACCTTGGAAATCGGACGCTTGTCTGCTAGGTCTTGGACCCCATTCTCGAAAGCGTCCCCTCCGCCTTGAGAATTCATCAAAAGTTTTGGGGGCCCCGACTCCTGCAGGCTTCTGGTGGGGAGCGGCTGCCATGATTGCTCGCGGAATGACCACGACGGAGCTACGAGATGGTGGTGCTCTCATGCTGACGCCAGTTTAGTCTGAAACATCCAGAAACAAGGTGGGGCTTTCATCGTTTGGGAAAAAAAAAAGTTTTCATCCAATGAAAAGTGTTGTTTTTAGGTCATATGATCAAGCCTTCCATCATTAGGAAACCAAAAGTAAAATGAACCAATGAAAAGTTTTATAAACAAGTCACATGACCTGTTATGCGGCATAGGGTATAAAATGCGGAGAAAATACGTTGGCACGTGAGGCGGCGTCAGTAGCGGACCGATGTGCGAATAGGCCGAAGGCAATACAACGCGCCAAGTTCCGGATGGCACCGAGGTGGTGTCCAGCAAGTTGCAGCACTGGTGTGGCCATCCTACAATGCTGAAAGTCGGCGTGGGGCGCCCCGTTGGCCTGTGAGTTTGCGTCAGTAGCGGACCGATGTGCGAATAGGCCGAAGGCAGCACAACGCGCCAAGATCCGGATGGCACCGAGGTGGTGTCTAGTAAGTTGCCGCACTGGTGTGGCCATCCAACAATGCTGAAAGTCGGCGTGGGGCGCCCCGTTGGCCTGTGAGTTTGCGTCAGTAGCGGACCGATGTGCGAATAGGCCGAAGGCAGCACAACGCGCCAAGATCCGGATGGCACCGAGGTGGTGTCTAGTAAGTTGCCGCACTGGTGTGGCCATCCTACAATGCTGAAAGTCGGCGTGGGGCGCCCCGTTGGCCTGTGAGATGGCGTCAGTAGCGGACCGATGTGTGAATGGGGCCGAAGGCAGTGCAACAATATTTTCGGAATAGAAGACACCACTAGGCGCTGAGATGCCAAGATCCGGATGGCACCGAGGTGGTGTGTAGCAAGTTGCCGCACTGGTGTGGCCATCCTACAATGCTGAAAGTCGGCGTGGGGCGCCCCGTTGGCCTGTGAGTTTGCATCAGTAGCGGACCGATGTGCGAATGGGGCCAAAGGCAGCGCAACAATAGTTTCTGACTGACACCACAAGGCGCTGAGATGCCAAGATCCGGATGGCACCAAGGTGGTGTCATAGTTGAGAGTTCTGAGCAGCGGTTGTAACACTGTCTGAAGCTTATTTGCAGCTGCTGCAGCTTCACTACGCGTCAAGATCCGGATGGCACCGAGGTGGTGTCTAGTAAGGTGCACTGGTGTGGCCATCCTACAATGCTGAAAGTCGGCGTGGGGCGCCCCGTTGGCCTGTGAGTTTGCGTCAGTAGCGGACCGATGTGCGAATAGGCCGAAGGCAGCACAACGCGTCAAGATCCGGATGGCACCGAGGTGGTGTCTAGTAAGTTGTCGCACTTCTGTGGCCATCCTACAATGTTGAAAGTCGGCGTGGGGCGCCCCGTTGGCCTGTGAGATGGCGTCAGTAGCGGACCGATGTGCGAATGGGGCCAAAGGCAGCGCAACAATATTTTCTGATTTGAAGACACCACAAGGCGCTGAGATGCCAAGATCCGGATGGCACCGAGGTGGTGTCTAGCAAGTTGTGGCACTGGTGTGGCCATCGTACAATGGTAAAAGTCGGCGTGGGGCGCCCTGTTGGCCTGTGAGATGGTGTCAGTAGCGGACTGATGTGCGAATGGGGCCAAAGGCAGCGCAACAATATTTTCTGACTGACACCACAAGGCGCTGAGATGCCAAAATCCGGATGGCACCGAGGTGATGTCTAAGTTGCGGACTGATGTGCGAATGGGGCCAAAGGCAGCGTAACAATATTTTTTGTATGGAAGATACCACTAGGCGTTGAGATGCCAAGATTCGGATGGCACCGAGGTGATGTCTAGCAAGTTGCTGTACTGGTGTGGTCATCCTACAATGCTGAAACTCGGCGTGGGTCGCCCCATTAGCCTGTGAGATGGCGTCAGTAGCGGACCGATGTGCGAATAGGCCGAAGGCAGCACAACGCGCCAAGATCCGGATGTCACCGTGGTGGTTTCATAGTTGAGAGGCACTTCATCTGCAGTGGGGCGCCGAGATCCGGATGGCACCGAGGTGATGTCTAGCAAGTTGCTGTACTGGTGTGGTCATTCTACAATGCTGAAAGTCGGCGTGGGGCGCCCCATTAGCCTGTGAGATGGCGTCAGTAGCGGACTGATGTGCGAATGGGGCCAAAGGCAGCGCAACAATATTTTCTGAAGAGAAGACACCAAAAGGTGCTGACATTCCAAGATCCGGATGGCACCGAGGTGGTGTCTAGCAAGCTATGTAGTTGAGTTGTGTGCGCACTTGCGGCGAATAGGTCGAAGGCAGCATAACAATGTTTTCTGAATAGAAGACACCACAAGGCGTTGAGATTCGGTTACCACCGAGGTGATGTCTAGCAAGTTGCCGCACTGGTGTGGCCATCCTACAATACTGCTCCGAATAACGGCGTGGGGTGCCCGAAGGGGGGGGGAGCCGGCGTGAATGGGCCTTCCTAGGTGGAGGCTCGTCTGCTGTAGTGGGGCGCCCCTTTACCGTTTCAGTTGCCATTCAGCTGAGTTTCGGCTGCTCTTGATGCTACAGCGACAGGCGGCTGCAAGAGGACTCTCAAAATGGCGGCCTGTTCTTTGGATTTGGGCCTGGTCCACTAAAATGGCCCTGGGACACCTTAGAACTCGGACGCTCGATTTTTTTTTCCTTTCCTGTACATGCAAAAAAAGGTAAATGCCCGGTACGTTACACGCTTCATCTGCCACGATGAACTCTCCAGAGGAACCGAAAAAATATATAGTTGTGGTAACTATACCATGCATCGTCATATGGAGAGGTGGCACCAATTAATTATAGTGCTGCATAAAAGAGAGATTTGGAGGAGAACCCCTGACCTGCTAGTACATTCATCAAAGAAGTGGCACTGAGAGCTTCAGAGGCAAGGGAAACGGTCCCAAATATTTAGAAGAACTTTGGAAAGATTAAAATGACATGTTTAGATTGTGGCAAATTAATTTCATGTGGACAGATGAGTGTTACTCTAATAAATACAGCATATGAACATCATCATAGTCGATGGTTGGTAGAGACATTTTGACTATATCCTGGACCTGCCCGTCCTCGCCCAAAATGGCGCCGGAATAAATGGGACTCGTAACTCCTTGTTGTGTACTGGTTGCAGAACCTTGAAATCACGAGATACGTATGCAGTTTTGAAGCACATGGCGGGCGGGGACGAGAATTGATTGAATATTTCGACATCCCTATTGATATTAAGTTCTGATGTGTTATTGATTACTGTACTGTTGAAAGTTCGAATTAACGTCACCCATGGTACTTGCCCGCAAATGTATATCTAGATAATTTTATTGTAACTGGCCCTGTCGTATTTTAATTATAAAATGTACGTCCACCGATTCCGTAACTGTTAGACACCTTAGTTCTTGCAACCTAATGGCCCGCCCGTTACGTTCCTCTACAGTGTAAATGTCTATTCATCATATACGATTACAGTTTGCTCCGTGGCAGGCCCAAGTGGTTATAGGCTCGTATTTGTATAATGAAATTTTCACAATAAAGGTTTTAAAAAGAAAACATGGTAGTAGTATATACATTGGTAAAGTTTTTAATAATAGTGACTGTTTTAGAATCATTAAAAGGCAAGTGAAATAAAGCAGACCAATTACATGAAGGGTAAAAGGTATAATACGAAGGAACGCAGTAAAGATAAATGGTCAAGGGCTGTTGTGTTTTCTATTCCTGCAACATAAAGTGATCGATAAGAATCTCATATTCAGGCGTATCGGCGACTAAGACAGCAGGTCGACCCTCTTTTGCTCAACGGCTCCGTCATGGGACGAAGAAACGCTCTTTTTCTCGAAAAAAGAATATATTTTACTTGCAGGACAGTTGTAAAATTTCCGGGAAAGTACATTAGCCTGGAACATTATAACATATATTTAAGAAAAAATAATGTTCGGAAGTAATGAAAAGCGTAATTTTTAGGTCATATGACCAAGCCTTTCATCATTACAATAAGAAAAGTAAAATGAACCAATGAAAAGTTTTATTAACAAGTCACATGACTTGTTATGCTTACGTTACGCGCTGCGCGCCCCGGATGACTTCCGGATGCGCTAACGCGGCGCGTCATATGACGCATTACGCGACAACGCAGGTACAGAATATAGTCAAAATGTCTCCACCAACCAGCGGTCGGAACACAACCCCTTTCAGCAGGCTAAATAGTTCTGTTAAATGACAACAGAAGGGACAGGCAACAAGAACCATCAGTCAAAGAGGGGAGGGCTAGTTCTTCTCTACCGGGTTACATTGGGGCGCTACCGGAACTGATCGAATTGGTAGTCTACAGTGTTTCTGGATGTTTCAGACTGAAGCTGGGGTTAGCATGAGAGCAGCACCATTTCGTAGCTCCGTCGTGGCCATTCCGCAACCAATCACGGCAGCCGCTCTTTATCGTTATTTTGGGCGGGGTGGGTGGCGGAGCCGAGCTGTTTTGCAGCCATCATTGTGTGGAGTTCAGTTCATCTCACTAGTTTTGTATTTGTCATGAGGGGTTGTTCCTAATGTTTCTATTTTAGCGAGGTCAAAAAGAGATCCCATTAGTGGCCTACTGATTTTGCTCGATTCCTTTTCTTTTTTTTACACGATTTTTCGTTATCTGCAAAGACTAAACAGAGTATTGCGACTCTGTGTTTGTTTGTAAATAGAGAATGAACCAAAGAGAACTAATTCTAAAACAGTAAATACTTGGATAACAATCAATCAAATGGAGAGAGAAGCAGGCACGACGGATTACAACGGGGGCAAAGGCCTGCGTTAACTACCTTTCACTATCTGCAAAGAGAGAGTACTCCTAATAGAAATGAGGGGGGGGGGGCACCATTCAAAGCAGATCAGTGTGCATAAACACGAAAATGTTTTCACTTACCACGTACTTGACATTCGACAGCTTATGATATTTGCTATTAAAAAACCATTGAAATTCACTGAAAAAACCATAGGTTATAGACCATATATAGTTAGGAATTAGCATTTACAAAACCTTGAAAATTCACTGAAAAAACCATAGGTTATAGACCATATATAGTTAGGAATTAGCATTTAAAAAACCTTATTTTACTCACACAAAACCATTGAAATTCCATATATAGTTAGTTGCACTAACTATATATCGCGCACCCGCAATCCACTGCTGATCATGTCACATATTACATCATTCATGACATGGTCAGTGACATCACTGATGACATCACTGATGACATCTCAAATGACATCACTGATGACATCACTGATGACATCTCAAATGACATCACTGATGACTACATCCAGTGACTGTATAATTCTGTAAAGTTAAAATATGTCTTACATATTGAAGAATGAGTGGATGTATAAGTGTCTTGATGAAGGATTTAGTAGGGGCATGGCTGACTGTATGAGTGACTGATTAAATGTGTCTCACTGAGTGCATGGGTTAGTGACTAAACTGTCTTAAAGAAAAAAGCGCCAGAGACAGTAACGTTTGCATGTGATGGTGTGCTAATTGTTCGGTGTACCTCTGCCAAGCGATTGGCGGGAGTCGTGGCATACATCCTTTCGAAAGGGTCTATATCCAGTGGCAGCTGGTGACATCTAAAAGTGGTGAGCATAAAGTTATGGGGCGAGTGTTACATCTCGGGCAAACCTGATTGACATAAGTGGGTCTTAGGGGGTGAGAGGGTTCTCCCCAGAGAGAAAATGTTGAAAAAAAGCAAATGGATCATTTTATTGTTCCAGGACCACTGCAGGCTCCATGGGAGCCCGGATTGATAGACCTGATGCCGTTAGTTACCACCAGCATCCTCAGGCCCAAAATGAAATCTGCAGATGAAGAAAGAAGGCAGGGCTGGAAGAAGGGCACCCAGCGATAGGCTACCATTGGCCGGGGCTTAGCATATAGTTTTACAGTTTAAAATAAACGGATCGTTTCAATATTCTGTTTTCATATGCATATATAGAAAAAGAAAACAATTATTGTCAAGCGAAAGAAACATCTCCGCAAAACTAGAATTTATCACTGCCCTTCCAAGCTAATCTGCCTGTATGCAAATGAAACAGCGTTGAGTTGTGCTGCTCTGTTAATTCGACGTGGTTGATGTACTGTAGTCAGACTGTCACCCACCTCAAGGCCAAGCATGAAGAGATCACTGCAAAAAACATACCCACTATAGTCCTGCATGTAAAACCACAAGCATCAGAATGCAAAGGGTGCACGTGGAAATGAACCAAAGATAAGCAACCCCAGCTCCCTCCCTGCCAGGCCGCAGCTGTAGGGTAGCATTTGCCAAAGTCAGACAGAGCTTTTGAACAGACACTGGTCTGTTGCTAAAAAAAAAGGATTGAGTGAGACACCTTTAGGACTAAGAGCGATTTGAAAACGCTCCATGAAGAACAATCAGCCTGATTCATCAAGCCGAAATCGGCTCGCAAAGGGCCAGATTCTGAGAATCTGGCCCTTTGCGAGCGCTATTTTAGCATTTGGGATTCATCATCCCAAATGCAAAAATCGGTAATAGCGATTTCGCTATTTTGCGAGGAATTACATTTAAGGAATCTCTATTTGAGATTCCTTAAATGCAATTCATCATCCATTTAAAAATTGCAAATTCGCAATTTCGGCCCGCTATTTACCGCGAGGTCAAACCTCGTGGTAAATAGCGAAAACATAGGAAAATGCTTTTAAAAGCATTTTTCTAAGTTGCATGTTGCACACACACATGTCCTTTGGACATGTGTGTGCGCAACACCTGTTTCAATTTGCATTTAAGGGGTGCTACAGGGTGTCCTTTGGACACCCCTGGCACCCTTTAAATCGCTATCTTATTTGCGATTAGCTAATTGCAAATAAGGAATACTCCCCATTCATTCCTATGGGCCTTTTGGCCCATAGGAATGAATGGGGAGTTATTCCTTATTTGCAATTAGCAATTTGCTCATCGCAAATAAGGAATGTGTAGGAATCGCAATTCTTTTTGCAATTCCTACATGAATCCCGTTTTGCGAGTCTGTAATAGCGATTCCTTATGAATCGCTATTATAGACTCGCAAAACGGGTCTTTGATGAATCAGGCTGAATGTCTTTTCACCTGTTTCACAGTGAAAATGCTTTTCAAAAGCACCACACACAGAGGACCATTTTAGACTAGTATCACTCCAGTGGAACTCGCACGCACTTAGCCCCTTCCCTTGCAATCACATTGTGCCTGTGATGTCAGACCTAGCCAAAGAGTGCGGTAAATATAACCAGGAGTGGCCACCAAAGCTGCAGATTGGTCAATAATGATAACCAACGCCCTGAGCACATACACCGTAAGTGTCCCAAAAGAGTAAAACAATAGTAATGAGATCGTTGTCCTCTTGTCATCAAATCTTTGTTTAATTCAGGTATGTATTTCAGCCTCACACCAGCCAACACGTGTTTTGTCTTCAGGTGTGGTCATCCTACAACTTCTTCAGGGCTGGAAATGTCAATTAATACAACATTTGTCTGAGAATATATTGACAGTTATGGTTTTGGCAACACCTAACCCCTGGTGATTGTGTTAAGCCTCAGCCAGTGTTTGTCATATTCTCAAAAAACACAGAGGCACCACGCTGCCAGTCAAAGCAACACTGTTCATAAAGTGAACTAATCCAAACATAGGGGCACATTAGGATGGCGGCCCCCGTCGTACAGAGGGACCGCCCGTCATAAGGGCGGGGGTCCCACGCTTGCTATTAGGATGCGCCTGCCACAGTGGCGGGTGCATCAAGCATTCCTGACATTGTGGCGGGCAGTGCACACAGCACCACCCGCCACAATGCCAGGAAGGCATGTTGTGCATGGAACTGCTGGGGGGTACCATAGGTACCCCTCATGTGCACCCCCCACTCCCCTGGAGTCCTAGGGGCCCGCAGCGGGCCCCCCCAAGCAGACTCTGCATGTTGCAGCCACGGAAAGGCATTCCCAAAAGCACATTGTAATAAGGCTGGCGGTGTCAAACAGACACCGCCACCATAATGCAGCCTTTTCCGCCCGGTCGCATGTCGACCGGGGCGGAAATGCGGCGGACGGTCTTTCTGTCCGCCGTGGACCCCACAGCCATAATAATAAGGCGGGGGGTCTTTTGTACAGGGATGGCAGGCGGATTGCCCCAGCCGGGCCGGCGGTGACTATCCACAATCCGCCCGCCATCCTAATGGGGCCTATAATGTCTATGACAACTAAAACTAAATCTGTACATGCATTACGTCCTATTTACATAAAATCATCTTGTGGTGTTTGTAACAGCCACTACCACCAAGGAGAGATATGCATTTAGGTATATCCCCATGCAAAATCCCCAGCATTGTGGCGCTATGCAAAGTGCCTTGAATAAGTGACCGAGGGGATTGCATTGAATTGCAGCATTTATATAGTACTTACTATGCCTTTGCAGGAGATAATCCCAAATAACCCTCTGGAACCTGGGCTAACTAATCTGTGTATGAAAAAAGTGTTTCCTCCCAGGATTGATTCAGCCTCTAGCACTTTAGCTCTATAAACCTTGCATCATTACGGGCTAGGCTTTGACTGTTCCTTTATGTCTTTGATTTACAGCATTTTTACAACTTTTTTTTTAGTACACACACTACTGCTAAGGAAGGCACCGAAGCACTTGCCTATGTGGGCAGTAGGCTGTGCTGTGTAGGATGTCTGGTTAGAAGGGTGATGTCCTACATGGGAAGTGTTTCAATGTCATGTGTGATGACCGCCAAGGTGTGATTACTGTGGTATGTGATGCAGCATTTAGCAGTGTGGTAGATGAAAATTTGTGAGGGAGGCACAGTTTATGGTTTTCAGTTTAAGCTGGCAGCTTTGAGCAGCTCTGCAGGTCCCTTTATGGTATTTCTTGTAATCGCAGACTATAATCATAGCCTATTTAGCATGATCCTGCACTGGGTTGTCCAGCCTAATAGTTTTTTTCCAGGCTTTTTGGTCCTGAACAGGCAATGTTGAAAAGAAAAGTGGTGAGATGTGCTGGGAAAGGCTATGTTACTATCATCCCATATCTGAATGTCATTGTAAGATGTAAAGAAGTGGTCATAATATGTAGCTATTTGGGACCTGCAGTGGTGGACTCGATTAGAGTCCTGCAGGCAGTCAGAAGTGTATCAGAACTCTTTAATTATGTATTTATTGCCTGTTCAGTTTGTGATGGCCGGTTCACTGGCTGGTACAGTACTGGCTGATGGACAAGGCCCATAGCATGTACGGAGTTTAGTTTCTTTGCAATGTTCTAAAACTTTATGAACAGCCTCTCGTCCCCACCCCTTCTCAAAAAGTAGCCTGTGACTTAAGGTAACTTTGAGGTGTGTTGCACAACCAGCCACAACAGGCATGGCTCATTTCAGGCCCCATTGTTTCGCTCGGACCGCCTGCGGCAAGTGCCAGTCTAGTGGCGAAATCAGTGGGCACCATGAATCTCTCCCACGCACACCCTTCTCTTTAATCATTAGGAACACATTTACTTTTTACCTATTGCTCATGATGACTCGTGGGTCCCCTCACCGTTCGGTGATTGGCTGCAGAAAGAATGCGCACTTTGTGGCGGTGAGGGTCCGGATGCTCTCTTACATAAGCACAAGAGGCGGTGGGCGACCTTCCGCTGTGCTCCCCGACAGCTGCTGCTGAGACCTCTGACGCCCTCGCTGGATGCAACAGTCAGAGCCCACAGATTCTTGCAGGAGAGGAAATGAATGATTGGACGGGGTCCAGGTACTCTGCTCCTTCCAGAAGCTGTTGCTAACAGCATTCCTTCCCTTAAGCTCCTCCCCTGTCTCCGCGCTGCCAGCAGACCTCTGCTGCCTCATTGTTCTGGGCTGTTCTTAGCTGGCCTCGCGCCAGGCCGAGTCACGGGCCTATGAGTCAGCCATTTGCATACATGCCTTCTACAGCTCGAACATTTGGCAACGTCACACGTTAGAAAAAAAAACAAATGGTACGATGAAAATGCATTATTTATTTTTTACCCAGGAGCAGTGCGTGAAATTGAAAAATAGAAGTGGAGGTACTCTGTAGCAGAGTACCTGCTTATTTCTGACATTAAAGGTATTCCATTTCTCTTGGGAAGTGCCGGTACTCTCCTTCTCAAAAAAAAAAGTGCCGGAATTTCGTACCGGACAGTCCAGGCCCATTTAAAACGCTGCCCAGGAGTGTTGTAGAACGCTTTGTGTGTTAGCTTGTCTTTTATTTCACACACGCAGTTTCATTTTAAAACAATGATTTTTTGTGTTATTTGCAGCCAAAACATACTTGGAGGGTCATAGTGGATCATTTGTATAAAATTGTCCTCTTGTGCAAATATTTGTACTGTCTGTCTGCTCCATTACTTGTAAGTTGCACCTGCGTCTGCAGGGTGCTGGCTGCTTCTAGGCTCACACCATGAATTTCCCCACTGTAAATACCCTCTTTCACCGCTTGAATGTCTTCTCACAGAAAAGCCACGCTCTCCTACACTACAAAGAAACAGCCAAGCCATTTCAGGGCCTACAAAAAGTCTGCATTGGTTCTGATAAAATTCAAAACGCCCCAAGGTCCCTCTGGCTATGGCCTTGCTATACGAATTCCTATCGGAAATGGGTAAATCTGCTCGACACATAATATTAAGGAATAATACTGCACACCAGTCACCGGGCAGTACAACACACACTAATCCATCGATCTTAGTACATTTTAGATGCAAATGCAGCATTGTTTTTTCGTCTTGACCAAAGCCTCAAAGGTTGGCTGCAAGTCACTCGACAAAAGAAGAGACACAAACTATTTGAACTCATAAATACACTCACAGAGTATCACAGAAAGAGGGACAGAATACATGATAGGGACTGGAAAATTGGCACCCACATCAATTCTTCTCTGAAATCCAAAGACATACCTTTGGGTGCTTCACAGCACACCCAACTCAACACCAGATCAGGCTGGCATACCACCAGATTTGTATGGGAAAATATCAATATATACAAAAATGTTGCTACTTTAATATTGTCTACAAATAATATTGTGAAGGGAAGCACATATAGCTAAGTACTGGTTTGCTATACTTGACTCCACATATATGCATCTTGATGATATATATTTTCCAGGTATATGGATTAGGAATTAAAATAGTACATTTATAAGTACTGATTTATACTTACGCTCAAGATATTTTGGTACTTAATAACCTACAAAACTTTTATATATCAACATTTTTGCCCATGAACCAGTTACCATATATACCAATAGCATCCGTCCCCTATAAAAGAACCATATAAAACAACAGAAATTCATAGCACATCTCATTACATAACACCACCATAAGGCATGGCTTTTGTAGAAAATGGACCCAATTTGCACGTGTGGAAGTGATAAAAGGAAGAAGATTTGTTTTATGCATGTATATTTTGATGAACACACCATCATGCATTTGAAGTAGGGAATTTAACAGTGAAAACTGGTGAAAAGCTGGAATACAATATGTAACCATTTGTTTAATTGAGGCATTACGCGGACCCCCTTATGACGGGATCTTGGGGTCCCTTGAGGGGTGCCTTACATATAGCATCTATGCACAGTATCTGTCCCTGAGAACCAGACTGTCATTTTGCCCCTCAGGTCAGGCAGGCCAGTGAGACTATGGCTGTTGCCCCCCGTCTGGAAATGAATTCCTCCTCCAATCCAAGGTGGGGTTGAGATGGTTGGGTTAGTCTATCCGCCGTACTGCAGATGGGACTGTGCACTCAAAAACCACAGAGACCAGAGCATGCTCAATTGAAGTACAACTCACAGGAAGGGAGTCTGCTCTAGGAAAGGCTCTGGCCTCAGGGGGGGTGGGTAACTGGGGGGAGGGCGTCAACCTTGAGCTGTGGATGGTCAAAGAAGGAGGACTCCTGCTTTCTTTTCTTTGGATGGGACTCTGGAGCCAATTAGTCTAGAAACCTCATGCCATGTTTCCTTACAAATGGAGGAAGACTGCCCCACCTGGGGTTAGGGGGTCTGATGACTTCACTGTGATCCTCTACAAAGGAGGTGGACTGTGGTGGCTCCTCCGCTAAGGCGGAAGGGCATCGCCCCACTGCTTCAGCTGCTAGCTGAATGCAAAAAATAAAATTATAATAATGTTTGTCATTATCATTTTGTTTTTTGTATTTAGCTTTCAGGTGAAACCGAGGGGGGAGGGTTTGGGGGGGAGGTAGCGGGCTGGGCTCCCCGTGTGTCACCAGGTAATGAGTGCTGGCTGATGCTTTGACCGGCACTCTTGGGCCCACCAAAGCGTCATGCACACTTTGCATGTTCTCCACCCAGGATACATAACAGCCTGGGTGGAGAACATGCAGACTCTGCCAGTCCCTGTCTGAGCACCAAACCACGGCGCTCAGACCAATCACAACCCTGCTCAGGCAGCATTGTGATTGGTCAGGGGTTTCTGGCAGGCTGGGTACTTCCTGCAGAGTGGACATGAGGACAGAGAATGAAGAGGCCGCGGTTGGCGGAGAAAAGGGAAGTGCATTTTTAAAAAATGATCATTTCCGTACCCCGCCTACCACCCCCTGGTCTTTAGCTTCCGCCACTGGCGGTGTAAGTGCAGGGGTGCTGCTCAGACTTCAGTGGACAATAAAGCCAGCCTTTTCAAGGATTCTTTGTTCCTGCTAGCAATTATCTGTGGGGATATAAGGGATATGAAGGTTGCCAACGGTTCTCTCTCTAGTTTCGGTAGATCTAGAGTTAAATATTGGAGGAGAGATTCTGTTGCTGTGCCTGTAAATCCTGGCTAGCCCTCCTCCCCACCCCACCTGTAGCAGCGCAAATGACCAGAAGAGTGACCAACAGGAGGACAGCCAATAATCTGAATGATATGTCTCTCCTTAATACTACACTACTCAGTGCTGGGAACCCCAAGACACACCCACTCACCCTGCACCGTTTCAACTGAGGCCAACTGATGTCACCTACTAACGAGTAAGAATGTTATGTTTTTCCGTTGGCTGCCATGGAGGCCCAAGGAGATTCTACCGTCATACACCTCTGGCCCCAGAAACTGGGGTCAATCTGGTTGTGTTCCCTCAGAAACATTCAGTCTGTGTCTCAGACTCTTTCCAATCTCTCACGCTCTCACTACAGGCACCCAGGGATTAATCCTGGGGGGGGTCAGAATTCCACACACCCATTGATGTTCCATCCAGAGGTTTTATGTTCCTGTCCAGCATTGGACTCCTCCCTTGCTTCTACCTCATGTAACGTCTTGGCTCCCCCGCAGCTGCCTGAGCCTACAGTTCTTGTCCCTTCGTTGGGGATTATTTGTCCTGCAGTCTACAGCAGCTCTGTTCTCCGGGTGCATACGAGCTGTGTAGTTTGCTTCCCTTCTCATACTTTGCAGCATTCCATGTACTCAGCCACGGCTGGCGACTCCAAACTGTAGAATCTATCTCAGATCCACCTAATTTCTCAGGATACAACACCTATCTACAAGGGCTTCGACTGGAAAAGGGAGTGCCCTCCTGGGTAGGGAAGTAAACACATCTTCAGTAATTTGGACATGGCACAAGAGTACAAAAACAGACACAAATGCTTATTTCACCCCAAGCAACTTCTGTAATCTGGACCCAGATTTGTATGCTATTCCACACAATTAACAAATCTTCTCACCAGTTGCAGATCCCTCTTTGCTGAGCATTCCTTGAACTATCTCAAGCCTTTGCCTTGGCACATAGGGAATGTCTTTAGGTGACGCTCAAGCTAAATTTGAAATGCATTACTTACTCTTACACCAATGTGCAAGTCAGAAGTGGCCAACAAGAACAAAGAAGCTAAATATGAAAAAAGAAATAGAGTGAAATAGAAGCACTCTTGCACCCATAGTCTTCATTAGTTATTCAAACAACATGTACAAACTCAAAATGGCCACCTCTCCTGATGTTCCACAAGTTGATGGAATAAAAATCCCCCAATTGCAATACGCTGATGACTCCATCCTCCAAGCACACACAAAAAGCCCCTTCATGCAGAATAAACAGCTGTAGAATCATCATCATCATCATCAAAATCTTTATTCAGTCCAATGTGAGACAATAAAGCAAATTTTAATAGACATAAAAACGATTCACTCATAAAACACTTTAATACAATCATAAAATCAGATCACAGTATTCACATCTAAAATCCAGCAACCAGCAAGTTAATTCATGATGCATATTGTTTCCTTAATATAAGCGCCTGATTAATAAAGTTTAAAACTGCAAAACAGATAGGGGGGGACTCAAGTTGTTGAAGAAAGATCGAGCCCTCTTGGTGGGCTTGAAATGATCCTTCACTAAGAATAGAACGTAGGAACCTTAGTCTGGGAAATAAAAAGAGTGCAAAATAGCATAAAGTGCTTCGAAGTATGGCAGGAGACACCATTACAGTGGCATTTTGGTAATAAGGCAAACCAAGATCCAATTCAGGAAAGACACCTAAATAATGAATCATGGTAATTTTAAATCAAGACAAATAAAACCTGTGTTTTGGCACTCTTTTCCCATAATAAATAGGGCTCCATACCATTGCTAGTTGAAAGGAATCTCTGACAAAATATCGATTACAAAAATATCTACCTACAAAAATATCGCAACAAAAATATCGATTACAAAAATATCGACATGCTATCTCTAATAAGGTACAAAAATATATAGAAAAAAATATCGGTCAAAAGTATCGTTATTAAAAAAATATTGTTTTTTAAATTAAAAAAATATGTAATATGAATAAAATAATTCTTATAAATGTAATAAACATAGTTACAAATACGTTATAATATTTAAAATTAATAAATAATACATAATTTAATTAAAAAAATATATATATATAATACATAGTATATACTTCCTTGATACTAACTTTTAAAAATAATTTTAATAACTTATAAATAAAAATATTATAAATTACAAATAAATGTATACACATAAAATAATAATATAAATAAAAATTTATAAAAATGTAAAACAAATTAAAAAAAGTAAGTAAATGTTGGATAGCGTAAGGGTAAAAATTACTATTCCCACTCCAGAGAGTGCAACAGTAGGGAAAGTGTTGGATAGCGTAGGGGTAAAAATTGCTATTCCAACTCCAGAGAGTGCAACAGTAGGGAAAGTGTTGGATAGCGTAGGGGTAAAAATTACTATTCCACTCCAGAGAGTGCAACAGTAGGAAAAGTGTTGGATAGCGTAGGGGTAAAAATTACTATTCCACTCCAGAGAGTGCAACAGTAGGAAAAGTGTTGGATAGCGTAGGGGTAAAAATTACTATTCCAACTCTAGAGAGTGCAACAGTAGGGAAAGTGTTGGATAGCGTAGGGTTAAAAATTACTATTCTAACTCCAGAGAGTGCAACAGTAGGAAAAGTGTTGGATAGCGTAGGGGTAAAAATTACTATTCCCAATCCAGAGAGTGCAACAATAGGAAAAGTGTTGGATATTGTAGGGGTAAAACTTACTATTCCCACTCTAGAGAGTGCAACAGTAGGGAAAGTGTTGGACAGCGTAGGAGTAAAAATTACTATTCCCACTCCAGAGAGTGCAACAGTAGGGAAAGTGTTGGATAGCGTAGGGGTAAAAATTGCTAATCCCACTCCAGAGAGTGCAACAGTAGGGAAAGTGTTGGATAGCGTAGGAGTAAACATTACTATTCCCACTCCAGAGAGTGCAACAGTAGGGAAAGTGTTGGATAGCGTAAGGGTAAAAATTACTATTCCCATACCAGAGAGTGCAACAGTAGGGAAAGTGTTGGATAGCGTTGGGGTAAAAATTACTATTCCCACTCTAGAGAGTGCAACAGTAGGGAAAGTGTTGGATAGCGTAGGGGTAAAAATTACTATTCCAACTCCAGAGAGTGCAACAGTAGTGAAAGTATTGGATAGCGTAGAAGGTAAAAATAACATACTTACAAATAAAATAATAATTTAAAATAATACAAAAATTAAATACTAAATAAATATAAACTATATACAAATACCAATACATACTAATTAAAAACATGATTAGCACTAAATATTTAAGTAAAAATAAATGAATAATAAATACCAATTATTAATAATAAATTACAAATTAATAATTAATTAACAATAATATTAACAAAACAATGAATTAAAGTAAATTGTTACTTAATTACATTTAAATTGCTTCCCACCCTATTCCCCATTAAACCCATAACCCGCTAAAGAACATAATTATTAATTAATCAATTAATTAAAATAATTACCAATCAATAAAAATTAAATACCATATAATTCAAATTAATTTATAATTCCTAAAAATTAATAATTAATTTAGTATAATTAAATTACTTCACACCCTATTCCCCTATAAACCCATAATCCGCTACAGAACATAATTATCAATTAATCAATTAATTAAAATTAATTACCAATTAATAAAAATGTATTACCAATTAATTAAAATGTATTTATAATTCCTAATAATTAATAATTAATTTACTATAATTAAATTACTTCCCACCCTATTCCCCTATAAACCCAGAACCCGCTACGGTACTAAAATACAAAATGTACTTAAATTACATAAATAAAAATTAAATACATAATAAATACATAATAATATACATAAAAATCATTAAAAAATCGATATTAGTAACATCGATATTGCTAACATCGATATTAGTAACATCGATATTAGTAACATAGATATTACTAACATCGATATTAAAAATATCGATATAACTTACCTTCTATCTTATGTTCCTTCGATATTTAAACATTGACATTATTGTATGTCGATATTTAAAACTCGATATTTTGTCTGCCTACCAGTTGAAAGTGGTACATAGGATTGAACTGTTGCAATAGCAAGAGCTTTCCTAAATTGCGAGTTTTCTTTGTGTTCTAAATATTTTCCTTAATTTGTGTCATAGGGGCCGATTCCGATCCGGTAAAATTCTCGTCCGTACGATTCGTATCCAGAGCCGTTTCCGTACGACTCGTACACACACCGTATGACTCGATGAGTACGATCCGGACCGGGGTATCAGGACGCGATTCGTATGGTCCACGTCAGGTAAGGGCGATTCGTATGGAAAAGCGCACATTCACATACACACCGTACGGTGCGTACTCCCCCATGATCGCAGGGATACGCACCGTACCCCTGCGATCATGGGGGTACGCACATACACCCAGCGGACATGGGGTATGCACCGTACACCCAGCGTACATGGGGTACGGTGCGTACACCCCAAGATCGCGGAGTACGGTGCGTACACTCGTGATCGCAGGGGTACGCACTGTACCCCTGCGATCATGGGGCGTACGCACCGTACCGGGGGGCGTTCCGTACCTGTTTCGGGGCGAACTCTGCCTTTACGGCTGTTTTCTGCTCCCGTAGAAAAAGGCTTGTACGGTGCGTACCCAACACGAATCGTACTTGCCAGTTCGGTAAAGCAGCCGCGAACCGTACAGATTTCGCGTACAGTGGGTTCCGAGGGAGATTCGTATGGGGATTTCATTTGTACGGTCCCTGCACGATTCGTACGGAGTCCAGCTCCTGGTACGGATCGTACTTCGTCGTACGTACGGGGGATTTTGCAGGGTACGATTCGTACGGGAAAAACGCTCTGAGTGGCAATTCGGAGCACTTTTTACCGGATCGGAATCGACCCCTTAGTGTGGGAACACATTTGTGATGTATTGTCCCAAAGATTACTCAATCCTAGGTCTTAAAGTGTATTTTTAACATATTCAAGCCAAGGAATGGCTTGCACATTAGTTTGGTTCAAACAGTCTTCCACTAGCATACTTGTTCAGGTGTAATCCATAGCTTAATCCATAACAGGATGGGAGCCAAACCTGCAAGGACATTTAGAAAACACAATCCCACTTCGTAGTGGGGTATAAGGCTAACAATAGATCTGGGAAATCCTATAAGCCTCTTCGGGAATCTGTTCTCCACAGACTGTAAGGTCTTTGTGGAGGTATAACCGCACACTCCAGCTCGGTATGTCAGATTCTGGAAGTAGCACTGAACGACCCATGATCTGCTACAATAGGTTTCATATCACTATTTGGAATACAATAGAGTCAGACATTTATCTTCTGTGTTGTAACAAAGGAATGCAACTTCACTAACCATTTGACTGTGTATGGTATGAGGGTCCTGCACAACTCAGAAAAATCTGTACTTTGGACAAGGCCTCCCGCAAACCCTTTCTCAAACAATGCCTTAAAGAGCAGAAATCACAACAATTACAACTGAATGAAATTAACAGAGTAGTATACATGGTTGAGATATTCTGTGTGCTGCCCAGTGCATTTGGTGTACATTAGCATAAGCCAACAGGCACTGGCAAATAGGTTTTGCCTATGTGAGATCTATTGACTTTGTCAATGTTTATTTACACATGAAATATGGCTTAAAGTAAAGCAAAATAAAGCACTATGACGCAGCCAGAGTTGAAAGCGTCATAGCACATTGTTTTTCATTAAGCCATGTTTCACAGCAGTTCGCGTGCTGTGCATCATGTCTAAATAAAAATTGACAAAGCCAAATAGCTCTCGCGTTATGTGAGTGCTATTTGGCTTTGTTGATGCTTTTTTTGTGACGGATGTGAGGGGTGGGGCTGCAACATAACGCCAGAGCTGCTGATACCTGAGGAAGTAAATGAACTTAGCCTACACAAAGAAAACGTTCATCTGTGGGCCCCTTTGCTCCCCTTGTGACCTACTTCCTATAGATTAAAGTCTCCCACGACAGGAGCTGAGAGGAAACAAACTACTCAACATGTGTGGGCACTTAACCCTTTGTTGTAAATGAAGACTCAGGTGAAACATCTCTCTTGTCACTATAACATTTAAGTGTCACTTACCTTTATGCAGATGATATATGTGCAATGTGTCTGTAAGCATCACAGTCAGCCACTACCTATTTAATTGCTTCGATGTTTATCAATATGGAGCAGATACGGAGAGGGGAGAGGATGTGGTGTAAGGGCTAGAGCAGCCAACCTTTAAGCTGGAGAACTGGGTTTGAGTCAAGGCGGGAGTTTCAACACCCTGTGATTCTTGGCAAATCACTTAATCTCTTTATGCCAGGGAATGTGTCCATCTGCAAAGCAACTGGTGCTCTTGTACAGTGCTCCAATACCTTCCAGTTGAGTTTGTGCTATCTAAAATTGCAAAAGAAATGAATGAACAGTGGGAGAGGGAGTGGTAAACAAGCTCAAGGGAGTGTGGAAAACAACAGTGGAAGGGGGAGGTGATAGGGAGCACAAACACTGGGCAGTGGAAAATGTTAAGTAGAGTGGGATTGATTGTGTGTAGAAGAGTGGAGTAGATTGGATTGGGGTGGAGCAGATTGGAGTGTGGTGCGGTAGATTTTAGTGGAGTGGGGCAGATTGGAGCGGAAGGAAGTGGGGTAGATTGAAGTGGAGTGAGTTAGATTTAGGTATATTGGGGTAGATAGGAGTAGATTTGAGTGGATTGTAGTAGATAGTACAGCAGATAGGGGTAGCTTGGGGTAGAGTGGAGTGAGGTATATTGTGGTAGATTGGAATGGGGTAGATTGGGGAAGAGTGGAGTGGAGTTGATTGGGGTAGATCAGAGTGTAGTGGGGTGGGGTGGATTGGAGTGGAGCAGGCTACCTGGAATGGGGTATGGGTGGATTAGAGTAGAGTAGCATGGAATGGAGTGGGGTAGATTGGGGTAGTGTGGAGTAGGCAGACTAGGATAGATAGGAGTGGGGTAGTTTGAAGTGGAGTAGATCGGATTGGAGTAGATTAGATTGGAGTGGAGTTAGATGGAGTGGAGTGGAATGGAGTGAGGTGGGTGGAGTGAAGAAGAGTGGACTAGAATAAAGTGAAGTAGATTGTAGTAGAGTAGATTAGGCTAGACTGGAGTTGGGTAGATTGGGGTCGAGTGGGTAAGATTGGAGTTGAGTGTGTGTAGATTGGAGTTTAATTGATTGGAGCGAAGTGGAGTGGGGTAGATTGGGGTAGAATGGAGCATGGTAGATTTCAGTGGAGTGGAGAGGGCTAGATTGGAGACCAGTAGATTTAGGTTCATTGGGTGGTTTGGTATAGAGTAGAGCCGAGTGGGGTAGATTGTGTTAGATTGGGTGGATTGGAGTAGGGTAGCGTGAAGTGGAGTAGAGTGGGGAAGATAGGAGTGGAGTAGACTGGGGTAGACTGGTTGGATTAGTGTAGGGTAGAATAGAATGGAGTATGGTAGAGTGAGTAGAATGGAGTGTGGTAGACTGGAGTAGATTGGAGTGGGTTCGAATAGAGTGGAGTAGGGTAGGTTGGATGGGTTGGAGTGGAGTGGCATGGAATGGAGTAGGGTAACGTGGAATGGAGTAGATTGAAGTAGAGCAGATTGTGAAAGGGAGTAGATTGGGCTAGACTTGGGTGGGGTAGATTAGGTTGGAGTGGGTAGAATTGGAGTGGAGTGTGGTAGATTGGAAGGGTCACATGCACGAATAGGGAAGTGCTAACTGCAAACCTGAGACTGCAGGAAGCAAGCAATTGAGATTGGGGTTGAAGCCCTCCAATGTTAAGTATTGGGAGGGCTAAACCCACTAACAGTAAACAAAATAAACAACTAACAGTAAACACAATGTCTTGAAAAGAGGATGCATGCGCTGTCTGCACAAGACTTAAAAACTGTGCAGGAAGACAACTGAACACATGCACTCACATGGAGGGCAGGGATTACATTAAAAAAAAGTACCTCAGAAGCGCGTGTCCTGTGAAAGGACACTTACTGCCAGCCACTGACCACCAACCGGAAACGGTACTTGGTCCAAGCTCCAGGGAAAAGAACGAGAGGAAGTGCAACCTGATGGCCTGCGAAGCTGCTGCTGTCCAGTGAGAAGCAAGAAACTTGAGCAACCGGCGAATCCTTTGAATGGTAAATAATGGGGGGCTATAATCCCCTTTTATGATTTTTTTCTTAATTAAGAAATATTTTGCAAGCACAGCGCCAGCGCTGTGCATGCAAAACCTAAAAAGGACCACATTTTCTGGGTCAACAAGATCTTGCCATTTCATTCACGAGGTCTATTTAAAGGGCGTGTGATGTGCAGGTAGGATTGCAAATCAATGACACCCTTTCTAATCCTGTAAACAGATTAGAAGCAGAACAATCTGGCCAAACATCAAGGAATGAGCCAGTAAGTGGTGCATCCATACCCATGATAAAACATCTTTTTGATTTTGAGGAAGGTCAGATTCGAGAGTTCCCAGGTTCCTTAAAGAACCCTGATTGCTACCTACAAAAACAGAAAATGCTAACAGTTTCCAATTGCCACAAGCCAAAGTAGAAGCTTTCCAACCAGGAGAAAACACTTTGTCAGTTACATCAAAGCACATCAAAATCAGAACTCTACAAGTGGCGCAAATGGCACTTTTCCATTTCTTTTCCTTCTTTTTTGTGTTACTCCCGTCTTCTACTTTTTTTATGCTCTCCATTTCCCCCATGCTGCTTGCAATCATGTGCCAGTATGAGTTTTCAAAGTAATGTTCTTTGTATACATGGCTTCAAACACAAATAACTGCAAAGCTGAAAGTGTGTAATAAAAATTGGGGTTACAAGTGGAGTTGATAACTTGAGTTAGTTTCTGTAGAGCTGGTAATAGAAGTTTGTGGTAAGACAAGAGATATTTGAGGTGCAGGTAATACAGCTACTAACAAGAGGTGCTTATAACAGCTAGCAACAATACCTCAAGATGGCTCTATTGGTACTGTCAACAAGGGGTGGTTGTAAAAGAGTCACTAACATCAGCAGGCTGTAACTGAGCAAATTGCAAAGATAATTATAAAAGAGCTTGTAACACAAGATAGTTGTTACAGAGCAGTAGCATAAAGGGCCATCTAGAAAGCGTGCTGGTGCAACAGTATTACTTCCTCACCTTCAGAGTTAGCGATACAGTGGTTCCACTGACTCTGAGTCGCGGTCTTAAAAGGAATTTTGGGTTTAACCCTCAGAATCCTGGAGTTTCCATTGGAATCTGTAATTCCTTATTCTCTCAGACAGACAACCCAAGAAGGGTGTTACAGAATCTGTAGCATGGGGTACTAGTAGTAAAGCTGGCAACACAAGATGGTTGAAATGGAGCTGGTAGACAATCTAGCTGGAGGAGAGCACAGAACATGAGGATATAGTCACCCAGCAGCAACACATGATGGTTTTAACAAAGTCAGGTATGTGAGGTGGTATTTATAGAGACAGTGAAACTATGAAACTACATGGCAATAACAGCTGGTAGCATGAAAAGGGAGTAACCAACCCAGCAGTGTTTAATTTGCACCGGTAGTTGCCAGTGGGCAGACCTAGCACTTATTTCAGGGGACACTTTACCACCTCATTGATTTTCCCAGTCCCGGCCTGTAGCTGCTTTGATGATAGAACTGCAGGGATGGCAGATTCCTCTTTCTATTTTCACAAAAGGCCATATAATCATGAGGACACCAAGTGCATTATACCTTCAACATTTAGTGCATTGGAAGACCTCTAATTCAACAAGCAACAATGGAAATAAAAGGAGTTTTGTTGCCTCCTGGACACCATGGGCACCGGCCATCAAGCACTATCCTCTAGTCTAGGCAGTGATCTGATGCCATGTATCCTGGGGCCCTACAAAGCCCCCAAATGGCCCTGATGATCCTGTTCTACGTGAAAGTTAAGAGGAGGGGTCTAAAGACATTCTAAATTAAGTATGGGTTGACTAGAGCCCTGCTTGGTGGAAGTATTTTGATATGCTCACGTGTGGTCAAGAAAAGTCTCCTCTTAGGGTGCTAGTAAGCACCTCTGGGACATTTCTACGAGCCAGCCATTTCCACCTTTCCTGCATGTGGAGCGATTCCCATGCATGAACAGGTTCGCATGTGAACCTCATATGCTGCACACACTCTGACCCATGTTCGCCAGTGATGGAACCCTTCACAATCTCTGGGTAACAAAATGAGCAACAAGAACAAAATGGAGGATTCCATATGCCTTACAATCCTATTTTCCTAAAAAGACCACATCTTTAAAATTCCACACATGAAAACTTGTTTAAAAGCAAGACTAAGGTTCAAATGTATTTCACAGGTTTTGTAGAGTTTTCCAAAGGTCTGCACCGTCAAATCAAAATACAACTCGATACCATTGTAATTTTCTTGAGCGTGGGGCAAATAAGTGGAGCATTACTGGATGGTTACTGTAAATTCCTGCAGTTCTCATGATAAATGAGCACAAAAAGTACTTTTCGCTGTGTGAATGGGAACAGCGACAAATGACTTGCCTTTATTATAGGAAAGGCACTGAGTCACAAGGTGTATATAAACATAACCCCGCGAAACCCAATTCTGTTTTCAATGATCGAATTGAGAAAGATAATTATAAATTACACTTTTATATATTTCACAGAAAAACAGTCAGTCAGAAAGTGTAGTGTATGTACATCAACGCGAGATGTTTGTGTAGTCAATACTCAAACGCTCCAATGGCATTTAGAATAAGTCAGTCATGAACAAGCAACAAAATGCGTAAATAAATAAAAATAAATTAGTATAATTGGACAACCCCCCTAGCACTACTGACTGTCAACCATTGACTTGATACTTGGTCAAGCACATTTTGGCTCATTCCAGTGGAGTGTTCATCTTTCACTCAAACTATTGACTGGTTTCATGCATCCTTTCACCCAATGCTTAATTTTAAAAGAGTAAGTGCTGGGGCCACATTATTGAGTGTTGGAGGTGCCGAAACCAAGATGGTCTAGACTTGATTTCACATCATGCCTCTTTAATCCACCACAAGACACTCCCTGACACTTTATCTCACTTTCTCTTCCTCCAGCGTTTCGCCTTTTGTGCTTTCTCACTCTTGCTTTGGGTCAAGGTCTGATGAGAGCATATAGGTGCCCAAAAATGAGTGCCAGTGGGCCCCACCCGCAACCACTGGCTCAAATTAAGCACTGATTCCAGCACCGGCCCAGTGCTTGCATTGCACTGAATGATTGACTACTTTTTAACTATAGCCATCTCTGTCCTTTCCTGCTCGATCCCTCCCAAGGGTCTCATTGTAATTCAGTGCCACTGAAATTATGCAATTGTACGACTGCAGTGTTTTTCGTATAATTATACATTTGCCGCATTTTAACAAAAAAAATAGTTTCTAGCCTAAACAGTTCAAAAGTTACTAAAAATGCAGCGACATGTTCTGCGCAGTGGAAGCCCATCGCAAATCTTGACTGATCCCCTTTCTGTTGCTTATTGCAATATTTAGGTGTTAAACTGGTGCTAATGAGGCGCAACCAGTGTCCAGTGCAAAAATGCCTAAATATTGAAGTAATAATATCACAAAATGTGCATCCTTGCGCCTCATAATTATCCTTTTCTTTCTGCCTGCTTTACTTAACCCTGCTGCATAATTTCGTTGTAATGTCATGAGGTGGCACACATTGAACCCAGACCATAATTGGCTTTGGCAGTGCTTGTATTATTTGCAGCTGTAGAACAGTAGGTAGGTCTGCTTCAAACAGACCCACACATCCTGATCTTTTCACCGCAGTGCACATCCTGCCTGCACGCTCTCGTCTCCGGCGGGAGATTCTGCAGCCCAGAATAGCTCCGGCGCATAGGAGGGAGGGAGGGAAATTCCCGGGCTGAATGCTGCTCCAGGATTCGGGAAAACCCCATTATCACGTGCAATGAGCTAATGGGGTACGGAGGAGAGCGGAGGGTGGGTGCCAGGGCATGCTCGGGGTGCAGGGCGGGGTGCTGGGATTGCCCATGTCAACCCGTGACTGAGTAACGTTATGAGGTAAAGTCCTGGGAATGTGTGTGGGTGGAGTGGAGATGCACCTGCCGGCTGCCGTACAGTCCACACGGCTAGTCAAGGCATGTTACCCAAAACAATATGGGATCGTAAAACACAAAAAATGGGGTGACTTCGGCATCCAAACTAAAAGAATTGTCCTATTTTCCTTCGTACTCCACGTCTGTTTTGGTGATCAACAGATAGACAGACAGACAGTCATTGGAGACGCAGGTATAGTTCACACAGACTGATTTTGCTAGGACGTGCAAAGGGCAGCGGTAGATTTCACACGCACACATTGTCTGCCAAAGACTCCAGTCACATGCATTACACGCACACTCATACATTGCATTGACATGCAGTGCACCTAAATACACAGACTGGGCATTGTCTTCTTCAGCATAGCAATTGCGCACATTGTACTGACGCACACTGCACTGACATACATGATCGTGTTAAACATTGCAAGAGCGGGCAGTGCAGAGACAGGTGTTACGCTGCACAGTATATGTATTTCCACAGATATAGGCACAGGAAGGTTTTGTAAAGAGTATTATGCTGACCTTTTTCATAAGCCTGTAAGTAGTGGCGCGAGGCTCCTACAGCGCCCTCAAAATAACCATGCTGCACTTCAGAAAATGAATGAGAAATAAAGATGCCTTTAAATGTGGTTTTCCTCTCGTCAAAGTTCAAAGATAGATGTCAAATGTCTTCTGGCAAGTTGCTGTTTATTATGTTAACATGGAGATTGGTGTTTATTTGCTTTTTCTCTTGCTGCGAAGTGAGAGGGTTTTGTGGAGTGTACTATGACACTCGTGTCAAGGTACAGGGCGTGTGAAAGAAAAAGCTGTAGGTTGTCAGTTTTTTCTAGCACACAACAACATGTAAATGCCTGTAAATGAACTGTTTGAATATTAAAAAATATACCAGTAGCTAAGAAAGCACAAATGAAGCATATTTGTTTTGTAATTCTGAAGTGAGATGGAAACAAAGATTGTCATAGAGTCAAAGCAAATCAACGCACTTGGTGATGTTCAAATGATAAATATTTGCTGAACTCTGATTTCCACAAGTTATTGGTGCTCTATACAGCTCTATCTGTAAAACTGCATGTCACTGCGAATCTTGTGGCCATTTCAATGGGAAATGAGCTGTCTGTAAATGATGGTGCGCTAACACACCATGCTTTAGCAGTGTATGCGCAACAGTGTGCTCCAAAATGCACCACAGACCGCATACTGCACCCCTACCATCCTCCCGCTGAATGGGCGCGGCTCATTTGCTGCTCTTGTTCTTTGTAGTATACTTGGATGTTTCACAATCCCTATAATGTCAGTGATGTAACATTGATGCAACATCCACACCTTGAATATTGTTCCAGCGCCACTGACCTTTCTGCTGCTCCAACAGGAGCTCCTGCTTCACTCACACTTCCTTTTGCCTCGCGAAATATGTGGAGCAAGTTTCCCAAATGCCTTTGTGAGACAATTGTGAGAAAGTGTCTCTCAGATGCTACTTCTCCCTGAGCACACTTGTGCACGGTTCTCTCTGGCTCTCGCTCTACGAGTTTCTGATGCGATTTGTGGCTTCATATTTCTACCTCCAGTCTGTTGTTGCTGAGTCAGCACTGTGATGACGCATATTCTCTTGTATCTTATTTCTGCATTTATTTGTTTGAGATTCACGAGGAGCGCTAACGTCTCTCGTGACCACTTCAAAGCGCTAGATCTTCTGTTCTGACACACCAATTAGGCTCGGTACATCACGCTGCATCAAGGGAAAGCCGAGCCAGAGCTGAGGCGGAGTCTAGTTCACCTCTAAGGGTCAAAGCGTGAGCTGAGCCATCAAGGCAATGATCAGGTTAACTATGCAGCTCTGGACATTTATAATTGTGATAACTCTTTACAATTCAAAACGGATTTTTTTAGAATTGGTTTTCCTTTTTCTAAATTGTATTATTTTACTTCCCTTGATTACATTTACTAAAATGAGATTACGCAGGTCAGTGAAATAGTTAGCCAGGATTTTCAGCCTCCACTGCAGACGAATGGCATCATCATCTTTTGCGACCAGTTTTACACCCAACAACATTTCCTTATGCATTTCGGTCTTTCAAAAAATAAGTGAGCGCAGGTATTGCTGACTAGCATCATATGCAAATCACATGATTAGTCAGGCCTAGACCTTCCTTTAATAAAGTTAGACACAACCAGTGGGGTTCACGCTCAAAAGGAGAACCAGCATGAAAGAGAATTCATTTTGGTATAGATGAGTTAGCAAACAGCATGTATTAAAGGTGCATGCACTTTCCCTGTAGCACAAAGTGTGTGCAGCGAAGGCATGCAGGTCACAAGGGGCCCCCAGAGTCTGTTCTTGTGATTCAGGTTACCGACAGATGCACACTTCTCTCCACGTACTTCTCATGCGGAGATATTTCCTCAGTGTCACGCATTTTTAGATCGGGTTTATTCCTTCAGCGGATGCAGAGCTGGCTTCTTTATCGAACTTGAAAAATGAAGGGGAGTGGGGGGGGGGGGGCATGTGGAGGGCAGTTCCCGAGGACAGGAATGCCGGAACGGCTGGACGTTGCTCAGCAGTCAGTCCCAGGGGACCACGGACCGAGTCAGAGCAGACCGCAGGGCCCAGCCAGCCTCAATCCTTCACTAGCTCGACCCATAGGCTGCGTGCTTCATGGCCAAGGCTTAGGCAGGACGAATCCTCCTGGTTTACAAGCAGGAAGTTGGGGGTTATTGGTGGCGGGGGTCGGGGTGGGGGAGACTGGGCGGCGGTCCCGAGCGTTACTGAACCTTTCTGGCTTTTCCATGGCCAAACCCAGGATTTTCAAAGGGGCTTCTCGTGTCAAAGGTATGTTGTGATAGTGAAAACAAACATTTTGGGGGAGACGGCGCTTTCTTGTAATCTCCTTCCCAGCATGTTTAATTAGCGGCAAATGGCAGAGAGCTGACAGCACCAGCCAGGCCTCAGGACGCAGATCCCTACCACAGGGTCTACAGGCCACACGGCAGCCTTACCTTCAGGCAATACTAGTCATCCCTAAGACATGAGGGGGAGGAGCAGAGTGACTGACGGAGCATCAGTGAAGACCCATTGCCCAAGAGGGTGGCATAATGTCACCACCAGTTTATGGGGATATGTGGATACCTGTGTTTTAACCTTGCTCTGAAGCATGCATTTAACCAGTTTGCCACTGGTGCCTCAAAAAAATGTATGTCCTGAAACATGCTTTAAAGAGGAACAGCAAAGCGATCCCCTGGAGATACTTTAGTTACAAGCCTACCTACCCATGTTACAGGCGTTAGCTTCAGTCCACACACTACAGGTTTTACCTTCAGACAACAGGTATTCTTGACATCACACAGGCGTGAGAAGAGTTACATTTTACACAGAGACATCTCTCAGGTTGCACACACGTTAGAAGTGGGCACTTGTGCTATGCGTGGTCTATCAGCTAGATAGAACCAGCTCCCACCACTATGCTCCTTTGGTTCATCTGTGCATTTTGTATAGCAGAGCAATCTCTCAGATTGCACAGCTATTTCATTCTAAGGCCTACCCTCTAAGCTACACTGCTTCTATATAATGGCTGATTAAACATAAGTCAATCAAGTGAGCAGGCCAGGATCACAAGGAGAGTCAACAATGAGCGAGGGATTTTTGCTTTTAAGCTCAGCCTCAGCCCTTGTTAATTGTGCTCTGGGGCCCTCCTTTCCAGTTTTCTAATGGACACGGCATGTGGAAATACTAACGCACATAGGCTGCTTTGATTACTTGAATTAGTTTAATGAATACTGAAAAATTGCATCTTTATATACCCACTCGCCCTCTGACTTTTGAAATATTTCACATATCTTTGCTTTCTACTCTGTCTCTTTATTTCTTTCATTCTTTCTACCTCTTAATCCAAACACCGGGCTCTAAAGGAGGCGTCTTTGCCACTGGACCCCTCTAAATACGACCCTTCCCCAGATTTGCTGACAGATGGTCCCGGTGGTGTTGATTTAGGGGCACTCCTGACCCAGGCCGAGCGGGTTGCAGGCTGTCTCCATGTATGTGTTTTCTTGCTCTCTCTTGCCTTTCACACGAGGACTTTCCCGCTGGGGTTTCCTGGCGCCGCTGACATCTGGCGACACCTCCCCCATGCGAGCTTTCAATTCTCTCTTTCACTTTCCATTTCCCCCAAGCCTGAACGCCACACCTCACCACTCACTAAGTTATCACTTTTGTTTTTAATTAGGAAATATTCTTGGCAGTTGCTGTTGCTGACGTGCCTCTGGCTTAGTTCTCATCAGCTTTTGTAAAGTGACTCGACTATTCTGCCTCCTCTCTTTCTTATCCACGCACTGTGTCTTCTTTTATCTTCTTCTTAGTGTCTTCTCCTTCCTCTCTTTGCTGCTTTCACATCCTAGTTTCTAAAATTCCCCTCTTCAGTTGATTCTGTCTCCGTTCTTACTTTCTCCTTTTCTCTTCTCCCTCCACTTTTCATATCTAATTTTCTCTACTTTTCCTCTCCCTTAGCCAATGCTCTTCTCCCTTCACCCTTCCTCTCAAGTGTCTCTCTACCTTCACCCTTCATCTCACACTTTCACTCTCGCCTACTCTCTCGCCTACTCTTGGTCTCACCTTTTCTTTTCTCCCTCTTGTCTACCTCCCTTCGTTTGATTTTATTTGTCTTCCTCTATCCACACTTCGGCTCTTACTTTTTCACTCCTCTTGTCTTCTGTAATTTTCTTCCTCTTATTTAACTTTCACTCATTCTCTTCAGTTCTTGTTTTTCCTCAACACTTCTCCCCTTTATTGTTTTCCATTTTTAGTTGGAAGGCTACTGGACACAACACGACATCTTGGGGACATTCAGAAACTTCTCTGGGAATTCATTTAGCACATTCCTTACAATTGACATTGTGGTTTGTAACTTACTTTTGCTTGTATTCTATTTGCTGGCTTTATTTGTTTTAGTCTGTCCAGCTTCAATGGTGGCAGCATCGGAACAGGATGGTGGGGCAGGAATGGATTAAAAAATAAAAAAATTAACTTACCTTCTCTGCCGTGCCACTGCACACCTCTCCCTCCACCAAACACCACTCCTCCGTCCTCAGTCTGCTGGAAGTACCCAGGCTTGAGGACTCTCCAGCCAATCACGACGGTCGCTGCAGGTGTAGCGTTGTGATTGGTCAGAGCCGCCTGTTTGGAAACTTAGGCAGTGCCTGGGAGCCTAGGCATGTTCTCCACTCGGCTGTGCAACAGCCAAACCGCCATGTGCACTTAGAGGAGGGCAAACCACTCCTCCTCTGCTCTAGCGTCACAGAGCCCAGCCCCGCCCGACTCCCGCATAGACAAATAATATGATAATAAAATCCTGCTATCATTTTCTTTTTGTTTTTCTTCACTGCTGTATTAGCATTGGGGCGATGCTCCTCTGCCTTAGCCACTGTCTAGCTTGAGTACGTCCCTTCCATTTCCCAAACATTATTTACTGTATTCTTCCACCAGTCATGGATTTCTGTAAACATGCCTTTAAATCTTGTTCTTATCTTGTCACATTTGCTGGGCATTCAAAGACACAGGTCAAATGTCAAGCTCTTTCTTACAGGGACCTTGGTGTTTACTTTTCTTTCTCTGACTTCAAAGTGAGAGGATTTATGTGACAATCATGCTGGCTACTGGGGATGTGCTGTACGATGTTTTTTTTTTAGCAAAAAACCAAAGTAAATGTCTGTAAATGAATTGTGCACATATTTCATAATATTGAAAGCACAAACAAACCAATTTTTTGGTTATTCTGAAGTGTGGTGTAAAAAAATATTTTAACAATTCAATATACTAGGTGATTGTATTTCCACACATTATTGTTTGTGGGCCGTATACTTTTATCAGTAAAACTGTATGTCTGTGCAAATGTAATGGTCATTTCAATTGAAGATGTGTTATCTGTAATGGCAGTGCGCTACCACACCATGCCTACTCCACTTTACCCCACTCCACTCTACTCTGCACCACTCCATTCTACTTCACTTAACTTTGCACCACACCACACTATGCCATTCCGCCACTCCATAGTGCATCACTGCACTCTACTCTGCACCACTGCACTCTACAAGACTTCACCAGATGCCTCTCTTTTCTAAGCAACTCTTCTCTATGCCAATGCACTCGACCCCCACACTGCTCTACTATGCACCACTACACTCTTCGCCACTTCACGCTACGCCATTTCACTCTAAGCTACTCTAATCTACTTTGGACCACTGCACTCTATGATACTGCACTCTATGACACTTCACTATACTCTGAAACAATCTACTCTATGCCAGTCTACTCAACTTTGTGCCATTCCACTCTGTGCCACTCTACCCTATGCCACTGCTATCTAGTCTGCGCCCCTCTACTTTACCCCACTGCATTTTACACCACTCTATGTTACGCCCCTACACTCTGCATTGCTACACTCTATGCCACAGCACTCTACACCAATGCACTCTATACCAGTATACTTATAATCAACACATTCTACGCCAATCTATGCTGCATCACTGCACTCTACGCCACACTACTCTACTCTACTCTGCAATCCTCTACTCTATTCCACTGCACTCTACCCTAATGCACACAATGTCACTCTACTCTACACTACTGCACTCTATGGCACCCTACTCAGCTACATTACACTCTCTCCCACTGAACTCTTTGCCACTCTACTCTGTGTCACTGTACTGCACTCTAAGCAGCTACACACTATGCCAATCCCCTCTACGCCACTCTCTACTCTGTATCACTTCACTCTATGCCAGTGTACTGCATCCCACTCTACCTCTGCACTCTTCACCACTGTACTGTGCACCACTCTACTATATGCCAAGGCACCCTATGTCGCTACACTCTATGTCACTGCACTCGACGCCACAGCCTCTATGCCACTGCACTTGATGCCACTGCACTCTACACCACTGCACTCTACACCACTGCACTCTACTCTGCACCACTCAACTATATGCCACTCAACTACATTCTATGCCAATGCACTCTATGCCACTGCGCTCTATGCCACTCTACTCTACACCTTTGTACTCTACCCTGCTCCACTTCACTCTACCCTGCACCACTCTACTCCATGCCACATAACTCTACTCTAAAACAATCTACTCTACACTACTGCACTATACGCCACTCTTCTCCACTCTGCGCCAATCCACTCTACGTAAATGCACTCTATGTTACTGCAGTCCACTCTTCACCACTCTACTCTATGTCACTGCACTCTAAGCCAATGTACTCTACACCACTTTACTCAGAACCAGTGCACTGTACGCCAATTTATTCTGAATCACTGTAATTTATGCCACTTCACTCTCGTCCACTCTACGTCACTGCACTCCATGATTCTCCACTCTATGATGCTCTACTCCACTCTGACACTCTACTCCACTCTATGCCACTCTACAACACTACTGCCTCTACCTCACTCCATGCCACTCCACTCTTTTCTGAAACATACTACCCCACTCTACTCCACCCCACTCCTCCACTCTACGCCTCTCCATTCTATGCCACATCACTCTGATAATCAATGCCACTCAACTCTTCAACACTCTACTCACTCTATGCCATTCCACTCTCCTTCACTACTCCACTCTATGCCACCCCACTCTACAACAATCTACTCCACTTTCAGGGGCGGCCCCTCCATTTGTGCGGAGGAGCGTCGCCCCCCTGGGTAAAATGCCCCCCATGAGCCAGAATTGAAAAATAAAATGATGATAAAGCGTCAGGACGGGACGTGGCCACAGCTGTGTGGCAGCAGCTGGGAGGAGTAGTGGGCTGGGTCAGTGTAAAATGTGCATGCCTATTTGGCCGTCCTTCTTGTGACTGCCAGCCAGATATGCACATTTTAAACCACTAAACCCAGCTGTCTTAAACAGCTGGGTTAAGAGTAAGCAAAGGCTTCCAGGGCCTTTTATGAGTGCTGAGAGACACACTCTATCCAATCCTGGTGCTTTCCTCATGCTGGTCTAAAGCATGAGAGCAGCACCAGGATTGGATAGGGGAGTTGACTGGGGCTCGCTTGTAGTAGAAAAGGACACCAGAGCGAGGAGATGCCAGAGCAACGACAGGCAGCAAGGTGAGTTTATTTTCTTCTTTAACTGTGCATTTTATTTTTGATGTGCATTAAATCGCCATGGTGGAATTTGTCTGTTGAATACTTACCACTGAATTACATTAGAAGAAATAATTTGGGTTTCTATAGAACATTCTAGACAATCTGCTTTTACTTTTGGCATTGTTTTTCTGAAGGTTAATGGCATATCCGAGTGATTGGGCTGCTATCATTGTTCCCTTTTTAGGTCTCGCTTAAGGCATTGCTTTAGCAATGCTTGTTGGCGAGATATTATGTAGGGTATTTAAAAAATGCACCCAAAATCCTTTCTAGGTGGATTGCCTACAGTGCATGTGTGCGAGCGCGTGCACATCGAACACCATTTGTCAGCCTGTGAGCCTCTCTCCGCACTCATGCTGGTTTACACTTCAAAGGAATCCGCTCCCGCGCCCCCCTGCGCGCAATGCCAGAGCTTGTTGTTTACAAGCAACACCCCAGCTGCTTTGACACCCCCTCCCTTCTCGCCCAGTCCTTGTTTCCCGTCACACCACCTTGCCTAGGCCAGACCGTTTGTTCCTATTTGCGAGTCTGTTACCTCGTAAGGCGCATGTTTTTGCGAGTTTTGGGCGAGGACATCACTTGACTGCACTGTATTAATCAATGGAGCCTGTACTTTTTTCGGTTACAGATGCTTTTATTTAGTGCGCTTCATTAATTTATGAAGCCTTTACTTGTGTTTGCTAGTTGCTGGTATTTTACCCCTTTTTCTAACTGGCTCCTTATTGTTACTTCGTGGTAACAAATTTATTAGTAGACACTCTTTGTACATTCTTCATCAGCGCTTTTAGGACACTTTATTCAAAAACTGTCCTTTCTCATTATTAAATTTACTTACTTCGAACAGTGCGGAGCACACTACGCATTGCAACCTATAGGTCTTTTATCTTACTATTTATGTTGATGCATAGAGTATTCTGCAAGTGATGTGCATTTATTGATATAGCAGCACTATGATATTAAATACCACAACTATTATGACATGCACAGTGATGTCTGAGCGCAAACACAGAAGCAGTATACTTTTTAATGCCGCACTGTAACCTCACACTTCACCCTCACACACTCTGCACCCTCACACACTCTGAACCCTCACACACTCTGCACCCTTACACACAATTACACTCTACTGAATACAACATATACTCCACACAATACCACTCAGTGCCACATAATTATATGCTACATAATTACACTGCGCTCAATGCAACATACACTCCAAATACCACTCAGTGCCACATAATGACACACTACATAATTACACTGTACTGAATGCAACACACACTCCACACAATACCACTCAGTGCCACATAATTATATGCTACATAATTAAAATGCAACATACCCTCCAAACAATACCACTCAGTGCCACATAATTACACACCACAAAATTACACTCTACTGAATACAACATACACTCCTCATAATACCACTCAGTGCCACATAATTATATGCTACATAATTACACTGCACTCAACGCAACATACAATCCAAATACCACTCAGTGCCACACAATTACAGGCCACATAATTACACTGCAATCAATGCAACATACACTCCAAATACCTCTCAGTGCCACATAATTATGTGCTACATATTTACACTGCGCTCAACGCAACATACACTCCAAATACCACTCAATGCCACACAATTACACACCACATATTTACACTGCACTCAATGCAACATACACTGCAAATACAACTCAGTGCCACATAATTACACGCCACATAATTAAACTGCACTCAATGCAACATACTCTCCAAATACCACTCAGTGCCACATAATTAAATGCCACATAATTACACTGCACTCATTGCAACATACACTCCAAATACTACTCAGTGCCACATAGTTACACACCACATAATTACACTGCACTCAATGCAACACACACTCCAAATGCCACTCAGTGCCGCACAGTTACACACCACATAATTACACTGCACTCAATGCAACACGCACTCCAAATACCACTCAGTGCCACATAATTACCCGCCACATAATCACACTACACTCAATGCAACATACACTCCAAATACCACTCAGTGCCACATTATTACATGCCACATATTTACACTGCACTCAATGCAACATACACTCCAAATACCACTCAGTGCCACATAATTACACTCCACATAATTACACTGCACTCAATGCAACATACACTCCAAATACCACTCATTGCCACATAATTACACTCCACGTAATTACACTGCACTCAATGCAACATAAACTCCAAATACCACTCAGTGCCACATAATTACATGGCACATAATTACACTGCGCTCAACGCAATATACACTCCAAATAACACTCAGTGCCTCATAATTGCACGCCACATAATGATACTGCACTCAATGCAACATACACTCCAAATACCACTCAGTGCCACATAGTTACACGCCACATAATTACACTGCACTCAGTGCAACATACACTCAAATACAATTTATTGCCACATAATTACACGCCATATAATTACACTGCACTCAATGCAACATACACTCCAACTACCACTCAGTGCCACATAATTACACGCCACATAATTACACTCTACTGAATGCAACACACACTACACACAATACCACTCAGTGACACATAATTATATGCTACATAATTACACTCCAATGAATGCAACATTCACTCCAAACATTACCACTCAGTGCCACATAATTACACGCCACACAATTACCATCTACTGAATACAACATACACTCCACACAATACCACTCAGTGCCACATAATTATATGCTACATAATTACACTGCGCTCAACGCAACATACACTCCAAATACCACTCAGTGCCACATAATTACACACCACATAGTTACACTATCTATCTATCGCCCTCACTCTATCTATCTATCTATCTATCTATCTATCTATCTATCTATCTATCTATCTATCTATCTATCTATCTATCTATCTATCTATCTATCTATCTATCTATCTATCTATCTATCTATCTATCTATCTATCTATCTATCTATCTATCTATCTATCTATCTATCTATCTATCTACCTATCTATTGCCCTCACTCCATCTATCTATTGCCCTCACTCTATCTATCTATCTATCGCCCTCACTCTATCTATCGCCCTCACTCTATCTATCGCCCTCACTATCTATCTATCGCCCTCAATCTATCTATCTATCGCCTTTACTCTATCTATCGCCCTCACTCTATCTATCTATCGCCCTCACTCTATCTATCTATCGCCCTTCGTCCCTCACTCTATCTATCTATCGCTCTCACTCTATCTATCTATTGCCCTCACTCTATCTATCTATCTATTGCCCTCACTCTATCTATCTATCTATCTATCTATCTATCTATCTATCTATCTATCTATCTATCTATCTATCTATCTATCTATCTATCTATCTATCTATCTATCTATCTATCTATCTATCTATCTATCTATCTATCTATCTATCTATCGCTCTCACTCAGTCTATCTATCGCCCTCACTCTATCTATCTATCGCCCTCACTCTATCTATGTATCTATCACCCTCACTCTATCTATCTATCTATCTATCTATCTATCTATCTATCTATCTATCTATCTATCTATCTATCTATCTATCTATCTATCTATCTATCTATCTATCTATCTATCTATCTATCTATCTATCTATCTATCTATCTATCTATCTATCTATCACCCTCACTCTATCTATCACCCTCACTCTATCTAACTGTCTATCTATCTATCGCCCTTACTCTGTCTATCTATCACACTTACTCTATCTATCGCCATCACTCTAACTATCTATCGATTGCTCTCACTCTATCGCCCTCATTCTATCTATCACCCTCCCTCTATCTATCTATCACCCTCCCTCTATCTATCGCCATCACTCTATCTATCGCACACACTCTATCTATCTATCGCATCACCACAGCATCACTCAACATCACCACAGCATCACTCAGGGGCACCACAACATCACTATGCGCTACCACAGCAACACTGAACGCCTCAACATCACTCGTCGCCACCACAACATCACTCAGCACCACCACTGCATCAATCTGTGCAACCGTTCAACAACAACTGGATCAAATATGTTTGCTCAATGTTTCAAGCTTTATTACAAATGTCACAAAAAGATGTTAATATTTCACTTCTGTTCTTGGATTTTCATCACAATAAAATACTCTGAACATAATCTTCACAAAAGTTATTTATGAAAGTTTAAGCTATTGCCATTATAAATTACAATAACTTTTATTTAAGTATTAATTATTAAGCAAACATTAAAAGCCATTTCTATTTGTAATATCAATACATCTAAGTCACGTAAATACAACACATATTGCATTTAAAATGCTATAGGTGTCACATTTGCAAAAGTTATAACTATTGGCATTGTAAATGACACAGCTATTAATTTCGCTATTTTTAAAACCAACACATAAATAAAAAAAATTGTCATTTACAATACCAATAGCTCAAACTTTCCTAATGCGAGACCTATTGCATTGCAAATGCTTGTTATCAATAGGAAATAATTCACTGTGTTTCCTTCAACCGGGAATCTTCAGTAAGATGTAGACTCCACAATCCTCTATCACAGTTTGTGAGGCGATCATTCAATTGACGTCCAATAGGTGTTAGAAATGACATCACTTTCACTTTCCTTCTACAGCAAATCTTCAAGCATTTTGTAAGATGTAAACTCCACAATCATCAAAGTTTGTAATCTGACCATTCAATTGGCAATCAATAGGGGTTATCATTTTAATCCCTTTCTAAACAAATGTTTACACTTCTTACCTCGCAGAAACTTTATTTCCTATATTAAATGACAATAACAATATGTGGCCCTCACGAAGTTAACAAAGATTACTTTTCAGATGGATTGAAATCCACTTATCATTTCACTAATCACAAAATTACAAAACAAAGTCAAGAGGCCTCTGTTGGCTCACCTATGCACGTGGCATCTGCAGCCTCATAGTGCTCGTGCCAAACCCAGAAACAACCAGGTTGACATTGGAGACACTGTTCTTTCCCCAATTTTCTAAGGGCCCGATTCACAGAACTAATGTAGGACAAAATCCTAAACTTACTACTTTTGGTATTTACAGAAGTTAGGATTTTGTCTTAAGTTTGTCTTAAGACAAACTTAAGACAGACTTAAGACAAACTTAAGACAGACTTAAGACGTACTTAAGACAGACTTAAGACAAACTTAAGACAGACTTAAGTTAGGATTTTGTCTTAAGTTTGTCTTAAGTTTGTCTTAAAACAAACTTAAGACAAAATCCTAACTTCTGTGAATACCAAAAGTAGTAAGTTTATGATTTTGTCTTAAGTTAGTTCTGTGAATCGGCCCCTTTAACTTTACTAGCTGTTGTCACGTGCAGAGAGAACAAGGTGGCCTAGCAGTCCGGGTCAGGCAGCTCCTGATGATCAGGGAGATTCTAACCTGAATAACGTGATCTCCCTTCCTTCAAAGCAGAAGCGAGTTCCTGAAGAAAAATAAGGGTAGTGCTTCCCCCAGGTGTTCCAGCAGTTAGAAATCAAGAGATCGAGCATTTCTAAGATTTTTTTTTTGCTGTAAATTTACTCTGGAGTTGGGCTTCGTGCCCAGAGTTGTTGCCTGATAACCGCTCGTGGACTCCGATGTTTTGACTGAGGGCAGGTAACACGACACTCCTTGTAATACCAGGTCTCTGCAGTGAAAAACATATAACATACACTACTGTGCAGAAAAAACCTTCCTTGAGCACTCACAGTCACCACACTTGCTCCCTCCTGTCTCTCAGGCAGGCAGGCGTGGCACCTCTCGGGCCCACAGTCAAATGTTCTCCTTATTCTCTACTTCAGGCACCATACTGCCCTCTCTTGTATGTTATTTTTTTTATCTTGAAGATAAGTGAGGCCACGTAATCCTCTTTTGACAAGGTAAGTCGAGCAAGTATTTTCCCAGTAAAACCCAGTTACCCAAACAGTGCTATAATTACAGGTTCTGTACCCAACGGTATTCCATGTTTACAAGATAAAGTTTCAATTTAGAAACTCCATCCAACTTGTGTGAGCGCAGGTGCAGACTTTCTCACCATGAAAACGTAACCATTGACTTTGTGTTCTTACCTTGAGGCTGGGAGAGTTAAATTTCCACATTTTGGTGGCAAGGTGTCTCTTGGGTTTTCTGGGCAAGGTATCTCTTGGGTTAATTTGGAGGCAGGATTTGGCTTCTGTTTAGGTCTCACCTACACAAAAATGTGAAGTTGGTTGTCAAAAGTCCTATTGTGGATAATACCAATATTGAAAGTGGGCTTGAGGTCAGCCCATTGCATATCATTGGTTGGTTTTCTTGAATCTCATTTGATTGTTTCTTATTCATTGGTTTTCCTTCCTGCTCTTGTGTAAAGAGAACAACCTTTCACCAACCTTTTAACTGGTAACTTGCATTCTTCCACTGCTCACATTAAAGGAACAACTTTTATTTTTTTATTTGCATTTAGCACTGCATGGGAGGGCAAGTTTTCTTGCTCTTGCCCCTTCTGCCTGTGTCACTCTTACATAGGCGTACCTTTGCCACCACACTCTTCATGTTGCTTGCCCATCCCAGTTTGTCTGATGTTTCCCCATCCCTTTCTAGCGTGCTTTTTTTGCAATCCTCCCTCCATTTCTCCCCTGCCCCTCTCACCTCACTGCTGCTGCTTGCCAACATCGTTCAGTTGCTCCCCCCTTGTATTGATTCCCCACCCCTCACCACGGTGCCTCATGACATTGTATTATTCAACGTGGCAGCCATCAAGGGAATATAGAAACCAAAGAACGTTTTCTTTACTTTCCAGACAGCTGCCTCATTGCGTGGTCACATTGTGTCACATAATGTGGCAGACATCTTGATAGTATACAAGACAATGTTTTTTTATGCTTATAGTTTGGCCGTTTTCTTTATTAGCTTTGACAATGCCAGTACAGTATATAAGCAATTGGCAATGGCAAAGTCAATAGTAGTGGCTACAATGGTAGTGGTAAAATGTGACCGATAGCCTTTGCTAATGGTAATTTGGATTTTCAGTGATAAGACGTTGTACATTAGGGTTAGTGGTTAGTTGCTCTGTTGTTAGTGTGTCTGCCTGTATCTGACTATCTTGTTGCTATTGTAATAGCTTTTAAGAAAATGTGGAAATGTGCAAAATTGTGTGAAAAGTATTTTTGAATAATAATATTTGTAATAATGTGTAGAGTCATAACTGATGAACAAATAAGCTTGCACTTTAAACAAATTTACTAAACCACCTGAAAGTGTAATTAAGATTGTAAGGAAGTTATGCCACATTTTCGTGTGAGACAGTATTTTTTTTATTAAAAATTAATGTAGTTCTGATGTTTTCCGCTTTCCTGCTATTTGACACCTTCCAATCAGAGTCCCGCAGCAAGTTGTTTCTCCCATTGTTTCCGCGGAACACCAAGTGAATGACATCAAGGGTGTGATATTAAACCATTGTATTAGGAAGTGTGTCTAGTGAATGAAGCTTCCATCGTATACCCAATATCATTTTCAAGGGCTTCTATTGGATGTTCCACTGTAAGAGTACTCATTTTATCAACCATTATTGGAAAAATGTTTCATTTAAAGTTGTACATCTCTAGAGTACAGCTGTTGAGGAGAGGACGGAAGATTTATTTTACTGTAAGAATAGGGTTAGTGTTATGGATTTAAAATAACATGGTGCCGTTTCTTGATTTGCCATTGCAACCTGCGCCTCGGTATTCAAAAACTGTTGAGCTTTTAGTTTTTTGATGTTTGCCATTTGCCTTTGGGTTATTCCCTGCCCATTTGTTCTTAGATTCCCTATTGGGATGCTGCAGCACTCTTTACGAGTTTGACTCTTAATAGTTCTGTTTAACTAAGAGATTTACTGAATTTATGACTTCGCATTTCAATATTTGAGCCTTTAAGTGATTCTTACTTTATTTCTCTGTACTTCGAATTTAATGATTCCGTAACAGATCTCTTTTTTCCTTATTCCTGATCTAGAACTCAGTCATTATTGCTTCCTGGAATTAATTTATTTTGTGTTAAAGTCTGTTAAACTAAAACATTATTGGAGTGAGGAGAGTAGTCTCTTACTGCCAGATCAACTGTACATTTGGAGACGAAACTGAATAGGTAACATTTTGGGGTATTCAACTATTGGGGTACAGCTGATTATTGGGGTTTGGCTCTCTAACTTTCATGAGTCACCCTTTACTCCATAATATTATTCACAAGATCACTTGTATTTTCTGCATGTTTTTCGTAGTGGGAGGAGGTAAAGGTTTTGGTTGGTGAGGATTTAATGATGTGAAAGAATCCTTACATTAGGCTCTAGAGCAGTGGTCTTCAATCTGTGGGGCGCAACCCCCAGGGGGGGCGTGGAGGCATGGGAAGGGGGTCACACTCTTCATTTAATAAAATAAAACATCTCAGACCGTTAATTCTGGGAATCTCCTGTGCTGCGGAATTGTAGTCAGCTAAAGACACCTTTCTACCAGTGTGTTGCTGGCCTGAGAAAGAAATGCAAATGTGTGCAATGAATTAATCTGCAAATGTAAAGGATGTGCAGATTAACTTGTTGTGAACATTTGCATTTCTTTCAGGCCAGCATCACACTGTCAGAAAGGTGTGTTCAGATGTCTGCCTGGTGGGGGGCCTGGCTAGGCGTTAGCGCTCCGGTCCCGCTGAGGGGAACCAGCGGTTTGCGCTCCTTTTTTAACTCGCTGCTGACGGACTTCTGCAGCGGAGACCGGCGGCCATGTAGTAGCTATCTTTGCGGCTCCCAGAGCGTCTCCGTTGCTGTTTTTCTGCCCCTTGAAGCTCCGGCCGCGGCTCTCACGTAGTCGCGGCCGCCATTTTGTTCCCGCGAATTGCCGCAAATTGCCGAGGTTGTCCTCCAGGTATGCGCAGCCCTATTTGACGGATACTCCTCTGCTCACAGCTTGCTCCCAATGTTTGCTGAGCCATGCTTCCCCTATTATTGACCAGCTTTACTTCCTGACTGTGCCTGCTCTTTCTTGGTGGTGTTCAATGCTGCCTTAAACCTCCTCAGTTACTAAAGATGTCGGCCATTTTATGAACTGTGTTATTCTACTGGACTTTTTCTTCTACAGCTGCTAGTTTACCCTATTTTCCTCCATACATCAGAGACTCTTTTTTTTTTCCTTTTCCTTTTCATTTACAGCATTGTCCTCATCAAGTTGCTTTGCAGTTCATGGGAATTTTGCGCATTTCCTATTTAACTGCCTTTTTCTTTTTTATGGCTAGTTTCCATGGGTAAACTCATGCCGAACGGCGTCACTAAACCTCCGCAGCATATTTTCATCAAAAATTCCAAGGTGTTCTTGGCCTTTGCCCAGTTAGAAGTTTCTCAGTCATCTTCTGTCCTTTCGCCACAGTCCTCAATGGAGCAATCTGCGCAGACTGTAGGGAAGGGTACCACCAAACGGCTGAAAAAAGACCCTCCTTCTCCATCTAATCCTTCCTCCGCCATATCCATGGAACTAATGCTGGAGGAGATAAGAGCATTGCGTCCTTATATGGAAGAAACTAACGCCAAGCTACAGGTTCTAACTGACAATTGGTCCCAAATGGATGCGAGAGTCACGTCTGTGGAGCGCAGCGTCTCTTCTCTTCAGGAGTCGTCGTCCAAAGTCTCCCACTTTCACTCACAGGTTGCATCTCTTCAAAAGCAGGTGGAGGAGCTTGAAAACAGACATAGACGCAACAACCTACGTATTTACGGCCTGGTGGAGGGTTGCGAGGGGTCTGACCCCAGTGCTTTTTTCAAATCCTTTCTTCCCACCCTCCTGCACTTGCCGGAAGGTACTATTCTTAACATACAACGGGCCCATAGACTTGGCAGAGCTCCTTCTCCTTCCTCTACTTCTTCGAAACCAAGAGGCGTCATCATGTATTTTCTGGAGTACACCGACTTACTAAAGGTTCTCTCAGCAGCTAGAGCCTCTCCTCGTTTAACCTGGTCAGGATCTTCCTTGTTCTTTGCACAGGATTACGCAAGAGCCACGGCGACTCGACGCAAGGCCTTCCTGGATATGAGGCCCGCTCTTCGCTCCATTGGTGCCAGATATGGTCTCTTCCACCCGTGTTTTTTCAGGGTTACCTACAATAACAAAACGACAACCTACGAGGATCCAGTTCGTCTCCAGAGCTTCCTGAACTCCTGTCAAGCTGCTGATATGGACCTTTCTGGTCCATCCTCTTCTTTCCCTCCATGATTTTTGCATCTTCTCTGTCTTTTGATGGTTGAAATTTATTGTTGTTCTCCTCTTTATTTACTTTCCGTGTTTGGCAGTTGTGCTCTTTAATCCTATACGTTTCTGTATTCATTCCCTTTTTTCTTTATATATTCTGTTCTTGCCCTACTTCTCTATTTACATGGTTTCTCTTTGGTTTGTTTTCTTTTTTTTGTCAGTGGTTCAGTTTCCTAATGTTATTCTTCTTTATCCACAGGTTACATATCGCGTTCCGTGTTCTCCCCTTGGTTGGGTGGTTCGTTGACCCTGTTCGCCCGACCTCCTTTAGTTGGCTCTACCCCCCTCCTCTTCTTTTCGTTTGATCCTCTTCCTGATTGTGCCCCCCTTCCTCTCGTAAGTACAGTTTTTCTACTTGTTCATCATGTTTATTTTCCCTTTTGTCCCCCTTTCCCTAGTTCTCGTATTTCTTCCATGCTTAAAGGTGTCTCCTATACTCTACTTCCTTTTCCTTCTTAATCTTCAAGATTTTGTTTCGTGCTCTCCTGTTTCTACATATTTCTTTTTTGCTTAAACGGCTTTTACTGTTTTATCTCCTAACAGTTGCTTTTCTCTTCTTGCATCTTCTTTTTCTTTTCACTCCTGTCCTCTTTTTTCTTTCTCCTTTATACCTCTCTCCTTTTTAGGTTTCGCCTGTCGAAAGCTGCGCAAGCAGCGATTCGCCCAGGCGAAATCTAATGTTAGAACAGTATGGGGGACTTGAACCCGCCCCTTCTTCCATTGGCTAGCTCCATAAATGGCGGCTAGCCATTGGAAGACATCATTGTCAATCACGTTTTCCCGGTCAGAACGCGAATCGTGGGCGTTTCTGACTCTTTTTTTAAGTTCCGCCCCTTGTTGCCGTGTGTCCCGGGCCGCGCTGTGATTGGCTGCCGGCCCGGGACACCCCCGTGACATCATTCCCCGGGCCGCGCTGTGATTGGCTGCCGGCCCGGGACACCTCCGTGACGTCATTCCCCGGGCCGCGCTGTGATTGGCTGCCGGCCCGGGACCTGACTTGTTTCAGTGGCAGGTACTTCTTTCATACTGTCGCATTTACATAGCGCTTCACTACTCTATGCAGCGACGAAGCGCTCAAACGGCAAATGTGATTGTCCATTTTTAAGCTGCCATCACAGCGCCTCGACATCAAGCATGTCTACATGGCCTAAAAGCAAGTCATTCACGTTATGTCTTGCAAGCGCCCGCTTCTTGGCGCTGTTAACCTCAACCCCGATGGGAGGGCATTAAGATTCATTAAATGGACTGACGATGCGGTAAAATTTGCGCTGCTCCGGGGACCGAACTGCTGTGCAGCAACAAGCGAGGCCTCTCGGGACTCTGTAACAAGCTACTCTGCCTACAGAGCGTTCCGGGAGTTCACCTGTCTTTAAAGACAAAGAACGGATCTAAGGAGAATTCTACCACACACACAGGCACTAGATTACTGCCACTGGGACGGAACACCGGACCCGGATTCACTTCTAGAGGGACTGAATGTGACCGACTATCGGCCCGGGCGCTATTTTACCGCCAGGCTGTCCGGACGATCTGCCCGAGCACTAGGTTACCGCCACGGGGATTTAACTAAACACACCGGACTAGATTGCCACCTAGGGGGTGAACTACTGGTACTAGATTACTTCGAAGGTCACGGAGTTACTTCTAGAAAGCCTACAACCGAAGAAGTCCGACGAGCGGCCTGGGTACTATTTTACCGCCAGGCTGCCCGACCATTAGGTCACCGCCACGGGGACTGAACTAAACACAAGGGACTAGATTACCACCAGTGGGTCGGACTACCGGTACTGGATTACTTCTGAAGTCACGGAATTACTTTAAGGTGGAGTGCATTAAAGGGGAGAGACAATCGGCCCGGGCACTATTTCACCACCATGATGGCTGGACTAGCTGCACAGGCACTAGATTACCGCCGCGGGGAGTGAAATAATACACGGCACTACATAAAATAAATTTGCAGGTGTCCATTAATTGGACACCCTCCTATAAAAATACGAACTTTTCACGTGAATAACGCCTTGCCCCACGCCCCACCCCCCCCTCGTTAGACCCATGATTCATTTATGCCTCATCCGCTCCCGCTGCAGGTACATTTAATTTCCCCTTGTATCATATCGGCCAATGCATAAAATGAAATTACATTAAGCTAGTGTCGGAATGGGCGTGGTTTATTGTAGCGTTTGTGAGCAGTGGTGGTTCACGCCGGTAAGCATTGGCATGAAAATGTAACATTGCCACATATTACTCTATTGTTGCAGTTTGCAGAACACTGTTACCATTGCAGGATACGCCCCCCTTACAAATTAATCATAAAAGGGGGTGGTGATGGACAGAGCATCTGAATTAAGCAGAACTCTCCTACCCAGTCAAAAGATCAGGGCTTGATCCATCACCGTTTTTTAGCTCACTGCACCATCCCAGTTCAGAACCTGGCTATATGCAAATGAGTCTGTCCCTGGCCCAGTGCATCATGGGAACAGGGCAGACCAAACTACCAAGCCAATTCTTTACTGGAAAGGAAACAAGCTTCCGGGGACCGGTTTCTGGCATTGCAGCCGTCTTCGGCCCGGCTTGCTTGAATCCTGATGGTGCAGTGAGCAAGGGACTCATGTCTGAGCATACCCTTCCACTCCTATAGTGGCCAAAACGATTCATAAAAGGGGGTGGTGATGGACAAAGCATCTGAATTAAGCAGAACACTCCTACCCAGTCAAAAGATAAGGGCTTGATCCATCACCGTTTTTTAGCTCACTGCACCATCCCAGTTCAGAACCTGGCTATATGCAAATTAGTCTGTCCCTGGCCCAGTGCATCATGGGAACAGGGCAGACCAAACTACCAAGCCAATTCTTTACTGGAAAGGAAACAAGCTTCTGGGGACCGGTTTCTGGCATTGCAGCCGTCTTCGGCCCGGCTTGCTTGAATCCTGATGGTGCAGTGAGCAAGGGACTCATGTCTGAGCATACCCTTCCACTCCTATAGTGGCCAAAACGATTCATAAAAGGGGGTGGTGATGGACAGAGCATCTGAATTAAGCAGAACACTCCTACCCAGTCAAAAGATCAGGGCTTGATCCATCACCGTTTTTTAGCTCACTGCACCATCCCAGTTCAGAACCTGAATATATGCAAATTAGTCTGTCCCTGGCCCAGTGCATCATGGGAACAGGGCAGACCAAACTACCAAGCCAATTCTTTACTGGAAAGGAAACAAGCTTCCGGGGACCGGTTTCTGGCATTACAGCCGTCTTCGGCCCGGCTTGCTTGAATCCTGATGGTGCAGTGAGCAAGGGACTCATGTCTGAGCATACCCTTCCACTCCTATAGTGGCCAAAAGGATTCATAAAAGGGGGTGGTGATGGACAGAGCATCTGAATTAAGCAGAACACTCCTACCCAGTGAAAAGATCTGGGCTTGATCCATCACCGTTTTTTAGCTCACTGCACCATCCCAGTTCAGAACCTGGCTATATGCAAATTAGTCTGTCCCTGGCCCAGTGCATCATGGGAACAGGGCAGACCAAACTACCAAGCCAATTCTTTACTGGAAAGGAAACAAGCTTCCGGGGACCGGTTTCTGGCATTGCAGCCATCTTCGGCCGGGTTTGCTTGAATCCTGATGGTGCAGTGAGCAAGGGACTCATGTCTGAGCATACCCTTCCACTCCTATAGTGGCCAAAACGATTCATAAAAGGGGGTGGTGATGGACAGAGCATCTGAATTAAGCAGAACACTCCTACCCAGTCAAAAATCAGGGCTTGATCCATCACCGTTTTTTAGCTCACTGCACCATCCCAGTTCAAAACCTGGCTATATGCAAATTAGTCTGTCCCTGGCCCAGTGCATCATGGGAACAGGGCAGACCAAACTACCAAGCCAATTCTTTACTGGAAAGGAAACAAGCCTCCGGGGACTGGTTTCTGGCATTGCAGCCGTCTTCGGCCCGGCTTGCTTGAATCCTGATGGTGCAGTGAGCAAGGCACTCATGTCTGAGCATACCCTTCCACTCCTATAGTGGCCAAAATGATTCATACAAGCATTGGAAATGCAATAGGTCTCGCAGCATTAGAGTTAGTGCTTTTAGAATTGTTTATGGTTTTTTTTTTTAAATCTTTAGCATTTTTGTTTCCTGTAGGCAATGCTAAAGAATTACAAAGAAAAAAAGCCATAAACAAATCTAAAAGCTCTAACTCAAACGCAGGAACATTAACTAATTCTCCCACAGTCACAGTATACAGAAAGCCTGTGCGGTTTCCTTTTAGTATAATGACTCCACCTTCTGAGTTGTTTTCTGTGAGTAATGTTGAGAGGTCCCCTCTGAGGTCGTTACGGATAATAACGGCAGCTTTCGGCCCTGCGTGTTGCCTTCCCTGGACACTTAAGTAGCTGGCTATGAGATTGTTGGTAACCGAGCAAATGAAAGGCGTTTGTGCACAGCCCTGGGAGTTGTCACAAACACACCTCTCCTCCCCCCAGCCTACCTCTCCCGACACCACACCCCCTCACACCACCGTGTTGATATGCAGGTAGAGGAGAGAAGCACTGAAGTGAAGCTTTCCAAACTGGGCAAACTGGTTTTGACGGTCCCGGGACAGTGTCAGAGTGGGTAAAAGAGGAACAAGATGTGGCGTGGTGCAGCCTTGCTTCTGCAAGATTAAAAGAAGTCGCACAGGCAATGACTCGTAACGTTTTTGTCACGAAATGAACTAAACAAAATAGAAAATACATCTCAGTCGCTAGATTTAAAACACGGACTTCATGCAAGTATTTGGTCGGGTTAGGCCCCTAATAAAGTGCCGTGGCCAGGGGAGGGGTTGAAGCAGCGCGAGGGGGCAGGGATGCGAGGAGGAAGTCCTGGGAGGGGGGAGCCCGGGCGGGGCCGCATCTCTACCAAGTTAGCCGAGGGGACTGGTGGGGGTGGAGAAGGGGGTTGCTGAGGCCAGAGTACGGAGAGCGATGCGGGGGTGATAGTTTGTTTGTTGGTTTTGGTAGCGCGGACTTTGCAGTGGGTTGGCGGGGCGCGTCTCGATGGGAGCATTAAGGATGCGTGAGGAGAAAATTATAGGTGAAGGAAGGCAACGTTGAGTTGCGTGAATGAATAGTGACAATGGTGAGCAGCAAAAATACATGAAGTAGCAATCGGTACATTATAGGAGGAAAAGTGATATGTGTGCAGGTTTCAGAAGCGTACAAAGTGCAGGTAGAGGTACAATACTGCAATAAATGGCAGACACTTCAGAACAAAAATAGTGTAAATGAAATGGGCACCGCAATAAATTAAAACTAGTCAGTCACAACACGGGTAAAGTGTGGGCTGTAGTATTTCGCAACAGATTCGGGGAATGGAATTCACGGAACGTGTCACACAAAGATGCGCGATTATAGTAGGCTGGGTTGTGACTCGTACGAGTGGTATTGTACAGGGTCTGCGTTCACTCGAACAGAAAGAACGCTGCGGTCTTAAAGGTCTGATGCCTCGTGGTAGAGGAACAGTGGGGTCTCCTCTCACTTAGTGAGGTCTTGAATGTGTTTTAAAGTGGGCGGCAGAGCTCTTTAAGACTACCAATTTTCGCAGAAATCTTGCAATCTCATAGTCCTGTTTCACCCGTTTCAGACGTCGAGAGTGTGAACATGTTTAGAAATAAGCCTCCGCGCTGAAAGTAGAAACAAGGTCACAGCAAGATTAAGGGATTTGTCCAAAATCACGGGATGTTCAGCCAACGCTAGGACTCAGCTAGCGGCAGGCAGGCAGGGGAGGAGGGGGGAGGAGAGTAGGGGAGGCACGGCCTAGCGGCCGTGCAATCAAGTAGTGAGGGGGCGGAGCTGGGGGAGGCTGTGGAAGAGAGTAGGCAAGGCGACACGGCGGGAGGGGGCGGAGCGGGTAAACAAAGACGGACATGCACGCGCCCGTGACTTTTAAGGTCAATGCGCATGCGCATAAGCTTAATGCGCATGCGCATTGACCTTAAAAGTCACGGGCACTGCAAGGAATCGCCACGATTCCTTGCAGTGTGGATAAAGAGTGGATAACTCGCAATACTCTCGCCTTGCTCGATGCGCATGCGCATCGACAGGCGAGACCTAAAAAGGGGGTGGTGATGGACAGAGCATCTGAATTAAGCAGAACACTCCTACCCAGTCAAAAGATCAGGGCTTGATCCATCACCGTTTTTTAGCTCACTGCACCATCCCAGTTCAGAACCTGGCTATATGCAAATTAGTCTGTCCCTGGCCCAGTGCATCATGGGAACAGGGCAGACCAAACTACCAACCCAATTCTTTACTGGAAAGGAAACAAGCTTCTGGGGACCGGTTTCTGGCATTGCAGCCGTCTTCGGCCCGGCTTGCTTGAATCCTGATGATGCAGTGAGCAAGGGACTCATGTCTGAGCATACCCTTCCACTCCTATAGTGGCCAAAATGATTCATAAAAGGGGGTGGTGATGGACAGAGCATCTGAATTAAGCAGAACACTCGTATCCAGTCAAAAGATCAGGGCTTGATCCATCACCGTTTTTTAAAAAACGGTGATGGATCAAGCCCTGATCTTTTGACTGGGTAGGAGTGTTCTGCTTAATTCAGATACTCTGTCCATCACCACCCCCTTTTCAATCGTTTTGGCCACCACAAGTGTGGAAGGGTATGCTCAGATGTGAGTCCCTTGCTCACTGCACCATCAGGATTCAAGCAAGCCGGGCCGAAGACGGCTGTAATGCCAGAAACCGGTCCCCGGAAGCTTGTTTCCTTTCCAGTAAATAATTGGCTTGGTAGTTTGGTCTGCCCTGTTCCCATGATGCACTGGGCCAGGGTCAGACTAATTTGCATGTAGCCAGGTTCTGAACTGGGATGGTGCAGTGAGCTAAAAAACGGTGATGGATCAAGCCCTGATCTTTTGACTGGGTAGGAGTGTTCTGCTTAATTCAGATACTCTGTCCATCACCACCCCCTTTTGAATCGTTTTGGCCACCACAAGTGTGGAAGGGTATGCTCAGATGTGAGTCCCTTGCTCACTGCATCATCAGGATTCAAGCAAGCCGGGCCGAAGACGGCTGTAATGCCAGAAACCGGTCCCCGGAAGCTTGTTTCCTTTCCAGTAAAGAATTGGCTTGGTTGTTTGGTCTGCCCTGTTCCCATGATGCACTGGGCCAGGGTCAGACTAATTTGCATGTAGCCAGGTTCTGAACTGGGATGGTGCAGTGAGCTAAAAAACGGTGATGGATCAAGCCCTGATCTTTTGACTGTGTAGGAGTGTTCTGCTTAATTCAGATACTCTGTCCATCACCACCCCCTTTTGAATTGTTTTGGCCACCACAAGTGTGGAAGGGTATGCTCAGATGTGAGTCCCTTGCTCACTGCACCATCAGGATTCAAGCAAGCCGGGCCGAAGACGGCTGTAATGCCAGAAACCGGTTCCCGGAAGCTTGTTTCCTTTCCAGTAAAGAATTGGCTTGGTAGTTTGGTCTGCCCTGTTCCCATGATGCACTGGGCCTGGGTCAGACTAATTTGCATGTAGCCAGGTTCTGAACTGGGATGGTGCAGTGAGCTAAAAAACGGTGAAGGATCAAGCCCTGATCTTTTGACTGGGTAGGAGTGTTCTGCTTAATTCAGATACTCTGTCCATCACCACCCCCTTTTGAATCGTTTTGGCCACCACAAGTGTGGAAGGGTATGCTCAGATGTGAGTCCCTTGCTCACTGCACCATCAGGATTCAAGCAAGCCGGGCCGAAGACGGCTGTAATGCCAGAAACCAGTCCCCGGAAGCTTGTTTCCTTTCCAGTAAAGAATTGGCATGGTAGTTTGGTCTGCCCTGTTCCCATGATGCACTGGGCCTGGGTCAGACTAATTTGCATGTAGCCAGGTTCTGAACTGGGATGGTGCAGTGAGCTAAAAAACAGTGAAGGATCAAGCCCTGATCTTTTGACTGGGTAGGAGTGTTCTGCTTAATTCAGATACTCTGTCCATCACCACCCCCTTTTGAATCGTTTTGGCCACCACAAGTGTGGAAGGGTATGCTCAGATGTGAGTTCCTTGCTCACTGCACCATCAGGATTCAAGCAAGCCGGGCCGAAGACGGCTGTAATGCCAGAAACCAGTCCCCGGAAGCTTGTTTCCTTTCCAGTAAAGAATTGGCTTGGTAGTTTGGTCTGCCCTGTTCCCATGATGCACTGGGCCAGGGTCAGACTAATTTGCATGTAGCCAGGTTCTGAACTGGGATGGTGCAGTGAGCTAAAAAACGGTGATGGATCAAGCCCTGATCTTTTGACTGGGTAGGAGTGTTCTGCTTAATTCAGATACTCTGTCCATCACCACCCCCTTTTGAATCGTTTTGGCCACCACAAGTGTGGAAGGGTATGCTCAGATGTGAGTCCCTTGCTCACTGCACCATCAGGATTCAAGCAAGCCGGGCCGAAGACGTCTGTAATGCCAGAAACCAGTCCCCGGAAGCTTGTTTCCTTTCCAGTAAAGAATTGGCTTGGTAGTTTGGTCTGCCCTGTTCCCTTGATGCACTGGGCCAGGGTCAGACTAATTTGCATGTAGCCAGGTTCTGAACTGGGATGGTGCAGTGAGCTAAAAAACGGTGATGGATCAAGCCCTGATCTTTTGACTGGGTAGGAGTGTTCTGCTTAATTCAGATACTCTGTCCATCACCACCCCCTTTTGAATCGTTTTGGCCACCACAAGTGTGGAAGGGTATGCTCAGATGTGAGTCCCTTGCTCACTGCACCATCAGGATTCAAGCAAGCCGGGCCGAAGACGGCTGTAATGCTAGATACCGGTCCCCGGAAGCTTGTTTCCTTTCCAGTAAAGAATTGGCTTGGTAGTTTGGTCTGCCCTGTTCCCTTGATGCACTGGGCCAGGGTCAGACTAATTTGCATGTAGCCAGGTTCTGAACTGGGATGGTGCAGTGAGCTAAAAAACGGTGATGGATCAAGCCCTGATCTTTTGACTGGGTAGGAGTGTTCTGCTTAATTCAGATACTCTGTCCATCACCACCCCCTTTTGAATCGTTTGGCCACCACAAGTGTGGAAGGGTATGCTCAGATGTGAGTCCCTTGCTCACTGCACCATCAGGATTCAAGCAAGCCGGGCCGAAGACGGCTGTAATGCCAGAAACCGGTCCCCGGAAGCTTGTGTCCTTTCCAGTAAAGAATTGGCTTGGTAGTTTGGTCTGCCCTGTTCCCATGATGCACTAGGCCAGGGTCAGACTAATTTGCATGTAGCCAGGTTCTGAACTGGGATGGTGCAGTGAGCTAAAAAACGGTGATGGATCAAGCCCTGATCTTTTGACTGGGTAGGAGTGTTCTGCTTAATTCAGATACTCTGTCCATCACCACCCCCTTTGAATCGTTTTGGCCACCACAAGTGTGGAAGGGTATGCTCAGATGTGAGTCCCTTGCTCACTGCACCATCAGGATTCAAGCAAGCCGGGACGAAGACGGCTGTAATGCCAGAAACCGGTCCCCGGAAGCTTGTTTCCTTTCCAGTAAAGAATTGGCTTGGTAGTTTGGTCTGCCCTGTTCCCATGATGCACTGGGCCAGGGTCAGACTAATTTGCATGTAGCCAGGTTCTTAACTAGGATGGTGCAGTGAGCTAAAAAACGGTGCTGGATCAAGCCCTGATCTTTTGACTGGGTAGGAGTGTTCTGCTTAATTCAGATACTCTGTCGCTCACCACCCCCTTTTGAATCGTTTTGGCCACCACAAGTGTGGAAGGGTATGCTTAGATGTGAGTCCCTTGCTCACTGCACCATCAGGATTCAAGCAAGCCGGGCAGAAGACGGCTGTAATGCCAGAAACCGGTCCCCGGAAGCTTGTTTCCTTTCCAGTAAAGAATTGGCTTGGTAGTTTGGTCTGCCCTGTTCCCATGATGCACTGGGCCAGGGTCAGACTAATTTGCATGTAGCCAGGTTCTGAACTGGGATGGTGCAGTGAGCTAAAAAACGGTGATGGATCAAGCCCTGATCTTTTGACTGGGTAGGAGTGTTCTGCTTAATTCAGATCTCTGTCCATCACCACCCCCTTCTGAATCCTTTTTTCCACCACAAGTGTGGAAGGGTATGCTCATATGTGAGTCCCTTGCTCACTGCACCATCAGGATTCAAGCAAGCCGGGCCGAAGACGGCTGTAATGCCAGAAACCGGTCCCCGGAAGCTTGTTTCCTTTCCAGTAAAGAATTGGCTTGGTAGTTTGGTCTGCCCTGTTCCCATGATGCACTGGGCCAGGGTCAGACTAATTTGCATGTAGCCAGGTTCTGAACTGGGATGGTGCAGTGAGCTAAAAAACGGTGATGGATCAAGCCCTGATCTTTTGACTGGGTAGGAGTGTTCTGCTTAATTCAGATACTCTGTCCATCACCACCCCCTTTTGATCCCCTTACAAATTGGCATCCTGGAATTAGAAGCCTGTGATCCTGGACAGATCTCTTAGTGGCAGCAGCCAGGTGTGCTCTTTTCATCTCTGATCGTCTCTAGATTGCTGGTGTTCCGGGCACACATATTCCCATGGCCAATTTCATGCCCTTCAGCATTCACTAGCAGACAAATCCGTAAAAAAAAAAAAAGTTGCAAATCGTATGTTCGCGTCCCTCCGCACACCTTGTAATACTGTTTAATACAATCATTCACTTAACAGACGGGTGAGAATATTTTGACCTTAGAAATCACAATTGTAAATTTCAGAAAGATCAAATGAAACTTGGAAAAATCCGAAATCAGGACATCAGTGTGCCAGAAAGTAATACAGTTGATGGTCGGAAAAGTGTACCTAAAAATGTAAAGTTTACAAGGATAAAGGCAAACTGGGAGTGTTACCATATCAATGAACCTTTTATAAATTGCTGGGCATTTTTCTGGTAAATGTGGAGTATGTCAAACGGGTATAAAAAGATTAATATATAAACTAAATTTATTGTTAAAAAAATATTTTCCTTCAAGGGCAATTTTTTTTTTTTTTTTAATGAACAATTTGAGCAATTTCGTTTTGCACATCAGTCAATATTCTAAAATATAACAGCGCTTTGATTTAGAACGTTGTATTCACAATTAAGTCCTAAAAGTGAACTTTTAGTCTATCAAAAATACAAATATTTTACCAAAAATTCGATAGGGTACTTTTTATATTTCCGAATCTCTTCCCAAGCGTTCAGGTTTTTTAAAATGAAAATGTCAGTTTCCAAATTCTGGATGGGATCCAATTCGCTCCAGGCAATTGAAGATCTCGCCATATCAAAATACGCCTTTCATTCTTGCCGCCCCAATCTTCTTCTCTCCGTTTGAATGTGTGTTTTTTATGATTTTCGATAATTCCTCGCTGTTACCAAGCTTTGGGTAATTGCAGACTGTCAGAGAGGCACTCCACTTGTCTTTGACCTGCATATAGAGCCAAACCGTCACCACATGAGGAAATTACCCCCCCCTCCTCCACCCCCCTTAAAAAAGAGTGTAGGATACAATTAACTTTCGGGGAAACATCTCGACCCAAAACCTTGCAAACCATTATGGGTATGCTGACACACCTTTTTCTAGCATACCAAAAAGCCTTTCTGTACATGTACGGTGAATAAATATATATATATAGTAAATAACGTGTGAACCCTCCTTTTCTACACACTTCATCTCGCATAACCCCTTGCCACGCTCACTTTCTCCATTCTCACCCTCCTCTACTTCCCTATTATCTCACACCCTTCCTTGCACGGCCTCTGCCTTCTTTCCTCATCCGTCCATCCTTCACATGACCATATCAACATTCCATATACTGCATGAAATAGAACAAAGCAGTGCCCACCCGGAAGCACTGGTGCATCTGCAAGCGCGTTTCTGGGTCAGTGGTGCCAGCGCAGTAGCTAAATTAAACAATACGTGTATCTTCCCATAGAATGCCGCCCAGCTGTGTGAAAACAAGGTGCCTGCCTGCCTCTAGAGCCCGTCCTCTGGCGCCCATAAATCTTCACCTGGGACCCTGATTGTGTCTAACCCGGGCGGGTCTGCGGTGTCACAGTGAGTATTAGCAGTGGCCCGGGGCCTTCTCAGAAAAAGGCTGACACCTTTCGACCTCCGCGAGCTGCTCCGTTTTCCACTATTTAGCTGCCCCCTCCCCCCGCCACTCACCCACAACATCATCAACTAACCCTAGAAAAAACCCTCCCGCCTCATTTAATGTCCAGTGAAGGCAAAGGCCCAGAATTTGATTGTAAAATGAACATAAACTCAAATAAATTTGCACATTAGCCCCAAATCATCTAAAATGGCAATATGTTGAGAATATTTGGAGAAAACTAATAAATAGTATAAAAAGGAAGAATTGTGTAGTATTTCTCCTTTTACTAACAGGGAGTTGGACATTATAGGTTAAACAATTAAAAGTATTTGTGGGTATATTAATTAGTACCCATAAAAGGACTTCTTACACATATTCATAAATGACTTTGTAAATCAGCCCCATAATGGCTAGAGCCTGTGGCTTGTTTTGTTTCTACCCCAACCACATAAAATGTCTAGAAATTTAAACATTTATAGGGTGCTCACTCCTAAAATATTGACAGCGTGTAGAGTGGTGGCCAACTATGGAAAGGCACATTTTCAGGAGTGTTAATATGCACAGGTAAGACATAGAGATACAGGAAAACGAATTGTGTTTTAAATAGTTTTCATTGACTTATTATATTAATTGCTTTGGTCTTCCCTAATGAAGAAACAAACAGTGTTGACTCACTGTTGCCTCCAAAAAATGTGGATAGTTTAGCTCTCGCTTACTGTCAACTTTAAGCTTTCCTTAGACATATTTTGCCTTTCTCAGTTCTAGTATGGTCTTTTTGGCTTCATGACTTGTGCACCTGTTACCTATCGTAGCCTTTTTTTATCTCATTTACCTTGGTTATTCTTATGAACTTAGCTGAATCGGTTTTTGTGGGTGCTCACAAACTTACAACTCCATGTCTTGTTGAAGGCTTTAGTACTTACGCTACTGTGCTGAAACATCAATTCAAAATTAATCATTCACTTACTGAACTGCAATCCGATAGCTCTCTGAACATTTCCCTAACTAATGATTGTTTAGGTGCTCATTTTGCAGTCGAGCTGCCAGCAGCCATTAGAAATATTTTGCTCAACTGTCTATGTAAGTGCAGCTTAAAGAGTGCTGCACCCTTAATATTTTTCAAAATTTTCACCTATGAGAAAATACAAAAGTTTTGCTTTGCTTTGTTTGCGAGGTCTGTCTGCTGCAAGTTACTTTAGATTATAAGGTGATATTAATGGTAGACCCCTTGAGTTGTACTACAGATTAATTACACCCATAGTTTTTTCATTGTCCATAAGTTCAGCAGCTATTAAGACTCATGCATGTTTTGCTAAAAAGAAAGAGAGGTGATATAATGATTTTGATACAATTGTATTGTACCAGGTATCTGGCATTCACAGTATCCCTATCTCTGTATACTATATTCAACACCCAGCGTGCCAATGTCCCAGGTCCACTGCAATTCCTCTGCTCTTTCTCATCATCCGAACATTGCATACTACCCCCAGGGGTGTCTTGTTACCGATTTAAAGTTGAACCGGATGCTATATCCGACTTCTTGGAGATACAAATGGATACAAATTTTGTCATTTACAATGCCAATAGCTCTAACTTTGGCAAAGGCGAGACCGTTGCATTGTAAATGCTTGTTCCTTTTCCTTCTTTCCTCTCTTCCATGCATTTATGATCAATTCTCTCTCTTTTGCTCACTTTCTCTCATGGGCTCTTCTTCTTAGTTGCTACTGCTCTTCTTTCTCTTCTATTTTATGTATTATGTCATTGAAAATAATTACATGGAATGTTAAGGGCATTAATTCTTCGATTAAGAGGCAAAGAATCTTAACCCATCTAGCCAGATTAAACGTAGATGTTGCATTTTTACAAGAAACTCATTTATCTGATGTAGAATCGGCTAAACTCAAAAGAGGATGGGTGGGTGAGGCTTATTATTCCCAAGGTGACGGTAAACGAAATGGGGTAGCTATTCTGTGTCGTAAAACCCTTACCCACTCCCTAATTGCTCAGGAATCAGATGATGAAGGTCGATGGATATATGTTAAACTGTCTTTAAAGGGTGTTCCAATTTCCCTTCTTAATGTCTATGCTCCCACTGGTGGTGGTCCTGTTTTTTGGCATGACTTTTCCCACCTTATCACCAGATTTGCTGATGATAACTTCATCTTAGCGGGTGATTGCAACCAACCCTTGGATCCTTTCCTTGACCGGAATTCCAAGACTCCCTATGTTCCAAATAAATCTCACAAACTCTTTATTCAAGCTATATCCCAACACAAGCTTATTGACGCATGGCACTTGTGTAATCCGACAACGAGAGAATTTACTTTTTATTCCCCTTGTCATCATTCCCAGTCCCGGATTGATTATATTTTTGTTACTCACAATATTGCCCAAACTCTTACTAATGCTGACATTGGTCCTATTTTATTTTCGGATCATGCTCCTACCATAGCTCATATTGACATACTTCCTAAACCTGTTGGACCTAAGAGATGGCGTTTTAACAACGCCCTTATACTGGATCCCAAATTCACCGCTTCCTTTATTGAATTCTTTAATGAATTTTTTTTGTTTAATGATACCTCCTCTATCCCCAAACACAATATCTGGGATGCCTTCAAGGCTTCGGCAAGAGATTTTATAATTGGATATGTCGCAAAGAAACGGAAACTTGCCCTCAAATTTACAGGAGATCTCCTTCAAGACATCAAGAAATTGGAACACGCCTATTTTACCACCCATTCACAAGACAGTTTAACAGCCCTTGTTAATGCCAAAATGAAGTTCAACAAAATATCTACAGAGGATGCTTCTTTATATTTATTGAAATCCAGTGCATAATTTTATGGTGGTAGAAATAAGGCTGGGAAAATCTTAGCTAATTATTTGAAAATTAAACACAACAAATTGAATATTGAGTCCATTTACGATGCTCAATCTAATCTTCAACATAAAGATGCAGACATTCTCACCGCATTCTCTTCTTTCTACAAATCCTTGTACTCATCTGAAACCCAACCCTCCACCCATTCTTTAGATCATTTATTTTCTACTATACATAAACCCAACCATTTCCCTCTTGATCTTTCCTCCTTAGAATTAGATATTTCTCAACACGAATTACTCCTAGCACTCCAGACTCTCAAAAAAGACAAAGCCCCTGGACCAGATGGTTTCACTGTTGAATTCTTTCTCCATTTTTCAAAACTCCTTATTCCAAGATTACACTCTCTCCTAGACTCATTTCTTGCCTTAGGTGCTTCCTCAGGTTCTTTCTCTGATGCCCATATTTGCCTCATACCTAATGAGGGGAAGGACGCTCAATATTGTAAAAACTATAGGCCCATTTCCCTGGTTAATATCGCCTACAATATATTTGCTAAATCACTTGCAGCGCGCCTTGATCTTATACTTCCAGACCTCTTAGGTGAGGAACAATCAGGTTTCGTCAAGGGCCGATTCATCACAGATAACACTAGACTTCTGTTTCATGTTTTATCAAAATCTCATAAATTACCTACTGCCCTTGCAGCAATTGCCCTAGACGCTGAGAAAGCTTTTGATAGGGTTGAGTGGACCTATCTATTTCACACCCTTAAATGGTTTGGTTTTGGCCCCAAATGTATCTCTTTGATTTCTCTATTGTATTCCAAACCCCGTGCGGCAGTCTGCGCCAATGTCCTGGTCTCTTCCTTTTTTGATTTAGGGAGAGGAGTGCGCCAAGGTTGTCCCCTGTTCCCTTTTCTTTTTAATCTGGCTCTAGAACCTTTTCTGTCCAAACTTCGACAAAACCCTAATATCCATGGCTTTTCTGCCTTAGGTTCCCTTATGCGGACGACATTTTACTTTTTATTTCTAACCCCATTGAATCTATTCCTGCTTTCCTCGCCGAAGTCAGACTATTCTCAGATATCTGGTTACAAGCTCAATAATGACAAGTGTGAGATTTTGCCCATGACGAAGTTCACATTTAAGCCTGATTTTAATACTTCCAACTTCGCATGGAGTTCCTCACACATTAAATACCTTGACCTTCATATCACCCCTTCTATCTCAGACACGGTTTCCCTTTGTTTAAATAAATGCATTCAAAAACTATTGGACTTAACATCTAGATGGCATCCCCTTTACTTGTCATGGTGGGGCCGTCTTGATACAATTAAAATGATGCTATCTCATATAGTCCTCTATACTATTTCTAATATTCCTGTCTCCATCCCCTCTACATTTTTCAGGAGAATTAACTAAATTTTGACATCTTTCCTCTGGAGCAACAAAAAATCTAGAATGTCCCTTGCTAGGCTTATACGTCCCAAACCAGAAGGTGGAGTTAATTTCCCAGATTTCCTATTTTTTCATAAGGCGTTTTTATTACGACAGGCTTCCCTCTGGCTGCAGGATCCGACTTCCCCTTGCCCCTTATGGGCTAAACTTGAACGCCTCTTCCTTTCCCCTTTCTCGCTTGCTGAATATCTTTCTTTTTCACGTAAGCCTTCCTCTATTCCTACTCCCATTCACAAATTCACAGCTAAACTGCTTCTATCTTCTTCTCCTACTCCCCCTGTTACTGTTGCTGAGTTCCTTACCTCTACCATTTGGCATAACACTTCCCTCTTGATACGTAATAAGCCCTTTTATTGGAAGTCGTGGCGGCATAAAGGACTAATTTGGGTTTCCCAACTATTTTTACATTCTTCTTTCATACCCTTCCCTACTCTCCGCACCACCTATTCTTTGCCTGCTTTCTTCATCCACAAATATCTTCTTCTTAAAGAGGCTGTACTGGCAACTTACACCCGTCTCCTGCACACAACTTCCCCTTCTTCTTCCCCTACTTCTATCTCGCATCTTCATTCCTTTCTACGCACCGCTCCTAAAGCCTCCTCTATTTACAAACACCTTCATACTAAAGACTCTATCAGACCCAAATCCAAGGTGGAGGAATGTTGGGAACAGGAACTTGCTGCATCTTGGCCCATTTCTTTGTGGGATAAGATCTGGAATAAAATTCGCAAGTCCTCTAGAGCAGCGACCCTGACACAAACCTTGTTCTTTATTTATAATAGACTTCTCTTCACACCATCTGATCTTCATAAACGCTTTCCTGCCACTCCGCACATTTGCTGGTCTTGCTCTTCCCCGCAGGCGACTTTGTTTCATATGTTGTTCCTGTGCAAACCGGTTCATGACTTCTGGTTGCAGGTCTGGGCCCAAATTAATGTGATGTTTCATACTTGTATTCCCTTCTCTTGTACTAATGTTTTTTTAGGAAGTATTTCTCCTTGTTGGGAGGATGTTGAACTTAATACTCAGATTATTGATTTATTGTTAGCTGTTGCTTTTCAGCAGATTACAGTCAATTGGAAGACTTTTTCTAACATCTCCTTTAAAGCATGGTGGCATAACGTTTGCCATAATCATAGACCGGATACTGCTTTTGTTTTTCCGGCCCACATGGCGGCAAAACGTACAGACTTATGGCTTCCTGTACGCTCTACCTTGACGTATGTGCTAAACGTTCATTTCACCCGCAGCCTTCACAACAAGAAGTTCTCAAGCCTCCTTAATTGCCCCCTACATGCCACTTCTTTTACACTATCAACTGTATTTACTTCCTTTGTATAATTTTACCTCTACAATTGTTGCTCTTTGATTTTACTCAATTTGGACGCTTATGATTAGTTTTCATTATTGATTATAATTGTATTATGTTCATTGCTTATTGCTGTATTCATATTTTCTATCTTTTCATTGTATTTTGTATTGACACCTTGCTCCTCTTCCCTTTCCCGAAATAAAATTCTTTTTTGAACTGAAAAGATGTCTGCCTGGCTTTGATTGCTCAGGAGAGTGCAGTTACATTCAATTGATCAAATCACTTGACGTTTTTGAGTGGTAGTGTACAGAGTTAACTGAGTTGTGAAGTGCTTGCTTTTAATTTTTATTTATTTTACAGAGTTTTATATAGCGCGAACTTGACCCGAATCAGGTATTAGAGCGCTTTACTTAGCACCAGTTGCATTACATGAGGACACATTCATCTTTTTTTATTGTTGGGCACAGGAAGATTAAATGATTGTCGTATTTATATATATCGCTTACTATCCCTAAGAATGTGTTGGAGTGACAGTTATGTAAAAAAAACTGCATTACATAGGGTCTGAATATTTTTAAAATCTGTGGGCCTCATTTACAATGAAATGGTGTAGGGCAGCTCCGCATGTATTTTTTGCTGCACTGCCCTACGCCAATTCGAAAGAGCAGGAATAGATGTATTTATAAGTACCGTGCACTCCTGTTCTTTCTGCTGACACACAATTTAGTGCCTAGCACCAACGCAGACACCCTTGCACCATGGTGCAAGGGTGTCTGCATTATTAGTAGGATTTTTTTTGCAAGAAGGCACGCCTTCCTGCACATAAACAACCAATGGAGGCTTTTGAAAACAATTGAGGAGAAATAGAGATATTTCTACTTGTTGCGCATCCCCTGGGACAGTGTACAGTTTTGGCGCATCCTCTGGTTTACAGATTAGTTGTAAATCTGGGAATGTGTCAAAACCCATGGAAAACCCCTCCTTACCCAGTGTAAGGCAACGCATCGACCTTGCGCTGCGTTGCTTTACACCATATCTAGGAGGACTTGAAAAGCCACTCAAAGTGACTTTGCGTGGCCTCGTACATATGTCTGCACTTTGCGCAACCAGAGCATCATAAAAAATGACACACCGGCAGCGCAAGGGACTTATAAATAAGCCCCTATATTTTGGAAGCAGCATGTATATTTTGGAAGCAACATTTTATCATAAAACATTTTGCAGCGGTCTATCTTATACTGTGTGTAATGCAAGAATAAAATAAAGACCTACATATTCACAGTGCTTTCTTTCACAGGCAGTTGCTTCATAGCACTACAAATACACAAGTCGCTATTCTCCAATGCACCAACCACAAATTCATTCTGTGGTTCTCTGGTTTCACACAGACTTTTGCATAGAGGTTTTATGATTTATTATATATATATTTTTTTTATTTAATAATTTTTTTTATTGACAAATTGGGTTAGGAGGACATGACTATGTACATATAATAAAAAGAAGAAAAAAAACAGTTGTTTACAAAATAAATGTAGTTTGTTCCATGACAAAAATATTTCATTTACCACTTGGACCATATTTACAAAGTAAATCAATTATTTATATTGAGAGCAAAAAAAAAACCAAAAAAAAACAGTGAAAACATAGTTATCTAGAGCAACAAAGAAAAAAAATATCCAGCAGGAAATTAAAATAAGTAAGCAGATAGTCTTCAAAGAAAGAGAAAGTTACCCCAGATTTTCTCAAATTTTTTTAATGAGCGAGCTCCTCTAAGTTTCGGGAGCCCTAACTCCATAGAGTGGATTTCATTGACTAGTGACCACCATTCCCATATGCTAGGAGGTTCAGGGCGTATCCAGGCTCTAGCTAATATGAGTTTGGCGCAAGAGATAAGGATGGTTATCAGGGCGGATTGAGGAAGGAAGACAGGATGAATGTCGAGTAAGATTATTGGTATTGTAAGAAAAGCTAAGAAGATTTTCTTGATTTCCAAAACTTTGAGTATTTCCCCCCAAACATCTCGGACAGGAGAACAGCATGTGTCCAAGATCTGCTGCATAAGCAGAGCATTTGGGACATTTGGTACGATCGATTTGAATGTTATTAAAAGACCACTTAGAGATCTTTTCGGGTGTCTAATATAGCATACATGTTGTTCGAAACTGCTGTAACCTTAAACTGGATGATCGTACAGAGTTGTTAATGTTGGATAAGGAGCTTGATATTTGTTTAGAAGTTATGTTTAAGCCAATTTTACTGCTCCATTTTTCCGCTACTTTTTGAGGCCTCGCTTATCAAAGATTTATTTTTGGTGGAATATAAACAGTTCCAGATATCACAGTCTAAGATGTTATGGATTTGGTTCTTCCTTATTAAGAAGTCATGAATTTGTAAATATTTGAATCTCATTGTTTCCGTAAGATTATACAAAATTTGAAGTGTATTGTAGTCTAGAAACCCTTGCGCGCCATACAGGTCTCCCAATACCTTAATTCCGTGGGCAGACCATCTAAGAGCCATGCCATCGTTGAAAATCCCCGGAAGGCCCGGATTGCCCCATAGCTGTAATTTTGGATGGTAAAAAGATGTATTACAGTAAGATAGAATGTTAGCCCATATCCTAAAAGTATCTTTGGCTTTCTTGAATGTCACCCTCTTGTAATAGTTAGGGTCGTTTGCTCGTAGTAAAAACATTTTTGAGTTTGATTTTAGCATAAAAGAATGAAAAAAGAAAATATTCTCAGTTTGTAATAAAGACCGGAGGCGCCTAAAAAATGAGGACCAGAAGTACAGTTTAACATCGGGGAAGTTTAAGCCTCCCTTATCGATACTGTTTTTTAAGAGTTTCAGCGATCTTCTGGCTTTTTCGTATCCCCAAATAAAGCTGCTAAATATTCCGTCTAGTTGTTTAAAAAAAGAGTTATTTAATGCTAATGGAATAGACCGAAAGAGGTATACAAATTTAGGTAATACCTTCATTTTGATGAGATTAATTCTGCCAATTAGGTTCAGGGGCAATCTGTGCCATTTTTTGAGCAATATGGTAGTAGATTTGATTAGTTCGTTATAATTAAGTTTGTTTATTTCTCGTATGTTAGATGTGATTCTGACTCCTAGGTAAGTGGCAGTTTTACAGATCTCTGGAATTTTTACCGTTGGTGTGTGATTGGCTATAATTTGTGTTTTGTTTGTCTTTAACTTATAACCGGATACTTTGCCAAATTTGCAAGCTTCAATGTTAATCCCTTGTAGAGCCTTAATGATATCTGAAGAATAGATGGCGATATCGTCGGCGTATGCCGTAATTTTTAGAGTTTGTTCGTTAGAGTTGAAGGGGACGATTCTATGTTGTGCCTGGAGAGAGTATAGAAATGGTTCGAGGGAGAGGGCAAATAATAAGGGTGATAGGGGGCAGCCTTGGCGAGTACCTCGAGAGATCTTAAAGTCTGTGGAGGTCTGCCCACCATAGCTAACATGGGCTAAGCGGTTATCGTATAGCGCCTTTATCCACTTTAAAAAGTATCCACTGAACCCGATTTTGGTCATGACGTGCCAGAGATAATCCCACCCCATTTGGTCAAAAGCCTTTTCGGCATCCAACAAAATCATACCGAGCGGGGTGGAATCAATCTCGGCAACATCAAACGCTGTTATGGCCATGTTAACATGGCTGGTAGTATCTCGCCCGGTGACAAATCCGTGTTGCTGCGAGGTAACGATTTTAGACATGTGTGGAGCTAATCTGGTAGCTAAAATTTTTGCAAACATTTTTGCATCATTGTTAATCAAAGATATGGGTCTGTATGACCCCCTCTCCTCCTTTGGTTTGCCCTTTTTGAGGAAAAAGATTATTTTAGCTCTATTCCATGATTTGGGAGCCTTCCCAGTCTCCCCAATAGATTGTATGACCTGCAATAGTAAGGGTAAAAGTTCCTCTAAACATACTTTGTATATTTCCAAAGGGATGGTATCTTCCCCTGCGGCTTTTCCTGTAGGTAGAGTGGCAATAGCTTGGCGTATATCTTGCCCTGTGATATTTTCGGACAGTAGATCAGTTTCCGAAGAATTAAGTGTAGTTATTAGAGTCACGTCTAAGTAATTCTGTATGATAGTTTCGTTTGGAATAGATTCGGGAGTGTATAGGGTCCTATAGAAATCCACAAATTGTTCCAGTATATCATGTGATTGGACGTATATCTTATTATCAGAGCCTCGGATTTTTGTAATTGTAGTACTAACTCTATCTTCAGCCACTTTGTATGCTAGGATTTTACCGATTTTATCCCCTCCCTCATATTGCGCGATCTTAAATTTATGTATGTTGGCGATATTTTTTTGGATAAACTTTGTTTTGGTTTCAGATTTTAGTTGATTTATTTTAAGACTTATCTCTGTAACTATAGGTGAGTTTAACCGAAGTGCTATGGCTAAATGTGCTTCTTGATCAGAGATATTTGAGATCAAGGATTCACTAATTTTTCGGCGCTCAGAATTTTGTTTAAGCACATATCCCTGCGTGAATCCTCGAATGCTTGCCTTGCAGGTGTCCCAAACCATATTACATGAGGCAGAGTTCCAATTGGTTTCTATGAATTCAGTAAGATGGCTTTTTAATTGTAAAATGTAGGCCGAATCTGATATTAAGTATCTGGGAAATGAAAATGGTCTGTGACAAGTACGAGTATGTGGGGTATCAAAAGTCAGCATTATAGGGTTGTGATCTGAGGAGATTCGAGGGCATACTTCCATTGCGCTAATATTCAATAGATTGACATTAGCTAGAGCCATGTCTATGCGGGTGCAAAGTTTATGAGATGCGGAATAATATGTGTAACCAGGAATATGTGGATGTAAGTATCGCCAAGCGTCTTTAATATTATGTATATGGCATAGGTCTAGAATTGAGGCTCTGGTTTTACACATCCGTTGGAAGCTCCTAGGCCTGGTGGTATCTCGTTGATAGTCCATGATGCAGTTAAATTCCCCCATTATAATAAGCTCCCCATCCCAATCTAAAAGTTTTATATTTAAATCATCAAAGACCCTGGGTTCGTCTTGGTTTGAACCATACACCATGCAGACTATATACTTGTGATTTTCAATATTCATTTGGGTGATAACCCATCTGCCGTTTTTATCGTGAGCGGTTCGCAAAGTTTCTGTGTTAAATCGTTTATCTTTAAGAATTGCCACCCCTCTAATTGAAGCTCCAAAAGTGGAGCAGCAGACAATATCATAACCTAGTTGGGAAAGTAATGTTTTGTCCTTGCCGGCTATATGTGTTTCCGTTAGCAGTATAAGATGAGGGTTATACAGCCTCAGCTCTTCCGACACAAGGCGTCTTTTGTTTTTACTATTAAGCCCTGCAACGTTCCAAGCAAGACATTTTATTTTATACATTTAAGGAAAAAAAGAAAGAAACCCTCATAATAAAACACCAAGTAGAAATTTTCAAAAAGCCACACAAAAGATATACTTTTACTTTTTACTTCAGTAGCATGTCTCCCCCTCAAATTGTAATCACTTTTTTCTATTTTTTTACCCCCCCCCGGCCCCCACCCTGCGGAGAACAGAGCACCCCCTCCCCCCACCCCCCTGTCACCCAGCCGCATCGGGAAGGGACCGCCCTTCAACTTCTGCTGCCGTTGAAGGGGCAGCATCTGCAGCGGGCTGACTGAGGGAATCCCACCATCCCCACCTCTGAAGTGCGATTTTTTTTTCCTTCCCCCTTTACCCCCCTCCTTTTTCTCCCCCCTTTAAATTTTTTTTTTTTTTTTTTGTTATTGTTTTTTCCCTTTTCTCCAACCTTTCTCCAAACCTTCCCCACCTCTCTCTAAATAATATCTCTAAATAACATCACTTAAGAATATCTTTTCCAAAAAAGGCAAGGAGGGAGCCCATCACCCGCAAAGGCTTATTTTCAATAGCTGAGGTATCAATAGAGTCGAAAGTCTTACAATGTGTATAATAGATAAGGTCTAGCTTTTGCTTAAGCCAGATAAAAATTGCTCAGCTTCTCTGGTATCATTAAAGAAGTATGTGCGTCCACCTTTAATGACTTTTAGACGTGCAGGCTCCTGGAGAAACACTTGCCCCCCATAGATTTAATTGGGTCGATCAGTTTACGTAATTCCCAGCGCCTGTCCATAGTGGCTTTACTAAGGTCTGATCGAGCGAACAGTGTCAGATTCTCTATAGTTATTGGGGCGTTAGGTCGTGCTTTCTGCCAGACAGCCTGCCTCAATGAAAAGTTACCAAAATAGAGAAGAAACGGACGTGGAAATTTGCTCGCTTTATTCTTTTGTACTAAAGGTAAGCGGTGTGCCCGTTGGATTTGGGAGTCCCAGTCCTAATCGGCTAAGTCTGGGAAAGCTTTCTGGAGTAAACCGACAAGAAAGGCTCTAGGATCTGAGCCTTCTGACCCTTCTGGTACCCCAAAAAGTCTCAGATTAGATCTTCTCTGTCGATTTTCCAAATCTTCGACTTTGAGTTGGAGGGTCGTTATCTGAGAATCGTTTTGGCTTACTGCTGAGTTCATGCGAGACGTTACTTCCTCTACACCTACTACTCAGTGTTGCAGTTCTTCAATGTCTTGTGATACCCTGCTAAGGTTAGAGGTCAATTCCGATATGGAGGCTTGCAGTTTGTTATTATCCTCCCGTAGTTGTAAGTAATGCTCTTGAGCCTCTTTACGTTGGTTGGTTAATATTTGAAGCATAGTGTCCAATTGGGAAAAATTCGACTCTTGTTTATCTTCTTCATCTAGATCTTGAATTGGAATACTTTTGTCAATCGTTCCATCTGTAATTGGTGCATTTAGGTTAATAGACCTTGGCGCGTCACAGATTGATAGAGTTGCTGATTTGAGTTGTAGCAGAGACATAGATGTCAGATCTTGCTCTGTTGTTATATCTAATGTTGCATTAAGGGGTTCGCAGGGAGCACTGTTCTCAGGAGGAGCGGAGCAGTCTGGAAGGCCTGAGATAGGGTCGGGGTCTGTAGGGCTTGTCCCGGATAGCCTTAATGTCATGCTCTTTACGAGCCCCTTTGCCTCTATCCATTTCCTGAGAGGGCTTTTATCAATGAAGATTTTCTTGGCAGTCGAGTTATTGTTTGTAATCAGTCGGTTTAAAGTGGTATTAGCTTTGCCCCCTCTTTTAGTCTTGGGTTTGGTTTTCTGTTTGCGCTTCCTGATCGCCAGGGACCTTGTTGAAGTTTCAGGCGGGTCTGCCGTCTCTTCTTCCGTCTCTGCTTCATATTCATCTTGGGAGTCCGGGTCTCCGTTAACTTCTTCCAGCTCCTCAGAGGCACTGCTGACCTTTTTATTTGATGGTCCAATATTATCAGTTACTATGTCCTCAATTGTAGCCGTGTTGGTTGTTTGTTTATCTACCATTGGCTTTTCTGTTGTTCCCCCTGATACACTGATAATGATCAACTCGTTTGAGTCCCTGCTAGTAGCTGCCTTTAGGTCCCCATCATTCACTAAGCTCCTTTCTGCTATGGTTGTTACTTCAGTAGTTGGCTCTGTGGATAGCGAAAAATTAGAGTTTGGATCTGAGTTTGAGTTTGAGTATATGCAAGGCAATGTTTGGGTTGGAGTTGGAGCTTTGTTGTCGACTTGGGATTTTGATTCAGTCCCTGTGACTTCAGCTTCAGCTTCAGCTATGCTTGCTGTGGGTACAGTAGCTAAGCTTATTAGGAGAGTTGGGCAGTCAGTTACCTCCCCTCCCTCGCCTCCTTCACCTCCGTTAGCGATTCCACTCAAACCACTGGGCTTTACTTTTGTTTTAGCAGTGTTAGTGTTTTTAGTGGTTTTCTTAGATAAAGTATTAGAGACAGATAGCGTAGGGGGGCGTAATACTGGCTTACCGATGCTTGCTGCAGTCCCAGCGTCTCTGTGCGCGGCTTTCGCTCCAGCTGCTACCGTCGCAGAGGAGCTGCTCTTGGCACCGTCCGCTACCCCCGAGGGCTCCGAAGCTGGAGTCGTAGAGATCTCAGTGTCAGGGAGCGGCGCTTCTGTCTCCGTCTCCGTCGCACCTGACGAGGGAGGGAGGGCTTCTGATGCCGTAGTCGTTGCGCCCGCTAAGGAAGCGGAGGTAGCAGCAACGATGGGTTTTGTATTTCGGGTGGTACGAGGTGGATTTTTAGGAGACATCTTGAATGACCACCTTGCACGGATCGTAGGTCGGAGACCAAACCAGCCAAACTCCGAGTTGGCGAGCAAGCTGCGGATCACCTGCCCGATCGATTCCCTGGCGGTCCGTGAAAAGTCCAGCAACCAAAGCATCAGTGAGCGTCGGTAAGCGATATGCTTTAGTTCAAGCTTTTTTTAGACGTCTCCTTGTGCTTGCAGCTTGGGGGGTAAAGGAGGTTACGGGGGTGATGCCAGTATCAGTACATGTGTTCGTAAATTCACTTCAGAGGGGAGAGGAGCTCCCGGTCAACCGCTCGCCTGCGTCCTCACTCCGCCATCTTGGAACCGGCCGAATATGATTTATTATAGTGCATGTATTTGTTATTCATTAATGCAGCCCAATAATATATATGTATCAACTTAACGGTGAGAGACTTGAAAACGTACGTATGTTTTAATTATGATGAATGATGTTCAGCTACCTCCAGTTACATGCAGCTGTAAATGCCAAGCTATCAGCATCCTATGAAATATAGAAAGGTTTTACTCTAATGCCGTGCAATAAAGTTGCAACCCATGCATTACAGCTATTATATCAAGGTCCACTGGAATTAAGTGAATGTGGGGCCACAGCGATTTTAGCATAATTATAGATTTGCTGCATTTGCCACATAATCCATCATCTGCAGCTTAATCTGCTAATTTTAACAAAATAATTATTTACTCATAAGGTTCAAAAGTTACTAAAAAGCAGCAAGAGGTGTTGCCGCTCTGTAGAAGACCCTTTGTAAAGCTGTACCAGTTACCTTTTTGTTGTTTATTGCTATATTTGGGTGTTAAACTGGTACTAATAAAGTGCAACCACAGATTGACTGTTTCTCTGGTGAACATTTATGGTTGTCAATGATAAGGAATACTAGGTTCTAGAGATTTTTGTCAAGAGGGGGTCCTTATGCCTAAAATATTTTGATGGGTGGTCCCGGCATCAAAAGGTTTGAAGACCACTGCTCTAGAGGGACAGCTATAGGTTTTAACAGGTTTCATCTACAGTGTCATTTAACAATAATTACAACTCACCGCACATGAGTTGTCAGCTTTTTAAAGAAAGCAGCCAAAGAAAACTGAATACACTGCTTGTAACGATCATGAGATTTGCGAGGTATACTTTTGGGAGTTTTATTATTTGGTCTCAGTATTTATTTTCTGCATATTTCTTCATTCAGCTCCAAAGGGCTGAGCAATAGAAAGACCTAGAAAAAGGTTATGTGAAATGCACCAGAAAAGAAGATTAAAAGCTCATAAAGTCACATATGGGTTAAGAGAACATGAAAGCAGAATATAAATACTGCCCATTTATCTTATTTAGTTGCCCTTTGTGCTTTCGGCAGATTTTCCATCTTGATCTCTGCTGCATCCCCTTTGGGTCACAGAAAACAGGAAGCCATGTCACAGAGATGCATGTGACTGTGCTAGACCCGAGCTCAGGGCCATGGAGGAGCAGTCACACACAGCAAAACAGGAAGTTGGAAAGTGGTGAAAGTGAACATCTCAGCTGCCACATAATCAAGGACGCAACCCACGTATTAGTTGGCAGCTCCTACGTGCTTCCCCCCTCAGGCTACAATCGAATATGCCAAAGATGTTGCATGGCACGAATTCCAGCTGACTGTGAGACAGTCTTTATGAGCTGACAGTCGGTCAAATTGTAAGAGGTCCTAGTAGTTATGGGTATCTGTACCCAGAGCATGCTGGGAAGATGGCGCCAAGAATTAAGGGTTCGCTAGTGCTGGCCTATGTGCGTGCGTGATCTTCAGGCCACAAGATTCAATGTCGTCAGGTACAAATTAGCCTTTCATTCTTCCAAGGCTGATAAATTGATTAGGAGGCACATCTGTTATTATACTACGAGGAAGTGCCAAAACTCCCTTAGTTAACTCATTCTGCGGCCTACTGCAGAACTAGGAGAGATAGCTCCTTCACTTTCAAACCCAAAATCTGGAATTCTTTTTTGGGCGTTTTATGTTGCACAAACTTCACCCAAGGGCATTTGAGCGGTTTAGATGAGCACCGGTTATATTACACAAAGTAACACTATTTTTTAGACAAAGAGAGATTAGGAGTGTGCCCGGAATCACAGGATGTTGAGACTCGAACCTCGTTCACCAGTTTTAAAGTGGGCAACTCTAGCCATAACGCCACATCCAAGAAAAATCTGGCAATACACGGGCCTATGAGATTGACTTGGTTCATATCTGACACTTGTTACAGCCTTGTTATACATTGTGTCTTTGTGGTTGAAACATCCATACCCACTGATAAAAGGTATATATCGCCCTTCACAGCTCCCAATTGTTTACATTAGAAAAGTGCAAAACTGCATGGTGGTTGGTCTCCCGGACCTATTTGTTTGCTGAACAGTCCCAAAAGATGAATTCATCTGCTTCGTGAGGAATAAAGATCCGCGTATGGATGTAAGATACGTGCATATAGCTCGGGCGTTCTCCAAACGGCTTAGGATCTGCATGGTCAGCGACTAGCTGCCGCCTCCCCCCCAATCCGGCACCCAATACCCAGGAACGTGGACACGAGACGTCTTTACTTTTTGGAAGGCGGGCGCTAGTCGCCCGGCCGTATTTATTAAAGTATGAAATTAAAAAAGGTTTTAATTGCATAATCAACAATATATACAAAAATTCAGCAGGACATTTAGGTACATAATCCTTAGCAACACGTTTGAGAGCCTGACTTTAACAAAACTCTAATACATGTTGTTTTCCTAACTTATACTAAACATCCTCATCTAGAATTTTTGTACATTTCTGGCCATATGGCAGGGTCACTACCGGTGTCAGGTCCTACTAGCTGCGCCTCCCCTCTGGATGTGCGCATGCGCAGTGTTACCCCGGGAATTGCCCGGTCTACGCCCTGAACTCCATTTACCCACTAAAGGAGGGCCCTTACTCTGCGCCGGTGGCGTCGTGAGTCCACGCGCGCGGGGTGGCTACCAGCCTAAGGAAAGCGTGAACTACTCCTACCCGCGCTCCTTTGCTTTGCAGCATCCATTACCTTGCCCCTGGAGTTGTGGGAGTGGCCCGCAGGCCCCTCCCCCTGGGCGGGAACCTCCATAGGATGATGCCCGCCCCCTCAGACCTCAAATATGTGCTCACCGATAATGACCTTACCGCCACAGGCCAGCATTGTTAACCGACGATCTGGCCTCCCCCTGCCTAGCCCTACCCTAGAAAGTTCTTACTTCAGCAACACCTTCCACCCAGGCCCTGACATCATCAGACCAGAGGACCCTTCCTTCGTCCGTCAAATGGACTCCCCTCACCAGGTAGACCAAGTACACCCATGTTGGATCATCTGCAACCGAGGGGGGGGGCTTGAAATAATTTGTCCCACTGTGTGTTGATCCTCTTTATCGAGTGATTCAACGCCCTGACCGAGACCCCGCCCCCACGGGATAAGTTGAGACCCTACTACTGTGCCACCCGGGTAAGTCCCGAATACCCACCCACAGTGGAGATGAACTCCTCAATGAGTATTCGCCTCCCCAGTTTGGCCAATTCAGTCCCCCCTAGGTGAAGTATCACCACTGGCAGGAGGTCGGGCTGCTGAGCTCAAAGTCCCTGAGAGAAGTTCCTGACCGACCATGGCACAGACCCTCAAACCAACTCTACCCTGTCCTGCGTCCAGCTTGTTGCTTGTGCTGGCACATTGTAGCTCCACACCTTCCGGTGATGGGTTCCTCCCCTGCGTGACAGGCTTGGAAAACTGCAAGAACCAGAAAAAGACCAAGAAAACCTGGGTGACAAATTCCCACTTCCACCTTAGGGAATGGGTAGCACTTACACCAGCCAGCAATACCTGGGCCCTTGGTGTCCTCTTTCTCGACGTTAGCTTCCCTTTTGACGTCCACCAGCTGGTGATGTTGCGGTGTGGAGCACTCCTCAGATACCCGCCATGGACCCAGCCGTGACTGGCGTAAGCATCCCTTGGGCTGTCCACCTGTTGCAGCTGTTGTGATGTCGAGCACTCCAAGTATCCCCCATGGACCCGGTCATACATAAATTGGAAAGATAGACACACACCATTAGTGTTTCCGGCCATAACTGTTGTACGCACGTCAGACTTACATTACCATCAGTCGCTAAGTTTTAGATAATCTTAGTGCCCGATCACTACACATTAACACGTCGACAGTAAATGTTAAGCATAACCTCAGTTTGTCTGTTTGCTAGTGCAGCATCTATGTCGTTAAGCATAGGATCTGCGCCGCCCTAACCATGGTAAGCTGTAAAAATTGGCTTCCTATTTTCACAATCATTGCTACACCAGAAAGTTGAGCTGCCGGCGAGGACATCGCCTCTTAATCCTGGTTTTCCACCCACGTCTCCATGCATAGGGTCCATGTGTAACAACAAGACAGTCTACTTAACAGTGCAGCCACAGGGTGTGCATCATTACCAGGACCCCAAGTAGTCTTTCTACAGGCTCTAGGCCCTGTCTCAATGCCATTCGTGGTTCCTCCACCATATTACTAATATATGGCTTTGTAACACCCCTAGCGCTCAACGTATATGGTGCTAAATTACTGTGTGCTATATAAGTTGTCACACTTTAATTATTCGCCATCACATCTCATCATAGGCTCAACGTATATTGTTCTAATGTACTTGTGTGTTATATAAGTTTACTGACTGTAATTTCTTGCTTTTAGCCTCGGAAAGGGACTCAAGGGGTGTGTTTAGAACAAATACATATATTTGTTGTCATAGACCTGTTCTTTTCATTTACCCATTCATGATATTAAAGACCGGTAAAATAAGCTGCTCTATATTCCCTCAGGACTTAGCCCGAGGGCTGCACGCAATACAGCTAACCCTAGGATAGCTTACTAACAATGTTGACTTTAACCTATCATCCATGAAGGGTCGTTTGGACAGGTGCACTGTTTGGACTGGTGCCATGTCCCCCCTCGAATAGTGAACAGCACTTCATATGGTGAGTACCTCCACCCTCAAACAAGTCCATTGTGTGGCTTTCCGCCTTGGTTTGCAAAGAAAATTGGGGCCTGGGAAACTGGCTTTCTCAGTCTCGTCCAGCCCTACCCTTAGATGTCGTTAATCCCCAGGAAGCCCCCCAAGAGAAGGTGATATCCCCTATTCGTGAATGGTTTCATGATTGTTCTAACTAACCCCTAGCAGACATCAATGATAGTCGTTCTAGAGTGTCCGAATCATGACTTATGTCAATGGCTGTTCCTTGCGTAAGAGAAATAAGCAGCAACCCTGGCTCGGATAAAGTATTGCAAGTGCTTAGAGGACATCAATAAAGCAGCCCAGGAATGTCAACATCCATCTCATTCTTCCGGTGAAATGTAATGTCACCCATGTAGCGTGAGCTCTGATTTAGACAATGAGTTTTCCAAAACTGAACTCATCAACTGAATGACCTGAGGTCTTGAGTGCCCTCTTTTGGCTAACTCACAACCCATGGTGGGGACCCGTCCCATCAGGGAGCTGCGTCTGCCTTGTGAATTCTACCTAAGTACCACCCGAGCATTTTAAAACGCCCAAGCTCCATATTGATGAGTCCCCCCCCAGCACGTGGATGCGATCCAGTTGATGAGCATCGGTGACTATGTGTTCATCGGGTCACAAGAATACAGTGCATACTGCCAGTGCTAATTTAAGATAGAGTAAGTGCCACAGTTTTGGGCTGACTGGACTCTTAAATGCTTGAAACATTGGAGAAGTGTTACATTACCATATTTGTGTTAAAACTGGTTACTGGTGAAAGAAACTTTCAAGGTACAAGTCTAATTTCGGCTAAAAAGGCAGCAGCGTGCCCCCCCCACTCACCTTAATGTAACAATGTAACACAATAATATACACAAAGTAATATAACCAGAAAGTTATAATTTTTCTAACAGGGCACAACCCATCGATGCCTTGAATTCATGATGGTTTTCTTCCTATGGATTTACTCCAATGAAGGGGTGTGGTTTTAAATAAGCGTTTTGCAGTTTTCTTAGGTGATTGCAAAACAACATGATGGTGCATCACATTTTAATTTTGGTGCATCACATTTTAATTTCTAGGATAGGACGGATTTGTTCACTCGAAGTTCCACAAAACAATCAAAATGTAAGTGATGTAAAGTAATTCCGTTCTGTAGAGGTCATCTACAACTGACATAACTCACATACAATGAAAAAGGAACTGAAGAAACGTTTCTATTCCACTGTTACGGCATCTTAACTAATATCCTTCATGAGGACGTGCTGATAGATAATTCCAATGCATGTAATAATTGCCATTCACTTTAAAGAGATCGCTAGAATTTCTCTATTCACTGGTCTTATTTCAGGCCCTTTGAGGTTTAAATCGTTTGACAATTCAGCCATACTTGTGCTGTGCCTGGAATTATGCCTTATCCATTTTGTAGGGTTACATTCCTCCTTCCTACACACTGAGCAGTAGCAAACCCAAATTTGACGATCCCATTGCATGCAACAATGTTTATCATTTAAAAATAGTTACTATAGTCTTTGTCCCAACTCAGTGAATGTTTGCCCAGTGTCTGTAAATCTTGTTCACCGCAACAAAAAATCAATATCTGCCTATTACAAACCCCCATAAAATGCTCCAGAGAGAATCGTATGCTCAAGGGACATACTCAGCGAAATGGTCATATTAGCATTATATAAACCGGTTAACACTCAAAGATTCATACTGACCTTCTAGGAATAAATATCCTTTCCCATGCTAAGGGACTTAATGATGGGTGCAATTTTAGCAATATTTTGCTGCATTTATTAGACAAGTAAATACATATAAATTATGTCAGAGATGGAACAATTTCAGGGACTTAATTAAGCCTCTTAGTGGATCGGGAATCAAACTGCCTCAGTTGAATTCCATCTTGATCCCCCTATAGAACAGCTGTTGTAGGTTTTGCCAAACAAAAATTGCATGTGAAATTCTCTGTCACTTAGCTAGGGATTATTAATGTTGTTACATTCCTGGTCAATGGTCCATTATCCTTTTCCTGTCCCGTCCCCTCCTTAGTGGGCAAGTCAGGGCCTCCATGATGGGGCCCATAAGACACCTGGTGTATAACCTGCCAGTCCCTCATACCATACAGAGGGTGAATTTATAGACCAGAATGACGAGGACTGTGCAGTGCCATTCAAAGGCACGAAGACATCTGCCTATCGCTTAACATGCAGGCAATTCAATCTGTTTCTGGCTGTGCTCCCTCCCCGCGGCCTGCTTGGCCGACGTGCTTCGTGATGCCCTGGAAAGACCACGGAGGTCATCTTGGGTGGGGTGAACCAGTTTTACTTCAATGGCCACCACAGGTTAGCTTTGCAGCCACTAAGAGTGAGATGTGCTAGAAAGTGACACCCAAAGATGCTTGTATCCGGGATATGCTGGAGTGAGCAACAGCGGAGCAACCTTACATGCAACAAGTTAGGGGGGATGATAGACTGGGGAGGACTTGATGTAATGGTTGGGGGCTGATGTGTGTCTTGTCAGACCCACCCAGTAACAGGCCCCCATGAAAGCGACATACCTTTGTACATGTGACACACTGAAGTGAGCATACTACATTCTAGTTACAGACGTACACATGACCTATTATTATGAAGAACAACGTACTTCAAGAAAATGGTAAAAACAATGTCTCCCTAGTAACCCTTCCGGGTCGTTTTGCATATATAAAAAGACACTTAAGGTGAATGTTCCTGGAGCTACACAGGCTGGCACTCAAAATTCAGACTTTGTAATTAGCAGAGCGCGAGAACCGAGAGTCACCAGTGTGACGTTGGCAATTTAGCTACTGCACAAGCATACTGCAGTGCGTTTCCTCATATCATTGGCCCGTGAAGTACCGGAAGTCCCTGCCCTCACAGCGCCCATGATGTCATCAGGTACTCCTGCAAATCCTTGTGTGCAAACCACAGATATAAACAAACGTGTTTTCATTTTCTAACAACCATGGTTTGTTTAAACTGCAAATTCACCGTGTCATGTTTCATTCTAAAGCTATTTGGACACTTCTGAAGAGTCTTGGGGCTGTAAATTACCCTGCCATGGCAGCATCATACAGCCCTCAGTAAACAACAACCGTTAGTATCAAGTTCCCTACAGATCAAGTTTCCGTTTTCGTGACCTCTGGGGTTGTGAAATATCTGGCATTCAGGATTCTGTTGTTTTAAGGACACCGATCAGGATACTTTACTCCTATAGTCTTAATTCCAGTAACTATATCCTTTCGCTCTGAAGGGACTGGTTCATTTAGGATAAACAGAGTTTTCAAATTTATTGTAAAGGCATCGTGCACCATATTTTCACAACCTGACACGGGGCTCGAACCCACAACCATCGGGTTCGCGCCATAGACCATCAGTCTGTTTGATCTATCCCGCAGCATGAAAACGACGAAGCCTACAGTGAACACAAACAATCGACTGGGCCCGCCTTGCAGAAGGCAAACAAAAAGCGGGGATACCGGGAAGCGGGCCTGGGGCTTGCTACATACACGGCAGGCACTCGACCACTGAGCTACGTCCCCTCAGATCACCGGTGGCGCGGGATGCATCCATACAATTAGTATTTACCCTACCCATACTGTGCTGCATTCCCGCCAACCCACACCTTCTTTAACGTAGCCAGCCTCGAAAACTTCAATAGGCACTCGCACAATACCTTCCGGGGCCTTGCCACGGCCCGAACCACGCTCCTCACCCACTCCGGCAGCTGGCTCCGTGAGTTCCCCGCCGAACCTAGCGACGAGACGGCTGGCTCCAAGCGTCGGTGATCCTCGAAGCAGTCACGACACAACCCCAATGGCAAAGGGAATCCACACCGCTCCGGAACCGCTCACCAGGGAACAAAGGCGCGAACTTTGAAACCTGGAACCAAAAAAGACAAAAGTTAAAAAACAAAGAAGCCCCGAGTGCGGGGCACACCGTTTCGGCGAGGGAGCGTCCAGGGACAAGGGGGTCTCCTGGGCGCTCCCTATCTCTTTATTCCCGAGGGGCCAGGTGGCCCCTCCTCTAGCCCGCCCCCCCTGACCCGGACCCACTTCCCAGGATCCGGGTCAAGGAGGCCGCCAGCCAATCGGCGGTGGGCCGCGCCCCCCAGGGCACGCCCCCACCGCCGAATGGCAACAAAGGAGACAGTGGGGGCGACGGTCGCCGCGCCGCCATGCGTGCGGGGGGGCCGAGGGCCCCCCCTTTTCATGTTGCTCGTTTAAGATGTCGCATATTTTCCTGCATGATCTTTCAGAATGAGTTCAGATATAAACGCTTGGTCTTGTACTTCAATCAAGTTCTTTTGTTCTGTTTGAAAGTAAAGTTTGACCCTTTTTGAAATGAAGTCGTTCCTCGTCACTTTCGAACCAAAAATCTAGAATCATTTGCTGTTAACCAAGGATCTTTTGCACTGTGTGCCGTTGTGTTGCCCTATACGGTTTAACCAGTGGCGGCTGACAGGGAATCAGTTGGCGGGCGTTTATAAAAATATATTTATATATATTTTTAATAAGCACCTCCTCATGGCTGCTGTCTCTCCTCCTTGGTTGCTTCTCTTCCTGACGAGTCCAGGAAGCAGGAAGCACACAAGCTCCCCTAAGCCGAACACAACACTGATGTCAACAATGTTGTGATTGGTCTGAGCGCCGTGGTTCGGCGTCAGAGAGGGACTGGGAGACTGTGCATGTTCTCCACCCAGGTTGTGTATTACAGCCCGGTGGAGGAAATGCAAAGTGCCCATGACTTTATGGCCTGTACAAGACGGCCGGCCAAACCGCCATGCACACTTATTGTGCACAAACCGCCTCCTCCCTGTGACACCATCCCCACCCCGCCATAGCCCAGCCCCGTAGCTACGGAAAATGAAATGATAATAAAGATGTTATCTTTTTATTTTTCCTTTTTCCTGCTCTGTGAGTAGTGGGACGATGCTTCTCCTCCTTAGTGTAGAAGCCGCCCCTGGCTTTAATTGGTTCCTACCTGGCACTTATTAAAGATCTGTTATCCATTGAACCTCTGTGGGTGAAAGCTCCGTACCCACTGAAAATAGGTTTATACTGCCATTCACAACAGGTGGAGCCATGCTTAAAACAATGTAGGAATAGTGCACATCATAGCTTGCGTGATATTGAATGAGTAGAGTCGAGTGTGACCAATCTTTGTGATTCCTCTTTATATTTTTTAAGTTTCATATACTGCAGATCGGGCCGATAGGGCGTCAGTGTGCTCTGCAATAAGTAAATCGGTACAATTGACGCACAAAGTGTCCACCTGTTACATCACAGAATTACATACGTCATAACATATATAAATAATAGCAAACTATTTACAGCTACTGAAATAAGAAGTAGGGATGAAGAAGGGGTGATAATTTACAGTGACAAAAGCAATATTCATACAGGTGACAAGGAATGTAATATCTGCAACTGATATGTGTAAGATTGCACCGTATATATGTTTCCTACAGCATTCTAAAGATCCACCAGACCAGGTTATCAATAGTTTGGAGTTGATTGGGAGTACTGAGGAAAAGAGGTTGAGAGCTTGTGATTGGCTGAAGTTCATAGTAAATAGCCTTGAAAGAGAAGCCGTTTAAGTGTTTTTCAATAGCAGGAAATTGTATGGATAGCAAGAGGGAGGGATTTCTTGATTTTAGGTACCTGGAAAGGATTAAGTAAATGTATGTTTTTGTTTGAATAATAGAGGTTCAAAGACGATAGTTTCCAACTTCTAGGAGAGCATAGACCCTCTGAAATAGTTACTCTAAATACAATGTAGGGTATTTTTTCCCAGTAAGTGTTTAGTATTTGACATTATCATGTAATATTAACTTGAATTTCTTTCTGAGAAGTACATATAGAACACTTGCGTAATGCTGCAGCACAACTTTACCGACTGCCTGTTGACATTCGATAGGCGGATATTCTATGCTTAAAATGAACCTGGCCAAGACAGTAGTCCTTGTGGTCAGAGGCACATACATTTCAGACTGCACAACTGGCCAACTGAACTATGTGTATGCCTCTTAACAAAGCCAATAGTGACAAATCTTGGAAAGTAAACTTGCATGACATCAGCAATGTTCTCGTCTTTGATTTTCTATTGCCCCGGTTAGTATACTGGATTGAGTACCCTACTAGCATCTACCTTGGACTCACACATTTTTTAACAAATCAGATGCAGTTCTAGTAAATTGGGGTGCATGGTTGCAAGTGCCTGATCAATGCAGCAATTGATGGAGCGAGATAGAAAACAAAATTTTGTTTAAACTCGTGAAGTCACATTTCCATTACATGAATAATAATATTAATGATTTGTGATATGTAGTGCTAATACAACTTAGATTAAACTTTACACATGGGGGGACTAACATGTGTGCTCATAAACGTGCATAATTGTTGCATCTTTTTGTTCGTGCAAAATAATAAAATAATTTATTGTTTTCGTTTTTGTCACTACTAACTGCTGCAAACTTAAAAGAAGCATGTGCTTGTTTTGCTTTTCCTTGTCTGTGTGATGTCATTTCTACTATTCTAGGTGCACATAAGTCTCATGGATTAATGAAGACTGGTAGATATAAACGCTGCTTTATTTGTTTGCATTTGCTAGGTAACATTTGATTAATCGGGTGGGTTAATTAATTAGTAAATCCTGGGGTGAATACAGAATCTACATTATTTCTTACATTAATACTTTTCTTGTGTTTGTTTTATACTAGAAAGCATAAGTTGCCTGCTTTTGGGCCTAGTTTGCTAGAGTTGCTAAAAGCTGAAATTTACTTCTGCAAAAGTCACGAGACGCCCATTCTGAAATAAAGTGTTCGTCAAAAGCTGCATTCACAAAGCAAAAACTGACGTGCTATCATCATTCTGTCGGACGTGGCCAAGGTCGAAAAAGAACATTTTGTCAGCCCTTAACTTGGCATCCGCGGAAGTCAATTGGAAGCAGTGAGAACATTATTGTACATTTGTTGCAAACCTAGGAAGCTCCTGGTTGCATTCGGAAAGGACAATGGTCCTTAAGAAAAGTGACCTAATGGAAGATTTGAAATGTGGGTGACATGTCACTTGTCACTCTCAGCCAATGGGACGTCGAAGATTTCTGAAAACTTTCCTTTGCGTAGTTTAGTTAGTGTAGAAAGGTATAAAAAGTCATGCCCCTAGGGATGGGCTGGCTGCTGCTTTCTGACTTTCCGAAGAGGGTGAAGTGCTGTCGGACATTGCGTGGAGCACGTAAGAATCCTCAAAGAACTTTACTTTAATTTCTATCTATTTAGCTCAGTTAGAGACTTAGGTTTTAGAAATGCTAAACTTTAAATACTTACTTTAACTTTGATTCATTTGCTTAAATTGTAATTTTCTCACGTTTCTTTACAATCATGCTTGCTTCAATGCTAATAAATTACTTTTATAAAACTATCAATTGAAATACCATAATTTAGTAAATAAAATCTTACTTTTGACAAACAAGCTGGTCTTGAATATTCAGAAGTGTAGGTTACTATTAGCTAGATCACGTCGCCAATGGTGGTCGTTTAAATAGTTAGGATTTGTTATAATGACAATATTCTTTCCGCTAATGTTTAATATTGTATATAGTTTGTAAATTAGGTGTATATAGATTTAATCCGACCACCTGATTCAGTAGGCCCAAATTATGTCAGGTTTATAAATGGGTCCATAGTTTAGTATAGAATTTTGTTTATAGGTTATGAAGTTGGGTAGCGTTGTTTATGATATATTTTCTATAGGCCGCTGGATCAATTCTCTGGTAGCAGAAATTGATGGTTGCTAAGGGTAACCAAGGTAATATGTTGGTTGCTAAGGGTTAATAAAGTGTTATGGTATGGAAATAGGATCGATGTTTTAACACATGTTGAGTTTGTTATTCGTGCTATCTGTAAGCTATACCGGTATAGATTGTGTGGCGAGAAATTAGTCACGCAAGCCATCTGTTCTGTTTGTAGTGATATCGCCGAGTATCACAAGAGGTATCGCCGTGTACCATAGTGTTGTCGCCGTGCAGCACAGTTTTAGGGCTAGGTGTGAATCTCGTATAGTGAGGGTTTTCTAAGAAATTAGAGCAGCATGAGAATAGGGACAAAGCGCCTTCCATAAAACTCACTGTGATAAGAGTATTAGTTATATCCGAGCTTGAGTGAAGGGTAAAGTAGCGTCGGTGCATGATTATCTATAAACAGGTTAGAGTCCTGTACGGGTACATGTTTCATATCTATAAACAGGTGAGAGCCCTGTACGGATAACGTCGTTATTTTGCTAACGGTGCATGATCTCTATAAACAGGTGAGAGTCCTGTACGGATTTCATGTATGTTCGAAATTAGGGAATTTTCAGTGTGAAAGTGCGAGTTTGATTTGTATTTTATGTTCAAGTGGAACTCTTAGAACTGTCACTTCGCGGTGCGTTCAGAGGAAAGCGAGTACATAATTATACGTGTTAGAAGGGTGGGGTAAGGGTTACTCTACTGACAATTGAATATTATCCTTAGTGTGAATAGCGCCGTCTATTCCGAAGTGTGGATACTTGAACGTATGTAAACTATCCTAAATAGTGAAACGAACAGATGATGTCCTTATCGTCATTGTTAAGAATTAATTTACACTGAAAAGTGTTCTTAAAATGGCGCTGTGAAAAGATTTTGTGAAGGAGGGGTAAGCGCCAGGAGTGAGAAACGAGAAACCGCAGCTGCTGTATACGTCACAGAGCCGCGCTGGGATTGGGTGACCTACGTCACAAACTATACTCTGATTGGCTCTTGAGTCTCTGACGATCTGTAAGCTAATTGGTTCTTTAGGAAAACTCCATTTTTATTGGTTGAGCAGAAAAGTGACGTAGCTCAACTGTCATTGGCTTGTCGGTGTGTTTCGCGCACGGATTGGTTGTTTTGCGGAGCATCCCGGAAATATTTTACGAACGATTTTGTGAATTAGAATTAACTCTTAAAAATGAGTTATCATTTTAAACATGTTGAGAAAAAGCCAACATTATTTCAGAAATGTAAAAATTTATTTTCACCTGACAAGAAAATTGAAACGCGAGGTGGTAAACTACTTCATAAGTATAAAACACCTGCAGCGTACATGGAAGGTGAATATGGATATCATACTGTCTTATGGTTTGATAGTTGGAAACGCTATACTAAGAACGACGGTGTTTTAACTTGGCCTGATGATGGTTCATTTAACGTAAAAGTTTTGAGAAATTTACGAGAGAAAATGAATGCTCTTATTCCAAAACCGAGACCAACTCAATTTGAAGCTTTAGTTGAGTGGGAAGATGAGATGTATCAGTTACAAAGAGAAGCTAGTGGAATTAAAAGACCTTCTAAAAATCCACCTTGGAGAAGAGAAACTCATGAAGATAGATTGCGAATGTGGAGACAGGGAAACATGAGTGAAGGATTGTATTTAATACAAGAAATGGTAATGGGTACTCCTACAGGGAAATCTATGGAAAGTGAATCTGAGGATGCAGTTATGGAAGAAATATATACTACAGCTAGAAAGAATCAACCTTTGAGACCTCCTAGATCATGGTCTATTCCGGTGGTTTCTACTGAAACTTCACCGAGTGCACCTCCAATTAATGAAGCTCCTAAACTTTATCCAAATAATTGTGAAATCATTGAAACTCCTAGAAGACCAGAATTTGATAATGCTCGAAATGAAGGTAGACATTTTACAATGGCTCCAAGGGCAAGAGAAGCTCCAAAAGATTATACAAGAGAGGCAAGAAATGTTGAAGATGTCGATTCTAATGAATATTTAAGATCTAAAGAAGAATTAATAAGAAGAATGACAAAAGGCATGGAAGCTGTGACAGTTCCAGTAACGATTGGTCCTGTTCAGCCTGTATTTGACCAAAAAGAAACAAACAAGACAGGATTAACTATTCCTTTAAATGCAGAAATTCAAAAGGTTACTGAAAAATTTTATTCAGACTTATCTGAAATAAACTCTTCTAGATCAAGAATGCCTGATTTAACCTTTAATGAGGATTTATCTCCAAAAACACCAATGGGTGCCATATCAGATATAGGGAGTCCTGAAGTCAGGGTAACCACACCAAAACTTGATGTGGCCAAATTAAAAGCGAATATCGAAGAATTAATAATCGGAACAATCGGTCCAGATAGTTTAAATTACTATCGAGATGATGAACTACTGTTCATTTGCAAAAGCATTCAGTGGAAAACAAAAAATAAATATGATCAACTAGAGGATCTAGCAGCGGAACTTGAAATCGATGTGAGCAAACAAAAGAATTTTGCGAAACATTACAGATTAGACTTTTCAGAAAGTGACATTGAGAGTTTAAACTCAATGGGAAGAATAGTACATATAAAAGATTTGATTGTTTATATCAAAAAGTTAGGAGAACTGAATAAGTGGAGAGTAAAATGGACGAAAAAGAAGGAAGATGAAAGATTGGAAAAATTGTCAAAACAATTTCCAATGAGAGAAATTGCAGGTGGAGGATATGTTCATGTCCCTTGGTCGAGACAGGACATTCTGTTGTTTACGAATGACTTTCCAAAATTGAGGGAAAAACCAGTGGAATGGTACAGACAAGTAGATAGATTTATCAAAGTGTCAAAAGTTCTGTGGATTGATTTAGATGGATTTTTTGACATAGTCGTTCCATCAGATCTTTGGACAGAATGCAAAATATCGATTAGTTGGCCAAAAACAGAACCTGAGCGAATCAAAGAAACAGGTGCTCCTAATCCTCTTGTAATGGATTTTTATGAAAAGGTGATTGTTTGGATGAAAAACAAAATTCCACCCAAAGAAGTCGATTGGGTTAAAATAGAAAGGACAGAACAGGAAACAAAAGAATCAGTTCATTCTTTTTATGAAAGACTACTGTTAATCTTTAAACAATACAGTGGTTATGAAAAACTAGATGAAAAGGATATGAGTCATTTTGTCTATAGATTTGTTTATGGACTAAAACCTGAAATCGGAGAAATGATCAGAAATAGCATTGTAGGATGGCAATCACTTTCTGTGGATGATATTCTGAGAAAGGCTAAGTATTGCAGTGATGAATTAGAAGTGAGACAGAAGAAACTCAAGGAGAAAGCCATGTGGGCTCAGGTAAAAGTGGCTGAGCAACAGATTGCCAGCATGGGTAATAAGAACACTAATTTCGTTCAAACTGGAAATACAAACCAAATACAAGGAAAGTTTAAAAGTAATAATTTCCCAAAGAAATTTAGCCCAAAGATTGAGGAGTTGAAACAAAGATTACCTTGTTTTAATTGTGGCGAAATTGGACATTGGAGAGACGAGTGTCCTCATCCTCCTAAAAACTTAAAGAATCCCTTATTGAATCCACAGATGCAGAATGGTGTTGACCTGCAGCGAGAGCTACAGATGCAACAGGGGTTAAACGAGTTAAACATTCAGCGACAGTTGCAGCAACAGCAACAGCAACAGCAACAGGTGAATAATCGTCAGGATCAATTGCCACAACCACCTTTTCCGAATTGTGGGGGAATTCAAAAATATAATCCAAACGTGGGATTTCAGGGAAGTGAACAGGTAATAAAACCGCAAAAACAGCAAAAACAGCAAAGAGTTCAAATGCAAAATGTTTCACAACAGTTTTTATTAGCAGAAAGTCAAGACAGTGATTCTGATGATTATTGCTGACGGTGCCCGAGAGAGGAGGAAGAGTGTGTTGTTGGAGCCACTCTTGAGGTTGACCAGTCTGGTCCTTTTGTAAACGGGAAAGTTAATGATGTAGACATCACTTTTCTAGTGGACACTGGTGCTACCCGTTCTACTGTTAGATCAGTGGAAATTGAAAACCTACCTCTCTCTGGGGATACCATCCAAGTTGTCGGAGTAAGTAATCAGCAAATTAAAACTGACTTAACTGATCCAGTTCCAGTTGAAATTGGAAATTACAGAGACAAACACAGATTTGTGGTTTGTAATAGTAGTCCAGTGAATCTATTGGGCAGAGACATCCTATGTAAAATGAATTGCAGAATATATTGTTCTCCTGATGGAGTTGAGTTACAAACAATGGAGGAAGATGGTTTATACAGAATGACAATGATGATGATGGAAGCAGAAGAAACAAAATTGTTTCCTGCATTTGAAGAAAAAGATTTGCCTGAAGAGCTCAAGGAAACAGTGAAATCTGATATATGGGATTTTACTGGAAATGAGATGGGTCTGATGAAAAACGTAGATCCAGTAAAAATTACATTGAAACAGGGAATAGAATTTCCTAACATTCCACAGTATAAAATGAAAGCAGAAACAATTGAAGGTATTACACCTATAATTGAAAAATTAATCAAACAGGGTGTATTAAAAGAAATGGAGAGTAGTCCTTGTAATTCACCAATTATGGGAGTTAAAAAGTCAAATGGAACATTTAGAATCGTACAAGATTTGAGAAAGGTTAATCAAATTGTCGTTCCATGTTGTCCTGTGGTTCCAAATCCAGCAGTAATTCTATATCAGATTCCACATGATGCTGAATGGTATACAGTCATTGATCTTTGCAATGCATTTTTTACTGTCCCCTTACATCCAGACAGTTATGAAATCTTTGCTTTCAGATTCCAAGGTAAGACCCTCGGATGGTCAAGAATCCCACAGGGCTATACAGAAAGTCCTTCAATCTTTAATGAACTGTTAAAAAGATCATTAGAAGACCTAGACTTACCTGGTAGGTCTACGTTAGTGCAGTATATTGATGATCTGTTGATAGCTGCAAAGACAAGAGAAAATTGTGTGACAGACACAATACTTCTGTTAAATCGCCTTGCAGAAGAAGGACATAAAGTGTCCCCAGCAAAACTACAGTTTTGCAAACAAGAAGTAAAATATCTTGGTCACAGAATTGCAAAGGGAAAAAGACAAGTAACAATAGAGAGAATAAAAATGATTCAAGCAATGTTACCACCAAGAACACAAAGACAGGTCAGAATGTTCTTGGGAATGGTTGGTTACTGTCGACAATGGATAAGTGGATTTTCAGTAATTGCAAAACCACTACAAAGACTGACAAAGTCAGATGTAAAGGATCCAATTATTCTCAATGATGCTGAGATGGATTCTTTTGAAAACCTGAAAAAGAGCTTATGTCAAGCTCCTGCTTTAGGTATGCCAAATTATGAGAAAGATTTTGAACTGTATTGCAGTGAGAGAGAAGGATGTGCATTATCTGTGTTGATTCAGAGACACGGAAATCTAAAGAAACCTATTGCATACTTCTCTGCAGTTCTTGATCCAATTGCAAAAGCATTACCAGGTTGCTTAAAAGCAGTTGCAGCTACAAGTATTAGTCTCGAACAAAGTGAGGGGATCATTATGGGATTTCCTGTGAAAGTTTTTGTGCCTCATTCAGTAGAAATATTACTGACAAGAGGTAAGACTCAGCATTTAACAAGTAGCAGATTGACAAAGTATGAGAAAATCATACTAGGAGCAGATAATGTTTCGATTTCAAGATGTTTGAATCTGAATCCTTCTACATTACTGCCTGATTCTGAAATTGTTGATGACATTGAAACAGAACATGAATGTTTAGATGTCATGGAATTCTGCACTAAACCAAGAAAAGACATCAAAGACAGACCTTTGTCTGAATCGGATTTTGTCTACTTTGTAGATGGCTCATGCTTAAGATCCGAAGGAGGTGTCTTGAAAGCTTCATATTCAGTTTGTACAGTCAAAGATGTCGAAGAAGCATCATGTCTTGAAGGAGTTCGTTCAGCACAAGTGGCTGAATTAATTGCTTTGATTCGTGCATGTGAAATATCAAAAGATATAAGAGTTACCATCATTACTGATAGTCAGTATGGGTATGGAGTTGTGCATGATTATGGACAACTCTGGTCACAGAGAGGATACATGACATCAGCAGGATCACCAATTAAAAATGCAGTTTTCATTAGGAGATTAATTGAAGCAATACAATTGCCGAAAGAAATCGCCATTGTTAAGTGTGCAGCGCACACTAAAGGAGTTGATTATATTTCCAAGGGCAATGCCTTCGCAGATGAAACGGCTAAATACTGCGCAAGAAAAAATTATTCATACAATCGGGAAAGGAGTAAAGAAACTGATTCAAATTCATTAATGCTAACAACAGTCGTAGAAACATGGCATGAGATTAGAGATTTACAAAATGAAGCAGATGATGAAGAAAAAGACTTGTGGTTAAGATCAGATTGTAGACCACGTGAAGAAGATGGAGTGTGGGTTTACAAAGATGGCAGAGTAGTCTTACCAAATTGCTTGATTGCTGACATGGCTAGATTATATCATGGTCCAACACATCTAGGAAGAGATTCTATGGTTAGACTTTTCAGAGAAACATGGTTCAATACTAAGTTCAGAACTATTGCAGAATCTTTTTGTCAAAGGTGTTTGTCATGCCAACAAATGAATCCAAACAGAAAATCAGTGGTGGGGACAGGAATAATTGGTCGAGAGGGTGGTCCCTTTACCAGGTTACAAATGGATTTCATCGAAATGCCCTTACACAATTGTTTGAAATATGTGCTTGTAATTGTTTGCTTATTTTCAAGATGGGTAGAGGCTTTCCCTACACGACATTGTGATTCAATTACAGTAGCAAAACTAATGCTCAGAGAAATCATCCCAAGGTACGGTTTTCCAGTCACTATTGAGAGTGATGGAGGAAGCCATTTTGATAACAAACTGATGAAGTTAATTTGCGAAGCTTTAAGCATTGAGCAGAAAATACACTGTGCATACAGACCAGAGGCATCTGGGGTGGTTGAACAAATTAATGGAACAATTAAAAACAGAATTGGAAAAATGTGTCTTGAAACAGGTGTAAAGTGGACTGATGCTCTTCCACTTGTTTTGATGTCATTAAGAAGTACACCAGATAAAAAGACAGGTTTGAGTCCTCATGAAATTTTAATGGGAAGAGTTATGAGACAAGCTTTTGTACCTATAGGTAAACTGTTGAGCATAAATGACAGTGCTATTTTGGATTACTGTAAAAGGTTATCTGATATGGTAACTTCTGTGTCTAATCAGGTGGGAACTGAAGCACAATCAAATGAAAAGGTTTTGACACATGATCTGAGACCTGGCGATTGGGTCAGAACAAAAGTACATCGGAGAAGGAATTGTCTAGCTCCTAGATGGCAGAAGCCTAGGCAGATAATTTTGATCACTACTAATGCTGTAAAGTGCAAAGGATTGAAACGCTGGATTCATCCTAGTCATACTATTCCAGTACCAACTCCTGAGAGTTCTGATGTTGAAAGTGATACCACAGATGATTCTGATTCTGAAGCAGAAGGCGAAACAGAAAGTGAAAAATATCCAGATTCTGAAGATCGACAAGAAAGTCGACATCTGGAAACTGTGCCAGTGAATGGAAATTTGACAAGAAAAGACTTGGAAATCATTGAAATAGATTCTGAAGGTGAAGAGAATCTGTTAAAGGGAAAGATAACTGAGGATTCGGTTGTCTCTATCGAAGACAAAGAAGCAGAACAAAAAGAAATTTCAGACCAGGAGAATATCGAAAGGCAGAAAACAAGCTCTGGAGTAAGGAACAGAAATCCGAAATCTGGGAAGTTGGGGGTAATTGAAGAAGAGGAGGAAGACGAATTACCGAGTACCAGTAATGGAAAACAAAGTGAAGTTCCTGAAGGAGTAAAATTGCCGAATAGAGAAGTTCCTGAGTCAATTGAAATTTCAGACTACGAAACTGAAGAAAGTGACGTGGATGGTGAAAGTAAAAACAGAAAGAAAAGGACTTGGAAGTCAGAATCAAATAATTCTGAACCAAGGAAGAAGTACGTGAGAAAAGCAGACTACTGGCCTGGTGGAAGATTGAGAGTCAGATTGATCAAGAAACCAAAAGAACAAGTTGAAGAAATCAGTAGTCAAAAGAGTCCTGGAAAAGAAGTTGGAGTTGGAAGGAAAATTGAAGTGGTGTCGAGAAAAGGAAAAAGAATAGTAAGACCAAACCAAAAATACAAGTCTCCTGAGTGGACTTATTTAGTAATTCCACCTGTTATTGACATATATGGTAGTAGTGAAGAAGAAGACGAAGTACAAGAAATTAGTGACAATGATTGAAGTACAGAAATATTAAATTAGCAAAAGGCTGAAGAAAATTTGTTAGTTGACACAAGGTCGAAGAAAAACTGTTTAGTTGAAGAAAACTTATGTATGACATAAGGTCGAAGAAATCTTGTTTAGGGTTTTAAAAAAAAAAAAAAAATTTTTAAAAGGGGGGTGTAAATATAAATTTAGATTTTAAAAATTTTAATTTATTTTATTTTATTTTGAGGCTAAACTAACCAAAATGCCTTATGTTAAGGAGAGCACTTCAAAGTGTTCTGTTTTTAAGAGATGCTGTAAGATGACTCTGGTGTGTCTGCTCATTTTAATTCTGCTCTGGTTGGTTTTAGCTGTGATTATCCCTTTGGAGATGAACAGAGAATTACACAAAGTTAACATAACAAGCAAAGCTCTGGTTAGCCAAACTAAACATAGTGCGTCTGCAAAAGTTATTGATCATCAGCCTAACATTCATCAAGATAAATCAATTAGTGATTTTTCAAGTAATACATTCACAAAGCTATTGAGTGAATATGTTAAGGTAATGGATGCAAAAGACTGCTACGTCTGCGTTAAGTTACCTGCTTCTGTTTCTGAGGGAGTAACATATAATATACTTCCTCTCACTTATGGTGTAACATGTAGTGTGTTAACTAGCTTATTTTATCAAACTGGACGCTTAGAATATTACTATTCAGATTTTGACGAGATTTTTGCAAATATTAAGATTGAAAACGCTTTAAATAAGCATAAGAAAGCAAAACAAATGAGAGAATTTTTCCTAGTTACTAACGAACTCACTTATGAGTATGCTTATAAAAATAATCTAATTTGCAAATTAAGTGCTGAAGGAAAGAAATTTTTGAATATGGTTGAGGAGAGAAGAGCAATTTATAAGAGGACTGAATTAGTCAAGCAGACTAAGTCTAGATTCTGGCTGAAAGAGGATGAAAAGTTAAATGGCAAAATGCTTGAAAATATTGCAATTCACATAGACAAACCAGTTAGTGGAAAACTTTGCATTAGGAGAGATAACACACTTTTTGATAATTACTTTGTAGGTGCAAGTAACTGTGAAGATACTTATCAGATTTTGGGAGGTTGGGGATTCAAAGGTGGAAAGGATCCAATCTTTCCTGGGATTTATTTTGTTTGTGGTGACAAAGCCTACTACAACCTTCCAGACCACTGGTATGGAACTTGTTATGTGGGAATTGTTTTTCCTAAAGTGTTTCATGTTGACAGAGATTCAGAAGGATTGTTTAAAATTCATAATTATGTAAATAGAGTTAAAAGAGAAACTTTTACTGAAGTTCTGGGAGATATTTTTCAAGCAGTAATACCTTTTGTTGGTATAACCTTAAATGCAGGGAGAATCAGAAAATTGTCCACTATAGTTGATAGATTATCAACTGACACAGCTGATGGGTTTCAGTTAGTGAATGTTGAAGTTATTGCAATTAGATCCATGGTAATTCAAGATCGCCTTGCTTTAGACATACTCCTAGCAAAAGAGGGAGGAGTCTGTGGCATTTTACATGTACAACATTGTTGCACATATATACCTGACGAAAGTAAGAATATTGAAATGTACATCAAGAATATTACACAAATGCATTCAGAGATAATTCCTTTAGAAGAAGATGATTTTACAGGGAAACTTTCAAAAAGGTTCCAAGCAATTAAAAATTGGTTTCATAATATTGGAAGTTCAATTCTTGGCAAGATTTTGGCACCTTTGATCATAATAGTATTCATTTTTATTTTGACCAAAATAGGTTGTTTGTTACATAAAAGAAAAAAGCAGTTGAAAGAGAAGAAAAGAATCTATAAACTTAGAAAAGAAGAAGAAAGGGAGATCGAATTACAGGAGTTACATAGAGAGCGTTATGCTAATTCCAAAGATTATGCAGAAACAGACTTTTAGGATTACTGATACAAATGAATTTGAATCGATTTCTCGGAAGTTTAAATTACCAAAATTTTGGGTGCTGGTGTGGTGATTTGTTAATCACCAGATGAGGGAGTTGATGGAGCGAGATAGAAAACAAAATTTTGTTTAAACTCGTGAAGTCACATTTCCATTACATGAATAATAATATTAATGATTTGTGATATGTAGTGCTAATACAACTTAGATTAAACTTTACACATGGGGGGACTAACATGTGTGCTCATAAACGTGCATAATTGTTGCATCTTTTTGTTCGTGCAAAATAATAAAATAATTTATTGTTTTCGTTTTTGTCACTACTAACTGCTGCAAACTTAAAAGAAGCATGTGCTTGTTTTGCTTTTCCTTGTCTGTGTGATGTCATTTCTACTATTCTAGGTGCACATAAGTCTCATGGATTAATGAAGACTGGTAGATATAAACGCTGCTTTATTTGTTTGCATTTGCTAGGTAACATTTGATTAATCGGGTGGGTTAATTAATTAGTAAATCCTGGGGTGAATACAGAATCTACATTATTTCTTACATTAATACTTTTCTTGTGTTTGTTTTATACTAGAAAGCATAAGTTGCCTGCTTTTGGGCCTAGTTTGCTCGAGTTGCTAAAAGCTGAAATTTACTTCTGCAAAAGTCACGAGACGCCCATTCTGAAATAAAGTGTTCGTCAAAAGCTGCATTCACAAAGCAAAAACTGACGTGCTATCATCATTCTGTCGGACGTGGCCAAGGTCGAAAAAGAACATTTTGTCAGCCCTTAACTTGGCATCCGCGGAAGTCAATTGGAAGCAGTGAGAACATTATTGTACATTTGTTGCAAACCTAGGAAGCTCCTGGTTGCATTCGGAAAGGACAATGGTCCTTAAGAAAAGTGACCTAATGGAAGATTTGAAATGTGGGTGACATGTCACTTGTCACTCTCAGCCAATGGGACGTCGAAGATTTCTGAAAACTTTCCTTTGCGTAGTTTAGTTAGTGTAGAAAGGTATAAAAAGTCATGCCCCTAGGGATGGGCTGGCTGCTGCTTTCTGACTTTCCGAAGAGGGTGAAGTGCTGTCGGACATTGTGTGGAGCACGTAAGAATCCTCAAAGAACTTTACTTTAATTTCTATCTATTTAGCTCAGTTAGAGACTTAGGTTTTAGAAATGCTAAACTTTAAATACTTACTTTAACTTTGATTCATTTGCTTAAATTGTAATTTTCTCACGTTTCTTTACAATCATGCTTGCTTCAATGCTAATAAATTACTTTTATAAAACTATCAATTGAAATACCATAATTTAGTAAATAAAATCTTACTTTTGACAAACAAGCTGGTCTTGATTATTCAGAAGTGTAGGTTACTATTAGCTAGATCACGTCGCCAATGGTGGTCGTTTAAATAGTTAGGATTTGTTATAATGACAATATTCTTTCCGCTAATGTTTAATATTGTATATAGTTTGTAAATTAGGTGTATATAGATTTAATCCGACCACCTGATTCAGTAGGCCCAAATTATGTCAGGTTTATAAATGGGTCCATAGTTTAGTATAGAATTTTGTTTATAGGTTATGAAGTTGGGTAGCGTTGTTTATGATATATTTTCTATAGGCCGCTGGATCACAATCACATATCCTGAGCATTCAGGCAGGGCCGGACTGGGGACCCAAAGCAGCCCTGGCAATTTTGTCGGAGCAGCCCCTGGGGGAGAGACATTGGGGGGTGGCAAGTGTGAAGCACTGATGCTTATGTTACTGAGGGCCGATAATGCAGCACCACTGCAAAACTGACCTCCATCGCTGCAAAACCTGTCTCCACCCTTCCAGCCTCCTGTGGAAACACCTGCTATGGTCAGTCCAGTCCTGCGCTCAGGGCATAGTTGTGAAATTTTACAATTAATTTGGCCGCTCCCTACAGCAATGCAGTGAACCCGCCTTTCTAAAAAGTATAAACAAAAATTAGAGGCAGCAACTTTTTGGGGAGAAGGTATGGTTAATTAATAATTAAAAATCAAAATCATTACAATGTAAAATATAATAAAAAGACCATGCTTTAAAATAATCAAGCAGTTGATTTTGCATCTATTACAATAAAAACTCCACTATTTAAGGAACAAAAGTGAAAGTGCATTGTGCAGAACAGTTTATGTGTCCAGTTTCTTACTAAGGGACTCATTACGATGGCAGTCAGATGAATGTCCGACCACCATTGCAGCAGGAGTGGGACCACCCGAGAAGCAGTCGGAGGTCCCACTCACCAGATTAGGAGGCAACGGCCGTCAAAGTGGTTAGAAACAAACCCTCTTTTTATATTGCTGCTTGTGCTGCAGCCCAGAAAAGGGCCGCATGCAAAAACAACAGTTGATGGACAGAATGCAGAGCAATGTCTTACATTCACCCCAGTACAGAGATCTGGTCCTAAATCCATCGTTTTTTTGCTCACCATGCCAGAAAAGGGCTGCAGCACAAGCCACAATAGTAAAAGGGATATATATATATATTTTTTTTAATTGTTTTTTATTAAGTAATGAAACAAACACGGTCAGTAAGTTACATTCAGCTTGAGTCCGTTACAGCACCAGGAATACATCCGAAATTTATACATTACTCACATTTATAGCAAAAAGAAAAACAGTTTAGTCCATGTCTTCCGAGCCGGTCTGTGGGACATGAGGAGGCTCACATATGTTTCCCCTAAAGTCATTCCAGCTTGACCATACCTCTCCCCATTTGCGGGGGCATCCTCTCGCTGTAAATACAGTCTTTTCTTGCAGCATGCACCAATCCATGTCTCTTTGCTGGTCTGTCAGTTTCTGTGGACTGGGGGCTCCCCACAGTCTAGCAATGTTTCTCTTTGCCACCATCTGCCCAAGTGTCACCCAGATTTTCCCCTTTGGAGGCAGGTCCGTGGGCTCCCAAATGTTCAGGAGACATCTCTTAGCCTCCAAATGGATCTCTACTTCCCATACCTCCCGCATACATTGCACCACTCGTCTCCAGTATCTTTGCACCTTCGGACAGTCCCACAGTATATGGAATAAGGTGCCTGTCTCTCTACATCCCCTTCTGCAGAGCCCATCTCCTCCCCTCCCCATCGCTTGTAGCCTAGTACATGAGATATACACTCTAAGAAGAATTTTCTGTTGGATTAAATGCAATCAGGCCGAAATCGCCACCTCCCTAGGGGAGGCAAGAGCATACATCCATTCTTCCTCATCTATCTCTAGCCCGCCAGCGACCCATTTCTCTCTTAGGGGAAGGAGCGTGTCGGGGGGGTTGTTGATTAGCTTTTAGTATGTGAGAGAGATGGCATGGTCTGTAATGTGTCCATCCAGTAATCTGTCTTCGAGTGGGGAGGTCTGAGGCAGTGTAATCTCTGGTGGAATGTTCGCCTGCAGAGAATGTCGCACTTGCATGTACCTGAAGTGTTCGGTCTGAGCTAGGTCGTATGTGTCCTGCAAGTGGGCAAACCTGTGGATCCCTGTAGGGCCCCAAATGTCTCTGATTTGTGAGATTCCTATCAGGTCCCAGTTACGGAACCCCTTGGTGTGCCCCAAGTTGCCAAGTTTTTCGGAGGCCCATAGTGGAGTTGACATAGTAAGGACACCTGACCACCCTAGTTTCCGCTGAGCAATGTGCCATATCTGTACTGAGTGTTTAGTTGGTCCCGTGAGTTGGTGTTTACCCGGCTTGGAGTAGAGTACGACCTCATAATTCCCCCCAGGAAGTAGCCATCTGTCCATCCCGTACCCGGGGTCGTTCCCGTCACTGTATGTACCTTGGTTGATCGCTGAGAGGTGGGCGGCCCAGTAATATTTGCGGATGTCAGGGAGGGCGATTCCACCGCCGTACCACCCCAGTGTGAGTTTGCGCAATGCGATTCTAGGCGCCCCTGCCCATAGGAGGTCACGCTGCGCCGCTTCAACTGCTGCAAAATACGAGTTGGGTACTAGGTCTGGATAGTTCTGTAAAGCGTAGAGAAATCTAGGCAGCGCCATCATTTTTAAAAGGGCCGCTCGGCCCAGCAATGACAAAGGAAGTTGCCGCCAGGATTTAATGTCGCGTTGGAGCCGTCTTAGAGGTGGCAATAGAGTTCTTTCGTACAGTAGAGTCTTGTCTGTGGAGACAAAGACTCCTAGATATTTGAAGCCGTCCTCCACCCTTGTTATGGGACAAGTGGCAGGGAGCCTCGGGGGATCCCCCTGGAGTTAGTATAGGTGGGATTTGCTCCAGTTTATCCGAAATCCGGAGTTTCGTCCGAAGCTCGTGAAGATATCGAGCGCCGCCATGATAGATCTACGCGGTCTGGAGAGGTACAGAAGGATATCGTCGGCGTATAGGGAGATCTTGTCCTCCCATCCCTCCATCCATGCTATACCCCTGAGGTAGACGTCCTGCCTTATCCAGGCCGGGAGCGGCTCAAGGGAAAGCGCGAATAGGAGGGGAGAGAGAGGGCAGCCCTGTCTAGTCCCTCTCTCAAGGGTGAAGACCTCGGATGCCTTACCATTTACCACCACCTGGGGCAGCGGTTCAGTGTAAAGGAGATGGATCCAGGATATAAAATTCGGCCCAAAGCCCAATTTACGAAGTACCGCGATCATGTAGGGCCACTCTAAGGTGTCAAATGCCATAGTGGCGTCAAGAGAGACCACCACTGCATCTTCTTGCAACCTATGTCGTTGCCCGAGTACCCCATTAAGGCGTCAAATGTTGAGTGCGGTGTTGTGGTGGGGCATGAACCCTGATTGATCCGGATGCACCAGGGTAGGCAGGACCGATTGAAGTCGATTTGCCAGTGTTTTGGCCAAAATGTTGGGCTCCGCGTTGAGCAGCGAGATTGGTCTATATGAGGCACAGGACTCTCTAGGTTTCCCCTCTTTAGGTATTGCTACTAGTTGCGAGGCGTTGGTCTCGTGGCAACTGTCCCGCCTCTTTACTTTTTTCGAACATATGTTTTAGGTGGTTACTGAGGGCATCCGGCTTTAGCTTGTAAAGCTCTATTGGGAGGCCGTTGGGTCCCAGGGCTTTTCCCGGGCGGAGGTCGGCTATAGCACGTTGAAGCTCAGTGACCTCGAGTGGGCTCTCAAGGGTTTCTCGGTCTTCCTCCAACAGACAAGGCAGTCGGATATCTGTAAGGAGGGCTACCGAGTCCTCCTCTGGGCGGTCGGACTCCCGGCTGTAAACCTGTTTATAGTGCCGTGCAAATTCGGCCACTATCTCCCGGGGTTCAGTTACAACAGTCCCTGAGGCCGTTTGTATTTCCGGCACTACTTTGTTGGCCTGTTGTTTTTTATCGAGCCATGCTATAAGTTTCCCAGCTTTGTCGCCCTGGTCATATAGCCATCCCATCTTATGTGTGGCTGCTGTTTTAGCTTCCTGTGTAACTAGTTCCCTATATTCCGTTGTTTTTAGCTGCAGTCGATGTTGTACGCCAGTCGCCCCAGTTTCACGCGCTTCCCTCTCTAACACCGCCAGATCTGCTTCCACTGCGGCAACCTGCTTTTCTTTATCTTTTCGCTTACCTGCGATGGACGACAACGCCTCCCCCCTGATCACGGTTTTAAAGGCCTCCCACAGGGTGACTGGGGAGTCCACCGACCCTACGTTATCGTCAAAGTATTGGGTAATTGACTTAGATAGCTTCCTACTAGTCTCCTCATTCTTCAAGTGCCAAGCGCTTATTGGTGCGACGCATCCCTCACGCCGAGTCCCGAACGTTATATAGGTAATGACCGGCGAGTGGTCAGATATGCCACGGGTGAGGTGCGTGGCTTCTCGTACCGTTGTGTCGTGTTGTAGTAGAGTGAGGATGTAGTCAAGGTGGGAGAATGAGCGATGTGGCCCGGAAAAGAAGGTGAAGTGAGAATCCGTTGGGTGTAGCAGCCGCCAGACGTCTGTGAGCCCGAAGGCTTCCAGGAAGTCCGCCAGCCATTTCTGCCCCTGTGGTATGTCTCTGGGGGGTGTCTGTCCAGGGTCCCCGACACTACAGCATTATAATCTCCTTCCATTACCAATTGACCATCAGGGAGGGAGAGAAGCAGTTTGCCCAGATCTGTGTATGCTTGAGTCTGGAGGCCAGGTGGATGTATACAGAGAGCAGGTTCAGGTGGTAACCTTCCCATCTGCCGGACACCACTGCAAAGCGGCCCTGAGGGTCTGACTCAGTGTGATCTATATGAAGGGGCAGTGAGCGACGCAACAGGATCCCTACACCCCTGAAGCCTGAGGTGAAGCCGGAGTGAACTGCAAGGGTGTACCCCCACCTATTGAGGGCCTGACATGTGTTCCCCATGAGGTGTGTTTCCTGCAGCAGGACTGCGTCCGGCTGGTACTTTTTAATGAATCTCAGGACTATGGTGCGTTTGAGTCTGTCTCCTAGCCCGTTTACGTTCCAGCTCAAAACATTGAGGCTTTTTTCCCATCTTCTAGCCATAACCGTTGCTGTGTGACATGACTTGTTCCTGCATTCTGGCGCCCAGGTCGATTCTGACATTGCGAATTACACATGACCGTAAAACCTTCCCAACTCCCCTACCCTTCCAGCTACCTCCCCAACATTCGTGTTCAATACAAACAGTCATCATTACAGCATTTGTGGAGCCCAACGTTACCAAACTGTTCCCGACCCCCCCCAGCCCTTCCCACCCGCATCCCCAACACCCAGAGCACCATCCCCCCTCCCTGCCGCCCTGCTCTGCGGGTTTAGAACTACCCACATCCCCAATTAGCAGAGTGCCTTTCGCCCCAGAGACACACCCCAAAGAGGAACCTACAACAATGAACAATCCACCCTTCCCTCAGATGGACCTGTCACATGAAGCGTGCACTGGCCCGGCCCCACCCGCCGCCCACGCCCCCCCTCCCCCAGCCTCTAAGTGAGGTAGTTCATAAGTCCTGCAACTCGGAATTCCAGTGTCTATGTTTGGTTATTATGTCATATGGGCAACTAACCCCCTGGGTCAGAATCTAAGAATCAAAGGCAACAAATCAATACATCAAAGTGACACTTATCGGTGCTGTGAGTCTCACGAAGGCCGTCTTCGGGCGTCTCTCTGCTGTGTCTTTCAGCTCGGACTTGCGGAGCGGGATCTCCAGGAGCGTTGACTTTGGCCATCTCGTTCAGATCCCCCGGCCGCTGAGCCCGGAGATGCGGTCTGAGTGTCTCTCCAGTTCTGGGCATCCGCACCCTCGCCCGTCACGGCCACCTCCTTGTCGATCCATTCCTGCACCTCCGACGGCGACGTGAAGAAAAGGACTTTCCTCCCATGAGAACCTTGAGTTTGGCGGGGAAGAACATCATGTATTTGATACCTTTTTCTCAGAGTGCCCCTTTCACACCTGCAAAAGACCTCCTCTTGCGCTGGACCTGGAGGGTGAAGTCGGGAAAGAATCGAATTACGGCGTTCTCGTAGAGTAGATCCCCAGATTGTCTGGCCGCCTGAAGGACAGCGTCTCTGTCTCTGTAGTTGAGGATTTTAGCAATAATTGTCCTCGGTGGCGCTCCCGGTTTAGGTTTGGGGATGGGGGCCCGGTGCGCGCGCTCGACGGTAAAGATTTTAGACAAACGTTTTGGCTTGAGGTGCTTAAGGATTAAATCCTCAACGAACAGCTCCACACTGGGCCCCTCGAGGTCCTCCGGAACTCCAACCAGGTGTACGTTACTTCTTCTGGCCCTCCCTTCCTGGTCGTCCAGCCGTATCGTCATCTGACGGTGTTGATGGACCAAATCATTGACCCTCTTTTCCAGATGCTTTGTAGACGCCCGCAGGTCCGCAATGTCGGTCTCATTAGCCTTTGTCTTTTCTGACGTTTTATTGAGGTCAGTCCGGAGAAGGTTCACCTCTATGGCCATCTTGTCGATTTTAGTTTCAAGGGTGGTGCCCAGTGCCTGAATAGCCGTCATAATACTGGCCAGCGATGGTTCCTTTGGACTCTGCTGGCCGCTCGCCGGCACCTCCGTCCGCGGCGTACCCCTTTGTACTGTGTATTTATCGAGATTGTTCGACTGTGCGGGCGGACCCTGCTTAGGCCTCATGTTGAAGCTGGCATCGAGAAGCAGCAGACCCGTGGGCCGGGCGGTGTTCTGTCGTCACAGTGGGTCGCCGGCACGCAATGCAATAGCTGGTAAAATGGTGGCACCCTGTACTTGCCCCTCCAGTTTCCAGCCCTCCACCTGGGCCGACGGTCAGGAGAGGATCACAAGGGCGGATAGGATAGGTCCGTGGTATTAGGGAGCGCCTCAGAGGTCAGGCAGCATGAGGCGATCGGCGTGGACACCAGGGGCCATACTACCCAGCCATACGGCACCTCAGTGGACCACAGGCAGAGGCGGAACCACCCCTGCCGCGGCAGAGGCAACACGATCGTCGGGCCGGGCTCAGCAGGGTCCCAGTCACTCCCCCAGGCCAGCTCGCCACTTACACAGTATCTTTGGCGCCGCACCAGGCCTCCGCCACCTCCTCAGGCCCATGCACCACAGTAACAGGTCCGCCGGCACTTCACCGGGGGCCCCTCGGCCCAAAATGTCCCGCCCTTACAGGGCGCCACGTGGAGGATGTCAGGCAGGCCCCGGTGGGCGAAGTCGGCCACTGGTAGACTGGCCGCAAGCTGGGGCCGCAGTTCCCTGCACGCCGCCCCCTCACGTGGCAGGAGTGTCCAGCCAGGGGTCTTACCGGCTCCGGGCCAAAGGTCCGCGGCCCATGCGGCCTCCCCCCAGCGCGCTCCGTGCAGCAGAGGCCGGGCGCCCGCCGCAGGGCCAAGTTTGTCCCACCCAAGACTAGGCCTCAAGCCGGGGCCTCTCGTTGCGCGGCATGCCGACCGCGATGCATGCACGTTCCGGGGCCTCTCCCGGCCCGCTCTGGCGAGAGCCATATCTCGGTGCCGGCGAGACGTAGAGGAGCCGGAGGCAGACCGCTGTGCGCGGCGGGGTCAGGGGAACTTGGGGACACTGGTCATCCGAGCGAAGCAGCGGATTATGTACGGCTGGATCGAGGCTGAGGGCTCGGGCCGGCGGAGCTCCGGGATCAGGCGGCCATTACAGCCGGCGCCAAGCCACGCCCCCCTCTAAAAGGGATGTTTTTAAACATTCTTGCACCACTGTGTGCCAGGCCCCATGTGGTGCATGGCATGCAGTGCATGGATGTTTGGAAGGCACCAAATGTGCCCCCTCAGCACATAGCGGGGGCCCAAGGGTGCCGAGGACCGCACTTGGGGCCCCCAAAGCAACTTTCCGAAACCTTTTCATGGAGGTGGGACCGCCATGAAAAGGCTGTGGGAAACTGACATCCTAATCCCGACAGCGGTGCGTTCATGGGTTCCACCTCCATAGTAGGGATAGGGCTCCAACTGCCGCCCCGACGAGCTCCCTGAGCCTGTCGGAGGTGGCAGTCTCTCCCCCACCAGATGCGCTCCAACTGCCGGCATCATAATCCAGGGCTCAGATAGCTGCCCTAGACATCAAGCAGATCGTCACCAGCGGCCTGTCGGTGGCGGTCCATCCGACATGGTAATCGGGCCATTAGAGTGCTTAGGTGATAGCCCATGGTCCATTAAATCGGCAACCTTTTTACTCACCAGGCAACAACATTTTATTTCCTGGAGTACCATGGGAGTTAGGTCTCCACTAAGCCAACAAGCCAACAAATTACGGCTTACCTACTGGTGCGCACATGCAATTGCAAAAAGAGTGATCCGAGTAGCTTCCCTCTTTGCGCTAAGAGCTCTGGGCTCATTCATAAGATGTGGATTACTGTCTCTTTTTTGTACCCAGATAGGCGGCAGCTTAAGTTTGTCGGCTAGCTCTTCCTAGATGGAATAAGGTCTTTTGTTTCAAACTGCCCAAAGCGAAACAACATGAACTGACGTTTTAATGCATTTGACAAATGGGCTGTCTATTGACGAAAACAGGTATGCTCCCCAAGATTTGTTTGGTTTTTTATAAATCTGAGACTGTATTTCCTGCCAAACAGAATTATTTAGGGAACTCTTTCAGAGGGCAGAAAGGCCAAGCATATCTTTACAAAAGCATTCCTTCTTTACAGCTCTTGATTCATTAGGCCAAATTCCATACGTACTTGAGCTTGAGAGGTCGACCTAGGCAAAAGGAAGATGGATTTATAAGCATTTGTTTGTAACAAGTTTAGCAGGGCCACCTCTTTTCCATGGATATTTTCAAAGTCATATGTTAGGGTCGAAGCTGTGCGACCATAACTGAAAGCTGGTGCTGGTATGATGGGCAGCTAAGCTTCTTTTGCAGCTGATTAAATGTGAAAGTTAGTGAAGGTGCTTTCGTCCATACCTTGGCAAAATGTTGCTTAAAAGTCAGCTGGTGTTCAATGAGGATTCCAAGATACTTATAAGAAGTGACAACTTCTATACGATTATCCTTAACAAACCAGTTGAGAGACTTGTTCTTTGAATCTTCCAGACGGACCACCTTTGCTTTGCTTAAGTTCAGCTCAAGACCTTGCTGCTCAATGTATCCATTTATTGATCTTTGTAGCCCAACATGTGTCTGACTTAAGATGACTATGCTGTCGGCATATTGCAGGTGACCAATTTTACCTGATGCCAATTTTGGAGGAAGACCTCGAATTGTGGCGTATGTTGATAAAGGTCAACCAAGTAAAGATTGAATAGGCAGGGGGCTAAGACGCACCCCTGTTTCAGGCCGTTTTTAGTTTGAATCTTAGACATAGCTCTCCTGCCATTTCCGATTTTACCCTGGTTCCAAGTGTCACTGTACAGGGCAATGATTGCATTTATCCCCGTCACAGCTGGGCAAATTCCCCTGCTATGCTGGGGGGCGGGGGAGGGGGGGCGCGCACAGCGCCCCGGTGCTCATGATGAGCTGAGCTCGTCATGAGCCACGGTGGTCATGTGCTCATGACGAGCTGAGCTCATCATGACCACACCCGTTTCGTTAGAACGCTCGCACAGCAGGGGAATTTTCCCAGCATGCGAGCGTTCTAACGGTCATGACGTCATGAGCACATGAGCACCGTCGCTCATGATGAGCTCAGCTCGTCATGAGACTCGAAGGTGTTAACATTTTTTCGGGATGGCCCCAATCTGCCAGAGTGGCGTAGCAAGGGGGTCAGTGCGAGTTTTAAGGGCGTCAGCCTTCCCCACTCTTACCTGACGTCTTGGGGCGGCAATCACTCCCCCCACCCCCGTTTTTCAATCGGATGCCACGGGATGGCAAACACAGTGACCACTACGGGTGGTGAAAGGGCTAGGTACACCACTGATCTGCCAGTTTTGTCCAGAGTCAGGCATTGTGAACTCTGTCAAAAGCAGATTTGAGCTAGACAAAGCATGTAAATAGCCAGGATGGTAAATGCTGATAGGTTTGTTATTGTCCCCATACCTGACCTGAATCTTGTTTGCATTTTTGGAATTAGATGTTTCCCATTTTCCCACTCTTGCAGTTCCTGAAGTATGCAGGAGCCATAGAGTTTGGATTCAACATCTGTTAAGGCTATTAGCCTATAATTCAGAGGGGATGTTTGACTGCCACTCTTATGCATTGGATGTAATATGCTCTCTCTCCCTGAGGGTGGTATGGTATTGAAGCTGTGTTTTCTATTGAAAAATTGTGTTAAATAAGTGACCCAGAAGAGGACAGTTTGCTTAAGAGTGTGTTTGGAAGACCATTGGTGCCTGGAGGTCTCTCAGGCTTCAGTTGCTTTAGTATACACTTTAGGTGCTTGACAAATGTTAGTGATGCTGTGGTTTTGTAGAATCGAGAAAATTCTGTGGGAGGAAGCGGTGTTTGAGTCTTCTGTGTTGAGACAGTTATTGCGGGGGCCTACTCAGTGATTTTGCTGACTCCTGACAATGTCGGGCTCTAGAATTCCTGTTTTTATGTTATTCGGGCTATTCCAGCCAGTAATTGCATTGGTTGGAAATGAATACATGGCACGAATGTGGGACACACAGGCATCCTTGGGGGATTCCTGCATTATGATGACGAGCTAGACCCAAGACCAGCCTGTTTATCTCACCCCGAAATTGTTTGCTGTTGGATTGCTTGCTAGTGCCTGTTCCATATACCCTCCTGGTGGATTTTTTTTGTTTGCCAGCATTCTTTGTTATAGGTTTTGCCCAGCTGCCGTGGTGGTGTTCTATCAATCATTTTGCTTCAGAATTTTGCGTTCTGAGAGAGCCTTCTCACAGCTCCTTCATTTACCAATACTGTGTTTGGGGGCATAGGGAGGCATATTGTTCTTGCTGGTTGTAATTGACAATTGGACGGGTTGAAAATGCAATGAGTTAGGTGCCTTATTAGGTGCTCCCATATGTGGTATCTGTAATGTTGTAGCCGACTCAAGGTACAGGGCGCTAGGACCAGCATAATAAAATTAAGGAGGTTAGGATGGAGGAAGGGGCAGTACCAAGGCAGTTTAAGGCTGGATATGAAGGGTGAAGGAGCGGTTTAATAAAGCTCCCTGCTATCAATTAATACAGAGTCCGTGTCGTCTGTACTGCACACGAAAACACAACTGGCGACGAAGGTGGTCACTAGATCCTGTGTATTGCTCACTGCTTTTGTTACGACAGCGGCAGGGAACAGTCGGGAGCCCACCCTGTGTGTGTCCATTTCAGGATGTGACACATACCTCAGACGTGACCTCGGGAACTCAGTCCGGTCACGCACAGCTACTGGTGCGGTGCGTGGTACGGTGACACGCCGTCAGGAACTCACTTTGGGCGTGTGTCTCCTATGTTTCCCTGGTGCCTGTGAGCCTGCAAACTGCGCCGTCAGGAGCCCACCCTGGGCACGTGTCTCCACTGTCTGCCTGGTGGGCCCGTGAGCCTAGAAGCTGGCTCCAGTCGCAGGCTCTTTCATCAGCTGCCTGTTCCTGCTGACTGGTGAGTGCGGCTACGCGTGCACCAACATACTGCCCTGACTACACTGTGTGCCTTGAGCGTCTGCACCAGGGCCCAACAAACCTGCATGAGGTCAACCCTGCTCTGCAACCATTTTGAAGTCAGGCAGGCACTCCAATCAACTGCCAGAAATCAAGGACGGCCATCTTGAAGTCAGGCCCCTGTAATATCACCAAAAGGGGAGCAAACAAAGCCAAAAAAGACATCAGTGCACAAAGGAAACACCAACAATACTATTTCTACAGGTAATACACAAGATACTTACTGCACCTGTTGCATCTTTGGATTCCTCCTCATTCTCTTCCCCAGTGTGAGTCACATGCTCTAAATGCTCTAAAAATAAATAAATAGATACATACCTCCAATTTCAACATCAACCTCTCCCAGCCACACTTACAGCATATCACTACAAAAGTGCCTTGCCGGTAATAATAATAATAATAGGGGCATTTGTAAAGCGCTGAGTTACGCACACCGGCGTGTCCCTGCGCTATGGTGAGAGAGGCGGAAGCTAGAATTTTAACTGAGGGGCGAGCATTCTACCTGACATATAGGTATGTTTTTAATTTAGCACGGAACCTAGTTTCAGCCGGTTCTACTCGTAGCTCCACCGGAAGTTTGTTCCAATGATTTGCCGCTAAGTACCTGAACGATCTTCCTCCCATGCGGGCTTTCTTCACCATGGGGATTTTTAACAATCCCCCACCCGCAGATCTTAATGCTCGAGCAGGTTCATAGGGCTCAATCAGGCTCTGCAGTGGCCGAGGTGCCCTGCCATTCAAGATACGATGGCAGGTGCAAAGGGCCTTGTACTCTACTCTGCTCCTCACGGGGAGCCAGTGTAGCCTCTGCAAGGCCTCCATCGAGGCGACCGAAACTTTTCCCAGGTGCCCCCAGGTACAGCAGGTTCGCATAATCCAACCTTGCGGTCACCAGTGCATGTACCAGGGTTTTACGGGCCTCCGTGGGCAGCAGTTCCAGAATTTTCCTCAGCCTTTTTAAGACTCCAAAGCACATACCCACCACACGGTTGATTTGGGGCCCCAGGTTTTTTGCCTCCTGACAGGGGGTGGGGGTCGGCCCCAGACAGGATGGCCACCATGCCGACGACCAAGCAGACTGGTCTCTCCCCACCACAAGCACCTCTGTCTTGCTTGCATTAAGTTTCAGACAGTTCATAGCCATCCAGTCGGCAAGATCTTTCATACACGACCGGAAACTATCTGTCGCAAGACAGGGCGCGTGCGACAGGGAGATGACCAGCTGCGTATCGTCGGTATAGGTGCCGACGATACCAGGTGATTTGTTTGCGGACCCCTCCCGCCACAGCACTACTAACATCGTGGCCAGCTATTAGTGGCATCCTGCGCTTAGGCACACAGAATCAAACTTGTCCACTTCTCTGACTACCGGACGACGACACAATTCGCAGAACAGGGAGCCGAGTCACAATCTCCTACATCGTCATCGCAGGTGGTAGGGCACCGACTTGCCATGCTGGGGGTTCCTTTTCTGTGCCCGCTGGAACCTTTAGCTCTCGTACCTGGTGGAGGTATGGGTCTTCGCTGACAGGAATGGCTCGAAGACCATGAAGACTTCATGAAAGGCTCCCAAGTCTCTGACCCTGATCAACAACTCATTGTCTTATGCAATCTCGTCGGGAAGAATGTTGGCCAAATCATAAAGGAACTTCCAGCTGATGTCATATATTCATATCCGGATGTGCACGAAGCACTCAACAGAAAATGTCTTCACAAACAGAACATTGATTATGAACGCTACACCTTCAATCTGGCCTCCCAAGAAAAAGATGAATCCATGGGAAAATTCATTTCGCGCCTCAAACAACTAGCACAGTACTGTGCTTTTGACGCCACGACTAAAGACTCTCTTCGCCTGCGAATTATCGAAGTATGTCAATTAGAGTCCATACGCAGACACCTTCTAAAGAAAAGCTATTCCTTGGATGAAATTGAAGAAATGACGAGAGTCAATGATCAAGCTGAAGAGCATGCAAAGAGGATAGATCCTGGAAAAGGAAAAAAAACTGGAACAAGCCTTCCGGCTTTAATCTCGACACACGGACAACCCCTCCTCCGCTGGCCAACGACCCTCCAGATCCAAGGAGTACCCTCAACGACCAAGTTGTATTCACAGTCCTAACTAGACTGATAAGAGATGGGAACGCCAGCTCAAATGCTATCACTGTGGACAAGACTTCCCACACACCGAGCCGTGTCCCGCACTCGGCAGAAATGTCTTCGATGTGGCAAAGAAAACCATTTCGAGAAATTATGCAGCGCAACGCACAAAGTCACTCACAGACAATCGAGGCAATCCAGTTCTCGACATCATGTCAAGGCAGTAAGGGACCGCAGAGACACCTATTCCAGCTTGTCAAGTTCAAGCTTCTTTTCTCCTGGCACCTACAGGTCGCGACAGTCAGAATCTCAAGAATCAAGGTCTCTCACACCCGTATCGCAAGACAGTGAGGAATATGTCTGCATGGTTGCAGACCATGACAGGCTAAAGAAATACCCACGACTACATCTCCAAATGGGTTGGAAGGCAGAGTCTGTCTTTGTGTTGACATGAAAGCACCCACTACTGCCATTGAAAGGGAAAGACATCCTGGACCCCACATCAGTGACATGATCACATCACTGAATGGAGCACAAATATTTTCCAAAATGGTTCTTAACAAGGGTTATCACCAGCTTGGACTTCACGAAAGGTCGAGGTATATCACCAACTTCTCAACTCATCAAGGAGTATTCAGATACAAAGGGCTCAGCTACGATGTATCTTCTGATGCTGAGATTTTTCAAGAGATGATCAGAAGGATCATTCATCATTTTCCTAACACCCTTAATTACAGTGACGACATTCTTGTATTTGGAGCAACTGTACAGGAACACTACAAAGCACTGGAATGAGTATGTCACGCACTAATGGAAGCAAATTTAACACTCAACAAAGACAAATGTGAATTTCATAAATCAACATTGAAGTTCTATGGATACATCTTCTCAGGCATAGGAATGAGACCAGACCCTGAAAAAAATCGCAGCACTGAATTACACCCCTCGACCTCGAGATGCTAGAGACGTGTGATCCCTTCTAGGAATGGCCAGCTACTGCTCACCTTATATTAAGCCACCATCAGCTATCCACTGAGGACATTAACCAAACAAGGTCATTTTTACAACTGTACAACCAGATGTGATCAAGCATTTAACTCGATTAAAGCATCCGTCGAGTCAGCAAAAAATCTGGCTTACTTTAACCCTCGTCGCAAGACTGAAATAACCGTCGATGTCAGCCCGGTGTAACTTGCAGCATATTGGCTAAATACGACAAAGAAAATGATCAACGTCACATAGTAGCCCATGCCAGTCGCAGCCTGACTGACACTGAAAGGACATACTCTCAGCCAGAGAAGTAGAGTCATGCTGTGGTCTGAGTCTGTGAGCACTTTCACATTTTTATCTACGGTAAGCATTTTACACTCATCACGGACCACCAAGCTCTCATATTTGAAAATACCCGGGCAAAAATGCCACCCAGAATAGAGCGATGGAGAATTCGCCTTCAAGAATACACTCATATCATCATCCACAAGCCCGGAAAAGCAGCAAATCCAGCTGATTACATGTCGTGACACCCCAGAAATCTTCAAGCTCAAACCCGTCGTTAGCGGAGGAGTACATACACTTTGTTGTGGCTCAAGAAAAACCACCTGCAGTTACTCTTGAAGCTATTTTTTAAGCCACAGTCAGGGCCGAACTGGGAACAAAAACCGGCCCTGGCAAACTGCTCGGCCGGGCCCCCTAGGGTGAGGGGGGTGCAGCCGAGCTGTTTGCGAGGGCAGGTTTTGGTCGATTTTGTTAGAGGGAGCCGATATTGCTGAACCCCCGTAACAAAAACGGCCCCCAGGGGCCCAACACCGTCCCCCAACCTGGTGGCCCACCGGGGAAATGCCGGGTGCCCGCTACTGCCAGTCTGGCCCTGGCCACGACCACGGATGTCACCTTGCAGGATGTAAAATACCCCATTCTGACAAATAGTTGGAGACATCTAGAAGAACCCGGACACAATAGACAAGTTAACGCCATGAACTAAACTCTTTCCGGCATATAAAAGATGAATTGTCCATTGTCAAGCAATGGCTTTCTGCTGAGAGATAAAAGGGTTATCATTCAAAAGCAACTACGTCACGGCATCGTCAACTTGGCACATGAAGGGCAGAGAGGTATTGTAGCCACGAAGAGAACAATGTGTGAATGGGTCTGGTTCCCGTCTCTTGATCAGATGCACGAAGTCACATTGAAAGACTGTACCTTGTGTCAACTAGTTAGTCAAGAAGAGTCACCTTCACCCCTCCAAATGTCAGAACTGCCGGAGGGAATTTGGCAACATGTTGCAGTAAACTCTTGTGGTCCATTGCAATCCAAAAAAGCACTCTTGTCATAATGGAAGAATACTCTCACTTCCCAATTGTGCACCTGATATCATCAAGCACAGCAGCCACCACCATACCAGTACTAGATCAAGTTTTCACAGCCTGGGGAATACCTAAAGTAGTTAAGACAGACAATGGCCCACCATTTAACGGACAAGAGTTTGCCACATTTGCTAATCATCTACATTTTCGACATCGGAAGATCACTCCCATGTGGCCACAAGCCAATGGGATGGTAGAGATGTTTATGGCCACTCTGAAGAAGGCCATAGAGCAAGCGGAACTGTCCAAGCGAGATGTTCAAACAGCACTAAACCATGTGCTATGAGCATATCGAACCACGCGACACAGTACTACGTACAGATGTCAGGCAACCTTGATGCTGGGCCGCACGGTGCGCACAAGAATACAGATGTCGGAAGACTCAGCTGGCTGTACTCATGAAGACTCAGAACACGAAGAGGTGGCGGCAATGGATGGATCCCGAAAGGCCAAGATGAAAGAATATGTAGACAGTTGTCGGAAAGCCAAACCATCATCCATCAAAGAAGGGTATTGGGTGCTTGTCAGGCAAGGGCAACAAAGGAAATTTGATAGTAGATATCATGCTCACCCACTGTTAGTAACCAAACAAAAGAGAACTATGATCACGGCTGCCTCCGATGACAAGAGAATAACACGGAATGTTGCACACTTTCACAGATGTACACCAACCACAAGAGAGACACTGAATTCCCCAGAAAGTGCTATGAAGGAAGACACTCACGTGGAGGGAAGTGAGCACACGTCTCCTTTTCCCTCTGCTGAAAAAGACAGAGTTGATAAAGACACTGCTCACTGACCACAGCGTACTCGTCGGAGGCCCACACGTCTCATTGAAGAACTGTAACTTTGTTCTTTCTTTGTTGTTGTTGTTCACTGTTTATTGAGAACTCAGTCCAAGTTCTATAAGAAGAGGGGAGATGTAATGCTGTAGCCGACTTTAGGAAAAGGGCGCTGGGACCAGCATAATGAAAGTAAGGAGGCAGGAGCCGAAATAGGATGGAGGAATGTGCAGTCTCAATGCAGTTTAAGGCTGGGTATGAAGGGAGAAGGAGCTGTTTAATAAAGCTCCCTGCTATCAATTAATACAGTGTCCGTGTCGTCTGTACTACACTCAACAGTATCCTGCTTCTTGATGTTCGACCGAGGAGTTATCTATGAGGGTAGGAGCCAGGGCCAGGTAAGATAAGCATTACATTTTTCAACTGTGAGCTTCCTTTAAATTGATCATAATATACTCAGGAAAGGACAAGAGAGGGATGGACATGAGCTGTTATCACAATCAAGTATTTTATTAACCTCTGGGTAATGTTTTCCGCTCTTGATAAAAAAGAACCAAAGGTCTTCCTATGTGCTACTCTTGAGAAATTATAAAATATTAGTGAATGAATAACCACTCAGTGACCAACAGCTAACTGGTTCAAACCCCCTATAAACAGCACCTGTTTCCCAAAAATGATTAAACATTGTTTATTAGACCAGTTAGGTTAAATAAACATTTGTGATAAATGTTTAGAAACTAGTGCCTATGTGTTCATATGAACTTAATTCACTTCTAGAACCCTCTAGTTTCCCATTTAATAATTCCACGTTCCTCAGGGGTGTAAAGGGTTAACCATTTCTTGTGGGTATATGATCGGTTCACTTCTGGGCATACCTTATTTAATTATTTTGACGTGAATCCCACCAAAGCTGAGGATGTATCATTACAAGGTTGTGAAAACCTCCTTATCACCTACAACCCATGCAAACATTTTCATGTTACTTTCTTCTTCTCTACAGGTCGCCAGCTAGTAGTGTAACATTCCCAGGCACATTAAGAGACACAATTGATCAAACATTTATAATATACTCATACCTATGCATCCTTGACGACTTCACTATATGGTTTGATAAACCTAATATGCCGCACCCAAGGTGAATCCTCATTGGCTTAGACGCAGAATTTACAGGAAATCATTTCTAACCCCACACACTTCGCTGGACACACATTAGATATACATTTTGCCAACCTAAACCCAAAGAATTACCCCTGCCATGTGGTCAGACCACTTCCTCATTGTCTTCCAACAGAAGACACCACAATCCGCCACAACTAAAACCATCCTACCCTCAACCACATGCCGACCATGGCACAAGATGAATTTGGAGAAACTAGAATGTCTGCTTACCTTCAACACAGATCTGATCACCTTCAGTTCTGTACAAACGCTCTACGGATGGCTCCAGATAGCTTTTTATATCCAAATTCCTCTGAATACATCTAAGCATAACAAAAGGAAGCATGCCCCTTGGATGAATACAGAATTAAAAAAGATCAAACAACAAAATGCTAAACAGCCCTCAAGGCAAGACATGACTACACAAGCACAACAGAATACACATGTCAACAATTGAAAAAGTAAACAAAACGATACCATTCTAACCGAATCCACAATGCAAAGTGTGCCAGTAAAAATTCTATGAAATTCTGACTGAATTCTGTAAGCCAAAATGCACAGGAGCTACCAATTATATTTCTCAAGATTTTTGTGACATGATGGCTAACCATTACAAATCTAAAGCAAATTTTTTGGATACCTACTTAAACAACAAAAGCATCTTTCAGCTCTTTTCCGACAATACCCACTAACCAAAGGCAAACACAACAACTACACTCCTTCAAATAATTATCACCAACTGAATTTCTAGATCCTTTCAAAGCAGTAAGACATCCTGCTACCCCTCTGACCCTTGTCCACCTGAAATCTTGAGAAACATCCAACTATCAACTTCGGCACCCATCCCAGTTAGAATACTCACCAACAACTCTTTAATGGAACTAGTTTTCCCAGAAGACCTAAACAAGACATACATATGCACCCTTTTAAAAATTCTAACCTGGACAAACAAGACTCTGACAACTACAGACCTGTAGCAAGGAAAGTATTCTTGGGCAAACATAGAGAGAGCAGCTTTCTCCCAGATATCACAATTAATTAAAGACAATTCAAAACATTCCAAATTACAAACCAATTTTCTTTCAGTAAGATGCACTGAATCAGTCCTAATCTCCATTTGGGATTATCTTAAAACACAGTGGACCACACTGGAGCTGCTATCCTTCTTCTATTAGACCTTTTAGCTGCCTTTGACAGAGTGGATCATCTTATTGCTCATCCAAAAAATGTGAGGAAGCCGGAATAAAGGACACAGCTCTCACTTGGATCCCACCCTACCAACCCAACAGTACAAATACTATACACAAACACCACTATTCTCTTCTAAATCATACAAGATTGCCCATCCTAGCTAATATGGGTCCCATAACATATATACTATGAAGAATTTTCACCTGGATCACTATGTCTAGCTGAGATCACTACCTCTCTGGGGGAGGCCATCGCTTCCTGCCATTCATCCTCGTCCAGTTCTGAAATGTCTCTGTCCCTGCACCCACATCGCCCTTCCAGGGGATCTGCTGCATTATTGATAAGTTTTTTATATGTCAAGGAAACCTTGACATATGTGCATATAACCATCAAGTAGGCTATCCTCCAGGGCCGAGGCCTTGAGGGGAGATTCCCTCACCTGCAGCTATTGGAAACAAGCATTGGAAATGCAATAGGTCTCGGATTTATTTGAGTTAGAGCTAATGGCATTGTAAATGGCAATATCTTTTAGCCATGTGTTATGGAGTGTATGCATGTGGTGTGTAATAGAATTATGTGGTTTGGATTGGAATTGTTCACCCTGCACACTCGCACACTGTTCACCCTGCACGCTCACATACTGTTCACCCTGCACGCTCACACACTGTTCACCCTGCACGCTCACACACTGTTCACCCTGCACGCTCACACACTGCTCACCCTGCACGCTCACTACTCTGCACTCACTACTCTGCACTCACTACTCTGCACTCACTACTCACTACTCTGCACTCCCTACTCTGCACTCACTACTCTGCACTCACTACTCTGCACTCACTACTCACTACTCTGCACTCACTACTCTGCACTCACTACTCTGCACTCACAACTCACTACTCTGCACTCACTACTCACTACTCTGCACTCACTACTCTGCACTCACTTCTCCGCACTCACTACTCACTACTCTGCACACTCACTCTGCACTCACTACTCACTACTCTGCACTCACTACTCTGCACCCACTACTCACTACTCTGCACTCACTACTCTGCACTCACTACTCTGCACTCACTTCTCTGCACTCACTTCTCTGTACTCACTACTCTGCACTCACTACTCTGCACTCACTGCTCTGCACTCACTACTCTGCACTCACTTCTCTGCACTCACTACTCTGCACTCACTTCTCTGCACTCACTACTCTGCACTCACTACTCTGCACTCAGTACTCACTACTCACTACTCACTACTCTGCACTCACTACTCTGCACTCAATACTCTGCACTCACTACTCACTACTCACTACTCACTACTCTGCACTCACTACTCTGCACTCACTACTCTGCACTCACTACTCTGCACTCACTACTCACTACTCTGCACCCACTACTCACTACTCTGCACTCACTACTCACTACTCTGCACACTCACTCTGCACTCACTACTCACTACTCTGCACTCACTACTCTGCACTCACTACTCACTACTCTGCACTCACTACTCTGCACTCACTACTCACTACTCTGCACTCACTACTCTGCACTCACTACTCTGCACTCACTACTCACTACTCTGCACTCACTACTCTGCACTCACTACTCTGCACTCACTACTCTGCACTCACTACTCACTACTCTGCACACTCACTCTGCCCTCACTACTCACTACTCTGCACTCACTACTCTGCACTCACTACTCTACACTCACTACTCTGCACTCACTACTCACTACTCTGCACTCACTACTCTGCACTCACTACTCTGCACTCACTACTCACTACTCTGCACTCACTACTCTGCACTCACTACTCACTACTCTGCACACTCACCCTGCACTCACTATTCACTACTCTGCACTCACTACTCTGCCCTCACTACTCACTACGCTGCACTCACTACCTACTACTCTGCACTCACTACTCTGCACTCACTACTCACTACTCTGCACACTCACTCTGCACTCACTACTCACTACTCTGCACTCACTTCTCTGCACTCACTACTCTGCACTCACTACTGTGCACTCACTACTCTGCACTCACTACTCTGCACTCACTTCTCTGCACTCACTACTCACTACTCTGCACTCACTACTCTGCACTCACTACTCACTACTCTGCACTCACTACTCTGCACTCACTACTCACTACTCTGCACACTACTCTGCACTCACTACTCTGCACTCACTACTCTGCACTCACTTCTCTGCACTCACTACTCACTACTCTGCACTCACTACTCTGCACTCACTACTCACTACTCTGCACTCACTACTCACTACTCTGCACACTCACTCTGCACTCACTACTCTGCACTCACTACTCTGCACTCACTACTCTGCACTCACTACTCACTACTCTGCACTCACTACTCTGCACTCACTACTCACTACTCTGCACACTCACTCTGTACTCACTACTCACTTCTCTGCACTCACTACTCTGCACTCACTACTCTACACTCTGCACTCACTACTCTGCACTCACTACTCTGCACTCTGGAAACTCACTCTGCACTCACTACTCTGCACTCTGCACTCACTACTCTGCACTCTGCACTCACTACTCTGCACTCACTACTCTGCACTCACTACTCAGCACTCAGCACTCTGCACTCTGCACCCAGCACTCTGCACTCTGCACTCTGCACTCTGCACTCACTACTCTGCACTCACCACTCTGCCCTCAACACTATGCACTCAACACTCTGCACTCACACTATAATAATCCTTATGTCCTGTAACCAAGGGTTTGCCATTATTGAAATAGTTCACTGCAATAACCTACTTTTCTTAGCCTTGGACATGTATTTTACTAAGAACCGGCATGTTAATAAATATATAAATACGTGTGACGGCAATAAAGCAGCATTGAAAAACAAGCATGTGCCTTCAATTACGGCACCTCTGACAGCTGCTAATTGAGAATTTATGGCATTCTCCTGGACGGGGAGACAGCATGCGCGCACACAGAGCTCAAGAAAACTACAGAGTCGTGAATGCGCGAACGGACCCTTACATCTGGTAATTGGGAATTTATGGCATTCTCATGCGCGTGTTAGTAGGGAAAATGCAGGAAGTCAATAGAGAAAAATTCCTAGGGCCTATTGCGTGAACACTTACAAAAACACAGCCGTCAGAGGACCAATGACCATGCAGATGGCACACAACACCACGAAAAATTCTCGCGCACTGAGGAATTTTTACTTCACGATTCTGAGTCCCTTAACAATACGGCTCGGAGCTCCGCCCCACTTCTGACGAAGTGGTGACGTAGGCCGAGCCCTAAAAATCAGTTTCCGCCATCTTATACTCCCGTTGCAGGGTGGCAAATGGTATAACCCCTCCTCCCTTACACAAATCACCGACCCTTGAGATCCCAATTATATTCCATTTGTCAAATCCTTTCATTTTTCTCAAGCTACCCAGTAGCTCTGAATCCCACAGGGAAGTGGCCTGAGTTACTTTTTACCCCCAGCCCATATTTCTAGCGGCAGTGTGCCATATATGCACTGAGTGCCCGGCGGGTCCCGTCAGATGAATTTTTTTGGGTTTGGAATACAGTCCTTTTGTTTAATGTCTGGGAGTAAATTTCGCCCATCGTACAACCGCCTCACCAATTTTGGAAGGGAGATGCTGGGATGACCATCCCATAGCAGGTCTCTCTGTTTACTCTTAACTTCTTTAAAATATCTCGCAGGAATGGGATTTGGGAAGTTTTGTAGAGCATTGAGGAAATACTGTAACAACATCATTTAAAATAGTGCGCTCTTCCAAATAATGATGTTGGAAGATTTTTCCAATTACTCACATCTCGCTTTAGCCGTTGCAATGGTGGCAGCAAATTACGCTCATAGCTAGCTCTGGGATCTTATGTTATGTACATACCCAGGTATTGGAACCCTTCTTTCGCTTCCTGGGCCAAGCAATCTTTTGGCAGGGGAGGAAGCCCTCCACTAAGGACATAAATCAAGGATATGTCTCCGAAAACCCTTCAAAGACAGTGAATATGTCAAGGACTCTATGCAGTGATGCCTTATGTGATGCCAAGTATAAAAGTATATCGTCCGCATACAAGGATATGCGATCCTCACAGATTTCTGGACCATTTTAGGCCACGATTAATGGGGTCTCTACGGATCCAGGCCGCCAGGGGCTCCAAAGTTAGAGTGAAGAGTAGCGGAGACAGAGGGCAACCTTGTCTAGTCCCTCTACCTAGAAAAAAACCCGCAGATTTTTTGTTGTAGACAACTACTTGTGCCTGGGTTTCCGAATACAATAGTCCTACCCTGCTGATAAAGTTTAGTCCAAATCCTATCTTGCCCAATACCGCGAATAGGTATGGCCATTCTATAGTGCCAAAGGCCATAGTGGCGTCCATGGACACCACTACCTCATCTTCTCTTATGGTGTCCTTACGTTCCATCACTCCCTTTAGTCGTCTCAGGTTAAGTGCCGTGTTTCTGTTGGGCATAAAGCCCAACTGGTCCGGGCGCGCCAGATTACCGATCACCCGAACCAGACGAGTGGCCAATAGCTTGGTCAGAATTTTGGGCTCAGCATTCAGTAACGAGATTGGTCTATACGAGGCACATCTATTCCTCTGCTTATCTACTTTGTGTATTGTTACCAATGTGGCCACTCTCTGGTCCTATGGGAGCTTGCCCAGGTTGCGACTTTCCTCAAACATACCTCTCAGATATGTTGCAATTTTGTTTGGTTTTAGCTTGTACAAATTGATAGGCAGACCATTACGGCCCTTTGCTTTTCTGGATTGAAGACTTCCTAAGGCTTGGGAAACCTTGTCATCAGCTAAATCACTGTCCAATAACTCCCTGTCTTCAGACGATAGTGTGGGTAGCGTTATGTCCATGACTAGGGCATTAGAGTCTTCTTCCTGGAGAGAGGAGTGTGTTTGATAAACGATGCTGTAGTAATTAGCAAATTCTTTATCTATATCCTGTGGATCTACTACTGCCTCCCTGGTCTCTGTCAGTAGTTCGGTAACTAGGCGGTCAGTGAACTCTTTTTTATTCCAACCAAGCCAATAGCTTCCCCTCTTTGTCACCCAATTCATACAGTCTACCTGCCTTGTCTCTCCTCAACATTGTGGCCATATCAGTGGCTATAGTTTTGTATTCTTCCCTCTTGAGTCTTAATGTATAGAGTTTATCCTTCCCCCAATTCTCAATCCTCCTCCTCTATTCGGAGAATTTCATCTTCTAGTTTGACAAGCTCTTTATTCTTTTCTTTATGCACCCTGGATACTAAGGAAATTGCCTGCCCCTTTACAACTGTTTTGAAGGCCTCCCATAGTGTTTGCTCAGACTTTGCTGAGTCTTCATTCTTCCAAAATAATGCTCAATACATGCTGCAAGTTCCTTCTTAACTATCGGCACCATGGATTAATCGGTGCTATTCTGCCCACTCACTTTTCACCTAGTGCTACCTCGGCCCGCAACGGAGAATGATCTGAGATGCCCCGGGCTAGGTGTCGGATATCCTGTATGTGCCCTATCAGAGCCACCGGAGTAAGAAGATAATGTATCCGAGACAGGCTATTGTACTTTCCGGAATGGAAGGAGTGTTGAATGTCCCCAGGGTGGTACATCCCCCTGCATCCACCAGTTCCATTGCTTCCAGAAAATTGGGTAACCATCTTTGAGCAGGGCCAATGATGCAGGGGTATATCGGTCGAGAGCACCGGACACAACAGAGTTAAACTCTCCACCCACCACCAGGCATTCCTCCAGAAATGACACCAGTAGGTTACCCAGATCCCTAAAAGTCTGTCCCTGCAACCCTGGTGGAACATATACTGCTGCGATCGTAAGTGGTGCACACTCATATTGCACTGACACCGTAGCATATCGACCCATCACATCTATCCATGTACGGGCTATCGACATTGGAAAGGAGCTTCTCACCATGATACCTACCCCCTAGAACCTGTAGTAAAGACTGAGTGAACAATCAGACGATAACCCTACCTATTCAAAGCCTTACATGTTTTACCAATGAGGTGTGTTTCCTGGAGCTGCACCACATCCGGGGCATTTCTCTTAATATATTGAAGGATGATGCTACGCTTTAGTTTATCCCCCAGGCCATTGATATTCCAAGACAGAAGCATGAAGCCTACAACCAACAGTGGTCTCATCTTTGTAATATTGTCTAACTGGATCCCTCCCACTTTCCGCCTCAATCAGTGTCTCACTAATGAAAGAAGCCCAAACCAAAACAACCCAGACCCAACTTCCCACCTCCCTGCTTCCCTGCACTCTGGGCATAGAACTTCCCATGTCCCCAACCATGCAGAATGCCTGTCACCCTAAACTGTAGACAAAAAGTAGAATATACTGAGGGGGGATTCTCCACCACCCCGACATCCATCCAATATACATATATTACCAGAGGATCAGCATAATAGATTCAGATATGGTGAACAAGACAAGCGTGGTTGTTGGCTGTACTGTTCAACAACAAGCGATACCTCCCCTCGGGTCTTGAACGGCATCAATACTTAGTCACTCTCTCTCAGCAGGGGGCATGTAGATCAGTCCAACTGCAACACTCACCCCGTTTTTCGAGTTTCTTGCCCCTTTCTAGCATTATGTTCTTCAGCAGGCTATCGGTTGGCAATCGGTTGCGGCTTCCGGGGTCTCGAAAAACCATGCCCCACTTTCGGCCTTGACACGAAGTTTGGCGGGGAACAGCATTACGTATTTAACACCTCTTTCTCTGAGCTGCTTCTTGACATCAAGAAAGGATTTTGTTGTCTCTGCACCTTTAAAGTAAAATCTGGATAGGAGGATATCTTGCAGTTTTCATACTTATATGGAGGGGTCACTTGGGCAGTGTTCAGTATATTGTCCCTATCTCTGAAGTTCAGGAGCTTAGTCAGCATTGGACTTGAGGTCGCTCCAGCTTTTGGTCAGCCACCAGGGACTCTATGCGCCCTTTCGACGACGAAAAATGTGAAAGTCCCTTAGGCTGCAGGTACTTGACTATGAGATCTTTTACGAATAGCCTTACGCTCTTTCAGGTATTCCAATGATACGTATATTGTTCCTCCGAGTTCTCCCTTCATAGTCGTCCAGCTTGTCCTCTGCCATTGTACGAAAAGCCTGCAGGTCCTTGATATCTTGTTGTATTTGTTTGGAGTCCCCTATCAGGTCTGTGGTGATCGCCTACATACTTTTAACGTTCTCTTCCATTTTCTGCAGCTCCGCTCTGATCAGCGTGACCTCCATTATGATTGCGTCCATTCTTTGCTCTAGTGAGATGCGCACGCTCAATATGGTGTCCATAATGTCCTTCAGGGTTGGGTCCGAGTCTTCGCGGTCTGGTACCATTTGCACTTGATCCTTAGTGGTATGGTAAGGGTCTACTGGTCTTGGCAGAGCAAACTAATCTAACTTGGTCTGTTGCGAGCCATTAGGGCCCCTGGCACACAACAGTTCGACCCCCACTCAAAACTTTGCCCAGCTCCGGCCTCTTCTTGTTGTACCTTGTCTGCTGCTTACTGATGTCTAGCACGTCACTTAAATCAACCCACCAGCCAGGTACAGATAAGGACACCTCTTTCATGTAGATCCGCGTTCCGGAAGCACTAGCTGTATGTCCGTGTCTTCCCTAATGATGTTATTTAATTGGTCTCAATATATCTCTGGGGTACTGGGTTAGTAGGCGATGTTGCACATCATGGGCACCCCCAGGCTGACCAGGCTGCAAGGATTTCAAACAATTAGGTTGTTATCTCGCCCAGCGCCCTAAGCTCTGAGCCGCCACAAGCAAACCGGGCTCTGCAGATCTCTACCAGAATTCACCAGGTGAGCAAGGAATTCAGCCGCCACAAGCAAACCGGGCTCTGCAGATCTCTACCAGCATTCACCAGGTGAGCAAGGAATTCAGCCGCCACAAGCAAACCGGGCTCTGCAGATCTCTACCAGCATTCACCAGGTGAGCAAGGAATTCACCCGTTGCTTCTGTTTGTCTGCTTCTTAGGGGCCCCTCTCCGCAAACACTTCTCAAAGTTCTGCAAGCTATGATGATGCTTTAGACCTAACATAGTGCACCAATCCTCTCAGAGTGCTACTCATTCTCGACGACCAGAGTTGCCCTGTTCATGTCTCTCTCAGTTCCGTGCCGACACCGGTGAAGGGTGCTCCCGGCCGAGCTCTGCACAGCGGCCCTGTATGTCTCTGGGCACACAGAACGGTGCATGGACAGCCCAGACTTTGTCTTGCACAACTCCGACTCAACTCGTAGTCCCCTGAGTTTTCCTGAGGTCTGGAACCTATTAAATGTCCTTTTCCCCTCCGACCTATGCCAGATCTTTTAACGCAGGTTGCTGGTCCCGCTTCCACCCTGCAATCATTCAGGACTCGCCGGGTTTCATGCTAGTGAGCCTCAGCCCCCGGTCTCACAATTTCAGGGACTCAATCCCGCGACACCACTCCTCTCGACCTTTTGACTACGCTAGTCCCCAGCTTACGTTCTGCACCAGGCCGCAAATCGCAGAACAATATTTTTTATCAGCCCCATGTTATTTTGGCACTGTTTTTGGTTCACTGGCGCTGATAATTACTCTGATGATCCTGCTTCATTTGGAGATGGATCTGTGCAACGGATTATGCGGTGGGGTCCTGTTGTTCCGGAGCCGATCTAACTCGCGTCCATTCATTTCGGTGGTGAAACCACGCTCCCTCCTGTGCTTGTTTTTAAAAGAGCCCATGGGTGGGCCATGTCCCTGGGAAATTTTACCTGTGGTTTATTCCTTAAGCACATCACATCGTGAAAATAAAATTATACAAGTCTGATAGGATTCCTGGATCAGGAGTGTTACTGAAAAGTGGTATAATTTTTCGTGCATAAAATAGGTATTGCGTTAAGAAGAAACATTGAACGTATCAACACAGAAACTGTTTATCCACATTTAATGGAAAAAAAATACACTTAAAGGTCAGTTTTGTTTGACACACTTCTTAAATATTTGTGAATAGGGGGCAGTGTTGCACCACACGGGAGGGGAACAGTTATTTTTCTGTTTCCAAGCTACCCACACATTTTAGATTAGCGAATTTATATTTTGCCCTTGAGTTCTGGCCCTCCGCTACTGACAGCAATTTGTACCCAGTAGTAAAAGTCACAGAGACTGTAAACTTCAAGACGGATAGAATCCTTTTGCTTCAACACACCCTGTAAACAGAGGTGATTAGAAAGTAGCACTTGTAAAGCCTTGCTGTTGCTGTAATGTCTTTATCTGCTGTATGAAAGTGGCTGTGCTCAGCGTAATCAGCCACGAGGGATACTTGATTAAACAGTAGTATTTACATAATATGCATCTTGGTTTAGAAAGGCGCACGCCGTGCTCTCGAGCCATGGTGTTTCTTTGTACTGCCGGGGAGCTGTATATACCATGAACTGCCCCACTTACTTGCCAAGCAAGTATACCCCGGCAATATTACCTCTTTTCCAGTGACAGATAAATCGATAGAATGCAGCAGCTTTCCTTATATATCTGTACATCTATCTCTAACGATACCAAGGTTGTTAGTAGATGAAAAAATATCCTATGAGAGTCTAATCTATATGCACTATCGTATTGATATATATATATATATATATATATATATATATATATATATATATATATATATATATATATATTTATGTATATATATATACATAAATATATATATATATACTATATATATTACCTACTGGCGGTCGCCAGTAGGTATATATAGTTAGGATTTTTTCCCTATGGGATTTTTGAAAATTCTATGTCTAATAACTTTGGCGTTTGTGGACGGAATTGGCTGAAATTTTCTGGAAAATGGAACATTTTGTTTCTGAGCAGCCCCTGGAAATTTGGGGGGGTTCGACAAGGGGGGGCCGAGAAAAAAGGGGGGTCCCAAAACGTGTTTTTAACATTGAGTTTTCCATAGGGCGGTTGGCCTCACTTTTAGCCCGAACGGCTGAATGGATTTGCACGAAACTTGGCAAAATTGTAGGGACTGGTAGCCCGATGTGCCTTTGCTAGGTCTCAATATATGTGCTTCAGTGGATTTTGAGAAATTAACGTTTAAAAAAAGATATATATCTGTAAGCGCGCTCTGGGCAGCGCTCCGGTTCGCGGACTTTACGCGTACCGGAACTTCGCGTAGCGAAGCTGATTGGCTCTCCGGTGTCTGTCAACATTCTAAACAGTCCGGAGCGGCCGCCATCTTGTCTCTCGGTAGGATTGAGAGACAAGAGGAGGCCAAAACAAAGGGGGAAATGACCATAAGGGGGCATAGTATATCCTCCCTGACCCCCTAGGTTTAATGTGGAGGCTTTTGCGTGGGTAGCGCCCGGTTCGCGAACCGGGAAGCGTTCTGGGCAGCGTACTATAATGAAAAATGAATGATAGACTTTTCAAATACTGTATGTTAATTGATTGTTGGTTTTGTTGATTATTTTTTAATTTTTTAATTTTTTAAGCAATTATTTATTATTGTGATTGTGTTTCAAAATTTAATAACATTTCTAACATTTAACTAGTTTATGAATTACATATAAAAATGATTAAAGACTCAAACAATTTTTTAATATTACATACAATTTTATTTTTCAGATTGTTTTTCAAAATTTAATAGAACGTCTAGCATTTGACTGTCCGATATGTCCTCTTGTTGAGTGAACATAAGTTCCCACATTTGACCGTCATCATAATGGAGTAAATGATCGACAGATTCTACACATTGAAGTAATTCATAGTCCCGTGACTCATCCATGAATTCTAAGTCATCAATGGGTTCCATAACTTGTTCATTGTTGCTGTCCAGAACAATTTCGAAGGAAACATTCTGCTCACCTTCCATTTTATTGCTGTAATTTGCATAAAAAATAAATATATCAGTAGTGATAGGGCACTGTTGGGTTTAAGTTCAGACAGGTACTTGTGAGTTTATAACGGAGAAGTAATCTATGGGCACTGTATGGTTTCAGGCGTGAAGTAGTACTATTAAAAAGTGCCTGTGAAGAAGCCTAAGTAAATTCATAATTATACCACAGAAACCTAAATCAATTCATAATTATAATAAAGAAGCCTTTCTCAATGTCTAACTCTTACAGAGGGATAGTAGAAGAAGCCTAAGTAAATTCATAATTATACCACAGAAACCTAAATCAATCCATAATTATAATAAAGAAGCCTTTCTCAATGTCTAACTCTTACAGAGGGATAGTATATAACTATCTGAAAATGTTTTCAAATTTATAAAATAATATCTCACCTTCTAAAAACAAGTTTAAGTTGTGAGTGAAAATGATCTTGCAATGTAATTCAGGAAGTAGTAGTCAAAATGGCTGTGTTTCTCTCTCTTTCTTTATATATATTCAGGTACATAACCAATCAAATGTCAGGTAAAAAAAGTAGAAAATGAAAGTAACATTTTAATTGGTTGTCAATTCCAACACTTCAGATGTGTTTTGTGAAGTAATTTACCTCAGGGTATTTAGAGAGGTCTACAGGCTAAATGGTTAAATGGAATTTCAATCAAATTTGTGAAAATGGTAGGCATTGGTATGTAGTATGAGGTAATCTATATTTGGTGAAATTGTCTCCAGTCGCTTTTCTGTAAACTACTTTCCCACCTTTTTTGATGGTGCGCTTCCCAGGGAGCGACCCGGTACGCGAACTGGTGAGCGCCCCGGTTCGCGAACCTTAAGCGTTACGGGAGTCCACCATTTTGTGTTTCGGTCGAATTAAGATACAAGATGGAGGGCAAATAATGTTCAGAATGGGTAGAAGGGGGCACGGTAGACTTATCTTGACCCCCTAGGTTTTCTGAGGGTGGCTGAGGAGGCCCATATGTGCGAAAAAAAACATTTTTTTAAAAATTTAGCGAGGTTAGCTCCCGGTTCGCGTACCGGGAAGCGCCCCAGGGAGCGTACTTTGTTGAAAATTAGTGAAAAAAGTTAGAGTAAAATAATAATTGTGAGTGATCAGATGTAGGGTAGCTCTGAGAAGAGCTTTTGGGTTTATGGTACATTTAGGTACTTATAAGTAGGTACCAATGCACAGTCTTAAATTCAGAATGAAAATTCTGTTGCCCTCATCTGAGAAGTGAACTCCATCTCCTCTGTAGATATCTTGCATGTAGTAACGCAAGTTATTGTTGTACAGGGAGCCCATTCCATGGTCTCTCATGTAAGCTGAAACAGATTTGTTTACATGCTTCCTCGACTTCTCAATTTGTGGACAAAATTGGTTTGACCACCTCCATTTCTGTCTTTGGCATATATTTGAATATACCAAGGCAGTCTGAGGAAAAAGTGCCATCAATTGCTCAAAGGTGTCCTTTAAAAGCATTTCCAGACCTACCCCAGTCAAAGTGCCCAAATCATTACCTCCACAGTGCACAATTAACAGGTCAGGTTTTGGCAAATGCATAAAGGTTTTCACCAATGGTATCAATTGGTGACATTTTAATCCTCTGTGGCCAAACCACTTAATTTCCACATCTTGTAAATTGAGGTTAGGTAAATTCCTGTTCTCAGCATACCTCTGAGCCCAATAGATGTAACTATGTCCAACAATCCAGACAGAAAACATGGTGAGAGAAGGTTCTCCTGCAGTCAGATGAAGTGTGGCAATGAAATGGCAGTTGAAAAAATAAGAGTTTAAAATGAAAAAAACTGTGGAGTTTCTGTGTTAATGAAGCAGTAACAGTGATTGGTGGATTTTGATTGCTGAAAACAGAAAGTTAGGGTGCATGGATGAGTTGTTTGAAAGATGTATTTTGAGTGGTCAAGAAAAAATCATTACATGAAAGAATGCACTGGATATGAGGTGCACTGAGAGTTCAGAGTTCAATTGCAACATTGTTGTGTGAACTTGCAAACACCAGAAGTCTTCCAAGAGGTGGTTGCCATGCAGAAAAGGCATGAAATGGCAGAGGGGGGAAGGGTTTTCATTTGAAAAAAAGTGAGGGAAGAGTTTTGATTGGGTGACATGAGAGATATGTGTGAAGAATTACAGCATTTCTGTGCTTTTGATAGCTGCAGACTCTGGAGTGCATACCTTTTGCTCTGCTGAAGACAAATTGGTGTGTTTCTGAGACTGTTTTCAAACTCAAAGTATTTGCTAAGGTGAGAAAATATTTCTTTAATTTAGATAGAGAATAGTGTGCTTTAAGGAGAAAATTATGAAGAAAGTTGTGTTTTTCAAATGTTGCTTTGTCTCAAGTGTTTTACAAATAGATTTTGTTTCTTTGAGAAAATGTAATTGGAGAAAATGTGAAGTATTAGTACTGACAGGGTGTTTTTCTGCATAGGAGCTGTGGAGTCTTTTCAAATTATGACTTGAAAATCGTTTTTGAGGAAAATGAATGGTTATAATATTTCTGACAAGGACATAATGGTGTATGCTTCTTTATAATGCAATTGACTGTCTCTGATGTTATTTTTCCCATTTCAATGTAAGACCTTTCTCTGTGGCGCAAATTGCTTGTAAATATGCTCCCACCTGTGCATGGCAAATTTAGATTTTGAATGTTTGTGTTACATAGCCATGTTAAAAGTGATACAAACATGCTGCAAAGGCAATCAAAAAACGCTTTTATGTGTCTTAAGGACATTTTAAGTCATTTTCCCATGTGCAGTGTTTTGAAATTATGATTTGAAAATCTTTTTTGGGGAAAAGGAATTGTTTTTAAATTTATGACAAGGACATAATGGTGTATGCTTCTTTATAAGGCAATTGACTGTCTCTGATGTTATTTTTCCCATTTTAATGTAAGACCTTTCTCTGTGGCGCAAATTGCTTGTAAATATGCTCCCACCTGTGCATGGCAAATTTAGATTTTGAATGTTTGTGTTACATAGCCATGTTAAAAGTGATACAAACATGCTGCAAAGGCAATCAAAAAACGCTTTTATGTGTCTTAAGGACATTTGATGTCATTTTTCCCATATTACATTAAAAGACCTTTCTCCGTGGGGCACATTCCTTGTAAATATGGTCACACTTGTGCATGGTAAATTTAGATTTTGACTGTTTGAGTTACATAACCATGTTAAAAGTGACCCAAAAAAATTGCAAAGGCTTTCAAAAAACACTTTCATGTGTCTTAAGGACATTTTAAGTCATTTTCCTGTGGGCAGTGTTTTCAAATTATGACTTGAAAATCGTTTTTGAGGTAAAGGAATGTTGTTAAAATTTATGTGCGCCATATGCCCCCAAATTTCTTTTTCAGGGGTGCAGCAGGGTGTTCTTGAGACACCCCTGCACCTTTGGAAAAATTCCTAATTTGCGATGAGCTAATTGCTAATCGCAAATTGCACCTTCATTCCTATGGGCATCCTGGCCCATGGAAATGAATGGGTAATTTGCAATTAGCAATTTGCTCATCGCAAATTAGGAATGGTAAAGAATCGCTATTTATTCCTTAAAATTCGCTATTTTGGAAATGCAAAATAGTTTGATGATACATATGGCGGTTGATCTCTAACAAGATAAGAAGCTTAGGGATACATTTATGATGACTGGCGCAATGAAGTGGACATCACTTACTTCATTGGTAGAGCTTTACATGTATTATCTCCTCTGTATTCTTCATCAAGCGTAACTTTAATCTGCAATCCTGAGTAGGCCTCACCTTAAACAAACCTCTGGATAGGCCACACCTTATCGTCATCATGAATTAATCATTTAAAATGCTAGGGACAGATTTATGATAGGTCTATGCCTCTTTTGCGCCACTTACAAAACACTGCCCATGGGGAAATGACTTAAAATGTCCTTAAGACACATGAAAGTGTTTTTTTAAAGCCTTTGCAATTTTTTTGGGTCACTTTTAACATGGCTATGTGACTCAAACAGTCAAAATCTAAATTCACCATGCACAGGTGGGAGCATATTTACAAGGAATGTGCTCCATGGGGAAAGGTCTTATAATGTAATATGGGAAAAATGACATCAGAGACAGTGAAATGCCTTATAAAGAAGCATACACCATTATGTCCTTGTCATAAATTTACAAACCATTCCTTTTCCCTAAAAACGATTTTCAAATCAAAATTTGAAAACACTGCACATGTGGAAATGACTTAAAATGTCCTTAATTCAAAATTTGCTATTCCTTATTTTGCGATTGCACTGAAGGATTTGCAAATTTTGCGATTCCTTAAATGCAATGTATCAAACAAAAAATATGCAAAAAATGCCATGAAGGATTTGCAAATTACCACCAACTTCTAGTTGGTGGTAATTTGCGAATTCTTTTCAAAAAGCTTTTTTTCCAAAAAACAAAAGGTGACATATGACGCCCATACATGCCCTTAGGGCATGTATGTGTGCCATATGCCCCCAAATTTCTTTTTCAGGGGTGCAGCAGCGTGTTCTTGAGACACCCCTGCACCCTTGGAAAAATTCCTAATTTGCGATGAGCTAATTGCTAATCGCAAATTGCACCTTCATTCCTATGGGCCTCCTGCCCATGCAAATGAATGGGTAATTTGCAATTAGCAATTTGCTCATTGCAAATTAGGAATGGTAAAGAATCGCTATTTATTCCTTAAAATTCGCTATTTAGGAAATGCAAAATAGTTTGATGATACATATGGCGGTTCATCTGTAACAAGATAAGAAGCTTAGGGATACATTTATGATGACTGGCGCAATGAAGTGGACATTACTTACTTCATTGGTAGGCCTTTACATGTATTATCTCCTCTGTATTCTTCATCAAGCGTAACTTTAATCTGCAATCCTGAGTAGGCCTCACCTTAAACAAACCTCTGGATAGGCCGCACCTTATCGTCATCCTGAATTAATCATTTAAAATGCTAGGGACAGATTTATGATAGGTGTATGCCTCTTTTGCGCCACTGTGCGTCACTTTTGTGATGCAGCGGCGGTGCAAAAGATTTGCTATGAGGCGACAAAATTACAAATTGATGCATTTAGGCAGATGTGTCATGGTGTAAAAAAAACGTGCCACATGAAACCGATGCAGCAGTGATGCAAAAGATGCACCATGTTGCAAGACAGGCCTCACTTCGGGCCATATGTATCAAGCTAATTACCATTTGGAAAGATCAAAATTCTGCGAATTTCGGCCTTTGCGAATGCTAATTAGACAAATGGTATGTATCAAACAAGTTTGATGCAAAATAAGGAATAGCAAAATTTGCTATTCCTTATTTTGCGATTGCACTGAAGGATTTGCAAATTTTGCGATTCCTTAAATGCAATGTATCAAACAAAAAATATGTAAAAAATGACATTAAGGATTTGGAAACTACCACCAACTTTTAGTTGGTGGTAATTTGCGAATTCTTTTCAAAAAGCTTTTTTTCCAAAAAACAAAAGGTGCCATATGACGCCAATACATGCCCTTAGGGCATGTATGTGCGCCATATGCCCCCAAATTTCTTTTTCAGGGGTGCAGCAGGGTGTTCTTGAGACACCCCTGCACCCTTGGAAAAATTCCTAATTTGCGATGAGCTAATTGCTAATCGCAAATTGCACCTTCATTCCTATGAGCCTCCTAGCCCATGGAAATGAATGGGTAATTTGCAATTAGCAATTTGCTCATTGCAAATTAGGAATGGTAAAGAATTGCTATTTATTCCTTAAAATTCGCTATTTAGGAAATGCAAAATAGTTTGATGATACATATGGCGGTTCATCTGTAACAAGATAAGAAGCTTATGGATAGATTTATGATGACTGGCGCATCACCAGGGATGTGCCAGTCATCCTGCGCCGCTGTTCCGCCACCCATGGTGTGCTGCATTTACAATGCGGCGCAGCATGGGGCAAAAATGGCACAGATGCGTGACGTATCTGTGCTGTAAAGGTGGCGCATTGCTGGAGTTGTATCGCAAGTGCGATGCAGCTCCAGCAAGGCTCAGGGGTGCCCCATCTCCACAATGTTGCGTCAAGACCTATGCCTGCTTAAAGCAGGCGCAGGGTTTTGACGCAGCTTTCTCCTATCTGATTGTAAATGTGGCACACCATGGGTGGCAGAGCAGCGGTGCACGTTAACTGGTGCATGCCTGGGGATGTGCCATTTAACATAAATCTGCCCCTTTACATTTAAGTATGTGCAGGGGACACAGAGTCGGTGAGGCTTATCCAAGGTTAAGAAGAGATGAGTCCTGTTCACTGAAAAATTAGACATAGGCTTCACCTGCTCAGCATCGCTGGACATGGCTAAATAATAGCTGCAAAATGTTACTCTTGTTAAACAATTTTACTATTATAATCTCTGAGATTTGTCTCTTACTCTGCAACATCTCATTGTTGTTATCTTTCTTTAAAGATAAAGACAACATCAACATGAGCGACAATCAGCAATCAGTTGATTTTGACCTCATCATTGAACTTGTAATTGAAACATCAGTGGATGTTGATCCCTTGGATGATTTAAATCCTGAGGATGAAGAAGAACGTGATGAGGATGCAGATTTGTCCGAATTATATGACATAGGGTGGGAAGCTGACCTGCTTGATCCTATGGAACTATAAACATTTATTTTTAAAATTTATAATAAATAAAAAGTAAAAATGTAAACCGTTTAATTTAAAAATAAAGACACCTTCAAAAACAGGTTATGTGTAGTGTCTTCAATAAAATATTAAAATATGCTCATAAAATTAGATCAGATTCACATATAAGATAGCACAGGTAACATGAATATAAATTCCATTTCTTTTCTGCTATTTCTGTATTCTAAAATTGCCATGCACTAAAAAATCTTATATGTAAAAATGTAAAGTAGTGTTTTAAGTTTTTGATTACTGTTATTGATGTACTGTTGGGTAATAGTGGTTAATAACATTTTTTTATATATTTTACCACAGATTCAACTGCAGATCATTTCAACATTTCACCATGCCAACGAAAGAAAGACTGAGAAAGGCTGCAAAACGTCAAAGACAGCAGGTGATTGAAAAAAAGCAGCAGTCCTCTAACAAAAAGATTTGTCAAGTCAACAAGAAAGCACCGGGTAAGAGTACAAAAACATTCATAAGAAATATTTGCAGTAAAAAAAATATTACTACAGAAAATGTTTCAGTCCAGAAAAAGAGAAGCAATTCAAATGGAAAGGAAAGGCCAATCAAAAATGTTACTGCTAGAGCAAGAGATAACTCTGTGCATGATAGTAGAAGGAAACAACAGTTTAGGGACATTCGTAAACGAATGTTCCGCAACAGGATAATTGGCAATTTGTTAAAAAATATTAAGAAAGGTCAACAGAAAGTGGTTTTTTATAAGAGAAAAAAAAAGTTGAGAAAGTTATTGATCAGGCATTTGAAATTAAACGTAAGTTATTTATTTTGATAATCAATAGAATTAGGAAGCTAAACAAGGCAATTTATGATTTCAAAAGAAATAGTAGATGGAAGAGAATAGTTAATCGTAGTAATTTTTGTGAAGTTTTTTCTGGAGAATGGATGCATAGTTCAAGCTGTGAGGCATTTTTCAATGAGGAGAGTTATTTCCAGGATAATGATTTGGTGCATGCAGTTGACACCAGTGGTCGTGCTTATGAAGTGAAAGATGGTTGTCCAGTTGAAAAAGAAAAACTTGTGACAACAGAGGCAGAAGAGGTGTTAGGTAATGAGGTTTTAGGAAGACGTGCTAAGGGTCCTGTGTACACCTGGAAGTGTAGTAGTATTTGCAGTGTGCGACAGGATTCCATCAATTTGCTTTGTGATTTTGTACGGTCATTTAATAAGAAAAGTTTGAAGCAGAAAATAAGGTTGTTGCAAGAATTAGATCCTTGCAGAGTGAGAGAAGTGACAGGTTTGCATGGTCATTCACTGGCTTGTCTTTCCAGGAGAGTATGCCAGAGTGTTTTTCATCATTTCAGGATGCTAGCAGTGCATCATAATAAAGTGAGGAAATTAGTTAGAATGTTGTATTATGCTAAGAGTCCAGCAATTATGCTTAAAAAATTATGTGCTGCTCTTTTGCATGGTTCTGAAATAGATGTGAAGAATATATGTGAAGAAATTGAGTTTTGTTACTTTGGAAGTAAAGAGGAGAATGTTGAAATTGACCAAGAAGAAGCGGGTGATGTGGAAGATAGTGTACAGGTTTCCAGTACAGATAATTTCCAGAGGGAAATTGCCACGTTTCAGGTCAAATCAAGTGAGAGGCCAAATTTCACTTGTGTGTGTTGTCGACGCACTTATTATAAGAATCAGACTAAGTTAGTGGATTTATATGCAAAAAGTGAAAGGGAAAATAATAGTGAATGGAAGGATTTCGCAACATACTTGATGGTAGAAAATTGTTTTGATTTGGGATTGGATCAACGTGTGTGTACTTATTGTTGTTGCAAATTAAATCAAAACCAGATGCCTGCTAGAGCAGTTCATAATAATCTGGAATTGGTTGAGATTCCTTCTGAATTGAAGGATTTAAATACTTATGAATCTATTTTGATTCAAAGTATCCATCCCTTTCAGGCTATTGTAAGAATGGAGCCAAAGACAGGGAAATTGCCTCCATCAGATTTACAGAGAGGATTAAAGGGAAGAGTTGTTTATTTGCCTCTAGATTTGAAGAAAAACATTAACACAATTGGAGTAGAAAAAGTGGACGAGGAACCTCTGGTTATCTTAGTTAATGGGGTTCCGACAAAGAATAAGAAAATATGGCAAGATTTAGTAGATGTTAGGAAAGTTAAAAAGGCAACATTGTATTTGAAAAAAAATAATAAATACTATAAGAATGTATATGTTGCAGAAGAGGAAGTAAGTGAGGAAGAGGATAGCGATTTGTGTGCTGGTCAAATTGAGAAAGTAGAAACTTCTACTAGTGAAGAAATATATGAACATTATAGTGTTCATCCTTTGCATTCCAAGGAAGTCATGGGGAATGCTATTGAGTTGTTTCAAATGAAACAAGCCAAAGGGAGTCCCATTAGTGTTTGGGAGGAAAGTTTGGAAGCTCGGTGTTTCCCACAGCTTTTTCCAACAGGTCAGGGAGGAAGATATGATGAGCGACCTCATCAAATTCCTGCTTCTGAATACCGGACTTTGCGATTGTATGCAGGAGATGCTAGGTTTCGACAATGCATTCCTTATTTGTTTCATCTCCTGTTTGAAAGCGATCTGTCTGGACTGTCATATGCAGTGAACCACATCTTGAAAAGTGGTATACACATGCAAAACATCTCGGCAAGTGACTTTATGGATAAAGTCAATGTCCAAGACAGTATTTTGGATTCTCACCTGATTAATCTCATGGCGTGTCAGCGTGGTACTAATGAGTACTGGTACCGTCGTCATGGTGATTTAAAATGTATGCTGAGGAACTTAGGTACTCCCACATGGTTCCTCACTCTGAGCTGTGCCGAGTATGGCTGGGAAGACTTACTTGAATTTCTACGAGAGGCAAATGCTAACGTAGAAAACATCGAATTCAAGACACCCGGAGAACTGTGCTCTTTGGATCCAGTCAATGTATGTAGGTACTTCAATCATAGATTTGAAGCTATGATGTCTTTCATCATGAATAAGAAGAATCCACCTCTTGGAGAGGTGTTGGATTTCTTCTGGAGAAAGGAGTACCAAGCAAGAGGTGCTCCTCATATACATATGTTGCTGTGGATCAAGGATGCACCTAAATTTGGAACGGATCCAGAAGACTCAGTGATGAGTTTTATACAACAGTATTCTACGTGTGCTGTTCCAAACGCAAAGGAGAAGAAAAGCCTAAGAGAAAAAGTTCTGCGTTTCCAAAGCCATCGATGTGGAAAGTACTGTCGTCGTAAATTCCGAAACAAGGACAAGTTCTACACCAAATGTCGTTTCGGCTTTCCACGACTGGTGATTTCTAAAGGAAGAGTAAACAGTTTGATGTCTTCGCTGCGACATAATGTGATGAAGAAATCACCTAAAAACACATACAATTTGAAGAGGAACGAAGACTCCAAGTACATCAACGACTACAACCCGGTGATTTTGTCCATGTGGAATGCTAACATGGATATACAGTTTGTGGCTGATAACTGTATGGCTGTGGCTCGGTATGTGACGTCTTACATCACCAAAAAAGAGAAGACAGAATTGAAGGATATGTGGGAGGACATTTCCCATGAAAAGAGCCTCAGCAAGAAGTTGTACAGTTTCAGTCTGAAGATGTTGTCGCATCGAGAAATCGGAGCGTACGAATGTTCTGACCGGTTGTCTTCAGCAAGTCTCTATGCCAAGTCCAGGAGTATCATTTGGGCGAGTCTTGGTCTTGCTGCAACGCGTAATCGAGTTCTCAAACCTGTGCGGGAAATTGAGTATTTGGCGGAAAAGGAGCCAAACAGTACCGACATTTTGAAGACCAACATGTTGGATACATATTATCCAAATCGAAGCATTCACCTCGAGAATGTTTGTCTGTATGAGGTTCTTCAAAATTACATATTCAAGAGGAACATCAAAGAAGATACTGAGAAAGGAGTGTATGCTGTAATAGGAAGTGAGGGATGTCTGGTCAAGCAAAGAAAATACCACTTGGTAAACCATCGAAAATTGAGTGACGAATCTCCTGAAAAAAAGGAGTTTTTCTATTTAGCACTTTTGCAACTTTTCAAGCCTTGGCGTGCAGAAGAGGAACTGCTTGGAGATTTTCTCTGTTACGAAGACTCTTTCAATGCCGCCAAGGAGACCATAGAATGTCCTGCTTTTCCCAAATATGTACAAATGTTGAATGCGGAAATTGAGCAGGAAGCAATGATTGCAGCCGAGATTGCCAGAGACAGTTCTCAGGACAGTCAGAGTTCTGCTTCATTGAGTCAGGATCCACTAGGAGGACCTGTTATCGAAAATGAAGCTGCCACTGCTATGAATGAAGTGGAAAGAGCCATGGCACATGCTCAGGAGGATGCGGTTAACTTAGAAGAGTTGGAAAGACAACTCAACGTTGAGCAGAGGAAAATATATGACGAAGTTGCCATGCAAATTGATCATGGATTAAGTCATGACAAGAAAGAGTGCTCATGTACGTCGTTGAAGCCTGTCCGACTGTACGTGAGTGGAGAAGCGGGAACTGGAAAAAGTTTCCTCATTAAAGCAATTTCATGCTATTTGCAGGAAAGGACAGAGTCATCGCTGTCTTGTGTTGTCACCGCTCCAACTGGACTGGCAGCACATAACATTAAAGGGATTACTTTACATCGTTTACTGATGCTGCCAGTGGAGCATGGCAACAAATTACAATATCACAAGCTATCTGGAGATGCTTGTTTTGAAGTTTCAAAAATCTTGAGGAAAATGAAACTTCTTATCATTGACGAAGTAAGCATGGTTTCCAATGTCATGCTTGCCTTTGTGCATTTGAGAATGCAAGAAGTTCTCAAAACAGAGTATGATGTGTTATTTGGTGGCAAACACATCATTGTTTTCGGAGATCTTCTGCAGCTGACACCAGTGAAAGGGCAACCTGTGTTCAAAATGCTCACGCATGAAGATACCAGGAAGTGCCTAGGCAGCATTGGCAACGTCAATATATGGTTAAACTTCAATTATGCTGAACTGCATGAAAATATGCGTCAGGCGAAGGATGAAGTTTACAAGACTATTCTACAAGATGTTAGAATTGGAAAAGTGACCGAGCATGGGAAAGAAGCTTTACATGCACGATTACTGTCAAATTTATATCCAGAACAAGATGTTGTGCCTGAGAATATTTTTCAGAAAATTACTGAGAAGAAATCTGGAATATGTTTGATGCCAACTCTTGCAGAATGTGCCAAATTCAACAACAAAATGTTGCATTTAGAAAAGCAAGAGATTGTGAAACTGGAAGCTATTGACAGAGTAGAGCATATGGGATCAACAATTATTTTGTCTGAGAATCTGAAAACAAAATTGGATTCATTAGAGAAGAGTATATCTAAAACTGCAGGTTTTGAAAAGACTCTGAATGTGTGCTTGAACTGCCGTATAATTTTAAGAAGGAATTTACATGTTGAAAGAGGTCTGGTAAATGGATCAATGGGTAATGTTGTTGATTTTGTAAAATACAGAAATAGAGATGGAATTGAATTTTTAAAAAATAAATTTGATGGCATTGAGGAAGTACAGCTAATTGGTCGTTGTTCTGCTAGATTTTTGCTTGTAAAAGACTTATATGTTCGCCGTAAGCAGTTTCCTGTTTGCTTGGCATATGCGGTGACAATCCATAAATCGCAAGGTTTAAGTGTAGACAGTGCATTGGTGAATATTGGCAGTTCTGTGTTCAAGGAGGGTATGGCATATGTGGCATTGTCACGAGTTAGAACTTTATCGGGATTGTACTTGATTGAGTGTGATGTCACAAGCATTTGTGCGGATCTAGATTGTGTTAAGGAATACAATAGGTTAAGAAGAGAGTATGCGCCACATTTGCCTCAATATCCTTTGTTTGAGAAACGTGTGGTAGGCCGGAAACGAAGAAATGTGACCAATACTGGGGAGGTTGTAGCAAAAAGACGAAAAGTCGATGAACCTGAAATTATAAGCAGAAACAAAAAGGATTCTGTTGAAGATGTTGTTGGTTTTCAATTTGAAAACAGTTCTGGTGTCAACTGCTATGCTAATGTAGTGGTTAATGTTTTGTTTTCTCTAGAAAATGTAAAAGAAGAGATTGTGGTCAATTCTGATCAAAGATTTTGCAGTTTGTTAAATTCTGTGTTAGAGAAATGTAGCACTGATAGAATAAACATAGAAAGTGTGTCTGAAATTCGAAATCTGTTAGACAGATGTTCAGGCCAAACACAATTCTCTCAAAATATTCAGCAAGATTGTCAGGAGTTTTTAATGTATATGCTTGATGTATTGCATGCTGAAGGTGTAGATGTAGATCAGCTGTTTGGGCTTTCTTATCAATGGCAGCATGACTGCGAGAACTGTATGGTATCAAGTACTACTAGTGTAGACTCAGAAAGATTTATATATTTAACTTTGCCAGACAGTAAATCAGTCTCCTTTAATAAGCTAGTAAAAGCAGCTGATCACAACATGGAGTGTAGCCAATGTAAATCTGAAATGATGTCCACATTATTTATACGAACATATGGCCAGTATGTTATTTTAATGTTCCAACGATGTAGGCCTGATGGAACAAAATTGACAACTTTGATTAAAAATTTTGTGGCTTCACAGTTGTCAATATCAGGAAGGACTTTTGTAACTGTAGCAATTATATATCATGACGGTCCTTCAATAACATCAGGACATTACACAGCTTATTTAAAGTCTAGAAATGGCTGGTCATTCTGCAATGATTCTGTTTTAATTTTCAAAAAAAAATTGCCGTATGACCTTAAAAACTCTTACCTGGTGTTTTTAAAACCAAAATTTTAGGGAAAGAATTTCGGGATGTGCTCTGAGGAATTTCAAGAAGTTCTAATGGCTCCTACACGATTTGGCCTTGAGGATAAGTGTAGTTCAGAGACATAACTTCTAACCATAAGACTGGACGTCATAGGGAAGTAGTGTGGCTCACTGGTTAGAGGCGGCAGACCCGAGAGCAGAGGACGGCCCGGGACCAGGGTTCGATTCCCGGTGCGGCAGGTTTCTGGACCAGGGTCAGCGGACTCGATAATTCTCTCGCCTCGGTGCCCACTCTGATCAGCGATCACACTCGGCAACTCTGGGCATTAGCTTGCCTCATCTTCACTAACGGCCCCACCAGACCGCCGGGGATGCCTGGTCTCACCCTGGAGATACCCATTAAGGGACCATCTCTCAGGGAAGCCAGGAAGGGTTTCGCAGCGGTCGAAGCGCCTTGGGACCCTACGGGTAAGTAGTGCGCTATATAAATGCACATACATTTACATTTACATGGATAAATAAGTGCACTTTGAATGAGTTCAGAAAAACTATTTCTTTTTATAAGCTAATTGAAGCAGCCAATCAAAACATAGAGTAGAGGGAATGTAAGTCTGCAATGCTGTCTACTGTTTTACATTGCTTTGTGATTAAAAGTGATGTAGAGAATTAAATAATTGTAGTAGTCATAGAGGTAGTGTAAGTCTGCTTCATAGTAAGCAGTATCAGTGTCATAGGAAATGTAGAACATGACTGAGCAAGAAGGGGAAGATATTACTATTCCAGGATTGTGAAAATGATCTTCAACATTTTAATTCTGAAAGTTGCAGAAATGCCAAATGACGGGATTGGCTTACAACAAATCCAAGAGTTATAAATGGCTCTGACAAGATTTGGCCTTGTGGAAACTTGTGGTAGAGAGCAAGAAGTCATTTATTGCATGTAACATGTTTTTAAAAACGATGGAGGTTTTCTTTCAGAAAGTGGCGGGCTGAAAGTAATAACAGCACAACAGAGTGTAAGCTGTTCATAGGACATCCTTTGACGTCATGGAAAGTAAGTTAACTTTAAGGAGTTCTGAATTCTGATTTGTTATGTTGTATGGGTTTTTTAAACACAATCATTTTGATTGTGTTTTTTTTTCCCCGCTGTTATATGATGAATACCTTCAAGTCACTGTTTTTAGTGAATTTTGATACATTCTGAGAACAGCAAAAATAAACCATTTAACATGTATAATTAATTCTGTACTGTTTGCATTTATGATGTATATGTAGAACTGTGTAGGAGGCATGGAGAAGGTGAGGCTTCTGTAAGTGTCAAAGTTGTTGCATGCAGTGCTGCACTTCTGCGTACTCTTTCATATGCTGGACTACATCTGCACAATGAGATACCTAAGCAAAGGAAACACAAGTGATGTGATTGTGAAATGAGCAAAAGAAATTGCACGTATTTCAATTACATCACCTGTGTTTCCTATCATTACGAATCACATTGTGCAGATCAAGTTTAGGTCTGTCCAGGGAAACAGAGGAGGTTTGGCCTTTGTTCAAGAGTGCAGTGGACATGACTCACTTCATTGGTAGGCCTGCAAATGTATTATCTTCTCTGTACTCTTCAACAACTCTAAATTTCATCTGCAACCCTGAGTAGGCCTCACCTCAAACAAACCTCTGGATAGGACACATCTTATTGGCATCCTGAAGCAATCATTTAAAATTTTAGTGTCTTGCGACACTTTTCTGAGACAACAGCAATGCAAAAGATGCACCATGTTTTAAGATAGGCCTCACTTCATCTGCAACAAGATACTGTTAGTTTAAAATGTATATCTTTAGGACTGTGTAGGGGGCCTGGAGAAGCAGAAGCTTCTGTAAGTGTCAAAGTTGTTGAAAAACTGTTTGTCCTTCAATCTTTTCCCTTGTCTTTTGTAATTTTTAAATACATGTTTTAATATTTTTCAAATGTTTGTTCTCTCTTTCACAGATTGAAAGTATAAAAACAAAAAGTGAGTAATTTAACGACAATTATAAGGTAAATGTTTTGTACTCTTTTCGTTACATTTCTATCACATTTAACTTCTATTAGTTCCACTGCTTCATTTCTTTAACCCTCAGTTTCCTGCCTTTGCTACTTCCCTCATTCCTTTCTCTATTACCTACTTACTCAACTCCTTCCACTCTTTTTCTCAGTCCCTCTCTTCTCATAGTTCCTCACTCTTGTTCACTCACTCCGTCTCTATTACTCTTAGTGTCTTTGACTGATCACTCTATCACTACTTGTTCATAATGCTTTCTCTGTGTAGTTGAAGCACACTAAGGGGCATATTATGAACACAGCCAATAAAATTATTGCTGTTTTTATTGGCAGAAAACTGGTGCAAAAGTGGTTTTAGCGGCAGTTTCCTGCCGCAAAAGCGGCTTTAGCGACACATTTCTGCCGATAAAAGCTGCAAAACTTTTATTGCCTATGTTGATGATATGGCTCTATGTTACTTACATTTCTTTGCTGTTTCAATTAATCTTTTTCTGTTATTTTTTGTTTTCTGTTTTCTATTTTTTCTCTCTGTTATTCCCCATGTTTTAATCTTATTTTGAACATTCACTCACATTCTCCAAGAAACTCTTCTTTGTTATTGTTCTACTCTCTTTTTTTTTCTTTCACTTCCTTATCTATTTTGTTTTTCACAATTATACCCTCTTCCGTCTTTTCTTCGGTAAATAGATCTATTAAACAGTATCTCTTCTTTACTCCCTATAGCTGTCTTTCTTTTAACATCACTCTCTGTTTACTTTCCTTATACTTACTATTTTTTATTTTTTTTTTGGTTAGCTCCCGGTCCGCGTACCGGGAAGCTAACTGGGAAGCGAACCAAAAGAAATAGAGCTTGCCAGAGTGCTAAACATTCTAGCAATTTTTTTTTAAAGGGGAGGTAGTTCTGAAAAGAACTTTTTTTTAAAATGTTTTTGTTGTTTTATATATTTTTTTATTTTTTGAATTTTTTTTGTTTTTTTGTATTTTTTGAACGATTTTATATTTTTTTTGTTTTTTTTGGGGGGGGGAAACAACAAAAAACAGGCATTGAAAAGGGCTCAACAGGAGCAAAAAAAAAATTACTGGGGGCGGTTAGGGCAATTATGATTGTTGTAAGCTAGGTTTATTGAATTGATACTCATGTTGCCACATGCTATCAATGCACCACAGTGCATACAAGTATGTTTCATGTGGCCAAAATTCTCTTGGATGTTTGGCACAGTTTCCCGTGCCTCTGCTGGTGTCAATGATATTGACGATCTTGACCTGGCCACAGGAGTTGATGTTGGATTTTCTTCCATATCCCGTATTTCCGCCCGGCTGTAATTGAGTGGATGCTTCCTGGTCATGTGCCTATGCATGGTATAGTTCCCATAACTATACTTTTTATCAGTCCCTCTTGATAATTTATCTTTGCAGATGAGGCAGGTGACATACCTCGCATTCACTTTCTTTTGCCCTGGAGGGATTGAATAAAACTGCCAGATGAAACTGGCTTTCCTATGGGAAACCCGGGGCATCTCTTCCAAGAACTGTGGTTCTTCTCTCTCCTCTTCCTCTATTTCTTCTTCTTCCTCCTCTGTGTTGGTCATGACCTGGGGAGGTGGTCCTCTCTTCCCATGAGGAGGTGGAGGTGGTGGTGGGGGTGCACCAGCTGAAGCAACTACTGAAGCCATTTCTCAAGTATTAATAAAGGTCTTCCTCTCACAATGATGAAAGTCAGAGTGAGGAAAGAAGGAGGGGTTTTCATCATTTGGGAAAAACAATAGTTCTCAACCAATGAAAAGTGTTATTTTTAGGTCACCTGACCTAGCCTTACATGATTATGAAACCAAAAGTGAAATGAACCAATGAAAAGTGTTATTAACAAGTCACATGACCTGTTATGCTTACGTTACGCGCTCCGGTCCGCGCCCCGGATAGCTTCCGGGTCGCTGCGCTTCGCGCCTCGGTCCGCGCCCCGGGGCACTTCCGGGTGCACTAACGCGGTACATCATAAGACGCATTACGCGGCAACGCGATACGTCGCGCTTTCGCGACGCGTCACGATGTTGATTTCTAAAGCGGCAGTTGCGCAAACGGAACGTTTACCGGTTCGCGGACTGGGTCGCGGCATCAAGATGAGCTAACGGGAAGCTTCCCGGTTCGCGGACCGGGAGCGAAACAAAAAAAATATAAAAAAAAAATGTATTAATAAACATATAAAATATATTTTTGGATTTAAAGAAGAATACATTTTACAGCTATAGATATTAGCTTTTAAAAAACCAATGAAATTCACTGAAAAAACCATAGGTTATAGACCATATATAGTTAGGAATTAGCATTTACAAAACCTTGAAAATTCACTGAAAAAACCATAGGTTATACACCATATATAGTTAGGAATTAGCATTTAAAAAACCTTATTTTACTCACACAAAACCATTGAAATTCCATATATAGTTAGTTGTACTAACTATATATCGCGCACCCGCAATCCACTGCTGATCATGTCACATATTACATCATTCATGACATGGTCAGTGACATCACTGATGACATCACTGATGACATCTCAAATGACATCACTGATGACATCACTGATGACATCTCAAATGACATCACTGATGACAACATCCAGTGACTGTATTTTTCTGTAAAGTTAAAATATGTCTTACATATTTAAGAATGAGTGGATGTATAAGTGTCTGGATGAAGGATTTAGTAGGTGCATGACTGACTGTATGAATGAGTGATTAAATGTGTCTCACTGAGTGCATGGGTTAGTGACTAAACTGTCTTAATTTGTGCATCATTATGTCTGTTGTTCTGAAAACTGCTGCATGTGTTGTTCAGTAGCTATATGAGTAACTATATGGGTTATTGATTGGTTGCCCAAGTATTTGTATGGGAGACTGAGTGTGTGTGTGGGTGGCTGGGAGGTGTATGACTCTGTGCATAGATGTGTGAGCAGTTGATTCACTAGATGTATGGGTTCAAAAGTGCATGTGGAAACAGCTGTATGGGCGGTTGACTGTGTGCATCAGTGTATTGGTGAGTGAATGGATATCTCAGTGCTACATGTCAAAGTAAGTACATATGTAAAACACAGTACATGTGAGAGTTGACATATATAAATAACTGTGCAAAAGAGCCAGTGAATGTGTGAGTGGCTGTATGGATCATTGTGAACTTGTATCAGGGATTGTATAAGAGAGTAAATATGTGTTAGTATATGTTTGAATAAGTAAGGTGTGTATAACTGTATAGTTGAGGAAATGGAGGTGTGATTGATTCTTTGCATGACTGACTAGGTGTGTGAGTAACTCCATGGATGAGTGACAGTCTGTGAGTGTCTGTTTACACTGAGTGTATCTAAGGTTATATTAGAGTCTGAAGAGCTTCATCGTATTATCACATGAATGATGTCATCAGTGATGTGATCAGTAATGTCAAATGAGATGTCATCAGTGATGTCATCAGTGATGTCATTTGAGATGTCATCAGTGATGTCATCAGTGATGTCACTGACCATGTCATGAATGATGTAATATGTGACATGATCAGCAGTGGATTGCGGGTGCGCGATATATAGTTAGTACAACTAACTATATATGGAATTTCAATGGTTTTGTGTGAGTAAAATAAGGTTTTTTAAATGCTAATTCCTAACTATATATGGTGTATAACCTATGGTTTTTTCAGTGAATTTTCAAGGTTTTGTAAATGCTAATTCCTAACTATATATGGTCTATAACCTATGGTTTTTTCAGTGAATTTCATTGGTTTTTTAAAAGCTAATATCTATAGCTGTAAAATGTATTCTTCTTTAAATCAAAAATATATTTTATATGTTTATTAATAATTTTTTTTAAAATATTTTTTTTGTTTCGCTCCCGGTCCGCGAACCGGGAAGCTTCCCGTTAGCTCATCTTGATGCCGCGACCCAGTCCGCGAACCGGTAAACGTTCCGTTTGCGCAACTGCCGCTTTAGAAATCAACATCGAGACGCGTCGCGAAAGCGCGACGTATCGCGTTGCCGCGTAATGCGTCTTATGACGTACCGCGTTAGCGCACTATATATCGCGCACCCGCAATCCACTGCTGATCATGTCACATATTACATCATTCATGACATGGTCAGTGACATCACTGATGACATCACTGATGACATCTCAAATGACATCACTGATGACATCACTGATGACATCTCATTTGACATTACTGATCACATCACTGATGACATCATTCATGTGATAATACGCTGAAGCTCTTCAGACTCTAATATAACCTTAGATACACTCAGTGTAAACAGACACTCACAGACTGTCACTCATCCATGGAGTTACTCACACACCTAGTCAGTCATGCAAAGAATCAATCACACCTCCATTTCCTCAACTATACAGTTATACACACCTTACTTATTCAAACATATACTAACACATATTTACTCTCTTATACAATCCCTGATACAAGTTCACAATGATCCATACAGCCACTCACACATTCACTGGCTCTTTTGCACAGTTATTTATATATGTCAACTCTCACATGTACTGTGTTTTACATATGTACTTACTTTGACATGTAGCACTGAGATATCCATTCACTCACCAATACACTGATGCACACAGTCAACCGCCCATACAGCTGTTTCCACATGCACTTTTGAACCCATACATCTAGTGAATCAACTGCTCACACATCTATGCACAGAGTCATACACCTCCCAGCCACCCACACACACACTCAGTCTCCCATACAAATACTTGGGCAACCAATCAATAACCCATATAGTTACTCATATAGCTACTGAACAACACATGCAGCAGTTTTCAGAACAACAGACATAATGATGCACAAATTAAGACAGTTTAGTCACTAACCCATGCACTCAGTGAGACACATTTAATCACTCATTCATACAGTCAGTCATGCACCTACTAAATCCTTCATCCAGACACTTATACATCCACTCATTCTTAAATATGTAAGACATATTTTAACTTTACAGAAAAATACAGTCACTGGATGTTGTCATCAGTGATGTCATTTGAGATGTCATCAGTGATGTCATCAGTGATGTCATTTGAGATGTCATCAGTGATGTCATCAGTGATGTCACTGACCATGTCATGAATGATGTAATATGTGACATGATCAGCAGTGGATTGCAGGTGCGCGATATATAGTTAGTACAACTAACTATATATGGAATTTCAATGGTTTCGTGTGAGTAAAATAAGGTTTTTTAAATGCTAATTCCTAACTATATATGGTGTATAACCTATGGTTTTTTCAGTGAATATATATATATATATATATATATATATATATATATATATATATATATATATTCTCTGAAAATACCAAAGGTTGCAGGGATCTTATAGCAACGAAATTCGTTGTATTTATTTTTATGTTTACTTACCTGCTATGGTCCTGAATCCATACATTACTACCCCCCACCCTGCCCCTCCCCCTCCCCACGTCACCGCCCGGCCAGTACTCCCACTACCTGCCATGTCTGGAGACATCTGAATCTGATATAAGTGACTCTGAGCAGTCTTTTGATCGTAGGTTGGTGCAACAGTGGGTAGTGAACAGCCGGCTCCTTTTCACAAGGAGTTCCTCCTAATCAGGCAAACTTTAGGGAGGGGTGGCAGAGGCAAGCCACAGGAACCGGCCAGAAGAAATGTTCGACGAGGCGGACAAGAAGAGGAGGCTGGACCAAGCACCAGCAGCACATCGCCAAGAGTAGCCAGGATCAATTGGGGAACCAGGCGCCTATAACCAATACCGATAATTTAACAATCGTGAACTTGACACCAAGAATTCTTACTGAACACGAGAAATCAGTTCTACAATTGGGCCTAACATTCTGCCTATCAAAAATAATGGAGTACACCCAAACGAGAATCGATCTTTACAAATTTGCCAGGAAGATCAAACTCCAAAATGTTTTAAAAACTTCAAGGCCCAAGGAACCGCATTGGCCCGTTGGATATCCCGAGTGCAGGATTAGAGCTTCTAACCAGCCATGATCAGAGCGCAGTGGCGGTACTGGAGGATTTACAAACTGAGAGCATGACGCACACACAGGTTGCGAATATGAACTCTGATACAGCTCAAAGAAATGATAGTGCGGTAATATCACAAGAGAGCCCGAGAAGTCCATTCAAACCAATCTCAAAGTTTGTTCCCCAAATGCCGTACGACACCATCGATCTGTTCACTTAGCAGGTCACAAAAGATCTGATGAAAATGAGATCTACAGTAGAGCCTAGACATGAGAACAACATAACGAAACAGCAGAGGATGGCCATCAAAGAGTTGCAGGATGATCGAACAATTGTTTGTAAACCCTCAGACAAGGGGGGGAACATTGTTTTGCTCACCTCTGAATACTATTGTAAGGAAGCTTTGCAACAACTTAATGATATATCCAACTACACATGGATTACCATGAAGGAGTATACTCCAACAGTATTGAAATCTATGGACAACTGATTACGAAATGGATGAATAAAGGTATGTTGGATGATAATGAGTATGAATTTCCCAACTGTAAACTTCCGGTTATTCTGAAATTTTACCATCTTCCAAATTTGCACAAGGACAATGTGAACCCTCCGGGGCACCCAATTGTGTCCTCAAGGGGAGCCATAACTGAGAACATGTCTACATTTATTGATTTCTTTCTGTTTAATTTTGTAATTGAACTGACCTCGTACATTCAGGACACGAAAAACTTATTAAAAAGAATTGAAGGCATAACCTGGGAATCAGATTTTGTGATAATCACCTTAGATATTTCAAGCTTATATACCAGTATCAATCATGAGAAAGGTTTGGAAGCCATTGAATATTTCCTAAAAGGGCGCTCTATCAAATATATGGAACATAACTGCATGGTCCTAGAATTTGTAAGATACTGTCTAACCAGTAACATTTTCCTCTTTCTGGAACAGCTGTTCAGACAAACACAGGGCACAGCCATGGGCACCTGCTTCGCCCCCAGTTAAGCAAATCTTTTCGTTGGCTGGTGGGAGAAGCAGGTGGCCTGGTCAGATGCCAATCAGGAGTGGACTAACAAAGTGGTCAGCTGGAACCGGTATATTGATGATTTATTCATCATATACAACGGAAGAGAAAAATCTGCCAGGGACTTTGTTAAGATTCTGAACAGGAATATTTTGAATTTGAAGTTCAGTGGAGAGATCAGTAAGATCTCAGTGAACTTTCTGGATCTGCAAGTTTTCATTTCAGAGGGGAAACTATGTACAGTTCTACATAGAAAAACCCCGTCTTACATTCTAGCAGTTGCCACCTGGATAAACTGAAAAAAAGCATACCATTTGGCGAAAGTCTAAGAATCAAAAGGAACTGTACTAGAGAGTGTGACTTCCAAGCAGCAGCATACCGAGAGCGCAGCGAGATTCCGCATACGAGGTTAAAGTTGTGCTAGACGCCAGACACAATATAGACATGAAAGACAAAACAGACTTGATATTAACCCTGGCGAAGCACTATGCTACGCTCGCGGAGTTTGCAAAGTTTTCGCAACTTCGCACTACGCGAGCTGTACGTAGCACAGTGCGAACATGCGTAGTGCAGCGTAGCGTAGTGCAGCGGTCATTTCTTGCTTGTTCGCGGTCCTGAACGTCATGTTCGCGACTGCGAGCAAGCAAAATTACATCCCGGCGAGATTCTCCACGCGAGGAGGTCAGGTTTCTCATTGTGAGTGGTTGCGCATGCTCGCGACCGCTCTCAATGAGAAACTACCTGTTCGCGTTGAGAAAGCTGCCGCTCGAGTAATAATCTACTCGAGCAGCAGAAAACTACAGCTCGCACTGTGCAAGATGCCGTTTTCAATGCTTGCACAGTGCCGGATGCTTGTCCGCACTGTGCAATCATTGAAAACGCATCTTGCACAGTGCGAACATGCTACTACGCAGCTCGCGTAGTGCTACGTGAAGTTCGCGTAGTGCGAAGTGCACTTCGCGCAGCTTCGCGTAGCGCTACTTCGTGAACTACGCCCACGGGGATCTCAAGAACTACCCAGAGAAGACAGCAAGCAAAGTCAACTCAAAATACAGAGTGTAGATTGATTACTGACTACTCCAGTAACCATAATCAGTTGAGACAAAGTCTGAGAAAAAACTGGCATCTCCTCAAATCCGATCCAGTTATCGGAGAGGAGTTAGCAAAAACACCCTACTTGTCTTTCAGAAAGGCAAGGTCCCTAAGAGACTATCTGAGCCACTACTCCTTACGAAAACGTGATGCTCGTGTGGGCCCAATAAAAGGCGTTCATCCTTGCAAAAAGTGCAAGGCATGCAAAAACAGCAACAAGGTCCTATCATTTGAGGTACCAGGAATGAAGAAACCCAAAATAATTAAAAAATGTATGAATTGTAACACCAGTCACACGGTCTACTGCTTGGTATGTCCGTGTGGACTCAGGTACATTGGTAGTACCATACATCCTACCAAGATCAGGATCCTTGAACACATGCGAGCGATCTCAAATAGAGATGAGTCATATCCGGTCGCTCGCCACTTTGAGAGCCACCATAGAGAGCCTCCATAGTAGTAATGAGGACCTATTATGCTTCTACTGTCTAGACCATGTATCTAGCAACTCTCACAGACTCCGCAGATTGAAATCCCATTACATCATCAACATGTAGACCAAAATTCCTCAGGGACTTAATAGTGGTGAGGAACTACCTGTGCACCTTTGATCTTGCATAAATGCTTGTAATACTTGTATATGATTGTAGATACTGGACATCCTGTGGAATAACTGTCATAACTGTCATACCTGGTATGAGTTCTATTAGAATTTAAATTCTCGCTTTGTTCATAAATAGACTGAAATCTATTATAATTTGAATCTTTTTGTAAATAGTTGCTCCTTATGTATGAGTTTCCTATCTTCTAATTAGGAAGTTGTGTCTCCATTCGTAAAGTTAAGTTTTGAATTACAAGCATGAAGTAATCCCTTATGATTTGTAAAGTTCATACAAATGTATATTGTAGGAGAGTAGGGTCTGCAATCCTATGATCACCCAGATTTTTGCTTTTTGCTTCACTGGTTTACGACTTTCCCTGGCTGTGGGCCTGCTAATCAGACCCACAACCTAGCTGTTCTCTCTACTCCAAATTGTACCCAGGTACTGAATTGGCACTGGGCCCTCTCAAGTCCCTGTACCCAGGGCTGAGGTGCACCCAGAAGTCTCCCAGGGGCTGCAGCATGTATTATGCCACCCCTGGGCTGACTAACTAAATCAGACACAACTGGCTGCTTGACAGCTGGGGCAGAGTGGTGTACCCACCCTCTGTTGTAGATATAGTATTCCTATATCTAAACCTAAATGGACACACAGATCTCCTATCAGTCACTCCTATGGCAGGCCTTAACAATCCTGAAGGCAGAGTGCTTGGAATCATGTGAGATGGTGCTCTGGCATGAGCTGAGCCTGTCTGCGGCTTTCGGGATCCATCCCTTAGCCGTTTCCATGATATCGCATACCATATACTCTTAAGTGCATTATAATCCTCGCGGTTATATGCCAACTCTGGTATCGCGTTATCAAAACATGTCGAGTAAGGTGTCATACGAATTGGAATACTAACCCCTCGCCAATTCTGGCGACGGGGTTAGCATTCCACCCTTCTAGAGGGACACGACATGTATGTAACCTGTAACCCCGGTTAAAGTCAGACAGAGCCTTAGCTCCACAAAATGGATGCTGCCACCGAGACACAAGTCTGCCCTCCTGCTGCTGGGAGTCCTCCCAGCCCAGGAGGCAAGGACAAAGGGTTTCCTGCCAGGGGCGGTGCCAGCACCGTCCCAGACAGGATTTTGTGTATCCTAGGTAGGCAGGGCTTTAGAGGAAGGTGACTGCAAGTGGCACCCTGGTGCTCACTGTGCATAGGCCGGCTGAAACCAGTTCCAGGGGCACTCCAGCCCCTGGCCTGGGGAAAGCCCGTCAAAGGAGAGGGGTGTAACCACCCCCCTCCTGGTCCCACCCATAGGGCAGGACTTAGTCGCGTGCCAGCCCCTTTTTGCAGGATAAAGGTAGGACCTGGCCCCCTTCCAAATCAGATCATCTTTGAATCCTGAAACTACTTTCCACGAAAGGAACTCAAGACCTCTTCCCAACATTCTCCCTTGTGACTAAGGAGTAGTCACCCTGCAGCAGCAGGCACCAACCAAGCATCGCGGTTTGTTGCCAGTCTCTCCTTCGGATCAAGACTGCTCCAGCACGACGAGAACCGGCTTCCCTGGCACCTCTGACCTCAACCTACATCATCAGCCCAGCTGTGATCCGTGGGTGTGACGAGACCTTGAGGGACCGGCCATCTTCAGAACTGCACGACGCTTGTCCAGCACCACTCCCGAGTGACCCTCGACTGAGTGCTTTGGGGTAAGAGAAGCCCCGACCCTGAGCAGCTCCAGCACCGAAGTTCAGCCCCCCTGCATCCACGAGATCTGCGTGGGGCCCTTCTGCTCTTTGCTGCCAACCGCGTTGTCCAGGTCGCTTGCCCGTTGGCTAGTGGCCCTCTCACGACGCTCCACGATGACAAACACTGCTGGTCTGGTGGCTCCAGACTAGCCCTTGCTCCCCTCCAAAAGAGGAGCACCCTGGACCCTCCTGGTCCACTCAAGACGCCATTTTAGGTCCACCGCGTGGGCCTTGCATTTGCCAAGACTTGTTGCCCAATCCTGGGTCCAGCGACGTCGACAGCAAGAACCTTCATGGGACAGCTCGCACCTCCATCCTGGTCGCCGACAACGCCTCCTGGTCCGAGAGACTGCAGAGCCCAGCAGCGCCCACTCACCTGGCTGAGGTGACTTCGTCCGGTGCCATCTTGGTGCCCACCTAAATCACTGGCTAGTGATTCAGAACTTGGTCCCCTCTGCTTACAGGTTTCTTCTTCTCTGATCCAGGCTTGGATCACTCCGAACTTTCTTCACTGGCCGCCTGCCAGCAACTCTTTCTTCAGGCTCCTGGATCTTCAACAAGGGTTTCCGACGCAACTTCAACCCTATGCAGCCGCAGCCCCTGGGCTAGGTAACCTGAGTACTCCGGTGCTCCAGCATAGTCCAACACCCTAAGTGTTCGGATCCACTCTTGTTTTCGACCCACCTAGTCGGGTTCGCCCGAGAACAGTAACTTTGCAACTGCTAGCCTCCATAGACTTTTTCCCGCCTTACGCGTGAGAGTTCCCACTCTGCACACGACGTCCACAGGCCTCCTGCATCTAATCCCAGTGTTTAGAATTGTAGGCCTAGCGATTCCTGAGTCTAGAAAAGTATTACTTACCTGCTATCAAGTTCGCATTCCACTTACTGTGTATATGGTTTTTCGTGCCCCTAGGGCATTTGTGTAAATTGTGCGACTTAAAGTATTTTCGTAAGAGTTTTGTTGTGTGCTTAGCTCCCTGACTCATAAAGAGTTCAGGGTAGTCTTGTTATAAATAAATATCTGTTTATTTTCATAACAACTTGTGTGGTGTCCTTTCACTTGGTGTTCAAGGGGTAATGTGATGGTAAAACAGCTGGCTTAACACGCCCTCTAGAGTCTTAGCCTTAGACTGCTCGTATCCATGCTACTAGGATAGCTGGTCTATAAGGTTGACTTACAACCAATCATCAATAAGGGTTGTTTGGACGGATACATAGTGATCACTAGAATAGTGAGCACTGCATATCAGGCCAACTTCTTACATTGGTGAGCAGCGGTTGGATTGGAGCTTGCTGTTTGTTTTACCACACATATCCTAAGAATATCTTGTGAAAGATCACATAAGTACTAAGGTACATATAACTTAGCTTAGAATACTCTGAGTTCTACTGAACCAGCTGTTGTAGCTCCTAGGGCCTAGCACACCCTAAACTACAACTCTAGCAAGGGATCAGTAGGCAAACATATAGTGTAGGTAAGTGCACCACTTACACCTCACTAGAAAAGCATGTCTACCCAAGGAGAATCTACTGAGACTCCCCTTGTGGATCTTGACCCTCCACAGGTCAAATCAAGATATGCAGCTCTCAGTTTCCAGGAGATGAGACAAGTGTGTACCTCCAGGAAATTGAAACAGGGGTCTAACCCCACCATTCCCTTTCTGATAGGTCTCTTAGAGACATATGATGCGAGAAAGATTTCTCAGCTAGATGGGAATATGCCAGCCTTAGAGGGTACCACTGGGGATCCAGACCTCCACAACACTGTAAATGCAGTTGAGGAGGAGGAGCCTGAGGAACTCTCTGGGGATGAGGTAGACAAAGGTCTTGAGGTAGTCAGAAGGCTAACTAGGGCCAACATAGACTTGCTTGGGCTAGGATCTGGGGGACCCCCAGTACTGACCCTAAGTAGGCCTAACCTTGGAGTTAGGAGCGATAGATCTCTTTCTAGGGACTCCAATAGATCTCTGCACTCTAATGCCTCTTCTCAGAGGAGAAGGAACTCTCCACAGAGGAGATTGACTTCCCCTCAGAGAATGGAGCATGAAGCCAGGATGAGGCAGGCTACTCTGAGGATTGAAAGGGAAGAACTTGCCCTGGCCAAAGAAAAGCTTGCCTTTGCTAGAGAGCAGCAGATGAGTGGGTTAGCTCCCACTGGTGGCAGCAATCTCCCAAGAGATAGAGAGAAGGGTTTAGATACTAAACACCTGACAAAAATAGTGCCCCCCTTTAAGCAAGGGGATGACATCCAGAAATGGATGGCTGCTCTGGAGAGGGCCTGCACTGTGCAGGGCATTCCCCAGAGTCAGTGGGCAGCTACACCGTGGCTCTCCTTTGATGGCAAAGGTAGAGATAAGCTCCTCACTACAAGAGTAGAGGATGCTAACAATAACCAGGTCCTGAAGAATACACTGGTTGATGGGTTTGGTTTAACCACTGAGCAGTACAGGTTGCTGTTCAGAGATACCCAGAAAACTCAGTCTCAGGACTGGTCTGACTTTGTGGATAGTGCCACTAAGGCTTTGGAGGGCTGGTTGCTGGGTAGCAAGGTTACTGATTACACAGGATTGTATAATCTGATGATGAGAGAACAAATTTTAAATAATTGTCAGAACCAGTTGTTGCACCAGCACCTTGTTGATTCAGATCTGACCTCTACCCAAGAATTGGGAAAGAAGGCAGACAAATGGGTCAGAACAAGGATCAAGCAGAACCAGAACCAGAACCAGGGTGGTCAGAAGAAAGCAGACCAGAAGGGTAATACTAAGAGTGAACAAAATGACCAGAAGTCTTCAACAGGTCCCCAACAAACCAAAGAGGGTGGGGGTCAGGCTTCACAGCAGAAAAAGAAGACTCAAGAAGGCCAGTCAAAAAGGTGGTGCCAGTACTGCAAAAGTAAGTCTCACTGGTTTAGTGAGTGCACCAAAAGAGGAGGGCAAACCTCTACCACTACAGCCCCTAAGGCAACTGCACCCCCTAGTACAGTCAGTAGTGGTAGTGCACCTCCCAAGGGATTAGTTGGGTTAACCTTGGGAACTGAGGAGTCTGGCAACTTAGTTGGCACACTCACTCAGGCTGTCCTTGTCTGTACAGGGGATATGGATATGTCCCCTGATGTAAGTCCCAATACTTTGGGCAAATACAGGCAGACACCTTTAATAAATGGCAAAATGGCTCAGGCCTATAGGGACACTTGTGCCAGTGTCACCATGGTGACACCTAACTTTGTGGACCCTGGACAGATCATGCCAGGTACAGATTTCCTGGTGACCAATGCCAGCAACGTCACTACCAGTCATAGTATGGCGATTGTTGCTTTCTCCTGGGGAGGGGTAAGTGGCCAAAAGAAAGTTGTGGTTAGTTCAGACCTCCCAGTGGATTGTTTGTTGGGCAATGATTTGGAGTCATCCCTATGGTCAGAAGTGGAGCAGAGGACTCACATGGAAATGTTAGGCTTGCCAGCACATGTGCTTGCTGTGACTAGGTCACAGGCCAGAAGATGCCCCACTGAACAGGTGCTGGATCCTGGAAGAAAGGACCAGACACCTTCCAAGAAGAAGAGCAGTAAGGGTAAGGCTTTGCCTTCCCCCTTGCCCCAGGTTGAGGATCAAGTCTCTGAGGAGGCTGATCTGAGAGAACTGAGGGAAACTGAGCCTAAAGAGATTGAACTTGATCAAGTTGGGTTTCTGGGCTCAGGGGGACCCTCCAGAGAAGACCTGGGGAAGGCACAGTTGGACTGCCCTTCCCTTGAACCCCTCAGACAGCAGGCTGCTGCTGAGGCTGCAGGGAATGCCACAGGTGCCCACAGGGTATACTGGGAAGATGGACTCCTGTACTCTGAGTCAAGAGACCCCAAGCCTGGTGCAACCAGGAGGCTGGTCATCCCCTTGTCACTGAGAGGTTTACTTCTCACCTTGGCCCATGAGATTCCCCTTGCAGGTCACTTAGGTCAGACAAAGACTTGGGACAGACTTGTCTCACACTTTCACTGGCCCCACATGAATGAGAATACCAAGGAGTTTTGTCGCTCCTGTGTCACTTGCCAAGCCAGTGGTAAGTCAGGTGGCACAACAAAGGCCCCCCTCATACCACTACCTGTGGTGGGGGTTCCCTTTGAGAGAGTGGGGATTGACATTGTTGGTCCAATGGAACCCCAGACAGCATCAGGGCACAAGTTTATACTGGTGGTGGTGGACCATGCCACCAGGTATCCTGAAGCTATTCCACTTAGGACCACTACAGCACCTGTAGTGGCAAGGGCCCTAGTTGGAGTGTTCTCCAGAGTGGGCTTCCCTAAGGAGGTTGTTTCTGACAGAGGTGCAAACTTCATGTCAGGATATCTGACTGCAATGTGGAAGGAATGTGGTGTTAACTACAAGTTCACCACACCCTATCATCCACAGTGCAATGGGCTTGTTGAGAGATTCAACAGGACCCTAAAAGGGATGATTCATGGACTACCTGAAAAGCTCAGGCGTAGATGGGATGTCCTGATACCCTGCCTCCTGTTTGCTTACAGAGAGGTCCCACAGAAGGGGGTTGGCTACAGCCCTTTTGAACTTCTGTATGGGCATCCTGTAAGAGGACCCCTGTGTTTGGTGAAGGAAGGATGGGAGAGACCTCTCAAAAAGCCTGCAACCAACATAGTGGACTATGTACTTGGTCTCCGCTCCAGGATGGCTGAATACATGGAGAAGGCATCTAAAAACCTAGAGGCCAGCCAAGAACTCCAAAAAGCTTGGCATGACCAGAAGGCTGTCCTGACTGTATACCAGCCTGGACAGAAGGTGTGGGTACTGGAGCCAGTGGCTCCAGCGGCCCTCAAAGACAAATGGTCTGGGCCCCACACCATCATTGAGCAAAAGGGAGAGGTCACCTACCTGGTGGACCTTGGAACCCCCAGGAGCCCCCTCAGGGTGCTCCATGTGAACAGGCTCAAGGCATATGTCGACAGGAAGGACATGAGCTTGCTCATGGCCACAGATGAGGGACAGGAGGAAGAGAGTGACCCTCTCCCAGACCTGCTCACTCAGAATCCTGATGATGGATCAGTAGATGGTGTTGTCTTTTGTGGCAGCCTCTCTGAACATCAGCAACAGGATTGCAGGCAAGTTCTGCAATCCTTCAGACATATGTTCTCTCTGACACCCAGTCAAACTGATTGGTGCACCCATGAAGTGGACACTGGGGACAGTCTGCCTGTTAAGAGTAAAATCTACAGACAGCCTGATCATGTCAGAGACTGCATCAAAACAGAAGTGCAGAAAATGTTAGAGTTGGGAGTCATTGAGCCCTCAGATAGCCCTTGGGCTAGCCCAGTAGTTCTAGTGCCAAAGCCTCACACCCAGGGTGGTAAGAGAGAGATGAGGTTTTGCGTAGACTACAGAGGCCTCAATGCAGTCACTAAGACTGATGCCCACCCAATACCAAGGGCAGATGAACTTATAGATAGATTGGCTTCTGCCAACTACTTAAGCACATTTGACCTGACAGCTGGGTATTGGCAAATCAGGTTAGCTGAGGAAGCCAGGCCCAAGACAGCATTTTCTACCCCTGGTGGTCATTATCAGTTTGTGGTAATGCCCTTTGGGTTGAAGAATGCACCTGCCACCTTCCAAAGGCTGGTGAATCAAGTTCTCACTGGGATGGATGACTTCTGTGCAGCATATCTGGACGATATTGCTGTCTTTAGCTCCACCTGGGAGGATCACCTGGTACACCTGAGGAAAGTGTTAGAGGCCCTGCAAAAGGCAGGCCTCACTATCAAGGCCACTAAGTGCCAGATAGGGCAGACACAGGTTGTATACCTGGGCCACCTTGTAGGTGGAGGCCAGGTTCAGCCATTGGAGAGTAAGATACAGGCCATCAAGGACTGGGCTCCTCCAATCACCCAGACTCAGGTTCGAGCTTTCTTGGGCCTGACTGGGTACTATAGGAAATTTGTCAGAAATTATGGGTCCATAGTGACCCCCCTTAATGACCTGACAAGCAAGAAGATGCCAAAGAAAGTTCAGTGGACAGAAAGCTGTCAGAAAGCATTCGATGACCTCAAGCAGGCCATGTGCACAGCACCTATCCTAAAGAGTCCAGACTTCTCCAAACCATTCATTGTCCAAACAGATGCTTCTGAGTTGGGTGTGGGAGCTGTTCTATCTCAGCTGAATTTTGATGGCAACGACCAGCCAATTGCTTTCATTAGCAGAAGGCTGACCCCCAGAGAGAAAAATTGGTCAGCTATTGAGAGGGAGGCCTTTGCTGTGGTATGGGCCCTGAAGAAGTTGAGGTCCTACTTGTTTGGAACTCACTTCACAGTTCAGACCGACCATAAGCCCCTCTTATGGCTAAGTCAGATGAAGGGTGAAAACCCCAAACTACTTAGGTGGTCCATTTCCCTACAGGGGATGGATTTTACAGTGGAGCACAGACCTGGTACTGATCATGGCAATGCTGATGGGCTCTCCAGGTATTTCCACTTAGAGCAGGAAGACTCACCTGGTCAAGGTTAGTTTATTGTCCCAAAGTTTGGGGGGGGGGGTCATGTAGGAGAGTAGGGTCTGCAATCCTATGATCACCCAGATTTTTGCTTTTTGCTTCACTGGTTTATGACTTTCCCTGGCTGTGGGCCTGCTAATCAGACCCACAGCCTAGCTGTTCTCTCTACTCCAAATTGTACCCAGGTACTGAATTGGCACTGGGCCCTCTCAAGTCCCTGTACCCAGGGCTGAGGTGCACCCAGAAGTCTCCCAGGGGCTGCAGCATGTATTATGCCACCCCTGGGCTGACTAACTAAATCAGACACAACTGGCTGCTTGACAGCTGGGGCAAAGTGGTGTACCCACCCTCTGTTGTAGATATAGTATTCCTATATCTAAACCTAAATGGACACACAGATCTCCTATCAGTCACTCCTATGGCAGGCCTTAACAATCCTGAAGGCAGAGTGCTTGGAATCGTGTGAGATGGTGCTCTGGCATGATCTGAGCCTGTCTGCGGCTTTCGGGATCCATCCCTTAGCCGTTTCCATGATATCGCATACCATATACTCTTAAGTGCATTATAATCCTCGCGGTTATATGCCAACTCTGGTATCGCTTTATCAAAACATGTCGAGTAAGGTGTCATACGAATTGGAATACTAACCCCTCGCCAATTCTGGCGACGGGGTTAGAATTCCACCCTTCTAGAGGGACACGACATGTATGTAACCTGTAACCCCGGTTAAAGTCAGACAGAGCCTTAGCTCCACAAAATGGATGCTGCCACCGAGACACAAGTCTGCCCTCCTGCTGCTGGGAGTCCTCCCAGCCCAGGAGGCAAGGACAAAGGGTTTCCTGCCAGGGGCGGTGCCAGCACCGTCCCAGACAGGATTTTGTGTATCCTAGGTAGGCAGGGCTTTAGAGGAAGGTGACTGCAAGTGGCACCCCGGTGCACACTGTGCATAGGCCGGCTGAAACCAGTTCCAGGGGCACTCCAGCCCCTGGCCTGGGGAAAGCCCACCAAAGGAGAGGGGTGTAACCACCCCCCTCCTGGTCCCACCCATAGGGCAGGACTTAGTCGCGTGCCAGCCCCTTTTTGCAGGATAAAGGTAGGACCTGGCCCCCTTCCAAATCAGATCATCTTTGAATCCTGAAACTACTTTCCATGAAAGGAACTCAAGACTTCTTCCCAAGATTCTCCCTTGTGACTAAGGAGTAGTCACCCTGCAGCAGCAGGCACCAACCAAGCATCGCGGTTTGTTGCCAGTCTCTCCTTCGGATCAAGACTGCTCCAGCACGACAAGAACCAGCTTCCCTGGCACCTCTGACCTCAACCTACATCATCAGCCCAGCTGTGATCCGTGGGTGTGACGAGACCTCGAGGGACCGGCCATCTTCAGAACTGCACAACGCTTGTCCAGCACGACTCCCGAGTGACCCTTGACCGAGTGCTTTGGGGTAAGAGAAGCCCCGACCCTGAGCAGCTCCAGCACCGAAGTTCAGCCCCCCTGCATCCACGAGATCTGCGTGGGGCCCTTCTGCTCTTTGCTGCCAACCGCGTTGTCCAGGTCGCTTGCCCGTTGGCTAGTGGCCCTCTCACGACGCTCCACGACGACAAACACTGCTGGTCTGGTGGCTCCAGACTAGCCCTTGCTCCCCTCCAAAAGAGGAGCACCCTGGACCCTCCTGGTCCACTCAAGACGCCATTTTAGGTCCACCGCATGGGCCTTGCATTTGCCAAGACTTGTTGCCCAATCCTGGGTCCAGCGACGTCGACAGCAAGAACCTTGGTGGGACAGCTCGCACCTCCGTCCTGGTCGCCGACAACGCCTCCTGGTCCGAGAGACTGCAGAGCCCAGCAGCGCCCACTCACCTGGCTGAGGTGACTTCGTCCGGTGCCATCTTGGTGCCCACCTAAATCACTGGCTAGTGATTCAGAACTTGGTCCCCTCTGCTTACAGGTTTCTTCTTCCCTGATCCAGGCTTGGATCACTCCGAACTTTCTTCACTGGCTGCCTGCCAGCAACTCTTTCTTCAGGCTCCTGGATCTTCAACGAGGGTTTCCGACGCAACTTCAACCCTATGCAGCCGCAGCCCCTGGGCTAGGTAACCTGAGTACTCCGGTGCTCCAGCATAGTCCAACACCCTAAGTGTTCGGATCCACTCTTGTTTTCGACCCACCTAGTCGGGTTCGCCCGAGAACAGTAACTTTGCAACTGCTAGCCTCCATAGACTTTTTCCCGCCTTACGCGTGAGAGTTCCCACTCTGCACATGACGTCCACAGGCCTCCTGCATCTAATCCCAGTGTTTAGAATTGTAGGCCTAGCGATTCCTGAGTCTAGAAAAGTATTACTTACCTGCTAGCAAGTTCGCATTCCACTTACTGTGTATATGGTTTTTCGTGCCCCTAGGGCATTTGTGTAAATTGTGCGACTTAAAGTATTTTCGTAAGAGTTTTGTTGTGTGCTTAGCTCCCTGACTCATAAAGAGTTCAGGGTAGTCTTGTTATAAATAAATATCTGTTTATTTTCATAACAACTTGTGTGGTGTCCTTTCACTTGGTGTTCAAGGGGTAATGTGATGGTAAAACAGCTGGCTTAACACGCCCTCTAGAGTCTTAGCCTTAGACTGCTCGTATCCATGCTACTAGGATAGCTGGTCTATAAGGTTGACTTACAACCAATCATCAATAAGGGTTGTTTGGACGGATACATAGTGATCACTAGAATAGTGAGCACTGCATATCAGGCCAACTTCTCACATATATATTTAATTCATTGGTACAAAGTTTGGAATGATGAGGTTAATCATGATTGTCTAGGTAACATGCCATTCAGGGCTGTATTTGGTTATATATATTCTTAATTCAATTACCACTAGACAACCCAAGGAAGAAAACATTGTATAACTTGGGCCCATTCAGGGCATTATGATTATGTATATAATTTTGTGTAAATATGTATATATGTACATAGATGCACTTTTGCAAAATGAAATTTAAGTTACACTGCCCTGCATGTTACTAACAGGATTTGCACGTTCCAAGATGGCTGAAATGTACTTGAAACCCATCTGGTGAGTCCTTTGTGGTTGTACCTCAGTATGAGCATCCAATGAATTACTCTGACATTTGATTTAAATATCGCTGTCTCGGGCTGCCGTGTGAAATCGACAAAGGCAGTCGCCGAAACACGTCTTTTGTGTTAAAGAAACCCAAATACACTTTGGTTGAAAGGTTTTTCGCGAGTGCTGTACTGCTGTACTTGGGAGCTGGAAGAATATATATATATATATTCACTGAAAAAACCATAGGTTTCACACCAGTTATAGTTAGGTGGAAATTTTACTCGCATAAAACCATTGAAATTCCCACGTTATAGTTAGTTGGACTCACTATAACTTGCGCGTTTCGTAAAAACCACTAGAGCATATATCTTGAGACATAGCAAAGGCACATCGGGGTACCAGTCCTTACAATTTTGCTAAGTTTGGTGGAAATCCATTCAGCCGTTCGGGCTAAAAGTGAGTCCAACCGCCCTATGGAAATTAACATGGGGAAAACACGTTTTGGGACCCCCTTTTATCTCGGCCCCCGCTTGACGGATCCCCCCGAACCGTTCAGGGAAGGAGCGGAGCGCAGCGAGGCAAAGTTAAGGAAAATTACAGGCAGATCCCTCATTCGGCGCCAGTTATTCCCAATAGAATGTTGCGGATTTCCTATGGAAAACGATCCTAACTATAACTACCTACTGGCGACCGCCAGTAGGTAATATATATATATATATATATATATATATATATATATATATATATATATATATATATATATATATATATATATATATATATATATATATATATATATATATATATATATATATATATATATATATATATATTCACTGAAAAAACCATAGGTTATAGACCATATATAGTTAGGAATTAGCATTTACAAAACCTTGAAAATTCACTGAAAAAACCATAGGTTAGAGACCATATATAGTTAGCTGGACATTTTATTGACATAAAACCAATGAAATTCCATATATAGTTAGTTGCACTAACTATATATCGCGCACCCGCAATCCACTGCTGATGATGTCACATATTACATCATTCATGACATGGTCAGTGACATCACTGATGACATCACTGATGACATCTCAAATGACATCACTGATGACATGACTGATAACAACATCAGTGATTTTTTGTTTCTGTAAAGTTTAAATATGTCTTACATATTGAAGAATGAGTGGATGTGTAAGTGTCTGGACGAAGGATTTAGTAGGTGCATGACTGACTGTATGACTGAGTGATTAAATGTGTCTCACTGAGTGCATGGGTTAATGACTAAACTGTCTTAATTTGTGCATCATTATGTCTGTTGTTCTGTAAACTGCTGCATGTGTTGATCAGTAGCTATATGAGTAACTATATGGGTTATTGATTGATTGCCCAAGTATTTGTATGAGAGACTGAGTGTGTGTGTGGCTGGCTGGGAGGTGTGTGACTCTGTGCAGATCAATGTGTACTTGTATCAATGATTGTATAAGAAGGTAAGTATGTGTTAGTATATGTTTGAAAATGTAAGGTGCTCTATGTTTAACTGTATAGACAAGAAAATGGAAGTGTCATTGATTCTTTACAGGACTGACTAGGTGTGTGAGTAACTCCATGGATGAGTGGCAGACTGTGAGTGTCTGTATAGGTGTATGAGTGCATATGATAGTGTTGTAAAGATGAGTGATTGTATGTATGAATGATTGTATGGGTGAATGAGTGAAGGTGTGTGTAGACGTAGGAATCAGTGAGTGCGTATGTAGTAACTAGTATTGGTGTGTCAATGGTTTCAAAAATTATACTCTGTATTTAACACTGGGTGAAACAGAGGTTATATTAAAATGTGAGGAGATGCATTGTATTGTCACATGAATGATATCATCAGTGATGTGGTCATTGATGTCAAATGAGATGTCATCAGTGATGTCATCAGTGATGTCATTTGAGATGTCATCAGTGATGTCATCAGTGATGTCACTGACCATGTCATGAATGATGTAATATGTGACATCATCAGCAGTGGATTGCGGGTGCGCGATATATAGTTAGTGCAACTAACTATATATGGAATTTCATTGGTTTTATGTCAATAAAATGTCCAGCTAACTATATATGTCTCTAACCTATGGTTTTTTCAGTGAATTTTCAAGGTTTTGTAAATGCTAATTCCTAACTATATATGGTCTATAACCTATGGTTTTTTCAGTGAATTTTCAAGGTTTTGTAAATGCTAATTCCTAACTATATATGGTCTATAACCTATGGTTTTTTCAGTGAATTTCACTGGTTTTTTAATAGCAAATATCATAAGCTGTCGAATGTCAAGTACGTGGTAAGTAAAAACATTTTCGTGTTTATGCACACTGATCTGCTTTGAATGCTGCCCCCCACCCCTCATTTCTATTAGGAGTACTCTCTCTTTGCAGATAGTGAAGGGTAGTTAACGCAGGCCTTTGCCCCCGTTGTAATCCGTCGTGCCTGCTTCTCTCTCCATTTGATTGATTGTTCTCTTTGGTTCATTCTCTATTTACAAACAAGCACAGAGTCGCAATACTCTGTTTAGTCTTTGCAGATAGCGAAAAATCGTGTAAAAAAACAAAAGGAATCGAGCAAAATCAGTAGGCCACTAATGGGATCTCTTTTTGACCTCGCTAAAATAGAAACATTAGGAACAACCTGTTGAAAATAGCAATGTGTATGTACATAAGCGGCGTTCATTTGTGTTCACAGTACCCCTTGTTGATTGTTTGAATCGAGCATTGAATTGTTCGAAGTTGGTTCTCTTAAGGATCTTCTCTGCCTGCAAACGAGGAAGAATAGGAATATTCTCTCTCCCTTTGCAGATAGTGAAGGGTAGGTAACGCAAGCCTTTAACACGTCGTACCTATTTCATTCCTCATTGATTGATTGATTGTCCGAACATTGACTGTTTGGGAATTAGTTCTTTTTGGAGGTATTCCCTGTTTGCAAATAAACGTAGGAAAATCTTTGCAAGTAGTGAAAGTGTAGGTAATGCGGACCTTTCTCCCCCGTTGTAATATGTCATGCCTATCTACTCCCCACTGATTGATGCACCTGTTTCACCCGGACCATTTACTAGAGATAGGTCATCTGGCCCAACAAGAGAGCACCCCTAGTGAAAAGGACATATGCAATAATAACGAAGTGATCACTGTATCCTGTTAACAGAAACTTTAGCATGAAACAACCTGGAAAGAAAAGAATAGGAAAACGAAAATCAGTAGGCCACTGATGAACTTTTTATTAAATAACAAACAAAGAAACGATAACAATACGTAATGATAAAACCTATTATTGTCCTAGAAACAAGAAACGTTAGAAGTAAGCCTGTAATAAGAAACCTGAAAACATCGCCCCTCACTGCCCCAAAACGTGTCTGTCCCACTGCCTGCCACGGCCAAATAACGGCAAACTGGGAAAGATAGAAGTCAGCAGACATCCGCCCCATTCTAGAAACTTCCAAAGGGCAACAGGTTTTCGGCTACGCCCAGCCGGAAGCAACACATATAAGGCGGGTCCTGCTGCCACGCCTCGGCCAGGAGATCATCACGTAGGGTGTAGCCGGAGGAAAGGCCGAGGCCAGCGGGACCCGGCCAGGGGGATTGACAACGCTGGAGAGTTGCAGGGGGGGGAATGTCCGTGTCCTCGACCCTCCCCTCTCTCTCCCAGTCCGGCCGCGGTGGCCCTTGACAGTTGCAGGTAGTCCCGCCACATTCTCTACCGGTCCGGCCACCAACGGCCGGGGCCGATGGGATCCGGCTGCAGCTGATAAACCAAGGAACCCGTTCATGGGGCCAGAGCAAGGGGCGTCCGGCCGACATCCACCGGAAGCCCGGCCCGAAGACGGACGGGACATTTCTTCTTTCTTCAATAATGGCTTTGACAACACTGGGGGGGATGTCTTGCACATGCCTCCGACCCCTCCCCCCCTCGTCCACATCGCCTGGTCCGGCCATAACAAATCTCAAGCGAGACGCCGTGGGGTGCACTGGGAGGGAGAGACGGTGCGAACAGGCCTCTCCCGCCTCCCCAGTGGAGGCTTCCCACCTGCACCCTCAGCGCTCCAGGCGCCCGGAAAAGGGTTCTTCCACTGTGGCGATGCTGCAACATCTCGCCCGGCAGGGTGGAGCCCGTCCGCTCATTTGACCCCGCGATCGCCAGTAGCTACCGAACTCTCAAAATGGCGATCGACCTGGCAAGAGCGGGCCCAGCATAAAGAAATGGCCCGGTCACTGGTTGACTCCACCACCGTAGTCCTCCACGACCTTGAAGATTCTAGAGGAGCCGCGGGAGTCTCCGACCCCCGCAGACACCCCCGATGGGGAATGACTGCCATGATCGCCCGTGGAGTGACGAAACTGTATCCGCGGGACGTCGGCGCTCCCATGCTGGCGCCAGCCTCACTTTGAATTACTAGAATCCTGCAAACCTCAGTTCCGGTGAAAGCACACTGTGACCCGGTAGGAAAAATTGTTGCACCCCCTCCCCTTTTTGACTGATAGTTCAAACCACCGATCCTTTCCTTTGCCCTTTTACCAGAACTTTGGACTGCCTCCCCCTCTTTTACATTTTCTAGAGAAAACAAAACATTAACCACTACATTAGCATAGCAGTTGACACCAGAACTGTTTTCAAATTGAAAACCAACAACATCTTCAACAGAATCCTTTTTGTTTCTGCTGTGACCCTGCTACAGCACATGCATTGTCCCCAGCAGTAATTCTGCAATGCCGGTAAGAATAGCTGTAGTGCCTACTGGACTCACTCACCCCCCCGGCGCCCCACGCCGTTATTTGCTGGGCGGCAACTTACTAGACATCACCTTCGTGCCATCTAGATTTCAGCGCGTTCTGCTGCCTTCGAACTATTCGCACAACAGACTGCTACTGACGACCCACCCCCAGGCAACATCTTCTGAATTTTCATAATTTGAAAGAACTAGTAACATGTCCTCATCAGGAATTTCCTCATGAAAAGTCTGCAATGATGATTCTTGTAACTCTATGGTCTCCAAACATTCGATAAATTCGCCATCAAGAGATTGATCAAAAAAATCATTCAAGTCATCTCCTCCTTGTGAGAATATTTCATTATTGGTGCTGTCAATTTCAATAAATGTATTGGATAATTCAAAAGAAATTGCCACGGTCTCTTCGTTGTTTAAATGTTTTTACTGTTTTTGTTTTGTTGTATATATTTATAAGTTATTAAAGTTTTATAATCCTACTACTTTGTTGGAGTGCTATATATTTTTAATGTGACACATAAATGTAAAAACTTTGATGTACAAAGAGTCATCCCTGGAATCTTCCGCTTCAGGTTCGGTCCCCTCCCCAATCACAATACAGGATGGTTTTCAGATAGTAGGAACACGTGTGGTGTGACGGATCTCATCGGGTGTGGGCCTTGATCTACTATAACTCCTTTGAAGAGGGGTGATTCTTTACAGCTGGGGCCATAAACTACATCTGCAGGGCTAGCTGATAGCCTGGACAATCGGACACAGAGGAAGAGGAGTGTCAGAGGGTGCGGTAGTGAATAGGGCGAAAGGGAGGTGTCGGGCGGGCACAGAGTGTGATTCTCAGGGAAGAGCAGCGCAGATGGGGAGAGGTTTATTGCCCATGCATAACACAGAGAGCGGGGGTGAGCAGTGCCTGGGGAAGATGCTTGCGAGGGGGAGCCATGCTACGAATCGACAGCGTGCAGAGAGTGGGTCTGGTCAAGGCATCTAAAATGGCTGCCGTGCACGACAAAAGTGTGGCATTTCAAAAAAGGCAAGATGGCGCAAACAATGTTTTTCAACACTTCCTCATTTCCTTCGAATCGAACGTTAACAGACGTTGGTGCATATTACCAAAGTTAAGCGATATTTATCGCTAACGATGCTTACCAACGAATTTTTTACCGCTAAGCATCGTCAGAAATTATCGAAGATAAACCTTGCTATTATCAAGGTTTATCGCAAATGCGATAAAAAAACGACCGCAATGCATTAATATCGCTGAAAACTCAGCGATATTCATGCATTACCGAGCTAATGCTCTTAGCCATGTTATCCACCTCCCATTGGATAACATGGCTAAGAACTGCTCAGGGCAGGTGTTAGTTTTTGGAGATATTCGCGCTTAGCGCGAATATCTCCAAAAGTTGGTAATAGGAGATATATATCTTGCATGTTGTAATGCAAATTATTGTGGTATATGGAACTCATACCATAATCTCTCAGGAAAGCAGAAACTGATCCTTTTGGGACCGCCTGAGAAGGCCTAGGGGGTGAGGGGTACTCTACTTTGCCCCCTTTTCACGTTCCGAACTATTTTATTTTACTCTCTTCTGTAATTACACAAAATAGCAGCGATAAGATGCATCAGAGACACACAGTGAGAGAAAGGAGGCCGGAGATGAAGAAGAGATGTCAAATACACATTGGAGATAATATAGTGGGAGAAGGGAAGTAAATATGAGTAAACTTACCATGTAACATAAAAATGTTGCACTCTATACTATAAGTCTCATTTTATACTACAATCACTTCGCTACAACCTCATAAATTAAAAATAAAAATGAATAATGTCTCAAACAATTTTTGATTTCTAAATATAAATTTATTCTTCTGAATTTTCTAAATTTGAAAGAACTAGTAACATGTCCTCATCAGGAATTTCCTCTTCAATCATCTCATCTGGAATCTCCTCATTAAAAGTCTGCAATGATGATTCTTGTAACTCTATGGTCTCCAAACATTCGATAAATTCGCCATCAACAGATTGATCAAAAAAATCATTCAAGTCATCTCCTCCTTGTGACAATATTTCATTATTGGTGCTGTCAATTTCAATCAATGTAGTGGAATCATTCAAGTCATCTCCTCCTTGTGACAATATTTCATTATTGCTGCTGTCAATTTCAATCAATGTAGTGGACAATTCAAAAGAAATTGCCACGGTCTCTTCATTGTGAGCCATTTTATTTTGAAATTGCTTGCTGTAAATTGCAGAAAAAAATAATCACTTTCATTTATCGTTTTTAGTAATACATAATATAAAACTAACTTTATCAAGTATTTAGTATAACAGAAGGACTGCAAATAAATAACAGAAAACATTTTTCAAATTATCTTCAAGTGTACAACATAGTTCCCCGTACAAATTAAAAACTCACCTTTTTAAAAGTAGGAGAAGTGTTAGTACTGTGTAAATCAAACACCAGAAATTCACCACCAAAAATTCCTCACAAATGTACCTCAGACAGTAGTATCACAAAATGGCTGTGGTTTCCTCTCATTTGAGATATATACATAACCAATTAACTTTCATCACACACAAATACAAAACCAAAGTAACATTTTAATTGGTTCTAAATTTCAACACTTTCAAATGTGTTTTCCCCATGCAATTTTCCATAGGACATTTACATACGTTTACAGCCTGAATGGCTGAGCGGAATTACACCAAACTTGGCAAAATGGTACATCAAACCTAAGAGGTCAGGAAGGATCTACTATGCCCCCTTATGGTCATTTGCCCCTTCGCTTTGGCCTCCTCTTGTCTCTCGATCCTACCGAGAGACAAGATGGCGGCCGCTACGGACTGTTTGGAATGTTTACAGACGCCGGAGAACCAATCAGCTTCGCAAAGCTCCGTAACGCGAAAAGTACGCGAAGCGGAGCGCTGTTACAGATATATATCTTTTTTTGAACGTTAATTTCTCAAAATCCACTGGAGCACATATATTGAGACCTAGCAAAGGCACATCGGGCTACCAGTCCCTAATATTTTGCCAAGTTTCGTGCAAATCCATTCAGCCGTTCGATTATTATTATTATTATTTTTTTTTGCCCCACGGGGCCCTTTTAAAACCTCCACATCAAACCTAGGGGGTCAGCGAGAATCTACTATGCCCCCTTATGGTCATTTGCCCCTTCGCTTTGGCCTCCTCTTGTCTCTCGATCCTACCGAGAGACAAGATGGCGGCCGCTACGGACTGTTTGGAATGTTCACAGACGCCGGAGAACCAATCAGCTTCGCTTCACAAAGCTCCGTACCGCGAAAAGTCCGCGAACCGGAGCGCTGCCCGGTCCGCTGTTACAGATATATATCTTTTTTTGAACGTTAATTTCTCAAAATCCACTGAAGCACATATATTGAGACCTAGCAAAGGCACATCGGGCTACCAGTCCCTACAATTTTGCCAAGTTTCGTGCAAATCCATTCAGCCGTTCGGGCTAAAAGTGAGGCCAACCGCCCTATGGGAAACTCAATGTTAAAAACACGTTTTGGGACCCCCCTTTTTTCTCGGACCCCCTTGACGAAACCCCCCCAAATTTTCAGGGGCTGCTCAGAAACAAAATGTTCCATTTTCCTGAAAATTTCAGCCGAATTCCGTCCACAAACGCCAAAGTTATTAGACATAGAATTTTCAAAAATCCCATAGAGAAAAAATCCTAACTATATATACCTACTGGCGACCGCCAGTAGGTAATATATATATATATATATATATAGATATAGATATTTTCAACAATGTTGCTCCTGCTGGAGATCCTTCGTCTTTTCAGGGGTGGCTCGAAACCGGCGGAGCAGCCGGAAATAAACATCCATAAACAATGGCGTACCTTCAAGCGCTAAGTTCAAGAAATACACACGGGTTGGGTCTCTTAAGCCAAGAAAGCGAGTCATAAACCTTGTGACGCGTTTCGCGCTCCACAGAACGCTTGTTTACACAACGTTTTTACTTTTTTTTTTTTCGTGTTTATAAAGAAACATGAAACAACACACACTATTGGTTCATCTGCATGAAAAGAGGACTGTGATTTACACCGCCATTTTGAAATGTTTACAAAACGATCGTAAATAATAATGTGAATATATTCCTTCCACGGTTGCAGCTCAATAAAGCCCATGTTCTATAATATATTATACTCCAAAATCCCCTTTTAAACTGTGTATGGATCTTACTGGTCGTGTTAAACCGAATAAAATTACATTCAAGATTGCAGTTCAATCTAAACACGTGCATTGTGGGATTTATAGTTGTATATCTATACAGTCTATTGTAGTTTGTTCGTAACACGTGTATTACGTACGGAGTTCGTAGTTTGTGTATCATGTCCCAGTTCATGTTATGGACTTATACAGCCTATAGTCTGTATTCACAAAGTGTTCAATTTATCATGTCATTAATCTTATATTGGATGATTACGAGTATATGTTGTTGACACAAAAATCTGAACAGCTGTAAGTCCGATTTAACAAATCATGGCTGGTTAGTGCCTGTAACTCCCATGAATACTCATACAATGTAGTATTAAAAACGGGGATAATATTAAGTCTATACTGTGGCTCAAAGATGGTAATGGCTAATTAGTGCCTGATATCTCATGTTACAACAATGTTATAACAAAACGATCAAAATCGAGGGGTGTACATATGAACCAAAATTCATCAACAAGTCATTACTTGTCACGAGAACAACCTCACCTAAAATTCAATTACATACAAAACCATACAAAAACCTCAGTGCACAAGAGAAATATAGTTAAAACTGCATACTTTCAGCAAAAGGTATGCATTACATCCTGAGATGGTAGATGAAGGATGAGTCACGGAGAAAGGATTAGGGTACTACTGTCGGAAGCCTGCGTCAAAGTCCCTCCCTTCCTTCCTGTGTGTGAGAGAAGAGAGATAATGGAGATTAGGGTGAGTAAAAGAAAAGAAAAACATTTTATATACTCAACATGCTAATCATCTATTACTGAATGTATATGCTGAAAATCCAACACCATAATCGTCAGACACTTTTTATGTACAGTATTGGAATTTGAGATTGCAGTATGTACAATGTTGCTCACAAGAAAGGAGTACATGATGACTATTGATATTCATTCTTATTGTAAGTGTACTGCCATCTCCTCATCCATATTGTGTCCCTTTGGATAACTTGTGCACATGTTGATGATGTACCTCGATTCTCTTTGTCTTAGTCTCAAGGTGCGATTGCCACCTCTCTGTCCTAAGTTTACCTGTTCCACAATAAAATATGATAACTTAGTTTGATCTGAGAAATGGTGTGTTTCAAAATGCCTAGCAATAGGATACTGTTTGTCGTTTTTGTTAATGGCCCTGGTATGTTCTAGTATTCTATTTTTTGCCATATGTGTAGTACTGCCCACGTATTTGAGATCACATGGGCAGACTAACACATATATGACAAAATTACTGGTGCATGTGAAGAAAATTACATATTTATATGTATTTGTGCCCCCAAGCGCTACCCTCTCACCATCTGCCACGTTGAATAAAAACCCCTGCATTACTTCACATTCAGAGGCCTTATTTCTCTGTCACCAGGCCCCTCCATGCCAGACCCTGAAAGAGGCACACGTTACATTTCTCTGCAGCACATTAGATATTTTTTTGAGCAGTCACGGAGAATAGACCCAGCCCGGGGTGTCTTAACAGTGTCAAACAAGGGTCGACCTGATAAAGCTGCATTCCGGCCCGAGCAGGAGGCGAGCAGAAGCCCCTCTGCAGAGATAAGGCCCAGTTTTGCTGTCGGCTCTCAGAGATAAGTGGGGCCCATGTCAAGGGAAACCTCCAAGACAGTTACACAAGGGGTGGACAGGAAGGGCCAAACCAACTGCTAGTATGAAGCAGCAACACTTCTACAGATGAGAGCAATCTGCATGCTGCCCCGAGCTAGAGATAAGACCAGACATGCTAGTCACTCTGACACCCAGGGCCCTCCCTGGCCAACAGAAAGGAAACAGCCCTCATGGGGAAGTCTGATAAAGTTACGCAAACAGGCAGGGCGAGTTTTAGCTGACCTTGCTGCCCCCTCTATGCACCCACCCACCTATGACTCATTACAGTGAACGCCTACATGCTCATATCTTTTTCTTTCCTTCTGCTTGGAGGGCTCCTCCCTATGTATGCAAAGAATGTATAAATATTGTACTCTGTGAATAAAGCTCAGAACTCTCCTGTGCCCGCTTGGCGCTGGAGCTCTCCCTTAACTCGAGTTAATGCAATAAAGCCCATTGACTCTAATACCACGGACTCTGCTCCTCATTTATGCTTAACCCTTTTGATATTTATTTATTTATAGAAATTATGATAGTGTAAATAATTTATTTACGACATAATCTGGCGCCCCGAACAGGGACGCATCCCCTTCCCCACGCGCCGGCGATGTAGGTCCGGCCCCTGCCCCCTTCTACAGCCTAGACGGACTTCAAGTGTACACGCCAGCGGGACTTCCCGCCAACTCCCTCAGGCCCACGGAGGAGGCGGACTGCGACCAGACATCCACACGAGGCGGTGAGGAAGATTGCGGAGCGTCCTGACCCAGAGCCCAACCCGTGAGAGAGCCGAGTCCGAGGTCTTCAGAGGTCCGCCATTCCTGCGCAAGCGTCAAGCGTCCGATGACCAGGTCTTCAAGTTCTGCTTCCCGATGAGTACCACTGAGAACGCATAAAGACGGGTTCATTTAATGAACACGGTAAAGACGTGTCTCCTTCACAAGACCGGTATGGTTGTACTGTATTCCAGTACATAAGTATATGTTGTATATGTTTTGAGTTTGAAATTGTTTTAGTTAGGTTCCAGCATGCCGTTGTTTTCAAAATTGCGTAAAATAGGCACTAAAAAGGGAATATTAGAAGAGGAAGTTAATGTCCCGCCAAGAGATACTCCCGGCCATTTTATGTATAACAAACATGGCATCAGCGCTATTCTCTATTTAGACCTCTGGGTAGATTACACAAAGGATCTAGAGACGGTGCATAGATGGCCTGCGACCGGCACATGGGATTCAGAATGTATTATGAGAGTAGAGGAACAACTATGGAAAAGGAAGTCGAGGCCCTCGCAGAAAGAGGCCATTGAATTATGGCGCAAAGAGGCTAATAGGAGGGCCCTGAAAGAACTTAACAAAGCCGAGAAAAGCAGGCAAATGTCAGAACAGGCAAAAGAAAAAGAGTTACTAGAAGAGGGTGAACAGGTTCGAGTGGAACAAATGGATAGGGAAAGAAATGCTCTTGTTGCTGGTATCTACCCTGTACTCTCAGAGGAGATTGCAGAGGAAGTTCCCCAAAATGTACCCCTTAAAATTAAACCAACGGCACCAGAGGCGTTCCTTTCCGCCTACCTAGCAGAGCCACCCCCAGCCTACATAGACGCACCATTTCCCCCGCTCCCACCAGAGGCCGCGCCCCAGCCAGTCCAGGACCAACAACAGGTTTCCGGGGGTGCGGAAGGGGGGGGGGGATAAGGAAATAAAGGATGACGTTGAACTCCCTAGATGTATATATGATTTACAGCCAGGTATTACTGGTCCAATGCGCGCCATATCAATACGAGTAAGGCAAGCCATCGCAGAGCTAGATGGACTGCCTCATATGAATACACATTTAGATGCCTTGTATGAGTTCATCAGAACAGGACGGAACCATGAATGCGTAGCTCAAGCTATGGAAAATAGAAAAGTAAAAGCTAAGAACAACATCCTCCGTTTTATTGTCAACTGCCTGATCAGGGAACGTGATGAGGGTGATGGGGACGTGGAGGTTAGTTTAATAGAGTGGAGCGACAGCATCAATGACGGTAAACATGATAAGGTAGCGCAGACAGAAGCAATGACGAATAAGATTTAAAAGAAAATACTAGCAATACGTAACGCCGAAAAGGAAGGCAGGGATAGTGTGTCAGAGGAAGGGGATAATAACGAGACGCCAGACAAAATGAATTTTCTGGGCATAGCACAGCACTGTAATGGTGCCAAACACCATCGACCTCAGAAAACAAGGGTTAACAAGGAAACAAACATCTCTCCTGAGGATTTGTTCCAAACAACTGAAAAAGCCCTAGACCATTGGATGGACGACGAGCCACCCCTCACGCCACATGAGAGGGAGTTGGCTCGGTCGGCCACCCAGTGGGTGTCCCAACATCATGTATATAATCCCGACATAGTGGCCCAGATGTTCCTGAGCCTCCCACCACTCGAACAATGCCTCGCCAGCATCTATATGGTCCAACACTTGATCACGTTGTATGAGAGCCAATATCACCACCCTGGAAAATTATATAAAATACTGGAAAAGGTAATACTAGATAGATGGATGGAACAGGGCCCAGAACTGATTAACACCATTTTAGACTTGCGTCTCCAATATGAGCAATTCCTGTCCGCCTCAATGACACCAGACCCTCGCCCCAGAGGACAGTACCCTCTGCGAGAGGTCCACCCCATAAGAAAAATAGATGGCACTGTCCAGCGGGTATATGTCTATACCCCTCTCACCAAGCTAGAAATACTGGAAATGAAGAGGTTGTTACCTTCCCATGATAAAGACCCGGGGGGGTTTCACAGAGAAATAAAAGATATACTCCGCATAGGAGACTATACTTACCCTGATATCCTAAGGTTACTAAAGGTCTTGTTACCAGCAGGCATTTACGAGAAACTTAAAGAGAAAGACTGGGATGTGGGAGATAAAATGTTGAAGTGGGCAGAGTTGCAAGCTGAAGATGCAGGTAGGGCCCCGGGGGATGGCCTTGGTGAAAAAATTAAGGGGCTCCCCGAACTCCTTATACAAATTTTACCAAGACTATTGACGACTAAAAAGGAAGACTGGGATGCAATTTCAGCCTGTAAACAGAAACCAGAGGAAGACACGAGCGATTACTACACTAGGTTGGAAAAATGCTTTGCTGTCAACTGTGGTTTAAAACACAGTAGTGAGGCCTATCCCCACCTTTTTGTGACCAAACTGGTAGATAACGCCCTTCCTCAGATTAGGAATAGGGTGCTGAAGGTTGAGAGTACTTGGCAAGCAAATAGCCCCTCACAAATGTTACAGATGTTGCAATACCACCAAAATAGAATAAGGGAAGAACAAGAGCAAGAAAAGAAGCGCATGAAGGATACAAAAATGAAGGTGCTAGTTGCCCAAACAGTACCTGCAAACACGAACAAGAATGGTACCGCACCCACTAAAGGGACCTGCAATTATTGTAAACAACAGGGTCACTTTGTAAGGGAATGCCCCGTCCTAAAGCACAATATAGCCACAGGTAAAACAAAGGAACGGCCCTATACACCCAGACAGTACAACACTCAACAGACACAAGTCCCCACCCCGCCGCAGGTCCAGACGCCCGCTGCCGCTGCACCTCAAATGTATCAGTACACGCAGTCAGACTACCCAGAATACCAATCTTTTTCATGAAACAGCCTCGAGAGGGAAGATTGCTTGCCCCTTATCCCAGTTCCTGTGGACCAAGAGGGTCCTTATGTACATGCTCGTTTGCTGGGGCAAGATAGAAAGTTTCTGATTGACACAGGGGCAAGCAGGACTACCATCAGTCATGACGAGGTCCCAGGGGCACCTCTCTCGGGCTCACAGAATATATCCCTGGGATTTTCTGGAAAGCCAATTGTCAATAAAGTATCAGAACCAGTCTCTTTAGGGGTGGGTCCACTGACACGCACCACAGACCTACTATTCACTAAGACATGTCCAGAAAATTTACTAGGTATAAAGACCCTAAAAGAACTGGGAGCAGTTATCTGTTGCTCACCAGAAGGAGTAAGACTGTTTTTGCGTGATTTCAAAGGGCATTTCACGGTTAGAGATTTTGATCCCAGACTTCAGGATGTCCCACAGTATCTATGGGCACAAGGTTCGACTGACGTAGGTTACATGGATATAACACCACACGAGGTCACTCTTAAGGAAGGAGTAGTCCTACCCCGAATACGACAGTACAAGATTCCACCTGAGGCTGAAACAGCCTTATTAAAAATAATTCAAGAACTCATTGAACAGGGGGTGGTGGTGGAGACAGACTCGAATGTGTGTAACTCCCCCGTCCTCCCTGTTCTTAAACGCACAGACCCTCAAGCACCCCCAGTTTACAGACTAGTAGTTGACCTTCGAGAACTGAACAAATGTGTGGTCCCACAATACCCAGTGGTCCTAGACATTTCCTCATTATTTACTGCCATTGATTCTGAGGCAACATTTTTCACGGTCATTGACCTGAAGAATGCATTCTTCAGCATTCCAATACATCCTGACAGTCAATATCTTTTTGGATTCAGTTTAAAAGGACGCAACTTTAAATTTACAAGAGCTCCCCAAGGCTTTACAGAAAGCCCAAGTGTTTACAGTCAGGCATTAAAGAGACAACTTGACAGTATTAGTATGCCTACTAACACAGCATTAATACAGTACGTGGATGACATTCTCATCACAGCAAGATCAGAAACTGACTGTGAAGAGGCTTCCCTCACGGTCCTTCATTTTCTGGTGGACAAGGGGCACAAGGTGTCCCCTTCCAAGTTACAGTTCTGTGAACAACAAGTGGCTTACTTAGGGCACTTGCTGTCCAAGGAGGAGGAGGGCAGGCAGCTGACGCAAGAACGAATTAAATTGATTTCCAACATTTCACAACCCAAAACACAGAAAGAAGTACGTGCATTCATTGGCCTTACTTCCTATTGCAGACAATGGATTCCCCAGTATGCCCACATAGTCAAGCCACTCATACAGTTGACTACATTGGAGGCAGCCACCTCTAACGTCCTCCCTTGGACATCAGAGCACACCTTAGCATTTGAGGAACTAAAACGGGCATTATGTCAAGCGCCAGTTTTAGCCACTCCTGATTACAAGAAACACTTCACCCTGTTCGTGACAGAGCGGGATGGAACAGCACTATCTGTCCTCACACAAGACCAAGCAGGGAAACACAAGTTATGTGCTTATTTTTCTAGTACACTGGACCCTGTAGCACAGGCTCTGCCAGCATGCTTGAAATCTGTTGCGGCCACAGCTTTGGCCATAAGACAAAGTGACTCGATAGTGCTGGGGCACTCCCTCAATGAATCAATCCATCAATCAATCAATCAATCAATCAATCAATCACAGCATTTTTATAGCGCACTACTCACCCGAAGGGTCTCAAGGCGCTAGGGAGGGGGGGTCTGCTACTGCTCGAACAGCCAGGTCTTGAGTTGTTTCCTGAAGGCGAGGTGGTCCTGGGTCCGGCGGAGGTGGGTCGGGAGGGAGTTCCATGTCTTGGCGGCGAGGTAGGAGAAGGACCGTCCTCCTGTGGTGGCTCTTCGGATGCGGGGGATGGCGGCGAGGGCGTGGCCGGTCGATCGAAGCTGGCGTTTGGGAGCGTAGAAGTTGAGGCGGCTGTTGAGGTATCCCGGGCCTTGGTTGTGTAGGGCTTTGTGTGCGTGGGTGAGGAGTCGGAAGGTGATTCTCTTGTTGACCGGGAGCCAGTGCAGGTCTCTCAGGTGTCCGGAGATGTGGCTGCGACGGGGGATGTCCAGGATGAGACGTGCTGAGGCGTTCTGGATCCGCTGGAGCCTCTTCTGGTGTTTGGCGGTGGTACCGGCGTAGAGGGAGTTGCCGTAGTCCAGACGGCTGGTGACGAGGGCCTGGGTGACCGTCTTCCTGGTCTCGGTGGGGATCCACCGGAAGATCTTACGTAGCATGCGCAGGATGTTGAAGCATGACGAGGAGACGGCGTTGACTTGTCTGGTCATGGAGAGGGAGGAGTCCAGGATGAAGCCCAGGTTGCGTGCGTGGTCTGTTGGTTGGGGTGCGCTGCCCAGGGCGGGGGGCCACCAGGAGTCGTCCCAGGCGGAGGGTGAGGATCCCAGGATGAGGACTTCCGTCTTGTCCGAGTTCAGTTTCAGGCGGCTGTTCTTCATCCATTCGGCTACCTCTTTCATCCCTTCGTGTAGGTTGTCTCTGGCGGTGGCGGGGTCGTTGGTGAGGGAGAGGATCAGCTGGGTGTCGTCGGCGTAGGAGATGATGTTGAGGTTGTGCTGGCGTGCGATGTCTGCGAGGTGGCCCATGTAGACGTTGAAGAGGGTTGGACTGAGCGAGGAGCCTTGAGGGACGCCGCAGATGTCTTCGGTGGCTTCCGATCTGAACGGAGGGAGGCGGACTCTCTGTGTTCTTCCGGCGAGGAAGGAGATGATCCACTCCAGTGCCTTCTCCTGGACTCCGACGTTGCTGAGGCGCTGTACTAGGGTACGGTGGCAGACAGTGTCGAAGGCCGCGGAGAGGTCTAGGAGGATGAGGGCCGCTGTTTCTCCGTTGTCGAGCAGGGCGCGGATGTCATCGGTGGCTGCGATCAGGGCGGTCTCGGTGCTGTGGTTTGCCCGGAAGCCAGACTGCGAGGGGTCGAGGGATCCGTTCGTCTCGAGGAAGGCGGCCAGCTGCTTGTTGACGGTCTTCTCGATGACTTTTCAGGAAACGGGAGCAGCGAGATGGGGCGGTAGTTCTTGAGGTCGGTGGGGTCGGCTGATGGCTTCTTGAGTAGGGCGCTGAGTTCGGCGTGCTTCCAGCTCTCCGGGAAGGTAGCGGTGTCGAAGGAGGTGTTGATGATGTCCCGCAGGTGGGGTGCGATGACAGCGTCGGCCTTGTTGAAGACGTGGTGAGGGCAGGGGTCGGTCGGAGATCCGGAGAGGATGGAGTTCATCGTGCGGATGGTTTCTTCGGTGTTGATCGGAGTCCAGGCGCGGAGGGTGGTGGTGGGGGGCGGGGGTTCGGTCGTGGCGTGCGTCGGTGACTCCCTGACAGTACAAGTACCACACGCAGTGGAAGTTCTCCTGAATAGGACACAGACACAACACCTGACTGTAGCAAGATTGACAGGATATGAGCTGACACTATTTCAACCCCACATAGAGATTAGAAGATGTAACATACTCAACCCTGCCACTCTTTTACCCTCAAGCACAGATGACACCACACCCCATGACTGTGTGGAAGTAATAAATGTAGTGATGAAGCCAAGACAAGACTTGACAGATGTTGCACTCCCAGACCCTGACATAACGTTTTATGTAGATGGATCATGCATGAGAACAGGGGCAGGAGAATTAGTGGCAGCATACGCCGTAACTACTGACCATGAGATCATAGAGACACAAAGAATAGATATCCTGTCAGCACAAGCAGCAGAGCTCATTGCTTTGACGCAAGCCTGTAAACGAGCAAAACAGTTAAGGGTTAACATCTACACTGATTCACAATATGCGTTTGGGGTAGTTCATGACTTTGGGGTACTATGGAGGGAGAGAGGTTTTCTGACCTCACACGGGGCCAAGATACAGCATGGCCCTCTCATACAGGCCTTGTTAGTAGCAATACACCTACCTACAGCCATAGCGATCCTGAAATGCAAAGCACACACCAAGGCCACAGATGTCATTTCCCAAGGTAATGACCTGGCAGACCGAACTGCTAAACAGACAGCTCAGACTCCAATTGACATAACAAACTCACAGGTATTACCACTGACAAGGACTATGACAGTCAGGGATCCCTCCAAAGATGTACAAGATATACAGACCCATGCCACTCCAGATGAAATAAAGAAATGGACTGAACAAGGAGGGGTCCAGACTGACCAGGGTTGGATGACTAAAAACAAAAATACATGGTTCCTCCCAGACTCTATGGTACAGGTGATAATAGAGACAGCACATAGCCCGGCACACTTGGGAGAGAAGGGAATGTTGGATGGCCTGCAGAATATCTGGTTTAACAAACACTTGCGAGCGGCAGCAAAGCAGAAAGTGAAGACTTGCATGATTTGTTGCCAATTTAACCCTGGAAAAGGCATCTCAGTGGAACAGGGTGGATTCCACCCCCCTGATCACCCTTTTGAGGTTCTCCAAATGGATTATATTCAAATGGACAGATGTAGAGGTCACAAGTACGTCCTGGTAGTGGTGTGTGCCCTAACCAGATGGACAGAAGCTTACCCAGTCCCAGATTATACTGCAGTTACAACAGCCAAACAGTTAGTGAGGGAGTTCTTCCCTAGATACGGGTTGCCACGTGTCATTTACTCAGACAATGGCCAGCCCTTCTCCTCTGAGCTCATGAAACAGGTGTCCCTTCTGTTGGGATATACCTGGAAGTTCCATTGTGTAAGGCATCCCCAAGCAGCAGGTCTAGTAGAGAGACATAACCAGACCCTCAAAACAAAATTAGCTAAAGTCTGTGCAGAAAAGGGCGTGCATTGGATGGTAGCCTTACCGGTTGCCCTCTTTTACATGCGCATGGTAGCTCATTCTAGAACCGGCCTATCCCCATATGAGGTGGTCTTTGGAAGACCACCGAATATGTGGGGTACACCAATACCTAAAAGAATAACTGATGTTGACAGTACTATGCTCACAGATTACCTGGCTTCCTTGATGTCTGCACTACTCTCTTGCCGTTCGCAGGTTGCCGCTGCCTTCCCTGACAACACCCAGGTCGAGGACCATGCCATAGCCCCAGGGGACTGGGTGCTGATAAGAAATTTCGACCGGACGAGCCCTCTGGACCCCAGGTGGAAGGCACCAAAATTAGTCCTGCTGACGACGAGGACGGCCATCAAAGTCGAGGGAAGAAAGGGGTGGCTGCATGCCAGTCACTGTAAAAAATACTTTGGGACTACCGGAACATTTGCTAAAAACAAAGACAGTACAGACTTTGAGCCCCCCTTTTTGGAAAAGACTCCCCAGCAAGAGTACACTTCCAAACTGAGATCTAGAAGGTCAGTCGACGTTTGATTGTCTAAGTCCACCCGGTGGTGAAGCGGTTCAGCATGATGTCTGACTTGAATAAACTAGTGAACAGTAAAGAAAAAAGGACCAATATGAGAAAGAAATACTGCAAGCTATTACATAGCAGATGTATAGTGTCTCTGATTATTGTACTTTTTATGAGCATTGTGGTAATAAGTATTGGCTGGTTCTTACATGTTCTCTATCCACCTGCTGTCTCACAGAACGCCACCATAGTACACTCACATGTTGAGCTCCCAGTACACTTAGAGAACAGAAGAAATTAATTTAAGAACAATACTTTCATCACCCTTTTACAACAGCATCAACTGGCCATAAACACATCCAACTGCTGGGTGTGTGGTCTTCTTCCCCATACAGTTGCCAAAGGCATGCCTTTCATCACTCTCCCTTTTTCTTATGAAGGCTCTTGTACCGGTTGGTGGGAAACAAACAAAGCTTCCTATATGGCCAATACGGATACAAAAGAGCAGTCTCAGCTCAGATATCACCTATACATTTTATGTTGGCGAGGTGAAAAGAACAGGGCATGTGGTACCCCACTAGAGCAGGAAGCCTATGCTGACCACGGTAACAGATCTAATAAGTTATATTATCAGTATATGGACAGGAGAAAAAGATCCGTTTCACCTGTTTTTGTGGCATCAACGAAAGCCCCTTTTTGTGTCCAAAGTAAAGGAAAGATACGTATGGGTGATAGCATCTGCAATCACACAGTCAATTTGAATGGAACAAACAATACACGGCTTATAGCCGCACAGGGCACCTACTTCATATGTGGGGATAAAGGTTATACATGGCTCCCACAGGGCTGGTCCGGCACTTGTTACATTGCTTTTCTCCTTCCCCCCACCTACAGTGCCCCTGCGGACTATCATGAAATTGAGCCTCTGACTGTCTATAACAGATGGCGAAGGGGGGTCATAGATACAGAAGATACAGCAGGGCAGGAGGCGGGAGACTTCTTTGCTGGAGTCATTCCATTTTGGGGTCCCATGGTAAACAGCAGGAACATCCGCCACCTCACACGAGTGGTGCAAAACACGATAGATGCAACAGCAGGTGCCCTCTCTAATCTCACAGCCGAGGTGGTCGCGGATAGACTCATGACCCTACAAAATCGCATTGTTTTAGACATCGTTCTGGCTGACCGTGGTGGTGTATGCAGATTGATCTACACGAGTTGTTGTGTGTTTATTCCAAATAACGCACCTACGGTATACCAGGCCATTGCCAAGCTACACAAGATGTCAAGTCAGCTAGACATGGATAAAGGAGAATGGTCCTTAAGCAGCTGGTTGTGGGGACTAGTATCAACATGGGGATGGAAAGTGTTGACTGTAGTAGGATCAATACTGTTTATCATCTTCAGTTGTTGCCTCTGCATCCAATGCGGCCCGGCCATCTGCGGTCTGTGCGCCACTGCCTGCCTTCCCCGTCCACATGTGCAGAGCAGAAAAAATGAAAAGATCATGTTGCAAGAACACGTTAACGGCCTGATGAAAATAGAGGGGTATTAGAGGGGTGCGCTTGGGGACAAGGAGGGAATGAAGAAAACTACATATTTATATGTATTTGTGCCCCCAAGCGCTACCCTCTCACCATCTGCCATGTTGAATAAAGACCCCTGCATTACTTCACATTCAGAGGCCTTATTTCTCTGTCACCAGGCCCCTCCATGCCAGACCCTGAAAGAGGCACACGTTACATTTCTCTGCAGCACATTAGATATTTTTTTGAGCAGTCACGGAGAATAGGCCCAGCCCGGGGTGTCTTAACAGTGTCAAACAAGGGTCGACCTGATAAAGCTGCATTCCGGCCCCGAGCAGGAGGCGAGCAGAAGCCCCTCTGCAGAGATAAGGCCCAGTTTTGCTGTCGGCTCTCAGAGATAAGTGGGGCCCATGTCAAGGGAAACCTCCAAGACAGTTACACAAGGGGTGGACAGGAAGGGCCAAACCAACTGCTAGTATGAAGCAGCAACACTTCTACAGATGAGAGTAATCTGCATGCTGCCCCGAGCTAGAGATAAGACCAGACATGCTAGTCACTCTGACACCCAGGGCCCTCCCTGGCCAACAGAAAGGAAACAGCCCTCATGGGGAAGTCTGATAAAGTTACGCAAACAGGCAGGGCGAGTTTTAGCTGACCTTGCTGCCCCCTCTATGCACCCACCCACCTATGACTCATTACAGTGAACGCCTACATGCTCATATCTTTTTCTTTCCTTCTGCTTGGAGGGCTCCTCCCTATGTATGCAAAGAATGTATAAATATTGTACTCTGTGAATAAAGCTCAGAACTCTCCTGTGCCCGCTTGGCGCTGGAGCTCTCCCTTAACTCGAGTTAATGCAATAAAGCCCATTGACTCTAATACCACGGACTCTGCTCCTCATTTATGCTTGACCCTTTTGATATTTATTTATTTATTTATAGAAATTATGATAGTGTAAATAATTTATTTACGACACATGTCAAAAATTGGCAATCATTTTATTGGAGCTAGGGCTCCAATATTCCTTTACCATGTGACTGTTGTTACAGGCTTTACAATGCCCACATGGATAAAAGCCACACAGGTCATTCCCTCTACTCAATTTGGGGTCACCTATATCAATGTGCACCAGGATATCATTAAGATTACGTTGAGGCCTGTACGTAATTTTGGGTCTTTCAAGAAGATCAGGACCAATTATTGGATCTCCTTTAAGGATATTCCAATTTTTTTTTAATTTTCCATATATATATATATATTACCTACTGGCGGTCGCCAGTAGGTATATATAGTTAGGATTTTTTCCCTATGGGTTTTTTGAAAATTCTATGTCTAATAACTTTGGCGTTTGTGGACGGAATTGGCTGAAATTTTCAGCAAAATGGAACATTTTGTTTCTGAGCAGCCACTGGAAATTTGGGGGGAGTTGGTCCAGGGGGGGCCGAGAAAAAAGGGGGGTCCCAAAACGTGTTTTTAACATTGAGTTTTCCATAGGGCGGTTAGCCTCATTTTTAGCCCGAACGGCTGAATGGATTTGCACGAAACTTGGCAAAATTGTAGGGACTGGTAGCCCGATGTGCCTTTTGTAGGTCTCAATATATGTGCTGCAGTGGATTTTGAGAAAATAACGTTCAAAAAAAGATATATATCTGTAAGCGCGGACCAGGCAGCGCCCCGGTACGCGTACTTGACGCGTAACGGAACTTCGCGTAGCGAAGTTGATTGGCTCTCCGGTGTCTGTCAACATTCTAAACAGTCCGGAGCGGCCGCCATCTTGTCTCTCGGTAGGAGCGAGAGACAAGAGGAGGCAAAAGCGAAGGGGCAAATGACCATAAGGGGGCATAGTAGATACTCCCTGACCCCCTAGGTTTGATATGGAGGCTTTAAAGGGGCCCCGCTAAGCAAAAAAAAAATAATTTTTTTTTGTTTTTTTTCGTGGTTAGCGCCCGGTACGCGAACCGGGAAGCGTACTGGGGAGCGTATCACAATAAAAAATGAATGATAGACTTTTCAAATGCTGTATGTTAATTGATTGTTGGTTTTGTTGATTATTTTTTTTTTTTTTAAACTTTTTTTATTGTGTTTCATAATTTATTAAACTTTCTAACATTTCATTGTCAGAAATTTCATAATCATGGAATATAGATTGTAGTCTCTGAGGTTGTAAAATGTCCTCATTTGCAAGGAGGTTATCTACTGCTTGCACACATTGCAGTAGTTCTTGGTCCCATGTTTCATCCATAAATTCAATCTCATTTGGATCAATGATTTCTGTGTTGGACTCTGGAAGGACAATTTCAAATGAAATGTTTTGTTCACTTTCCATTTTTCCTGAAATTTGCATAAAAAAAATATATATTAGTAGAGGTAGGGCACTGTTGGGATTAATTTTAGATAGGCAGTTTTTAACAGAGAATTTATCTTTGGGCAGTGTATAGTATCAGAGTGGAAGTAGGAATATAAAAAAGTGTATCTAAATTTATAAGTACTACAGAGGGATAGTATATAACTAACAGAAAAAGTTTGCCATATTAACTTAAAGTGCACAATATACTTCAGTTTTAAAAATAACAACTTACCTTTAAAAAGAAGTTGAAGTTATTAATGAAAATTCTAATAGAAATGTACACCAGGAAGTAGTAGTCAAAATGGCTGTGTTTCCTTCTCTTCCTTTATATATATTCGGGTACATAACCAATCAAATGTCAGGTAAAAAAAGTAGAAAATGAAAGTAACATTTTAATTGGTTGTCAATTCCAACACTTCAGATGTGTTTTGTGAAGTAATTTACCTCACGGTATTTAGAGAGGTCTACAGGCTAAATGGCTAAATGGAATTCCAATCAAATTTGTGAAAATGGTAGGGATTGGTATGTAGTATGAGCTAATCTATATTTGGTGAAATTGTCTCAAGTGGCTTTTGTGTGAACTACTTTCCCACCTTTTTTGATGGTGCGCTTCCCAGGAAGCGACCCGGTACGCGAACCGGTGAGCGCCCTGGTACGCGAACCTTAAGCGTAACGGGAGTCCACCATTTTGTGTTTCGGTCGAATTATGATACAAGATGGAGGGCAAATAATGTTCAGAATAGGTAGAAGGGGGCACGGTAGACTTATCTTGACCCCCTAGGTTTTGTGAGGGTGGCTGATGAGGCCCATATGTGCGAAAAAATAACATTTTTTTTAAAAATTTCGCGAGGTTAGCTCCCGGTACGCGTACCGGGTAGCGCCCCAGGGAGTGTACTTTGTTGAAAATTAGTGAAAAAAGTTAGAGTAAAATAATAATTGTGAGTGATTAGATGTAGGGTAGCTCTGAGAAGAGCTTTTGGGTTTATGGTACATTTAGGTACTTATAAGTAGGTACCAATGCACATTCTTAAATTCAGAGTGAAAACTCTGTTGCCCTCATCTGAGAAGTGAACTCCATCTCCTCTGTAGATATCTTGCATGTAGTAACGCAAGTTATTGTTGTACAGGGAGCCCATTCCATGGTCTCTCATGTAAGCTGAAACAGATTTGTTTACATGCTTCCTCGACTTCTCAATTTGTGGACAAAATTGGTTTGACCACCTCCATTTCTGTCTTTGGCATATATTTGAATATACCAAGGCAGTTTGAGGAAAAAGTGCCATTAATTGCTCAAAGGTGTCCTTTAAAAGCATTTCCAAACCTACACCAGTCAAAGTGCCCAAGTCATTACCTCCACAGTGCACAATTAACAGGTCAGGTTTTGGCAAATGCATAAAGGTTTTCACCAATGGTATCAATTGGTGACATTTTAATCCTCTGTGGCCAAACCACTTAATTTCCACATCTTGTAAATTGAGGTTAGGTAAATTCCTGCTTTCAACGTACCTTTGAGCCCAGTGAATATAACTATGACCAACAATCCAGACAGAAAACATGGTGAGAGAAGGTTCTCCTGCAGTCAGATGAAGTGTGGCAATGAAATGGTAGTTGAAAAAATGTGAGTTTGAAATGAAAAAAACTGTGGAGTTTCTGTGTTCATGAAGTAGTAACAGTGATTGGTGGATTTTGATTGATGAAAACAGAAAGTTAGGGTGTACAGATGTGTTGTTTGAAAGATGTATTTTGAGTGGTCAATAAAAAATCATTAAATGAAAGAAAGCACTGGATATGCTGGTGCACTGAGAGTTCAGAGTTCAATTGCAACATTGTTGTGTGAATTTGCAAACACCAGAGTTTCTCCAAGAGCTGGTTGCTATGGAAAATAGGCAGAAAGGGCAGAGGGGGAAGGGTTTTCATTTGAAAAAAAGTGAGGGAAGAGTTTTGATTGGGTGACATGAGAAATATGTGTGAAGAATTACACCATTTCTGTGCTTTTGATAGCTGCAGACTCTGGAGTGCATACCTTTTGCTCTGCTGAAGACAAATTGGTGTGTTTCTTAGACTGTTTTCAAACTCAAAGTATTTGCTAAGGTGAGAAAATATTTCTTTACTTTAGATAGAGAATAGTGTGCTTTAAGGAGAAAATTATGATTTATGTGGCGCAATTTGCTTGTAAATATGCTCTCACATGTGCATGGAAAATTTTGATTTTGAATGTTTTTGTTATATAGCCATGTTAAAAGTGACGCAACCATGCTGGAAAGCCAATCAAAAAATGATTTCATGTGTTTTAATGACATTTTAAGTCATTTTCTGATGTGCAGTGTTTAGAAATTATGATTTGAAAATCGTTTTTGTGGAAAAGGAATTGTTTTTAAATTCATGACAAGGATATAATGGTGTATGGTTCTTTATAAGGCAATTGACTGTCCTTGATGTTATTTTTCTCATTTTAGTGTAAGACCTTTCTCTGTGGCGCAAATTGCTTGTAAATATGCTCTTACATGTGCATGAAAATTTTAATTATCAATGTTTGTGTTACATAGCCATGATAAAAGTGAACCAACCATGCAGGAAAGCCAATAAAAAAATGCTTTCATGTGTTTCATTGACATTTTAAGTCATTTTCTCATGTGCAGTTTTTTGAAATTATGATTTGAAAATCGTTTTTGGGAAAAAGGAATTGTTTTTAAATTCATGAGAAGGACATAATGGTGTATGGTTCTTTATAAGGCAATTGACTGTCCCTGATGTTATTTTTCCCATTTTAATGTCAGACCTTTCTTTGTGGCGCAAATTGCTTGTAAATATGCTCCCACCTGTACATTGAAAATTTTGATTTTGAATGTTTATGTTACATAGCCATGTTAAAAGTGACCCTACCATGCAGGAAAGCCAATCAAAAAACGCTTTTATGTGTCTTAAGGACAATTTAAGTAATTTTCCCATGTGTAGTGTTTTGAAGTTATGATTTGAAAATCGTTTTTGAGGTAAAGGAATGTTGTTAAAATTTATGTTCGCCATATGCCCCCAAATTTCTTTTTCAGGGTTGCAGCAGGGTGTTCTTGAGACACCCCTGCACTTTTGGAATAAATTCCTAATTTGTGATGAGCAAATTGTTAATCGCAAATTGCACCTTCATTTATATGAGCCTCCTAGCCCATGGAAATGAATGGGTAATTTGCAATTAGCAATTTTCTCAAACAAATTTGGAATGGTAAAGAATCGCTATTTATTCCTTAAAATTCGCTTTTTTGGAAATGCTAAATAGTTATATGATACATATGGCGGTTGATGTCTAACAAGATAAGAAGCTTACGGATACATTTATGATGACTGGTGCAATGAAGTAGAAATCACTTACTTCATTGGTAGGCCTTTACAATAAATTATCTCCTCTGTATTCTTCATCAAGCATAACTTTAATCTGCAATCCTGAGTAGGCCTCACCTTAAACAAACCTCTGGATAGGCCACATCTTATTGTCATCCTGATTTAATCATTTATAATGCTAGGGACAGATTTATGATAGGTGTATACCTCTTTTGTGCCACTTAGAAAACATTGTCCATGGGGAAATGACTTAAAATGTCATTAAGACACATGAATGTTTTTTTTTAAAACGTTTGCAATTTTTTTGGGTCACTTTCAACATGGCTATGTGTCTGAAACAGTCAAAATCTAAATTTGCAATGCACTGGTGGGAGCATATTTACAAGGAATGTGCTTCATGGGGAAAGGTCTTATAATGTAATATGGGAAAAATGACATTAGAGATACTGAAATGCCTTATAGAGAAGCATACACCATTATGTCCTTGTCATAAATTTGCAAACCATTACTTTTCCCCAAAAACGATTTTCAAATTATATTTAGAAAACAGTGCACATGTGGAAATTACTTAAAATGTCAATAATTCAAAATTTGTGATTCCTTAAATGCAATGTATCAAAAAAAAATATGTAAAAAATGATATTAAGGATTTGGAAACTACCACCAACTTCTAGTTTGTGGTAATTTGCGAATTCTTTTCAAAAAGCATTTTTTTTTTTTTAAAAAAAAAGGTCCCATATGACGCCCATACATGCCATTAGGGCATGTAGGTGTGCCATGTGCTCCCAAATTTCTTTTTCAGGGGTGCAGCAGGGTGTTCTTGAGATACCCCTGCACGCTTGAAAAAAATCCTATTTTGTGATGAGCTAATTGCTAATCACAACTTGCAACATTAATTCCTATGAGCCTCCTAGCCTATGGAAATGAATGGGTAATTTGCAATTAGCAATTTGCTCATTGCAAATTAGGAATAGTAAAGAATCGCTATTTATTCCTTAAAATTTGCTATTTATAATATGTAAAATATTTTGATGATACATATGGCAGTTCATCTGTAACAAGATAAGAAGCTTAGGGATAGATTTATGATGAGTGGCGCATCCCCAGGGATGTGACAGTCATCCTGCGCCACTGTTCCGCCACCCATGGTGTGCTGCATTTACAATGCGGCGCAGCATGGGGCAAAAAAGGCACAGATGCGTGACGCATCTGTGCCGTAAAGGTGGCGCATTGCTGGAGTTGTATCGTAAGTGCGATGCAGCTCCAGCAAGGATCAGGGGTGCCCCATCTATACAATGCTGCGTCAAGACCTATGCCAGCTTCAAGCAGGCGCAGGGTTTTGAAGCAGCTTTCTCCTATCTGATTGTAAATGCGGCACACCATGGGTGGTAAAGCAGTGGTGCACATTAACTGGTGCATGCCTGGGGATGTGCCATTTAATATAAATCTGCACTTTAACATTTGAGTATGTGCAGGGGACACAGAGTCGTTGAGGCTTATCCAAGGTTAAGAACAGATGAGTCCTGTTCAGTGAAAAATTAGACATAGGCTTCACCTGCTCAGCATCGCTGGACATGGCTAAATAATAGCTGCAAAATGTTACTCCTGTTAAATAATTTTACTATTATAATCTGTGAGATTTGTCTCTTACTCTGCAACATCTCATTGTTGTTGTCTTTCTTTAAAGATAAAGACAACCTCAACATGAGCGACAATCTGCAATCAGTTGATTTTGACCTCATCATTGAACTTGTAATTGAAACATCAGTGGATGTTGATCCATTGGATGATTTAAATCCTGAGGATGAAGAAGAGCGTGATGAGGATGCAGATTTGTCCGAATTATATGATATAGGATGGGAAGCTGACCTGCTTGAGCCTTTGGAATTATAAACATTTATTTTTAAATTTTATAATCAATAAAAAGTAAAAAGGTAAACCGTTTAATTTAAAAATAAAGACACCTTCAAAAACAGGTTATGTGTAGTGTCTTCAATAAAATATTAAAATATGCTCATAAAATTAGATCAGATTCACATATAAAATAGCATAGGTAACATAAATATAAATCTCATTTCTTTTCTGCTATTTCTGTATTGTAAATTTGCAAGGACTAAAAAATCTTCTATTTAAAATGTCAAGTAGTGTGTTAAGTTTTTGATCACTATTACTGATTTACTGTTTGATAATAATGTTTAATAACATTTTTATTATATTTTTCCTCAGATTCAACTATGCCTACAAAAATAAGAGAGATGAAGGCTGCAAAACGTCAAAGACAGCAGGAGAAAAAAAAAATGCAGCAGTCCTCTAACAAAAAGATTTCTCAAGCCATGAAGAAAGCACCGGGTAAGAGCTCTAAATATTTCATAAGAAATATTTCTAATAAAAAAAATATTAGTACAGAAAATGTTTCAATCCATAAAATGACAAGTAAATCAAATGGAAAGAAAAGGACAAATGAAAATGTTACTGCTAGAGCAAGAGATAAATCTGTGCATGATAGTAGAAGGAAACAACAGTTTACGGAGATTCGTAAACGAATGTTCCGTAACAGGATAATTGGCAATTTGTTAAAAAATATTAAGAAAGGTCAACAGAAATTAGTTTTTTATAGGAGAAAAAAAAAAGTTGAGAAAGTTATTGATCAGGCTTTTGAAATTAAACGTAAGTTATTTATTTTGATAATCAATAGAATTAGGAAGCTAAACAAGGCAATTTTTGATTTCAAAAGAAATAGTAGATGGAAGAGAATAGTTAATCGTAGTATTTTTTGTGAAGTTTTTTCTGGAGAATGGATACATAGTTCAAGCTGTGAGGCATTTTTTAATGAAGAGAGTTATTTCCAGGATAATGATTTGGTGCATGCAGTTGACATCAGTGGTCGTGCTTATGAAGTGAAAGATGGTTGTCCAGTTGAAAAAGAAAAACTTGTGACAACAGAGGCAGAAGAGTTGTTAGGTAATGAGGTTTTAGGAAGACGTGCTAAGGGTCCTGTGTACACCTGGAAGTGTAGTAGTATTTGCAGTGTGCGACAGGATTCCATCAATTTGCTTTGTGATTTTGTACGGACATTTAACAAGAAAAGTTTGAAGCAGAAAATAAGGTTGTTGCAAGAATTAGATCCTTGCAGAGTGAGAGAAGTGACAGGTTTGCATGGTCATTCACTGGCTTGTCTTTCCAGGAGAGTATGCCAGAGTGTTTTTCATCATTTCAGGATGCTAGCAGTGCATCATAACAAAGTGATGAAGTTAGTTAGACTGTTGTATTATGCTAAGAGTCCAGCAATTATGCTGAAACAATTATGCGCTGCTCTTTTGCATGGTTCTGAAATAGATGTGAAGAATATATGTGAAGAAATTGAGTTTTGTTACTTTGGAAGTAAAGAGGAGAATGTTGAAATTGAGCAAGAAGTAGAGGGTCATTTGGAAGATAGTGTACAGGTTTCCAGTACAGATAATTTCCAGAGGGAAATTGCGACGTTTGACATGAAATCAAGTGAGAGGCCTAATTTCACTTGTGTGTGTTGTAGACGCACTTATTATAAGAATCAGACTAAGTTAGTGGATTTATATGCAAAAAGTGAAAGGGAAAATAATAGTGAATGGAAGGATTTTGCAACATACTTGATGGTAGAAAATTGTTTTGATTTGGGATTGGATCAACGTGTGTGTACTTATTGTTGTAACAAATTAAAACAAAACCAGATGCCTGCTAGAGCAGTTCATAATAATCTGGAATTGGTTGAGATTCCTTCTGAATTGAAGGACTTAAATACTTATGAATCTATTTTGATTCAAAGTATCCATCCCTTTCAGGCTATTGTAAGAATGGAGCCAAAGACAGGGAAATTGCCTCCATCAGATTTACAGAGAGGATTAAAGGGAAGAGTTGTTTATTTGCCTCTAGATTTGAAGAAAAACATTAATACAATTGGAGTAGAAAAAGTGGAAGAGGAACCTCTGGTTATCTTAGTTAATGGGGTTCCGACAAAGAATAAGAAAATATGGCAAGATTTAGTAGATGTTAGGAAAGTTAAAAAGGCAACATTGTATTTGAAAAAAAATAATAAATACTATAAGAATGTATATGTTGCAGAAGAGGAAGTAAGTGAGGAAGAGGATAGCGATTTGTGTGCTGGTCAAATTGAGAAAGTAGAACCCTCTACTAGTGAGGAAATATATGAACATTATAGTGTTCATCCTTTGCATTCAAAGGAAGTCATGGGGAATGCTATTGAGTTGTTTCAAATGAAACAAGCCAAAGGGAGTCCCATTAGTGTTTGGGAGGAAAGTTTGGAAGCTCGGTGTTTCCCACAGCTTTTTCCAACAGGTCAGGGAGGAAGATATGATGAGCGACCTCATCAAATTCCTGCTTCTGAATACCGGACTTTGCGATTGTATGCAGGAGATGCTAGGTTTCGACAATGCATTCCTTATTTGTTTCATCTCCTGTTTGAAAGCGATCTGTCTGGACTGTCATATGCAGTGAACCACATCTTGAAAAGTGGTATACACATGCAAAACATCTCGGCAAGTGATTTTATGGATAAAGTGAATGTCCAAGATAGTATTTTGGATTCTCACCTGATTAATCTCATGGCGTGTCAGCGTGGTACTAATGAGTACTGGTACCGTCGTCATGGTGATTTAAAATGTATGCTGAGGAACTTAGGTACTCCCACATGGTTCCTCACTCTGAGCTGTGCCGAGTATGGCTGGGAAGACTTACTTGAATTTCTACGAGAGGCAAATGCTAACGTAGAAAACATCGAATTCAAGACACCCGGAGAACTGTGCTCTTTGGATCCAGTCAATGTATGTAGGTACTTCAATCATAGATTTGAAGCTATGATGTCTTTCATCATGAATAAGAAGAATCCACCTCTTGGAGAGGTGTTGGATTTCTTCTGGAGAAAGGAGTACCAAGCAAGAGGTGCTCCTCATATACATATGTTGCTGTGGATCAAGGATGCACCTAAATTTGGAACGGATCCAGAAGACTCAGTGATGAGTTTCATCCAACAGTATTCTACGTGTGCTGTTCCAAACGCAAAGGAGAAGAAAAGCCTAAGAGAAAAAGTTCTGCGTTTCCAAAGCCATCGATGTGGAAAGTACTGCCGTCGTAAATTCCGAAAGAAAGACAAGTTCTACACCAAATGTCGTTTCGGCTTTCCACGACCGGTGATTTCTAAAGGAAGAGTAAACAGTTTGATGTCTTCGCTGCGACACAATGTGATGAAGAAATCACCTAAAAACACTTACAATTTGAAGAGGAACGAAGAGTCCAAGTACATCAACGACTACAACCCGGTGATTTTGTCCATGTGGAATGCTAACATGGATATACAGTTTGTGGCTGATAACTGTATGGCTGTGGCTCGGTATGTGACGTCTTACATCACCAAAAAAGAGAAGACAGAATTGAAGGATATGTGGGAGGACATTTCCCATGAAAAGAGCCTCAGCAAGAAGTTGTACAGTTTCAGTCTGAAGATGTTGTCGCATCGAGAAATCGGAGCGTACGAATGTTCTGACCGGTTGTCTTCAGCAAGTCTCTATGCCAAGTCCAGGAGTATCGTTTGGGCGAGTCTTGGTCTTGCTGCAACGCGTAATCGAGTTCTGAAACCTGTGCGGGAAATTGAGTATTTGGCGGAAAAGGAGCCAAACAGTACCGACATTTTGAAGACAAACATGTTGGATACATATTATCCAAATCGAAGCAGTCACCTAGAGAATGTTTGTCTGTATGAGGTTCTGCAAAATTACATGTTCAAGAGGAACATCAAAGAAGATACTGAGAAAGGAGTGTATGCTGTAATAGGAAGTGAGGGATGTCTGGTCAAGCAAAGAAAATGCCACTTGATAAACCATCGAAAATTGAGTGGCGAATCTCCTGAAAAAAAGGAGTTTTTCTATTTAGCACTTTTGCAACTTTTCAAGCCTTGGCGTGCAGAAGAGGAACTGCTTGGAGATTTCCTCTGTTATGAAGACTCTTTCAATGCCGCCAAGGAGACCATAGAATGTCCTGCTTTTCCCAAATATGTAGAAATGTTGAATGCGGAAATTGAGCAGGAAGCAACGATTGCAGCCGAGATTGCCAGAGACAGTTCTCAGGACAGTCAGAGTTCTGCTTCATTGAGTCAGGATCCACTAGGAGGACCTCTTATTGAAAATGAAGCTGCCACTGCTATGAATGAGGTGGAAAGAGCCATGGCACATGCTCAAGAGGATGCGGTTAACTTAGAAGAGTTGGAAAGGCAACTCAACGTTGAGCAGAGGAAAATATATGACGAAGTTACCATGCAAATTGATCATGGATTAAGTCATGATAAGAAAGAGTGCTCATGTACGTCGTTGAAGCCTGTCCGACTGTACGTGAGTGGAGAAGCGGGAACTGGAAAAAGTTTCCTCATTAAAGCAATTTCATGCTATTTGCAGGAAAGGACAGAGTCATCGCTGTCTTGTGTTGTCACTGCTCCAACTGGACTGGCAGCACATAATATTAAAGGGATTACTTTACATCGTTTACTGATGCTGCCAGTGGAGCATGACAACAAATTAGAATATCACAAGCTATCTGGAGATGCTTGTTTTGAAGTTTCAAGAATCTTGAGGAAAATGAAACTTCTTATCATTGACGAAGTAAGCATGGTTTCCAATGTCATGCTTGCCTTTGTGCATTTGAGGATGCAAGAAGTTCTCAAAACAGAGTATGATGTGTTATTTGGTGGCAAACACATCATTGTTTTCGGAGATCTTCTGCAGCTGACACCAGTGAAAGGGCAACCTGTGTTCAAAATGCTCACGCATGAAGATACCAGGAAGTGCCTAGGCAGCATTGGCAACGTCAATATATGGTTAAACTTCAATTATGCTGAACTGCATGAAAATATGCGTCAGGCGAAGGATGAAGTTTACAAGACTATTCTACAAGATGTTAGAATTGGAAAAGTGACCGAGCATGGGAAAGAAGCTTTACATGCACGATTACTGTCAAATTTATATCCAGAACAAGATGTTGTGCCTGAGAATATTTTTCAGAAAATTACTGAGAAGAAATCTGGAATATGTTTGATGCCAACTCTTGCAGAATGTGCCAAATTTAACAACAAAATGTTGCATTTAGAAAAGCAAGAGATTGTGAAAGTGGAAGCTATTGATAGAGTAGAGCATATGGGATCAACAATTATTTTGTCTGAGAATCTGAAAACAAAATTGGATTCATTAGAGAAGAGTATATCTAAAACTGCAGGTTTTGAAAAGACTCTGAATGTGTGCTTGAACTGCCGTATAATTTTAAGAAGGAATTTACATGTTGAAAGAGGTCTGGTAAATGGATCAATGGGTAATGTTGTTGATTTTGTGAAATACAGAAATAGAGATGGAATAGAATTTTTAAAAATTAAATTTGATGGCATTGAGATAGTACAGCTAATTGCTCGTTGTTCTGCTAGATTTTTGCTTGTAAAAGACTTATATGTTCGCCGTAAGCAGTTCCCTGTTTGCTTGGCATATGCGGTGACAATTCATAAATCGCAAGGTTTAAGTGTAGACACTGCATTGGTGAATATTGGCAGTTCTGTGTTCAAGGAGGGTATGGCATATGTGGCATTGTCACGAGTTAGAACTTTATCGGGATTGTACTTGATTGAGTGTGATGTCAGAAACATTTGTGCAGATCTAGATTGTGTTAAGGAATACAATAGGTTAAGAAGAGAGTATGCGCCACATTTGCCTCAGTTTCCTTTGTTTGAGAAACGTCTGGTAGGCCGGAAACGAAGAAATGAGAACAATACTGGGGAGGTTGTAGCAAAAAGACAAAAAGTGAATGAACCTAAAATTACAAGCAGAAACAAAGAGGATTCTGTTGAAGATGTTGTTGGTTTTCAGTTTGAAAACAGTTCTGGTGTCAACTGCTATGCTAATGTAGTAATTAATGTTTTGTTTTCTCTAAAAAATGTAAAAGAAGAGATTGTGGTCAATTCTGATCAAAGATTTTGCAGTTTGTTGAATTCTGTGTTAGAGAAATGTAGCACAGATAGAACAAAAATAGAAAGTGTGTCTGAAATTCGAAATCTGTTAGACAGATGTTCAGGGCAAACACAATTCTCTCAAAATATTCAGCAAGATTGTCAGGAGTTTTTAATGTATATGCTTGATGTATTACATGCTGAAGGTGTAGATGTAGATCAGCTGTTTGGGCTTTCTTATCAATGGCAGCATGACTGCGAGAACTGTATGGTATCAAGTACTACTAGTGTAGACTCAGAAAGATTTATATATTTAACTTTGCCAGACAGTAAATCAGTCTCCTTTAATAAGCTAGTAAAAGCTGCTAATCACAACATGGAGTGTAGCCAATGTAAATCTGAAATGATGTCCACATTATTTATACGAACATATGGCCAGTACGTCATTTTAATGTTCCAACGATGTAGGCCTGATGGAACAAAATTGACAACTTTAATAAAAAATTTTGTAGCTTCGCAGTTGTCAATATCAGGAAGGACTTTTGTAACTACAGCAATTATATATCATGACGGCCCTTCAATATCATCAGGACATTACACAGCTTATTTAAAGTCTAGAAATGGCTGGTCATTCTGCAATGATTCTGTTTTAATTTTCAAAAAAAATTTGCCGTATGACCTTAAAAACTCTTACCTGGTGTTTTTAAAACCAAAATTTTAGGAAAATAATCTCGGGATATGATCTGTGGAATTTCAAGAAGTTCTAATGGCTCCTACACAATTTGGCCTTGAGGATAAGTGTAGTTCAGAGACATAACTTCTAATCATAGGATTGGACATCATGGAGATGTATGTGCACTTTAATGAGTTCAGAAAAACTGTTTCTTTTCATAAGCTAATTGAAGCAGCCAATCAAAACATGGAGTAGAGGGAATGTAAGTCTGCAATGCTGTCTACTGTTTTACATTGCTTTGTGATTAAAAGTGATGTAGAGAATTAAATGCTTGTATCAGTGTCATAGGAAATGTAGAACATGACTGAGCAAGAAGGGGAAGATATTACTATTCCAGGATTGTGAAAATGATCTTCAACATTTTAATTCTGAAAGTTGCGGAAATGCCAAATGATGGGATTGGCTTACAAGAAATCCAAGAGTTATAAATATCTCTGACTAGATTTGGCCTTGTGGAAAATAGTGGTAGAGAGCAAGAAGTCATTTATTGCATGTAACGTGTTTTTAAAAACGATGGAGGTTTTCTTTCAGAAAGTGGCGGGCTGAAAGTAATAACAGCACAAAAGAGTGTAAGCTGTTCATAGGACATCCTTGGACGTCATGGAAAGTAAGTTAACTTTAAGGAGTTCTGAATTTTATTTTCTGATGTTGTATGGGTTTTTTAAACACAATCATTTTGATTGTGTTTTTTTTTCCCCGCTGTTACATGATGAATACCTTCAAGTCACTGTTTTTAGTGAATTTTGATACATTCTGAGAACAGCAAAAATAAACCATTTAACATGTATAATTAATTCTGTACTGTTTGCATTTATGATGTATATGTAGAACTGTGTAGGAGGCATGGAGAAGGTGAGTTTTCTGTAAGTGTTAAATTTATTGTATGCAGTGCTGCACTTCTACGTATTCTTTCATATGCTGGACTACATCTGCACAATGAGATACCTAAGCAAAGGAAACACAAGTGATGTGATTGTGAAATGAGCAAAATAAATTGCACATATTTCAATTACATCACCTGAGTTTCCTATTATTACGAATCACATTGTGCAGATCAAGTTTAGGTCTGTCCAGGGAAACATAGGAGGTTTCTACTTTGTTGAAGAGTGCAGTGGACATGACTCACTTCATTAGTAGACTTTCACAGATATTATCTCCTCTGTACACTTCAACAAGTGTAAATCTCATCTTGAACTCTGAGTAGGCCTCACCTCAAACAAATCTCTGGATAGGAGACATGTTATTGGCATACTGAAGCGACACTTTTCTGAAACAAGAAAAATGCAAAAGATGCACCATGTTTTAAGATAGGCCTCACTTCATCTGCATCAAGATACTGTTAGTTTAAAATGTATATCTTTAGGATTGTGTAGAGGACCTGGAGAAGCAGAAGCTTCTGTCAGTGTCAAAGTTGTTGAAAAACTATTTGTCTTTCAATATTTTCCCTTGTCTTTTGTAATTTTTAAATACATATTTTAATTTTTTTCAAATGTTGGTTCTCTCTTTCACAGATTGAAAGTATAGAAATAAAATGTGATTAATTTAATGGCAATTACAAGGTAAATAGTTGTACTCTTTTCGTTACATTTCTATCACATTCACCTACTATTAGATCCACTGCTTCACTTCTTTAATCCTCAGTTTCCTGCCTTTGCTACTTTCCTCATTCCTTTCTCTATTACCTATTTACTCAACTCCTTCCACTCTTTTTCTCAGTCCCTCTGTTCTCATAGTTCCTCAGTCTTGTTCACTCACTCCATCTCTATTACTCTTAGTGTCTGTGAATTACTTTCCCAACTTTTTTTTTTTTTGGACCGCTTCCTGGGAAGTTGCCCGGTTCGCAAACCAGCAGCGTTATGGCAGTCCACCATTTTGTGTTTCGTTCGAATCAAGATACAAGATGGAGGGCAAATAATGTTCAGAATGGGTAGAAGGGGGCACGGTAGATGTATCTTGACCCCCTTGGTTTTCTGAGGGTGGCTGAGGAGGACCATATTTCTTCACTCTTGTTCACTCTCTCTGTTTCTATTAATGTCACTGTTTATGACTGATCAAAAAAATGTTTTTTAAAAAAGAACAGTAACTATAAGGGAAGGAAATAGACAGTTATGTTAAAAGAAAGACAGCTATAGGGAGTAAACTAACGATACTGTTACCTACAATCCACTGCTGTTGATGTTACTGACCATGTCATGAATGATGTAATATGTGACATCATCAACAGTGGATTGTAGGTAACAGTATCCTTAGTTTACTCCCTAGAGCTGTCTTTCTTTTAACATAACTGTGTATTTCCTTCCCTTATAGTTACTGTTCTTTTTTAAAAAATATTTTTTTGGTTAGCTTCCGGTACGCGTACCGAGTAGCGCTCCGGGAGCGAACTAAGAGAAATAGAGGTTGGCAGAGTTCCAAATATTCTACCAATTTTTTTATAATGGGGAGTTAGTTCTGAAAAGAACTTTTTTTTTATGTTTTTGTTGTTTTATATTTTTTTTAGTATTTTTTGAACATTTTTTTACTTTTTTTGTATTTTCTGAACGTTTTTAAAAAAAATTTGGTTTTTTTTGGGGGGGGGGAAACAAAAACGATCCATTATAAAGGGCTCAACAGGAGCAAAAAAAAAAAAAGAATTTATTTTTTGGTGCGTCTTGTGCAAACATTAATATGATTTTGAATTGCTCGCAAAATCAAAGTGATGCTACTTTCTCTGTAGCAGATGAAAGCGCCACATTCCACGCACACTTGTTTTACGTGCCCAAACAACATTTGGATGTTTGCAATCACCTCCCTCGCCTCTGGTCCCGACACCTCTGGAACCACCGATCTTCTTGCCATTTGTAGGGGATTTTGTTGTTGGTCACGTAGCTGGGCAGCACTATAATTATTTGGGTGCCACCTACTCATATGCCGATGCATAGTATGATTGCCATAACTATATTTTTTATCAGTGCCCCTTGACAATCTATCACCGCATATGCGGCAAAACACGTAACGAGCATTCACTTTCTTTTGCCCCTCAGGAATTCTGTAGAATTGCCAGATATAATTCTCCTGTCGATTGTACCTCCTGGGCTCCTCTGGCAAAAACTCATGCTCTTCCTCCTCTTCCTCCTCTTCCTGTTCTTCCTCTTCTTGCAGAATTACTTCTGCAGGTGGTCCTCTCTTTCTTGGATTTGGTGGAGGTGGTGGGCTAGCACCAGCTGAAGCTACTAATGAAGCCATCACAAAGTCTCAATAAAGGGTCTTTCTCTCACCAAGATGAAAGTCAGAGTGATGAAAGAAGGAGGGGTTTTCATCATTTGGGAAAAACAAAAGTTCTAAACCAATGAAAAGTGTCCATTTTAGATCACATGACCTTGTATTACATCATTAGGAAACCAAAAGTGAAATGAACCAATGAAAAGTGTTATTACCGAGTCACATGACCTGCTATGTTTACATTACGCGGTCGGCGCCGCGCCGCGGATCGCTTCCGGTTCGCGTACCGCTACGCTTCCGGGTACGCGAACGTAGCACGTAATATGACGTATTACGCGAGAACGCGAAACGTCATGCTGACGCGAAGCGTCGCGATGTTGTTTTGTAACGCGAGAGGTGCGCAAAAGGAACGTTTACCAGTTCGCGTACCGGGTCGCGCCTCCGGATTGAGCTAACGGGAAGCTAACCGGTACGCGTACTGGGAGCGAAACAAAAAAAAATACAAAAAAAATTGTATAAAAAACATGTAAAAAATATTTTTCTTTTTAAAGAATAATACATTGTAAAGGTTTTGATATTAGCTATTAAAAAACCAATGAAATTCACTGAAAAAACCATAGGTTATAGACCATATATAGTTAGGAATTAGCATTTACAAAACCTTAAAAATTCACTGAAAAAACCATAGGTTATAGACCATATATAGTTAGGGATTAGCATTTAAAAAACCTTATTTTACTCACACAAAACCATTGAAATTCCATATATAGTTAGTTGTACTAACTATATATCACGCACCCGCAATCCACTGCTGATGATGTCACATATTACATCATTCATGACATGGTCAGTGACATCACTGATGACATCACTGATGACATCTCAAATGACATCACTGATGACATCACTGATGACATCTCAAATGACATCACTGATGACATCACTGATGACATCTCAAATGACATTACTGATGACATCACTGTTGTGATAATACGATGAACCTCTTCAGACTCTAATATAACCTTAGATACACTCAGTGTAAACACAGACTCACAGATTGTCACTCATCCATGAAGTTACACACACACCTAGACAGTCATGCAAACAATCAATCACACCTCCATTTCCTTAACTATACAGTTAAACACACCTTACTTACTTATTCAAACAAATACTAAAACATATTTACTCACTTATACAATCCTGGATACAAGTTCACAATGATCCATACAGCCACTCACACATTCACTGGCTCTTATGCACAGTTATTTATATATGTCAACTCTCACATGTACTGTATTTTACATATGTACTTAATTTGACATGTAGCACTGAGATATCTATTCACTCACCAATACAGTCATGCACACAGTCAACCGCCCATACAGCTGTTTCCAACATGCACTTTTGAACCCATACATCTATGCACAGAGTCATACACTTCCCAGCCACTCACACACACACTCAGTCTCCCATACAAATGCTTGGGCAACCAATCAATAACCTATATAGTTACTCATATAGCTACTGATCAACACATGCAGCAGTTTACAGAACAACAGACATAATGATGCACAAATTAAGACAGTTTAGTCACTAACCCATGCACTCAGTGAGACACATTTAATCACTCACTCATACAGTCAGTCACGCACCTACTAAATCCTTCATCCAGACACTTCTACATCTACTCATTCTTCAATATGTAAAACATATTTAAACTTTACAGAAACACACAGTCACTGGATGATGTCATCAGTGATGTCATCAGTGATGTCATTTGAGATGTCATCAGTGATGTCATCAGTGATGTCACTGACCATGTCATGAATGATGTAATATGTGACATCATCAGCAGTGGATTGCGGGTGCGTGATATATAGTTAGTACAACTAACTATATATGGAATTTCAATGGTTTTGTGTGAGTAAAATAAGGTTTTTTAAATGCTAATCCCTAACTATATATGGTCTATAACCTATGGTTTTTTCAGTGAATTTTTAAGGTTTTGTAAATGCTAATTCCTAACTATATATGGTCTATAACCTATGGTTTTTTCAGTGAATATATATATATATATATATATATATATATATATATATATATATATATATATATATAAAAAAATTTTGGACCATGACTCATGAGAGGTGAAGCCTTGAGATGGTTTTAATATCTGTCCCCACACAAGTCAATAACGATAGTGCTTATAGATTAAGACTTTTATGGTTTTGTATTCAGAACCTAACTATAACGTCCCTGTAACCTTTGGCTGTTTCAGTGAATTTCTAATGTTTTTTAAATGCTAATTCCTAACTATAAGGTCCCTGTAACCATATATATATATATATATATATATTTATATATATATATATATATATATATATATATATATATATATATATATATATATATATATATATATATGTATATATATATATATACATATATGTGTATATATATATTACCTACTGGCGGTCGCCAGTAGGTATATATAGTTAGGATTTTTTCTCTATGGGATTTTTGAAAATTCTATGTCTAATAACTTTGGCGTTTGTGGACGGAATTGGCTGAAATTTTCAGGAAAATGGCACATTTTGTTTCTGAGCAGCCCTTGAAAATTTGGGGGGGGTTCGTCAAGGGGGGGCCGAGAAAAAAGGGGGGTCCCAAAACGTGTTTTTAACATTGAGTTTTCCATAGGGCGGTTGGCCTCACTTTTAGCCCGAACGGCTGAATGGATTTGCACGAAACTTGGCAAAATTGTAGGGACTGGTAGCCCGATGTGCCTTTTGTAGGTCTCAATATATGTGCTCCAGTGGATTTTGAGAAATTAACGTTTAAAAAAAGATATATATCTGTAACAGCGGACCTGGCAGCGTCCCAGGACGCGTACTTTACGCGCAACGGAGCTTTGTGAAGCGAAGCTGATTGGTTCTCCGGCGTCTGTCAACATTCCAAAAAGTCCGTAGCGGCCGCCATCTTGTCTCTCGGTAGGATCGAGAGACAAGAGGAGGTCAAAACAAAGGGGGAAATAACTATAAGGGGGCATAGTAGATCCTCGCTGACCCCCTAGGTTTGATGTGGAGGTTTTAAAAGGGCCCCGCGGGGCAAAAAAAAAACAAAATAATAATAATCGAACGTTGAATGGATTTGCAAGAAACTTGGCAAAATATTAGGGACTGGTAGCCCGATGTGCCTTTGCTAGGTCTCAATATATGTGCTCCAGTGGATTTTGAGAAATTAACGTTCAAAAAAAGATATATATCTGTAACAGCGCTCCGCTTCGCGTACTTTTCGCGTTACGGAGCTTTGCGAAGCTGATTGGTTCTCCGGCGTCTGTCAACATTCCAAACAGTCCGTAGCGGCCGCCATCTTGTCTCTCGGTAGGATTGAGAGACAAGAGGAGGCCAAAGCGAAGGGGGAAATGACCATAAGGGGGCATAGTAGATCCTTCCTGACCTCTTAGGTTTGATGTACCATTTTGCCAAGTTTGGTGTAATTCCGTTCAGCCATTCAGGCTGTAGACGTATGTAAATGTCCTATGGAAAATTGCATGGGGAAAACACATTTGAAAGTGTTGAAATTTAGAACCAATTAAAATGTTACTTTGGTTTTGTATTTGTGTGTGATGAAAGTTAATTGGTTATGTATATATGTCAAATGAGAGGAAACCACAGCCATTTTGTGATACTACTGTCTGAGGTACATTTGTGAGGAATTTTTGGTGGTGAATTTCTGGTGTTTGATTTACACAGTACTAACACTTCTGCTACTTTTAAAAAGGTGAGTTGTTAATTTGTAAGGGGAACTATGTTGTACACTTGAAGATAATTTGAAAAATGTTTTCTGTTATTTATTTGCAGTCCTTCTGTTATACTAAATACTTGATAAAGTTAGTTTTATATTATGTATTACTAAAAACGATAAATGAAAGTGATTATTTTTTTCTGCAATTTACAGCAAGCGATTTCAAAATAAAATGGCTCACAATGAAGAGACCGTGGCAATTTCTTTTGAATTGTCCAACACATTGATTGAAATTGAGAGCACCAATAATGAAATATTGTCACAAGGAGGACATGACTTGTATGATTCCATTAGATTGATTGAAATGGACAGCACCAAGAATGGAATATTGTCACAAGGAGATGACTTGAATGATTCCACTACATTGATTGAAATTGAGAGCACCAATAATGAAATATTGTCACAAGGAGGAGATGACTTGTATGATTCCATTAGATTGATTGAAATGGACAGCACCAATAATGAAATATTGTCACAAGGAGGAGATGACTTGAATGATTCCACTACATTGATTGAAATTGAGAGCACCAATAATGAAATATTGTCACGAGGAGATGACTTGAATGATTCCACTACATTGATTGAAATTGACAGCACCAATAATGAAATATTGTCACAAGGAGGAGATGACTTGATTGATTTTTTTGATCAATCTCTTGATGGCGAATTTATCGAGTGTTTGGAGACCATAGAGTTACAAGAATCATCATTGGAGACTTTTAATGAGGACATTGCTGATGAGGACATGTTACTAGTTCTTTCAAATTTAGAAAATTCTGAAGAATAAATTTATATTTAGAAATCAAAAATTGTTTGAGACATTATTCATTTTTATTTTTAATTTATGAGGTTGTAGCGAAGTGATTGTAGTATAAAATGAGACTTATAGTATAGAGTGCAACATTTTTATGTTACATGGTAAGGTTACTCATATTTACTTCCCTTCTGCCACTATATTATCTCCAATGTGTATTTGACATCTCTTCTTCATCTCCGGCCTCCTTTCTCTCACTGTGTGTCTCCGATGCATCTTATCGCTGCTATTTTGTGTAATTACAGAAGAGAGTAAAATAAAATAGTTCGGAACGTGAAAAGGGGGCAAAGTAGAGTACTCCTCACCCCCTAGGCCTTTTTAGGCGGTCCCAAAAGGATCAGTTTCTGCTTTCCTGAGAGATTATGGTATGAGTTCCATATACCACAATAATTTGCATTACAACATGCAAGATATATATCTCCTATTACCAACTTTTGGAGATATTCGCGCTAAGCGCGAATATCTCCAAAAACTAACACCTGCCCTGAGCAGTTCTTAGCCATGTTATCCAATGGGAGGTGGATAACATGGCTAAGAGCATTAGCTCGGTAATGCATGAATATCGCTGAGTTTTCAGCGATATTAATGCATTGCGGTCGTTTTTTTATCGCATTTGCGATAAACCTTGATAATAGCAAGGTTTATCTTCGATAATTTCTGACGATGCTTAGCGGTAAAAAATTTGTTGGTAAGCATCGTTAGCGATAAATATCGCTTAACTTTGGTAATATGCACCAACGTCTGTTAACGTTCGATTCGAAGGAAATGAGGAAGTGTTGAAAAACATTGTTTGCGCCATCTTGCCTTTTTTGAAATGCCACACTTTTGTCGTGCACGGCAGCCATTTTAGATGCCTTGACCAGACCCACTCTCTGCACGCTGTCGATTCGTAGCATGGCTCCCCCTCGCAAGCATCTTCCCCAGGCACTGCTCACCCCCGCTCTCTGTGTTATGCATGGGCAATAAACCTCTCCCCATCTGCGCTGCTCTTCCCTGAGAATCACACTCTGTGCCCGCCCGACACCTCCCTTTCGCCCTATTCACTACCGCACCCTCTGACACTCCTCTTCCTCTGTGTCCGATTGTCCAGGCTATCAGCTAGCCCTGCAGATGTAGTTTATGGCCCCAGCTGTAAAGAATCACCCCTCTTCAAAGGAGTTATAGTAGATCAAGGCCCACACCCGATGAGATCCGTCACACCACACGTGTTCCTACTATCTGAAAACCATCCTGTATTGTGATTGGGGAGGGGACCGAGCCTGAAGCGGAAGATTCCAGGAATGACTCTTTGTACATCAAAGTTTTTACAATTATGTGTCACATTAAAAATATATAGCACTCCAACAAAGTAGTAGGAATATAAAACTTTAATAACATATAAATATATACAAGAAAACAAAAACAGTAAAAACATTTAAACAACGAAGAGACCGTGGCAATTTCTTTTGAATTATCCAATAGATTTATTGAAATTGACAGCACCAATAATGAAATATTCTTGTCAGTAGCGGTCTGTTGTGCGAATAGTTCCAAGGCAGCAGAACGCGCTGAAATCTAGATGGCACGAAAGTGATGTCTAGTAAGTTGCCGCCCAGCAAATAACGGCGTGGGGCGCCGCGGGGGTGAGTGAGTCCAGTAGGCACCACAGCTATTCTTACCGGCATTGCAGAATTACTGCTGGGGACAATGCCTGTGCTGTAGCAGGGTCACAGCAGAAACAAAAAGGATTCTGTTGAAGATGTTGTTGGTTTTCAATTTGAAAACAGTTCTGGTGTCAACTGCTATGCTAATGTAGTGGTTAATGTTTTGTTTTCTCTAGAAAATGTAAAAGAGGGGGAGGCAGTCCAAAGTTCCGTTAAAAGGGCAAAGGAAAGGATCGGTGGTTTGAACTATCAGTCAAAAAGGGGAGGGGGTGCAACAATTTTTCCTACCGGGTCACACTGTGCTTTCACCGGAACTGAGGTCTGCAGGATTCTAGTAGTTCAAAGTGAGGCTGGCGCCAGCATGGGAGCGCCGACGTCCCGCGGATACAGTTTCGTCACTCCACGGGCGATCATGGCAGTCATTCCCCATCGGGGGTCGGAGACTCCCGCGGCTCCTCTAGAATCTTCAAGGTCGTGGAGGACTACGGTGGTTGAGTCAACCAGTGACCGGGCCATTTCTTTATGCTGGGCCCGCTCTTGCCAGGTCGACCGCCATTTTGAGAGTTCGGCAGCTACCGGCGATCGCGGGGTCACATGAGCGGACGGGCTCCACCCTGCCGGGCGAGACGTTGCAGCATGGCCACAGTGGAAGAACCCTTTTCCGGGCGCCTGGAGCGCTGAGGGTGCAGCTGGGAAGCCTCCACCTGGGGAGGCGGGAGAGGCCTGTTCGCACCGTCTCTCCCTCCCAGTGCACCCCACGGCGTCTCGCTTGAGATTTGTTATGGCCGGACCAGGCGATGATGACGAGGGGGGGGGGGTCGGAGGCATGTGCAAGACATCCCCCCCCAGTGTTGTCGCAGCCATTATAAAAGAAAGAAGTGTCCCGTCCGTCTTCGGGCCGGGCTTCCGGTGGATGTCGGCCGGACGCCCCTGGCTCTGGCCCCATGAACGGGTTTCTTGGTTTATCGGCTGCAGCCGGATCCCGTCGGCCTCGGCCCCCCGACCGTTGGTGGTCGGACCGGAAGAGCATGTGGCGGGACTACCTGCAACTCTCAAGGGCCACCGCGGCCGGACTGGGAGAGAGAGGGGAGGGTCGAGGAGACATTCCCCCCCCTGCAACTGTTCAGCGTTGTAAAGGCAATCCCCTGGCCGGGTCCCGCTGGCCTCGGCCTCTCCTCCGGCTACACCCTACGTTAGGATCTCCTGGCCGAGGCGTGGCAGCAGGACCTGCCTTATATGGGCTGCTCCCGGCTGGGCGTAGCCGGAACCCTGCCCCACCTTGGAAGTTTCCAGAGTGGGGGTGGATGTTCTACTGACTTGCATTTTCCCTAGTCTATCGATTTTTTTGGCGTGGCAGGCGGTGGGACAGCGAGGGGTGATTTGGTTTCTCTTACTGTTTTTCTGGTCTCTCACCACTGGCATATTTTAACGTTTTCTTGTTTCTAGGACATTAATAGGTTTTATCATTACGTTATGTTATCGTTTCTTTGTTCGTTGTTTAATAAAAGTTCATGTTCATCAGTGGCCTACTGATTTTCGTTTTCCTATTTTTTTCTTTCCAGGTTGTTTCATGGTAAAGTTTCTGTTAACAGGATACAGTGATCACTTCGTTATTATTGCATATGTCCTTTTCACTAGGGGTGCTCTCTGGTCGGGCCAGATGACGTATCTCTAGTAAATGGTCCGGGTGAAAAAGGTGCATCAATCAGTGGGGAGTAGATAGGCATGACAGATTACAACGGAGAAGTGTGGCCCAGGGGTTAGAGGCGGCAGACCCGGAATCTGAGATCGGTCCTGGACCAGGGTTCAATTCCCCGCCCCGGCGGGTCTTGGGCTAAAAATTCCACGGACTCGATAATTCTCACCCCGGTGCCTCCTCGACTCACGGGTTCACACTCTGCGACTCTGGGCAACAGCTTGCTTAATCTCCACAACGGCCCCTCGTGGCGGGATGCCTGACTTTCACCTTGTGGATACCCTGCTATCTCACAGGGGAATATCAGGAAGGGTTCCCTAAGCAAGCGCCGGGACACCTGCTTTGCGGGTAGCTGTGCGCTATATAAGCTCAACTACATTTACATTTACATTTACAACGGGGGAGAACGGTCCGCATTACGTACCCTTTCACTACTTGCAAAGATTTTCCTACGTTTATTTGCAAACAGGGAATACCTCCAAAAAGAACTAATTCCCAAACAGTCAATGTTCGGACAATCAATCAATCAATGAGGAATGAAATAGGTACGACGTGTTAAAGGCTTGCGTTACCTACCCTTCACTATCTGCAAAGGGAGAGAGAATATTCCTATTCTTCCTCGTTTGCAGGTAGAGAAGATCCTTAAGAGAATTTACTTCGAACAATTCAATGCTCGATTGAAACAATCAACAAGGGGTACTGTGAACACAAATGAACGCCGCTTATATACATACGCATTGCTATTTTCAACAGGTTGTTCCTAATGTTTCTATTTTAGCGAGGTCAAAAAGAGATCCCATTAGTGGCCTACTGATTTTGCTCGATTCCTTTTGTTTTTTTACACGATTTTTCGCTATCTGCAAAGACTAAACAGAGTATTGCGACTCTGTGCTTGTTTGTAAATAGAGAATGAACCAAAGAGAACAATCAATCAAATGGAGAGAGAAGCAGGCACGACGGATTACAAAGGGGGCAAAGGGCTGCGTTAACTACCCTTCACTATCTGCAAAGAGAGAGTACTCCTAATAGAAATGAGGGGTGGGGGGCAGCATTCAAAGCAGATCAGTGTGCATAAACACGAAAATGTTTTTACTTACCACGTACTTGACATTCGACAGCTTATGATATTTGCTATTAAAAAACCATTGAAATTCACTGAAAAAACCATAGGTTATAGACCATATATAGTTAGGAATTAGCATTTACAAAACCTTGAAAATTCACTGAAAAAACCATAGGTTATAGACCATATATAGTTAGGAATTAGCATTTACAAAACCTTGAAAATTCACTGAAAAAACCATAGGTTATAGACCATATATAGTTAGGAATTAGCATTTAAAAAACCTTATTTTACTCACACAAAACCATTGAAATTCCATATATAGTTAGTTGCACTAACTATATATCGCGCACCCGCAATCCACTGCTGATGATGTCACATATTACATCATTCATGACATGGTCAGTGACATCACTGATGACATCACTGATGACATCTCAAATGACATCACTGATGACATCAGCGTTTTCAGCTGTTCTGTGATGTCTTCAATTTCAGCGGCCAGTCTGGTGCAATCTTTTTTGGCATATTTGAATGAAGATGAAATTAAGGTACTGTCTTACGGATTATCTTTCTGTCCTTCTGCCAATTTCAATTATACACAAAGTAGAATAGACCTCTTTCAATTCACTCGAAAATTAAGACTTAAGAAATGGTTTGCCACTAGAATGAGCCAAGATGTAAATAGCAATAAACCTTGTCCGAGCTCACTGCAGATAGGTGATGCAGAAATTCTACAAGTGTTACAAGACTTGGACGGGGACCCTGAAGTAATAGGTAATCCGACCATGAATGTGATCAATGAGAACATCAGGTTGGACCTCAATAGTAACAGTGGTTTCAAACCTAAGTCAATCTTTCTGCCTATGATAATGAACGATGCCATAGATGTCTTCGAAAAAGGTGTGATTAATGAATTTAAAAATATGGCTAGGAGAAAGGAACGGAGTAGGAGCAATCTTACAGTTGCACAAAGACACGCAATTGATAATCTCAGTAATGACTCTAGCATTGTGATAAAGAAATCCGATAAGGGGGGCAATATTGTCATTCTATCGCGTGAAATGTACATTGATGAGGGTTTGAAACAACTCAATGATGTAGATAAATATGAAAAAAGCACGAGAAAAATTTATGATTGTGAGAACAGTAAATACCAGGAGAAGCTTGCGGAATGGAGGAATAGGGGTCTCATTGAAGCTGATGAGTTTAATTTTTTGAAATGTAAATTCCCTAAATTACCAGCACTTTATCTGTTGCCTAAATTGCACAAAAACCCTACAAACCCCCCAGGTAGGCCTATTGTGTCCTCAAGGAATAGCTGCCTGGAAAATACATCCAGGTACTTGGATTTTTTTCTACAACCCCTCGTACAAAATCTCCCAGCATATCTGAAAGATTCAGGAGATTTTCTGAAAAAAATTGCCAAGATCGAACTGAATGCAGACTGTTTACTTATGACCCTAGATGTGAACAGTTTATATACTAATATACCACATGCCTGGGGAATTGAGGCTTGTAGGCATTTTTTGAGTAGCAGATCCCTGTCGTATTTGTGTCACACGGAAATGTTACTTGAAATGATTCAGATTTGTCTCACCCAAAATTATTTTCTTTTCAATGGCAGTGTTTATCATCAACTGCTTGGGACATCTATGGGCACTTGCTTTGCCCCCAGCTTTGCCGAACTTTATCTAGGGTGGTGGGAGGAGCAGGTAGTCAGACACCTACCCCAATTCCAGACCGGAGTACGTACCTGGCTCCGATATATTGATGACATTTTCATCATCTGGGAAGGGACTGATGAGAAAGCTAAGGAGTTTGTGCAAACCCTTAATATCAATGATTTTAATTTGACATTCACAAGCAATATTGACAAAACCGAGATTGACTTCTTAGATCTTAAAGTCAAAAAAGAGGGCAATCATTTAACTACAGCCCTTTTCAGGAAGGAGACTGCAGGAAATAGCCTGCTACATGCCCGGAGCTGTCACCCCCAAAACCTGATAAACTCCATCCCCCTAGGCGAGCTCCTTAGAGCTAAAAGAAATTGCACAAAAGAGGTGGATTTTGAGAAAGAAAAAACTGAGATGTGTAAAAGGTTCAGGGCCAGAGGTTATAGCAAGAAATGCATTTCAGATGCTGTGAAGAAAGTGTATATTAAAGAACTGGTACACACAGACACAAAGAAAGAGGATGAAAGCCAGGATACAGTCCGGTTCATTACGGACTATAATTCACAAGCTAAAGGGGTGAGGAGTGCCATTAATAAATTTTGGAATACTTTACAAACGGATAAGGATATTAAGAAAAGTATTCATGAGTTTCCCCAAGTGACATATAGAAGACCATTGTCACTAAAAGACAAAATTTGTCAAACACTGGTGGCCAGCAAAAAGAAGACTAACCCGGTTCAGGGATTCTTTGTGTGTGGTCGCTGCAAAGCTTGTAAATACAGTCACAACACCAAAGAAGTAAGACTTTCCGAACACTGTGCCCCGTATAAAATCCTTAAGCATTTGTCCTGTCACACTGAGTTTGCGGTCTATGCGCTTAAGTGCCCCTGTAATAAATTTTATGTGGGTAGCACAATTAAACCAGCGAAGGAGAGGGTTTTGCAACACCTGAGAGCCATAAAAAACTTGGATAAATTATATCCAGTTGCTAGACACTTTGCCACTCACCACCAGAGTAACAATAGTCTGCTATCATTTGTAGTACTGGACCAGATTCCGGTGAGAGAGAGAGGTGGGAACAGACTACAGGAACTCAGACGCCTAGAATCCCGATTTATCATTAAATATCAAACCATGCAACCCCTTGGCCATAATGGGGATGAGGCACTTGGTGTACACTTAGGATGATATTTGGAATGCAAAATTAATGTACCTGTTGCCTTGCAATACCAACTGATTAAGTCAAAAAATCCCTGTTTTAATGTATGAATGTGCACTTTCATGTCTGAATGAGTAATCGTATTCACGTGTATTTTTTATCATTTGTATCGCAGGTGCCGGTTGATTTGATTTGGGAGAGTTTGAGAAAAAACCAATGAAAGGCAGTAAGATTTGGAAATATGTTCACGGCATAGACACACTGTTTGAGTATGAATCAAGGACTACAATTTTGAGAAGACGGTCTAAGCGGCTCAAGTTTGAGTCTTCTTATTCTAAATGAACTTTAAAAAAGTACATGTTTCGAACAAGTATTAACGAAAGCCCACTGAGGCTGGACTTTTGAGTTTATACATGACAGTAATGGGTTTAAGCGGCTCAAGTTTGAGTCTCTTTATTCTGAATCAACTCTAAAAGAAGCACATGTTTCGCACGAGTCTAAGTATTTATGCAAGCCCACTAGGGCAGGACTGTTGAGTTTATACATGACAGTATTTGGATTTACCTTTTGCCCACAAAGGTCAGTGTTGAATGAGAGACTTGTGGCACAGCAGATTGGTGCACTGTTACCTGACTGCCCAAGGGTTCGGGGGTTTGAATCCTACCTGCGAACTTAGCGCCAGAATGGGTTATGTTATTTTGCACTTTATTTTATAATTTCAAACCCATAGCATTTTGAAAGGTCGTAATAAGTGTGTCTTATAATTGAAAATGGAAATTTATTGAATATGTAAGTTCCATTGATGCCTTTTCTACCTATGGGTATGTGCAGTGATCCTCACAGCTCCAGAGATCACTAAATACGGCAGTCTGCTTTTTATGTTTATTGATTGTCACAGGTCACATGATGTACATTTAAACTGTGTTTTCACTCTGCTCCGATACTCGTGAACAAGGGATCTTGTTTCCCGAAACGCGTCGAGTGCGTGTGTGAATAAAGACACTTCTCAACAGCAATTGTGGCCTGGATATCGTTCTGTGCAAAACGAGGAACGGCTGTCGTTTGAAATACTGGGGAGTGGCGATCCCGTCCTGGCCCGCCGCTGTTAGTGCCCATCAGAGCTTTCTTCGGATGTTTATGGTGGATATATATATATATATATATATATATATATATATATATATATATATATATATATTACCTACTGGCGGTCGCCAGTAGGTAGTTATAGTTAGGATCGTTTTCCATAGGAAATCCGCAACATTCTATTGGGAATAACTTTGGCGCCGAATGAGGGATCTACCTGTAATTTTCCTTAACTTTGCCTCGCTGCGCTCCGCTCCTTCCCTGAAAGTTTCGGGGGGATCCGTCAAGCGGGGGCCGAGATAAAAGGGGGGTCCCAAAACGTGTTTTCCCCATGTTAATTTCCATAGGGCGGTTGGACTCACTTTTAGCCCGAAGGGCTGAATGGATTTCCACCAAACTTGGCAAAATTGTAGGGACTGGTACCCCGATGTGCCTTTGCTATGTCTCAAGATAAATGCTCCAGTGGTTTTTACGAAAATTAACTTTGAAAAAATATATATTGGGCTACATTGGGCTATATATATGTTAGAGCCCAAATGTAGCCCAATGTAGCCCAATGTAGCCCAATGTAGCCCAAAGATGGCCACCAGAGACAAAAAAAAAAAAATGTAGCCCAAATATCAGCCAGATGTAGCCCAACTATAGCCCAATGACAGAATGTCCCAGAGTGTTCTAAAGAACAACTAGAGCGCTAACAGTCTTACTTATGACAAAAGTATGGCACACCTGAAGTCATCTTGATTGGAATAAAGTGTTAACACTTAAAACATTTAATTTGCAAAGGAACAAAATGAGGGGGTTCATTTTGCCATAGAAATTATGATTAGTGCTGAAGAAAGAAAAATTAGGGCACATTTTGAGTGACTTCTCAAATCCTCTTATATTTCATTAAAAAAATTCTGATATGCAGTCTCCCAAGATGGCCACCAGAGACAAAAGAGCCCAAATGTAGCCCAAATATCAGCCATATGTAGCCCAACTATAGCCCAATGACAGAATGTCCCAGAGTGTTCTAAAGAACAACTAGAACGCTAACAGTCTTACTTATGACAAAAGTATGGCACACCTGAAGTCATCTTGATTGGAATAAAGTGTTAACACTTAATACATTTAATTTGAAAAGGAACAAAATGAGGGGTTTCATTTTGCCATAGAAATTTTATATATATATATATATATATATATATATATATATATATATATATATATATATATATATATATATATATATATATATGCTGATGCTGCTGATGATGTCACATATTACATCATTCATGACATGGTCAGTGACATCACTGATGACATCACTGATGACATCATCTAGTGTCTGTGTGTTTTTGTAAAGTTTAAATACGTTTTACATATTGAAGAATGACTGGATGGATGGAAGACTGAGTGTGTGTGTGGCTGGCTGGGAGGTGTGTGACGCTGTGCATATCAATGTGTACTTGTATCAGTGATTGTATAAGAGAGTAAGTATGTGTTAGTATATGTGTGAAAAGTATGGTGTTCTGTGTTTAACTATAGATGAGGAAATCGAAGTGTGATTGATTCTTCACAGGACTGACTAGGTGTATGAGTGCATATCATAGTGTTCTAATAATAACTGACTGTATGTATGAGTAATTGTATGGGTGAATGAGTGAATGTGTGTGTAGACGTACGAATCAGTGAGTGCGTATGTAGTAACTGGTATTGGTGTGTCATGATGTCATCAGTGATGTCATTTAAGATGTCATCAGTGATGTCATTTCAGATGTCATTAGTGATGTCATCAGTGATGTCACTGAAGTATGGTGTTCTGTGTTTAACTGTATAGATGAAGAAATGGAAGTGTGATTGATTCTTTACAGGACTGACTTGGTGTGTGAGTAACTCCATGGATGAGTAGCAGTGTGTGACTGTCTGCATAGGTGTATGAGTGCATATGATAGTGTTGTAATAATGAGTGACTGTATGTATGAGTGATTGTATGGGTGAATGAGTGAATGTGTGTGTAGACGTAGGAATCAGTGAGTGCGTATGTAGTAACTGGTATTGGTGTGTCATGATGTCATCAGTGATGTCATTTGAGATGTCATCAGTGATGTCATCAGTGATGTCATTTGAGATGTCATCAGTGATGTCATCAGTGATGTCACTGACCATGTCATGAATGATGTAATATGTGACATCATCAGCAGTGGATTGCGGGTGCGCGATATATAGTTAGTGCAACTAACTATATATGGAATTTCAATGGTTTTGTGTGAGTAAAATAAGGTTTTCTAAATGCTAATTCCTAACTATATATGGTCTATAACCTATGGTTTTTTCAGTGAATTTTCAAGGTTTTGTAAATGCTAATTCCTAACTATATATGGTCTATAACCTATGGTTTTTTCAGTGAATTTCATTGGTTTTTTAACAGCTAATATCTGTAGCTGTAAAATGTATTCTTCTTTAAATCCAAAAATATATTTTATATGTTTATTAATAATTTTTTTTTTAAATATTTTTTTTTCTTCGTTCCCGCTTCGCGAATCGGGAAGCTTCCCGTTAGCTGACCTTGATGCCGCGAAATAGACCGCGAGCCGGTAAACGTTTCTTTACCGCAACTGCCGCGTTAGAAAACAACATCGTGACGCCTCCCGTCCGCATGACGTTTCGCGTTGTCGCGTGATACGTCATATGACGTGCTACGTTAGCGAACTGGTACGCTTACAGAGTCGCAAAGCACAGGTTTCTGGAAGCAAACCGGGAGGCCCTGCAAAGCGCTTAACGTAAACACAGCAGGTCATGTGACTTGGTAATAACACTTTTCATTGGTTCATTTCACTTTTGGTTTCCTAATGATGTAAGACTAGGTCATATAATCTAAAATGAACACTTTTCATTGGTTGAGAACTATTGTTTTTCCCAAATGATGAAAATCCCTCCTTCTTTCCTCACTCTGACTTTCATCATTGTGAGAGAAAGACCCTTTGTTACCAGTGAGCAATGGCTTCTTTAGTAGCTTCAGCTGGTGCTTCCCCACCACCTCCACCACATCCAAGGAAGAGTGGACCACCTGCTCAAGTTATAATTCAGCAAGAAGAGGAAGAAGAGGAACAGGACGACGAGCACGAAGAGAGGCACTTTTTGCCTGAGGAGCCCAGGACGTCTCACCGGAAAGAAAACTTCATTTGGCAATTTTTTAAAATTCCCAAAGGTCAGAAAAAAGTAAATGCAAGATACGTAACTTGCCTTATATGTCAAGATAGACTGTCCAGAGGGACCGACAAAAAATACAGTTTCGGAAACTACACAATGCATCGCCATATGACTAGGTGGCATCCTAACAACTACAGTGCTGCACAGTTTCGTAACGACCTAGATAATCTCCCTATTATGGCCAGAAGATCTGTTGTACCGGAAGTAACGGGACCAGAGGGCAGGGAGATGGTGCCAAATATACAAACGAGATTTCATGAAGTAAAACAAGTCTGCATATATTGCAGTGGATTCATTTGCTACGGAGAAAGAAGCATCACTCTGATCAACAGAGCTATTGACTATCATATGCAAGTTTGTACGAAACGCCCCAAATAATAAATACTTTTTTTTTGTTTTGTTGCTCCTGTTGAGCCCTTTACAATGAATCGTTTTCATTGCCCCCTCCAAGAAAAACCCAAAAAAATATAAAACTGTTCAGAAAAATTCAAAAAAAGTAAAAGAATGTTCAGAAAAATAATAAAAAAAATATAAAACAACAAAAACAATAAAAAAAAAGTTCTTTTCAGAACTACCTCCCCGTTATTAAAAAATTGGTACAATATTTGGAACTGTGCCAACCTCTATTTCTCGTAGTTCGCTTCCCAGTTCGCTCGCCGGTACGCGAACCGGAAGTGAACCAAAAAAATTTTTCAAAAAAAAGAACAGTAAGTATAAGGGAAGGAAACAGACACTTATGTTAAAAGAAAGACAGCTATAGGGGAGTAAACTAGAGATACTATTACCCGTAATCCACTGCTGATGATGTCACATATTACATCATTCATGACATGCTCAGTGACATCATCAGCAGAGGATTGCGGGTTTTTTGGCAACGTGCCTTATCCACGGTTTAATAAGGCTGCCTTTTGCTTTATATAAGTTTTCAAATTGTATGAAATATATACCAATAGTTCGTTATGAACCTTTAGGTAGTGCTTTTCTTCATGAGGTCTGGTCGCTTCCATACACATACAGATGTTTCAAAGATGATCAAGAAGTTTATCTGAATGGAGAGGAATGCACTGAGACGCCAGATCATTCGCTAATGTGTAGGCACATACAGTTACACGGTTCATGCAACAAACACCGACCAAATATGGCTTGCGTGTTGCAAGGCACGCCAGTTCCTGCTATCATCCCCACGTTCAAGTTGTTGGAAAATGGTAGTTATTTGATGCTCAATAATGAAGATTGTTCTGGGTTAATTAAAAGTATTCCTTTTATCGTAACAGTAAGTGAACGGGTTATTTGCTGCAGAAATGTTCTATTTCCTCCCACACATGAACATAGGGAGTTTTCAATCTGGCCACAAATACCAACCTTGGGAGCAGATTTCAACGGCATGGCAAGAATAAGAGCTCTTTTGTCTCAGAGAGAGGTGGCCTTGAGTTCGGCCCGTGAAACTTTCGTGCTTCACATAGCGAACACCCGTACAGAGGTGCAGACCCTTTTCAATACTGATTCGCCTTTCCATTTTAGCAAGATGGTTCGGACTATCTTTAACGCGTCCTCCACAAAGGCCCTGGCGCACTTTTTTAAAGTTGTTACCAGTGGTCTCGTGACTTCATTTGAGAAAATCTTTGGAGTCATCCCTGCTTTCTTTCATTCTATTTTTTCCACTGTGCTTCGTGGATTCCCATTTTTACTTGCATTACCAGCGGACGCTCTTGTGCTTTTTTACATTTTTAAATATGGATGTCCCTCCTGTGCAAGGTCCCGCCCTGCAGCTGCTGACACTGTTCCGCAATCGCATGCTAGAATATTATGGCACAATGCCGTTGGCGATATTAAGCACGGCATATGGATTATCTTTTCGATTCTCCTACATCACCTGTGTCCAGCCTGTATTTCACTGCCTGACCTGTGATTTCGATTCGGCCATTGATTTGTGTCTCTGCGGACCGGTTTCTCCTGACGTCGACTTTAATCAGCTGATGACTCCTATCATTACTCACGAGTTGGTTTGTCCTGGCGAAAGGATTATGGCTGTGGCATTGATGCATGGACTAATTGGTCCCTGGAATTTACTGGCGGCAACACAGTCTTTCTTGGAACAGAGCTTTCTTGAAAACCCACCGAGCTGTCCTCTGATGGTGATAGAGGATCCGGTGCTGGGAGAGCACGTATGTTCTTTTCCGCTTTTAAATTGGATGGCTGAACTCTTTTCGGATGAAGACGGTGACTTCCTATTGGAGGCTGTTGCAGCTTATTTTGCATACACAGTTATGTCATAGACCTTTTTCATGTTTGATATGCTGAGTACTAGCATTTCATTGACAATTCATTGACTTATTTGTCAAGTTTTTATTATTTAGCTTGCCTATTGGCTTAAGACTCGATAAAGTACTTGGCTGTTTTATTTTTCTTTAGCATTAAATTTTCCTAGTTTTTAATGTTTTACCTTGCGGACCGTCCACATATAAAGTTGCAATCTGCTCTCATGAGATGGCACTTCTATTATCTTATTCAGTTAGTTTCCGGATCATGGGGAGGTGTCATCTAGGTCCTGGATATCTTTACACCGTGTTAAGTTAGCATGGGCTCATTACCGGTTTAAACGCTATTTTTCCTTTTTTGCAACTTCTGCACACGACACTTAGTTGTTGCTTTAGCTTTCAACCTAGTAGTTCATCGTGGTTTACATGAGAATAATATGTTATTGCTCTACTATCTGCTTTGCTTGGTAAACTATATCTGTACAGCGAGTGCTGAAGTTTCAAGAACAACACGATACAGAATTGTTATGAGGTCTGATCTCCACGACTTCATACTCATAACATAAGTGCAGCTTCTGCCAATTCTGGGCATGAGGCGGGTTTTATATTGCTTTGCCGAACACACATACACAACAGTTGATGCGGTTCACATGAAGAGAGAGCTGGTGTATGCTGATGTGATTCCTTCAAATCTAAGACACTAAAGTATGGGCACGCCCTAAATCAACACAAACAGACCTTCTTAGCAAATAATATAATATGTGTATTAGGGAGGGTGAGATATAAGCAGCCGCGGGCCGTGGAGGGAGTTACGGTGGGGCAGGGAGGCGGGGAGGGGGAGGGGCAGGGTGGAGCCCTCTCCACCCTGCCCCTCCCCCTCCCCGCCTCCCTGCCCCACCGTAACTCCCTCCACGGCCCGTGGCTGCTTATAAGTGTTGCTAACTCTTATTCATTTACAGCATGTTAACATACTGTCACCATTCGCTTTTTATGTACTAGTAACTATGCTGGTAATTTTGCTACTGATAATATGTGTACTTGTATTATCTAAGATACTACGCCTGAGAAGACGGCATTAGTAAATAAACATTTCAAATACACATGTGTTCTTCTTAACTCCATGTTCTGGTTTCTAAGAAATATATAACGACCGACTGTTCATGAGTTCCACGTATCCTGAGGTACTATAAGTTCATATTCTGGATTGTCTAAACATTGAGAGTTTGTTATATCCAATGTGACACTGTACCTAGCTTGCTAAGGGGTTTTTGATTACTAAGGTGAGTTTTGGGGCACCCTAATTCGCCGAGGTTCCAATCCTCTGTCCACAGTTCTGTGTGAGAACAGAAACCCTGCGACAGGGGCACCCCGACCCTTGCTGGAGCTACATCACACTTGCGATACAACTCCAGCAATGCGCCACCTTTACGGCACAGATACATCACGCATCTGTGCTGTTTTTGCCCCATGACGCGCCGCATTGTAAATGCAGCACACCATAGGTGACGGAACAGCGGCACAGAATGACTAACACATCCCTGGTGATGCGCCAGTCATCATAAATCTATCCCTATGCTTCTTATCTTGTTAGAGATGAACCGCCATATGTATCATCAAAGTTTTTTGCATTTCCTAAATAGCGAACTTTAAGGAATAAATAGCGATTCTTTACCATTCCTAGTTTGCAATGAGCTATTTGCTAATTACAAATTACCCATTCATTTCCTTCATTTCCATAGGGCGGTTGGACTCACTTTTAGCTCGAACGGCTGAATGGATTTCCACGAAACTTGGCAAAATTGTAGGGACTGGTAGCCCGATGTGCCTTTGCTATGTCTCAAGATATATGCTCCAGTGGTTTTTACGAAAATTAACTTTGAAAAATATATATTGGGCTACATTGGCCTATATATATGTTGGAGCCCAAATGTAGCCCAATGTAGCCCAATGAAGCCCAATGTAGCCCAATGTAGCCCAAAGATGGCCGCCAGAGACAAAAAAAACAAATGTAGCCCAAATATCAGCCAGATGTAGCCCAACTATAGCCCAGTGACAGAATGACCAATCAGCTTCGCAAACCTCCGTTACGCGAAGCGGAGCGCTGTTACAGATATATATCTTTTTTTGAACGTTAATTTCTCAAAATCCACTGGAGCACATATATTGAGACCTAGCAAAGGCACATCGGGCTACCAGTCCCTAATATTTTACCAAGTTTCGTGCAAATCCATTCAGCCGTTCGATTATTATTATTATTTTTTTTTTTTTCCCCGCGGGGCCCTTTTAAAACCTCCACATCAAACCTAGGGGGTCAGCGAGGATCTACTATGCCCCCTTATGGTCATTTGCCCCTTCGCTTTGGCCTCCTCTTGTCTCTCGATCCTACCGAGAGACAAGATGGCGGCCGCTACGGACTGTTTGGAATGTTTACAGACGCCGGAGAACCAATCAGCTTCGCTTCACAAAGCTCCGTTGCGCGAAAAGTACGCGTACTGGAGCGCTGCCCGGTCCGCTGTTACAGATATATATCTTTTTTTAAACGTTAATTTCTCAAAATCCACTGTAGCACATATATTGAGACCTACAAAAGGCACATCGGGCTACCAGTCCCTACAATTTTGCCAAGTTTCGTGCAAATCCATTCAGCCGTTCGGGCTAAAAGTGAGGCCAACCGCCCTATGGAAAACTCAATGTTAAAAACACGTTTTGGGACCCCCCTTTTTTCTCGACCCCCCCTGGACGAACCCCCCCCCAATTTTCAGGGGCTGCTCAGAAACAAAATGTGCCATTTTCCTGAAAATTTCAGCCAATTCCGTCCACAAACGCCAAAGTTATTTGACATAGAATTTTCAAAAATCCCATAGGAAAAAAATCCTAACTATATATACCTACTGGCGACCGCCAGTAGGTAATATATATATATATATATATATATTCACTGAAAAAAACATAGGTTTCAGGAGTTATATAGTTAGGAATTAGTTTTTAAAAAACCTTTGAAATTCACTCAAAAAACTATAAGTTTTAGTGGTGTTATAGTTAGCTGGACATTTTACTCATACAAAACCAATAAAATTGCTCCTATATAGTTAGTTGTACTAACTATATTTCGCGCGCCCGCAATCCACTACTGATAATGTCACATATTAGATCATTCATGACATGGTCAGTGACATCACTGATGACATCTCAAATGACATCACTGATGACATCACTGATGACATCATCCAGTGAATGTGGTTTGCTTCGTTATTTAAATATGCATTATATATATAGCAATTTACATTGAAGAATGAGTGGATATATATAAATAAATATTTGGATGGAGGATTTAGTAGCAGTGTAATTGACTGTTTACTTGACCAATTTATAATGTCTCACTAAATATAGTGGATAGTGACTAAACTGTGTGAATATCTGTATCACTTTGTCAGTTGTTGTGTAAACTGATTCTACAGTTGGTTACTAGCTATGTGAAAGTCTATATTAGTTATTGATTAGTTAACTGAGTATTTGTATGGGAGTGTGAAAGTGTGTGTGGTTCGGTGGGGGGTGTGTGACTGTCCAAAGATGTGTGAATAGTTGATTCAGTAGATATATGAAGTTAAAACTACATGTTCTAACAGTTTGGGTGAGGGAATCTCTTTATGGGTGTGGTGATGAGCAAATATATTTCTCAAAGGTACAGGTCCAACAAACTAGAAAAATAAAAGGCAGTGTATGTGTCAGTTGTTGTATATAAATAAGTATACATACGACACAATGATTGTGTGAGTGACTGTATGGATAACTGTATACTTGTAATAATGATTTTATAATTCACTAAGTATGACTTACTATCTAAATGAATAGAAGAAGTGGTGTTTGTATAAGTGTTTTGCTAAGTAAATATGTAAGTATGATCCATTGTTTGCATAAGTGAGTAGGATGACTTCATATGTGAATAGGATGCGTGCTGTTGTTTAATGTCGATATAGATGTATAAGTATTTTTGATAGTGTTCTATTGTTCATTGACAGCATGTATGAGTGAATCCATAGGTAAGTGATTAGATGTGTGTATACATCTATGAATCACTGAGTGGATTTTTAGATACTTGTATTGCTGTGACAATGGATTTAAATATGATACTCTGTATTTTACAAACAGCGATGAAAAATTGTAATAGTGTATGAAAAGGTGTATGTGATTGTCACGTGGATGATGTCATCAGTGATGTCATTTGAGATGTCATCAGTGATGTCACTGACCATGTCATGAATGATCTAATATGTGACATCATCAGCAGTGGATTGCGGGTGCGCGAAATATAGTTAGTACAACTAACTATATAGGAGCAATTTCATTGGTGTTGTATGAGTAAAATGTCCAGCTAACTATAACACCACTAAAACTAATAGTTTTTTGAGTGAATTTCAAAGGTTTTTTAAAAACTAATTCCTAACTATATAACTCCTGAAACCTATGGTTTTTTCAGTGAATTTCAAAGGTTTTTTTAAATGCTAATTCCTAACTATATAAGGCCTGAAACCTATGGTTTTTTCAGTGAATTTCAAAGGTTTTTTAAATGATAATTCCTAACTATATAAGGCCTGAAACCTATGGTTTTTTCAGTGCTTTGTTCTAAAAAAATTGATTGGTTAACTGGCTTATTAAGTGTATCTTAGTGAATACATATATTAGCGAGTAATGTTTAAATATTTAAATATATGCATGAGTGATGTAATATGTGACGTCATCAGCAGTGCATTGCAGACGTGCAAGTTATAGTGAGTCCAACTAACTATAACGTGGGAATTTTCAATGGTTTTATGCGAGTAAAATTTCCAGCTAACTATAACTGGTGTGAAACCTGTGGTTTTTTCAGTGAATTTCATGGGTTTTTTAAATGCTAATTCCTAACTATAACTGGTGTGTAACCTATGGTTTTTTCAGTCAATTTATATATATATAAAATTTCTATGGCAAAATGAAACCCCTCATTTTGTTCCTTTTCAAATTAAATGTATTAAGTGTTACCAGTTTATTCCAATCAAGATGACTTCAGGTGTGCCATACTTTTGTCATAAGTAAGACTGTTAGCGTTCTAGTTGTTCTTTAGAACACTCTGGGACATTCTGTCATTGGACTATAGTTGGGCTACATCTGGCTGATATTTGGGCTACATTTGGGCTCTTTTGTCTCTGGTGGCCATCTTGGGAGACTGCATATCTCAATTTTTTTAATGAAATATAAGAGGATTTGAGAAGTCACTCAAAATGTCCCCTAATTTTTCTTTCTTCAGCACTAATCATAATTTCTATGGCAAAATGAACCCCCTCATTTTGTTCCTTTGCAAATTAAATGTTTTAAGTGTTAACACTTTATTCCAATCAAGATGACTTCAGGTGTGCCATACTTTTGTCATAAGTAAGACTGTTAGCGCTCTAGTTGTTCTTTAGAACACTCTGGGAATTCTGTCATTGGGCTATAGTTGGGCTACATCTGGCTGATATTTGGGCTACATTTGGTTTTTTTTGTCTCTGGTGGCCATCATTGGGCTACATTGGGCTACATTGGGCTCCATTGGGCTACATTTGGGCTCTAACATATATATAGCCCAATGTAGCCCAATATATATTTTTTCAAAGTTAATTTTCGTAAAAACCACTGGAGCACATATCTTGAGACATAGCAAAGGCACATCGGGCTACCAGTCCCTACAATTTTGCCAAGTTTGGTGGAAAACCATTCAGCCGTTCGGGCTAAAAGTGAGTCCAACCGCCCTATGGAAATTAACATGGGGAAAACACGTTTTCCCCCCTTTTATCTCGGCCCCCGCTTGACGAATCCCCCCCAAACTTACAGGGAAGGAGCGGAGCGCCGCGAGGCAAAGTTAAGGAAAATTTCAGGAAGATTCCTCAACCAGCGCCAAAGTTATTCCCAATAGAATGTTGCGATTTCCCTATGGAAAACAATCCTAACTATATATACCTACTGGCTATTGCCAGTAGGTAATATATATATATATATATATATATATATATATATATATATATATATATATATATTCACTGAAAAAACCATAGGTTTCACACCAGTTATAGTTAGGAATTAGCATTTAAAAAACCTATTACATTCACTGAAAAAACCATAGGTTTCACACCAGTTATAGCCTCATATGCAAAATGAGTTCAAGCTGGTGATTGATATAGATGTATGAACAACGTAAACTGGGGTATTAGCATGATATTGTACCTGGTGACCCCCTGCATGCAGACTAGTCGTTTTTGTGTCCAGCTATTTCACTAATGGTTCCTCTATAGCAAGAAATGAGGTTTATTTTATGTATTTATACAGCAATTATGAAGTTCACTACATTTTAACAACATGAGTACTGAATTTTATCTTCTTGTTACAGTGCTGCTAAATGCTTAAATTGTGTTAGTACTAGTTGTGCATTTACGCACATAGTATGTCTTCTATGTTCATTACGCACTCGTGCACTTTAAAAATGGTGATTTGGCCTGTGTACTGCGTCATGTGATCAAGGCTCTTCGAGAGCCGAAACGCGTCGTGGCAAACTGGTGTTGGGCAAAATAAATCTCTGAGAAAACACCAACAATTGGGTCTCGTCTCGTCTGTTACAGATATTGGCTGTTGGCGCTACATACCGCATATATATATATATATATATATATATATATATTCACTGAAAAAACCATAGGTTATAGACCATATATAGTTAGGAATTAGCATTTACAAAACCTTGAAAATTCACTGAAAAAACCATAGGTTATAGACCATATATAGTTAGGAATTAGCATTTAAAAAACCTTATTTTACTCACACAAAACCATTGAAATTCCATATATAGTTAGTTGCACTAACTATATATCGTGCACCCGCAATCCACTGCTGATCATGTCACATATTACATCACATATTACATCATTCATGACATGGTCAGTGACATCACTGATGACATCACTGATGACATCTCAAATGTGAGTAAAATAAGGTTTTTTAAATGCTAATTCCTAACTATATATGGTCTATAACCTATGGTTTTTTCAGTGAATTTTCAAGGTTTTGTAAATGCTAATTCCTAACTATATATGGTCTATAACCTATGGTTTTTTCAGTGAATTTTCAAGGTTTTGTAAATGCTAATTCCTAACTATATATGGTCCATAACCTATGGTTTTTTCTGTGAATTTCATTGGTTTTTTAACAGCTAATATCTGTAGCTGTAAAATGTATTCTTCTTTAAATCCAAAAATATATTTTATATGTTTATGAATAATTTTTTTTTAAATATTTATTTTTCTTCGTTCCCGCTTCGCAAATCGGGAAGCCTCCCGTTAGCTGACCTTGATGCCGCGAAATAGACCGCGAGCCGGTAAACGTTTCTTTACCGCAAGTGCCGCGTTACAAAACAACATCGTGACGCCTCCCGTCCGCATGACGTTTCACGTTGTCGCGTGATACGTCATATGATGTACTACGTTAGCGAACTGGTACGCGAAGCGAGTCGCAAAGCGCAGGTTTCTGGAAGCAAACCGGGAGGCCCTGCAAAGCGCTTAACGTAAACACAGCAAGTCATGTGACTTGGTAATAACACTTTTCATTGGTTCATTTCACTTTTGGTTTCCTAATGATGTAAGACTAGGTCATATAATCTAAAATGAACACTTTTGATTGGTTGAGAACTCTTGTTTTTCCCAAATGATGAAAATCCCTCCTTCTTTCCTCACTCTGACTTTCATCATTGTGAGAGAAAGACCCTTTGTGATCACTGAGCAATGGCTTCTTTAGTAGCTTCAGCTGGTGCTTCCCCACCACCTCAAGTTATAATTCAACAAGAAGAAGAAGAAGAGGAACAGGAGGACGAGCACGAAGAGAGGCAGTTTTTGCCTGAGCAGCCCAGGACGTCTCACCGGAAAGAAAACTTCATTTGGCAATTTTTTAAAATTCCCAAAGGTCAGAAAAAAGTAAATGCAAGATACGTAACTTGCCTTATATGTCAAGATAGACTGTCCAGAGGGACCGACAAAAAATACAGTTTCGGAAACTACACAATGCATCGCCATATGACGAGGTGGCATCCTAACAACTACAGTGCTGCACAGTTTCGGAACGACCTAGATAATCTCCCTATTATGGCCAGAAGATCTGTTGTACCGGAAGTAACGGGACCAGAGGGCAGGGAGATGGTGCCAAATATACAAATGAGATTTGGTGAAGTAAAACACACCTGCGTATTTTGCGATGGATTCATTTCCTACGGAGAAAGAAGCATCACTCTGATCAACAGAGCTATTGACTATCATATGCAAGTTTGTCCGAAACGCCCAAAATAATAAATACTTCTTTTTTTGTTTTGTTGCTCCTGTTGAGCCCTTTACAATGAATCGTTTTCATTGCCCCCTCCAAGAAAAACCCAAAAAAATATAAAACTGTTCCGAAAAATTCAAAAACAGTAAAAAAATGTTCAGAAAAATAAAAAAAAAAGTTCTTTTCAGAACTACCTCCCCGTTATTAAAAAATTGGTACAATATTTGGAACTGTGCCAACCTCTATTTCTCTTAGTTCGCTTCCTAGTTCGCTCGCCGGTACGCGAACTGGAAGCGAACCAAAAACAGTAAGTATAAGGGAGGGAAACACACACTTATGTTAAAATAAAGACAGCTATAGGGGAGTAAACTAGAGATACTATTACCCGTAATCCACTGCTGATGATGTCACATATTACATCATTCATGACATGCTCAGTGACATCATCAGCAGAGGATTGCGGGTTTTTTGACAACATGCCTTATCCACGGTTTAATAACGCTGCCTTTTGCTTTATATAAGTTTTCAAATTGTATGAAATATATACCAATAGGTCGTTATGAACCTTTAGGTAGTGCTTTTCTTCATGAGGTCTGGTCGCTTCCATACACATACAGATGTTTCAAAGATGATCAAGAAGTTTATCTGAATGGAGAGGAATGCACTGAGACGCCAGATCATTCACTAATGTGTAGGCACATACAGTTACACGGTTCATGCAACAAACACCGACCAAATATGGCTTGCGTGTTGCAAGGCACGCCAGTTCCTGCTATCATCCCCACGTTCAAGTTGTTGGAAAATGGTAGTTATTTGATGCTCAATAATGAAGATTGTTCTGAGTTAATTAAAAGTATTCCTTTTATCGTAACAGTAAGTGAACGGGTTATTTGCTGCAGAAATGTTCTATTTCCTCCCACACATGAACATAGGGAGTTTTCAATCTGGCCACAAATACCAACCTTGGGACACGTTTCAACGGCATGGCAAGAATAAGAGCTCTTTTGTCTCAGAGAGAGGTGGCCTTGAGTTCGGCCCGTGAAACTTTCGTACTTCACATAGCGAACACCCGTACAGAGGTGCACACCCTTTTCAATTAAGATTTGCCTTTCAATTTCAGCAACATGTTTCCGACTATCTTTAACGCATCCTCCACAAAGTCCCTGACACACTTTTTTAAAGTTGTTACCAGTGGCCTCGTGACTTCATTTGAGAAAATCTTTGGAGTCATCCCTGCTTCCTTTCATTGTATTTTCTGCACTCTGGTTCGTGGATTGGCATTTTTACTTGCATTACCAGCGGACGCTCTTGTGCTTTTTTACATTTTTAAATATGGATGTCCCTCCTATGCAACCTCCGACCCTGCAGCTGCTGACACTGTTCCGCAATCGCATGCTAGAATATTATGGCACAATGCCGTTGGCGATATTAAGCACGGCATATGGATTATCTTTTCGGTTCTCCTACTTCACCTGTATCCAGCCTGTATTTCACTGCCTGACCTGTGATTTCGATTGGGCCATTGATTTGTGTCTCTGCGGACCGGTTTCTCCTGACGTCGACTTTAATCAGCTGATGACTCCTATCATTACTCACGAGTTGGTTTGTCCTGGCGAAAGGATTATGGCTGTGGCATTGATGCATGGACTACTTGGTCCCTGGAATTTACTGGCGGCAGCACAGTCTTTCTTGGAAGAGAGCTTTCTTGAAAACCCACCGAGCTGTCCTCTGATGGTGATAGAGGATCCGGTGCTGGGAGAGCACGTATGTTCTTTTCCGCTTTTAAATTGGATGGCTGAACTGTTTTCGGATGAAGACGGTGACTTCCTATTGGAGGCTGTTGCAGCTTATTTTGCATACACAGTTATGTCATAGACCTTTTTCATGTTTGATATGCTGAGTACTAGCATTTCATTGACAATTCATTAACTTATTTGTCAAGTTTTTATTATTTACCTTGCCTATTGGCTTAAGACTCGATAAAGTACTTGGCTGTTTTATTTTTCTTTAGCATTAAATTTTCCTAGTTTTTAATGCTTTACCTTGCGGACCGTCCACATATAAACTTGCAATCTGCTCTCATGAGATGGCACTTCTATTATCTTATTCAGTTCGTTTCCGGATCATGAGGAGGTGTCATCTAGGTCCTGGATATCTTTACACCGTGTTAAGTTAGCATGGGCTCATTACCGGTTTAAACGCCATTTTTCCTTTTTTGCAACTTCTGCACACGACACTTAGTTGTTGCTTTAGCTTTCCACCTAGTAGTTCATCGTGGTTTACATGAGAATAATATGTTATTGGTCTACTATCTGCTTTACTTGTTAAACTATATCTGTACAGCGAGTGCTAAAGTTTCAAGAACAACACGATACAGAATTGTTATGAGGTCTGATCTCCACGACTTCATACTCATAACATAAGTGCAACTTCTGCCAATTCTGGACATGAGGCGGGTTTTATATTGCTTTGCCGAACACACATACACAACAGTTGATGCGGTTCACATGAAGAGAGAGCTGGTGTATGCTGATGTGATTCCTTCAAATCTAAGACACTAAAGTATGGGCACGCCCTAAACCAACACAAAGAGACCTTCTTAGCAAATAATATAATATGTGTATTAGGGAGGGTGAGATATAAGCAGCCGCGGGCCGTGGAGGGAGTTACGATGGGGCAGGGAGGCGGGGAGGGGGAGAAGCAGGGTGGAGCCCTCTCTACCTTGCCCCTCCCCCTCCCCGCCTCCCTGCCCCACCGTAACTCCCTCCACGGCCCGCGGCTGCTTATAAGTGTTGCTAACTCTTATTCATTTACAGCATGTTAACATACTGTCACCATTCGCTTTTTATGTACTAGTAACTATGCTGGTAATTTTGCTACTGATAATATGTGTACTTGTATTCTCCACCCTGCTTCTCCCCCTCCCCGCCTCCCTGCCTCACCGTAACTCCCTCCACGGCCCGCGGCTGCTTATAAGTGTTGCTAACTCTTATTCATTTACAGCATGTTAACATACTATCACCATTCACTTTTTATGTACTAGTAACTATGCTGGTAATTTTGCTACTGATAATATGTGTACTTTTATTATCTAAGGTACTACGCCTGAGAAGACGGCATTAGTAAATAAACATTTCAAATACACATCTGTTCTTCTTAACTCCATGTTCTGGTTTCTAAGAAATCTATACCGACCGACTGTTCATGAGTTCCACGTATCCTGAGGTACTATAAGTTCATATTCTGGATTGTCTAAACATTGAGAGTTTGTTATATCCAATGTGACACTGTACCTAGCTTGCTAAGGAGTTTTTGATTACTAACGTGAGTTTTGGGACACCCTAATTCGCCGAGGTTCCAATCCTCTGTCCACAGTTCTGTGTGACAACAGAAACCCTGCGACAGGGGCACCCCCGACCCTTGCTGGAGCTTCATCACACTTGCGATACAACTCCAGCAATGCATTCGCCGAGGTTCCAATCCTCTGTCCACAGTTCTGTGTGAGAACAGAAACCCTGCGACAGGGGCACCCCCGACCCTTGCTGGAGCTTCATCACACTTGCGATACAACTCCAGCAATGCGCCACCTTTACGGCACAGATACATCACGCATCTGTGCTGTTTTTGCCCCATGATGCGCCGCATTGTAAATGCAGCACACCATAGGTGACGGAACAGCGGCACAGAATGACTAACACATCCCTGGTGATGCGCCAGTCATCATAAATGTATCCCTATGCTTCTTATCTTGTTAGAGATGAACCGCCATATATATCATCAAAGTTTTTTGCATTTCCTAAATAGCGAACTTTAAGGAATAAATAGCGATTCTTTACCATTCCTAGTTTGCGATGAGCTATTTGCTAATTAGCCGAATGTAGCCCAATGAAGCCCAATGTAGCCCAATGTAGCCCAAAGATGGCCGCCAGACACACAAAAAAACAAATGTAGCCCAAATATCAGCCAGATGTAGCCCAACTATAGCCCAGTGACAGAATGACCAATCAGCTTCGCAAACCTCCGTTACGCGAAGCGGAGCGCTGTTACAGATATATATCTTTTTTTGAACGTTAATTTCTCAAAATCCACTGGAGCACATATATTGAGACCTAGCAAAGGCACATCGGGCTACCAGTCCCTAATATTTTGCCAAGTTTCGTGCAAATCCATTCAGCCGTTCAATTATTATTATTATTATTTTTTTTTGCCCCGCGGGGCCCTTTTAAAACCTCCACATCAAACCTAGGGGGTCAGCGAGGATCTACTATGCCCCCTTATAGTTATTTCCCCCTTTGTTTTGACCTCCTCTTGTCTCTCGATCCTACCGAGAGACAAGATGGCGGCCGCTACGGACTGTTTGGAATGTTGACAGACGCCGGAGAACCAATCAGCTTCGCTTCACAAAGCTCCGTTGCGCGAAAAGTCCGCGAACCAGAGCGCTGCCTGTTACAGATATATATCTTTTTTTGAACGTTAATTTCTCAAAATCCACTGGAGCACATATATTGAGACCTAGCAAAGGCACATCGGGCTACCAGTCCCTAATATTTTGCCAAGTTTCGTGCAAATCCATTCAGCCGTTCAATTATTATTATTATTTTTTTTTTTTGCCCCGCGGGGCCCTTTTAAAACCTCCACATCAAACCTAGGGGGTCAGCGAGGATCTACTATGCCCCCTTATAGTTATTTCCCCCTTTGTTTTGACCTCCTCTTGTCTCTCGATCCTACCGAGAGACAAGATGGCGGCCGCTACGGACTGTTTGGAATGTTGACAGACGCCGGAGAACCAATCAGCTTCGCTTCACAAAGCTCCGTTGCGCGAAAAGTCCGCGAACCAGAGCGCTGCCCGGTCCGCTGTTACAGATATATATCTTTATTTAAACGTTAATTTCTCAAAATCCACTGGAGCACATATATTGAGACCTACAAAAGGCACATCGGGCTACCAGTCCCTACAATTTTGCCAAGTTTCGTGCAAATCCATTCAGCCGTTCGGGCTAAAAGTGAGGCCAACCGCCCTATGGAAAACTCAATGTTAAAAACACGTTTTGGGACCCCCCTTTTTTCTCGGCCCCCACTGGACGAACCCCCCCCAAATTTTCAAGGGCTGCTCAGAAACAAAATGTGCCATTTTCCTGAAAATTTCAGCCAATTCCGTCCACAAACGCCAAAGTTATTAGACATAGAATTTTCAAAAAACCCATAGAGAAAAAATCCTAACTATATATACCTACTGGCGACCGCCAGTAGGTAATATATATATATATATATTCAATGAAAAAACCATAGGTTTCACACCAGTTATAGTTAGGAATTAGCATTTAAAAAACCTATTACATTCACTGAAAAAACCATAGGTTTCACACCAGTTATAGTTAGGTGGAAATTTTACTCGCATAAAACCATTGAAATTCCCACGTTATAGTTAGTTGGACTCACTATAACTTGCACGTGCAATGCACTGCTGATGACGTCACATATTACATCACTCATGACATGGTCAGTGACATCACTCATGACATCACTGATGACATCTCAAATGACATCACTGATGACATCATTCAGTGAATGTGTATCTTTCTGAAAAATAAATATTTTTTATATATGGATATCTAAAGGTTGATGGAAGAATAAATGGGTAAATAAATGTCTAAATGGATGTTTTTTTGTGTAAAATTGATTGGTTAACTGACTTATTAAATGTATCTTAGTGAATACATATATTAGCGAGTAATGTTTAAATATTTAAATATCTGTATCTGTGTCTCACTTTGTGTATAAGTGGCTGCATGGGTTGGTGAGTAGCTACATGAGTGTGTATATGGGTTATTAGTTTTTTTTTGAGTATCAGTATCAATCAATCAATCAATCAATCATGGCATTTGTATCGCGCGCTACTCACCCGGAAGGGTCTCAAGGCGCTGGGGGGAGGGGGTTGCTACTGCTCGAACAGCCAGGTCTTTAGTTGTTTCCTGAAGGCGAGGTGCACTTGTGTCAGCCGGAGGTGGATGGGGAGGGAGTTCCATGTCTCGGCTGCCAGGTAGGAGAAGGATCTTCCTCCGGCGGTGGCTCTACGGATGCGCGGTACGGCGGTGAGGGCGAGGTTTGTGGAGCGTAGCTGGCGGGTGGGTGTGTAGAAGGTCAGGCGGTCGTTGAGGTACTTGGGGCCCAGGTCGTGGAGAGACTTGTGTGCGTGGGTGAGCAGCCTGAACGTGATCCTTTTGCTGACGGGGAGCCAGTGCAGGTGCCTCAGGTGTCCGGAGATGGGGCTGCGTCGGGGGATGTCCAAGATGAGTCGGGCGGAGGCGTTCTGTATGCGCTGGAGTTTTTTCTGTAGTTTGGCTGTCGTTCCCGCGTAGAGGGTATTCCCGTAGTCAAGTCGGCTGGTGACGAGTGCCTGGGTGACGGTCTTCCTGGTCTCTGTGGGGATACATCGGAAGATCTTGTGAAGGAGTCATGTCGTTGTTGCTGGTGCTGGGATTGGAGAACTCCGTGACGATGTTGAAGAGTTCCTTGCTGTCGTGGGCGTTGTTGTCCAGTCGTTCCTTCTGTGATTTCTTCTTGGTGGTGCGGATGAGTTGGTTGTGCTTGCGGGTGGCGTCTTTGAGGGCGGTCCTGTTGTCTGTGGTCTGGTCGCGGAGCCAGGCTTTCTCGAGGGTGCGGCAGTTCTTCTTGGAATTCTTGAGTTCGTAGGTGAACCAGGAGGCTTTCTTGCTTCTGGGTCTGCTGGGCGGGTTCTTAAGTGGCGCGAGGTAGTCGGCGCAGGCGGTCAGCCATTGTGTGAGGTTGCGGGCTGCTTCGTTGGGGTCTGTTGTGCTGGCGGGTGGGTTCTGGCTGAGGGAGGTGGTGAGCTGCTCGGCGGTGATCTTGTTCCAGCTCCTGAGAGGGACCTGTTGCGGGTGGTGTTGGGTCGTGGTTCTTCTGAAGCTGAAGTGGACGCAGCTGTGGTCGGTCCAGTGAAGTCCGGTGGAGTGACTGAAGGTGATGTGCTTGCTGGCTGAGAAGACGGGATCAAGCGTGTGGCCGGCGTAGTGGGTGGGGGTGTTGACAAGTTGCTTGAGTCCGAGGTTGGCGAGGTTGTCCAGCAGGGCGGTGGTGTTGCGATCCTTGTTGTTCTCCAGGTGGAAGTTGAGGTCCCCTAGGAGGATGTAGTCAGCGGAGCGGAGGGCGTGCGGGCTGATGAAGTCCGTGATGTCTTCGCTGAATTGTGTACGTGGTCCCGGGGGTCTGTAGACGAGGGTGCCTCTGAGGGTCGTCTTTGGGTCGGTGTGTATCTGGAAGTGGAGATACTCGGCGGTGGTAAAGGTGTCGTTGGAGTCGGTCGTGATGCGGATGGTGTTCTTGTGTACGATGGCGATGCCTCCTCCAGTCTGGTTGGCGCGGTCTCTTCGGATGATCTTGTATACGTCTGGGATGGCGATGGCGATGTCGGGTGCTGAGGAGGCATTCATCCAAGGTTTCCGTGAGGAAGGCGACGTCTGGTGAGGTTGTGTCGAGCAGGTTCCAAAGTTCGATGGCGTGTCTGTGGACGGAGCGGGTGTTGAGCAGGATGCACTTGAGGTGGTTGCTGCTGGTGCTTGGCTTGGCGGGTGCGGTGCAGGTCCGGAGGCAGGTGAACTTGCAGGCCTGACAGTTGAAGGGTCCGTGGGTGCGTCTCGGGGTGGCTCGGTGGCAGGCTCTTGGTCGGTTGGGTTTGAGTGCGATGAGGGTGGCGGCGTCGTAGGTCCGTCGAGGGCCAGTGGTCCTGGCACTGGGCGCGGTCCAGGCGCGGACGGGCGCAGACGGGCTTGCCTTTGGCGCGCCTTCAGCACACAATCGGTGCGCCCGCTGCGCGTCAACGCTGCGCGTGCGTGGAGGCGACATAAGAAGGGAGCCGGGAGGGAGGGTCCGCTGGGCGGTGGGAGCGGGGGGCCAATCGGCTGGCGGGGCCGCAGGGAGGCAGCGGCGGGAAAAGGCGAGTGGTCGAGTGGCGGCAAAAACGGCAACAGGAAACAGCAACAGGAAACCAGCAAAAACAGGAGCAGGAGGAGCGTGGGGGCGACCCGGCCTGGCAAGGCACAGTGGTCAGTGTCTGTATGGTTCGGTGGGGGATATTACTTAGAGCACAGATGCATGAATGAGTGACTCACTATTTGTATGTATTTTGAAGACAGCATGTGTGCAAGACTGTATGGGTGGATGATTGTGTGTATGGGTGGGTTAGTGAGTATGTGTTTTTATAATTGATTGTTTAAGAGAGTAAATATGTTTCCGTTTCTGTAGAAGTATGTGTAGTGGTGTGTATATAGCAGTATAATCAAGTAAATGTTTTTTTGATAGTTTATTTGCATGTGTGAATTTGTGTGTGAGTAACTATATGGATGAGTATTAGTGTGTAATAGGATGTATAGGTGTATGAGTACATATGATGAGTAAGTACATGCATGAGTGACTATATAGAACTGTTGGTGAATGAGTGGATGTGTATGTAGATGTTGGAATTACCTAATAAGTTGTTGTAATTGGTATTGGTTTCTCCTTTTTTAAGAAAATGTTAGTTTCTATTTTTGAATGTGTGTGTCAAAGGTTATTTTATGCTGATAGGAGGTCTGCCACTTTGTCACAAGGATGTTGTCATCAGTGATGTCATTTGAGATGTCATCAGTGATGTCATGAGTGATGTCACTGACCATGTCATGAGTGATGTAATATGTGACGTCATCAGCAGTGCATTGCACGCGCAAGTTATCCAACTAACTATAACGTGGGAATTTCAATGGTTTTATGCGAGTAAAATTTCCACCTAATTATAACTGGTGTGAAACCTATGGTTTTTTCAGTGAATATATATATATATTCTCTGAAAATACCAAAGGTTGCAGGGATCTTATAGTTAGGACTTAGCATTTAAAAAACCTTAGAAATTCAGGGACGTTATAGTTAGGTTCTGAATTTACACATGCAAAACCATAGGAGTTCAGCTGTTAGAGTTATTTTAAGTAACTCTAACGTGTGCCTTAAGGTAACTATAATTCGTGCCCACTCTATGCTGTACTAATTACCCCACATATTACTTAAATGATCTTCTACAGCATCATTGATAGTATCACTGCAACATTTGCAATAAAATTATTGATGAGGAAAATATGCACGGAGGGGGTGCGAATTATAGTTACCTTAGGGCCTTAGTTACCTATAACAGCTGAATTTATATGATTTTGTGCGTATAAATTCTGAACCCAACTATAACGTCCCTGTAACTTGTGTTTTTTTATGTGAAGAAATATATAGATAGATAAAGATAAATAAATAGATAGATAGATATCGACAGACAGATAGATAGACAGACAGATAGATAGACAGATAAAAGATAGATAGACAGACAGATAGAAATATAGATAGATTATTTACATTTTGATGCTATGAAAAAAATCCCTTCGCCCCTGACTCATCCCAATCCTCTGACTACTATGAACTCTCAAACAGTCTTCTCGATCTTTCACCTCTCCTTTTAAACCATGCCACCCAACTAACAAGCACACACACAACCATTATTTTCAAAACAACTCACTACTTCCCCTTTTGACATCCACTACTTTAATTTAATCCCTACTCAGACTCTACTCAACACACAAGGAATTGAGAGCACAATCTTATCACAACTAATGCACAAGAAAAAACTAAACAAATGTGTACTAACCTACTAACTACTAATATTAGGGTCTTGGCTAGTGTACTCAAGAAGCACTTTAATGTCTCGTCAGGGGTTGTGAGCACTATATAAATACATTTATAATTACAATTAAAGTTTGCCACATGCTGCCCCTCCACCCCCATTTGCTAACTACAAGGCTTGCAGCTCTGTTAAAAAACAGAAATACCGGCCAACAGAGTCCGCGTATGTCTCTTGTTTGCCGAGCTGGTTCTCTGGAGGTTTCAGTTTGGACGGGTGTGTATGCAGTTGCTTTAGGACTTTGCCCTTGTGCAAGCGGTTCACCGATTGATGTGGCTCACTCGCTATGGCACTAGTTTAGTTTGGAAAGTTTAAAGGTGAAAGTCCTGTTCGAAAGCAGACTAGAAAGTGCACAAAAGTTTTTCTTTGATTAGATGTCGCCTGAGCCAGTTCGCATGTGCTGCTCTGCGAGACATTTAGTAAGGGCTTTAAACTTTGTCACACACGCTTGTGTGTGTGCTTTTGATTTCTCTACCCGCTATTGGCCTTTAATTGCGTTTTTCTAAGAAAGACAGCACGCAATTGGCCAAAGGCGGGTGTATGTCCCGCCTTCTCTCTGCCCTAGCCAAGGGCCCATGGGAGAGGGCGCAGCTTTCCTCCCTCGTCATGGCTCATTAAGCACAGCATGCACTTTCAGCGCCAAACGCGGTCGCTTTCACTTTTGTGCTTGTTTTATTTATTTATTTACTAGAGCGCCGTAATGTCTTTCTGCACAGAACACCCCTCCCACCTCCCAAACATCAACCAGAGCGATGCTGTGGCTTGTTTCTAATATTCGGCCTCTTTCTGCTCTCCTGTGTGCCCCCTTCGAGATCCTCCTCTCCTTCCGCATTCTGCCAGCACCCTTCTACCCAATAGTCATCCACCACCACCATATCCACCACCACCACCACTACATCCGCCACCACGTCCACCACATTCACCACCACCACGTCCACCACCACCAAGTCCACCACCACCAAGTCCACCATTACCGCGTCCATCACCAACACCACATCCACCATCACCACATCCACCACATCCACCACCACCACGTCCACCATGTCCACCACCACCACGTCCACCAAGTCCACCACGTCCACCACCATGTCCACCACATTCACTATCACCACCAAGTCCACCACCATGTACACTATGTTCACCACCACTACGTCCACCACCACCACCACATCCACCACCACCATGTCCACCACCACCACATCCACCAGCACCCTGTCCACCACCACCACGTCCACCACCACCACCACCACCACATCCACCACCACGTCCACCACCACCACATCCACCAGCATGCCCACCACCACATCCATCAACACCACGTACACCACCACGTCCACCACCACCACATCAACCACTACCACGTCCACTACCACCACCATGTCCTCCACCACCACCACATCCACCACCACCACATCCACCACACCACCACGTCCACCACCTCCATGTCCACCAACACCACTATGTCCACCACCCCACCACGTCCACCATCACCACCACCACCATGCTCACCACCACCACATCCACCATCACGTCTACCACCACCACATCCACCACCACGTCCACCACCACCACATCCACCACCATGTCCACCACCCTGTCCACCACTACCACAACGTCCACCACCACGTCCACCACAACATCCACCATCACCACCACATCCACCACCACTACCACATCCACCACCACATCCACCACTGTAGTGTAGTTCCTATTATCCCAATAGGCTCTGCGCATTGGAATAATACCTTCAGTAGTATAGACCCAGGACGGAGGTTAACTAGGTCTTCTACTGACGATATTAGACTTAAAGTTTTGGGTTTGCCAGCTAGCTCAGAGTTCACTAGAAACTTTCTCGAATAGGCAAGGAGGAGTTTAACCTCCCTGGATAGACAAGAAGGGATTTAGTTTCTGACAACCATAGAACATGACAACTTTGCTCTCCCCTAATCAAGAGTGTATCTCTAGAGTCGTGTGAAAACAAAAGACAACTTATTTTACTCAGTCAGTTCAGTGCATTCTTAGTTTCACCAGATTGTAGAGAAAAGGAAGAGACGGGCGTGTTCAATAAAAGATGTTATTTATTGATCAGTCTCTTTTCTCGTACAAGAGAAATGAATCGATATTATTGCGATACTTATGGTTAAGTAAAGTGCATACAATAAAAGCAGGAGTATAAAATAATACTGCAGAAGCATTGATATGGTTTCTAAGCCATATGATATTTAAAATCGATAAAATAGATATATACATATATACATTGACTAATCGTACTCAACTGGTGCTTCTAACCACGCCTACCCCAATGTACCTGACCTAAGCCTAATACGTGGGCGGGAGTAGATAAGTAGCAGTTTAAGTTAAGTTTGTTTTGCCAAGTGACTGACTCAAGAATTCTCTGTAAGGGGTTGTTCAGTTCTGTACCTGAGATCTAGAATGGTTGAGGGCTGGTATCTCTCGTCTCTGGTCTTGATATTCCAGCTGCCTGCGAGGGCCGCTTGGAAGCGCCGGAGCTGGATTTCTCGGCAGGAGAAAAACAGCGTCTCGTTCTCAGCGCGTCAGGAAGGCGGGGCAGCGCGTGTGGGCTTCGCTCTCTGCTGGGCTCCTCAGCACGTCTCGCTGCTCCGATCTCCTCACCACCGCGTGTGTTTGCTTAAGGCAATGTCGGTAATATTTATACCTGTAAGGTGTCGAGATTGACATAAGGATGGACATGGATACGTCAATAAGGATGTCATACGAACGGGCTTGTTCGCACATTCTTTTGCTGAAGTTCTCGGTGAAATCAAAACAATGGCCGCAGGGATTTTCCCAGGTTGTCATAGGTTTGATTTGTTTTGAGAACTCCGTATGCCTTATCAGGGGCTGGAGGAATAGTGCTTGTCTAATTAGATGGCATGCGTTATGACCTAATCAGATAACACGTTTCTGTGCCGTGGTGTGGCTTAATCAGATAACGGTTTTTGCACCGTGGGTTGGCTGCTAGTTAATTATTAACCAGAACAGGGTCAGGAATAGGGGGATCGATACTGAACCTATAGGAATACATCACACCCACTCCACGCAGACTATGTCCATATTTACAAGATCTAGGCATAGTAAATATACTAGTAGAGCATGTGTATACCGTACCACCCCAAAATACATCCATATGCATTTTGAAATTATGTAATATACAAGAAAAAAATAATCATAAGCAGTATATGCACTCAAGCAGTAGAAAAATGCTAAATTAATCACGCATATTCATACATCATCATTAATAAAATATTGAAAATAACACATGAAATGGCTCTTAATACAGAAGAAAAAGTGCGAGACCATTTCATCACAAAATAAAATATTTATGAACAGGCCAGAGGGCAGCTAATGACTCTAAAGGTCCTAAAATAGAAATATAGTTCTCTAAGAATAGTTTCTACTTTAAGCAGAAGATAAGTGTCCCGAAAAATTGCAAAATATTTTGGGGCCGCTGAAAAATTATGTTCCGCTGTCCGTAAACTGGAGAAAAATTTGTTCATTATACTTTATTATCAAAATTGAAGGCCAAATTCAGGGTGTTGGGAACGCCTTGTGCTAGCTTGCTCAAAAGTCATTATTTCTGCTCTGGTGAGAACATCATATCATTTAGACTCTCGAAAAAGCTGTCAACAGCTTCCTGTGAAAGTTCCATTAACTCGGAAAAAGATGTTACCATGCATTCATGAGCATGATTGCCTCCATTGATGTTTTGATCAGCATAGCTGACAGAAGGTCGTACCTGATCGATGCTGCTTTCATCTTGAACCTCACTACCCCTCAATCGTAGTGGTGAAGTCTCCACGAATGCCGTCATCAGGATTGGTAGCCGCTGGGGACAGCACAATGCATGAGCCGTGACCGGACCCAACAAAGTTTCTGCATCCATTGGCGCATCCGATTGTAGCGTCAGACAGGTGTCCAACACGCATTCTTCTCCGCATAGCAAGCACCTTAATACAGGTAAAACACAGCTTTTCCACATAGGTCTAAATGAAAGAAACCAAGTCATGTTCAGGTCTCTAAGTCGGGATAGTCCAAGGATTTTAGATATCCGGTCCCGGTATCCAATGGCTAGGATTGTTTCTTCCCTTGTCGCAGGTGTTTTGTCTGTGACACGGTTTGCCATAGCGAAATAACAGAATCAAAAATAGGATTCCTGCCACTAGTCCCAAAAGGAGAGGAAGTCCACCAAAGATGGAATGGAGTAGTGTGGCTCACTGGTTAGAGGCGGCAGGCCTGAGAGCAGAAGTCAGCCTGGGACCAGGGTTCAATTCCCGACGCGGCAGGGTCGTGGACCTTGGTCAGCGGACTCGATAATTCTCGCTTCGGTGCTTACTCTAATCAGGGGTTCCACTCAGCAACTCTGGGCATTAGCTTGCCTAATCTCCACAACGGCCCCACCAATTCCGGGGATGCCTGGCTCCACCTTGGGGACTCCCAGCAAGGGACCATCCCACAGGGAAAGCCAGGACGGGTTCCCCAGAGTTATACAGCGCCGGGACGCCCCGTTGCTGGGGCAGCTGTGCGCTTTACAAGTATACTACATTTACATTTACATTTACATTTACAAAGTCTGGAAAAATACCCAGAATGGCTTTAAATGGTGTTAGAGCCCCCGAAAACACTGTCTTAAATACATTTGAGACTCCACTGGTATCAGAAATATTTAAGATTTCGTTCAGGATTTCTGCGAAATGTATGGGGGAATTAGTTGATAACAATGAATGAATCTCTGCCGTTGTCCTTGCAACTTGGAGATCATACGTTTCTTTTGATGACGTGAGCCTGGTCGGCGTCTGAAGGAGCACAGTTTTCATTCTGCTTAAAGTATCAACTCTAATGGAAGAAATGTTCAAATTCGGCCATAACCTTGCCTCCCTGTCTGGCATTGCGCTGGGGAACAATACTCGTTCACAGCACATGACCTTCGCAGTCGTAGTTATGAGATAAGCTATTCCGGGCACTAAGCTACAACATCTGCGGTCTACAATTATAATGTAACTCCCGTTCGATAGTCTCCTAAAGAATGGTTCTATTTGTGTCGCAGGTGTGCCTAGCTGGTGACATGAAAGGTTATTTGAGGACCCTTCACAGGCTCCGTGTAAACTAATACCATTACACAGAAGTGTACCGCTTAGTGACATTGCACAATTATTGCCACTAAGAAACACTTTCCGGCCTTTATTACTGACACATGCATGTGAATAGGACAAGTTCCATGTTGACTTAATGTACCCTTTACCCAATTTTTCGTACATGCCAGCCTGTATATATTTTTGGCAGTATTGAAACCTGAAAGTAGATATTGGAATATTAAATATTCCATGTATTATCCATTCACTGACAGGTCGTTCTGACATTGTCAATGGTAATCTCTCGAGTTTCTCAATGCTCAGGATTGTATAATCAGCACCCTTCTGTGCCATACTGATTTGTTTATCAGTGAGGTTAGAGATATTGAATAGTGACATTGTGTTGATTAAACGCTAAGGCACATAGCCTGAACGCAGATTTTGTAACGTCCAGCCAAGTTGTACAATAGAACGCAATTGGGACTGACCGTGTTGTAATAACAGTAAGTCTTGCGATATTATGTCGATTGCTGAAGACACAATGCTGTCCAAAGAGTATATTCTGGAGGACATAGTCATTAACCCATTGTCCACTACAGAAAGTGATTTTTCCAAATTAATACGGTCAATTTCCCGTATTTTCTCTGATGTTTCAATTTGAGTTATTTTCCAGGCTTCGTTATAAGCTGCATATACAGAGGCTGCTATGAAGCGTTTTTGACGCTGTTTGCGCGGTCCCATAATGAAATCACGCAAGTCAGCACCATCAGTAAGTAAAGTTAGGTGTTGTTTAATTTCTGAAAGTGTGGATGTTTGTAGCCATTGAAGGCAGAGCTTGCCCACACTGTACGTGGTAATTATCCCTGGGTGTTGTCTTTGAGAATATCTAGGGTCTGGCCTGGTCAATTTGAACCCCTGGATTTTGTTCAGGAATCTGTCTTGACAGTTATTAGTATCTGTGGGCCAGATCAACCACTTTTTCCAATCTGGATGTGTTCTGTTTTGGCTTAATATACGGTTTACGTCTATCTCCTCATCTATAGAGCTATTACTGTTCATTGTTGGCTTTGGAATAGACGGTTTATTTAACTCCTTGATTTTGGCTAGGCCAAGACAGGTAGTTTGTTGAATAGTGTCATTCAAAAATATAATTTGTTCTGGGGTCATGCAGGCTCTAAACAATGATTCTATACCTTGTACTTGCCATTCCTTTGTACCCCAAACACTTTTTACTTCAACATTTTTGTCCCAGTAATCAAAACCAAATGTACACATTTGTTCAAAAAACGAGTCTGAATATATCAATTTAGTGTTTGTAAGCATGGTCTTTGTACCTGTCTTATTTGATAATTTGAAATAAAATGTTTCTGCATTACTTGTGTTGAACCCTGAAAAATATGAATATTTGTCATAAAAAGTTCTTGAGCTACCTTTTGGAGGGGTTGCACAGTGTTCCCATTGATTATAATTTAAAACATTTCTAGGTTGTGCTGATTTATGCAGATAATGATTACTATAGTGATTATAGCAGAACATTTTATCATAATTAGATGAACCCTGCAAATAATCATGTTTTGTAAATTTAGCAGACATCACTAGTTCAGACATCATATTATTAATGCTTTCAACGTTCCAATCATCAGCAACTGAGCTTGGTTTTACAAAGTCACTCAATGAGATCTTGATTTGATGTGGATACTTCAGGATTTCAACCGGACCATAGATTTCATAATCAGTATTGTCCCATGCTACCCCACCGGGTATAGGATTGGCTGTGAAGTTGACTGAAGAAAGTTCTCTTTTCTCGACGTGCGAGGACGTGTGTGGTTTGAGGATCAAGTTGATTTTCTGGCTTGCTGTGTCCATTTTAGCATATTTTCCCTCAATGAAGTGTCCCAAACATAGTACCATGATGAGCCAAAGTATGAGGATAAGTGCACCTAAGGCCACCCAGAATTCAATCCATGGAGAAATCAGATAGGTTTCTTTCAGATGTTGAAAAAGTTCCTTAGCTTTATTTTTAAAGGTTTTTGTTGATGTTTGTTCCTTTGATTCACTCAGGTTTTCAGATGAATCACTGAAGTTGATGAAGTAACCGGATGCCGTTCTGTCTATTGTTCCTATTGCTTCAGGATTGCTATTTGCTTTATCAGTTTTTTTTGTTGCAGCAGAATAGTCATTTGTTACTTCATTGTAGATTGGTGTGTCTCTGCTAAATGTTTTTATTTGGGTTTTTAGAGGTTTAAGTTCCATAGCATTGTTGCATAGTCCTTGTTGTTGTTCTTTTGGCATTTCAAATGTGAGTAGCCTCTTAGATTGAACCTCTGTGTTTGTAGCAAACCTTGGTGTTCTACTACTCATCGGGAGTCCACTAGGCCTACTGTTTGTTATCGGCCACATGATTGTGGTTTTATCAGGTCGATTGATACAACTCTGTTCTCCTTTTTACCAGCAAGGGGCGGTAGTACTACTGATCTTGTCCCGTTGATAGACAAGACAGGAACTGCTTTTCTGTAAGAAGGCCCAAATTCCTTCTTTACCGCGATCTTTTCTCTGACTAGATCCCCGACTTTTGGAATCCAGACAGGTCTTGCTGGGACAGGTGGTTTTTCTTCAGTGGTCGTTGGCTGTTGTTTCAACTTTATGTTGCTCAGGTCTTTCCTTGTTTCGTTTAAGTCCTGTAAAATAGCCAAACGATCTTTGATATCAAAGCTTCTTTCTTTAACCACTGAAGTCTGACTGTCAAGATCTAAGACCATCATTCTAGTTCCAAACAATAATTCGTACGGACTGAATCCCCTCAGAGAATTTCTTGGCAGGTTATTTAGACTACGTTGGACACTTATTAGATGTTTGACCCACCCAGCTCCCGAACCTAATACCTTCGCTGTTATAGATTGCTTTATGTCACGGTTTTTTCTTTCTACGATTCCGTTTCCCTCGGGATGAAATGGACAAGAATACCGCAATGCAATGCCCATGCTGGTCATGGCCTCCTTATAAGCTCGAGAGCTAAAAGCAGGACCCTGGTCAGAATGCAGCATGCCAATTGCGTATGTGCCGATAAAGACTCGCAAATCTTTTATAACAGTTCTGGCGTCAGCCGATCGCTGGGGCCACATCCATATGAATCTCGTGCATGAATCCACTGCAACCAAGATATATTTATAGTTACCATCCCTTTGTAAGGGACCACAGTGGTCCAGGTAAACACAAGCTAATGGTTTATCCGAGATTAGAAGGGGCGTCTGAGCTGGTCGTCTCACTGTTGATACTTTCATTTTTTGACATATTTCACATTCTAGAACATAGTTCCGTGTTTTTCTTCTCATTTGTGGCCACCAGTATCTCTGTTTTAATAACGATACTGTGGCTGAGACGCCAGCATGTACAGAAGCAAGTCCTTCGTGTGCCGCTATGATAAGTCCTAACCTATGTTCCATGTTTGGAATTGCCCTATCCCCCACTCCAGGGATTCGAGCAAATGGAACATTGTTTGTATCAGTTATATATGAGTATTTTACTGGAAAGCCTTTCGGGAGTGTTTCTATCGAATCTTTTCCTGTAGCGCTGACAGCTTGTAATATATCGCTGTCTATTTTTGTTTTTGACCGTGTGATGGCGGCTACGGAAGCCGTTTGCACCGCTGCCTTCGCTGCCTCATCAGCCAATGAATTCCCTGCAACGTGAACGCCATCACGTTGATGACTCAGTGTATGTATCACGTGAGTCTTTGGTAGTTCTTTTTGCAAATGAACTACTTGTTCCCAAAGCATTTTATGCTTGATTGTGCCTCCTTTTGCATCCTTAAAACCATTCTGAAGCCAGATCTGCAAGTATTCATTGTAAGACTGTACGCAATAATACGAATCGCACACTATGAGTGTGGGGAATTCTCGATCGGTATTTTCAAGCGCCATCTTGAATGCTAGTAGTTCAGCTCGCTGAGCTGTACAATCTCCTAGAGATTGTGTTTTAGTGACCGCTGGTTTAAATTTCCCTTCGTGCCAGCGACCTTTAACAATCGCGCACGCAGCACTGTAAGCTTGTTTACCCCCTACTGCGGGTTGTGCTGACCCGTCTGTATATATTATACAGCCGTAGTGTTCTAGAGGCAGAATTTCGATTGGCGGAGGACATTCAAATTCGTATTGGAGAAATTCTTGTGTTTTTAAATTAGGGTCAAATTCGTATACCACGTCTGTTGCAGCAAGAGAATTAGCCCACTGTATCCACCTTGGATGGAGTGCTTTAGCATTCGGAATGCTTGCCTTTGTTACCGCCTCCAGGGCTGGTATCGGTGTCACGATGATTATTCGTTTACCTTGTGCTAGGGCCCTTTCCTTTGCTACAGCAGTCTGTACCGCGGTCAGAATTTTTTCCGTTGGACTAAATTTCATTTCAGCCTTTGTGTACAAGTGTGATTTGTATGCAATTGGTACCTTTTCTCCCTCATTAGAGGTCAGGTATGTGAATCCGCATCTTCCTGGGATGACTCGAATCACAAGATTACGTGTGTTATCACGTGTTTCTAATTTTGTTTTAATTAGCAAGTCTGTTTGTAAAGATCTCAAAATTTCTGTGTGTTTTTGAGTCCAATTGATTCTTTTAAAATCTGGTTTTATTAGATCATAAAGGGGTTTTACCCTTTCTGCGTAATTTGCAATGTATGTTCTTCCGAAATTTAGGAAGCCTAGAATTGATTGTAAGTTTTTTAGTGTTCTAGGAGCTTGGAGTACAGCACATTTCTCTAGGAAATTGTCAGCCAGGCTTTTGCCTTCACTTGATAATTCATATCCTAAAAACAGGACTGTTAGATGGGCAATTCTTGATTTTTTAAAGTTGAATTTGTAACCCTCTGCTGCGAACCCAAGTATTATGGTGTTCACTCTCTTCAAGTGAGTATCCAAGTCATCATCTGTTAGGTAAATGTCGTCGACATATGATAATGCCTCGTCATCGTATGTTTGTAGTAATTCTGTTACTCTCTTTGAGAATAATCCTGGGCTATTCTTGTGCCCCTGGGGTAAACGGCAGAAACTTTTTTGCGAGCCATTTACCGAGAATGCAGTCAAATATCTGCTCTCTGGTGCTATATTTTGACAAAAGAATCCATTAGAGATGTCTAATGTTGTTTTGTATTTTTTGCGCACTATGTTATTCATTAGTGCAGCACTATGTGAGTTTTGTACTGCAAAAGTTTTGCAACATGAGTTAAGGTGTCTGTAGTCCAAAACTAGACGATATGAGTTGTCTGGTTTGGAGACAGGAAACAAAGGATTGTTCATTTGTGAGGTGCAAGTTTCAATCACCCCCTGGTATTCAAGTTGATCTAGGATCTCTTTTACCTGTTTTTTAGCTTCTTGCTTAATTGGGTACTGCCTCTGTGCAGTAGGTTGTGATTTTAACTGGATTTTGTGAGGAGGAGAGTCCTCATCCCATCCTACATGATTTTTATATAAAGCAGGAGCTTGAGCTACTGCCCACTTTCTAGCAAGTGTATATTTTTTATGAATTGGAATATGATTTGAGAAGGCAGGCATAATTATTTCTTCGCCATGAGGGCACTCCCTGACAAACTCGGGTGGCCAGTCTCGTTCAGCTAGAAGGATGTCATAGCCCTGGGAGAGATTATCCCAAAAGAGACCCCTTATTTTTCTAGTCTTATCCCCCTCTATACGTAATGTTATTTCATATATTTTGTGGGGTTTGCTAACTCTGGTGTCTGCAGTTTCCACTTGAATATGTTCATTCGTGTCCACTGTCTCCAGATGATTCATAAGGACTTTGCGAGCTATGCTCACTTCTGCTGCGCTGTCTAGCATTGTCTGAGCCCATTCTCCGTTTTTCAGCTGTGTCCTCAGTATTCTCGGCATCTTTGACTACTTTAATACTGGCTACCTTCTTTTTTGGAAATTGTAACTTTTTATTTGGATGAGCAGGTTCCTTGTCTTTGGACTTGACGTGCTCTTCCCTGTGTTCTGATCGTCCTCTTCTTTCCGATTTCTGCGAGGAAGTCTGAAAATATTGAGAGGGACGTGTATCATTATCTTGATATCTATCAGGTTTCTTTATATTATCCCTATTTCTAAGGTTGTATTTTTTCCCAGAGGGCTCACTTTGGGGAGACCTGCGTCCTTGGTTCGGAGATCTTTCTCTCCGCCGAGGAGACCTTCCTCTGAACTGGAATCTTTTTTCTTTAAGATTGGATTGTTTGTTTCCATCCCAGCTCTTTTTTTGAGTGTTTAAATTATTTTTAATAAATATCTTTTCAGGACTTTCAATCAGTTGAGGTTTTACCGGTATTCCACCCAGACTATCTCTTCCTAGTTCTTCATAGGATTTCTCTATGATTCTGGCAATTTCAGTTGGTTGGTCTGCTATATCTGTCTCTTTTAACCTTTGGCGAATCGCCACGTTTGCTGCTTCTCCCTTTATGTTGGCTAATAATATAGCCGAGACCTGCTTGAAGTCTTTCAGTAATTTCATACCAAGAGTTAAAGCGGGTTCTGGACCATATTCATCTTGAATTTGTTTTAGCACATCTGGTATTACTGACATGGATGGTACACCATGTGTTTTTGTGTATATGGAAGCAAAGACTGTACCCCAAGTGTCACAGTCCTCCACGTGTGGTGTGATTCCCATTGGAAGACAGATAGTCAGAATCCTGTGTTTATCTACAGGGGTGGTGTCTGGAAACACCGCCTCTATTTGACTGATTTTTTGTGCTAGCCAGAAAGGTATTTGTTCCCGTTTTGCGGGTACTTTACCCAGACAGGACTGTATGTTCTGTGGTGTAATTTTATTTGTGTTACCCTGATGAGGGTTCAGCTGTGGAATTTTACTTGCTGGTTGGATTGTTGAAGTCCGCATTACATATTGGACTAATTGTCTAGGTATTTTGATTAGTTGTTTTAGCTGTATTAAAAGCTCTGCTGCAGACATTTCTTCAATGTCTGGATGTGGTGTATATCTGGCTAGGACCGGCCACGTTGCTCCTGGTCTACCTAGTGGACCGAGCCTGGTGATGTGATTATTATGTTTTAGGGCGCCATTAAACAAGAGCAGGTGCTCTTGGAATTTGAGTGGTACTTCCACCTCCTCGAAAGGAGTGTAGGTATCCGGTGGTTCCTCTATTTTATAATAGTGGAATTCTTTTGTTACAGCGTTTGCTGCTGGAAAGTTCATCCATGAATAGAATACCTCTGTCTGCCGATATTCGTGTGCCTCAATTACGAATATGACTGTACCACCTCTCGATGTCAGTCCATTTTCTATAAGTTTTAAAGTTATAGATTTTCTTATGTTGACCGGGATGAGTTTTATATCCGGGTCATTTTGTAGCAGAGTATTATCAGCTGCTAGGAGTTCAGCTGCTAGTCTAACTGTCTCCCTTTCATCATCACTGTCTACCATTTTACCGACAGGAAGGTTATTCTGTTTGTTTGCAGATCAGGTTTCTATGGAAACAAAGATTAGATGCACAATATTTTGGAACAGTGTATCCTTCAACGTTGACTAAACCAAGAACCATACATAGGAGTCTCCTCCTGCGAGGTTTGGTGGATATGACCTTTCACCCACTCCAGACGTCTTTGGAGTATTATGGGAAAAAAGGGGTTCTGTGTGAAAAAGCACGACTGAGTTACTCTAATGTCTTGCGTTAGTTTTATCGCCTATCCAAATGGTTGGGCGCCATGTAGTGTAGTTCCTATTATCCCAATAGGCTCTGCGCATTGGAATAATACCTTCAGTAGTATAGACCCAGGACGGAGGTTAACTAGGTCTTCTACTGACGATATTAGACTTAAAGTTTTGGGTTTGCCAGCTAGCTCAGAGTTCACTAGAAACTTTCTCGAATAGGCAAGGAGGAGTTTAACCTCCCTGGATAGATAAGAAGGGATTTAGTTTCTGACAACCATAGAACATGACAACTTTACTCTCCCCTAATCAAGAGTGTATCTCTAGAGTCGTGTGAAAACAAAAGACAACTTATTTTACTCAGTCAGTTCAGTGCATTCTTAGTTTCACCAGATTGGAGAGAAAAGGAAGAGACTGGCGTGTTCAATAAAAGATGTTATTTATTGATCAGTCTCTTTTCTCGTACAAGACAAATGAATCGATATTATTGTGATACTTATGGTTAAGTAAAGTGCATACAATAAAAGCAGGAGTATAAAATAATACTGCAGAAGCATTGATATGGTTTCTAAGCCATATGATATTTAAAATCGATAAAATAGATATATACATATATACATTGACTAATCGTACTCAACTGGTGCTTCTAACCACGCCTACCCCAATGTACCTGACCTAAGCCTAATACGTGGGCGGGAGTAGATAAGTAGCAGTTTAAGTTAAGTTTGTTTTGCCAAGTGACTGACTCAAGAATTCTCTGTAAGGGGTTGTTCAGTTCTGTACCTGAGATCTAGAATGGTTGAGGGCTGGTATCTCTCGTCTCTGGTCTTGATATTCCAGCTGCCTGCGAGGGCCGCTTGGAAGCGCCGGAGCTGGATTTCTTGGCAGGAGAAAAACAGCGTCTCGTTCTCAGCGCGTCAGGAAGGCGGGGCAGCGCGTGTGGGCTTCGCTCTCTGCTGGGCTCCTCAGCACGTCTCGCTGCTCCGATTTCGTCACCACCGCGTGTGTTTGCTTAAGGCAATGTCGGTAATATTTATACCTGTAAGGTGTCGAGATTGACGTAAGGATGGACATGGATACGTCAATAAGGATGTCATACGAACGGGCTTGTTCGCACATTCTTTTGCTGAAGTTCTCGTTGAAATCAAAACAATGGCCGCAGAGATTTTCCCAGGTTGTCATAGGTTTGATTTGTTTTGAGAACTCCGTATGCCTTATCAGGGGCTGGAGGAATAGTGCTTGTCTAATTAGATGGCATGCGTTATGACCTAATCAGATAACACGTTTCTGTGCCGTGGTGTGGCTTAATCAGATAACGGTTTTTGCACCGTGGGTTGGCTGCTAGTTAATTATTAACCAGAACAGGGTCAGGAATAGGGGGATCGATACAGAACCTATAGGAATACATCACACCACCACCATGTCCACCACCACCATGTCCACCACCATTTCCACCACCACCACGTCCACCACCACCACCACGTCCACCACCACCACGTCCACCACCACCACGTCCACCACATCCACCACCATGTCCACCACATCCACCACCATGCCCACCACCACATCCACCAACACCACGTCCACCACTACATCTACGACCAACACATGAACCACTACCACATCCACTACCACCACCACGTCCTCCACCACCACCACATCCACCACCACCACATTCACCACACCACCACGTCCACCACCTCCATGTCCACCACCACCACCACGTCCACCACCACTATGTCCACCACCCCCACCATGTCCACCATCAGCACCACCACCACGTCCACCACCACCACATCCACCACCACCACCACGTCCACCACCACCACATTTAACAACACCACGTCCACCACATCCACCACCATATCCACCACCACGTCCACCACTACCACAATGTCCACCACCACGTCCACCACCATGTCCACCACAACATCTACCATCACCACCACATCCACCACCACATCCACCACCACATCCACCACCATGTCCACCACCACCACCACGTCCACCACCACCACGTCCACCACCACCACCACGTCCACCACCACCACGTCCACCACCACCATGTCCATCACCACCACATCCACCACCACCACCACATCCACCACCACCACCACATCCACCACCACCACCACATCCACCACCACCACCAGAGCAGGGGTAATAGGAGTGTCAACCCCGGCTGTACATGGGACATTTAAGGATGCATTGGGTGCGGGAAGACAGGAACAGGGTATAGAAGTATTACACCAGACCCAAGATACATTTTGAAGAGGCGCAATGTCACAGGGGCTCCTGTAAAAGCACTCACAGCATCTCTACCTCACAAGGGCATACCTGCACGAGCCACTCACTCAAAACAAGCATTGGCATAGCCAATAGGTCTCACCTTTGGGACCTTATAAGTGTTTAGCCATGCAACACTTGATGTTGTTGCACCATGGATATTGTGCTGAATAACTAAACACTTATAAGGTCCCACAGGCGAGACCTATTGGCTATGCTAATGCTTGTTGCTTTTGCAGCCAGTTAACAACTGTTGTGATAACTCTACCTGATAATCAGCAACACCCAGTATCTTTTCTATCTTTCTTCTGTCATTGGTAACAGGTCGTTTCCTGCACCAGAAGAAGTCTCCTGGCTGTATCATGTTTATCCTCTAAATAACTCTGCCTTTATTGTTTAATGAGTTTATAGCTGCGGGCATGATGGGTGTGCAGGCAGAACAAAAGAATGTGTGGTGGAATTCATGTTAGACCTCAGAGCAGGCAGGGGCTAGTGGTCCTCCTGGTAGTTGAGGTCACTGGACACTTGTGTCCATCCTACTTTAGTTTGGATGTGCAAATTGGACCACTCATACACTTCCGGCTCTTGACATTCAGGGTAGCGAAGGTGAGCAGTCAATGGCTTCTCAGGGACATAGTGTGGGGGACAATATCTTAGAATTCAATGGTCCACCAACAGAGACAATAATTCATTGTCCAGGCCATAACTTATCTTTTAGTTAGACGACACTATACAGCTTAATGAGGTTCTTAATCAAGCAATAAATGCTTTATTTCAGTCAGCGACCATAAAAGCAGCATAAGATAAAGGTAACATTGAATTAATAGACAAGCAGGTCAATAAATAAATTCAAGCTAAAGTTCTCCAAAGTGGCAAACCCATGGTAAACAATATTTCATTTTTAGGTGTAAATAAAATCTGAATAAAGGCTTTCACACTTTAATATATAAGTTTGGGGGTGATGCTATGAATAATCAAATTTTGTAAAGGTAAATCTATTCTTGAATTATTATTTTTGGTGGTTCATCGGATAATGGTGTGCAGCTGTGGCTTAAAATTCATACGTTTTTTTTGCTCAGCTATTAAGTTCTGGCATTTGCGTGAGTATTCTAGTGCGAATGGGCCAAACTGATTGTAGAAATTTGGCTATTGAGAATACCACACAAGACCCCGTGTCAGACCTGCAGATACACAATGCCTGTCTATATTACCCTGGGGTCAATTTCATCCAAGAAACTTTCGAACCTTGGCTCAGTTTTTTGACACAGCGGAGAGTCAGCACGACTGCCTCTGGTGGAGGATTCCAGTAGCTGCCTCCATTTGTTTGCCCAGAAGGCCTCTCTGGTCCCTCCTACAAAGGAGGCAGAGATGCCCTCCAGGTATTGCCAAAGGTCTGGGGCACCCAGTGCAGTGAGCAATTCCCTGATGTAGCTGAGCCACGGCAAAGTATTAACACACTTTGGGGTCAAAAGAATATCCTTTAATCTGTTTCTAAAGCATTCCAGCTCTGGGACCAGCCATAATCTCAGCCCGTACAAAATTGGTTTCTCACTATGGTATCAATAGGACGTATGCCTTGTGGAAGTCTAAGTGCTGTTCTCAGGAACTTGTTTTCGGCAATACCCAACAGGTTAACTTTACTTTGGCCCCATAGTTCAGAGCCATAGGTAGCCGCAGCTACGGCTTGCGCTCTCCAGATTTCCAACAGTGGGGACATAGGATGATAAGATGTGTTTCTAGCAAAATTCTAAATGACTGCTGCCCTATAGTTAAGGAGTAATCTATTCTTGGTGATCTGGTTGTTCCATGAGCTGGTTCTTGAAAGGCATATACCCTACTACTCAAAGTCTGAGATTCTAGTCTAACTGTTCCTAAAAATTGTCTATGTCTGTGGATAGCCATGAATTTGGTTTTGTTTGCATTTATTGCTAGCCCATTGGTAGTACAAAATAGATAAAATCTTTCTAGCAATAATTCCAGGGCTTTGGGAGTTTTTGACACCAGAAGGGTGTAATTAGCGAACAGTAACGACGGGATCTTAACACTACCCAAGACCGGGGAGTCATTTAAGCACCCCATTAGGAATTCGACTCATCTGTTAAGGAAAAGAAGAAATAGTGTTGGAACAAGGACACATCCTTGCCTTACGCCTCTATTTACAAAGATACGCTCAGTTCATTCACCCTCTTGGTCTCATCTCACTTGGGCATAGTTTCCAGAGTGCAGTCTCAAGATTATTTCCAGTAGCGCGAGAGGGATTCCCATGTCCTACAGGGCAGCCCAGAGTTTGTCTCTAGGAACCATATCAAAGGCAGACTTGAGGTCCACAAATGCTACATACAGGCTCCCTCCATTGAGGACCACCGTTTTCCACCTCAGCATTGACATTCAGGGTAGTGTAGGCAAGCAGTCAATTGCTTCTCAGGGACATAGGCCTAGATGCATCAAGCTAAACACCGCTCGCAAAGGGATAGATTCTCAGAATCTGCCCCTTTGCGACCGGTATTTTTGCATTTGGGATGCATCATCCCAAATGCAAAAATCGCAATTTAAGAAATCGCAAAATTGCGATTACTTAAATTGCTATTGCATTTAAGGAATCTCAAATTGAGATTCCTTTAAGCGAGTTCTTCATGCATAGCCTTTTGCTATTCCTTATTAGCGAATCCTTATTTTTCGCTAATAAGGAATCGCAAAATGGATGCTTGATGAATCTATGGGTTAGTGTACGAGACAATAGCTTATAATTCAATAGTCAACCAACAGAGACAACATTGCATTGTCCAGGCCATTACTTAACTTTTAGTTGAAAGAAACTATACAGCTTACTAAGGTGATCAGTGAAAGGTTTGTGTTCTTATTTGCAATATTTAGTTGTGATGATAATCTGGCACTGGTACCCTATTACTGCATTTGGAGTTTCCTGAGCATAGCATGGGTATGGGCATGGATTAGGCACAGGTGCAGCTCAACCAAAAGCACCCCTCTGTCAGGGCCACTGGAATACTGTGATTTTGCAGCTGTAGTATTTTCCACATAAATATAGATTTGCTGCACATAATTCATCATCTGCTGCAAATTCAACACATTTTAACCCCTCATACAATTTCTAGCTCAAAGGTTACAACATGGCAACACAGTTGCTGCGCAATGAAAGGTCCTTTGTAAAGGTTGACCGGTCACCTCTCTGTTGCTTACTGCTGTATTTCGCTGTGAAATTGCTACCAATTTGGTGAAACTTTTTACCAGATCGTATTAATATGTGTCAAAATGACAATATAATGAAGTAATGAAAACCCAAAATAGGCTGCGATATGCTGCATAATTTGGCTTTTCTTGCTACATAATTTAGACACTTTGCTGCATAATGTGGACAACCCAAAAGGTCCAACAACCTTTATAGAGGGTGATGGCTCTCATAGTGTGAAGTCTCTGCATTTGGCTGTCATCAGCATTTTTGAACCAGCAATCAGGGACTGAAAAAGGGCAGGTCCTGCCTCGAAACTTCCTCTTCATGAATAACAGAGAGAGGAGGCCCACCTATCATCCCCATCATCTACAAATAGCAGTGCTCAGGAAATACTAATCAGCCTTTTAATTAAAAGGTCCTTATCGAATTTCTAATGGTAGCCCTGTCTCCATCCTGAATAACTTCGATGCCTGAGACTCTGAAAGGATTATAGTCTCAAAGAGCCGAGAGAGGAAGTTAAGTACCAAGATAAGTGTGTTAATTTCAAAATCACCAGACTCCGACAGGGAAGAGAATGTAAGTTTTAGAAGACTTGGCAATGAAGAATGAGATATAGGGGTGTAACTACTGTTGATACAGCAGGTGCATTGGCACCGGGCCCAAGAACCCTGAGAGGCCCATTCCCCTCTGATAATTATGATTGTCGTTTACTATCCTCAAAGCAGGCAAAGTGCAATTTTCCTTGCTTTCGCCAGGATGCAAAGCCACATTAGGGGGAGGGGGCGGGGGGTATTCGATTTCCAGATTCGATTAAACTTCTGAGTGAAACGTGGTAGTGCATATATAACCGCACTATACAACGATCCCTTTCCCTGACAGTCATTTTTGGTTGCATTGAATCTCCTCTTCGTATACTTCGTCCATCCCATGCTGTGTCCCTCACCTTGTTGTTTTTGCCAATTCTGTTTCCTCGCAAAGTTCTTAGAAATATTTCCTGGTTTGGCTTTTCCTGTTTTTTGTATCGACTTGTGCTTGTTGATCAACAATTTGTAATATGAAGTATGAGTGTCCAGTAAAACAACACTATCCTAGCTGCTGTCAGCGCTTGTAACCACCTGATATGCCCAGGATTAATTTAAGCTTGCGGAGTTCAGGTTTCAGGTTGGCTGACATATTAACATCTTTCCTGCTTACCTTCCTCTACCTCTTTTTCACACTCATTTAGACTTTCCTTCCTATACCACCTACATGTGACTGAGTGGGTCGGACTGTCCGATAGGAGAGTCAGGGCCCAAGGTCAGCCCATCAGGCAGTGGCCGATGGACTGGTCTTGGTCTGACAGGTCAGTGTGTGGGTCGTTTTCTAGGCCATTTGTGGGCCTGCTTTATGGTCTGGAGGGCTGATTTTTGCTTTTGATTTCCTCGATATTACCACAAGCATTTTTTTGAAGCAAACACAAATTTACAGTTTACCATACCCTGCAAAATACATATGCAGTATACTTTACAAGTTCGAAAGTGGCCTGATTTGAAAATGTGGGCTACTTTTTTAAATATCTGATTTGCTAAATGATGACACTTTTATTTTGGTGTTCAGGCCTATTTTTTGTCCCAGTCTGATCGTGGTGAATCTGCAAGCAGATGCTACTTCACTACCGGTTTTGTTAGCACTGCACTGCAACAAGAGCACATTTGTTTTCCCTTCCCCATTTCTCCTTGCTTTTCATGTGAGGTATCAAGTGTCCATATCACCAGAGAGAGTCGGTACAGCCAAATTCTTAGCGGTACATGTCTTAAACCAAAGCTTGACAGTCTCCATTCACAGGGATGCTGGCAAAGCACTTACCCTGCATGGATAAGCTATATTCATCCTCTGTCGTGTACTTGCCAAATCGGGAGCCATCTAAAATGGATCCCAATGGCCCCAGTAAATACTTTCATACCACACATAGAGTCTCACTACTATATTTGTGGTAACACACTTAACAGACACACAAAATATCAATGCAAGTTCGTGTACACTTTAGAACAGCCCTTTACACAGGAGGGGTCAGTAGAAGGCACTCTCTCTGTATACACAGATAGAAGACTGGTCATACTAAACATTCGTAAGAGCTCAGTATGCCACCACCACTGCTCTTTAGGTCTCGGCTTTAGACAGCGAAGACATGGTGTATATACTTTGTGGGCTTCAGCCTCCCCTTTGGCTTCCCATTTGCTGACACAATAGTCACTCTCCTAATCTTTCTCCCAATTTGTCCATGGCATGCGGCCTCTTTCTGTGTTTAGCCCTCTCTGAGAGCAGGGATCAATTACTCCTATCCATCCACTCCTCCCCTTTAAGGATAATTTTAGAAACTTCTTTTTACTTTGCTTAAGAGCCCACCTCGTATTTTCACTCATCTCCCAGTGCTGCGCCTTTTTCTGCAAACAGTCCTTTAAGTTATGTTCCTTTCTCGTTTCTTGCCCGTCCCCATTTACCCTCCTCCAAAGCAGTTCATTGTGCAATATAGCTGTTATACAATAATGTGTAACTTTATATCTTTCTCAGTTGTGTTGCAGTTTCAGGGGTGTTCTTCCAGTCATCCATTGACGATGATGTGTGTATTTTGTATTTTTTACCATGATTCTTCTGAATCGTTTTTCTAATTAGGAAGATATTTCCTACACTAGCTGAAGCACGTGTTTATCCTGCCTGGGTTATTTCCACTTCGCCCCAACTTCATGCATTACAACATGTCCTTTAAAATGCAGGTGAAAAATTCATGGGAAATTTGATGCAACAATTTGCCCCTTGAAATTGCATTAAATGTGTTTCACAATGCAGTAGTTTTGTAAAGTGCTTATTTAGCAGACTAATCAGCATGGATTGGTTCATAGTGATGTGATTTGAACAGCAGGTTCTGTGATGTGTGTCTGTGGGCGGTGTCTGCATGTGAAGTAAGGGGCAAACTTTCATTGTATGCTATGCACATTTGTATAGCGTTTACTACACTTGGCGACGCACTGAAGCTCTTTGCAAAGGGCAGCACGTTACTCTGTGTTGTTAGATCTCCTTCTTCATTTCCACTCACAAATGCTGGCTTTGTTTTGCTGTTGCCAAGGTAGATACTTTGTTTTGTTGCCTTGGAACACAGGATATTACTCCCTGCAAGTTTCAGAAATAATGTTTTGCTTTAACAATTCTTAAAAAAACATGCTTTTATTTGTATTTCTATACGTTAACAAATAAATTAAAAAAGGATGCTGAAAGCAGCCAGAGAGGAATCCGATGCAAAAAAGTGAAGCTCAGAATTTATAAGTTTGCAATGAAAGGATAGCTCGGTAGGTTTAGTACCACTGCCAAGAGCTTATATGCAATTTTTATGTAATCTGCTTAAAAAAGATTCAGATCTTTCAGAGCTAGTTTTGTTGTTCAATCTACCAGGGTTGATAAAATGAGTTTTGAGTTACACATCATTCCTCATTAAAGTCGACCAGGCAAACTTACTGGCAGCCATCGCTGGTTACTAATAAAACAGGCTGCGGGAAGGAAGGGCTTGTTTCAATTCGTGGGAAGGGCTTGTTTAAAATCACTGGATGGTCATTGTAAAGCGTGACAGGACACCAACTGCGCTCCTAGGCGCAGGAGTGTATCTGTATGGAAAGCATTTTGTGGTTTACAATGCAGTACACAGTACATCAGCAAACCCCATGGTCTCCATTGCCTTGCACGGTCACGTGACCGCTTTGTTCCAGCTACCCTTCACTTATTCATTTTCATCCCCCTCCGACTCCTGAGCGAGTTACAAAAAGCAGGAACTCACTGGTAGAGGGAATAGATTTAATAATTCAATTCATTCAATTCAAAAAGTGCTTTATTCGAGTGTTACTCATAAAAGCAGACATACAAACACGTAATAAAAAACAATTAAATTACAGAGGTCATATTTGACATAAGCACATATCACAGTAAAAAACAATTGTATTTCAGCAGGATTTACATAATCACAGGTGTAAAGTTCATAACTGTTAAGAATCAGGTTAAAAACAGATACAATATCAATGCTAAAAATCAATGAAATTTCAATCCGAAATGACACGAAAAGTGAGCCAATACAGAGAATAGATAATCTAGCAGTCTCTGATCAACTAGGCAGAGAGTAGTTACCCTACTAGCAATCTCTGCCTAATTACCTACGCCCACCCCAGGTACTTTGCAGTCGCAATTATAATCCAGGTCAAAGAAGTAGATCTAACAATACGCAAAGCTACCATACTACTTTTAGTACCCAAGTTCCTACACATAGGTGCCAACCAAACTCGCCTTGGAGCAGAATATACATGGCAGGAGAACAAAAAATGACCAAGTGTTTCATTTCCTTCCCCACAAACTGGGCAAGTAGCTGGTCCTCCTTCTCTCCACTTAGATGTTAAGTTGCGGAGAGGGAGAGAGCCAGCCCTTAGTTGGAAAAACAGTTTCCTATCCATGGGTTTCGATATGTAATCCCAATACATTTCATATATAGGGAACAATTTAACCTCAAGAAAAGTGGTAGTCATGGACCTGTTGTTAATACTGAGCAAACTCCTATTTGCAACCCGTTCCCAAAATATATTTTTTAGGATTGACTTAGAGGGGAATGATGACCCAGCTGGATCAGACCATAGTGCATTTAGTCCTAGTTCACATAATGCTAATTGTAGTGATTTGAACCATCTAATTTTGTTAAAACGATCCGCTCTAATGACATCAACAAACCCATCCGCGTGGTGGGAGAGCTCAGGTGTAGTCCAAAGCCTACGCCAATATAAAATCGGTCGTAGTTTACCCATTTCCGAGATTTCTCTCCTGCCAAGCTCGTATCTCAGAGGCAAAAGCGGGCTGCTCTGTGGGGTGCCTGTAAGTTTCCTTAGGAAGTTGTTCTCAGATGTTTGAAGCTCCTGCAGGTTTTCTTGCCCCCACAACTCAGCCCCATACAATGCTGACCCAATTGCTTTTGCCTCATATATGATCAAGGGTGGTTTGATCGGTTTGGTCAGCGATTTCCTATGCTCCTTTATGATGGTACCAGCTAATTGCTTATGTCTTAATACTGCAATATTTAGATGTTGGTTCCATTTATTATCATTGGAGATAAGGATCCCCAGATATGTAAAGGATTTTACAACTTCAAGGTTGCGTCCACTCATGGTAATTTTGGATTTAAAATTTCTATGAGGATTAAAAACCATGAGTTTTGTCTTAGAAGCGTCACCTCCAGACCGTGATCGCCACAAAACTTATCAAATATTGCCAATGCTTTTTGCAGACCACTTGGGGATTTAGATAAAATTAAGGTGTCATCGGCAAACATTAAAATAGGAACTTTTACACCTGCGAGAGAGGGAGCATCCACAACCTGTGATTGCATGCGGGGGACAATGCCATTAATAAAAAGGGTAAACAATGTTGGTGCCATTGAGCATCCTTGTCGAACCCCGCGCTCAACAGGAAATTCGACAGTATCATTTCCGTACCCACCCCATTGTATTTTGGCATAGGTACCTTCATGTAATCTCATGATCAAGGTCAGCAAGGCCCCTGGGACCCCCAGAGCCGCAAGCACTTCCCACAATTTTGCCCGTGGTACCAGGTCGAATGCAGCCCACAGATCAACAAATGCTGCATAGAGACTGCCTCCACCCAGCACCACGGTCCTCCACTGGATCAGTTGAAAGCGGAAGACCTGGTCCACAGTGCTAGTTGCCCTGCGGAACCCAGCCTGAAAAGGAGATAAAATATTGTGGTCCTCCGCCCAGTCAAGCAAACTGTTTATAATCACTCGCCCCACAATTTTTTGAACAGTATCAATTAAGCTGATTGGGCGGTAATTACAAGGTTGGGCACGATCTCCCTTTTTATATACAGGGATGATTACAGCACCCCGCCATGATACCGGGATTTCTGCACCCTTGGCAATGTGGTTTATTAGTAGGTAAATGTATTTACTCCACCTTCCAGTGTCATTTAGAAAAACATCCGCTGGGATCCCATCAATGCCAGGAGCTCGGCCGCTATGTACAGTTTTAAGGGCAGACAATACTTCACTCTGAGCGAAGATGATGTCTTCTGCAAACAAATAGGTAGGGCAAATACTATTTACAGACTGATCCCCAATAGAGTACTGTTCACTGAAGAATTTGACCCAAGCGTCATGTGGGACATTATTATTACTTGCTTCTTCAGACCTTTCGTGACCCCATTTGACAATGTGCCAAAATAATCTAGAGTGTTTACGATCACTTGCACATTTCAGCTTGTTCCAATGGGCTTCGTCCCAATCTCTTTTCGCCTTAGCAATACAGTTTTTATAGTGCTTCCTAGCAGATCGAATCTCCCCCAAATTATTGTTCTTGATCGCAGCTCCCAAATTGGTTCGTGCCACCTTGCAATCATGAGTATACCACTTAGCAGCTCTATAAGCACATACCCTCTTTCTATTTACGGGTTTTAAAAAATAACATTTAATTTCATTAAAGAGAGTCACATGTGCTTTGGTTGTATCGTCATGGCCCAAAGAGATCCCTTCCACACACTCCAAGGCCTCGATAGCCTTGTCAGTCGCGGCTCCTATTTTTTCTAGGACCTGCTGGTCTGTCCTGACACCTGACCACCTCAACCTGCGCATGTCATTTGTTGGTGCAATCAACGGTGGTAAAAGGTCGTCACGGGGGATAGATACAATGACTTCAGACAGCCACCATTTGTGAGAAACACATAAAGGGTTATGGTCGCTCTCTATCCTTTCTGTTACTACCATATCACTAACAGATGACCATATAGACATGCTACAGATGACATAATCAATGCGGCTTTTGTTTCTCCCATTATTGAAAGTCATGGCTGGAACTCTATCTGACTTAGTACGACCATTCAGAGCTCTTAGCCCGTGTTCAAGGCACATTGCATTTATACCTAATATATCCGCAGTCCAGCGAGTTACTGGAGTAGTATCTAATGTGGGAATATCCCATTGCTTGTCTTCCTCTTCACCCAATAAGGCCTCACCAGTGATCAGAGGTTCAAACGTACGATTTAAGTCGCCTGCAATTATTATATTCTTCCTTGCCGAATGTATCTCTAGGAGATTATACAGGCTCAAGAGAACCTCAGATTTTCCAATATTTCCTCCTCTAACATATATGTTATAGATGTCAATGGAGATGGGTAGATCACTCATGAGTCTGATGAGCTGGATATCTTTTTGGTCAAGCTCCACACTTTTTACTACAACCTTTAGGGACTGCCTGACCCATATAGTGAGGCCCCCCATCGGGTGCCCTTTTGGGCCCTTGGTGGCTGGAACATGAAAATTTAAGTACCCCAAAGCAAAAACAGGGTCACAGGCCCAAGTCTCTTGGAAAATGCAAATATCGTACTTGTTTATAAATCCAAACCAGTCTACACAATCCAACTTGGAACATAGCCCAGCCACATTCCAAGACAATAGATTCCCCGTGTCGGTTTCCATGACAGAATTGGGACTAGAAACAAACCCATTCAACACCGTATCAACAATGTCATTGCAGTTTACATTTACTTTAGTTGGGCCAACTGTAACTTTAGAAAGGGCCCTCTTGGTTCGAGCTTCAACTGGATAACCGGTCTCCCCAGTGGTACATGCATCACAGGAAATTTGCAACATAGAATTATGGTTAAATGGTTGTCAGTCACAGGCATCCAGGTTTGAGAGAGCAGAGAATCTATTTTCCAAACCCAATCCCCACTCAGTAGAGCCAACATCCATCCTGCCTCTTTTAGTCATAACGTTCCATTTTGTTCTTAAAATACTGGAATTCGGTCCACTTCCCTTCCTAGGGTAGAAGAAGTCCAAAGTCAGTGGAACAATTGAAGTTGCTCTTCGCTGTGGAGGTAAGATGTTGGGCAAGATGTTTGGCAAAACCCCAGGGTCTGAAAAGTGGAGAACAGCACACTCCCCCTTAAACTTTTTGACCCTGTCACCAATCCACTGAACCCTTCTCGCATTTACAAGCTCTTCAGAGAGTTGCTGCTTTCCCCAGGGAGAAATTACCATGTTGTTAGTGAGCCACGATAAGGATTTATTTATTAAGGATGATGTTGATTCATGTTCTCCTTGAGCTAGTGGGGGAACATTTGCAAGGACGAGAACCAATGGGGAGGCTTCAACTACAAGCTCAAAAGTCCCTTTCCCAGTGTTAGAATCACCAATAATGGGAACGGGGGGTGTAACATCTGAGGCACCACCTAAGGGATTAATCTGTGCAGCCATTGATGTATTTGGCGCAGGGATAGGGATAAATCCACTTTTTTCTACCGAGGCTGTTTTACTCACTAATGGCTCTATCCTAGACAGAACGACTTCCGGGAGTTTTCCAACCTCCACCAGAGTTTTTTCTAGTAAACCTTCCAATCGACTAACCTCAGAGGTTAGCTTGTCTATTTTACTGACCAGAGGTTTAACTATACCTTTGAGTTTTGTATCCATCATAATCAATAGTTTATTAAATTGAGCATTCGAGAGAGTAACATAGGCCTTGCTAGTCAAATCATCCTCCTCATCCTCTAGTGATTTCCTTGGTGGGGTTGCAACTTTATTTCTAGCTGACCTTAGACCCTCCTGTTTTGACGTAACCTTAGTTTTATCCCCTGTGATCCTCGGGGCTGGGACAGGGGCTGCAATGGGGATTGGGGACTCTTTGTTAGTGGATATCACAGTCACAGCTTCACTGTCACTATTATCTTCAGTGCTAGCAACAATGCCACTAGGCTGGATGATAATTGTATCATGGAGAGAATCATGTATTTCACCAGATGGACTGCTATTCTGTTGTGCAAAAGGATCCTCAGACTCTATATCAACGAAGGGAGATTGGTTAGATGAGTCTAATCCCAATGAGGATCTCCTGTCGCTGTTTATTCTTGCCACAACTTGAACAAGATAATTATCTATGGTGTTATTAGCAGGAGTTTGCTTTTTCGCAGGCATAGTTTAAATGGACAATACACCCAAAGCGAGATAGTTTCTCATAAAGCACAACAGTTATAATAGATACCCTGGGCAATGTCGTCCAAAATGGGCAGTATACTGCAACTCTACGAAAAAAAAAAAAAATTTCGGGCAGGGTCCCAGGCCCAACCCAACCTAGTCCAACCTCGGACGGCCTCAGACGGCCCGCCCTTTGCCCGGGCTTCGCCCCGGGCGTCCCGCGAGGGAGTGGCAGCGTTGTTTAAATGCGCCTCCTGGCGCTTGCAGATGACGCTATACCCCAGAAGGGCTGCTGGGAAACGTAGTGCAGCCCCTCGCCGGTCTCCTCTCGGCGGCTCCCGCTTTAGTTGTCAGAAAAACGGCTGAGCAGCGGGAGACTGGCGGGCGGGTTAGAGCAGGCACAGAGCGGTCCAGAAAGGGCTCCAGAGGCAAAGGCAGGAACACTGGCGGCAACCTCAGCGCGGACAGGCAAACAGGAGCAACCCACTTACAATAGTGGCAGCGTTGTTTAAATGCGCCTCCTGGCGCTTGCAGATGACGCTATACCCCAGAAGGGCTGCTGGGAAACGTAGTGCAGCCCCTCGCCGGTCTCCTCTCGGCGGCTCCCGCTTTAGTTGTCAGAAAAACGGCTGAGCAGCGGGAGACTGGCGGGCGGGTTAGAGCAGGCACAGAGCGGTCCAGAAAGGGCTCCAGAGGCAAAGGCAGGAACACTGGCGGCAACCTCAGCGCGGACAGGCAAACAGGAGCAACCCACTTACAATAGTGGCAGCGTTGTTTAAATGCGCCTCCTGGCGCTTGCAGATGACGCTATACCCCAGAAGGGCTGCTGGGAAACGTAGTGCAGCCCCTCGCCGGTCTCCTCTCGGCGGCTCCCGCTTTAGTTGTCAGAAAAACGGCTGAGCAGCGGGAGACTGGCGGGCGGGTTAGAGCAGGCACAGAGCGGTCCAGAAAGGGCTCCAGAGGCAAAGGCAGGAACACTGGCGGCAACCTCAGCGCGGACAGGCAAACAGGAGCAACCCCTTTAATAAAGGATACCTGATTTTGATTCTAGGTATGTAATGATCTCTGCATTTTAATGATTATTGACCGTGATACTTCTAGCCAGTCAGATAGCTCAGTGGTTTCAGTGCCTGCAGGAGGCCTGTGTGTTTAACATGCAAGTCACAAGTATAAATTGCACTACGCGAGACGGTACCTTCAGTTCTTGAGAGGTGAACAAAATAAGTATCATGTTTTTACTAGGTAATTTTGCCAGCACTCGTTAAAGGGAATTGACACATTTCATATTGTGTTTTGCTCTCTATCAAATGGTGAATTTAATTTCAGTTGCCTTGCTCATGTATGCTTGTGGTTACACTAAGGGCTAAAGGCGCATCAGCTGCAGACGCTTGGGTGATGCATCTGTCTGAAAAACTCTTACCATCTGGTCATGCAGTGCTGATGCTCATTAACATTGAGAAAGCCATTAGCTCTACCATTGCTGAGACCGACTGTCCATGCCAATGTTTGTTGTGGCAACCAGCACATGGACAGTAGTCCTCTATCCACTACACTTTCACTCTTTGTGCAACCCTCCAGGTCGCAGAGCCTGTTCTGAGCCTTGCATTACAAGGGACGGGCCTGGACCACAGCACACACTCTAGATTAGAGTGTACCAAGGTTCACGCAAAAAGTCAGATAACCAGTTTCACATGCAGCGAGGCACTCGAGGCAAGGTTACATACTCGTTCACCATGCCAAGGGTTATTCGTGCCACTGGGAGTTCTTTGCCAGCTGACTGTTATACTATACTGTCTCTGCTGTCTCTTTCATGCTACCCCTGAGCTGCTGAGTTGTCATAGATTGTTCTAAGCTGCCATACATTGTCATGTGTCACTGTGTGGATGGTTGCCCATTAGAGTGAGTGGGCTAAGCAGAGACAATGCTGCTACTGGTGGGGTGCTCTACTAAGTAAGCTGTAATCGACATTTTACAACAAATCTATAACTTTAACTCCTGATCACTAATAGTCATTAGTGATATAACACATACTATCCCTGTCTATATGAAGGCTAAATGACAGCATAACGGTGAAAGGCAGAAGTGTTTGGTATGTGTACCTTTTGCCCAATGCTGGGGGCAAATATTTGTCAAAGATTGTTACCCCATTCTAAGACGCCCCCCTTTTCTTTGATTTCCCTGAAGAACTCAGCAAAGTCGTCTTCCATGCATCTTGTAAAAGACTTCCAAATTATAATAATACTAGCAACAGCAACAAAACAATGATAATTTTATTAGCAATGATTATAATGTTATTTCTAAGCTCTTTAAAGGACATCTGTTTCTTTTACCCACTTTAAAGATACTCAACTTGCAGACTTTTTAAAGATGGAAAACTTATGACCTGCAGATCACAAGAGATGTCAGCAGCAAACATTAAGGTACTGCCTGTTTTTGTCAACTTGATCAGTCAGTAGAAGCCTGCACTTGCCTGCTCCTCCGCTGGAAGGGCACTGGGGTCTGAATTCCTCACTACTACTTTGGATCTGGGATTGGCTAATATGGCATAATATGTCTTGGACAGTAAAGCAAAACTGAGCAGACTCCTGTCAATGGATTCCTACAGGGGAGGCTTGAATTTTCCTCCTAATCAGTACCACAAAATAAGGGGTGGTGGGATGGAAATGTCCTCTGGATAGTTTGACAGGCATGTACCCCTGCCCCGAGTAACTAAACGTGTTGGTATATTGATTTTGCGTGCCAAGCATGCACAAAAATCATGCATACACACTAAGGCCTAGACTGTGTGAATGGTTCTGAGACCCAGAGCATGGCGCTGTGGTCTGGAGAGAAAACACCAAGCGTGCCTTCCTAGGACACAGAAATAATGCCTGTGTCCTGGTGCATAACCACGGAGTAGTGGTGGCAACGTACAATTTTTCTGATCTATAGTAAAGGACAACCTTTTTCCTGTCTTTGAGTGAGATGCTTACAGGCATCACTTGGATAATGTTTTGCTACAACAGGGTGCTCAGACCCTGCGGAGACATCCCTGAGTGCTATTTGCATAGGGAGTATATTTGCTGAGTGGTAGAGTGACTCCATGTTGAAGGTACATGTGTCACTACAACACAGTGGGATCCATTTTTGCTCTCCCCTGGGTAAACCATTTCACAAGATTGAGGCTGTGGGACAGTCTTCACAAACTGGGAACGTGTACTGCAGGCATTCTTGAGCTTTGAGGTTAGTATCAGACATCAATGTGTGGGAGGATGGAGGAAGGCTGTGTTAACTGTGCAGCAGCAGTGAACATTTTAGAAGAGGTCTGGTGATGGCCTCTTTCTAAGCGCACACATTTGGCTTGCTGCAGGGCATAGGCAGGTGGGCACATGATCTCCTTTCTAGTGCCGAGGGAATTATCCAGACAGAGCTCTGTCCCAGTGGTGCTATTTCAAAAACAGTTGATGGATGCAAGGTGCAAGGTCGTCACACATGACTGTGCTCATGTTTTCTGTCCTGCAGTTTGGGACATGCTTTGTCACTACCTACTCTGGAAACCATCACTTAAAACAAAGTCTGTGTCTGTTCTGCAGATAAGAGCTATATTTAGAGAGGGAACTGCTTTGGATCAGTTCGAGGACCCTGACAACAAAATCAATATTTTCTGACTGAACATGAATATAAAAATAGGACTGAAACGTCCGCACTTGGTTTCAGATTTCTTGCTGACTTCTGAAGTGGTACTCCACAGAGTACCGGAGAAAATCCTGGGATCAAGGACTGGTGTCTTTTGTTCTTACCAAGTCCAGCAACTGGAAGCCAGGGCTGACACTTTTCTGGCAATTTCAAGCTTGTGGTGGGAAGGGCTCAGCAGCCAATGGGGCTACTATTTCCAAAGTCAACCTAACCTATTGTTACATCACTTCTATGGCCTTGACACTAAACAATCACACAGTGCATCGCTCTGCCCAATTCCAAGATGTCGGACAGTTCTTTCCTGGGACAGAGCCCTGGGCTCACCCCTTAAGCGTGTCCTGTTGAATGAGTCACCCTTTCTGACAAACTGGTTCTGCAACGGTTTTTCTCCCTTTAGAGGAGCTGGCAGCGTGTCTACCTATACAAATGAATGGGCAAGCTAAGGTGTGGCTCACATTTGCTTCTCAGAGGCGGTAATTGCTTTGAAGCTGGGCCATCTGTGAACACCACCCTGCGCAAGTAAGTGGTGATTTTCTAAAGTCACCCTTGTTTTAAAAGTAACCTTAAATGTAACTTTAGCATTAAGTCAGTTTTAATGTAGTGATTACTTTGTTAACTTGGTGTACTAGGTTTGGTGGTCCCAAATGGAATTTAGCAATAAGTTCATGGGCTAGTGAAACTCCTTACTAGCCAATATATTATTTATAGTTTTGCAATCATTTTGAGTTTTCATTGTCAGGACATGTACAGTTTAAATTCAAATGTCCTTTTTAATATCAGGCACCTTGCCTTAGGAATGGCTTACAATATTAAAAAAAAAGGTCTGGACAGGCAAATGGGTTATTTTGGCATGCTATATTGACAGGTACAAGCTGCCTGATTAGACTACAATGGCAGACCTGGAGCCATGTTTTCAATTGGTCACAACAGTGGTGGCAAAATAAGTCCTGCTGTCCACTGCTGCATTTATCTTACTAGCCTTGGCTACAATTTGTCCCATATCCTAGGGACTTATACGTAGGGTAAATATGCCAATCGGGGATTATGCAATTACATTAATGCTTTTAAGGGTCCCGATCACATGTACTGGAGGCCTGTTCAGCAGGGCCCAGTGCACCTCAGAGCAGAGCAAAAACAGCAGCATCAGTCCAACAATTGAGAAGTTATCACGCAAAAGAACCCTTTCATTACAGTCAAAATATTATATTTAGGAGATTGTTGAGACATATTCAGGTATGAAATCCAACTGTTTCAAGGTATAAATCAATTAAGGAAGTTAATAAAGTGCTAGTATGTAGTATGAATGAGAATCTGTATTTAAAGAACTTGACGTTGAAATTGACTATGTTGTTATGTCTGGTTTCCTTCGGGAGGGTGTCCGATGTAAGAGCGCTAGATGCGTTGGTTAAACTTTTTTAACCTCAGAGGGAATTTATTTTTACTTGTCTGGGCTTGTCTAGGTTGCAGGATGTGACACAGTTAGTCATTTCTCTTAAGTATATGCATAAAGCTGCTTCACCTACTTTGGTTCGATGGGTTAAAGATGTCATCAGAAGCATGTTTTGAGAATAGTCAGTGTGGTTATCTGCAGTGTGGAAAACGTTTATGATGGGAGGTGGATTGCAAGATATTCTAGGATCTGCAGATTGGTCTAGTGATTCCATATTTAGATGTTTTTGCTTTAAGCCTGTGGGGAGTATTACAGATTGCTTAATTGCTAAGCTTTGAATTTGCATAGTTGAATTTGCGTCATGACATAAAAGGTAGATTTTCCACAGATGGGCAGAAAATCTTGATTTTATTAAAGACACAGAGGGTAAAATAATCCTACCCAGTTTCCTCGGCTCTTTACACATTTTCCTGGTTATTTTCTTATTGATCTTGCCAAACTTGGATGGATGTGCAGTGATGTCATGACGAATTAAAATAATGCAAGGGGAAGTTAAAGAGAAGTTTTCTTTGAAAATCAAAAGGTTTCTGTCAATAGGTTTGTGCGTAGATGAGGTAAGAAGGAAGATTGCTGGGTGCTTGATGATTTTAAGAAACTCTGTAATTTTGATGAGTTCTATGTTCTTTAAAGGAGCTGATGTGAGCGGTTGCAAAGTAGAAATTGCAAAATATTAGCCTCTGTGTCTTCAACAAAATCCAGATTTTCTGCCCATCATGCTGTGGAAAATATACATTTTTCAATATCTTGGAAGGATAGAGCAAGATAGAAATGGGCCAGGAAAACATAGTAAAACAGCAGGGTCAGCGGAAGGTTTTTTAAAAGACAGCAACTACTAGCAGATTTCCGAAAGGATGGAACAATAGCGGAGCTAGTAGAGGAATTCCATAGTTGGGTAAGGGTGAGGACAACGGAGGAAACAATGTTCAAGATGACAGACAGAGAGTAAGGATTGAGAGGGTAGCCAGATTTAATGCTAGGGAGCAAATTAGACAGTTATGCTATCAAGTGCAAAAGGACATCAGAGAGAGTCATAGACTTGAGGGGGAAATGGATAGTCTTTTATTGAGAAGAGGAAATGTCCCTGAACCAATCCAAAGATGTTGTGACTAGAATGGTTATCGATCTTGATTGTAGTCCAATAGTAAAATGAGTGTGCCGTCTTCAAAAATCTCTAGTAACGTCTGAGGGTAGTGGTGTAAGTTAAGTAGTGGTCTGGAAAATAAATGCTGTGCCAGGTCCACTGTAGAGCTTTGCATTTGATTGCAGTTAACACTTGAATATATGACGAGGCAGTGGGCAAAGCACTAGTAATGATAATTTGATTAATAAGTATCAGGAAATCCAAAGGGGAACGGATCAAGATGTTATAGTTGATACCAAACTCAATAGAGATTTGCTAGGAGTTCAAGGTTGGGATTCTAGGGCCTCCGCATAACTGAATATGTTCTAAAGAGGCCGAGTGATGTTAAGAAAAGACAGGAGGTGGAGCAGGGGGCAGCAGGGAAAAAAGAGATGACTTGAAAAGGCATAAGGGAATGATTGGTTCAGATGAGCTGGAGAGAGGGGGAGGCTCTGAGATAATCAAAAGAAGCAAATATCGAATCTAAGAGATGACTGACATTATAGATAAGGGGAGTGACTACCTGAGAAATACCAAGCGTAGAACCATTTGAAGGAGTTTGAAGGTTCTGGGATTAAAGGGATCGTCTAACCAAAAATGAAGATCCACAGGAGGAAAACTGTGATGGCAAAGCATCCATCACAAAAGTAGCAAGAATGTTGAGATGAGCATCAAGTGGTGTTAGAGCTAGAGTTCAGCATTTTAGGTGAAACTACAGAATAGGGAGAAAAAGAGCATAGGAGGAATCTGTCAGAAGAAGGTCCGACAAGTAGGGCATAGACCATAAAATTATCATTAAAGATAATGGCGACACCCACCACCTGATCAACTAACATGGTCAGTGTGGATAATCTTGTAGCCCAGAGGAATGACCCAGTAAAGGAAGTGTCCACAAGTCAGGTACCGATGATAAAATGTCTGTCTAAATTATAGTCAGTAATGAGATTCTAAAACTCAGAGGCGTGTGTAAGTTGATCAAGCCGCATTGTAATTGCTGCTTGTTTCTAGAAGAGATTGTAGATACCCAAAACATCAAAAGAGATTATGAACAAGTGCAAGCGAGGCCTTGGAGGGGTCCCAGGTGGGCAGGCAGGAAAAGCACAAGAAAGAACTTAGTGAGTGGTGTAAGAAGAAAACCTCTGCTCAAGAGTAGTGCATCCTGGATGCTGTCCAACCAGAGTATCTGGTCACTGCCCCAGACATGACATGGAAGGATGCAGGCGGGCTTGCTTTTGGTGTCTCTTGTCAATTAAGAGCACCCACACAGGTATTTTTTCAATTCAGTTATTTGCCTACAAGCTCTGACATCAATAGTAGAATTTATCTCTAAAGTGGTCAATTTCTATTCCATAGCTTAAACATCAGAGGCCACTCCCAAATGTGAAAACTGAAGTGCAGAACACAGACTAACGATATACTGCACAGGTACCCTATTCATTTGGCGATCTGTACATAGTCATCATTGCCACTCATCTGGTTATTTATGTATAAAATGTCTGCACTCTCACCTCTTGTGTCATTCATAAATACGCCCCCTTACTGATTTAATTTATCATTCACTCATAGCTTAAATCTCCAAGATAGACCATCCTTCATCCCGCACAACTAATTCAACTCGACCTATGTGAGAACCAACACCAACCACATGTTCAGGTACTACTTCTATATATCCCCTCTTTATCTCTGCCTTGTATCCTCCCTTCACCGCTATATTCTTTGTCATATCTCACGGGCCCTTCCCTTCTTAGTTTCTATCTCCACCCTTAACAAGCCATGCTACCTTTGAGTGGTTCTTCAGCCGCCATTTCAGTTCTCTTCCCCACTTTCTCCCACTGTCAAATATGCTAAAAACTTCTTTGTTAGATAAACAGCAGATTTGTGTCTGTTTTTGTTATCCAGTAAATGTATTAATCCAAAACTGGTAACATATTGTACATAATTGTAAATATTAGGCCAGGTTCTTGTGTTTGCTCTTTTTAAGGCATTTATTATTTTATGCTTTAACACTGTATAAATGTATCACTATAAAGCTTGTATTGTACTCTTTTGAAAATGTATATATCTAGGACTTCTCACGGACATTGACACAGCACTACTATTGTTTATATCTTTTAAATATGTACAGGTCCACTTGGATATCTACATGGCTCCCTGATGAAGGCCTCCAGCCGAAACGCGCGTAGTTGATACATTCAGCCATGTTTTAATGTATAAATATCTTTACAAATAGCCTTCATATAGATCCCAATTCTAGCTACATTACTATGAAAACTGTATAGGATCTGACATTATTAGTCTGTATATGTAGATAATTAGTCACATAAATAATGAAGGCATGCACATAATAATTATGTATATTCAAATGATAACTGTGCTTTTTACTATAATGAAAATTTAATAAAATAATTTTGTATCATGTTTTTTGTTTCACTATAGTCTGTGCTGTCACTAGTCCGTCTCTGTCCATGGTTTCTAACACTAGTTCCTAATTTCTTTTTTTCAAACACTGCCCCAGACATGACATGGAAGGATGCAGGCGGGCTTGCTTTTGGTGTGCATTCTGTGCATTTACTTGACGTGTTAGTATCACACCACACCAGCATCGGTTAGAAATACCCACCATCGTCAAAGATGGAGGCAATGGATGTTAACAGCCTAATGGTTAAGGGTATGGGGTAAAGGATAAGGGTACACGGATATGTGGCTAGGAGTGTAGGTTTAAGGGCATGGTTTAAAGAGTCAGATATAGAGTTCAATTTATTTAAATTAAGGGATAGGGTAGCAGTTAGGGTTTAAGGGTATGGAGTATAGGCCTAAGGTTAAGAAGTTAGGCATTAAGTGTTAGGGGATATTGTATAAGTATGGGGTAATTATTAAGTGGTAAGGTCAAAGGGTTAAGGATATATGGTTAAGGATTTATGGACGAGGTTTAAGGGTTTGGTGTATAGGATTAACCTCCATGATTGCATATGCTTAGTGTCACTGTTTAAATGTGTTTTTTTAAAGGTGAGTTGACGATTGTTAGTTATTTTTTTGCCTATCTGTACAAAATGTTGCAAAATAAAAAGAACAACTATGATAGAGGTTCCCTTGCTGTCTAACCATTATTTGACACAGAAACAAAGATAACTGCACTAATGGTTAGGAATTCGTCAATATAGAAAATATTTTGTTTCTTAAATTCGTCCAGCTGTAATGTGTTTACTGTGCATGTGTTGTTGGCATATTCAACTCGTACCTACTGACTTTGCCCATGGTTGTTAGCCATACGTATAATAAGTAGACTTTTCCCTGTGAACCAGCAAGAAGCTTGAGAGCATTCTGTGATGCCTCAGCATCAATGCAGAGGTTGCGAGGACAGTAGGAGGAACAACCAACCAGCAACCAGCGTGCTGAATCATAACTGTTTATGAACTACAAGAAGTAGAGGAACCTTTGTTTTCAGAATATCCATTGTGGATTATATGGTGGCTTTGCAGGATGTGATTCTACATGACAAATATTCTCCTATGCTATGGCTCAACCAGTACAGCAATGGTTACAGAATTCCAAGATTTTGTCAATGAAAAAGATGGACATGGAGCACTTAGGTAGGGTGGAGTAGCACTGTGACCCAAGCTTGTGAAGGAACTTGTGGTGTGTTCTTGGTTTCACTTATTAATAATTTGTGCTTTTACATAGCATTGGCATTTTTAAGGCTTGTAAATGACAGATGTTACTACTATTGCCCAAGTAACAGATGTTATTATTTCCCAACTTATCATACTGAATTTGCTGAGAGGGCCTTGCCATTTTTTCAAAATTAGTAAACTGCTGATCACAGATTTGTTTGAGCTCCGAATGTTCCGTTCATTAATCTATAACTCCAGCTTTATGCTTTTGATCATGTTTGTTTTAACATTATATTCTTGACTTAAGTGTGTCTTACTGTTGTTGCATTAATGGCACAAGCAGAATGCACAGTGGAGTCAACCCCTCGCCCTCCAGTAGCCCCAACACTTCTATATGCTCTGAGGTCCTTGGAGGAAGAATTCACAGAAAATGCACATATGTCTTCATAGGCGCTGAAAGTAGGGGTGCAAGTGCTGCAGCACACCCAGAAATAACCATGCTGGAGTTCAGAAAATGAATGCACAATAAAGAATAAATTAAACGTTGCCTCTATCTTGTCACATTTACTGAGCTTCAAAGACAGAGATAAAATGTCAGGCTATGCCTTTTGACAAATTTCTGCTTCATCATTTAACATGGAGATTGAGGTTTACTTTTACATGCCCTTGGTACCATAGGTACCCCTTAAAAGGGGATTACAGGTAGGCCAGAGTTGTGCCAATTGTGGAAACAATGGTACAGGTTTTGGGAAAGAACACAGTCCCTGGGATCCTGATTGCCAGTAACCCAGGGTACACTCAGTCAAATTGCATCAGGTATCTGGCAAAAAAGTTAGGGGCGACCATGCAGAAAGGGCACTTTCCTACAATCACCAAATGAACATTCTAAGAAAATTAAAACCCTTCCCCCACCCAACGACTTCAAGCATGCAGTGCACGCCCTATTGATTCCCAGGTTGGACTATGGAAGTGCAACCCACTCTGGTCTGCCCAGATCCATATTGGCTCCTCTGAGAGCCTCACTCAACTCTGCTGCAAGACTCATCACTGGCTCAAAAAGAAGCAACCACTTCACCCCCGATCTGAAATCCCTCAACTGGCTCCCTCACAAAGCAAGAATTCAGGTAAAAATTGCCCGCATGACACATAAAGCACTTCACTTCATAACCTGTAGGTATCTCGCTCAGAAGCTCAAACTTTCTGGTGTCTCCAGATAATCCATAAACTCCAGCACGTTACTTCTGAAACCACAGAGATTACACAAGAAGAAAACTTGTCTCCTGAAGTCAGAATGAATCCCTTACCTGTATCTTTGAAGAAAAAAGTAAAAAGTCAAAATTTCATCCCTAGATCCTAAGGTACCAATTCTTCAATCACATGCATGACTTCTTCTCACTGGCTACTTTAGTGTTTTCGAATTATCAAGCCAGACATTACCCTCCCTTTTCTCGACACTGCCTGGTCCTGTAGTTTTCTTGACCAATTTTGTTTATTTCCTCTGCTCTCTGAGCATTGTAAAGTGTACCCCCTTTTTTGATGTACTACCCTACCCTGTACTTTGTTTCCTCTCGAATATGATATTATTGGTCTTATCGCTCTGCTCGCTGTAATTTTGTAAAGCGCTCTGATACCTGCAAGGGTAATGTTTGTGCTATAAAAAACAATCAAAATAAATTGTTGTAAAGCGAGGTCTGTGACAATCATGCTGGAGTACATTCAGTGTGCAAGGAATGTCACTTTTCAGATGTAGGATGTCACTTTTCAGAACACAACTAGATAAACTTAAATACCTTTAAACAGACTGTACAAATGTGTAAAAATATGCCAGCATTTAAAAATGTACGTACTTTTTTTGAAATTCTGATGGAAACAAACATTTTAACAGGATCATAATAAATCAAGACAGTTTACTAAGTGATGTGCAAATGATAATTATTTGCTAAAACTCGATTTCCACACACGGTTGTTTGTACACTATAAACTGTAGGACTGCACAAATGCAATGGTCATTTTAATGGATGTATGACGTTATAACGCATACTATTACTCCGCAGACCATTACAACGCGACTTTTACTCCGCATACCGTTACAACGCATAGCGCCTTGGGGCGCTGGATAGTGGTAAGTATAATTTACTATTCTAACTCCAGTCCCCGTGGACCCTAGGGAAGGTGTTGGATAGTAAATTATACTTATTCCCTATCCTAGAGCGCCCCCCAGCGCAATGCGTTGTAATGTTATGCGGAGTAAAAGTCGCGTTGTAATGGTAGTGCGGAGTAAAAGATGCATTGTAACGGGTGTATACCCATTTTAATGGAAAATGTGTTACCTGGAAATGACAGTGAACTTCCACACCGTACTTTAGTAATATATTTGTGACAGTGATAATTTCCCCATTTTGGATCCCATATTTGCTCAAGTGGTTCCTTTTCTCTCTCTTCTCCACAATTGGAAACTCTGTAAAGGGGGACGGAGTGTAGGAGACCCTGTAGCAATAACAACAAGATATTCGCAGAGAGCAAAAAAAGGTTTCATTCAAAGAAAGATTTTTGGGAAAACAGATAAAATGTTTCCAATACCTAATCTAATTGATGGATCTTAACACCAGAGATCAGAGCTGGATCCAAAGAATGAATTTTTAAGGTACTGTGAAAAGTACCGGCTAGGCGAAAGGGTTGGGGCACTCAAAAAATGAGATCTTGAATGTGGCCAGCAGAGTGAGTTGCATTTGTAATTCTTAGATTTAAGTTAAGTGCAGGTATTTTGCGCAGTGTTTCACAACTTGCTGGGATTAGGTGGATTTCCAACCAAATATTTGCATTGTAGAGAATGACTATATCATAAAATGGGACGAATTAGTGAGTCAAGATGCCAAAGAATAAAATTCAGATGACACCTGCTATTTCTCACTCCATCCAATCACTACCAGACCTTCAGAAGAACCAGCTTGTTAGGCATTCTCTGATTCACCAGTAGACGAGTCCTCCTCTGAGCTCAATGGTTACAGCTTGCAGTATTGGAGTTAAGTGGAGACCATTGCATTGATATTAGGAATCAATTAAGAAGAAATGTGGTCATAGATAAATAAGCTACAATATCTTTGCTCATCCAAAGAGTGCTTTCTTTGTTATGCATATTGTTGCAAAGCATATTTGTGTATGAATGAGATACAACAGGGATATTCTACATCAGAGGGTGCTTCTGTGAGCTGTTTAAACTGTGTTTACTAGGGACTGTGCACTTCGTTTTTTGGCCAGGAGAGGGAGTAAAGTTTTATTCAAACAGTATTGTTAGATTTCAAGTTAGTGAGGAATTTACCTGCAGAAGTCCAAAATGTGGATTGAGCCTGTCTGTCTCTTAGGATATTATGAACAGGAAAAGCAGCTTTCAACTCCCTGGCCTGCAAAACTTGTCTGATGTCTCTAGGACCTTATATGATCTGCTAGTGGTTGGTACATGTGTACACTGATTGATGGCTGTATCTGGTGTTTCTATTGGATTAGGTTTAGTGTCCTCATTGGTTGGGTATTTGAGGGTTCTGATTGGTTTCTGGGTCTGTGATTCAATCAATCTAGGGTTGGGACCAGGGCTAGGGTTAGGATTTCTATTGGAAGTAGGGACTAGGGCTTCCTATGTTATTGGTTGTTGGGAATAGGGTGGGACTAGAGCTAGGGTTAGACCTTTAATTGGAAGTAGGGATTAGGGCTTCTGGTGCAATTGGTTGCTGCACTAGTTGTGGGACTAAGAGTAGCGTTAGGCTTTCTATTGGAAGTAGGGACTAGGGCTTCCTGTGCCATTTGTTGCTTGGACTTGGTTTGGGACTGCTGGTAGGGCTAGGGCCTCTATTGGACGTAGAGATCAGGGTTTTTGAACTGATTGGGTGCTTGGACTTGGGCTAATATTGGCTGTAATGTCCTGGTCTCCTATTGGTTCTAGATTTTAGGGCTAGTGTTGTGATTGGATAGTGTTAGGGCTAGGGTTCACATTGGCTGAAGGGGTCACCTGATTACTAGGGCTATAAAAGGCCAGGGTTTGGGCGCCTCAGCCCAGGCGTTGAGGCTAAGGGCGGGGAGGCCAAGGGCAGTTGCCTGTTTGAGCCTGTTAAGGGCGGAGAGGATAAGGGCAGTTGCCTGTTTGAGCCTGTTCGAGACTGACCAGGACCAGGGACAGAAATGCTGCCCAATATACTTACCTCATTTGTGCATCTATATACTTTCAATGTTCTTATGGATTTATATATTTATCACTTTCTTCTAATTTAGCATTTTAAATGCACTACCCGATGTCTCAGCCTATACAACTATCAATATGTGCTCTACATCCACTCTCTCATTTATCCCAAACCCCATACCACTACTATGATCCCCAAAATAACCTTTCTAGACTCTCTCCTACACTACCCCTCCTTGCATCATCTGACACCTCTTTTACTATACCGATCCATTAAAACAAACCTTTCTAAATTCTTTTCTCGATTTTACCCCTCCCCAACCCTTCTCAATCCAAATAGCTAACTAACATATCCACCACTAAAATTACTTTCATGTTTCACCATACTAATTCAACACTAATCTTGATGGGTTCCAGAGTAGCGTGCTACTTGCTCTTCAAAACCCCATCGGGGGTAGCAGGCTGTAGTAAATTACAGTGTCAGTTGGTCAACTCAGGCTGGGCTGCTTGGAGCTTGCTCCTGGCGGGGGTTTATCTATATTTCCTATCTTCTCCCACTCATTTATCCTAGAAGCAAGTTACAGTAAAGGATTATCTAACTATACAGCTGGACTGTGTATCTTCCTTTACCACACAAGTGCTATATAAATACAAACCTCTTTCCCTCTTCTATTCCGCCACCTACCCTTCTCTACCCAAATAACTGAATAACATATCCACTACTCAAATTACTTCATATTTTAATATACTAATTTTCAACACTAATCCTTTATGGGTTCTGGAGTGGCGTGCTACTCGCCAGAAAAGCGCTTCAACACCCATCAGGGTTAACAAGTGCTATATGAATGCAAACCTTTCTTCCCTTTTATCCCTCCGCTATCCTTCTCACTCCAAATAACTGACTAATATCCACCACTGAAATGACGTCATATTTCTCCATATTAATGCACCACTAATTCTTTATGGGTTTCCTGAATAGTGTGCGTCGACACCCTAACAGGGGTAACAAGCGCTATATAAATACAAACCTTTTACCTCCTCTATCCTTCTGCTATCATTCCAAATCCAAATAACTGACTAACCTATCCACCACTTAAAATGTACTTGCCTGTTTCAGTATACTAATTCAACACTAATCCTCTATGGGTCCCGGAGTAGCGTGCTACTCGCTGAAAAAGCACTTCGACGCCTCGTCAGGGGTAGTAAGCAATATATAAATGCAATTACAATACAATACAATGGGGTGGTAATTCTAGTTTATGCAAATCCAAGCAAATTGTTTTTAAAAACGTACCTCCTTTTCTTGCAATGTAAATAATTTTTCTGAAAATGAGCGACGGCATAAACTCTTATTATTTCCGAAACATGCAAAAGTGTCCATGCACATTTCGTTCCTGAAGATAAAATTAGAAAAGATCCACAGCAGAAGAGGAGTAGAGGTGCCTACCTTTCACTTACACCACCGAGGTGAAAAAATTGTCTAACAGCTGAAAGGAGATGGAGTTTATTACTTCCAGTGTCAGAAAGTGAAAGACTATAAAACACGAAAGTATCATTAAGTTACCCATAAAATGACACATGACTCCTACTTTCTGCACCTTCCTCGGGGCCCGCTGGACCCCTGCCATTGGAACAGAGATGCAGCAATTCCAGCTCTTGGATCTTTCTCAGCCGCCCTGTGCTGTACACAGCATCGTTTGCATGAACACGTGGAGCTACGGTGCTGGTGAAAGAGGTGGGTTTGACGGTGCTGAAGACTGTAGTTAACTAGTGTGAATACACAACACTGCCCAGTGACAGCTTCTCACAGTGCCCACCAGTGCCAAATTCTCAAACTGGTCACCTGTGCCAGCTGCTTCTAATCCCAACTGCTCCCTCTCCTGACTCTGCCAGCCAGAGCCCCCTTTCCGCTGCCCACCAGTCAGTTCGTTCCTGCCCGCCGCTGCCCACTGATCACATTGCTTGTTGGTGCCAGCTTCCTACTTTTTCCACAGTTATCAGCGCCCTATGTTGCCTGCCAGGATCTGAAGGCTCATGACGGCCGCTAGACCCACCTCCTGAAACTGCCCCAGAGGCAGAGCCTCAGTTTTCTCATAACTGTTGGTTCCTTATTTTTCCCACCAGTGGCAGCTCTTCATGCCACCCGCCGTGTCCAGCTCAGTTTATACCTCTCCCTGCAGAGACCTGCCCCTGCCGACCAGGGTGGGCTTCCAACTCCACTCACTGGTGCCAGGTCCATACTCTGCCTCCCAGTCCTGGCTTCTCGCCCTGATGACGATTAGAGCTTGCTCTTTCACTGCCCACCTGTTGGCGTTACTGATGACGCTGCGATTCTCGTATAGATTTTTACCATACCAATCCTTGGAATCCCTGGCCAACTGAACCTTTTTGTCTGCTAAGAAGTGTAAAGGGAAGTTCTCTATTTTCATACTTATGAAAATTTTCCAAAGACCAAATACATCCCAATCCAAAGGACCACTGACTACGAAGTAAAGTTTAAAGATTTATTACAAAGCCAAAAATAACTGAACATACAAGCACCTCAGCAAGAGGTTCAAGAAAGAAACTGGCACTAATACAAACATAATCCTACGCAGGAGTCTCAGACGGCTCAAAATGAAAAACAGAGTAAGTTCAAGAAGCATAGGGCATACAATAATTGTTCCCAATTGAAGTCTCGACTGCATCTGCTCCAAAGGGAAAGAAAAGATTAGTCTGTTCCTACACTAACTCTAAGGTGACATCTGTACATAACATACTGCCCAGGCAAGAGAAAAAAAAAATGTCAGCTGTGAAGGATCCCCCAGAAACACATTCACTCTTTCCAGGTAAGCAGCCAAAGCTACCGAGCTCGTTCTAAGATGCTCCTTCCTAGTTCCCACTAAAACCCCTATTCTGACTACATCTCCAGCTGGACTGCCTTAGATTGACTCTCCTCCCTCGGGGCACTTTGCCTAATACAAAATCCCCAAACAGTAGACACACCTTAGTCACTTGATTAGTTCTACATGTCTAGGAATCACACGTTAATACAGTCCTCTAAATATGCGGGTGCTGACTACGGGTGGTTACAGTGCACCCCTACAATTTTCAAAATAACATGGCGCTCTATCATTACTCAAACTGACTACAAGTTGTACTGATCTGTCACTCTTCTGGTCTAATCTCCTGCACAAGTGGCATGAACCTGGATGCAGGGGTTCTCCCACCGTGGCAGTGGCTGTCATTCTCAAAGTTTAGACCGCAACACACAATGGAGAATCAGAGAAACAGACAGATTTGGGGCTTGGAGGAGGGTGTCAGAAGTTTCATATATTTATAAATTATTAAGAAGCTGCAGGAGTGCGGAATTACCTATAGTCATGAACTCTACAGTCCCTCACCTGGTGAAGAAGGCTAGTGTCATATGTGTTGCTCGTTTCTTGCCTGTTCGTGACATGATCTATACGATCTCTTGGGCATTACCTTCATTTTCTCTCTCTTTTGTTGGCACATGTCTTTATGCAGTCATCTTTTGAAATCATTTATTTTCAATGCCATAATTACCCAATGCCTCCTCCAATTTCATGCCTGTTTGTGACTTGTAGCTATATATAGTTTCGAGCGTTACATTTGCTTTTTCAGGGCTGTTATTTACTTTGGAAGTAGTCTTGAAATAATGTATTTTTTCTTTCTTATGCCAGTCTTGACAAAAGGCAGCAGTAAATATTCACCACCCTTTCTGTGGAAGCAAGTTCTGATGTTATCTCTGACCGTCCCTTCTACTGTTCCGCATAATGCCGAATAGATTCACACTTGTTAGGCAGTTTTTGTGTAGCGCAGATTCGCAAATTCCATGGTTTCTTGGAGCTTTAGGATCTTGGCAGACTTTTTTCTGGCTTAATCCAAGGATAATCTCTGTCAGGGAAGAGGGGTGTCAGACGAGATTCCGTTGACCGTGCAACTGATGGTGACATATTTTATAGGGTGGTGGCTTTCCCTACTGTGGTGGTACAATGCGGCAGCAGGGCAGATCTGGCCATAACTGAAACTATCGTGAGAGAGGGGTAAATGTGTGGCAAAATCTTTAGTGCCAGAATTAGCATCACTGTGCCTGCCCTCTTCCCTCTTCTAGCCATCAATTCGGCTACAAGTCATAAAAGTACAATAAAACATGATATAAGATTGTTAAAGCATTAAAATAGATCAAGCATACACATAAAAGAGCGATAAAACCTGTTTTACACAGACAAGCATCATAAAAAGTTATTAGATAAAACAATACAGGCAAAACATTTCATAAGCTCAATAAACTGGGTCACAAAAATAAGCAAATACAAACTTGGACACACATTCTAAAGTGCTGGTGCATGAGGGAAAACAAAGTCACTCGGGGCACCCTGTGCTTTTATAGTAATCATGTACAGACTTGGACCACATCTGAAAGTGCTAGTGCATGAGGGAGAACAAAGGGGCAGATATACGAAATCGCGTGTTTGCGATATCCTCATAGCGAACTTTAGCGATTCACTATTAGTAAATCGCAAACTGTGATGTACAAGTGTGTTTGACACTGTTAGCGATTCACAGTGGCTTGCAAACGGACCTGCCTCAACAGTATTCATGAGGCATGTCGCAAATTATGACCCATTGTGAATTGCTACAATCACAGGGAAGGTGGCATGCTGGGGTCAGCAAACCACCATGTCTGTGATTGCTCTTTAAATAACAACATCACAAAATAAAATGATGGACGGAGGGCTGAAACTTTTCAAACATTCAACCCCAGTCACAGATCGGTATTTTGTTTGCCACATCACTCCAATTTGGACCCAGCTATATGCAAACCAGTCTTGTACCTGCTCCCCATGGGAACAGTCCAGCCCGAACTGCCAAGCCAGATCCTCCCTGGACCGGAAACAAGCATTGTGGGATTGGCTTCAGGGTTCATCTGTCCCTAAGTCACTAGGATCACCCTGTGCTTATGTGGTATCAGGTCCCATGTTAAATTCTGACACCATGCGCCTAGTAGTTTCCATCATAAGGAGGTATCGTGAGACAGCAAAAACAATGCTTTGTCTCTTGTCATATCTCAAAATGTGAAGGTGCTCAACATGTTTCCTTACCCCTAAAATTTGGTAGACTGGGCATATCCATTTTTTCCTCCTCCTCACATAAGCGGGACAGAAGAACAATGCATGCTCCACAGTTTCCTTGTTGTCAACACAGAAGGGGCATGTCCACCTATCCCGCTCTTGTTGCCGACCCAAACCTGAGGTAATGAAAAGCAGGGGAAGGGTTCCAAAACTAAACTAGAGATAGAGTTTTCTCTGGAGCGCAACTTCAATCTCGTCAAGAAATCACTCCACCTGTAATTCATCCTTCATTGAAATGCAAGCGTTAGACAGGGGTCCAAAAGAGGATTGTGACTACATTAGATGCATTATATGCTGGCCATAATTGGCTATGATGATGTTAATACTAATGGACCCAGTTGTCATAGGGTCATCCTACAAAAGTCCATTACCTGACTTTCCAAGCATCTCTCTGATGTACTTTATCCACAGGACTTTGCCAGAGTCTGGAAGACTCAAAATTTCTTCCAACCCCTGGCGGTATATTGTAGGTTCGGAGGGAGCCCAGAGCCACCTTCAATAGAGGATTGGTCTCAACCCTATTCCTTCTGAGATTATCCGAATACCCATGTCAAGCCTGAGTGGAAGGAGGAGGATGTTAACGATGAGGCCTGTCAGCTGGCGCAGAAATATATAGCAAGGGTTGCTGCATCCTTATAGCCCCAGTGCTCCAGCCCATAGTGATCAGCCCCCATGGCCTGCTGTTTATACATTTGCTGGGCCTCTGAAATTGGGAGGAATTTGGAGTCACTCTGCACTTTTATCAACCCCTCAGAATGCTGTTTGAGTTTAAGTCTACTACACCTGTCAATGTGACAACGCCAGGCCAACTGCTCTGTGAGGATCAATCCTAGATACTTAAAAGTATGTACATGCTCCTGTAGGGAGCCTTTAAGCCGCGGACTGGGTGTGGTGGTGCGTCAGGAGTTGAGAACAGTATATTTTGTAATAATGTATTTTATTTTGTTTTGTTTTTGTTTTCCAGTCCGCTCTTTGTGCAAAAAGTATCAAAACTGACTAGAATCCTCTGCAGCCCCATAGGTGATTTAGAAATTAATATAGTGTTGTCCTCAAATATCACAGTGCGAACCCTGATGTCTGCGAGACTTGGGGGATCTCCCTCACAACCATTCAAATGGTCAAACAGATCAGTAACATAAATTGTGAATAGAGTGAGGGCTAAAACGCAGCCTTGTCGGACCCCTCTAGTAACAGGGAAGCGATCTGTCAACTCGCCTAGTTGACCACACCTCACCTGGGCATAATTGTGCTCATGTAGACTTATGATGTTGGACAGTAACTATTTAGGGACACTCAAGTTTGTCAGTACTTTCCAAAGGTCAAATGTCGGTCGATTTCCGGTTGAGGGAAAACATGCAATGGTGAATCCGCTCCTCAAAAAACCTTCTCTTGATCCCTCTAAACCAGAAAACTACTGCCCTTCCTTGCGAAACTGGCTGAAAAACACATTAACTCCCAATTGACAGAGTTCATCACAGAGAAGAATATCCTCCACGAGACCCAATCAGGTTTCAGGCCACAATACAGTACAGAATCGGCCTTGCTCTTGGCCTAAGGGTCACCGATGAAAGGAAAACAGGGCTCTTATCATGCTGGATATTAGCTCAGTATTTGATACAGTCTCGCAAACTGTGTTGCTGAATCGATTGTGGTCACAGGGTATAAAGGGCAGAGCTTTTGACTGGATTGCAAGTTTTTTAGTCACAGCTGTTAGAATTAGGAAAAAACGGCATCCCATGATAAATATTTAAAATGGATCGATTGTGCCTACATGATTATTGTTTTTATGCTGGCATTTTCAATCCTGATTTGTTTTTATTGGAGTGATTTATTGCTATATATGTATTAATGGCACCCAGGGCTTTTAGGTGATATAATGAATTCTGGCTTTGTTAAATTGTTTTTTTTTGTTTTGTTTAAGTCACCCATATTTATTGATGATTTGTATTTTAGATGTTTTTACTGTGTAGTGTATTTTGATATATGTACTGTACTTTTATGGTTTTTATTAACCAAATAAAGTGGTTTGACTGACTGACTGGATTGCAGACTTCCTTGAGGTGCGCTCGTTCTAGGTAATTCAGAAGCCTTACACCTCTGATATTATCCTATTACAGCGGGGAGAGAGCCTCAGTGGTCGGCACCGAGCCCTACTCTTTTTAACCTTTACTTGCGACCACTGGCCAACGTTATTGAGGGCCATGGAGTGAAGATGGTGTCATATGCTGATGACACTCAGCTTATCATCACACTAGCTAACGATGATGTTAGGGCTGCAGCAAATTTTAAACTATGTCTTGCTGACCTAGCGACATGGATGCAAGCTAGCTGTCTGAAGTTGAATGCAGAAAAAAAGAGGTGTTGGTGGTGGGGAAACAGCCCTCAATCTGGTCCTCGGCATGGTGGCCGGCAGACCTGGGCCCAACCCCGATGCCCAAAACCCAAGGTGAAAAATCTTTGATGCACAGTTATCTTTTGAAAGTCAGATCAGGGCCACAGTGGGCATATGCTTCAGGGTGCTGAGACTGTTAAAGAAGTTTCTGAGGCTCATACCGGCTGCAGCAAAAAAAAAAGTAGGGCAGGCCCTGCTGGTGTTGTGACTTGACTACTGTAATGCAGGGACGTAACACAGGCCCCCGCAGCCCACGCAGTGCGGGGGGGCCCGAAACTCCAGGGGGCCCCCTCGGCACTGCACTCTGTCCGAAGAGCTCCTAATTCAGCCCGGAGGGGGGCCCTCCACATACCTTGCAGGGAGGCCCCCTCAATTTTTGTTACGCCAGTGCTGTAATGTACTCTACTTGGGTCCTTCAAGAGGCAGGCTGGCAATGCTGCAAAGAGTACAGAACCCTGCGGCCCAGGTACTCCTTAGATTACTGAAATGGTCTTCCATCAGCCACAGTTTGGCTGAACTCCACTGACTCCCAGTTAAACACTGAGTTTCATTTATAGCTCTGTGTTTCACACACAGGATAATGTATCAGAAGGGACCCAGTTATCTCTTCCCCCTGATCTGCTCAACTGCTCATATGACCACGGATGTTAAAATGAAATTCAATAAACATTATTATAAAAAAAATGTTTGCATAGCGCCAGAACACCCTCTGAGGGTAACTCTGTGCTTTATAAATATCATTCAGTCGTTAATTCATGAGTCAATTATTCATGGCTGCTTTTCTAGTTATAACCACAATCTTTATCAGAAGATCCCAAGGAGTGGATGCTGTGTAGAGATCCTGATACAAGGCAATGCTGAGAGTTATGGAAGGTCTGTGCTCTGCCTTCTCACTGCTCCTGACCTTGCCTTCCCCCAAGCTACTGCATATGATCTTAGTGGGAGGGCATTTTGAGTTTTTGAGTTCACTGGCCAGACAGGTCCCGGGTGATTACCTTATCAGGGGCCATGTGTAAACACAAATATCTTGCTTTTCCCCACACCTGAATCATCTATTCAAATGTGACATTGGAGATGAGAGGCCATGGGAAGAGGCAAGAGTGAAAGGGAGAAGGGAGGTTTGGACAAAGAGAGTAGGGAGATTTAAAGAGAAAATTAACAGGCACTGGCAGCCTGAAAACCAGACAGTCAGGTCAGCTAATTGTGTGTCCCCCTAAACTTAGGTGCCTGGGCCTGTGACCAGTTCGCCCATGCCCAGGCTGGCCCTGACTGTTACTGTAGCTGCTGTTTCAGACGAAAGATTCCTGAAGGAGGTGCTCATAAATGTGTGAAACTTGTATCTTGCTAAATTTCTGTGCCTGCAGGCAGCTTGTGTGAGAAGTCGGACCAGACTGCTGATGCTTCTGTCATGTGTGGGGGAATATGTCATACTGCTCATGCACACTGCACAAGCTGCCCCGAAAATATTCTGGTCTCTAGTGGAACCCCACTAATTGGTTTCTGGTTTGAACTTCAGAACTTGCTACACTGCCCTTGGGCAAAGTGTGCATATATACAAAATGCAAAAAAATATGTGTACAAAATAATTGAAACTTTTTCAGCAGAGTGTGAATTAAAGATTACTGGGGTCGGATTTCCCTACCGCTATCACTACTGGGACGTATTTCCCTGATGAAAATGGTGATTCTTCCGCGATTTCTCTTTCTTTTCTGTAAAATACCGATGACCCTATGTTCCCACTTTTTCCGCAGACTACAATCCCTATTAATTCACCTCGCCTGGGCTGGTAAACAACCCAGAGTGGCCTGGAATGTATTAGTACATCCCTATGTGGCGGGAGGTCTGAATGCGCCAGATATGGAACTCTACTATAGAGTTGCGCAGGGTACTCATGCTTATTCCTGGATACATGGCCCACATGACGCCGCCTACGTCCGTATTGAGAAGATAGTTGCGGACCCAAATCCCTTGCCGGCACTGCTGACGAGGTTCCGGGATCGCCGCACGGGCATTTTAGATTCCCTAAATTCTGTTATACATGCCTGGCATCGTTTGATGGAGATACAGGCTTGCACTCTACTGTACTCCCCACGGGCAGAAATTGAATGGTGCCACTGGCTAACTCCATGCCGGGAGAGAGGAGTGATCCTAGCCCTTCACCAACTTGGTCTGCCTACCATGGGTGACTTATTTGTGGGCAGCACGGCACGTACCTGGGACGAGGTTAATACTGATGAGCTACACCCCACCATGATGTCGCGGTTTCAGTTCCATAGGGTGCGATATGCTCTGCGGGAACTTCTTGGTGATGACATGGAGGAACCGGTGACGGTCGCTGCATTTGACTACGTGGTAGCTGCAAAATCCCCTGTGAAATTAATAACTAACCTCTAAGAATAGCCCTGACTGAGAGATATTCTGAATACACGAAACCGAGATTAGCCTGGCAGAGTGACTTAGGCACCGAGCTTGACGAGGAACTGTGGAGCTATTGCTGTGCTAGCACTAGAAAGATCTCCTTAAACGGACGACACAGACTCATACACTTTAAATATTTGAACAGAACCTATTACACCCCAGAGAGACTTCACAGGTACCGCCTGCACGATTCACCTGAGTGCGAACGTTGCAAGGCCCCGATGGCGGATTTTCTTCATGTCGCCTGGTCCTGCCCAGTTGTCTTCCCTTTCTGGCAGGCGGTATACAGTGAAATTAACAGAGCATTGTCCCTGGCGCTGGTCCTGGACCCACTTCTAGCCCTCCTGGGATACTCCAAATGCTTACGCCCAGCCCAGAGGAGGATGGTTGACATGGCGTTCCTGATGGCTAGGTGGTTCGTTGCTAGAGCGGGGATGGGAGGCCCTCCCCCTTCCTTAATTTATGGAAGAGAGAATTGATATATTGCTGCACTCAAACTGAATTATATAGCGACTTGATGCCCCGAGGAATAGGCCCAAAAACCTTTGGTCTCCGATACTGGATGGTACAAATACTTAACAGTTGTCTCTGAAAGCCTGCACCAGTTCCACAAGGTGTACCTTAAGGTTCAATCCTCTCTGCAGCCCTACTTAGTCTCCTCCTGGAACCCCCCATAATTATTCTGAACCAAGCGGGGGTCAAATATCACCTATAGGCTGTCGACACACAACTCTACTACAAAATAACGTCCCACAGAGACATCCTGCATGTGAATGCCACACTAAATAAATAGAAACCTGGTTAAACACCAACCACCTAGAGCCGAACCCCAACAAGACCAAACTACTACTCCTCTCCCCAAAAAACAAGCCTCTACCACTCCAAGAATGGCTCAAGAATTTGGACGCACTAAACTGCTCTCTTTCACCTTCTAACTCTGTAAATGCAGCCAAAGGAATTCTTTACACACTAAAACACCTCAGGAAAATATATCTGTTTAATCTCCTCGTTGGCTTTAAGACAATAGTGCAATCACTTGTCTTCTTGAAACTTGACTACGGAAACGCCGGCCTTCACTGGAACTCTGAAAAATCACCTTGTGCCCCTAAGAGCGACTCTCAATGCAGCTGCCAGACTCCTTACAGGAATTTCGCGGTTTGATCACACTTACCCTCAAGACTCTCAATTGGCTTCCCATTGAAGGAAGAAGCATCTTCAAGACAGCTTATATCACCCACCAAACCCTTCATACACAAAACCACAAATACCTAGAAACCAAACTTTTGAGAGCAGGAGGGGGCTAGGCATTAAGAAGTTCGAACTCACTTTTTGTCATACCTCCGAACCTGAAGAAGAAATCTACCCAGGCTCACTCTTTCTCAGGAAATGTTTCCAGAATTTGGAACTCACTCCCTAAAGATATCCGCTGCAACCCTTCCTTTTCTTGCTTCAAAAGGGACTTCAAATCTCTACTGCTTAATAACTACTTCAACACACTCAGAAACGGACTTGTGTCCCAAATATTAAACCCCTTGACAGGATCTTTGGTTGTACGGCATTACAACGCGGGCTTTTACCCCGCATGCCATTACAACGAAGTTTTTACAATGCAAGTCGTTACAACGACTTGCGTTGGGGGGCGCTGGATAGTGGAATAGTTTAATTTTCTATTCCAACGCCCGCCCATGTTGACAACATGTGCACCCATGCACAATTGAGGGGTGCAACAGGGTGTTAAAGTGACACCCTGCCACCCTTCAATGTTTCCCCCAATTACCGAATCGGTATTTACCGATTCGGTAATTGACATTGATTCCTATGGACCTCAAGGCCCATAGGAATCAATGACAAATACAGACTCGGTAAATACCGATTCATTAATTACCGAATCATACCGATTCGGTAATTAATTCGGTAAATATACCTACATCCCGATTGCCAGTTCTTAAATACCGAATCGGTATGATTCGGTATTTAAGAATCGGTAATCTGGGATTACCTACATCGGGCCCTAGATGTTTCTAGACCCGAGAATTACCGCGCAAATTCTCTGCTTCCTTTTTTAGCTAAAATCTCGGAATTCCATGTAAACACAATTCTGACCCAGTACCTTTAATCCTATTCACTACTACATACCTCTCAAAATGGCTTTAGGCATGGTCACAGTACGGAGTCAGCTCTACTGGCGGCCACTGAGGAACTAATAGCATCTCTGAATGAGGGGAGAACTTCGGCACTGATTCTACTTGATCTCAGTGCCGCTTTTGACATGGTCTCCCATGACATCCTGCTCTTTCGGCTGCAGGAGATCGGTCTCTCTAAAAAAGGAGCTCTCCTGGTTCACATTGTTTCTAACCAGCAGGACTTTTCAAGTCATCGCCCCCCTTTTCCATTCCCACACTCTTCCCCTTCGCTGCGGTGCTCCCCAGGGTTCAGCATTTAGCCCTACGCTGTTTAATGTTTACATGCGGTTGTTGGCTCTGTTGCCACAGCTTGTAACATCTCTCTGGTATCATATGCGAATGACACGCAGCTGACACTTTCTTTTACCAAGGACCCGAGCCAGAATGCTGCTAAATTTCAGGAGGATATGACCTCCATCCCCGGGTGGATGGAGGCTAACTGCCTTCAACTTAACTCCACTAAATCTAATATCCTCCTAATAGGTAGAAACTCCAATCTTTGGGGCAGCAATTGGTGGCCTCCGAAGCATGGGGCTCCCCCTCTGCCGAAAACTGTTGTAGAAAATCTATGCATTTGGGTTGATAGCGTTCTTACCTATGAAGATCACGCCAAGTCTGTTGCAGGTACTTGTTTTGGCTTGCTGCGCAGCCTCAAACCCATATAGGGTTTTCTTTACCACTATACTCGCCAGCTAATTGTTCAAGCCATTGTTTTAGCCAGGCTGGACTATTGCAACGGTCTGCTCCTTGGCTCCAATACATCCATGATTAAAAGGCTGCAGTGCACTCTGAACACAGCAGCCCGCACATTGTTTGCCCTGCCTAGGCACTGCTTGGTTTCTGGCCTTTGGCGCCACCTTCATTGGTTGTCCATAGAGCAGAGAATCCATTTTAAAGTGCTTTACTTTGCCCAAAAATTCTGTCTGGCTCTGTCTTAGCAATGTTAAGTGATCTTTGCCGTCCCTACAGCCCGACACGTGCTTTACGCTCGGCCGACCTCCATCTGACACGAGTCCCTCGGTTTCGTAGAGCGGGAGGGTGCTCATTTAAGGTGCTTGCGCGACCCTCTGGAATTCTCTGCCTCACTCCATCAGAAACATTTCTACCCTCCTAGCCTTCAGAAAAGGGGTGAAGACCTGGTTCTTTCGCTGATCAGCAGCTTCCTCTCTCAGTCTCTCTTCCTGGTAAATAGCGCTGGGACCTCCCTTTCCTGGGACAGCCATGAGCTTTACAAATCATATAAAATAACATAACAGAACGTTGGAGCCTTTGTTTACAATTTAACTGCAAAAAAAACTGCAAGTTCCAGATTTCAAAATGTTGTTGATTAAAAAAAGAAAGCTATATTGCATAATATAAATCTATTACAGCGCTTTTCTAAACAAATTTTGAAACATTAAACCCCTACCTGCTTTTAGTTGTATGATGTTGGTAAGTATGTTGCAAGATTCAGATCCAGCTGTCTGATCCATCCAATTGGGAAGAGTGAGTGGCAGGTCCAGGATTGCTTTTGTGTGGTTCCTGAAAACAGGTTGCACTTGCAGAGAATTCTGGGGTGGTTAGAGGAATCGTGGCAGAGCAGGTCGGCCCTTGGGCTCCTGATTACCTCCACCTCCTACATGGACTCAATTTATCAACAAGACAGGGGTCGTAGAAGTGACCAGACCAACTGAAGTCCATAATCAGTACTGGAAATATGTTTATTGTGGTGCCACACTGAAGGAGGCTACAACTAGCATGGGGCCAAAGGGGCTTTCACTGTTAGTCAATCCAGCTCTGAAAACAGCATCCATTGCTTGCAGCCCACCTGAACAATGTCAGAGTGGTAGAATGGTCAGTCCGACCCACATCACACATAGGGCTGGACAGGCTGTAGCAGGCACCGGGCGTTTCCCCGGTGAGCCAGATGGTGGGGGCAGGTTTTCATGCCGTGGGGGCCGGTTTTGCAGCAGTGCTGCAATATCGGCCACCAGTAACAAAAGCGGGAGCAATGCTTTTTACTAGCAAATCCCCCTCCCCTTCCTCCTACCCCGCTACCAGGGCCCGTCGAACAGCAATCTGCCAGGGCAGGTTGCTGTTCCCAGTCCGGCCCTGATCACACACCCTTTGAAATCTAATAACACCACATTGGTGACCCCTTGCCCCACCCTCACCTTGTAACCTGCTTTCTCATCACTGTTGAAGGGAAGCTTAAGATGCGAAAACTATAGTACAGCATGTCTTCTGTTAAAGAGCTGCTTACTTTTTGCTCCTGCCACTGTCCTTATAGCCCTCCAGAGATGCGATAGTAAGAAGGACAGTGACAGGGATACCAAATATCCTTTGCTAAACCTAATTGGCTTCTTGTCCTTGCTCTCTTACTGTATGTGTATCGGCAGCCCTCTTCAACCCCATACAGCTGTATGTGTTGACACAGGTGACTCTGGTGATGGGGCACCGTAACTGCCGGATCACAACAAGCATTATGTGCTTGGTGGATGTACATACTTCATTGCTTGCTCTCAAGCTACCACCGTCTAGGGCCCCATTTCATTTTATACACTTCCTTCTGGAAAAAACAAATTGATTCCTTTCTATATGTTCATTGGTGCATTTTGTTAGAAGGTTTGATTTGGGCCAGCATTTCATCATCAGGTGACTCTCACAAGTATGACAGATTTGAGAGCTAATGGCCTCGATGGCCCAGCCTCTCGACATAAAGTGTCTGTTAGAAATGTACCCCTCTTCTGTGTCACCCCAGATTTATGCCTTCTGTTGCTGAACCTTGTTTTGTTGACCACATGACTCTGTGCACTTTACCACTGCTAACCAGATGTCAAGTGCTTGTGCTCTCCCTTCCAAACATGTCATAATTGGTACACACAAGATTGGTACATTTAATTTACTTATAAGTCCCAAGTATATAGTCCTGCATGTAACCAGAGCCTGTAAATTAAATATTACTGAAGGGCTGCAGCACTCATCGTGCCACCCTAAAGTAGCACTGTAAAACATGTCTTAGGCCTCCCATTGCCTGTAATGCAGTATAAAGCTGCCACATGAACCTGGCAAAACAAACCTTATTCCAAGCCTAAACCTTCTTTTCTAATACTTATAGGTCGCCCCTAAGGTAGTCTTTAAATGCCCCTAGGGAAGGGTGCATGGTATTTAAAAAAAATGGACCTATGTAGTTAATGTTTTACATGTTCTGGCACTGAGAAATCTTGAGAGTTGTATTTTACCTCCCATAGAGACTGGTTTACCCTATTACATTTAATAAAAGCTAAATTCAGTATGAGAGCAACAGTAGCTTAACATCCAACTTAATAGCAACATCAGATTTAAATTTAATATTTTGGAAATTACACTTTTAGAAAGTTGTCATTTTTGTGCATAAATCAAAAACTGCCTAACGGACAGTGTTCAGGTGTTACGTGGCCCCAGCTGGCTCCCGAGAGTGAGATGTGTATTTTCCTTAGGCAGTGGAAAAAGGTCCTGGTTGTAGGGCGGTGTATGTCTTCTGGAACAGGATGTCTGGGGAGGATCTATGCCCCTGCCCTGTCAGAAGAACCTGACAACAGGCCTGCTTCTGCCTTTGTTTCACTAGCCAGACTGGAGCCAACCCAAGGGGAGAGGGGGAACTGACCAGAACCAGTTTAGGAGATGGGCAAACAATTGTCCCACACCCACAGGCTGACACTGTACATAAATTGTGACATTTCCCGAACCTGACATCAGAACCCTCCTGGACCAGTGAAGACTCAAAAGAAGGACTACCCTCCTGTCTCAAACCTGAAGACCCCAGAATTGACTCCAAGTGTCAGTCAGCTGATCTACTGTGTGAACTACAGTGATACAATAGTTTCAATAGGCCTGTCTTGCTTCCCCAAAGACCAGATCAAATTCGACCTGTCCTGGCCCCCTCTGCAGGCCTCTCTGGAGTGTGTTCTGGCCCCCAAGTGATGTTTTTATGGTTTTGGACTATTGACTGCAGTAAGAAGACTTTAATCCCTAACTGAAGGCTTTACTGGATCAGACCGTGGATCAATGCAGAGCCCATAAAGCCTCACCACGTAGTTACCAACTGAAAGTTTTTCTGGGTCTGGTGCAGTGCCGCTGTGCGCAGCTCCTTGCTGAAAGGTTGATTGGATCAAACGCAGATCCCCGCTGTGCAGCTACCGACTCAAAACTTCACCAGACCAAATGCAGAGCTCCAAAGAGCAGCATCACAAAGCCCCTGCACCAAAGTCGGAAGGTAAAACTTCCAGCAGGACGGACCTAGTCCTGAATCTGGCCTGAGCTCCATCAGACTTGGCCTGAACCTGTGACTTTGTGCTAGTTCCATGCGAACAGATACAGTTAGCACTTTACGCCTTTTGGCACTCTTTTTTACCTAAAACTCAAAAAAACTCATACCCTGGGCCGGACTGTCTACCGGGCGTTTTGCATTGCTGCCAAGCGGGGGGCTGTGTCACTGCGGTGGTGGCTAATTTTGTTGATGGAGACCTGCGTGTGCTTCGAAATAAACAAAGCAAAACGAATTTCGTTCAGCACACGCAGGTCCCCATCAACGAAATCAGCCCCCAGCTCTGCAGCATGCCGAAACGTCCGGTAGCCAGTCCGGCCCTGCTCATATCTCTGGTTCTACTTATGGATTTTTGTTGTTTTGGTGTTATTTTGTTTATTAAAATGTATTCTATTTTTCTAAATTCTTTTGGAATTTTCTTGTGTTGTGTTTTCACATAATTGCTGTTTGAGTACTGCATAAATACCTTACACATTGCATCTAAGTTAAGCCTGACTGATCACTAGGCACTGCGAGGCAAGATGGCTGCCGCAACTGTGGCCGGGTGAGGTGCATTCTCCTAGGCTCCGTTTGATTCCCCGTTACCCCTGTTACAATTGTGCTCCTGCCCGAAATGCTGTGAAGCACTTCTCCGACATCGGTGGAACAGCCTGAGGGGGGGCACAAGCAGGGGGCTTACTGCTCTTGCAGGTTCCTGGCGCTTGAGGTAGATGCCCTGCCCCGACTGCTCTGGCTGATTCGACCATTCCAGCACTGCCGGACGCCGCCTCGACAGGCTACCACTGCACCGGATTTCAAGTAGGGAGGTGCCGACGCGCTTCACTCGGACCGCTGGGCTCAGCGAGGCAGGCTGTTAGCTGTTACCTCTGCCTCCCCCCAGCTTTCTCCATCGGGTTTGACCTGGACTTGGGCCACCCGGCAGAAAATAGCAAATAGTGAGGCTGCAGAGAAGTAAGTGAAGTGAAGTTTTCCTTTCTACAAGTCTGCAAGCTAGCTCGACAACGCCATAGCTTCGCTTTTGTGACTCTTGGGTCTTGGTTTGGATATTGGTGGACGCCCGGCATAGGCAATGGCACCGAAAGGCCGGGGTGGTTTAAGGAATCATGGGGGAGCACCTGCAAACACTCCCGCTGGAGGGGGGACTGAACCTGCCGCTGTGAGTGTGCAGCATAGCGCTATTAACAGCGCTAATAACAACGATAATATTACGGCAGGTATTCACGCAGGCACTCGCTCTAATGTTAACAACAGCGGAAATGGTAAAGGCAGCGCAGATAATATTGTCCCGGTGCCCGAAGACAGCAGCATTCAACAGGCGAATTTGGCGGCTTCAAAGAGGCAGGGTACCCAACTCAGTCTGAGCCAGAGTAAGATAGTGCAGCCAATCCAGGATACTCCAGTAAAGCAATTGACTGTACCGGCAATTTTTTATAAAAAAAAAAAGGAATAAAGGAAAAATTGGCTGAGGCTGCCATTGGGGAAGCCCATACAGCTCGAGTAGGTTCTGGATCCCAACTTGAAGCGCTACAGGAAACTGTGAGTGTCTCTTCTGAAACATCGCTGGCTCTGGCTCTAGCTGATCAAGAAGGTGATGATAGGATTTTAATAGAAGCCTCAGCGGCGAATGGCAGTTATGGAGCCGCCATAACAGAAGATAGTAGTGCAATGCCAGGGCCATCCACTGATGTAGCAATTGAGAAAGGCCATAGCTTCGCTTTTGTGACTCTTGGGTCTTGGTTTGGATATTGGTGGACGCCCGGCATAGGCAATGGCACCGAAAGGCCGGGGTGGTCTAAGGAATCGTGGGGGAGCACCTGCAAACACTCCCGCTGGAGGGGGGACTGAACCTGCCGCTGTGAGTGTGCAGCATAGCGCTATTAACAGCGCTAATAACAACGATAATATTACGGCAGGTATTCACGCAGGCACTCGCTCTAATGTTAACAACAGCGGAAATGGTAAAGGCAGCGCAGATAATATTGTCCCGGTGCCCGAAGACAGCAGCATTCAACAGGCGAATTTGGCGGCTTCAAAGAGGCAGGGTACCCAACTCAGTCTGAGCCAGAGTAAGATAGTGCAGCCAATCCAGGATACTCCAGTAAAGCAATTGACTGTACCGGCAATTTTTTATAAAAAAAAAAAGGAATAAAGGAAAAATTGGCTGAGGCTGCCATTGGGGAAGCCCATACAGCTCGAGTAGGTTCTGGATCCCAACTTGAAGCGCTACAGGAAACTGTGAGTGTCTCTTCTGAAACATCGCTGGCTCTGGCTCTAGCTGATCAAGAAGGTGATGATAGGATTTTAATAGAAGCCTCAGCGGCGAATGGCAGTTATGGAGCCGCCATAACAGAAGATAGTAGTGCAATGCCAGGGCCATCCACTGATGTAGCAATTGAGAAAGGCAGTGAATCAGAGTATGCTGGATCAGACGGCAAGTTCTACTCAATGTCTGATCTAACGACCGCATCAGACAAGGAACAGGATCAGGATAGTTCCAGCAACCCAGGGGATTGGGGGGATGTGCCGGATGAGGAAGAAGGCGAGGATTTCGAATTATCACTGTCACATGAAACAGTAAGAAAGGCGGTGGAGGTGGGAGTAGCATCAGGGCATGAGCAGAGCCCTCCATTAGCTCAGTTTAATTTGGAAGAGGATTTTGAAGAGGACTCTATTATGCTTGGCTTAATTTACAAGAGTATAATGGCACACCGCAGCGAAACCAAAGCGGAAGGCTTACGTACACAAGGGGCAGTAAGGAAGCTCCAAAACACAGTGCGACGCCTAGTTAAAACTTGTGCAGTAGTTACCACCCGTGTGGTAGAGGTTGAAGAGAGAGTTTCCTCTGCAGAGGATTGTTTAGTGAAGCAGTAAGCAGCCATTGAGATTCTGCAAAAATCTAAATCAGACAATGATTGGAAACTCACGGATTTAGATAACCGTGCGCGACGCAACAACCTGCGTGTGCTAGGTATTGACGAGGCGAAGGAAGGTGCTGATCCACGGAAATTTATCATTCAGCTTTTCAAGGAAGCCTTCCCGGAACTTAATACTTGGAATTGGGAAACGGAAGTGATGAGGGCGCACAGGTTCCCATTTGTGGCACGGCAGCGTCGGAAATATCAGAACTCGTATCCTAGGGCAATTCTAATATGCCTTAATAACTATCTGCTACGAGAGGCGCTATATGATCTAGCGCGCCCTGAGAAAAAACGGAATGGCTTGGGGTGTGAGTTTTTTGTGCGGCCGGATTTTTGCCCTGCAACGGTGCATGAACGCTTGCAAATTCGGAAATTAATTGCACCTCTTCAAGCAAAAGGGGCCCAGGTCTTTCTGTTAAATCCATCCAAGCTGAAGATCATGTTCAGAGGCCAAACCAGATATTTTACATCCGGGACGGTTGCACAGGACTATCTAAAGGAAATGGATAAGAGTCTGAGAAGTCCGAGCCTTAAAAGCTAAAGGACATTTGATTTAACTAATGCGCATGTTAATTGTGTGTATATTTGGGTTTAGCACGGGGCAGAAAGCGCAATTGTTTTTGTGATTTTGTTTCTAGACTATAGGGGTCATCTCTCTCATAGCTTCTCCTCCTTCTACTTCTTTTCTCTCTGATTTTGGTTCTTTTTTTTTTTTTTCTTCAGCGTGTTTTCCCAAAACTCAGGTGAATGCTGGTTCTTTAAGATGCATTGAAATTTGCCAATTTAGATCACTGAGCTATGGAGATATATGGAAGGTATGTCCAATGGAGTTTATGGACTATTGTTTTTTTTTTTTGAAGTGTTAGGAAGAGAGGGGAGTGGAATCTGTTCCACTTTATTTTCTTTAGAGCCTGAAGTCAGGCTGTCAAGCGGATTGTGAGGGGAGAGAGAGAGACAGAGGGTGGGGGCAGGGGAATCAAACATCGGGGCACGGGAAAAGCACTTCAACATCGCTGAGGGCATGGTCCTTAAGTCTCACAATGGGTGGTATGGGTTTTGAGGGAAGGGGAGGGGTTGGGGGATAGGGGGAGGGCAGCGGGAGGGGGTGAAAAAGAAAATAATGCATGAGTACAGGACGGAAAGGAGTCTATTTTTGGCAGTCAGTGTTTTCTTTTCAGGTAACTTGTGGACGAGGGGAAAGAACTCAGAGATAGTTCAATAGCTGGCAGGGGTATTAGGATAGGTACATTGAATGTGAGGGGACTGAACTCAGTGGATAAAAGGCGGCGGGTGGCGCAGGAGTTACGAGCCCTCTACTGCGATATAATGTGTCTTCAGGAGACCCATATAGTATGGTCCAAGCGGTACTTGCTTGAAGAGCTGGGATTTAATTTAATAGCCTGTACTAAATACTCCGGTACGGCTAGAGGAGTAGCAATTCTCGGGAAAAAACACTTAGGCAACACGGGCAGAATTCTAACTGATGGATTAGGAAGGTGGGCAATTGCAGAATGCGTTGTTGGCCCTACAATATTTACGATTTGTGCAGTCTATTGGGCAAACCTAGATGAAGCTACCACTCTTGAGTTTTTAAATGTGGAGCTATCGATGTGGCCCACGCCGCTGATCCTGTGCGGGGATTTTAACATAAATCTAGTACCTAATACTCTAAGTAATGAACAGATGAGATATAGCGGTAGGAAACCGCGAGTGTTTAAAGCATTGCAGACACTAATGATCGCACATGGGTTGGTGGATGTTTGGGCTTTTTTAAGGGGGGTGGCTCCATGATATACTTTCTTTTCTTTTCCCCACAGGAAGCTAGTCCGGTTGGATTATTTTTTTACTCCTCAACTGTTGTTAAATCAGGCTGTGATACAGGTGTACCCGAGAATCACATCTGATCATGGGCCGGTAGTCATCTCTATAACCGGCATAGCAGTAGCCACAAGGCCAAGGGGATTCTCTTTCGATCGTAAATTACTATTGGAGCAGCAATTCATAGAGCACATGAAACAATGGATTACCTCTTTTTTTATATTAATCGAGGGAGTAGTAGTGTGGGTTGTGTTTGGGATAGTTTCAAGGCTGCCTTCCTTGGGGAAGCTTTGAGCTTTGGTTTATATAATAAAAAAAAACAGCCAGTTAAATCCCAGGAGGTATACCGGGAGTTGATAAAGGCAGAGGAAATACTTACGCAGGGCATCCAGGTTGGCATTGATATAACTGATCTGATTACGGCGGTGGCTCGGCTCAAAGCAAGGTTAAATCTGATTTGGGCCCAGGAAACTGCAAAAAAATTCTTCATTAAACAACAAATTCATTACGAATATGGCGAGGCATGTGGCAGACGTCTCGCCCCAAAAATAAGATTGAAGGAGGCAGCCCAACGGATAGATAGAATTTTAGACTCGAATGGGGATTCTGTCGAAAATGAAAGTGGTATTCTGAAGATGTTTCGTCAATTTTATGAGGCATTATACCGAAGCGATGAGTATGATGCTGTAGTGTAGTTCCTATTATCCCAATAGGCTCTGCGCATTGGAATAATACCTTCAATAGTAAAGGCCTAGACCAGACGTTAACTAGGTCTACTACTGTTGATATTAGACTTAAAGTTTTGGGTTTGCCAGCTAGCTCAGAGTTCACTAGAAACTTTCTCGAATGTTCAGGAAGGAATTAACTTCCCTGATTAGACAAGAAGGGATTTAGTTTCTGACAACCATAGAACATGACAACTTTGCTCTCCCCTAATCAAGAGTGTATCTCGAGAGTCGTGTGAACAAAAGGCAATTTATTTTACTCAGTCAGTACGTGCATTCTTAGTCTCATCAGAATGTAGAGAAAAGGAAGAGACGGGCGTGTTCAATAAAAAGGTGTTATTTATTGATCAGTCTCTTTTCTCATACAAGAGAAATGGATCGATATTATTGCAATACTTATAGTTAAGTAAAGTGCATACATTAAAAGCAATAGTATGAAATAATACTGTAAAAACATTGATATGGTTTCTAAGCCATAAGATGTTTTAAAATGAATAAAATATATTACATACACATATACATTTGACTAAACGTACTCAACTGGTGTTTCTAAATACGCCTACCCCGTGTACCTGACCTAAGCCTAATACGTGGGCGGGAATAGAAAGTTACAGTTTAAGTTAAGTTTGTTTTAGCCAAGTGAATAACTAAAGAATTCTCTGCGAGGGGTTATTCAGTTCTGTACCTGGAATCTAGGTTGAATGAGGGATGGTATCTCTCTCTCTGGTCTCGATATTCCAGGCTGCCTGCGAGGGCTACCCGGAAGCGCCGGTGCTGGATTTCTCGGCAGGAGAAATGGGCAGCTGCTCGATTTCAGCGTGTCAGGAAGGCGGGGCTGCGCCAGCGGGGTCTGCTCTGCTCTGGGCTTCGGCAAGTATGGCTGCTCCGTCTCGTCACCACCGCGTGTGTTTGCATAGGGCAATATCGGTAATATTTATACCTTTAAGGTGCCGAGATTGACGTAAGGATGGACATAGATACGTCAATAAGGATGTCATACGACTTGCTCGTTAGCACATTCTTTTGCTGAAGTTCTCGGTGAAATCAAAACAATGGCCGCAGGGTTTTGCCCAGGTTGTCATAGGTTTGATTTGTTATGAGAACTCCGTATGCCTTATCAGGGGCTGGAGGAATATCGCTTGTCTAATTAGATCGCAAGCGTTATGACCTAATCAGATAACACGTTCCTGTGCCGTAGTGTGACTGCGTCTGATAACGGTATCTGCATCATGGGGGTTTTCTGCCTCATGGGCTGACTGCTAGTTAACTTGTTGGTTTGTTTAACCAGAATAGGGTCAGGAATAGGGGGATCGATTCAGAACCTATAGGAATACATCACACCCACTCCACGCTAACTATGGACATATTTACTAATCTATGCATAGTAAAACATACTATAGAGTATAGTGTATACCTTACCACCCCAAAATACATAAATGCATTTTGAAATTTTTCAAATATACGGAAGAATTGCAATCATATGTATTGTATGCACTCCAGCTGTAGAATAATGCCAAAGTAATCACGCATTTGTATACATTATTGCTATTTGGTATATGATAATTTACACATGAAATGGCTCTTAATACAGAAAAAAAGTTCGAGACCATTCCATCACAGAATAAAATATTTATGAACATACCAGCGGGCAGCTAATGTCTATAAGCTATCTAAAATTTAGAAACCTTAGTTCTCTAAGAATAGTTCTTACTTTAAGCAGAAGATAGTGTCCCGAAAAATATGCAAAAATATTTTGGGGCTGCTGAAAATTGCTGTACGTGAACTGGAGGTGAAATTGTTCATGTGACTTTATTTTTAAAGTTGAAGGCCGAATTCAGGGAACGCCGTGTGCGAGCTTGCTCAAAAGTCCCTATTTCTGCTCTGGTGAGAACATCATATCATTTAGGCTTTCGAAAAAGCTGTCAACAGCTTCCTGGGAAAGTTCCACTAACTCGGAAAAAGGTGTAACCATGCATTCGTGCGCATGATTGTCTCCATTGACATTCTGATTCGCATTGCTGACAGAAGGTCGTACCTGTTCGATGCTGCTTTCATCTTGAACTTCACTACCCCTCAATCGTAGTGGTGAAGCTTCCACGAATGCCGTCATCAGGATTGGTAGCCTTTGAGGGCAGCACAAAGCGTGAACCTTGATCGGGCTCAACAATGTTTCTGCATCCATTGGCGCATCCGATTGTAGCGTCAGACAGGTGTCTAACACGCATTCTTCTCCGCATAGCAGACACCTTAATACAGGTAAAACACACCTTTGCCACATTGGTCGAAATTATAGAAACCAAGTCGTGTTCAGGTCTCTAAGCCGGGAGAGTCCCAGGATTTTTGATATCCGGTCCCGGTATCCAATGGCTAGGATTGTTTCTTCCCTTGTCGCAAGAGTTTTGTCTGTGACATGGGTTGCCATAACGAAAAATAAGGACTAAGAATAGGATTCCTGCAATTAGTCCCAAAATCAGGGGAAGTCCGCCAAAAATCGAATGGACGAAATCTGGAAAATACCCAGTATGGCTTTGAATGGTGTTAATGCCATCGAAAATACTGTCTTAAATACCTTTGAGACCCCATTGGTATCAGAAATATTTAAGATTTCATTCAGGATTTCTGCGAAATGTATGGGGGAATTAGTTGATAACAATGAATGTATCTCTGCAGTCGTCCTTGCGACTTGTAGATCATACGTTTCTTTTGATGACGTGAGCCTTGTAGGCGTCTGAAGAAGCACTGTTTTCATTCTGCTTAAAGTATCTATTCGAATAGAAGTAATTTTCAAATTGGGCCATGCCCTTGCTTCCCTGTCTGGAAAGGAGCTGGGGAACAATGAGTGTCCACAGCACTTGACCTTCGCAGTCGTAGTTACGAGATAAGGAGTCCCGGTCATAAGACTACAACATCTGCGATCTACAATTAGAATGTAACTCCCATTGTAGAGTCTTTGAAAGAATGGTTCTATCTCTGTTGCAGGTGCGCCTTGCTGGTGACATGAAAGGTTGTATGAATTCCCTTCACAGGCTCCATGCAAACTAATTCCGTTACACAGAAGCGTGCCGCTTAGTGACATCGCACAATTATTGCCACTAAGAAACACTTTCTGTCCTTTATTACTGACACATGCATGTGAATAGGGCAGGTTCCATGTTGTTTTAATGTACCCCTTTCCCAATTTCTCGTACATGCCAGCCTGTATATATTTTTGGCAGTATTGAAACCTGAAGGTTGAGATTGGAATATTTATTATCCCATGTATTATCCATTCACTGACAGGTCGTTCTGACATCGTCACTGGTAATCTTTCGAGTTTTTCAATGCTTAAGATTGTATAATCAGCACCCTTTTGTGCCATACTGACTTGTCTATCAGTAAGGTTAAAGATTTGGAATAGTGACGTTGTGTTGATTAAACGCCAAGGCAAATAGCCTGAACGCAGATTTTGTAACGTCCAGCCAAGCTGTACAATAGAACGCAATTGAGACTGACCGTGTTGTAATAACAGTAAGTCTTGCGATAATATGTCGATTGCTGAAGACACAATGCTGTCCAAAGAAAAAATTCTGGAGGACAGAGTCATTAACCCATTGTCCACTACAGAAAGTGATTTTTCCAAATTAATACGGTCAATTTCCCGTATTCTCTCTGCTGTTTCAATTTGAGTAACCTTCCAGGCCTCATTGTATGCTGCATATACAGAGGCTGCTATGAAACGTTTTTGACGCTGTTTGCGCGGTCCCATAACGAAATCACGCAAGTCAGCACCATCAGTAAGTAAAGTTAGGTGTTGCTTAATTTCTGTCAGTGTGGAAGTTTGTAGCCATTGAAGGCATAATTTGCCCACACTGTAGGTGGTTATTATCCCTGGGTGATGTCTTTGAGGATATCTAGGGTCTGGCCTGGTCATTTTGAACCCCTGTGTTTTGTTCAGGAATCTGTCTTGACAGTTATTAGTATCTGTGGGCCAGATCAACCACTGTTTCCAATCAGGATGTGTTCTGTTTTGGTTTAATACATAATTTACGTCTATCTCCTCATCTGTAGAGGTATCGCTGTACATTGTTGGTTTTGGAATAGACGGTTTATTTAAGTCTTTGATTTTGGCTAGGCCAAGACAGGTAGTTTGTTGAACAGTGTCGTTTAAAAATATCATTTGTTCTGGGATCATGCAGGCTCTAAACAAAGATTCTATACCCTGTACTTGCCATTCTTTTGTGCCCCAAACACTTTTCAATTCAACATTTTTGTCCCAATAATCAAAACCAAAAGTATTCATTTGTTCAAAGAATGAGTCTGAATATATCAATTTTGTGTTTGTTATCATGGTCTTAGTTCCTGTCTTGTTTGACAATTTGAAATAAAATGCTTCAGCATTACTTGTGTTAAAACCTGAAAAGTATGAATATTTGTCATAGAAGGTTCTTAAGCTTCCTTTTGGAGGGGTTGCACAATGTTCCCATTGATTATAATTTAAAACATTTCTAGGTTGTGCAGATCTATATAAAAAATGGTTACCATAGTGGTTATAACAGTACATACTATCATAATTTGTAGAACCCTGCAAATAATCATGTTTGGTAAATTTAGCAGACATTACTAAGTCAGACATCATATTATTAATGCTTTCGAAGTCCCAATCATCAGCAAATGAGCTTGGTTTTGCAAAGTCACTCAATGAGATCTTAATTTGGTGTGGATATTTCAGGATTTCGACCGGACCATAAATTTCATAGTCAGTGTTGTCCCAGGCTACCCCACCCGGTATTGGATTGGCTGTGAAGTTGACTGAAGAAAGTTCTCTTTTCTCGACGTGTGAAGATGTGTGTGGTTTGAGGATCAAGTTGATTTTCTGACTTGCTGTGTCCATTTTAGCATATTTTCCCTCAATGAAGCGTCCCAAAGTAAGTACCATGATGAGCCAAAGTATGAGGATAAATGCACCAAAACCCACCCAAAATTCGATCCATGGAGAAATCAGATATGTTTCTTTTAGTTGTTTCAAAAGTTCTTTTGCTTTATCTTTAAAGGTTTTTGATGATGGCTGTGTCTTTGATTCACTGAAGCCTTCAGAGGAATCATCGAAGTTTATGAAGTAGCCGGATGCAGTTCTGTCAATTGTTCCAATTGCTTCAGGATTACTGTTTCTTGCATTTTCGCTTGGTACTGCATTATAGATTGGTGTGTCTCTGCTAAATGTTTTTATTTGGGTTTTCAGAGGTCTGAGTTCTATTGCATTGTTGCATAGTCCTTATTGTTCTTCTGTAGGCGTTTCGAATGTGATGAGCCTCTTCGTTAGGACCTCTGTACTGGTAGCAAACCTTGGTGTTCGGCTACTTATTGGGAGTCCACTTGGCCTACTGTTTGTTATCGGCCACATGATTGTGGTTTTACCAGGTCGATGGATACAACTCGGTTCTCCTTTTTACCAGCAAGTGGCGGTAGTACAACTGATCTTGTCCCGTTGATAGACAAGACAGGAACTGCTTTTCTGTAAGAAGGCCCAAATTCCTTCTTAATCGCGATCTTTTCCCTGACTAGATCCCCGACTTTTGGAATCCAGACAGGTCTTGCTGGGACAGGTGGTGGTTCTTCAGTGGTTGTTGGCTGTTGTTTCAACTTTATGTTGCTCAGGTCTTTTCTTGTTTTGTTTAAGTCCTGCAAAATAGCCAAACGGTCTTTGATATCAAAGCTTTTTTCTTTCACCACTGAAGTCTGACTATCAATGTCAGAGATCAACATCCTAGTTCCAAATAATAATTCGTACGCACTGAATCCCTTCAGAGAATTTCTTGGCAAGTTATTTAGACTACGTTGGACACTTATTAGATGTTTGACCCACCCAGCTCCCGAACCTAATACCTTTGCCGTTATAGACTGCTTTATGTCACGTTTTTTTCTTTCAACAATTCCGTTCCCCTCAGGGTGAAATGGACAAGAGTACCGCAATGCCACGCCCATGCTGACCATGGCCTCCTTATAAGCTCTAGAGCTAAAAGCAGGACCGTGCTCCGAATGCAGCATGCCAATTGCGTATGTGCCGATAAAGACTCGCAAATCTTTTATAACAGTTCTGGCGTCAGCCGTTCGCTGGGGCCACATCCATATGAATCTCGTGCATGAATCCACTGCGACCAAGATATATTTATAGTTACCGTCCCTTTGTAAGGGACCGCAGTGATCTAGATAAACACAGGCTAATGGTTTATCCGAGATTAGAAGGGGCGTCTGAGCTGGACGTCTCACCGTTGATACTTTCATTTTTTGACAAATTTCACATTCTAGAACATAGTTCCTTGTTTGTCTTCTCATTTGTGGCCACCAGTATCTCTGTTTTAATAATGATACTGTGGCTGAGACGCCAGCATGGATAGAAGCAAGCCCTTCGTGTGCCGCTATTATTAGTCCTAACCTATGTTCCATGTTTGGAATTGCCCTATCCCCCACTCCAGGGATTCGAGCAAAAGGAACATTGTTTGCATCAGTTATGTATGAGTATTTTACTGGAAAGCCTTTCGGGAGTGTTTCTATCGAATCCTTTTCTAAAGCGGTGACAGCTTGTAATATTTCGCTGTCTATTTTTGTTTTTGACCGGGTGATGGCAGCTACGGAAGCCGTTTGCACAGCTGCCTTCGCGGCCTCATCAGCCAATGAATTCCCTGCAACGTGAACGCCATCACGTTGATGACTCAGTGTGTGTATCACGTGAGTCTTTGGTAGTTCTTTTTGTAAAAGAACTACTTGTTCCCAGAGCATTTTATGCTTGATTGTGCCTCCTTTTGCATCCTTAAAACCATTTTGAAGCCAGATCTGCAAGTATTCATTATAAGACTGAACGCAATAATACGAATCGCACACTATGAGCGTGGGGAATTCTCGATCGGTATTTTCAAGCGCCATCTTGAATGCCAGTAGTTCAGCTCGCTGAGCTGTGCAATCTCCTAGAGATTGCGTTTTAGTGAGGGTTGGTTTAAATTTCCCTTCGTGCCAGCGACCTTTAACAATCGCGCACGCAGCACTATAAGCTTGTATACCCCCGACTGCGGGTTGTGCTGATCCGTCTGTATATATTATACAGCCGTAATGATCTAGAGGAAGAATTTCGGTCGGCGGAGGACATTCAAATTCATATTGGAGAAATTCTTGTGTTTTTAAGTTAGGATCAAATTCGTATGCCACGTCCGTTGCAGCAAGAGAATTAGCCCATTGTATCCATCTAGGATGGAGCGCTTTAGCATTTGGAATGCTTGCCTTTGTTACCGCCTCTAGGGCTGGTATCGGTGTCACGATTATTATTCGTTTACCTTGTGCCAGGGCTCGTTCTTTTGCTATAGCTGTCTGTGTTGCGGTTAGAATTTTTTCCGTAGGGCTAAATTTCATTTCAGCCTTAGTGTACAAGTGTGATTTGAATGCAATTGGTACCTTTTCTCCCTCATTAGAGGTCAGGTATGTGAATCCGCATCTCCCTGGGATGACTCGAATCACAAGATTGCGTGTGTTATCACGTGTTTCTAATTTTGTTTTAATTAGCATGTCTGTTTGTAAGGATCTCAAAATTTCTGTGTGTATTTGAGTCCAATTGGATCTTTTAAAATCTGGTTTTATCAGATCATATAGGGGTTTGACCCTTTCTGCGTAATTTGCAATGTATGTTCTTCCGAAATTTAGGAAGCCTAGAATCGACTGTAGGTTTTTTAGTGTTCTAGGTGCTTGGATTACGGCACATTTCTCTAGGAAATTGTCGGCCAGGCTTTTGCCTTCACTTGATAATTCATATCCTAAGAACAGGACTGTCAGATGGGCAATTCTGGATTTTTTAAAGTTGAATTTGTAACCCTCTGCTGCGAACCCAAGTATTATGGTGTTCACTCTCTTCAAGTGAGTCTCCAAGTCATCATCTGTTAAGTAAATGTCGTCGACATAAGATAATGCTTCATCATCATATATTTGTAGTAATTCTGTTACTCTCGCTGAGAATACTCCCGGGCTGTTCTTGTACCCCTGGGCTAACCGACAGAATTGTTTTTGAGTGCCATTTATTGAGAACGCAGACAAATATCTGCTCTCTGGTGCTATGTTTTGACAAAAGAATCCATTAGAGATGTCTAAGGTTGTTTTGTATTTTTTGCGCACTATGTTATTCATTAGTGCAGCACTATGCGAATTTTGCACTGCAAAAGTTTTGCAACATGTGTTAAGGTGTCGGTAATCCAAAACTAGACGATATGAATTGTCTGGTTTGGAGACCGGAAACAAAGGGTTGTTCATTTGGGAGGTGCAAGTTTCAATCACCCCCTGGTATTCTAGCTGATCTAGTATTTCTTTTACCTGTTTTTTAGCTTCTTGCTTAATTGGATACTGCCTTTGTGCAGTAGGTTGTGATTTTAACTGGATTTTGTGAGGAGGAGAGTCCTCATCCCATCCCACGTGATTTTTATATAAAGCAGGAGCTAGAGCCACTGCCCACTTTCTAGCAAGTGTGTATTTTTTATGAATTGGGATATGATTTGAGAAGGCAGGCATAATTACTTCTTCGCCATGAGGGCAATCCCTGACAAACTCTGGTGGCCAGTCTTTTTCAGCTAGAAGGATATCATAGCCCTTGGAGAGATTATCCCAAAATAGTCCCCTTATTTTTCTAGTCTTATCCCCCTCTATACGCAATGTTATTTCGTATATTTTGTGAGGTTTGCTAACTCTGGTGTCTGCAGTTTCCACTTGAAGATATTCATTCGTGTCCACTGTCTCCAGATGATTCATAAGGACTTTGCGAGCTATGCTCACTTCTGCTGCGCTGTCTAGCATTGTCTGAGCCCATTCCCCGTTTTTCAGTTGTGTCCTCAGAATTCTCGGCATTGTTAACTATTTTAATGCTGGCTACCTTCTTCTTTGGAAATTGTAATTTCTTTTTTAGCTGAGCAGGTTCCTTGTCTTTGGACTTGGCGTGCTCTTCTCTTTGTTCTGATCGTCCTCTTCTTTCCGATTTCTGCGAGGAAGTCTGAAAAGATTGAGAGGGACGTGTATCAATGTCTTGATATCTATCAGGCTTTTTTATATTATCCCTGTTTCCAAGGTTATATCTTTTCCCAGAGGGGTCACTCTGGGGTGACCTGTGTCTTTGGTTCGGAGATTTCTCTCTTCGCCTAGGAGACCTTCCTCTGGACTGGAATTTCTTTTCTTTGGGATTGGATTGTTTGTTTCCATCCCAGCTCTTTTTCTGTGATGTTGAATTATTATTAAAAAATATTTTTTCAGGACTTTCAATCAGTTGTGGTTTTACTGGTATTCCACCTAAACTATCTCTACCTAGTTCCTCATAGGATTTTTCTATGATTCTGGCAATTTCAGCTGGTTGGTCTGCTATATCTGTCTCCTTTAACCTCTGGCGGATCGCCACGTTTGCTGCTTCTCCCTTTATGTTGGCTAACAATATAGCCGAGACCTGCTTGAAGTCTTTTAGTAATTTCATACCAAGAGTTAAAGCGGGTTCTGGACCATATTCATCTTGAATTTGTTTTAGCACATCTGGTATTACCGAAATGGATGGAACACCGTGCGTTTTTGTGTAGATGGAAGCAAAGACTGTACCCCAAGTGTCACAGTCCTCAATGTGTGGTGCGATTCCCATTGGAAGACAGATAGTCAGAATCCTGTGTTTTTCTAATGGGGTGGTGTCAGGAAACACCGCCTCTATTTGGGTGATTTTCTGTGCCAACAAGAATGGTATTTGTTCCCGTTTAGCCGGTACTTTACCTAGGCAGGATTGTATGTTCTGTGGTGTAATTGTATTTGTGTTCCCCTGGTGAGGGGTCAGCTGTGGAATTTTAATTGCTGGCTGAATTGTAGAAGTCCGCATCACATACTGGACTAATTGTCTATGTATTTTTATTAATTGTTTTAGCTGTGTTAACAGGTTAGCTGCAGACATCCCGTCGATGTCTGGATGTGGTGTGTATCCGGCTAGGACCGGCCACGTTGCTCCTGGTCTACCTAAAGGACCGAGCCTGGTGATGTGATTATTATGTTTTAGGGCGCCATCAAATAAGAGCAAATGCTCTTGAAATTTGAGTGGTACTTCCACCTCCTCGAAAGGAGTGTACGTTTCAGGAGGTTCCTCTATTTTGTAATAGTGGAAGTACTTTGTTACAGGATTTGCTGCTGGAAAGTTTATCCATGAATAGTATACCTCTGTCTGCCGATATTCGTGTGCCTCAATTACGAATATGACTGTACCACCTCTAGGTGTCAGTCCATTTTCTATAAGTTTTATGGTTATAGATTTCCTTTTGATGACCGGGATGAGTATTATATCCGGGTCTGCTTCCTGCATTGTAGCATCAGCTGCTGCGAGTTCAGTTGCTAATCTAACTGCCTCTCTTTCTTCATCACTGTCTCCCATTTTACTAACAGGATGGTTATTTTTTTTGTTTGCAGATCAGGTTTCTTATGGAAACAAAGATTAGATGCACAATATTTTGGAACAGTGTATCCTTCAACGTTGACTATACCAAGAACCATACATAGGAGTTCCCTCCTGAGAGGTCTGGCGGATATAAACTTTTACCCACTCCAGACGTCTTTGGAGTATAATGGGAAAAAAGGGGTCTGAGTGAGAAAGCACGACTGAGTTACTTTAAATGTCTTACGTTAGTTTTATCGCCCTTTCCAAACGCGTTGGGCGCCATGTAGTGTAGTTCCTATTATCCCAAAAGGCTCTGCGCATTGGAATAATACCTTCAATAGTAAAGGCCTAGACCAGACGTTAACTAGGTCTACTACTGTCGATATTAGACTTAAAGTTTTGGGTTTGCCAGCTAGCTCACTAGAAACTTTCTCGAATGTTCAGGAAGGAATTAACTTCCCTGATTAGACAAGAAGGGATTTAGTTTCTGACAACCATAGAACATGACAACTTTGCTCTCCCCTAATCAAGAGTGTATCTCGAGAGTCGTGTGAACAAAAGGCAATTTATTTTACTAAGTCAGTACGTGCATTCTTAGTCTCATCAGAATGTAGAGAAAAGGAAGAGACGGGCGTGTTCAATAAAAAGGTGTTAGTTATTGATCAGTCTCTTTTCTCATACAAGAGAAATGGATTGATATTATTGCAATACTTATAGTTAAGTAAAGTGCATACATTAAAAGCAATAGTATGAAATAATACTGTAAAAACATTGATATGGTTTCTAAGCCATAAGATGTTTTAAAATGAATAAAATATATTACATACACATATACATTTGACTAAACGTACTCAACTGGTGTTTCTAAATACGCCTACCCCGTGTACCTGACCTAAGCCTAATACGTGGGCGGGAATAGAAAGTTACAGTTTAAGTTAAGTTTGTTTTAGCCAAGTGAATAACTAAAGAATTCTCTGCGAGGGGTTATTCAGTTCTGTACCTGGAATCTAGGTTGAATGAGGGATGGTATCTCTCTCTCTGGTCTCGATATTCCAGGCTGCCTGCGAGGGCTACCCGGAAGCGCCGGTGCTGGATTTCTCGGCAGGAGAAATGGGCAGCTGCTCGATTTCAGCGCGTCAGGAAGGCGGGGCTGCGCCAGCGGGGTCTGCTCTGCTCTGGGCTTCGGCAAGTATGGCTGCTCCGTCTCGTCACCACCGCGTGTGTTTGCATAGGGCAATATCGGTAATATTTATACCTTTAAGGTGCCGAGATTGACGTAAGGATGGACATAGATACGTCAATAAGGATGTCATACGACTTGCTCGTTAGCACATTCTTTTGCTGAAGTTCTCGGTGAAATCAAAACAATGGCCGCAGGGTTTTGCCCAGGTTGTCATAGGTTTGATTTGTTATGAGAACTCCGTATGCCTTATCAGGGGCTGGAGGAATATCGCTTGTCTAATTAGATCGCAAGCGTTATGACCTAATCAGATAACACGTTCCTGTGCCGTAGTGTGACTGCGTCAGATAACGGTATCTGCATCATGGGGGTTTTCTGCCTCATGGGCTGACTGCTAGTTAACTTGTTGGTTTGTTTAACCAGAATAGGGTCAGGAATAGGGGGATCGATTCAGAACCTATAGGAATACATCACAATGCGATTGGTGCGACTACTCTCATCAGCCAATACTGTACACCAGATCTCCCTGCAGATGAGATCGAAGGGCTGGAAGCTCCTATTTCGTTAGAGGAATTGGAACGAGCTGTGAATGGGCTGGCAAGGGGCAAGGCAGCAGGCCCAGACAAGCTACCCTTGGAAATTTATAAAGCCTTTTTCCCTGTTTTAAAGATAGATCTTCTAGCAACAATGAGAATGGCTCAGAAAGGCGCTCCCCCTAAAACTTGGAATGAAGCATGTATAGTTGTTTTCCATAAATAAGACAAACCAGCGAATCTACCCGGCTCCTATCGCCCCATCTCTCTCCTAAATGCGGATGGGAAGATCTATTCGAAGATCATGGCCAATAGGCTGTCCTCTGTTATCTCTGGACTTGTTTCTACTATACAACATGGGTTCATTCCACAGCGCGGTACGGCGAACCATGTCAATCGTGTGGTAACTTTTTTGGATTATGTTAATGTAACTAGGGAGTCACTGTGTTTAATTTTATTAGATGCCGAGAAGGCTTTCGACCGGGTCTCATGGTGCTTCTTATGGGATGTCATGAAGCGTCGGGGCTTTGGGCCTGAATTTATTAAAGCACTGCAGACATTGTATAGCCAACCGGTAGCCCGGATTAGCACCATGGGACTCGAGTCGGCGGCAGTTTGAATAGAGAGGGGCACCAGGCAAGGTTGCCCCTGCTCTCCTCTTTTATTCTCATTATATATTGAACCATTTTTAAGAATGTTGGAATCCAATACCACGATCTCTCCATTGATTATACAAACTTACCAGTTTAAGGTTCTTGCTTACGCGGACGATGTGGCTGTCATTACCCCGAAGCCAGCTATAGCGATGGATGCGATTGAACATCTAGCTTGAGAGTTTGGCACGGCTTCTGGGTACAAATTGAATACGGCTAAAACACAGCTGCTATGCGTCAATGTACCAAAGTACACTGACGCAAGGGTTCGTCAAGAGGTTACACATTTGGGGGTTAAGCTCAGGGCCTCTACAACTGCCCTGGTCAAATCAAATTGGGAGTCTCTTCTGTCGGGAGTAAAGAAACAGTTAGATAGGGTGGAATGTTTGCATCTCTCCCTGGCAGGCCGATGCAGTTTATTAAAAATTATGATGTTGTATTTCTTTAGATGTGTCCCATTGGAAGTTCCTAAGGCGAGTTTGGCACAGCTCCAAGCAATTTGTATGCGCTTCATGTGGTCTGGGCGTAAGGCCCGACGTGCAAGAAGATACATGACATTACCAAGAAACTTAGGTGGTTGGGCAGTGCCTGACTTTTTGTTATATTACTATGACTGTATGATTCAAGGTATAAACATCTTATTAACAGGGGCAGGTCCGACGGATATTGCCGAATGTCCATCCATATATCAGATGCTACTGGGGGTAAAAGCCAAAAACTGTCTGTTCCTGTACCTAGAGTGGAGATATTACAAGCGCACGAGATTTAAGACTTTGGAAGCCGCATTTAAGGTTTGGAGAATATTAAGGGGTATGTTTGGCATCAAGAAAATTTCATGGTACACACCATTGGCATCCTCAATATTTCTGCCAGTAGATCTGTGGGATCGTGTGGTGTATAGCTGGAGGTCGAAGGGAATAAAGGTGGTGGGAGACCTCTATTTTGATGGTGGTCTTAAATCTTTTGAACAATTACGGGAGCAGTATCACCTTCCTAGGGAGAATTTTGTTAAGTACTTACAGATTAGGAACTACTGGTTAATAGTGGAGTCACCATCCAGTCAAATCCCCTGGTTGAAGATAATATGAAAGGTGCAAGGATAGGTATGTTATATGGACGAATGCTAAGTATTAGGGTTAATGATATCGAACAACAAAATGCCAAATGGGGGATTAAATTGGGTAGGCAGGATATACAAATAGAATTTTTTGGGGGGATGGCTAAAAATATATTCCTCTCTGCAAAACTATCTGCACAGCATTTTAAATCTCTCTTCAATTTATACTATACACCAGACAAACTTACAAAATGGCCAGGGGATTTGATTGGGAAATGCTTCCGCTGTGGATTTTCATTGGCAGATGATGTTCATATCTTTTTTGGATGCCCAGCTTTAGCACGTTTACTGACGCAGATTGAAAAATGTATATCAGAGATTATGGGCAATTCAATTCAGCTATCCGCGACACAGATTCTTCTAGGTGTAGAAATGGGATTGGCGGGGGCAGGAATAACAACGCAACAGGCTAATTTAATATTCTTAGTGACAGCGGTTTATAGATTATGTATAGCCTCTTTTTGGTTGCAACAAGAGCAGCCTTCTTTCGAGGTATGGAGGGCACTTTTTTTTCAGTATATAACATGGAGTATAGTTTGTATGCTCTCAAAGGCCCTCGAAAAAAGAAGCTCGGTGAACAGATATGGGGTGCAGTTTCGCAGTATCTTGAGCCGGAAATATGAACCCCAGCCCTGTGCGTGGTATTGGATCTTTTATGATTCAATTGTTTAACTCTCAACGTTCCACAATTTATGCTAGGATCTATGACTGCTTGTATTCTGTTTTTCTCAGTTTCTTTTACTTGTATTATGGATGTCATAGTATTATCAATCTTGTTTTAATTTTATTCCAGTATTTTTTTGTATGTAATGAATGTCGTCACTACGAATGCTTTTTTACTACAGTGACTCAACCCAACTTTCTCATGTATTCTGCAAAAATAAATTTTATTAAAAAGCCTGACTGCTTGTGTACCAAGCTACCAGAGGGTTAAGCACATCTTTATTTGGTCACTTTTGTGGTTCACCCAGACAAGAATTGTGAATATTATGTGAGGTGGGTTCTTACCCCCCTCAACTAATACTACCAATTTCTTACAAAGTCTATATGTTTATGCAAGGCATTACACAACCTCAAATACATATAACCATACAAAAGCCAAAACGACTGGATTTGCCAATGCTTTTAAGTCCCACAAGTGTCCTTTCTATCCTGTTAGCCAGGCCCTGTTCCCACCCCACCCAGTGCCACTCTGTTATTTTCTTTACTTGGCTGCTACGTTTAATTCTCCAGCAGCTCACTTCATGTAAGCTGTGGGCTTAGACTTTAGTTGGTTTGTGGTCTCTGAACTGCTGGGGAAGCATTTAAAGTCCTTGTTTGTTTATTGAGATTCTGCCGATCTTGTCTGTGCCTTGGAGCTGGCAGGGAACATGGCGAGCTGTGGTGAATAAGACTGTTAGTGTGTGGTGGTGGAGGGGCTTGTGGCTTTACTGCCCGGCCGTGACTTCCCCGAGGTTATTGTGTGTGATGCTGAAAACTGTAAACATTGAACTCAATGCGATGTTAGAGAAAACCACACTGAACTCGGTTTACTCTCTGTGTGAATCACAGAGGCATAAACATACTCACAGTACAGCCCAGCTCAGCTTAACCGAATACACAACGACCACCTATGCAACCTACGCCACCCTGGGCAGTGGCTAACCTCTCTTCTCTTTTTGAGTACATTTTCTTGGTACACTTTGCATGAGATCATTGGAAAAACCGCGTTATATTCCAAGACCAGCAGTACCTCGTGTGCAAAATGGGAGGACTTCGTAGCACCTAAAACAGCATTGCTAAGCCCTAAAGAGACCTGTGACAATTACATGTACTTTCACATACAGCTTATTGGAATTTAGAGTCAATTGCACCCTGGGACTGTATGGTTTATATATAGATCAGTAGATAGGAGAGGCGTTACAGGAACATATATGGAGCACATTTAAATGAGTTAGAGGGTCCTAGAGATCACAGACAGGAGTGATGTTACAGAAAATTATGAATGAAAAGGGTAGGTATGGCGTAACAGAGGCATATAGAGAGCAGACATAGGTACGGTTTAACAGAGGCACACAGAAATAGTGTGGTGCTACAGGGACGCATAGGGGGCACAGAGAAGTGTGGTCTTAAGGTATAGTGTGAAACTGTAGGGAGTAAACAGAGCACAGTGATAGGGTAGCGGATACAAGGGTGTAGATGAAGCATAGACGTGTGAGTCACAGAAGCATAAAGAGTGCACATAAGTATGGTATTGCAACGATATAAACAGAGCACAGGTAGGTGATATAAGACGAGAGGGTACCAAACTGCTTACAATGGCATAAAGACTGCAGAGGTAATAGTGGGGTTTAAGGGAATATAAAGTTTACCATAAAGGGTTAGGGAACTCATGTAGGTGGGATACAGGCATGCTTAGAGGTTGATTAAAGGTGTCTCTATAGGGACTGTTGGACATAAGGTTACGAAATCCTACTCAAGTAGCAGCCGCAATTTCTGTCAGGGTGAAGTCACAAGCAAACTCCAAATTAGCCTGCACTTACCCTCTGGTAGATTGGCAGAAGCAGTCAAGCTTAACTTAGAGACAATGTGTAAAGTATTTATGCACCGTTTCAAAGAGCAAGAAAGTGAAAATACATAACAAGAACACTTCCACACTAATGTAGAAGGATACAGTAAACTTTAATAAAATATTTGAGACCAAAATGACAAAAATCCAATGAGTAGAATCAGAGATATGCAACTTCAAACTTTTAGGTAAAAATAGTGCCTAGAAGTACAAAGCACCAACTGTGGTTGTCTGGTTGCACCTGACTGGGACAAAGTCACAATGTCAAGATGACAACGATGGAGAACAGGCTGGCTACAGGGACCAGGTTAGGCCCGCTGAATAAAAGTAAGTACCTTAAATCCTGGAATGATGCGAAGTCCCGCGTTGAGGATGCATTGTGCAGCAGAGAGGATGTGAGGCCCTTGTGTGGCGATGCATCACACATCGGCAGTTCCAAGGGAGCTCTGGTGTCAATGTGAGGTCCCTGTGTGCAGATATGTTGTGCAGCTATGGTTCTGGGGAGCTGCAGTGGGGATGAGAGGTCCGTGAGGGGACATGTGTTGTGCTTCGGTGATTCACAGGTGCTGCAGTGGTGATACAATGTTCTGCATGGAGATGCATCACACAGTTATTCCAGTGCAGAGTCTTGCGAAGCAATGCATCATGCTGCATTGGTTCTGCTGGGACCAGAGAGGGCCTGGCAAACCACCTTCAGGCCCACTTCCAAGGACTGGGCTGGCACTGCACGAGGGATTAGGATCCACAGCTGACAAAGTCAGGTGCTGGTTTTGAGGTTGTTGGAGACTGTTCGGTCCCTGAGGATCTGATCTAGAGGCCAGCCAACAAGAAATTGGAGTCACTCTCATTGTCCTGGGTTGAAGATGTTGGTCCAGACCTTTACTCAGTCAGCAAGGCAGCAGGGTCATAGAGTAGCAGTACTCTTTGCACAGCAGCACAGAAGTACTTCTGAGTCTTCCACAGGTACTGAGGTGCACTGAAGAGTTAGATCTCAGGGCCCAACTTTTATATCTGATGCCCACTTTGAAATTGGAGAAGGTTCTGGAGGCTTGCACTCTCAGAGTTTTTTGAATTTCCTGTATGCCTGCCCTGACCCCAGTTTGTCTGGGGTCACATTAGACTAGTGCCAAATACCTTTGTGAATGTGTTGAGGCAGAGCCTTTGTGAAGTTCACGCGTGGTAGGTGAGAGCTCCTCCCCCTCACCACGTCAGAGATAGTCCATGCTCCCAAAACCTCTGTTCCTTTGTTTCACTGTCTAGGGTAAATATACAACGGCCAACAGCCAACTACAACTAGTCATGAGACCCAGGAAATAGGCTGTAGTCACCAAATAGTTAGGACAAGAAAATGACAACTTTCTAAAAGTATGCAAAAAGTGATGGATGGAATGCTTAAACTGATCTCAGCCACATCATTATTTCGCACACCATGCAACCACAGTGTGGGCCCATCTATATGCCAATCAGTCTTGACCTTGCTCCAAAGTGAACAGTCCAGCCACAACTGCCAAGCACGGTCCTCCCTGAACTGGAACACACGCAACCCAGGGCCCGTTTCTCCCTGGTTATGGGCTCATTAGCCAGGTATTGCTTCATTCCAGTGACACAGTGTACAGACTTTCTAAAACTTTCATTTTCAGAATTGTGACTTAAATTTCCGACTCTACCATTAAAGAAAGTTATAAATTTAAATTCTATAGACATCAAACTTGACATCCCTATCCGGTCCTCATTGAATGTTATCACTTATTAAATGTAGTAAGTGTATATAAAGTTATCGTATGAGACAGGTGGGCCTTGCACTACAAGGATATATAAAAGTTAAAAGTACATTCCCAACCTTTTAAATAATTCAGAAAAGGGGGTGGTGATGAACAGAGTGCCTGAATTGGGGCAGTGAGCTAAATAACGGTGATGGATCAAGCCCTGATCTTTGGACTGGGTAAGAGTGGTCTGCTTAATTCAGACACTCTGTTCATCACCACCCCCTTTTCTGAATCGTTTTTGGCCACTATAGGTGTGGCAGGGTATACTCAGACATGAGTCCCTTGCTCACTGCTCCATCAGGATTCAAGCAAGCCGGGCCGACGAGGCTGAAATGCCAGAAACCGGTCCCCGGTAGCTTGTATCCTTTCTGGTGAAGAATTGGCTTGGTAGTTTGGTCTGCCCTGTTCCCATGATGCACTGGGCCAGGGACAGACTAATTTGCATATAGCCAGGTTCTGAGCTGGGATGGGGCAGTGAGCTAAATAACGGTGATGGATCAAGCCCTGATCTTTGGACTGGGTAAGAGTGGTCTGCTTAATTCAGACACTCTGTTCATCACCACCCCCTTTTCTGAATCGTTTTTGGCCACTATAGGTGTGGCAGGGTATACTCAGACATGAGTCCCTTGCTCAGTGCTCCATCAGGATTCAAGCAAGCCGGGCCGACGAGGCTGAAATGCCAGAAACCGGTCCCCGGTAGCTTGTATACTTTCTGGTGAAGAATTGGCTTGGTAGTTTGGTCTGCCCTGTTCCCATGATGCACTGGGCCAGGGACAGACTAATTTGCATATAGCCAGGTTCTGAGCTGGGATGGGGCAGTGAGCTAAATAACGGTGATGGATCAAGCCCTGATCTTTGGACTGGGTAAGAGTGGTCTGCTTAATTCAGACACTCTGTTCATCACCACCCCCTTTTCTGAATCGTTTTTGGCCACTATAGGTGTGGCAGGGTATACTCAGACATGAGTCCCTTGCTCACTGCTCCATCAGGATTCAAGCAAGCCGGGCCGACGAGGCTGAAATGCCAGAAACCGGTCCCCGGTAGCTTGTATCCTTTCTGGTGAAGAATTGGCTTGGTAGTTTGGTCTGCCCTGTTCCCATGATGCACTGGGCCAGGGACAGACTAATTTGCATATAGCCAGGTTCTGAGCTGGGATGGGGCAGTGAGCTAAATAACGGTGATGGATCAAGCCCTGATCTTTGGACTGGGTAAGAGTGGTCTGCTTAATTCAGACACTCTGTTCATCACCACCCCCTTTTCTGAATCGTTTTTGGCCACTATAGGTGTGGCAGGGTATACTCAGACATGAGTCCCTTGCTCACTGCTCCATCAGGATTCAAGCAAGCCGGGCCGACGAGGCTGAAATGCCAGAAACCGGTCCCCGGTAGCTTGTATCCTTTCTGGTGAAGAATTGGCTTGGTAGTTTGGTCTGCCCTGTTCCCATGATGCACTGGGCCAGGGACAGACTAATTTGCATATAGCCAGGTTCTGAGCTGGGATGGGGCAGTGAGCTAAATAACGGTGATGGATCAAGCCCTGATCTTTGGACTGGGTAAGAGTGGTCTGCTTAATTCAGACACTCTGTTCATCACCACCCCCTTTTCTGAATCAACCTTTTAAATAGGCTGCACACTGCCCTCTGGGCTGTTTAAGGTCTTCCCCAGGGGTAACATACGTGTATTAAAAAGAAAGATTTGGGCTGGGATAAGGTTTATTTTGTCAGGTCGAATTGATAGTTTAAAACTGCACGCAGGCTGCAAAAACAGGCCTAAGACATGTTTAAAGGGCTACTTAGGAGGGTGGCACAATGAGTGCTGCAAGTCCACTAGTAGCATTTAATTTGCAGGCTATAGGTACAATAGTAGAATCACTTTACAAGGGACTTACAAGTAAACTGAATATGACAATTGAGTGTAAACCAAAATTACCATGTTTAACAGAGACAGCACAAGCACTTTAGCACTGGTTAGCAGCGGTGAAGTGTGCATAGTCCTAAAGCCAGCAAAAACAAAGTCAGCAAAAACAGGAGGCTGGAAAGCAAAAAATTGGGGGAAACCACGCTAACAATGTCCCGTCCAACAGATACATATGGAGAGTGCGGATGGATGTGGTATTACACAAAAAATACAGTGTACAAATAGATGTGGGATTACAGAAAAATATGCTGTACCCAGCAGAGATCAGAGTGGTGTTATACATAGAGCCGTTCTTAGAGACATGTAGACAGTGAAGATAGATGTAGTGTTACAAAAACCTTTTGGTTCTGGTTTATGAAACTTTCTTTCCATAATTAAGTGTAATTGCTGCTTACTGAAAAAACATTCCCAATCGGAATATAGAGGACCTGGTTTTGCAAGGCTTCAGAAAGTATGCATTTAGGTCTCAGTTACTGGGTCACAAGGAGAGATTAAAGCAATATTGGAGGAGAGGTATGGTGCAGCGGCCAGAGCCCAGTTCGATTCCCAGCGCCAGTGACAGCTTTGCCCTGCACCATGTGACTCTGGGCAATTGCTCGCTTACTCTCCCCGTCGGCCCCCATGGCCTTGAGACCCTTAGGGATGATTAGTTCTTGCTTAACAAATACCGTATTTATTTATTTATTTATATGGTCAGCTTCTGGAGATGAAACCACAGGAGCACTACAAAAATACCTTTTGGCTAGCATTAGCACTTTTCTTTGGTAGGGTGGCTGGCATAAATAGTAGTTTATTATGTTATGTTATGGTCATTTATAGAGCGCATGGCTGCCCCAGCAACAGGGCGTCCCAGAGCTAGCGGCCGAATGACCAAAGGAAATACGGCTAGATAGAGGAGAAAAGTCAAGTTTTAATCAGTTTCCTGAATGCCCAATGATCGTGAGTACTGTTTGTAACACCACTTGTGCAAGAGTTTGTGTAATCACCAGAGTGAGTGAAATGTATACAGCTGGTAGCTTTGAAGCACTAGTAGTAAAACTCTCTCCTTCTATGACTGGCCTGTGTTAAGTATGTCATGGATCATGGAACACTCCCTGGGTGGAACATTTAATCTGGTCTGTCAGTCAGTTACTGGGTGGCAAGCCTGATGAAATAATATTAATTTCCCAGATCAACTAAGGTGTCATCGTCTCTTCAGAGTAGTGACGAAATATCCTGGGCACCAGGGCACAGCACTAGATCCCACGTTTCTGTGAAGGTTTTTAGTGCTGAGGTGATGTTTCTAGCTTACACTTGATCAGCAAGCTGCAGAGTGCAACTCTAAAAGTAAAGTAAAAGATATGTTGTTAGCTTGTGAAAATCCTTTTTGTGGACAAGGCGCTTGATATAGTTTGTAGCTTTGATACCTCTTAGAAAGACACCAATAAACTAGAGTTGTACACATCTTTTTCAGCTCACAGGAGACATTACCTTCAAGTCAAGTCAAGACCCTGACACCTTCCTCAAAAAAATGTAAGTGGTTTCTTTTAAATGTGGGCCACCTTGCCAGTTTGAAAAGTTGTCTAGGTATTAGGCAGGTTTGGCATAAGTGAGGTAAAATGGGTCATTAGAGCCAGGTATGCAAAAGTGTGAGTAAAAGGGAACTAGAAGCGTAGTAAATCAGGCGGTAAGAGACACTGATGCTGAGGTATGTGAAGGCATGAGTGAACTGGTTCTGTCCTTAGATATGATTCTCACTTAAGATGATGTGTCACCTATACAGCACGAAGACCCCAAATGTCAAGTTAAGATTGAAAAGCAGTACATTGAATTGCTTGCAAAATTCATGAGCATGAATTAACATTGTTTCTGTGGAAAGTTATTAAAAATATTGGTACCACAGGGTTATAGTAGTCCCTGTTGTCAATAGTGACTTTTGAAGGCAGTAAAATGAATCTATTGGGTTATTTTACAGTCCTGCATAGCCTTTAAAGACAGGGACATCAATGGTTAAGTAGCCAACATTTTTAAATGATACTGCGATTAGTGGAAAAGATGCAAATTTCCTTCAATGAAGTGGATGTCTCTTAAGGTATGGGTGAGAAAGTGCAAGGATGTCTTGGAGGATAGATTAGGTGAACTCACTTTTTCCATGCATACTATGAAGGTTAAAAAGGACTATTGTCCCATTAAGCACAAACTGTGTAATGTTCTGTTTAGCATGTGGGAGCCAAACCCCAATAATCACCTGAAACCCAATATTTTGAACACCCAGTTTTTACCTAATCAATTCGGCTCCAAGATCTCCAGTAGAGCTGGTTAAAGACTATTTTCTTATCGAGAAATACACAATTTAGCAGAGAATATGGAAGCATTAATAACCGAGTTCTAGATCAAAAATAAGGCAAAAGTGGATTTATTTCAGTATTAGTGATAAAATGTGGTGCAGAGAAAAATGCATGAATCACCATGAAGGCCCAAATACAGGAATACAGAGTCATAAAACTTAGTGAAATTCCCTTGTTAGGTAAGCCTAGGCAAATCCCTAAGTATTAAAATCATAAATAGTAATGTTGGCATCCCAATAGAAAAATCGAGTTATAAATGGACAGTCTCGGAGGAAAATGGAAAGCTGCATTCCAAAGGAACAGCCCAAAAGATCCTTAGACCCAGAGGCTTCTATACATAATTCACATGAGCCATTAATAGATTCTGCAAATTCAGTATGGTATGATCATGGTTAGGGCTTTAATGGCAAATCACAAACTGAAACGTAATGTTTTAAATCTTTAGTACCAATCCATCTCTTAAGGTAAGATAAATCTTCCTGCTCCTGCATCAACTGTATTCTGGAGATGTACAGCACAAAATGAAACATTTCCTAAAGAATGGTTCACAGAATTAGCATGCCTACAGTGGAACTTACTCACATGAAGTCCTTGAAATTGATACTTTGAGTTCACAATGGAAGCTTCAGTCTCAATGCATGCTTCCTAACACAGTTGTCCTCTTTGAATCTTTGATTTCATTCACTTGGTGCTCAACGGAAATGAGTGGAGAGATAGCTTTTGGAAGGACACTGATTGGGAGGGGGATAAGCAGGAGTAAGATGAACAGAAAACCAGAAACTGCATCCATTTTAAAATACATGGTCAGACACAAAAATGTGGCATAACTACTTCATAGAATTAATTCGACTTCCAAGTGACATAGCAAATTAGTTTCATATGCATATCATCAACTTATTAATTACGACACTATGCACATTAAAGATATTAATTACGAAAAAATTACACCCAATGTTTGCACATTTTGAAAAAGGCTACCACAGCATACATGGTGTTTTGGAAAGACAATTTGAGGATATGCTCAAGAAAGGAGTTTTTTAACTTCAGTGTCTTGTTTGTGCATTGCTCTCAAAAGTCGCAACAAAGTTATATGAATGAAAAATTACCCCTTGCCAAGATTGAGGAGCATATCGCTGAGGTTGGTTAGGCGAAATGGTATACTAAACTAGATCTGAGAACAGAGTACCACTAACGTTGTATTATACCCTGATTTACGCCATCTTACTACCTTCATTACACCTGGTGGTACATACCAATTTTGGCAGCCGTCCTTTAGCATAGAATCTGTCGTGCCTCTTTTTTCAACAAGTGATCTTGGAAACATTTAAAGATATTAAGAATGTTTTCACGTTCCAAAAGGATATCCAGATTGCTGCAAATAATACTCAAGGACATGACAAAACTGGGGAAATCGTTTTGCAGATTTGCATGGTAGGAGTTGTAAATGTAACCTTAAGGAAAGATACGGGTGTGTGTTTAGAACAATGTAAATTGATTACTTGGTCCAAGTTTTGATGAATTGTGGAGTGAAGCCCAAGTCAAGTTTGATTGAATGATTTACAACTGCACTTCCAACAACTGACAACGACCAGTTTACTGTCTAGTGGTCCTATTCGCAAAGTAAAATATACACGTGTACATTTTATCATATGCAAATCTACTACTGTACCCAGTGAGCCTTGTCTCCATTTTCTTCTAAGGGAGTGTGTTGCAGTCCCTGTTAGAGTCCATGTGTGGTGCTGGACTTTCTCCAAGGTTTTGCTGGAGTGCATTTAATAATCTTCTTGCATTTTTTGGGCTGTAACTTTAGGAGTGTCTCTTTTGATAAGCATTGGGCTTACTCTTTTATGGGTGGGTGTTTGAATTTGCATGTCCCCTTCTAAAACCCCCTTGTTGAAATGTAAATCTTCCCCATTTTTCGAGGCCGCCTCCCACCACATTTACAACTAAAATGTACACCTAAGTGTGCGGATATCTATGATGCACTTGCAGAACCACTCCAAATGTAGCTGCTGGCAAAACGCCTTGTGAATTAATGACGTGGAAGACAGCCAGCCCAAATTTGAGTACATTGTGGTTTAGATCAAGGAGAAAGGAAGAAGGTAAATTGGTGAACATGCTGCGGCTGGAACCTAAAAACAGTGTGGATAGCAGTGCAAATAGAAAGCGTGGAAAGAAATTAGTATGGCATACAGGCTGTGTGATTGGAAGAGAGTCAAGGATTCGTTCTTGTTACAGAAAGGTTTTAGGAATGCATCGTGACTCTTTGGGTAGAAGAGTTTCGAAGTAATTCTGTAAAATTGGACACGGGTGAATGGTGGCACAAAGAGAAGAGCCCAACCCTCAACCTTCATCATAGCAATCGAAAACACAGACTGCCTTGCTAAATATTGGACCGAAACTGTCCTTTTCATCTGGATACTTTACGAAGTCTCGCAGTTGCAAAGTTAAATTTGTTTTAATGCATTTCACTAAACGTTATTATAACTGTCTTTAACTACTTTTTAGTGTGTGAGATGTGTGATGATTTGGCGGTATCACATCATGTCATACATCATAGAACAATGCGGATGGAGGGCCTCATTTATGAAAAGTGACGCATCACTGCGTGAAAACAGCGATGCGTCACTTTTTATTGCACCCTCCTTGCAACATGCTGGATGCGTCATATTTACAGTATGACGCATAATGTCGCAAGTTGTTACAGATACATCAGTATTTCTGATGTTTCTGTAGGAGCAAAAATGAGGTGTTGCTGGAGTGTGTCACGAAAGTGACGCAACTCCAGCAAAGAGTCATTTCACAAGGGCAAGTCCCATTTCAAATGTGCCTGCTTCAGTCTTACGCCTGCTGTGAGGCAGGTGTAAGATTTTGACTCATTTGCGTCCTAGAAGTGATGCAGTGAAATCTCATAGATTTAACTGTGTCATTTCTACGAGGCTTACTTGCGTCAGAACGCCCACCCTGCATACATTATGCCTGGCCCAGATATAATGTGGTGCAGGGGTATACTAAGTGACTCATCTACCTAGATGCGTCACTTTGTTAATATGATGCAACATGGCACATTTTTTACGCCTGTGGTGCGTCACAAAAAGTGACGCTCCGGCAGCGCAAAAGTTACGCAAGGGATCATAAATAAGCCCCGGAGTGTTTAGTGGGTTCTGTTAGTCAGGTAATGTCTGGTGGGACTGATGAAAGGAGACTTTTGCCGTGACTCAATAAATCTGGCTAATTAACTTGAGTAATTGCACGTTGATCATCTTTTCACACCTTCAGTAAAATAATTCAATTCCACAATTGGTTAAAATATAATCAAAGGCATAATGAAATTGAGCACACTGAAAAAAAAGGTACGACCTTTGATAAAATACCTCGGGCACGATGGCTGAACAGGAAGAAACGGGTGTGTGCAACAGAATCTTATGATGAATAAGTATTTTGGTTTTTTTGCTGGGTCAGAGAAAAAGACTGTTCTCACTGCTTCTCTGGGTCCTGGATATTGTTCCTTCCAAAGGACAACCAAGACTCCAACATCTATCAAAGTCAAAATCAAAAATTATTTTATTCTGTTAAAATTTTAAAACCATCAAAGTACCGATCACATTGCATACTACCTAATACAAATAATTAATTTCAGGTCACATTCCAAAGGCAAAGAAATCAAACAACCCATGATACACAATTTCCACCAAACCAACCCATGGTATTCAAATAAATAAATAAGATAAAAAGTTTGTCACACGCCTCGATCCATTGGTTAATGAGCTATATTTTTTCTTTAAGAAAAATTGTTAAGGAAAAGGAAAAAGAAACGCCAGCACTATGAATACAAACTTTTACGTCGCCTAATTGCCCCTGTGATAAAGCTTGCAACCCCAAAACATACAAGCGGGGAGCCCAGCATTTGCAAGTAGTCTAGTGCAGGTCTAACTTGCACAAAGCTTCCTCCTCTTAGCAGTGGCAAGATAAATTTTCTGCGTAGCGTAACATAAAAATCGCAGAAAAATACCATGTGGAGGGTGTTCTGGTCTGAGAAGTTATCACATGGGCAGAGGCCTAATGATCCCTCTTTAAAATAGCCTTTCGGATGCGCCAATAACCATGGCAACATATTGTATTTAAATCTAATTATGGTATACAGATGATAGGGTTTATTTATATATGTTAGGTACGGCTGCATCTCCCTACCTAAACTTAGCATAACAAAACACTCACTGATGGTTTAGCTACTTCAACTTCCTCCCTTAGTAGCATTGATCTATTCAGAAACTGGAGCTTCAGACCTCTAATGGCCACCTTACCAAGAACTCTAGGAGTTAGAAATAGGTCAGAACAGCCCAATGAGTCCAGTTCTGTCTTAACATAACGGATCCGAGAGATGTTGAGGCCTTTGTCCAAAGACACACAGTCCTGGATGATCAGCTGGTTCAGATTTGGTGATGGCTGAGACCAGATTCTAAGCCAACATAATATTGGGGCAACTGCGATCTGGTCTGAAATAAAACCGGCACCTCAATCTTCGTGGAGGTTAAAAATTGGGGTGGAAGATGGAAGCGACAACAGCTTTCTAAAAAAATTATTTTCAACGGTCTGGATGTTTCTAGTCTCAGTGTAGCCCCATACATCACTCCCATAGGTTACCATTGGAAGGCACTTGGCGTTATAGATTTTCATTAGGGTAGGGAGTGGTTTGGATCCTATTCTCTGTGCAAACCCCAATATGGCCCCAGATGTCCTTGCCAGGGTGTTCTTTTTATGTGTATGCTGCATCACCCACGAGCGTCTTTCATCAAAAAGAACGCCTAAATAAGGAAAGGTAGGGACTTTCGTAAGTTCCAAGCCCTTACAATAAAATGTAACCTTTTTTGCCTGGCCCGTGCCAATTGACATTGATTGTGACTTTTTGAGGTTTGTAATTAAATCTAGTGAGTCCATAAAATCAATAAAACAATCTAAAAGGGTTTGTAAACCACGCAACATCCTTGCTATCAAAACTGCATCGTCGCATTCAGTAGGGCAGGTATCATTGTTGTGCCTGCTCTAGGGATATCCTTACAGGAAGCGGTCAGAACATCTCCCAATTTATTAATATAAAGAGTAAACAGCAGGGGAGCCAAAATGCACCCCTGTCGTACCCCTCGCCTTACAGCCCATGCATTGGTTAGGCTGCCGTTCCCATTATAGCGAACAGCGGCCGAGGTGTTTTCGTGGATGGCCAACATCTATCATTAACTCTCTGCAGGCAGGTGTGCTCGAGCAGTCAATGCCTACTTAGTGGAGCTGCTTGAAGAGGAATTCCAGACAGACTACAACACATTTTATCAGTCTATAAAGGGCAATGTGCAGGCATATGCATTACCTATAAATTAAGTATGTCTTTAATAGACACTTACAAAGACAGAACAGTCAAAATGAAAAACCAATGATACTCATAAGCCCTAGGGCAGACAACCTTAATACTGTGTAATAAATATAATCCATCATTAATATTGTTGCAATCATTTTGTGATGTATGTGATAGCACGGTATTTTGTATTGCAGCTAGGAGTGTTTTATACAGATTTTGTTAGTATTGGTTTATTTAATATTGTTTTTTTAAATGTTGTGGTATATAGCATTGTTAACCTTGTGCCATTTGTAAGGTATTTAATGTGAATGTTTTTTGTTAGCTTTTTAAATAATGTATATTAATTAGATATTTAAGTGTTTTAGGAGTGGGTGTTAGGGCTAGTAGGAAAATTGGGTAGGAAGGGTTTTTATTTCATTTTTTTATTTGTAATAATTAAAACATGTTCAATTTCCGTGACATATTTTTACCTGTATTGCTTAGTGATTTGTATTTTTTTAAACTATTAAATATTTGTCAAATAAAGTGTGGATTTTGTTGTGAGATTCATTTTTTATTTTGAAACGATGTTTTAAAAATAGTGTGCTATTAAGTATTGATTTAATTAGATAATTATTTTAAACATTTCTTTTAAGTAATGTGTTAGTAAGTGTAAGTATTTTAGTGTTTTCTTTTGTAAAAAATTGTGTTTGTTTGGGCTTGGGTTTGTTTAAGGAGAGTGCGCTCGAGCAACCGCTCAATCCGGTGCCATCTGATTTAAGACATCCATAAATCTACCATTTGAAAGGCTACCAGCTGAGCTGAACAATCGGCTGATTGCTGTGAGTAGAGACAACGGTGCTCGGTAAATGCATCCAAAAGCGTTGCTGCTCTACGAGGACCTCGAGAGACCCACCATGCCCTTGTCCCCCCTACACCCCACCCCACAGGTCAACTCACCACCCCAAAAAAATGGTGGCCCCAAAAAAGCCAGGCTTCTCCAGCAACCAACTGCAGTGCATCCACAAGGTAGTCATAAAGGCGCTGTGGAATCACCAGTTCTCTTGGGCCTTTCGGGCGCCTGTCAATGCTGTCAAGCTGGGCCTGCCGGATTACCACAAGATCATCAAGCTGCCCATGGTAATGGGGGCCATCTGCAAGTGCTTGGAGAACAATTACTACTGTAGCATTGGCAAGTGCATCCAGTACTCCAACACCATGTTCGCTAACTGCTACATCTACAAGCCACTAATGACATTGTCCTCATGTCTTTTCAGCAGAGTGTGGCACAGATGCCCCCAGGAGTAGCAGGTGTACCTGCCTGGACCCTGCATCAAGCAGGTGAAGGTGTGCAGCCTTCCAGCTGTTTCTGCTTGTGGCGTTACAATGGCTCACTAGGTGCCCACCATCACATCTGTCCCAAACCATCTTCTACCCTTATGTCCCTCTGGAGATCCCGGCTACAGTCCTAGTATCTCTCACCCCTCCGTTATGCCCATGATGAAAACTTTGCCTGCTGCCCAGAAGGTCCGGTTGATGGCACCACCTTCTGCCAGTAAAAAAGGTGTTAAAAGAAAGGCCTCTGCCATAACGAAGTTAGTGAAAAGGAAGGCCGCCACCACCACTCCTATACAGTTCCCGTCATCACAAGTCAAGATTCCTCCCCTGCCAGGAACATTGCAGCCTAGCCGGCTAAGATTCCCACACATCATGAGAGTGGAGCTCATCAAGCTCCCAAATAAGAGCCTACCCAACTAGCTGTAGCATCAGATCTCCAAGATGGTAAAGCTGATGGATCACCTGAAGTACTGCAATGGTATCATGAAGCAGCTGCTGTCTAAGAAACGCACTGCCTATGCCTGACTCTTCTATGAGCCTGCAGATGTCACGGCCCTGGCACTGCATGACTAACAACATCATCAAGTTCCCCATGGAACTCAGCACAATTAAGAACATGGAGAATTGCGAGTACCACCATGTGCCCACATCTGCTTAATTGTCCCCAACTGCTATAAGTACAACCCTCCAGATCATGTTTTGGTGGCGATGGCTTGCAAGTTGCAGTATGAGTTTGAGTTTCACTACGCCAAGATGCTAGATGAGTTAGCAGACTTAAATCCACCACCTATCTCCTCATATCCTCCTGTGGTGTACTATAGAATCCTCATTGGTATCCTCTAGTGAGAGAGGCATTTAGCGCTTTTCTGGGTTGTTCTTAGAATTTCTTTACATTCTAGTAGAATGTGATTAAGATTGGAATCTTAATTAAGTTTCTAGTTTGAACAGTACATTTAGCTCCCCAAAATCCCAACACTTTCTAAAATGTGTTTAGGTTTGGAGTGAGATTTTTTTTATCAGACCCTCCCAAAGTAAAAAATCTTTCTCCAATGTGGTTAAGTTTGAGGATGGGAATAGTAACTAGGACCCTCCAAAGTCCAACTTGTGTTATGAAGTGTGGAGTGGGAATAGTAAATGTGCCCTCCCCTCCAAAAGCCCAACATTTTCCATGTTGGTAATATGTTTGGAATAGGGAATAGTTAACCTAATAATAGATCAAATATTTTACATGTTCTAGGCATTAATAATGTTAAACAGCAATGATATATACATTTCAACAAGCCCTTTCTTAAGCTCCACATCCATGTATTAGACGATTCTAGGTGAGGGTCCTAAACTTTTAGTGGGCCATGACCCCAGGTCTAATCTTTTCCTGCTCACCAAATCGCAGATGAGCAGAAGACTCAATCACCCAAGTCCCTCACACTTTGATTATTGTCTCAGTGGGGCACGAGTTCGACCTGTTGAATTTGTAACATTCTAAATTCTGTCACTTTCTCTCCTCAAATTGCAGCTTCATTATGCCATTCATCAACTTTGGGGATTGGTCCTTTCAACCACAATTTCAAAAGTCTCCTTGTGACACACAAAATCAATATTCCTATTTGTTATGCATTGATTTGGAAAACCCTTTCACATATCCCAACAATAATACCTTAGGAGTACACTACACCGTAGTCCTTACAATGTCCTTAATAGTGGTTGTTATCTCAGTCCAATATGCTGCGATTGGTGAAAATTCCCTCACCAGATGAAAAACAAGCATTTGCAATGCAATAGGTCTCGCATTAGGAAAATTTGAGCTATTGGTATTGTAAATGACAAATTTTGTATTTATGTGTTGGTTTTGAAAATAGCGAAATTAATAGCTTTGTCATTTACAATGCCAATAGTTTTAACTTTCGCAAACGTGACACATATACATTTGTAATGCAATATGTGTTGTATTTACATGACTTAGATGTATTAATATTAAAAATAGCAATGGCTTTTATTTTTTTTAATAATTAATACTTAATAAAAGTTATTGTAATTTATAATGGCAATAGCTTAAACTTTTGTAAATAACTTTTGGGAAGATTCTGTTCAGTGTATTTTATTGTGATGAAAATCCAAGAACAGAAGTGAAATATTAACATCTTTTTGTGACATTTGTAATAAAGCTTGAAGCATTGAGAAAACATATTAGAACCAGTTGTTGTTGAATGGTTGCACAGAGTGATGCTGTGGCGTTCAGTGGTGCTGAGTGATGCTGTGGCCTTCAGTGGTGCTGAGTGATGGTGTGGCCTTCAGTGGTGCTGAGTGATGCTGTGGCGTTCAGTGGTGCTGAGTGATGCTGTGGCATTCAGTGGTGTAAAGTTATTGTAATTTATAATGGCAATAGCTTAAACTTTTGTAAATAACTTTTGGGAAGATTCTGTTCAGTGTATTTTATTGTGATGAAAATCCAAGAACAGAAGTGAAATATTAACATCTTTTTGTGACATTTGTAATAAAGCTTGAAGCATTGAGAAAACATATTAGAACCAGTTGTTGTTGAATGGTTGCACAGAGTGATGCTGTGGCGTTCAGTGGTGCTGAGTGATGCTGTGGCCTTCAGTGGTGCTGAGTGATGGTGTGGCCTTCAGTGGTGCTGAGTGATGCTGTGGCGTTCAGTGGTGCTGAGTGATGCTGTGGCATTCAGTGGTGCTGAGTGATGCTGTGGCATTCAGTGGTGCTGTGGCGTTGAGTGGTGCTGAGTGATGCTGTGGCATTGAGTGATGCTGTGGCATTGAGTGATGCTGTGGCGTTGAGTGATGCTGTGACGTTGAGTGATGCTGTGACGTTGAGTGATGCTGTGACGTTGAGTGATGCTGTGGCATTGAGTGGTGCTTTGGCGTTGAGTGGTGCTGTGGCATTGAGTAGTGCTGTGGCGTTGAGTGGTGCTGTGGCATTGAGGGGTGCTGGGGCATTCAGTGGTGCTGAGTGATTCTGTGGTGCTGAGTGATTCTGTGGCGCTGAGTGATGCTGTGGCATTGAGAGGTGCTGTGGCATTGAGTGGTGCTGTGGTGTTGAGTGGTGCTGTGGCGTTGAGGGGTGCTGTGGCATTCAGAGGTACTGAGTGATGCTGTGGTGTTGAGTGATGCTGTGGCGTTGAGTGATGCTGTGACATTGAGTGATGCTGTGGCATTGAGTGGTGCTGTGGTGTTGAGTGATGCTGTGGTGTTGAGTCGTGCTGTGGTGTTGAGTGGTTCTGTGGCGTTGAGTGGCGCTGTGGCATTGAGTGGTGCTGAGGCGTTGAGTGGTGCTGAGGCATTGAGTGGTGCTGAGTGATGCTGAGGCATTGAGTGATGCTGTGGCATTGAGTGATGCTGTGGCGTTGAGTACTGCTGTGGCATTGAGTAATGCTGTGGCGTTGAGGGATGCTGTGCGCTGAGTGGTGTTGTGGCATTGAGTGGTGCTGTGGCGTTTAGGGGTGCTGTGGCATTCAGTGGTGCTGAGTGATTCTGTGGTGCTGAGTGATGCTGTGGCATTGAGTGATGCTGTGGCGTTGAGTGGGGATGTATGACGTTACAACTCATACTTTTACAACGCATACCATTACAACGAATTTTTTACAACGGAAAAACTTTTACAACGCATGTATTTACAACGCATGTTTTTACAACGCAGGTACCTTTACAACGCATACCATTACAACGTAAGTATTGGTAAGTATATATTAATTTTTTTAATTTAAAATATTTGAAAATAATATAATTTAATTTAATTTAATTAATTTAATTTAATTTCATTTCATTTAATTGATTTAATTTAAATTTAATTTTATTTTATTTTTACCCTGTACCCCTGTACTCCAAAAACCCAAAACTGACCCTGAACCCTAAAAATACCCCTTTACTCCAAAAACCCAAAACTGACCCTGAACCCTAAAAATACCCATGTACCCCAAAAACCCAAAACTGACCCTGAACCCTAAAAATACCCCTTTACCCAAAAACCCCAAACTGACCCTGAACCCCAAAAATACCCTTTTACCCAAAAACCCAAAACTGACCCTGAACCCTAAAAATACCCCTTTACCCAAAAACCCAAAACTGACCCTGAACCCTAAAAATACCCCTTTACCCAAAAACCCCAAACTGACCCTGAACCCTAAAAATACCCCTTAACCCAAAAACTGAAAACTGACCCTGAACCCTAAAAATACCCCTTTACCCAAAAACTGAAAACTGACCCTGAACCCTAAAAATACCCTTTTACCCAAAAACTGAAAACTGACCCTGAACCCTAAAAATACCCCTTTACCCAAAAACTGAAAACTGACCCTGAACCCTAAAAATACCCTTTTACCCAAAAACCCAAAACTGATCCTGAACCCTAAAAATACCCCTTAACCCAAAAACCCAAAACTGACCCTGAACCCTAAAAATACCCCTTTACCCAAAAACTGAAAACTGACCCTGAACCCTAAAAATACCCTTTTACCCAAAAACTGAAAACTGACCCTGAACCCTAAAAATACCCTTTTACCCAAAAACTGAAAACTGACCCTGAACCCTAAAAATACCCCTTTACCCAAAAACTGAAAACTGACCCTGAACTGTGGCGTTGACTGATGCTGTCGCGTTGAGTGGTGCTGTGGCGTTGAGTGGTGCTGTGGCGCTGAGTGGTGCTGTGGCGTTGAGTGATGCTGTGGCGCTGAGTGATGCTGTGGCGCTGAGTGATGCTGTGGCATTGAGTGATGCTGTGGCATTGAGTGATGCTGTTGCGTTGAGTGGTGCTGTGGCATTGAGTGGTGCTGTGGCATTGAGTGGTGCTGTGGCATTCAGTGGTACTGAGTGATGCTGTGGCGTTGAGTGATGCTGTGTCGTTGAGTGATGCTGTGGCGTTGAATGATGCTGTGGAGTTGAGTGGTGCTGTGGCGTTGAGTGGTGCTGTGGTGTTGATTGGTGCTGTGGTGTTGAGTGGTGCTGTGGCATTGAGTGGTGCTGAGTGATGCTGTGGCATTGAGTAATGCTGTGGCGTTGAGTGATGATGTGGCGTTGAGGGATGTTGCCGTTGGCTATTGGCGTTGCATTATTATTTACAACGCCAATAGCTGAAACTTTCAGTAAACTTTCAGTAATGCAAGACCTAGTGCGTCGTAAATGCTTGTTTAATTTAAGTCAAAGAATCATATTTAATGAACTATGCCAGTAGGGTATTATAAAATTCTTTCACTTTGGCAGATGCTCTAAATAAACATTTAATTACCAACAAACTCCGTTCTCGTAAGTATATGAACAGCATTATCTGGGTAACGCGCGGGTAACGCGTGAAGTAGGATCTTTGGTGAGATCGGCATGTCGCGTACACACTGTGCAAAATGGCATTTGTAGCCTGCCCTTCATTCCTCACAGGTCAAGCAAGCTGTCTAGCTTAATGCTTTGGTACACAGCTGGATATTCAGTGCCTGCTGTTCAACTCCTGTCCACAGCTGCCACTGACTGGTTGATAAGGGGGAGGAGTAGGGGAAGAAACAGACATGAGGATGGTGTAGTGAAATGAAGTAGCAATGGGGTGTGTGGGGGAGCGAGAGAAAGCGGGGGGTTTTAAAAGCAGTGAGACGAATGCTGCTAATGAGCTAGCCGACAACATTGGCAGATCGACATGCAGGAGCAACGTGGGTTGGGGCGGGGAGCAAGGGAAACGCAACGCACAAAGTGCTTGGTGTAAATAATAATATAAAACAAGCAAAAGAAAAAAGAAACCATCAGGAGAGAGACTGTGGGGTAACCTCCACAGCTGCAACTACGGACCTGGGGAATCAGGTTCGAGTCACTGCACCGGTAAAACTGTGCCAAAAAAAAATAGAATGTAAATACATGATGCTTGTTGTCATCACTTAAACAATGGTAGGAATGCCGATAAACTAAAAAAAATATATATATCAGCCAGGAGCAGCTGGGAGCTGCGCCGTCGGGATGACCAGGAGGAACCCTGAACACAAGGGGGAATGGCGAGGAGTGACGACAGGGGACGCATGAAAAACAAAATATAATATTTTGCGAAGTCCTTAAAAGTTTAAATAAAAATAACCACCCGCAAAGTGTAGAACGTGCATCATTGTGAAGCAGAAGCGCTGGTTAATGATTCGGCCGGGAACCTTTCAGCCTATGCAAGAAAAGATAACAAGCATACACAAGCAGAGGCAGGCCAACAAAAAGAACAAGTCACCACGGCTGGATGCTGTTTGGGAGGTGGGAGGGGAAGTAGGAGAGGGGGGAGTGATAGGGATGAAAGCGCTAGTGGCCGCATGCTGGCAAATGGTGACCTTAGCGCTAGCGGCCGCATGCTGGCAAATGGTGACCTTTCAGCGCATTGCTTTGAAGTCTCATGGCGGGGGTGGGGGAGCGGCTTGGGAGGCATTCCATTGAAGTCTGGTGCTGCGAGGCTGATGGGTTTGACGTGGACGCGTGTCTCACACGAGTGCATCACATGAACCGCACGTATTCCGCGCTTGGTCAAGAGTTTGTTTCGCCTACTATACACTCGGCTATTAATCCCTGCGGGATGTAGTAGTCGAGACCTAAAAAAACAGCATTTTCAGCCCGGAATTCATGTGCATTGGGACTGTATGTTTGGATCTATTCTGAGCAAACTGCTGGGAGAGTAGTATAATCTGTTTGAGAACTTAAAATGGAGCAGGTCATGCAGCGAAATATATGATTGGTCTGCATAGTAAGAAAGTCATTTTTTCATTTTCATTATTCTGCCATGTCCTTTTTAAGAGCTCTCTCTATTTTGTAGATTTGTTTTTATTGTTTTTGGATGCTGGTGGCTGTACAGGTTACCAGTTCCTTATTGCTGATCTCCATTGAAGATGAATACAATTTTAATATGATTACCAAAGTTAATATGTCTTTGGGAAGGGGATGGTTTATTGTTATTTAGGTTAGTATCTGTATGCTTATATGTGTTTGAGGTTGCAGTTGGTGTGGTTTTGTTGTTGTTTGAGGTGCATGCACTACGCCTGGATGTGAATTATTGCATATGTATTTTTAATGTTAGATAGTTGTTCATATTTTAACTATTTTTAGGCACTTTGATTTGAATCTTGGTGACAGATGTAAGAAATACTTATTTTTCATTTCCTAAATAGTGGCTCCTTAGAAATCGCTATTGTGGAAATGCAAATTGGTATGTACAAAAATAGAGATTCCCTAATAGCAGTGTAGGAATCACTATTAGGGAATCGCAATTTAGTTAACACCAAACAATTCATTCCTATTGGCCTGAAGGTCCATTTGTAAAAAGGTCTTTGCATTTCCTAATATGAGATGTCCTAATAGGAAATTGCAAATTAGGAAATGCAAAAGCAAGGGTGATGTTCAGCCTAAAGCCCCCTTGCTGGACCCCGAAAAATGTGGTGCACATGTAAAGCGCACAAATGCTCTAGTGGCATTTTGGAGTGCTTTTTTAAAACTGCACATGGTTACCATTGACTTTGAGATGATGGTAATAGCATTTCCAAAATGCCCAATTCGCATTCAGTAAATGCATTGAAAATCATACATAGGAAATCCCCTTTTGTGATTTCCTATTTGGGTGTCACAAAATGGAATTTCTACTGTGTAGAAATCGCATTTTCCAATTCCCCAATGGCCTTTGTACATGACAAAAGCTATTTAGCCTTTCTTAGCCGGCTGAAATAGCGATTAAGACATGCTAAATAGCTTTGTACATCTGGACCTTAGTGTTTACATGGGGAATGTTAGTTTGTAGGGTGGAGTTTTCTATGTTATTTTTAAAGGTTTTGTGTTAGAAGTTCAGTTTTAGTTTTTATATCATAGATGTTATTTTTTTAACCAAGTGTTTATTTTATATTTTCTTATTTTGTGTGGTTTTTCTGGAGCAGTTTTGTCTTTTTAATGTTTTTCAGGTTTCGGATGCCTTTTCTGGATTTTATTTGGTTGTATTGAGTGGATTATATATTTGTATGTACATTCTTGCCTTTTTTCGGCTACAATTTATATGAATGTTTGCTGAATTCTATTTTAGTATGAATATTTTGCTGTGTACAGAGGACTTCAGCTGCAAAATCTTGAGCAAATCAATTTTTCTAATTATCTGTTGGATGGGAATTTGTGATAGTATTGTGCTTGCTAATATTTTGCTATTTTGTAAATATGTGCAATCTTACTCTGTTACACTATGCACAGTTTTTAATTTATGCATGTTTTTTTATTTTGCTTGTTTTATTTGGAAGTTTTTTTATAAGTAATTATTGCCATTTTTGTACTTTTCTAAAATGATGTCTTTGTTTTTTATTGTTATGCAGAATGATTACAAATGTACATTTATTATGTATAAACTTGTGTATGTTGCTGTTGTTTAATCCAGGTTTTAGTTGTATTTATTCAATGGTGGTTTTTGAACAGTAGTTTTATGGTTATTGTTTTAAAGAAGAGAAGGCCTTGTTTGTTAGAAAATAGTCGCAGTTTGCTTGCTTGCATTTGGTTTAGGTTGTTTACATATTTTTTATTTTAGTTCTGTTAAGGATTGCCTTTGTTTTTGGCAGCTTTTGGTCTTTTTGAATATCTCTAGAAATAGGTAGAAATGTTGTGGGGTTTGTTCCATACAGTCCGCTGAAGGAATTGTGTCACCCTTCCATTTCTTTGTTACTTTTTGCCTCTGCTGGAGGTATTCCACTATGGGATGTCACGTGTTGGTTGGTGCCTGCACCTGATTAGTGTAAGTAACCAACTCAAGTGTTTTCAAAACAGTCCATTAGAGGTGAGAAGTTTTATGGTAGTATGGGACTTCTAGTAGCAGGTGTTTGGTTCCTTCAATGGCAGGGATGTAGGCTCATGCTATTATTTTGTTTTATTTTATAGGCTAACTATGCATTTGTGGCATAGTCTATACTAGGCGTAGATTTTTGTAGGTACCTGGTAGTAGCACAATTTTATTGCTGAATGGGGGCAAACATTCAGGATAGTAAAAACCATAGCTTGTTCAAAATCAATAATAATTTTTTTAGGATTACAACTATGTGGTTTTTGTTTGATTATGTTTAATAATTCCTTATGTTGCTTGTTTTGCAGCAGTGTATATGTTAGAGGGACGCCTGTGTCATGGTACAGCTCATAAATAGTGCATATTTGTGTTAATGGTGGTGTGCACGATTAGACTGTACAGTCCATCATTTATGTGCTGCATTGCGTTAACATTAGTAACTTATTGTTTGTTGCATAGATAATTATCCTTTCTTGTTTGCTTCATTGTCATGCAGTTAAGAGATCTTGGTTAGCTTGTGTTATTTTTACATTTTGAGGGATTTCTATTTCATTAAATATTCTCAGTGCTTTTAATGTCGCTCCAGTGATTGTCTTTGTTCCATTTATTAGTCTTTTTTGCGGTTTTCTAAGGCAGGAGTTGCCCAGTCACTTCTATGGGGACTCTATTTTTTCGCCTATCTTCAGGCACTTGTGAATTTGTGCTTAGTTCTCTTAAGTCATGTAGGATGTTCCTAATTCAAAATGTTGTGAAGTTTGGAGAGTCACTGTTTTCCCGTTTGGTATTTCAAATTGTTTTAATTTTGCATCATGATTTACATTCTGTACTTACATTTTTGTCTTTCATATTCTTTTGCTGGTAGGTTGCTTCTCTGTTATTAAGAGGGCTATCTTTTTGTAACTCTTTATTTTTAAGTTTATTGTTGAGAACGTTTTTCTTAATTTTATTGTTGAGAAAGAGAAATGCTTTAGATAATGTTGTCTATTAAATGTTGTTGTGGGTTTTTTGTACATAATACTAAATGACAAACAGATTTGTTATTTATCACTTTTAGTGGTTATGTTGCAATTTCTTTTATTGTCATATGTACATTTCTTTCTATCTTTCTTGTACTTTAATTTTGCATCAGTCTTATTGAGTTGTTTTTTGATGGCCTTAGTACCTGTATTTTGGAGATACAAGTTTTATACACTTGTTATGTATTGGTGTGTATTAAAATACTGAATTAAGTTTTGTAATTAAGGTTTAAGTTATGTTCTAATTCGGTGCTCGCTTTGTAAATGTAGGGAATTTATTTATGGACAGTGTTGGAGCCTTTCATGTTGTAGCTTCAGCGAGGCAGAGTGGCATTTTCCTGGGGTGGCTTCTTCTTTTGCACTAGTTAGTTAGACTTTTTCTTTCCTTTTTATATAACATTTTAATAGGAAAAATGTTTTTCTGTGTTAATGGTTTTTGAGATTAATGTAATTGGTTGTATTTTTAGTAGGTATACTTTAAAAAAAATGTTTTTATCTTATATGACCAACGCTCATTATGTTTATTTTCTGCTTTTTATGTATGTTTCATTCATTTATATTAATTGAAATACAGAAATATAAACAAATATATATTATAATGACTTTCAGCAATATTTTTATTGACGTTTTAATTGTTTTCATGGTTTTGGTCATGCTTTTAATGTTTTATTGATATCTCAATATTTTGTATTTATATGTTTTGATGTCGATAGTTTGGCATTTTAGATATTTTTATATGCTATATTTATTTTCACTCTTGGGGCCTTATTACGAGGGCGGTTTGACGAGCATTGTTAAGGGATCGGGACTGGCCGACATGTAGTTGGCAGTCCCAACCGCCGAATTATGATCCGACCACCATGTAGGCAGTCGGAAATATGCCTTTCGCCATTGAGGCTTGTGCTGCAGCCCAGGAAAAGGCTGCAGCACAAGCCTCAATGGCAAAAGGCATGTTACAAACATCCCTGGACCTTGTGATGCCTGGAACAGGGTGCATGGGTGTTTGGGGGGCACCAAGTGTGCCCCCCCCCGCCCGGACACCATAGTGGAGGGCAAGAGGGCCATCCATGGGGCCCCCAATGTCCCTTTCCTTCTACCTTTTCAAAAAAGGCAGAGGGAAATGGACATCATAATCCCGACTGCGGTGCCTGTGCAGGTACCTCTGCCATTCAGGAAATACTAGTCCAACCACCGCCCGAAGTCAGAGGTGGCAGTCTTTCCCTCTGACCACAGTTCTGGCTGCTGGCATCATAATCCTGTTATACAAAACAGAGCCACCCAATATTCCCAATCCCATAATCCCATAACCCAGCAGTCGGACTGCAGAACTGGATGTCGGGCGGACCCACACTGACGGCCTGTAGTTGGTGATCCGTCTGACATCGTAATTGGGCACTTAGCGTGTTTGTGTCTTTGTATTGCCGTTGTAACCACCTGCAGCAAATAAGTTTAATTGTGCCCTTTAGCTCCCTGTATACCTCAGTATATTGCATTCTTTATAGCACATTGCAATTATATTGCACTCACTACATCAATAGGTAGGTAAGCATAATAAGTGAATACAATAGTTAATAACATTAGGTAGATGATGCCCATTAAGAGTAATGATATACTTACCAAGACAATGTAGTGTAGGGAGTTGTCAGAATTCAATATAATTTGAGGGGTGCTATTATTGATCACAACATAGGGTTTAACACTTATGCAAGCACTGCCCTTGCTGTAGCTCAAGAAATACAGTAATCACAACCCCATGACTTCAACTGAAGAGGGTGAACAGCACTCTATGTCTAATTCCTGAAAATGTTAGTAAGTGGAAGTATTTGTATGTAATAGACAGCATGCCGTTACTATTAATATATAGTGTCAAGCAATGCAAAGGGCATCAGGGCCTAACCTCTACCAGCAGGAGCAATGATTCATCTTCCATTGAAAGCGCTCTGTAGTGCTGCACCAAATCATACTGTACCTGTGTGGTCTGGCCATGTCCTTAGAAGATATCACACTGTCTGCACTCAGAGCAGGTATCATAGGAGTTAGGAAAGAGGCAACAGCTGTGATGGAGACAATAGTCAGTGACAAGCCAACTACAAACGTGATTGTTAAGATTGATTTTTGCAATCTGCTCTCTAAGCTAATATTGCTTTTCCCTATTTGTTGTTTTCCTTTCGCAGGTAATGGCCACTGGAGCTGCAGTCACTGTTCTTCATTAACGACTTGGCTTAATTATAGCACAAGGGTGTTTTATTATTTTAGGTATTAGATATTGCACATGCCCAGTTTGATTTAACGGTACACATCTTTCCCAGTAAACTGCAAGAGCTACAGAGTCTCAGCATTGGCAGGGAATGTGTGGCTCGCCGGGACAACTCTTGACTGCTCTTGATTAGAACACTTGAATACATACAAAGCATGAACCACAAGTAACTAAGGTAGCGGGTGTACTCAGATGCGTGTCCCAAATCAAGGAAGAGGTGTCTTAGCACTCATGATGCGGGATTCCATCTCCATCACCAATTTACAGCTGGACGTGGGTTCCTGAGTTGAACTTCTGTGTTATACAATTGTGCTCTCTCCCTCTACTTTTACTCACTTCTTATATAGGAAGCACAAGAAGTGTTGGCTCATTTAAATTTACATCTAGCGGATCATTTTGACCCAATAGTCACCATAGCTTCTAAATTACTTTTCCTAAGACAGACTTCAATGTGTGATCGCATCTTCTCTGCCTAGACCAACAGTGTCTTGTTGACTCTTGGGATTCTCCAGGCATGGATCAAATAATCTCAAATGAAACACATGAAGTGTCACGCTTTGGATCTGATTTTATTATTCCTCTCATGACATCAGCTATGCCACACCTTTGCCACTCGCTTAATGTCTGGTCACAGATATCCCAAATCAAAACCCACACCGGATGCATAGAAAACCTGATCGAAGGTTACAAAGAATTGGTTGAAGCCCCCTTCCCTCTGGGGATGACTTAGTTGCCCCAGTGTGCATAAAATGTTACATTCCTATTAAAATCTGCTGGCTGGCACTGCTCACAACCATCCTCCCCTTGGTACTCTGGTAGCCTTCAGGCTGCAAAACCCTTGTGTAAAAACTGCTTGCTTTTGGCACTCTGAATCCAACTATTCAGGCTTAGAAACAAAAGTAGTAAAAAACAGCCCCTTTGCTCTATGATGTGTACAACATCACTAGTACCAACAATTTGACCAAACAGATCTTTAATCTGGTCAAAACATGAATTAATCATACGAACTGCAATCAAGGTATCTCGCCTTCAATGAAACTTCGTGACTCTTTATCCACTTTTTAGACTAGATTTTAGCACATTATACTGTTCCTTAAACTATTGAGGTCTCTTCCTGGTAGGAATGAATTTGAATCTCATCTGCTTACCCCGGTAGTTCTATGTCCGTTTTTTATCTCCTTTTACTTGAAAAAGTCAAAACTCTTTTCCCTTCTATAGAATTGGGTTCTCCTCTGCATTCTTCTCCTGTATTCATCTTGTATCTTTTTAGGTCGAGCCTAGCGCAGCGCGCTTATGCTACTCTAGACGAGGGCCTATTGAAATCACTCCAGACTTCCCAAACACTTCTCCATGTGGGGCGGACTCCTCCCACACATTCCATTGGCCTTTGCATGTGGCTTTCAATAATGAAAGCACACAAATGGCCAAAGATGAGTGCATGTCCCGCCTTTCCTGTAAACGTTTACTCTCATGGCCTTTGGGTCTTGGGAGCGAGCAGCAGCGCCCAGGCTGGCAGCTGTTCGTGGATCAGGTTACTCATTTAACATAGCGCAGTCACTTTCATTTTAGCAGCCGCGCTTGTTTCCGGAGGCCACCCTGCAGCGTACCTCCTCAGAACTGCTTGTTCCATACCTGCAGGCTGTGTTTTATTTTCTGCTGGGATTATTTTTGTGCATTCATAGTGAGTGACATGCGTGCAGAGAATTGACATGCTCTCCTTCGTGAAGAGCCCTCAGGCTGCACACCAGAATTCCCGTAAAGCAGCCTTTCACCCTAGGGACCTCCGGTAGGCATGTGTCCCACCTCTAGGAGTACACCCCCTCCCCGGGCAACTGAGTGCGGTGTCCGTCTGTCCCGTCTGCTCTTTCAAGGAGTTTCTTTGTGTGCTGTGTGCTCAGTGATGCACCCGGTACAGCCCTCCCTCCTGAAATGGTTCCTCCGCTTCCCCACTCTGTCCTGTAGCGCTGCAAACACTCCTTTCTGACCCTCAGCACTCGGTTTCTCTGACAGATCTCTCTTGTTCGTGGTTTTCCGTCTCTCTCACCCTCTGTCTTGTCTAGCCCCGTTTCCTATTCACTCACTCAGTGTCCCTTCCATTCGCTGTTATTTCTATTTACTGACCACTCTGGTTTCTTTTTTTATTATATTTCTTTTGCAGTTGTATATAGCGCCAACTTGGCCCAAGGGTATTGAAGCGCTTTACATAAGCACCAGTTATACTACACGAGGTCACTTTTTTTATGCACTGGGAGATTAAGTTATTTTCTGTCCCCAATCCTCCTTCCATTTCTCCTTTCTCTCTCCCACTTCCGTCACCCCTCTCCACATATTCCATTCCCCTGTGACTGCCTCTCTTCTTTCTGTCACTCTGTTTCTTGTGGTCTTCCAGGTACTGGTTTTAAATAGCACCGGTGCAGCGCTATAAACATGCAGTGCATTGCAGGAGAGGGGACAAGGGGTGTAACAAGAGAAGGGGCATTTTATAGGGCTTTGGGGTGTACCGTTCTCGTCCCTCTGTCTATCATTCTATCTCTTGTTTTCTTGTCCCAGTGTCTGTCTTTGCGATATCATTCTGTCTTTTTAACCATTCCATGTATGTGTTTGCACCTATAAAATAAATTGTGCGCCCCCTCCTGGGTGCTACTGTCTCTCTGGCTCGCAGTGCTTCACTCTTTCTTTCTGTGCCCTCTCACACTCATCCCGACCCCGCCACAGGCTGGCTTGGGTGAGGAAGCCTCAGATAGTGTGGCTGAACTCTCTGTCGACCATTATATCTTGGCGACTCACTGTACTGTAAGTGGGTCTCTCTAAATGCTCTGCGTTTTAATTCACCGTCTTGTGTCCCACGCACCTTCTCTTGATCCACACCCTCAAACTCTCTCTCGTTCTGCATGTTTCACGTACCACAGCAAACAGTTCTTAATAACAGAAATTCCCATGTCTTTCTCACTAATGCTGTCGTTCTCCCTACATCTCTCCTTCTCCCATGTCTCTCTTTTGCCCTCTCTCTGTCTTTCTCCCTATCTCTGTCTTTCTCCCTACTCCTCTCTACCTTCTCTACTCCTCTCTCTTATGTTCCAGGGATCAGCCCCTTGCCTAAGTGTCTCTCGACTGCCCCTTACCCCTCTGTCTCCTGCTCTCTACCCCTCCGTCTCTTACCCACATTCTGCTTCTTGCTACCACACTGTCTCTTGTTCCTAACACCCCCTCTCTTACCCTCTACCTCTTTATTGGTCTACATCCCAGTGTCGTTTGCACCCTACCCGCTGTCTCATGTTGTATACCCCTATCTTTTGCTCTCTACCCTGTCTCTTGCTGTCTACCCTCTCTCTTTCCTCTAGCACTCTCTTATCCTCATACTTCTCGGTCTCCTGCTCCCTGCCCCACTGTCCCTTGCTCCATACACTGCTGCCACTTAATTCATGCCCCTCCCTCTCCTGCTTCCTACCCCTGTCTCCTGCTCTTCACCTTGCCCCTCTGCCTCTTGACCTTTAGTCTCTTGCTCCATCCTCTTCTCTCTCTTACTCCATGCCTGCTCTCTTTTGCCCCATACCAGTCTCCTGCCCTCCCTCCCTATGTCGCGATAGTCTTGAACAGGTAGGACGTTAGTGAAAGTAAGGAAACGCAATACTTTAATAAGTAGATAATGCACCAGTTGCCCAGTAATTAAGTGGGTTTACCACTTCTTCCTTTAAATTATGGGAGTGACCGGATTATTAACAGGATAATGTGCTGCATGGCTAGATCTAAGTTCCGAAGGGCGAGCTCTATTGGCTATGCCAATGCTTGTTTTCTCATGTGATCTGTTGCATCATGTGGGAATAGTGCAACTTTTCCTGTGCATCTGTTGGACCTTCACTTAGTTGTAAAAATCAACAGTAGTTCCCCTCTCAAACAAATCGTACAGCTCTTCCATATTTTCGTTGTAATGTTTGGCCTATTTCACTTCTACCGTTTCCCCTGTAAAATTCTACAAAAAGAAATAAACCATCTGGTTTCAGCTTTCTTAGAAGGGGACATATGAGTGTAGCAATGATGGGATGTTAGGCATATGGGGCCGGATGTAGGTCACCAAATACCGGTCGGTAACAGCCGAATTCGGCCGTTAACGACCGGTATTTGGTGATTGAGATGTAGGGCCCATTATTTTACTGATTCTGAAAATTTACCTAATCGGTAAATTTACCGATTCTGTAAAATACCGATTCGGTAATTTTACCGATTCGGTAAATCCCAAATGTAGGTAGCACTGTTTACAGTGCTACAGGCCTTCAGAAATCGGTATTTTATCACCCAATACAATTGGGAGGTAAAATACCGAATTCAGGTGTACATGCACATCTGTGCATGTACACCTGTGCCATGTGACACACAGACTTGCCCTTAGGGCATGTATGTGTGCCACATGACACACAAGCCTGGAATTGGGGTGCTACAGGGTGTCAAAGTGACACCCCGTTCACCCTTTCAGGATTCGGTATTTACCGAATCGGTAAATACCGATTCGGTATTTCCCATTGATTCCTACGGGCTTCAAGGCCCATAGGAATCAATGGGAAACAGCGATTCGGTATCTACCGATTCGGTAAATACCGAATCGTACAGAATCGGTAATTTATTACCTACATCTGCCTGCTTCCGATTTAGCGACTCTTAAATACCGAATCGGTATGATATCTGTGTTAGTATCCATCCCTGATGACCTCACAGTCGTTTTACATCAGATAAGATAGACTGTCTCAGCAGCTCCCCAGCTTTCAAAGTTATCCCATGATATCTTATTTGTCAGTCTCTACCAGACCAGGAATGAGCCCAGTGCCCTAACTGGCATCTTATCATGCAAACATCTGTATGTATGTATGAATGTATTTTGCATGTATGTACATGGTATTTCTATAGTGCAAACATATCCAAAAGACAGGGAAGTGCTGTACAAAGTCTCTGTTGCGCAAGGACTTACGCAAGACCTCTTCATTAAATCCCATGCTTTTTAGTATCTCTATAGCCCTCTTTCATGGTTCATCCATTCTTTTGGTCCTACTTTCATGACCTATTCAGATTACACTCATATTGCCATCAACCTCGAAGACACATCCGTCCTAATCCAAACTACTTTTTGAAGCTATTGGAGTAACCAGTTAGATGAGGATCAACATCTGAAAATTGAATATTGATCAAAACAGACGTTCTAATAGTTGTTGATTCCACCACTACCCTGCTATCCAATTGATGGCACATAGATCTGGGCCCCTTTCTATTTCTGTGCCCTGTGCACGGATACTCAGCTTCATTAAGAATCAATCACTTTGACCATCAAAGTAAAATAAGTGGCATCACAAAGGCTCTACAATTAAAGATTGCTCTGGAATGTAATCATTAATCTTCAATCTGACAGTTGCGAAGCAGTTGCCCAAGTCATCTTCTTGATTCACCTGTACTACAGTAACTCTTTTTATCACGGCCTGTCATGCTATCTCCTATTTAGACTAGTGATTCTGAAAAATGCTGCTGCTCGCCATATTTCAGCCTGTACATTTGTGCTCCCATGACCCTCTATTTATCCACTTTACATAGGCTTTCTACTGTCAAGCACATCACATTTAAGATCCCCTGTTTCTGCCATCATGAAGTAAATGACAAGGACCTATTTACCTCCAGAATAAATTCCACCATTACCACTTGACACAATCCCTCACATAAATAATACTGAAATCCTTCTTTGGTGAAGCAATATCTACAATAGAAACGTCTACATTCATTGTTTTATTATTTTCCACTGATCATCTTCTGATCCTTCTTAGGATCCGCAAAATGCAAACTAAAGTGGATTTCTTTTTATAACTCATGACTAAACATTGGATAGGCTTCTGATTTCTCTGTGACTTCAAGACAAGCACATCCTATTTTTCAAGTGTTTAAAAAACAGACAATTGTCGGCACTTCTGGCAGGGGTACCAGTTTTGCAGTCTGCAAGCCTGAGCACCAGGACACTTAGTGAGGTCCTCGCGCACTTTATAAGAACCAAATCAAATCGATCTTCAAATCAATAATTAGAACACATAGCATATTTTTGTTGCGGCAATGAACATCTGAACCTCACATGACCCCCAAAACTACTCATGGTAGTTGGCAGTTTATTTTGAAGATCTCAACATTCTTCATGAACTTCCCCATCACTACGATGGGGTTCTCCCTGGGCTATATATTCTTTTCAGACAGCCAGTGTACCATACAATTCCCAACTTCCTGTGCAACAGCCTGATCCATCCGTCAACCACCAATACTCACACAACCTTTTCTTATTGAATCAAGCCTAGATGACTTGAATGCCTGATATCTTGCAAACGTCTCCTGAACAGCACTGGGGTTATCAACTTTTCTCCTTTGAACAGCAGTCCACCTTCAATACAGACTTCTGTTTCCAACTTTTTCTACACTTGCAATCTCAGTGGCAGAGAACTTTCCCAGGGCCAACCTCTCTTGACCAATTACAAATCTTTCCCAAACTCAAGATCAATCCACTTATTGTCTGTGACACATCCTTCTCTGGACCACAAAACACTTGCCACTAGGCACACCTCATTCTTCCAGTCATCCACACATTCATCATTCAACTCGCTCAGGGGCAGCTTTGAACGATAGTCTACCTTCTTGTTTCTCACCCCAGGAATTTGCTCAACTACAAAATGGCATTCTAACAATTTGGAGGTTAAAAATAAACCTACTGTGGCTCTGCTCAGCTCAATGTTGGTGGCATTAAGGGAAGGAACCAAAGGATTATAGTCAATCTGAATCATGAACCAGGTACCCCAACATAAGCCCTGATCTTGTGGGCTTCCTACACATTCCTTCTTTCATGGAATACATAATATTCAGACCCTGACGACTGTGCAAGGTAAAAGCTAAAGCTAAAGTGTGCTCTTTCCTAGGGACCCTCTGGGATAGCACAGCTCCCCACCCACTTTCACTTGTATCCACAGTGATGGTTACCTCGTGTACAGGAAGATACAGACTCAGGACAGGATCATGTGCCCCACTCCCAGAATACAATTGTCCTCCCTCAATCTTAACCATCTTCTACTCATTCTCTCCAGAACTGCATCCGACTTCTCAGTCTGCTACAACACATCACACCCATAAACAAACACATAATTTTGAAAAATCAGCACCCCTTTGATGCCCTTCAGAACATCTGCCGTGAGTCTCTGAGATATAGCCCCCATTAATGCATATCCAAATGGCATCCTGCAGAATTGGTAAACTACGCCCAAAGTATCAAACACTGTCAAACATCTTGAGTACTTAGCCAAAGCTATCTGGTGAGTAGCTGCTTATAAATATAAATTGGAGACAATGCATGCTGTATTAAATGTACCCACCATCTTGTCAAGCCGAAAACTGGATGTCCGACCAATGGCCCTATCAATACTCCTGAGGTCAGTGCACATTCTCATTATAGACAACAACCACAGGGAGCTGTCAATAGGTTATGTCACATTTTGCTGCATCAATTAAATAACATGTTTCTCAACTCCTCCTTGATGCTTAATAGCACTGTCATCAACATATACTTCACTGACACCACCCTCCCTTGACCTTAAGTTAACTAATAATTCAAATTCCATAAGCCACCCAATGTCTTCTTGAAACACCTCCTGATTTCTAGCAATTGCTTTATGCAGACTGCATACCATATCACAACCCCAGTGATGGCTCTCCAAAATGTTGGGCCTGACATTGGAAAATTGAACTTTGCCACAGGCACTGAACTTCTTGAAATCAACCTCCTTTTCAATGTAACTCACAAGTGTCATCTCTATGCACACTCTGATTATTCGACTGCTGTCCTATGACTCCTTAGAATTACTTGTAGTCCTCGATTTGGAATTGGTGAGTAGTGGAGCCTTAATCCCATTAATTAGGAAGGTCCCTGTCGGATCTTTGCACCGAGGCATGTCCAATACATTTACATTCACTGTTTTTCAAAGCATCTGGTTTTGACATAGCCAGGTGCGAACTTGACCCAGATCTAAAGCACACATCTTTTGCATTCTTGAAATATGTTTTGGTTTTCATAGTACAGAAATCTTCCTGGCTTCTTATTCAGATTATGTGCTGATTGAGCTCTCCACAGCATGCTCTAACGTTGGATTTTTGCATGCCAAAAACTTCCTGTGAATTATTTTATTGTATCACCTTTCCGCCGGATTACCAATCATTAATTGCTTTTTAAATTACTCGGACTCATGCTTCACTGCCAAACCCCTCGAAAAAGCCATATACATGTCTACCATCGCTTAAGCGTTTTGTCCACCATACGGTCGGCTGATCCGCTTGTTGCATGAATAGTGGAGGAAGAAGATGACCTACATACTACATGGAAAAATTGGGCAACGTTTTAATCTCACAGTCATTCAATAGATGACCACATACAGTAGGAAAAATAAATTCTCTTTATTTAAGCCGATCAATCAAAATGCAAAGAACATTCAAAAGTTGCCCACCAACACCATGCATCCTCCATGTGAAATCAACATGTCCTCAGTAGGGAACCCATAAGCCATACTAGTGGTTATAGAGCCAAACGGCAGCAAAGGCAGTAGCTGCCTACAATTGAGTACGCTGTTGTCCTGGTGAATCGTTGTCAAGGCGTGCAAGGACATGCTGACTTCTGTACTACACAATGAATTGCTTAGTCAAGCTTGGGTCCTGCAGAGTAAATCACACTTTACTCTGTAGGATGGCCAGATAGATTGATACAATGTATTGTTACCCCACCTAGCCAAGAATCCTAAGCAGGCAAACTTTTCAATTTAGTAATTTTTACTTATTTCATGATTTTACATAAACAGAAAGGCCCGCAGAAAGGAGTGAACGGCCGCTTGTCTGTTTACATGTTATTAGGACTGGTGCCCCATGAATGAAATAATTAGAGGCATCGTTTCTTTCCCTCTGTTTGTATATGGTGTTTATATGAATGTTTTTCATTTATATTGTTTGTAAAATGTTTTTTGTACTATGGTGTCAAATGCGAATGTCGCTATTTGAGTGTTCTTTTACGTCTGGATATATTGAAATGTTTATGTAAAATCATGAAATAAGTAAAAATTACTAAATTGAAAAGTTTGCCCGCTTAAGATTCTTGGCTAGGTAGGGTAACAATACATTGTATCAATCTATCTGGCCATCTTTGTTGTTCAATAAATTAGAGTGGTCTAGACCAGATAGTAAATGGACCTAAGCCTTTTTTGGTCAACACGAGTAAATCAGACTTAGCATCACATTTTTCTCCAACGCACACATGTGTGTTGCTTTGTGAGTACATCCTGGCATCAGCTGATACACGAGTCAGCCATACGATCAATACTACACAGTCTGACTGTTCATTTGAGCTGTTCATAGCATAGTCAATGTACAGATGAGAGGACGTTTCCTCGCCGCCCTGCACGCGCCCCTCTGTTGTCTGTCGCCTTAGGTAGCGGATTTATAGACCACAATCAGCCTGTTTACATTTCAGCAGGCACTGTCTCAGACGTGCTCATAAATGGATATTTGTAGACGATGTGCATAAGCTTTCCGAGCCCTCGCGTGGTCTCCAGACACCTATGTCACAGTTTGGGAAGTGCCGTAATTATCCATGTTTCTCTTGCGGTGACGTGATTGGTCGGGACAGCTTGAGCAATATCTACGTGGCTTTCACGCAAGATTCGGAAGCATTGTGCATCAAAACCTGCCCACAATACACAGCCACAGAGGTTTGGAGCCTCTAGAGGTTTTACAAAAAGCAAACCAGGAAGCAAAAACAGTGCCCTTAAGTTGGCGGCATTAAGATATAACACGTGTGTTGAAAACTGCAGGGAAAGGTCAGCAAACAGTATCCGTGAACTTGAGAGGCTGGATGGAACCTCCCTGACCGGTTCTTCGAAGGAAGTACAGTAAAGATTAAGTAAAGGCGCCTTTTACTGGGAACGGAACAGCTGAATAGACGTGTCTTGATTTCTTTCCCAGAATGGGAGAAGGAAGGTCTTCTTGGCATGACGGGGCTGCACTTTAGAAAGACCTTGTTGAAGCCAGGTGCGCACTGATTTTCTTCTTTTGAAGTCTAAATACATCGTTTTGAACCCCTTGAGATGGGTAATAAGAAGAGAACTTAAGCAGGGTTTTTTGGACGACGAAGAGTTTCAACCATGCAGCAGGCAAGCTTAAGTTCGAATCTGGTTTCGAGGGGCAGCGAGTGAAACTTTCTCAGGGAAGGAGTGTTACTATGAAAGTTTTTGTCCCCCATACCAGCCCGACAGCAGAACCAGCTCTGAGAGGTGCCAAAGTGGATTTTGGAAGAATCAATTGAGCGCTAACACCGCCTCAATGACAACTAATTGTATGTCACATTTAAAACAACACCTTCTGTACACCAGACCTGTATTTTGTGTGCAAGTACAATATATACTTATTTAGCATCGGTTGTACACAATCCACACATTACCTTCTCTGCCGGGACTTTATCCTGTGGCTGACTAAGGTGCTCTGCCTTCAAGCCCATCGATGTACGGGTTTCACTTTCAGCATCATGACCAGTTAGAGTTAATCTCTTGGCTACACTTAGCCAATCCACACCTAGCTGTTAACATGCCCGAAGACTGCAAAATCCTTTCTAGGAACCATTTTGGAGGTTGTGGTGGCGGTGGTCTCTCTAATCATGAACGACTCATTGGATTGTTCATTTCAGCTGCACTGGGGCTCTCTACATACCAATGGTCTTAAATCTGCTGCTACCCTACACTGGAGTCTCTGCTCACCTTGGTTGGCCTGCTGCCCACCAGGTTCCAGGTCCGCTGTGTTGAATCAAATTATGGCCCTTTTGGGGGAAATAGCTCTATCTTCCAAACGCTTAACAATCATGGGTACGTTTAGTCTTCACATGGACATCTTGTCTGACCTTAGCGCACTTATGGGAGGCTCAGCTATTCGATACCATGGGTATTTCATAACTAGTGACTGTTCCTACTAATCAGAAGGGTCACATTGTTAACCTAATTGTGGTGCCTAATGGGTGTGTCATTTTTTAGACTGTTTACCATCACTACTACAAGCCACTTCTTGATGCATGACAAAAGAGACCCCATCACTTGGTTTCTTCCTGCTTTCCATTCCCTTGGTCGCAACCTGCTCGCCATCCACTTGGTTGCCCCCTGTTCGTCTTCCACTCAGTTGCTCCCTGCTTGCCATCCACTTGGTTTCTCCCTGCTCGCCATCCACTCAGTTGCTCCCTGTTCGTCATCCACTTGGTTTCTCCCTGCTCATCATCCACTCTGTTGCTGCCTGCTCGCCATCCACTCAGTTGCTCCCTGCTCATCCTCCACTCGGTTGCTCCCTGCTTGTCATCCACTCGGTTGCTCCCTGCTCGCCATCCACTCAGTTGCTTCCTGCTCGCCATCCACTCGGTTGCTCCCTGCTTGTCATCCACTCGGTTGCTCCCTGCCCGCCATCCACTCGGTTGCTCCCTGCCCGCCATCCACTCGGTTGCTCCCTGCTCTCCATCACTCGGTTGCTCCCTGCTCACCATCCGCTCAGTTGCTCCCTGCTCGCCATCCACTTGGTTGCTCCCTGCTTGCCATCCACTTGGTTGCTCCCTTTCCTTTTAGACCATAGGGCACAATTCGCTGCAGTACGCCCTGTCAGTCCTTAATAAGCACAAGAGGTACCCATTCTGAATTCTGGGATACTGATGCAGCATTGTCTAACTTTGATTCAGAGCTTGACCTAGTCTTGGAAAGACTCACTCCTTTAATGCTAGCTGTGAGAGCTTCTTGCAAGCAGTCCAATCCCTGGGTCACTGGAATTCTGGAAAAGATACAGGAGATTGCAGCTACCTAGAGTGAAAATGGCACCTCTCCTAATGCTGGGTGGGCATAGAACTATATAGGACCCACATAAAGCATAAAAAAAGCCATATTCAGAAACTCACATTTAATTTTGTTATCCCAGATTTCCAGGAAAAGGGTGCTTCCCAGAAACTGCGCAGAGCAGTAAAGAAATTCACCCATCCTACCTGCTCTACTATCAATAGTCCACACTCACAGGCTGCTTGTGTCAACCTGGCAGTGTTCTTTCTGTCTAAAACCCAAGGTATCTATGACTAAATTAAAGAACTTCAATCTAACCTGCACACCATGACGACCCCCACCTTCCCTGCACCAGCAATACTTCATCATTATTTACTCCTACCTGCCCCAAAGTACCACATAGATTGCTATCTCACCAGAGGACCCTGCTCAGTCTCCATCTTACAGGTTTTTTACGCCACTGTTCACATGAAGACAGGCATCTCCGATCTGTCTCTTGCCTCTGCTGAAGGACTGACAGTCCAGAAAGTGGTTGCTTTTATCCCTTTGTCAACAAAAGACAATCTGGGGCCTACCGCTCCTTAGAACTACCACCCACTGCCACTGCTTCCAGTCTTGAGTAAAATATCAGAGAAATTAGTGGCTAAACAGCTGTCACTTACTTAGAAAGCAGAGACCTTTCAGATACTTGGTAGTTCAGCCTTCGTCCAGGGAAAGGCACAAAAACCCCACCGGCCTCCAAGTGGACATGCTCATTGGAGATGACATGGCAGGAGTTATTCTAGTGGACGGCTCTACCGCATTCCGTTCATTTGACTATTTAGCCCTGTAGCTGAGGAGTACAGAGGGGATTGGTTGTGGGCCATTTGAGGCATTTAAAAAATATTTTCCCCTGGACCACTATCAGTCACTGAACTTACCTTTCTGTTGCCATAGCCAAGAGCCTAGCACTTCTCAAAACCCATTTCCTTCAGACTTTTCAAAGATATTATTTATTGGGTGGCACCTTACTGGATGAACCCAATCAATGGTTCTTTCTTGCACAGAACATTCCCAGATTGTCTGAAAATAGGACACCACTGTCCAATTATGAAAAAGGCAGGTGCTGATTGTACATTGTTAAATGTACCCTTCCTTGCTAATGTCTTAGAAACATCTGTGTCTACGCACCTCAGTTTATAGACCAAAATGGCCTTCTCTACGAGTATTAATTGTTTATTTACAGATCTGGATGTAGCACCAAGACCAGTATACTGAAAACAGTACATAATGCACTTTGTATTCTAGACAAAGTTGACTTCTACACCCCAATCCTCCTGCACTGGTGAGCACCCACCAACCTGGTAAATCATGGCACACTTCTGGAAATCCTCTGGGGAATAATAGGTATGAATGGCACCATCCTTAAATGATTCACATCTCACCTTGAAAACAGATAACACACGAAAATGGCAAACTCTCTCCCATCCTTTTTTGTTTCAACAAGGATTCCATCCATATCTCTCCAAGCTCTCATCTTCCATAGAGGCTTCTGCCTCCCTGCTCAAGAGCTCTAACATCTCCATTAGCTAAATGCTGCTATAATACACACTCTGTAACTCAGCTTAGATACTATTTAATTCAGGGTCCGCCTCTTGCTCCGCAGCAGTCTGGCTGAGGAAGGTTGCACGGCACTGAAACGTGTTAGTTTTGAGGAATGTGGGACCTATCGTATGATAAGCCTAAGCGAGGCCGCAGGTACCTCCCTAATTTATGAGCTACCCAGGATCTAAATGTAAGAAGCTTGCTCACATCTACTACATGACAACTGTGGCTCCTGGCCAGCATGCCTTACCCTCTGTCTGCTTCCTACTTCTAACTCTTCAGCCTCAAGTTCCCCATGGGGTAGCATTCGCTTTACCTCAGCATGAGCCTTAGCAACATGACAACGGCACCACATCAGTCTTCAGTCTTGACTAGCACTTGAACCGTCTGCATAACAGCAAACATACAACAAATGTACATACATATATCAAAACAACATAACTACACTGTTAAAATGCAACTTCCAAATCACAAGCCTGGGGGTGACCTGCAGGGTATGAAATTGCAACAGTGAATGGGGGTGTTTGTACAGTGGAAGCCACTCCAAACTAATGTGGTAACCCAAAATCGGCCAAAGGACCTGAATGCAATACTATACAGAAAACAATTGGTCCTATTGGCAAGGATAAGTAACAATACTCAATATTGTATTTAAATCAACCACAATTGATATACAAGAGAGAGAGAGATAGAAAAAGCAATTAGACACTGTACAGTGAAGATACATTCAATTTGGTTTGACAAAAGATGCATTGACATACAATCAATGCTTATAGGTTGCTCCTTTAAGTGCGAGAGGGAAACTGCTCGTAGGAGTGCTTTAAGTGATGTGAAAAAAAGAGAAAAATGGATTTGAAAGTCATAAAGAGAAATGAGAGCAGTAGCGAGAGACGTGACTTTGCAGTAGGAGCAATTGTACAGTGGAAGCAGCACACGAGGGAGGGAGCTAGAAAAGAGCAGGAAACATACTTCTTTTAAATTATTTTTATTTTGAGAAGTAAAAGGCACAATACATTTATCACAATATATGTTACAGGTGGATGATCTGTTCTATTTATACACATATACTATTCGCAATCTTATATACACAGTACATTACCTGCAGCAGTATTGCACCCCTCCAATAAGTCATCTTCTTGATGGATTGATGGCAGTTCGCAAATATCTCCCCTATAGTTATTTCATTTCCCCCATTTTTGATCCATTTTTTGGGGCATCCCCTGTGCACGTACACCGTTCTTTCCGCCACCATCACTGTGTTAATTTCTTTACACCAGGATGCTAGCTTAGGGGTGGCTATTCCACCCCAGTGGCTGGCAATGTTTCTGTTAGCCATCATGGTGCCCTGAGTGGCCCAGGTCTGTTGTATTAAATTTAGATCTGTTGCATCCCAAATATTAAGTAGACAACATTTGGGCTCCCTTGGAACTTAGTACCCACTCACCCTTGTAATTAAGGACGTGACTGCCTCCCAGTATCCCATCACCATGGGACATTCCCAGATAGTATGGAAGAATGTGCCGACCTCCTCACATCCTCTCAAACATAGCGGGTTGTCAATTTTACCAATTTTGCAGAGGGTAGTTCTAGTGTAGTAAATTCTATGAAGAATTTTAACTTGTATTAAATGTAGTTTAGATGTGATCGCTACCGAATTTTTTGTCGTCAGTACTGGCACTTCTCTGTACTGTAGCCAGGGAGAGTACCGGTACCCTGATCCACGGCGCAGCAGGCGCAGGTTAGGTTTCTCCTCCAGTGCAGGGCAGACGCCGCTCTACTTCGGTGGAGCTTGTAATTAACTCGGCTGAAGTAGCCTTTTGCAGAGCTGCTGGTGAAGATTCCCGCAGCGCCTATTTGAATGTCCCCAAACTGCAGGGGGTTGAGAGGGCTTGTGTCAAGCTGTAATTAGCAGGACAGGGTTTCTAGACAGACCCTGCACTGTCAATCAGGTGCGCAGTGACCATTCGGGTGAAAGTGCATTATGTGTACTGAGTTAATATGTTTTATTGACATAAACACTTTTCTCGTGTGTTTTGATATCTGCTGCAACTAGTACAGAAGTCATTATGTATGATCATTAGTCCGCCCCTAGCCCCGCCCACTTGCCGCACCTCTATTTTAATGAGTACAAGCCAGCGGTAGAAGTGGGCGGGGACGGAAGGGCACGGCGTGCCCCTACTTCTAAAAATAATTTCAGCCCGTTCCCCTACTTCTTTATTTGAAGAAAGCATCCCGGGAAGGAATGAGTAGTCCTACTAAGAACGATAACTTTTTTCTCTGCTTCCAGGGGCTGCTCGCACTTCTCTGTTGAACTCCAGAGGCTACAGCAGCCCCTCCCTGAGCTCGCACAGACCGAGGGGGGCCCATTGTCATTCCGATTGAGGCTGATTATCCCCTTTGGAATGACAATGCGCCTGCCCGCTGCCTGCCTTTAGGATATGCCAGTGAGATCTGCATGAGGTGTGATAAAGAGAACGGGTTTTCCTTTAAACTGCCAGACCCCTTTAACTGGAGGACAACGAGATCTTAAGCCCTCCTCTGCGATCCTGTGGCCTTTAAGGTGTGAGGCTCTGCTCAGGGGAGAAGCCAGAAAATCAAAATGCCCCGAACTTTGAACTACACTTATAATGGCAAGCAGCACGTGATGAGAGTGTGCTTTGCACTCCCTAAAAGAGCGGCCTTCACTGCTCCATCCAACCAAGGGAGTAGTCAGAAAATTAGAATGCCCCCCATTTTGCAGTAAACCTCTGATGCACACCAAGCAAAATAAGTAAATGTGCCCATCCTCCACTCGAAGAAGTGACGGGGACAGGAGAAGTGACGGGACAGGAGAAGGAGAAGTAAAGTGAAGAGACAGGAGAAGGAGAAATGAAGTGAAGGGACAGGAGAAGGAGAAGTGAAGTGAAGGGACAGGAAAAGGAGAAGTGACGGGGACAGGAGAAGGAGAAGTGACGGGGCAGGAGCAGTGAACGGGGCAGAAGTGAAGGGACAGGAGAAGTGAAGGGACAGGAGAAGTGAAAGGACAGTAAAAGTGAAGGGACAGTAAAAGTGAAGGGACAGTAAAAGTGAAGGGACAGGAGACGGAGAAGTGACGGGACAGGAGAAGTGACGGGAGAAGTGACAGGACAGGAGAAGTGATGGGACAGGAGAAGTGACGGGGGAGGAGAAGTGACGGGGCAGGAGAAGTGACGGGGGAGGAGAAGTGACGGGGACAGGAGAAGTGACAGGGACAGGAGAAGTGGCGGGGACAGGAAAAGTGAAGGGACAGGAGACGGAGACGGAGAAGTGACGGGACAGGAGAAGTGACGGGAGAAGTGACAGGACAGGAGAAGTGACGGGACAGGAAAAGTGATGGGGGCAGGAGAAGTGACGGGGCAGGAGAAGTGACGGGGCAGGAGAAGTGACGGGACAGGAGAAGTGACGGGACAGGAGAAGTGAAGGGACAGGAGAAGTGAAGGGACAGGAGAAGTGAAGGGACAGGAGAAGGAGAAGTGAAGGGGACAGGAGAAGTGATGGGGACAGGAGAAGTGACGGGGACAGGAGAAGTGACGGGGACAGGAGAAGTGAAGGGACAGGAGAAGTGACGGGGCAGGAGAAGTGACGGGGGCTGGAGAAGTGACGGGGGCAGGAGCGGTGACGGAGGCAGGAGAAGGGAGGGGGCAGGACTGTTCCCATTGGGTGCACAATCTAGACTGATTTGCATATGGCTGGGTCCAAACTGGAACGGCATGGTGAGCAAAGAAACTTTGGATTTAGGCCCAGATCTCTGTACTGGGGGGAATGTATGATATTGTTCTGCATTCAGTTGTTCTTTTTGCTATATTATGATTGAGCAGCTAGCTGGTGACATGAATATGAAGGAGCCTTTGTGGGTTTCCGTGAGTCTAGATTCTCCTGAAGAGTTCCTTTCTCTTCTGAGCCCTGCTTAACACATGTGTACAGGAGGAGCCCTGTATTCATGACCCCAGTGTTTGAGACAAAAAATAATCATGGATTTCTGAACATTGAGTAAAAGCATTAAGGTAACATGTTGTTCCTGGTTATATTTCACACGCTTTACATAAACCTGTATTCCCTATGAGTGTTTGCTTTTTCCTGAATTAAACCTCAAACATGTTTATCCATTGTTTTAATTAAATAACGTTATAAGCTGTCACTGGTCAGTGAAATGCTGAACGTAGTAAAAATTGGTATGTTTTGCTATTTCTAGACACGCCCCTGACTCCGCCCACTGATTCAATCTTCGGTTATTCCCGCCCCTTGATTCTCCACCCACAGTTCCCCTACTTTTTTTTCCCCACTTCGACCACTGGTACAAGCTCTTATTTTTTCCCGTTTAAAGCACTGCACCTAAGCTCCCCGTGCTTGACAGCAAGACATAGTGCACGTGGAGGAGGTGAATACGGCTTTAAAACGCATGCACTCTCATGGAAAGCTTCAAGAAAAGACAGAAAAGCGAGCACTGGTGGAAGAATAGGAGGATCCAATCAGAGAGATGGTAAAAAGGCTATGCTCCATGGGAGGGGCAAAGACATGCTCAAGGAGCTAAAACAAATGAAGCAAGTGAATAGAAAGAAAGCAAATGTGAGCAACAAAAACTAAGTTCAGAGGTAAGCAGTGGGTGGAATGCATTCCTAGGTCAGCATCTCCCAGTGGTAGGCTTCGACTATCAAAAGAGTAGTGGTTGGAAGGAAAGTAGTGGAAGCACAGAAGCCAGCCAATCAAAAGAGATAGTAAAGATGCTATGCTGCATGGGATGGACAAACAGAAGGTTGACAAGCTAGGAAACAAAGAATAAGCAGATAGATGAGAGTGACAGGACGGCCAGCCAATTGTAAGCAACGGGCAAGCTCCAAGCCCCTGTCGGTTCTTGGTAAGCCCACCATATGTCTTTCACAACCAGGCAGATGCTTTGTCTGGTAGGCTCAACCTTAAAAGCAGACTTGGAAATGTAAATGTAAATGCCAGCATTTGTAAAGCTAAGGATGGCGCAGCATTTGCACATCAAATGGTAGACTTATCTTTCCATTATTCTGTTAGTGCTGTATCTAACACCTAAATATAGCAGCATTTGGAAACATTCTGTTTCGCCTTCCCTTCTTTTATTTCTTAACACGTGCCCTTTACTTGACCCGGTCTCTCACACTGTCAGGCTACAACCCCTACAGTCTCTCTCACTCCTGCGCTCTATTTCTTACTGACAGTCACTGTGCCATTTATGGGTGAAGTGAAATCTGACTTCTTCCTCTGCATTGTCATCAGTCTCCTGATGCACAGCTGTTACCACAACCAGGTGCCTGTCTCATCACAGGACACAGTGTTGTAAGGACAGTCATGGCGGCCAGCTGAGAACCCTTCACTGCATCATTTGGTTTATTGTCTCCAGATTAGATCATCTGACACCGAGGATTATTCGGGGGCGGGGCAGGAGTTCGTAAGGCACTACCGCGTCACGGAGTCGGCTAGAGTTTAGCGTCATCGGCACGTGGGGAGAGGAGTCACTGATAAAATAATTCATCTTCCCATTAACTGAGGACCACTGAATAGTTTTCTTGCAGACCAGGGGCGCAACCAGGCCCTAACTTCGGGTGAGGCTCACATTTCAAGCATAGGAGAGGGGGCCAAATTCAGACCTGTAGGGTGTCCTGTCATTCTTATGAGGAAATGCATAAAATAGAAGTATTTTATTCGGTACACGATATGATAAATATTATATTGTAAAGCCCCCTGATGCAGTAACATTAGTTTAAGCAAAACAGGATGTCAGAACCTTTTCAGCAGGTTAGGTTTCTTCTAAGAATTTAAGCAGGACAAACAGTTAATGTTGCATTTTAATACATATCCTTTAGGATTCTGTTTCTAAATCTAGTTTCTTGTACAATTATTGGCAAATGATGCATTATAGCAGACACTGGCCAGTTGCATCGATAATTCTTTTTTAAGATTTTTGAACGCTCTTCCTCTAATCCCTCCCTGAAACGCTTTTGAAAAATGGGGAAGAAGGGGCAGTTCACGGACATTTCTTTTATTTTTGTTCTACTGCATTAATGAAAATAATGTGAGAAGTGCGCTGCTACCCTAACCAAGTGTTCTGGTGCCAACGGATAGCCAAAGAGAGCTCGAGACTGCACTAATTTGGGGAAAAAACATGTTTTTTGTTTATAAAGGATAGGAGACTGAAATCACTAGCACAAGATGGATACCGTTCTGGCGCTTCTCAGATAAAAAGAATGGGGTGCTTCTAATTTTAGGTTGGCAGAGGAGGTTAGCTTTCATACAGTATAGGGCTTTGGAGGTGTGATGTAATGCAGAAGAAAGACAAGATCTATTTTATGCAGTGCATAATGACAGATCCACAATGCCTTGACGGCAGATGATTTGGGAGTCAATAGAGGGCAGAAACGTAAGAGGAGGTGCCAGATGGAGAGGGCCGCCCTCAGATAACGCATGTACTAGTATTTTCAATGGTTTGATCGTGCGAAAGCAATATGCTGGAGCCCAAAATACAATTCCCATAATCTAGTCATGAGAAGGTAATTGAATTTACAACAGTCATAAAACAGTGAGATGTGAGAAAAAGAAAGATTTTGGACAGCCTACGGAGGCAGTCAAAGCCAGTGGATGAAACACTATATATATGTTTGGAGAGACGGTGGTCAGAACTGTATTCCAGATTGTTTGCTGGCTCAGCAGTGGTGGGCGCTGGACCCGGCTCCACTGACCCACAGACAGAACACTGCTTGTGAGGAGGTCCATTAAAGATGAGGTCTTCTGCTTTGTTGCAATTGGGTTTTAATTAGGCTTCATCCAGGAGGCAATGGCTAGCAAGCAAGACCAAAATGCCTCATGGGCAGAGACAAGAGCATTGCTAAGTGAAACACTGATTTTGGTAGCTGCATAGAACAGAAAGCTGACTCAATAACATAAAGATAAAACAACACCGGGCTCAGAGACAACCAGTGAGAGCCTCCACAATTGAGAGGTTTAGAACATGTCTGAAGATGGACTGTTTGGGACCGCACAAATAGAAAATAGGAAAACTACTTCTGGTTAGGACCTTGGACCCTAAGTTGTTCCAGTATATTGAGAAGCAGCAGATAAGAAATGCTGCACTGATCATGACTAGGGTGTAAGTCATCTGGCTCAGCTACTTGCGACCCATGGAGTGGCGGAACCCGGCTTAAGAACGGTCAAGACATGAATTATTTTTGCCGAAGGAGGACATTTGTATAACAATAATGGGCCTGACTCTAATCAGTAAGGCTGAGTCAACTAAACCAAAAAATTGATGGCGACATGCAACTTGGTATTAACAATGCAAAAAAGAGGGAATCGGGCAGCAATTAATACACTGCATCCATTTTTTTTATAAATAGGTGCTCGCCCATTGGCAAATAGGGAGTTGTAGAAAAACGTGGAATCAAGTATTATCTACCGGGCATTTTTATACGTAGTAAGTCCAAATGCCAAAATGGATCGAATGGGGCATCCACTTCTTGACAAATTTGACATAATGACGTTTTATTTGTTTCTGTTATATAATCTTACAGCAAATTAAGGAAGTCCACGGCTGTGGCGTTTCTTTAAATCTGGTAAGTAGGGGCTGTTGGCGGCCTTTGTTGAGGAGCGGTTGGTCAAAAGTAGTGAGAGCAAGGTCTTGACATTCTTGTCTTTTTTGTTTTTTTGTCTCCACAGTGTTTCTTGGTCCTGATGAGAACCCCAGCATTAAACGGGGTTTGAAACGCTTAGACCTTTTTGTTTACACTACCAAACAATTGTATTTAGAACCTTGTTATTTACGGTTCGGTGTACCCTGAAGATAAATTGTAGATCTTTAGGCTTTGATAAATTGTTTGGTGACTATTATATGTCAAGTTGCTTTATATGCAGTGAGGTACACCACAAAAATTAAAAACCTATTATTGCTTTGTTTGGCAAGTGTTAGGGCCACCGTTTAAGTTGAATAAATCACATTGGCCCGAAAAGGACGTTGTGGTGTGTGGAGAGTGTGGTGTTTATTTTGATTGTTGACAGAATGCGTGTGACTGTGACAGTGTGTGTGTAACAGTGGTAGTAGTGATTGAAAATAGCAGTGTATAAAAGATATTTATTACATGGTTTTTGTATTATATGTGTACATATGTTCCATGTATGTGTTTCTCTAATGAAGATATTTCTGAACATTGAAAATAAAGGCTATTAATGAGCTTATGGTTGCTTGGTTTGGTTATCCTTGCACCATTCATTTAATTGTTTGAAATTTTTATCAGTACTGGCATCTTGGTTGTTTTTTGGAAGGAGGACATTTGGCTGTGAATTTCTTTTTCAGGGATTTTAGAGGGAAAAGGCAACAAAGAGGCTGGTATGAAGTTGCTTAAATGCTTAGAGTTCACTGAATATTTACTTCAACAGACAATGATAATGGTTTTCCCCACTCTATGGGAAGTGATGCTGATAAATGAAAAGTCAGGCAGGGGCTCTGATGTCTAGAAGTCGAGTCAGGACAAAAGCAGGACATGGATCTACGGGGAGCCACATTAAATTGGAAAGGCAAGAGGCGTAATAGAGACCATAGAGAGTTGGTTGGAGTTTCTGAAATCCCCAAGGGTGGGCCAAGATCACAATCTTGCATGAAAGATGTTACACTAGTGTCAAAATGAAACCCCGTTTTCAATTTTTTATAGACAATTTCAGGTAGGGAATTGCACAGCTCAGCGCAAGACTCAATGCACTTTGCAGATAATGCTGCTTGAAAGAGATTGTATTGTTTTTTTGCCAAGATAATTATTCGCTGATTCAATCCTCGCAGCAAAGTAAATAAGCAAGCAGTTTTAATATAGGGGCATATTATGAAGCAAGGCGTTAACAGAAAACTGCTGCTAAAACAGCAATAATGGGCTTGATAATATGCCGTAGAGAATTCCCATAGAAGCCCATGTTCACACCAGAACATGGGCTTCTATGGGAATTCACTAGGGCATATTATCAAGCCCATTATCACCGCTTTAGCTGCAGTTTTCTGTCGCTAAAGCAGCAATAATTTTAACGCCGTTTCTTGATAATATGCCCCTTCATTTTCAAGTCCTCAGTGGCCAGGTGATAGGTGTCTTTAACAGAATGCTGTGGGAAAGAAGGTGTGGTTCTTGAATGACACGAACATTTCAGGGGGCAACACTATTAAGAGCAGATTCCATACACAACAATAATGACGTAAACATGCTCTCATTTAATTCCCCAAATAAGGCTTGGAGTGGTGTGTGGTAAGGGCAGTATACAGATGTAGCTGTAGTTCACATTCTGTATTAGATAGATCTGGGCTGAGTGATGCCCCGGTTCATCTGACTAGGCAGTGTGAGCATCAAGAGGACACCAATGTGGTCAGTCCATGCTTAGGAGAAGCATGGCAGCCAAAACTAGGCCACTGGAAGTGAGAATAAACAGCTTGACAAGTAGGGCAGAAACTTCCGCATCTCGGTTGGGATGCTTTTTTCAAAAGTTTTATGCACAAGGCTGCCAGGCACACATGAACACAACACATTTGCTGGAGATTACTTATTTTCAGGCTTTTTTTTTTTAGAAGAATGGACATCTGTCAGCGGAAAGCAACAGATGTGCAATACATATTGTGCAACTAATAACTCTGACCCTTGTTGAAACAAGCAGTTGGGTGGAAAACAACCATTACAACACAACTTTTACAACGCACTACCATTACAATGAAACTTTTACAACGCAACATCCATTACATCGCATGCCATTACAACACAACCATTACAACGCATGACACTACAACACATACCACTACAACGCATGTCATTACAACGCATACCATTACAACGCATACCATTACAACGCATAGTACCCTTACACTATCCAACACTTACCCTACTGTTGCACCCCCTGGAGTTAGAATAGTAATTTTTACCCCTACACTATCCAACACTTACCCTACTGTTGCACCCCCCTGGAGTTAGAATAGTAATTTTTACCCCTACAATATCCAACACTTACCCTACTGTTGCACCCCCCTGGAGTTAGAATAGTAATTTTTAACCCTACAATATCCAATACTTACCATGCATGCAATGTAATGTTATGCCTTGTAATGGTATGCGTTGTAAAGGTAGTATGCGTTGTAATGGAATGCGTTGTAAAGGTAGATTTTAAAAATTTGTTGTAATGGCATGCGTTGTAATGGAATGCGTTGTAATGGATGTTGCTTTGTAAAAAATGTGTTGTAAAGGTATGCGTTGTAAAAGTATGCATTGTAACGCCATACATCCGTTTGGGTAGGGTTAGAAATTTACTAGTCCACTTGGAAATGGGGCCTATATGCACTGAGTTCAGAAGAATTTGACAGGCAACAAACTATTTACATTTTGATATGCACCACTATACACATTTATATATGATGTGGATTAAGTGGGCTGATTGATAAAACATTATTTATTTAACCTGATGCCAGATTCAATATTTCTGTGACTCGATTTGTTTTAAAATAGAGCTGCACATTATTTACTTTCTTATTTAATTTGCAATTGACTATTCCTTCAGTCATACGTTTCTTGCTGGCTTTGTCCCTTGTTCCATTCACCTCTTCACTTGCTTGTCTCTCTTTCTCCACTGCCACATCTCTTGCTAGGTCTGCCCCTGTTACACCTTACTCACCCCGGACTGCTCTCCACTTCACTTCTCACTTCTCTGCCATCCTTTTCCCTTCTCTGGCTGGTCCTTACACCCTTCTCGCCCCTTCTTGCTCTACTGTTCACCTCTCATCTCTCACCCAGCCTTTTAACCTTTCCTCACTAGGTCTGCTGCTCTTACACACGCCTTTTCCAATTCTCTGTCTGCCCCAGCCTCTTACTGGTTCTAGCACTCTGATATCACCTCTCCCCTCTATACTTCACTCACCTCTCATCTCTCTCCAATCTCTACCCTTCTCTTGCCCTTCGTGCATCCACCTCTCCTCCATGCTCTGCACTTTCCTCTCATTTTCCCATGTCTCTTACATTATCTTGCTGGTTCTGCCCTCTTACATCCACTTCTCCCCTCCCTGTTCTATATGTTGCCTATTATCACTCTCCCTCACCCTCTTACCCTTTCTTGCTAGTTCTTATGGGAAACAACCCTTACAACGCAGTCATTACAAAGCACCACCTTTAAACAATGCAGCTGTTACAACACAACTGACTTTACATCGCATGGCATTATAGCGCAGTCCATTGCAACACAAGTCACTACAATGCATGCTATTACAATGGACACCATTACAACGCATGCCATTACAAAGGATTAAAAGGTAAGTAATGGAGATTTTTTTAGTTTTAGGGTGGGTATGGGTTTTGAGGTACATGGAAATAGTAAATTTAACCCCTACACTATCCAACACTTTCCCTACTGGTGCACTCACTGGAGTAGGAATGGTAACTTTTACCCCTATACTACCCAACCCTTACCCTACTGTTGCACTCACTGGAGTGGGAATAGTAATTTTTACTCCTACACTATCCAAAAGTGTTACCCTAAAAGTATTATGCGTTGCAATGATATGCATTGTAATGGTATGCGTTGTAATGGTATGCATTGTAATGGTAGTTTTTGAAAATGCGTTATAATGGCATGTGTTGTAAAATATGTTGTAAAGGCATATGTTGTAAAGTCATATATTCATTCTTATTCCCACCTCTCCTCTTTCCCTAGTCATCTGTCTCATCAGCCTCATACCTTCACTTGTTGGTTGTGCCTCTCTACTTCCATCTCTCCATTCTATGCTCTGCTCACCTCTCATATCTTCACCAACGTTTTACTTTTTACTTTCTCTCACAGGTTTTTTCATATACATCCACTTCTCTCCTCCATGCTCCACTCGCCTCTCAAAGTTTGTACCAACATAGATGATATTTTTAAGTAATTGTAAGTAAAAAAAAACTTGGAAAAATCACAAAAGATGTTATTTTGTCCTTTTAAATGTAGAAGGTTTAAACAGTAAATATACACACACACTCACACAGACAAATCCAGTCCTCACAGTGTGGCGTATACATGTCTACGTACACACACACACATATATATATGGGAGTCAATCCAAAAATGTTGTAAACATGTTTACAACTGAAAATACTTTTCTATGCCTGTAAGGGATTCACAAATGGATTCCTGCCACACATATATGTGTTACTATTGCAGATTTGTCCACCGTGAAAAACCTGTGGCAATATATTTCACTCAAAGGTTGGGAAGTGGATGTTCCAAGGTGTGGTTTGCCTTGGAAGTTTGGGAATGCCCAGTAATATGGCTGTTTGTGGGGATTTTCAAGTGTCAGTCCAACCCCTTTCCACCCTCAAGTGGTCAGAGATTTACTAAGGCCAAGATCTCAAGTAACATTCCTACTAGGGCTTTCTAAGCATAGAAAAAAATGCATTTACATTGGGGACTCCTTTCGCCCTCTGTGGAGTTTTCCACCAAGAAGAATTCCACACCTAGAACAGTTAGATTAGAGTTAGAATATCTGCAAGAGCTAAAATAGGAACAGCTGGATTTGTCACTTGACATTCCCAAGTTTCCAGACAGAATTCTGAAATGTTTGTGAATCAGGAGAAGTACATCTTAGGCGTATTTTTACATTGTTTTTATAGTAAACAGGGCCCACAATGCCTAAATTAATATTAAAGCCAAGAGAGACAACATTGTAATTTTAAAAAAGAATACAGAACATTTTACAGTAATTTTATCTCAAGTGCAAACTGCAAGCCCATCTAAAATCTCAAAACTGGAGCAAATGCCTTATATTTTTATCACAAATGGTGACATCCCTGCATTTCGCCTGTCTTCTCTTTCCCTTTAGACACAACTCTATGCCCATTCCCTGATCATTCTACTTTCCTGCAGCTACAAGAGTCTCTTTCTCTGCTCAGAGTGCCCTGGGATAGCCCACTGCTCATCCCTAGATGGTGGGGGCCAGGGCACAAGTCCTAAAAGAAAAGTAGGTGATAGACTAACTAGTTAGGCAGTATGCAAGCAACATCATGGCGAGTGACATCACAGTGCGTTACATCACGGCGCGTAACAATGCATATGGCATCACAGGAAGTGGTATCACAACCCATGACCACCCAGAAAGTGAAATCAGATCTTAAGCCCTCACATATTATTATTTATTATTATTTTAAGACTTATAAAGCGCGACTGTCACCGTTGCAGGCATCCTGGCGCTAACAAAATCCAAACCCAGATAGAAACAGAGGCACAGAGTATAACATATGTTTAGCAGGTCTATTATGAGTACATTTGAGCTCATTAGAATATTTAGCAAATAAGATTTTGCATTGGGGTTGTGCCAAGAGATTGATGCAACCCCGGGAAAAAAATCAGGGCCTCAATTTATACTTTTTTTTTTAATCATGCCACAAAGAAATTAGCAAGAAGGAGATGTGTGACAGTAAATCTGTTATGGTTAATCAGTTGTAAAGTTTGTAGATTAAAGTATTGTATTATGTTAAGGCACTCACTGTAGAGATCTTTGCGTGCCAGTTAAATCTCAAGGAATATTAAAAGTAGAGCTAACATGACTCTGGAGGATAACATATTTGCAGGAGGGATCTGTGTTTTGTGTAATCCCAGCTCTTTAATCAAAGTAACACAGAGGATTAATATGTCTCCATCAAAACACATTATTTAACACAGAGATGACAGATTTCTATTTTATGTAAATGGTTGAGTGGGTACTGCTATTAACACAGAAATCCTTTTGTTAGTTGCAGCTCATAAACTGTAATCCTACTACTATACCTCAGCGAGCTGCGAAGGACAGGGGGAGTATCTCCTACACCACAGCTATCCAAACTTTTCATGTTGGTGACTGTTGTAAATAGGATGGTGATTGTTGACAGGATACTTCTAGTTGATTACATGTAGATTTATTGTAGGACACAGTTGAGTACAAAACCTCGCCAGCTGACCAGACCATCAACTGACACTGATAGAACACCCAGGTACAAGTTAGAACACTCACAGGTATTCTGGGAGACTGAGAAGGTGAAAACACTAAGGAAGGGCTAATGACTACTGTCAGCCATATTACAAGAAGAATCAATATACAACAGTCACACACCCTTTTGTGAACAATTTTTCAGGGACACGGTAACGCGAGGAAGCGCAGCGAGCGAGCCCGAACCACCTATGGTGGGTTCAGGCCCCACACCACACACACACACACACCCCACCCCTCACACAACCCCACACACACCACCCCACAGACACACCACCCCACACACACACACCCCACACACACAACCCCCCACACACACAACCCCTCACACACACAACCCCCCACACCCAACACACACCCCACACACACACACCCCACACACCATACCACACACCCCACCACACACACTCCCCACACACACACACCCCACACACAGAGACTTGAGGGGCACTGTTAAAGGGTACTAGTAAGGGAATCAGTGGCAGAGATGGCCTTTCCCTCCATCTGTCTCCCTCCATCTGTCTCCCTCCGACTGTCTCCCTCCCTCCCTCTCTGTCTCAATCCCTCTCTGTCTCCCTCCCTCTGTCTCCCTCCCTCCCTCCCTCTCTGTCTCACTCCCTCTCTGTCTCACTCCCTCTCTGTCTCCTTTCCTCTGTCTCACTCCCTCTCCCTCCGACTGTCACCCTCCCTCTGTCTTCCTCCCTCTCTGTCTCACTCCCTCTGACTGGGTCCCTCTGTCTCCCTCCATCTCACTCTGTCTCTCTCCCTCCGTCTCCCTCTGTCTCACTCTCTCTGTTTCATTCTCTGTCTCCCTCCCTGTCTGTCTCCCTCTGTCTCTCTCTCTCTCTCTGTCTTCCTCCCTCTCTGTCTCACTCCCTCCCTCTGTCTCACTCCCTCCCTCTCTGTCTCACTCCCTCCCTCTCCCCCGACCAACATATTCTGTGGGTTCCATAAGGGTCTGTGACAAACAGTAAAAAATTTTGCTTTCATTCCTAAATCATTTTAATATTTTCCAGTATTGGTGGTGCCCAGGTGCGCAGCGCCTCTCCCCACTCCCTCCCCCGCACTCCTCCACGCCCATGGCTCACACGGGCATTCTCCATTGAACTGAATTGTTTATGTTTTTGTTTTCGTAAGGTTACAAGCTGCAGCGTGCAGAATGATGTAAATGTGAAAGCTTCTATAGGGCTTCTTGGCAGCTTTTCTTTCCAATGCACCGCCAACCCCCTGGACCCAATAACCCACCTTATTCACCCATTGAAGGGCCCTTTGCCAAATGGACTATTCACAAATGAATTGCCCCCTCCCCACCCCCCTCCGTCGTGTGTGGTGTGTGTCAGCCTGGGCTGAGACAGCTTCCGGGGGCACACACACAGCCGCACCCGAGCACCTCACAGGTCTTTAAAAGACCATACAACGTGCTAATAAGGCTTTGTTGTTATTCATATTAAAGCCCCTGCAGCGCCACTCTGCCTGTTGCTGGAAGGCCCGCGGGGGTGATCTAAACAGCATACTAAAACCCAGACATTTCTCTACTTCAGCCCCTCCCACCCCCTTCTCCCCCCGCCCCCCCTGTCGCCCGTCGTGCGTGGCAGCCCGGGACCGCTCACAGCCGCACCCAATCACTTCACAGGTCTTTAAAGACCTTGTGCATGTAAATAGGGCTTTGTTGTTGCTTCGCCCCTTCTAAGAGCCCCTGCAGCTCGACTCTGCCGATGCGACACACCTACATTTGGGTCGCGACACAGTAATGTGTCGTGCCACATAGTTTGGAAAGCTGTGTCCTACACCGTTTAACCCTCACAATCTTATGTAACATATTGTGTACATTGATTTACACACATATGATTTATTGTCAATGTATAATGTGAATGTGTGATGTAAAGTGATCCGACACCCTACATTGGGATGAGCACTGCTAAAGTGAAATAAAAGAAATAAAACAAAAGGGGGCGTGGCTACAGCGCCGACCGGGATGGCTGCGTGAGCGAGTTGCTCCGCGCCATGCCCCGTCTTTTCTCCTGCTGACCGTCGCCCCGAGCTGCCTGGCGGTTGGAATCGTGGTCCGGGGGGCTGGTGACCTGTTGAGGAGCGTTTGGCTCCGTCGGGACCCGGGCCGGTGGCCGCGGGCGGACCTGGTGCTCGGCTCGCTTGGCGAGCGGACAAAGCCAAGATGGCGGCGCCGACTGCCTGAGAGCTCCGGGAGCGGAGCGGTGTGGGGCACCGGTGCGGCTATAAGCTCCTGCGGAGCACTTGTGCGGCTGTGAGCAGAGCGGGGGCCCATCGGAGCGGACCCCGCGCCGCGGAGGAGACCGGCGGAGAATTGCCGGCGTGTGCGGCGTGTGTGGCGCCCCTCCCCCACCTGATCCTGGGACGGCAGAGGAGCGGAGCCTGCACTTGCGCTGTGCCGGCAGAGGCACTGCTGGCCTGGGAGGCCGCCCACCCGCTGGCTGACCCGTCATAAGGGCCAACGGGACGCAGAAGTGGACAGTGAGCTGGTGGGGCGCTGGGGGGGGCGGCCGCCCACGGCGCCTCGACATCCAGGGGCCCGGTGAATTGGAGGTGGCTGTCGGCCCGATCGGAGGCGGGGGTCCCGCCCGCTGGACGGCGAGGACGCGCCGGGCTGGTGGCGTGGTGCTGAGCCCCACGGCAGATAGTGTCTCGCGGGGGCCGGTGTTGCCCGGGGCCTCGCCTGATTCACTGGCCGCCCCTTTCATGGACTCTGCCCCCCCTAGCCCTGGTGGGCCTTGCGGGTGTTTCCTGAGTAACTGTGGGGCACCGTGGAGCGCACTTCCGGACTGGATCTGGTAGGAGGATTGTGCGTGGGGTGCAGTTGACGCCGCGAGCCCCCGCTTGTCCTGAGGATTGATGAGCTGCGCTCGTGGGGGTGCTCTGCTGGGCGTTTCTGGTGGGCCTCGCCTCTGTCCGGAGGGGCTGCTCGAGTGGCCGAATATCTGCATCCAAGATGGCCGCGCAGGGAAATGGCGACGCCGAGCCATCTGGACAGGGGAGCCGGAGGCCGGAGGACGTGACTGGCGGCTTCCCGACGGAGTCCTCGCCGCAAGAACAGAGGCTCAACCTCCGCCTTGACGCAATCTTAGCCGCGATAACCGCTACGAAGGAGGAGCTGCGCCAGGATATTGCGCAGGTGGCGTCCGGGCTCGGCCTGCTGAGGGCGGACCACGCCAATCTCTCGGACCGGGTGAAGTCCAATGAACAACTGCTTCAGGAGCTGAAACCAGCCGTGGTCACGGTGGAGCATAAACTTGATGACGTTGTCCATCGACTGGCGACTTTGGAGCGTAGGGTGGAGGACGCGGAAGGTCGCAACCGCCGGAACAACGTGAGGGTGGTGGGGCTTCCGGAGAAAATTGAGAAGGATGATGCAGTGGCCTATTTGGAAGACTGGTTCCGCACTGTGGTGGCGCCTGAGGGCCTGTCCCCCTTCTTCTCCCTGGAAAGAGCGCATAGGGTGCCCGCGAAGCCTCCCCTGGAGGGCCGACCGCCCCGGCCGGTGGTGGCCAGACTGCTGCACTATAAGGACCGGGATCTGCTGATCCAAAAGGCGAGAGATCGTGGGCCCTTCCAAGTGGACAACAGCAAGGTTACAATATTTCCGGACTATACGCAGGAGGTGCAGCGGAACAGGGCTTCTTTCCTGTCGGTGAAAAAGGAGCTGAGAGAGGAGGGGATTCAATACTCCTTGCTTTTTCCAGCCAAGCTGCGGATCATCGTTGACGGCAAGACTCAATTTTTCCAAACGCCCGATGCAGCTTGGTCCTGGCTGGAACTGTATCGAGCGGGGACGGATCGGGCGCACAGGCCAGCCAGAGATCGGGAACAACCGGTCAGGGTCAGGAAGTCGCAGCGCATCCGCTCCCGGAATCGACGTCAACGGGCCGAGCGAGAGGCGCAAATGCTGGCCGATAGACGGAGTGCGTTGGAGGCCACAGAGAGCATAACGGGATCGCAGCAAGAGGACGCCTCCAGGGGTTCGGCTTCGGAGAGTGAAGGTTTGAAGACTGGTGATGAGGACTCAGAGGTGGGGGGAGCACAGGGGCTGGAGGTTACTCCACAGACATCCGATGGTATCTTTAATGGGTGAGGCTTGTGGCGGCTGGACTTTGGTATGGCCTGGACGCTCCTGACTTCTATTGGACTGCCAGGTATGGGGCTGCATTGGCAGCACGGGGCTATGGGCGCGGGGTGGTTGCTCTGTCGTCCTGGTTCGGGGCTCCATAGTCCCCATCAGACCCTTAAGGTCTTCTGTGGTGTCGACCACAGATTAGTGTGATGTGTGGGGTGTTTGAGGTTTGGAACGGGGCTGAAGCTGGGTTACTAGGCCCTGTCCTGGGGAGGGGGAGGGTGGGAGTTGCAGGGGATGTTTTGAGGGGGTTGTACAATTGCTGCGATGCGGGTCACATTTATTGGCGTGCGCCACTGTTGGGTTTGATGCTCTATGGGGACGTTACCTAATTTGAAATGTGTCACATGGAATGTCCGGGGTCTTCGTACTATGGTCAAGCGCCACAAGGTGCATGCCTACCTGGTGAGGCGGGGCGTTCAGATAGCGATGCTTCAGGAGACTCACTTGACACAGCAGGAATGCGGGGCATTGCAGAGGAGGTGGCGGGGTCAGGTGTTTGGCACGACTTACTCGGCATTTGCCAGGGGAGTGTTGATATGGGTCAGAGCAGGCACGCCATTCCAGGTCACGAGTCAGAAAATAGATCCGGAGGGTCGTTATGTAGTGGTGGAGGGACGGCTGTATGGTAGGGAAGTAGTGCTGTGTAACATCTATGCCCCCATCGCTGAGCAGGCCCAATTCTTTGAGAGCTTGTCGCGCTCACTGGCGTGCTACTTGGCAGGCCCTATCCTCCTGGCAGGGGATTTTAACTCCATTGCGGATGTGCAGTTGGACAGGTCACACCCGCCTTTGGTGGACTCCCCGGTGCGCAGACTTGCGACCCATAGGCGGGACTGGCAGGAAAGATGGGGCTTGGTGGATGTATGGAGGGCGCAGCACCCCGACACTCGGGACTACTCCTATTTCTCGGCGCTGCATGACCTGCATGTTCGTTTGGATTCGGTGCTGTGTTGTGAGTCTCTGGCGAAGGTGGTGCGGCACACTGAGTACTTGTCTAGAACCATCTCGGACCATAACCCGCTGCTGATTTCGGTGCAATGGCAGTTGGCGAGATCGGCGGTCCCCACATGGCGACTCCGCCCGGAGACGTTGGAGGACCCGGCGTTCTGCGATACGGTCCGTCAAAGCGTTGACGACTATTTCGCGATCAATGCTGGGTCGACGGCGACCAGAGCGAATGAATGGGATGCGATGAAAGTGGTGGTGAGGGGGATATGCATGGGCCGGTTTCTGACTGTGAGGGGAACCGTGCTGTCTGACCTCGCGAAAGCGGAGACGGTGCTGAGAGGGGTGGAACAGCAGCGTCCAGAGAAGCCGGAGCTGCAGGACAGCCTGTTGCGTGCTAAGGAAGCGGTGGCGACTGAGACAGAGAGACTGCGGTGCTATGACTATAAGTTGTATGCGGTGAAAGTGCATGAGGAACGTGATAAGGTGGGCACGCTCCTTGCGAAGCTGGCTGATCCGAACCCTAGGGGTTGTCCGGTGCTGAGTGTACGAAAGGGGGATGGGGTGGTGGTTTGCTCGCAGTCCGCGGTCCTGGAGCACTTTCAATCCTACTACACGGGCCTCTATACCAGCCACCTCGAAGTGGAAGCCACGGACATTAGCGATTATTTAGATCAGATTCCTTTGCCGGTATTGGATGAGGAGGAGGCCCGGGGTATGGGGGGCCCTGTCACCCTGGCCGAAATTAGAGGGGCGATTAGCCATATGGCGCGGAATAAGACACCTGGGGTGGATGGGCTGCCGATCGAGTTCTACGCCAAATTTATCGAAGTGCTGGCGCCCAGACTGCAGGCTGTATATGCGGAGGCGAAAGAACTGGGGCGACTGCCTGATTCTATGACGGAGGCGCTGGTTGTGCCCCTGCTGAAACCGGGCAGGGATGCTTTAGATGTCGCTTCTTTTCGTCCGTTGTCTATGTTGACTGTGGATTATAAGATTCTGAGCCGAATCCTGGCCACCTGGCTTCTGCCATTGATGACCTCTTTGGTACATAGGGATCAGGCGGGATTCATCCCCTCCAGGAGTACCTCGATGAATATCCATCGGCTGATTGGGGTCATTGATAGTGCTGCCTTGTCGGATCCGGGCCCGGTGGTGCTGGCGGTTGATATTGAAAAGGCGTTTGATAGTTTGGAATGGGATTTTTTAGATGGTGTGCTGTTGAAGTTCGGGGTTGGGGAGGGGTTCCGAGGCTGGACAAGAGTGCTCTATTCATCGGCTAAGGCACGGGTGCGGCTAGGGACGCTGGTCTCCTCGGTTTATCCGGTAGGTAGGGGCACGAGGCAGGGCTGCTCGCTATCCCCTCTGCTCTTTGCTCTGGCGATGGAACCCTTAGAGGCACAGGCAAGGCTGGGAGTTGTTTACGACGGGATTACGCAGGGACTTGACTCGCATTATATATCGTTGTACGCTGACGACTTGTTGCTGTACCTAGCGGACGCTGGAAGGGCTCTGGAAGGCGCGGTGGATATGCTGGGCAGGTTTGGGAGGCTTTCAGGCCTCAGGGTGAACTGGACTAAGACTTGTGTGTTTCCGCTGCGGAAGGCCACGCTCTGCCCACAGCTCACGAGGCCGGTGGTGTGGGAACCATCTTGTTTTCTGTACTTAGGGGTGTGCATCTACCATGCCACGGCGGACCTCCTTGAGGGGAATGTGGGGCGCTGCATTAGGGCGTTGAGAGGCAGTATGGACTTCTGGGCCTCCCTCCCGCTGTCTGTACTGGGCCGAGTGGCGCTGTTGAAAATGGTAGCACTCCCGAGACTGCTCTACTATTTTAGAACGTTGCCGGTGTGGATCCCGCTGGGCATCTTTCGGGAGCTGAGGACGATGGTGACTGGTTTTCTCTGGGGCCACGGTCGCAGACGGGTGGCACTGACCACCCTGCTGAGACCCAAGTGTGAGGGAGGGATGGCCGTCCCCGAGTACGAGTTATACTATTTGGCAGCGCAGCTCCAGGTCCTGACGCAGAACGTGGCCAGAGAATTCAGGGGGCCCGAGGTTGGCCGGGGGGTCGGCGTTCAGAGGCATGTCTTGTCGTCTATCGTGATGCAACAGAGACTGGCCAGTAGGGAAGTCACGATGGAGGAGTGGACACTCAGATTGTGTTGGAACAGATATATGAAAAGGGCTGGGAAGCGCCGGCCGTACGCCCCGGAGATTCCGTTGGGAATGCTCACTGCCTTACCGCACGGGGGTGATTGGTCCCAATTGTTGGAGTGGGAGGACCTGGGCTTGCAGATGGTAGGTGACCTGTATGTGGATGGGACGCTGGCCCCGTTCCAGACCTTGCAGGAGCAGTTCGGCCTGCCGAATGGTTCCTTCTTGCTGCATGCGGCGGTGGTCGCGGCTCTGCGGAAGCACTGGGGGGGCGGATTGGCTGAACCGGAGGTGTCGGCGGTGTGCCAATATGTGGTGATGGCTGCGGGCACCGTCAAGGCGGTGACCTGCCTCCACAATAGGATGCTGAACGAGGGTCTGGCTCCGTTGGTCGAGTTGAAGTCGCGTTGGGAGGCCAGCATCGGTAGGCCAATTCCGGACTCTGTTTGGGGTCAGGTGCTACACAGGGCCTGGAAAGAGACAAGGAATGCGAGATTCCAACAGGTGCATTATTTTGTGCTCCATAGGGCATATTTGACCCCGGAGAGGTTACGTCGACACTTCCAAGTGCTTGACGCCATGTGCCCGAGATGTTTGGAGCCCGAGGCAGATCTTGACCACATGCTGTGGGGTTGCCCGAGGTTAGGGGACTACTGGGCCGAGGTGGGAGACCTCTTGAATGCTGTCACAGATCGGGAGGTGGACTTTGACATGGCCGCGTGCCTGCTTCTTTGGTTCCCGCATACCAAAAAGACCAAGGTGACGAGTAAATTCATTGGGTTGGGTCTGATACTGGCGCAGCGAGAACTCACTTGGCATTGGAAGTCTAAAGAGGGGCCGTCTGCACGGAGGTGGAGGAACGAATTGGTGAAGTGAGAGTGTGTCACGAATGCGCCAGGCGACTAGAACGGGTAATGAAAAGAGCTTGGATCTGGCACGGTCATGGGAGATGGTGGTGCAGGCATTGAGGGACCACTTAACTGAAGGCGACGAAACTGATCAGTTATGAACAGGGATTCCATGTGACCGCTTGTTTGTTACAACTTCCTGATAGTTGTCAACCTAGAGCAGGGGGGGATTGGAGATACCCGCGTTAGCAGCAGTTGGGGGGGGGCTTAGAGTAGGAGTTGTGGGAAGGGGTGGGTTGCCAGCGACTTCCCGGAACCGGATGGCCCAGGAACGTAGTCGTGTTGATTTTGTGATATGACATTGAAGTGACCTGGGATTGGGTGGGGAGGAGATGGTTGGTTGTTTTGGGATAAAAGCAGACACGAAGTACTACACTTGACCCGTGTCCCGCATAGGGCATGCACCGAGGTACCTCCAGCGAACTGCTTCATTGACGCGCCGCCCAGCCTCCGGGATGTGGGCTAATCGGCTGTGTATTGCATTGCAATAGTGCTGTATGATGGGACCCGCTGGTGCATGGGTTGGTTTGTTGGTTGTGTTTCTTCCTGATTCTGCAATAAAAATATATTTAAAAAAAAAAAAAGAAATAAAACAAAAGTAGCATTATTTAAATTCTGATCGGTGTACATACTGGGACAGACCGACACATCTGACATTCCTACAGTTCATGCACATCTCTTGTATACAGGAACTGAACAAAGTCAAAGCCTGCCTCTCCTAAATATACCTGTGAAGTGATAATATTTGAGCCTCTGTTTCCCCTCCTTTGCATTTAGGTGTGAGGGCCCCTGATAGCTCCCAGCCAGGACACTTGAAGAAAAGGAGACCTGATGGCCCCTTAACTTTGGCTTTTGGTATGCACAACTAGAATCAGATAAGCTCCTTCCCCGCCTGCAGGTTGCTGTTCGGAAAAAGCAGACAGCATGCAGGCCCTGCTGAAATTGTCCAGGTGGTGTCTGAAAATGACAACAGGACAAGTTCAGCATATTTCTATGGGGCCACCTCTGGGCACGGTAGACTGCGCCCACCATATGAAAATAGTGGATAGGCGCCGTCTACGTGTACCCTGTGCCCTGTTGGGGGCCGGCTGACCTGTGGACGCTCCTTGCTGTTATCACACTCATAAAGCAAGAGGCCCAGCAGAGGAAGATACTGAATGAAAAACACAAAATACTCGGAGGACCACAGAGACTTTCTTGCAGGGCTGTCAAGTCAAGGGCAGAGAAGGGCTTTAGGACTAGGAGGGTGAGGTCAGTGCAAAAATTCAGACCGGCTTCGATTTCCGGCCGGTGTAGGAGCGGCTGACGCCCTTTCAGCGCAAGCGCCTGGGACCGCATTGTGAATCAGCCCTCCATTCTGCGTGGTAAGTAATATTGTGGAATTAAACATTACGGTTTCCCTAGCACTCTTGTTATGCCCCTAAATACAACGTGGGTTGCTTCGGGGGTGGGGAGGACACGTCGGTGGCTGACTTCTGTTTTTTTCTTAAATGTCACATTACTTCGATGATCTACAGCGCGTGCTCTGCATTTCATCATCTCCGGTGTTTGCAGAATCTGCTCCATTTCTTTTCTGACAGAGTCCGATGGAAACCACCTTCACACTGGGTGCTCTTAGAGGCGTGCCCGGCAGCTGTGCAGGGTCTTGCGATCTGTGTCGTCACGTCGTCACCCCCTTCGTTTCCAATGGTTGCTCCAGAGACAAACAAACAAGAGACATTCAACAGAATGCAAAGAAATCAGTCTTAGAGAAGAGACGAAACACATCCTACTCTTGGACGGGTGCTTCGAATGAGGTTTTATATATCTATGTATTTATGTATGAATTTAATAGCTTTCCATTGGGTGAATAAGAGTTGGTGAAAATGGGGAGTCAGTTTTATTAATTACCATTAGAAATCACAATGCACACATTGAGTTCCATTGCGAGTTCCAGGGACACGAGCAGGGCCGTGGGATTTTCCCCTGCCCTTATGACTCACAACTTCATGCACGCATACATTGTGATGTAAAGTGGTTGGCACATGGCAGTCATTCCCAAAGTGCAAACTTTCAATGTTTGGCAGCTCGTGCCGGCTGGTGTCACTGAGAGAAGCAGACACTGGTCCCCAGATCACTGCATACACTACAAGTGGGGAATTCACAACGTGCCTCTTTTGTGGCATTGTGAAACTGCGGACACTCTTACTCAGTTAACATCAAGGAGGGTCAATTTCAGGTAAAAGGAGAATGGTGGACTTTCATAATTAGCCAAAACCATTGCTGAAAAGTATACACTATTAGTATTCTTCCATTTCCCAGTTAATTTATCTATTCAAATGTGAAATTAATCATTTACAAAATTTAAAAGTCAGTTAATATCAGAAGCAAACGGTATAAGTTTGAGTTTAAAATATTTCTTAAGCGCGCGTACACCGAGCGGTTTCATGGCGCTGTAAAGTACTAAAACCCTGAGGGCAGAAAGACAGGAACACAAAAAGGGGCTTCATGGTGAGAAGGCTTGTGTAAAAAGAAAGGTTTTGAGTGCCTTACGGAAGAGTGTGTACTGGGGGCAGGATCTCAGGTGCGCCGGGAGGGAGTTCCAGAAAGCAGGAGCGAGAGTGGAGAATTTGGAACCTCCCCATTTTTTGCGTTTAAAGCGGGGAACTACGAGCAGTTGTTGGGTAGATGAGCGTAGCTCCCTGGGAGGAACATAGGAGTGAATTTCGGAAGTGATAAAAGCAGGGGCTGAACAGGACCAGGAATTGAAGATGATGCAGCCTAGCTTGAACTGGGCTCGTTCCTGTATGGGGAGCCAGTGTAGGGACTTGAGGAGGGGCGTGACATGGTGTGATTTGGACAAATTGAATACCAGGCGGGCCGCCTGGTTCTGGACCAGCTGGAGACGTCGCACGTTGTACGCGGGCATGCCACAGGAGAGGGCATTGCCGTAATCCAGGCGGGAGATAACCATCGCCAGGACTATGAGTTTGAGTGCGGAGGGAGAGAAAAACCGAGAGACTTTGCGGATAGTACGGAGGGAGAGAAAGGATGAGGATACAACAGAGCTGCCTTGGGAATGAAGGGAGAGTTGGTCATTCAGTTTGAATCCAAGAGTTTTTACAGAGGAAGATGGAGTCGGGGGGGGACCTAAGGAGGGGGGCCAGAAGAAAGAAGACCAGGGACTGGAACAACCACCTGTCAGCACCAACTCCGTTTTGTCGGGGTTTAACTTCAGGTGGTTGTGATTCATCCAGTCCTGGATGAAGGTCATGACAGACTGGAAATTGGATATTGACTCGGGGGAAGAAGATAGGGAAAAAATAAGCTGGAGGTCATCCGCATAGTTGTAGATGGAGACCTCCAGCTGTTGGAGGGCGAAGATGAGAGGGGCGATATACAAATTAAATAGCAGAGGGGAAAGGGAGGAACCCTGAGGAACCCCGCATTGAACCGCACGGAAGTCCGCCGAAAAGTCACCCAATCGCACTGCTTGGGTGCGGTCGCGCAGGAAGGAGGACAGCCAGACCAAGGCCGAACCTTCGATTCCCGCCGCTCTGACACGGGAAAGTAAGATGGCATGATCAACCGTGTCAAAAGCGGCGGAGAGATCGAGGAGGACCAGGGCCTGAGGATGGTTGGTGTCCATACCCTCTCTGAGGTTGTCAAGGACCGATAATACCACGGACTCCGTGGAGTGTGCGGGGCGGAAACCAGCCTGCCTGGGGGCTAAAACCCTGTTATCCTCCACGAAGGTACTCAGTGTTCTGGTTACATGGCGTTCCAGTACCTTCGCCAAAAAGGGTAAGAGTGAGATGGGGCGATAGTTAATAGGAACCGAGGGGTCGGCCCAAGGTTTTTTGAGGATGGGTAGGATAACGGCCGATTTAAGAGGTGAAAGGACAATGCCCTGTGATAGTGAGCTATTAAGAAGAGTGAGGGGTGGCAAAACACAGGCAGAGTAGATCTGTTTCAGGATGTGTGCTGGCAAGGGTCTAGAGGGGAACCGGACTTGACCAAAGGCAGAAGAGAGAGGAAAGAATCTTCTGTAAGAAGAGGGATGGAGTCGAGGCGTGCTGCGACTGGGGGACACTGGGGGCTAACGAAGGAGGGGGAGGGGGGGGTGTTAGCTTTGATAGTGGCGATTTTGTCAAGAAAGAAAGAATTGAGGGAGTCACAGAGGTGCTGGGAGGGGGAGGGTTTAAGGGTGGCCCTGTCGGAGTATGCGAGGTCGTGCACAATAGCGAAGATTTCTCTGGGCCGATTTTCGGCGGTTAGGATTTTGGAGGAGAAGTAGGCGTTCTTGGTTGCCAAAATAGACTTTTTGTACAAGGCCGAGAGGGTGATGTACTGGTTTCTAAGGATCGGGCAGTAGTCTCGCCGCCAGGAGCGTTCCGCCCGGCGGACGTTAAGTTTTTGAACCTTCAGTTCCTCATTGAACCAGCGATTTGCGTCGTTGGGGCGCCTGGATGATATCCGCCTTAAGGGGGCGACTAAGTCGCAGCCTGCTCGCAACCATGCGTTGATGGAGTCCGCTTGTCCGAGAGATGGCAACCCGTGAAGATCCGGGCTGGATGCGGAGAGTGTGGCAGACAGGGAGGCCACATCCACACGGTTCCAGGAGCGCGCCCAGATGTTTTTGGGGAGGGAGGGCTTAAGGGCTGGGCTGAGGGATAGGGAAAAAGAGATGAGGAAGTGATCAGACCAAGTGCAGGGGGAGATAGACAGCGAAGTTACCGGGCAATTGAGGGACCAGATCTGATCAAGGATGTGGCCCTGGCTATGGGTTGGGGCGTGAACAGCGGGGACAAAGTTGAGGGAGCGGAGAGACTCCGAGAACTCTTTTGATGTTGAACATTCGGCCGGGTCAGAGGGCCAAAAGTTGAAGTCCCCTAGTACCACGATGAAAGAGTTATTTACTACTAGGGTGGCCACCAAGTCTTGGAAGCTCGGAAGAAAGAGTTGAGAAGAAGGGGGAGGGCGGTACATAAGGACACAAGTGAGCGGGGTACTGAAAGAAAGTGAGCGGGCCACTAAAAAGTCTGATGAGCCAATGGAGGAGAAAGCTAGAGGTTGAAAAACGATATCTCTGCGGGCAATCAGGGCGACGCCACCACCCGGTTTACCGGGGGGACGGTCGGCTCGGAGAGCATAATAAGAAGCAGGAAGCATGGCTAATAAGGAGGGAAGGGAGCTGTCACAAAACCAGGTCTCTGTGAGAAATAAGAGGTCGGGTTTGTGTAGGTCCAGTAGAGTGAAGAGTTCATGGTGATGCTTGACTGCTGACCTGGTGTTAAGGTAAAAGGCAGATAACGCGGTGGGGGGGGACGAACTGATGGAGCAGAGCCGGGACAGATGGCGGGTGACGAGGTTGAGGGATGGGAGTGGGGGGAAGAGTGTGGGGGGGACAGACCCAGCCTGTTGATTCGTGCTATCGCAGTAACATCCAGAGGCCACGGGCCTTGGAGACTGGCCAGCTGCGCGGAAGAGTATTGTATGGAGTGGGCAGAGTGGCCGGCCCCTAGCCCTGTTCGGACGCGGACGGCGCAGACGGGCTTACCTTTGGCGCGCCTTCTGTGCGCAAACGTTGCGCCCGCTGCGCTCGTCCGCTGCGCGTCCGAAAGAGACACATGATTTATGGGTGGGTGGAGTGAGGGCGTGCCCTCCGAAAAGGGGGCGTGGCCTGCGACCTCGGCAGGATGGTGACGAGGAGTGTCTGTCTCTGGTGTCAAGCAGCGCTCAATCTGCTGCAGAAACCAGAATAATGACAGAGGGTGAGTGGTTTAAAAGCAAATAATAAGCAGTAACATACAAGTTATTTAAAAAAGCAAAGTGACTCCCGGCTTCCGCCTCAGGAGTTAGTACATTTACCAATGGCGGCGCTTGCAATCAGCGACCCTATGTAGTCTACGGTGGGGGGTGGGGCCTCCGAAAAGGGGGCGTGGCCTGCGACCTCGGCAGGATGGTGGCGAGGAGTGTCTGTCTCTGGTGTCAAGCAGCGCTCAATCTGCTGCAGAAACCAGAATAATGGCAGAGGGTGAGTGGTTTAAGCATAGGCAATAATGGTCAAAGCCCTTTAGAAAATAGTCAATTTAATAATAACAAGCCCTAATACAAAAGGGCCACAAAGCATCTAGCTCTCTGAGTGAATAGACCTGACTGATCTAAAATGTGGCCCAACTGGGGGGCTGAGGTAAGAATGACCCATCAAATAGAGCAACACCTGGCCACCTTTAAGGCAAATTGTCACCCAACACCTTTGTGCCCACCATAGCCTGACGTACGATGGCCTGCAAGGGCAGGAATTAAGCAGAAACCCTTTAAAAACTGGCCCACATGTCACCCTTAGACACAGGCCCATCGGCCAATGCCCAACTGCCCGCCTTCCCAATGTGACCCTGCATGCAGGGACCCGATACTGGCAGATATTAAGCCACATTTGCAAGCCAGGGGTTTAAGGGAGAGTCTCGGGGCCCCCACAGGAGTACGGAGCGCTGCAGTTGGGCGTCTTCATCAGGAGCTCGGCCCCATCAAGAAGGATGTGCTGCCATCTTGGGCTTGGGTGCAGGGTTGGATTGGGATTGAAATTCGGCCCGGGCACGCCAAAAAAAAACCGGCCCACATTTGCATAATGCCGTTCCCAAAATGACTGCTTCGGCGTAATCTCATAAAAAAAAAAGCGAGGGTAAAAGAAAATGCACACGTTAGTTTACACTGCTGAAACACACCTGGAAACAAGTGAGCCCACTTCTACTCAGGCCCCCTGCCCCTGCTCAGTATGTGCACACGTTAATGGACCGGCCAGCGAGACAAAGGGAGTGACACCTCTGCCTATGAGCGCCCATCTGCCTATAGAAAGGCCACTCAGACACCCACTGGGCCGCTGGCTGTTCGAACAATATAAAGCGTTGTACTTCAAAGAAGTCGGGCATCACCTTGTTTATTTACATAACAGGTATAGAGATACATTATACAGCACAAACCAGATAGACTGAATAGCATACAGTGTAGGAAATAATATATTGACCTTATGGCATTGAATTGCAGGCTGACTCAATATCTTCATTAGAATAGAAGTCGTTTTTAACGAAGGCAGAAGGATCACTATCTGATACCAAATTTGATCAACTCTGCTACAAACTACAAACAAACCCAAGACAAGGTAAAAAATAAAGGTAAAAAATACTAAAAAAGTGAAATAGAATTATTGAAGCATAAGCAAAATAATTTATAGCCACGATATAGTAACAGGGTAATCTGTTTCTTACTCGTGAATACCATTATGTGTATCCTCCTATCACGGCTATTCACAAAAATCAAAGCCTGAAAATCCTTTATGAATAAACCACGGCCTAAGCAAGAACGCCCTTACAGTGGATGACCGTACTAATATTCTACACCATCACCCACATTATAGAGGTAAATTTTATACGTTTTTGCACTTTTGGTATATGAAAATCATCTCTTTTTACCGTTGATATAAACAGAGGCGATAACTATTTTTAAACAATGAGTTTAAGTAACTCTTCTAAGGAAACAAAGGGTATTCCGTACATGTCCCCCATTTATTAGGCTGGTCAAATCAGTAGCTCTAACCTCCACACAGTCCTGCCTAGATATAGGGTAATATGAATAATCGTGGAACAATTAACGGGTAACTTTTTATACCCCCACAGCCCCTAGTATATAAGATCCCTGGGCCTTCTCTTAAACCTGCAGTCTGTCCACAGAACCAGTATAAAAGACAGCTCCTTTATGTGAAAAGCTCATGTTAAATTTGAATAATATAATATGACATGATTTTGTAGCCCCCTTATGTTGTCATGAAATGTGCACTTAGTGATACAATGTATTGATTGAACCACCCATGTGAACAACTTAGTCCGTATGAAAATGTTAAGTAGCTTAAACTAATATCGAGTCTACTGCCATGTTATTAATTTTACTGTGTATCTATCCTTTAAGAAGACTTGTAAAGTACGACAGAAATAGAATCTTTGTCTTGATAAAGGTGGATAAAATTGCAATCAACCACCGAAACGCGTCGACGCCCCAGTACAGTGTGATTCATGGTTCATACATCGCTGTTGACAGAATAATATTCTATCTGCACAACACCGTTGTTTCAAAAATAGAACATTAGAACACATACCGTGTATTGCATAATTTGTATGTCTTACTGTTGTTTCTGTCTTTCAGCAATATTGCTGGTCAATATTGAAACGGATTGTTACTTTTATCATGTTTTAATTTGTGTCTAGCAGTCAATCTTGTTTTCTGCTTTTTTTAACCTTATTGTATACAATAAAATTTGACAAATTTTTTAACCTTTATTCAGTTGTTATAGTTATTGTTATTCCTTTACTATGATGTTTATGTGAATGACCTTATCCAAGGGAATTGTTCTTTTATATTGGTTTGTTAACCCTACTTCCCTTGATTTTAGTTAAGGGGTACCTCTCTTACTTTTACTTACTGTTCGAACAATAGAGACAGCGCCCAAATCGGCCCCCCAGACTGTTCAAAAAAGCAGCCCACAGCAGGGACTCGGACATCGGCCCCTCGGGCATTGCCCGACTGACCGTGTTACCAATCCGACGCTGCTTGGGTGTGGTGGGGCCGGGACGGATTCAGCAGCTGTGATGGATGGGGCGCAGTCCTGTAGCCACCATTTGCACCTCCGGGAGTGCTGCCCCCAAGGATTCCTCAGCAGGCCTTGAGGCGGTGGTGCAGCAGCTGAGTTGCGCCGGGAGATCGCGGGCAGTTGGGAGCTCGAGCCACCTGCGTTCTTACTGCATGGCAGCAAGTTCCGCTCCCCTTCTTGTACTTCTCAATTTTTTTCCAGTGCCTAATTTGTGATGGAATGACTGCTGGCGCCCAAAGTTCTGCTTTAAAACCCGCAACAGGTGCATTGAAATGTCACCGCACTGAATACCAAGCTGCATAGTCATGACTCCCCACCCCAGACTCCCCCTCATGCCTCCTTAAACATCTACAAGACACCCACTGTCCGTCTATCTCACTCTTACCAGGTCCTGCTTTCTCACTTTATGATGATTTGTCCGTCTTTGTCTCCCTCCAGTCTTTCCACTTTGTTTGTTTTTCCATCTTTTGCTCTTAGTAAATGTCTGATTCTGAAAAATAAGTTCCAGTCCCCAAACACAAGTGCAGTTTCCCCCACCAGCAACCACCGGCTCAAAGCATTGTTTTTCCTCTCTCTCACTTTCAGACAGATGTGCTTTAGGCCAACAAGTTTGAGGGAGAGGAGTGGCGCGGCGGCCAGGGCGACTGACACTGGAATCTGGGGATCGCGGTTCGATCCCCGGCTCCGGTGGCAGGTTAGCCCAGCACCATGTGACTCTGGGCAATAGCTTGCTTGATCTTCCCAACGGCGCCTAGATACCCTTACGGGTGATTGTTCGCGCTTTACAAATGTGGATTATTATTATTATTATTAAAGCTTCTATTTCATTGGTTTGCTCCTTCTCGGTTTATCCTTTTTCTACACCTTTGTAAGAAATCGGAGTATTAGTTGGAGGGGGTGAGAACCCACCTCAAATAATATTCACAGCCTTGTTAGAGTGAACCACTGAACTCACTAAATAAACAGGTGCTTAACCCTCTGGTAGCTTGGCACAAAGGAGTCAGGCTTAATTTAGAGGCAATGTCTAAAGTATTTATGCAGCACTCAAACACTAATTAAGTGAAAAATCCCAAACCAATTTAGAAAAATGGAGTACGTTTTAATAAATAAAATTACACCAAAACAACAAAAATCCAGTTAGTAGAACCAGAGATATTAATTTTTAAAGTTTTAATTAATTAAAGGCAGACCGAGTCAGATACAGGAACTATGTTGCTCCTGGTTTATGGAGAGAAAGTGGGTGTCGGCAAGTTGACAGATGGATCCGAATCAGGGCTCGGCGATGGTAGGTTGCTGAAAAGCTGTGTCCTTGTGTGGTCATCAACAAAGTCAGGAAAGTTCTGAGAATACAAAGTCTGAAGTGTGTCTTCAAGAAGGCCTCAATGTGGATGGGATGCTTCTCGTCATTGTTCTTGATGTAGTCTTATGCGTTCAGACTTAGAAACTTTTCAGTGTGGCAAACAAGCAAAACGAGGTCTACCGGCAGATCAACATCAATGGCTGTTGCATTGGTGACGATTTCCGATGGTTTGGCATTACGTTTTTAAGTCCTACATCTTGCAGTTTGGGCTCACTACAATAAGGGCCAGGGCAGGTCCAGTTGGTACTGGTCAGCTAGGTAGTTTCAGGGAAAGGCCTCTGGAAGCTCAAACAGGAGGCCAGCCAACTGACCCATGGAGTCATTTCTGGTGTCCCGGGTTCAAGGCAGGCAGGTCCAGTCTTCCTTTAGGTTGCAGATAGCAGGGCAGTCCTTCTACTGATTCTTCACTGGTCCAGAAATGTTCTAAGGCGGAGTCTGTGAGGTCCAGCTAAGCCCAGTACCAGCCTGTGGGAGGAGGGCAAGCCTTTCTCCAAGGCTCTTTATCCTCTGTGTGTGAGGGTAAACAACCTTTACAACGCAACTTTTACAACGCACTACCATTACAACGAAACTTTTACAACTCAACATCCATTACATCGCATGCCATTACAACGCAACCATTACAACGCATGACACTACAACGCATACCATTACAACGCATGTCATTACAACGCATACCATTACAACGCATAACATTACAACGCATAGTACCCTTACACTATCCAACACTTACCCTACTGTTGCACCCCCTGGAGTTAGAATAGTAATTTTTACCCCTACACTATCCAACACTTACCCTACAGTTGCACCCCCCTGGAGTTAGAATAGTAATTTTTACCCCTACACTATCCAACAATTACCCTACTGTTGCACCCCCCTGGAGTTAGAATAGTAATTTTTACCCCTACACTATCCAATACTTACCATACATGCAATGTAATGTTATGCGTTGTAATGGTATGCGTTGTAAAGGTAGTATGCGTTGTAATGAAATGCGTTGTAAAGGTGGTTTTTAAAAATTCGTTGTAACGGCATGCGTTGTAATGGAATGCGTTGTAATGGATATTGCGTTGTAGAAAATACGTTGTAAAAGTATGCGTTGTAAAAGTATGCGTTGTAACGTCATACATCCGTGTGTGAGCAATACATATCTCATCACAGTGGAGCCATCAGGGGTTAAGTGAGAGTTGGACACTAGCAGGAAAGCCTTTTGGCAACTTTCTAAAAATTTAATTTCCAAAATAGTGATATAAAATCCAACTTGATCATTAAGTTTTTTTATTAGCTGTTAATAAAATGAGGACTTTAACCCTTTTTCTTGCAACTCCCAAACTGAATTCAATCAATCAAGCAACATTTGTAAAGTGTAGGACTGTCACCCCTAGGGGTATTTGGGCATTGTGTCTCAATCAAAGAGCCAGGTCTAAAGTCTTTTTCTGAAGTGAGCCAGCTTGGGGGCTGTACGGAGCTGGAGAGGCAGATCGTTCCAGGTCTTAGCAGCGATGTAGCAGAAGGAGCAGCCACTGCTGCGACTGTGACTGGTGCGGGACTGTGTGCGAGTGAAGTGGAGCGCATGTGTTTAACGGGTTGGTGGAAGTTCAGTCGATGGTTAAGGTAGGCAGGTTCTAGGTCGTGGAGGGCTTTGTAGGCGTGCGGGAAGATCTTGAACTGGCATCTTTTCTGGATGGGGTGCCACTGGAGGTCTCTCAGTTGGGGGGTAATGTGTTTCCACTTGGAAAGGTCCAGGATGAGTCTGGCTGCAGTGTTCTGCATGGTCTTGAGTCATCTGAGTAACTGGTTGGAGATGCTGGGGTAGAGGGCATTGCCATAGTCGAGGCGGATGGTGACAAGGGCCTGGGTGAGTCTTTCTGGTGTTTGTTGGAATCCATCTGAAGATTCTGTGGAGCATGTGAACTGTGTGGAAGCCAGAGGAGGTGACTGCGTCAACTTGGAGTTTCATGGTCAGTTGGCTGTCGAGGATAATGCTGAGATTACGTAGGTGGTCAGTCATTGTGAGTGTAGGTCCAAGTGCTGCAGGCCACCAGCTATGGTCCCATGCGAAGGTGTTCTTCTCGAAGATCAGCACTTCAGTTTTGTTCGGAGTTGAGTGGGAAGCTGTTGTCTCTCATCCATTCGGTTACATTGTCCATGGCATTGCAGAAGTTGGTTTTGGCGTTGGAGGGGTCCTCAGTGAGCAAGAGGATCAGTTGAGTGTCATCTGCGTTGGAGATTATGTTGAGTCGGTGCGATCTGAGGACGTCTGTTAGAAGGGTCATGTAGATGATGAACAGGGTAGGGCTGAGGGATGATCCTTGTGGTATGCCGCATATGATGTCTTTAGGTGTGGAGGTGAAGGGAGGCAGTCGGATGCTGTGTGCTTCCTGTGAGGAAGGAGGCGATCCACTTGAGGGCATCTTGATCTATGCCAATGTTCTTGAGTCTGTTGATGAGGGTGTTGTGGGAGACTGGGTCGAACGCCGCAGAGAGGTCGAGGAGGATCAGGGCCACAGTTTCTCCACGGTCAGGAGTTTACTGATGTCATCAGTGGCAGCGATCAGCGCAGTCTCTGTGCTGTGGTTGGCACGGAATCCTGATTGAGAGGTGTCCAGTAGGTTGGCTTGTTCCAGGAATTCAGTGAGCTGCTGGTTGATGTCTTTCTCAAGAACTTTGGCTGTGTAGGAGAGCAGGGAGATTGGATGATATTTTTGCTATCGTTGGGGTTAGTAGAGGCTTTCTTTAGGAGGGATATGACGACTGCATGTTTCCATCTGTCCAGGAAGGTTGCTTTGGGGATGAAGGTATTAAGGATGCTGGTGAGTGGTGTGCTGATAGGGCTCATTTCAAGGTTGTAGCGGTTGTGGGGGCAGGGGTCGGCGGGCACCCCGGAGTGGATGGAAGACATGATGGCTGAGGGGGTGAGCGGTGACCTGATGGTGATGGATTGCATGGTATTGCATGGTATTCACTGGTTGGTTGAGGGTGTCGGGGAGGAGGGTGGCAGGTTGGATATTGAAATTGTTGTAGATGTTGGTGATCTTGCTGTGGAAGTAGTCACTCATATGATGCTACCATTATACACGTCAATATGCATACTGCATATGCTCCGTGTAAATTTAATTGGATGCCTCTCAAAAATTAACCATCCACAAGTAAAATAAAATTAGCCAATTCTAGTAGTACATCTTGATTATCTGCTATTTTGTTATATCAAGGCAATCATGTTCAATTTCAGACTCATCTTCATCACACCTTTTAATTGACACATTTGTTGCAGCTAGTATAATCATTTCATATTTAGTCAATCTAGCATTATTGAAATATTGCTTTCATTTTCAGGGCAATAGTGTCTAACATGTTTTATGTGTGACCCCTGACAATTATATCACTGATTAATCGCAAAAAAAGCTGCCACTGATCTCAAACATTGAGGCACATCTGCACCAACTGGATTTAGAGTGCCATTAAATTGCATACCAGATCTTTTTCCATGGCCATGTTGTGCAAGAACAGAAGGTAAGCACCCTTTTTGTCATGACAAAATAAATAAAACTCTTTTTCATATTCAAGCATTCCTGCAGTGGGTACAATATACAAAGCCAGTTTCAGCTACATGAAGGCTTGCATTCATTCTTCATCTCAGGTTACCGGACCAGCTTCATCCTCTATGAGTCAACCTCTGCACAAGCGTTGCAATTAAGGAAACGTTGGGAAGCCACTGACGACATTAACAAAAACATTCCTAGAACCATCCTTAGAAACACTCTTCCTTCTCTCTGTGTAGTAGGCAGATTCATTATCAGAATAAAAGCAATGCGATCTTTGGAGACCTTTCTTGCTCTGTTTTGAATTTGATGTATTAGATAAATAAATTCTGTCTGACAGTACTGAGAATTTGTAGGTAAATCTTTATGCCCATTAGCAACCATTGTTATACTAAAATTGACTCACAAGATAACTTCCAAGACTCCAAATCTTTTTTAACTTCTTGGGAAAAGATAAAAGGGTATTCTGTATACCCTTGTGGGATTCTTGCCCAAGTGAATATCTTTTCTTTGGATTTGAATGCAAAAATATACTGGCTATGCATATATGGAGGAATGGGGAAGAATGCGGAACACGAATCAATCACTGTGAACCACACTGGTATCTGGTTGAATCTAAAACAAAGTCGCTTCTGGATGTGGTACAATGGGTCAACATGGAACTACTGTTGCAATAATCTTTCTAAGACCTTGAACTATCATTTACTTCCTATTAGGTTTTCCTAAGCCCATTGTAAGTGAATACATAGACTCCCTAAAACTTTCATCAAAATGCCTTGTTGATCCATCTTTTCAATCACAGGAACCTTCTTCAGCTCACAAGAACGTCTCTATTGGGGAATGCATGGATACACTGCATCTGGCTTTACAGTATCAGCTCATGTTTTTAGCAATGTAGTGCTTTGTTAAGGATTGTTAATGCACCATTTAGTAGGTGCAGGCCTTAGCCTGCCTTGAACTTATCTGTGATCAGTACTCCATCCGGTCAAGACCCTTTCGGACATGGTGTTGTGAGGTACAACAGGGCCAGTGCTAAGTCTCTACTTGAGCTACATGTTATAACTTGACATATTTTTCTAAGTTGACTATTTACATGCCTCTCACCCACATGATAATGTACTTAGAAATTATTCTGCATGCAATTTGTTTCTTAGGAAGCATTATTATCATGTAGCTTGTACACTTTCTTCAAGGCTAGGAACATTGAATGCCATGCTCTTGCATTTTGGTTGTCCGGTTGGAGACAGCTCTAGGGCTGCAGCCAAACCATTGCATGAGTTCTGCAACTCTGACACAGTGGGATTGGAACAGTGCTTTTATTATGTAAACTGCCTCTGTGCCATATTCGGCAGAGGAGCATGTCTGCTGGGATTATCCTGGAACGATGTGCACTGTGACTGAGATGCAGCCCTGCTGACTCTAACCTTCATCCTACAAAGGCTGATAGCCGGTTGCAACCCGACCTGCTTCCTGGAATATCATACTGAGGTGTGGGGGGGTTAGGCTGTCCCCCAAAGGATCTGGAAGAGGCTACTCCCACAATGCTCTCAATAATTTAGGTAATCTTAGATAGGAGTATAATAATATAATCATATAATCACATAAGCTAAAAAGGTTGAACTTCTTATTTTTTCACCATTCTTGTAATGCTGGTTACAAGAGAATCCTGGGCTTTAGTAATCAGCCAAAACTATTGCTGAAAATATGCTCAATTAAGCTTCATCCAGTTCTCAGTTTGTGTATTTATTTAAATGCTAAATTAATCATTATAGAAAGTAAAAAGTAAGTTCAAATCTGAAGCCAAATGATTAATATTTGCAATAATTACAAAGTGCCTTAAGAAATGAAGTAACCACACCACATTAGACAATAATCCAAAATAATAGTAACAAGCCCTAATTTAAAAAAAAGTATCACACCGCACCTAGCTCTCTGCGTGAATACAAATGAGTAACCTAAAATGAATGATCTTACTCTTCCACAAGTATTCCACTTTATAATATTCCTGACAAAGAAAGCATAGAACTTCATGTCACTAAACTATTACTTAAACATTTAACCAATAAGGCTGCTAGAAAAAGCTTTTCATTGGACATTAACATTGTGTGCAGTGAAAAGTAAACAAGAAATTCAACTTTACACACTGGGTTTTTCTGCACATTCATAATGACAAAAAATATTTGATGAATTATCTGTCGAAGGTTGTGAAATGATCATGTGTGGGGAGAAATGTATACCTCCTGAAAGGTTGAGGTCTTGTTTTATTGGATCAGGACATGATGGTCATCTTGGACAGACAAGCACCAAAAGGAGAATCCGCAACATATACTGGTTGCCGTCTATGGATCATCAGATTGATGAAATTATGAAAGGGTGTGTGACATGTTGTACAAGTGACAAGACCATATAGGTTTGTGCTTCTCCTTGTCAGGTGGTTGAATTACCCATGGGACCATGGATGAAGCTGGAGGTGGACTTTATAGGCTCATTTCATGTACCTCCCAACAAATACAAATACGCTGTGGTGGTCACCGATTACTACAGTAAGTGGTGGGACGTTCAATTCATGGCTGATCCCAACATAGAATGTGTAATTAACTTTTTTCAAGGGTTATTTGCAAGGGAGGGTTTCTCCAAAGAAATTGTTTCCAACAATCGGGTTCAATTTTTACTTCAAAGGAGATGGTAGCCTTTTTGCAACAATCTAACATTATACATCGCCGGGTAGCTCTTTATCATCCCCAAGCCAACGGTTTTGTTGAGCATATGTACCGGGTGTTGGTGGAATGTATACAATGGGCGGTGAGCAACAGATTAGAGGTTAAAGAAGCTGCACAAAGCATGCTGTGGGCGCATCACACCACTCCCGACCAAATGACTAACAAGAGTCCTTTTGAACTTTTGAGAGGGAGAGTTGCCAGTTTCGATATATGTCCTGCATGGATGAAAAAGTGGGGTTTGCAAGCTTTGCCCAAGGGTGTTGATGATCAAAAGAAGGAGGGAACTTATTTTTTCTCCTATAAGAACAGGGATAATGAATGTGTGGCTGAACAAAAAGAAAACCTATCCAAAGAATGTGCGGAAGATTGGGTTAGGATCAGACTTCCTCACAAAGTGGCCAAAAGTTTGGCTAAGTTTGGTCCTCCTAAAAAAGTAGACACAATCTCTTGTTTTGCTGTAAGGGTTAACGGAAAGAGTTGGTGGAATATTTCTAGAGTTAATAAGATTCCTAAATATACTGTAGACAAGATAAATTTACCTTGTGATTCTGAATGCAACAAGGGTCATTCAGTATGTGATTACCTGGTTGAAATCCCAGTCCCACGAAGTGGTCCGCAATTGAACACGACACTCAGAGCAAGTGAGAGGGAGGTGTTGGTCAGGATACCTTCGGAACTTAAGAGAGAGCCACTCAAAAGTGGTAGGAGAGTTAATCTGCCAAACCGTTATGGTTGGTAGTTCTCTTTAAATGAATACCTTTTTCTTTGTGATTTATACAGGTACTGTGTTATTTCTTTTCCTTATTTTGTTTTCATGTTTTATTTCTTTGTTGTTGTTTATAGTCTTTCTGTTAGATATTCCTCAGTGTTCTTAGTGCTTTTTATTCCTTTCCAGGTTCTTCTCTGTTCATTATAAAGGGACAAAAATGTTTTAGTATCTAATATGTGCATGCGCACAGCTGTTGTATGTAGTGATTCTTTTACAGAATGTTGCTGTTTGAAAGGTCAGTTACTCCTGACCATTCTCTCTGGAAGCTGTGGGGGATGTACATCGAATAAACCGTAGTGCTTTTCCACTCAACTGTTTCTGAGTGATCACTACATCAATTCATACCCCATCAATATAAATGAGGAGAGCAGTTTGCTAGATTTTGCAAAACAGTCCCTTTTTCCTGTGAGTGACTTGAGAATATATTGCACCTCAAACAGTGAAGCTGGTCAATGCAAACCCTTGTTGCTATGATCACTCTCTTTGAGCATGGTGCCTCATATCTCTTAAATTCTCCAAGTAACCGATCAAAAAGTAAACGTGTGATAAATTCAATTCAGAGAAAAATGGGATGAGGAATAAACTTAAATGTGAAAGGCTTCTCTGAAGATGATTATCAAAGATCCAGCAGATTTCAAGAAGTATTAACCACTGCCCTTGTTGTGGGAAGGGGAAGATGGGAGTCAAGTTAAACCTTTCTAGGTTTGGTGTGTTGCTGATACAAAAAAAAACAACAAGACAGACCAAAGCAGGCCCAACTCATAGATCTCATATCGAACTACCAACCTCAGAATACATTCACTTGTGCTGGACAGTGGGGTGACACACCAAACAACCCCACTAAAGCTACACCTCTGGTTGACTTCATCCATCTAGTGGAAGAAAAATAAAGGTGAATCTGTCAGACCCTATACTGGCAAGCAGGGACTACTGGGCCACAGCAGTAGGGGGTTGGCAAAGTTTGACTCTGATGTTCTGGGGTCCGTCCTGAAATGGCTCTGTAAACATGGCCAAGAACAACCATTCAGTGGGTTTGATCACCAGTAGTCACAGCTTTTTCTGAGTAGCTTCTGTGGGTGTATAACAAACTCACCAACAACCAAACAGCATACTAACATGATTGTCCCACCCAGTGCTTCTCTTTTTAAAAGAGAAGTACTTTAACACACTAGAAAACTCAATACTACACACCACTAGGTACTCAGAGTCATTGTCCTTTGGTATAGATGCCCCATCTGCTTCCCTCTCCACTTCAATTAGCATTTGGGTACCCCGGTGTGGGTCACAGGAACAGTTGCAGCACCCCCACCCCCTCCTTTAAGATAGTGTAGTGCACTCAGACTCGCAGTCTTAGGAGCAGTGTCATGCACTTAGACTTGCACCCTTGAGATTTCCCAGTATATATAAGACTATGGTAGGGTTTAATCTGGCCTACCCCACTTCAGTCCAGGGCCTCTATCCTGGAGGGACGATCAACAGGAAAAGGTCCTTGCTGAAAGAGAACGTGTAACTGTAACAACAAGTGGATCAACAGCCACCACTCTCACACAGGTACAGAGGAGAGGGATGTATTTTGTCTGCACTTTCATAACCGGTTTGGGTTTGGGTCAGTTCCCTTTCTGTCTTCCGGAACCAGTGCTTGTCTGGAGTGATGTTCCTCACAGTAGTCCTGCCTCCAGGCTAGGGCACCCACAACAGGAGCACGAAGAGGTGGGAAGAGGCAAACACAGGACTATTAACAGCCACACCGACAGTGATCAGGAAAAGAGACAAATGGATGACACGTTCACATACTGGTAATAGCAGGCAGATTTAGAAGCAAAAAGATAACTGCCATCAAATTTCCTTACATACGAGTAAATGCGTCCTGGTATGGAATCATCGTGTACACATTTTGGTCGTTTTCTTTTATTTCATCTTGATATTTATCTAACCCTTCCTCAAGTACAGCATAGTTTGTCTTTGTCCACTACTCCAAATATAGGTCTGTAATGGCCTGTTTTGTCTCATCCATCTCTTTCTCTTGGAATCTTACTTTCTATTTGTTTCTATAAGCATCTAACTCTGAACGAAGAACCTGTTTTTGGGAGCTGTATAGGTAAGCGTTTAGTAGAAGGTTTACGTTTAAAAATTAATATTCTAACATATTTATCTCTAGAAACAAGCAATTGTTGGTTCTCGTGTGGTTCAGAAAACATGGTATGATTTTTGCTCAAGTATGAATAGTACGTGGTAACCTGGAAGCTTTGATAAACTATTCTAAGGTTTTTAATGGTATGCAGCAGCACATCATTCAATTATACAATTACTAACAATAAGGGTGCATTTTATCTGGAAATGTGGAATAATACGTAAATAAAGACTAACCAAACACCAATGAAGTAATAAGTTAGATCGATGTGGAAACGTTAAGTTTTTCGAATGTGATAGAAATGTATAATGTGGAGTGCACTGTGGGTTAGTAATTAATAAAAACTATAGTCTGTGTATTTGACCCTAATTCCTATATTTGGATATGACATTAATTCCATTGTTTAGACTGTATGTCAAAACTCTTCGCGAGTACAATGATTTGCAACATCTGGACAAAAACTGACAAAAACTGTAAAGAACATTAAAAAATCAAGAAATAAGTGAACATATGTTTCTTTTATGTGAATTCATGTTGAATAAAGTATGTTAGCACCAATCAAGTATTTTATGAAATGTTTATATTGGCAACATGTGGTCCTTACAGATGGAGCCTTCTTTTTATCTAAGGTTAACTCTTTTTCTTGATTGTCTCCTACCGTGAGAACAGCAGAAAATCTTCATACAGTGTACAAAATTAGACTGATAAAAACAGATATTATGTGCAGCGCTCTCCCTAGCCTGGGTAACTGCCAATGACTATGCCACACACAGAGCTGAACATCAGTTGATTTGATTTCTTTTTACATTTTTCAGCCTATACATATATATATATGCTGATTTTTTTTTACAAAGTTTTACTTTTCTATTTAACAGAGGGGGGATGTAGTGTCTTGTGTGTTTTATGACAAACCCTTGTGGTTCCGAACAGACTCTGTATGTCTCCCATGCATGTTTAGGGAGTTCTGACATGTAAAGAGTATGTTGAGCAATATTTGTAGAAAGACAGCTGCATAGATAAGAGGCCTAGCATTCCTAAATATGGAACAGCACTCAGTCAGTGTTCTTTTGGTGGCAGCAATACCACATGTCAGAGCTACTTCAATTATTTTGTGTCACAGACTCTACAGAATCAGGATTCTCGACCTTTGCAGTATATCTCCTTCCTGAGTTATGGACAGTCATCTTTAGCGTTTTTGTATTTTTGATATTCACCATCACTGGTGCGAGGTCGAGTGTGTCGGTTTCAACTTCAACTTCAGCATGTCATTATCATGGCAGTGATGATCTGGACTAAAGATATAGCAGCTGGCGTATTTGATTTTACAATGTAATTAATGTAGGCTTCAGTCGTCTTAGATATAGTGCCCTGACCTTGTATAGACACTCTGGAAAAGTGGTAACTGAGGTTTTGACCCTTCCCTGGACGATGCACAATGCTATGAATGTATTCTTTGTACTCCCCAAAGTTCAGTGCTAGGAGGCATCTTGACTTTTGGATTGCCAAAGATAGTCAGTGAAAATTGCAAAAAACACAGTTGATGGACAGAATGTAGAACAATGTCATAGCTTGACCACGAAGACAGACCACTCATTTACATCACCAGGGAGTCTCGAGCGCTAAGAGCCACAAAGCGCGTTTTGAGATAGCGCTGGCGCATGCATTTCACAACGCGATCTAATGCTGTTTTAAATACCCGTTTTGTCATTTGATTTAACTTATGTGCCTTTTACCCTGCTTTTAACCCACTTACCCTCACTATAATCGTGAAACACCGCATTTTGCGGGTCCTTCTCTCCCCCGGCGGCCATCTTGGGTAGGGAGGTTGGGACGTCTGGCGGCGCCATCTTTGTTGCCACACTAGCGTCTCAAACAGCGCTATTTAGGGCGGGCAAACTATCAGCTCTGTCTTGACCACGAAGACAGACCACTCATTTACATCACCAGGGAGTCTCGAGCGCTAAGAGCCACAAAGCGCGTTTTGAGATAGCGCTGGCGCATGCATTTCACAACGCGATCTAATGCTGTTTTAAATACCCGTTTTGTCATTTGATTTAACTTATGTGCCTTTTACCCTGCTTTTAACCCACTTACCCTCACTATAATCGTGAAACACCGCATTTTGCGGGTCCTTCTCTCCCCCGGCGGCCATCTTGGGTAGGGAGGTTGGGACGTCTGGCGGCGCCATCTTTGTTGCCACACTAGCGTCTCAAACAGCGCTATTTAGGGCGGGCAAACTATCAGCTCTGTCTTGACCACGAAGACAGACCACTCATTTACATCACCAGGGAGTCTCGAGCGCTAAGAGCCACAAAGCGCGTTTTGAGATATGGCTGGCGCATGCATTTCACAACGCGATCTAATGCTGTTTTAAATACCCGTTTTGTCATTTGATTTAACTTATGTGCCTTTTACCCTGCTTTTAACCCACTTACCCTCACTATAATCGTGAAACACCGCATTTTGCGGGTCCTTCTCTCCCCCGGCGGCCATCTTGGGTAGGGAGGTTGGGACGTCTGGCGGCGCCATCTTTGTTGCCACACTAGCGTCTCAAACAGCGCTATTTAGGGCGGGCAAACTATCAGCTCTGTCTTGACCACGAAGACAGACCACTCATTTACATCACCAGGGAATCTCGAGCGCTAAGAGCCACAAAGCGCGTTTTGAGATAGCGCTGGCGCATGCATTTCACAACGCGATCTAATGCTGTTTTAAATACCCGTTTTGTCATTTGATTTAACTTATGTGCCTTTTACCCTGCTTTTAACCCACTTACCCTCACTATAATCGTGAAACACCGCATTTTGCGGGTCCTTCTCTCCCCCGGCGGCCATCTTGGGTAGGGAGGTTGGGACGTCTGGCGGCGCCATCTTTGTTGCCACACTAGCGTCTCAAACAGCGCTATTTAGGGCGGGCAAACTATCAGCTCTGTCTTGACCACGAAGACAGACCACTCATTTACATCACCAGGGAGTCTCGAGCGCTAAGAGCCACAAAGCGCGTTTTGAGATAGCGCTGGCGCATGCATTTCACAACGCGATCTAATGCTGTTTTAAATACCCGTTTTGTCATTTGATTTAACTTATGTGCCTTTTACCCTGCTTTTAACCCACTTACCCTCACTATAATCGTGAAACACCGCATTTTGCGGGTCCTTCTCTCCCCCGGCGGCCATCTTGGGTAGGGAGGTTGGGACGTCTGGCGGCGCCATCTTTGTTGCCACACTAGCGTCTCAAACAGCGCTATTTAGGGCGGGCAAACTATCAGCTCTGTCTTGACCACGAAGACAGACCACTCATTTACATCACCAGGGAGTCTCGAGCGCTAAGAGCCACAAAGCGCGTTTTGAGATAGCGCTGGCGCATGCATTTCACAACGCGATCTAATGCTGTTTTAAATACCCGTTTTGTCATTTGATTTAACTTATGTGCCTTTTACCCTGCTTTTAACTCACTTACCCTCACTATAATCGTGAAACACCGCATTTTGCGGGTCCTTCTCTCCCCCGGCGGCCATCTTGGGTAGGGAGGTTGGGACGTCTGGCGGCGCCATCTTTGTTGCCACACTAGCGTCTCAAAGAGCGCTATTTAGGGCGGGCAAACTATCAGCTCTGTCTTGACCACGAAGACAGACCACTCATTTACATCACCAGGGAGTCTCGAGCGCTAAGAGCCACAAAGCGCGTTTTGAGATAGCGCTGGCGCATGCATTTCACAACGCGATCTAATGCTGTTTTAAATACCCGTTTTGTCATTTGATTTAACTTATGTGCCTTTTACCCTGCTTTTAACCCACTTACCCTCACTATAATCGTGAAACACCGCATTTTGCGGGTCCTTCTCTCCCCCGGCGGCCATCTTGGGTAGGGAGGTTGGGACGTCTGGCGGCGCCATCTTTGTTGCCACACTTGCGTCTCAAACAGCGCTATTTAAGGGCGGCCATGCTAACGTGCAGTGTTCGCGCGCAGCGTGAGCACGCCGGAGTCACGCCTGAGTCCAGCCCGTCTGCGCCCGTCCGCGCACGAACGGGCGCAGGGGCAGGGACCTCTGGCAATCGGGCCCCCTTTACGCGGGACGATTTGGTCCGCTTGAATGGATTGACCCACTCCCTAGACTCAGTTACGGTAGCCATACTGAACGATCTGGGTATTTATACTTCGAATATAGGTAAATCAACTACGGACCATACTCTGAAACTGGTTAGTCTAAATACAAGATCCATGCAATGTCATTGTCTTGAAATGTTCACTTTGCTCCAAGACGAAGATATCGATATTCTGACGCTGACTGAGACGTGGCTTGGGGATAACTCGCTACCCGACATAATAGCCGCTGTTCCACCTGGCTATGATATACACTGGCATAACCGCGTTGGAAATGTCCGTGGAGGTGGTGTGGCAATCCTGTTTAAAAAGCATCTCATAGCAACCAAAATATTGGCACATACCTTCGATCGGGCCGACACGCTGGCCGTAAAATTTATGCTTAATAACCTGTGTTTAACCATCTTTACTGTTTATCGTCCACCCAACTCTACTTCGGCTTTTAATGATGGTTTCATGGCTACTATGTCAGATTTGTGCTCTCGGTACAAAAATATAATTGTCACAGGGGACTTTAACCTTCATTGGGACAAGGAAAAGAAAGACTCTGCAGCGGAATCAGTAGAGACTACGATGTCCTCTTTGGGCTTTAGACAATTGGTAAATTCCACTACGCATATAAAGGGTCATATTCTTGACCTGATATGGACCTTAGATCCCAAGATTAGGGTTACGAAAATACTTCCATGCATATGGTCAGATCATCATCTGATTTATTGCGAGGTCCCTATCGATAAAAAACTTTTGCAATCAGGGTCCAACGTTAAAATGGGCCGCAAATGGAAAGATGTGGACTCAGCATCCCTGACTATCAAACTTGCGGATCTTTTGCAACCCATAATTCCTGATGCTATCTTAGATCAGGAGTGTAATGCTCTAATGGATTGCTTAACTGGAGCAATAAATCAGATTGCCCCGGAGAAACCTATAAAAATCAACAGTGGGGGGAAAGGCGCACCTTGGTTCACCCCTGCTTTGAGGGAACATAGGAAAGCGCTACGGAATGTTGAAAGAATTTGGAGGAGGAAAAAAGACGACACTTCCCATGAGGATTATAGGAAGCTGTTTCACGTCTATAAAAAATGTATACAGGAAGCTAAGGCCTCTTATTACGAGAAACGGATTAATGAAGCTGACAATGTCCAAAAGGAAATTTTTAAGATACTCACTGAACTGACAAAGAGAGCTCAAGTTATAGACACTACCATCAGTTGTGATGTCTTCTTGTCATATTTCCTGGATAAGGTTGACCTTATTTTAAAAGAGATAACAAATGCCACCCCTGGCCCCACAGGTCCACAGACATTCCAAACTCCAGTGGGAACCTATATGTCTAATTTCCCTCAGCTAGATGCACTGGGCCTGGAAGTCTTGATGAGGAAAGTAAAGTCTGGATCTCCAGCGGATCCATGTCCCCCAAGTGTATTTCGCCTAGCTCGCCTTAGTCTAGAGGATCACATCCTAGCGATGTTGAACAAATCACTAGATACAGGCCGACTACCAGCCAGCTTTAAGGAAGCTAGGGTGAAACCACTTTTGAAGAAAGCTGGGGCTGACCCCAAAGTGCTGAAAAATTATAGACCCATCTCTCAGCTGCCATACCTGTCCAAAGTCTTGGAACAACATGTGCTGATATCGCTGACCTCGTTTCTGGATACTAACCATCTTCTCCATGAGATGCAGGCAGGGTTCCGCGCACATCACAGCACCGAGTTAGTCATGCTCTCGGTGCTGGATGATCTAAGAATGATGGCTGACAGTAAAAAACCTAGCGCACTGATACTTTTAGATCTGTCAGCAGCGTTTGATACTGTCAGCCATCCTCTACTCTTGGACAGGTTGGCTGGCTTTGGGTTCAGAGACTCAGCATATGCCTGGCTAGAATCCTTCCTGTTAGGGAGGACCCAGAGAATTCAGCTGGGAGATATGGTTTCAGGAGTGGGAGAACTTACCTGCGGGGTCCCTCAAGGCTCTGCATTGTCCCCCCTCCTATTTAACCTGTATCTTCAACCCTTAATAAAAACTTTGACTGAGATGGGTTGCCGCGTATTTAATTACGCGGATGATACTCAGCTGCTTCTAAGTATGGAGGACACAGAACGAGCCCAACTACAAGCACAGGAGGTGCTTCGATATACAGTCAAATGGATGTCAAGTAACCTCCTTAAGATCAACCCCGAGAAAACCGAGGTGTTGATCGTTTCATCCACTTGTTCGCCTTGGAGCGACCTGTATTGGCCACAGGAACTGGGCTCCACTCCTAAACCAGCCGACGCGGTAAAAAGTCTTGGCATCAGGATAGATAGTGCGCTATCTATGAAATGCCAAGTCTCTACCGTGGTAGGAGTCTGCAATGGTCTTTTGAGACAGTTGCGTAAACTAGTCCCACTTTTGTCCCAATCCATGCTCCGTACTGTAGTCTCGGCTACCATACTCTTGAGACTCGATTACGGGAATGTTCTTTACCTGGGCCTACCGAAGACACTAACTAACAGACTGCAGGTGGTTCAAAATGATGCAGCACGACTCATTTTCAAACTGCCGCGGAACTCCCATGCCTCTCCGCTGCTACAGAACCTACACTGGTTACCAGTGATACAAAGATCTATCTTTAAAAGTCTCTGCATAGCCCATAAATCCATCTATGGCCAAGCCCCTGCATATGTTAAGGGAAGGTTGGAGATCTATCGACCTGAGAGAAGACTGAGATCGGCGGAAGCACAACTGTTAGTATGCCCCCGGTTCAAACTAGCTACAAAAGGAGGCAGAGCATTTTCAGTACTGTTACCAAAAATCTGGAATGAATTACCTGAAGCCCTGCGCAGGGATGGTAATAGGCTCCACTTCAGGAAAACTTTAAAAACCATTCTGTTCAAGGCAGCGTGGAAATTAGTTTAGTCTGCTCCTTCCCCTCGATTGTTGATTAAGTTGTTATGTTTTTTATGGTCAAAGCGCCTTGAGACCTGTCGGTGAGTTGGCGCTATACAAGCATATATTAACAATAACAATAACAATACATTCACCCCTGTACAAGGATCTGGGCCTAAATCCATCGTTTCTTTTTTTTTTTTTTTGCACTCCACACCGCCCTGGGTTAGACACTGGCTATATGCAAATCAGCTCTGACCCTGTGCCTCATGGGAACAGGTCCAGTCCGAACTACCAAGCCATGTCTTTCCCAGACCGGATTCAAGCATCCAAGGACCGGTTTCTGGCTATCAGCCTTCATCAGCCTGGATAGCTTGACTCCAGTGGTGTGGAGAGCCTGGGACTCACGTCTGAGAATACCCAGCCCACTCGTGGTGAAAATTGCAAAAAACACAGTTGATGGACAGAATGTAGAACAATGTCATACATTCACCCCAGTACAAGCATCTGAGCCTAAGTCCATCGTTTTTTTGCACTACACACCACCCTGGGTTAGACACTGGCTATATGCAAATCAGCTCTGACCCTCTGCCTCATGGGAACAGGTCCAGTCCGAACTACCAAGCCATGTCTTTCCCAGACCGATTCAAGCATCCAAGGACCGGTTTCTGGCTATCAGCCTTCATCAGCCTGGATAGCTTGACTCCAGTGGTGTGGAGAGCCTGGGACTCACGTCTGAGCATACCCAGCCCACTCGGGGTGAAAATTGCAAAAAACACAGTTGATGGACAGAATGTAGAACAATGTCATACATTCACCCCAGTTCAAGGATCTGGGCCTAAATCCATCTTTTTTTGCACTCCACACCACCCTGGGTTAGACACTGGCTATATGCAAATCAGCTCTGACCCTGTGCCTCATGGGAACAGGTCCAGTCCGAACTACCAAGCCATGTCTTTCCCAGACCGGATTCAAGCATCCAAGGACCGGTTTCTGGCTATCAGCCTTCATCAGCCTGGATAGCTTGACTCCAGTGGTGTGGAGAGCCTGGGACTCACGTCTGAGCATACCCAGCCCACTCGGGGTGAACATTGCAAAAAACACAGTTGATGGACAGAATGTAGAACAATGTCATACATTCACCCCAGTGCAAGGATCTGGGCCTACATCCATCGTTTTTTTGCACTCCACACCACCCTGGGTTAGACACTAGCTATATGCAAATCAGCTCTGACCCTGTGCCTCATGGGAACAGGTCCAGTCCGAACTACCAAGCCATGTCTTTCCCAGACCGGATTCAAGCATCCAAGGACCGGTTTCTGGCTATCAGCCTTCATCAGCCTGGATAGCTTGACTCCAGTGGTGTGGAGAGCCTGGGACTCACGTCTGAGTATACCCAGCCCACTCGGGGTGAAAATTGCAAAAAACACAGTTGATGGACAGAATGTAGAACAATGTCATACATTCACCCCAGTACAAGCATCTGGGCCTAAGTCCATCGCTTTTTTGCACTCCACACCACCCTGGGTTAGACACTGGCTATATGCAAATCAGCTCTGACCCTGTGCCTCATGGAAACAGGTCCAGTCCGAACTACCAAGCCATGTCTTTCCCAGACCGGATTCAAGCATCCAAGGACCGGTTTCTGGCTATCAGCCTTCATCAGCCTGGATAGCTTGACTCCAGTGGTGTGGAGAGCCTGGGACTCACGTCTGAGTATACCCAGCCCACTCGGGGTGAAAATTGCAAAAAACACAGTTGATGGACAGAATGTAGAACAATGTCATACATTCACCCCAGAACAAGTATCTGGGCCTAAATCCATCGTTTTTTTGCACTCCACACCACCCTGGGTTAGACACTGGCTATATGCAAATCAGCTCTGACCCTGTGCCTCATGGGAACAGGTCCAGTCCGAACTACCAAGCCATGTCTTTCCCAGACCGGATTCAAGCATCCAAGGACCGGTTTCTGGCTATCAGCCTTCATCAGCCTGGATAGCTTGACTCCAGTGGTGTGGAGAGCCTGGGACTCACGTCTGAGCATACCCAGCCCACTCGGGGTGAAAATTGCAAAAAACACAGTTGATGGACAGAATGTAGAACAATGTCATACATTCACCTCCAGTACAACATTGACCTTGGCATGTATTTCCAACCAAATCTTCCTTTTCTGCGATTCAGGAACATGCAGTGATTTCTTGCCAAATAGCAGATACTCCCTCTATGAGGACCTCCAACTCCTTTTCACTAAATTTGTGCTTTCTTTTCCTTTCTGCAGGCTCCTTTCCCTTCTGCTGTGTGTCCATCCTGTCAGTTGGTGTCTGCTTGAGCACTCCTATTCAGCTCCTGGATGTGTGCGCCTGCTCTCTGCCTCTCCCACAGCCTCAGACACTCAGAAGCAACATGGGTGGGGTCAATTCCTAAATGTGATATAATCAGAATGCACCTGGAAAGCAGATTTGATAATTTGCGATTATTTGAAATAGCAATTTCGCAAATACCTACTCGGTATTCAGTTTAGCGATTTTTAAGGAATTGCTATTTATTAGCATTGTAGTTTGCGATTCGTAAATAGCGATTCAGTAAAAATCGCTATTTAGGAATCGCTATTGTGGTCTTTCGTACATCTGGCTCTAAGTATATTGGGACAGGGTGGGGGCGCTTGCCAGTGCCACTCAGACTGCTTGAAGGGTATATTTGGTGCCCTCCTTGCATACTCCACTTCAAACCAGTTCAGGGAGGCATTGGCTCCCGCTCTGGTGCGAAACTGGATAAAGGACATTGGAGTATCTTACCCATTGCCCAGCCCCTCCTCTGAGAGGGATCCCTGAATTCTCCCAACACTTTCCTTCAGGGTACTTAAGGGCTTACCTGAGGGTGGGTCCCTAGATTCATCATGGGACAAGATTCAGATCCAACACCACTTCAACTTCACCATCTGGGCACTCTGGACACCGCTGGACTTCGCCCTTGGGAAAAAAAGACTGCAACTGGGAAGACTCCTGCAGCTCCTGGTCTCGTCGTCCTGCAATTCTGCTGCAATGTCTGTGCCTGTGGTCCATACCACTTCTACAGATGGTCCGTGGACATCCAAGACACCTGAAGGAATCTCCCTTGGAGTGAAGGAGTCCATTCCCTACATCCGCAGGCACCGCAACAAAGCTGATCAGTCTGCTGTCCCTGAGCTCCTACGGACTCCGGAAGGTCCAGCAACACAGGTGGTAGTTTTTGCAACTCCCTCGAGGCCTGCACTGTCTTCCTAGCGAGTTCGAGGCCAGCATCCCTCGTTGAGACCACTCGAGCAGCACCCCTGTGCACCGCATCAACTTACCGTTGCCAAGGCTCCTCTAGAGATCTTCAGGCTACAAGAAGCTCCTGCCTCAAGCATCTCGGGCAGCCAAGATCCTTGCCTGCAGCGCATCCTTTCCACCGCTGGCCTTTAACCTTTGGTGAGCTGCTCCAGGTCCACTTGCGACTCCTGTACCTATAGTCTGTGGGTCCTCTTGAGGGTCTTCTCCAACTCCTGTGGGCTCCCCTGCTTGCTCGGGCCTGCTCTGACTTACATTCTTGTGGTGAGTCACTTGGACCTTGCTAGTTCTGACACTGCACCATTTTTTACGACTAAGTTGTTTACCGCTGCCAAGGCTTGTAGGTGACCCTGCCTGACAGTGACCTCCTTGGCTCTGAATATCCAATGTGGGACAGCTCGTGAATGGCTCCTGGTCTTCTATAGATCGCCTGGTCCGCACAGCTGCAACTTCTAGGGCACCATCAACCTCTCCTACATCTCCGACGTCAGTGGGCATACGTCTCACGTGCCTCCTGGGCACTACTGAGAGGCATAGACTCTGTCCCCTCTGCTTGAAGGTACCTCTCATCTTAAATCCACCTTTGGGTTCCACGGGCCTCTTTCACCTTCTTTGCCAGTGGTATCTTTCCTGAAGTCCTCCATTGTGGTCTACAGCAGTTCCGATGTCACTTCGCACCTATGCACCTGGCTTCCTTGGTGTAGCTATCCTAGTTCCTGGGGTATCCACACATGGGGTGACTCTTCAACCTTCCATTTTCCACTGGGTTTCTTCATGGTCCATTGGGAAGGGTCCTTCTTCTTTACAATTGCAACTGCAACTTACCTATAGACTTTCATTGAGTACGCAGTTGTTTTCCCACTCTGCACACGGCTTCTGTGTGTTTCCTAGATACAGTGTGGCTCACTGGTTAGAGGAGGCAGACCTGGAAGCAGAGGTCAGCCCGGGACCAGGGTTCAATTCCCGGCTCGGCGGGGTCTTGAGTCCTAAAATGTCCATGGACTCGACAATTCTCGCTCCGGTGCCTACTCGATTCACGGGTTCACACTCTGCGACTCTGGGCAATAGCTTGCTTAATCTGCACAACGGCCCCGCGGGATGCCTGGCTTTCACCTTGCGGATCTCACAGGGGAATACCAGGACGGGTTCCCTAAGCAAGTGCTTAGAAACCGCTTGGTGATTTGCGCTATATAAATTCCTGTACATTTACATTTACATTTACATTCACAATGGCTCCACGACTCTTCTACGTCTTCTCGGTCCATTCCTGACTTAAGTTGTGGTTCACATTCCACTATTTTATTATATTGTTTGGTCTCCCCCTGGAGAAAACTGTGCATTCTGTGCTATTAATGTATTCTATTGACAAAGTCAATATAAACTGAATAAAGTTTTATTGATTGATTGACAAAGTATTGTATGTATTGTGCATATATCTCCGGGTACGAGATATTGTATTGTGTTAGTGAGTGCTAATAATAAAAACATATTTTTTTATAACTACTTTTTTTTATATTGAGCAGAGCTAAGAAGAATTATACAATACTTGCAATTCACAAATGCAGTGAAGTTGATCCAAAATGCAATAATTTTTGTTCAATAAATTAGCAAAACATATAAGGCAAAATCCATCAAATTAACAATCAATAAAATGTTGCCAAATCCGCGAAAATGTCTTAATTGCCCCCACCCGTTTGGCATAAGCTTATTCGAAGTGCTTTGTACGTTTCATTTTCATAAGCCATTTCTCAAACAAAGGTACTTCTACTGATCTCCAATTTTGTAAAATGAACGAACGAGCAACCAACATTACAATAGCAAGAAAATGACCCTCAGTTTTCGAGAGTATAGTCTCTTTTTATTACTACACTGTGTGGTTCTTTTCTACTTAACCTATACCATAAGATTAAGTACTGGTGTTAGACCTGGCATCATTGGCGTTGGTGTCCCTTCCATTTTTTTTCTGTTGCCTCCTGTGTTTTCCTATGTTTTCGCTGGTCTAGATGATTTGGGCATTTTTCCACTGCTGTTCAGTGCCAAAGTGCAAGTGCTCCCTATCGTAAATTGTTGTAATGGATTAGTGACTCCATGATTGGCTTATTTTATATACTTGTCAGACCTTGGTTCAGTGCACCATGTGTGCCCAGGGCCTGTAAAAGCTGGTGGGCTTGCAGCACTGGTTGTGCCACCCACAGAAGCAGCTTGTAAAGTGTGGCCCAGGCCTGCCATTGCAGAGCATGTGTGCAATCTGGGACTGCCATGTTGACTTGGCAAGTGCACCCACTTGCCAGTCCCTAAACCTTCCCATTTCTATATGTTAGTCAACCCTATGGACAGGGTGTATTGTATGTGAAAGGAAGGACATGCCCTGGTGCAGCTGTTTGCCAACACATCTCCAAAGAAGTGTGTCACGTGGCCGGAGAAACGTGTTGCCGTCGCAGAGTTTGCCATTGCATCGCCAGAGAAGTGTGTCGCAGGGCCTGTCGCGGCTCCAAAGATCACCGAGTTCGCCGCACGGCCTTCGGGCGTGCACGCATCGCATCGCATCCAAGTTGTCGCATCGCATCAAAGATGCCATTTTGTCGTATTGCACCGAATCTTCACATTGCATCGAGGTGCCATCGTGACGCATCGTAACTGGAACGCACTAAGAAACAAACGCTTCACCTCCTCTCCGGTAAGGAACAGGCGCATCCCCTCCCCTGCGCTGCAGTAAGGAACAGGTGCCCCGCCTCCCCCGAAGCAAGGAACTGACGCATCGCCTTCCCTGTGACCCTTTTGTTGATGTTGCGTGACGCATCTAAGGTACTTTAAGCGTAAAGTGTCGCATTTACCATCTACATTGAGATAAGCTATTTCTATCATTTTAAAACCATATTCTTGATATTGTATTGTAGATTTGTGTCGTTTGGCCTTGTGTTAAGTCGAGTAAAGATTACTTATTTTTCTAAACTGGTGTGGTGTCCATTTGTAGTGTTTTCAATGTATTACTGTATGTGTTCACAACTGCTTTACACACTGCCTCTGAGATAAGCCTGTCTACTCATGCCAAGCTACCAAGGGGGTGAGCAGGGGTTATTTTAGGAGTGTATCCCCCTTTCCCTGACTAGAAGCAAGGGTCCCTATTTGGACAAAGGTGCAAACCATTGCCAACTAGAGACCCTCATTTCTAACAACTGGTAAAACAAATTGCTTTATACTCCTTATGGACTAAGCCTGGAGGCTCTTCTCCACAGCTACCACTTAGGGAGCTTTCTAAGGTTGTCTAAGGCCACTACAATCACCATAAGGGTTGTCTGGATTAGAGCAGGGTACTACACTTACCTAAGTACACCATATACTAAGCCAGCCTTCTACATTGGTATGTTTATCTATGCACCACTGCCGATGATGAAAGGTATCAAGCAATCATTTATTTTCAATGTAATCTTTGGATGGTGTTTGTATGACTTTGGTACTTTGGCATGGCGACTTTTCTTTGACTGACATTTTTTCTCACATGTAGCCAGTGCGGCATGCCCACATTTCTCTGAGGTGAACATCGGCATGGCACAACCATCTTCCTCACTTTTACTTGATACTGAGGTAGAAGAACAGCTTGATGATGATTTAGATGATGATCAACTTCATTCAGTGTCAATTTGTCTCAATTGATGTTGCCGCTTGGCCTTGTGGGTGTGCATTGAACATTGCTTCTGGAAATTTCTGGCAGCCATTTTCTCTTTGCGCCTGACACACTTACTTTTTTCTTCACATTACAAACCATAAGAAAATGGTATCTCTTTCCCACAGCCTTTGCAGAGCTGTCCAATGGTGGGACATTTACTTTTGTGTGGAAATGAAAATCCACATCTAAAACATATCTTCTTTTTATCTGTAGACATCACTTTGTGACTTTCAGTCTTTTGTTTTGGCTTATTTGTTATACTCATGACTGATTTACTTTGGGCATCTCCGGCCTCCTTGTCAGCAGCTTGTCTTTCAGCACACTCCTCAACTCCAGCAGCCATCAACACTCACTCCAGACTAAGAGTTTCTCTCAGCATTCATTGTCTGAATGAATCTTGCAAGCATCCATCAATAACTCTAAGAAGCATAGCTTCTTCATCATTAAATTGATTGACCTTACAGTGCTTAATGAGGGTTTTGAGGCTCTCCACAAATTCATCAATGACTTACCAACTTTTTGGCGTTCTTGACTGAAAATTAATCTTTCGTACTCAACATTTGGCATTGGATTAAACTTGAGATTGAACACTCCTTTAATCTGATTATATGTGACGTCTTTGTCAGTTCGCTGAATTTTCTTTCTGACTTCTTTCACACCATCACCACCAAGATTTTGAGATATTTGATAATCTTTTAGTTATCAGTCTCTTCAAGTGCATCAATGTGATGTCTCTATCCGAGCAGTCCATCTATCACCAAGATTTTGCTTTTTGGCTGTATTGAAAGATGGGGGTAATTTCAGGAAGGTGGCAGCATGGTAACTAGTTTGGGAGTGGCTGACATTGAGGATAGATCTCTTTCTGCTACAGCTGGCTGTCTATTTGAGCCTGAGTCTTTTCTGAGGGCTTGCAATGGGCCAGCCTCAGAGTGATCATGGACAATTGGAAAAACTGTGACACCCTCTTCGTTCTTCATCGCAGCCGCTTCACCTGTTGGAGCCCTCTGGAGTTGTTCTGTGCTGTCATTTGGCAGCTTTGGTGGTGTGCGACTTCAGCTTACAGCTCAGTAAGTGCAACCTGTGTGATTCTTCTTGGGTATTCTCGCTCAGTGCTGAGGTTGTGAAGCCTTGCTCATCGAGGCTTTGATAAATGCAATGACAATATACTTCTTTATTACTTATTCTGTCAGCCAGTGCTTCTATGTATCTATTTAGTATTAGACTACTGCAGTATTTAGCGCTTTTTCTTGTATCAATACATAACCCCCGTTTGAAGTATTGCTCCGTATAATGTACAATTGTATATTGTGTGGCAGCGCGGTACCTTAATGAATGGCCTGACCAGCAGACTCTTGGCCATCGACATGTAGATTCTTTGCAGTGCTTCCATTGTCTTCACCTGCTTTCCAGCTGCTGTAGCTGTGCTTTTATTCCACATGCATGAAGCGTCTACAGTGACACAAACAGCACGCACAAGCACTTTGCTTGGACCACGGCAACCTCTCTGGGAGAGCACTGTCATTCTTTGGTTTAATTATACCCTATCTCGTTCCCAGTTGTAGCCTCTTCCCCAGCTTAGGTACCCGCCAAGACTACGCCAAACACGGAGCTTAATATTACACATCTTTATTCATCTGTGTGTAACTGTGAACTCATCATTCGAAAACAAGCTTTCATTGCATTTCGCTCTGACACCTATGTCATATCTCCATGGAGTCCATTTGGAACCAAAAGGGTTCTGTCATAAAACATGCAAGACACTACACCATGTACTTGTGTTGTGGCCTTTGACTAGTGAAGAATTGTTTTGTCGTATTTATGTAACAAAAGGACTGGAAACTTTTTATGACTCAAATAGAAAATTGCCTTTTTTTGTAAAGATAGTAACTAAGACTATTGTGCTAGAAATTGCACCCAAAGAATTTATATGTGAACTTTATTCTATTAAAGAGTGTTACTTTTTTTACTGATATGAATCATTCTGCTTCCCCATAAACAAATATCAAGATTTTTTACTGTAAGCCAGACGAGCTACTAGCTCTGGATTGAAGCAGCACAAGGACCATGCTGTCAGTTAACCCTGAATAAATAGATTCTGAAATAATCCCTTGTAAAGGAGACTCTACCCAGTCCCCTTTAAGTGTCATATATATGGACTTTATAAAAAACAAATGCATCAACAAATCAGTTCATAAAATCATCATTGTTAGAACACAGTTCCATTTATTTTAATGCCATGCCTCATTGCTCAAATATGCATGATGTGTATTATTGTTCACATAGATATTGCCCGAGGTAGTGTTTGTGTAAAACCTATCAAAGTATTTTAAACAATGATGTTTTTTCTTCGAGATAAGAGCTCGCTTTAAATCATAGAAAATCACAGGAAAACAACTAAAGTTGAAAGCATTTCCAAAGCCTGGCTGCCACTGTTGTTTTAGAGTTGTTGCATCTATTGGACATACATTTTTACCATCATGGTTGTATGATAGAATATTGAATACAAAAATATTTTACTACAAATATATTGTAGCCAGGGAATATGATTTACATTATTCTCACTTCTCACAGTACCTTCAAATCTGACATGTGCTGAATATTTACTTTGATGAACGCCCTGACCCATGACGCCTGGGATCGGCATGTGGGATGAAACAGAAGTGGTAAGTAATTTAGGACTGATCCAAATTCATTACCAGCACAGGAATTATTATTATTGGCCTGAGTGACTTTAGAGAATGGGCAGAGCCCCGAGCGTGGCACGTAGTTACTGCAATGACCCAGAAGGGATTGCTACTACGTGATCTGGACACGCCTTACATTTGTTCCATGCTGGCACACTATATATAACACTTTAGCAAGAATGCTTCACACTCATACAGACCTAGACTCTTAACTGGATCTACTAGGATCATGGAAGATTGGATTGATTCATGCAGTCAGAGAACACTTGCAGGTATAGGTTTTATGGTGGCCAAGAGAGGCATTACTCATTGGCCGAATCATACCGCCCTTCCCGCCGCGCCCCCTAAACCCCCCGAAGTCTGTGTCAGAGGTATGAACTTTTGTCAAGTGGGTGAAAAGGAGATTTATAAATGGACAGATTATGCAGACAAAAATCAGAACCTATGGGGCCCCTGGATCCTTGACTAGATGTTTAATCAAATCATGATATTTTTGTAGTTGATATTTAAAACTCAGTATTCATGTAGTACAGTGCCACTGTATTTTAGCTTTGTATGTTGTTTGACACACTAGTAATAACCCACATATGCATTTTCTTAAGTCAATGAAAAACTTACTTTCACAGGTTTAGAAAGTCTTTAGTTTGATTGTTTTATCAGTATATGAACACACATCACTTCTTCTCCTTTCATGACATTAAAGTAGGTTTTTCGATTACTTCATGCTAAACCACCAACATTTTTTCAAACTGATCTTTTTTTTGTTTCTTCCAGTTTGTATTTTTCCCCACTGATAAATCTGTCCTTAAAAACTATTTGGCACTGGATTCCAATTTTTTTTTCTTTTTAGAAAAAGATAATTTTATCCATTTTGACAAAATTCCAGCATTTTTTAAATGTTTTATTTTAAAAGAAGCAGTTGAGCACAAATTGAGGAACTGTAATTGTTTATACTTCTCCTTCGGACAGTAATAGTTCACTCCTAGATTTTGACTGGGCTTTCAATTTTTGACTTTTAGTCATTCCTTGCTTCCCACTCTTAGTTACACTACATGCGTATGCGCAATGTCATTAAGTGCACTATGTGCACACCTTCAAACCTCACTCACCTCAGTGCTCATAAGCTGAATCTCAAACAACACCCTTTCAACCATGAACTTTGAAGAGAGTCCAGGAACACAGTGCCCAATGGAGCAGTTCAGGACCACACCAGGAGTTTGAAGCACTATACAAATTAATCCAATCAGACCACCAAAAGGTTCCTTAGTCCTCACAACGAGTATAGAAAGCACTACATAAATACCAATGCAATACACTGCAATTGCTGTACTATCTTTGTCGGAATCGTTATGGTAATAACCTGCTCCACATCAAATATGTCTGGATTAGATGTAAAGTGTATGTAACACAATAATTGACTATTCCGTGGTCTCTTCATTATATTAGGCGGATGAAAACCTGAGAATATAAATATGTATTCCTGTTGATGGGTTCCATGTATACTTTATTGTTAAAAGCTTCTCTTTCTCTTGAAGTTATTACCTTCAAAAAATGGACTGAAGGTGACGCCAGTTTAATTTTTATGCATTCATCAACCAAACTTAATTCTTTAAGAAAATCTTCAATTTGCAATTCACATAAATGGTGGCTACAAACATAAGGCTCCATAGATGACCTCCATCCAGTACAGAATTCTTTTTGGCAAAAAAACCTATTAAGGCACCAAACCCGGATCCATTGGTGATCACATTACCTCCAGCAATCATATCTGGAGACATGCCGGCACCAGTAACTAAACTTCTAGTCCAACAGTTAAGAAAGTCAACATATCAAGCATTTTGACACAGGAGTCAACCACTTGAAAACTACTGTGACAGAACAATTAAATGAACAAAATCAAGAAGCCAACCCAACACTTTAAGATAAAACTGAAACTGTGAGAACAACTCACACTAAAACACCTTTCTTGTTAGAGGCATCAAAGACTAAACTAGCGGCGGGGATAAAAGAATGGCCAATTAGTTAGATCTTTTAACATTTTCTTTCCCTTTCCACTCCACATCACTGCACTACACATAGTCTACAATAAAAAGTGCTCCTACGTAATTCGCAAGTCACAGCACGCCTCAATCCATAGAGTATTGAGAGGAACCCCAATGATGAAGCATGCCACCTAGGGGCAACCCTGGTGGGAGAGGGGTCTCTGGAAAAAACATATTTTTTCTAGACAAGGGATTACAACAAATTCTTGCTGTTAGACCTAGCACTATTGCCGTGGGTCTCCCTTCCATTTTTCTCTTTTGTCTCCTCTGTGTTTGCTGATGTTAGATGCGCTGTGCCACTGCCATTCAGTTCCACAGCATGAATGTTCCCTATTTGTTAATTAACTGTATGAACTGGTATGATCCTAAATGACCCAAAGAACATGATAGGAAAGTCGAATTTAGTATTCCTGAGCTCCAAATATGAACCTGCATCTTTTAGTGACGATTATATGTATCTTCTGTGTTTAAAATTACCACTTTTGGGAAGTAGGTATTTTCTGGCCTAAGCCTTCCTGTGTGCTCTGCTGTTATGTGTATTTGCTGTCTGGTTTTGGAGGGTCAGGACAGGCTGAGACTGACCTGGATTAAATGGAGAGATCTGAAGTTGGAGTATGGGGAGGGGTGACCCTTTGATCTGAGCAGGGCCGTACCTGGCAAGGTGAATGATGGCTCCAACTCCTGCTGTTCGTCTGAGGGCTGACCCCCTCTCCCTGAAAGGCAGGATGAGCACCGTAAATAAAGTGCTCCAGGACAACACCAAACTGGTTCTGGCTGGGTTCAGTGATTTGAGACTATTGTGAGAACAAAGACTTTTGGGTGTATAAAGATCTGTGCTGAAACCCCAGCACGGTGTGTTACTTCTGGATGTCAAGACGAACCTCTGTCCATGTAACTAGAGGGAAAGGACTCTGAAACGTTCATCCATCTTGCTGAAGCAACTTCCCAAGGGCCTGATTTGAGCTTGCCTCCTGCTGAAGTCTCAGGAACATTAGACTTCCCCTATCAGCCATCCGGATTTCTGTCTGAGGGGAATCTACTCGCAGGTGAGGCCTCTGTTGAGAATTCCAGAGCCTCTGGTTCTACTGCGGGGAACGCGGACAAGAATTATCTCTATCGCCATTGTGGTCCGCTGCAGCTGAGGAGCTGTGCTGCGGAGGATCTTGTTATCACCTGCGTGTGCCACTGGGTACCCGCCTTTCACTCCCGTTCCAGGATTATCGTGAGTGCACACCGTGGACCGCTACAGCTGGGAGCTGTGGCCATTGCGAGTCCGCCTGTCATCCCTGCGGCTTCCTTGGGAGGCTGCGTGCCGTGCCCCTCAGGTACATTGTGCATCACCGGGTGGCGTGGACCCCTGTCTCGAACTAAGGTCGTTCCACACGCTTGTTGAGTCCTCTATTGCTTTTGAAGAGAATCTGTAATTATGTGCATTGTGGTTTCTTGATCGCTTTTGAACCTTGTGTTAAGCCTAAATAAAGATACTTATTTTTCTATAGCTACTTGTGGGATGTCTATTTGTAGTGTCTTCACTGCGTTATTGTGTATGATCATAAATGCTTCACACACTGCCTCTGAGATAGGCCTGTCTGCTTGTGCTACGTTACCACAGGGTTGAGCAGGGGTTATCAAAGGGTGTAGCCCCCTTACTCTGACTTAGGAAGAAGGATCCCTATTTGGACCTCAGCGCCAGCCGCTGCCCACTAGAGATCCCAATTTCTAACACTTGCTGTATCCTAATTCCCTAAGGGCAGGTTTTCTTCGATGTACTCGATTTTCGTCTAACTACGTAACTGTCAGGAGGGTAAAGCTAGCCTCTACCTCTGCCTCCTTTTCTACTTTTTTTTTTTTTGACGTTCAAACTGCTTTTATTGAGTGTTATAGATAGTACACCGCTTTCTGTGCCTACAACCCGGAGGCCGGCAGCATTGAATGCAATAGAGTGACAACAATAGGGCAGGAGAAACACAGCCGTTTATCCGGCATCCCGGAGGCCCGGCGGCGTCAACCCCACACCACACAATAAATGTCAGTGCAGAATGTATGCACCATAGGAGGTAACGCAGCAGAACAGGGTTTTTTCGTAAGTTTGTTTGTTTGTAGTCTTTTTGAACAGTTCCCAACAACATAACAAAAAAACTCAAGGGGTTCACGGCCACACACAAGAGTGGAATTCTGGTACAGAACTATGGTGATACATGTCTAGAGTCATGCATAGTATTGTAATGACACATTACAGTCACAATGGTACCTGCTGATCCAGATGTCAGGGGTGAAGGGTAGCACTGCAAAGCGGTGCTGGAGCCAGGAAGGATGGTGTATAGGAACACCAGGGCATAGGGGTATGTGTGTCAGACTAGGGTACTATGGTAATCCCCGCATGTGTGGCGTCAGTAGAGAAACCATAGGGGGAGCGCTAAATAGGCGAAGGGCCAGTAGGGTATCATGTGGGTCAGTGTTCTATTGTGAAAGACTGGAAGTGTTGTATGTATCTGCAGATGACTGTCGGAAGTTCCGTGTCAGCTAATCACCCACAGACCCCCCCGGCAGGAACATCACTGATATCCGCCCGAGCAAGCAGATAACTGACCAACGGGTTCCAGATATCTTTAGGCTGGCTAGAGATCGGTAGCAGCTCGGTAAAGGTGACGTGCTGCTCCTGACAATAAGTTAAGTCAGTCAGCCACTCTTTGAACTTGGGAGCCCTGCCTCTACCCCAGCGACACGTCACTCGACGTTTCGCCAAGAGCAAGGCCACGTCCACGAACTTCCTATAGGCCTTAGAGATGTGGGCAGTGTGCCCAAGTAGTGCGATGAGCGGTTCCGCAGCAATGTTTTCCGCAGTCATTACTGTAAGGGCGTCTGTCACCTGCTGCCAGTAGAGGCGGACCGAGGGGCACTCCCAAGCCAGATGGAGGAAGCCCGCATGTTCAGAGTGACAGCGCTCACACCGGTCGTCAGCGGCCAGCTGAAATCGGTGTTTCTTTACCGGCGTATAATACAATAGGTGCAGAAATTTGTAGTGGATCATCTTGAATCTGCTGCTAGAAGACATTCTGGCTGTCAGGGCGCAGCAGGACTGCCAGTGGTCATCAGTGATGTCCATAGCTAAATCAGTACTCCAGCGCGCTCGCGCTGCCGTCGCAGACGGAGCGGTGACAGATCGTAGCCGGCGGTAGAGTCCGGCAACCAAGTGTTTCCCCTCCTGTGAACATAACAGAAAGTGGAGGGGGAGAAAGATCTCAGGTTCCCCGGGGAACTCAGGTAGTATGTCCTTCATGCCCTGACGAAGACGCAGGTAATAAAAGACATCCAGCGGGGTGCGATCACAGGAGGCGAAAAAGACATCTGCAGATTTAAACGTACCGTTTACGAAGAGCTCACCCCAGGAGGTAAGTCTCAGGCGCTCACAGAGCAACCGAAAGCCTCGCTCTTGCAGTAGAGGGAGACGAGGAGGAAACGTCAGCGGTAGTCTGGGGGAGTACAGCAAGGAGCAGGACATCCTTTTTGCGATGCGACGCCACGCATCAAGAGTAAAAGAGACTGAGGTGTTTGGTGTCTGAATCAGTGCCTCCGGGCAATGAATCAGACCATTGAGGGGGATGGGATGTACAATCCAATCCTCCACTGCCAACTGCGGCATGAAGGGCGTGGGTACCAGCCAGTGGTATGCGTAATGCGCTTGTGCACACAGGTAATAGGCTTCAAAATCAGGGACATCGAAGCCTCCGGCCTCGCAAGGTAGCGTCAGCGTGGGCCACCGCAGTCGTGGGTTCTTACCCCCCAGAACAACTGACAGAGCTCCGACCTCAATGTCCTAAAGAAGAAATCGCCCGGATGGTATGGGATGTTGAGGAAGAGATATAGGAATTGGGGTAGGACCACCATTTTAATTAAGGACGCCCGGCCCGCCATGGATAGTGGAAGAGCAATCCAACGGTCAACAGTGGCTGTGAGTTTCGTGATGGCCACCCCGTAATTAGCTCGGAGTGTTTCATCCTTGTCACGGGAAATTTGAATACCTAGGTATCGGAGATCAGACCGACACCACTCCAACGGGTAATCAAGGGGAAAGTCGGTGACAGCATCAGTCAAAGGGAAGAATTGTGACTTGGACCAATTAATTTGTATCCCCGAGGGGCTCGACTGCGATGGCAAAAAGGAGAGGGGATAGGGGGCACCCCTGGCGCGTATCTCTGGTGATGGCAATTGAGTGTGAGAGGCGACCATTAATGAGGACCTTCGCCGTGGGTTGAGTGTAGAGCAGTCTGACCCATGAAACAAATAGTCTAGGAAACCCCATACTCTCCAGGACAGAAAATAAATAGGGCCATTCGACAGAGTCGAATGCCTTAGTGGCATCCAGGAAAACAGCCACTACTGGTAACTCGGGGTGAACTGTGCGAAGCAGAGAAAACAAGGTGCGGAGGTTGTGCGATGTAGAGCGGCCAGGAACGAATCCGGCCTGGTCAGGTAGAACAATCCTAGTCATGAGGAGGGACAGCCGGGTGGCAAGGACCTTCGCTAGAATCTTAACATCGCAGTTAAGTAGTGAGAGTGGGTGGTACGAGCCACAAGAACCAGGATCTTTACCCGGTTTCAAGAGTGAGGTGATGACTACTTCCCGCATGGAGCGAGGGAGAATACCGTCAGCAAGCGATTCTTCATACACCTCGCGAAGGACAGGGGCCATGATGTCAATATAAGCCTTGTAGAACTCAGCAGGTATGTCGTCAAGACCTGGAGCTTTACCATTTTGCAAAGACATAATGGCATCCCGAATCTCGTCAGTTTCGAAGGGAGCGGCCAGGAAGGCTCGATCTCCATTGCTGAGCCAACATAGCGCCACTTCTCCAAGGAAGGCAGAATAGGGTACGTCTGTCATGGTAGCAGTGGTGTAGAGCTCGTGATAGTGAGTGGTAAAGGTTTCAAGAAGTGCATCTGAGTCCCTAATGATGTGACCCTGGTCATCAGTGAGTTCCAGGATAGTATTGTGATCTCGTGGGGAGCGTGTGAGTGTCGCAAGTGCCCTCCCCGGTCTGTCCCCCTCGCAGTATCTTCTGGCTTGCCAATGCTTCCCCCGGAGTTTGGCCTCCCTGGTAGCCTCCTCCTCGTACTTCGACAGTTTGTCCCTAAATTCCGCGTGAAGGTCAGGGTTACCCTCCTCAGCCATGCGAAGTTCTAATGCCCTGAGGTCTGTGTGCAGTGTGTTGATAGTGTTTCGTATGTCACGCAGGACCCTGAAGCTCTTGGAGATGCAGTGCCCCCTTATGGTAACCTTGAAGGCTTCCCAGATGCACTCGACTGAGTCCACAGACCCCCTATTTCTGGGAAAAAAGCCGCTATTTCCTCCCCCAGTTCCGCTCGAAACACGCTGTCCAGCAGCGCAGCAGGTTGTAACCGCCAACCCGGTCTAGGGGTATCCCATCCAGGAATGTGTGCATGTAGCAGGACTGGACTGTGATCAGAGTATGTTCTCGGTAAATGTGAGATCCCTAGGACTTCCGAGGTGATCCCTTTGGAGATGAGGAAGTAGTCCAACCGTGACCATGTGCCCAAGTGTGAGGTGAAGTGTGTGCCCTCTCTCTGAGTCGAGTGGAGGTGTCGCCATGCGTCCACTAGACCGCCCTCAGTAATAACACCCTCCAGTGCTTCTCTGGCCTTTGGTTTGTAATGATGTGCACCATCAGAGCGATCCAAGTGAGGCATTAGCGCCAGGTTAAAGTCTCCTCCCCATATAACATGGCGGGAACCCACATCCACGACCTTACCCCAAAGTGTGGTAAAAAAGGAAGGCGTGTCTGTATTGGGGGCGTAACAGTTTATGAATGTTATTGTGTCATGGCCCATGCGACCCCATAATAGTGCGTAGCGGCCCTCCCCGTCCAGCAGGTCTCCATATTTGTGGAACGGCAATGCGCGTCTAAGCAGGATGGTCACACCTCTAGCATATGTGGAATATGAGGAAAATGCCCGGAGTCCAGCCCACTTACTCGCAAAGGTAGCAGTAACCCTCGGCGACAGGTGAGTCTCCTGTAGCATGGCAACATGGACATTAAATCTGTTAAGATAGGCAATCACATCTCGACATTTCCTCGCATTGTTAAGTCCCCGAACATTCCATGAGATGCAGTTCAATTGTGTATCAGACCCTAGGCCTGCCATAAGAAGCGAGCAAACCACACACCCCACCCCCGTAGTGATGAGACGACAGTCATTGTACCAAGGACAGTATATAATCGATCGGTATGCATTGCGTCATGAGTACCCCTCCTTCGCATGAACCGTGTTTCCCCAAACAATCCCACCCCCCCTCCCACTACTGCATCCCAATCATGCCAGCAGCCACCTATCCCCACCCTCTTCCTCCCTCCCCCTTCCCCCCTCCCCGCAACGTTGACCATTTAACATTGTGCATGGGGGACACCCGATAGGGAAACAACATCAAGGGCTCACAGCCACTTCTCCCGCCAGCCGACCTCCCGATCTGTACCGCCCTCGGTGGAGGTCGAGGCAGAGAGAGTGGTCCTTGGGATACGTTACCATCGGTGAGTTCAAGCAGTCCAGTATGACAGTGCAGGGTGGGCGACAGCGCACCTCCCGTAGCGGGATCAACTGACCACAGGCCAGGTCAGCAATCAGTTAAGGCAAGTCTCGATCATCTGCTCATTGTTCCTCCTCCGCCGAGGGGAGATCGTCCTCTTCCAGATCCGCCTCTGCGCGACGACCATTTCTCCGGGCCTTACTGACTGTCTTAAGAAAGTCTTCAGCTTTTTGAGGATTGGTGAAGATGCGATGCTTTCCCTGGTGGGTGACTCGCAATCTCGCCGGGTAGAGAAGGGCGTATTCCAGCTGAGCTTCCCGTAGCTTCTTTTTGACAGGGAGGAACTTTCGACGTTCTTCCTGTACTAAAGGGGTGAAGTCAGGATATATGGAAAACGTTATTCCATTATATTGCAAAGTTTGTTGAGTCCGGGCAGCCCGTAGTTCAATAATTTGGCAATGATCACTCGGGGTGGCAGTCCGGGCTTAGGAACAGGGGCCAGAGATCGGTGCGCCCGCTCAACAATAAATTGTGGCGAGAAGGCGTCTTCTCCTATCGAGCCTTTGAGGAGTTTCTCGATGTAAATCTCCATTCTGCCCGTATTTGTGGACTCTGGAACGCCCGTTACGCGTATGTTGTTGCGTCGGCTGCGAGCTTCCAAGTCTTCGTTCTTGGTCGCTATGACTCGGAGCAGATTGTCCATGCGGGCCAGCTGAGTGGTATGGGATACAGTGATGTCGTCGTTGTCCGAGATTCATTGCTCCGTGGCGGCGAGGCGCTCTTCATGCCGATCTACCTTATGGACCAGCGCGTCCAGTCTAGCGGTCATACCGTCCACCTTCTCCACTACCGTGGCAAACCCCTGTCTCATCTCCTGGAATAGGCGAGGTAAATCAAGGCCTCTGGCGGGGGAGGGAGCGGTCGAAGTTGTAGCGCCACTGGGCCCCGAATCAGCAGTTGTCGTTTTCGTCCGCTTTTTTGGCGCCATCGAAGCTGATTTTAGATTGGCGATTTTTGGGGCGCCCCATCGTGGCCACCAACCGCGTTAGCGCCGTCACGCCGTGTATTCGCACTCTAGCACCTCGTGGGGTCGAGACCAAGGTTGTCGTCTTCCAAAGATAGGCAGGCCCAGCGACGGAGAGTCCGGCGCCTGAACCACTGGCGCCCGTAGGGGATCCCACGAAGAGGGCGCAGTCTCCTCGGCCCCAGACCACGCCACCAAGGCGAAAAGGATAGCAGTTCAGAGGAGGAGCGGCTAGGCCCAGAGGTTCTCAGTGCGCCGGCTGGTTTATGTTTGATCGGTATGCGCTGAGGGCCAGACCACCGCTCAGGAGGCGCACCTGCCACAAGCACCAGGGCAAGCCGTCCAATGTCCGCACCAACAGATCGCAACCCCGGAGCACAGCAACGAAAGACCACTGAGAGCACTTCAGTACAGTAAATCACGCGTAGCGGGGCGGTCTGCCACAGCCAAGCGCATCAAGTGGCCAAGCCCCGTGCTATCGTCACTCGCTACAACAGATGTCCATTAGAGGGGGGACAGCACAGCCAAGCGGAGGATAGACTCTGCTCACCTCGTGAATAGGCGCGACGGGCGCAATGTCAGTCCGAAAGTTCCCAACGGCCGTAAGCGCCGCGGCAGTGAGCACCGCACCTCGCCGCAGGCCTTTCCGCTCTCAGGCCGTGCGTAGAGGGCGGCAGCGTCCGCCGGTCACAGCAGCTCCAAACGGCACGTTAATCTCCGAGAGCCGACCCAGCAGGGTAGGCAGTGCACCGCCGGCCGAAGTCGCCGATTTCGGCACCCCAGGGGTTCCACTGTAAGCACACCTCGGGCGCAGAAGCAGGAACGCCGACCAGGCCTGTCTCCTCGTGGCAAGCCCCGGCCCAGCATAGGCTCCCGCAGCCGGTCTCCTCAGGGGGTGCGCTCCGAAGATGCAGCCGGCCGATCCGCCAACGCTGATTGCAGCGGTCTCCGCCACCCCAGCGGGACGAGCCTCGGGTCGAGAGTGAAGGATCGTCCACTGTAGCGAATTGAGGTATTCTTTGCGAAATGACTCGCCGATGAAACCAAATAATTTAAGGATTAATTTCCAAGGGACGGGAGCTGCGTGGTTAAGCAGCCATTCCGGTTGCGCGCCCTCTAGCGCCCCTCCTGCCTCCTTTTCTACTTTGTTAACATGCTCTATATTATTGTCACTGCTACTAAACTACTGCTGGCCAGGCCCGAGAATTATTCCGGTAGCTGCTCCATCAACACCTATAATTAACATGCTGTTTCTCACTAATTTCCTCGAATTACAACTAAGTTTGTGTGCTTCTAGTTCCCACCCACATATTACTGTTCTCAAATTGCAGGTACAGATGCGGTTTTGATCCTAACAAAAAGTCATCGAGGTATGTGGCACTGGTTTGGCTCGCTCCCAAAATGGAAACCTCACCTCCGAGTGGTAAGGACCCAGGGCATCAATCAAAGCGCTTATCTCCTGTGTAACGACTACTGGTGTTACTTGCTTTTCTCACTCTTGACACACAGGGTTTGAATTCTCTGATGAAAAGGGAAGCAGCACTCTGGAACGGCTTAACTTAAACCAGAATGCAGGTAGGTTTTTTCAAGAGACCCATTTAGTGTCAAACAACATACGCAGGCTCCACTCCCCTCCATGGCCACTGCCATTCCACTCTACAGCAAGTACTGAGTCCAAGGGGGGATACGTATGCAGGCACCACCCCCCTTCCATGGCCACTACCATTCCATTCTACATCTGCTAGCATGGAGCCCAAGGGGGCATCTGTACACAGGCTACACCCCCCTCGATAGCCACTACCATTCCACTCTACAGCTAGTACAGAGCCCACGGGGGGAACTGTAAACAGGCCCTACCCCTCCATGGCCACTACCATTCCACTCTGTAGCTAGTACTGAGCCCAAGGGGGGATCTGTACGAAGGCTACACCCACCTCCGTGGCCACTACCATTCCAATCTGCAGCTAGTACAGGGCTCAAGGGGGCATCCGTACACAGGCTACACCCCCCTCCATTGTTGTAAATGAACAGTAGCGGTCGGCAGTAGGTGTTTCTGTAGGGCGGTGACGTGAGCAGGGGGAGGGGCAGGGTGGGGGTAGTAATGTATGGATTACGGAGTTTTACAGGTAAGTAAACATTAAAAAAAATAAAAAGATTTCGTTGGGCGCACTGCATCACATTTGGTGTTGCAGTGCGCGCAACAAAATTCATTTTATTTATTTAAATGTTTACTTACCTGTAAAACTCCGTAATCCATACATTATTTCCCACCCCCTGCCCCTCCCCCTGCCCACGTCACCGCCCTACAGAAACACCTACTGCCGACCGCTACTGTAAATGAATCTCGGACCCTAGTGTAATTTTCCCGATTCATGCCCTTATATAGGTATAAATTATCTGATCCTTATATAGGCATAGAAATCATTACCATATTTAGACTAAGCCTATGCAACCCAAATACGGCATGGCTACTTCCACTAAATTCCACTCTACAGCTAAAACAGAGCCCACGGGGAACCGTAAACAGGCCCTACCCCTTTCCATGGCCACTACCTTTCCACTCTGCAACTAGTGCTGAGCCCAAGGGGGGATCCGTGTGCAGGCTACACCCCACCTCCATGGCCACTACCATTCCAATCTACAGCTAGTACAGAGCCCAAGGTGGGATCCGTTCACAGGCTCCTCCCCCCCTCCATGCCTGCTAACATTCCACTCTACAGCTAGTATAGAGCCCAAGGGGGGATCCATATGCATGCTCCCCCCCAATGGCCACTACCACTCCTCTCTACAGCTAATACAGAGCCCAAGGGGGAGTTAATCTGGATTGAAAGAGGTGTAGGACTCAATGTGAAGGCCAACCATTCACCTTGACAAAGAGGGCAGCATCTTTATCATAGAAGCCAGAATCAGGACTCTTACTTGAATATAGGCCCTGAATGATAATATTGAAGTGTTCTGTGATATACGATTCCCACATACAGCAAATCGCATTAGGGCAATCTAATAACAGGAGGTTATTTCAAGGTGGCTCCAAGCTCTGCTGAGGACCAACCACGTTTGGCTAATCATGCAGAAATACCTCTTCTTTCCTCATAGAGAGGCGTGCATAACCTAGACCAAAACAGCATGAGGAGGTCTCAGTACCCAGATGATAGGGAGTTTACTTTTTATTTGAACATATTCAAGAACATATCTTTCATGGCACAGTGGCGAACCTCCCAGCTTGTTGTGTGGGGCATGATAAGGATCGAACTTTTTGTCAGATCACGCTCTTGGGTCAATATCTCAATTTTACTATAGAAAAAGTATATCCACCTTGCCATGGGAGCATGAATGACATTGCATTTAAGGACTGAGTCTTGCGACACTCAGTTAGGAAAGCTTTAGAAAGCTATTTCTTAAAAAATGTGCAAAAGGAAGTATCCTGGTCAAGTATGTGGTGCACTCCTTTAGTAGTAATTAGAGTAGATTTAACATATGTTTACTCTTTTATATAATGCAAACTCAGCCTGAGGGCAATAGAGCACTTATATGAGCACCAGATCACATTACACAAGGTCAGTTTCATTTTTATAGCACAGGGAGATTAAGTGATTTATCCAGCATCACGGGATGTTGAGCCAACACCAGGATTCAAACCTGGTTTTCCAGTTCCAAGGTACCGGAAGATATAGTTACAACTTTTTTTTTTTGATCAAATTTATTTTTAATGAGTTCAGCGAAGCAAAGCAGTACAATATTAGGACAAAATGAGCAGTGCGCTGACGCATGTACCCAGGACATTACATGTCTCTCACATCTACAAATCTATAGGAGGGTAGCCATGTGTCCATATCATCTCGTATGGCGGGATTCAAACACAGCAATGTCCGCTAGAACTCTTATCCACCAACCTCCCCGTAACCCCGTCCCGCCCCAACTGTCCCCAACCGGTTCCAACCCCCAACCCTTACTAGCCCTCCCCCACCCGCCCCCCTCGGTGTGTTCCTAATCGCTTCTAGAGGTGTCTGTTGTGGGCTCGATCTAAACCTTGTGTTTCGCTTGGGCCGTCTTGTCGTGGAATTCTTCCGCCAGCTTCAGAACCCTGAGGTACTTGGGGCAGGTGAGCTCCGTAAATTCTTGGGAAAGCAGGGAAAGGAGTGGCTGCCATATTTCTCTAAAGGTGTCTGATGTCTGCGTGAGTGCAGCCTGTATCCTCTCCATCCCCATAATGTACCATAGTCTGTGCAGCCACCCCGTGTGCGTGGGTTTTCTCGAAGTGCCCCATAGTGATAGGATGTGTTGGGTCGCCGCCCCCAGTGCCAATCCCATCTGCCTCCCCCTTAGGGATTTAAGTGGAAACATGAGTATGTTGGGGAGCCCCAGGATCTCATAGGCCGGGAAACGGGGAATGTCAGTCTCGAAGTGGGTGTCCACGTCTTTAAGCACCACCTCCCAGTATTCCTGTACCTCAATGCATTTCCAGAGTAAGTGTAGCATGGTCCCTGTGTGCCCACAGCCCCTCCAGCATTTGGGGTCCTTGCTTGGGTTCCCTTGGTGCAGGCGTTCTGGAGTCAAATGCCAATAATAGGCAACCTTCACTGCCGTCTCCCTGCTGGCTGTGTTTCTAGCCGTGTGGTGGGCCCTATAATATATATCCTGCCATTCTTTGTCAGAGAGAGCACGCCCCAGTTCCCTCTCCCAGCGCCTCTGTCCGGCGGATCTCGCTGTAGGTGGTGGCGGGGATAGCATTTGATACAGTTCGGTAATTGACCGTGAGTCCGATGTTTTAGTCATGATCCATCGCTCGTATGGGGTGAGAAGGCGGCCAGCCAGGGGCGCCACGTCCTTGTGCGTCAGCCAGTGCCTGAGTTGGAAGTACTGGTAGCGGTGCGGCCTATCGAGCGCATAGTCCGCCGTTACTATGTCCCACGCCAAAAAGCCCTGTGTGTCAAATAAGTGACCCGCGGAGCAGCACTCAGATAGCCGCCACTGGGGGAATGAGCCTGGTGGCATCCCCGGAGGAAACGCCGGGTTATCCAACAGGGGCGTCATAGGGGAAGGAAAGGATGTTAGGCCTCTAGGAACTGCGGTTGCATCCCACACTTGTAGAAGTGTCCTGGTGATAGGTGATTTCTTAAGGTAGGCCGGTCTGTCTGGACGCGCCAAGAAGGGGACTTTCCAGAGTGGTAGGCCCGCCATGGCCCTGTCCTGGAATAACCAGTGTTTTTCGGAAGAGGGTCGAGACCACTCTAGGAGATATCTGAGCTGTGCCGCTTGGAAGTAGCGCCATAGGTCCGGCACGCCTAAGCCCCCCTCCGCTGTCACCCGTGTGACCAAGTCGCGCCGCAGCCTGGGGCGTTTGCTAGCCCACACATATTGGTGCTGGGTATCCTGCAACTTCTTCAGCATCCCCACAGGGGGGGTGACCAGAATAGTCTGAAATAGGTAGAGAATCTTTGCCAAAAGGGACATCTTGATGGCCACCATGCGGCCCAGCCACGAGAGCGGTTGTTGTTTCCATCGTGCGATGTCACCTTGAATACGTGACAGGAGTTTAGTGTAATTTAGTTCGACAGTCTGAGCCGTCGCGGGCGTCAGGTCTATCCCCAGGTATTGTATTGTGGTACGAACCTCAAGTCCCGCTATCTGCAGCGTCTCCCTGCTAGCAGGCCGAGTGTTGCTTCCCAACGGAAGGACAACGGATTTCTGTATGTTCATTTTAAAGCCTGACACCTCCCCAAACGCATTCATTTCTGATAGAAAGGCCGGTATTGAGACCCGAGGTCTGTCCACCGCGACAAGAATGTCGTCCGCGTATAGACTCAGGGTCTGCTCTTCTCCTCCGAATTTGACCCCTGTGATGTCTTTGTTGTCGTGAACGCGTTGTGCGAACGGCTCAATGTAGAGAGCGAACAGTAGCGGCGAGAGCGAGCAGCCCTGCCGTGTACCCCTTTGGATGTCGAACGGCTTGGAGCTAACCCCATTCACTTTGAGCGTCACCCGGGGTGACGCATAGCAACCTGCCACCCAGGAACGGAAGCGGGAGCCCACGCCGAATTTCGCCAGCGTGTTGTCCAGAAATCTCCAGTCGACCCTGTCGAACGCCTTCTCGGCGTCGACCGAAAGTAGTGCCGCATCTGAGGCATTGAAATTAGCCTTGTCTATAACATGCATTAGGCGCTTAGTGTTGTCCGCGCATTGTCGGGTGGGTACAAAGCCCGCCTGGTCCGGTTCGATTATGCCTGGCAAGCAAGGGCCTAGGCGGGAGGCCAAGATGCCCGTAAAGAGCTTGAGATCAAGATTGAGGAGCGATATTGGACTGTATGCAGCACACCGCGACGGGTCTTTGCCTGGTTTTGGCAGGACTATGACCTCCGACTCCAGCATCTCTTTCGGGATTGAGCCCGGGCCCCCAAAGGAGTTAAATAATTTCGTAAGGACCGGTGCTAGAAGGGGGCAAAAGGTCTTGTAGAAGCCCGCCGAGAAACCATCTGAGCCTGGGGCTTTTAGGGGTTTGAGTCGGGCAATGGCTGATATAACTTCCTCTAGGCGTATGGGGGCATCTAGCGCGCGGGTGCCCGCTTCATTGATAGCGGTTACGTCCATGGTCTCAAGGTATTCCCTCCCCGCCTCCTCCTCTAGGGTCGGGTCTGCAGCGTAGAGCTGTGCATAGAAGGCTCAAAATGCCTCTGCTATGCGGTCGTCTTCTTGGACCTCGCCTCCATCGTCTTTACGGATAATGGGAATCTTGGAGCGGACAGTTTTTGCTTTAAGTTTGCTGGCCAGCAGGCGACCAGTCTTGTCCCCCCCCCACGTAATACGTGTGGCGAAGGCGGAGTGCCGCATATTCCGCCCTGTCCAGATCTAGGCTCGCCAGTTGTGCCCTGGCCGCTTTCAATTTGCGCCAGATCCGGGGGGCGCCAGTGACGCAGTGAACCCTCTCCAGCACCTGTTCCTCTAGCTCTCGCCTCCTTTCCCTCCGCTCCTTATTATCCGCCGCTGCAATCGCCATGATTTCACCCCTAAGAACCGCCTTGAGCGCCCCCCACACCGTCGACTGGGCCACCTCCCCCGTGTCGTTTTGATCCAAGTAGCCAGTGATACTTTGGGACAACTGCTGTACCACCCCTTTGCGGGAGAGCAGGCCTTCTCTGAACCGCCATCTGCCCCTATGTGGAGGTGCGCGCGGGACTGTCAGTTGGAGGACCACTGCTTCGTGATCCGATAGTGCTGCTGGTGAGATGTCTATGTCCTATATCATAGGGGTCATGTCTGTAGAGCCCAAAAAGTGGTCTATCCTGGCGTACGTGCGGTGCACATGTGAATAAAAAGTGTATCCTGGGGCGGTGTGGTGTATTACCCGCCATATGTCTATCAGCCCTCTATCCATCAACCACTGCCTCCCGTCGATGATAGCGCCCCCGTGTCCCTGAACCTCCTCCCGGATCTATCCATCTCGTTGTCCATAACTAAATTTATGTCCCCCCCTACCAAAACGTGCCTCAGGTCCCCAGACAGCGGCTCGGACAACGCCCCCTTAAGAAAGGCCTCCTGTCTAGTGTTGGGTACATAAATAGAGCCTATTGTGAATGAAAGGGTGCCTATGTCGACGGTGTGCGCCAAAAGTCTACCTTTGATTTCGGCTACCTTACTCCCCACCCGTCCCTTGAAATGTCTGGCTATCAGTATGGCCACCCCTGCTTTTTTTCTCGGTAGTTGTGGAGTAAAATTGATGGGGGAAGGCCCTGGCTTTCATGCGGTGGCAATCTTTCGCCAACAGATGTGTCTCTTGTAACAAACAGATTTCGGCCCCAGAGTGTTCGAGGAAAGAGAGAACCGCCCTCCGTTTGATTGGGTTATTAAGCCCCTTTACGTTAAGGGAGAGGGCTCGAATGCTGTCATCAGCCATAAGACCATGGTTGTTCTGCCTGCTCCTGACCTAGCCCCGAGCCACCTCTCCTGTGATTGCCTGTTGCCTGTAAGAGTTGAACACATCGAGCCCCCAGCCCCAACCCCTCCCGCCCCGCCCCATAGTTACAACTTTTTGTATTTACTATTCCAAACTTTCCAAAATGGAAAAATTAAAACAACACAGGGATCAGAGATAGATGATTATGTGTCGCATATAAAATGTCCAGAGGTACCCCCTGAAGCATTGGAACCACTGGATGATCTCATATGCCTGACCAAAGTTCTAGAAGCAATAACAAAACTTCTAAATATAAAAGTCCAACGTCCTGATGACTTTGCAGCATCATTTTATAGTGTTTAAAGATCTCCCGCGCCAGAATACGCACACTTACTTTTTAAACTTGCATGAGATAATGACAGTGGTGGAATAAGAACCGTTAAGATATGTTAATAGTCAGACTCAATAAGAAACCCTAGTTCTGTGGGTTACATAGATCTATAGCTCTATTGAAAATGATGCCAAGCTATACAATAGACTACTGACATCTCGCATAAAATGATATACATCGAGCCCAGTCTGGCTTTATAAAACACAGGTAGGCTATGAACATTCACCTGGCCTTAAGTATTAGGGAGGCTATTACCTGAAAAATGTGAACATGCTCCTCTCCTGCTAGAAACGGAGAGGGCTTTCAACAGAATTGATTGGAAATTCCTCTTGAAGACTGTGAAAAATAGCTTTAGGTCCTAATATCCAATCACACATTTTAGTAAACTTGATGCACCTTTTGCTGCAATGGAAATAAACAGGGTAAAAATGCCACCTATAACTCCTGCCGGGGCTTTAAGACAGGGATGTCCTTTCTTCCCATCCCTATTCACCCTAGCCATGGAAACCCTTGTAAAAATATCACAAAATGATTTAAGAGAAAATATGAGGGGAGACTGGCATTTCCACGCATAGAATGTCATATATACAAGATATATATGTATCAACAAGGACCAGCTATTTGTGACTTGTGTGTCAGAACGCTATGACATGTACATTGGCACCTATTGGGTTTCTTCATGAAGCCCTCACCCACCATCCTAGTTGGTGGCATGCTTCATCATCGGGCCCACCCAGTGACACCTAATGTGTCCCGGGTGTGCTTCGACGCATGATTACAGCGGAGCAGGTATTCTTACTGAGAGTGCAGTGTTGTGAAAAGTGAAGTGGGATTAAAACGGCTTGACAGGGGTCCCAATACCCGAGGGCTAATTACATTTTAACAAATGGGCTCCTGTCAGCGGTTAAAAACAAGGCGGTGGGGATGTCACGGCGGCGAATTACGGCCTCCTACATCCAACATGGGTCGACATGTTTCAGCCAGTGTCTTCTCTTAAATCTGGCTTTCCTCAGGACCGTATTTTTAAGTGTGGTGCAAATTAAAGAAATATTTAAGTGAGCGTTGTGGACTATGTGTCGCACTCACTAAGGTGCTTTAAGTGTAAGAAGGGGATTCCCTCCTCAGGCATACCTGGACATACAACAAAGGAGACACATACATGACATATAGGCGAATGAGACGTTAGCATGTAGCACAAGTCAATTTAAAATGTTGCCATTTTATAAGGTGCAGCGTGGGGGGAAGGGCGCTACAGATGGCAAAAAGTGAAACAGTACTGGTGGTACTGTTCGTGGTAATACCGGGATTCTATGGGTAGTGGTGGTTCTAGAACACGGGTAAGTTCACACACATTATGTGAAGAAAAGGGCGTAAGGATAAAGATCTCACGCTAACGATTTGTCCGCAATGCTTCCAGGAGTGGGTAGGTTAAGGAAATGACCCTGGAATACAAACGTGGGCCCACTGGCAGTTAGGGACCTGTGTGGGAGAAGAAACGCTTACCAGGACGTAGTGTCGGTGGACCTGCATACTTGGAGGCTTTATCGCGCAATATTGCCAATGACCTTTATTGGGGCCATTCCTCTCTCCATGCACTATTGCGTGCAGACATGAGGCCACCGTCCCACATTCTCCACGGAAGAAGCAACATGCATACAATAGAGCGGTTCTCCACAGCGCATGCACGAACAACACATATGCCGACACATCGCCGGGGCATGACAATGTTTTACTCGTATCTCAGTTAGTTTCACTAATCAGAGGCTTTAGCACGCAACATTGCAAATTAAAATTATTCTGGCACATTCCCCATGGAAGAAACAATTTGCATATAACAGAGCGGGTCTCCGCCGCGCATGCGCCAACAACTCAGCCTGTCTCCCTCTCGCGCATGCGGCCCCCAGCGCCTGTGCGAGTCTCCTCTCGATCACTTCTCACCACAGGTGCTGGCCATTTACATGCCTATAAAAATGGACCGCAAACGGCAGTCGGGTTCCGGAGTGCGAGGAGGGCACACAGGTATCCCGCAGGTCCTGACCGAGATTGTCGTGAGTATGCAGGTCCACCGACACTACGCCCTGGTAAGCGTTTCTTCTCCCATACAGGTCCCTAACTGCCAGTGGGCACACGTTTGTATTCCAGGGTCATTTCCTTAACCTACCCACTCCTGGAAGCAAAACAAATCGTTAGCGTGAGAACTTTGTCATTACGCCCTTTTCTTCACATAATGTGTGTGAACTTACCCGTGTTCTAGAACCACCACTACCCATAGAATCCGGGTATTACCACGAACAGTACCACCAGTACTGTTTCACTTTTTGCCGTCAGTAGCGCCCTTCCCCCCACGCTGCACCTTATAAAACGGCAACATTTTAAATTGACTTGTGCTACATGCTAACGTCTCATTCGCCTATATGTCATGTATGTGTCTCCTTTGTTGTATGTCCAGGTATGCCTGAGGAGGAAATCCCCTTCTTACACTTAGAGCACCTTAGTGAGTGCGACACATAGTCCACAACACTCCCTTAATTATTTCTTTAATTTGCACCACACTTAAAAATACGGTCCTGAGGAAAGCCAGATTTAAGAGAAGGCACTGGCTGAAACATGTCGACCCACGTTGGATGTAGGAGGCCGTAATTCGCCACTGTGACATCCCCACCGCCTTGTTTTTAACCACTGACAGGAGCCCATTTATTAAAATTTTAATTAGCCCTCGGGTTTTGGGACCCCTGTCAAGCCGTTTTAATCCAACTTCACTTTTCACAACACTGCACTCTCAGTAAGAATACCTGCTCTGCTGTAATCAGGCGTCAAAGCACACCCGGTACACATTAGGTGTCACTGGGTGGGCCCGATGATGAAGCATGCCACCAACTAGGTTGGTGGGTGAGGGCTTCATGAAGACACCCAATAGGTGCCAATGTACATGTCATAGCGTTCTGACACACAAGTCACGAATAGCTAGTCCTTGTTGATACATATATAGATACTCCTGGGGATACGGACTAGCTATCTAGTCCTCTCTCTCTGTCTTGATACGCCCATATATACAAGATACACAGTTGAGATCTCTAATAGACCTCATTACACCCCAAAGCCAAAACCTCTGGGTTCAAATGGAACAAGAGTACTACACTAAACCCTTACCCATCCCACCATGGTTTCTCTCATGAACGAGGAAGGTGTAAATCTCTTAAAAATCAATTTCTATTACACTACAATATTAGAGCACAATAGTTTGGAGGAGGGGGTGACTACCTTTCTTTCTCCATTCACACCTATTAAACAAATCTGATTTACCTCCAGTCTGACAAGGTAAGGGATTCACAAATTGTCCGGCCTCTCCAAAGGATACTGGGAGATCTATTCAAAAAGGGACAACCCAAAACACTACATTATTGGCAACAATGACCATTGGCAGGGCCAAAAGGGAGGCCAATGATCCCCAGCCTTTTGGCATTGTCAATACTTTTTTATCATGTTTTTCGCAAACCCTTATAGTAGAGGAAGCTGCTGGACCTTTATCGATATAGGGAATAAATATTGGCGAAAAGTAAAAATACTGTTTGGGCCTCACAAAACACACAATGCCATGACACTAAAAGGAAACTACTTCGTGCGCAGAAATGCTTCTTGCATAAGGGCGGAATGTCATCATTCACAGTGAATTTGCCAATGTCTGAAGTGAGCTGACTCATTGTCCCATGGGGTGTACTGTAGTGTGTGGAAGGAAAATGTGAATGACACAATACCAGACTAATGGATGAAGAGGGCTTGTGAAAGCCTTTAAAGCTAAGTATATTATAGATATAATTTTAGTAAAATCAACAGGTCTTGGGTAACACCACACCTAAAACTGTGAATTTTGACATAGCAACCAATATAGACTTAATCAAATAAGTCACTAGAACAGCAGCAAAGAAAACGAGATGTAACAATGTTACACAGAATCCAGGGCAACCTGCAATTTTACTCCAGATCATCGTATGCAACAGTGTAGGAGATTGGACTGGAAATGACTATTAGCAACGAATCATGGCTAGCTGCCTGGTCAAAGACAACTAATGTATGGAGGTGCTTCCAACATAAAGAAATGGATATGAAGTAATTATCCGATTGTACTTATCTCCAGCAAGACTCCAAGGTAATATTCAGCTCCCCAGAAACCTCATGGAGGGGAAGTGGGGAAAAAGGCACAATGGCAAATACGTTGTGGTCACTCAACAGGAAACGTACCTTATGGATAAAGATACTATTGCAAATTGGAAATATGACAACTATTAACTAACTTGTTCACAATAAGAGTCACTAGAATAACTTCCTCACTAGGTAACTGTAGTTGCAGCAGGAATCTTCTTAAAAAATCTAACTTGTCTGCTACATAAGTAGATTTTTGAGTGCAAGAGGTTTCAAAATGTTATCCGAATCTCAATAGCTGAAACAATAATTCTGTCCTGCAATAATGGGTCATCCCAAAGGGTCATGGATGTTCGTGAGGCTTTAGATACCAAGAAAATTACATGAATAGTCCCTTCATGATTGAACAAATAATTTTTTGTTCTTGATCAGATCCATCCTTTTTCCTCTGCCCTCAAGGTGTGGTATCAATTTTCAGTCAATCAATCAGGGGAATTGTAACCGCGCTACTCACCCTTGAGGGTCTCAAGGCTCTTGGGGGTGGGGGGTGAGGGGGGGTGGCAGCAGTTCCGTTCAGATGAAGAGCCAGGTCTTGAGAGCCTTCCTAAAGGAGTTCAGCAAGGGGGCATGTCTGATGTTGATAGGGAGATGTATCCAGGTCTTGGCCGCGATGTAGGAGAAGGCTCTTCCCCCTGTTCTGGCTCTGCAGATGCACGGGGTTTCGGCGAGGGTAAGGTTGGTGGCGCGGAGGTTTCTTTTGGATACGTGGAAGGTGAATCTCTTGTTGAGGTATAGGGGTCCTGTGTTGTGTAGGTATTTGTAGGCGTGGCTGAGTATCTTGAACGTGACTCTTTTCTCAATGGGGAGCCAGTGCAGGTTCTGTATGTTTTGACTGATATGTTCGTGTCGGGGATGCCGAGGATGAGTCTGGCTGCGGTGTTCTCTATTGTCTAGAGCTTGCAGAGTAGAGACTTGTTGATGCCGGCGTAGAGGGCGTTTCCGTAGAAGGTATCATTTTGAATTCCATATATGTATTTTGATCACACAGTTGTTTTCATTCTTCTAGCAACTTTGCTCTAACAAAGATGAAAGGTTGATATTGTGAACTGAATGATTTGTGAATATTTTGCCATCAATTTAGTAAGGCTAAGAGCCAGACTTTGTGTGTGATAAAAGCAGTAGTGCCTCTTGGGATGTCAGAGATCATTAAGTCCACCATCCCAACAGAACCCCGTCTGTCAAATTTAGAGATGAATGCCAGTCCAGCAGTCATCTCTGTAGTTTGAAAGGAGCTCTCATTACAATGGTTCTCATAAAGGTTCAACAACTTTGGTGGACAGCCGCTGTCAGCTTTGACGGCTGGTCATCAAACTTGTAACTATTTTATCCAAAGTGGAAGTTTGTTTTTAAAAGCACCCCAACAATCCTGTGAGTTTTATCCCAAGATGTGGGGGTCATTATGTTTTTTTCTGGCAGTAACGTAAAGAAAAAACACCAAATATCTAAGTAGAGCAGGTGGTGTGATGGTTTAACTCCCATGACCCTTATTTCATTGGGCTATTTCAGTAAGCTTTCGATTTACGGAGCCAACCGGGGTTCTACTGGCAAAGTTTACAGTCCGCCCGTCTGTAAATGAGATGGGAGGACCAAGAGTTTGGAGGACAGGGCACTTCATAACTGTTGTGAGAGAGAAACCTGTACACCAAACTCTAAATCTGGCCCAAGTCTTCATCACGAAGTGGTAGTTTCAGACTAATTTAGACTAATGCCAGCATTTGTAATGGCTTCAAACCAGATATATCTACTGTAAAAGTTAACTTTGTGGAAGAGTAAAACCGCTTCAGTCTTTTAGTTATTTCTTATTCATTAAATGATGAATGGCTTGTAGTGCCAGTCTTATCATGGAGATAGGTTCACAGAAGCCCAACTTAGGATACATTTTATTGTCGACAGGGTACTGGTGAAAGTTTAGTCCAAGACTGTTAGGAAGGTCTTTAAGTGGGTCAGCATAAAGAGTAGATAGAATTAGATCTCAAATGGATCCAACAGGAAAAACATATGGGATAGGAAGAGAAGGATTTGCCAATTTTTATCGACTCAGTGCATCTTATGAGATTATTAAAAAGGAACCTAAACTCAGTTCTTTCTGATCCCAAATATCCCTTGTCTGACCCTACAAGGAAAGCCCACCAGGTCCCAAACACCAGTTTCAACCCATATCTGGCTCTTCAAGTAGAAGTTCTTTCTGACCCCACATTAAAAACACTTTTCATTTGTATAAGATGAAGCTTATTAGGGTACAAGTAGATTTTCAGAATGTTTGCCCTTTTTTACCATCACCTAATGTGTTGTTGGCAAAATGAATAGTAAAATCCAAAACAAGTAGTATTTTCCCAGCCATCAAAATGAGCAGAGTTGTTTATTTTCACCTTTAGAATGGAAAAAGGCCTCAATAGTCTTACCAAGATTCGAAATTGTGGCCTGCAGATTGGCTGCAGAGAGAGTTTAGCTCACTTGTGCCATCTTGGCAATACACCATTTCAGTAGAATTTAGGCCAGTGCATGGCTATAGGCTTACCTTTGATTCTGTACATTGTTCTTCTGCCTTTCGGCTAGGATTGGGCTCCACAAATACCACATACATACGTATACCTCAGAACTGTAAACCACAGTCTTAAATATGAACCCGATTTAACTGATATGGGCTCACCTTTTTATTGAAAATGTATAATTTGTCATATATTGACTTACTCGATCATGTTGTTTTCTGAATAAATGAAATAGAGAGCATAGCATTCACATCTCAAAATTACTACAATTATTGATCTTAAAACTCTGTCCAAAATATTGACAGATAGATATGGTTCCTTCAACATTCAAAACACCACGTTCAATAGTCCTTTACAGAGTCAACACACTTGTAATTAAAACATAAACCACCGAAATAAGGCCTTCAAGTTAAACTTCAGTATCCCAGCTTTAGGGTGGGTGTACGCTAATGCAGCAGTAATGCACGTCGATATGAATGTCTGTTTATTTGATCAAATAAACCCTAAATCTGCCCACCTTTAGGCCATAGAATGCATTTTAGCAGGGTGTGATCTAATCAGAAGTCAAGGGATCCCACACCATGGGCAGATTTATCAAGCCTTTGCACCAGTGTTGGGCCACAAAAAGTGATACAAACTCGTGAAAAGGCTGAATAGGGATTTACATTCTGGTGCAAATCCTGATTTGTACTGGAAAGTAGCCTGTAAAGGAATGCAAAGTAGCATAGGTGGTAGATAGGTGTTCCGAAGGGGCTACCCATGGTTTTTGATCTAAGGCCCGACTGAGTAAAAAGAGGAGACAGTGCTTCGCCAAAAACGATACCTCGTGAAGGCAGGTGTACCGGTGGCTATTCTAACTTTGCATGCCTCCTGTAACATACAGCACACACACAAAGTGAGATGTGTTCAACTATGTCTAAGCATAATATTTCGTACCGGAAGGGAGTTCTTCCAGTACAGAACTATGCTTCACGTCACGCACATGCTATGCACAACGGTGCAAGGGTATGTGCATGGCACAAGGCAGCCTAAAGGGTGCCATTGCAGGGGGTGGACAGCATCATATCATAGTATCTATGGTTCTGTTCTGCTCTCCCTCTGATGCAATGCAGCAAAGGTATGTTGGTGGCTGTACTCTGCCAAATTTTAATATGCCCTTCAATTTGCTTTTAAATCTCATCAAAGCATCAACAAAGTGGCTTAATTTTCGCATTAAGTTTTAATATGTTTTTTTTCCTCTCACTATCAACATTAGGAAATAGATCCAAGTATTTAAACTCCTTAAATAGGTATACATTTACTTTCCCTGATTGCCATTAATAATACAATGTCTTTGTTTCTTTTGTTATTTTAAATAACCCTTAAATCTTAAACAAAATGCATTGCCACTCAATCAATAATAACTTTGGGGCATATTACCAAGGGCCATTATCGCCAACTTAGCGGGATTTATTCCCGGTAATGCGGCGATAATTTTATCGCCCTATTACCAAGCTGTCGCTAACACCAGTTAGCGACAGATTGTAGGCGATAGCGGGCCTTTTGGGGCCCCCTTTGCATGTCAGCGATAATTATCGCTTAAGACATGCAAAGGGGGTGTGCCAAAATGTCAGCGACTGAAAACAGTCGCTGCAATCGCTATCGCCTATGATCAACACAGGAGTAGTTTTGGAAATATTCGTGCTAATCGCGAATATCTCCAAAAGCTAACGCCTGCCCTGACCAGTCCTTAGCCATGTTATCCAATGAGAGGTGGATAACATGGCTAAGAGCATTGTCACGGTAATGCCTGAATATCCCTGTATTGACAGCGATATTCACGCATTTCGCCTGTTTTTTATCGCTCCTGAGATAAACCTTGCTAATAGCAAGGTATCTCAGCGATAAAAACAGGTGAAGGGCGGCGATATAAGTATTCCCGCTAAGCCAACACAGCGATAATTATCGCTAGTTGTTGGTAATATGCCCCTTTATTCGGTTCTTATAATCAAAGCACATACACATTCTTCTGCCCTCAGGATCCAGGCTTTTTTTACTATTAGCCACAGAGCAAAGCCCCATCTGCCCGGATTTCAACCCCCTCTGGCTCCATGAGGCCTTTGTTTTACAAATTAGAAGATTCTGCCCTCTAGGGGCAGAATGTTCTGATAGTCTCAGAGCCCTCAGTAGCGGGTTCTACTGGCCAATAAAGACCCCTCCCTTGTTAAAGGCCCTCGCCACGCTGGGGCTTTTAATGGCCGGTAGAGACCCTTAATTCGGGCTCTAGGGCTATAATCGAGGACTCTCAGGACAAATTTGCGAGATAAAATAGCGCGGTTACAAGATGCTGAATGCTATTTTACAACACTGCAATTAGATTATCCCAAAGAAGGTCAGGGGAGGGAAGCAAAGTTTGAGAGAGGTGAGAGGATGGACACTTGTTCATTTATCTATTTATTCATTTGTATAAACTGTGGACACTACCCACAGGTGCTACAGTGCTTTACAGTAGACATGCTGTGTGGCTGATTGTAATAGAGGGTTCAAAATGACCAAATATTACCAAATATGGTTAGATAAGGTCAAGAATTGAAAAAAAGTAAATTATTTAAAAAAAGAGAAGTAGAGATTAGACTCCTGTGGCCTCATTTATGAGAAATGACGCATCGCTGCGTGAAAGCAGTGATGCGTCACTTCTCAGTGCGCACTCCTTGCGACATGATTGATGCGTCATATTTATAATATGATGCATCATGTCGCAAGGAGTTACAGATACGTCAGTATTTCTGACGTATCTGTAAGCGCAAAAGTGACGCATTGCGGGAGTGTGTCACAAAAGTGACGCAACTCCTGTAATGCACCCTGTCACATGGAGCAAGACCCATGTGAAAGGGCCTGCGTCAGTCTTACGCCTGCCATGAGGCAGGCGCAAGATTTTGACGCAATGGCGACCTAAAAGTGATGCAGTGAAATCTCATAGATTTCCCTGCGTCACTCCTACGAGGCTTTTTGCGGGGTATAATGTAGCGCAGGGGTTTACAAAGTGAAGCATCTGCTTAGATGCATCACTTTGTAAATAGTGCGCAACAGGAGGCATGTTTTATGCCACCGATGCGTCACAAAAAGTGACGCATCGGCAGTGCAAAACTGACGCAAGGACTCATAAATGAGGCCCCTGGTGAGGGGGATGACGCTCATGGGAGGACGGAAAAGCTCCAATGCAGTAGAGTCAGACAGGATAGAGTTTCAGGGAGATGAGAGGCTTCCACAGCATAAGAGTGAGAGAATAGGGGAACAAAAGGTGGGGGGCTCCGAAATGTTCAAGGGGGGGAGAGGCTCAGAGAAAGGACACAGAGAGGGACTCAGGGGACAAGGACATCTGGGGCGAGTAGAGGGGACGAGTAAACAAGAGAAGTGCACAGGAGAAGAAAGGTGTTCATACCAGATACATAGAGACAGGGCGGGGGTTCACTGGAGGGAAGGCCGGGGTAGGCGAGGGGAGAGGTTCAGTGATGAAGAGAGAGCGCTTCAATATCCCGCGAGGCAGGAGAGGCACTCGAGGGAGAGGGTTTGAGGCCAGGGTGAAAGAGGACAGGGAGGCGATATCAGCCACTTCTGTAAGAGTGAAGGAGGGAGGGGGGGTGAGGGGTGAGAGGTGAGTCTGCGGAAAGGAAGCCCCGGGCACCTTGGATTAATCTGTGGTGAGACGCGCCAGTGACAAATGTTTTTGTCCAACCGCCGCAGGAGGAAGCGTGCACAGTCAGAGCCCGGAGGGGCGCTGACCTCAGGAGCCGCAGGGCACCCTGGGTGGAGGGACCTGCTCTAGCCGTGTCACCATCCGTGGGGGTGGAAGGTACCAGTCTCATGAGTAATGTCTAAATACTTGTAGGACGAGGCCGCAACATCAGTGAGTGACGACAGTGACCTTAGCCTTGCCAGGGGAGCACGCTAGGCCCAAGCACGCACTCGGTACTTCCGTCCACACCGGAAGCATTAACACAGGAGAACCCTTCGAGGGGTCCTCAACCTTTTAGGGGCCCCGTTCCAACCAAGTCTAATGATCACTTGTGATACACAGGTGCCCCTCATCTTTTTTTGAGAGGTGCTTGCTCTATTTTGTGTTACATCACTAAAGTGGTGGCTGTATGCATACATGCCAATAAGCCCCCGATTAGAAGCCACATTGTTTTATTTTAGGTGTCTCACACCTAAAATTGCCTCTGCTGCAATATAAGCCTATGGGGAAAATATATTCCGCTGATTTTTTTTTCGAAATCTCCAGCATCTTTGTTTGAAATTGTTGGCATGCGTGTGCACGGGGGATCGGTGCTGAAGCTGGGGGAGTAGTAATGGTGAAGCTGCAGCTGTTGAGTGTAACGAGATATGCTGCAGCTGTGGGGAACTAGGAGGTGTCCTGCAGTATAATTATTAGGAGACGTGCTGCAGATGAGAGGTCCTGTCGATGAATGCGCAGCTGTGCGGCGTATGGAGAGGTGTGCTGCAGTTTGGATGTAGTACAAAAGGGGGAGGTGATGGACGGAGCATCTGAACCAATCAAACACTCACACCCAGTCAACAGATCTGGGTTGAATCCATCACCGTTCTTTAGCCCACTCTGCCACCCCAGTTCAGACATGGCCATATGCAAATCAGTCTGACCCTGTGCCTCATGAGAACAGTCCAGCCCGAACTGCCAAGCCATGCCTTCCCTGGACCAGAAACAAGCTTCCGAGGACCGGTTTCTGGCATTTCAGACGTCTTCAGCCCGGCTTGCTTGAATCCAGTGGCAAAGTGAGCAAGGGACTCACGTCTGAGCATACCCTGCCAACGTATGCCGAACAAAGTGGTACAAAAGGGGGTGGTGATGGACGGAGCATCTGAACCAATCAAACACTCACACCCAGTCAACAGATCTGGGTTGAATCCATCACCGTTCTTTAGCCCACTCTGCCACCCCAGTTCATACATGGCCATATGCAAATCAGTCTGACCCTGTGCCTCATGGTAACAGTCCAGCCCGAACTGCCAAGCCATGCCTTCCCTGGACCGGAAACAAGCTTCCGAGGACCGGTTTCTGACATTTCAGCAGTTTGGATGTAAGGAGACAGGCGCTGCAGTGCACGGGGAGCTGTGCTGCAGTTTTGATACAAGGAGACAGGCGCTGCAGTGCACGGGGAGCTGTGCTGCAGTTTGGATGCAAGGAGACAGGCGCTGCAGTGCACGGGGAGCTGTGCTGCAGTTTGGATGCAAGGAGACAGGCAATGCAGTGCACGGGGAGCTGTGCTGCAGTTTGGATGCAAGGAGACAGGCGCTGCAGTTCACGGGGAGCTGTGTTGCAGTTTGGATGCAAGGAGAGAGGCGCTGCAGTGCATGGGGAGCTGTGCTGCAGTTTGGATGCAAAGAGGCAGGCGCTGCAGTGCACGGGGAGCTGTGCTGCAGTTAAGATGTAAGGAGAGAGGCGCTGTGGTGAACGTAGAGTTATCCTGCATTTTGGATGAAAGAAGAGAGGCGCTGCAGATGCAGGGTTCAGTCCGATGGATGCGCAGCTGTGCAGTGCATGAAGAGGTGTGCTGCAGTTTGGATGAAAAAGACAGGCGCTGCAGATGCGGGGTCTAGTCCGATGGATGCGCAGCTGTGAGGTGCATGAAGAGGTGTGCTGCAGGTTGGCTGTAAGGAGACAGGTGCTGCAGATGCGGGGTCCATTCCGATGGATGCACAGCTGTGCAGTGCATGAAGAGGTGTGCTGCAGTTTGGATGTAAGGAGACAGGTGCTGCAGTGTACAGAGAGAGGTGTGCTGCAGGTTGGATGTAAAGAGACAGGCGCTGGGGTATATGGAGAGGTGTGCTGCAGGTTGGATGTAAGGAGACAGGCGGTGCAGATGTGGGGTCCAGTCCGATGGATGCTCAGCTGTGCGGTGCATGAAGAGGTGTGCTGCAGTTTGGATGTAAGGAGACAGGCGCTGCAGATGCGTGGTCCAGTCCGATGGATGCTCAGCTGTGGGGTGCATGAAGAGGTGTGCTGCAGTTTGGATGTAAGGAGACAGGCACTGCAGTTGCAGGGTCTAGGCCGATGGATGTGCAGCTGTGCGGTGCATGAAGAGGTGTGGTGCAGGTTGGATGTAAGGAGACAGGTGCTGCAGTGTACCGAGAGAGGTATGCTGCAGGTTGGATGTAAGGAGACAGGTGCTGGGGTATATGGAGAGGTGTGCTGCAGTTTGGATGTAAGGAGACAGGCGTGTCAAATGCGGGGTCCAGTCCGATGGATGCGCAGCTACACAGTGCATGAAGAAGTGTGATGCAGTTTGGATGTAAGGAGACAGGTGCTGCAATTGCGGGGCCCAGCCCGATGAGTGCGCAGCTGTGCGGTGCATGAAGAGGTGTGCTGCGGTTTGGATGTAAGGAGACAGGCGCTGCAGTTGCAGGGTCTAGGCCGATGGATGTGCAGCTGTGCGGTGCATGGAGTGGTGTGCTGCAGATTTGGTTTCAGGAGATGTGGTGCTGCAGAGGGTGTAGGAAGTAGAGTCATGCATCGAGCTGGACTCGTTTCATAGTCGGGGTTGTGCATGTTGATGTCATCTCATGAAATGTATAATGATTGTAGAAATGCTTCTTTAGGAGCAAATGTACATCGTGAGTTAAAGTTAGGGAATGGGTTGTGGGGGATCGTGAGCTAGTGGAAGATTAATTTTTGCACCTTGGAGCACATGACCGTGGTTATACTCTTATAATGGCTGGTATAAGCCTGGAGCTCCAACATTCCAATGTTTCTTTTTTCACAGCTATGGCTGTGAACAAAGGCTTCAAGGAGCCTGAGGGGATTCCAATCCCTTCGCGCTCCCATAAATGTAAAAAAATGTAAATTGATACTTGTATAGCGCACTACTCACCCGCAAGGGTCTCAAGGCGCTTGTACGAATAACACTGTGGAACCCATCCTGGCTTTCCCTGTGAGGTGTCCACTCTGGGCACCCCCAAGGAGGAGGCCAGGCATCCTTAGCGTTGTGGGGGCCGTTGTGGAGATTAAGCAAGCTATTGCCCAGAGTTGCAGAGTGGGACTCCATGATTGGAATAGGCACCGAGGCGAGAATTATCAGGCCCGTGGAATTTTTGAGCTCAAGACCCGCCGAGGCGGGGAATTGAACCCTGGTCCCGGGCTAGACCTCTGCATCAGGGTCTGCTGCTCTAACCATTGAGCTACACTTTTGTTCTTTTTTGTTAGAACATTCTGCCCTCTAGTGGCAGAATGTTCTAACAGCCTTATAGCCCTTCGTAGATGGGCTATACCGCTATTAAATTCCCTCTCCCTTGTTAAAGGCCCTCGCCTACGGCTCGGGGCCTTTAACGCTGGAGAGGGCCTTTAATAGCCGGCATAGCCCTCTACGGCGGGCTATAAGGCCATATTATTATTCATAGGTCGCACTCGCACAAAAAACTGACCTTTCTGCAGCTTAAGCGCCAGCGCTAACCACTGGAATTCCAAAGCACTTTTGCTTTATAATAAATGGGTCTGTTAGAGATTTTCCAATTTTCAAGACTTTGTTTTGAAGACTGGCCTTGGGAATCATGATGTATCAACGCAAATGTACTTTGCTGCAAGCCTTCCACCTCCAGGTGGACAGAGCCTATCCCACCCACCCCTGACAGCTGTTCCATGGTAATACGAAGGTGAAGGGGGTCTCAGCTCCACTCCTGGGTGGTGTGCCTGGCATGGATGGGTGTCAGTGCTCCCCATCATAATGCCACCTCGCCAGTTTACCTCATTCAGAAAATCGAGCGTTCTGCAGAGGAGTAAATAGGGAAGAGTGGGGCTGTAAGGAAGTTTTCTTTATTCTCTTTTTTAGGAAGAGACCCCTCCATTTGTTAGACTTAAACATAAAGATTAAAATATAGGCAGGGTGGCTTTCTCTTGCCTCTGTAGTGGTGACAAATCTTCATATATTCTCTTGCAGTTGTAAACATTCGTAGTCCTGTGTATTCCATGCCTTGCTGTTGCGAGCCTGGAAAACATCACAAATAGACAAATAGACTGCTGATGACTCCAGGAAATCATCTTCTTGGCTGCCTTTGTCTTCTGCACCTCCAACCCCGTTTTTATTCCCATGAGAAATATTGTGCCTCCAGCTTGTTTAATTTTAAACTGCATCTTATTCTGAAACCGGATGCAAAAGTAATGCTCATGATAAATATTGTTTCAGAAGAAATAATGACCGCCAAGAACAGAGTGACTGTAAAACCATGCAATAATACAGTTCAGTGTTGTCGCATAGAACTCTGTTTTTTGCAATACCAGGCCTAGGCCTGGCATACTAAATACTGGCAGTTACAACCAAACTGATTTTATTTGGGACTACGGTATCTTATGCTCTCTAGATTCCCAGATCGCTCGATGTCAGCAGGACATCACGATGCCAGTCCAGGTCTGCTACAAAGTGCTCTTGTCGGGTGCTTTATGCCAGGTGGGTCCATTGGAGGTAAATGAAGACAACAACCTGCAGAAAGAGATGATTTGTTAGGTGAAAGCCTTCGCCTGGAGCCATGAGCCCCTCTGACCTGGAGTCATCTTTCGAACTCCCTATCTTATGAACAGAAGCACTTGTGTTGCTAGTGTAGCATCCCGCTACAATAACCACAGACACTATGGATTGCTATCACTGGAGCTTTATTGTTACACATCCATCCTCGTCCCTAACCCTGCTCTAACTGCCCCTGGTTCCTGTTCTCCGGCTCCTCCTCCCTCTGACTCCACCCCCCAACCACTAGACTACATCCCACAATACTACATCTCCCCCTTTCTTAACAAAATGAGCTTAATGTCCTCAGTGTTCGTAGTTCTTCAATCCACCACACGGGTCGGCGGACAGCCTGTTCTTCAAGCCTCAGTAGTGTTGAATCCGCGGTGGGCTTGACTTTGGTCAATCTTCCTGTTGTCTTAGTCGGGGCATTCTTGATCACGTTGCGTGTGAACTGTCTGCTCTCACATTCCGCAGTCAGCATGTCTCCTTCCAGTGGTGTAGCTACTGTTAGTTCAGATGCTCGATCTCTTTCATGAGTGAATAATGTTCTGGTCCTCTTCCGAGTACCCGCATCTGCTTTTATTTCCGTTTGTCTTGCCCGGTTGAGGGCAACACTGTCCTCCAATTCAGGGTCATGTATATCAGACAGTATGGTGCTATCTGATGAGTCTGTCTTGGCTTGATTCAATAACTCATTCACAGCCTCGGGTCGTCTGGCGGGCTCGTGAGCTGTCTGGGCATAGGCATGTTTCTCTCTTACTTGATGATCTCTCTCTACTGACACGCCCGGATTTTCTTGCGGCGTGACTGGCTGGTCCCTTCCCGTCTGGTGACCACGGTCCACTGTCTCTGTTTTCCCTTTGTAGGTCCTTTGAGTCAGCCTCGCGGACCCCTTCAGGGGTGACGGTGTCTGATCTGTGTCCAGATATACTTGTGACTGACTTGACAGATTGTCTTGTGGCATGACTGAGTATTCAGAGTCCGTAGTGTGTGACGTGTTGCTCTTGACGTGAGGGGTGTCCTTCGGTTCCATGGTGCGTTTGGGTGGTTGACGCCATGACTGTTGTCGGGACCATGACTCGGTCGACTCACGGGATTGAACAGATGAGCACTCTAGGTCAGAGAAGTCTCTTGTCGACTTCCAGGATCGGACAGACGTGCTCTCTGAACCAGAGGAGTTCCTGGTCATGGACGTGCTTTCTGGGTCAGAGAAGTCTTTTGTCGACCTCCAGGATCGAACGAACGCGCTCTCTGAATCAGAGGAGTTCCTGGCCATACTCCTTTTGAAGCGTCCCTTGGAGGGTGTATCGGGTAGCGGATGTCTGAAAAGAGTGAGCCATGACACATTGTCAGGTGACTCAGGGTTGTTTTTAAGGCGATTCTCCGGGCGCCTTCGTCGACTTGTCTTTGGCACTGTTTCATTTGAGAAGTTGCTCAACAACCACGTGCTTGTTCTTTGTGTCTGCTCTTGAGATTTTCCATCTTTGCCTTGCTCACATGTTAACGACGTCTTTTCAGTTTCTTCATTGTCCCCGGTGTCATTGATGCGCTGGTCTTTTCCAGTTCGTTGTTGGGGAGAGTCAGTTCGTCTTATGCGACTTATTTCTTCTTCCCACTTGTTTGATGCTCGGATACCCATGATGTGGGTGTGATGTGTTCTCCTGCTGGATGATGTTCCCTCAGACTCGTCTTCACAACTTGACGCAGAGTGTTCTTGCGCTAACTTCCAGTTGTGACCATTTTGGGCTCTCCTTCTATAGTTTGTCTTCCTTACTCCCTTGTTGTGTAAGTTGTCATCTTGTTCAGGGGTGCGATCTGTCCCACCTGACACTCCTCCTTTGTCAGCCTTTGAATGACACCTTGAGGGTGAAGAACTCCTTGAGGTTGTCCTCTGACTGCTTGACTCGGAGTATTCCTTGTCACTATGTCTCTCCCGTTGGCCGGACTTTGAATGACACCTTGGGGGTGACGAACTCTTTGAGGTTGTCCTTCGACTGATTGACTCAGAGTACTCCTTGTCACTGTGTCTCTCTCGTTGTCTTTCCATTGGTCTGCCTTCCCTCTCTCTCTTTTTTGGTTTGTTTGTTTTCTGAGTTACATCTGTCCAGGCACCTTGAGAAGTTGTCTTCAGATTCGGGTCTTTTGATCTGTCTCTTGCCTTGACGTGCATTCCCATTTCAGCCTTCCTGATGATTTCTTCTAGCGACCACTGTCCTTGCAAGATCTTGAGTTTTGTGTCTGGGTTTACGCAGCCTTCAATTATCCGGAGTCGAACTGCGTCCTCATTCGTAAAGGTGTTGTAGTGGCAGCCTTGTACCAGGGTTTGCAGCCGAGTGATGAAAGTTGGCAGTGGTTCACCTGGTTCCTGTCGAGCTGTGTTGAAAACGATGCGCTCTTGATCTACTTCCGCTTGTGCGGAGAGACGGGCACATAGCTGTTCTTGGAGTCTTTTATAGATTTCAGTGTCTTTTTTGGAAAATGTTTCGATTGGGCATTGGCCCTCTGGACCCACCAAATGGAGGAGCAGCATTAGACATTTCCTCTCTCTCTGTTCACCATTGGCGTCCAGGAAGTCACCCAATGTCGCCAGCCATCGGTTCTGTTCAAGACATAGACTCCAGGTATCATACTGCATTCCTGGGGGTGGTGCTCTGATGCAAGGGTTGCATCGTTGTGCTACTTCTTCCCTCGCCATGAGAAGAGAATTCTGATGGACCATATTTGCAGGGCGCGGGCTGTTCACTCGTCTTCGCGTCTTCGTAGTTGATCTTCTTTAGTCGAAACTTGTGGTCTGATCATGTGTTGGGACGTTGGTAATGTTTGCGATCATCACGGTCTGTGCCAGTGAATCCCGTGGAGTTCGTGCGTTCCAAAGTGTCCACTTGTTGTAGTTATCTGACTCCTGCATGCATCAGCGCTCGTTTCTTTTCTGCATTTGCGTTGGCCAGTGTTTGTTGCATTACCTTTGTAGGTGTTCGTGCTGGTTTGTTGTTTCTCACCAACGTTTGTTTGTTCGCTTTTCAAATGCTTGTTTGTATCTTTTCGCCACTGCTGATTGGTTTCTTAGTCAATGTTTGTTTGGCCTTCGCTAATGCCGGTTTTCTTCCTTGGCTACGATTTGTCTAATGTTTGTTGATCTGTATGTGTCAATGCTTGTGCCTCTTTGCATGTATCAAAGTTTGTTTACTCTTAGTCAGTACTTGTCTTTGCATGCACCAGTGTTTGTACACTCTTGCATTTGCCAATGCTTGTTGTATACTTTCTTTCCTTGTCTTTACCAGTGCTTGTTTCTTCCTTTTTACATTTGACAATGTTTGTTCTTGTATTTACCAGTGCTGGTTTGTTTTGTGTTTGCCACTGCTTGATTTGCACTTACCAGTGCTTGTTCTCGGGCTCTGTGGCACTTGCCAATGTTTATTTGTACTTTCAGGTCTTTTGCCTGACCTCAAAATGGCCGCCGATGATCCCTCGCAGGGGATTGGACACCGCTGCCTGACTTCAAAATGGCCGCGCGGGAATCTCGTTTTCGACGAGATTTCGGCCGTTTCTCTTTGTTTCTTCACCGGAATCACCGTATTTCGCAGCGCTTCCACTCACCGCTTGCCGGTCGCAGCCAGGATCCACTGCCAGAGTCAATGCTTCAGGTGAGGCAGCTTTCCTTGACTTCTGCCGCTGGGGTGGGCTCCCGGTGAGCACTTCTGGGCACTTCAGACGGGATGCTCCTACCTCTGCACACAGGGCTCCCGATTGTATTTGTTTTGGCGCTCGGCAGCGCTCTTCTCCAGGCGATGTCCACGCCTTATTCCACAGGACCCCACACACTCGGGCAGCACGGTAGGGTCGGGGTTGGGCTCCCGATCCCTCACTTTTAAAGTTCCCGCTCTCCTTCACTCACACCGTGCCAAACCTCACGCATCGGGCGTGAGGTTTTCCGACCTCGAATTTCTCTCGAGCTTCGCTTTCAGTGTTCTCAGCAGCGCTTGCTGTCGGCACGTTGAGGACGCCTTCCACAACTCTGGGGCACTTCTTTTACCTCTCTGGGCACTCCACAGGGTCGGAGTGGGCTCCCGATTCCTGCACACGGGCTCTTCACCCAGGGCACACACTTCCAGCGCGAGGCGCTTTTTGGCGCGAAGGGGTCTCTTCTTCTTCGAGCGTTTTGACGCTCAGTGCCTCGTCTCCCTCTTGGATCCCTCTCAACTGTTGGGGAACAGGGTCACCTGCTGCTGGCTTCTCGTCTCGGGCAGCAACTTCGTTTCTCTGGGGCAGCGTTTTCTTCTCCTCGAGGCTGCCAGGGACAGGGCTCTCTTGTGGGGTTCTGTGGGCTGGGTTCAGGCCCATCCCACCCTCGTCGCCAGTTGTAGCATCCCGCTACAATAACCACAGACACTATGGATTGCTATCACTGGAGCTTTATTGTTACACATCCATCCTCGTCCCTAACCCTGCTCTAACTGCCCCTGGTTCCTGTTCTCCGGCTCCTCCTGTTCCTGCTCCTCCCTCTGACTCCACCCCCCAACCACTAGACTACATCCCACAATACTACAGCTAGGAGGAGCCCAGGCACCGTAGGCCTCACACTGAGGAGCCCTCGTGTTTAGAATAAAGTTTGAATTGTATTATTTCATTTCTAATTATTCAACTCTGCATGATGCAATGCAATATTACACAGAAGTTATTCTTTCCACAAACCAGCTGAAATTTGATTTGCCCTAGTCCCAAAAATCCTTACAATGACAAGAGAGAGAGAGAGAGAGAGAGAGAGAGAGAGAAAGAGAGAGAGAGGGGGGGGGGTAGAAAGAGAGAGAGGTAGAGGCAGGAGGAGAGTGGGAGAGAGGGAGAGAGATAGAGGTAGAGGCAGGAGAAGAGAGGGAGAGAGATAGAGGTAGAGCCACTGAGGCAGGAAGGGACTCGGGCAATCTTAATGCATTTTGAAGGACCAGGAACCAGATCCTCAAACTTAATGGTGGAATAGTGCAGAGGGCTAATGCACCTAAGCGGGGAAGGATCTACCTTGAAAATATTGTCAAATATGATACTCGGAACACAATGCGGAACATCCAGTGCCATAAAGGGAAACGAAACTCACCAGGGCTCGTTTACATCACTCTGTGAACAGGGAGGTGACGCCTAACAGGTGCAGCAATGCCTCCAGGGCGTCCTTTCTTCTGGTTAAAGGTTTTGTGAGGTGAAAAGCAGGTAAGATGCGCGGTAGCACATTCACAGCCTCTACTGCGCGTTTGTGTTGGTGCATGTGGGGGCAGCAGTGTGTGGTGGGAATGCACAAGGTTTTGGTGTGTTGTGATGCAGCAGAGTATCATGTGTTGAAATCGTGCTGGTAGAAGGACAATGGAATGCTGTGCCAATAATACAGTGTGCAGCACGTCACTAACCATAGCCTGGGATTTGCAACTGTTACTTATAGATGGAGATAGATCATACTTTAACCAGAAGAAAAAACTGAGTAAGAGCAAATGTAGCCTTCTAACCATCACCCAAAGAGTGAGTTAGAGACGGGCTTCGTTATTAGTACCACCCTTGATGCTGATATATTTTAGAATACTGATACAGGTTAGTTGAAAACGAAGCATGTTTATTTGGTTTTGATGTATTTATATATTGCATAAGCATTTCGACAGGAAATGCTATAGAAAGAAGCGATCGCTATCAGAGCTTTCTCTTCTCATACATTCCTGTAATAATGGTATTACACAATGCCTTCTCTTGGCAGTCAACAAAAGGAAAACCAAACATGTTAAAACAATTATCAACAGTAATTGAGAATGCATCCGAAAATATTGTAAGGAAAGCATTCAAAGGCTTTGTAGTGCTCATTTTCTTTCTTTTTTTTTTTAATTTCAAAAGATTTTATTAGAAGAATTTGTAAATACAGTACAGTTAAAGTGAGGCAAATCTTAAATCTTTGAGGTGTATCTGGGGGTCCCGCAGCACCCCCGCACCCCGAGGTCCAGCAGCACCGGGCTCATGAGACCAGGGTGTAGGGAGACGGTTGCTGCAGGTGAGCCCAGGCTGCTGTATGAGCAGTGTGAGCTTCGGTGAGGCCGGGGTTGGCACTACAAGCATGAAATGTAGTTGTGTAGGTAGGAAGGTGGATGCTGCTGTGGGGTGAGGTAGATGAGTGAGGGCTATTGCTGCTCTCACGGGTGTATGCATGGTGCTGCAGATGTGCCTGCAGCTGTGTATGTGTCTGGAGGGCAGTACTGCAGCAAAGTAAGGCTTCAACCTAGACGGCGGAGAGAGGGGGGACTCACCTGAGGGCATAGGGGACTGGGGTGGGTGTTGCTGCATCGAGGTGTGGCTGTGGTTGTAATGGGGTGGGTGCTACAGCTGGGTGTGCATGGAGAGCTGTGAGTGTGGCTGTCGGTGTAAGGGACGGGTGTCAGAGCTGTGTGTGCATGGAGAGAGGTGCCACAGATATGATTGTCGCTGTGGGTGTAAACGAACCGGTACTGCAGCAAGGACACGAATGATGCAGCTGTGAGTGCAGGGTGGATGGACGCTGAGGCGTTTGGGGGTAAACTGTGTTGGATGCTGTATTTTCTCAGTGAGCACTGCCACAGGCTGAATTCAGTAATCATACATTTTATTACACATCAGCAAAATGCAGCACCATTAGCATGTTTCCTGCATCAAAAAGAAATGTTAACTTTACAGTTGCCCATTCCATCTGATTTACTTAGCTGGATTTTGCACTGAGTAGAAAGTCACAAGGGTACATCTTGGTCCCAATTTGAACTGCTCCTTGTATTCTTTGTGAACCCCCAGAAAGTCAGAACTCCCTACCCTTCATGATGATGTCAACTTGTGTATCATTCATTTGACAATATTTCCAGCTCATGTACCTGTCTAGTGATTTAAACTGGTGCAGACCATGACCAACCTTGCCCCTCATGGGCATCTGCCTTTCAAGAAAACGCCTAATGTATATTGACACGATCCATGGGCATTTAGCATAGATTCATAGCCTTCTCTTTGTAGACTTTAGTCATTGGAGACCCACCTTTACCATTCAGGTTCTGGAATTCCTCTCCAAAAGCCAAGTACATTGCCCTGACATTCATTACCAGTGGCATAGTTAGGTTGGGTATCACCAACCAAGCCAAAAGCAGAATCCTGATACTCATAAGCACCATCACTCGCAGTTTTTGGTACGCAATTGTAGGATGCACGACACTCCGTTGCTTAGATTCTGTATGTTTTTCAAGATGCTGCTGTCCAAGTAGAGAAACTCCCATTTTTATTGTACCTTTTTGCAGGACCGTAATGTGACAGGCCTATTGGGTCAGGAGATCCTTTGACTTTCTATATCCCTCCTTGCTTTTCTTCATCCCGAAGTCACCTCAACAATCGAGCACGGTATTAGATCACGCTATGAACTCTTATCTGTCTCCATTAGTCCCTATAACTCATTCTACCTAACTTCACTACCCATAGCGCCTAACACCTGAATTCTTCATTATTTCATTCTGGGCACATAGTTGGCACCAACTTCCACATTTCCACCTCATTGTGGCTAAGACCTGTAAGCCTAAGTGCGATATAACTAGCTATGGGATTGCTTAGGTGTATTTTCGTTCTCCAAATTATGAAAACAAATGGATTTCCTCTGCTGTTCTAAGCAGGAGACAGGCCAATGTAATAGATGTGCTAGCTGCCACTCATTCCTGAGTAGCTTCTACATGCTAAATAGCTTTTCTTTTTATTTCTACCAATCGAAACATTGAGCCAAATACAGTGTCCAATCACGCTACCCTCGAGGAAGAATGGTGATCAGGGTGGGGGGGGGGGTAGGGGGTGCTGAGGGGGGAGAGGCGTTGGTCAGCAAACACCTGATAATGTTGTACCAAAATCATCCGATTTTTCTGACTGGATTGATGATCTGAACAATGGTTCATTTTGTATTTTGTAATAACTAAAACCAAAACGATCCCCTTGATCTAATTTGAAGTATGACTAAAATTCAAACACTTTTAAAAACAATTGCTATGTAACCAAATGTAAGTATATTATACTTTTATTCCAAGAATTGGTTATTCTGGTACATTAAAAACACAATATCATATGCATCATACAAGAATTCTTTTTTTTTACAAAATACAAAAGTATATACATAAAATCAAACGAATACATCCTAATTATGACCCGCATAATTAAAGATAGACAGAAACATGTAAGACATGAGACTTGTTCAATACAGTTGTACATACGATTTCCTGTATTACCACTTTCTTTTATACATAGATACAATCTATATTTCAACAAAAGTGTTGGATTCCCAGATTGTACTAAGGAAATGCGTCGACGCGTTTCGATGGATACAGCTTGTTACACCATCTTTATCAAGACTTTTCAATATTTTTCTGTCATGTGTGAGGGGGCAACAATTTTCTCCCTACAATAGATATACATAAAATTAGTGCAAATACAATACCGATTCAATAGGTAAATACATGAGTCTCTATAGTCAACCTCTGTGATAATTCATCTATCACAAAAGCAATATCACTCTATTATCTCTTAGGCTATTCACCGGCTCTAGTACATAATCACTTTATTCTATCCTGCTCATTCCTGTTCTACTCATTGTCATTTGCATTAAACAGTTGTTGGAGTTAACTATATATATGAATAGTTACTCATATTATACATTTGCTAAAGGCCATGCTCTCACTTGCTTCCATACCTTCCACATCTATTATGCGGGTAATACAAAATCAGTATGTTAGAAGAAAGTACACAATCCTAATTTTCTTATGTAAACGCTAGCACAAGCTCACGAAGAAACATTTACACTTCTTAACGTTGCTACTAATTGCTCTCGGAGTAATTACTGATTGTTCCTCAGAGGATCTACCTGATTCGACTTTCATAAAGGGTTGGTTTATCGAGGCTCTTTGGCAAGACAGCTTTATGTGCTAGATTGTCATAATAAAAAGGTTTAAGAATACCCCTTATTTTTAATATCTGAGTGCCTAGGGGTTAAGTATATATATATATATATATATAGTTACCTGAGTGTAGATGGGTTTGGTTGGGACCACAGCGATCAATTCGAAATGCTGGGTTGGTTTCCACTATATGTTTTGTACCTTTTATGGATCGATCTTTATATGATAATGTGGGAAGAAATTGATCACAATGTGTAATTCTACACTTTTTAGATTAATGTCCCTATACGTTATTGGGTATGTCTATAGATTCCTCTCATACCTCTAAAAGAGCATTTCCGTGATTCCACTAATCTCTTGGTTAAAATTCAATGCAGTCAGGTATTCTCGAAAAAATTCGGGAAGGCTACTGCAGAAAAATAGAAACAAACATGCTATTAATCGGACATCCTAAGTATGCGGTTGCTTATTACCAGAAAAACCCCAGAGTCCTTCAAAGTGCGGAGGTTCTCTATCTCTCACCTTGATAGTGCCTCGGCGTGGCGCCTCTCTTGGGGTTCCGCGTATTGTCACACAGCAATACGTCAGACGATTGGCTTTTAACTCTTGCAAACTGATATCCCATTGGTTCGTTGTTGAATCTAACCAACCAATGGCAAAGCAGGATGATTAAGCTTACATGCAAAAACCCATGATAGGGCTAGGGGTATCTCATTGGCCACTCACAGACCGGAAAGCGGAAATGCTTAATGTTGGTTTCCTCTTCAGTCCGGGCACTGTTATTAGCACCGGATACCCGGTGCCCTCATTCTACTACGTCACTTACGTAGCATTGAGAGAGAATTCCCTGTCAGATATTATTGGTTATATCGCCTCCAATAGTTACGAGGGTCGCCTGGTACTGGAACAATGGTTTGGATCCAAACTCTGGGAAAACTATTGTTACCGCAATATGCGTGGGGAAATCGTGAGCACAAAATTGCACTCATGTGGCAATCTCCATAGAGCCTGATAAACGAGGAAAAATTTTGTATTACCCGCATAATAGATGGGGAAAGTATGGAAGCAAGTGAGAGCATGGCCTTTAGCAAATTTATAATATGAGTAACTACTCATATATATAGTTACCTCCAACAACTGTTTCCAACAACTGTTTAATGCACATGACAATGAGTAGAACAGGAATGAGCAGGATAGAATAAAGTGATTATGTACTAGAGCCGGTGAATAGCCTAAGAGATAATAGAGTGATATTGCTTTTGTGATAGATGCATTATCACAGAGGTTGACTATAGAGACTCATGTATTTACCTATTGAATCGGTATTGTATTTGCACTAATTTTATGTATATCTATTGTAGGGAGAAAATTGTTGCCCCCTCACACATGACAGAAAAATATTGAAAAGTCTTGATAAAGATGGTGTAACAAGCTGTATCCATCGAAACGTGTCGACACATTTTCTTAGTACAATCTGGGAATCCAACACTTTTGTTGAAATATAGATTGTATCTATGTATAAAAGAAAGTGGTAATACAGGAAATCGGATGTACAACTGTATTGAACAAGTCTCATGTCTTACATGTTTCTGTCTATCTTTAATTATGCGGGTCATAATTAGGATGTACTCGTTTGATTTTATGTATATACTTTTGTATTTTGTAAAAAAAAATTGTTATTGTATGATGCATATGATATTGTGTTTTTAATGTAACAGAATAACCAATTCTTGGAATAAAAGTATAATGTACATATAGACTTCAAATTAGATCAAGGGGATCGTTTTGTTTTTAGGTATTTGAACCTCATTTCCCTTGATAAGATTAAGGGGTACCTCTCATTCTCTAATACTTCATTTTGTAATAAACCAATCAATTTTCCTACCAAATTGATTACCTAAACACGTGAGTAAACATATACTTTTGTGTAAGTTTATTACTTTTAGGTATTCACAAAGGTAAACCTAGACAAAAAGTCTAAGTTTACAATTTTTGCTATTCACAGAAGGCATTTATGAGTAGTTTCTTTACGTCCGCACTCTGGACGGAAGCTCCGCCCGAGTGCAGAGATTCCACTTTGGGTGCGGAGATTGATGCGATTCCTTCGGCAAAGGTCTTTTTTGTCCTGGTCTTCTCTTGTCCATTGAATCTGACGTTCCGGTCTCGGGGTGCTACCTAAATACTGAATTTAAAAGAGTTACAAGGGGAGACAAGTAGTAGCCAATGGGCTACCTACCTTTAGGGTGTCTACACCTCCTAGTGACCACTTTCTGTGGGATGAGGCACTACACTAGCCCTGATAGGTTGTTTTCCCACCAATCCAATATGATGGAATTTCAGGAGAGTGGTTCACACCACTTGCACCACCCTGGCGTTGGTGTGGGCTAAGTGGGCACCCTCCTCCTAATCTAACTAAGTTTTCGCCTTTCTTCCTGCCTAAGGTAGAGCCGGAAAGAAGGTAGAGCCGGAAAGGGGGCTTGGCTTCCCCCACTTTCTGGAGGCTCCTTGGTTGGCATTGTCTTTGAAGATTCCTGCCTAGGAAGGCCAGCCTGTCCTGGAGGAGGTGTGAAGAACCTCCGCCCAGAGCAGGCTTTGTCTCTATTCTCTGAGAACGCTGGCTCTCACCCCATGAGACGAGAAACATGCCTGGCAGTGGCAGGCTGGCTAAAACAAGTCAGGAACCACACAAGTGCTTGGTAGGTTTTAAGGAGATCCTCTAAAATGGTCACCGGTGTGATTTTATTAACAAATCCACCACTGGCATCAGTGATGATTTATTGAGATAATATGTTTGGTACCAAACATCTTAGAAATCAGTGAACCTATCACAGAGCTAGTAAACTTGTGTTGAGTTGACAATTATCCAAACGATGCACTCTTCATGGCTTTCCTGTGCAGTTACAACATCTCAGAATCGACTGGACATTGTAGGGACATATCTGCTCATGCTGTTATGATCTAATCTAGGATATAGTGCACCCTGCCCTCATTAATGGCCTGCAGTAGGATTCAATTGCCTATATATTTTCTAGTGTATGGGTGGCATGACACACAGGGCTGTGTGGCATGATGACTCTTGAGATTTCTCTGCACCACAACCCGCAACCTCCAATGGATGAGAGCATAGCCTTGGTGAGGGGTCCCTGCGGTGGCACAACCAGTGCTGCAGCCTCAGATGTCCCTCTTTGGTACCTATGCCCTAGGTAACAGAGGTACCATTTACTAGGGACTTACAAAGATAGCTGAAATTGTGCCAATTGTGGTACAGTATTTGGAAAAGAGCTCTGGCACTGGAAACCTGGTTAGCAGGTAACCAGTGCACTGACAGTTTGAAATCACATCAGGCGTCAAGCAAAAAGTGAGGACTAACCATGCAAAAAGTGGCACTTTCCTACACTTACTAACAGTGTCTTCCTGTGATGTATTCCTATAGGTTCTGTATCGATCCCCCTATTCCTGACCCTGTTCTGGTTAACAAGTTAACTAGCAGCCATCCCATGATGCAGAAACCGTTATCTGATGAGGCCGAACTACGGCACAGGAACGTGTTATCTGATTAGGTCATAACGCTTGCCATCTAATTAGACAAGCGATATTCCTCCAGCCCCTGATAAGGCATACGGAGTTCTCAAAACAAATCAAACCTGTGACAACCTGGGAAAAACCCTGCGGCCATTGTTTTGATTTCACCGAGAACTTCAGCAAAAGAATGTGCTAACGACCAAGTCGTATGACATCCTTATTGACGTATCTATGTCCATCCTTACGTCAATCTCGGCACCGTACAGGTATAAATATTACCGGTATTGCCTTAAGCAAACACACGCGGTGGTGACGAGATCGGAGCAGCCAGACTTGCCGAAGCCCAGAGCAGAGCAGACCCCGCTGGCGCAGCCCCGCCTTCCTGACGCGCTGAGAACGAGAAGCTGCTTTCTCCTGCCGAGAAATCCAGCTCCGGCGCTTCCGGGTAGCCCTCGCAGGCAGCCTGGAATATCGAGACCAGAGACGAGAGATACCATCCCTCATTCATCCTAAATTCCAGGTACAGAACTGAATAACCCCTTACAGAGAATTCTTGAGTCAGTCACTTGGCAAACCCAAAACTTTAAGTCTAATATCGACAGTAGAAGACCTAGTTAACGTCTGGTCTAGGCCTATACTATTGAAGGTATTATTCCAATGCGCAGAGCCTATTGGGATAATAGGAACTACACTACATGGCGCCCAACGTGTTTGGCAAAGGCGATAAAACTAACGTAAGACATTAGAGTAACTCAGTCGTGCTATTTCACTCAGACCCCTTTTTTCCCATTAATACTCCAAAGACGTCTGGAGTGGGTGAAAGGTCATATCCGCCAAACCTCGCAGGAGGAAACTCCTATGTATGGTTCTTGGTTTAGTCAACGTTGAAGGATACACTGTTCCAAAATATTGTGCATCTAATCTTTGTTTCCATAAGAAACCTGATCTGCAAACAAACGGAATAACCTTCTGGACAGTACAATGTCAGACAATGAAGGAGATAGAGAGGCAGCTAGAATAACTGCTGAACTCGTAGCAGCTGATAATGCACTGCAAGAAGCAGACCCGAATATAATACTCATCGCGGTCAACATAAGAAAATCTATAACTTTAAAACTTATAGAAAATGGACTGACACCTAGAGGTGGCACAGTCATATTCGTAATAGAGGCACACGAATATCGGCAGACAGAGGTGTTCTATTCATGGATACACTTTCCAGCAGCAAATGCTGTAACAAAGGTCTTCCACTATTACAAAACAGAGCAACCTCCTGAAGAGTACACTCCTTTCGAGGAGGTGGAAGTACCACTTAAATTTCAAGAGCACCTGCTCTTGTTTAATGGCGCCCTAAAACATAATAATCACATCACCAGGCTCGGTCCATTAGAAAGACCAGGAGCAACGTGGCCGGTCCTAGCCGGATACACACCACATCCAGACATCGAAAGAATGTCTGCAGCAGATCTTTTAATACAACTAAACCAATTAATAAAAGTACATAGACAATTAGTTCAATATGTAATGCGGACTTCAACAATCCAACCAGCAATTAAAATTCCACAGCTGACCCCTCATCAGGGCAACACAAATAAAATTACACCACAGAACATACAGTCCTGCCTAGGTAAAGTACCAGCTAAAAGGGAACAAATACCATTCTGGTTAGCACAAAAAATCACCCAAATAGAGGCGGTGTTTCCAGACACCACCCCGTTAGAAAAACACAGGATTCTGACTATCTGTCTTCCAATGGGAATCGCACCACACGTGGAGGACTGTGAAACTTGGGGTACAGTCTTTGCTTCCATTTACACAAAAACGCATGGTGTTCCATCCATCTCGGTAATACCAGATGTGCTAAAACAAATTCAAGATGAATACGGTCCAGAACCCGCTTTAACTCTTGGTATGAAATTACTGAAAGACTTCAAGCAGGTCTCGGCTATATTACTAGCCAATATAAAGGGAGAAGCAGCAAACGTGGCGATCCGCCAAAGGTTAAAAGAAACAGATATAGCAGACCAACCAGCTGAAATTGCCAGAATTATAGAAAAATCCTATGAGGAACTAGGTAGAGATAGTTTAGGTGGAATACCAGTAAAACCCCGACTGATTGAAAGTCCTGAAAAAATATTTTTTAATAATAATTTAACATCACAAAAAAAGAGCTGGGATGGAAACAAACAATCCAATCCTAAAGAAAAGAAATTCCAGTCCAGAGGAAGGTCTCCTCGGCGGAGAGAAAGATCTCCAAACCAAGGACACAGGTCTCCCCAAAGTGATCCCTCTGGGAAAAGATATAACCTTAGAAATAGGGATAATATAAAGAAGCCTGATAGATATCAAGATTTTGATACACGCCCCTCTCAATCTTTTCAGACTTCCTCGCAGAAATCGGAAAGAAGAGGACGATCAGAACAAAGAGAAGAGCACGCCAAGTCCAAAGACAAGGAACCTGCTCATCTAAAAAAGAAATTACAATTTCCAAAAAAGAAGGTAGCCAGTATTAAAGTAGTTAACAATGCCGAGAATACTGAGGACACAACTGAAAAACGGAGAATGGGCTCAGACAATGCTAGACAGCGCAGCAGAAGTGAGCATAGCTCGCAAAGTCCTTATGAATCTTCTGGAGACAGTGGACACGAATGAATATCTTCAAGTGGAAACTGCAGACACCAGAGTTAGCAAACCTCACAAAATATATGAAATAACTTTACGTATAGAAGGGGATAAGACTAGAAAAATAAGGGGACTCTTTTGGGATAATCTCTCCAAGGGCTATGACATCCTTCTAGCTGAAAAAGACTGGCCACCAGAGTTTGTCAGGGACTGCCCTCATGGCGAAGAAATAATTATGCCTGCCTTCTCAAATCATATCCCAATTCATAAAAAATACACACTTGCTAGAAAGTGGGCAGTAGCTCAAGCTCCTGCTTTATATAAAAATCACGTAGGATGGGATGAGGACTCTCCTCCTCACAAAATCCAGTTAAAATCACAACCTACTGCACAAAGACAGTACCCAATTAAGCAAGAAGCTAAAAAACAGGTAAAAGAAATCCTAGATCAACTAGAATACCAGGGGGTGATTGAAACTTGCACCTCACAAATGAACAACCCTTTGTTTCCGGTCTCCAAACCAGACAATTCATATCGTCTAGTTTTGGATTACAGACACCTTAACTCATGTTGCAAAACTTTTGCAGTACAAAACTCTCATAGTGCTGCACTAATGAATAACATAGTGCGCAAAAAATACAAAACAACATTAGACATCTCTAATGGATTCTTTTGTCAAAATATAGCACCAGAGAGCAGATATTTGTCTGCGTTCTCAATAAATGGCACTCAAAAACAATTCTGTCGGTTAGCCCAGGGATACAAGAACAGCCCTGGAGTATTCTCAGCGAGAGTAACAGAATTACTACAAACATACGATGACGAGGCATTATCATATGTCGACGACATTTACCTAACATGATGACTTGGATACTCACTTGAAGAGAGTGAACACCATAATACTTGGGTTCGCAGCAGAGGGTTACAAATTCAACTTTAAAAAATCCAGAATTGCCCATCTAACAGTCCTGTTCTTAGGATATGAATTATCAAGTGAAGGCACAAGCCTGGCTGACAATTTCCTAGAGAAATGTGCCGTACTCCAAGCACCTAGAACACTAAAAAACTTACAGTCAATTCTAGGCTTCCTAAATTTCGGAAGATCATACATTGCAAATTACGCAGAAAGGGTCAACCCCCTTTATGATCTAATAAAACCAGATTTTAAAAGAACTAATTGGACTCAAACACACACAGAAATTCTGAGATCCTTACAAACTGACATGTTAATTAAACCAAAATTAGAAACACGTGATAACACACGCAATCTTGTGATTCGAGTCATCCCAGGAAGATGCGGATTCACATACCTGACCTCTAATGAGGGAGAAAAGGTACCAATTGCATTCAAATCACACTTGTACACAGAAGCTGAAAAGAAGTTCAGCATTAAAGAAAACATTGTTCATGCAGTTCAAACCGCAATAGCTAGAGAAAAAGATAAAGCTGACGGTAGACGTATCACAGTCAGAACAGCAGAATCAGCCTTAGAGGCATTAACAACACCGTGTAATTTACCAACAACAACATTGAATCCGGAATGGATACAATGGGTGAATTCAATTACAACGGACGAAGTATACTACTACTTTGATCCAGAACTAGAGGCACTGAAAAATCTAGAATATGAAAGAACATTCCCTCTGCCAATCGACATTCTGCCCTTAAGACAATATGCATGTGTAATCTATACAGACGGACAGGCTCAACCCTCCGTTTGGGGAGAACAAGCATACAACCCCACATGTGAGATTACAAAAGAAGTGTGGCGCGGAGGTAAACTAAGACCTCTATTAACAAAAACACATTCAGTAGAAACTAATTCAGAACAACAGACTGAAATAATAGCATTGAAAATGGCGCTAGATAATGCAGATCGCGAATTCCCGACACTAATAGTGTCCGATTCATATTACTGCGTCAAATCATATAACAACGATTTGCAGACATGGATTCAAAACGGTTACAAAGATGACACAGGTGCAACAATAAAGCAAAAACTGCTTTGGGAACAAATAGCTCTTTTACAAAAAGAACTACCAAAGACTCACGTGACACACTCACTGAGTCATCAGCGTGATGGCGTTCACGTTGCAGGGAATTCATTGGCTGAGACAGCCACAGCGGTAGCAACTAAATCGGCTTCCGTAGCTCGAAAAAAGCGTACAGTGAAGTACATTGATGGTGAAACAGTGCTGGCGGTGAAAACGTCATCAAAAGGCGACTGCTCAGTGCTACCGATCAACTATCCACTCAATTATACATACATAATCGATGCAAACTCCGTCCCTTTTGCTCGAATCCCTGGAGTGGGGGACAGAGTAATTCCAAACATGGACAGGAGAACCTTGTTAATTGCAGACGCACATATGGGTGAGGGTCTCGGACACCTCAAAATAAAAGATTCTCTGGAAGAATTACAATCAAGGTACTGGTGGCCAGGCATTAGCCTGCAGCATCACATTTTTGTAAAAAAATGCCCGGACTGCAACAGAAATCGCAGTGGCGAGAGAAACGGTATACTACCGTGGCATTTCAATCCAGAAAAGATCAACAGCAAAAAGCAAAGCGTCCGATTAACATATACAGGCTAGTTTCCACTTATAATGTGGATCACCAGCACTCGGCTGACGTCTAGACTGTTATACAAAGATAGGCGAGTCTAAATGGCATATACGCTAGGAGCATGCTACGTTTGATCATTGTTTTCACTTTAGCCTTAAGCCTGAGGGGAAACATGGCCAAATGAGCATTGCATAGCGGGACTCTTTTCACTTCCTTCCTGAGGGATACGGGATGGTGTAAAGAAAAAACCAAGGCATAAAGCTATCTATAACGGAAAGGATATTAGGTTCGGGAGCTGGGTGGGTCAAACATCTAATAAGTGTCCAACGTAGTCTAAATAACCTGCCAAGAAATTCTCTGAGGGGATTCAGTCCGTACGAATTATTATTTGGAACTAGGATGTTAGTCTTAGACCTCGACAGTCAGACTTCAGTGGTGAAGGAAAAAAGCTTTGATATCAAAGATCGTTTGGCTATTTTGCAGGACCTAAACGAAACAAGAAAAGACCTGAGCAACATAAAGTTGAAACAACAGCCAACAACCACTGAAGAACCACCACCTGTCCCAGCAAGACCTGTCTGGATTCCAAAAGTCGGGGATCTAGTCAGAGAAAAGATCGCGGTAAAGAAGGAATTTGGGCCTTCTTACAGAAAAGCAGTTCCTGTCTTGTCTATCAACGGGACAAGATCAGTTGTACTACCGCCGCTTGCTGGTAAAAAGGAGAACCGAGTTGTATCCATCGACCTGGTAAAACCACAATCATGTGGCCGATAACAAATAGTAGACCAAGTGGACTCCCGATAAGTAGTAGAACACCAAGATTTGCTACCAATACAGAGGTTCAAACTAAGAGGCTAATCACATTCGAAACGCCTACAGAACAACAACAAGGACTATGCAACAATGCATTTGAACTCAGACCTCTAAAAACCCAAATAAAAACATTTAGTAGAGACACACCAACCTACAATGAAGTAACAAACGAATATGCAAGAAACAATAATCCTGAAGCAATTGGAACAATTGACAGAACTGCATCTGGCTACTTCATAAACTTCGATGATTCCTCTGAAGACCTAAGTGAATCAAAAACACAGCCATCAACAAAAACCTTTAAAGAAAAAGCTAAAGAACTTTTGAAACAACTGAAAGAAACATATCTGATTTCTCCATGGATTGAATTTTGGGTGGGTTTTGGTGCATTTATCCTCATACTTTGGCTCATCATGGTACTAACTTTGGGACGCTTCATTGAGGGAAAATATGCAAAAATGGACACAGCAAGTCAGAAAATCAACTTGATCCTCAAACCACACACATCTTCACACGTCGAGAAAAGAGAACTTTCTTCAGTCAACTTCACAGCCAATCCTATACCGGGTGGGGTAGCATGGGACAACACTGACTACGAAATTTATGGTCCGGTCGAAATCCTGAAATATCCACACCAAATTAAGATCTCATTGAGTGACTTTGTAAAACCAAGCTCATTTGCTGATGATTGGGACTTTGAAAGTATAAATAATATGATGTCTGACCTAGTGATGTCTGCTAAATTTACCAAACATGATTATTTGCAGGGTTCGACAAATTATGATAGTATGTACTGTTACAACCACTATGGTAACCATTTTCTACATAAATCTGCACAACCTAGAAATGTTTTAAATTATAATCAATGGGAACATTGTGCAACTCCTCCAAAAGGAAGCTCAAGAACCTTTTATGACAAATATTCATACTTTTCAGGTTTCAACACAAGTAATGCTGAAACATTTTATTTCAAATTGTCAAATAAGACAGGGACAAAGACCATGCTAACGAACACAAAATGTATATATTCAGACTCATTTTTTGAACAAATGAATACTTTTGGTTTCGATTATTGGGACAAAAATGTTGAAGTAAAAAGTGTTTGGGGTACAAAAGAATGGCAAGTACAAGGTATAGAATCATTGTTTAGAGCCTGCATGATCCCAGAACAAATTATATTTTTAAATGACACTGTTCAACAAACCTCCTGTCTTGGCTTAGCCAAAATCAAAGACTTAAATAAACCGTCTATTCCAAAGCCAACTATGAACAGCAATAGCTCTACAGATGAAGAGATAGACGTAAACTATGTATTAAACCAAAACAGAACACATCCTGATTGGAAACAGTGGTTGATCTGGCCCACAGATACTAATAACTGTCAAGACAGATTCCTCAACAAAATACAGGGGTTAAAATTGACCAGGCCAGACCCTAGATATTCCCAAAGACAACACCCAGGGATAATAACCACCTACAGTGTGGGCAAATTATGCCTTCAATGGCTACAAACTTCCACAGTGGCAGAAATTAAGCAACACCTAACTTTACTTACTGATGGTGCTGACTTGCGTGATTTCATTATGGGACCGCGCAAACAGCATCAAAAACGCTTCATAGCAGCCTCTGTATATGCAGCTTACAACGAGGCCTGGAAGGTTACTCAAATTGAGACAGCAGAAAGTATACGGGAAATTGACCGTATTAATTTGGAAAAATCACTTTCTGTAGTGGACAATGGGTTAATGACTCTGTCCTCCAGAATTTTTTCTTTGGACAGCATTGTGTCTTCAGCAATCGACATAATATCGCAAGACTTACTGTTGTTACAACACGGTCAGTCTCAATTGCGTTCTATTGTACAGCTTGGCTGGACGTTACAAAATCTGCGTTTAGGCTATGTGCCTTGGCGTTTAATCAACACAACGTCACTTTTCAATATCTTTAACCTTACTGATAAACAAATCAGTATGTCACAAAAGGGTGCTGATTATACAATCCTGAGCATTGAGAAACTTGAGAGATTACCAGTGACAATGTCAGAACGACCTGTCAGTGAATGGATAATACATGGGATAATTAATATTCCAATATCAACCTTCAGGTTTCAATACTGCCAAAAATATATACAGGCTGGCATGTACGAAAAATTGGGAAAAGGGTACATTAAGACAACATGGAACTTGCCCTATTCACATGCATGTGTCAGTAATAAAGGACAGAAAGTGTTTCTTAGTGGCAATAATTGTGCGATGTCACTAAGCGGTACACTTCTGTGTAACGGAATTAGTTTGCATGGAGCCTGTGAAGGGAACTCAAATAACCTTTCATGTCACCAGCTAGGCGCACCTGCAACAGAGATAGAACCATTTTTTCAAAGACTCTATAATGGGAGTTACATTCTAATTGTGAATCGCAGATGTTGTAGTCTTATGCCCGGGACTCCTTATCTCGCAACTACGACTGCGAAGGTCATGTGCTGTGGACACTCATTGTTCCCCAGCTCCTTTCCAGACAGGGAGGCAAGGGCATGGCCCAACTTGAAAATTACTTCTATTCGAATAGATACTTTAAGCAGAATGAAAACAGTGCTTCTTCAGACGCCGACCAGGCTCACGTCATCAAAAGAAACGTATGATCTCCTAGTCGCAAGGACGACTGCAGAGATTCACTCATTGTTATCAACTAATTCCCCCATACATTTCGCAGAAATCCTGAATGAAATCTTAAATATTTCTGATACCAGTGGAGTCTCAAAAGTATTTAAGACAGTATTTTCGATGGCATTAACACCATTCAAATCCATACTGGGTATTTTTCCAGATTTCGTCCATTTGATTTTTGGCGGACTTCCACTCATTTTGGGACTAATTGCAGGAATCCTATTCTTAGTCCTAATATTTCGTTATGGCAAACCATGTCACAGACAAAACACCTGCGACAAGGGAAGAAACAATCCGAGCCATTGGATACCGGGACCGGATATCAAAAATCCTGGGACTTTCCCGGCTTAGAGACCTGAACATGACTTGGTTTCTTTCATTTCGACCAATGTGGCATTGATGTGTTTTACCTGTATTAAGGTGCCTGCTGTGCGGAGAAGAATGCGTGTTGGACACCTGTCTGACGCTACAATCGGATGCGCCTATGGATGCAGAAACATTGTTGAGTCCGATAAAGGCTCATGCTTTGTGCTGCCCTCAACGGCTACCAATCCTGATGACGGCATTCGTGGAAACTTCACCACTACGATTAAGGGGTAGTGAAGTTCAAGATGAAAGCAGCATCGATCAGGTACGACCTTCTGTCAGCAATACTAATCAAAACGTCAATGGAGACAGTCATGCACACGAATTCATGGTTACACCTTTTTCCGAGTTAGTGGAACTCTCCCAGGAAGCTGTTGACAGCTTTTTCGACAGTCTAAATGATATGATGTTCTCACCAGAGCAGAAATAGAGACTTTTGAGCAAGCTAGCACACGTCGTTCCCAACACCCTGAATTTGGCCTTCAACTTTAATAATAAAGTAACATGAACAATTTCCCCTCCAGTTCACGGACAGCAATTTTTTCAGCAGCCCCAAAATATTTTTACGATTTTTCGGGACACTAATCATCTGCTTAAAGTAAGGACTATTCTTAGAGAACTAAAATTTCTATTTTTAGATACTTTATAGACATTAGCTAGCTGCCCTCTGGTATGTTCATAATTATTTTATTCTGTGATGGAATGGTCTCGAACTTTTTTTCTGTATTAAGAGCCATTTCATGTGTAAATTCTCATATACCAATTAGCAATAATGTATACATATGCGTGATTACTTTAGCATTATTCTACAGCTTGAGTGCATATAATACATGTGACTGTTTTTACCGTATATTAGATCATTTCAAAATGCATTTTATGTATTTTGGGGTGGTAAGGTATACACGATACTCTACAGTATGTTTTACTATGCCTAGATTCATAAACATGGCCATAGTTAGCGTGGAGTGGGTGTGATGTATTCCTATAGGTTCTGTATCGATCCCCCTATTCCTGACCCTGTTCTGGTTAACAAGTTAACTAGCAGCCATCCCATGATGCAGAAACCGTTATCTGATGAGGCCGAACTACGGCACAGGAACGTGTTATCAGATTAGGTCATAACGCTTGCCATCTAATTAGACAAGCGATATTCCTCCAGCCCCTGATAAGGCATACGGAGTTCTCAAAACAAATCAAACCTGTGACAACCTGGGAAAAACCCTGCGGCCATTGTTTTGATTTCACTGAGAACTTCATCAAAAGAATGTGCTAACGACCAAGTCGTATGACATCCTTATTGACGTATCTATGTCCATCCTTACGTCAATCTCGGCACCTTACAGGTATAAATATTACCGGTATTGCCTTAAGCAAACACACGCGGTGGTGACGAGATCGGAGCAGCCAGACTTGCCGAAGCCCAGAGCAGAGCAGACCCCGCTGGCGCAGCCCCGCCTTCCTGACGCGCTGAGAACGAGAAGCTGCTTTCTCCTGCCGGGAAATCCAGCTCCGGCGCTTCCGGGTAGCCCTCGCAGGCAGCCTGGAATATCGAGACCAGAGACGAGAGATACCATCCCTCATTCATCCTAAATTCCAGGTACAGAACTGAATAACCCCTTACAGAGAATTCTTGAGTCAGTCACTTGGCAAACCCAAAACTTTAAGTCTAATATCGACAGTAGAAGACCTAGTTAACGTCTGGTCTAGGCCTATACTATTGAAGGTATTATTCCAATGCGCAGAGCCTATTGGGATAATAGGAACTACACTACATTCCCTTTGTGGTACCGTAAATATCAAAGATTCCTACTTAGTGAGCTGACAGTGTCAGCAATTTATAAAACTACTACTATCTACTTTATTAGTGCTTACCTCTTTTATGTATTGTAATATATATGTGTGTCAGCAACTCTTATAATACTTTAAAGAAATCTTTAGAATTTGTGAACAAGATTGCAAGTGCCATGGTCTCTGAAGTCCACTCTGTGGCAATATCTGCTTTTTTCTTTAATAAAATTGAGAAAAAGTGTTCCACTTTTGCCCTTCCTGGCCTAACATCCCGGCAGAAGAGGGTAGGTCGGCTGTCCTTTGGCGGATTTTGCAAAACCACTCAAGGAAATTCCTTAAGAGATACCTGCCGGGTATCGATGAGGTAGAGAAACCCAACTAGGGTTGGTTATATTCTATCAGGTACAACACATAGCATGTGGTAGGTTGGTATAAAAGGGTAGATCACACCATACAACCACCCATGATTAGATAGATTTGATTTTATTAGGTCCTGACGAATCGCCACCAGATTGATTAACTACCAGGCGAGAAACATGTTGACCCCACAATAGAGCACCCTACCTGAGACATAATCTCAGACATGCGCCTTCGTTTCTTTTAATCAGGCTTAGAGACCCTTTGATTAAAACAGTTTTCGCTGGTACTCCCTGACGGGAAACATCCTTTACAACAAAACTTTTACAATGCACTACCATTACGACGCAACTTTTACAACGCAAACTATTACAACGCATAGCGCTTGGGGGCGCTCTAGGATAGGGAATAGGTTAATTTACTATCCAATAACCTTCCCTAGTGTCCACGGGGACTGGAGTTGGAATAGTAAATTAAACTATTCACTATCCAGCGCCCAAAAGCATTATGCGTTGTAATGGTATGCGTTGTAAAACTTGCGATGTAAAGGTAGGCGTTGTAAAAGTATGCGTTGTAACGTCATACATCCCTCCCTGACATGTTTTAATACCTTTTTCAGGTTATAAACCTTCACACCTTCATCTACACTGATTAGGCCCCTAACCCCCACGTCACCAATCGGCATTTGGGATAAAAGATCTCCACCAAAGAACCCCTCATAGGGAGCCCGTCAGGTATTGCAGCGCCGACCTGACGAGGAGCAGCCCATATGATAAAGCATGACACCTTGCCGGGTGTGTGAGGGCCCTATATTCCAAGAGAAGGAATCCTCATCCTCCTACACTTCATGACAACACAAAACCAGTTTCCCCTTGTCTCAAAATTAGGAACAGCATACCTTTTGTATCTAACATCCTTAAGGAGGGTCTGCTTCCCCCATGTCTCATAATCTTTGCATCATTTTCTCTGACTCCACCTGCTTCTTGCTTTCCATCATTAAATCCGGTGATCCTCTGGCCCGCTTTCCTATGAAGATATTTCAGTTACCAGCACATCTATTGGCCTTTTTAGGTTGAGCCTATTAGACAATACATGCACTGTCTATTATGAGGCATGATGTCGCTTACCAAGAAGATAGGCTTTGGGCCTGCCTTTGCTTCCCTTTGGCTGACTTTCCTTGTCACGCTCATTTGCCTGTTTCTTATGTTTGCCCCTCCCATGGAGCATTGCCTCTTTACAATCTCTTTGATTAGCTGGCATTGCTGCTTCCACTACTTGTTTTCCCTTTGTATGAAGCACTCCATTAAAGTGTATGTGTTTTCACTCTGTCTTCCTCATATACGTCTCTTTCTCCCAGCAGTCTGTACTGCTATCTGGTGCTCAACTGCTTCTCGCTGCCCCCCTTGTGCTTACTATGTGTTTCTCCCCATTGCTTTACCCAACAGCATCCTCCCTTTTGCTTTCCTCCAACACCTGTGCTGTTCAATCTCACACCTTCCCACCTTTTGCCTTCAAAATTCCTTCTGTGTTGCTTCAGCATCCCCCCCACCATGGATCAAGAACTAAAAAGAAAGAAAAAGCACCATCATTTTGTAGGGCTATGTGTGCATGGTGCATGCTGCTATAAACAAATGCAGGCAGCCGCGCCAAAGCCTTCTTTTTAGCTTAAGACCATTTGCACAACATCGCAGATGCTGTGAACCATGGCTAAATACCACTGGAAGGCCAATAAGTCACAAATGAGAGGTTTATTGGCTTTGCCGTTGCTCGTTTGGCTAAAGTATGAAATCGCACGATTTCATCAAACTCTGCCCATACCTGTTGGAAATAGGCCATAGTTTATTCTTCTCTTCCTAGAAATTGAAGATGTACTTTCCTTATCCTGCTCCCTCCCAAACTTAGTAAATCAGCAGTTCTTGTGATCCAATGTTCTGCTTGATTCTGCTCAGTGAACTGAATTAGTACTCATTGCAGTACTCAAAGACGTACATATGATCCTTGACACCCATGGTCAGTCCCCATTGGTTCTTCTTAACTTTTGGCAGTATTTGGTATGTTCTCCCACTCCATATTTTTGTCCAGACTAAAGAACATTTGGGCTCTTGGCTGGCTAAAGTCTACTGAAACTGGCCCTGAACAAACTGCTATTATTCCCCCATTGTAATCTGGGGTTTCAGAGTTGTCTTATGGAGTTCTTCAGGACTTGTCTTTAAATTGCTCTTTTTTCAATGCAGACATGGCTCCCTGGAAACCCTCATTAAAACCTTTGCGCTTCGGATTTACTATTATGCTGCTGACATACAGCTGATTTTGCAACTGGGAAATGGTACCTAAATAGATGCGCTTCCATGACTGTCTCCTTTTGATCATCCACTGGATGTTTGACAGTCATTAAAATCCAGCTCAAATAAGTTGATGTTTAACAAGTTGGTGGTAATTTGCGATTTCTTAGAGTGAAATCGCAAAACTTTCTTCTTTCTTACATACCATTTAAGGAATCGCTTTTTGCGATTCCTCAAATGGTAGCGCAAAATTAAGGAATCGCAAATTTTGTGATTCCTTAATTTTGTGATGTGATTTTTTTAATACATCGCATTTCCCGTTTATTTAGTCGCAAACGCTGCTATTTTGCGATTCACTGCGTTTGCGACAAAAAAAAAACGCTTGATATATCTGCCCCTATCAACCTTACACAATATCATAGGGATATTCCTCAAAATGCCCAAACCAGCAATTTATTCAAAGTGGTTCTCACTTCAGCCAAAATGAGAACATTTTATTGCCTAGTTACAATAATTTCCACAGATGTACTGCCTTACACAAAACAGAAAGTATACATTATCTGCACATTATGGTGGTTTGTGTGCCCCAGTGATGTGAACATAACCTAACGTGGTGAGTGCTAAGTGAAAAAGTGAGCAGGTTATTGGTAAAAAATTAAAAGGACGAGTTATACATAATGAATAATGTATTAATCCGCCTCTCTCTCTTTTAATAGTGTCGACGGCGTTTCGAGCCTCTCTTGAAATGGGGTCTCTTAGGACAGCGTTTCTGGGGGACGTTGTCAACTCAAGGCATCTGTTTATAGAGTAAATCTGGTCAGTGGGGTGGAGTACCGGACAGTATTTTGTCTGTACGGAGAGCAGGAGCAATGAATACGATTCCACAGTATGGTACTGCAAATAAATTAAAAATGGAGCATCGAGGGTTAAGGGTTGAAAACCATTCAATTATAACTGCCTTTCGTCCGTGAGGATACTGGGACGAAATTCAGGGTTACTGATTCACGCTCTGAAGGGAGTCTCAGTATTCTGTGATAGGAAGTTCATCTGTGGAAATCATTGTGACTAGGCAATAAAAGTTTCAGGTATCTTTACCGTGAAGGTTAGAAATAGAAATATATGTCTTTAATTGATTTGAACAAGTTATTTCAGCTTGTACATTCTTTATATATTCTTTAGAAATTAGTTCCTTTTGAGCATTATTTTTGCTCTACAAATAGAAACCGTGTACTAGGGGAGGCAAGTATCATTCAGCATCGTAAAGGTATATGGTACACACTTTAGCTACCAGGGAAGTGTAATCAATATTTCATTAAAGCAAGGTGGTGACAGTGCAACCATCGAGAGTTGCAATGGTACATTTGAAATAGGTTAGGGCAGATTTACAATAACTGGCGCATCCCTGCATATCAGCAGGGATGCGCCAGTTATTGTGCACCGCAGCTCCGCCACCCTGGATGCGCCGCATGGGGCAAAAACGGCACAGATGCGTCACGCATCTGTGCCGTAAAAACGGCGCATTGCTGGAGTTGCGTCGCAAGCGCGATGCAGCTCCAGCAATGCTCTAGTGTGCCCTATCTCAACGATGCTGCGTCAATCCTTATGCCTGCTTCAAGCAGGCGCAGGGTTTTGACGCAGCATGAGCCCAAAAGTGACTGAGTGAAATCTTGTAGATTTCACTCAGCCCCTTTAGGATGCGTTCCTGCGCCGGAACGCCCCCCCCCCGGGCAGGAACGCCTCCTTCTGGCGCAGTGCTTTACAACGTGATGCATCTGGGAGATGAGTCACGTTGTAAATACCCCGCACCATGGTGCATCTTTTGCGCCGCCGCTGCGTCACAAAAGTGACGCAACAGCGGTGTAAGAGAGGCGCAAGGGGCTTGTAAATCTGCCCCGTTGTACCTTAATTCAAAGGACTGTTACTAAAAATATGTGCGAAAAACTGTAAAGTGTCTCCATACAATACTTTAGTGACAGTCACATGGGGATGCCTGTGAACAGAGTTGTTATTCAGTGTTATAGACAATTTATATAAAGACTGAAGGTTTATAAAGTGCAGATATTTATTTCCAAACGTTCTGTGAAAATTCTGAGACATACATTGTTTTAGAGTGTATAATGTATAGGTGACTCACTTAAAGATGGTTTGAATTGTGGTATGAATGTAAGCATTGTTAAAAATGGTATGCATAGCATTCTGCTCATCATGAATATGGCTAAAGTATTTTTACATACTCCAGAGGGTTGGCCATAGGACTTGATACTGCATGCCCTGTTTTCTGTTTTTAATGATTTTTACAGATCAATACAGACAGAAAACATTTATTTTTGTGTCTGTAATTATTTTTAAATGTGAATAAAAACGGAAATTGGGATTTTTTTGAGTAATTCTAAATTCTGTCTGCCATGACTACCAAGCCAATAGCTGTGTGGGTTGAGATGAAATGGGGTTAAAAAGAAAGAGGCTTAATTAAAGAGACAACAGTAGATATACACAAGGCTGTTATTGAAATGTGCATGTTTTCCTATAATTGCATTGATTTAAATTCAGCAGGTGTTCACAGCACTGAAAGCGGGCAGGCCTACAAGCATGAGTGCATATTCATCGGTTAAATGCATGTTGAAATATACTAATTTCAGCTTACTTTTTTAACAAAGACCAAAATAAATATGGATAAACACAGATAAAATTAGCCAAAAATAAATATGGATAAATACAGACGGAAATGTAAAAAAAAAAAAAACATAAAACTGGGAGCCCTGCTTATAATTGGCTAAGATATAGAAGTGAAGCTGATGTCTTAAAATTCTATGTCAGATGAGATATTTAACAGACACATCTTATTAATGTAGATAATAATCAAAAACTATTTTCAACAGTATTCAAGGTTTAATAAGATAAGATGCAGATGTCAATAATGTCTACAAAGCCATTATATTTCTTTCGTGCCTCAATATCAGTAAAAAAAGAGCATAATATCTACTTACTGTGAAGATTTCACAGATATACTTCATGTTCTCTTTGTTTCAAAATGATACACCCACTGATACTACAGATTTTATTGAAAATTAGATCCAGTGTACCTTGCTGAATACCTTCCAGTATAAAAAGCTTATAGCAAATTGTCATACCCGTTGGATGATGTCATTAGTGATGTAATCAAGGATATAATTTGAGATGTCTTCAGTGATTTCATCAATGATGTAATTTAACATGGCATTAATGATGCAATTTGTGAATTCTTAAGCAGTGCATGGTGGGGGTGCAAGTTATAGTCAGCTCAGGAAAGTATAACTGGTGAATTTCTGTGATTTTTTTTATTTATAAATGTTTGTTCGTATATTATTAGAAAACCTAATTGAAATGTTATTTTATACTATGGGTTTTTTCAGGGACATTTTTTAAAAATGTAAGCTAAACTCTTATTACCTTACCCAACTATGACATCATTTAAACGTAGTTTTTTTCAGTAAATTTCAGAAGTTTTTTTAACATAAAAGTAACATTTTATTACCATACCTAACTTTAACGTCACTTTAACCTTTGGGTTTTTTTCAGTGAATTTTCTGGACTTTTTGATCTTAATAACCCAACTCCCTCACTGATCATAACTTTATCCTGCATGCAGCATGGCGTTGATGTGGCATCTTGGGGTGGAATTCTGGGGTAGAACTCCTGTTGTATTTCAGCATGTCCTAATGTAAAGGTGTTTGAAATGTGAGGGTGGTTCAGATGATGCAGGTAGGCTGTTGGATCTAGAGCCATGGCTGGAGCACTTCATGGAATAAACATATTTCTTAATGCAGACTTTCTGGTCGCTGGATCTTTTACTTATTTGACGATGAAGTAGAAACAAGGTGTGGTCACCTTTTTCAGCGCTTCAACACTGTTATTTATTTGTTTTCGTACGTGTTGGATGTTGAAGCCAAATTCCTGCATTGAAAGCAGGATCTTACAGCTGGTCAATATATTACTTCAATTCAAATGAACACTGAAACAAAGAAAAGGAAAGTTGGCACGTTTTATTTCAGTGATACTGCTGGAACACCTCCACAAGTTTCACCTGGAGATCAGGAATTTGACAGTCTCTCATGCACCTTTCAAGTTAAGCTTCGGCAAATTTGTAAGTCGCTCTGGCCGGTGCATCAGAGCATTTGATTTTTGAAGTTTTCGCTTGTGCAGCTTCACAAGCATAGCTTCATGAGAACGGAGAGCAATTTAAAAGTTGTGCTGGCGTGCATCGTTGGAGTTCTTCATGATACAGGTACCACGACACCGACGTCTACATGTATGTTTGGTGACGTAGCTTCCTGACACCGCATCATCACGTTTTCAGCCATTTTGGATTGGGAGCTGGGTTATTGTGTGTCAGATTGACAGTAATTGGCACATCCATCGTTTTAAGTATTTTATGCTCAGTGGATCTTTGGTGATTCATACACCTGGGAGAGGTTACAAAAGCTTCTTTATAAACGTGGTGGATCTACAGTGATTTTCACACTGTGCTTTCATTGTGTTTGATGTTGGATTGTAACAGAACTTGTCACATCATTGTTGAGCTGGATCTGCGGTGATCCACATACCTCAATTGCTACAGTGATAATGTCTGTGCTGTGTCTGATATTTTCTGTTTTTATTACAATTTCTCTCTTCATATATCTTAGTGGACTTTAATTTGGAAAATATGAATATATTATTTTTCAGTCCTATAATACAGTTACTATGCAGACCATTTCTCCTCCACCTTCTTTCTAACTTCTCCAGGTGAACCATTGATAAGATGGGAGAAGTGGAAGAATGTTTTTGCAAGGTATGCAAGGGTGTGCGGACCAACTTTGAGTGCAGAACCAAAGAGCTTGTTATTATGGCACTATGTGCTTCCTGAGGGTCAGGAGTTTTTTTGATCCCCTCCCTGAGTTGAAGTGTATCTTAAGAAACTGGATAATAATTTCTTAACTAATGTTTCGGCTATTCATGAAAGATTTCACTTTGGGAAACGTCTGCAGGGAAAGGTGGAATTTGTAAAAGGATACATTACTGTTTTTGGCCTCTTCATGCAAATTTGGGCATGCTATTAATGAATGTATCAGAAATAAATTTATGTTGGGATTTCTTAATGAAAACATTTGAGAAGATGATCCTTACCTAACAGAAATGATAAATGTAACCAAAAGGTTGAAACACAGTGTTGCATGTGTGGAGGAAAAATGTTTCAGAGAGTAGTGCTAGTTGTTCAATATCAGTGATTAGTAATTTGCGCTTCACATTTTAAAAGGTGGATGACAAAGTAATGAAAGTAAAAAGTAAAAGTAAACAATTTTCATGAAAAGGTTTTAGGTACGTAATGTTAGGACATATGGCCAATTATTAGAATTGTCCGGGATGGAATGTCACCTTTAAACTGTGTATGCGTAAATGACACAAGCAAATGTTGTAGGAATATGATTAATACTGGAAAGGTAAATGACATTTTAGATGATAATGAAGAAGAGGAGGAAATTGTACTACCAGTTATGGGTAAATAGGGTGATGGTCCCTATGATGATATACTTGTGCAACAGAAGAAAGTAAAGATCCTGTTTGACTCAGGAGCAAAATTTACCATTATATCTTTGGATGTATTTCTAAGCAAGATAAGAACTGGTCAAACAGCAATCAGTGGTAGGTCCAAAACACTCTGACGGCAGCCCACCTTCATGCAAAGAACTTGCTGCTTTCTTCACAGAGAAATCAAGACTCATCACCATTCAGCTCACCTCTAAGAAGGCTCTCCTGCCACCCTCTGGGTCTGCACCACCCTTTGACCCCTTAGAAAAGTACAAATCTATCAGCCTGAACACTAAGAACATTGCATCATGGGGCACCTTTACCCCATTCAGGGAAAAATACATCAACAAGATTCTTCAGAATATCAAGGCATCTAACCACTTCAGTGACCCGTTTCCACTGGCCATCTTCAAAGAAATCAAATATGTTCTCATCCCCACCTGGACAAGGATTGTAAATGCTTCTCTATCACAAGCCATGATCCCTGTCCGTCTAAAAGCTGCTCAGGTGTCATCTATTCTAAGAAAAACAATGCAGATAAAGCTGACCTCTATAATTTCTGCCCTATCTCCAACATCCCCACCCTAGCCAAACTGCTAGAAAAATGTGTACAATCCCAACTTTGTGCTCACATAGAGAACTTCCAACTCCTAGATCAGCATCAATCTTGTTTTAGGAAGGGGCACAGTACTGAATCGGTTCTCACGCATGTTATGGATGACATTTTAAAAATGCTTGACCAAAATGATTCCCGCCTCTTCATCCTCCCTGACCATTCCTCAGCATTCGATGTGGTTAATCATGACAACCTCCTATCCATTCTGAAGAACAAGGTGGGCTTCTCAGGTCGGGTGTTACAATGGTTCTCGTCCTTCCTCCACCACAGATCACAAAAAGTCAATGCAAACCACTCCCTCTCCAAGCCCTCTAAAGTACTTATGGGTGTCCCCAAAGGGTCAGCCCTTTATCCTATCCTCTTCAACCTCTTCTTGGAACCATTTGCAAATTCACTAAATTCCACGAACATTCTTTTTCATATGTATGCGGACGATACGCAACTTTACTTGAAAATCTCATCCCTGAAAAACATAATCTCACTCAACACTACCTTATAGTTTACTCAATATTGGTTAACTGAGAACTGATCCTGATCAACACCTCCAAAACAGAATTCCTTCTCATTTCTCCACGAACCACATCCCCAAGCCAGACTTGTGGCTGAACCACCTCACTGCTTTCAACTGCACCCCTCTCATCATAGAGTCAGCCAAATCTCTAGGAATCACTCTGGACAAGCACCTGACTATGAAAAATCACAACAGCAATGTGTGTAAGGGAGCTAATCTTTTGATGAGGACACTTAGAAAATCAAACCATTCCTTCCACAATCTGACTTCAAGCAGGTGGTCCAAGCGCTTGTCTTGCCAAGACTAGACTCTGACAGTGCTACGCTCTGTGGCCTTCCCAAATACACCCTGGCCCCATTAAGGGCATCACTGAACACTGCAGCTAGACTGGTTACTGGCACCAAATGAAATGAGCACATTTCCCCAGTCCAAAAATCTCTTAAATGGTTGCCCTACGAAGCTCGAATTAAGTTAAAGATTGCCGAACGGAAACTCAAAGCCCTGCATTCCAAAACTCCCAGGTACCTAGCGCAAAAGCTTGAACTATCCTGTGGTGGCAGAGGTTCAAGAAGTGCTAACACTTTCCTCTTGAAACCACTCATCCTTAGCAAAAAGAGAACTTGTCACAAGCCTTCTCCGGCGCTGACCCACAATATGGAACTCTCTTCTACCGGAAGTACGCATATTCTCCTCAACGACTGCATTCAAAGTGGAAACTAAAAGATTCCTAATGACTAAACTCTTACCTTAATTGGGCTAAGCCCTCCTGCTAGAAGAAATTGATCCTACAGCCATTCTACCACCATTTTGATGCTGCTCTTCTTAACCCCACAGTGTGCCCCCCTCAGTAACCCATGATACATCTGTTATTGTATTACTCTCCCTGATCAATATGTCCTCGAATTATGAGTTTCTTCCTGTATTGTATTCTTACTTGGTGTCGATATTGCATTTATGTCCTTCCTTTCATACTTTTGTAAAGCGCTCTGATATCCTTCGGGATCTTGTTTGCGCTATATAAAACTTTATAAATAAATAAAATAAAAGATAGTAAACCTTCTTAAACCTGACATAAGATCTACAGGGTATGGTGGTGAACCTAAAAAGCTAATGGAGTATTTTGAGGGTGAGTTGGAGTACCTAGGAATATTTGTGGAAGAGAAAATATATGTTGTTATAAAAGGGGATGCCATGATCTGTGGGATGGGCATTAGTTTGTGGGTATGCTGGGGGATGCCAAGTAGTTTTCCACTTTGGATTTGGCTTCATAATACCATCAGATTAGGTTTCATGGAGAGTCCATGGATCATACCGCTTTTATCATTATCAATGGGACTTATAGGTTCAAAAGAATGCTGTTTGAGCTGGTGTCAGCGGCCTCAGTTTTCCAAAGACAGATGAGTGATATATTAGGAGATCTGTAAGGTGTGAAAGTGTCCCAAGATGGCATTTTGATTTTTGGGGGCGCTTTGGATTAGCATGATGATAGAGTGTGAGGTGTTTTAAGCAGGTTGCGTGACAAAGGTTGCGTGACAAAGGGTCAACACTCAAGGTAAAAAAAAAACATTTCACAAAGAGAAGCTGGATTTTCTAGGTCATACTTAACTAGAAACTGGTTGAAGTCAAAAAAGGAACTTATTGAAGGAATGTAAATGATGCCAGATCCTAAGAATAAGGAGGAGCTGGCTTTGCTTTTCAGCTTAGTTGAGTTTTACAGCAAGATTGTCGTGGAGTTTTCTGAGAAAACCTCTTCTTTGCGTAATTTGTTGAAAAAGAATGTAGAGTTCAAGTGGGATGAAAGATGTGATGAACAGTTTAAGAAGTTGAAAGAGGAACTGGGAAGTTAATGCTCAGAATACCACAGTGTGATCTGTATGGATGCTAGCATGAAAGGTTTGGGGGCCACTTTTATTGAAAAAAGTATGGAATGGAAAGAACCATTACATTTACATACGAGACGTCTCAAACCAGCAGAGAAGTATTCAGTAATTGAAAGAGCAGCATTAGCAGTTTCTTGGGCAATAAATAAATTGAAAGGCTTTGTGTGGGGTAAGGAGTTTACTGTGAAGACGGATCACAAACCGTTAAGGGAAATATTCATGAAGAAAGGGGTTGACAATGTGTCAAGCAGGATTGCTAAGTGGGTGATTGCTTTCCAGGAATACCATATTCTGGTATGTGCCAGAGAAAAGTAACTTTGTGGCAGATTGTTTGTCTAGAATGGTCAAGGAGGATGAGGAAGGTGAAGTTGAACAGGATGAGGAGAAGATAAGTGTTATTAGTAAAGGAGCACTGAATGTGGAAGAATGGAAGGTGGAGGTTAATGGAGATGCTGTGTTGCAAAAGGTCATGATGATGTTGGAAAATGGTAGGCTGGAGAAGATGTTGGTTGACAACTAAGTGAAACCATTGTGGTGTGTTCTGGATGAACTGTCATTGATTGAGAGTACGGTGTATAGGGGAACTTGGTTGGTTCCTTCAGAGTCCATGTGTAAGAAGTTGGTTGGAATGGCACATGAGGGTCATCAAGGTATTTCTAGAACCAAAGAGCATTTGCTGATGAACTATTGGTAGAATGAAATGTACAATGCAGTAGAGGGAGAAGTGAGAGTATGAGTGGAATGTGTTTAAGTGACAAAGTGTGTAGGACCAGACAGCAGCCTTTGGTCATCAGGGAGCTGCCAAAGAACGCTTGGGATTAAATTGCAGTAGACATAGTGGGACCATCGAACTGCCACGAAATCCAGTTGAAGGAAAATAATTTCCTTAGATACTTGCTAGCTGTCCCCAGATCTACCTCAACTTACGTCTGCCATATGGAACTGGCCACGCCTTATATATCTGATACTATTAGGATCAGCCCTGTGTTGCTGTGGCACAAAATTTGGACCTCTGTCGAAACTGATTTTAATAGGGCAATTATCAGAGACTGTATGCGACATGATGGGTCCAAAAACATCCAATGGCTTTCTTATGTGAAGGATTTCCTAATAAATATAGGACATCAGGAATTTTTTAACATGCCAGCATCCCTCTCCTCCATATCGAGAAAAATGTTAATAGAACAATGTTTTGTCTATCTGGCTGATCAACGTTGGACAATGGAGGGGAAGAAGACCTCAGTCCTGCATCATCATTCACTAAGGCAGGATCCTGGCTGGCAGCTCTATCTGTCTCCTGAGCTGGCCAGTTACGATAGAATGCTATTGGCACGCTTGAGAATGGGTATCTATTTTAGGATGGTCACCTTTCCAACAATTAACGATTGGTCAAAAAACGTAATAAATTGCCCATGTGATAATCATTCTGTACAGTCCACAATTCACTGTATTCTTTTTTGCAAATTTTTTGAATGGTGACGAAAAAGATACCTAATTCCATTGTTAAAACTTTGGGGATTGAGACAGTGCAGACCGGCACTTTTTAAAATTCTTTTACTACAGGATGAAATGACCATAAGAGCTGTATCTAAATTCCTAAGATTCATAATCAGATGTAGATCCTCCATGGCTTGAATGAACTCTGCATTGCACTCTTGCACTTTAACCGTAACCGTATTATACCCTATTATTGAGATAAATGAACTTGGATAGAGAAAGCCTTATCTTGCACCTATTTCCTGTCCCCATATTTTTACAAATATTTGATTGTATTATCTTAAAATTGTAACCATTCTTTGTATTATAATGAAATTGTATTTAAAAATTTGTATGCTTTTTATGCTGTGCTTATATGGAATGAGATTTTTAAAGTGCATGGCTGCCCATATATATGATCCTTTTTATGGTATCGAATAAAGCTATCTTTGACTTTGACTTTGAGTGGGATAGCGAAAGATAAATTCATCATTGTGCTGGTTGATTTCTTTTCCAGGTGGCTGGAATTGAAGATTGTGAATGATGTCAGTTCCAGGGGTGTGATAGAGTTTTTATCAGAGGTTTTTGCTAGATAAGGCATACCAGGCTTACTGTGATGGACAATGGGATACATTTTTTATCAAAGGAGATGTGTCTATTTTTGAAGGAGAGTGGAATCACACATAAAAGGTGTGCTCTGTATCATCCCGATGCCAGTGGGATGGTGGGAAGATTGAACAGGACGATAAGAGAAGCAATACAAATAGCAAGAAGTGCAGGAAAGGATTGAGGAGTGGAAATTAGGAAGAGGTTGGAGGCATATAGAGTTATTCCTCACAGGAAGAGTTCCTTTGAATTATTCAGAGGGAGGAAAGCTAATACAGTGTTATACCCATTGTGGGTGAATGAAGGTAAGAGTGTGGAGGATGGTGATTTGGAACGTGAGTGGAGATGTAAAGAGAAGAGGAAGGTGGAGCAAAGGAAGAGATAGGGGAATGAGAGGAAGGCTGCCAAGAGTATTAATATTGAAGTGGGTGAAGCTGTGAAGGTGAAGGCTCCAGTTAGCTGTGAAAAGTTCTCTGAATTCAACAAGTCTATGGAAGCCATCAAAGTTTTCAAGATTGTGGTGAAAATGGAAAATAATCGCATTTGGAGTTTGAATTGAGTCATGAGAGTTAAGTGTATGGATGATCAAGAAGGACGAGAAGAACTGCAGCAAAGTACCTTGAGGAAGTCGATGAAGTCGCCAAGAGTAAAAGTAATAGAAGGCCTGAAAGATTGAGGGAATTTATTGCATATAGGTGATTTTGTTGTTTATTATTGGTTTATGTCCTTATTTGTAGTGTCTTTTATCACATGTGGGTTGTACATAGAAAGGGATATGTTTGATATCTTGGGGTGGATTTCTGGGATAGAACCCCTTTTGTATGTTAGCATATGCTGATGTAAATTGGTGTGGTATGTGAAGGGGGTTCTAATGATGCAGGTAAGCTGTTGGAACTGGAGCTGTGACTGGGGCACTTATTGGAATAAACATTTTTCTTAATAGAGACATTCTGGTTGCTGAATCCTTTACTTATTTGACTAGCTGACCATCACAGTTTGCCTCATGGCCTAGGCTGCAACCAGGCCCTGCATTCCTTCCCCCATGGGCAGCCAACGCCATGCAGGTGGTCAACCTCCCACAGACCCTGTAGGAAATTGGGTTACTGGTTTAGGGAGGTGAAATCCTACTCAAGCAGTAGTCACAATTCTTGTAAGGGTGAAACACAAGCAAACCCCAAATTAACATATGCAGAACCCACAGGTAGGTTGGCACAAAGCAGTCAGGCTTAACTTAGAGTTAATGTGTAAAGTATTTATGCAGCACTTCAAACAGTAATAAAGTGAAAACAAAACACATGAAAAACCCATTCCAATTTAGACACGTAGTGTGAAATATTTAATAAATGCTGGAGATACAACATTTTTTAGATTTCAGTTAAGTGTAGCACCTAAAAACACAAAGCGCCACTTGGTTATCTGGTCGTAAAAGACTGGGTGAAAGTCACAAATTTAGCCTGACTGTGATGGAGTGTGGGTTAGATACAAGGACCACGTTAGTCCAGCTGGAAAAGTTACCTTTTAAAGTCCAGCATGAAAAGTTCGGTTCACTATGGAGGAGGCAGCGAGGAGCAGGGAGATCATTATAGATCGGAAGTTCTGTACCTCGAAGAGCAGGCTGAGCATCGCAGATGGCCGTAACTGTAGCACGAATATCCTGTCAGGTATTACGGACGGCCGTTGTTGGAGATTCACTTTAGTGGTCACCGCAGGTTGTTGATGATGATGTAGCATGTAGCATGTAGTGTAGCTCTTGCTTTGCCAGTCATAGCTGGTGGTTGCTGTAGCGCGAAGAGTTGGAGTCACCAGACGTTCCCTTTGGCAGTTGGCGGTTGGCGGTGGCAGCAAGATCTTGCCATGAATAGGCCTGTTGATAATCACGAAGAGCCCAAAACTTCAGGATTTCTCCCTTCTTCAGGTGGGAGCTCATCTGATGCCACACCAAGGATCCAGGACCTGAGGAGCACCCCTTGGGGATCAGGGTTTCACTGCCACATAGGCCAGCCAGGCTTAGGGAGTTCCATGTGCAGGTCCAATTGCACATCCAGGAAGCAGGTCAACTGGGCAGATGCAGCGCGGGCTCTGTAGCTTGTTATGTCCCAGTAGCTCAGAACAGGGGGTCAGTTAGCTAACCTTGTAGTCACTTAAGCCTGAGATGAAGGATGCAAGTCCAGTCTTCCTTCTCAGCAAGCAGGGCAGGCCTCAATAAGGAGGGTAGTAGGGTGTCATTCTTATGTAGTATCTACAAGTCCAGGAGTATATAAAAGAGTTGGGTTCGAGAGTCCAATATTTATACTTGGTACAAGCGTTGAAGTAGGAGAAGTTTCTAAAGCCTTCCATGCCCAGCGGTGTTTTGAATTTCCTTCCTCTCTGTCCTGGACCCAGCTTGCCTTGGGAACACAAGACTAGTGTGAAACCCTTTGTGAGTGTGCTGAAGCAGAGACTCTGTGATGTTCAAGTATTGTAGATGGCAGCTCTCCTCCCATCAAGTCAGAGATGGCTCATCCTGTCAACTCTTATTCCCCATTTGTCTCACTGTCTGCAATACTGAAATACCAACTTCCGGCTGCACCTAGTCATGTGACCAAGAATACAGGGTGCATGCACCAAATGGTGAGACAAGTAAATGCCAACTTTCTAAAAGTAAAGAACAAAACAGTTGCAAATGCCGCTAATTTGTCAAACTAAACATTTGTTGAATAAACATACAATCGAAACAATATGTTTAATGAAATCAATTCTGTTTGTTTTAATTATTTTGCATTTTCATTTAAACACTTCTATTTGAAATTAATTTTTCAATATATTCTACAAAAATTTAAAACCTGGAGTGCACAGCAAATATCATATACAGTGATAACAAACTTCTTGAATATTTACAGTGGAATACAACTTGCTCACCATTCAATCTTCATTCATACGCCACTCAATACATTACAAACCAAACAGACTGACGACAAGACATAAATGATTCGAAAAATTGCTGGATAAATTCTCCAGCAACAAAAGCCAAATGTTTTTTAAACAATCTATACAAATATTTCCTCCTTAATAATTCAATTCACAGAAACCAAACAGACTGACGACAAGACATAAATGATTCGAAAAATTGCTGGATAAATTCTCCAGCAACAAAAGCCAAATGTTTTTTAAACAATCTATACAAATATTTCCTCCTTAATAATTCAATTCACAGTGAATTGAATTATTAAGGAGGAAATATTTGTATAGATTGTTTAAAAAACATTTGGCTTTTGTTGCTGGAGAATTTATCCAGCAATTTTTCGAATCATTTATGTCTTGTCGTCAGTCTGTTTGGTTTCTGTGAATTGAATTATTAAGGAGGAAATATTTGTATAGATTGTTTAAAAAACATTTGGCTTTTGTTGCTGGAGAATTTATCCAGCAATTTTTCGAATCATTTATGTCTTGTCGTCAGTCTGTTTGGTTTGTAATGTATTGAGTGGCGTATGAATGAAGATTGAATGGTGAGCAAGTTGTATTCCACTGTAAATATTCAAGAAGTTTGTTATCACTGTATATGATATTTGCTGTGCACTCCAGGTTTTTAATTTTTGTAGAATATATTGAAAAATTAATTTCAAATAGAAGTGTTTAAATGAAAATGCAAAATAATTAAAACAAACAGAATTGATTTCATTAAACATATTGTTTCGATTGTATGTTTATTCAACAAATGTTTAGTTTGACAAATTAGCGGCATTTGCAACTGTTTTGTTCTTTACACAAGTGTGGCAAGCAATGCCCGTGGGAGCCCAGACCCAGTGTTTTTGTGTTCAACTTTCTAAAAGTGGCATTTTCAGGATTGTGACTTACAATCCAACTTTACCAACTTTACCATTAAAGAGGGTTTTAAATTACAATTGTTTTGAAACCAAACTCAATATTCCTGCCTGCTCCTAATTGAAAGTTATCACTTATTAAATTAACAAGGAAACCTAAGTTATCATATGGGAGAGGCAGGACTTGCAGTAGTGAAAAACTAATTTAAACCTTTTTCATGCCATGAAAAAGTTAAAAGTACATGTCCTGCTTTTTAAATACAACGCATCCTGCACTATAAGTTGTTTAGGGCCTACCCTAGCAGTGGCCTATATGTACTAAAAAGGAAGGTTTAGGGCTGGCATATGGTTCATTTTGCGAGATATAAATGGGAGTTTAAAACTGCACACACAGGCTAGTCAGGGGCAAGTTTAACGGGCAACTTATGTGGGTGGCATAGTTAGTGCTGCGGCCCACCAGTAGCATTTAATTTATAGGCCCAGGGTACATGTAGTACCACTTTACTATTTATTTATTTTATTTTTTACATTTATAAAGCGCCTGACTCACCCCAAATGGGGTATCTCCAGGCTAAGGACAGCAGTAAACTCAACACAGAGGGATATTAGAAATTAGAAGAGCTGAGTCTTAAGTTTTTTCCTAAATGACAGGTAGTTGACTTCCTGACGAAGATCTAAGGACAGTTGGTTCCATAATTTAGGGGCTAAGTAAGAAAAAGATGTACCTCCTAGTCTAGTTTGCTTGATGCGAGGAATAGTAAGCAAACTTTTACCTTCGGATCGAAGTAATCGCGTTGGGGTATATTTAACTAGTTTTTCTGTCAAATATGTGGGGCCCATAGAGTTGAGTCATTTAAACACCAAGCAACACACTTTGAAATGAATTCTCTTGCGAATTGGAAGCCAGTGTAAGCTGTGTAAAAGAGGAAGGGAAGGAGCACGATAGGGAGCACTAGTCACCAGGCGTGCGGCATTATTCTGCACCACCTGTAAGCTTTGTAGATCGGAGTCCTTAGCAGATATCAGCAAAGCATTACTATAGTCCAGTCGACTAAGGACCAAAGCATGGATTAACGTTTTGCGTGTATTCATAGGAAGAAAGTGGAAAATCTTCCGGAGCAAACTTAGCGCGTAGAAACAGGAACTTTTGACTGTTGCAATGTGACCCTCCAAATTAAGGTCTCTGTTGACTAGCACCCCAAGGTTTTTGTCTACTGTCTTTGGGGTAGGGACTGCACCCAATTCTTCAGGCCACCACCCAGTAGACCATCTCGAAATGGCATCTTTAAATAGCATGATCTCAGTTTTCCCTGTATTTAATTGCAAAAAGTTTCTCTTCATCCAGAGGGTTATTGTTGTCATACCTTCAGAGAACACTTTCTGGACATCCGGGGTGTATTTATTATAGGTGAAGATCAGCTGTGTATCATCTGCGTAGAAGATTGGGAAAAACCTAACTCTCCTAAGCAGAGCAGCCAGCGAGGCGACATAGACATTAAATAGAGACGGGCTAAGACAGGAACCCTGTGGCACTCCTTTTGTAACATGACTGATCTTTGATTGAAAAGGTCCCAGGTTTACAATTTGAGTTCTATCAGTTAGAAAGTCCTGTATCCAGTTCAAGGCCGAATTCTGGACCCCTATGGAACGAAGTCTGTCCACTAGGATTTGGTGAGAATTTGTGTCGAACGCGGCGGACAGGTCAAGCAGTACCAAAATTACTGCCTGACCTGCATCCGCCAGCATTCTTATGTCATCAGTTACCTTCACCAGGGCCAATTCAGTACTGTACTTTGGCCGAAAGCCAGATTGAGAATAGTCCAAACAGTTGGAGGATTCCAAAAAGGCCGACAGATAGATGTTAACATGTCTCTCCAATAGTTTACTATATAGGGGTAACAAAGAGCTAGGACGGTAATTAGTAATAATATCAGAGGCCAGTTTAGCGTTTTTGCGGATTGGCATGATTTGGGCAACTTTCCGAACTGTGGGAAGTTTACCTTCTTTGATGGAGTGGTTCAGAATAGAGCAAAGAGGCTCAGCTAATTCTTCTGCCAGTTTTTTAGCGAATTTGGCAGGAATTAGATTAGTTGGTGAGCCCGACTTAGCAGATCTTAATAATAGTTCCGTATCTTGGACTGTCAACAGCGGAAATTCTTTAAGAACACCCTGTCCAACAAACTCCGATAATTTGTTGATATCAGCATCATCCTTTTGAGTGACAGAAGAAGTTATATTGTTATAAATATCTTCTATTTTTTGGGTAAAGTAATCCGAAATTTTGTCGCAAAGAGATTGAGAGGGTTCTTCTTTTTTATCAAGAGTTTTAGGATTTACAAAGGTGTTAAGAATCTGAAAAAGCAGTTTGGAAGAATTGCCCGATTGTTCTAACTGCATAACAATTTGGTGCTTGCGCGCCGTTTTTATATTTTTGTGGTAGGTGAGCGAAGCCATTTTATAACGTTCTTTGCTTAGCGTATCTTTAGTGCGCTGCCATTTACGTTCAAGTTTTTTGCAGTTACTCTTCTCTTTCCGAAGCTCATTTGTATACCATACAGTCTGAATGCGACTCGTCATCATATTTGACATTTTCTCCGGAATTAGAGCATCCAAAGTAGTTTTTATAGTGTGATGAAAAGACTCAAGGTGATCATCCACTGTATCTGGATCAGATACCTGTTTATTACTAGTGAGCATTTCTTTAAATATATCAGGAGATAGTTTCTGCCAGTGTCTGAAAGTCTTTTTAGTTGGAAGTGTCTTTATTATCTCTTTTCTTATAGTAAGAAGGTCAAAGGAGACCATAGAATGGTCAGACCATGTTAATAGGTCGGTCGAGGTGTAAATTAGATTCGGTGAATTAGAGAGAACCTGGTCCAGTATATGGCCAGCTTTGTGAGTGGGGACATCATTCCTAGTTGTAAGGTTGAGAGCTAACATTTCCCATCTGTCGCATCTGGGTCTTCTACTAGGGACTTAATGTGACAATTGGGTGTAATTCAATTTTACCATGTTTATATGAGAGAGCACAAGTACTCTAGCAGTGGTAAAGCTAACAAAAACATGTTAAGAAAGCAGGAGGGTGAAGACAGAAAATTTGGGAATGACCCTACAGAGAGGACCAAGTCCAACAGACCCCACTCCACATTTTTTTGATTATTTATTTTTTTGTCACCACAGAACCAAAGGTCAAACACCATCCGCAGTACCTCACAAAGGGCCATGTTGAGTCCCACAAGATTGCCCTGGGACCACGGCACAATTTTGTTTAATTAATCTTTGTCTTTACCCCTGAGGGGGTCCTTTTGCGTCCCCTTCCAGAAGTACTAAGAGGTCAAGGTTCTCTTACCCTGTCCCCTTATATCTGAATTTCTTTTAATTTTCACTCAGGACATGGGGCAGAATCCCCGTGTTCTGCAAGGTCGGGTGCAATGTTTTTCTTCATGTTGTTGCCAGCCAATCAGATCGCTCAGTCCAATCGGATCTAATTAACTTAATGGAATAAAGGTACTCTCTGCTAATCAGATAGCTCTATGTTTTAATTTGAGGTACCTTTGCAGTCCTACAGGACCACTGTGGGACCAATTGATCAGAAATCACTACAACTTAAACACTACTTTCTCAAAAACAGCTTAACGGATTTACACCAAATCACAAAAAAGCACACTTTCTGAGTAAAAGTCTAACTTTCTGCCAAATGTGGTGTCATTCCCTTCAACTGTTTTTTTCTGAAACACTTCCCAAATTTTCTTATTTAAAGTAACATAGGAAAATGGCATTTTGGGACCCCCCACTATTCTCGGCACCCACTTAATGGATCACCTCAAAATCTATCTAGTAGCTGAGGTGAATTTACTTTTTTGGGAACGTTTAGTGAAGATTTGTCAAACAGCACTAAAGCTATTAGCAAAAAGAAGGCACTCTTTCTATGGAAACAGTGACAAAATGTATAACTATACAGTGGTGAATGCGGACGACTCTGCCATCATGTCGCAAACCAGGTTGGGCTTACATAGGGCTGTCTCAAAGTTTACACTTTTTATGACGGAAAAGGGTCTTAAGGTTAACATATCAAAAACCTTTTCTATGTCCTGTGGTACAAAGAAAGCACCCTATCCCATATTCCTCGAGGATAGAAGGGTAGAGACAACAGACCAATTCCCCTATCTTGGGATTTCGTTCGACAGGAAGTGCTCTTGGCATACAGCAATTAAAACTAGAAAAATAGCATTTTCTAGGGCGATAGGAGCATTGCAGAATTTCGCGGCATAAATTGGGGGTAGACCCGTCAAGGAGCTGATTTTAATATACAGGGATAAATATGTATCTACAGCCACTTATGGCTCTGGTATCTGGGGGATTGATACTATAACTTCAATACAGCAATCTGAAAATTATTTCCTCAGATATCTTCTGGGGGTCCCTAAATCCTCAGCTAGCTATTTTTCACACATAGAATTGGGTCTCCCCTATATTTCTGATACTATAAAGATTGAGCCCATCCTGCTGTGGCATAAACTGTGGGTTACTCCCGAGACAGCCTTTAATCGCAATATAATTTCTGACTGCCTAAACCTTGATGGTATAAGGCAAATTAAATGGCTGTCTTATGTGGAAACAATGCTGATCGAGATTGGCCATCCCGAGTTTTTTAGGAACCCCCCTAGTATGGAAACGATGCCTAGGAAAGCCCTGCGAAAATTGGCAATGGACTATCTAGCGAACAAAAGATGGTCTACGGAAAAACTTAAAAACTCTGTACTAGCTTATCAGCAAATCACCTCTGAACCGGGGCTCCAATTGTATCTTGCAAGTGATTTTAATTGCTACACTAGAATGCTTCTCTCAAGGTTTAGACTAGGATCTTTTTATCGCTTAATTACTTTCCCAGCCTGTAACGACTGGTCGAGAGACTTACTGCCCTGTCCCTGTGATTATCTCTCCCCCAAACTAATATGCATTGTATTTTATTTTGTAAATTTTATGTGGTTCCAAGAAAGATCCTACTTAAACCAATTTTTAAGGAGTGGGGCCTCCGGTCTTGTAGAAACGCTTTTCTTAGACTACAACAGCTGGAAAATATGGAAGTGGCCCACACCCTAGCCAATTTTCTGAAACTCTTGGTAAAGTTTAGGAACTCGATGTAATATATGATATATACTTATGTATTTTAGACCTTTTTAACCTATTAGATCTTAATGTATATGATTCTTCTTGTTTGTTGTTCTATTGTTATTTTTTGCTTTTAATGCACTTGGCACTTTGAGATCATACCCTTGTTTTTAAAATATATGTTATACCTATGATGGTAACGCAATTGGCACTTTGTGATTATATATTTGTTTTTAATAATGCTTGCTTTTATGATATTATTTTGAATATCGGAATAAAGCTTCTTTGAACCAGTGGTGAATGTCATAGTTAATCTTTTACCATATTTGCCCCATCTTCCATTATCTGCTGCATGATCTATAGGTTCTGTCTAGTACTAATCGAGTGCACCTTTTACCCAGACAATATTAATGTCCCTGATTGATAAATTGTTTTTGGGGGCGGAAGGTCTTCTTGCATGCTAAAGATTTGTGCCCCCTATCCCTGAGTGACCAAACTGCAATGAATCTGTTATCCTGACTTTATTTTGGCCTCAGCACACATTAAATCCGCAGGCCTAAACCTGCAATTGACATTGAGGCCAATAACTTGTCTCTGAGTAGTTCAAGGGGCACTAAAAAGCACACCCATATCTGGGCAATAGTGAACTATCTGCGTTCCTGGTCATATACCAGGAGTGATGGTGGCAATGTACCATGGTTTTAGTGCACAGTAGCTGAAAAGACCTTGGAACATGTTCATGGATATGAGTGCGATGCCTACAGGCCCAGTTAAAGTTCCACTTGTGTCATGACTAGCCCTTGTGCTGACATTCCTGTGTGAATGCTGAGTGTGTGTGAATGTATGGTAGCAGGACTCCATACTGTTTGCAAGTTGCCCCTGGTCTGACATGTCACAAGATGGACTTTGTGAAATAGCTTCCCAGACAGTCGAAATATATTTCCTACATTTTTAAGTAGTAGGGTGTACATCTAGTCACATAAGTGTGGAGGGGCAGAGGCAACAGTTAGCTTAGAAATTCAACCGTTTTAGCCAGGGATTGCTGATTAGTCTTTTCTGAACACTGCCATTTGGTTAATGGTGGAGGAATGGTGAGAGTCCGAAAAGACAGTTACTAGTGAAAGAGATGTTTGTGAAGGATGTATGACATTACAATGCAGGCTATTACAACGCCTGCCTTTACAACGCGGTTTTTACATCGCAAACCTTTACATTGCATAGCGCTTAGAGGTGCTGGATAGTGAAAAGTTTAATTTTCTATTCCAACTTCAGTCCCCGTGGACACTAGGGAAGGTGTTGGATAGAAAATTAAACTTATTCCCTACCCTAGAGCGCCCCCCAGCGCAATGCGTTGTAATGGTTTACGTTGTAATGACCGCGTTGTAATGGTAGTGCGTTGTAAAAGTTTCATTGTAAAGGTTGTTCACCCATCTGCATATGAGGTTGTTTCGATACCAAAGGATGATATCAGTGAGATGAGCAGGGCCATGTAGGCCTTAAACAGTGCAGGGCTAAGAGATGAGCCCTGCGGTACACTGAAGTGATGGTTTTTACACTTGATAGGAATGTCCCTAGTGCTACTGCTTGCCTGCGATCTGCAAGGAAAGATTTCAACCAGGCCAGGCACAGATGTGAAATGCCGCAAGCTTTGATATGCTGTAATAGTATGTCATGAGAGATGGTATCGAATGTGGCTGATAGGTCCAAGATCAGCACTGCATTTTTCCCACCATCCAGAGTTCGTTTTAAAGTGGTTGCAATTTCCTGCAGTGCTGATTCCGTAGAATGTTTAGGATGGAATCCAGACTGTAGGGGGGGAGAATATTAGCCTCTTCCAGAAAATGTATCAGGTGGTTATTTACCGATTTTTTGACAATTATCCCAAGGGCAGGAAGCAGTGAAATAGGATGGAGGTAGAAAGGGTAGAGGGATCTGCTACCTGTTTCTTCTGTAGTGGTTTCACAGGAGCATGGTTCCAATCTGCAGGGATTTCTGCCGAGGCTAGTAAGGAGTTTATGATTTTATTAATCACTGGATTAACAATGTCCATGATGCCATAGAGATAGCAGGAGGACAGAGGTCAAAAGGAGAGCCTGATTTACAATATAGAATTGTTTGTCGTGATTGAGCTAGGCTGATACTATGGAAGGCTTGGAGGACCCACTTTTATAAAGTATTTCCCTACAGGGGATGTTGATCCAGTGCCTAACATTAGAAATTGTTTTGGCATCATTTCTTTTCATAGCTGATATTCCTCTGCAGTGCAGAATTGCCCTTTGTGCATAGTGATTGCTACTCACAGTAGGTAGTGAAGATACCAGTTTCAAGGAAGAAAACCTCACATCTTGAGCACAATAAGCATGAACCTTTGCACCTGGCTTTCATCAGCCTTCCAAGATGGTCCACTCAAAGGGAAACACAGGACCCAGGCTTTCTTCCCAAACGGTGAACAACCTTTACAACGAAACGTTTACAACGCACTACCATTACAACGCGGTCATTACAACACAAACCATTACAACGCATTGCGCTGGGGGCGCTCTAGTATAGGGAATAAGTTTAATTTTCTATCCAACACCTTCCCTAGTGTCCACGGGGACTGGAGTTGGAATAGAAAATTAAACTTTTCACTATCCAGCACCTCTAAGCGCTATGCGTTGTAAAGGTTTGCGATGTAAAAACCGCGTTGTAAAGGCAGGCGTTGTAATAGCCTGCGTTGTAACGTCATACATCCGGAAGTTATTCGTGGATTCAAGCTAACCATCTTAAATGCAATACAGATAAGACGGAGATGATGCTATTAAGGAAAACAAACCTTTTCGATCTGGTACTAGGGTGGCTAGATTCTGCCCCCTCTCCCCCCACCCAGCACAGTTGAGGTGGTAAAAAATCTGGGCGTGAAATTTAACAACACTCTTTTCATTCACATGCTCTTGCAGTGGCAGGAATGTGTTTTAAACTAATAAAATCTCTGAAAAACTTCTTCAACTATCTTCCTTGTGCAGCAAGAGAGACAGTAGCCTTTGTGTAAATTGTATCAAGACTGGAATATTGTAATAGTCTATATGCAGGCGCCACCAAACAAGTGCTACAGAAGCGGCAGACGGTGCAACATGCATCCGCTCGACTTGTATTGAAACTCCCATGCCGCTCTTCGTATTCAGCATCTCTTAAAGCCCTTCATTGACTGCCAATATATAAAAGGGTATTATTCAAGATCCTGCTGATTACCTTCAGAGCATTTAGAGCATCAGGACCGAAATATCTAACAGCCATTTTTACTCACTACACTACCGCCCAAACTCTCAGATCTTCTTTGGCCAATCTGCTATAACCTCCAACCTTTCAGTGCAAGACTAAAGGTGGCAAATCTCTTGTTGTCCTGGGGACTGAGGCTTGGAAACAACTTCCCAGACATATCAGAGTCATGCACTCAGAACCACTTTCAAAGAAACATTTGAAAATGTGGCTCTTTGCAGCTCCTGACTCTTTATGCTCTTCTCTGATATAGGGACCCTTGCTTACATGCAAGTTTACTCTGTCTGCTATTAACCTTATGGTTTTCTGCTCAGTGCCAGTATGCTCCATTTGGAGCGACAGTCGTGCTTTACAAATACAATATTCATTCATTCATTCATGACAAGCCAAGTTCAACTAGGCAGTGTCAACCCAATGTAAAGGCTGTCTCATAATGCTGGCGAGGAGGACACAGACTTCCTATGCTGGTCTACCTTTGTTGTGCTTTGTCGACTACTCCAGCCCTGCTGTGCGGATAAAAGGAGGATGATCCTTCCACTGTGACTGTCGGAGAGCAGACTGCTGGGGGAGTCCTCATGAGCTGAGACAGAGGTGGGGCTGCCCAAACAAGCCCCATGGAACATGACAGGACTTTCCATGCCCTGTCCATTGGCACACATGTTTGGTAATTCTGAATGCACACCCCCACATTGGGTATTTCCTGCCTGAGAAACATTGACTGTGAATTTACCACATCCATCCACCCTCCTCCCCCTCCCTGATGGAGTCTTACAGTAGGGTATGCCTCCTGTCTGCAAGATGAGAAAAGACACATATTTAGATTAATTGAAATAGGGTGGAAATAATTATTCATTCTTTGTCATGAAAATGGTTTAATTAATTTCTCTTGCAAGTTCATGTTACACCAAAAGAGCAGTTATTTCAAGAGGGCACAAAAAAATTAAGAACACCTATAAACATATGTAACATACGCTACTGCTCTTCAGGGCCATTTCCTAATGGAAATAGGTGTTGATAGAAGCCCACAGTTTGGGCTCAGAGTAAACCCAAAATGTAAAACAACTGTTGAAAAACACAACTGGGGCATTCAGAATGGAAGAAGCAAGCTTCTCAGTTACAGGAATTGTGTTTGTTTTGTGCGGTATGTAAGATTGTACATTTCAGCGGGACTCCCAGGCCCGGACTGGCTGTTGCGGGCACCGGGCAATCCCCCGGTGCGGCGCAAGGGTGGGGGCCGGTTTTGGGCCCTGGGGGCCGTTATTGGCCCTGTAACAAAATCGGCCGAAAACCAGCCCTGGCAAAGAGCTCGGTCACATCCCCAGGGGGCCAGCCGAGCACTTTGCCAGGGCCGGTTTTGGTTCTCAGTCCCGCCCTGGGGACTCCTCCGCTAAGGTGGTAGAATGTCGCCCCACAGGAAAAATACAATGATAATAACAACATTTACTATCATTTTATTTTTCGGAAGGATCGGAAGGTGCAGGGGCCGCTGCCCACAGAGCAGGGGGAGGAGTGGTGAGCACTTTCTATGTGAGCATGACGGTCTGGCCAGCAGACTTCGGACGGCCAAACAGACATGCACACTTAGCATGTTCTCCACCCATCTGTATTGTACAGACTGGATGAAGAACATGCACAGGGTCCCACTGCCTGTCTGAGTGCCGAACCTCAGCGCTCAGACTAATCACAATGCTGCTTTCATGATGGTGACAGCAGAGTCGTGATTGGCTAGAGGAAAATGCTTCTTGCATCGTCTGAAGAGGATGGAGGAGAAGCAGCAGATGGCAGTTAAGTGAAATATTATTTTTTTCTTAATCCCACCAGCCCCACCACTACAACCCCGTAAGCAGCCATTACCGGTATATTTTTATATAAACAATTTTATTCTTTTAGTTCAAAAATAATTTCCTTACTTTCATGCAAGACAAAATTATAATTTGTGAGTGAATAACATTTTTAATACGAGCGGGCTTATGTGTATATTGAAAATACTCTATATTTTGCATAGCATTTGGATTCCTCTTATATTTATGTGTGTTAAAATAACACAACAAAGAAATAATACTTCCACATAATGTGTCACATGTTGCTGCATAATTTGTCTCTCCCTGCATATAATTTAGTAAATCCTGTCAAATTATTTTATAGTCCACTGCTACATACTACCAGTGATCCCTCATATTTATTGCTGCTCTATGACGAAGTAAAAGTGGTGCTCTATGGTAAAATCAAACTTACAACAGAAAAGTGTTTGTATGTGATAAAGGTTTGGTCCTATTTATGAATCTGTATAATATTCTCTGAAGGCTGTGCTGAGGATGGGCCAAGTTTACAGGCAAAAGGGGGGAGTGGCACAATGTGTGTCATTTTTTATGTAAATGGGAATGTTATATTTTGCTCTGCTACAGAAAACCTACCGGAAAGATTTACACCAAATTGGGAAGGAAGACAGAGCTTAAAGGTGACCCTTTTTTGGCTTGTTATAAATCTGGGTAGTACATTCTGACTGATAAGCATTTAAAAATGTAAATCTATTTGACCAAAGCCTCATGTTACAAGAATTTATAACCTTATATTCAATAATCTCTCAGATGTCATTGGGTGGTGATAAGAGGTTCTTATGTGTTTCAAAACCCTCCACCACTTTGAGGTTAGTGCTCTGGCGTCCCTCCCGGTCCAACAAGTTCGCAATCCACGAGACAGGCATATGTCATGGCGCACACACATGAATTGTGCTTGCCTATGGTGTTAAGTTCAGTCGGTCCCCAAAATTCTCTATGACTCAAAAGCATATAGGGTGCAATCTATGCAGTGAGGTGGCAGGAGGACAGGGCCAGTGTCCGCATGTCTTCAGAGGGGGTGAGTGATGCCTCCAGAGTCATTCCCGCATAGTCAGTGAGCAAATCTGGGTTATCCTTATAGGTCTGGACAGTAGATACAATTTCCGTTCTATTATGTGGCATTTAAGCCGTAGATGCAAAACAGGGGGGAATCCTTTACGGTGTTGCTAAGATCCCAGGCGCCATTCTACTGCATGAGCCATTTTGGAACCAGGCGCATTTCTTAAGAGGCACTTCATACAAACATCTTTTCCCAAAAGATCTAGATGAGGGCATGTACAGGAGCCCCCAGCCTCCCGGGGTCACCCTTGGGACTCCCGGTGCTCCCGGGGATGTGATGAACCGGGCACTACCTTATGGCAGAATCAATTGAGAACGTAGCCAATTGTGAGTGTGAATATATCACAATCAGAAGGAGAGAAACAAGTTTCAGTTTGTCTGTTTATTTAATGTTTGATAATGTCTTGGGCCTAACCAAATGGATGATGTGTGCTTCATGCATCTGTAAACAAAGAGGGGTATATTTACAAGGGGATAGTTCCACCAGAATGTCACTGTTAGCGACGTTTTGGTGGCAATAAGCCCTTCTCCATATTTAGAAAGTGGCATAAAGCCACCTTTTGTGGCTTAACACCATCTTGTAAACACATCCGTTTACACGCACCACTTAGCGTGAAAAAGGTGTGCAATGGGTGTTGCTGTGGGCATTCCACCGCAGCACCGACTGCTTTTTGGTGCTGCCACAGATTTACAAGAAGGTGTAAATCTGAGCAGCAACGGATATAGCAGAGCTTGTTTTAGATATCACATTCTGCACATTTAATTTTTTTGATCCCTCTAATTTTATGTTTGTATTTTCTTCCCCTTCCCTTTGCTCCCCCAGGCATCGGTCTGCGCAGGGATGTCAGTTAGCAAGCCCTATGATGAAGTATGCCACAATTTGTGGATGAGGGCAGTTTTTTTCGCCTCTAGCACAAGCCACTTAAACGTAATTAGTGTGATATTTAATATTCCTACTTCTTTTTCGTGTGTATAGAGTTACTTGGGGAGGGCAGGGTAGGAATTTGTCCTCTTCCCCTTCTTTATGTGTGTTTGACTAGAGTGGTATAGACTAGAGTGGCATAGACTGGAGTTGTGCAATGTAGATTGCAGTGTGTAGAGTGCAATGGAGTAACATAAAGTGGAGTGGCATAGAGTGCAGTGGCGTAGAGCACAGCATGCAGAGTGCAGTTGTGCACAGTAGATTAGAGTGGTGTAAAGTGGATTGGCATACAGTGCAGTGGTGTAAATTATAGTGTTGAAGAGAGCATTGGTGTAGAGTGCAGTAGAGTGGCATAGAATAGAGTAGTGCAGAGTAGAGTGCCCTAGAGTTCAGTGGCATAGAGTGCAATGTTGCAGAATAGAGTGTCGTAGAGTGCAGTGGTGTAGAGTGCAGTGGCATAAAGTGCAGTGATGCGGAGTAGAGTGTAATGGTGTAGAGTGCATTGGGGTGCAGTGGAGCACAGTGGCTTAGAGTAGAGTGCAGTGGTGCAGAGTAAAATGGCAAAGAGTTCAGTGGCAGAGTGTGCAGTGCTGTAGAGAAGAGTGTTGTAGAGTGCAGTGGTGTAGAGTGCATTGGCCTAGAGTCCAGAGGCAAAGAGTAGAGTGGTGTAAAGCAGATTGACGTAGAGAGCATAGGTGCAGAGTACAGTAGTGCACAGTTGAGTAGAGTGCCATATAGTAAAGTGGAGTAGAGTACAGTGGTGTACAGAGCAATGGCATAGAATGCAATGGTGTAGAGTACAGTGGTGCTGGTTAGATTAGCATAGAGTGCAGTGACAAAGATTGCATTGCTTTTGAGTAAAGTGGTGTAGAGTGCATTGGCGTAGGGTTCGGTAGCATGCTGCGTGCAGCGTGTTAGAGTACAGTGGCATAGAGTAGAGTTGTGTAGAGTAGAGTGGTGAGAATGGAGTGCTAGAGCGTAGATTACAGTGTCTTTGAGTGGGTGGCCTAGAGTGGATTGCCGCAGAATGAAGTAGAGTGGCATAGAGTGCATTGTCATAGAATGCAGTGGCGTAGAGAAGCTTGTTTCAGAGTAGAGTGAAGTGTAGTGGTGCAGGGCAGAGTGGAGTGCTTCAGCATAGAGTGGAGACAGTGTAGTGCAGAGTGACATAGAGTGCAGTGGCATAGGATGCAGTGGTGCAGAGTAGATTAGAGTGGCTTAGAGTGGATTGACCTAGAGTGCAGTGGCATAGAAGTGTGTGGGGTTAGAGTGCAGTGGTGTACAGTGCATTGGCATAGAGTGCAGCAGAGTGGCATATAGTAGAGTGGTGCAGAGTAGAGTGTAGTGGCATAGAGTGCATTGGCATAGAGTGCAGTGGCATAGAGGGCTGTTGCATAGAGTGGATTGGCATAGAGTGCAGTGGCGTAGAGTACATTGACATGGAGTGCATTGGCGTACAGTGCATTGGCATAGACGGGAGTGGTGCAGTGCAGAGTACAGTGGTGCAGAGTAGAGTGGCATAGAGTGCAGTGACGTCGAGTACAGTGGTGCAGCGTACAATGTAGAGTAGAACGGCATAGTGTAGTAACGTAGACCCGAATAGTGTAGAGTAGAGTGGCATTGAGTGAAGTGGTGTTAATTAGAGTGTTGCAGAGTAGAGTATAGTGGTGTAGATGTGAAAACTAGATTGGCGTATTGTGCAGTGGCATACAGAGTATTGATTTTGAATAACGTGGTGTAGAGTACAGTGGCGTAGAGTGGAATGCTGCAGAGTAGAGCGGAGAGGGGTAGAGTGGAGTGGTTAAGAGTAGAGTGAAGTGGCGTGGAGTAGTGCAGACAAGAGTGGAAAGTGGAGTGGTGTAAGGTGGAGTAGCTAGGTGTGGTAGCGTGGTGCCATTACAGAGGACCCATTTTCAATTGAAATGGCCATTACATTTGCACAGACATTTAGTTTTGCTGCTAAAACTATACAGCACCCAAAATGTGTGGTAATGTTATCACCTAGTGTATTGATTTTTTTATCATATTAAAATATCTGTTTCCACCACACTTCAGAATTACTAAAAAAATGTGTTATATTTGTGCTCTCCTCAATTCGTTATATTCTGAAACATCTGCACATTTCATTAACAAACAATTCAATTTTGTTGTGTGCTAGAAAGAAATACCATCCTATTTCCTTTTTTAAGCACACTCCATTATCCAGCATGATTGTCACATAAATCCTCTCACTTTGAAGTCAGCGAAAGAAAAGCAAATACCAAGTTCCCTCGAAAACAGAGCCTTACATTTGGCTTCTGTCTTTGAATTCACAGCAAAAGTGACAGATAAGATCAAGATTTAAAGACCTGTTTACAGCACTGTTGGAAGAATCCAGTAACTATAGATAGGGCAGTGTAAGGGACAAACTCAAGCTGGACAGTCTAAAACAAATAAAACCAGTAAATAGAAAGCAAGCAAATGTGAGTTACAAACCACAAAGTAAATAATAAGCAATGAGGGAGATGCATTCCTAGGTCAGCTTTCCGAATGTCTCCGTGATGCCGTTAACACACGAGAGAGCTGAGCTGTCTGGTAGGCTCCGACCTAAAAAGGAAGTAAGACCAATTGCTTTCTCATATTGAGGTAAGTCTGTCTAAGAGTAGCACTATGCAACGCACCAACCGGAATTCTTTTTACTTGAGTAAGCTAAATCTGCAGTAGGAATCTTCAACAACCCTTTAACATATGTGCTGAAAAAGGCCAGGTTGGATCCAGGTGGGCATAGATGGCATAGATGAGGTGCTGCTTTATCCGCGTACAATTTCAAAATCCAGAATAACCCTGAGGAGACTAAACCTGATGCTTTCTCTAAGAGAGCACCTCCCTCTACAACGACAGACAATTGGGTTAAACTGTCTGAATCCAGAAACAAACTAAACTCTATGTAACACTTTAATACATTGGTCAGAAAATGAAATTCATAACCACTTACATGCCATGGACTGTTTTGGTGTGATTCCAGAGCAGCGCCAGATGTGGAGTGTTTACCTCTGGAACTGACTGCACTTCCCGGGTTTCCAAAAAAGGATAGAGACATACAGATGAAGCATCCACATTGCAACTACTGGAATGCATCCCCATGCACAAAACAGCACTTAGGGGACAGCATGCGCAGTATTGTACACATGGCACAACACAAATATACTTCAGTACAACACTCATGCACGTACCACACATAGTACAGCATCCTGAGTGCAGCACGTACACACTGTTGGACACACATACAGTAAAACACACTGACACAGAGACACGATACAACATGGACACAGAGTGAATTACACACATGCTGCAGTGCTCCTGCTCTGCCTCAAACACAGCATTGAACAGTTACATGATCTACTGGCAGCAGCCACAGAGTACATTGCAAGCCCTCGTGGAAGGCGTCTGGGGAGCCACAGCAAGCATGAAACATCTGGAAAGGATGAAAGTTGGCTGAGCTTCTCTGGGTCAGACTCAAGCATCCACCCTGGGAGATGTGGAAACAGGAGGATGTGCAAACACAGACACGCACACTGGCGGATGGGCTTAGAGAAAGGAGTGCACACAAGCGAGGAGAGGTCCATTGACACAACCAGAGAAGGAGATGTATTTACAGATACATGCACACAAGAGTATGTGCACACAAGATGGGTGGCGTGCACACAAAGATACAGACGCAGACAAATGTGCAGAAAGAGAGAAATTCTCACCTCAACGTGCACACAGAGTTGTGTATACTCTGAGATGTGAACACATGGATCTATGCATAGACAGAGATTGGCATTTAAGAGAAATGTGCACGTTGAACTTTGGCTTCATGAGAGATGGCACACAGATGAAGACACATATTATTATTATTTATTTTTTTCAAATCGTTTTATTAACTTTCTCAGCAAAGGAAAAGCTGTCAGAGTACATCATTTGTCGTTAGAGGTGTTACAACAGTATAAACATACCAGTGAGATGTACACAATAATCCGTGGATATGCGGTTTGGGGGCACAGATATGCTGGTAAATGAGGCATCGGGAAGGCGGGGGGAAACCTGGGAAAAATAGGGGGGGGCGGGGAACCATAAGGAGAAGTGGGATGTGGACATAACTGGTCGTGTGGCTGCAAGAGAGAGGGGAGAACGCATCCCAGTGAGGGGAGAAAAACACCCCCGGGGAAGAAAAAAGGGGGGGGGGTAGAGAGGCGAAGGCTGAGGCAGGGTAGCCGGATTAGACAGGTCGTGCAGGGCACATCTGTGGGGCGGCGATGTGGGGGCGGTGGCATGGGGGCAGGAGGAGGGAGGCAGCGGGCGAAATGTGGTGCAGGGGGGTGACTAGGTCATGTGTATACTAGAGAGGCGTTGGTGCCGTCGGAGACGCGGTGGCGTGTTGGGAGGTATTCGGGGGGTCACGTGTGTGGGCAAGCATGAATTAGTGAGATAAAGTGGCTGTTGGAAAACGAGGCAGTATCTGTGAGGCCTGCACAAATAACATGACACATTTGTCCTTCACTGGGAACCAAACACCCTAGGGCAGCGCCTGACTCTCAAAGGGTAGCGTTGCAGAGCAGTCTGAGGCTTACTCAAGGGAGGTGGTGTGGGCTAGTAATCGCCATTTGCAGGTGCGCAAAAATAACACTCAATAATTGATTGTCCAGTCTGTACTTTGCTTTATAAAAGTAAGAGTACATTTATTAAACACACACACCACTCAATACTATACACCAAATTACAAATATACATAAGTTGTTGGAATTACTTTGTGACATTGCATAACATCTCCACCCCTCCCGCAGGGGGGGTGGGGTCTAGTACCACCAATCCCATGTATGCCCATCATCTTGCCCCCAATGCAATTAGTTGAACCTATCCTGGAGCGAGGGCCCTGCGCACTGGCACCATCCCAGTGGCGACCCCCACCATTACCTCAACAAGCATTAAACAGGGATACACCTGCCTTGGTGACACATGACCCTGACCAAGCATCTCCTACTGACCCTAAAGTATACACCTCTACATCTTAAGGGCTAACAGTCTGGGGTCTTCACCTAAGCGCAGCAGCAAGACTACATGTTTACGCACACTTTAGAATGACAGTACTCAGCACATTTGGATATCATTAAAAATGCATTGCAATTACAGCCCCTAAAGGCATCACAGATGATCACAGGATTAAGTTGTAAATACCGTCAGACACCCTAGCAGGAGTGTCTAGCCACTTAAATCCACTTTGCTTGTGACATCACCTTACACCAGTACATCACATTGAACATCAGTCCCTCTAAAAGAAATAACCATTAATAAATGCATTTCAGTGCAATTACGCCATTTCACCTCCAGGGGATGCCCTTCTCGAGACATCTCCAACTCAGCCCTTCAATCTTTGATGCACTTCTCCATGAACCCCCAGCTGTAGAACAAAAGTTCCAGCCTAGGAGGTGATGCAATCTTCGCTGAGAGTTGAGGGGTTATTCTTTTTAAATCCTCAAGAAACTTAGGGTGGGACTTAGCTTTGTGCTGTGGGAGAGACTGCGCTGCTCCAGCAGCTCCCCCAGCACCTTTTCACACTCAAGGGTGACCCCTCTCCTCTGGGGGCCACCAAAACGCCACAAACGATCCATTCCTCATGCCTTGCAAGGCATCATGGGGCGCTTCAAGCTCCTGCCGCTTTCTGGGGCCTCGGTGGGGGGGGGCCCGGTCCCATCCGGACCCCTGGGTAAGGGTATGTGATGCGGGGAGCCCACACCCGGCCGCTCCGTGCTTTGGACGGGGGCCCGGTCCCACCTGGGCCCCTGGCTCCTCTTTCCTTGTTCAGGGCCCCGGTCCCACCCGGGACCCCCGCAGGCTCTCCATTTTGGAGGGCAGTCCCCGGGACCTGACCCACCCCGGGGGCCTTTCCGGGGCCAGCGGCGGAGCCTCACGTGCTTCGCCGTCAGGGGGCCACAGGTCCAAGGTCGCTCACCTTCTGGGGGCCATATCTCAGCCCCTGGAGGTCCGATCTGCCCCATTTTCGCATCTTCTTGCTCCTGGTGGCGCCCCCCAGCCACTGGGAGCACTCTCCATCCCCCTCCGGATCTCCAAGAGGGTGCATTCTGCAGGGAGCTGTCTGCACTGGCTCCCTGCGCCAGCCTTTCACCTGGCTCTCCCCCTACGCCTCTCTTCTCCCTGTGCAGAGGCCTCTTCTGCGCACCGGTCCTGGGCTCTTCTCCTGGCGCTGTTAGTGCCCTGGGGGGCAGTCAGGGGGTCTCTCCTTCCAACTGCCCATTGCACCAGGCTCCAGCACCTTTCGCCTCCGCAGACCACACCCCAGAGAGAGCTTCTCTTCTTGTGCAAGTACTTTTTAAAAGTTGAGTAGGGGGCTGGCAGGACGTCTCTGTGTCCTATCACACAGCGACACATCACTTCCCTGCCCCCTCCCTCCTTCTTGTCCAGCCTCTGGGTTGTTCAAAATGGAGTCGTCCAGTGTCTCTGGCCACATGGCCTCTGAAACCCAACTCCTTCCCCCTTCACTGCCTTCTCTCCTGGGTGCAAACTGGTGCCTGGCACCCAGCGACAGCAGTTGATGGATTGGCTTTAGCTCCACCTATCTTTTCTCCTTGGAGGGAAGATCTTGCTCTGGGAAGAAAGGTCATTAATCTAACCTGCCATGGCCAGACCACAGCCATGGACTCAGAGAAATATGACATTTCTGGACGACCCAAAAGCAGTACAAATATGACTTTGGACTTTGCAGAATACTCAGTTTCACATCTGCTACACTGGACATTTGTGCATGTCTGGAATCTGTAGGCTTTGTGGAAGTCATTTTAGCCATGGGTCCCACATCCCCATAGGGAAATAATGAAGTAAAAACACAGTAAAACACACTGACTTTCCCTGGCATGTTCCTTCCCAGGGTATAAAACCTATTCCATGTCACCGCCCAATTCTGCATAGCTGGCCACGCCATTCACTCTGTAGCTGCTCCTGGACTGCGCACGCTAGGAATCTCCGCTGCGCAGCCCCTACACATGTGCACACGCACGTACACCTGTGTCTGCATGTAACCAGCCCGGTGTCCCATACTCCAGCTGCTGCGCAGCGGCCTGGTCAAGCCAGGGGGACACCAGTAAAATCTCCATGCAGTCTGCTTTATTATGAGTTCACTATGGGTGAGTCCCAGATTATGAGGCTCCCCCACAGTAAAAGCTCAACAATTAAGTGCTCAAAAAGCGAAAAATCCGGGCGGCCCATAGTGTCAGAACCACCTTCTAACACACGCCGCGCCCAGCTGATTCCTACAGGGAAGAAGTAGCCATTCTACATGGGTACACTTCCCGTAGTCAGCGATAACTAGTTATAAGGGGTTCTGACCAGACCCCCCTTACTCACCAGTTATCCGCTCAGACCACCTGCTTCTCCCATCCATGAAATCAACACCCATGACAAGGATCCCAGACTACCCAAAGAACCTTCCAGGCTCTAGGTTAGATACCTCCAGGTCACTCATGGTCTTCATGGACTCAGCCTAATTAGGCCCACCTTTGCCCGTGGGCATGCAACACTATGCCTACCCGTTCTCTGGACAAGGGTACAGTGCCTCAGCACTGATGCGGTCTTCCGGGATAGGTCTATCCCCAACCCCGGGTCACTAGCTGGTCTCCCTTCCAGAGTTTGTTCCAACCAGTACCCTCTCTCCGTTTTGGTCCCTGCACCCTAAAGATGCCACATCTCTGGACCCTCACCCTCAGCCTGCAGCTGAGGTCAATTTGCTGCCACCACCCTTTCGGGATGACTGGCTTCCCTAAAGAAAGCACAGCCACTCATGCTTTTCCCACCCAGAAAAGCTCCTCTGACCACTAGACTGACTCCAAAAATAGGACCTCAGACCGGTCTCACTACCTCACTGGCAGTGCTAGGAAGGAACACTGAGGGTGCCTTGTCAGACCCCCTACAGCTCATTCCCCCCGTCAGTAGCTCCACACGGAAACTACCCTGGGAACCTAGACCCCTTTCTTGTTCTCCGCTGCGAGAACAGGGCCTCTGCACCCTTCCCTCCGAGAGGCGTGCTCTCCTCCCGGAGTACCCTTAGAGAGCCTGTGGGCCCCGAGTTAGCTAGACCCAGACCCACTTCTCATGGCTCTCCCCGATCTCCCGGCAGCGCCTTGGGAGACCGTCCAGGGACCTACATGGTCCCTGGATGGCCTGCACCACCCCTTCTGAAGAGCAGGGTCCCTTCACTTAAGATAGGCCCCACCTGCCTTCAGGGTAGTACTACCACTCTCAGCCAGGGACACTAAAGATCCCGGCTAGGCCTGCACCACCCCTTCACGAAACACAGGGTCCCTTCACTGAAGATAGGCCCCACCTGTGCTCAGGGTGGTACTACCTTGCAGAAGTCCATCTCCTGCCACGAGCTAGGGGAACATCCCCATGCCCCTGGTCCTTGGGTCCAAGTCCCACAGGACCTACCTGACTGGTTATCGGCTAGGCATCGCCCCAGCCACCACTTCAGGTTCCCTCACCAGCTCCAGGTCCTGGGGTTCAAGTTCCACAGGAACTACCGGACTGGTCACCGTCCACCACTAACCCTTCTACTGAAAACTAGGGAGCACATCCCCCCCACTCAGATCTTCACTGGGTCAGTTACCTAGCCCACCTAGGGGCTACCACTACACACCATCACTCAAGAACTACCCTCCTTTGGGCCACCCACTACCAGGGGCCACCCCTGGGTTGCTCACCTCCCCACCAGTTAACCTGGGGTACCTGCCGGACACTGAACTGTACCACACCCTCCTCCCACTGTGGGAAAAGTTTGTTGGGGTCCCCCACCATGGGAACCCCTGGGGGTTACTACCTGGGGTAAAGAAACCTCCTGCCCCACCCTTCCAGTGGCCAATAGCAAGAAACTTTCAGCGGGGGAAGGATAGCTGGGGCCCTTCTGTGGAAACCCTCCCTGCCCTTAAAAAGCACGGGAACCTCCCAGGATCCCTTTTTCACCTGACCCCCATAAAGGTCAATCCACCCCTACACCCCCCTCTGTGATGTAGGTATCAGTTGCTGTCCCTATCTCTTGAGGAGACACCCTCCTCATGCAGGTGTAGTGCGTGTAGTGTTAGGGTTCAAAGATGTACAATATGGTTTAGAACATTTGTTTGTAATCATTTGCTGGAAAGCAGAATCCCACTAGCACATGATAATCAACATAGCGCGGTCATATCAATACAGTTTACATTTAAACCATAATATCTTCACATGACACATAAGGGCGCGGGGCTTTCCTTTCCCATACTTTTAGTTCACATAACCAAAACTTTGGACCCTTCTCAGAGCCTTGCGCTCTTCCATTTGCTCATTACTGCATAGGTAATGTGTGGCTAAACTGGACTTATCAAATGCTATAATTGCACACCAGAATGGGATACTATGTTTCCCGCCGCTAGACACCAATGTTGGAAAACGAGGCAGTATCTGTGAGGCCTGCACAAATAACAGGACACATTTGTCCTTCACTGGGAACCAAACACCCTAGGGCAGCGCCTGACTCTCAGAGGGTAGCGTTGCAGAGCAGTCTGAGGCTTACTCAAGGGAGGTGGTGTGGGCTAGTAATCGCCATTTGCAGGTGCGCAAAAATAACACTCAATAATTGATTGTCCAGTCTGTACTTTGCTTTATAAAAGTAAGAGTACATTTATTAAACACACACACCACTCAATACTATACACCAATTTACAAATATACATAAGTTGTTGGAATTACTTTGTGACATTGCATAACATCTCCACCCCTCCCGCAGGGGGGGTGGGGTCTAGTACCACCACTCCCATGTATGCCCATCATCTTGCCCCCAATGCAATTAGTTGAACCTATCCTGGAGCGAGGGCCCTGCGCACTGGCACCATCCCAGTGGCGACCCCCCCATTACCTCAACAAGCATTAAACAGGGATACACCTGCCTTGGTGACACATGACCCTGACCAAGCATCTCCTACTGACCCTAAAATATACACCTCTACATCTTAAGGGCTAACAGTCTGGGGTCTTCACCTAAGCGCAGCAGCAAGACTACATGTTTACGCACACTTTAGAATGACAGTACTCAGCACATTTGGATATCATTAAAAATGCATTGCGAGGAGGAGCCAAGCTCGCGAGCGTAATGGTCGCCTTTTAGCTCGGCTCCATCAGCCCTCCGGCCTGACTCGTATATCCTGCTTTATATCCTGTCCGGCGACGACACATTATCGAAGAACTGGGAACATAACGCTTCGCTCATACTCACCGTCTTTCCCGGAAGCTCCGACGTGCCGCGGTTCCGAAGTTGTGCCCCCCGAATGGACCCGGGCCTCCGTGGAGCCTGGCCCGGGACCTCGCCTATGGGATCCGGCCTGGTGTTGCTGTGACTGTCGGCCCCGGCCGAGAGAGTGAGCCACTGGTGAGAGCCGTTGTGCGAACATCCCGGTGATCCTGAGCCGGGCCAGTCCTGGTGGCCTGAGGCTGATGCGGGGCGCGATGCTCAGGGGACTGATCATGTGAAGGGGTCCCCCCCGCCGCTGCTGCGTCCGGCGACCCTGGACCCTCGCGCCTGGACTCTGCTTGTGAGCAGCGCCGGCATTAATATAGGCGGACCCCCGCATTGGGCGAGTACCCTTTCTGCACCGAGGCCGCCATCGCTGGGACCCCCCGGAGCTCTGTACAGTCCTACATTTTTGAACCGTCTTGAGAGTAACGGAGGGTGGTGAAGGGGCTGTTTTCAAAAATGGCCGCCGACTATCTGGAATATGGATCACCTCGTGGCGGCGGACTTGGGTTGCCGGACTGCACGGGGGCCTGGACATGTGTGCGTGAGCCTACAATTGGAGATGTTCTTGATGCCCTGAGATCCTTGCACGCGTCCCTGGCCCCCAGTGCCCCTATACGCCCGTCGCGGTCCGCCGCCATCTTGAGTGGACGCTTCTTCATGCATCCCCCTTGTCCCAGTGCTTCCATTGCCTCGCCCCCCTCGGCTGTTGCGAGGGTTATTACCACTGTTCATCGACCACTTAGTGGGCCAGTGGCTTTGGAACTCCTTGCTCTTCGAAGTATTGAGATCGGGGACTCGGATGTTGTGCCGGAGCCCGGTCCCACTTGGGTGCCTGGGAGGACTGGTGGACTGCTGCCTGTTTCTGCATCTACAAGTTCGTATTTCTACATTGCGGGGAAACTCCCGCGTTTCCGAACGGTGAAATTGAACTCCTGTTTTTCACCGCCCGTGCTGCTGTTGCTGCTACATTTGAACTACCTATTTGAACTTTTGCTCACTTGCGGGTTGATTGACCCCCCTTGTCTACATCTTTATCGTATTTTCTTTCAATTGTGTGCTTGCCTCGCATCGAGTAGCTCACCTCACATTGTTATGTGGTGGGTGGGGTTTGTGGTTAAAAAAGGATTGGGGTGATGTGCACAACTTCCGGTGGATTTTTGGTGTACGAACTTGTGGTGCAGTTGCTTATATTCATAGCGCGGTGGGAGGTCCCCCCCTGTAAGTATTATGGCGCTCGAGAACGTGTCGTTATGGTTCATTCGTAAAACGAGTGTAAGGTTGGGCGGAGGGCTGTGGCCGACCGTATTTGTTTCCGCCCTCTTGCTCCTCCCTCCCATTTTTTTTTTCCCTTTGTGTTCATGTCTTCCTTTTGTCTCATTTATTCTTCCTTCTTTTCTCTCTACTGCATTTCGGGTTCTGGTTTAGGGCGACAGGCACGCTGTCTGAAGGGTAGGCCGTAGCCTTCTACAGGGGTGCAGGGTGGGATGGGTGGGTTGGGTCCTATTTGATGTTCATTTTCCTCAGTTCTACGGCCCTTTTGTATCTCTTTATAGGAGTGCCGCGTCTGTCCTTGCCTTCCGTGGTATGACTGGGGGTGGGTCTGTAGCGTTGTTGATCTTCCTCTTATAGTTCTGCTGTTTTCCATAGCGACTGCCATTCCCTCCTCGTTGCTAACGCTCCTGCTCTCTCCTGTGTCCCCGCCGCGGGACGCCTGTGTCGGCGTGGCGCTCTTCTCTTTCGTTTTTTGTTTCCAGTTCCCTCTCTCCTTTTTTCTCCCGTCTTGTCTTCTTCTCTCCCCCCCTCCCCCTCTTTCCTCCCCTTCCTTTTCACCCAAGGTTAGTATGACGGGTTAGTCTTGGTAAGATATCCATCCGATCCCTTCGTTCTGGTTCCGATGTGCTATTGGGTGGTGGGCATTCAAAGTCGATAGTGATCGCATATTGATTGTGTTTAACGCAACTGTTTTTATACCTATGTATACGCTGTTGCCTCTCCTGTATTGCGGCCCCATACCCCCTTACTGTTGCTGAGGGTTTGTTTTGGGAATTCGGATTCTTCTACGTTGACACTGAACCTGTCGTACTCCTTCTCCCCATATTATAAAATTAACCTTCTCTGCTCCTGTTCGCTGGCCGCCTAGATCTTCTGTTTTTCCCCTTTCTGGGATTGTATTGCTTATGCTCCTTAATGATTGGTACTGTAATGCTCGCTTTGGATCTTTTGACTGATTTCCGTATTGTGCCGGCCAATTTGGTTGTAGGCCCAGATTTGTATATCCTTTTGATACGAATAAAGGTTTAAAAAAAAAAAAAAATGCATTGCAATTACAGCCCCTAAAGGCATCACAGATGATCACAGGATTAAGTTGTAAATACCGTCAGACACCCTAGCAGGAGTGTCTAGCCACTTAAATCCACTTTGCTTGTGACATCACCTTACACCAGTACATCACATTGAACATCAGTCCCTCTAAAAGAAATAACCATTAATAAATGCATTTCAGTGCAATTACGCCATTTCACTTCTCGAGACATCTCCAACTCAGCCCTTCAATCTTTGATGCACTTCTCCATGAACCCCCAGCTGTAGAACAAAAGTTCCAGCCTAGGAGGTGATGCAATCTTCGCTGAGAGTTGAGGGGTTATTCTTTTTAAATCCTCAAGAAACTTAGGGTGGGACTTAGCTTTGTGCTGTGGGAGAGACTGCGCTGCTCCAGCAGCTCCCCCAGCACCTTTTCACACTCAAGGGTGACCCCTCTCCTCTGGGGGCCACCAAAACGCCAAAAACGATCCATTCCTCATGCCTTGCAAGGCATCATGGGGCGCTTCAAGCTCCTGCCACTTTCTGGGGCCTCGGTGGGGGGGCCCGGTCCCACCCGGACCCCTGGGTAAGGGTATGTGATGCGGGGAGCCCACACCCGGCCGCTCCGTGCTTTGGTCGGGGGCCCGGTCCCACCTGGGCCCCTGGCTCCTCTTTCCTTGTTCAGGGCCCCGGTCCCACCCGGGACCCCCGCAGGCTCTCCATGTTGGAGGGCAGTCCCCGGGACCTGACCCACCCCGGGGGCCTTTCCGGGGCCAGTGGCAGAGCCTCACGTGCTTCGCCGTCAGGGGGCCACAGGTCCAAGGTCGCTCACCTTCTGGGGGCCATATCTCAGCCCCTGGAGGTCCGATCTGCCCCATTTTCGCATCTTCTTGCTCCTGGTGGCGCCCCCCAGCCACTGGGAGCACTCTCCATCCCCCTCCGGGTCTCCAAGAGGGTGCATTCTGCAGGGAGCTGTCTGCACTGGCTCCCTGCGCCAGCCTTTCACCTGGCTCTCCCCCTGCGCCTCTCTTCTCCCTGTGCAGAGGCCTCTTCTGCGCACCGGTCCTGGGCTCTTCTCCTGGCGCTGTTAGTGCCCTGGGGGGCAGTCAGGGGGTCTCTCCTTCCAACTGCCCATTGCACCAGGCTCCAGCACCTTTCGCCTCCGCAGACCACACCCCAGAGAGAGCTTCTCTTCTTGTGCAAGTACTTTTTTAAAAGTTGAGTAGGGGGCTGCCAGGACGTCTCTGTGTCCTATCACACAGCGACACATCACTTCCCTGCCCCCTCCCTCCTTCTTGTCCAGCCTCTGGGTTGTTCAAAATGGAGTCGTCCAGTGTCTCTGGCCACATGGCCTGTGAAACCCAACTCCTTCCCCCTTCACTGCCTTCTCTCCTGGGTGCAAACTGGTGCCTGGCACCCAGCGACAGCAGTTGATGGATTGGCTTTAGCTCCACCTATCTTTTCTCCTTGGAGGGAAGATCTTGCTCTGGGAAGAAAGGTCATTAATATAACCTAATATTCAGATCAAAGAGAGAGAGAGGACTAGGTAAGCTAGCCCGTATCCCCTGTGTTTATATGTAAGTATCAATGGGGGCTAGCTAGCTTTAAAGGGAAGGTAAAGGGTGACTCAGGTACGTCAGACAATACAAGGAAAAAAGCAATATTTTCCTTTGAAAGCCCTCACCCACCGACCTAGTCGGTGGCATGCTTCATCATCGGGCCCACCACAGTGGCACCGAATGTGCCCCGGGTGTGCTGCAACGCCAGGAGACTGCGGAGCTGGTATATTGCTGCGTGTGCAGTGAAGGAGTGAGATGTGAAAGATTAAAAAGCTATACAAGCGGTCCCAGCACCCGAGGGTTAACAAGTATTTAATAAACTGGGCCTCCGTTAGCTGTTTAAAAAGGCGAATGGACAAAGTGGAGTGATTAATGATCTCCCATGTCCAGTGTGGTCTACATGTTTCTGCCAGTGCCTTTTCTATTATAAGCTGGCTTTCCTCAGGACCAAAGAGTTAGGTGAAAAAGTGCAATTAAATAATAAACTAATAAACTATATTAAGTGATTGTGTTATTTGTTGGCTATGTGTCGCGCTCGCTAAGGCGCTGTAGCTGTTAGAGGGGGATTCCCTCAAGCTTTTCTACTCTCACCAGTCTCATACAATCGCTATGAGCTCACCCTAGCCGGTTTTAAGTCGTACACCACCCTATGAGCCGGCCACCATGAGTTCTAAAAAATGCCAACCTAATATGACTCTCCCCTGTACGTCCTGTCTTTGTCCTATGTGTTTTATGTAGAAAAGCTTGAGGGAATCCCCCTCTAACAGCTACAGCGCCTTAGCGAGCGCGACACATAGCCAACAAATAACACAATCACTTAATATAGTTTATTAGTTTATTATTTAATTGCACTTTTTCACCTAACTCTTTGGTCCTGAGGAAAGCCAGCTTATAATAGAAAAGGCACTGGCAGAAACATGTAGACCACACTGGACATGGGAGATCATTAATCACTCCACTTTGTCCATTCGCCTTTTTAAACAGCTAACGGAGGCCCAGTTTATTAAATACTTGTTAACCCTCGGGTGCTGGGACCGCTTGTATAGCTTTTTAATCTTTCACATCTCACTCCTTCACTGCACACGCAGCAATATACCAGCTCCGCAGTCTCCTGGCGTTGCAGCACACCCGGGGCACATTCGGTGCCACTGTGGTGGGCCCGATGATGAAGCATGCCACCGACTAGGTCGGTGGGTGAGGGCTTTCAAAGGAAAATATTGCTTTTTTCCTTGTATTGTCTGACGTACCTGAGTCACCCTTTACCTTCCCTTTAAAGCTAGCTAGCCCCCATTGATACTTACATTAATATAACCTGCCATGGCCAGACCCCAGCCATGGACTCAGAGAAATATGACATTTCTGGACGACCCAAAAGCAGTACAAATATGACTTTGGACTTTGCAGAATACTCAGTTTCACATCTGCTACACTGGACATTTGTGCATGTCTGGAATCTGTAGGCTTTGTGGAAGTCATTTTAGCCATGGGTCCCACATCCCCATAGGGAAATAATGAAGTAAAAACACAGTAAAACACACTGACTTTCCCTGGCATGTTCCTTCCCAGGGTATAAAACCTATTCCATGTCACCGCCCAATTCTGCATAAGCTGGCCACGCCATTCACTCTGTAGCTGCTCCTGGACTGCACACGCTAGGAATCTCCCCTGCGCAGCCCCTACACATGTGCACACGCACGTACACCTGTGTCTGCATGTAACCAGCCCGGTGTCCCATACTCCAGCTGCTGCGCAGCAGCCTGGTCAAGCCAGGGGGACACCAGTAAAATCTCCATGCAGTCTGCTTTATTATGAGTTCACTATGGGTGAGTCCCAGATTATGAGGCTCCCCCACAGTAAAAGCTCAACAATTAGGTGCTCAAAAAGCGAAAAATCCAGGCGGCCCATAGTGTCAGAACCACCTTCTAACAGTGGCCCATTCCAAAGATATAGGATGTTTACGCTGGCCCTTTGCCTCCTCCTCCCGTAGCGTGTCCTCCTCCGCCATAGCCCATTTTACAACCGCGCCCACCCATGTCTCGAATGAGGGCCAGGCAGCCGCACGCCACTGCATGGCTATGTTCCTTTTGGCTAATAATAGGGATAGAGCAGCATATCTGACCTGTACCTTGTGTTTCTTTGGCCTGCGAAAGACCCCCAAGGCAACTGCCTCCCAGGAGCGCAGGTCTGTGAGGCCCGTGAAGGTGCAGATGGAGTCCAGTATGGCCGACCAGTACGGCCGAAGGGTTGGGCAACTCCAGAACATGTGTAGAAGGTGTGCATCTGGGGATTGACATCGGGGGTATAGGAACTGAGTGTCGGGGTATAATCGCTGTAGGCGCGCAAGGGACTGGTAGGCCCGGTGTAAAATGTAGTATTGTATATTTTTTAATCTTGCGTTTCTCGAGACTTTCTTAGGGAATTCCAGCGCCCTCTCCCATTCCCGGTCGTGCAGTTGTCGTCCGAACTCGTCCTCCCAGGTCGCCCTCAGAGTGAGTAACGGGTGGTGTGTGAGTTCCCTGATTGATTTATACAGCCATGTAACAAGGTGTCTACCGCAACCCATGTGAAGGATGGTGTGAACTACAGGGTGACAGATGAAGACAATTATGACAATGCACAGCTAGCTACATGCTGACATAGGAATATGGACATACCGGGTACCAGTACAGGAAGTCATGCACAAAAGGAGCTACATACAGAAAGCTATATCCACACATGAATATGTGCGTTTATGTACACTCACATAAACACGCACATGCCCCCACCCACACTGAATAGTGAGATAAGCACAAAGGGAGTGATGGACAAAGACAAACGCAGAATGAAAAACATGCACAAATGGAGAGATACACACATATGTGCATATATGGAGCCTTGATATATATATATATATATATGTATATATATATAATGCTAAAATAAACTGTGCTAACTAAACTGCGTTGGTGGGCTGTTGTCCTGCTCTGTGCGACCTTTGCCAGGATTGCAGGCATCTCATTTGGAATATGGATTCTTTTTGCTTTATGGTGCATTATATATATATATATATATATATATATACATATATATATATATAATGCACCATAAAGCAAAAAGAATCCATTAAGGGCGGTGACATTAACGAACTGAAATAAAAGAAGGCCAGAAATTTCCTTTGCGAGGAGCAAGTGTGCGAGTCTGTGCCTAAGAGAAAACCGCATGGTGCAGTCCATCGAGAGTGCGCTTTTCACAAGCTTGGCCAGTTGGTTTGAATATTTCTACGCGGTAGCCTTACCGCGGAAAAGCAGTAACATCGAATTATTATAGAGGAGACCGCGGGTTGGAACTGGTCTTAACCCGTTGCGGCTCGAAGGATTGCGGCTTAATCTACTCTCACCTTGCTCCAGGGCCCACGAGGGCAAGAAATGGAAGTTTAAAAGGATGAAGTGCAAGGAACCTACTAAAGGTGATATTTATATTCTGGCTGACTAGAGACTATCTCTCCCATAATGCACCATAAAGCCAAAAGAATCCATTAAGGGCGGTGACATTAACGAACTGAAATAAAAGAAGGCCAGAAATTTCCTTTGCGTTCATTTTTACTGTTGACCTCTGATGAAAGGCAGGAGCCTTGAAACGCGTCAGGTCTGGACAAATAACCGAGTAGCAAGTGTGCGAGTCTGTGCCTAAGAGAAAACCGCATGGTGCAGTCCATCGAGAGTGCGCTTTTCACATGCTTGGGCAGTTGGTTTGAATATATATATATATATATATATATATATATATATATATATATATATATATATATTCACTGAAAAAACCATAGGTTTCAGGCCTTATATAGTTAGGAATTAGCATTTAAAAAACCTTTAAAATTCCCTCAAAAAACTATACGTTTTAGGGGTGTTATAGTTAGCTGGACATTTCACTCATACAAAACCATTGACATTGCTCCTATATAGTTAGTTTAGTTAGTTGTACTTACTATATTTCGCGCACCTGCAATCCACTGCTGATGATGTCACATATTACATCATTCATGACATGGTCAGTGACATCACTGATGACATCTCAAATGACATCACTGATGACATCATCCAGTGAATGTGGTTTACTTCGTTATTTAAATATGCATTATATATATAGCAATTTGCATTGAAGAATGAGTGGATATATAAAAATAAATATTTGGATGGAGGATTTAGTAGCAGTGTAATTGACTGTTTACTTGACCAATTTATAGTGTCTCACTAAATATAGTGGATAGTGACTAAACTGTTTGAATATCTGTATCACTTTGTCAGTTGTTGTGTAAACTGGTTCTCTAGTTGGTTACTAGCTATGTGAAAGTCTGTATTAGTTATTGATTAGTTAACTGATTATTTGTATGGGAGAGTGAATGTGTGTGTGGTTCGGTGGGGGGGTGTGAATAGTTGATTCACTAGATATATGAAGTTAAAACTACATGTTCTAACAGTTGTTTGGGTGAGTGAATATCTTTATGGGTGTGGTGATGAGCAAATATATTTCTCAATGGTACATGTCCAACAAACTAGAAAAATAAAAGGCAGTGTATGTGTCAGTTGTTGTATATTAATAAGTATACATAAGACTCAATGATTGTGTGAGTGACTGTATGGATAACTTTATACTTGTAATAATGATTTTATAATTCTCTAAGTATGACTTACTATCTAAATGAATAGATGAAGTTGTGTTTGTATAAGTGTGTAGCTAAGTAAATATGTAAGTATGATCCATTGTTTGCATAAGTGAGTTGGATGACTTCATATGTGAATAGGATGTGTGCTGGTGTGTAATGTCGATTTAGGTGTATAAGTATTTTTGATAGTGTTCTATTGTTCATTGACAGCATGTATGAATGAATCTACAGGTAAGTGATTAGATGTGTGTATACATCTATGAATCACTGAGTGGGTTTTTAGATACTTGTATTGCTGTAACAATGGATTCAAATATGATACTCTGTATTTTACAAAGAGTGATGAAAGATTTTACTAGAGTATGAAAAGGTGTATGGGATTGTCACGCGGATGATGTCATCAGTGATGTCATCATGTCATTTGAGATGTCATCAGTGATGTCACTGACCATGTCATGAATGATGTAATATGTGCCATCATCAGCAGTGGATTGCGGGTGCGCGAAATATAGTTAGTACAACTAACTATATAGGAGCAATTACAATGGTTTTGTATGAGTGAAATGTCCAGCTAACTATAACACCCCTAAAACTTATAGTTTTTTGAGTGAATTTTAAAGGTTTTTTAAATGCTAATTCCTAACTATATAAGGCCTGAAACCTATGGTTTTTTCAGTGAATTTCAAAGGTTTTTTAAATGCTAATTCCTAACTATATAAGGCCTGAAACCTATGGTTTTTTCAGTGAATTTGCAAGGTTTTTTAAATGCTAATTCCTAACTATATAAGGCCTGAAACCTATGTTTTTTCAGTGAATTTCAAAGTTTTTTTTAATGCTAATTCGTAACTATATAAGACCTGAAAGCCCACCAGGAATCTCCAGTATGCGCCAGGGGACTGCATTGCAGAGAGGTGTAATGAAGCCACGCCCCTTTTTACACCTCTCTGCAACGCAGCCCCGTGCATGTTTGAAGAGGGGGAACTAATTCCCCTTGCATACTGGGGGTCCCTGGGGGCCAACTAGCCCACCAGGAGCCTCCAGTATGCGCCAGGGGGCTGCATTGCAGAGAGGTGTAATGAGACCACACCCTTTTTTACACCTCTCTGCAACGCAGCCCCCGTGCATGTTTGAAGAGGAGGAACTAATTCCCCTTGCATACTGGGGGTCCCTGGGGGCCAACTAGCCCATCTGGAACCTCCAGTATGCGCCAGGGGGCTGCATTGCACAGAGGTGTAATGAGGCTATGCCTCTTTTTACACCTCTCTGCAACGCAGGCCACTGGCGCGTTTGCAGAGGGGGACTAATTCCCCTTGCGTACTGGGGTTCCCTGTGTCATATCTGCCCAAACGCCGAAAAACGATTGAAAATGACTTTTCTTGAGAAACATTTGGATTTGGATTATCATGTCCTATACTTTGGAATTTTTGAAAGACTGACTTTGAGGATGCTATAAATTACTCAAGTCTGCCCGAATTGTGTGGGTAAAATTGATACCTAGTCACTTTGAATAAGAATGTACTTACGTCTCGTCTAACATTTGGGAGAAATATCTAGTTATATGACAACAGGATACCGACATAACTTGAAGGAAATAAGAACGCCCTGAAGAAGTTCTGTTGTACAGAACGAAACGCGTCAGCTGGCTGTGGTACATAAACTTAAGGAAAATAAAAGCATTTGAATATACACCAAGATTCAGCGCTTCAATAAGGACTCTAAGTGATATGATTTGATTGGACTTATTGTGCAAGTGGTGCTGTGCCAAACGTTGGAATATTCTCCACTACTCTCTACTACTTACTCTCTACTACTCCACTACTCTCTAATACTCACTCTCTACTACTCATTCTCTACTACTCTACTACTCTCTCTCTACTACTCACTCCCTACTACTCACTATCTACTACTCCCTACTACTCACTCTCTACTACTCTCTACTCTCTACTACTCACTCTCTACTACTCTCTCTACTACTCACTCTTTACTACTCACTATCTACTACTCTCTACTACTCACTCTCTACATCTCACTCTCTCTCTACTACTCACTCTTTACTACTCACTATCTACTCACTCTCTACTACTCACTCTCTACTACTCTCTACTACTCACTCTCTACTACTCTCTCTCTACTACTCTCTACTACTCACTCTAGTACTCACTCTTCACTACTCTCTACTATTCTCTCTCTCTGCTACTCACTCTCTACTACTCTCTACTACTCACTCTTTACTACTCTCTACTACTCACTCTCTACTGCTCTCTACTACTCACTCTACTACTTACTCTCTACTACTCTCTACTACTCACTCTCTACTACTCTCTACTACTCACTCTACTATTCACTCTACTACTCTCTACTACTCACTCTCTGCTACTCTCTCTACTGCTCTCTACTACTCTCTACTACTCACTCTCTACTCTAGTACTCACTCTCTTCTCTCTACCTCTCTCTACTTCTTTCTCTACTAGTCTCTACCTCTCTACCTCTACCTCTCTACCGCTACCTCTCTACCTCTACACCTCTACCTCTCTACCTCTCTACCTCTCTCTACACGCAGACATATACACATATATATATGCATATATATGCATATGCATTTATGCATGTGTGTGTATATATTACCTACTGGCGGTCGCCAGTAGGTATATATAGTTAGGATTTTTTCTCTATGGGATTTTTGAAAATTCTATGTCTAATAACTTTGGCGTTTGTGGACGGAATTGGCTGAAATTTTCAGGAAAATGGCACATTTTGTTTCTGAGCAGCCCCTGAAAATTTTTGGGGGGTTCGTCAAGGGGGGGCCGAGAAAAAAGGGGGTTCCCAAAACGCGTTTTTCCCATGTTAATTTCCATAGGGCGGTTGGCCTCACTTTTAGCCCGAACGGCTGAATGGATTTGCACGAAACTTGGCAAAATTGTAGGGACTGGTAGCCCGATGTGCCTTTTGCAGGTCTCAATATATGTGCTCCAGTGGATTTTGAGAAATTAACGTTTAAAAAAAGATATATATCTGTAACAGCGGACCGGGCAGCGCTCCAGTTCGCGTACTTTTCGCGCAACGGAGCTTTGTGAAGCGAAGCTGATTGGTTCTCCGGCGTCTGTAAACATTCCAAACAGTCCGTAGCGGCCGCCATCTTGTCTCTCGGTAGGATCGAGAGACAAGAGGAGGCCAAAGCGAAGGGGCAAATGACCAAAAGGGGGCATAGTAGATTGTCGCTGACCCCCTAGGTTTGATGTGGAGGTTTTAAAAGGGCCCCGCGGGGCAAAAAAAAATAAAATAATAATAATCGAACGGCTGAATGGATTTGCACGAAACTTGGCAAAATTGTAGGGACTGGTAGCCCGATGTGCCTTTGCTAGGTCTCAATATATGTGCTCCAGTGGATTTTGAGAAATTAACGTTCAAAAAAAGATATATATCTGTAACAGCGCTCCGCTTCGCGTACTTTTCGCGTTACGGAGGTTTGCGAAGCTGATTGGTTCTTCGGCGTCTGTAAACATTCCAAACAGTCCGTAGCGGCCGCCATCTTGTCTCTCAGTAGGATCGAGAGACAAGAGGAGGCCAAAGCGAAGGGGCAAATGACCATAAGGGGGCATAGTAGATCGTCCCTGACCCCCTAGGTTTGATGTGGAGGCTTTGAAAGGGTCTCGCAGGGCAAAAAAAAAATATACAGTTTTTTTAGTTTTTTTGCGTGGAGTGCGCCCGGTTCGCGAACCGGGAAGCGTTCTGGGGAGCGTACTTTCTTGAAAATTAGTGAAAAAAGTTAGAGTAAAATAATAATTGTGAGTGATCAGATGTAGGGTAGCTCTGAGAAGAGCTTTTGGGTTTATGGTACATTTAGGTACTTATAAGTAGGTACCAATGCACAGTCTTAAATTCAGAGTGAAAATTCTGTTGCCCTCATCTGAGAAGTGAACTCCATCTCCTCTGTAGATATCTTGCATGTACTAACGCAAGTTATTGTTGTACAGGGAGCCCATTCCATGGTCTCTCATGTAAGCTGAAACAGATTTGTTTACATGCTTCCTCGATTTCTCAATTTGTGGACAAAATTGGTTCGACCACCTCCATTTTTGTCTTTGGCATATATTTGAATATACCAAGGCAGTCTGAGGAAAAAGTGCCATCAATTGCTCAAAGGTGTCCTTTAAAAGCATTTCCAGACCTACCCCAGTCAAAGTGCCCAAATCATTACCTCCACAGTGCACAATTAACAGGTCAGGTTTTGGCAAATGCATAAAGGTTTTCACCAATGGTATCAATTGGTGACATTTTAATCCTCTGTGGCCAAACCACTTAATTTCCACATCTTGTAAATTGAGGTTAGGTAAATTCCTGTTTTCAGCGTACCTTTGAGCCCAATAGATATAACTATGTCCAACAATCCAGACAGAAAACATGGCGAGAGAAGGTTCTCCTGCAGTCAGATGAAGTGTGGCAATGAAATGGCAGTTGAAAAAATGAGAGTGTAAAATGAAAAAAACTGAGGAGTTTCTGTGTTAATGAAGCAGTAAGAGTGATTGGTGGATTTTGATTGCTGAAAACAGAAAGTTAGTGTGCATGGATGAGTTCGTTGAAAGATGTATTTTGAGTGGCGAAGAAAAAATCATTAAATGAAAGAATGCTCTGGATATGCAGGTGCACTGAGAGTTCAGAGTTCAATTGCAACATTGTTGTGTGAACTTGGAAACACCAGAGGTCTTGCAAGAGGTGGTTGCTATGCAGAAAAAGCAGAGAGGGGGCAGAGGGGGGAAGGGTTTTGCTTTGAAAAAAAGTGAGGGAAGAGTTTTGATTGGGTGACATGAGAGATATGTGTGAGAAATTACAGCATTTCTGTGCTTTTGATAGCTGCAGACTCTGGAGTGCATACCTTTTGCTCTGCTGAAGACAAATTGGTGTGTTTCTGAGACTGTTTTGAAACTCAAAGTATTTGCTAAGGTGAGAAAAGATTTCTTTAATTTAGATAGAAAATAGTGTGCTTTAAGGAGAAAATTATGAAGAAAGTTGTGTTTTTCAAATGTTGCTTTGTCTCAAGTGTTTTACAAATAGATTTTGTTTCTTTGAGAAATTGTAATTGGAGAAAATGTGAAGTATTAGTACTGACAGGGCTTTTATGTGCATAGGAGCTGTGGAGTGTTTTCAAATTATGACTTGTAAATCGTTTTTGAGAAAAAGCAATGGTTTTAATATTGATGAGAAGGACATAATGGTGTCTGCTTCTTTATAAGGTAATTGAGAGTCTCTGATGTTATTTTTCCCATTTCAATGTAAGAAGTTTGTCTGTGGAGCAAATTGCTTGTAAATATGCTCCCACCTGTGCATGGCAAATTTAGATTTTGAATGTTTGCGTTACATAGGCATGTTAAAGGTGACTGAAACATGCTGCAAAGGCAATCAAAAAACGCTTTTATGTGTCTTAAGGACATTTTAAGTCATTTCCCCATGTGCAGTGTTTTCAAATTATGAGTTGAAAATCGTTTTTGAGGTAAAGGAATGTTTTCAAAATTTATGTGCGCCATATGCCCCCAAATTTCTTTTTCAGGGGTGCAGCAGGGTGTTCTTGAGACACCCCTGCACCCTCGGAAAAATTCGTAATTTGCGATGAGGTAATTGCTAATCGCAAATTGCACCTTCATTCCTATGGGCCTCCTGCTGCATGGAAATGAATGGGTAATTTGTAATTAGCAAATAGGTCATCGCAAACTAGGAATGGTAAAGAATCGCTATTTATTCCTTAAAGTTCGCTATTTAGGAAATGCAAAAAACTTTGATGATACATATGGCGGTTCATCTCTAACAAGATAAGAAGCATAGGGATAGATTTATGATGACTGGCGCATCACCAGGGATGTGTTAGTCATTCTGTGCCGCTGTTCCATCACCTATGGTGTGCTGCATTTACAATGCGGCGCATCATGGGGCAAAAACAGCACAGATGCGTGACGTATCTGTGCCGTAAAGGTGGCGCATTGCTGGAGTTGTATCGCAAGTGTGATGAAGCTCCAGCAAGGCTCAGGGGTGCCCCTGTCGCAGGGTTTCTGTTCTCACACAGAACTGTGGACAGAGGATTGGAACCTCGGCGAATTAGGGTGTCCCAAAACTCACCTTAGTAATCAAAACCCCTTAGCAAGCTAGGTACAGTGTCACATTGGATATAACAAACTCTCAATGTTTAGACAATCCAGAATATGAACTATAGTACCTCAGGATACGTGGAACTCATGAACAGTCGGTCGTTATATATTTCTTAGAAACCAGAACATGGAGTTAAGAAGAACACATGTGTATTTGAAATGTTTATTTACTAATGCCGTCTTCTCAGGCGTAGTATCTTAGATTATACAAGTACACATATTATCAGTAGCAAAATTACCAGCATAGTTAGTAGTACATAAAAAGCGAATGGTGACAGAATGTTAACATGCTGTAAATGAATAAGAGTTAGCAACACTTATAAGCAGCCGCGGGCCGTGGAGGGAGTTACGGTGGGGCAGGGAGGCGGGGAGGGGGAGGGGCAGGGTGGAGAGGGCTCCACCCTGCCCCTCCCCCTCCCCACCTCCCTGCCCCACCGTAACTCCCTCCACGGCCCGCGGCTGCTTATATCTCACCCTCCCTAATACACATAATATATTATTTGCTAAGAAGGTCTCTTTGTGTTGGTTTAGGGCGTGCCGATACTTTAGTGTCTTAGATTTGAAGGAATCACATCAGCATACACCAGCTCTCTCTTCATGTGAACCGCATCAAGTGTTGTGTATGTGTGTTCGGCAAAGCAATATAAAACCCGCCTCATGCCCAGAATTGGCAGAAGCTGCACTTATGTTATGAGTATGAAGTCGTGGAGATCAGACCTCATAACAATTCTGTATCGTGTTGTTCTTGAAACTTCAGCACTCGCTGTACAGATATAGTTTAACAAGTAAAGCAGATAGTAGAGCAATAACATATTATTGTCATGTAAATCACGATGAACTATTAGGTTGAAAGCTAAAGCAACAACTAAGTGTCGTGTGCAGAAGTTGCAAAAAAGGAAAAAATGGCGTTTAAACCGGTAATGAGTCCATGCTAACTTAACACGGTGTAAAGATATCCAGGACCTAGATGACACCTCCCCATGATCCGGAAACGAACTGAATAAGATAATAGAAGTGCCATCTCATGAGAGCAGATTGCAAGTTTATATGTGGACGGTCCGCAAGGTAAAACATTAAAAACTAGGAAAATTTAATGCTAAAGAAAAATAAAACAGCCAAGTACTTTATCGAGTCTTAAGCCAATAGGCAAGCTAAATAATAAAAACTTGACAAATAAGTCAATGAATTGTCAATGAAATGCTAGTACTCAGCATATCAAACATGAAAAAGGTCTATGACATAACTGTGTATGCAAAATAAGCTGCAACAGCCTCCAATAGGAAGTCACCGTCTTCATCCGAAAAGAGTTCAGCCATCCAATTTAAAAGCGGAAAAGAACATACGTGCTCTCCCAGCACCGGATCCTCTATCAACATCAGAGGACAGCTCGGTGGGTTTTCAAGAAAGCTCTGTTCCAAGAAAGACTGTGTTGCCGCCAGTAAATTCCAGGGACCAATTAGTCCATGCATCAATGCCACAGCCATAATCCTTTCGCCAGGACAAACCAACTCGTGAGTAATGATAGGAGTCATCAGCTGATTAAAGTCGACGTCAGGAGAAACCGGTCCGCAGAGACACAAATCAATGGCCCAATCGAAATTACAGGTCAGGCAGTGAAATACAGGCTGGACACAGGTGAAGTAGGAGAATCGAAAAGATAATCCATATGCCGTGCTTAATATCGCCAACGGCATTGTGCCATAATATTCTAGCATGCGATTGCGGAACAGTGTCAGCAGCTGCAGGGCGGGAGCTTGCACAGGAGGGACATCCATATTTAAAAATGTAAAAAAGCACAAGAGCGTCCGCTGGTAATGCAAGTAAAAATGGGAATCCACGAAGCAGAGTGGAAAAAATAGAATGAAAGAAAGCAGGGATGACTCCAAAGATTTTCTCAAATGAAGTCACGAGACCACTGGTAACAACTTTAAAAAAGTGCGCCAGGCCCTTTGTGGAGGACGCGTTAGAGATAGTCCGAACCATCTTGCTGAAATGGAAAGGCGAATCTGTATTTAAAAGGGTCTGCACCTCTGTACGGGTGTTCGCTATGTGAAGCACGAAAGTTTCACGGGCCGAAGTCAAGGCCACCTCTCTCTGAGACAAAAGAGCTCTTATTCTTGTCATGCCGTTGAAATGTGCTCCCAAGGTTGGTATTTGTGGCCAGATTGAAAACTCCCTATGTTCATGTTTGGGAGGAAATAGAACATTTCTGCAGCAAATAACCCGTTCATTTACTGTTACGATAAAAGGAATACTTTTAATTAACCCAGAACAATCTTCATTATTGAGCATCAAATAACTACCATTTTCCAAGAACTTGAACGTGGGGATGATAGCAGGAACTGGTGTGCCTTGCAACACGCAAGCCATATTTGGTCGGTGTTTGTTGCATGAACCGTGTAACTGTATGTGCCTACACATTAGTGAATGATCTGGCGTCTCAGTGCATTCCTCTCCATTCAGATAAACTTCTTGATCATCTTTGAAAATCTGTATGTGTATGGAAGCGACCAGACCTCATGAAGAAAACCACTACCTAAAGGTTAATAACGACCTATTGGTATATATTTCATACAATTTGAAAACTTATATAAAGCAAAAGGCAGCGTTATTAAACCGTGGATAAGGCACGTTGCCAAAGCAGTCAACCTTTTGGATTTATACTGGAAATGTTAAAGGAAGAATTACGGAGTAGGGCCTGTAAATCTTTAATGGACAACGAGTAAAATTACTCCAACCATCATATTCCTCTACCTCCGGGATAGTAGGGGTGTTTAATTTTTTAGAAGTAGCCAATCCAAAGCATTTGGTCTGGGAAATTGTTTCATTCACAAACAACATATGATTTGGGATGAGACATGCACGGTGGAAAGCCTCAGTGCCTTGTACCTGCCAGGTTCGTGAACCCCAAACTGATGTAGATCCTGGATATTTTTACTCTGTGTTAAGTTAGCATGGGCTCATTACTGGTTTAAACGCCATTTTTCCTTTTTTGTAACTTCTGCACACGACACTTAGTTGTTGCTTTAGCTTTCAGCCTACCTGCGTCAAGATCTATGCCTGCTTCAAGCAGGCGCAGGGTTTTGATGTAGCTTTGTCCTATCTGATTGTAAATGCGGCACACCGTGGGTGGCAGAGCAGCGGTGCACGTTAACTGGTGCATCCCTGGGGATGTGCTAGTTAATATAAATCTGCCCCTTTACATTTAATTATGTGCAGAGGACACAGAGTAGGTGAGGTTTATCCAAGGTTAAGAAGAGATGAGTCCTGTTCAGTGAAAAATTGGAGATAGGCTTCAGTATATTATATACTTAAGTAGTGTGTTAAGTTTTTGATGACTGTTATTAATTTACTGTTGGGTAATAGTGGTTAATAACATTTTTTATTATATTTTACCACAGATTCAACTGCAGATTATTTCAAGATTTTAGGATGCCAAGCAAAGAAAGAGTGAGAAAGGCTGCAAAACGTCAAAGACAGCAGGACCATGGAATAATGCAGCAGTCCTCTAACAAAAAGATTTGTCAAGTCACCAAGAAAGCACCGGGTAAGAGTCCAAAAACAGTCATAAGAAATATGTCTAGTAAAAAAAATATTACTACAGAAAATGTTTCAGTCCAGAAAAGGAGAAACAATTCAAATGGTAAGGAAAGGCCAATGAGAAATGTTACTGCTAGAGTAAGAGATAACTCTATGCATGAAAGTAGAAGGAAACAACAGTTTAGGGACATTCGTAAACGAATGTTCCGCAACAGGATAATTGGGAATTTGTTAAAAAATATTAAGAAAGGTCAACAGAAAGTGGTTTTTTATAAGAGAAAAAAAATAGTTGAGAAAGTTATTGATCAGGCATTTGAAATTAAACGTAAGTTATTTATTTTGACAATCAATAGAATTAGGAAGCTAAACAAGGCAATTTATGATTTCAAAAGAAATAGTAGATGGAAGAGAATAGTTAATCGTAGTAATTTTTGTGAAGTTTTTTCTGGAGAATGGATGCATAGTTCAAGCTCTGAGGCATTTTTTAATGAGGAGAGTTATTTCCAGGATAATGATTTGGTGCATGCAGTTGACACCAGTGGTCGAGCTTATGAAGTGAAAGATGGTTGTCCAGTTGAAAAAGAAAAACTTGTGAGAACAGAGATAGAAGAGGTGTTAGGTAATGAGGTTTTAGGGAGACGTCCTAAGGGTCCTGTGTACACCTGGAAGTGTAGTAGTATTTGCAGTGTACGACAGGATTCCATCAATTTGCTTTGTGATTTTATACGGTCATTTAATAAGAAAAGTTTGAAGCAGAAAATGAAGTTGTTGCAAGAATTAGATCCTTGCAGAGTGAGAGAAGTGATAGGTTTGCATGGTCATTCACTGGCTTGTCTTTCCAGGAGAGTATGCCAGAGTGTTTTTCATCATTTCAGGATGCTAGCAGTGCATCATAATAAAGTGAGGAAATTAGTTAGAATGTTGTATTATGCTAAGAGTCCAGCAATTATGCTTAAACAATTATGCGCTGCTCTTTTGCATGGTTCTGAAATAGATGTGAAGAATATATGTGAAGAAATTGAGTTTTGTTACTTTGGAAGTAAAGAGGAGAATGTTGAAATTGACCAAGAAGAAGAGAGTAATGTGGAAGATAGTGTACAGGTTTCCAGTACAGATAATTTCCAGAGGGAAATTGCGACGTTTGAGGTGAAATCAAGTGAGAGGCCAAATTTCACTTGTGTGTGTTGTCGACGCACTTATTATAAGAATCAGACTAAGTTAGTGGATTTATATGGAAAAAGTGAAAGGGAAAATAATAGTGAATGGAAGGATTTTACAACATACTTGATGGTAGAAAATTGTTTTGATTTGGGATTGGATCAACGTGTGTGTACTTATTGTTGTAACAAATTAAATCAAAACCAGATGCCTGCTAGAGCAGTTCATAATAATCTGGAATTGGTTGAGATTCCTTCTGAATTGAAGGATTTAAATACTTATGAATCTATTTTGATTCAAAGTATCCATCCCTTTCAGGCTATTGTAAGAATGGAGCCAAAGACAGGGAAATTGCCTCCATCAGATTTACAGAGAGGATTAAAGGGAAGAGTTGTTTATTTGCCTCTAGATTTGAAGAAAAACATTAACACAATTGGAGTAGAAAAAGTGGAAGAGGAACCTCTTGTTATCTTAGTTAATGGGGTTCCGACAAAGAATAAGAAAATATGGCAAGATTTAGTAGATGTTAGGAAAGTCAAAAGGGCAACATTGTATTTGAAAAAATATAATAAATACTATAAAAATGTATATGTTGCAGAAGAGGAAGAGGATAGCGATTTGTGTGCTGGTCAAATTGAGAAAGTAGAACCCTGTACTAGTGAAGAAATATATGAACATTATAGTGTTCATCCTTTGCATTCCAAGGAAGTCATGGGGAATGCTATTGAGTTGTTTCAAATGAAACAAGCGAAAGGGAGTCCCATTAGTGTTTGGGAGGAAAGTTTGGAAGCTCGGTGTTTCCCACAGCTTTTTCCAACAGGTCAGGGAGGAAGATATGATGAGCGACCTCATCAAATTCCTGCTTCTGAATACCGGACTTTGCGATTGTATGCAGGAGATCCTAGGTTTCGACAATGCATTCCTTATTTGTTTCATCTCCTGTTTGAAAGCGATCTGTCTGGACTGTCATATGCAGTGAACCACATCTTGAAAAGTGGTATACACATGCAAAACATCTCGGCAAGTGACTTTATGGATAAAGTCAATGTCCAAGACAGTATTTTGGATTCTCACCTGATTAATCTCATGGCGTGTCAGCGTGGTACTAATGAGTACTGGTACCGTCGTCATGGTGATTTAAAATGTATGCTGAGGAACTTAGGAACTCCCACATGGTTCCTCACTTTGAGCTGTGCTGAGTATGGCTGGGAAGACTTACTTGAATTTCTACGAGAGGCAAATGCTAACGTAGAAAACATCGAATTCAAGACACCCGGAGAACTGTGCTCTTTGGATCCAGTCAATGTATGTAGGTACTTCAATCATAGATTTGAAGGTATGATGTCTTTCATCATGAATAAGAAGAATCCACCTCTTGGAGAGGTGTTGGATTTCTTCTGGAGGAAGGAGTACCAAGCAAGAGGTGCTCCTCATATACATATGTTGCTGTGGATCAAGGATGCACCTAAATTTGGAACGGATGCAGAAGACTCAGTGATGAGTTTCATAGAACAGTATTCTACGTGTGCTGTTCCAAACGCAAAGGAGAAAAAAAGCCTAAGAGAAAAAGTTCTACGTTTCCAAAGCCATCGATGTGGAAAGTACTGTCGTCGTAAATTCCGGAACAAAGACAAGTTCTACACCAAATGTCGTTTCGGCTTTCCACGACCGGTGATTTCTAAAGGAAGAGTGAACAGTTTGATGTCTTCGCTGCGACATAATGTGATGAAGAAATCACCTAAAAACACATACAATTTGAAGAGGAACGAAGAGTCTAAGTACATCAACGACTACAACCCGGTGATTTTGTCCATGTGGAATGCTAACATGGATATACAGTTTGTGGCTGATAACTGTATGGCTGTGGCTCGGTATGTGACATCTTACATCACCAAAAAAGAGAAGACAGAATTGAAGGATATGTGGGAGGACATTTCCCATGAAAAGAGCCTCAGCAAGAAGTTGTACAGTTTCAGTCTGAAGATGTTGTCGCATCGAGAAATCGGAGCTTACGAATGTTCTGACCGGTTGTCTTCAGCAAGTCTCTATGCCAAGTCCAGGAGTATCGTTTGGGCGAGTGTTGGTCTTGCTGCAACGCGTAATCGAGTTCTGAAACCTGTGCGGGAAATTGAGTATTTGGCGGAAAAGGAGCCAAACAGTACCGACATTTTGAAGAGCAACATGTTGGATACATATTATCCAAATCGAAGCAGTCACCTCGAGAATGTTTGTCTGTATGAGGTTCTGCAAAATTACATATTCAAGAGGAACATCAAAGAAGATACTGAGAAAGGAGTGTATGCTGTAATAGGAAGTGAGGGATGTCTGGTCAAGCAAAGAAAATGCCACTTGATAAACCATCGAAAATTGAGTGGCGAATCTCCTGAAAAAAAGGAGTTTTTCTATTTAGCACTTTTGCAACTTTTTAAGCCTTGGCGTGCAGAAGAGGAACTGCTTGGAGATTTCCTTTGTTACGAAGACTCATTCAATGCTGCCAAGGAGACCATAGAATGTCCTGCTTTTCCCAAATATGTAGAAATGTTGAATGTGGAAATTGAGCAGGAAGCAACGATTGCAGCCGAGATTGCCAGAGACAGTTCTCAGGACAGTCAGAGTTCTGCTTCATTGAGTCAGGATCCACTAGGAGGACCTCTTATCGAAAATGAAGCTGCCACTGCTATGAATGAAGTGGAAAGAGCCATGGCACATGCTCAGGAGGATGCGGTTAACTTAGAAGAGTTGGAAAGACAACTCAACGTTGAGCAGAGGAAAATATATGACGAACTTACCATGCAAATTGATCATGGATTAAGTCATGACAAGAAAGAGTGCTCATGTACGTCGTTGAAGCCTGTCCGACTGTACGTGAGTGGAGAAGCGGGAACTGGAAAAAGTTTCCTTATTAAAGCAATTTCATGTTATTTGCAGGAAAGGACAGAGTCATCGCTGTCTTGTGTTGTCACCGCTCCAACTGGACTGGCAGCACATAACATTAAAGGGATTACTTTACATCGTTTACTGATGCTGCCAGTGGAGCATGACAACAAATTAGAATATCACAAGCTATCTGGAGATGCTTGTTTTGAAGTTTCAAGAGTCTTGAGGAAAATGAAACTTCTTATCATTGACGAAGTAAGCATGGTTTCCAATGTCATGCTTGCCTTTGTGCATTTGAGAATGCAAGAAGTTCTCAAAACAGAGTATGATGTGTTATTTGGTGGCAAACACATCATTGTTTTCGGAGATCTTCTGCAGCTGACACCAGTGAAAGGGCAACCTGTGTTCAAAATGCTCACGCATGAAGATACCAGGAAGTGCTTAGGGAGCATTGGCAACGTCAATATATGGTTAAACTTCAATTATGCTGAACTGCATGAAAATATGCGTCAGGCAAAGGATGAAGTTTACAAGACTATTCTACAAGATGTTAGAATTGGAAAAGTGACCGAGCATGGGAAAGAAGCTTTACATGCACGATTACTGACAAATTTATATCCAGACGAAGATGTTGTGCCTGAGAATATTTTTCAGAAAGTTACTGAGAAAAAATCTGGAATATGTTTGATGCCAACTCTTGCAGAATGTGCCAAATTCAACAACAAAATGTTGCATTTAGAAAAGCAAGAGATTGTGAAACTGGAAGCTATTGACAGAGTAGAGCATATGGGATCAACAATTATTTTGTCTGAGAATCTGAAAACAAAATTGGATTCATTAGAGAAGAGTATATCTAAAACTGCGGGTTTTGAAAAGACTCTGAATGTGTGCTTCAACTGCCGTATAATTTTAAGAAGGAATTTACATGTTGAAAGAGGTCTGGTAAATGGATCAATGGGTAATGTTGTTGATTTTGTGAAATACAGAAATAGAGATGGAATTGAATTTTTAAAAATTAAATTTGATGGCATTGAGGAAGTACAGCTAATTGCTCGTTGTTCTGCTAGATTTTTGCTTGTAAAAGACTTATATGTTCGTCGTAAGCAGTTTCCTGTTTGCTTGGCATATGCGGTGACAATCCATAAATCGCAAGGTTTAAGTGTAGACTGTGCATTGGTGAATATTGGCAGTGCTGTGTTCAAGGAGGGTATGGCATATGTGGCATTGTCACGAGTTAGGACTATATCGGGATTGTACTTGATTGAGTGTGATGTCACAAACATTTGTGCGGATCTAGATTGTGTTAAGGAATACAATAGGTTGAGAAGAGAGTATGCGCCACATTTGCCTCAGTATCCTTTGTTTGAGAAACGTGTGGTAGGCCGGAAACGAAGAAATGTGACCAATACTGGGGAGGTTGTAGCAAAAAGACGAAAAGTCGATGAACCTGAAATTATAAGCAGAAACAAAAAGGATTCTGTTGAAGATGTTGTTGGTTTTCAATTTGAAAACAGTTCTGGTGTCAACTGCTATGCTAATGTAGTGGTTAATGTTTTGTTTTCTCTAGAAAATGTAAAAGAAGAGATTGTGGTCAATTCTGATCAAAGATTTTGCAGTTTGTTAAATTCTGTGTTAGAGAAATGTAGCACTGATAGAACAAACATAGAAAGTGTGTCTGAAATTCGAAATCTGTTAGACAGATGTTCAGGCCAAACACAATTCTCTCAAAATAGTCAGCAAGATTGTCAGGAGTTTTTAATGTATATGCTTGATGTATTGCATGATGAAGGTGTAGATGTAGATCACCTGTTTGGGCTTTCTTATCAATGGCAGCATGACTGCGAGAACTGTAGGGTATCAAGTACTACTAGTGTAGACTCAGAAAGATTTATATATTTAACTTTGCCAGACAGTAAATCAGTCTCTTTTAATAAGCTAGTAAAAGCAGCTGATCACAACATGGAGTGTAGCCAATGTAAATCTGAAATGATGTCCACATTATTTATACGAACATATGGCCAGTATGTCATTTTAATGTTCCAACGATGTAGGCCTGATGGAACAAAATTGACAACTTTAATTAAAAATTTTGTGGCTTCACAGTTGTCAATATCAGGAAGGACTTTTGTAACTGTAGCAATTATATATCATGATGGTCCTTCAATAACATCAGGACATTATACAGCTTATTTAAAGTGTAGAAATGGCTGGTCATTCTGCAATGATTCTGTTTTAATTTTCAAAAAAAAATTGCCATATGACCTTAAAAACTCTTACCTGGTGTTTTTAAAACCAAAATTTTAGGGAAAGAATCTCGGGATGTGCTCTGAGGAATTTCAAGAAGTTCTCATGGCTCCTACACTATTTGGCCTTGAGGATAAGTGTAGTACAGAGACATAACTTCTTACCATAACACTGGACGTCATGGAGAAATACGTGCACTTTGAATGAGTTCAGAAAAACTATTTCTTTTTATAAGCTAATTGAAGCAGCCAATCAAAACATGGAGTAGAGGGAATGTAAGTCTGCAATGCTGTCTACTGTTTTACATTGCTTTGTGATTAAAAGTGATGTAGAGAATTAAATAATTGTACTAGTCATAAAGGTAGTGTAAGTCTGCTTCATAGTAAGCAGTATCAGTGTGATAGGAAATGTAGAACATGATTGAGCAAGAAGGGGAAGATATTACTAGTCCAGGATTGTGTAAATGATCTTCAACATTTTAATTCTGAAAGTTGCGGAAATGCGAAAAGACGGGATTGGCTTACAAGAAATCCAAGCGTTATAAATGGGTCTGACAAGATTTGGCCTTGTGGAAACTTGTGGTAGAGAGCAAGAAGTCATTTATTGTATGTAACATGTTTTTGAAAACGATGGAGGTTTTCTTTCAGAAAGTGGCGGGTTGAAAGTAATAACAGCACAACAGAGTGTAAGCTGTTCATAGGACATCCTTGGCCGTCATGGAAAGTAAGTTAACTTTAAGGAGTTCTGAATTCTGATTTGTTATGTTGTATGGGTTTTTTAAACACAATCATTTTGATTGTGTTTTTTTTTCCCCGCTGTTATATGATGAATACCTTCAAGTCACTGTTTTTAGTGAAATTTGATACATTCTGAGAACAGCAAAAATAAACCATTTAACATGTATAATTAATTCTGTTCTGTTTGCATTTATGATGTACATGTAGAACTGTGTAGGAGGCATGGAGAAGGTGAGGCTTCTGTAAGTGTCAAAGTTGTTGCATACAGTGAACACATTCACACATCGGTCCACTCTTCCTTGGATGTGGTGGAGGTGGTGGGGAAGCACCAGCTGAAGCTACTAAAGAAGCCATTGCTCACTGGTAACAAAGGGTCTTTCTCTCACAATGATGAAAGTCAGAGTGAGGAAAGAAAGAGGGATTTTCATCATTTGGGAAGAACAATAGTTCTCAACCAATGAAAAGTGTTCATTTTAGATTATATGACGTAGTCTTACATCATTAGGAAACCAAAAGTGAAATGAACCAATGAAAAGTGTTATTACCAAGTCACATGACCTGCTGTGTTTACGTTACACGCTTTGCAGGGCCTCCCGGTTTGCTTCCAGAAACCTGTGCTTTGCGACTCGGTAAGCGTATCAGTTCGCTAACGTAGTACGTCATATGACGTATCACGCGACAACGCGAAACGTCATGCGGACGGGAGGCGTCACGATGTTGTTTTCTAACGCGGCAGTTGCGGTAAAGAAACGTTTACCGGCTCGCGGTCTATTTCGCGGCATCACGGTCAGCTAACGGGAAGCTTCCCGATTCGCGAAGCGGGAACGAAGAAAATTTTTTTTTTTTTTAAAAAGTTATTAATAAACATATAAAATATATTTTGGGATTTAAAGAAGAATACATTTTACAGCTACAGATATTTGCTATTAAAAAACCATTGAAATTCACTGAAAAAACCATAGGTTAAAGATTATATATAGTTAGGAATTAGCATTTACAAAACCTTGAAAATTCACTGAAAAAACCATAGGTTATAGACCATATATAGTTAGGAATTAGCATTTAAAAAACCTTATTTTACTCACACAAAACCATTGAAATTCCATATATAGTTAGTTGCACTAACTATATATCGCGCACCCGCAATCCACTGCTGATGATGTCACATATTACATCATTCATGACATGGTCAGTGACATCACTGATGACATCACTGATGACATCTCAAATGACATCACTGATGACATCACTGATGACATCTCATTTGACATCATTCTTGTGCTAATACGATAAACCTCTTCAGACTCTAATATAACCTTAGATACACTCAGTGTATACAGAAACTCACACACTGTCACTCATCCATGGAGTTACTCACACACCTAGTCAGTCATGCAAAGAAACAATCTCACCTCCATTTCCTCAACTATACAGTTATACACACCTTACTTATTCAAGCATATACTAACACATATTTACTCTCTTATACAATCCCTGATACAAGTTCACAATGATCCATACAGCTACTCACACATTCAGTGGCTCTCATGCACAGTTATTTATATATGCCAACTCTCACATGTACTGTGTTTTACATATGTACTTACTTTGACATGTAGCACTGAGATATCCATTCACTCACCAATGCACTCATGCACACAGTCAACCACCCATACAGCTGTTTCCACATGCACTTTTGAACCCATACATCTAGTGAATCAACTGCTCACACATCTATGCACAGAGTCATACACCTCCCAGGCACCCACACACACACTCAGTCTCCCATACAAATACTTGAGCAACCAATCAATAACCCATATACTTACTCATATAGCTACTGATCAACACATGCAGCAGTTTACAGAACAACAAACATAATGATGCACAAATTAAGACAGTTTAGTCACTAACCCGTGCACTCAGTGAGACACATTTAATCACTCACTCATACAGTCAGTCATGCACCTACTAAATCCTTCGTCCAGACACTTATACATCCACTCATTCTTCAATATGTAAGACATATTTAAACTTTACAGAAACAAAAAATCACTGGATGTTGTTATCAGTGATGTCATCAGTGATGTCATTTGAGATGTCATCAGTGATGTCATCAGTGATGTCACTGACCATGTCATGAATGATGTAATATGTGACATCATCAGCAGTGGATTGCGGGTGCGCGATATATAGTTAGTGCAACTAACTATATATGGAATTTCAATGGTTTTGTGTGAGTAAAATAAGGTTTTTTAAATGCTAATTCCTAACTATATATGGTCTATAACCTATGGTTTTTTCAGTGAATTTTCAAGGTTTTGTAAATGCTAATTCCTAACTATATATAATCTATAACCTATGGTTTTTTCAGTGAATATATATATATACATACATATATAAACATATATAATCTGCATATTTATATAAATACAAATGTAAATGCATGCATACATATACATATATGCATACATATGCATGGTATTTACATGAAAGTTTTAAAAACACTAATAAAAGAAAAGCTAAAAAGCCATCTCATTACAAACAGAATGGCTTTAACTTAAACGAGGGCGAGATCTATTGCATTTTCAATGCTTGTTTACTTTGGTTCCATCAAGAAGGCATTCAGATGTGTCACACATTTGCAATAAATTCTGAATGTTAGCACTCTAGTTGCTCATTAGATCACTGTAGTAAAGCTACTGCTCACCAGGGAAGTCTGCTGCTAATCATACTTTCTATGGCAAAATGAACCCCCTCATTTTGTTCCTTTTTAAATTAAATGTTTTCAGACTTACCACAGATGGCTTCTGGTGTGCCATACTTTTGTCATAAGTAAGACTGTTAGCGCTCTAGTTGTCATTGGGCTATACTTGGGCTACATCTTGGTGATATTTGGGCTACATTTGGGCTCTTTTGTCTCTGGTGGCCATCTTGGGAGACTGCATGTCAGAATTTTTTAATGAAATAGAAGAGGATTTGGGAAGTCACTCAAAATGTGCCCTAATTTTTCTTTCTGCAGCACTAATCATACTTTCTATGGCAAAATATACCCCCTCATTGTGTTCCTTTTTAAATTAAATGTTTTAAGAGTTACCACTTTATTCCAATCAAGATGGCTTCAGGTGTGCCATACCTTTGAAATAAGTAGGACTGTTAGTGCTCTAGTTGTTCTTTAGAACACTCTAGGAGGCTGCAGTAGAACACAAAGGAATCAACTGACAGTCGCTGTCCTTGTTGGATGTACATGTTTTACTGAGAATGTCAGACTTCATTCTCACATGACTGAGAAAGATAATGTGAATTTACAGAAAATATGCTTTCAGTTTAGCTTATAGATCCCCTTCAAAACCACTGTGGGAAAAGCATGAGATAATAGTTTTCTTTCAAACATGATTCATGATATCCCAGCAGAAGGCTTTTTCACATGGTAAAACCACCTTAGAACACACCGCAATTCCTAAAATGAGTATGGTACCATCAACAAATGATTTATAATGTAACTAAAGTCCTAAAACCCTCTATTAACTACAATGCTTTTTAATGAGGTGCTATCATGTATATTGGTCCCAAGATGGCTGCCAACACTTCTTGGATGAAGTGCTGACAGCCAATCAGATCTCACGATGAGATGTGTAGTTAGGCGCCGCCCAGATATATATGTGTTTTTGAAGTTAATTTTCATAAAAACCACTGGAGCAATTTTCAAAACATATAGAAAAGGCACTTCTGCGTACCAGTCACTACAATTGTGCCAAGTTTGGTGTAATTCCGTTCAGCGGTTCAGGCTGTAGCCTTGTCAGAACGTCCTATGGAAATTAACATGGGGAAAACACGTTTTGGGACCCCCCTTTTTTCTCAGCCCCCACTTCACGAATCTCCCCGAAACTTTCACGGAAGGAGCGCAGCGGGGCTGGCCAAAATTCTGGAAAATTACACGCAAATTCCTCAACTGGCGCCAAAGTTATTCCCAATAGAATGTTGCGGCTTTCCTATGGTAGCTAGGTCCTAACTATATATACCTACTGGCTATCGCCAGTAGGTAATATATATATATATATATATATATATATATATATATATATATTCTGAGATGGCTCCAAATTCGCAAGACCCCTGGCGGTTCTGTATTCGGTGCAGTACTCCTCAGCTGAGCCCAGCCTTAATTTATTTCGCACACCCCTTCACAAGGAAGGATTGAGTACGCACTCACAAGGGTTATGATTTTTCCAATTTTCAGTTTATTTTCACGATTACCAGCATTTCAGTCAAAAAGAACCGACGCGTTTCGCTGCACCCACACGCAGCTTGCTCACGGTTAATCATTAGATCATTACAAACCCCTCCTATTTTTACAGGGGAACCGCCAAACTATTTCATTTACAATACCTCACTTCCTGTATCTCAATCGGAAGTGACCTGGGAGTTGTAGTTTTTTACTTACTTAAAAACTACAAATTTGAGTTGTTGTCAACATAGATACGTTTAAATTAATTGGTTGAGCATTACCAATATTTCATTATTACCGATTTTTACAAATCCCATTTTACAGATGTTTTTTCATGTAGATTCATCCTATCGTGGCTTATTTGCATACTGTTGTCATTTCGTCAGTCATATATTTATGCCCTCCAGTGGGCTTAGAATCACAATGGTTTTCAATACATTTCATATTTACCAATCATTTTTATATGCGCTATACTCCGCACTGTTTCATCATTTACCTGGAACATTTCGCTTGCCCTCCAGTGGGCATTGAGATGTGTATTGCAATTTTAACCCATACACAGCAAACACTTTACTGTTCTCTAAGTTATCCTATATATTTACATGTAATTAATGCCCCTCTCCTTTGATATCATTGCAACCGTATCCTTTAAGAAAACTCATTTTAATTCCCATCTTAACTGTATTATAGTCCTTCCGAGTTATTGTTCTCTGTTTTTCGACCCATATTTTGTGGGACAGTATGGTTTATATGAAATATGGGTCGAAAAACGTCTATCGGGAGCACCACTGTTCAAGGACTAGAAGTACGCGATACTAACGGATGGGCGCACGGCTGATACAAACAAGACCGGTAAGTCGCCATTTCCGTTATTGTAATTGCCAACAGCTTAACCGCTAAAGTCCATTAAGAGCAGCTAGGCGAGTGGGTACAAGCAACCAGACCCGGGGAGGCTTCCCCGTGGTTTCACCATATAACGGCGAGAGCATGTGCGATGAAGATGAACGCCGCGAGGCGGCTCTGGATGTGTTTAAAAAACGCACGTCAAACCCTACAATGGCAGCAGACACCAGAGGTAACGGGAACGCACCAACAAGTTCCCTACGAAATCTATTTAAAAAATTAGAACGTTTAAGTGAGAGAGAAATTAGGAAGTGGTGGGAAGCCACTTCCCTACAAAATTACATGGACGTGGACCGAGTGCCTAGGGGGCTCCGTATCTATACAGTCCCCGCCTATGAGAATCCGGACCCCATGCTTCTGGAACAGTGGGCGGAACTCATGGCGGCAACGTGCAAGGCAATGTTGGATTTGCTCGTCAAATTCGCCTGGAGCGATAGAAAGAAAGCAATTGACGAGATAACCGCCCTAGATGCTGAAATTGCAAAGGAAACAGATACTACAAAGTGCATACAATTGCGAGATGACATGAAAAAACGATTGATCAAATACGAACTGAAAATTAGACAGCGAAAGCAAGAGAAGTTTGAAAGGGATGAGCGTGATTACGCTCAAGGCAGAATCCTTACCTTCTCTAAAAAATTTGATGGTCCACGAAAGGCTGCCAACAAAATGAACAACACTGGGCCAGTTGAGCAGCCCCCAACATCTGAATCATCGGCAACAGAGGAGGAAAATGAGGATGAGAGACCAGGGTCAAGTAATGAAGGCAACAAGACCCCTTTTCAACGGGAATTCGACCTGATCCGTCGCACGTGGCTGAGAGGGGGCAAACTAAAGCCACCCGAAAACGACGGAGAACCAGACGAGGCGGCTGGCAAAGGAAGAGGAAGGGGCAAAGCAACATCCCAACCATCCCAAGCGGCCCGCAAAAAGAAGGGGAAGCGGTGGTAGACGTCAGTCCAACGATCATTAATCTAACGGATAAGGTTTTAACAAAAGAAGAAGAGGAAACCTTACAATTGGGGTTGAGTTTTTGCCCTAATAAAGGACTGGAGTACACCCAAACCCGGATAGACCTTTTCAAACTGACTCGCAAGTTAAAGTTACACAAGTTCCATAAAATGAAACCCCAATCAGGAGACACAAAGAAAACAAAAAAGAAAACAACAGTCACTTCAACAGACGTCCTGTCCATAAGGGACCTACACACGGCACAAATTCTGGAGGATCTAAGAGAGGAACAAATGGTGGACAATGTAAATGACAGCCCGGAGACACAAGGTGCTCATAATATCGAACAGCAATCACCAATCACGGCTTTCAAAGCGCCATCCCAGTTTAATCCCCAAATGGCTTATGATGCCATTGATACCTTTACAGATGCAGTGACAAAAGATCTGATACAACATAGGCTATCCAATTCCAAGAGATTGAAACATAGGAGTAACCTGACGGTGGGACAAAATATGGCACTGGAGAATTTGAGTACCAACAAAGAGATCATCGTAAAGCCCTCTGACAAGGGAGGTAATGTCGTCCTATTATCACGTAACCAATACTGTCAGGAATCTTTAAGACAGCTTCAAGATCCACTCAATTACGAATTGATTAACAAAGAAATTTACACCACAAGCATCAAAGTCTATCATGATCTCCTGACTAAATGGCGAAACAAACAGATGTTGGACATGAATGAATTTCTATTTCTCAGAAACCCGGAGCCAATAACACCCACTTTTTACCAATTGCCCAAGGTACATAAGGATCTACTGTGCCCACCTGGACGGCCGATTGTGTCCTCCAAGGGAAGTCTCACGGAGAATTTATCAATATACATTGATTCTTTTCTTTCAGATTTTGTAGTTGATCTAAAATCATATGTCAAAGACACCAAGGACTTTATCGGGCAAATCGAACAGATCACATGGGACCCTGAGTATATATTAATAACCCTGGACATTGCCAGCCTCTACACGAGTATACAACACGAACATGGTGTAGAGGCTATAAGATACTTTCTTGATAAAAGACCAGCAAAATATCTGGAACATGGCAAAATGTTGATTGAATGTTTGAATTTCTGTTTAAGAAATAACATTTTCCTTTTTCAGGATGATCTATACCGGCAAACCAGTGGTACTGCGATGGGAACCTGCTTCGCCCCCAGCTACGCGAATCTTTTCGTGGGCTGGTGGGAGGAGCAGGTTGCCCTAGCAGGACAAAATCAAAAATGGGCCAAAAATATCGTGGTCTGGCGTCGATATATCGACGACCTCTTCCTGGTGTGGAGGGGCTCCTCCACACAGGCAGAGGAATTCATTGAGGATATCAATTTGAATCATTTACACCTGAGGTTCACCTCTGACATAAGTAAGACTGAGGTACACTATCTCGACCTAAGGGTTTTTGTCAACCAGGGGAGGTTAGAAACATCCCTGTATAGAAAGCCCACTGCCGGAAATAGTATATTACATGCCGGCAGTAGTCACCCCCCCAGTCTTATTCGTAGTATCCCCTACGGCGAACTTCTAAGATTACGGCGGAATTGCTCTCTAGAAAGAGATTTCGTCATCGCAGCAAGGGGATGCATTGCTAGATTTTTGAACAGAGGGTATGATGAGACGTTGCTGAATGATACCTATAACAAGGTACTGAGAATCCCCAGAAAACAACTTCTTGTCCAAACCATGGAGACCAAGAAACATTCGGAAAATACAGGTAATTTTCGTATGGTCACAACCTATTCTGCTGAGGCAAACAAATTGAGAAACATACTCAATAAAAGCTGGCACATATTGCGAACTGATCCCGTAATAGGGGATGATGTCCCAGAGAAACCTCTTCTTACATTCAGGAAATCCAAATCTCTCAGGGACAATCTGGTACAAAGCCATCTCAAGCCGATTGAACCCAAATTAAGTGGCAAATTGAGAGATATGAAGGGCTTCTACCCATGCGGCAAGTGTCGTGCCTGTGAGAACAGCAGAAGGACATTGAAATACAATGTCCCAGGTCTAAGTCAACCAAGGTCAATTAACAAATGTATTACTTGTACAACCCCATACGTTGTATATTGTTTGGTCTGCCCGTGCGGACTCCAATATATCGGCAGCACGATAAACAATGTCAAACTCCGAATATTAGAACATCAGAGAGCAATAACTAACAAGGATGCTGCTTATCCTGTTGCTCGGCATTTCGCAAAGGTCCATGGCAGCAACAGAGAACTGCTGCGGTATTTTGGTATCGACCATGTACCAATGCACCCTAGAGGAGGTGACAGACTCTTGAGTCTTCGCAGATTAGAGTCCAGATTTATTATTGATCTGCAAACCAAGAGTCCCCTTGGGCTCAATATAGGGGAGGAATTCACAGTACATCTGGGTCGTTAACTGATATGAAAAAATAGAGAGGGCGGAATAACATCTCATAGAGATAATAAATGATAAATGAATAATCCAACTCATGTTATTAGAAACTACATGAGTTAATCCTCTCCCAGTCAGCCAGGAATGACGTCACTAACAACATTCTTACACCATACACATTCCATTTCGGAATGGGATCCTGGGTCTAGTTTATGATTCCCAATGATTTGTTCTAAACTTTGATTCATATGATGGGTCTCTCGTATGAGTTCTAGCATTTTGTAAATATCTTTATTGTAAATATTTTCTGATGTAAATATCTCACATGAAATGAATGATGTACTGAATTCATGATGTTAACTTTGCAACACATGTTTACATGTATATATATCTCTCTCCGACACACTTACTTTTTTTGATTAATGGTATGGCATGTATGAGCCTGGTATTTTGAATCGTCTCCGGTAATTCAATATATATTGTAACACCGGAGAATTGCCGATACACGGCGAGATTTAATTTCTATCCCTGGTGCAAGTCAAGCCATGAAGGGTCCTGAATTTATGGTGTATTATTTGGAGGTTACAATGCAATTGGGGGCGAAGCCAGAAAGAAGCCGATTCTCGGCAAAATGAGGTGTTTATTTTAATGCTTTATTTTGGTGCATTAATTTGCTCTGGCAAAAGCGATCAATGACTTTCATTGCATACAAGCTTGTATTTGAAAACTGTATTTTGACATTTATACCATGCTATGTAATGGCCGCCATGTTCCCCCAAGCGCTGTTGAACTAACACCTATATTGGTACAACAAGTCCGCTTTTCATCTTATGTGAGGGAGTGTACTAATACGAGCCGCGCGCAGCATTTCATTGACACTGAGGAAGGACTGTGTGTTTGAAACGCGTCTGTCATCTTTCGCCTGCTGTAAGCTGCAATAAAATTCTTTTTGCAGTACCCGGAGTGCTTAAGTTTTCCTTTGATTGGGAGAACCACGGAGCTTCTATATATATATATATATATATATGTATGTATATATATATATGTATGTATATATATATATATATATATATATATATATATATATATATATATATATATATATATATATATATATATATATATTACCTACTGGCGGTCGCCAGTAGGTAGTCATAGTTAGGAACTAGTTTCATAGGAAATCCGTAACATTCTTTTTGGAATAACTTTGGCGCCAGCCGATGAATCTTTGCGAAATTCTCCAAGAAGATGGCCCGCTCCGCTCCGCTCCTATCCGTAAAGTTTCGGGGTCATTTGTCAAGCGGGGGCCGAGAAAAAAGGAGGGGTCCCAAAATGTGTTTTCCCCATGCAATTTTCCATAGGGATCTTTAAGCGCGGCTACAGCCCGAACTGCTGAACGGAATTACACCAAATTTTGCAAAAAGGTAAAGTTTGGTTCACAGATCACGCCTTTTGTTAAATGGTTTAAATCCGTGCAGTAGTTCCTGAGGAAATCAAAAGTAAAATCATAGATATATCTATGGGCGCGAAGGGTACGGGTACCCTTCCGAGCACGAGCTGCATGCTAATTGGCTGACAACTGTCTGTCAACACTCCAAACCAGGAAGTATTGGCAGCCATCTTGTGTCTCGGTAGAACCGAGGCACAAGAAAACTGAAAAACAAGTGCGCAAAAGACGCAAAGGGGGCAGGGTAGAAACACCCTGACCCCCTAGGCCTGCTCAGGGGGTCCCACAAGGACCCCCAAGACCCCCCAAATTTTTGGGGGGCATATTATCAAGAACAGGCGATAAAATTATCGCCCCTTTATCATCAGGAAACTGCAGCTAAAGCGGCGATAATGGGCTAGGTAATATGCCCTTATGAATTCCCATAGCAGCCCAGGTGTTAACCTGGGCTGCTGAGGGGATTTAACAAGGGCACTTTACCAAGCCCATTATCGCCGCTTTAGCGGCAGTTTCCTGACGATAAAGCGGCGATAATTTTATCGCCTGTTCTTGATAATATGCCCCTTTGTTTTTAAAAAAAATCGCGGGATGAGCGTAGGATACGCATATCCCGTGAAAAAAAAAAAGAAGCCTGCTTTATTGTTAATTAGCCCCCGGGGGGGCCAAATCCCAGGGGCAATGTAGTTATTTATAATGGGAGGCCCAGAGGGGCCCCCCTGCCCCAGGGACCGCCACCCCCGGGGCTTTAACGATACATATGTAGGGGGCTCACGGCCTCCCACAGCCCTGGGGACCGCCACCTCCGGGGCTTCTTTTTTTTTATAATAATGGGGTCCCAGAGGGGCTCCCCAACCCCGGGGACCGCCACCCCCATGGCTTTAACATTATGTATGCGGGGCTCACGGCTCCCCCGCACCCCTGGGGACCGTCATCCCCGGGGCTTCTTTTTTTAAAAATAAAAAATACCTGTGTGGGGGGGCTCAATTCCCCCCCCACACGCCCCGGGGACCATCACCTCCTCGGGGCACTACATTTTTAAATTGGGGAGTCCGTGACACACCCCCCAGCCCCGGAGACCACCTCTCCCCGGGGCTTTTAAATGTTGGGAGGGGGGCCGCGCAGCCCCCCTCCTGGAGCCTTGTTGTGGCCCTGGGGACCGCCACCACCCAGGGCCGGCTCCTACAGTGTCCCGGGGTGCCTACCCCAAGACACTGTAGTTTGCTATGGTAGGCTCCCGCCCTACCATAGCAAGCTGCTTTGGTTTTTGGAAGAGAGAGCAGGAAACCTGCTCTCTCTTCCAAAAACCAAAGACTATTGCTTTTCTACATGGGGACCAGCATGTTAGCTGCTCCCCATGTAGAGAAGCACTGCCGGCTCCCGCAGGGTGCGTGGAGCCAGCAGGGACCATGGGGGGATTGGGGACCCCCCCATGGTCCCCAACGAAGAGGGCCAGCCCTGGGGGATGGGGTCCCCGGGTCCAGAATTGGCCTGGGAGGGGGGCCTCACAGCCCCCCTCCCCAACAAAACATTTTTAAAAAATGCGGCAGAGCCCGGAGGATGGGGTCCCCGGTGCTAAAAGAAGCCTCAGGAGGGGGACCATGCAGCCACCTCCCCATTAAAAAAAATAAATAAATCTGGGGGCAAGCCCTAGGGGATGGGTACCCAGGACAAAAAAAATAGAAAAAGAAGGGGGGCTACACAGCCCCCCTTCTTTAAAAAACAAAAAAAGAAAAACACTTGCATCGCGCCAGAGGCCACGCCCCCATCATGCAGCACTCTGCAAAGGCACCCCCTTGCGCGTTTGCAAAGGGGGAACAAATTCCCCTTGAATACTGGGGGTGCCTGGGGGCCAACTAGCCCACCAGGAACCTTCAGTATGTGCCAGGGGGCTGCGTTGCATAGTGGTGTTCTGAGGCCACAACCTTTTTACACCTCTCTGCAACACAGCTCTGTGGTACTTACTAGAGGTATCTGGTGGGCTAGTTGCGCCCCAGGCACCCTCAATATTCAAGGGGAGTTAATTCCCCCAACTTAAAACGTGCCACAGGGCGCCTTTGCACAGTGGTGAAGGTAGGGGGCGGGGCCTGAGTTCACCTGTGTGCACACACACCCTGTGGCGTGGTTTAAGTTGTGGAATTAATTCCTTGTCAATCCTGAGGGTCCCTGGGGTCCAACTGCCCACCAGGTACCTCCAGTAAGCGCCACGGAGCTGCGTTGCGGAGTGTTGTAAAAAGGGGCGTGACATCTGAGAACCCCTCTCTGCAACAAAGCCCCCTGGCGCAAACTGGAGGTACCTGGTGGGCTAGTTGGCCCCCAGGGAGCCTCAGGATTGAGGAGGAATTAATTCCCCAACTTAAAACGTGGCACAGGGCGTGTTTGCAGACATGTTACCTCAGGCCACGTCCCTTTCCTTCAACACTGTGCAAACGCACTTAGTGGCGTGTTTTAAGTTGGGGAATTAATTTTCTTTCAATACTGATGGTCCCTGAGGGCTAAATAGCCCAGTACTGATCCTGAAAAGTAATTCTAACCGTACTTACAGTAACTTGAATTTCCTTCTATAGGCTAACATTGACTGGTTTCACTTGGAAATTCTTCCAAGTGTGATGTTTTGGAACTTTAAAAAAGTATTCTAAAATGAGCCGAACTACGAATTCCCATTTATTCCCTTGTTATCAGGAGAGACCTCAGTGCTGAATTTTTCAGCCCACTACAGATCCTGAAAAGTAATTCTAACCATACTTACAGTAACTTGAATTTCTTCCATAGGCTAACATTGACTGGTTTCACTTGAAAATTCTTCTGTGTGGAGTTTTGGAACTTTAAAAAATTCCTCTAAAATCAGCCGAACTACGAATTCCGATTTACTCACCTGTTATCAGGAGAGAACTCAGTGCTGCATCTTTAAGCCCACTGCTGATCCTGAAAAGTAATTCTAACCATACTTACAGTAACTTGAATTTCCTTCCATAGGCTAACATTGACTAGTTTCACTTGGAAATTCTTCCAAGTGTTGAGTTTTGGAACTTTAAAATATTCTTCTAAAATCAGCCAAACTACAAATTCTGATATCCTCACCTGTTATCAGGAGAGACCTCAGAGCTGCATCTTTCAGCCCAGTACTGATCCTGAAAAGTAATTTTAACCGTACGTACCAGTAACTTGAATTTCCTTCCATAGGATGTCATTGACTGCTGTATAAAATATATTAAAATAAAAAAAATACATATTACAATTTCATTATTTTTAAAAACATTTTTTAAATTTATATTAAAAATATGTAATGTAATTTAAAAAATAAAATATCTAAAAATAAATAGTTTAAAACAATGTAGTAAATCAGTATAAAAAATATAACAATTAATACATTTAAAAATTATCATTTACAAAACCTTTGAAATTCACTGAAAAAAACATAGGTTTCAGACATGTTATAGTTAGCTGGACATTTCACTCATACAACACCATTGAAATTCCCCCGTTATAGTTAGTTCAGCTAACTATAACTCACGCGCCCGCAATGCACTGCTGATGACGTCACATATTACATCACTCATGACATGGTCAGAGACATCACTCATGATATCACTGATGACATCTCAAATGACATTACTGATGACATCACTGATGACATCATCCTTGTGAAAGAGTGGCAGACCTCCTCTCACCGTAATATAACCTTTGATACACACATTCAAAAATAGAAACTAAAATTTTCAAAACAATGGAGATACCAATACCAGTTACAACAACCTATTCAGTAATTCCAAAATCTACATACATATCCACTCATTCACCAACAGTTCTATATAGTCACTCATACATGTACTCACTCATCATATGTACTCATACACCGATACATCCTGTTACACACCGACACTCATCCATAGAACTACTCACACACATACTCACACATGCAAATAAACTATCAAACATCCATTTACTTGCATATACAGCTATACACAAACCACTATTATTACTTCTACAGAAACGTACACATACTTACTCTCTTAAACAATCACTTATAGAAACACATACTTATTTATACAGGAACTCTTCCAATCTCTCACTCTCACATATACTCAGTTATATACATCAATACTCACATATACTAGTTTAAAACATATGTAGTTACTCATAAAGATACTATTGAGACAGTCATTCACTCACTAACACACCCCTACACACACTGATCCACCCATACAGTCCTGCACACATGCTGTCTTCAAAACACATACAAACAGTGAGTCAGTCATTCATGCATCTATACGCTAAGTAATATACCCCACCGAACCATACAGACACTCTTACTGATACTCAAAAAACCAACTAATAACCCATATACACACTCATGTAGCTACTCACCAACCCATGCAGCCACTTATACACAAAGTGAGACACTGATACAGATATTTACATATTTAAACATTACTCGTTAATACATGTATTCACTACGATACACTTAATAAGTCAGTTATACAATCAATTTTACAAAAAAAACAATCCATTTAGTCACTTATTTACCCATTTATTCTTCCGTCGACCGTTAGATATACATATATAAAAAATATTTATTTTTCAGAAAGACACACATTCACTGGATGATGTCATCAGTGATGTCATCAGTGATGTCATTTGAGATGTCATAAGTGATGTCATGAGTGATGTCACTGACCATGTCATGAGTGATGTAATATGTGACGTTATCAGCAGTGCATTGCGGGCGCGCGAGTTATAGTTCGCTGAACTAACTATAACGGGGGAATGCCATGGTTTTGTATGAGTGAAATGTCCAGCTAACTATAACATGTGTGAAAGCTATGGTTTTTTCAGTGAATTTCTAAGGTTTTTTAAAATGCTAATTCCTAACTATAACGTGGCTGAAACCTATGGTTTTTTCAGTGAATATATATATATATATATATATATATATATATATATATATATATATATATATATATATATATCGAAGTGCAACTCCTGACTGCCAATTGCAAGGCGGAACCAAACAGGTGCGGACCTCTTCCCCAATATTCTCGTTCAATGACGGGCCACTACACACAGGATTGTGCGAGCAGTATCAAAGATTTATTAAAGTGTTCATGAGACAAATGTCCCCCATGACGCGTTTCACTCCGTATATACATATATATATATATATATATATATATATATATATATATATATATATATATATATATATATATATATATATATATATATATATATATATATATATATATATATATATATATATATATATATATAGTCATATCTGTGTATATATGCACATATGTGTGTATCTCTCCATTTTTGCTTTTTTGCATAATTTTTACATTCTGTATATGTGTATTTTTCCATTGCATAATTTTTCCATTCTGTATATATATACCAGGCACTGGCCTTTGATTAGAAATGACCCAACCCTAGGCCCGAGTTGTGCGAAACTACCACAGCTAACCTTCCGGAGGGCAACTGATACTGGTACTGAGGAAGGACTAGTGTCCGAAACGCGTCTGTTTTCTTCGTTGCCGTGTGAAGAATAAACATCTTTGTCTCAAACCTGGAGTGCTTTCATTTCTTTCCAGGACGGGAGGGAGTTTCAGGAGCTTTGAATATATATATATATATATATATATATATTACCTACTGGCGGTCGCCAGTAGGTAGTCATAGTTAGGAACTAGTTTCATAGGAAATCCGTAACATTCTTTTTGGAATAACTTTGGCGCCAGCCGATGAATCTTTGCGAAATTCTCCAAGAAGATGGCCCGCTCCGCTCCGCTCCTATCCGTGAAGTTTCGGGGTCATTTGTCAAGCGGGGGCCGAGAAAAAAGGAGGGGTCCCAAAATGTGTTTTCCCCATGCAATTTTCCATAGGGATCTTTAAGCGCGGCTACAGCCCGAACTGCTGAACGGAATTACACCAAATTTGGCAAAAAGGTAAAGTTTGGTTCACAGATCACGCCTTTTGTTAAATGGTTTAAATCCGTGCAGTAGTTCCTGAGGAAATCAAAAGTAAAATCATAGATATATCTATGGGCGCGAAGGGTACGGGTACCCTTGCGAGCACGAGCTGCATGCTAATTGGCTGACAACTGTCTGTCAACACTCCAAACCAGGAAGTATTGGCAGCCATCTTGTGTCTCGGTAGAACCGAGGCACAAGAAAACTGAAAAACAAGTGCGCAAAAGACGCAAAGGGGGCAGGGTAGAAACACCCTGACCCCCTAGGCCTGCTCAGGGGGTCCCACAAGGACCCCCAAGACCCCCCAAATTTTTGGGGGGCATATTATCAAGAACAGGCGATAAAATTATCGCCCCTTTATCATCAGGAAACTGCAGCTAAAGCGGCGATAATGGGCTAGGTAATATGCCCTTATGAATTCCCATAGCAGCCCAGGTGTTAACCTGGGCTGCTGAGGGGATTTAACAAGGGCACTTTACCAAGCCCATTATCGCCGCTTTAGCGGCAGTTTCCTGACTATAAAGCGGCGATAATTTTATCGCCTGTTCTTGATAATATGCCCCTTTGTTTTAAAAAAAAATCGCGGGATGAGCGTAGGATACGCATATCCCGTGAAAAAAAAAAAGAAGCCTGCTTTATTGTTAATTAGCCCCCGGGGGGGCCAAATCCCAGGGGCAATGTAGTTATTTATAATGGGAGGCCCAGAGGGGCCCCCCTGCCCCAGGGACCGCCACCCCCGGGGCTTTAACGATACATATGTAGGGGGCTCACGGCCTCCCACAGCCCTGGGGACCGCCACCTCCGGGGCTTCTTTTTTTTATAATAATGGGGTCCCAGAGGGGCTCCCCAACCCCGGGGACCGCCACCCCCATGGCTTTAACATTATGTATGCGGGGCTCACGGCTCCCCCGCACCCCTGGGGACCGTCATCCCCGGGGCTTCTTTTTTTAAAAATAAAAAATACCTGTGTGGGGGGGCTCAATTCCCCCCCCACACGCCCCGGGGACCATCACCTCCTCGGGGCACTACATTTTTAAATTGGGGAGTCCGTGACACACCCCCCAGCCCCGGAGACCACCTCTCCCCGGGGCTTTTAAATGTTGGGAGGGGGGGCCGCGCAGCCCCCCTCCTGGAGCCTTGTTGTGGCCCTGGGGACCGCCACCACCCAGGGCCGGCTCCTACAGTGTCCCGGGGTGCCTACCCCAAGACACTGTAGTTTGCTATGGTAGGCTCCCGCCCTACCATAGCAAGCTGCTTTGGTTTTTGGAAGAGAGAGCAGGAAACCTGCTCTCTCTTCCAAAAACCAAAGACTATTGCTTTTCTACATGGGGACCAGCATGTTAGCTGCTCCCCATGTAGAGAAGCACTGCCGGCTCCCGCAGGGTGCGTGGAGCCAGCAGGGACCATGGGGGGATTGGGGACCCCCCCATGGTCCCCAACGAAGAGGGCCAGCCCTGGGGGATGGGGTCCCCGGGTCCAGAATTGGCCTGGGAGGGGGGCCTCACAGCCCCCCTCCCCAACAAAACATTTTTAAAAAATGCGGCAGAGCCCGGAGGATGGGGTCCCCGGTGCTAAAAGAAGCCTCAGGAGGGGGACCATGCAGCCACCTCCCCATTAAAAAAAATAAATAAATCTGGGGGCAAGCCCTAGGGGATGGGTACCCAGGACAAAAAAAATAGAAAAAGAAGGGGGGCTACACAGCCCCCCTTCTTTAAAAAACAAAAAAAGAAAAACACTTGCATCGCGCCAGAGGCCACGCCCCCATCATGCAGCACTCTGCAAAGGCACCCCCTTGCGCGTTTGCAAAGGGGGAACAAATTCCCCTTGAATACTGGGGGTGCCTGGGGGCCAACTAGCCCACCAGGAACCTTCAGTATGTGCCAGGGGGCTGCGTTGCATAGTGGTGTTCTGAGGCCACAACCTTTTTACACCTCTCTGCAACACAGCTCTGTGGTACTTACTAGAGGTATCTGGTGGGCTAGTTGCGCCCCAGGCACCCTCAATATTCAAGGGGAGTTAATTCCCCCAACTTAAAACGTGCCACAGGGCGCCTTTGCACAGTGGTGAAGGTAGGGGGCGGGGCCTGAGTTCACCTGTGTGCACACACACCCTGTGGCGTGGTTTAAGTTGTGGAATTAATTCCTTGTCAATCCTGAGGGTCCCTGGGGTCCAACTGCCCACCAGGTACCTCCAGTAAGCGCCACGGAGCTGCGTTGCGGAGTGTTGTAAAAAGGGGCGTGACATCTGAGAACCCCTCTCTGCAACAAAGCCCCCTGGCGCAAACTGGAGGTACCTGGTGGGCTAGTTGGCCCCCAGGGAGCCTCAGGATTGAGGAGGAATTAATTCCCCAACTTAAAACGTGGCACAGGGCGTGTTTGCAGACATGTTACCTCAGGCCACGTCCCTTTCCTTCAACACTGTGCAAACGCACTTAGTGGCGTGTTTTAAGTTGGGGAATTAATTTTCTTTCAATACTGATGGTCCCTGAGGGCTAAATAGCCCAGTACTGATCCTGAAAAGTAATTCTAACCGTACTTACAGTAACTTGAATTTCCTTCTATAGGCTAACATTGACTGGTTTCACTTGGAAATTCTTCCAAGTGTGATGTTTTGGAACTTTAAAAAAGTATTCTAAAATGAGCCGAACTACGAATTCCCATTTATTCCCTTGTTATCAGGAGAGACCTCAGTGCTGAATTTTTCAGCCCACTACAGATCCTGAAAAGTAATTCTAACCATACTTACAGTAACTTGAATTTCTTCCATAGGCTAACATTGACTGGTTTCACTTGAAAATTCTTCTGTGTGGAGTTTTGGAACTTTAAAAAATTCCTCTAAAATCAGCCGAACTACGAATTCCGATTTACTCACCTGTTATCAGGAGAGAACTCAGTGCTGCATCTTTAAGCCCACTGCTGATCCTGAAAAGTAATTCTAACCATACTTACAGTAACTTGAATTTCCTTCCATAGGCTAACATTGACTAGTTTCACTTGGAAATTCTTCCAAGTGTGGAGTTTTGGAACTTTAAAATATTCTTCTAAAATCAGCCAAACTACAAATTCTGATATCCTCACCTGTTATCAGGAGAGACCTCAGAGCTGCATCTTTCAGCCCAGTACTGATCCTGAAAAGTAATTTTAACCGTACGTACCAGTAACTTGAATTTCCTTCCATAGGATGTCATTGACTGCTGTATAAAATATATTAAAATAAAAAAAATACATATTACAATTTCATTATTTTTAAAAACATTTTTTAAATTTATATTAAAAATATGTAATGTAATTTAAAAAATAAAATATCTAAAAATAAATAGTTTAAAACAATGTAGTAAATCAGTATAAAAAATATAACAATTAATACATTTAAAAATTATCATTTACAAAACCTTTGAAATTCACTGAAAAAAACATAGGTTTCAGACATGTTATAGTTAGCTGGACATTTCACTCATACAAAACCATTGAAATTCCCCCGTTATAGTTAGTTCAGCTAACTATAACTCACGCGCCCGCAATGCACTGCTGATGACGTCACATATTACATCACTCATGACATGGTCAGAGACATCACTCATGATATCACTGATGACATCTCAAATGACATTACTGATGACATCACTGATGACATCATCCTTGTGAAAGAGTGGCAGACCTCCTCTCACCGTAATATAACCTTTGATACACACATTCAAAAATAGAAACTAAAATTTTCAAAACAATGGAGATACCAATACCAGTTACAACAACCTATTCAGTAATTCCAAAATCTACATACATATCCACTCATTCACCAACAGTTCTATATAGTCACTCATACATGTACTCACTCATCATATGTACTCATACACCGATACATCCTGTTACACACCGACACTCATCCATAGAACTACTCACACACATACTCACACATGCAAATAAACTATCAAACATCCATTTACTTGCATATACAGCTATACACACACCACTATTCTTACTTCTACAGAAACGTACACATACTTACTCTCTTAAACAATCACTTATAGAAACACATACTTATTTATACAGGAACTCTTCCAATCTCTCACTCTCACATATACTCAGTTATATACATCAATACTCACATATACTAGTTTAAAACATATGTAGTTACTCATAAAGATACTATTGAGACAGTCATTCACTCACTAACACACCCCTACACACACTGATCCACCCATACAGTCCTGCACACATGCTGTCTTCAAAACACATACAAACAGTGAGTCAGTCATTCATGCATCTATACGCTAAGTAATATACCCTACCGAACCATACAGACACTCTTACTGATACTCAAAAAACCAACTAATAACCCATATACACACTCATGTAGCTACTCACCAACCCATGCAGCCACTTATACACAAAGTGAGACACTGATACAGATATTTACATATTTAAACATTACTCGTTAATACATGTATTCACTACGATACACTTAATAAGTCAGTTATACAATCAATTTTACAATAAAAACAATCCATTTAGTCACTTATTTACCCATTTATTCTTCCGTCGACCGTTAGATATACATATATAAAAAATATTTATTTTTCAGAAAGACACACATTCACTGGATGATGTCATCAGTGATGTCATCAGTGATGTCATTTGAGATGTCATCAGTGATGTCATGAGTGATGTCACTGACCATGTCATGAGTGATGTAATATGTGACGTTATCAGCAGTGCATTGCGGGCGCGCGAGTTATAGTTCGCTGAACTAACTATAACGGGGGAATGCCATGGTTTTGTATGAGTGAAATGTCCAGCTAACTATAACATGTGTGAAAGCTATGGTTTTTTCAGTGAATTTCTAAGGTTTTTTAAAATGCTAATTCCTAACTATAACGTGGCTGAAACCTATGGTTTTTTCAGTGAATATATATATATATATATATATATATGAACAGAACCTCCAGCGAAGCAAGAAGGAAGAGGCCACATGGGGTCACAGGAGAAAGCCTTTAATTGGAAAGCGGATTAAGCATAATGCATTTCGACATACTTGTCTTCCTCAGATGCCACCGCCACACTAAAGCAGCCCCACGCCTCTGCTTTAAGTAAGTCTGCAGTCCTCCCATGATTGGAAGGTCACGCCTCCCCTGTCATGTGATAGTTCACCTGCTGCAGATCGGAAAATCCTACAGCTCCCAGAATGCAATGTCCCTGGGTAGATAGAACAAGGGAGGGTTTTAATTAAATGATGTCCTTGTGGCAATGATGTGCTGCAGATCAGGGCGCACTGTCTTCGGTGCAAATTATTTCCTCAGGCCTCCTCGAGTCCCCACAGACGTTCTAACCTCCATGGCACAGCTCAGCCGGGTCATGGGCTGAATTCAATGAAACAATATATATATCGAAGTGCAACTCCTGACTGCCAATTGCAAGGCGGAACCAAACAGGTGCGGACCTCTTCCCCAATATTCTCGTTCAATGACGGGCCACTACACACAGGATTGTGCGAGCAGTATCAAAGATTTATTAAAGTGTTCATGAGACAAATGTCCCCCATGACGCGTTTCACTCCGTATATACATATATATATATATATATATATATATATATATATATATATATATATATATATATATATATATATATATATATATATATATATATAGTCATATCTGTGTATATATGCACATATGTGTGTATCTCTCCATTTTTGCTTTTTTGCATAATTTTTACATTCTGTATATGTGTATTTTTCCATTGCATAATTTTTCCATTCTGTATATATATACCAGGCACTGGCCTTTGATTAGAAATGACCCAACCATAGGCCCGAGTTGTGCGAAACTACCACAGCTAACCTTCCGGAGGGCAACCTCCATGAGACAGGAGCTAGTTAACTATGCACCATCACTGTCAAAAAACAAAACATGCCTGCAATCCCAACCAGGCTTTTTCAAATGCACCAAATGAAAGGCCTGAAAGCACGGAGTCAACACCAGGACAGTAGAGTTCCCATTCAGACAATAACCCTTTGAGATCAAACAGCATTACACATGCAAAACCGATTTTGCAGTATACGTACTCAGTTGCACCTGCAAAAAACTCTAAGTAGGCAGCACCATACATCCAGTACACCTTAGAATCCTTCAACACCTCAGAGCCATTTCCAATGATGATCCCGCATACCCAGTGGCGAGACACATTAATGCCCACCACAACGGCAACACTGAAGATCTCACATATTTTGTGATTGACAGTGTAGCTCAGAACCCCAGGGGTGGAAACAGGCAACAATCACTTAGAATACTGGAATCAAAATACATCATCCAACTAGATTGCAAAATCCCTAATGGGAATAACGCAGATTAAGCCCTCAGTGTACATCTATGATACTGTACTCTAACGAATCACCCTCATTAGCTTCCCTACTCAGACCAAATAACCCATTCTCTTGAGAACATCCTGTTTTACCATCTCATTTTTAAATCCACTTAGAGCACGTAACTTTGTAAATAGCAACCACTCACACACACTCACAAGCACAGGATCCAGGTCAAATAACTAGACCATTCACACAGTCTTAGCAACACGCACCCGCGAAAAGTGGCTCCTGCCATTCACCCCAAGCAACAAAAAGCCTTGAGGGTACCAGCGCAACTAACCGACATTGCCTATCGACATATAACTCAATATGTATACACAGAGGTTTAGATCTGAAACTACAGTAAGCAAACACCACAACAAACACCTCGGTCGCCCACAAGGGCAAGATCCCAGTTCTCCTAACTTTAACCTCTTTGCCAACTGAGCTAACACACTCAATAAGAATTAAAACGCTGTGATACACCACGATAGCCAATATATTGGCTTTTTACAAATCCGTGGCCGTCGCTCTGGCAAAACGCACAACACGCAAAACTCAGGCCATCAACCAGGGGAGACTCGCACCATTAATTAACCGCTTCAGCGCGGCGCGAATTTCCGCGCTGTGCTGAACGTTCCATTGGGCTTATGGAACCATGACGGAACGGTTCCGTCATGAGCACAGCTCAACCGACGCTCATGACGGAACAGTTCCGTCATGAGCATGGAAGGGGTTAATGTCAATCCGGGCCCGTAAACCCAGTCCATGGTTCCTGCGCGGCAACCGCGCAGCGCACCCTCTCCCCTCTCAATAGAATCAAATTGCTCTCGCTACCTGGCATGTTCCACATGATAAACACCCGGACTAAGCTTCTTAATAAAGCTGCGCCGGTTGTGGGGATACCGTAACTAAACTAGGAAAACGTTACGCGTACTAGGGGGAAGACATCACATGAATCAAAGTAGACAGTACAAACCCGAACATCATACACATCTCGCAATGACTCAGCTGTCATTTTGGCCTTACAGAAACCGCGTGCGCAGGCCCGTTATCACACAACCAAATCACTCTTCTATGTCAGTCAATGCACGTAGAAGAATGCCCTACATCCCAGCTGCAAGGGGCCAACATAAACATGTATAAAGATACCATTTTTAAGGGTTAAGCCAAGACAATTGTGAACTCGAGTGCATCAACTTTACTTTTTTTTAGCAATACTAAATGTAAAGACTTATTTACATTCCTTTATTATTCTTTAGCATGACTTGCACTTTTCCACTTGACACCAACTTTTCCATGTCTATTGTATCTCACATGTTACCTGAGTTACTCGCCTGATCCTTAACGAGTTACTCTGCACTAGTATAAAAATGCTCATTATCATGGTGATGACAGATGAAGTGAACAAGGCGGACTTGTCTGACGAAACGCGTCTGGTCGGTTTTTTTTGGATTAAAAACCTTTGATTTCCCTCCACAGAGTAGTTGCATGTTCTTTCTAAACCAAACTAGGATTGGATCCATATATATATATATATATATATTTATATATATATATATATATATGCTCGAGACAAAAGCCAAACTGTAGCCCCAGATCCCCAGGACAAACAGAAGACTAAGCGGCTCCAATATGAGGCAATTTAAGATTTAATGAGCAAACTGAGCAGCAGAAGCGAAAACTGACGCGTTTCGGGCGGATGCCCTTGATCACAGTCAAATGTTTACCCATCATGCCTGAACTTTTAAAATGCTAGTGCACACCATGTGATTGTAATAGACATGGAGGAAATACTACTACGTTTCTATGGCATATCCGAGAATACAGGTGGGTGTGAATCACTTACAGTGGTCATGTCTCCCAAATACCAATTATTAACTGAATAAATTCATGAGTAATAACAAGATTGTTTCTGCATAAATGCTTGAAATATGGTTGAATACAGTAATATAAGATTTAAAAAGTATCTAATGACAATAATCCGAGTTTGTAAATATTGAATTCTATGCATATAAACAATTCTGTTAAAAAAGTATATAATAAATACTTAAAAACACTTTATATATCAAAAGGATTATTATTCTAAACACTTATCCTATATGAATGTGCAATCCTATGCAATGTAAACATTATATCAAGTACAAAAGATGCCAATAAATACTGTATGTTAAAAACCATATATGTTATTTACAATCTTGTGGGGACATCTAAAAATGATGGCAACCCCTGCTGGTGATGATGCTAAGGGGACATCTAAAAATGATGGCAAACCCTCTGATCTCAGATATATAGCCTACGTCTGGTAATTGATCTCCATTCTTCTATATGTGCCCCCAACATCTATATTGATAAGTGACATTTTTTTTATATATATTTGGTGTAGACTAGTGATAAACTTTCTATCTACATTCACATTAAGTCCAAAAATGAAAAATAATCAGGGTGAATGACAAAAATATAAAGAATTAAACAGTAAAGGAAATAACCTTTGGACGAGGAAAACAGATGTAATACAAAAGGAGCGGTTTATATTAGTAGGTGTTGAAACAGGGTGGTGTACAGACAGTAATCATATAAATTGGATAAGACAACCCTAAAGAAAATGATACAGGTCTTCTGTGGTGTTAAAACCATTTAGTACCTTGGTATCAAGTTCAAGTATCATTTTGGACTCAAGTTGACGCAGCATTTTGTCTCTATCCCCTCCCCTGCGGGGTTGGGGTACAGAAGTCAACACAAAGTAGCTGAGACACTCCAAATTGTTGTTATGCACACTTTTGAAGTGTCTCGCCACTGGGTAGGAGTTGTCATTGTTTACAATTGCTCAAAGATGCTGCAATATCCTGGCGTGCACCGCAAGTCGAGTACTCCCAACGTACCTCAGGCCGCAAGTGCACGCCAGGACGTAAACAGCATATTCTGTCCTGCAACTGTAATTACCCTTGATCTGTAGTGGCACTGGACTGAATGGGATTCATAAAGGGGGTGGTGATGGACAGAGTATCTGAATTAAGCAGAACACTCCTACCCAGTCAAAAGATCAGGGCTTGATCCATCACCGTTTTTTAGCTCACTGCACCATCCCAGTTCAGAACCTGGCTATATGCAAATTAGTCTGTCCCTGGCCCAGTGCATCATGGGAACAGGGCAGACCAAACTACCAAGCCAATTCTTTACTGGAAAGGAAACAAGCTTCCGGGGACCGGTTTCTGGCATTACAGCCGTCTTCGGCCCGGCTTGCTTGAATCCTGATGGTGCAGTGAGCAAGGGACTCACATCTGAGCATACCCTTCCACACTTGTGGTGGCCAAAACGATTCATAAAGGGGGTGGTGATGGACAGAGTATCTGAATTAAGCAGAACACTCCTACCCAGCCAGAAGATCAGGGCTTGATCCATCACCGTTTTTTAGCTCACTGCACCATCCCAGCTCAGAACCTGGCTACATGCAAATTAGTCTGACCCTGGCCCAGTGCATCATGGGAACAGGGCAGACCAAACTACCAAGCCAATTCTTTACTGGAAAGGAAACAAGCTTCTGGGGACCGGTTTCTGGCATTACAGCCGACTTCTTTATGGACTTTTGGTATAAGGTAAAAGCGTGCCATGACTGGTAATTCAACATGGAGAAATTTGAATTCCTAAAAGGAAATCAAACCCTCCCTCTTATATTGAAAGAGGAGTTTCCTTAGTTTCTCCTTAGCTAAGTCATATTGCTTCACACATGTTTTCATGTAGCATGCAGTTTCTGAGCGGTGTTCGGTAGCCTCAGCAATATATCAAATCAAATTTAGCTTTATTCGATTTATCTGGAGAAATCATAAAAGCATACAAATACATTTTATACAACAACTTAAAAAGTTTTCCCCAGCGAGACATTTATAAAAAGACTATAAAACAATTTTCCATTTATAAAAAGTCAATGATGAAAATGAAAATATGGCTGGAAGCCTCGTGTTAAAGCGGCTAATAAAGTTTAAACATGTAAAATTTACATCATAGAGTTTCTGTATTTCATCACTGACGTTAAAAAGCGAGAAACAACAAAGATGACATACACCTCATCAAGCAAAAGTAACTTCAGATATGCATCTTTACATGTTCTTATGCCCCAACGTTTAAGCAACGGTAAGAGGAACAATTTTCTTGGGGCAGAATACAAGTTACAGAAGAACATAATGTGAATATTACTTTGGGATGAATGATCATCGCATGGGCAAATTAGATTCGACGAAATCCAATCGTTTTGTTTTGGAAGAGTGACCATGCGGAAGAAAGTGCCTAACCGCAGCCTAGTAAGAAGCATACGAGGATAAGGTGCAGTTTCAATCCTGAGGTACAGTTGTAAACCTTCATTAGGGGTAATTTTTTGGTAACTCAGGGTGGTATTTTTGAGTTTCTCGGTGTCCCATCTGACACTTTCTAGGTGAGTAATTAAAAGTTTTTTGAGCGCTGGCCTAGACAGATGTTCTAGGGACTCTGGGTCATCATAATATTCAGGATGTCCAATTTTTGAGAACATCAGCCGGACGTGGCGTAACCATTTGATTTTGGGTGCCGCATCCAGGTGCAAACAGTCCGTGATGAGTTCTCTATTAAATTGGCATTCCGTAGTGGTCCAGATTTTGTGCCAGAGCAAACACGGTGATAGCTTTATAGTGTCGCTAAGGTATTTAAGGCCAGACTCAATATGGGTAATAAAAGTTGAAGTAAATTTACTCACACCTAGTAAATAACGAATAAAAAGATTCTCACAAGTTTGAAGTGAGGACACATTTTCAAAGCCCCATAGGCCTGCACCATAAGTGACTGTCGCTACACACTTAGCTTGGTAGATCTGTAACATCTCGGCAGTTGGTTTGCCCCCAATTTTGGCTGCAAAGGTTCTCAGGGCCCCAATAGCACGAGTAAAGGCAAGCTTCCTAGCAGATACTGCATGTTTCCAAGCTCCTTTCCTCTCGAATACAACACCCAAATAGCAAAAAGTGTCTGTACTCTCAATTCTTTGCTCGTCAAGATGTATCGAGCATTGTGGCTTTTTGTTTTTTTGGGTGCATGGCATGGAGAAAGTTTTAGAGATGTTCACTTTCAGATTTCTTTTCCCCATGTAGGATGAGAATTCAGTTACCGCTCTTTGCAACCCTACCTTGGTCCTGGACATAATTGCCGCGTCGTCGGCATATAATAGGATGGGTACAGGCCTACCATTAACGGCTGGGTAGTCACTTGGCTGATTTATTAGATGCTCTACAATAGAGTTAATATAAAAACTAAATAGAAGGGGCGCAAGTATGCAGCCTTGCCTGACCCCTCTGTTTATGGCAAATTTCTGAGTACATTGCCCCTGGGTCCCGAACCTCACTCTTGCACCGGCATCTCTATACAGTTCCTTAATAAAAACGACAATGGTAGGATCCACCCCAATGTGTTCCAATGTTGACCAGAGCTGCAGATGATCCACACAATCAAATGCTGAGCTAAGGTCAACAAATGTTACAAACAGGTCCCCTTTTTTGGCCTCGGTATATTTGGACATCAATAGAGAGAGATTTAAGCATTGTTCCTGGGTACCCAGTCCCTTTCGGAAGCCGTATTGGAGTTCCGAGATGACCTTTTTTTCTGTCTCCCAGTGCTGAATTCTCTTAAGGACGATCCTTCCTGCGATTTTCATGAGGCCGTCCAGTAAGGATATAGGACGGTAGCAAGCAGGATCGTCCCTGTTTCCCTTTTTAAAAATGGGCACTACAATTGCGTCTGACCAGGTGTTAATTAAGCCGCATTTGTTTCCCATATTTAAAACGTTAGTTAACAGGGGAGCCCAAAATTCAAGATTTGTTTTATAAAGATCCACTGGTGTGTGGTCGGGGCCAGGGGCTTTCCCAGAGGGGCTTTCCTTGATTGCATTTTCAACTTCTGAGGTGGTAAAAACCAGATTAATTGGGTATGGAGATGCTGGGTGGTCACTTAACAGATAATCCTGTGTTTGTTTATTCGCGGATGGGATTACCTTTTGGTAATTCTTGGTGTCCCCCTGGCTGTTGGTGTAAAGTTTGGCATAGTGTTCTACCCAGAGCTCTGCCGTGATTGCTACATCCATGCAGTTGTCCGTATCATTGGTGTTATATACTGATCTTATGACTTTCCAGAAGAGGTTAGTGTCCTTGTTCCTGGCAGCTTCCCCCAAAGCTTCCCAGGCCTCCCTTTTCATCGTTGCTTTCCGATGATTAATTTCCCTCCTGTACTCTCTTCTGGCCTCGGAAATTTGAAGCCTATTTCTCGGAGTGGTGTTTAAAGCTTTCTTCAGGTTCTTTAGGGCGACTGTGCACCTGGAATCAAACCACCCGCCTGCATGTTTCCCCTTCTTTTTGTAGCTCTTGGTTAGATGATTTTTTATGTACAGTTGGATATTAGCAAAAGCTGCCATAATCGCCTTAGGATCAATATCTTCCTCTAAGCAGACAGATATGTCTGCAAAGCAAGATGATATGAAGTTGTGAAAGAAGATTATGGGGTTCAATTTCTCCCACTTTATCACATAGCCATTTATCTTTGTTAAGGTAACCTCTAGTGGATAAAGTGTACCGCTAGATTCCTTGGCTTTCTCATCTGAGAGCCTAAGCCCGAAGGTAATAGGGTAATGATCGCTCATTGGGTCGACCCCTATCTCCCAAAAAGTTAGAAAATTGGGTTTAGTGGGGGATATCAATGCAAAGTCGATTGTCGTTTCACAGCCTCTTCCATTGTATGTTGGGGCAAAGGGAACTGGGGGGGAGCATGCCTGATTAACGAAGGTGAGATCAAAAGAGAATATAATACTGTTTAGGAGAGACCCCAGATTGGTGTGTGAGAAGTGGAGAGGGCCATCCTCCTCATGATCTGTAAGGCCGCACAAACCTAGCTCAGAAGATGGGCAGATGGCACAGTTAAAATCTCCCACCCAGAGGACTGTATGGTCTCCCGTATTTTGATCCCTTACTTTATGGATGTGATTAGACATTTTATTCAAAATCAATTCCATTTCGTTTGCTAGCATGTTATTATAAAAATTCACCAGTATAATCTTTTGTGTGGTGCCCCATTTAAATGAAAGAATTTGGAAATATTGGTCAGAGTGGAAGTTATATACCTTTATATCCCCTACATTCGAAGTGTATATGCACAAACCCCCTTTATTTCGACCCTGTGGAGAAGGCACAGCGGGTGAGTGAAATGTTCGATACCCCATAATGTGCCTTTCCTCTGCAAGCCAAGTTTCTTGCAGGCAGAGTATACCATGCTTCTGCACGGTCTCCAACCAGGGTGTGTGCATGATCTTTTTGCCCAGGCCTGCTACGTTCCAGGATAACAGTGAGTGCTTTAGTTCTCTAGCTTCCTGGTGTGTTTGTCCCTCGTTCCCCATTACGCCTACCGGGGCTTGGAAATATGCCCTATCTAGATGTTGTGTGGCCCGCACTGATAGGGGGCGCTGGAGAGAGCAGGGTTGTTCCACCACCAAATGAGTTGGATTGTTGACATTAAGTGGTGATTTATCACTACTACTGCCATTCATTGAGTGATTTTGGTCGCTCGACCGGGGTGGGAGATCAATGGTTCCCAGTCAATCCACCTGATCTAGGCATTCAAACCTGTTCATAGTGGGTGCTCCTTCCCACCAGCTGTTAGTGGGTTGCCATCCCTGCCCGTGCCCCTTCCCTCTCTGATTGTGGGCTATAGTCCAGGCCCCAGGACACTCTACTACCTGTTTAGGAGGGTAAAAAAAGGTAAGGGGTTTAGTGACAATGGCTTGTTTGGTCGCATATGGATCCCATGTGGTAATGAGATGGGCAGTATGGGGGTCTGCAAATGACACCACGATGCAGTCTCCTGGTATTGATTTATAAGTGCGACCCACCCATGGGACTCTCCTGGCCATTAGGACCCTACCCCTGTTGTTGTGAGGGAGCTGCCTATTAACATTTAGCCAGTGGATCACTTTGTTCTTTAAGGACCACTGGGTTTCCACAGTGTCAGTATCAAGCGGAGGAACCCCAGCCAAGATAACAACGTAGGGGCCGGCCTCAGGAGGGAGGTCAATATAGCCTCCGTGAAAGTTCTGATGATTTTGGTGTAGGTAAGCTCTACGCTCTAAAAGGGGAGTGATAGGGTTGCTTGCCTTCTGGTCAGCTCTGGAAGAAGATTTGGGCTGCACCTTTTTTATGTAGGATTCTTTCTCAGATGTTGGTGGATTAGATGATGGGGGGTCAGCGACCTTTGCAATTGTCCGGGGTTTAGGGATTGGAATAGGTTTGGGTAATGGGGGGGGTAATGATGAGGACAGAATTAAGGGGGCATGGGGTGCCTCCTTAGAGGCTTGGGCCATTTGAGTGCCAGTGTCACCGGCTGGTACAGATTGGATGCCATCATTTGTAGCCTGAGGAGCGCCCTCGGTGATTTGAGGATATGTTGCTTCTAGCTGTTTTAGGCTAAGTGTGGCCAGGGATACTAGGGTCTTGTCCATTTCAAGAAGGTGATTCTCAATACGTGACAGCCTGAGTTCAAAAGGTGTCAATAATTGTTTTAAGGTAGCCCAGACTGTTTTGAGAAAGTCATCATCATGACCCGCTTTATCAGTGTCCTTCCCTAGCTCATTTTGCCCTCCCCTTGTTAAGTTATCGCCAGGGACGACAGAATCCTCTAAAACAGGGGCAGTAACAGAGTTAGAATAAGTAAGATTACTATCACCCCCTGCTAACTGAATAGGTGGAGGTGGTATTTGTTTAGGCTCCCCTGTATAAGGCAGGGTTCTTCTGTGATTGAAGAACTGCTGCCTTGCAATTTTAGCTCTCTTGCGAGCATGGACAAGTTTTGCATAATTTTTCTTTTTCAGGCCTTGGCGATGTAGGTTTTTGCTTTTTATTACAGAAAAAGAGGGAGCTGGAATGTCTGTCCAATTGGTAAGATTTCCCTGTTCAGTAGACAATTTGCCCTCACTAGATTTGGAGATCGTGGGTGAAAAAATAAAAGAGGAGTCTAATGATAAGGGAGAGGAGGGAACAGGGGGGTGATGAACGTCAGCGAGAATCAACAGGGGGGGGGGGCATGAAAGCTGTTGGGGGGATACAGCCGACGCAATGTTTCCCAAGGAGGATTTTTTAGAGTTAGTGAATGTTTGGGAGAGTCTGCGGGCAGCATCTAACTCGATAGAAACCCTCTTCTGCATTTTTGTTATTTCGGCATCTATGGCCAAGTTAGTTTTTACTAAAAAATCATCCAAGGTACCATTTGTCTTAGTTAAACCCAGTGCAGTCTTACTGCGACTCCCCCGAGTACACATAATGTATGACAGTTATAATATCTGTGGAGTACTCACTAGTCTCAGAGTCCTGGTACAATAAGAATGGCTAGAACCAAGGGGGGTGGGCCAGGCCAGTCCTCTTAGGCCTCGAACGGCCTTAAACGGTCCCGCCCTTGTCCCGGGCTTCTCCCGGCGCCCTCCCGCGCGCTCCCGCGCAGCGGGGATGTTAGTTCACTTTTATGCCTATGAGATTAGTGGATGAGGGGGTGGAGCCGGCAGGGAGAGCAGCCCAGGTGGTGACGGGCGCGCGGGGACTCCTGGTCCTTGGAGTCCCCCGCTGGAAGCTCGCAGCCCTGCCGGTCAGCGGGAACGCCCAGCCCCTTGAAGAAAAGTGCAGAGTGACAGCCGCAGCTAACCGCGCAGCGGGACCCGCGAAGCGGGTCCGGCCAGTTGTAGCGGCAGCAGCGGCAGCAGGCAACAGGGTCACAGGAAATCCGAGGTGAGGCTAAAGTCCGTGAAACTTGCCAAGGGAATCCTCAGCAATATACTGTTCTTGAGGCCAGATCACGATATTACCTCCCTTATCAGAACTGCACACCACATTCTGATGATCAGTTTTTAGTTTAGTTACCAAGGCCCAGTATTGTTTTTCTTGATCTTGCTTAATTCTTCCTCGATGTTTCACCTGGTCGTATAATTTCTTGAGGTCTGAAGTCACCACATCATGAAATGAGCCTATTGCATCTCTTGGCATAGTGGGCATGAAGCTGGATGATGGTTTGAAAGGACTAGATCCTGCTCCAATTTGCTGAATTTCAGCATTCCTTAGTTCCTCTTGCGTGGACAAATCACTGTTCATATCATTAGAGCCCTCACCCAGCTGACATAAGGTAAGTAAGCCTCTGATGTCGCAAGCCTGGAGAGTTGTAGTGGTGGGTTCCAATAAGTTGGATTCCGCAATGTTAGGACTTTTTTGATTTTGAAAAATTTGCACAGCTTCAGTTTCCGGATGTAGCGGAACACATCTATTCTTGTAGCTGTGTAATTGAAATCGGTAAGAAGACAGTAGGTGAGGCCAAGACTGAGCAATTGTTTTTCTGCTGCTGTTAAGGTTGCAGATGAAAGATTGACTATTGTCTTTTCATTCATTTTTTGTTCTTGTGCCAAAAAAAATTCTTTTTGTTGTTGTTTTTTGTACTTGTTTTTTCGGCGTCGTTCTTTTCTGCGACGGTTGATTCTGGCCCTTTTTTCTGCTGTTTTTGTTGTTGCTTCCGTGGGGACATCTAAAAATGTGCGTTGACTAAAAAATCAACCTCTTCGCCCAAATCAAGTACCATTGGCGGCTCTTCGTCTTCTCATACTGTCGAGCTGTCATTCGAATATATGCTGCAGTTGCTGCTCAGATTTGAATTGGAGTCGCTGGTACTGGGTGCTTGTTCATTCATAACTCCGCGTGGGTCTCTTTCCATTGCGATTGCTCCTGCACCTGTTTGGACTGGAGCCCTTTTTTGGTTGATATATATTTCAATCAGTGTAACTTCTTCTTTGAGAAATAACAGCGCAGGACACCTCAAGATGCTTAGTTAAATTTATTAGCAAAAGTGAAAGCTTCCTACCGACGCGTTTCGCCAGCTACGGCTTGGTCACGGTGAAGCCAAAATCGTGCAGATTCCATTTACATACACAAATCATAAAGGTAGAAAGAGGACTAGACTCTTGCTCATAGTTATTTATGCGGCAGACATTTTGTAGTGGTGTTACCGTAATTCATCTTAGAACATTGATAATTTTTAAAATAAGATGCACAAATCACAACTCCTATCATGATTGTTAGGTCAGTAATTAACCCAATAGTAAATCAACATGCCCATATTTACACTTTATCAAAAATAATAATATTGTCACTTTGCGTAAAATCTGCAAAATAACAGGTCACATGTCCAACAAATAAATATACACTGTTGTAATTTCATTCGCTTTTGACTCTGCACAATTAAACAGTGCCATTCTAGTCAATATAGACGATAGTCCAGTTTAGATTTTCAAAGAGTTAGATGGTAAACCTCTACTCCATTATATTAACATGACCTGCATCAATAACCGTCCCGCCCCAGTGGGCATGTGATTCACATAAATTCTACGTCTCGCCCCAGTGGGCATATCCTCAAGTGTCTTAATACGTGCTGACCCCTAATACCAACCAAACACAATTTTATCAATTCTTTTTTACTTCTTGTATTTGATTCTCCTCATGTTACGGTTATTCCACATGGAGTCTTGGTCCTAATTCCAAAACAAAACGAAATAACAAACAAGTGTTTAGTGAATAAAGTAAAATGAGAAATATCATACATATAATAACTTAATTCCTCATATTTACACTTAAAAACTTGTACAATTCTCAGCTATTTTATGGAAAGTACATTTACACTATCCTACTCTTACAGTTACAGCCATTTCTTGTTTCTGGATTAACCCAGGTGTACAGCTAGCTCCTTGCTTGAGTTTGAACCTACAGGATGTAGGGTTTCAAAGTCTACGATGTACTTAGACTCCAATATTCTTAATTGGCGCTGTCTATCCCCTCCTCTCACCACCTGTTTTACTGCATCCAAAACTACATATCCAACAGTTTATCAATTTGGCCATGGTAAGTTTTGAAGTGCCGAGCAACCGGATATTGTTCATTATTGTTCTTATTTGCTCTTTTGTGCTTCAGCACTCTCTTTTTAGCTCGATGTATAGTACTGCCTATGTAATATTTTTGGCATGGACATATTAGGCAGTATACACAATATTCAGTATTACAATCAAAGGGCCCTTTGATTGTGAACAGTCTCTTACTATTGGGTACTTTGATGTTTGCTCAACTCTTGCTTCCTGTACAAGCTTTGCACTTCATGCAACATTCAAATCCCGCAATATTATTCTTTAATTTGTCAAACATCACAGATGATACTGCATTGCGGCTTAATTTATCTTTTAGTGATTTCCCCTTTCTGAAGGTTATCTGCTGTGTTTCATTCAAGCATTTGTCCAAAAAACCATCTGTTTTTAAAATTGGCCAATTTTGGGTCAGGATTTTGCGTACTTTATACGCTTGACTAGAATACGTAGTAAGGAATCTGATTGTACTATCACCTTTCCCTGATTTTTTTTGTTTGGGGGTAAGTAACTCAGATCTCTCTAGTTTATCACCTTTCTGAACTGCCTGAGTGATTGTTTTTTTTGGATAACCTCGGGATGCAAATCTATTGCACATTACTGATTTTTCTTTCTCAAATTCCTCAGGGGTACTGCTCACAAAGGCAGATAGAAATAAAGCCAATCACTTTGCTAAATGTACTTTACATATCCACTACTAAGCTTCAAGAACACGGGCTATGGTGGTGGGCATGGAGGTGCGGGAGGGATTGGTGTGAGTACCGCACAACGCTACGAGCTAGCAGGCTGTCTGTTACAGGGCTGTGGTTGGGGGAGGTGTGCATTAGTCTGTGTGGGTAAAGTGAGCCAGTTTATGAGACATATCACACTTTACCCAGAATTCCGTGAAAGTGGTATTTAAAATGTGGTCCACCAATGAGTACTCAATGTACTATCAGCTTGGTTTAGAGTTTGGCGAACAACGTGATAGCATTAGGATGTAGTTGTAATAAGGTGGATGGGATATCTGTCACGTCTGTGGCACAGTACCCATCTGCCAAACTTTAAAATAGGCCCTATATGGATGCAGCCCGCCAAGACTCCAGACCCACAAGCTGAGACTCTACCATGGCTTAAATCCAAATTTGAGGGCAGAATCCAACCAAATGGTATTGTTATTGTTAATCGACACTTGTGCCGTACACAATGTGCCATTAGTACGGTGGTTTGGGATTTGCATCGCAGTCTGGAGACTGATTTTGTTTTCTACAGGCATGTGGCCATTAGGGTGTGTATGTCAGTATGAATGAGTTGAGGGTAATGTTTGAGTGGCTGCAACCAGGCGGCAGTGTGAGATTAGTATGTATGTGCTCACTTGGCAAGGGTGCCCATGCCTGGCAACAATGTATATGCCGGTCCTAGCAGTGGGTATCAAGGTCTGTCAGTTGCATTAATCATCAGTATATTTGGTCCACGTTTGCTTGATATCCAGATTTCTGCCTTAATATGTGCCTTGTAAGGTGTTTTATGGTATCGCTACTCAGCCTTAAGCTAAGATCAAGAGCAATAAGGTACCTGAAGGCTTCATATGTCTTGATAGACACAGTAGGAGACTGCTAAAAGAGAACTTCTCATGCCTGGTGTGGCTTAAAACACGTAAGCTAAAAATGTGTGCATAGCATAGTATGCCACCTGACTCGCATTTTGCTGCTTCTTTGATTGCATCTAGATATATAATTAAAAAAAGTAAGATTACCTACTGTGATATATGGAAGGCTGCATGCGTGAATATCATTGGCGCTGCGGCCGCATAAAATACATGAGGCAGCTTGTTCTGGTCTCCGCGTGGTCCCGACTGCTTGCGCTGGGCCACGCCCCTTTATTTATAACCGGCGCGTGATGACACGCGCCAGCGCTAGCATGAAGCCACCAACGCGGGTAGGCTGCACCGCTACCCCGCGTCGGAGAACACTACATTCCTTCTAACCTTTATTAAACTACAAACAAAACATTGATCATGTAGATCTGTTACAAGTCACTAGAATTCCAGTCCCAGGTTCGTCACACCATGAAATCTGCCAGACGGGGTGATGGAGCCGGGTTTCTTCTCAGGCCATATCTGGAGTGTTCCCCACGTGATGATGGCAACGATGGGGTATTTCTGCAAGACTTCACCCTCCGGGGATCTCACAGGGGAACTTGGCAGTATTATGACTGGTGTTCCAAACAGTGAAGGGGTGCCATGGTCAGATCAGCTCACATCTTCAGTGGGGGTCGCCCCTGGGTCACCATCGGTTCCTTCCTCCACTGGCGGTTGAGTAGTCTAGCGTCCAGGTTGTCCGATAGCTGCTGGTTTGGAGTTCCATCATGGACCTTTTTGAAGAAAGAGATGTTGCGTGTGATTTCCTCGGTTCCTCTTCTGGCTGTTATTATGGTGCCGGTTCGGCGGATAACGGTCAATGGCTGATTTTCAAACGAAGCCTGAACTTGCTTCCAGGGTACCTGTCCTTGACATAGACTCTGTCCCTTACTTGAATCACTGACATCTGGGCTCATCGGTCAGCGCTGGCTTGGTCATTGGTGCTGGTCCTGTTGGCTAGGACCTTTCTAGCGTCAATCTGAGACGGGGTCCAGCTTGGGTGATGCAGGATGGTGTCTTGCACTACTCGGCCCATGCTTGCCGGCCCCAGAGCTGCCTCGGTCGTGAGATCGGGCGTCAACCGGTACTCTCTCAGGAAACTGTATATGGTCCTCTCGAGCGGTGATCTATCCGCATGCGCGATGCGTATTACTTTGTTGAGGGTGATCATGAACCTCTCTACTTCCCCATTTGCTTGGGGCCAGTGCGTGGTCACTTTCCATTGCTGAATTCCCCAGGCCCTTGAGATAGTCTGCATACTCTTGACCATGGAAGGGTGGGCCGTTGTCTGTCTTCACCACATCGAATATTCCGTGGGTAGCAATGGTTTTCCCTAATTTTGTAACAACTTCCGTGGCTGTCTGACTTCCCACGATCTCGACTTTGGGGTACTTCGTGTAGTCATGAATGATCACCAGGGCATAGCGTCCATCTGGGAGGTGTCCAAAATCCACACTCACGCACTCCCGTGGCCATTGGGGGTTTTCTTCTGTGATGACGGGGTGAGGGCGATCTGGTTGGCCTGATGCCTGGCACCATGAGCATGTTCTGACTGTTTTTTCAACCAGTGGGTCCATCCCTGGGAACCACACCTTGGCCCTCAGCCGACCCCTTGTTTTTACCATGCCTTGATGTCCCCAGTGTGAGAGGTCCACAGCTTGTTGAGTCAGACTTGATGGGATCACCAGTCATGGGCCTCAGAGCAGACAACCACTGCTGTCGACCGAGAGTTCATCCTTGACCCGCATAATTGATTCCAGGACGGTCTTTGCTTGCGGCGTCCGTTTGGTCATGGTGGATTGGATGGGGCGCCAGTCATTCGATTGGATCACCATTATGGCCAGTTGCAGGCATTCATCAATCCGGGTGGCTTCTACAATGGTCTTGAGACTCATGGGAAGTGGTCGGGACCTTTCCGCTACGAGTCTGACATATTCTTCAGTGTCTTCGGCATCCTCTTCTTCCGCTTTGGTGGCGACCCTGGGATGCCTCGAAAGGTAGTCGCTGGATTGGATGAGCCTGGTTTGTATTCCACTCGATAGTCATACCCCTGCAGCTGAAGGATCCATTTCTCAATCCTCGGGGGAGGTTTGGATGCTGACCCTTGAAACAGGGGGATGAGGGGTTTGTGGTCTGTGGACACTGTGAATGGATGGCCGTACACGTAGACGTGGAAATGCCGACAGGCCCAGTGGATGGAGATCGCTTCTCGTTCTATCTGCAAGTACCTCTGTTCTGTGTCCGTCAGGGAGTGGCTCGCATATGCTATCGGGGCCCACTCTCCATTTCCTTGCAACTGTGTGAGCATGGCTCCTACGGGCTGGCATCCACAGCAACTTTGGTGGATCGGGCTGAGTCGAAGTATGACATTGTTGTGTCTGCCGACAGGGCTGCTTTGGTATCCTTGAAGGCTCTTTCCTGTTCGGGGCCCCACTGCCATGTGGTGGAGGATTTTGTCAGTTCCCTGAGGGGCTTTGTGAGGTTGGATAAATCCCGCAAAAGTTCACCATTCCTAGGAAACTCCTTATTTCCAAGATGTTGAAGGGTGCGGGGGCCTCCTGTATGTCTAGCACCTTGTCAGGGTCTGGGGCCACTCCTTGGTCGGAGAATGTGTACCCAAAAAACCTGATCTTGTTCTTTAAGAACTGGCACTTTTCTCTGTGTAGGGTCAGTCCGGATTCTTTGATCCTCTGGAGAACCCCGCGAAGTCTACGATGGTGATCCTTTATCGCCGATGCGTATAGAGTAGGTCGTCGCTTATGTTTAAGACCCCTGGTAGCCCGCTGAGGACTTCATGGATGGTGTTTTGGAACACCTCCGCGGCCCTTGAGATCCCGAAATTGAGGCGTCGGTATCTCCTGAGGCCGACGTGCACAGAGAAGGTGGTGATATATCGAGAGTCCGGGTGTAGTGGCAGTTGGTGATAGCCGGACCGAAGGTCCATCTTTGAAAAACACTTTGCGCCATTCAGTCCTCCCAAGATTTCGTTGATGGTGGGGGTTAGGTGGCGTTCCCTTTTCACCGCGGGATTTGGGAGGCGCATGTCAACTCAGATGCGGACCTGCCCCGGGTCGATGTGGAGAGAGACTTCTTTCCCTTTCAGGCATTCAATGCATTTGGAGACGTCTTCGAACTCCTCCATGATGGCCTCTTGTTCCTCCTCTTGTATCGCCATGGCGAATGATATTAGCCTCTGATTGTCCGCTTATCAGCATCCCGCTTCCTTCCTTGGTCACGTACACTGTGGTGGGGATTTTGAGGTCCTGGTGTCTCAGCTCAGTCTTGAAACATCCCAGGAGCGGGATGGGTGTCTTCTGTCCGTATGCAAATACCCTGATAGTGGTGGGCGCGATTATATACATTGGCAGCCATTAATTCAATCGAGCCCCCAGTGTCTATAGTGGCTCCCACATCCTGGTGGTGGATCTTGGTTCTGCACCGTGGAAGTCGTTGTCTCTTCCGTTGTGGCTGATCTACTGCAAATACATAGTGGACAGGGTAGTCTCCCGCGTTGTCATCCATGTCCTCACTGTCACGCTCTTCAGCCACTGTCTGTGCTGCATTTTTTCATGATTTTGCAGACCGGCATACCACCGCGAAGTAGTTCATCCACCCGCAAGCACTGCATTTCTTCCCTCTCGCTGGGCAGTCTTGCATGCGGTGGGGTGTGCCTCCGCAGTAGTCGCATTCCTTTTCTTGTCTTGCTGTCTTCTCCCTGTGTTTTGGCACGCTTTGGGCCTCACCATGATTACCTTTTCCACCGCGTTGACTTGTTCTGTCTTGATGGGTCGGTGGAGGGCCGCCTCCATGTAGGATGCTCTGGCTTGCGACAGTTCCTTTGACCGGCCCAGGGTGAGGATGTCCGCTAGAGACTTGCGATCCTCCTGAAGAATGTTTACTCTGAGTTTGTACGAGTAGCACCCTTGTATTATCTGACCTATGATTTCTTCTGTTTGTCACGAAATCCGCACGTGCTGGCCAGTTCTTTCAAACGCCCGTGGAACGCGTCTAACGATTCTTCCGCCTCTTGCTTGGCCTGGCGAAAGATGAATCTTTCGTAGTGCCTGTTCGCCATCTGCTCGAAGGTCGCATTGAGGGCGTTGAGAAGCGTGTCATACGTTTCGGGTGTGGCCTCCACCAGGGTTTTGTAAATGCGGTGGATGTCTTTGCCTACGAGGTGGATGAGTAGGGCTCTGCGCCCGTCCCGGGCTTTGCCTGCCCCTTCAAAGAAGATCTGGAGGCGATCAGTCCAGTCTCTCCATCGCGGGGCAAGGGATGAGGGGGCACCATCCACCACAAATGGCTCAATGGCGGGGATCAACTCCGTCTTGGGGCAGACGCAGTCACACCTCGCCGCACGTGCACTTCTTACCTCCTGGGCGCGGTAGCAGCCGCCTGGCAGAGGGCAATGAAAATGCTGTTGGGGTCCTCTCCTGTGGCCTGTATGTGCTAGGTTTCAGGTCCTCTCCTGTGGCCTGTATGTGCTAGGCCTCACCGTAGCTTCCTCTCCTTCCAGGATGCTGGGGGACACACAGGGTGAGCAGAAATCGCCTCCCTTTCCTCCAGGCACCGTCAGGGGTTGTAGGGCCTTCCCTGGATGCAGTAGACTTGCCTGGGGGCACACAGCAGGCTAGCACAGGCCAGGCAGCACTTCGTGGATGCACGGCCTTGATCAAAGGCTCACTAACCTTCAGAGGTTAAGACCCATTAACTGCACTGCATGGGGTCGTTTCTGCTGGTGTGATATTTGGAGGGCAGCGTGCGTGCATATCATTAGCACCGCGGCCGCATAAAATACATGAGGCAGCTTGTTCTGGTCTCGGCGTGGTCCCGACTGCTTGCGCCGGGACACGCCCTTATATTTATAGCTGGCGCATGACGACATGCACTAGCGTGACGCCTCCGACGCGGGAAGACTGCACCGCTACCCCGCGTTGGAGAACACTGCACCTACAACAAGCTAGGGCTATTGACTTTGTCAATGGCTGTTAGTTGCATAAGATACATAAGCAACAGCTATGGCTTTGTTGCACATAATATTGAAAATACTTTCGTTCTGAAACGATGAGACTGTAAAACAAGCATTAAAAATGCAATAGGTCTCGCTTATTAAGTTAAAGCCCTTTGCTTTGCGATGCAATACCATTAGCAAAGCAAATGGCTTTAAATTAGTTAAAGATGAGACCTATTGCATTTTCAGTGCTTGTTTGAAGTTAAGATCAAAATCAATTGCCCCCCCACTTACACATTATTTGTATAATGAGATGGGAGTGACTGCAACGGACCCAGAGGGGCGTTTGTGCTTTGTCTTTGGTATAAAAACCAGAAACAGACGAAAATGAAGAGCCAAGCCATTGTCACTTACAAAAAATACCCAACACGTTTTAGTTCCTCGGCGTTACAGTAGTTCTTAAAGGTTAACTACCGAATAACCCAGTTTCTTTAACACTGTTGTCACTTTTTTTTTTTTTTTTTAAAGACCTTTATTGCACAGTAAAGTCAGGACATAGTCGAAGGCCTACAACCTCTGGGGCCGGCCGCAAACATTTCAGTGATGAAGTTAGAATGCATAAAGTCACACAGCCGTTTAGCCGGCATCCCTGAGGCCCGGCGGCAACCATTCCTAGTGTGCATAAGTAAGTTGGCAACATTGTCGGAAGTTATAAAGGTCTGCTTTTTAACTGTAGAACCAAACATTACCAGAAAACAAGGGCACAGCAGTTGAGTAAAACCACAAAGCGTTCCCAGAGGGTAAATAGACATATATCCACAATCGCATTATCTTAATAATAGTGACGTAGTCCAGGACCCCTCCCAGTTCCCTCCTCCCATGCAGTAGTCAGGAGTTCATCAAGGCTGCAGATCTTATCGCCACTCACTTCCACAGTGTAGTTCTAAATCTCAATCTGACAAACACTCATGTAAGTCTTCTCTCGGTGGTTCACAGATGTTTCCTCTATATCTGTTCCACGCCCCCCAGATCAGACCCCACTTCTTGGGGCAACCTCTCTGGACAAACACTGCCTTCTCTGCCACCATCGCGTCATCCATATCATTGCACCATTCTCTCAGTTTGGGTACTACAGGTGATCCCCACAGTTTAGCCACATTGCGCTTCGCGACCATCAGGCCCAACACCACCCAGTCCTGCTGTCGATGGGTCAAGTCCGTAGCCTCCCATATGTTCAGTAAGCAGCAGCGCGGGTCGGGCCGCAGGGAAACATTCACAGTCTGAGAGATAGTGCGTAACACCGCTGTCCAATACCCTGTCAGCCTCCCGCAATCCCAAATGGTGTGATAGAACGTCCCCCTTTCTCCGCAACCGCGGAGGCAGTACTCCCGATCAGCCTTTCCTATCTTGTACAGAACCGTCCTGGTATAGTATGTACGGTGCAGCACTTTCAGCTGCACCAGTTTAAGTCTGGAGGGGATCGCCGACTCGCGAGGTGACGAGAGAGCCTCCTGCCACTCCGAGTCATCAAGGTCACCTATATCCGCCACCCAACTGGAGCGCAACTTGGACAACATGTCGGGAAGATTGTTAACTAGTTTCCGGTACGTGTATGAGGTGGCTTTTTGTGGCATGTGCTCGGTTAACAGTCTGTCCTCAAGAGGGGTAGACTCCTGCAAAGTCGTACCCGCCGGAATGGCCGACCCCAGTGCATGCCGTATCTGCATGAATCTGTACTGTTCGAACTCTGCCATACCATATTTGGTCTGTAAAAATCCAAAATCCACGATTCTGTGATTTTTCCAGAGGTCCCCCACCACTGAAATTCCAATGTCGTCCCATGCCTTGAACCCTTTAGTATTGCCCATGTAACCCAACCTGTGTGAGTCCCATAGGGGTGTCATCTGTGTAACAGTGTGCGCGCATCGAAGGTGTCTGTGTGCCTTATACCAGATTTGGATTGTATGACGAGTCGGGCCCTGTAGCTCAGACGGAATGGTGCGGCTATAGAGGTTTCTCAGCAGACCTCTGGACTCGATATTCTGCCTGTCCGCCATGTAGGCTGGGTCCGTGTGTGGGACATGCAACCAGTAGTTGATCTGTTTAAGGTGGGCAGCCCAGTAATATAATTCAATACTAGGGAGCGCTATCCCCCCATCGTACCAGTCCCTCACCAGCTTGTTCTGCGCAATACGGGCCGGTTTCCCGTCCCAGAGCAGATTAGAAATTGCCGCTGCGATAGCCTTAAAGTAGGAGGGGGGCACTGGGAACGGTGAGTTCTCCAGGAGGTACAAAAAACGAGGCAGAGCCATCATTTTAAACAGGGCGGCTTTGCCCAAAAGAGTGAGTGGAAGGGAGCGCCACACCTTGACATCCTGCACAAACCGCTCCGGGGGGGTCTTAGGTTCAGAACGTGGAATTCGTCCGGGCTAGGAGTGACGTAAACCCCCAGATATTTAAAGGGGGCAGTAGTGTAAGTCAACGGACAGTCCCTTGGAAGTGGGGGGGGGGTGGCCAGCAAGAACGAATAGAACTGACTTCGACCAGTTAATTCTATAGCCGGATACTCTCCCAAACTTCTCGCAGACATTGAGTAGTTCCGGGACTGATTTTCTTGGGGCGGTGAGGTAGAGCAGGACATCATCAGCGTATAGTGATATCCGATCTTCCCACGTTGGTGACCATCGGATACCCCTAATGGATGGTTCCCATCTAACCCAAATCGCCAGCGGCTCCAGGACTAATGTAAACAGTAGAGGAGAAAATGGGCAACCCTGTCTCGTCCCACGCCCAAGCGGGAAGGTCCAGGAGATGTGACCATTTGCCGCCACCCGCGCCAGGGGGCCAGTATACAGCAGCCGGACCCACGCACAAAATTGGGGCCCAAAGCCCATGCGTCGGAGCACCGCGAATAGATAAGGCCACTCCACCGTGTCAAATGCCATAGTGGCGTCCAGAGAAAGCAGTACCGCTGGTTCCTGTATACTCTCCCTGCGAGCCAGAACCGCCTGTAAACACCTCAAATTATGCGAGGTACTACGATTCTGCATAAAGCCGGACTGGTCCGGGTGTACCAGAGTGGCAGTAATTTGGCGAGGATCTTTGGCTCCGCGTTGAGCAGGGAGATGGGGCGGTAAGAAGTGCATTCCTCCGCCACCTTACCGGATTTATGGATCGGGATGATAGCGGCCAGGCGTTGGTCACTCGGCAGCATACCCAATTCTAGGCTGTCCATGAGCATGTTAAGAAGATGGGGGGCAGTCGTCTGGGCTGTTTGTTTGTACAGTTCCACCGGGAGGCCGTTGGGTCCCAGCGCTTTCCCAGACGCCAGTGCCTCGGTCACGTCCCTTACCTCCTGCACGGTAACATCGGCCTCCAGTAAAAGCGCCGCCTCAGGAGAGAGACAGGGGACCGCTAGATCCTTGATGTAGTCATAGGCCTCCTCCGTCGAGAACCTCGCCTGGGGAGCGTAGATTGCTTCGTAGTGATCAGCCAACAGTTCGACTATAACACCGGGGTCAGAGGTCGCCCGTCCGTCAGGCAGCGTCAGTTGTCCAATAACCCTGCTTGCCCTTTCTTTTTTATCGAGCCAAGCCAGCATCTTTCCCGCTTTATCGCCCAGTTTGTATACTCTGTGGCGGGTGGCCTGGATTGATGACCTAACCAATTCCTTCTGGTACGCCATCCACTCTATGCGGCACAGCCGGACCGCCTAGGCTGCTCCCAGAGACGGATTAGAATCCTGTCTAGAGATGGCCGCTGCAAGGGCCTCCTCCAGGGTGCTGAGTTCTTGCTGTTGCGTTCTCCTGTGGGCCGTCACCGATGCAATCGCTTGCCCTCGCAACACTGTTTAAAACGCTTCCCATAGGGTACTTAGGGAGTCCACTGAGCCCTCATTCTCCCGAAAAAAGCGCTCGGCAGTAGTGGTGAGGGATTTTTTCAAAGGGGCGTGTTGCAGATAATTCGCATGAATCGGGAACGTACGGCACCTATGAGAGTGGCGATTCGTGTACGTGAGCAGGAGTGGGGAATGGTCGGAGATACCTCTGGGGCAGATTGCCACCTCCTCCACCCCACCAAGCCCTTCACCCGACATCAACACATGGTCAATCCGTGAGAGGCAATTATGTGTAGCTGAGTAGTAGGTGTAGTGTCTGTCGTGGGGGTGTTTGTATCGCCAGCAGTCCGTCAGCTCCAAGGCGTCCAACAGACCGGAGAGTCGCCCGCCTCCCCGCACCGTCGCGGCCTGTGGGTGTCTATCAAGTGCATGGTCCACCACGTCATTGAAGTCTCCCCCCAAAACCAGTGTTGCTGTCGGTAGGGCCAGGAGGAAGGAGGCTAGGGCAGTGTGAGCTTCGGTGTGCAGGTGAGGCGGGATGTAGACAGACACGAAATTGAAGAGCTGGCCTTCCCACTGCACTGTTGCCGCTGCGAAGCGGCCCTGAGTGTCTACCTTAGTTTGTCGGCATATCAATGGGAAATTTTTCCGTATAAGGATCCCAGTCCCTCTAGACCCGGAAGTGAAGTCCGCATGTGTGACGAAGTTATATCCCCATCTGTCCATCGCTCTAGAGGCCGTGCCCACTAAATGGGTCTCTTGCAGCATGACTATCGCCGGTTTACAGCGTTTCAAATATTGTAACACTAGGCCTCGCTTCACTCTATCACCCAATCCTCGAACATTCCATGTGAGTGCCGTAAGTGTTGGAGAGCGGGAGGGGCGTGTCATGTGGATCTCAGGTGTATCCTGCGAGTGCGTCGCCATCTATCAGGGTGTGGTATGTGTCTAGGAGGAACGATCCCAGTGGAGCCTCGTCACCTATGAGCATGTCACCCTCACTCGGTGCAGTGTAGCTTGTGCTGTGCCAAAAGATACAACAGGTAAACAAGAAAACTAGAGCTAAAACAACCATCCGAACCCCCCCACCCCCCTCCCTGCCTCCCTGCTGCACGGGTCTGAAACCGCCCGCCTCCCCCAACTTAGCAGAGCGCTTTGTCCCATCCCAACCCATTGTACTTGCTTGTCGGGGGTGTGAAGCTCTTCAACCCGACGGCAGCTCCAAGTGACCTCAGCCGCCTGGCCCCGATCAGGGCCTAAGTGTCCACAGGCAACGTATGTCTCATGATCGCCGGCCCTTACTCCTCGGAATACTCTCTCTCCTCCAGACCTGGTTCTGCAAATAGGTCTTGGCTATGGCCCTGCGATGGTACCTGGTCCGATTGATGCTGGGAGTCTCTATCGCGTTGATGTCTACCCTCCCGCCTAGGGGCCTCCACTCGTCTCCATCCGTCCAGCCAGTCCCTCGCTGCTTCTGGTGTGTCGAAGAACCATGCCCTGTGATTGTCTACGACCCTCAGTCTTGCCGGAAATAACATGGAATATGGTATGTCCTTGTCCCGCAGGCTTTTCTTGACATCGATAAAAGTCTTACGTCTTCGGGCCACCTCAGCCGTGTAATCAGGGAAGAACGCTATAGTAGAGTTTAGCACCTTGATTCGGGCGGAATTTCTGGCCGTTTGAAGTATGGCATCCCCATCTCTGAAATTAAAGAGTTTAGCCAGCACCGGCCGTGGCGCCGCCCCTGGCTTTGGCGTCCCCCCCCGGGACCCTATGCGCTCTTTCGACAGAAAAGAATCGGGAGATACCCTTCGGCTGCAATTGCGTCGTGATCAGCTCTTCCACGTACAAATCCATCGAGCGTTTGCCCTCCGATTCCGGTATGCCCAGGATGCGGACGTTGTTTCTTCGGGACCTCCCTTCTTGATCGTCCAGGCGGTCTTGCAGCTTCTTGGCAATCGCTTCCAATCGCTCAGTGGCCAGCTGCAGTTCAGAGGTGTCCTCCACCAATGATTTAGTGACCACTTCCACCTGGGCCACCCGCTCCGTTATTTTGTGGAAATCCGCCCTCAGCAGCCCAACATCAGTAGAGATTGCTCCCACTGTCGCCTGCACACTCGTAAGCATCTTCATCAGATCCTCCAATGTCACTTTTTTGGTGCCCTCACCTTCCGGACTCTTGCCCCCAGAGGGGCGACCCTCCGAGAGATTTGCGGCATTTTTTTCGAAGGCATATTTTTCCAGCTTCGCCTGTGCTGCTGCGCTCCTGGGACCTCTGTTTGCCATGACTCCAGGCCGTCAGCATGTGAGGGGCCGCTTCAGAGGACCTTCGTATCAACAAAATGGCGCTGATCGTGAAAGCTCCCCCACTCCTTTAGGTATGCAGTACTGTAACGCCGTTGGGCAGGGGGCAGTGTGCAGTCTGATCTCCCCCGACGTGTAAGGGCCCCTGTTGGACCCCTAAGCCCAGGCTCCTGTTTATCACCAGTTGGCTCTTCCTTCTGGTGATATCGCCACAGCTTCCTCCCGTTCACCGCCGGGGCCAGAGCCGAGCAGCAGCAGGTGCGGAGGCTTCAGATGTCCCCCTAGCTATGGGCGCTCACCAAGTCTTGCGGTGCAGGCCAGGGGTTGCTGCCCTCGCGCCTTAAAGTCAGGCACCCCGGCCCAGTATCGGAAAATGCTGCCACTATCAGCCGCGGGGCCGGTGGCACTGCACGCTCCTCCTTACAGCCGGTCTATTGCGCCCTCCGTCACAGGGCGCTCCACCTGCTGCCCAGCTATCGTTTATACGGGTGTCCAGCAGATCGGCAATGCGCTCAATGCCACAGGTCGGCCCGCCGAGTACTTAGCCTTACAGCTCCACCAGGCAAAGCGCGCGCTCAGGTCCCGCTCTCCCCGTCCTGGCCTCGTACCTTCCGCAGAGCCGGTCACGGGTCACACGCAGAGCCTCCACACCTCAGGGCAGCTTGGTCGTGCAGCAAGTTCACTCCGAGGGAGAACCCCCGCCCGTTATTGCACAGCACTGTTGGTGGATCAGAAAATTCCTCCGGCGAGTTTCGCCGTCGTCAGCGCCTCCTTCCGGTACAGCCGCCCGTCTCACAGCCACTTCCGGGCGGGGTGCAGTGTTGCGGCAGGCCGGTGCTTTCTCACCCGGCAGGGCCCCTACCGGACCATACGAGTCCCATCAGTTATCCGTGCCCGATTTCGACCGGGGAAGCGCCAGCCGGCGTCGCTGAATTGCCTCACTCCAAATCCGCTGCCCATGGTACACTGGTGGCGGATTAGTTATCGGATTAATGCTGAAGGAGCCGCCTCGGTGTTAGAGCTCTCTCGCTACACTGCCATCGCGGTCGGCTCGTAGCCACGCCCCCCTGTTGTCACTTTTTAGTCAATTATTTTCTACGCAGCTTCCATTTTATATGTGAGAAGCGTGCAATTTATTTAAAAGAAGCCGTAAATTTTATCTTTGTGTTTCGTGGCTATTTTTAGCTTCTGTTTTGTGCTGATTTAACTCAGGCGGCCACGTGGGAGCTTCTAATGAAAGCAGAACACAATCAAAAACCTCCTGCATCATGTCATGTTTTCACTGTCTCAAAAATCAATGCCGTTGTCTTGATTTATCCTGTCCAACACCAGCTAGATGAGTTTGAAATATAACTGCCCATAGTGCCATATAGCAAGTTTTGCATTCCTTTATTTTAGGATAACAGGTCTCACCATAATGTGTAGGCCAGGGCACAAGTCCTAATAAAAGAGGCGGGGGGACTAACCAGGTTAAGCAATATGCAAGGGAAATAAAGTGGGTTACTGCTTTCAACACAGAGATCCTTTTGTTACCTTCAGATCTCCAGAGCCCTGCCAGCAACCTCGTGCGTTGAGCCCACATGCAATCACAAGCTTTCAAAGGGGCAGAGCTCCGAATTATTTTAACAATTATTTTAACAACTATGATGGATGGATGGATGGATGGATGGATGGATGGATGGATGGATGACTCGGTGCATTGATGTCTATGATACTGCCTGGACAATAGATAAATGCCTCAGTATACTCAGTGAGACACCTTATGCATTCTTTCAAATGAACAATCTTACACCGGAAGGCGATGTTCACATTCCCGATTCAAGCCGGTGCTCCTGCCCCTGAGTGTGTGCAGTAGGCAGCTGTGCAACCCGGCTCTAGGGGCTGCCGGTGGGCTTGGGCGGGCCCTGGTAGTGCCCTGTGGTTCTGGCGCCTTCTGACAGCGGGCACACCTCCTGACACAGAGCCCGTGGAGCGGGCCCCACACAGCCATTAATAGGAAGAAAAGCAGAGGCCGCCCCCCCCATGCATTCCAGCACTCACATGGCTATGAATGGGTGAGAATAAAGGAAATCACCCGGGGAGGGGTCACTATAAATCAAAGGGGCATTAGCAGAGAGAGATAGAGGGTCCGAGCAGGATGGGCGCCAACCCCAAAATACCAGAGCAGCCTCCCTGGAGGGAAAGAAAAGGCGGGGGGCACACGGCCCACCTGGAGCAGGCTGGGGAAAAAGCAACGAGTTGTGGGGGAGAACTTGCAAAGTGCAAGACTCGTCATTCGCCAATTACAACGTGTCAATGTAAGTATTAAAGCTAGAGTGTGACTGCCGGCTTAGAGCGTGTGCCCCTTGGAGGAAACTGTTATTATAGACATTCCTGGTTATATCAGATCAAGCGTTGAGCCCCCACTCCCCAAGCCCCCGCCCCACACACACACTCAAATATTATGAGTACAATCGTGAATAGTCCTCTAAAAATAAGGTAATTTGTAAAATGAGGTTTTCTGTGAACCTTTAATTCCTACAGCAGATACCCCTCCCCCCAGCAACTCACACCCACCAAAAACAGAGCAGGGTTAGCAGCTTTAGAGTATCCCAAAAATAAATACACAAGTATTATTTTCAGCGAAGTAACCGCACAACTCTGATGAAATGAGGTTTCTTTTTTGCAGCAGACTGAAAGCTAAGTTTAAAAAAACACGAAGAAGAAAGAAAAGAGATGAGTGGGTGAAGAGAAAAAAAAACTTAGTTTTGCCTACCAGGCAACATTTCTGGAGGCAATAGGAATCAGAAAGCACTGGAGATTTAACCCTGCAATAAGCAACAGGAGCTCAGTGAAGCAAAAACAGCCAGAAGAGGCTCCAAGAAGGGGCAAGGAACTTTGAGGCGCTAGACAGCTTTAAAAGAGCAAAAAAAGAAAAATAAAGCCTCTAGCAAGGCAGCCAGGAGCCGGGATTTCAACGGGAGCTTTGAGAACAGCGGCTCCAGGCAGCCAGCAGGGAACGCTGAGCAGCCCGCAGGTACTATAAGAAGCTGCGGTATTCAACGGGGACTCCTAGAAGCCCACAGCAGCCAGGAGGAGCTAACAGAAACCCAATCATCTACTGAGAGCTCCTAAAAGCCACTCTGATTGCTCCGAAAAGCTAGACGGGTCTAGAGGCAGCCAGTAAGAAGTCCGGGAAGCTCCGATCAGCCGCCAGGAGCTGCTGGAAGCCCTGAGCAGTCAAGTTGAGCGCCAAGAAGCCCCGAGCAGGAGCTCTGAACATGCAGCAGGTTACGATAACAGAACTGAGGACATGAATAACAAGTGCTCACCAGGACGTAGACTTTACTCTTTTTTCTGCCATCCCACTTGAACGGCCTCATCTGCTTTCCTTCTGAAGTAAAAGGTTCCTTATCTTTTTGGGGCCATGTGTTTGGCCCCATAAAGATAAGAAGCCTTTTACTTCAGAAGGAAAGCAGGCTAGGCCGTCCAAGTTGGATGGCAGAAAAAGAGAAAAGTCTACGTCATCAAAAGCTCTTTCCCAATGGCTGGCCACCGTTTAGCATAAACGGTGACGCCGCCAAATGGGAAAGAGGGGCCGGGCTTGAAGCCAGATACTGAAAGATCCTAAAAAACATAAAATCTCACCAGCGAGACTGCGCATGCACGCAGCCCATGCCAGCGAGACCTAAAAAACTATAAGGTTTCCCGATAGAAAGCTGTTTCGGCACCTGCTTTTTAGAGCTGCTGGTGCTGACCACCGGCAAGACCCGGCACAGTTAAAGCCGTGTGGTTACACCTTGTGCAATGTGCCACTGGACTGATATCTTCTTTGCCACACTTGACACCAAAAGACAATGAATTTTGCTCAGTTCTATCTGGAGCAAATCAGTACACTGTTAAATAAATACACCAATCACTTGTTATATCGATCTGAACAAAGATATCACGGGGGATAGCCATATTAGCTAACAACACTGGCTTCCTTTGACTCAATGTGGATACAGATCTACTGATTTCAGGAGCGGCTCAACACCTCTTTAAAAGCAGTAACATACATTAGGAAAGCAAAGAGGTGCTGGAGATCCCACAGAGCTGGCTCTCCGGTTACAAGGATTCAGCGAGTCACATGAAAGTGCAGAGGTCGGCTACAGTCAGTCTCACATGATACACATGCACTCATCTGTCCTATGCTTAGCACTTTGTGGGTGAGATCACAAAACATTTTTAACTAGCACTTTCTCATGTCCTTTGTTGTTAAGTAAAGCAGTGCTTGGTGCAACTGCTTTTTACTAAAGTATTATGGGATTTGGGGCCAGATCCCTTCCTGCTTGCGAGTGGTTTACCACCTACTTGGAGTAGGTAGTGAACTGTGAGTGTTTTGCGACTGCAATTTAAGTCGCAAAGCAATCTTACATTGTAGTACGAGTCGCTATTAGGAAGGGACACCCTTGGCAAGCCCCTTCCTAATAGCGAGTCGCAAACACTATTTTGCGAGTTGGTAAAAGGGTACCGACTGGCCAAATAGGGATTGTACATGGTGCGATTTCCTGTTTGCTACCGCAAATTATGGTCGTACATCTGGCCCTAGGTCTCTGGAGCTGCTAAAGTGTGACAAAAATGGTGGTGCATATTTGCTGTATGTCATTTTGTAATAGTGGAGATGCAATCGGCTGTTTGTGCTGCTTTATGTTTGTGCTGTATTATTGCAACGTAATGTTGTGTTTACTATGTGTGTAGCATTTTATTTTGTATGTTTTGTTGTGCTTGTTATATTTTGTGATGTTGCTTTGTGAATATTGTTGTGTTCTCTTTAGATATGTCAACAAATGCAGCTAACGTTGCACATAAAACAGCAGATGCTTTTTAAAGTTATTGCGAGAAGCAACGATTTACCACTATGGAAGGAGGTAAAATAGAGCTGGTATGGTTATATATAGTTTTATTTGACAAAATAAGCACTGGTCAGGAAAAGCATTTTGGTAGAAGAGTGATCTCCTTTTGACACTCTAGAAATGGGGTACATTCTCTGTGAAATGCAAAATGTTTTGAAATTAATTGCTGAGGAAGGTTGCAGGAAAACCATGAACTAAAGCACTGAGGTTTTCACGACAAACACTTTTAATCCTTCTCTTAGCAAATGACAAAACTCCTTGTTGAGTTAATTTTGAATGTTAATGTAAACGGGGCTACAGGAAAATGGTGGCGCTTAGAGTAACAGTATGCACTCAGGTGAGATACAATATATACATATGAACTACTTGTCTTACCAACCTCTTTAGCAGAAAATTTGATTGTATTTATACCTCAGAACAACAGACATTAAGGAAACTATTTGAAAACATTTCTGCACAAAAAATGTCACGGTTTGCTATATGGAAGACATATTCATCAATTTACCTGAACTAATATAAGCATTAGCGGAGCCAATAGGGCTTTCCAAAGGTGATGTTTTATGGCATATTGTGATAGGCGTACATATTTAGTGCACACACATGAAAAGCCTAGTGATGTTTCAGGGCCTAAATTCATTACTTAATCTGAAAGGGAAATAAATGGCTAAATCAGACTGATAAAATCAACATAGATTACATGAGTATATTGAATAGAAGGCTGTGGTTTGCCAGTATAAGAAGTCCTTCAGTTTTTGATGGGTTAAATTAAAAACAATGGTGGACAAGTGCCAACGACTCATTTCAAGACTAGCAAATATTTGTTTTGGTTGTTCTGTAAAGATGGATTGGATGGAGTACAAAAGAAATTGAAAAGTGTCTGCGTATCATCTGCATGCATGTAGAGTCGAGCCCCTGTTGGTGGAGTAGGTTAGCCGGGGCGCATATATGGATTAACTAAAAGTGGAGAAGGGGTGGATTCTTACTGAACATAAATGACCTTAGTTGAGAAGAAAAACAGGTTACACTGACAGATTGTGACCTGTTTAATGGGAATGATTGTATTTATTTCTGGAATGTGCCACTGAAGACGAATTTTTCGAAGATTTTGATGAGAATGTTGGGGTCAATCATTTCCAATGCTGCTAAAACCACCACTGTCCACAAATCTATGCAGCTCGTCCAGAACTGAAAGAAGAACTGACTTAATTCTGTGAATAAGTCTAAAATCCACATAAAGGGATCTAACAGGGTCTTCAGAGTAGTTTTTCTATTGGCAAATACAAGTTTTTCTAGCACTTTATAACTAAGTATGCAGCAGAATTGGCTAAAATTACTGGAGTCTTCTGGGCTAATGGAAGATTTCTTTAGCAGAAGTGGAATGACCGCCTGTTTCCACTCTAAGGGAGTTATACCCTCTGTAAGAGAGCTATTAAAGAGTTTTAGGAGATTTTATGAGAAAAAGTGAAAGAAATGTTTGATATTCTGTAAAGGACAAAAGTCATTGGGTGAGCCACATGGTTAAGCAGATCGTATCAAATAGTTGAATCTTAGTAACGGTTCAAAGGTGGTGAGATAGATCTGTGGCTGAAATACTGAATTTTCTATCTTAATATTTTGTGACAGAGGAATCACCTCTGCATTGGCAAATTGTATAGATCTGCAAGTGCAGACCTATTAGCTTTCTTTCTTTAGCAATGCCTTTATCAATACTGTTCAACATCGGCCAAAAAAAAGAACATTTATGATGCTGAACAGTATCAGCCCCCAAAAAAACCAAGCATTTGCAATGCAATAGGGCTCGCATTAATTACGTTTGAGCTATTGGCATGGCTAAATATTGCAACACCAATTGCAGCTAAAGTCTATAAATTGTAGGCCAACAAAATGTGTATTTATTTTTGTAGCAATGGTGGCATGCTGCGCTTTAGATGAATATGTTTAAAAGTAAAGTGCTCGGTATTATGGGTACCCTGCCTGGGATTAAAACAGTGTGTAAATACCAAACACTCAGACCACACTACTCAATGGAATGTGTCTCGCATTTTAAGCGCAGACTTACCAAGAACTGGCTATATTCGTGTCAGTGCATCAACCGTTCTCGCCCTCACGTTCGCTAAAAAGTAAGGAAAAAGGAGTTCACAATACATGGATTTGAATAACCAATTTTGATGATTTGTTGTTGATTTACGTGACCATTGAATTTTGGGGAATAATTTTTAGAATCAAGTAAAAAATAGATACACTTAACTGAAACCCTAGGGACCTTGGGTTGAGCACCCTGCAGGCCTGGATGCCTCCAGGTCTTGACAGAGCGGTTTTCAAAAAAAGGTTATGGGCATAACCCCAAGCAGGGTACTCCCTAAACATCACAAAAATTATAGAAATCTGAATATTCAAATAGATTAATAAGGTGTGCGGTTAACACCATTCCAGAGCAGTTTCACCAAGCCCACTCTTTAACCAGCACCCATTTACTCAAGTCAAATAATGGCATCATTTAGGGACATAGCTGATTTAACTTTAAATCAGGCTGAAACGAAAGCATACAGCACTGAGGAAGCAGCTTCAATTTATTCTTTAATCAAGGAAGTCAGAACTTTCAGTACCTCAACTGGCACTACAACTCAGATGTTAAAACAACTTGAATACACCATGCGTAGAGAAGTTAATCAACGCCTACATGCGACGACCTTAATCGAATACCATAAAGTCAAAAGAATACCTAGAGGACTTCGGATAGCATTAAAACCCATGCTCTTCAAATTCAATAAAGACTTTATGAATAAATGGTATGCGATTTTAAATAAGTGTTCTTTGGACCTTATTCTACTCATAATAGAGGAATTGTCTCACATTCTTGGTGATTTGAAAGAAGATATTTTTAAACTCACAGAGGAACTTTCCAAGAATATACCTGCAGAAGACTGGGGAAAGATTTTGGAGGACATTAACCATAAACTTGATGTTCACGCCAAAGAAGTACACGAGCGCAAAATAAAAAAGTTCCGAAGGGACACCATTGATTATAAACTGGACGAGGTCTACACGTGGGCTGAGGCCTACACTCAAAAAAGATTCTCCACCAACAACCCAAGACAAACATCGTCGGAGGAGAGTGTTGTAGGTGATGAAGACCTTACTCCACAGAGACCCCCAGTACCAATGCATATGGCACCAGCCAGTGGATCTACAATAGATTAAAGCTTGATGAGAACAGAAAAGCAGTCTTTTTTAGCAGAAGGCCCCTCATCCAATTTACCACCAGACAAATCCATGGAACAAAGTAGAGAAGAACTAGAAGGGGAAAAAATCACAAAAAAACCGACAGAGAGCGGAAGACCACAACGGATGGTAAAAAGAGTGATTTAGTAGTGAATATCTCTTCCAGATCATTAACGTCAGAAGAAGTCAACGTATTAAACAAAGGGACATCATTTGTGCCAACATATGTTTCCAACGGATTAGAGACGGAAATAGCGTTGTTTAAATTCTTGAGAAAGCTTTGTTTGGAATGTTTTTTTTCGACAATTGAACAAGATGGAAGAACATCTACACCGGAAATTTTAAAACCCAAAAGCAAATGTATGTCTCCCATCTCGCACAAGACACTGGATAATTTTGAAATATTGGTTAAAAAGGACCTAGAGAAAATATCTTATGAAAAACCAAAATCTACAAATCTTTCTCACAAAGAAAAAAGGATTCTAAACGATCTCAGACAAGACTCAAACATCACTTTCCAACCAGCTGATAAGGGCGGAGCCCTGGTAATGATGAACACCATCTTCTACGAGGAGAAAGTGGAGGAACACATAAATGACACAAACACATATATTCGTTTGGATGGAGACCCCACAGATCAATTTGGCAAACTTTTGGAAGCAATTATCTCAAGAGCTGCGGAAAAGGGACTCATTAGTCTCAACACCAAGAAATACTTATCATCACAAAATCCCAGACACCCCACATATACATGCTTCCAAAAATTCACAAACATCTGACTAATCCTCCGTTTCGTCCCATCATGGCAGGATATGGATCGATTCATGAACCTATTGGACGCTTCATCGATCATCACATGCAACCTTTAGTACAATCCTGGATCACATATGTCAAAGACACCACCGATTGCATATCCAAATTATAAGCCATCAACCATGCAGTGGATGACGAGACCATTTTGTGTACAATAGATCTAGTAGCGCTTTATACGTCTATTGCCCATATGGAAGGAATGGAAGCCATGGAATGGAGACTTTTAAACTCAGAACTTGACCAGGATCTAGCCGTGCTATTACTTGAATTGCTACATTTCTCGCTGTACCACAGCTACTTTGTCTGGAAAAATCAGTACTTCTTACAACGAACGGGGACATCCATGGGATTTCCGGGGGCGCCCTCATACGCTAATACATTCATGGCGCAATTTGAGGAAATGCACATATTGAAGAATCCCAAATGGACAACACACACACTTCTTTTCCTCAGATTTATAGATGATATCTTGATTATCTGGAAGGGGAATAGAGCAGAATTAGAGGAAGGAATACAAGAGATCAATTCCATAAATCCCATGATCAAATTTACTCACAACATCCAAAGAGACAGAATACAGTTTCTAGATATAGAAATCTATAAAACATCTGAGGGACTAGCGACCACCATGTTCCGGAAACCGACTGATGTAAATAATGCACTACATTATACTAGTGCTCATCCAAGAACATTGAAAGATCACCTACCTACATCACAATTAATACGTATAAAAGGGTTTTCATCGGACCCTCAATATTGTGATAATTTAATTAAGGATCAAATACTGCAATACAAACAACAAGGTTATCCTGATGAAGTACTAGACTGAGCACATACAAAGGTCGCACTACTGGACAGAACAACGCTAATTCAGAAACAAAACAAAACTCAAGAAAAACGGATGGTGTTTATTATGAAACAATCAACACAAGCAGTAAGGATTAAGAAAATATCAAACAACGATGGGATATCATAGCAAATGAACCGGATTTTGCTAATTTGTTTACAGAAACACCTATTTTTGCTCACACGCGTCCCAAGAATCTGAGGGAATTGTTAAAAAACACACATGGATTTACTACATCCAGACATAAAGAAATGAATAAGTGCCATAACTGTGGACAGTGTGGGAATGTGATAGTAGGAGAGACATTTGCACATCCAAACTCCGGAAAAAATATCCGACTGAAACACAGTGCAGATTGTAAAACCACAGGAGTAATTTATGCGATTCGATGTCCATGTGGACTTACATATGTTGGAAGAACATCAAGGAAAATAAAAACTAGAATCATCGAGCACAAAAGCACAATCCGCAATAGACATACATCTTCCAGTTTGGCTGCTCATTGGATACAAGCTTCACACAACATTCCGCAACTCAGATTCACAGTTCTTGAAAGAATTGAACCCACTAAAGGCAAGGATTATCATACTGTGCTATCAAGAAGAGAAACTTTTTGGATTAAATACTTCGGCACCATGAGCCCGAAAGGTCTTAATGATCAGTATGAGTTATTATGTTTCCTTTAAACAATTGTTTAAGGTCATTTCTATCAGGCTCATACATGAAGACACAATCACTAGCTGTATGTAATACCGCTAATTAACCACTAAGCATAGCTTACACACGCATCTCTCAGTTTATTATAACAATGAGGTTCATAGCAATGGGAACTGTAGTCAAATGCAATGATTAGGGATGATAACTGTTGACTTTTACATTGTTGGATTTTGTGAAGAATTGGCACCCCGCTAACACTTTTAACATATTTTTGTGTTCCTCTTTTCGTAACACTAACAAGTATAACTTGAAACACACAACAACTTAAGAGAACGAACTGCATGTTTTTAATTTCGATTAATTTAACACATAAACCGTCGACAGATCAACAGACATATAACGTGATTTTTATGTCCATGGCACATAAAGTTATATTCATTACGCTTTAAAAAAAAGCTTCCGAATGAGTGCCCCTTTAAATACGGCTCGAGGCTCGGGCCGGATGTGTACACCGGAAGTAATCACAAGGGAGGCATCGGCATTTGAAGACACAGCACGGAGGACTAGGAGGTAACAGAACCCCAAAAAAACGTAATAGTTTAGAAATGCACTGAGACGCATTAATTTGAGGACACTTAGTTTCCTTTTTCCTTACTTTTTAGCGAACGTGAGGACGAGAACGGTTGATGCACTGACACGAATATAGCCAGTTCTTGGTAAGTCTGCGCTTAAAATGCGAGACACATTCCATCGAGTAGTGTGGTCTGAGTGTTTGGTATTTACACACTGTTTCAATCCCAGGCAGGGTACCCATAATACCGACGTTTTTCTACACCGGGGTGGTATTAACTTACAGGAATACTTTACCTGCAACAGGATTTAAACACTAGGTAAGCGGCCTCGTGGTACAGCGTACTATGTCTTGTTACCTTAAATTAATAGATAGTTACGAACTGTGAGAATCAAATTCACGTTCACTATTGGAAGAGTGGAGGACCTTGCTCTAGTGAGTGATAGCAATACATTTTTTTCATGCGGCTAAAACACACTAGAATTATCTACACTGTCTCACTAAGGCTCATTTAGTAACGTATTTACATTAGACCTCGGTTCACCTTCCTTCATTTCTAATACATTGCTCACCATTGTATAATGTTGACGGCAGTGCCAATTCTAATTCAATCTGTATATATTCATCTAACAACTAAAGTCATTGGAAGAATCTGTTACTATGCACTTGAGCAAACTGTGTATCTGATTTATATGCATAATTGACTTTCAAGTATTTTAAAGTAGTCTCAGATGTTTATGTTTCACATTTTCAGTGCCAGGATTGAGGAACTTCAACCAAAGAAGAAATCTACAATTTAACCCCTGACGAAGGGTTCATTCAGAACCCGAAATGCATTGGGTTTTCTAACGTTATTGTTTATATTATTTTACACGATTGTAATAGAGATCATTTGTTTTGCAATGTGATTAATGCTTTGAAAAGCGCTAAGCAAATTGAAATTTTGAGTTCACAATACATGGATTTGAATAACCAATTTTGATGATTTGTTGTTGATTTACGTGACCATTGAATTTTGGGGAATAATTTTTAGAATCAAGTAAAAAATAGATACACTTAACTGAAACCCTAGGGACCTTGGGTTGAGCACCCTGCAGGCCTGGATGCCTCCAGGTCTTGACAGAGCGGTTTTCAAAAAAAAGTTATGGGCATAACCCCAAGCAGGGTACTCCCTAAACATCACAAAAATTATAGAAATATGTATATTCAAATAGATTAATAAGGTGTGCGGTTAACACCATTCCATAAAAGTAAAGTGCGCCATACTGCGATTGCTACAGTGGTTAATTTTGGATGCATTAACAATTGATGGGTGCACTGATGACTGGTGGTGTGTGGCTGTAGAAATTGTGCACTGATGGCTGGTGGTTTGTGTGCCTGTTGGAAGTGTGCACTGCCGGCTGGTGGTGTGTGTGCCTGGTGGAAGCGTGCACTGGCGGCTGGTGGTGTGTGTGCCTGGTGAAAGCGTGCACTGACGGCTGGTGGTGTGTGCCTGGTGAAAGGATGCACTGACAGCTGGTGGTGTGTGTGTGCCTGGTGAAAGCGTGCACTGACGGCTGGTGGTGTGTGTGTGCCTGCCTGGTGAAAGCGTGCACTGACGGCTGGTGGTGTGTGTGCCTGGTGAAAGCGGGCACTGATGGCTGGTGGTGTGTGTGTGCCTGGTGAAAGCGTGCACTGAATTCTGGTGGTGTGTGCCTGGTGGAAGCATGCACTGACGGCTGGTGGTGTTTGTGCCCAGTGAAAGCGTGCACTGATGGCTGGTGTTGTTTGTGCCTGGTGAAAGCGTGCACTGATGACTAATGGTGTCTGTGTCTGGTAAAAGTGTGCACTGATGGTGTGGTTGTGTGTGTGGTTGTGTGTGTGTGGTTGTGTGTGTGTGGTTGTGGTTGTGTGTGTTGTGTTTGAGTGTGTGGTTTTGTGTGTGGTTGTGTGTGGTTGTGTGTGTTTGTGTGTGTGGTTGTGTGTGTGGTTGTGTGTGTTTATGTGTGTGGTTGTAGTTGTGTGTGTGGTTGTGTGGTTGGGTGTGGTTGTGTGTGTGGTTGTGGTTGTGGGTGTGGTTGTGTGTGAGTGTGTGTGTGGTTGTGGTTGTGAGTGTGGTTGCATGTGTGTGGTTGTGTGTGTGTAGTTGTGTGTGTTTGTGTGTGTGTGGTTGTGTGTGGTTGTGTGTGGTTGTGTGTGTAGTTGTGGTTGTGTGTGTGTGGTTGTGTGTGTGGTTGTGTATGTGGTTGTGTGTGTAGTTGTGTGGTTGTGTGGTTGTGTGTGGTTGTGCATGTGCGTGTGGTTGTGTGTGTGGTTGTGGTTGTGTGTGTGGTTGTGTGGTTATGTGTGGTTGTGTGATTGTGTGTGGTTGTGTGGTTGTAAGTGTGGTTGTGGTTGTGTGTGTGGGTGTGGTTGTGTGTGTGAGTGGTTGTGTGTGTGTGGTTATAAATGTGTAGTTGTGTGTGTCGTTGTGTGTGTGGTTGTGTGTGTGTGGTTGTGTGTGTGCTTCTGTGTGTGTGTGTGGTTGTGTGTGTGGTTGTGTGTGTGGTTGTGTGTGTGTGTATGTGTGTGTTTGTGTGTGTGTGGTTGTGTGTGTTTGTGTGTGTGATTATGTGTGTGGTTGTGTGTGGTTGCTTGTGTGGTTGTGTGTGTGGCTGTGATTGTGTGTGTGGTTGTGTGGTTGTGTGTGATTGTGTGTGTGTGGTTGTGGTTGTGTGTTTGTGTGGTTGTGTGTGTGTGTGGTTGTGTGTGTTAGTGTGTGTGGTTGGATGTGGTTGTGTGTGTAGTTGTGTGTGTGTGTGGTTGTGTGTGAGGTTCTGGTTGTGTGTGGTTGTGTGGTTGTGGTTGTGTGTGTGGTTGTGTGTGGTTGTGTGTGTGGTTGTGGTTGTGTGTGTGGTTGAGTTTGTGTGTGTGTATGTGTGTGTGTGGTTGTGTGTGTGTGTGTGTGTGGTTGCATGCGTGGTTGTGGGTGTGTGTGTGGTTGTGTGTGTGTGGTTGTGTGTGTGTGATTCTGTGTGTGTGTGTGTGTGGTTGTGTGTGTGTGGTTGTGTGTGTGGTTGTGCGTTTGGTTGTGGTTGTGTGTGTGGTTGTGTGTGTTGTTGTGGTTGTGTGTGTGGTTGTGTGGTTGTTGTGTGTGTGTGTGGCTGTGGGTGTGGTTGTGTGTGTGTGTGTATGTGTGTGGTTTGTGTGTGTGTGGTTGTGTGTGTGGTTGTATGTGTGGTTGTGTGTGTGGATGTGTGTGTGTAGTTGTGTGTGTGTGTGTGGTTGTGTGTGTGTGTGTCATTGAATGTGTGGTTGTGTATGTGGTTGTGTGTGTGGTTGTGTGTGTGGTTGTGTGTGTGGTTGTGCATGTGGTTGTGGTTATGTGTGTGGTTGTGTGTGGGGTTGTGGTTGTGTGTGTGACAGTAATGCTCAAAGCATCTCAAAATAAAGGAACACAAACATCGAGTTTGTGGAAATAGAAAGCACGTTGTAAGTCAAACGGGCAGCAGCAAAGCATTAACACAACATGTTCTTTGATGTTTGATATTTGATGTTCTTTGAACGAGAACATCAAAGGGGCGCCGCAAAAGTGATTGCAAAAGTGATTGCAGGCGAACATCAAAGGGGCGCTGCTAACAACACACACAACCACTCACACACACAACCACACCCACACACACAACCACAACCACACTTACAACCACACAACCACACACAATCACACAACCACACATAACCACACAACCACACACACAACCACAACCACACACACAACCACACGCACATGCACAACCACACACAACCACACAACCACACAACTACACACACAACTATGCTATGGAGAAGCGTGGCTCAGTGGTTAGAGGCGGCAGACCCGGAAGCTGAGATCGACTGTGGACCAGGGTTCAATTCCCCGCCTCGGCGGGTCTCAGGCTCAAAATTCCACGGACTCGACAATTCTCGCTCTGGTGCCTACTCAACTCACGGGGTCACACTCTGCGACTCTGGGCAATAGCTTGCTTAATCTCCACTACGGCCCCTCGCGGCGGGATGCCTGGCTTTCACCTTGTGGACACCCTGCCGGGGTTTCTCACAGGGGAATACCAGGACGGGTTCCCTAAGCAAGCGCCGGGACGCTTACGGGCAGCTGTGCGCTTTACAAGTCCAGCACATTTACATTTACATTTACATTTAAAGTGATCGGGGCGCTTAATGAGTATGACGAGGTTCGCCATTTGGCACCTCTGCTCCTGAGCGTGCACCCTTGCAAATGCACTGTAGCTCTAGGCTGGCCTGGCTGGCCATGGTAGCATTTTTTGAGCCCTCACTAAATGTCTCGCCAGATCAGCGCATGCGCTGGGTCAGGCGAGACCTAAAAAGTGATCTGGAAGCAGCACAAAGGGGAGAGTAGGAGAACACATGTATTGCATAGGAATACAAGTAATATCAAAATTAGTTCGCTGAATGTGAGCAGTAGATGAATACAAGTCATCCAATCAAAAGGATGGCAAATAAGCCGTGCTCCATGGCTTGGACAAATGCATGAGGAGGAATGTTAGAAAGGCGACCCCGGGGGAGGCAGAAGATGTCTGACTGACCACCCCTAGGTCCACCTCTCCGTCGAGAAGTAGCCGAGCGTTTACCGAGAGGCCTCCTGAATGAGGGTCCTCTCCTAGGATCGTACAGTAGAGTAATCACAACACTACAGATGGACACCACACAAAGGGTCAAGTTCTTAAGCTTTTATAGATAATAAAAGGTTGCGGGTTCTTGGCAGTATGTACAAACAGATCAAGGGATCTATAAAGTCTCGTAAAAGGGGGTAAGGTAGCGGGACAGTCTTACTCTGGGTGGAGGAAGGGATACCCTACGCACAGCTCTCAATCCTCGAGCTGGGGGGTTCCGAGAGGTCGCGCCGCGGCAGCGCCAGCAGGCTCGTAGATGTCTCAGCAAGTCGGGCCGCGGCAGCGCCAGCAGGCTCTCAGATAGTTCAGCAAGGTAGGCCGCGGCAGCGCCAGCAGGCTCTCAGATGGTTCAGCAAGGTAGGCCGCGGCAGCGCCAGCAGGCTCTCAGATGGTTCAGCAAGGTAGGCCGCGGCACCGCCAGCAGGCTCTCAGATGGTTCAGCAAGGTAGGCCGCGGCAGCGCCAGCAGGCTCTCAGATGGTTCAGCAAGGTAGGCCATGGCAGCGCCAGCAGGCTCTCAGATGGTTCAGCAAGGTAAGCCGCGGCAGCGCCAGCAGGCTCTCAGATGGTTCAGCAAGGTAGGCCGCGGCAGCGCCAGCAGGCTCTCAGATGGTTCAGCAAGGTAGGCCGCGGCAGCGCCAGCAGGCTCTCAGATGGTTCAGCAAGGTAGGCCGCGGCAGCGCCAGCAGGCTTTTAGAAGGTCGTCGGGTTACGGGGAGGATGAGTTCGTCTGGTGTCGGCCGTGACAGCGTCAGCAGGGCTTCCAGTCCAGGATACAACTGAAGACCTAATCCAGGGCTGGCCCAGATATAGGTCTGGAGGTCTTTGAAGTCCGGACCCTCGCGCCTGGGGGTCCGAGGGGCCGGGATGAAGGTGTCCAGACACCCAGGAGGGGGGTGGAGCCAGCGCCCAGGGAGGCCAGAGGGCGATCGATACCAGGCGTCCGGGGACGGCTGGAGGGCCATTGAAACTCCTCTTCCTCCGGGATCTGTCGAGTGGCCACTCGACCACCTGGGTGGATCTTGGTGCCTCGATGTCGGGACTTCGCTGAGGCCTGGGCCGGGGCCGAGGCCACGTGGTTGTGACGGGGTGGCCCAAGATGGAGTCGGGCACGGCCTCGTGCTTAGGTCGTGATGGGCCTACGCGGCGGCAGGCCTGCGGTGGAGGACCGGGGTGGTAGCCGGCCCTGTGGTGTTGGGGCGTGCAGGATCGGGCCGAAGGGGCCGCCCGAGGTCCGGTGGAGGGCGGATATCGTCCTGGGCCCGCCATGCGGGAGGGGTAGGACCACGCCATGAGGCCGGGTCCAACACGCGTCCCCCCCAGCTGAAGGCAGGGGAGAGTCACCCATCCTCTTGGCGATTCTCCTCGCCAAGGCGGAAGAATCTGGACAGGCCGTCGGCATTGGCGTGGTCATTGCCGGGGCGATGTTCCACGGTGAAATCCATTCCCTGCAGCGAGATGGACCAGCGTAGCAGCTTCGGGTTTTCTCCCCGCATCTGCATCAACCAACGCAGGGGCTGGTGGTCGGTCTGGACCCAGAAGTGGGTGCCGAAGAGGTAGGGCCGGAGCTTCTTGATTGCCCACACCACGGCGAAGGCTTCCCTCTCGATGGTGCTCCAGCGTTGCTCTCTCGCCAGCAGGCGTCGGCTGATGAAGGCCACAGGCTGGTCGATTCCTTCGGGGTTGACTTGGGACAGGACCGCCCCGATGCCGTGCTCCGAGGCGTCGGTTTGGACTACAAACTCTCTGCTGTAGTCGGGGGCCTGGAGCACAGGGGCGGTGCACATGGCAGTCTTTAGAGTTTCAAAGGCCGTTTGGCACGCAGGGGTCCAGTGCACCTTCTTGGGTAGTCTCTTCGAGGTTAGTTCTGTAAGGGGCCCCACAATGCTCCCGTAGTCTTTTATAAAACGCCGATAATATCCGGTGAGCCCCAGGAAGGCTCGGACGGCGGTCTGGGTGACCGGGGGCTCCCAGTCCCGGATGGCGTCTATCTTTGGTTGGAGGGGAGCCACGTGGCCGCTCCCCACTTGGTGTCCCAGATAGGTCACGGACCCTTGGCCTATCTGGCACTTACTGGCTTTGATGGTGAGTCCGGCCCGCGAAGGGCCGTCAGGACCGTCCAGAGGTGGGTCAGGTGCTCACCCCAGTGAAGGCTGTACACAGCAATGTCATCGAGGTAGGCGGCGCTGTACTCCTCTAGTCCCGCCAGCACCTGGTTCACGAGTCTCTGGAAGGTTGCGGGTGCGTTCTTCATGCCGAAGGGCATCACTTTGAAGTGATAGTGGCCGTCTGGGGTCGAGAAGGCTGATCGCTCCTGTGCACCAGGGGTAAGGCCGATCTGCCAATACCCCGCCGTGAGATCGAAGGTGCTGAGGAATTTGGCAGCTCCTAAGCGATCGATTAGTTCATCTGCCCTGGGGATAGGATGGGCGTCGGTCCTGGTGACTGCATTTAGTCCCCTGTAGTCAACACAAAACCGGAGCTCCGGAGCCTCTCCGGGGGCGGCGGCTTTAGGGACCAGGACAACGGGACTGGCCCAGGGGCTGTTGGAGGGTTCGACCACCCCCAGAGCCAACATCTTGGCCACTTCTGATTGGATGCAGGCCCGAACCCGGTCGGGTACTCGAAAAGCTCGGTGTTTCACCGGCGGGCTGTCTCCGGTATCCACATCGTGGACACACCACCGGGTGACCCCCGGAGTGAGGGAAAACAGATCCGCAAACTGCTCCAGCAGCTTCCGGCAGTCTTGTTGCTGCTCTGGGGTCAGGGTAGAGGAGAGCCGGACCCCTTCGAAGGAGCTGTCTTTCTCGGAGGTGCTGAGGAGATCTGGCAGTGGGTCGGAGTCGTCTTCCGCTCCGTCATCGGTCGCTAGCAACAGACTTAGTTCAGTGCGGGTAAAGTGCGGCTTAAGTCGGTTAGCGTGTAGAACCCGGAGAGGGTTCCGGGGGGACTCCATGTCCACTAGGTAGGTGACGGGGCTCTTGCGCTCCACCACCTTGAAGGGCCCCGTCCACTTGTCCTGGAGGGCGCAGGGTTCGACCGGGGACATGACCCAGACCTGCTGGCCCGGCTCGAATTCGATGGACGAGGCGTTCTGGTCATACCAGCGTTTCATCTCCTCCTGACTAGCTTCTAGGTTGGCCTCGGCAAGTTCCCGGAACTTCCGAGTCTGGTTGCGGAGTGTCAGGAGGTACCGGTAGACATCAGGCGGGGCGTCTCGGACTGCCGTCTCCCAGCCTTCCTTGACCAGGCTAAGGGGGCCTCGGACCGGGTGTCCGTACAAGAGTTCAAAAGGACTGAACCCCAAGGACTTCTGGGGTACCTCTCGGTAGGCAAACAGGAGGCAGGGCAGCAGGACATCCCACTTGCGCCGGAGTGGCTCTTCTAGGCCCTTGATCATTCCCTTCAGTGTTCTGTTAAATCGTTCTACTAGTCCATTGCCTTGGGGATGATACGGGGTGGTGAACTTATAGGCGACCCCGCACTGTTGCCATAGGGACTTCATATGCTTCGAGATAAAGTTGGAGCCCCGATCACTCACGACCTCTCGGGGGAAGCCGACTCGGGAGAAGATGCTCATGAGGGCTCGGCCCACCACGGGGGCTGTGATGGTTCGGAGGGGGATGGCTTCGGGATAGCGGGTCGCATGGTCCACCAGGACGAGGATGAAGCGGTGCCCCTGCGAGGTGCGAGGGTCCAGGGGCCCTACGATGTCGATCCCCACTCGCTCGAAGGGGGTGGTGACCACGGGAAAAGGCTGGAGCGGGGCTTTGACTTTCCCCCCCGCTCTTCCGGCTGGCTTGACAGGTCGGGCAGGTCCTGCAGTGGTTATGCACATCATTCCGCATTTTCGGCCAGTAGAAATGGGTCACCAGGCGGCTGTAAGTTTTGTCCTGCCCCAGGTGCCCGGCGAGGGGCACATCGTGTGCTAAGTTTAGGAGGAAGTCTCTGAATCGGAGGGGCACGACCAGCACCCGGCTGGCCCCTAGTTCGGCAATCTTCTGCTCACTGTAGAGAAGGTCGTTGTCCCAATAGACCCAGTGGGACCCCGCGGGGTCTCCCGTGGCCTGTGTCGCGGCTTGCTGTCAAACCCCCTCAAGGGAGGGGCAGGTTTTCTGCTCCTGCCGGAACTGTTCGCGAGTGGGACCCCCTTCTTGGCGCCATTGAGCGAGTTCGGGGAGGTGTTGGAGCTCTGGGAGATTTTCTTGCTCGGGCTCTTGGGAGCCGTGTTCAAGGCCAGGGTCCTCGGGGATGACGGGTGGCGGCGGTGCGGGCCACTCCGGCTCTTCGGTCGGAGCTTCCCCAGCTGGGGTGGAGGCTCGGGCGGACATGGAACGGGTGGTCGCGCAGACCCACTCGGGAAGGCCTAGCATCCCTAGGTGCTCTCTTCTTTCGACGCCCGCCCATGGGGAACCTTCTAGGTCATTCCCAAGGAGGCAGTCCACGGGGGCATCGTTGCGGACAGTCACTTTTAACACGCCCGACACTCCCCCCCACTCGAAGGGGATGCGGGCCATCTGGCACAAAGTCTCTGAGTTGTCTGCGGACCGGACTGGGCACAGGACGTTAGGAAGGATCTGTTCGGGGGTCACCAAATGGCAGCGGACGGCTGTCACGCTGGCTCCGGTGTCACGGAGGGCTTCGGTTCGGTGACCATTGATGGAAACCCACTGGCGGTATTTCTGGGTGTTGCCGGGGATCGGCCCTCGGGGGATCAGATCATGAGTCCCCAGGCAGGCTAAGGTCATGGCGGCGGGCTCCCACTCGGCCTGCTCGGGCCGTTGTCCTCTTCCTCACTTCCTTCTTCACCCAGGGCCGCGGCCATTATCTGGCGGGCTGGAGGACCGGTGGTGCCGGGTCGCTGGTTCATCGGGCAGAGGGGGTCATTCGCGTAATGACCCTGTCGCTGGCATCTGTGGCACGTAACATTTGGGCGGGGCCCGGGTCTGGCTGGTGGGCCCCCTCTCTGGCCCAAGGGTGGCGACGTGGAGGAAGGGGATGACCCCTGGGAGGCGTCCCGTCCCCGGCTCTGGCCTACTCTGCCGCCTCGGGGTCGGTGGTTTCCCGGGGATCCCCGGCCGGAGTCTTCCGTCGGACCCCGAGCGATTCGGGTGCTCGCCCATCTATCCGCCTCGACAGCGAGTTTTCATGGCTCAGTCAGTTTGCTGTCGAGGAGGTGTTGCCGGAGTTCGACGAAGCAGTTATTGGATAGATGTTCCCACAGAATGAGGTCGACCAGCTGCTGGTAGGTGGTGACCTGACAGCCCCGCGTCCACCCCTCGAAGGCTCTGCTGTAATAGTTCACGTACTCCACCCACGTGGTACCGGGGATTTTTTTGCAGTCTCGAAATCGCTGCCGGTACATCTCGGGGGTGAGTCCGTAGCGAGTGAGGAGGGCGGTCTTCATGTGCTCGTACGAGGTCATCTCGGTATCTGGGAGCTCCAGCAGGGCGTCTCTCCCTTCGTTGATAAACTTCCCCCACAGGCCGGCGCCCCAGTCCTTGAGGGGTACTCGATGGGCGGTCATGGCGACCTCGTAGGCTTTGAACCACTGTTGGATGTCGTCGTTCTTATAGTACTCTTTGACGACATCCTTGGGTATATGTACCTTTGTGTCCACTGGGGGAGGTGAGGCCTTCCCCCCGGCGAGGCCAGTCTCGTTGGCCTTGGCTTTAAATTCCATTTCTTTGAGGACGCGCTCGTGCTCGAGCATGAGTTTTTTCTCCTCGAGATCTCTCTGTCTTCGCTTTTCTTCCAGGTCTCCTTCTAGCCGTAGCTGCTCGAGGGCTAACTTCCTTTCTGCCAGTTGGATCTCTCCTTCTTGTCTGAGTCGAGCGAGCTCCAACTCGTGGAGCCGGTTCTTCTCTCGTTCTCGGGCATCTTCGTGGGAGAGGCCCGTGACTGGGTTCGCGGGTCTCCCTCCCGCTGGGTTCGTCGCAACCTCCGGGCCTCCGTTCGGGCCCGGGTTATCTTCCCTCGGGGGTGGCACCTCGCCGGCGTCCACCCAGGCCTGCAGGGCCGATTTAAAGTCTTCTTTGGTGCTTAAGCCAGTGGTAGCGATGCCTAGGTCTTTGCAGAATTGCTTTAGCTCCTTGTGACTGTAGTCTTCCATTCTCTCTTTCTGGAATTCTGTGCTCATGGTCGCAGTGGGTTTTTCTCGGTAGTGAGCGAACTACTCTCTGTACGATCTACGTGGGCTCGGATCCCAGCGCTTGCTACCAATGTTAGAAAGGCGACCCCGGGGGAGGCAGAAGATGTCTGACTGACCACCCCTAGGTCCACCTCTCCGTCGAGAAGTAGCCGAGCGTTTACCGAGAGGCCTCCTGAATGAGGGTCCTCTCCTAGGATCGTACAGTAGAGTAATCACAACACTACAGATGGACACCACACAAGAGGTCAAGTTCTTAAGCTTTTATAGATAATAAAAGGTTGCGGGTTCTTGGCAGTATGTACAAACAGATCAAGGGATCTATAAAGTCTCGTAAAAGGGGGTAAGGTAGCGGGACAGTCTTACTCTGGGTGGAGGAAGGGATACCCTACGCACAGCTCTCAATCCTCGAGCTAGGGGGTTCCGAGAGGTCGCGCCGCGGCAGCGCCAGCAGGCTCGTAGATGTCTCAGTAAGTCGGGCCGCGGCAGCGCCAGCAGGCTCTCAGATAGTTCAGCAAGGTAGGCCGCGGCAGCGCCAGCAGGCTCTCAGATGGTTCAGCAAGGTAGGCCGCGGCAGCGCCAGCAGGCTCTCAGATGGTTCAGCAAGGTAGGCCGCGGCAGCGCCAGCAGGCTCTCAGATGGTTCAGCAAGGTAGGCCGCGGCAGCGCCAGCAGGCTCACAGATGGTTCAGCAAGGTAGGCCGCGGCAGCGCCAGCAGGCTCTCAGATGGTTCAGCAAGGTAGGCCGCGGCAGCGCCAGCAGGCTCTCAGATGGTTCAGCAAGGTAGGCCGCGGCAGCGCCAGCAGGCTCTCAGATGGTTCAGCAAGGTAGGCCGCGGCAGCGCCAGCAGGCTCTCAGATGGTTCAGCAAGGTAGGCCGCGGCAGCGCCAGCAGGCTCTCAGATGGTTCAGCAAGGTAGGCCGTGGCAGCGCCAGCAGGCTCTCAGAAGGTCGTCGGGTTACGGGGAGGATGAGTTCGTCTGGTGTCGGCCGTGACAGCGTCAGCAGGGCTTCCAGTCCAGGATACAACTGAAGACCTAATCCAGGGCTGGCCCAGATATAGGTCTGGAGGTCTTTGAAGTCCGGACCCTCGCGCCTGGGGGTCAGAGGGGCCGGGATGAAGGTGTCCAGACACCCAGCAGGGGGGTGGAGCCAGCGCCCAGGGAGGCCGGAGGGCGATCGATACCAGGCGTCCGGGGACGGCTGGAGGGCCATCGAAACTCCTCTTCCTCCGGGATCTGTCGAGTGGCCACTCGACCTCCTGGGTGGATCTTGGTGCCTCGATGTCGGGACTTCGCTGAGGCCTGGGCCGGGGCCGAGGCCACGTGGTTGTGACGGGGTGGCCCAAGATGGAGTCGGGCACGGCCTCGTGCTTAGGTCGTGATGGGCCTACGCGGGGGCAGGCCTGCGGTGGAGGACCGGGGTGGTAGCCGGCCCTGTGGTGTTGGGGCATGCAGGATCGGGCCGAAGGGGCCGCCCGAGGTCCGGTGGAGGGCGGATATCGTCCTGGGCCCGCCATGCGGGAGGGGTAGGACCACGCCATGAGGCCGGGTCCAACAAGGAAGATAAGCAATTGAAAAAAAGTGATCTAATGAAATTCATAATGACGTCAATCAATCAATCAATCAGTACATTTATAGAGCGCGCTACTCACCCGAAAGGGTCTCAAGGCGCTGAAGGGAGGGGGGGTGCTGCTACTGCTCAAAGAGCCAGGTCTTGAGGTGTTTCCTGAAGGTGAGGTGGTCCTGGGTCAGTCGTAGGTGGGCTGGGAGGGAGTTCCATGTCTTGGCCGCCAGGCAGGAGAATGATCTTCCTCCGGTGGTGGTTCTGCGGATCCGTGGGACGGTAGTGAGGGCGAGGCTGGCAGAGCGGAGTTTGCGGGTTGGAGTGTGGAACGTGATCATTTTGCTGACGGGGAGCCAGTGCAGGTCTCTCAGGTGGGCTGATATGTGACTGTGGCGAGGGATGTCGAGGATGAGTCATGCGGATGCGTTCTGTATACGCTGGAGTCTTTTCTGAAGTGTGACTGTGGTACCTGCGTATAGGGCATTCCTGTAGTCTAGCCGACTGGTGACGAGGGCCTGGGTGACCGTCTTTCTATTTCCGGTAGAGATCCACCGGAAGATCTTACAGAGAATGCGAAGGGTGTTGAAACATGAGGATGAGATGGCGTTGACTTGCTTGGTCATCGTGAGAGAGGAGTCCAGGATGAATCCCAGGTTGCGTGCATGGTCAGTGGGTGTCGGTGCGGTGCCCAGTGCTGTGGGCCACCAGGAGTCATCCCAGGCAGATGGGGATGGTCCGAGGATGAGGACATCCGTCTTGTCTGAGTTCAGTTTCAGACTGATAACTTTCATCCATTCCGCAAAAATTTTCATTCCTTCCTGGAGGTTGAGTTTGGCGGTGGCTGGGTCTTTGGTGAGGGAGAGTATCAGCTGGGTGTTGTCCGCGTATGAGATGATGTTGAGGTTGTGTTTGCGTGCGATGGCGTCGAGGGGGCTCATGTAGATATTGAAGAGGGTTGGGCTGAGCGATCAGCCTTGGGGTAAGCCGCAGATGATCTCGGTGGCTTCGGAGCGGAAGGGAGGGAGGCGGACTCTCTGGGTTCTGTTGGAGAGGAACGAGGTGATCCAGTCCAGGGCTTTACCTTGGATCCCGGCGTTGTGGAAGCGGGTTATTAGGGTGCGATGGCAGACTGTATCAAAGGCGGCTCAGAGGTCTAGGAGCATGAGGGCGGTTGTTTCCCCGTTGTCAAGCAGGGTCCTGATGTCGTCGGTGGCTGCGATGAGGGCGGTCTCGGTGCTGTGGTTGGCTCGAAATCCGGACTGGGATGGGTCAAGGGAGCAATTGGCCTTGAGGAATATGGTCAGCTGTTTATTGACGATCTTCTCGATAACTCTCGAAAGGAAGAAGAGAGATGGAGCGGAAGTTCTTGAGGTCTTTAGGGTCCGCTGTGGGTTTCTACAGTAGGGCGTTGATCTCTGCGTGCTTCCAGCTCTCTGGGAAGGTGGCAGAAGCGAGGGAGTTGTTTATGACGTTCCGTAGGTGGGGTGCGATTATGGTGTCGGATTTGTTGAAGATGTGGTGAGGGCATGGGTCGGAAGGAGAGCCGGAGTGGATGGTGTTCATAGCATGGGTGGTGTCTTCAGTGCTGATGGGGTTGGAGAGCTCTTTTACGATGCTGAAGAGTTCCTTGCTGTTGTGTATGTTGTGTATGTTGTTCAACTCCTTCAACTACTGATGACAAGGGGCTGACCCAAATCCCATTGTAAGTATTGGTATTGTCCACAACAGTCACAACAGACAGTCAAAGCAGTCTGTGTGGGAGGCCCAAAAAGGGCAAACACAGCTGTTCACTTACCTTCTGTGCTATACCGTTTCCAAATGAAATGAGTATGAAGTCTTTAAGTGTAGCCAAGCACATCTTTACTTTCAAGCTAGAAAAACTTTCAAAACATTTAATAGTTTTTTAATGGAATATTCATGACTCCATCCACTCTGCAAGTGTCATCTTTATAGAAGACAACCCAATGTAGTCACTTCAGTTTTCACCTTTCATTTGTAGCAGCAACTTCATCTGTTTCTGGTCAGTATGGACTCCAAAAATATAGGAAATATGCATAAGGTCCAACAATATCCTCTGAAAAATAAAGGCCAGTAGGTACTTTCTGCACTTTTAATTCCGCTAGGCCAGGACAGTCCTTGGTTTAGTATCAGATGTGTCTTAGAACATGTTCAATTCCTATTAAATTCAGGCTCTTTCACACTGACTCTTCGTTGAGGCCTTTTATGTTATTTGGAGAAACGTCCTTTTTTTAGTTTAATTTATTTTCAATCCATGATAGTTACATTACATTACACATATATAATCGTTATCTTTAAAAAACATAGTCCCAAAAACAAGCAAAACAGTTAGACAGTGGTTAGCTGATTAATCAGATACAGTACATACTTCATCATTACCGATCTAAAATCCATACTAGTTCATTAAAGTGCATATGCTAGATAATTTGAAGTTTCACCCCGATGTAAAACATCATTCTTCCATATATGCCAACACCGGCCCTCATATCTCCATACCCAATTTCCTTTTTCAAGAGCCTTTTAGAGCTTATAGACTGTGCTCTAAATTAAAGATGATAAGAAATCTGGCCCTCCATAATTCAAAAGTCGGAGCAACTTTCTGAAGCCACATTGAAGCAATACATAATCTGGCTATGGCTCTAGCTAAACAAAACAACTATCAGAATGTATAAATCAGCTGGTTACACCTGTCACTCTCAGCCACACCCAACAACACATGAGAAGCTGACAATCTTACTGGACTCCCCATGATTTCCGCTAAGAATTTCTCTTGGTGCTCCAGAAAATTACTTAGGTGCCTACATGTAAAAAAAAATTGCACAATGCCTGTGTCCTCCGATCCACATCGAAAATATCTTCCATCATTTGCCCCTCCCCATTTTAACAACCTGGCTGGAGTATAATAGAGGTTAAACACGGTCTTATAATGTTGTGTACGAAGATTAGCAGATATCATCAACCACCCTGCCAAATCGATAGAATATTCCATCCGAGTACCTTGGCACCCTAACCTATTGTCCCACTTAGTGTTGTGTATATCCAAGTCCCCGCCCTGAATGTCTAATAGTAAATCTTATAGAACGCCGATGCGCACATTTTTTCTCACTGTCTCAACTAAAGGATTTAATTTGATCTTCCATCTGCTTTTGCATAAATAATCACGAATTTGTAGATATTTAAAAAATTTGGATCTAGGGAGGCAATATTTCTCAGCTAGCATCTCAAAGGACATTAAGACCAAGTTAGCATAAAGATCACCAATATATTGGATATATTGGATACCTTTGATCCGCCATCTGTCAATGGTCCTATCCCGAAATTTGATGGCAATAACACTGTAGCTGAGTATACTGGGAGATCCTCTCCAGTCTATAGCATTTTCGCACAGCTTTCCACACCTTATAAGCGGCATTTAAAACCTCAAACCTGTTTTTTTTATAGTAGCTTGGCTCCAGGCTAACAAATAATCGATTTTTAGCATCGCTGCCCAATAGCATTTGAAATATGGAGGGAGACTCAGCAATGCTAAGTGGCTCTTCTCTGGTTAATAATATGTCCACATGTTGCAGTATACACACATAGTAATATAAGGTATAACCCGGTACTACCCAACTGCCTTTCTCACGGGGAAAGGACCATAAGGCGCATCGGTCTGCGAGGCTTCTTCAGCGCTGATAAAAACATGGCACAAATTTACTGAAGTGCTGATATTTGGACACAGGAAATTTCTAACGGAAAAGATCTAAAATAAAATAAAACCTTGGTTAATACTAACATTTTAAGAACGTTGCCCCACGAGTGGGAGATGCAGACATTCACAACAATCTAATTGTTTCAGTACAGAATTTATAATATTGCCTCAGTTGATCTCCACAAGTGTCTTTAAGCATGTCCTTAATGTGACACCCAGGTATGATACCTCACTCAGAATCCGATGATCATAATAGTCTACTTGATTTAAGCACAAAATTTGTGACTTCGACACATTGAGTTTGTAACCTGAGGCTGGTCCAAACTCAAGCGCCAGCTGTTCTATCTTAGGCATAACCATTATAGGATTTGGAGAGACAACTGCCACATCGTCTGTATATGCGAAAACCCGATCGTGCTCTTGTCTCTAAATTACTGATTCTATCCCTGCATTTCGCTCTAACATCATTAAAAAAGGGTCAGTATATAATGAAAACAACAAGGGGGAGCCCGGGCATCCTTGCCTTGTGCCCCGTGTAATATATACAAGATCTGATTCAAGGCCCATTATGCAGATTTTAGCTGTCGGGCACCTATTTAAAACCTGGATAGCTGAAATAAAACCTTGTTTAAAACCTAATCGTCGTAATACTGCCCATAAAAATTCCCACGCGACCCGATCAAACACTGCTAATAAAATCAAGTTGGTAATAGCTATGTCTAGAAGGGTTACAACCCTATTGATGTGATTAATTGTACTCCTCTTAGGTATAAACCTATGCTGTCGACTCAACACCAACGGGGTTAGCACATCCGCCAATTGGGTTGCTAGGATTTTTGTACACATTTTGACATCCAAATTTATTAACGATATAGGGCGATAGGAGCCCGGCTGGTCAGGTGGCTTGTCTTTCTTTTTAAAAACAATTATGCTTGCCTCATCCAAAGTCAGAGGAGCTGCGCCTATTAGTGCCTGCTGAAAAGTGACAAGCATATCAGCTTTAAGCTCTCCAAAAAAGGTTTTATAGACTTCCAGCGGGAGTTTGTCGGGCCTTGCTGCTTTGCCAGTGGCCAAGCTATTATTTGCCGCTTCCAACTCTTCAATAGTTATGGGTGCCTCTAACATATCTGCATCTTGTAGATTCAATTTTCTGCAGTTGAGACTCTGCAGCAGTGTTTCACCAGCCTGCATATCGAGACTCTCTCCAGTATAAAGTGCCTCGTAAAAGTCATGAAAGACATTTAAAATGCCAACATTGATTTCTACTGTTGAGTCGCAATTGTATGTGTGATGAGACAAATGTGAACCCCACCAGCGTGAGGGTTCTATGGAATACATCTGGTGGAACCAACCAGTTATGAGAGGTGTATTAATTCTGCCTCTTGATCACATAAGGCATAACAATCGCTTTGGGAGCTCAAGACGATTTGCTTCCAGTATGTCTCATGACCACAAAAAGTTATTTTGTGATACTACTTTATTGATGTGAAAAACAGACATTTATGTTGTTTTCTCCCCCCCTCTCTCTTTTTCTCCTTTTTACTTGCAGAGACCGCAATAGGTCAATATTTTTGGTACTCATTGGAAATTACCAAGCTTCACTAGGGCCAGCTCATGCCCTGAAGCCTAAACAGTCAGCCTATTTTTGCTGTATTGTTTGTAGGACAGTAGGCATACCACTGTAGAACTGAGCGATCAGTAGTAGGGATCACTATATGGTCCTGATGAGTAAGCAGTAGGGGACTGCTTACGAAACATGTCGACTAGGTAGCAAGCTATTGCTCTACCTCACAATCCCCTTCTTAACGTTCCCAGCTAGAGAAGCTAATAAAATATATTTTTCTACTAAGCCAGGGACTTTTTAATTTTTATATTTTTGCACTCACTTGTTAGGTCCCTACACTTCACTGACACCCCTACACCTACACATAGCCTCTGTCACTACTTAAGTGCTCCCGCGTAGTTCGTTTGGTCGTAGCACGCCCGCCCCGTTATAGGGACGGGAAGACCCCCATGATGAAGCATGACACTAAAGGACTTTTTAGTGTGTGAGGGGTATTTTAAAAAGCACATAATGCTCTCATCTTTCTAGACCTAAGAGAGAGCCTAGTATCTCACTAGCCCCTTAAAATAAAAAATAAAAACACCTCACATTGATAGAATCTCATTGTTTATATGCTCCTAGCAAATACCCCGCGTGTTGCAGTGGATTGCTGTGTACATGCTAATATTGTTCAACCTAGTTCCACCAGTAATTTTCTTTTGCCCCATGGAATGTGGGTTTCTTGAATACATACCAAGTCTGGTTGAAACACCCATCATTCAGTTGTGACCCATTGCTTCTTATTATAATTATTCAGCCCACATACATTCAAAGAGCAGTTCCGAATACCAACATGTGTGTTCCTATCCCCCATCTATCTTCCACGTTTCTATGTAGTCTAGAACCGTGAACCCACAACCATTGAGTTTCATACTTTGTTTTAATACGCTATTATTTTACCTAGTGCCTCCCCCCGCCCCACTGTGCCCACCAAACCCCCCCCCAACCCCACCTCTCCCCTGCACAAGACTTCAGCCGAAGCCCTGACCCACCCCCTCCCTTCCCCAGACAAGAGACTTGGAGACTCTAGGGGCCTCATTTATGAGGCCGTGCGTCACTTTTACGCCGCCGGTGCGTCACTTTTTGTGACGCACCAGTGGCGTAAAAAATGTGCCTTGTTGCACCATATCTACAAAGTGACGCATCTAGGTAGATGCGTCACTTTGTAAACCCTTGCGATACATTATACCTGCGCCAGGTATAATGTATGCAAGGGGGGCGTATTGACGCAAGGAAGGGTCGTAGAAGTGACGCAGTGAAATCTATGAGATTTCACTGCGTCACTTTTAGGACGCCGTTGCGTCAAAATCTTGCGCCTGCCTTACAGCAGGCGTAAGACTGACGCAGGCCCTTTCACATGGGGCTTGCCCCATGTGAAAGGACGCATTGCTGGAGTTGCGTCACTTTTGTGACACACTCCAGCAATGCAATCCAGTCACTTTTGCGCTTACAGATACGTCAGAAATACTGACGTATCTGTTACTCCTTGCGACATGATGCGTCATACATTAAATATGACGCATCAGGATTGTCGCAAGGAGTTCGCAGTGAAAAGTGACGCATCGCTGTTTTCACGCAGCGATGCGTCACTTTTCATAAATGAGGCCCTAGGTCTCGGAGATGGAACGAGCTTCTGCAATGAGCTTCTGCCCTCCGGATCCCCTTGCCCGACAAGATACCGTGCACAATTAAACACTTCCCCACACACCTCTTATTCAAAAGAAAAACAATCAAAATCAATCCACATTTAAAGAGAGAAGGGAGCAGTCAACATTACATTTGACAATAAACCCAAACCCAACTAACCCCAATACAATTGATCTGTGTGTGTAGCCTATAGTGAACAGTCCTTCTCATTTTTTTTGTTTTTCTTTTTTCTTCCCTTCCCTTTCTGTTTTGTTTTCTTTTTCTACAAAGTCTGTAAGTACTCTTTAGCCGCTAGTTCTGCTGTAAAGAATCACACATTTTCCTTGTAAATGATCTTGAGCTGAGCTGGATTCAGTAGATAAGCTTGTGCGCCTTTATCTTGAAACGGGGTAATAAGCTGGAGTAATTGCCATCTCTTCTCCACAGTCAGAGGACAATAATCATGAAAAGAACTCTACCCCTTTCCCACTTTTCTTTCAGTCCGGTCGCGCCAGATCATAGATTATTTGGAGAAACTTCCTAAGGATTATTACAATTTTATGATGCAATCGTTTAGGTCTCACAAGACCAGACATAACGTGAGGGGGGTCTGCATCTTGTGTGACACATGGTCAATAAATGCCTCGATCTTTGCCTGGCGTGGCGGTACGCATCTTTCCCCACTTTATGGTCTAGATGCACCACACAGCCTTTACCTATTTGCCTTAATGATGAGCTTGCCTTGGCATGGGGTATTTAGCACCATGATGATGTGGACCAAGTGGTCCTGCCAAGTCGAATTGAAAACAGATATGTCTTCTATGTATTATAGCAGAAATTAGCAGGTCCAGCAAGGATATGGCCCAGCACCCAGCTAATGTGGCAAGTGCATTTTATTTTTCTAAACAAGAAGACATTCATAACTGAATGTGACTCTCTGGGTTTCTGAATTCCTATCACTTTTTGAGGTGATCTGCTGGTATCCGCTGATGACATAAAACTTGTTGAGGAATTAAGCATCTAAGCCATGTTTGGTCATGAGTAATGTTCGGAATGCCAAGTAGTGTCTAGTGATGTTGATACTACTGGCTTGCCCTCTGGTGTAGCATCCTGTCAATATAAGCCTTGTTGCTCTCTCTGATACTATTTGACATCCTATTCATTTTTAATTATAGAGAAATGCTTTCACTAATGCAATTTTAAGTGTAAACAGATTTGTTTACATCTGTGTTGGAGAGAAAAGCATTCTTATGTTTCCTGGAAGTCACCTCGGACAATAGCAAAGCACCTTACTTTGTCAACTCTATGGTCCAGGTCAAGAGGGAACTTCCTCAGCTCTAATCCTAGTCAGCAGTAGCCTTCCTCTGCTTCCTCTTCTGAAGCTACATGAAGATAAGCCTCTTCTATTACACAAAGGCATAGGTGGTGGCTATTGCTGTGGCTTATACAGAAGCTCTCAGGTCAACAATGAAAATTAACCCTTTATCTTTTGAGAATGAGATCAAGACCATGGCATATTAGCGTCGTTGCTAGAAATGGGATTTCTGGTTGACTAGGGCTTGCACCTAAGCCAGGCAGAAACCACCACTCTAGACACGCTAAAGAAAACCCCTGCTCAACTCCTTGGTAGCTTGGCAAGAGCAGTCAGGCTTATCCCGGAGGCAATGTGGAAAGTGTTTGCGCAACACACACACTCAGCAGCAACACACTAGGCACACCACAAAAGGAACACCACACAAGGTTATATATAAAAACAGCCTTTGTATTATCATGAACACATAGAATAGTAATCACACAATATACACTGCGCCAACTGGCACTAGGCAATATTTACAGGGGATTATATACACCTGACAGGGTCAATTGGGTCACTGTCAGAATCATCACAAGCACGAATTGTAAATGTAGAACACAACTAGTAACTACTGGCAAAATACTGTACTCGGCATCATCTCCTGCAACATAAATCTTATTATGCAAGCAGCATCACATTAAGCGTGAAATACATTCTGCGCCAACCTCATGAGCATAAACACATTATGCTATATCCTCACCAGCCTAAATGCATTAGACCATAACCTCATAAGCATAAACACATTATGTAGTAACCTAATAAGTAGAAATCTCAGATTAGGGAATATCCTCCTAAACATAAATACTAGAGGCATAAATCACAGTACATGAATCACATTTCCTGTGCACCACATAAATCACCTTAGGGCCTGGCGTCCTACAAACTTCACAGTCCCCCTGGCCAACTGGCCTCTCAGAGGGCTCAAATGCCCCATGTCCCAAATGTCAGGGCTGCTGCTAATGCAGCAGAATCCAAAATGCGCCATTGTGCTGGGACAGAGGAGTGCATCTCACTCCTATCTCATTTACAATGCCCCCAAGGAAAGGTTGGCCTAAACGTTGCGCTAATTGCTGTGCAGCTGTGAAGCAGAGAAGGCCTGGTACCACTGTGCCCTCTCCCGTCCCACTCAGGGACTTCTAAACGGGGAACATCCTTTACGACGCGGATGTTACCCCATGCTACCATTACGACGCGTCTCTTACAACGCAAGTCGTAACCACGACTTGCGCTGGAGGGCGCTCAAGGACAAGGAATAGTTAATTTACTATTCCAACACCTTCCCTACTATCCACGGGGACTGGTGTTGGAATAGTAAATTAAACTATTCCTAAGTCCGCACCCTACAGCGCAAGTCGTGGTAACGACTTGCGTTGTAACGGTACGCGTGGTAATAGCCCGCGTACCGTCATACATCCTTCTAAAACACATTTGCAAAACGTTGCAGTTGCCTGCTGCAGCGGCGCAACTGAGAAATAACCAAGAGGCCCTGCTCTGGGGCTCTCTGCACAAACATGCGCCACGTTGCAGCTGCCCACTGTCAGGCGGGGCAGCTTGGAGCAAATAAGGAGTAGGCATGGGCACCTCGGTGACCTCTGGGCCCCCCAATGGGGCCCTAGAAAACAATATGCCCATTTTGCAGCTGTCGGCTGCAGCGGCGCAGCTGTTACAATACCCGTAAAAGGGGGGACCCTGCACCACTGTGCCTTCGGGACCCCCACGGCTCTAAAAACAAATTGGCCCCCATCGTTGGGGTGGCCCGCTCTCTTGTGGTACCGCCCAGGAACCAAGAACTCTCACTGTGCCTCGATCGGCACCAACTAAGGAGGAGCCCTACTGTTAGAAAAGGGTAGCGTGGTGCAGAGCGGGCGGGCCAAACTCAGGAGGAAATGTGTAAAGCATCACACAGGCTACACACAAGGCACACTACATTAAGAGACTCAACACCAGGTTAGGTGAAAAACAGTATGTGTATTGTAAAATAAACACATCAGAAGAGAATCACAGGTGCAGATAAACTGTGCCAGCCGGCACCGGGTAATAATTCACATGGGACTATCTACAAGGCAGGGCCAATCGGGCCAATGCCAGAACCATCCCAAGGTAAAATCAGTAAATGTAAAGTCCATCAGCAATAAGCAGAGAAGCATTATCATTAGACATGAACGGATATATGTTGATACCACGCATACTTTTAGCACGCAGACCATTACCACGCAATTTTTACAACGCAGGACCCTTTACCACGAATACCTTTACAACACAATACACTACAACGCAGGTACTATTACAACGCATACCATTACAACGTAAGTATAGGTAAGTATATAATATGTTAAAATAATGTAATTATTATTAATATTTTTTTTTATTAATAAATTATTATTTTAATATTAAATATTTTAATTAATTATATTAATTTTTATTTATTAATTTGTAAATATATATGTTAAAAATACCCCTGTACCCCAAAACCCAAACCCAACCCTGAAACCTAAAAATACCCCTGTACCCCAAAACCCAAACCCAACCCTGAAACCTAAAAATACCCCTGTACCCCAAAACCCAAACCCAGCCCTGAAACCTAAAAATACCCCTGTACCCCAAAACCCAACCCAACCCTGAAACCTAAAAATACCCCTGTACCCCAAAACCCAAACCCAGCCCTGAAACCTAAAAATACCCCTGTACCCCAAAACCCAAACCCAACCCTGAAACCTAAAAATACCCCTGTACCCCAAAACCCAAACCCATCCCTGAAACCTAAAAATACCCCTGTACCCCAAAACCCAAACCCAACCCTGAAACCTAAAAATACCCCTGTACCCCAAAACCCAAACCCAGCCCTGAAACCTAAAAATACCCCTGTATCCCAAAACCCAAACCCAGCCCTGAAACCTAAAAATACCCCTGTACCCCAAAACCCAAACCCAACCCTGAAACCTAAAAATACCCCTGTACCCCAAAACCCAAGCCCAGCCCTGAAACCTCAAAATACCCCTGTACCCCAAAACCCAAACCCAACCCTGAAACCTAAAAATACCCCTGTACCCCAAAACCCAAACCCAACCCTGAAACCTAAAAATACCCCTGTACCCCAAAACCCAAACCCAACCCTGAAACCTAAAAATACCCCTGTACCCCAAAACCCAAACCCAGCCCTGAAACCTAAAAATATCCCTGTACCCCAAAACCCAAACCCAACCCTGAAACCTAAAAATACCCCTGTACCCCAAAACCCAAACCCATCCCTGAAACCTAAAAATACCCCTGTATCCCAAAACCCAAACCCAGCCCTGAAACCTAAAAATACCCCTGTATCCCAAAACCCAAACCCAGCCCCGAAACCTAAAAATACCCCTGTACCCCAAAACCCAAACCCAACCCTGAAACCTAAAAATACCCCTGTACCCCAAAACACAAACCCAACCCTGAAACCTAAAAATACCCCTTTACCCCAAAACCCAAACCCAATAACCCTAATAAATGTTTTAAAAAAAAGATAAACGTACCTATACTTACGTTGTAACGGTATGCGTTGTAATAGTATCTGCGTTGTAGTGTAATGCGTTGTAAAGGTATTCGTGGTAAAGGGTCCTGCGTGGTAATAGTTTCATTGTAAAAGTATTTCGTGCTAAAAGTTGCGTGGTAACAGTTACATACCGACATGAACCTGTGGGTCTAAACCTTGTTAGCATGGATCACAGGATATAGTAACAAGTGAGAATAGGGGTATTATCACATTAGCCTGAGGCAGAAATCAGAGTAGGCAGAACACCAACAGCATAAATCAAAGTATGAGCAACCCCGTAGGCATATAAACTCAATATACCTCATGAGGATCCAACAGTGATAAAGTAGCAGCACCAGAAAACCATAGGGTCACATCCAACCCAAAAGGTGCGCATAAAAGAACAATAACCAAGAGGGACAAAAGGTGTTGCAGGGGGCGTCAATGGGAAATACAGTTTAGGGCCCGGCACGGGCCAGCGCCGGCGGCTGCCGCAGACCAATGGCCGGCAGGGAGCGCAGGAGAAGCAACGCTGCCACAGAGGGAGCGGGAAAGAAAGGATGGGCAACAGGGGGCCAATCAGACAACGGGGCGGGAGTAACACAATCTCAGCACTGTGAACCCGGAGTCAGTACCCCCCCACCCCCCAGCCCCAGAGGAACACACATGAAAAGACAACAACGGAGAGGCTCATGAAACTGCATATCCGCCAGGGGAATAAGGTAAGGGGGATAGTCACTGACCAACATCGGCGGCCAGCCGCGGACACAGGGCCGGCGGGGAGCGGGAGAGGCACCGCGGCTGGAGTGAGAGCAGGAGAGGAGATAGGCAACCAAGGGGGCCCAAATGTCGACAGGGCGGGACCTGGTGGGCATCAAATCCCAAAACTCTGATAAAAGCGGCTGACAGCGAGAGGCATCCTCCAGCCAACTCGCAACCTTAGGAGCGGGCCGCCGACCCCAACACATGGCCAATCTACACCTGGCAAGCACCAAAAGCATCGCAATCAGACGGCGAGAGGCATCAGGGCAAAATTTAACAAAGCCGAGGCGACACAGTAGAGGATCAGGCACACAGCCGCGCCGGTGATGTCAGAGATAGTGGAGCAAACCGCCTGCCAGAACTCTTGAACCTTAGGACAAAGCCATGCCAAATGAGCAAAATCCACAGCGGGGGCAGCACAACGCATACAAGAGTCCTCAGGGATAAGCCCGAGCCGGTGGAGATGCACGGGAGTGCAGTAAAACCTGTGCAAGAACTTGAAATGAATCAAGCAGAGCCGATAATTCAGTGAGAGCTTTGTAGTTTGACTACAGCAATAAAGCCAGTCGGCCTCCGAGATATCAGTACCAAGGTCCGCACCCCACGCCTCATGCGCCCGAGTCGAGGAGATGGGGATGACAACAGGGCAAAAGCGTATAGTTTGATGACCAACTTGTGTGGCGACGTGGAAGTATATACAAAATGAAGGGCCGGGAAAGTAGGGGGGGTTTGGGAAGGTAGGGTGCAGTTTCTGGCAAGTAGCCCGCAACTGCTAGAATAAGAGCGTGTCCTGCAACGATGGATACTCTGGAAGCGAGTAGAAGGAATTCTCCGGATAGAGAGCCGCTAAAGTCCTCAGGCCAGGCGCGCCGCATGACGAGACATGCTAGAAGACTGAAGGGACAGGAAATCCGGGTGGTCCATAATTGGCATAGCATTGGTAGAGAGAAGAGAAAGACCAGAAAGCCAGCCCAAGAATGACCATGCCCAGCGCAGCGTCTCGACCGTATCGACCTCCGTCCCGGAGCCCACCGCAGGAGCGAACAGCGCAGTAGTCAGTGGTCAGTGGTCAGGGGGAAGCGACGTCAGACTCCACCGCAACGTGGGGCTGCTAGAGGGTGGGATGAAGTAAAAAATGCAAGAAGCTTGTCTTAGCACATAGAGCGTAGAGCCGAACGTCAGGCGCACCCAAACCGCCAGCAGACATGTGCAAGGTCTGGATGTCATAGGCTACCCTGGGTTGCCACCCCGCCCACAACAGCGAGAAGACCAGAGAATGCAGCCTGCGAAAGAAATGAGAAGTTAGGGGGATAGGTATGTTTGAGAAGAGGTAAAGGAATTTAGGGAGGACCACCATCTTGGCTATAGCGATGAGGCCGGCCAGGGACAATAGCAGGCGGCTCCACAAAGAGATCTTAGTTTCGAGCCAGTCCACCGCGCGCCCAAAGTTCGACCTCCAAAGTTCATCCTAGTCTCTACTCAGCCAAATGCCCAAGTAGCGTGTAGGACCGGATGCCCAATCAAACGGGAAATCAGGCACGAATGGGAGGGTAGCATCCATCAAGGGGAAAAGAACGGACTTACTCCAGTTGACCTGGATGCCTGAGAGCCCGCCAAATCGAATACCCTCCCTCACCAAGGGACTGAGGTTTTCCTGGGGATGACGGACATAGAGAGTGATATCGTCTGCATACATGGAAACTAGGAGGGAGCGGGACGAGAAGCCAATGCCTCTGTAAGTATAGTGCTGCCGTAACCTAGCGGCCAGGGGCTCCATCGCGATGGCAAAAAGCATGGGCGATAACAGGCACCCCTGATGGGTTCCACGAGTAATGTTGATGGGGTCGGACACCTGACTATTAATGCAAAGACGGGCAGTTGGGCTGGTATAAAGGAGGTTAATATTACACAAACAGTGGGCACTGAATCCCATACTCGGCAGGACATAAAAAAGGAAGGGCCACCCCAGTATATCAAACGCCTTCGTGGTGTCAAGCAGGGCAGCCACGGCCGGAAGATTAGGAAAAATTTGATGTAAGACGGAAAAGATAGTGCGGAGATTGTAGGAGGTAGCCCTACCAGGAATAAAACCAAATTGATCGGGGAGGGCAATGGTGGGCATTAGTAAAAGGAGACGAGAAGCAATCAATTTGGGAAAGATTTTTTTATCGATATTTATAAGGGAGAGTGAGCGGTAGGAATCCCGGCAGTCGGCGGGCTTGTCAGGTTTGAGGAGCAGGGTTATTAAAGCCTCACGAAGGGATGGCGGGAAGATGCCTGTGTCAAAATACTCATTGTACATAGCCGCCAGGTGCGGTTCCAAAATGTTGGTGAATGATTTAAAAAACGAGGCAAGCAGGCCGTCGAGGCCCAGTACCTTGTCACTAGGTAGGCTACTGATGGCTGCCAAAATTTCCTCCCTAGAGAAAGGCTCGTCAAGGAATTTACGATGGTAGTCTTCGAGCCAGACAAGGGCAATGGACTCGAAATACTGATCAAACTCCTCTGGGGACAGAGGGGAGCCGTCAGAGTAGAGCTGGGAGTTAGAGGCGAGTAAACAGGACTTAATTTCTTCCGGTGAGGTGGTTCGGTCCAGACCGCCATCACTGAGGGCTGTGATATAGGAAGCTGCACGTGGAGGGCGCAGAAGGTTGGCAAGGGTGCACCCCGGGCGATCCCCTTCTCCAATGTGACGGGTCCGACCCTCCCTGCCGAGGAAGGACAGCTCACGGCCAGCCTCATCCGAAAAACCGGAGTGTTTTTGACGCAGTAGCGCCAACGTCTCGGGGATGGGGTACGCCATCTGGGTGGCATCCAATTTCCGGATCTCCCCTTCCAGTTTAGCCAGGGTGGAGCAAATAGAGCAGAGAACGCCTGCCTGTTTGGAAATACATTCTCCCCGGATGAAAGTCTTGAAACCCTCCCATAAGGTGGAAGCAGAATCGACGGAACCCACGTTAAGATCGAAATAGTTAGTGATTGTGGTTTGCATTTCATCACAGAACACAGAGTCCCTAAGGGCATTGGGAGAGAGATGCCAGGTGAAGGCCCGACGCTGAGAATAGGGAGGCCGGAGAAGAAGCTGGACCGCCGTGTGATCGGAAAGGGTGCGAGCCATGTGTGTGACCTCAACGGTCCAGGACAAGACGTCCGGCGAGGTGAGCCAAAGATCAATTCTCGACCAACAACCCCTCGCACCAGTAACGCAAGTGCCTTCCCGAGCATCGGGACGCAAATGACGCCAGGCATCATAGAGAAAATTATCAGTTAAGATAGACGAAAGAGCAGTAGCGGCATGCAGGTGGGACATGTAAGAACCAGATCGATCCAAGGTTGCACAGAGAGTAACATTAAAACCCCACCCCAGACAATCCACAGGAGGAGACAAGATGCCAGATGTGATGAAAGAACTCCAGATCATCAGAGTTCGGGCCATAAACCACAGCGATGGTAACAGGCTGAGCCAGTAGTAAACCATGTAAAGCAACATACCTTCCCTCCGGGTCAACGAGGGCTCGGGAGGTCTGCCAAGGAAGACCACGACGCAACAGGATTGAGACACACCTAGCATAGGATGAGTAGGTGGAAGAGTGGGATTCCCCCCAGTGGCGAGATTGAAGTCTGGAGACAGAACCGGGTAGCAGGTGCGTCTCCTGTAAAAGGCATATGTCCACCCGGTGGCGCTGTAGATGTGCATGAATCAGACGCGCCTTACGGTAATCATTCAGGCTGCGGACATTCCATGTCCAACAGGTTATTTCAGCCATAAGGAGCATGGCGGGGAGCAGCATTATGCAGAGCAAACAGCAGGCAGCGCAGTCTTGCATAACACACGTTGAGAGCGGGGAAGTCAAATAACAGCTGGGGGAGCACAAATAAGGAGCAGCACAGAGGAGTATAGACCACCCTCGGGTGGTTGCCAGTGGCAAAGTGGCATAAAAGGGCAGCATGAGCTACTAACGGGCCGGTCTGACTTGAAGGACGTGACGCAAATAAAAAGGACCTCAGCAACCCACGAGCTGTACAACAGGTGGACATGTCCCATGAGACAACAGGAGCACCTATGAGGCATCGACTGGAGCTGCAAGGCGTAGCTGGGAAGCACCATCTAGAAAAGACATACAACATAGCGCTATGAAAGAGTCGGGTGCATACCAAATACAGGGTGACAGCGACCTGTCACGATGTTGCGCAAATAGCACAGTACAGCAACAGAGCAAATTGTGAATGCTAATGGACAATGGCAACGGAGTGGTGCAGAGAGCTTCGTATCGTGTCAAAAAATAAACAAGAAGGAGCCCACCCACCAAACCCCCGAAACCACCCCCAACAACCCATGCAGAAAGAAACCCAACCACCCTCACCCACACCAACGCCCCTAATCAGGCTGAGGATACCACCCACACCACCCAGGGAACCCACAACTTGGAGGGGGTAACACATTGTGAACAGAGGGAATCATCCCGTGAGGGCATTGCAGGACTCAGCGAACACCCCCGCAGAATAGCAGGGTGGCCAAGCAGGAATGGAATGGTGACATCGAGAGAAAATCACATATGTAACAGAAAGACAAACAAACATTGTCCACACTATCAGTCATTATCACTCAATTGACCGGCTGCTTCATGGAGACTTCAGAAGAGAGGATTTGGAATCTTTATCAAGTCTCTTGGGAAAAGCAAGGGCCTCTCGCGGGTCAGGAAAAACCAGATTCTTGGAGCCCTGTCGGACTCGCAGCTTTGCCAGATATGGAGAGTATGAGACCTCAAGCTTCTGAAGGATGCGCTTGGCCAGCAGGAACTCTCTTCTAGCAGATTGAACAGACAGGATGTAGTACGGGTAGAAAGAGAGAGTATTACCCTGGTGCGTGATGGTGCCCTTGTCTCGAGCCGCATGAAGAATGGCATCGCGATGTAGGAAGTTCAGAATCTTTGCCACAATGGGACGGGGAGGCAGTCCAGGGCCAGGACGCGGGCCAAGGGAACGGTGAGCACGTTCCACGACAAAGATTGAGGAAAAGACATCCCCGAAGATCTCCCTAAGGAGTTGTTCAATAAAGTCTTCCATCTTAGAGATATTGGTGGACTCGGGATGGCCCGTGATGCGGAGGTTACTCCGACGGGAGCGGGCCTCCAAATCTTCATTTTTCTCCCGGATTACAGCCAGGACTTTATTCATCTGGAGTAACTTCCGCCTGTCCTGTGTGGCCGCGTCCTCAGCGTCGGAGATCCAAGACTCCACTTGGAGGAGCCTGTTGTCGTGGGAATCAACTTGAACCTTCACGGAGTCGAGGCGGGCAGATAACTGCTCGAGCTGGGAAGCGATGCCTGTAACGGTCGACTTGGCCTCAAGCATGATCGCCTTCAGATCATCGTTGCGGCTCCAGCATCACAGCAGAGTCGGTACCGTCCGAGCCCGTGCCGTCCTGGCGTGAGGACCTCCGTAGTTCAAAGGCAATCTCGGGTTGCTTAGGATCTGACTTCCCCATGGCGGGGCACAGTTCTGAAAGGACACCAAGTCATACGGAGTTGGAAAAAAGCCGGCAAGGCTGGGAGATGAGCAGACAGTAATAGGCCGGCAAACTCGCCCCCCCGCTGGAAGGTACGGATGTCAGGTGAGGGCCCGGAATGGAGGAGAGAGGCCAGGAGAACAGACCTTAGTCCGGGCGCCACGGGCGGGAGGGGGAGAACTGAGGCACAGCGCGGTGTGGGGCCCTCTGGTCCAAAGCAGCAGGCAGTGGGCTTCGGGATCAAAGGCCAGGGCGCCCCCCCCCAGGTGCCAATGGGCAGCAACAAGTTTGTAGAGGCACCCTGGGCGAGAGCGGCGAGCCGCGGGGGCAACGCTCCGCCAAGACAGGGAAGAGAGGGAAGTCGGGCAGCCCCCGGTCAACCGCAGCCAGAAGGCCCAGGAACTCGCCCACAGGCAGGGCAGCCATGCACCAGATCACCAGGGAGAGGCAGGGTAGAGGCAGGCGAGGCAGGGTCCCAACGACCGCCTTCCAGACCCAACAGGAAGCAGGAGAAAAGGCATGGTGAACCAGTCCACAAGGGGGCCCACGCAGCCATCGCGGCCCACCAGCACAACTTCAAAGCTCCAGAGCGCCACCAGGGAATCAGGCCAGGGAAGCTGGCCTAGTTCTCAACAGGCAAGATCCAAGGCTGCGTGAGAGCAGGCCCGTCAGTGTGGAGGAGCAGCAGCGGCCCCACCTCCGCTCCCCGGGGCAGTCCACAACGCCGACAGTGAGAAGCTGCAGGCAGGATCCAGCGAGGCACGGGGGGAGAGGCGCCCAGGGCGGCGCGGCCGCGATGAAAAGCAGGCCGCACGGCACTGAAGGGAAATGCAGGGCAGAGTGCGGCAACCGGCACACGCCTAAGGGAGGACACCAGCGAGGGAAACACGGGGGCGCGCCGCTCCCTCAGCGCGATCCAGACGGCACCACAGCACGTCGGTCCGGGACAGAGCACTCGGCCACAACTAGGCCGCAAAGTCACCGGACCGGCGGGCCGCCCCCAACACCCCCCCGGGGGAATCCCCTCCCGCAAGGGCCCGACTCACCGCTTCAGGCGAGACCGGTCCCCTGGGTCAGCACCGCACCGCAGCTCCGGCGAAAGCACAGGCGGCCCCCCGGCAGCGGAGACCAGCGCCAGCCACGAGGGACGAAACTCGGATGGGAAGGCACACAGAGGCAACGGAGCTGGACAGGTAAGTGCGCGGTGTGCTCCCCAGGCAGCAATCAACAAAGTGGTGTGGCGATGGAAACGACGTCAGCAGGATTATGTAGGATTATTGCGCTTGGCCGGCAGAGCCCACTCAGAGAGCGGCCATCTGGCAGCCGGCCAAGCCACGCCCCTCAGACGTCACCACCTTAGATCAGGTAGAAGCTCCTTATGCCTTCAACCAGCAACGCAAGCATTAGGTATTATCCTAGGTACAAATGCATTATGCAACAATATTATGCAATAAATCATATGGGGCAATAGGCCTCGCCAGCATAAACACTTTGAAACTGGCCCCAGGCCAACTGGCCCCTCTCCGGGGCTCAAATGCCCTATGTCCCGCAAAGTCAGGGCTGGCTGCTAAAACAGCAAAAGCAAAGCGCGCAAAGCGCTGGGGAAGGGCAGGAGTGTCTCTCACTCCTCTCTCTCTCTTCTCCTGAGGAGTACAATGCCCCCCAATATGTTGCAGCTGCCTGCGCACTCACAGGGCAGCTGGGAGTCAGGCCCAAAAACAAGCACTGGCACCACTGCGCATTTGGGAGCCCAACTCCGGGACCCCTGAAATTCACAGTGCTCCCCAAGGTTGCAGCTGCCCGCTGTCAGACGGGGCTGCTGTAAGGTCAGCACGGGCACCAAAGTGTCCTCAGAGCGGCACTGCGACAATGTGCCCCGACACCACCCCCACCAAGCTGGGACTGAGCCCTACTCACTGGGCTCTCTGGAGTCCTTGCGCAATCTCTGGGCACCGGCACTGTGCCCCGATAGGCCCCTTCCTGCTGGCAGGCGATGGGGGCAACCGGAATGGAGCACGCACTACTCCCGCTTCTTCGGTGGCTGCAGGGCTCTCTCTGGTAATAATGAGGAAAGTCCCACAGGCCTTCTCCTTGGGCGGGGGGTTGAAATACAGCACACAGGAAAGTAGCGCCCATGCTCCTCACCTCCTTCTGGGGCACAGCTGTAGCGCTCACGAGGCGCTAGAGTCCTCCCAAGTCCAGGGTTCCCCTAGAATAAAGTAGCGGTCTGGCAGCACAGCGCTGCAAGCGTCAACTCCTCACCGCCTTGAAGTACAGGCCACCAAATATTGCTCTTTGACAGCACAGCGCTGCATTGACAATAACCAGCTCTCCATGGCAGCACACGCAGCAGGTCCCACGCACCTTCTTCTCCTGAGCAGGTGCTGGAGGCAGCGCCCACCAGGCACTAGAGAGGCCCAACAGCTCCAGGGACAACAAAGAGTGCTCCTCTTCTCTGACAATGTAGGGAATGGTGCCCACACGGCGTAGGAGGGTGGCAGTAAAACACAGTCCATTTGAATATAGTGCTCCCAAGGCGCTAGGGACCTTACAAGTCCAGGCCCCCACAGAAGAAGGTAGCGCACACGCTCCTCTCCTCCTTGCAGTGCAGGCAGACAGACGATAGCGCTCATAAGGCGCTAGGGCAGGAGAGCAGGCAGGCAATGCTGGGCAAGATCAGCAGACAGTGGGCACTCATCAGTACAGGACAGCAGCTCCTAGAAGCAGTCACCTCCCATAAAGTGGCACTCCTCCTGACATAGCAATCTTCACTCCAGCAAAGGCTCTCACCGGCCCTGTGGACAGCAGAGGGGTACAGATGGGCTCAGGGGCCAGCACACAAGCCCTTGCAGTAGTACCTCCTGGCAGAGTGTCCCCTCTCAATCAAGTCCTCGCTCAGACTGAGCATATGGCATCTCTACTGCTGAACATATACACCCCTCCTCCCACCTACCAGAAAGGGCTGGAAGCTTCTAGAAGGTCCCTGGCGGTTCCAGCCTCACTGTCACTGTGGGGGAAGTGTAGAGCACCCTTTCACTTCAAACACTAGACCGCCAACCCACCTCAGGCAGGCAACACAAGCAGACAGAAATGGCGTCCATTTTAAAAGTGAAATTTTACAAAGGTGCATTTCTACAATGGTGGAAATAAAGGTGCGTACACCATTGCACAACATTTATTCTTTTCAGTTCAGACACACCATGTCCATAAAAAGGCTAGGGGGAAAAAGAGAAAAAAATTAGGGAAAAAGGGCCAAGTCCAACACCTACTCACCGGGTTTTCTCTGGGCAGGACTCCTCCCTTCACTTCACCCCGGCTCTTCCTCGCTGCAGGACCGGCACTCCGCTTTTCTGAGGAGCCTGCGAGGCTCCCTCTGCACGCTCCTTCACCGGGTCCCTCTCCGGGGACACAGGACTTGGCAGGGGAGCCTGCGAGGCTCCAGGGGGCTTCTCCGGTGCTTCGTGGGTGCGGGGCTTCCCTTGCTGAGGTGGACATCCCGCCCCACATCAGGCATCACGTTGCCTCTCCGGCTGCGGCAGTGAAATGTGGGGTGGGCTACCTCTTCGATTAAAGATACTGGTGGGGTAGGCACCCGTCAGAACAGCACACAAGCGGGGTGGGCACCCGCAAATAATGCAAAACACGGGTGGGTACCCGCAAACAATTCCCAACGCAGGGTGGGCTCCCGCCTCGCTCTCAGCAATTCAGGCGAATCCCTATGCTACGGATTCCCTCAGAAACCGGGTGCAGCATGGCGCTGCGGAGCTCCAGCACTCCTCAGGGGGAATTATATTATAAGCGCTCGCAAGGCGCCAGTTGTCCAAAGAAGTCCATGGAGATCCAGGGGGCAAGGCTGGGCCCAGGGAGGCAACCCTCATGGCGGTTCCTCCTGGGCCCCAGCAGAAGCATGCCACAGCAAGTTTAGAACAGCACGCCAGACCTAGAACAGAACATTTTCATGTGGTCACAGCCCCAGTATTTATACCACTTCTCTCTTTTGTCTGCAGCGCAAGGCTTGGGGAACCAGATGCAACTGGTTCAGGAGGTATTTGGAGAACTTTGTTTTCCAAGCTCCTCTTCCCCTTTGTCAGGTGGGGGCTCAGTGATCAGACTCACCACAGGGGGCGGAGCCAGCATTGTCCAGGCTGGGCACAGTCCTATTCAGGGTCAGGCGATTACTCCTCCCACTACTCCCAGCACAGATGTCCCATCCAGCCTACTGCTGACTCACCATGCCCCTCCTGGACCCACACATACCTCCCAGCCACTGTCACTCACAAGTCAGACATACAATTAACACCAGGAAGGCAGACACATAGCACACAGAAATGCCAACTTCTAAAAGTGGCATTTCCCAAGTAGTCACAATAAATCGGCGCCCACCATTGCGCAGCATTTATTATTCCACTTTCATACATACTACACCTGACCACGCTGCTCCTCCCATATCATGAATTACCACTGACACACTGATTAGGGAATACCCAATGCATGCCTATGGGAGGGCAGGCCAATCTCAGCATTGTAACACAGAGTTCACACACTTTACACTGGAAGGCAGTTCTAAAGTGCCCAGAGGCCTAAAACCACCAAAACCATATCAGAAATAAGGCGAGGAGAAAGGCAAAAAGTTTAGGGGTGAACCTGCCAAAAGGGCCAAGTCCAAAAGTCGCCATCTGAAAATATCGCTCTTTGACAGTATTTTGAACAGTTCAGAGGTTGCTCTTTAGCTTCTTCATGAGTTGGACTGTATTTTGATACAGACCCATGTGAGGAAAGTGGCATATTATAGAGTGTGGTGTTTCAGTCATGTAACCGACTTGCATCCAGTCAGGCTCATTTGTTAAACCTTAGCTCAACCCTGGGTTGAGGTTCTAGGTCTAAAGCATTTAGACACACCAAAACAATGAAATAAGAACGTCACACAACACAAAAGAAATCCAGCCCCAATTTATACAAATAGATTTTATTTTTATGAATTTTTAGACACCAAAACAAACAAAATCCACCAGAGGGTTCCTGAAATATAAATTTTTAAGTAAATGGTAAATCACAGCTTTTAATTTAAAAACGTAAAAAAGCATTGGTAGCTGCAAAGTTTTTAAAACTTTGTAAAACTTTTAAAGAGTTGTGTTTGGCTACTCTTGCCCATTTTGGCTGACCAATTCTGAAAGGGGGAAGGTCAGGGGAAGCCAATGAGGAGTAGTAGGACAGTTACCTTGTCACCAAAGCTGTCTCAAGTCCAGTTACAGGATTTATGTGTATACCGCTATAGACTTTAATGGAGTGGTCCTGAGGCAAGGGATACAGGATGCTGAAGATGCTGAGGATGCCGTGCAGTTGACGGGGGTTTCCCGGGGGTACTCTGCAGTCTGCGGCCCAGGTGGGATGACTTTGGCCACAGGGGTCGATGTCCCTCAAAGTACTCTTTGGTCCAGAAAAAGTCTAGTTGCCACTAGACTACTGGTCTTGGGGTCACAATTAAACCAGTGTTTCCCTTTGGCAAAGGCTTGTGTCTGTCTTGGGTGAAGAAACTGTACACCGATGACTCTCCCAGGTCCAGCAGACTCAGGTGCAACTCTTGAGTGTTGGGACTCAATCATCCAGGCTGCACATCGGTGGTCAGTTCGATCAGGTCATTGTTGCTACTTACTGGCCAGAACAGGCTTGTAAGCTTTTGTGGCCCTGTTGCTGTAACTGCTGTAACAGGAAGTCAACTAACGTATCCTTGGAGTTCATCTCTTCAGTCTGGGGCTGTGGAGAAACGTGTGAATCACAGTCACAGCCCTCTCTCTGCTAGCCCAATGATCAGCATATGCAGTTCAGTGGTTGGTGTAGCCACTCTTGCTAAGTCCAGGGAACAGAGGGCAGACCTTATTCTTCCCTCTTGCCAATCCATTCAGATGTGATCTGAGTTCTGGGTGCTAAATGTATCCCCAGAAAGGGCCTGTGGGGGATACAGCAATTACTAGTCAATGGATTACTAGGGCCCTCCCCACCTGATGATGACGTCTTGGAATGTGTGGTGACGCAACGGGACTCCAGAAAATACCTAGAAATCATCACCATACTTCCCTAGGAGCTATTCACACAATTACTCATCAGTGGGGCCCATAACACCATGAGTCATCCATACACACATTCACCCTGCTCCCAGGATTGGTGAAATCTGGAGGAGAGTTACTGGATGTAAGCGGAGTGTCTTATTTCATACTAAAATTGTATACACTGTATACCTTTGCAGTTTGTCGATATTACCATGGGTTTATTTCAAGAAACATTTAAAACACCCCACCATTTGTTGTCAATGGATCCGCTAGTAAAAGTTAACTAATGGACAACAAGACCAGCTTAATTCTCCATTTATTTAATTTTTATTTTTAGATTTAAATCTCCTAGCATGATCTCACTTTTACTCACTCTATTTTAATAATCATGTAAAACATTTAATAACCTAGAGAGAAAAGAAGTTAAGTTCTAACTTTTATATTTATTAGCATAACAGTTCAGAAAAATAAGTAAAAAACATATTACCAAGGTTCTAGGACACGGACATCAAAATAAGGACAGGACAGTTACCGAAGGCCACCTCTCTATTCTCTCTCGATGTTCACCTCCCATAAGGACTCCGCACCCATTCAAAAGTTAAAGCTCAGAAAAATGTCAAAGTCCTTGCGCCATAGGAAAGTCTGGCGGCATGTCGGGGTGCAAAGATAAAATCGGAAAGCAAGCTTTTTTCCATACTTCCAAACGTCCTCTTTATATCCTTTTTCACTAACTTATCTATCTAAAAGTTGAAACATTGGGGTTTTGGACTGTCCTGATTGGTCAAATCACAGGATGGATGAGCATAACCTCATAACTTATTGTTCGCTTTTCTGCAAAGTCATCGTTATAATTGAAAAATAAAGTTGCTATTGTCTCTTAGAAACCTCTTCCGCTTGTGTCCTTTGAATAGTTAGTTGTACTGATTTTCTCACGTTCACGATGCTGACATTCAAATTTGCTGGCACCAACTCAGGCACCAGGCCACATTGTCCATGACCCTTTTTGCACAGGCACAGGCTGCTCGCGTTTTCTCGAGTTCAGTCACGCATGCGTACATCATCGCAAACTCGGAGTCGCAGACAGCTTCCATTTTCAAGTACGCCGCATAGGCCACAGTGGGAACTATTACAGAAACAAACACAATTAAATGTTAATTTTCTAAATATAGCCCTTCTGTTTACCCCGCCCCCCTTTCTAAAGTAACTCAATTCGTTATTACCTAGCAAAATAAGCAACATATAAGCATGGTTTACTCACCATTCTCCATCATTTATGCCACAATTATACAAACTAAAAGCACATTCATGCAATTCTTGGGTAAATTATAACCAATACGCATAAATGAATATGACAACTTCACTTAATGAGCAAGTTATGATTCACAATATAAGCAAATTAGTATCCCACATGTATTTGTGTGTGTGTGCATTCTATTCTATGTTGGTTATTTTAAAACCACACAATTAATTCATGTTACTGTTATGAAGAAGCAATTTCACGAGGGGTATGCAAAAAAATGTTGTTTCCAATCTCGCTTTATCAGTGGCATAAAGCTGTCCGAGAGTGCCCTATTACGCCCACTCCAAAAATGGCAACACTCCTCTCTCTCTCTGTAAAGCTTGGTAGCCCACCCTAGAGGTGTGGCTACCTAAGGCCTATGTGCCCACAGAAAAACAGTGTGGCAACTGGTCTCTTCTCTCTGATCCCTTCACCAACCCATCTAACTCAAAAAACACAGCAGTCCCTCTCATGTGTGTCCAGCATTTGCTCTTAAAAGGCATATTACCCTTTGAATCTCACCTTTTGGGCTCATCCCTGTGTGGCTTCCTGCCAGGTAGAGGTGACAACTCTTCCAACGGCAGACCTCTCTTGTTCGTACTCCTGTGAGCCATTCACACATCTCCCCAGGAGGGCAGAAGGTTGTCTTGTTGTCAGCAAAATTACAATGTCCCTACAACAGAGAAAATCCACAAACCCTTACAATAAGATAATGTTAAGGTCGTCATAGCTCAAATATGAAACAACAATGCCACAGTTTTTGCTAAAAATTCCTCTTATGCCGGTACCCTATCAGAACATTCAATCTTCAAGTGCACCCGGGGTTTGTGTCAGGGAGCTCAGCAGTCCTTTCGGGCAAGGTCAGGACTAGATATAGGGTTTTGCAGTGAGTTGCCATTGGTGGTGGTGGTTGTGAAGGATATGGCCCCATGACAGCGCTTCACTACTTGTCCTGGAATGTCAATGGCCTGCGCACGAGGGGTAGAAGAGACAGAATACTTCAATATCTGAGAGATTCCCCGGCGCAGGTCATTGCCATCCAGGAAACTCATCTTCTCAAATCTGAGACAACAGAACTATTAAAAAATCAGAGATGGGTAAACACCTTTATTTGTACGGATCAATCTGCGAATATCAGAGGGCTTCTGTTCATATTTAAAAAACAAGCTATGGTCCAAATACTGGAATGTAGGGAAGACCATAGCGGGAGATGGCTTATATTAAGAGTTTCTTTAGGGGGTATGGTGTTTTCCCTTGTGGGGTTTTATGGTCCAAATCAGGACGACCCCTCATATTTAGACATCATTCGCCGCCACCGTACTGATTTCCCGGATCCCATAATTTGGGTTGGGAATTTTAACATTGTGTTAAACCCCAAGCTAGACAAGTCACCAAATTCTAGAGCTTGTGTCCCTTCAAAATCATGGCAATTACTTTTGACAATGATGACACAGCTAGGGCTAGCTGATATATGGAGGGAACGGGCGGGAGATCAATTGGGGGTCTCTTTCAAGAACCTAAAGTATAAACATAAGTCCATAATAGACTATGATCTGTTTAGTTATTGTCTTAAAGACTTAGTCAAAGACATTGTATACTTGCCATCCCACCTCTCTCATCATTCGGCAATAGTCTTTAGTCTAATTCCCACACAGCAACATCGGTATAGTTCATGGTATTTTGACCACACCATTTTATTAGAGGAAGATGAAATCAACTTTCTCCATTCCGAGACCAAACATTTCCTCAAGGTAAACTTAAAGTCAGCAAATATTTCCATCGTCTGGGATGCTCTGAAAGCCTTCTGGAGAGGCTGTATCACTAATAGAGCCTCCCATAGAAGAAGGAAATTTAGGAACACCATCAAGGGTCTAGAAGTGGAAATGAATAGCATCGAGTATAAATTAGGTGCTCATATAGATTCAAGGGAAGACCATGAAAAACTAGACTCTCTTAAAAACAATTCGAAACCATTCTCCAAGAGAGAATCGCCCGAAGATGGGAAGTGAGTAAAATCTACCAGTTGGAATTCGGCGAAGCAGCAGGCAAGATACTCGCCTGGAAAATAAAAACAGACCAGGTGTGAAATTATATAAAAAAGATCATGGTAGAGGGTGAGACATCTCCCCGCATATCCAACTTAAATATTGGGAATGCCTTACGGGAATTCTTCCAAACTATATATAAGGAAGATATTATTGAGGACTGTGCAAAGAGGAATACCTGGCTCGATATGGTCTCCTTACCTAAACTCTCAAATGAGCAAAGACTAGGATTGGAGTTGGAAATTACTGATGAGGAAGTAAGTAAGGCCATTGCTCAGTCTAAGCGAGGGAAGGCGGACGGTCCAGACGGCTTACCAGGGGAGCTGTATCGCTCACTTAAAGAGGTCATCACTCCAATCTTGGTGAAAGTCTTTAACAACATCCTCCTGAAGGGAGATGATCCCCCTAATTCATGGAGCGAGGCGACGGTAGTTCTGATTCTTAAACAAGGGAAAGATCCGACTGATCGTGGGTCCTACCGCCCAATCTCACTCCTCAACAACGATTATAAAATCTTTGCTGCCATCATGTCAAACAGGTTGGGGGGTGTAGCTGATACCATCATTCACTCAGATCAAAAGGGTTTCATTAAAGGGCGCCAATTAGCGGACCTTACGTACGATCTGGTCGGTGCTATCGACATTGCATCCACCTTCTCCCTCCCCTTGGCCGTCTTAACCCTTGATGCAACCAAAGCCTTTGACAGGGTAAACTGGGCATATCTGTCTGCGGTTATGAAAACATTTAATCTAGGAGACAGATTCTGTCGAGCGATAGAACTCCTATATAAGGCCCGACAGCTAGATTGTTAGTTAATAGCTCACTGACTGAGATATTTAAGATCACAAGGGGTACAAGACAGGGCGCCCGCTTTCACCTCTCCTTTTCAACCTCTACATCGAAACCTTTGCTCAGGTTCTTAGAGAAGATTTTAACATCCCTTCTTTTAAATTTGGAGGATGGGAAAGGCCGGTTGCCCTATATGTAGATGAAATCCTCATATTGACAACTGACCTTGATCTAGCTTTTCCAACAGTTATCAAGAGGGCGGAGGAGTTCGGCAAGGTTTCGGGCTATTAAATCAACGCTAACAAGACCGAAATTATGGCCTGGAACATAAGTAATTTACAATCTAATGTTGGTTCCACCTTGCGTTATTTGGGGATCAGAATAACACAGGGGGTAGGGAGAATTCCTGAATATAATCTAGACAGGGTGTTTAAAGATTGCCAAAAGCAGCTGAAGTCTTGGGCCCACCTCCCCTTATCCATATTGGGGAGGATCAATCTAGTAAAGATGTCCATCCTGCCCAAACTTACATTCCTTTTTAACTCCATCCCTTTGGCGTTTGACACTAAGCAATTAGAGAAATGTCAACAGGAATTAAACTCCTTCATTTGGAAATATAAAGCCACTAGATTGGCATGGAAAAAGCGAAGGCAGAGGAGGGAAAAAGGAGGGTTGGCATTACCAGACCTGCAATATTATGGATGGGCTTTTCAGCTCTCGCACTCGAGAATGCTGCTAAAATCACCCACTACTACACAGGGAGGAGAAATGTTTCGGGCCATATTAAAGGGAGCTGATCTGCCAGCGGAAGGCTTTATGTTCAAGTTTGGGGACCAAATATTCTTTAAAAAAATCAAATAAAAAATCCTCCAATCGTTAGCCAGAATTTGGGCAACAATAGGAAGGAAAATCGGACTTAGTTATTTTTCAAACTTTGCACCACTGTGGGAATCGCCAGGTACACCATCCTGCTTCCAGGATAATTTGATTATTCCTGTGAGGGATTCGGATATCTCAAAGTGGGGAGACCTGTTGGTAGGGGGTTCTTTGTTGTCCTGGGAAGATCTACGGGGGAAAGTAGGCCCTGGACTATCTAGGTTCAAGTACATTCAGATGAATAGTTGGGCCCAGGCACAGTCTAGACAGGGCACCCTTCTGGAGAAGGACAGCAACCTGGAAGAACTGTTAGTGGTAAGGCCTGGGGGTAGCAGGGAGGTCTCACTTTGGTATTGGGCAATCGAGGAAGAGGTAGATGGCGATTTCAAACTTGCCGATGAGTTATGGGAAGACCAGTTAGATATTCAGTGTGCGCAGGTTTGGATGGACTCGTTCACTTTGTTGCACAAGTTAGTGAAACCTGCCTGGCTGAAGCGAAACCATCTCTTTACAGCCCATCAGACGTTTTTTTCTCCCTTAAAGTTATCGAAATTTCAGCCGGGGAAAGTATACAATAAATGTGGCCTTCCAGAAGCATCTGATGTGCACATGTTCAAAGATTGCCCCTTTATCTGGCTTTTTTGGGATGAAGTGAAGAAGTCTCTGGACTCCAGGTTTCATTGACTATTAGTCTCCCTCTAATCATTTTTGGCCTCGATGACAACATCTCTGGTCATGCCAGGTCTCTCCTCTTTTACGCAATCCTCATGGCCAGAAGACAAATGTGTAAGTTCTGGGTAGACTCCGCCGCTCCAACACACTCAAGATGGCTGACTTCGCTGTATGAAATATCTAGGGTGGACTTGGCTAGATCCTGCAGTAAGAAAAAGCTTGCATTTTGGGATCTATTGGTACAGTGGAAATAGGATGCCCGGGTTTTTTTTTTTTTTTTTTTTTTTCGGGTCCTATGATTATGCCTTTTCTGCTCCATGGATCAGTGTAACGGATATTCCAGGCAAACAACATGGTCCGACAGGTTGGAAAATACCTCGGTGGAGTAAACTAGTCTACCCTCCAACTCTGGATGCTCCTTCCGCCAATCAACCAATCGCGTCTTGGTCCGAAGTTATACAAAGACCCCTGAACTTGTTCAGAAAAGATAAGCAAGGTGGTCGGTGTTTTCTATAAGAGGGTTAAGGCAAATGAGGACAAAAAAACAAAAAAAACAATGCCACAGTGTCAAAAGTATAATAAAATTTAAAAAAATTAAAAAATAACAAATCAGTTATACAAATACATCATTTATTACATACATTACATAATTCTCTGCACAAATCAATATCATAAAAATACATCCTTATTAAAATATTTCCCAGAGAACAATGGTTCTAAGCGAACAATTGTCACAATATCATAAAAACACATCCCTATTAAAATATTTTCAAGAGAACAGACAACTGTTCTCTTGGAAATATTTTGATATGGATGTGTTTTTTTTTACTGGCATTGACCGTTTGCTGGCCAAAGTTTTAGAAATAGCGGGGTGAGAGCGAAGCGAGAGGGAACAGCTTCGCTTATCAGTGCCATGACAACTTAAGTGTGGTTTTTGGTATAAAGATAACAACCGAGTAATTGTTGTTCCTGATAGGTGCATCCTCCACAAACTGCAAGGCAGGGACGGTTTGGAACAGAGGGAGAAAGACAAAAAATTCCCCGACACCTACCGTTTTATTAAGAAACACAGAAATTGAGTTGGAAGAGCCGAAACCTTACGCAGTATTAAGATTTCAACGTAAGTGTGGTAGGATAAAATATAATTTTACACCCTATTATAAAATGCTATTCAGGAGTACCAACAATGTTATTATTTAACTCCTCAGGTTTCGAAGAGAATGCCATGCTTTTAAGCGGAATATTTGTACAGGAAAGTAGCATAACTACAGAACCAAGCTTGATGGTGATAATAACGGTATGATTACATCCCTAATTGTTTCGTGAATATGTAAATCTACAGGGTGGGTTTTTACCCAAGAAAGGCAAAAAATGTGCTTTGGTGGAGATGCTAGATGACCTCCACATGATTCTGGGGGTTCACATTGTCAGTGTTCTAGCATTACAGTAATGAACAGAAGCCTTTGACTCCATCCATCACAAGATCCCAATAAACTGCCTCTACAGTATCAGTTTGGGAGAAGCTGTACTCTAGTGGTTCATTTATTTTCTATAAGACATGGTTCAGGGTGTATCAATGTCTACTTTAATTTCTAATACCAGGAAACCTACTTGTGGCATTATTTCAATGTTTATGTTGAGCTTCTGGTTCACCTCATCAGTGACATGACCTCCGTCGGAATGCTGCAGATCATCTTCAGTATGGATTGTGGTCTAGATTTTTTGTGGCAAAATTGGTATTGGTAGGCATTATGGATACCAGTGACTGGAAGGACATTCATATACTCAAGATTTGCTCAAATACAAGTGAGGTCAGGATGATATGAGCACAATCACTTTCTTGGGGACATACTTCCTTGAATCTCATATTTGTGTGTAGAGTGATCTGCAGATCAAGCCATTACTTGAATTCCATGGGTTCAGAGGAAGGATTAAGCCATGTTTGAGCCTTTTCTCTTACTAGCAGTATACCAATTACCACTCTAGTCCTGTACTACTTTTCATCATTTTAAATTCAAGAACACCAGCTATAATCCTTTCTATCGTCTTCTCGTCAGCTAGTTTTGACTGACTTGCTGCCCATAACTCAGCAGCAAAAACATGTCTAAACATGGTGTAGAAAAATGGAGGAAGACACTCAACGCTAGCAGTTCTCAGGACAGAGCCTCAGCGCAGTGGTAAAGTGTGAAGTTTCGAGTGGCAGGTGGCCCTTGGGCATGTCAGAGAGACAGATGTCTCTCGAGCAGCCATGTACACTCTGATCACAAGCGAGAAGGGGTGCTTGTCTCGGGTAGAATTTGTTTTCAAGGTATCGGTGAGGCAGGAGCTGCAGCACTAATGGTACTGGGCTGGGGTTGCTACCATCAATGTTGACTCATAGGGATTCTGAAACATCCAAGCATTACACAAAGAACAATTGTAGTTAACAGCCCACTCCCATCCAGTAGGAGAATGATGAGAGTGTATTATTTGTCTGGTAGAGCCTTTCGGAGCACAGTGTCGCAAATATATTACTAAACCTTGGTGTGGTAGTGCATTGTCATTTACAGACAGTAAACTTTCCACTGTAATGACCACTAGTTTTCAGCATACAATTTTACTGATACAACTATATATTACACAAATGTGTGGAAATCAGATTATTTGCACATCACCTATAAAAGTGTTTTGATTGATTTTGATACAATTAAAATCTTTGGAATGGAATGACAAAAAAGCACTTAATTTGTGTATTCCGAACTCCTGATATATTTTGAAATATGTGTACAGTTCATTTACAGGTATTTACATTTTGTTGTAGAAAAATGACATCCTACAGTCTTTCATACCAGTAGGATTGTCACATAGTTCACTTAAAGAATGCTCTTACTTTGCAGTCAGAGAAAGAACAGTGAGCACCAATCTCAATGGGAAAAGAATAAACAGTAGTTTGTTAGAAGAAAAATCCTGACATTTGAACTCAGTCTTTGAAGGCTCAGCATATATGACAAGGTGAAAACAAAATGTAAATGCATCTCTGTTGCTCATTCACCTTTGGCGCTCCAGCATGGTTATTTTAGGGGTGCTCCAGCCTCCCAGCACCCCTGCTTACAGCGCCTCTGTGCAACACAGAAGATCTCCAACTAAACACAACTGTAGGCTTGCTATTTTACATCAAGAATTAGGAACAGTAATTATAGAGAGGAATCTGAACACCTGCATTGAAGTGGTCCTCTACAGGATGAGGGGTACAGCCAAAACCATCAATGCAGTTCAGTGAATCCCGCCATTGACCAGCAGAGTTCATGCTCAGTCCACCTCTGCCTTTCTGCTTGGTCAGGTAAAGTTTGCATCCCAGAAGGGCGGCCATAAGAACATTCTTCGGCTGAGGTCTGTGAGGATCTTCCAGCAGCTAATATACCTGATCCTGTCAAGCTTCTGACCAGCAAGCATTCAACTTTAAGCTCGGGTCATACTTCTGGTTAGCACTATGGTCATTAAGCCATCTCTGCTGCTTCCCCCTGCTGTCTCAGAGCCCTTATTGAGCAAGAGCGTTCCTCCCACATACCTGTCTCTACCTAGCATCGTATGATCATGTACGGCTGTCTCCGTGTCTCTAACACCAGCACATGTGGCCCCAATGCAAACAGCATAAGCAGTATGTGTAGGAGAGTAGGCTCAGCTTCCTATGGTCACCCCCACTTTTTGCTGTGATTCTCTGGTTTTTCGACTTTAGTGTGGCTGTGGGCCTGCTAATCAGACCCACAGCCCAGCTGTTCTCTCTATAAATTGATACCATGTTCTTTAGGTACATACCTGATTGGGTATTGGGTCACCTTTGTGAGCCCCTGTATAGTGTACCATAGTTACCCAGGGCATAGGTGCATCCAAGGCCTACCAGGGGCTGCAGCATGTATTATGCCACCCCTGGCTGGCCATCCAAATTGACACCACAGGCGAGCCACATCTTTTAAAAATTGTTTTTGACACAGATTTACTTGTGTATTTTAAAAATTGTTTTGTCACAGATTTACTTGTGTATTTTAAACCACTTACTTCTTGGGAAACTAGCTGTCAGATGCAGCGGAGCCAGCGCTGACGCAGCATGCTAATTACCAAACACTCCTTGGCGCCTTCTCGCCACGAGCAGAGGCCACGCCCCTTTTTAGGCCATGCCCCCAAGCCGACTCCTACTTAAAGACGCCGAATCAGGGCGCCGGGTAAAAGCATAGAGTTGTGCTCCTGAGGCGGAAGCCGGGAGCGAGCCACATCTTTTAAAAATTGTTTTTGACACAGATTTACTTGTGTATTTTAAAAATTGTTTTGTCACAGATTTACTTGTGTATTTCAAACCACTTACTTCTTGGGAAACTAGCTGTCAGACGCAGCGGAGCCAGCGCTGACGCATCACGCTAATTACCAAACACTCCTTGGCGCCTTCTCGCCACGAGCAGAGGCCACGCCCCTTTTTAGGCCACGCCCCCCCCCCCGGTCCACAACCCCGGAGTGTTATAAATCATGTGCATATTCTGGTCGCGCAGCGGGCGCGACGTTTGCGCGCCAAAGGCGCGCCTAAGGCAAGCCCGTCTGCGTCCGTCCGTACCCGAACGGGGCCAGGGGCCACCCCCCCTGCTCAGCCATCATGCCAGACCATCACCTACCATTCGCAGCTCCTGCGCCAATTAAACCAGAAAGTAGGTTCACCCTGTTTACACACATGGGACCTCTCTATCCAACATTCCGCTTGTAATCAGTGTGGATTTCATTTCTCCCACAGTATAAAGAAACCCACATCAATTTTGATGTTGCTGCTCAACTGCCGCTCACTCCCCAAACACTCCACGGAAATCTCCCTACTGTTGGAGGAGATGAGCCCAGACGTTCTTTTCGCCACAGAAACATGGCTACAGGAACACTCTGAACCTGACCTGGTACAAGCGCTTCCACCTGGTTATCAAATACTCCGCCTAGACCGAAAAAAAGGCATTGGCGGTGGCCTAGCAGTAATCCGTAAATCAGATTACGTTGTCACTAGCACCCCCGTAAATTTCCCGGATTGTGAATGCCTTCCTTTTTTTTAATAAAATTCAGCACCACACATACCTTTTCGGGTATGCTCATATATCGTCCGCCAGGACCACAAGGGCAGTTTCTTCCAGATCTTGCCTCGATAGCGGCAAGTCTCGCAGTTAGCTCTGCCAATTTTACAATCTTAGGTGACCTTAACATCCACCTAGATGACCCAAACGACTCTATAGCCAGAGAACTTTCCTCAAGCTTAACTGCCCTCGAATTACACCAATGTGTTACTGGGCCCACCCACCAAAAAGGACATCTTTTAGACCCTGTCTTCAGCAACTGCAAAAACCTTCACGTTGGAAATCCCTCCCCCCTTCCATGGTCTGTCCACTTCCTCATCCCGCTCACCTGAACCCTGCCCCTTCACCTCCCCCCCCAAACCCCCGACAACTCAACGTTCCCGCAACTGGTCTAAACTCCCTTTATCTGAGTGGCAGGATCTCATACAAGGCACCAAACCCATTAACACATCCACTCCCACTCAAGATAACGAGAACTATAACAATTGGATCACCAGTTCCCTAGATATAGTATTACCACTAAAAAATTCCCATCCTAAGCGGGGCAATCCTACAGCCCCGTGGTATACGAGTGATCTACGAGAGGCCAAACGTGTCTGTAAACGACTTGAGAGGAAATGGCGTCTAAGTTACCTCCCAGCAGACAAAGCGAGCTATCGAACGGCAATTAAAAACTACAAAGTAAATATTCATCTAGCTCAGGCTAAATATTTTGAACTTAAGATCGAGAAGGCAGCGTCCAAACCTAGGGAGATCTATCAGATAGCCAAATCCCTTTTGCAACTTCCTGAGGCCCCAAAGCATCACAATAACACTCAGACTCACTGTGAGGAAATAGCTGAGTTTTTCTACCAGAAGATAGAAACCGTCAACTCTTCTTCCCCCCCACTGTTACTTTGTCCACAGACTCCGTCAACATAGGCTGCACGACAGCTCCCCCTTGTGTTCTCAATAGCATTCCCCCATTAGAACTTATTAACCTGGAAAAACTCATGAGCCAGGTTAAATCTGGATCACCTATCGACCCAGCTCCTCCCAGTTCTCTCACTCAGATAATCCATCTGATCTCGCCCACCATCCAAGACCTGCTCAACTCCTCCCTCCATACTGGTATTGTCCCACCCCCTTGGAAAAGAGCAATGGTCAAAGCTTTATTAAAAAAGCCCAGTCTCGATCAATCTAACCCCGCTAACTATCGACCCATCTACCTTCTGCCATGGCTTAGTAAACTTCTCGAGAAGCATGTTAACATCGTTCTTACTTACTTCCTGGAAGTCAATAACATACTAGACCTCTCTCAGACTGGCTTCAGGCCCCGTCACGGTACGGAGACTGCACTGATTGCGGTGACGGAGGAGGCAAGAAGGATCTTGGACGATGGCGGGTCCACGGCCATCGTCCTACTCGACCTAAGTGCCGCCTTCAACACTGTCAATCATAATATCCTACTCCACCGTCTTGACAAAATAGGAGTGTCAGGCACAGCACTCAATTGGTTGAGGTCTTTTCTCACAGACAGATCCTTCCATGTCTTTGAGAGGGATTTCACCTCTGCCAGTAGACCCCTCAATTGTGGAGTGCCTCAGGGCTCCTCCCTGAGCCCTACCCTTTTTAATATCTACCTACGCCCCCCAGCTGATGTCGTCCGCCCATTTGGGGTGAAGATCGTCACTTACGCGGACGACACGAAGCTAGTGGTAGCACTGGACCCCCCCTGAACTCTCATCACAGTTTACACACATGCCTGGAAGCCGTCGCTGCTTGGATGTCTGGCTCTTGTCTTAAACTCAACGGGGACAAAACAGAGATAATGCTCCTTGGAAATAACATCGCGAAATCCATTGATCCTATCTGGCCCCTCTGTTTAGGAAGTCCCCCGCAACCCAAGGAGCAAATCAAGAGCCTAGGCATCTGGCTCGACCACACTCTAACCTTCAATTATCAAGCCACCAAGCTTGCTGCCACCTGCTTCGGGCTGATGAGACTACTCTGTAAAATTCTCCCTCTCCTTCCTTTCCATTCAAGACGGATTATGGTCCAAGGATTGATCCTCTCCTGGCTCGATTGTGGAAACGACCTATATCTTGGGGCCCCACAATCTACACTTAACAGACTCCAGGTTATTCAAAACTGTGCGGCAAGAATTCTCCTGGATATTCCTCGCCGAACTTCAGTCAGAGCCAGACTGAGGGACCTTCACTGGCTCCCGGTGAGATCCAGAATCGAATTTAAGAGCATGTGCATCGCACACCGCTCCTACTGGGGAACAGGCCCCCCGATCAACTCCCCCCTGGTAAAAGCCTACCTACCCTCTCGCTCACTCAGATCCGCGACCTCCCACCTCGCCTCAGTACCACGCATTAGGAGGGCCAGGTGTGGAGGCCGCTTGCTCTCTTACAACCTAGCTAGGATTTGGAACTCCCTTCCCCTCGATATCAGATCAGAACCTAACGTTCTCACTTTCCGTAAACTGTTAAAAACTTGGCTTTTCAGCAAAATTTCTATTTAATTCTTCACTCAGCTTCTATTATTCCAGCCTCTCCGGCTCAACTCAATCTCTTCAACAGCGCTGGGACGCCCCTGGGTAGCCATCGCGCTTTACAAATCCTCATTCCATTCCATCACTCAGCTTGGGTAGGGTGGTGTAATCACTCCTTACTTAGATATAGTATACCTATATCTACCTTATATATAGACACATATGCACCTATAAGTCACTCCTATGGCAGGCCTTAACAATCCTAGAGGCAGAGTGCTTGGTTTTATGTGAGAGGGTGCCCTAGCATGAGATGAGCCCCTCTGCAGCTTTCGGAACCATGTCCTTATAGCTGTTCTATTATATAGCCATACCATATACTCTTAAGTGCATTATAATCCTCGCGGTTAATGCTAACTTTGGTTTGGCTTTATCAAAACATGTCGTGTAAGGTGTCAAACACTTTGAATACTATCCCCCATGCCAGTTCTGGTGGCGGGGGTAGCATTCCACCCTTCTAGTTACTGCTTTACCCGGTTAAAGTTAAACAGAGCCTCAGCATCACAAAATGGATGCTGCTGCCACAGACACGAGTCTGACCTCCTGCAGCTGGACGAAACTCCGGCAAGGGAGGCCTGGACAATAGGTTTCCTGTCGAGGTAGGTGCTAGCACCTCCCCAGACAGCCTGTAGTGTATTGGGGCAGGGTGGGTAGAATGGAAAGATGCTTTTCCAGACACTGCCTGGGCACACAAGGTGCTCCATGCATTGCACGGTTCAAACCAGTTGCTGGGGCACTCCAGCCCTGCTCTGGCGCAAAACTGGACAAAGAGAAAGGGGTGTAACCACCCCCTTCTCAGGGGCCACCCATAGGAGGGACCTAGCAGGTAATCCAGCTCCTAAAATCAGTATAAAGATAGGAGCTGTGTCTAGAGACATTAGATTATCCTGGACTGAAATTCTGAAATGAAACTCTTGGACCTTCGATGTTCTATACCGACTAGAAGACTGAAGACATCTCTCTTGTGGTCAAGGAGTGACCACCCTGTGCAAACAGGCACCACCAGTAACTTGCCAGTTTGCTTTGTCGACGCTCGTGCCCGAACCCGAAGACTCAGCGACTCAGGAACTGGACTTCCAGACTTCTCCGACTCCGATCCACATCCACAGCAAAGCTGACACCTGTGGCGGACACGAGAGACGTGAGACCAGACACCCTGGACTACCTGCACTTTGCTAACAGTGCAACTACCGAGGCACCTTCGCTGTTGTGCTTTTGGGTTTAAGAAGCCCCAGACCCGAGCGCCATTTGCACCAAAGCTCAGCCCTCCACACTCCACGAGTGCTGCGTGGGGCCTGCTCTTGCATTTCAGCTCGACGCGTCTTCCTGGTTGCTAGCCTGTTGGCTAGTTAGCCCTCCGAAGACTTTGTTTTGAGACTACACCACTTTCCTGGTTGCTCCAGGCTTGCTCCAGCTTCCCTGTAAAGGAGAAGCTCCCCAGACCTTGCTGGTCTGAACTGAAGCCAATCTTCCCTTCCTGCATGGATTACGTTTGCCAAGACTTGTTGGGTCCAATCTGGATACCAACACCGCAGTCAACTAGATCCTTTTTGGAACAGCTCGAATCCAGCTTCTGGTTGTCATCGGCACCTCCTGGTCCTCGTGGCTGCAGAGACAAGCTTCACCTTCTTCACCTGGAACACTCAACATTGCCTGGTTCCTTCCTGGTTCCTTCCTGGTCACTGGCTAGTGACCCAGACTCTGTCCCCTCTGCTTTCAGGTTCTTCTCATCTTCGATCCACCCGGACACTTTTCTCCTGGTCGCCTGCAGCATTTCTTTGCAGCTCTCCATAGGAAACAGCGACGAAACCCGACTCGAAAAGACACCTATGCACCCAGCTTCCCTGGGTGAGGTAACTCGAGTACTCCGGTGCTCCCATGGGTGTTGAGTCTCTAAGTGTCCTAGTTTAAAAGGGGTTTACCGTAGTCCATACGGAAGTGTATTTAATCAGCTACTTTGTAACTTTTACGTTCCCATTACAACTCTATGGTAACTCGCGACGGTGTTCCCACACTGCACGCGTCTCGCGTGGGCCTCCTACTTCCTAACCTTTGATTCTGTAGTGTAGCCCCAGCGATTCCCTAGGCCCTAGGCCTATTCACTATTCCTGAAGTGGTCCTTATACCACTTACTTAGTATATGGTTCGTGAGGCCCCTAGGGCAGAATTGTATTTGTGCAACTTATAGTATGCTTAATGAGTAACTTGTAATCTATCTCGAACTCAGACCTCATAAAGAGTGCAGAGGGGTTGTGTTAGTAATAAATACATATATATTTGATATATACCTTGTGCGGTGTCCTTTCATTTGGTATTCAAGGGATTATATATGGTAAAACAGCTGGCTTCACATGCTCTCTGAAGTTTCAGCCTAAGACTGCTGGTCCATGCTACCACTAGGATAGCTTGTCTATAAGGTAGACTTTACAATCACCATCAATAAGGGTCGTTTAGACTGGTGTAAGGTGCCCACTAGAATAGTGGACATCATATGCAAGGCTAACTTCTCACAGTATGCGCCCTTGCCAAACTCCGTCAATAAGCATTATGGCTTCCTCTTCTATGGTATCAAGCCACAGTAACGTAGAGGGTTCTACAACCCAAAGCCTGTATCACCCTTGCATGGGAACAGCAAACTTTCAAAACCCTGTTTATGCTAAGTACATCTTCTCTGCTAATGCTACAAAGTATCCCCAGAAGTAACGATGAATACAATACACTTTTTCAAGGGCTCTGACCGGAAGTCAATCTAGATGTAGCAAGCTCAAAGCAATAGCTCTGGTCAACCACAGCAGAACAAATTGTCCTAGGCATTCCCCAAAAAGGAGTGATGGGGCAAGCAATAACTGGTCACAGGAATATATATTACAAAGGAGACAGTGTAAATTTCTTGAGCAGTCTCTCTGCACTTTCCAGACCCCTCCTAGTGCAGAACAAAGGGGGACACTGCAAGTGGCCCCGCAGAGTGTGATATGGGAGTGATAGGCCCGATATCCCAAACAGGGGTCACATCTCTCCAAGCAAATATGGAAGGAGAGCGTCAAAAACTGCTGAAATGGTTTTGATCATCCCTTTATTTTGACACAGAGTATGGACCTTGAAGGCGTAAATGTCGATTCCTCAAACTTCGCCCCAAGGTGAGGTGCAGGGCTTGCATGGCATACACACATGCAGGTTGTTAGATGATACAGAGGATCCTCAGCCTTCTGCTGCAGTCATTGCATTCTCGCCAAAGAAATCCTTCACACAGCACAAGGTTACCCACCACTAGTAACACATAACACAAGCGTAAGTCACTCTGGACAACAGAATCTGTTCTAGCAGGTTGAAGTCTCTCCACATTTGGCAGGACACACACTTGACCATATGTACTCGGAGGACGTCATCTCTCCAGCCTCCAAATTCTTATTCTGCCTTGGACTGATCATGCAGCGATCTGTTTTGTGTTAAGATGTTTTCCCACAAGGCATCAAGAGGTCGAGCATACAATTACTAAAAGATCATGGGCTCGACTCACTTCCGAATCTTTTCTGGCTGCCCCTTCTACGCCCCTGATTTTAGAGGATGAATGCGCAGAAGTTACAGTAGCCACCTACAACTCTTTGATATTAGAAGCCTTAAAAACGAGCATATTTTCATGAGACATCCACTATCAGAAAATGCACTTCGAAGGCGTGGCCTAATGCTGAGCTTCAATTGCTTTAAACTAAATGTAAACATTGGAACAAATGTGGAGATGCTTGTATAAGTCAGCCAAAACTTGAGCTTCCTTCTACTCTGGCCATATCTTAACTGCTTCCAACATTGTAAAAGAAGCTTCTAAAATTGCTTCTGAACTTTCCAGCCATAGTTGCCTCTCTGCCGACACCGCCACCTCACAAGATCTTTGCAAAGAACTTTCTACATGCTTCTTTGACAAAATGTAATGGATCATCACCTCATGCTCCTTCTACTGCCATGGACACACAGAATGCTTTGGCAGAAGAGGATTCTTACTGTTCCAAGGGGCATTGAAACCGTGTTGCCCCACCTATGCAAGAATTTGGGACTGCTAAACTTTGGGAGGTAGATTTAGACTCACCTCTTGACCCATGCTCCCCTAAATTTCTGAAATTTGGTAAATATATAATGGTTCTTACTTTGACCTTTTTATGAAATTGTTTGCTGTCACAACTGGCTATCACATTGGCTCTGAAAAAAAGCTATTGTAATGCCCCACTTAAAAAAAAAAAGCAAATGCGGATCTTGTGCTCTATGCTAACTGTCGTCCTATTTCATTGCATCCTCTTTCTGCAAACATCATTTGTAGAGACTACATTTCCAGTGCTTAATTTGAGCTAGTGGTGTTCGGTGCTCATCACCGGCACTTAATTGGCAACACCAACACTTATGACAGTGTGTCACATGGTGATGCGGTTTTGTATTTCAGAGAGGAGAGGATAGTCGTTGTTTATTAATTCAATATATTAAAAATAACTACTTCATCCCCCTCTAGAAATTCATATTGCTTAGGAGGCCAGGAATAGTCTCAATTGTCACACTTGTAGGAGTGTGATGGTTAGTAGTTATATTGGCAGTGCTGACAGGGGCATTGGGTGGTGCAAGTTGCAGTGCCCTCCTGACGAGGGCCCTGTCACTTACTTTTTTTCATAAAGTAAGTATGCATTTCACTCAGATTCTAGTCAAGTAGTTTTTCACCCCAATCATTGAAGTGAGTCAGTGCTGCTAACTGTGCCGTACAATGTTAGCCCTACCCTTGATGTTGGAGGCCCGAAAGTTCTTATTGTCATGGATCTCTTCGCAGTCTTATAGACCGAACCCCACCCCGAGCTGCTGCAAAGACTCTTTAACATTGGATTGAGGGTCAGTGCCTTACGCTGGCTCGGGCCATTCTTGCCAAACAGAGTGGATCTTTCCAGTTATTAATATCCTTGTGTTCTCGTCCTTGCGGAGTGCATCAAGGCTCATCAATATGTCCTACATTGTTAAATATCTATACGTGGCCTCTTGCTCATCTGTTTTTGTTTTTTTCTGCTTCACAGATTATTCCCATATTATTCTTTGGATGGGTAGCTCTGAGCCAGTTACAGATCAGCTCTCAAAAATTAGCAATTGTCTTTGCAACATTTCATTTTGGATAGCTGCTAGTCATGAAAATTGAACTTCAAGAAAACAGAGCTTCTCTCTTATGGGTTGCCAACTGTTAACATTAAAAATAGGTAGTGACAGGTATTGGTGCTAGCGTCCAAGCCACACGCTCATTCAAAAAACCTTGTTGAGATTTTTGACATCTCTCCAGCTGTACATGTTTGCAGGCTCTTGCTATTGTTTCTTCAGCTTGTTATGAAAATTTACTTCCCTTCTACATACTTCCAAAGGAAGAAAGGATACTCAGTTAAGGGTTACTTCAAAATTAGACTATGCAAATGCGATTTATCTTGGTGTTCCAAACTATATGATACACTTGATGCAGGACACCAGAATTTGACTGCCCTTTGGTTCTATGACAGCCTTGACCGGCTCATATCTCAACTTCTCTTCTTACTTTTATTGGGTTCCCATAAGAAGACATGGCCGCTTTAAGACAATATGTATCTATCACAAAGCCTGAGTTTACAAGGATCTGAAATATTTGAAGATGCAAGTTAACAATGATACGCCAGTTCGATCTCTGAGATCCACGAGTGTCAATCACCTCTATGTTGATAGAATCCATTGGTCCATAATTGGAAGATCTTCTTTATCCTCTCTGGCTGCCAAGATCTGCAGCATTTGTCACTATCAATCAGATGATAAAACAGTCCAATTATGTGCACTTCTGTAGAGAGCTAAAAGTTGACTCTTTCCCCAGCAATAGTTATTTTTCATCTTTATGGGCACTTTTTAGATGTTTTCTTTTGCACCTGTAATGGTGCTAGGACTTCACATTCGGGGTCAAAGTGCACTCTATGAATAAATATTCAGTTCAGTTCAATACACAATGGGAAATAAAATATTCCAATTGCAGGTGGCTAAATGAATTTAACATGAGGAAGGCCAACAGACACCTCTCCCAGAGGTACAATTAAAAAGGATTGCGTGCCTAGCTGTGGTCTCAGCTGCACCAACCATCAGTCTCCTCCGAGTCTGGTGAGGGGAGAGTAGTCGCTCCTCTATTATTAGTGGGAATATACTTTAGCTTTTACCACTGGACATGAGAGTTGCATGTTTTGCTGGTTCCACATAATAAAACAAGGACCATAAGCGGACTTCCTCATTCAAAGAAAATGTCAAAGAAGTTAATGATGGTATAACCTACCTTGATCCTGCATTATGTCCCTTTCAGATCAGCCTTTCGGAAACTTCAGGGACACCAGTCAGCATTCCCATGCCACATTGCTGCTTTATTTTATATCATAGAAGGCAATCCACGATAGGCAGATGGGTCACCAAGGCAATCTTGGGTGTTCCCCTTTCACTGTATCAGCCACACGAGGGGTTATTAGATGTTTTGCATAATTTATTGGTTCTCAAACAAGTACAACTTAAAGCACATTAGGTATCCAACAAAGCTAAACTCCTCGTCAGGAGTTTTCGTCTGATAAAAATCGATGGATGTCGGCTTCCCTTCTCACTGAGTTGGGCAATCATCCTCATTGTCTGAAGCATGTCTAGAAGTACTTTGGAGCTCAGTAGAGGTGAATTGCAGAATATCTGCTTTGGGTCTTCAAATGCTTCCTGACACTCAACATTCCTGGTCAAACTGTTAGGCTGCTCTATTGATGTCAGATCAATCAATACGGTAACTGTGGTCCTATAGTTGGACTCAACATTCCCACTGAACCATAAAAGAACTAGAACAAGGTTGAACGGTTCCAAAGTTCAACTATATCTGTTGAGCTATACCCCAGCAACAACCTCAACCTTAATGCCAAAAAGTTCAGAGTAGATCGATAGTTGTACGATGAAGTTCGGGTAACACAGTAAGCATATTTCACCTTATGTTTGTCTAATATCTAGCTGATCACAAAATGAGTGATCCCAGGACAGAAAGGGAGAGAGCAAGCACTTATTAACGATGCAAATGCTTCTCTGCAACTAGAACGGTCCAGATGTCTTTACTCACCAGCCTCCAGTGTCACTGCTGACTGAAATAAGAGGTTAAAAGTTGAAGGTACAAAAATTAACAATTCAAAGATTCTGGCGCCAAATCTTCTTGAAATCATCCACTGGCTCCTCCTATAGTTCAAGAAATCCCATTGAATATTTCAAACATGTAGGTGAGGGTCCCTGAGAAGTTTGGGAATAGTTCATTCTGTTGTTTCGGGGCAGCCTGCATTGTAGTTTGAGTGAAGATCCTCATATAATTTAAGGAAAGTTCCTTTTATAATTTAAGAACTATGTACTCTGTAGACTGATGCATCATCTTCCTTATGTTTGCCAGCAGTACCCTCTATTGTTTTGAGGCATTTCCTTATGTAGTCAGAAAGTTGTATCTACTATAGTTTTGGGAAGCCTCACCTACAGTTGTGCTCTGCTTCTCTATTTGTTTGGTGCCTACTCTTACAATATATTATCCCGCTAATCATATAACTTGAAAGCAGCTCCTACAGTGTGTTGTTGTCAGCTACTTCAATAGTTTGGAATCAGTTTCTCCTCTACCTTTGGGTCAGGTCTTCCTAAAGTATGGTGAAGCACCCACTATAGTTTGTGGCAGCTATCCCCATAGGCTAGGGGCTATACCTGTAGTGTGGATAAATCTATTTTTGTTCTCCAATTTTTGGATCCTTCTTCCTGTAGGTTGAATCAGTTCCTCGTGGTGTGTGAAGGGGGTTGATCCTATAGTGTTGAGTAGCAGCTCATCCCCACTTGTGTTCAGGGGGAAATAATTTTACAGGTTTCATGGTACTCTTTGATGGGGAAATACTGGCACCCTCCCAGGAGCAAATGAATGAAACTCACTAGACATAGCAGGTTTGCTCAGAAACAGAGTGAAATTTATTTATTGGTACCAAAAGCATGCATCATTGGTTTCTAGGTGCTAAATACATTGAGTAATGCCATGTCAGCGGAACTAGAATAAGGCACCAAGCCAAATATGGCTAACATGGATGTGCAATGTCTGCACCACGCAAATCATAAACAGCCAGATATGGGCAGACCAGAAAGGCTGGCTCTGCACTGTGTAAGCAACTTGCACAACCAGAATAAGAAATATCATGTAGTCAGGAAAAGCAAGGTGACCTCCAAGGGGGTACAGAATAGCTTGTTGAAGCTTGTCCAGTCAAGGTCAGATAGGAAGCCCTTTTGAGCTCCAGGCCACATGTTAATGTGATCTATCTAAGCATGATATATTTTGAAGTGCATACACATGAATTTGTATGGATATTCATATATATTTAGCAACACTCTTACTATTTATTTTAATACCTACCATAAAATACTCTTCATCAGTGTTTCATATATCTTTAGTTTCATTTCACATCATAAACACAACACAATAGATAAAACATCACACATGACCAATACCGCTCACATGCCACTTAGCCAACAACAACCACAGACTAACTCAAACTGCCGAGCAAGGGCATGACACAGATCTACGGGATTCAAAACCAAATGGTAAGACAATGCAGCTACATACTACACAAAAGCGGTACTTGAATAAGATATTGCCATCCAACCACCTAGCATGAGCATTTGTGATCTCCCACATTTAACACACTGGACACAACACTGTCTTTGGGATGGACTAGAACACAAAACCTAAAAAACCCCAGCCCAAAGCGATGGTTCATACTGCGGCAGCACTGAGGCCATATGATTGCCAGAGGAGTGCCAAGCAAATGCTGATAATATAACATGCCCTGGCATTAAACGCGGCCTGGCTCCTAGTTCCTAGTAAGCCTTCAGGCACAGTGAACGTGTTTATACGTACACAGTACAGCGTCCTGACAATGCCTGGTTATGCTGACAGGATTTGTTTGAGTATTGTTTAATTAATAATCCTTCCTGTCATTAGTGGATCCAATCCAGAGAAAGACTGCTGACTCTCAGCGTACACCCCGTGAGAAAATGGTAAATTGATTCCAGAGAGTGACTCAGTATGTTCAGTCTCTTCACGTCATCAGAAAATTAACTTCATCTGGGCAAGGAAGTGATTTTCTAAAATAACAAGTTCCTTGAAAGTGATGTTGCTCCCCTGGAAAGCCACTATTGTCGAAGAAACTTACTATTGTCATAAATGCATTCTATGTCCATAAGGGTCTCCATTGCCGCAGAAGGCTAATTTTGTCGAAGACGGTCACTATTGAGTTTACTATTGTTGCAGAAGGTCACTGCTGTCCAAGAAGCTCACTATTGAGTTTACTATTGTTGCAGAAGGTCACTGCTGTCCAAGAAGGTCACTATTGAGTTTACTATTGTTGCAGAAAGTCACTGCTGTCCAAGAAGGTCACTATTGAGTTTACTATTGTTGCAGCAGGTCACTGCTGTCCAAGAAGGTCACTATTGAGTTTACTATTGTTGCAGCAGGTCACTGCTGTCCAAGAAGGTCACTATTGAGTTTACTATTGTTGTAGAAGGTCACTGCTGTCCAAGAAGGTCACTATTGAGTTTACTATTGTTGCAGCAGGTCACTGCTGTCCAGGAAGGTCACTATTGAGTTTACTATTGTTGCAGAAGGTAACTGCTGTCCAAGAAGGTCACTATTGAGTTTACTATTGTTGCAGCAGGTCACTGCTGTCCAAGAAGGTCACTATTGTTGATAAAGTTCAATATTGTTACATAAGATCACAAGGCCAGTTTTGACAGGCAGGACACTATTGCTGAAGAAAGTCACTGTTGATAGCGAAGTTTACTATTACTTAAGATCACTATTATTAAAGACAATCACCGTTATTCGAGGAAGGCCACTACTGACAATAACATATAGCACTATTTTAGAAGGACAGAGGAAACGTACGCCATTCGTTTGATCAACAACGCATATTAAGGCAATGCTAAAGACAGAAGAGATCGCATTTGCTGGCCCCAGAACCCTGGAACTGGAACAAATCCAACTCAGGGGAACCAAATCAAATTCAAGCTGCATTTGGTGATTGGAGAAACAACTCAGCGCAACGGCCAAGCGCTAGGCCTACTTTTATGAGGACTCTCTAGACTATGGAATATTCTCTTAGTATTGGCCAGGGGATACATGACCATCAATCACTTCACTCCCACCGACACACTTCAGGCCGAGTGCTTCCTGCCTACATCTCTATTCCATGAGGGTCACTTCCTATAGACCTCTCCCACACATCTACGTCAGTCTAGTCACTTCCTGCCCCTCTGTCAGCAATGCTCTGTTTCCCAGTTACGAAGACCTCAAACACTCTTGACAGGCACACTATTCAGAACAGAGAAGGGTTACTTTCCTCTTGTAGTGAAGGGTGCAACTCGTAGGCCTTCAGCTTCACAAACAAAAGCCTGAATGAGAAACTGACCAGATGTTCATTTAAAACAAAACATGCTCCAGAAGGAAGGTAGCTTGCAAAGAAAGCTGACACTAAACTAACAAACACTGTCGATGAGAATAGGTCAGGCTTATAACTAAAATTGCCTCTTTGGTCACTGGTGAATTTAGGCACTCAATTTGTCATCATACATGCACTTTATCAATCACCTTGCACCCACTAACTCTTTTATTCACCCACTTACCCATTCAAAATAAAACACGTGCAAACTCAAAAAGAGCATACATGATAAATTAGAGAAAAGAAAGCATTCCACCACCTAAAGGTGGCAGATATATGCTCCCAAAAAATTAAAAAATTAAATTAAAGACACAAACAAGCAGTACGTCTTGCAATTGTACTGTATGTAGAGTATTGTTTTTTCATGCTTCAACATGGTTGCTATGTTTATAAGCAACGTGTTGGCTATCAGAGAGGTAAAGCAAAGATACACTAAAGACAATACCAATTGTAGATGGCTGCACAGTAAACATCGAAATAGGCAGCCATCTTGGATGGTATTGTGAATAGAGTATCCTTCTTGTCCTGATCCAAGAGGGCTGAAAAATACTACTAAGCACAGCAGTCATTTTGGAACAGTAAATCATTAATACACTACAGACAATGCCATTCTTAGATGGGGACAAGGTTTACAAACACTGACCACATTGGATGCAGATGAAATGAGTGGCAAGTGATCAGCCTGCTAGCACTGTCTATAAACTATAGAGCCCAATGTCAGTAGAGAGGGTTGATCCTAAGCCCATCTCTGTATTCATATATAAGTATGTATGTATTTTTTATGATTTTATAATGCAAGAGACTGGCAGGCATTTTAACCTGGCAGCCCTTCTACGAGAGTCTGGCAAGGATTTGCACAGTGCAAATCTTTCACCCTCAGGTTTTGCCAAAGTTGGTTGCCAACATCACAACCCTTGCCTATTATGGTTATCTGTAAGATTCCAGGTACTACAAGATCTGCCTATAGAATTTACAAGAGTGTAATTACGATCTAAGCTTAAAGGCCTGTTTGATTTAATATATTCTGATCCCAATAAATAAATCAGGCCTACTGCATTTTGTAAAATGTTATAATAAACAGATCATAATTATGGAATCTAACATAACTTTCCCCAATAGACCCATGATGCCTAGGACCTTTATCATTGTTTTGTTACCATCACCACTTCAGGCCTGTGTACTGTGCATGAGTTTCCATAAGGCAACCATCAGGCATATAGTCATGAACACTCAAATATTTAAACTTGGCAAAACAATGTAAAACTCTTCCTAAAAGGATCTAACAAGAATTACAAATGGTGTGCCTCCTAAAGTTTGTTTGAGAGGATAACGAACACCAACCCCACTGTCTACTACAGTTAGCTTTGAAATTCCATGCAACAAAATACTAGTCTACATTGATGGCAAGCCACCTTTAATTGCCTATTGGCTTTAGCGTATGCTATTCCTCTTAAATATGTGAGGCCTACTGCCTTTGTCTAAACTTTTCACAATAAAGATATCAGGCCAATAGCCATGACCATTGGCTTGAACTTGGTTGTAGTGTATTGAGGTTAAGGTTTCCCACAAACCAAAAAAGTTCTATACAAGTCCTCTTTTTTTAGTTGAGGGACACAGCATCTGCCCAATCAATTCTTGTACTCAATAAAATCTACATATTGTTGGAACCAATGCCTTTCATACAGTATTGCTGCTTAAAGTTATATTTCCCTTGATCCCCTATGGACTACCATGGGTTGTTAACTCAGACATAAAAATGTGATCATAATCTTTTCAGACATTGAGACATGTCTGAAAATCCACAGCAAGAATGATTATTGTTGCCCTTTGTCAAAGAATATTTGAGAAATTCATAGAGTTGGCTATGATATGTTGTCAGTTGGCTGTGTTTTGATTCTGAATTAGTTGTGATGCAGCTAAGAGCTTTTCTGTAAGTTCGTTGTAAGTACTTTGTCAGTTTGGAATGAGATGGCTGTGAGTTGGATGTGATTTGTCCATGAGTTTGATGTGAGGTGGTTGTGAGTTAGCTGTAAGCTTGATGTGATTTGGCTCGATGTGCCTGGCTGTGATTGATTTGCAGGGAAACATCCTTTACAGCCAACTTTTACCACGCAGTGCCTTTACGACGCAACTTTTACAACGCAAACCATTACAACGCATTGCGCTGGGGGGCGCTCTAGGATAGGGAATAGGTTTAATTTACTATCCAACACCTTCCCTAATATCCACGGGGACTGGAGTTGATATAGTAAATTAAACTATTCACTATCCAGCTCCCCAAAGCACTATGCGTTGTAAAAACAGCGTTTTAAAGGCATGCATGGTAAAAGCATGCGTTGTAATGTCATACATCCTGATTTGCATGTTGGTGGGTTGTGAGCTGGTTGTGGATAGTTTGTGTAATGGCTACCAACAGGCGGTGACCTTACTCTATTGGCTGTCAGTGGGTTGTGAGTTGACTGTTCGATGGCTGTGAGCTCTCAGAAAGTTCCACTCCAGTCCTTTTCAGGAACAAACTAACTTGGACTGCAAACATAAAATTGGTTCTAGTCCCGGATGATGTAAGACGATGGTTGGCCTGCCAAACTTTAAAAGAGGACGTACATGTACATCTGGGGGGATAAGCAGACGCTAGTGTACTCGGCGTCTCTGCTATGTGTGCTAATTGTTGCTGAAGTGCTTGGAGGCGTAGAATGACACAAACATTGTGAAAAATCATCAGAAGTGTTAGTTGCTGTGGTTGGCAGAAAGGGTTCCGAGTGAAACGCATCAGCCCACCAACCGCCCCCTCTTTCAAATGGGAGCTTTGCTCAAGTCCTTCGTCTCTCCGTGTTAAACCACTAAGGGCCCCTGCTTTGCGCCTTCCGTCCAACAACCAGTAAATACTCTTTACAGGGTCACGCAGGGTCACGCAGTGGTTATGTCATCAACACATTTAATCACTTTGATTTTACCAAGTGAGCTCTCCAGCAGGTGTTCTCCTCCTCCTACCGGATCTCAGATATGCAGAAATTCTTTCCAAATTGTAATTCATCTTCGGTGTCCGCCCCCACATTCAGTGCATTCCTCACACCGAGCTGCGTGGACTGTGAGGCTCTTTCTGCAGCCTGCCTCCAGTATTTTACATTCTCTCAATTGAATCCCTATGGCTGCTTGTGAGGCTTCTCTGAGCTATTTCAAAATAGGATTTTCTTAATGCATTAAAGCACTTACTCCAAAGGGATAGCCTCTGTACTCTGGATCCGGGCGTTACACCTTCAGATACATTCGTTGCGATGAAGGAAAGAGCCCCTGCTACCATGGAGTTCCCGATGCCAGCCAGACCCTCTCATCCTGATTTTCCCACGTGTGACTCATTTTATGTACATTCGTTTGTTCTAGATTGTGTTGTCTCTGCCATTGAAAGCAAATGGTCCCAAACCGACCTTCTTCAGGGCTGCCCAGATTATATGACATTTAAAAATGACATCACTGAGTTTTTGAAGTTCCCAACAACTGCACATGTCTCCGGGAAGACTCTGGCGAAGTCGTAGCTCAAACGTTTTGGATGGAGCCCAAAGTTGTGAATCAGAGATCTTCTTTGGAATTTACTCCTGGGCTCTTCAGATATGTTTTGATTTGAAATCATTTCCGAGAAGCCCTAATTAACGTTTTTCCACCACTCAGAGAGGCATATTTACAAGGGAAGTGTAGGAGTGAGGCGTTCGACACCTTGGCTTAATGCAGCGCTCCGCCACTTCTGAAATGCAGGGCTGCACCATATTTACAAGAATGTGGTGCAGCTCTGCGTTTCCCCCTGCGCTGGCGCTAATTTGGCTGCCTAGCACCAACGCAGGCACCCTTTGCCTGCGTTGAGGCGAAGGATTGTTTATGTGCAGGAAGGTGTCCCTTCTTGCACATAAGCAATCTGAAATGGTGATTTGCAACTTCTATGTGTGCTGCTTAATGCAGCACACATAGAAGTTGCAAAACGTCTTTTTTTTTTAATGATTGGTTATGTGCAGGAAGGGATACTTTCCTGCACATAAACAATTAATGGCGTTTTGCTGATTCTATGTTTGCTGCACAACGTAGCACACATGGAAACAGCAGAAACAAGGAGAAATTAAACAGTTCTCCTCGATGCACTAGGGTACGACCAGGTTTTCCCTGGTCTTAATTTTGGAACTGCCCCATATTTACTCCACCCTTGTAAATAGAGTGCAGTGTCAATATTAAAGGGTGTTGCGGTGGAACGCCCACCACAACTCCCATTGCCCTCCTCTTTCATGCTAAGTATAGCGGTAAAGGGTGCCTTATTTACAAGTCACAGTTAAGCCACGTTAAGTGGCTTAACGCTGCCTTGCAAATAAAGAGAAGCCCCTATCGCCACCACATCATCAAGAAAAGTGATATTGTGGTGGCGATAGGGTCTTGTAAATATGCCCCAGTATTTTCTGTAGTATAGTCATATGTGTATGTCAAGCAATGCTGCTTTACAGTATATAGAAGGATGTTCTTGAGTGAAACATGGTCTATACAAGCTCTGAGCCCAAATCACAGTCAGTGTCAAAGGATAGGTCACTCAAAGGCATGATGGAAGAGGAATGTTTTGATTGCATTTCAAAATCTAAAGTGGTGTTTTGGGTTCTGTGTTCCAAAAGGAGGATGGTCCAAGCGTTGTGGTCTTTAATCTGAAAGGCCCAGCTTTCCAAAGCGAGCTGGTTACATTTTCTGACTGTCATTGGATCTAAAGCTTGTGACTGCTGAATGGGGATGAAACGGGGGCGTACTTCTGTTTCTCGGATATGAATTTACCTTGAAAAAATGAAAAGACAAGAGGTGTTTGGCAAAACAGGAACACGTTGGTTTAATTAAATGCAATGAATGGGAAAGAATCAACAGAGTTGTGTCTGAAGACTGTCTCAATGTATAGAAGTTCTGGCCGGTATTATACATACAGTTCTTGAGGTACAATAATATGATTACACATTCTTGCAAAGCATATAAATCCGGGCCTAGTCATGAATCATAAATGCAACCATCTGAAAAGGGGGACACAGGTGGTTTTCTTCTTTGTGGAGACCTAGTGTGGGTCGGTGTGAATGTCTCTAGATGTCCTGCATGGGGAGTGTGTGATCACTGTGTGTAGTGTGCATGCTGTGTTCTGATTGGATGAGTGTTCCTAACTACATATGTCATCTGACTTTGTGGTGTTGTGGGAACGTACAAGCCTTGGCCAAATGTGTTTTATTGGGGCCAATCTCCTAGGACCTGTTGTGGTGTAACTGCCTAACTGTGGGATCGTTCTGGGTTTTCCCTGTTCACTATATGTCTTCAGGCTAAGTGTAACCCTACCTGTGACATATCAATCGGTAGGCTTGGGTTTGGGTCACAAGGCCTGTCTGACCACGTATCTCTGACTCCAGGTTGAAGGTGAGGTGGGTGAATTCGACAGCAATGATATGAGTTTGTTACTAAGTAAACATACAACATGGCGGTCATATCACATTTGCTGACATTCTCATTATTATGCGTACATTTGTCATAGCATACATCGACTTCGAATTTACTGGTATTGACATTGATAAGCATGCATATATATTATGTTGTATACTGGCATCGCCTTCACCAATATTAACACTTCAAAAGATTTTCCAGAAATTGCAGAGTAGTTTGCATGTTCTTCTCTGCTTCTCTGGTAGCCAGTGGTGGGTTTTTAAGACTGATTTGGCATAGCTCAGCCTTCTCAGGACAGTTGCATTTTATTGCCCTGTCCTATACCTGATGACGTTGTTTAACAAAATCTTGCTCAGGTTATATACTCAGTGTTTTTCTGGACACTTGGGGAGATGGCATCTCACTGATGTACTCTGCTATGGGCCATGGCTCTGACAAGGTCAGTCTTTAGTTGACATCTGGATGAGGGATGGATTTACCACTTTTTGAGAAGATGGAAATGTAAATGTTTAGTACTGAAAGCAGGAAAATGTTGCAATCCCAATATGAAGGATCTTTTCACATCCAAACTCATGATCCATTCTCATATAAATGGCCACTGGTCCCAGGAAGTTTTTGAAAATGAGTTGGTGTTTGGGGGCATCCGTCCGTCTGGTATTTACGTCAAAGAAGTGATAAAATAAACCCATTATTGTCACCTTTGGTTTTGATAAATATGAAATACATACAGCTAATAGGCACCTTAATACATACACTGCAGGGCAGCTTACATTTTCGAGGATTTCAAGAACCCACGTAGATGCCAGAAGTCAGTTTCCTTGCCCATTGGTATCAATGTGTTTGCACACATGTCATCACAAATGCCTAGAGCTGGCACACACCATCGTGTCACAAGAAAGTACACACCGTGTATCAGATTCCACTAATTGTCTACCACCTATTATTCTCAGAATCCTTAGCAGGATGTTACCTTCTTCCAGATCCTATCTGGGAGGGGTTCAAGTACCTGTGGAGTTGATACCATATTGGTTCCATCGCAAGGTGTGGGTCTTTGATGTGAGATCTAAATAGCGGTTTCCAATCAGATGCTCTTTATCATTCAGATCTGGCAGTGATAACTCCAGTGTCCAAGCGCTGTTCTGTGGAGTTCTTGGGATTCTCATTTAGTAACATGTACTAAAGAAATAAACAAAGTAACAGGCTTTGCAACTGCAAAATCAAGAAGCATTGGCACAGCCAATATGTATCACCTTTGGGACCTTATAAGTGTTTAGTTATCCAGCAAAATATCCTTGGTGCAACAACATCAACTGTTGCATAGCTAAACATTTATAAGGTTCAAAAGGCGAGACCTATTGGCTATGACACTGCTGGTTTAAGTAAACTCCTGCCTTTGCAGAACCCTTGCCTCATTAGCTTTAAAGCTATGCATTAATGCCAATATCTTAAGATACAAACAGTCCACCATACTCTCGAACTTCAGAAGACTGAAAAACAACAATCCATCCCACTAAAAGGTGTTCTGAAAACTGTTGAATTAAATGTAGCCATAAACACAGATAGGTAAGGTATCCCCATTTTGACTTCTCTCAATGACAGCACATTAACTACTCCTAGATCGGCCTGTCCGTCCATTTTCTCTTTTCTGATGTCAAGCAGACTCTTTTGTTTGAGAGTATTCAATCCATATCCAGCACCATCCCTATCCACCGAATACATCCACAGAAAAGTGTGTGCACCAGTTATGCAAGGTGAAATGTGAGACAACTGGTGTTTCTTCATATGTTGGATTTGAGATGCAACTGTATCTACCAGGATGTGTCAATTTAACACCCCCAGTCACTTGGCTTAGTAAAAAGAAAATGGCGAACTGGGTAGCAGCTGAATGCACCATATCAATCATTCCCTAATTCTCTGTGTGATTTCTGCAAAAAACGAAGCTGCTGAACCTGCGCTGCAAAAACCCAGCTCAGCATACACACAAGTCCCAAAAAGTAATTTAAAAACGTGAAATCTCACGGGTGCATGATCCTCCTCACTTGAAAAACAACCACTGTAGAATTCATCTCCGGCAGCCCTCTAACAGGGCACCCATACCAATAGCGAAGTAACTAATTACTCGCCTGTGCTAAGCCATAATCACTGCACCCGAAGATCTTAGAACCTGTCGTTGTCTGAGGCAATATGTTCATGTAACCTACTCCCATGTGTCAGTCAAGATAGCGGGTTGTGCTGCGTGCATGGAGCAGCAGAAAATGTGTTGGAATGAGGTAAATGAAAAGTAATACGCATCAAGGATGGGGAAAGAGGAGGTCGACATTATGGAACACATGGCGGGAGGGAGAGAGAGAGAGTGAAAGGGAAAGAGAGAAAGAGAGAGAAGGGGAGAGAGAGAGCGAGAGAGTGGGAGAGAGAGCGGGAGAGACAGAGAGAAAGAGAGAGAGAGAAAGCGAGAGGAGAGGGAGAGCGAGAGAGAGAGCCCAGGAATGATGCGTGCATGCTCAGTCTGCTTTTTTTGGAAGCACATACTCGTGCTTGTGGCTCACCCCTGCTCGGTCCCGCAAGGTGGATGCCACCACAAGCACGAGTATGTGCTTCCAAAAAAGAGCAGAGATACAGCCAAAGGTCCCCCTATGCATCGCATTCGCGGTGTGCAGGCGAGACCGAAAAATTGCAATGTTCAAACAGTACTATGTAGGTCAAAAATATCCACTATGTGAATCGCACTGAATGCAGAGGGGACATGCAAGGGACTTTCCCCACCCCAAATCGCAATGGAATGGATAATTTCTATCTGCAAACCACTGACCTCGTACCGACCTGCAAAGCAGCCTGTCTGGAGTTGCAGAGTGGAAGCTGTCCACGATAACCTACTTCTACTTTGAGAATGACCACTGTTGATATTGGGGGAGGAGACAGTGATTTACAAGACCAAGACATGCTCCCTCTGATATCCCCTTGCAGCAGGCCAATTCTTTTTAGGTCTCGACTGGCGTTCACTGCGCAGCAGTATCGCGCAGCCGAGATTTCCAGTACTGGGGCTTTAACCCGCCTCTCTCTTCCATTGGCTAGCTCCATAAATGGAGGCTAGCCATTGGAAGAGAGATGTGTCAATCATTCTGGGAGCAGATTCGTGGGCGTTTCTGTCTTTTTTAGCCCCGCCCCTTTTTTCCGTCATGCAGAGGTGGGTGTTTACTTTTTTTTTACACGGATGTTTTTTGTCATTTGTAACCTCATCCCGGTCCGCGTGGTTGTATCCTGCCCCCCTCCCGCTGTCCGTCCCCCCTCCCGCTGTCCATGTCTTTGTTCCCGCCCCCCCTCGCGCTAGATCGCGCAGTAAGGATGGACTCCCGCTCTGCGTCATCTCCCGCTGATCCGCTCTGCACTGCGGTTGGGTACGTCCCGCACTTGGGGACCGTATTGCCGCTTGCACCCCTCTCAGCCGCTCTCCCCTTCAGGATCGAGCCATATGCGGAGCCAGGACCGGCCCCCACAACTCAACGCCGACCCAAGTGACCCGTGACCTGCCCAGCCTCGAGCGGCAGCTTGCCTCACCCCTGGGAAAGCACCGCGACGTGGGACAACCATCCTCAACACCGTGCGCCTCGATGATCCCCAGGACGCCACAGTAAAGGTACAGCGTGCTACGCTTTCAACATAGACTGTGCGCGACGTACCTTATTTGCCAGGAGAACTGTGCGCTTGTGTTTGTGAGGCTGGTACGCCTCGCACTCTACTTCGAGCCTGTGCGCCCCATACTGCGGCTCTCCTGAGGCTGGTACGCCTCGCAGTCTACTTCGAGCCTGTGTGCCCCGTACTCCGGCTCTCCTGAGGCTGGTACGCCTCGTATTCCTGGATTTACAGAGTTCGCGTCGTACGCCGGCTCACGCGAGATGCGTGAGGTTTAGTAGGGCCCGTCCCGCAAGTCATAAGAAACGTACAAAGAGCGCTGCGAAGCGCACAGACCCCCAAAGAAGTGAAAACGCGTTCAGAATTACCCTTAGAGAACTGAATTTGACCATTAAGAACTGTGGCATCCTTAAAAGTAACTGGAACCGTGTTTTGCAACCTGAAGACTGTATTTACAAGCCTGCTTAAAGTATACATATATAAAGGAGATATATTTTCACAGAAATACAGTTTGGTGTCATTGTATTAGGTCTCAACTGGCGTTCACTGCGCAGCAGTGTCACCGCAGCCGAGATTTTTTGATTTCCAGTACTGGGGCTTTAACCCGCCTCTCTCTTCCATTGGCTAGCTCCATGAATGGAGGCTAGCCATTGGAAGAGAGATGTGTCAATCATTCTGGGAGCAGATTCGTGGGCGTTTCGGTCTTTTTTTTAAGCCCCGCCCCTTTATTCTGTCATGCAGAGGTGGGCGTTTCCTTTTTTTTTTTACACGAATGTTTTTTGTCATTTGTAAACTCGTCCCGGTCCCGCGTGGTTGTATCCTGCCCCCTCCCGCTGTCCGTCCCCCCTCCCGCTGTCCATGTCTTTGTTCCGCCCCCCCCCTCACGTGTCCGTGTCTCCATTCCCGCCCCCCCCTCCCGCAGTCCGTGTCCCATCTAGTGTGAAGAAGCGTTGCGGCCGCTGTGGCCACACAGAACTTGTCTCCCACTTTCCCTACCCCTATTGCGCTCCGTGACATTGCTCCTGGGGGTATAGAGGCACTGGGAGGCAAAGCACTCCCGCCATTGTAAGCCATGCCGCCCTCGCCACTCCAGCCTTCCTGAACCCCACGCGTCAAACTGAACTTTTGTTCAGGTCACATTCACTTTTTTAGGCCGGGGGAGGTTAAGTAAGTTGCCCAGAATCATGGGATGTTTAGAGGACGCCAGGACTCGAGCCTGGCTCCCCAGTCCAAAAGTCGATAGCTCTGGTCTTTAGGCCACATCTGCTCAGCACGCCTTTGCAACCACATTCAATAAGGCGCCTAAGAAATGTACCTCGCTCGCTCACTTTCTCTCTTGTTCTTTCTCCATATCTGTAGGCGTGTTCACACCCGACTGATCGCAGATTCCTGCAGGTCATGGTCCAAGCGGCAGCTCGGTTGCCAAGTGCATGCCATACAGATTCCTTTCAAGCCTTTTTTTTTTAATTCTTTATTCATGAATGTACATACATATCACATCCGGTCTATAATCAACACATTATTTATAGTTAACAAGGACCCCCTGAGAACATAGATATAATAATTCCTAGGCCAGGGATAAACAACTCTTTAAATGTAACTGCCTAGGCAATTCAAAATTTGGTGCTCATAGGAAAAGTGACAAAGGTGCGAAAATTACTATAATGCATAAAATTAGTGACTTAAATTTTGTTGACATACGAAATAAAACACAATTAAAACAGATTAATTCTCAAATGTAACAAATCAAATATAAAAATCAATTAAATCAGCATTACATAATATCACAATACAGTTTAAAAAACATTTTTTTTTAAATAAAAAGGTTTGTTAAAGAGAAGTGGCATAAGGTAATTCTCGACGCGCGTTTCGGCGACCAGCGCCTTCTTCTGGAGTAGCCACGAATTGTCTAATAAGAAATATTAAAAAACAACAACGTAAGCAACCTATTTTAACAAATTAAGACATATTACACTTTTATTGAGAGTCTGTCATTAAATCAAGTCAACTGTTTATCGACAAACATTTCCTTATGTCACTTAGGTAAACATATAGTGTATAACTTTTACACCCAGATGTTTTGTTTTCACATCCAACCTACTTATTGCATTGCTCATTATGTTTTGAAATGTTTTAAAGAATGCTCATATATACTGATGTCAATGGAAACTTGGATAAAACGGTCAAAGATACACATATGAGAAATGATGATATCACCTATCAGGACTTCCTATTGATGGACTAGCTTACATGTTTAATATCATTTTAGAGGGTACATTTATATGAGTTATATTTATCATTCTTCGATATACTTACTGCAAATGCAGTTAATCAAGATGCAAAATAGACTTGTTGTCTGTGAGTATAAAGATGATTTAAACTGTGGAAAAGAAGAAATGACACAATTATTTTAATTCTTTATGAGGAATTGTTCCCATGAATTGTGAGAACATGATAGTGCAGGGACTTACAATTCTTGGCATTCTGGGTATACAGGATATATTTAAATTTTGAAATGTAGTGATGTAGCTTCTTGTAGGCAAAGACTTTTTGGTAGAAAAATGTATCTGCAAGATCGTCTCCAGAAGCAAAGATCGTAATTATTAAATCACACTGAAAACTGTTCATTTTTTGGTATAATAGAATAGAAACGTTATGTTATGATTGTATTTTATAAAGACCAGTACTTCACAAGTTTTATATTTTAAAGACAGGGGGCTTAACATTCATTTCATGTGCTATTTGCAGTCGAAGTTTAGGTTAAAACATTCAACGATTATCGATAGTACTCCTGTTTGAACAATTTTTTCAAGGAGTAAAGGCGATCAATCGACTTTGGTGTTAAGTATCGTTGGTTCATGTATAACCCTAAAATTCCATAGGACATATGACCAAGGACTAACAATTCCTATACGTTTTTACTAGAGGATATATTATTACCTTCTTGTTAGACCTGTCTGCCTATGGGTAGTCCCTCCTAATTATTTATTTATTTTGTCCCCTTTTTGCCCCTCAAAACCTTTTAATCTTTTTGTGCCCACTGGAGTATTTTTTTTTCTGTGTTGTCCTAGGGGTTAGGTGCTCTTTGCCCTCATGGTCCATTTTCTTGAGGCCTAGGTGTCTTTACTGACTAAAAACTAAAAGGTACCTAAAATGGTGGCTACAAACTGCCATAACTGCCAACCTCTGAGGAAGCCCCATAGAATAACATAGAGACCTACCAGAATCTTCTGGACCCTACTGGACCCAGGGCGGTCAGTCTATAAAAGGACAGGGGCAAGGTAGCCATTTTGTGTAGTCCAGAGAGCTTGAGGAGAGAGGCAGTGGTGAGGGGAGGAGGACGCGCAAGAAGTAGTTAGTTTCTCAGAGAGATAGACAGCCTCTTTGTGAGGACGTTCCCCCCCTAGCCCCTGACCAAACCCTCTTGTTGGATTTCGTCATCCGAGGTAGTCGGCTCGGTAACTACAGTTGGCCCCCTTGAGACCCTCTGGCCCCTGCCTTCCTAGATCCTCGTTGCTGACTGGGGCAAACCCCCCCCCCCACTAGTCCGTCTTACCGGTTTCCCAGAGGAGAAGACCGGAACAAGTTGAAGCGCCCTGCGCCGCCCGAGGAGTCTCTGGAGAGGAGGCGAGTGTCTGCGGAGGTGGTGCCGGGCTGGGCGCATGAGCGAGGGAAGTGCGGCTTACAGTGGTTGAAAGCGAAGAAGCGCTGATCCTCGCGCAGGCCCAGAAGTGCGGCTGACAGTGGTGTGGAGCGTGGAAGCGCTGATCTCCGCGCAGGCCCAGGAGCGGTGAGCGATTGTCGGAGCAGGAGGAGAGGCGGCGCTTTGCCGAGACACTGCTCTCCCGCGCCTGTGCAGTGGCGCGAACGTCGAGGGAGCTGCGGGGAGAGCGCGAGTGACTGGATCACCGGCAGCCCCAGACCGGCCTCCCCTCGGTGCCGGCGTGAGTACGCTTGTCCTGGGGTCCGTGGGAGGAGCCGCCGAGAACGGAGAGCTGGAGGACTGATCCCGCACATGGCTTAATCGGCCCCATGTAAGGTAGAGGAAAGGGGGGAGATTGCTGAATGACTGGGAGATCAAACGTGAGGCCAGAAGGGAGCTCTCTCACACCCCCTGATACCGGAGATAGCTATAACCATAGCCCTGACAGAGTGGAGGAAGATTGTGACTGAAAGTCATCAGGGTTAGAAGTACAGGAGAATAAGCGAAGCAGGGAGACGCCACAAGGCTGGAGAAGAGAATTGAGCCCCTGTGGCTAATGAAGATGGGGGTTGAGGTCTGATGTGGAATTCTCTTTCAGAGGTGGTAGGGGAGGAAAATCTGTGACTTCACCTTGTACTAACACATGAGTAAGCTATAAAGGAGCTAATTGTAGCATTGCACCTGGCATCTGAATCCTGGGGTTACTCACCTGTTGTGGGGAAGGTGTCACACGGTGGTTACCAAGGTAACATTCCAGGGTCCTATTGCCTGGATATTCCCATGATGTTAAACCGGAGTGGGACAAGAATTAATGATTGAAACTGTTCTTTTATGTAACCGGAAAACCTTCTCTTGTGAGGGCAAACCATTGTTGTGGGAGGTGCTAATTCTGAGCGTTAAGACAGTGCATCTTAGGTAAACTCTCTGTAAAAAAATATCGAAAGGCTAAGAGGCTACTGAACTGAGTTCTACTATTGTTACAGGATATGTGTGGGGAGGACAAGTCAAAATGTACAGTGTATTAAATTGTTGAACTACAGAAGAGAGAGAAAAGATAACAAAGTATTTTTATAAAACAGCTCATATTTTTCCAAATTGGTGTAGTGTCCTTATTTTGGAGTGGATGGATGTTTTGTTACTGAAGGGTGTGACGCAAACTTAGCACATGTTCCTTGGAGTTAGGCCTTCCCACTTAGTGCCAAGCTACCCTATGTGACTTGGGTGTTCCCTAGGTCCAACATAATTGGTGTCCAGCGCTGGGATCTAAACTGTGTTTGCATCTACTCTGAAGTAACAAAGCCTTCCTCACAGGCCTACGCCTGGAGTTTTCTCCTGGCGGACTTCCTAATTACTACTTTTGTTTTTTCTAAATTTATTCCTGGTGGTGGCTGGAGGTGACCCTCAGAGTTTCCTATCCTTGTAACCTACTTCGGGGTGGTTGTCCACACTTTTCACTGACAATATGGAATTCGAAATGTCAGAGCTGGAGACCTATACTGTGGCACAGCTCAAGGATTTCTGTCAGGAAAGGGGAGTGTTCGTTAGGAGAGGGGCCAAAAGAGAGGAGCTCCGTACTAGTCTGCGAGCCTGGGTGGAAGCGCACACGGAGGGAATGGTAGAGGAGGAGGAGTCAGACAGAAGTACTGTCATCGAGAGGCTTGCAGAATGTCCCCCGGGATAGGTGAAATGTCAATCAGCCCCAAGGTAGTCTCACGGGAGGGCAGCAGTGTGTCATCGAGAGGGTTGTCAGACACCGAGTTAGCCGACAGGAGAGAGGAAAGACACTTAAGGTGGGAGATGGCCAAACTGGAGATGGAAGGGAGGAGGATGGAACACGAGCTCAAGCTACGAGAGCTCGACCTCAAAGCCTTTAACATCACTCCGAATGGTGGCAGCGAAATCAAAGAATTAACCAGGGAATCCAGACCCTACCTACCTAAAGACATAGTTGCCAGCTACAGCCAAGGGGATGACATAGCCAAGTGGTTGGCTGCCTAAGAGGTCTCCTTAAGAGCCCATGGGATCCAGGAAAAACACTGGGGGGTGGTTTATACAAGTATATGCCTCCTACTGGTCGGGACACCTTATTGGCCCTGGAACAGAAAGAGCAGACCCACTACCACACCATGAAAGTGGCGTTAATTAAAAAGTATGGACTGACCCCGGAGAAGTATCGCCAAAAGTTCAGGGGGAGTCACAAATTAAGCACCCAAAACTGGGTGGATTTCCTGGACTATGCAAGGAAGGCATTGGAGGGCTGGATACAGGGCAGCGAGGTAAAGGACTATGAGGGGTTATAGGACCTTTTTCTCAGAGAGCACCTACTCGAGAAATGTTTTCCCGAGCTGGGACAACACCTGGTGGACATCAAGCTGACCAACCCCCGGAAGCTTGCAGAGGAGGCGGACATCTGGGCAAGTACCTGGGTGTCCTCAAAGGGGACTGGAGGGGATTCCCAAAGGGCCGGACAGGGCGCCCCTCAGAAGAAGGAGGGGGGAGATAAAAAAAGGGAGTTCTCTAAAGGTCCCCAAAACAGTTTTCAGGGAAAAGGAACAGGATTCACCCCTAAGGCTAACCCGCCCAGAAACCCTCATCCTGGCCAAAGCCAGCAGCCAAGGGTTGTCCACTGCTTTGAGTGTGGTGGTGTTGGACATTATAAGGGAGATGTCAAATGCCCAAAGAGACCACCCCCTCCCACTGGAGGAAAAGCCCCAGGAGTAGCTAGTGTAGCGCTCGGGGAGGATTTGCCCTTAGATAAGGGGGGTGAGTGGGCGGGTGTCACCTTAGTGTCCCTGGGAGATCGGGAGATGGTTCCTAAGATCCAGGTGCCCCCAAATACTACCAAGTATGGGCAATGGATCACCATCAATGGCCAGAGAGGGGAGGCTCTGAGAGACACAGGAGCCAGTATGACTATGGTAAGGAGTCAACTGGTGTCTCCAGAGCAGGTGATTCCCAATGTACTCCACCCTGCTGCGATGGCTGACGGCAGAATGGGTCACTACCCTGTGGCGAGGTTCCCTTTGAGTGGGAAGGGGTTGCAGGTTCACTTCGAGTTGCCGTAAGCCCTGCCGTGCCAGTCGATTGTCTGCTGGGGAATGACATGGAGCACAATGCTTGGAGAGAGGTGAAATACCGGACTCATTCGGAGATGCTGGGTACACCTGACTGGGCCTGTGTAAATACAAGGTCTGCGACTGCCCAGAGAGAGAGTTCGCCGGGGTTGGAGCCTGGAACAATGGCCCAGCCCGCTGCCAAGAAGGGACAGACCCGGAGACAGGAGAAGCCTGCTTCGGCTTCCACGCCCCATGAGACAGATCGGCCACCAGCGGTGGTGAGCCAGGAGTCCGTGGAGGGGGAAGTAGTCTCCCTGGAGGACTTACCTATCCCTGCCGAGTGGCATGTGGAGGGAGGGCCTACCAGGGAGGAGTTTTGTAAGGGCCAGAAGGAGTGCCCTACCCTTGAGGGACTGAGGCGACAGGCCGAAGCCCAGGCAGCAGGGAACGTTGCAGGGCACTACCACATTTACTGGGAGGACGGACTCCTCTACAGTGAACCCAAGGTACCTTTACCCGGTTCATCTAGGGCCTTGGTAGTCCCTCAACGATACCGAGCCTTTCTGTTAGAATTGGCTCACGAAATACCCTTGGCAGGACACTTAGGTCAGGACAAGACCTTTGCCCGGCTTGTCCCCCACTTTTACTGGCCTCAGATGAAAGTGGCGTCTGACACCTACTGTCGGACATGTGTATCCTGTCAAGCCAGTGGGAAAACAGGGGTGAAGCTGAAAGCTCCCCTGGAACCACTACCTGTCGTTAGCACCCCCTTTGAAAGGGTGGGCATTGACATTGTGGGGCCATTGGATCCACCAACAACAGCTGGTCACAGGTTTATCCTGGTTCTGGTGGATCACGCCATGCGGTACCCAGAGGCAATTCCTCTGAGGACTGTCACTGCACCTGTAGTGGCTAGGGCCCTGATGGGGATCTTTACCCGAGTGGGTTTCCCCAAGGAAGTTGTGTCTGACAGGGGGACCAACTTCATGTCAGCATATATGCGGGCAATGTGTGCAGCACCGGTCCTGAGGGCCCCAGACTTCTCCAAGGAGTTCATTGTCCAGACAGACGCATCAGAACATGGCATTGGGGCAGTGTTATCGCAACTCAATGAAGAGGGTCTGGATCAGCCTGTAGTCTTCCTATCCCGGAGACTACTTCCCCGGGAACAGAAGTGGAGTGCAATTGAGCGGGAAGCTTTTGCGGTGGTGTGGGCTCTGAAGAAGTTGCGGCCATACTTGTTTGGCTCGCACTTCCTGGTTCAGACTGACCACCGACCTCTTCGTTGGCTAATGCAAATGAAGGGGGAGAATCCCAAGTTGTTGAGATGGTCTATCGCCCTACAGGGAATGGACTTCCGGGTGGAACATCGGCCTGGAGTGGACCACGCCAATGCAGACGGTCTCTCTAGGTATTTCCGCCTTAGTGATGAGGGCTCCCAAGGGGTTGAGTAGCTCTCCCCACTTTCAGCTGGGGGACGCGTGTTAGACCTGTCTGCCTTTGGGTAGTCCTTCCTAATTATTTATTTATTTTGTCCCCTTTTTGCCCCTCATAACCTTTTAATCTTTTTGTGCCCACTGGAGTATTTTTTTTCGGTGTTGTCCTAGGGGTTAGGTGCTCTTTGCCCTCATGGTCCTTTTTCTTGAGGCCTAGGTGTCTTTTCTGACTAAAAACTAAAAGGTACCTAAAATGGTGGCTACTAACTGCCATAACTGCCAACCTCTGAGGAAGCCCCATAGAATAACATAGAGACCTTCCAGAATCTTCTGGACCCTACTGGACCCAGGATGGTCAGTCTATAAAAGGACAGGGGCAAGGTAGCCATTTTGTGTAGTCCAGAGAGCTTGAGGAGAGAGGCAGTGGTGAGGGGAGGAGGACGCGCAAGAAGTAGTTAGTTTATCAGAGAGATAGACAGCCTCTTCGTGAGGACGTTCCCCCCCTAGCCCCTGACCAAACCCTCTTGTTGGATTTCGTCATCCGAGGGAGTCGGCTCGGTAACTACAGTTGGCCCCCTTGAGACCCTCTGGCCCCTGCCTTCCTAGATCCTAGTCTCTGACTGGGGCAAACCCCCCCCCACTAGTCCGTCTTACCGGTTTTCCAGAGGAGAAGACCGGAACAAGTTGAAGCGCCCTGCGCCGCCCGAGGAGTCTCTGGAGAGGAGGCGAGTGTCTGCGGAGGTGGTGCCGGGCTGGGCGCATGAGCGAGGGAAGTGCGGCTGACAGTGGTTGAAAGCGAAGAAGCGCTGATCCTCGCGCAGGCCCAGAAGTGCGGCCGACAGTGGTGTGGAGCGTGGAAGCGCTGATCTCCGCGCAGGCCCAGGAGCGGTGAGCGATTGTCCGAGCAGGAGGAGAGGCGGCGCTTTGCCGAGACACTGCTCTCCCACGCAAGTGCAGTGGCGCAAACGTCGAGGGAGCTGCGGGGACAGCGCGAGTGACTGGATCACCGGCAGCCCCAGACCGGCCTCCCCTCAGTGCCGGCGTGAGTACTCTTGTCCTGGGGTCCGTGGGAGGAGCCGCCGGGAACGGAGAGCTGGAGGACTGATCCCGCACATGGCTTAATCGGCCCCAAGTAAGGTGGAGGAAAGGGGGGAGATTGCTGAATGACTGGGAGATCAAACGTGAGGCCAGAAGGGAGCTCTCTCACACCCCCTGATACCGGAGATAGCTATAACCATAGCCCTGACAGAGTGGAGGAAGATTGTGACTGAAAGTCATCAGGGTTAGAAGTACAGGAGAATAAGCGAAGCAGGGAGACGCCACAAGGCTGGAGAAGAGAATTGAGCCCCTGTGGCTAATGAAGATGGGGGTTGAGGTCTGATGTGGAATTCTCTTTCAGAGGTGGTAGGGGAGGAAAATCTGTGACTTCACCTTGTACTAACACATGAGTAAGCTATAAAGGAGCTAATTGTAGCATTGCACCTGGCATCTGAATCCTGGGGTTACTCACCTGTTGTGGGGAAGGTGTCACACGGTGGTTACCAAGGTAACATTCCAGGGTCCTATTGCCTGGATATTCCCATGATGTTAAATCGGAGTGGGGCAAGAATTAATGATTGAAACTGTTCTTTTATGTAACCGGAAAACCTCCTCTTGTGAGGGCAAACCATTGTTGTGGGAGGTGCTAATTCTGAGCGTTAAGACAGTGCATCTTAGGTAAACTCTCTGTAAAAAAATATCGAAAGGCTAAGAGGCTACTGAACTGAGTTCTACTGTTGTTACAGGATATGTGTGGAGAGGACAAGTCAAAATGTACAGTGTATTAAATTGTTGAACTACAGAAGAGAGAGAAAAGATAACAAAGTATTTTTATAAAACAGCTCATATTTTTCCAAATTGGTGTAGTGTCCTTATTTTGGAGTGGATGGATGTTTTGTTACTGAAGGGTGTGACGCAAACTTAGCACATGTTCCTTGGAGTTAGGCCTTCCCACTTAGTGCCAAGCTACCCTATGTGACTTGGGTGTTCCCTAGGTCCAACACTTCTTATATGTTAGAAGATTTGTAGCCGGTAATCACGATGTTGATACTGGCAAAATAGATAAAGCGAGACTTGCATGGGTCTGTAAAGTGTAGATAAAAAGGACAGATTTTCGCTCAGTCCAATAACCATCTTTCAACTAAAGTATTAGGCTAAATCTATAGACGAATACATAATGCAAAAGTTTACCTTTGTATACATTCAGAATTTTAAAATCTCCTGGTCGCGAAGAAATGAGAGGGATAAATAATATTCTACAAAAGAAAGAGACATTGTCCACTTAATTTAGTTTGTGTGATATTTCTTTAAGAAAACAGGCAGAAGACCAAGATTATATCACTACATACCTGTTAAAAATAAAAAAAAATGTATATGTGTTGTGATGTAGAGAATTCTCTGAATATGAAGTAGGCAATCTGCATTCACGCTAAGGACAGATGACAGAAACAATATTTTAGCAAAGGAAGTCTGTATCTATAAGGTATTTGTAGTTTCTAACACGCTAAGCTTCCAGCGGTTAGTATATGGGGACGCTTACCGATTATATGGATAAAACACACGCAGACCAGGAGGGAACACGCCAGCGTTCTCGTGGTGATGGTTCTTTGAAGCCAACGAGAGCTCGGCTTTTGAAAGCTATTTATGCACGCTGGCGTGGGAAAAATACACCCGATTGGATACAAAACGATGTGACTAGCTCAATCAAAACCGAACGGCCAGGATATGTAATCTAAATCCATTGATTTGTTTGTGGTATCTATTCACTTGAAAAAATAGGTTCTCATAAATATTAGTACTGCTAGTGCCTCATAGTTTAAACTTGGTTTTAGGATGTTAGATGTATTTCTCAAATCCACATTGACTTCCTGAAACTGAAACTCAAAGCGATAGAGATAGAGAACAGACTCATTAGTTTCGGTATATATTTCAATTCTCCAAAACTTCAGAATATAAATGCAATATGAAATATCTAAACAGACGAGGGCTTGATGTGTTAATAAATAGCGTTTTCCCACGGAATATCGCTATTCAGGCCGTTTCTGAAAGTATCAAAAACAAACATCCAAAACACTTTACGTTTTTTTCTTTTTTGTTGGCCACCTTTAGAGTCTGCTATGTGAATCTTTTCTAGTAATCGCCATTTAAATTCTTCTGCACTGTGATTCTGCTCTACAAAATGTTTGACCATAGGGGCCATCATTTTCTTTGTGTTTATCGCTGATCGGTGCTCTGTTAGACGCACTTGAATTGATCTAGACGTTTCCCCTATGTATCCAAGAGAGCAGGGGCATTGAATGAAATATATTACGTTAGCGGTTTTACAGTTCCACAGTTCTTTTGCTTTAGTAGTGTGTCCATTGTGGCTAAAATGTTCTCCAGCAATTATGTTACTACAAGATTTGCACATGGAACACGGTATTGTACCTTTAACTGGTTGGTTTGTAAGAATAGATTTCTGTATGAATCTTTGTTCGTTTACTTGTTTACAGAACCTTGAGTGTACAATACAGTCTTTAATATTTCTGTTGCGACGATGCGCAAACAAGGGTTTGGGTAGTTTTTGATCATTAGAACAATTGCTGTTAAGAATGTGCCAACTTGAGTTAATTATCTGTTTTATTTTGGCATTAACTGTAGAGTGTTTAGTGACACAAACATTCTGTTTGTTCTCTTTAGGTGGATTTACTCTCAGTAGGCAGTCTCGATCATAATATCGAGCTCTTTTGTAGGAATTCCTCCCCAGCCGGTGAGGGTATCCCCTTTCTATGAATTTTGATTGCATCACCTTTGCTTGTTTGTCAAAATCTATAAGAGTCGAACAATTGCGTCTACCACGTAAGAATTGTGAAAAGGGGATGCTGTCTTTCTGGTTGCGAGGGTGAAAACTATTGTAGTGTAGAAGGGTATTTCTTGCTGTGGACTTTACAAATAGATCAACTTTCAATCGATTTGATCATTGAAAATAACAATATCCAGAAACTCTACCCTGTCTGAACTGACATGTGCTGTAAATTTTAGGTTGGTGTCAGCAGCATTTATCCAATTCAAGAATTCAGACAAGGTCTCCCTCCCATTGGTCCAGATAAAAAAGATGTCATCAATATATCTGGACCAATGGGAGATCGACTCAAAAAATGGGGCCACTTCATTATAAATATATCTATTCTCAAATGCAGCCATATAGATATTAGCCACTGAGGGGGCTACAGATGCCCCCATACTTACCCGCTTTGTTTGACGGTAAATTTGAGCACCAAATTGGAAAATGTTCTCAGTGAGAACAATCCTTAAACAATTAAGGACAAAAGCTTTTGGACATAATATCTCTTGTTTTTCAATGAACCATTCAGTGGTTTTCATTGCCGCTTGGAGGGGAATATTGCTATATAGGGACTCCACGTCCAAAGTAACTAGTAAGTCACTATAGGAATTAAAATGGATATCTTCAATTTTAGAAATCATGTGGCCAGTGTCTCGCACGTAGGACCTAATCTTAGGGATATGGGGGCGTAAATAATTGTCCACATATTTTGACAGAGGTTCTGTCGCTGTGCCTATACTGGAGACAATTGGCCTGTATGGGGGATTTTTTTGGTCTTTGTGGATTTTAGGTAATCCGTACATACAGGCCACTTTACCTTGATTAAAATTTAGAAAATCATATTCTTTCTTGGAGATTTCTCCACTATCTAGAGCTTGTTTGGTAATGCTTCGAATGTTTTTAGCAGTGTTGATAGTGGAGTGGAAGTTAATTTTTGTGTAGAAAACTTGATTATATAGTATTTTATACATATTGGTCTCGTATTGAGAGGAATCCATAACAACAATTCCACCTCCTTTGTCACATCCTTTTATTGTTAAATTCTCATTGGAAGATAGTGATTGTAGGGCTAAGTATTCATCCTTATTCATCTTTATACTCACAGACAACAAGTCTATTTTGCATCTTGATTAACTGCATTTGCAGTAAGTATATCGAAGAATGATAAATATAGCTCATATAAATGTACCCCCTAAAATGATATTAAACATGTAAGCTAGTCCATCAATAGGAAGTCCTGATAGGTGATATCATCATTTCTCATATGTGTATCTTTGACCGTTTTATCAAATTTTCCATTGAAATCAGTATATATGAGCATTCTTTAAAACATCTCGAAACATAATGAGCAATGCAATAAGTAGGTTGGATGTGAAAACAAAACATCTGGGTGTAAAAGTTATACACTATATGTTTACCTAAGTGACATAAGGAAATGTTTGTCGATAAACAGTTGACTTGATTTAATGACAGACTCTCAATAAAAGTGTAATATGTCTTAATTTGTTAAAATAGGTTGCTTACGTTGTTGTTTTTTAATATTTCTTATTAGACAATTCGTGGCTACTCCAGAAGAAGGCGCTGGTCGCCGAAACGCGCGTCGAGAATTACCTTATGCCACTTCTCTTTAACAAACCTTTTTATTTAAAAAAAAAATAATAATTAAACTGTATTGTGATATTATGTAATGCTGATTTAATTGATTTTTATATTTGATTTGTTACATTTGAGAATTAATCTATTTTAATTGTGTTTTATTTCGTATGTAAATAAAATTTAAGTCACTAATTTTATGCATTATAGTAATTTTCGCTCCTTTGTCACTTTTCCTATGAGCACCAAATTTTGAATAGCCTAGGCAGTTACATTTAAAGAGCTATAATCAACACATGTCTGACATTCACGGTTTTCTGTTTTCACCCCAACAGTAGATCATACAGCAGTAATCCCCCTCAATAGGCACAGATCCAGGTAACTCCTACATTCCTAAACTGGCTCCGCGTCGTGTGACATTGCACGCCTACCCGCAGGAAGGTGCCGGAGGCCTCCTATAGCCGTGCCAGTGTCTGATGAAGAAGATCCCGTCCCTCCCACTCCCCCCCAACGAACCCTCCCCCTACCCCCTGTCTCCTGGGCGCAAGAGTCTCTGATTGGTGTGTTTCTCCGGTCTACAGCACCGACCACCTCTTCACTATATGCTTATAGAAACCTAAGCTCCAGTCCTAGCCTTAGTATGAGTGACTTCAAACCTCTCGACTCAGTGTGTGGCCTGTGAGCTATCTCCCTGGGATAGTGCCGGGTCCCGTCTATCTAGATCCAGTAGCATGACCTCCCACTCCATAGCTATGGGGGTCTTCCGTCTTCCAATGTCCTCCTCTCTCCTAAGGGTGACACCCTCTATCTGGCCCCACTTAACAGCATTTCTCCTCCATATCTCCGCACCGGGCGCCCTGGGGGATTTCCATCTCATGGTGATTACCCTGATGGCCAAGAGATGCGCCTGATCTATAAATCTCAGTTTGACTTTCAGCGTTTTAGGGCGATGGCGGGCTCCTATTAGGCAGTACTCGGCTGTCTCCTGTATCTGCATGTGTGTGACCTCACTCAGTGTCTGACATACCTCCCCCCAATACCTCTGCAGTGGCGGGCACGTCCAAAGCATATGGAGAAAGCCCGCTTGGTCCGCTCCGCACCTAGGGCAGCAAGGGGGCGAGTCTGGAAACATCCTATGGATCCTCTTCGGGGTGAGGTACGCCCGATGAAGTACCATAGACTGAATATGGTTATCAGGTATTCCCTCCCCCGTGTCCTGAGCCCAAGCGTCCCGCAATGTGGTGAGGGATATCGCTGCGTGTGCTCTAATCCCGGTATATAACCATCGCACCAAGTGCCCTCCCGTACCCATGTAGTGCAGCAGGTGTACGAGTTTGTGTCTAGGTGGTTGGGTCCGCTGTGGCGCCCATGTCGTTCGAATATAGTGGGACACAGTGGCATGCAATAGAGACTGTCTGTCAGAGGTCCCCGTAACCTGTACAAAGGTGTTGTGATCTAGAAGTGTGTCATCTCCGAAAAAACTCCCTATCTCCACCACCCCTCTCTCTGTCCAGCGGCGTAATGTCTGTCTCGTGAGTCTCCCCTGTGGTGTCGGAAATCCTAATAGTGGGATGTTCCCTGCATAGGGTGTGACTGTCACAGTATATGTGAGCGCTTTCTTCCAGCAAGTGAGGGCCCTGTGAAGTAGTGGGTGACACGTCTGTGGGATCTTAGTTTTCCGCAATAGTAGACTATGTAAGTCTCCTCGATCTAATCGGTCCGCCGCGAAGCCAATCTCGTGGAGGTTTCTACCCGCCAGCCAGAATGACAACCACTGGAGCTGGCTGGCATAATAATAGCCTCGGAAGTCCGGGACTCCCAGGCCTCCCAGTCTGGTGCCGAGTTGGAGTTTGCGGAGACTTATCCTCCGTTTACCCGTCCCCCATATCAGAGTGATCAGCAGGGTGTCTATGGTGTTAAAGACCTGTTGTGGGAGACATACCGGCAGGTTAACAAAAAAGTACAGAAATCGAGGGAGCATGACCATCTTGGCTATCGCAGCTCGACCCATCACAGACAGAGGCAATGAGGTCCATAACCCAATGCTGCTGCGAAGACCGGTGATGGCCCTGGAAATGTTACCATCAATCTGGTCCTCCATTTTTCTATATATACGAATCCCCAGGTATTTAAAGGTGGATTGCGCCACCGGAATACGATAGGCCCCCAAGGGCGTGGAGGGAGGGTGAGGCGCGTCGCAGAAATAAAAGCCCACCGATTTGTCAGGATTTATGGCCAATCCCGACATTCTTCCGAACCTGTGGAATGTGTCATACAATTGGGTATGGTCCGCTTCCAGATCCCTTAGGTAAAGCAACATGTCATCCGCATAGACGGACAATAAGTGGGTTGTCCCTGCCACTGGAATACCCAACTGTTCGGTGCGCTTGCGGAGGACGATGGCGAGGGGCTCGAGCGCCAGAACAAACAGCATTGTGGATAGAGGGCAGCCTTGCCGGGTGCCCCTATGCACTGGATATTCCGCCGAAACATGTCGCCCCGTTCGTGCCCGGGCGGTGGGGTCTGTATATAGCAGCTTGATCCATTGCAATAGAGAAGCAGGGAATCCGAAGCGTCTTAAAGCTTCGAACATGAAGGGCCAGGAAAGGGAGTCAAAGGCCTGCTTCAGATCAAGTGCGATGCACCCTGCACGGTGAAGGTCCGGTGGTGAGGCAGCCTTCAATGCGTGTAGGCGTCTCGTATTCAGGGAGGTGTTACGCCCTGGGATGAATCCACACTGGTCTCGGTGTATAAGGGCGGGCAGGTGGGGCTGGATTCGTAGGGCAATAGCTTTACTCCATATTTTGTATTCTGTGGACAGCATAGAGAGAGGTCTATAGTTCGTTAATTCTAAGACATCCCTGTCCGGCTTGGGAATGGAGATTACTAGGGCTTGCATGGTGAACTTCGGCAGGTGCCCTTCCTCAAACGCCGTTCTGTAGATTTTTTCCAGCACCAGCACTAGGACTTCAGCATAAGCCGAGTAGAACTCCACCGGGAGCCCATCCATCCCCGGCGTCTTATTTCTATTCAGGTGTTTAATCGCGGCGCGTATCTCAGGTTGTGTAATGGGTCCCTCTATCGCTTTTTGTACGTCCGCGGTTAAGGTCGGAAAGGGGAGATCGTGCATAAACTCATCCATTTGCATAGAGTCGTCTAAACCTGTAGGAGCGTAAAGTGCCTTCAGGTGGTCATGAAATGCCTGGTTAATGGCGGATTGAGTCTGCACTAGAGTGCCCTCCGGGGTACGTATTTGCGTAATCGTTGGCGGTTCCAACCTATCCCGCACCAGTCACGCCAGGAGGGCCCCAGAACGGTCAGCTTCAGTGTGCTGTTTCCGTAGATATGCCTTAAAATCTACAGAACGCAAGGATTCTAACGTCTCAGCGTTGTCAATGTATGCTTCTTGCAGGGCCTTCTTCCTCCCCGGATCCACACTCGCCTCACTCTCCAGCCTCTTTAGTCTCTCCTCCACCTCTCCCAATTTCTTGTGAATTTCTTGTCTGGCCCCCGCACCACTACTTTCATCGCGTCCCACACCACCAGGTTAGAAGAAGCGGAGTCCCAATTGTCCTCTAAGTAGTGTGTTAGGGCGTCCGACAGGGTCGCCCTAAACGGTCCGTCTTCCAGGAGCTGGGGGTTTAGGCTCCAGGTTGGCACCGGGGTCGGCACTCTGCCCCAGCGGAGAGTGAGCGACAGGGGCCTATGATCCGAAAAGGTTTTTGCCAGATACTCCGAGGGGCCAACCGACGTAACCAGAGTGCGGGAACATAGGAAGCGGTCTGTGCAGGTGTGCAAGTCGTGCACCGGGGAGTAAAAAGAGTATTCTTTATAGGAAGGGTGCAGTGTACGCCAGCAATCAGTCAGTCTCCAGCCGTCTGCCCAAGGAACGAAAGTGTCAGTCAGCCTCGCAGCACCAGATTCCTGGAGGGGGGGGTGCGACCTGTCTTACTCCAAATTCAACACAGCATTCCATTCCCCTCCGAGTATCCAGGGCATGTCAGCCCAGTCTGATAGTGCCAAACCCACCCTATGCAGGAATTTGTCTTGTTCATAATTCAGGCGTAGATACTGCCCAGAACTATCAGTGTGCCATCGAGGGTGCCCTTAACTAGTATATACCTGCCCTGATCGTCTATCCTCCTCTCTAGTTCTTCAGAGGGTGTCCCATGGCGAACCCAGATAGTTGCCCCTCTAGAGAAAGCGGAGTATGTCGTGGAGTAGATAGTGCCCCTCCACTTTTTTCTTAACTTGTGCACTTCCGATGTCGTGAGATATGATTCTTGTAGAAAAGCTATTTGTGTCTGCTGTCTGAGGAGAAAGGCATGGACCCTGTGACGTTTCTGTACTGCCCCCAGACCCCGCACATTCCAAGTGACAAGTTTGTACGATCCAACCTGCTCAGCCATGATCTTTTGGTAACAGGTCTATCGGTACTGTTAGTGGTTTGCAAGGATCCCAACCTATGAGCGACCAAATATCTAACAATGACAGAACCAACTCGGCGCAGCTGTATAACCCAACTGAGCCCAACATAAAACATTGTAACATAGCAGTCCAAAGTCTTGTGCATTCGCCATTGGGGGGGCGGCCAAGCACACACATGATCATGATGTTGCCATCATCAGATGTTGCCGTCATCAGGCGCTGCCGGCTCGACGGCAGTCCAGCCAGAGAGTCTGTTGTACCAATCATTACAAAAGGAAGTCGAAACATTGCCTCAGGATAGTCAATGGGACTCCCTACGCACCTCGTAGAGTCGTACCCTGTATACAGCGTTCACCCACAAGCCGTTATCATTATAGAGCCACTTGGCATTCTCTAGGGCCCTTGCTTACCTCCCGCCTTGCATTCTAGGACCCCCCAAAGCTCATACAGGGTTCGTGCTTAGCGGTGTAATAAAAGGATACAGTGAAGTGCATTCGAGAGAGCAGTCTCAGGACGTCTCAGCTGTTCAGTCAATTATCCATCAGCTCATCCGCAACTTGGGGAGTGACCGTGGGGAAAAGGACCACACTGTTCTCCGAGTCCGAGTGTATCGTGCCATCCTCAGAATCCGTAAGTTTTCTCGTCGCATCTTCTCTGAAGTTACCGACCATCGCTAGCGCCTCAAGCTGGTCTTTCCGCTGTTGTGCCCGGGGCGGGCCCTGTCAGTTCCTGTCCTTCCCCGCTCTTGGGGACCTCCTGCTGTCACGGTCTGAATCCTCTTTTGAGCGCCCGGTATCATCCATTTGAGATCCCGCCTGGCTGCCATCGATGCCCATCACCTCCAGCCATTCATCAGCATCTGCGGGGCTTTCAAAGAAGTGGGTTTTCTTCCTGTATATTACTTTCAGGCGGGCGGGGAAGAGGAGGGCATATTTCAGCTGTGCCTTCCTGAGTTTCTTTTTGTCCTCCAGGTACGACGCCCACCGCTTCTGCACCATATTGGTATAGTCCGGGTAGAGGGACACCCTTTGGTTCTCGAAATGGATGACGGATTTCTCCCTGGCTCTCCGTAGCAGGGTATCTCTATCCCGGTAATTCAAGATCCGGACTATTAAGGGGCGCGGCGGGCGACCCGGTCTGGGCTGACCAGTCGGTATCCTGTGAGCTCGTTCCACGCAGAAGTGCGGAGAGAGACCGTCGGCCGCAATCTGGTCGCGGAACCAGCTTTCCATAAATTCCTCTGCCCTCGACCCCTCGCAATTTTCCGGCAGGCCAATCACCCTTATATTGTTGCGGCGATTTCACCCTTCTGCGTCCTCCACCCTATCCAGAAGGGAAGTGACCTGGCTCTGCAGCTCCCATATAGAGGTAGTATGTTCCGCCACAGTCGGTGTAATGTCTGCAACCTGCAGTCCCTGGTCCTTTACCCTCTCCGCCAGTTTGGCGTGGTCTGCCTTTAGAAGAGAAAAGTTAGTGGTGAGGGTCCCCAATTGTTGTTCCATCGCCAGCCTAGAGTCTCTAATTTCCTGCAGGATAAAGTCGAGTTTGTCCATTTGCTGTGCTCCTGGCTGCGTCGGCTCCCCAGTCCCCGAACGGCCACCACGTCCCCTGCTCCAGTCTGTAGGTGGGTCCCTTCCGGATCGCCTGGCCCCTCGGCATATTTCGGGCCTCTTCGCACCATGGCCTCCCTGAACCGGAGTCGCCTCTGTGTAGGACTCCGTGCCAACTCCGCTCGTGTGAGACGGGTGTCCCGCTCGAGCCCTCGTGGGTGTCTATCTCCTGGAGCGGTCAGCCACGCAACAGTGCGGGCCAGGGGGGTTGGCACAACCCGCACTAGGTCGAATTCAGAGCACATCTCCCAGTGCCCGCATCTTCTCCGCTGTCCTTCCCCGTCCAACGCTCCCCCGAGGCCCACTCGCCCACGGTCCTTCAAAGAGAGCAGGTCAGCAGCGGCCCCAGGCACCTCCCCGCTGCACGTCCGGCGATATCAGGGGGTCCTGCGCTCTGCCCCAGGCCCAGCGTCCTCCCTTCACCGGTGAATCAGGCACCTCATTGCTTCCGCTCCCCCACCTCCTCTTAATGGGCAGTTCTCCCCTCCACTGCAGGGCCTCTAGAGGAATGGGGGTGGGAGGGGGGGAACACAGGGCCGGGGAAATGTCTCGCCTCTGCAGGCCTGCTCCTCGTGGCCTCCAAAAGTGTCGCCGGGTCTCCGCGCCTGGCCGTCCACCAAGCAACCAAAATGGCGCCAATGGGGAGTTTTGGGTGTCCCCCAATACACTCCTCAGCCCTGCAACGTGTCTTCTCCAGTCCCCCACTCCTTGCCTTCACTTTTAGATTGGGGGCCCATTCCACGGGAAGGTGCCGGGCTCTCCACTCACCCCCGCCGCCAGCAGGTCCGATTCGCAGCCGTCCTCCACGCAGCGGGAATGGCTCCAGCCGGGGTACTCCCTCCTTCTCCCGGTCGGCCAGTCTCTACGCTTCTCTCCCCCAGCAGCGCCTCCGCCGTACTCAGGGTGTGGGCCAAATCTCAGGCGGGGGGAAGCTGCAGCAGTGTCCGCCGTCTCCACGGGAGGCCCACAGCCTCTCCCCAGCTCCTCTCCGTCTGGACCCCGGACACCTCTCACAACCCCACCGCTGGCCAGCCGGGCGCCTCCTCCACGTCACCTACTGGCTTCTGTGCTTACTGCCTTCAGGGAGGCCTCGTGTGCTCCGGGGCGAAAGTGAGCTCAGCTACACCCGGAACGGAGCCCAAAGCAGCAGCTCAGCTCCTTCCACAGCCGCCGGGTCGTTAGAGCTGCAGAGATCTCCCTCAGCTCCGCTTCTGCAGGATTTAGCTCTCGGCCGGGCCCGGAGCTCTAGCAAGCGCCGTCCGCCATCGTGGCTGTTCGGCCACGCCCCCCCCAGATTCCTTTCAAGCCTTATCAGCGATTGCGAGGGTTAAACATTGGCCTACACTCACATAAGTTTATCTATATTGCCCCAATATACATATCTCTGCTTTCTCATAATCAGAAGCTGCAAGCAAAGCTTTCAGCAAAATACAGGAAGCCAAAGTGAGATTGGACTACTAAAACACAAACTGAGGGAACCCTGTGCTTTTCTGAGAGTTTGTTACTTTTGTTTCTGAAATATCCTATGGGCGCTGATGGCTTGATGTAACAGCTCGATCGCCAGCCCGCCGCCGCCTCCTTCCTTCACCCCTCCTCTTTCATGTCAGCTCCGAGCATGCTCTGTGAATGGACCGAGCAGCTGACGAGGGTGAGCACTGGCACGGTGCCAGGAGCGCTGAGTAGCTGTGTGTGGAGGAACGACGCAGGGAGCACAAAGACAAATACCAAAGTTTGGGGCAGCGCTGGCTCTTACATAAGGGAGCACGCGTCACGCCGCTCGCTGAGGGGGCGGGCGGGCAGAGTGCTGCTGCGGCCTGCCTCATGGCGCTTTCAAGAATCTGATCTTCGACTGCCAAACCCCGGGACGTTTGGGGTGTTGGAAAGATGAACCACTGAGCCAACTGTGCATATATGATGGGCTTGACCTGTGTGTGACGAAAACTCCCCCCCCCCGCCCCAAGAGGGCATTGTGGCCAGCCATATGAGTTTTCTTTCTTTCTACACGCTTGAAATGTGTTTGACAATGTTTTTTTTTTTTCATGAACTCGCCTCACCTTTATATTTTGCAAAATATGGCCACTGGGACTTGCCCGTGCTGTTATTGAACTGTACATCGTCGTTTGCTGTCAAAAATTATTGTTGCCTGCCATGATGGCTTGGAAAAGAGGCACCCAGGCCCACCACACCCACTGGCCGACTCTGGTAGAATACCTGACTGGAAATATGTACTGTTCCTTGGCCCGGTGTAGCCTTAGCCCTGAGTCTGCGACGCTGACACACGGGCACACTCTGTCGAAGGTGAGCAGCACGTGGCAGCAAAATCATACCGCCCTGTGCGTTCCCAGTCAGCTGGAGCAGAGCAGCGGGTTTGCCTGGGTGTAGTATTTCATGAGCTGTGAAATTCAAGACAGCCTACACGCTGCGTTACGGTTGGGGCCATTTTGTTCCAGCGCCATGTTATCTACTTCTTGGAGTTCTAATTCCACCTCCTCCCAAGGCTCCCTGCTCGTACATCAGTGCACGTACCTTCCTTCCTCCCCATTTCCACACACCCTATGGGGGTTTCGATGCTCTGTTCCATTGTGGTTTTAAACGTGAACTAGTGACAATGAGGTTGCAGCGTGCCATCTGACTCGTGTATAGCAATGATGCAAGTGTGGCTCTCTGCGTGGGTGTGTGGCTCTCTGCGTGGGTGTGCGGCTCTCTGCGTGGGTGTGTGGCTCTCTGCGTGGGTGTGTGGCTCTCTGCGTGGGTGTGTGGCTCTCTGCGTGGGTGTCTGGCTCTCTGCGTGGGTGTTTGGCTCTCTGCGTGGGTGTGTGGCTCTCTGCATGGGTGTCTGGCTATCTGCGCGGGTGTGTGGCTCTCTGCTTGGGTGTGTGGCTCTATGTGGGTGTGTAGCTCTGTGTGGGTGTGTAGCTCTGTGTGGGTGTGTGGCTCTGTGCGGGTGTGTGGCTCTGTGTGGGTCTGTGTGGGTGTGTGGCTCTGTGTGGGTGTGTGGGGCTCTGTGTGGGTGTGTGGGGCTCTGTGTGGGTGAGTGGGGCTCTTTGTGGGTGGGTGGGGCTTTGTGTGGGTGGGTGGGGCTCTGTGTGGGTGGGGCTGTGTGTGTGTGCAGTGCTCTGTGTGTGTGTGTGTGTGTGTGTGTGCGGGGCTCTGTATGTGTGTGTGTGAGGGGCTCTGTGTGTGTGTGCGCGGGGCTCTGTGTGTGTGTGCGGGGCTCTGTGTATGTGTGGGTCTGTGTGGCATTTGCGAGAGATTAAGCTATTGGCATTGTAAATGACAATGCCATTTATTTATCTGTTTTCAAAACCATCACATAAATAAAAATGTTGTCATTTACAATGCCAATAGCTCTAACTTTTGCAAAGGCAACACCGTTGCACTGTAAATGCTTGTTCGGTATGCCATCCACTCCCCAAACTTCCTCAAGGACCTCTACCTCACATAGGCTACTTTCACTAGCACTGCCTCCCCCCTTGTGCCCTGTAAACCCCACTGGAGCTCGCTCCCTGTACAGTGCTCTGTTGTTAGCCAGCTAACAGTGTTCCCCAGACACACTTAAACATGCCTACATACATATCCCTTTAAGGGGAAAGAGCTGTATGCAGAAAAAAACAGCATTTTGCAATTGTGAATGCAGGGAAAGAGGTCTGCATTCACAGGCATCACTAGAGTTCAGAAGCTAGAGCCGTTCCTTTTATTATAATAAGGCAATTTTCTGGTGTTTTCGAGATTCTGTACGATTTAAAACACCATTCCACGTTACAAAGATTCCTTAGAATGGACTTTCTATGTTTCTTAAAATTCCTCTTGTCACTGATAATGTTCACGCTGGCATATCATTACCCTTTTGTAAACCGCACTCTACTACGGTATCAGTACATTTCCCTTTCTGCCTTTGGGTGGACTCCATCAACTTGTTACCGCTCGCCTTCGGCGATTCTTTTGACCTACCTGTGTATGTATGTGTATGTATGATTACTTGTTAAGCGCAACTGCCACCCAAAGGGTATCCTGGCGCTGTGACCATAACAATCCATCAGGTGTAATACACTACATTGCTCTTGGAAACAAGTGGGTTTTAAGATCCTTCTTGAAGGAAGTCAGATCTTGCCTACTCCTCAGCGACAGAGGTAAGGTGTTCCACAATTTGACGGCCGCAAAGCTGAAGGCACGGCCGCCCATCCTCACTCTGTTAATCTTAGGGACCATCGCCAAGAACGCCGAAGAAGACCTCAGGGGTCTAGCGGCTTGGTACCAAGAGAAAAGATTTTGAAGCAGCGTTGGTCCCAGTCCATGCTAAGCCCTAAAGACAAGGCATGAGGTCTTAAAAAGAATTCGCTGCTGGACAGGTAGCCAGTGGAGATCAGAGAGTGCTGCCGATGACGATGCAGAACGTGGGAGAGATAAAGCCAATTTGGCTGCCATATTTCGAATCCTCTGTAACTTTGATACCAGGATATTGGGAGCCCCCAGAAGCAGTGCGTAGCAGTAGTCTAACCTACTGAGGATGGTACTACGCACCACTTCTGCCCTGGCTCCTAGAAGAAGTAACGGCAAGATTTTTCGTAAGGCTCGAAGCAAGCCCATACAAGTCGCCGTGGTCCTGTTGACAGAGGCGTCAAGCTGCAGGCTAGGCTCAAACAAGACCCCTAAGTTGCGAGCCGACTTGGCCGCGGTCACCGTACCCAAGATAGAGGCTGGCCAAAAGTCGTTCGGCAGCGGGCGAGGAAGCCGATCCAAGGAGCAGTGAAGAACCTCGGTTTTCGACCCGTTGAATTGAAGCGAGTTGAGTCGTAGCCATTCTGCTGTTGCCGACATGCACCGGTGAAAGGTGTCCCTCGAGACTGTCTCTTTGCCCTCAAATGAAAAAACCAGTTGAGTGTCATCGGCATAGTTGATGACTGATATGCCGAATGACTTTATCAAACTTATTAGGGGTCGGAGGAATAGGTTGAAGAGGATCGGACTGATCGCTGACCCCTGAGGTACACCATGATTCACCTGACGCACGGCTGATCGAAACGGTGGCAACGCCACGGCTTGCTGTCTGTTGCAGAGATAGGATGTTAACCAGCTTAAAGCCAAGCCGGTTACACCTGCTCTCCGAAGGCGGCCCAGTAAAACCGCGTGGTCCACTGTGTCGAACGCGGCCGACATGTCAAGCAGCACTAAGAATGCTGCCTTACCCATGTCGACACGCGTTCGCAGATCATCCAACACGGTGACCAAGGCGGTCTCTGTGCCATGGGCCGGCCTAAAGCCGAATTTGGCTACATCCAGACAAGAGTTGATTTCAAGGAAGTTGGATAAGGCGCTTGTGACCAGCTTCTCTATGATTTTTATCGGGAATGGTAAAAGCGAGATGGGCCTGTAATTGGCAGGACATAGAGGGTCCAAAGAAGCCTTTTTTAGCAAAAGTGTTACTACTGCCATCTTCCAACTGTCTAGGACTGAAGCTGTAGCCAACGACTGACAGCAGATGGTGTAAAGTGGAGGAAACCACCCCTCATCCGACACTGGCTGAACTCTGTAGACCCACTACTGTGGCACCTACAATATTCATTGGTTCTCGTCCCCACTGCTCCTTGACAGAAACAACAACTACCGACTGACAGTGGCGAACTAGGCGCTCCTGACCTCCATGTCTTAATGCTTTGCAGCCCATCTACAATGGCTTTCCCACTGACTGGCAGGAATACATTCATAGGAAATTAGTTACAACCAACCTATGTTGCGTACTGGCTGTTTGCATAATTTGCTGCTGCCAGAAGTTGCAAGTCCCCATGCACTTCCCATACGCCTACGTAATGCCTTACTGTACTAGAAGGCTGCGCTTCATTCCACGCACAACACCAAGCCTTATTCCATGCACGTGCCCCTGTGCCGTATGCCTACACCACTGGGCAGGCTCAAATTGGTGACACTGACGCCATGGGAGGTGGTAGGGGTTACTACAGTTGGTGGCCTTTTTTGAAGATGGACGGCTTTTATCACATCAGGACTTTATACAGCTTCATGGGCCGCCTGGTGCCCTTTTTACCACACATGCCAGTATAATACTTTATATCCATACACATTGGGCACAAATAGGCTCAGAGCCTACCATACATGCATTTGTTCAGGCAGTACACAACATGGGAACTGGCAGGCATTTAGTCAATTGGCTTTATAAGGGTCTACGCTCCCATTTACATGTTTCACTTGCACCATTTACTACATATGTTGTGGTCCTGCCCCACCCTGCTTCCCTATTGGGAGGAAATTAGGGAATAGCTTCAGTCCCTCACGGGGAGAACTCACTGGGACACAGTAGACTATACCCTAGACCCAAACCATTGAAAGCTGGACCTAGCATTTCTCCTTGCCAAACAATAGATGCGATGCTAGCTGAAGTCCTCCACTGCACCCCTAGTGACTGGTAGGCACGAAGAGCTATGACAATTGGGTTCTGCTGAGAACTCATCGCTGCGCAGGGAGGAATACCATGGGCTGCACAAAAGGCCCATAGCTATGGCATGGGACACTATGCTAGACCTTTTTAAAACACAAGGAGAAGACACTGACTAATTCCGTAACGTGGGTTGGTGGCCGACCAGGTCAGGCTTCTCACTCCTGGCGTTCCTGCCTTTCTTAACATTTCGCACATGGACATGGATAATATCTCCTCCAAGAGCTAGAATACAGGGACCGATCACACTCTTCTTACAGACATTTGTGGAATGATGAAACACAGAAAGGCATTGCAAGCATGTTAGGGGTGGTGGTAAGGAGCTGTTGAATGGACAAGTTTTACCTCACTTTCAGGGGTGTAACACAGGCCCCCTGCAGCCCCCACGGTGTGGGGGGACGCGCCGCCCCAGTGATGCGTGAGGTTTTGATGAGGAGGAGGTTGGTGGAGTGGAGGTTTCGTTTGGCTACGTAGAGAGTGATTCTTTTGTTGAGGTATTGGGGTCCGGTGTTGTGTAGGAATTCGTAGTCTTTGGTGAGTATCTTGAAGATGACTCTTTTCTTGACGGGGAGCCAGTGGAGCTTGTGCAGGTGTTGACTGATGTGTTTGTGTCGAGGGATCCCGAGGACGAGTCTCGCGGCGGTGTTCTGTATTGTCTGGAGCTTGCGAAGTAGGAACTTGTTGATGCCGGCGTAGAGGGTGTTTCCCTAGTCCAGCCTGCTGGTGATAAGTGCATGGGTGACTGTCTTCCTTTCCTCGGGGGTCCATAAGAAGGTCTTACGGAGGATGCCGAGAGTGTTGAAGCAGCTGGAGGTGACGGCGTTGACATGTCGATTCATGGAGACGGAGGAGTCGAGTACTATGCCGAGGTTCATGGAGTGGTCTGTGGGGGTTAGTGGGCTGCCGAGGGCGGTGGGCCACCAGGTGTTGTTCCATGCAGAGGTGGAGGTTCCAAGGATGAAGACTTCTGTTTTCTCCGAGTTGAGTTTTAGGCGGCTGTTGCTCATCCAGGCTGCAACGTCCTGCATTTCTTTCTGGAAGTTGAGTCTGGTGGTGGTGGGGTCCTTTGTTAGGGAGAGGATGAGGTGGGTGTCGTCAGCGTAGGAGACTATGCTGAGGCCATGCTGTTGGACAATGGCGGTGAGGGGAGCCATTTAGATGTTGATGAGGGTTGGGCTGAGTGATGATCCCTGCAGCACTCCGCTGTTGATTTCCCTGGGTTCAGAGAGGAAGGGTGGCAGTCTGATCCTTTGGCTCCTGCCGGCGAGGAAAGATCTGATCCAGTCGAGGGCGGTGCCTTGTATGCCCAAGTCGTGCAATCTTGCTGCAAGGCTGTGGTGGGAGGCGGTGTTGAAAGCTGCTGACAGGTTGAGTAGAATCAGGGCTGTGGTGTGGCCTTGGTCGAGGAGGGTGCTGATGTCGTCGGTGGCTGCATGTAGGGCAGTCCCGGTGCTGTGGTTGCTTCGGAATCTGGATTGAGAAGGGTCGAGGATGGCGTTGTCTTCGATGAACCTCGTCTGTTCTGCGTTGACTGTCTTGTCTGCAACTTTTGCTGCAAACGGGAGGAGCGAGATGGGCCGGTAGTTTTTGAGGTCCGTGGGGTCTGCTGAGGGCTTCTTGAGTAAGGGCCTGACTTCTGCGCATTTCCAGTGGTCAGGGAGGTAGCAGGTCTCGAAGGTGGTATTGATGGCACGTTGTAATACGGGAGCGATGGTGGTGGCGGCTCTGTGGTGTATGTTGGGGGTCAGGGGTCTGTGGGGGCCCCAGAGTGGAGGCCCTTCATGGTTGCGGCGGTCTCCTCTGTAGTGATCGGTGTCCAGGCAGAGATGGTGTTCTGGCTGGCATTGCCGCAGGGCTGGTTGACTGCGGGCCAGGTGTGTGGTTGTTGTTGTTGAAGTTGTCGTAGAGGTTCTTTATCTTCAGCTGGAAGTAGGAACCGAGTTTGTAGCAGAGGTCCTGGGAGGGGGGATGTATGTGGCTTCGCTGCGGGGCTTGGTGAATTCCTGGATGAAGCTGAAAAGTTCCTTGGAGTTGCTTGAGTTGGCGAGGATTCTGTTGTGTATGAAGGTCCTTTCGGTGGTTCTGATGCGTTGATGGTACTCCGTCATAGTGCCCTTGTAGGTGGTGTAGTTTTCGGGTGTCTTGTTGTCTCTCCAGTCCTTCTCTAGGTGTCTGCAAGTGTGTCTGGCTTCTTGGAGATTGGTAGTGAACCAAGCGGATTTCCTGGGGTGATCAGCGGCGGTGCGTCCATTGGGGCGTTCGGGCGTTGCCCCACCAACCAATGCGCACCGCCATCTGAAACTTCACCGGCCGCACCAGATGTAGCTTATAGGGGAGAAAGGGGATGGGGCTGTACTTGATCGGGTTGTTGTGAGCGTGCGTGCTCACGCTGGCGCGCATGTTTGCTTTGGGCTGGTCATTTTTCTGACCAGCCCGAACATGCGCAGTAGCCTCCCCCTTGGGAGACCGAGGGTTGCCTCATGCTGCAGCCTCCGGTCTCGGAATGGGGCAGGGAGTTACGCTGCTCCACAGCCAATCCTGGCGCTGTTAAGCAACGGAGACCGCTTTTTTGCGGTTCCCAAGGAGATTGCAGAGGACACCGATTTAGAATGAAAGGTGGTCTTTTGGACAAATAAAATGACACATTTGACACCATTCTGACAGCGTAGTTGACCCGAGTATAAATATCTAGGAAGACTGATGAAAATTGTTATGATACAACAGCACCAGCATTGGTGTCACTCTCGAGCAAACCAGACTCACCCGTCACCCGCCTATGTGCAGACTCCTGTTATCAAAATAACAAGATGTTGCGTGTGCACACTTTTGGAAGTGCACAGACCGTCACGCATATGCTTTATTTCACACTTTAACCTTTTCTTTGTGGCTAAGTAAAACCATCTAATGTGTGACACCTTCAAGTTGGCTCGGCGATTTAGATAACAGGATGTTGCATTTTCTGATTAGTAGTTTTGCTTTAAAAATCGTGCAGTTTTTTTTACATTTTTGTATTTATTTCATGCGATTTTCTATTACGAGTAACTAGGAGATTCAAGTAAGATGACCTCAATAAACATCCTAAAGAATACAAAAAGTGATGGATGGAATTCTTGAATTTATCAGGTGATTACACAGGCTGCATTCCAATTCGTTGTTTTTGTGCACACCATGTCACCTTAATTTGGACCCAGCTATACGCAAACCCATCTTCACCCTGCTCCAAACGGAACAGTGCAGCATGGACGGCCAAGCCAGTTCATACATAAAGACAATTTTTTGGGGGGGGGAGAGGGGGGGTTTGTTCGGGTACGCGCGCTACGCCTTACCACTTTCAAATGTCACCAGCCGCCACTGGGGGTGATGCTTGTCGGGGTTGCCCATCGGGGCAAGCTTGTCTGCGCAGTTGGCAAACCATGTGTGGAGTTCCATGGCCTTGAGGTTGGCGTCGGTTGCAGCGGAGGGGGTGCTGTCGTTGAAGGTGGAGTTGAACTGTTCCTCTGTGACTCTGCTCCAGTTCCTACGTGGGCAGTGCGAAGCGGGTTCTGGTGGCTTGGGTTTACTGACAAGGAAGTGTATGCAGTGGTGGTCAGTCCAGGGGGGCTGCATGGTGTCGCTGAAGTGAACGCTGGTACTTCCATCGAAGATGGGGTTGAGGGTGTGGCCTGCCTTTTGGGTCAGTGCGGTGACAAGTTGTTTCAGGCAGTCAAACTCTTTTATGACAGCCCTCACAAGTTTCACCAGTGTTGCTCGTTCATTGGGACCCCAGTGCATGCTGGTACGCGTAGTATGCAACTTTGCATTTAAGTTTGTTCATTTTAGTATTTTCAGAAACCATTGAGGGCAGTATTAATGAGTACTCCTCTAATGCAATCCATTCTTTACTGATCATCATAGGAGCTGTCATTTACCTGTGTCATAGTGTGTTTACAGGCCTATTCACAAACAAAATTCTGTTCATCTACCACCCGAACAATACTGCAGGACAGAGGAGTGTAAGAAGTGCAACCGAATATGTATTTTAAAAAGTAGGTAGTCGTACTCTCAAATGATACACAAAGGCCCTCATTACCAGTGGCCAGGCAGTTAAGACAATCATCATTACATATTTTAGAAATCCAAAACGTGTTGTACTGCATTTGACATCTATGCTGCAGTTGCCTCAGCATTGTGCTGGAGTTGTCCCGTTGGTTGTGAGTGCAGCCTGGTTGTAGGGGGGCCTCTCACCTTGCATGTTCCACAAGCTGTGCATGAAGAGGCCATGCAGGTCGGAGCAGCAGGGCTGTCTTAACAGCATTATAGGCCCCTGGGCAAAGCAGGCACTCGGCCCTGCCTACACAACCACTCACAGGAATAGAAATGTTTAACTGAAAGTGTGTGTTAAATTCTGGTCTGCGTGGGGCCCCAGTGCTTGTGGGGCCGCTGGGGAACTACCCGGCGTGACCATGCATTAAGACGGCACTGAATAGACCCCCCACCAGGTTGCCTACCCTGTAAACACACTGCACCCAGCAAAAGAACAAACATTGCAATCAATGTATACACAGTTACAGACAGACAATGGGAAATGCTCAATTGGTTTAGGTTCAGAGTAATTTCAAGACTGAGCCAGTCTCCACATTGAGCCGACTAGGAAAACTAAGCAGCTGATAGAACAAACACTTCAAAGTGTTGAAAAGTATGACCTCTGCCCTGCAGATTCCATCATTGGAGGTTATCTCCCATTGTCCCAAGAGGACCTGCCACCTGTGAGCGTGACCCCATTGCATAAGACAAGCATTGGCAAAGCCAACAGGTTGCATGTTTAAATGTGAGTGCAGAGATGTTGGCTTTGACAAGGCTTGTCTGTAAAACATTGTTTAGAAAAAGAAAAGCAAAAAATAATTCTAAACAGTGAAGGAGAAGTAAACACATATCACATGATGGCTCAAAAATGTTTCACCCAAGAACCTCTGAATAGAATTTGAAAAGAATAAGGAAGTGTCTGAATGTATAGGAAAAGGCTTCCCAAGACCGAAATGTACTGTCCACAGGATTCAGCTATTTGCTCCTGTGCAGTAGCCGAGGAAGCTGATGTATTGGCCTCCGGGTCACCAGCGGAGTGCGTGACGCAGGCAGCCCTTGCTCCAACATCATGAAGGCCTATGTGTGCCAAAGCTTGGGCTTTCCTACAATAAGAAAAAAAAACTCGTAACTTCCGCTATTCAGCTATTAGGTCTTCCTTCCGTCTCTATTATTTAAACATTTACATCAATACAACAGAGATTGCTGTGAACAGAACACACAAGGGGAGGAGTATATTGTACTTTGGCATTCGGCAGCTTACGGCTGATAACGTCTTTAGGAAGTTCATCTGGCATAGGAGACTTTATCGTGAAGGAGATTAGAGTGTGAGACAAAGGAGCAAGGAGAGAGGTGAACAGGGAAGAAGTAGAGAGAGAGAACAGAGGAGAGACTTAGAGAGAGAAACAAAACGAGAAGTCCGGAGAGAGGCATAAAGTGAGGGACGAGAGAGAGGGGGGAAGAGTGTGGGTGTGTGAGAGAGAGAGCGAGTAAGAGGCAACGAATGCGGAGGAGAGAGAGAGAAACATGAATGTGTGTGATCTTGTGTAATGTAATTGGGCGCTCATGTAAAGCGCTCCAATATCTTTCAGTCGAGTTCGCGCTATATATGTTAAAAAAAAACTCCAGAAAAACGGTAGAGCGATGGAGACCGGGAAAGAGAGAAAAGGGAGAGAGAAAGGAGGACGAGATAGAGATATAGGGGTAGTAAGTGAGAGAGAGAGAGAAAAAAGAGAGGGAAACAGAGGTGGAAAGAGAGACGTAGATAGAGAAGGGTTGAAGAGAATGAGATCGGATAAGAACAAGAGCCCCCTCCCCCCCCAAAGGAAAACGTACCCTGCCCATTTTCGCCTTCCTTTTGAAGTGTGGCGAGGAGAGGGCGTCACCCTTTATAACCACGAAACCGCAGGCACCGCTAAACAAGATCAACAGCATCCTCCTCCGAGCACTAACAGCATCTCGGAAGCCACAACAGTTGAAAAAGATGGAAAAACGATGACCAGCTATGGACATGGTTTTTTATTTTTTTATTTTTTTATTTAATGCGATTTTATATAGCGCGAACTTTACCCGAAGGTGTCAGAGCGCTTTACATAGGGACCAGTTGCAAAATATAAGGATTTAGGATTACGTGCGTTACATAAAAGATACAAACAGAAAGAATTGCAAATGTACAAGATGTAAAGTCACACAAGGAGGAGATACAAACAGAAAGAAAAATTGCAAATGTACAAGTAGTAAAGTCACTCAAGAAAGAGATACAAATGGATAGCACAAAGGCCCTGTAAATCACGAGTAATATGTTCAACATACTCAATAAAGTAACTTAAAGGAATAAGAAAAACACGGCAGATAGCAAACTGACCAAATCATCGTGGGAACTGCAGGACAATGGAAAACAAGCAGCAAGGGGGATCTAACAATCCAGGAAGGTTGGCTACATCTCAGACCGCCCGGAGATCCTACACAAACACACAGCCACATTCCTCGTGAAACTGACTCTCCTGGGGGAAATTAACAAAGCCCAGGCGATTCCACACAGACAAACAACCACCAAATGGAGCCGTTAAAACAAGCCACTAAGAATGAATTTGCACCAAATTAAAGCACAAGTAAAACTATGTAAAATATAGATTACAAATGCAACACTTCTCATCTAATAGTTCCATTAGAAAACCGGAGCTACTAACAATATAAGCAAACTTTTTTGCAGAATTATCAATAATTAAACAATTAAGCTGTAACATTTTATATGCGAGTCAGACAACATTCCTGCAAACATCAAGCAGCACATCACATACTCACCTAACAAACTCTAAGGATTGTTGGCTTTTTTGACAAAAATAAATGACTTAAATCAGTTCGGTCCCATGTCTAAAGATGAAATTAGACATTAGAATGTAGTTATACCTCAGTCAGGTTTAACGGTAGGGGGCGGTCTTCTAAGAGAACAGGAGAGAGACCTCAGCCCCCCACTTTTAGAGTGACCAGAGAAAAGGGGCCACCGCACTAGTACTGTGAAGGTTTAGGTGAACCTCCTGTCGTGTCGAGGGGACGGGTGATAGAGACGTAGCAAGTACTCGGCCGCGTCTGCAACTAACTCTGCAGGGGACTGGCCTAGAAACAAACTGACCAAACATCATCCATGTCTGGTTCAGACAGAAGAGCAGCAAAGACTGAGTCACAGAGGTAGGGAGGGTAGACTAACCTCTCAAGGATTGACAGTTCATAGCCCTGCCTTGTGCCGAATCAATCGGCGACACCAGGGAGGTGTTCTTAATTTGCATCACAGTGGCACAAAACAAGAACTATGTCTGAGGGCAATTCAAACAAGGTATGCATGCAACCATGGAAAGAAGGCGATAATACCAATGTGGATAATATCTTCCAAAGGTGAGACTGCAGGTATGAAGATTAGTACAATCAGCATATTTGTGAAACGACTTTTTAGAGAACGACAATGTATTGAGCCAATAGCTATCTGGTTCCCTCCCCAATAGGCCAGATGGTGTAAACATGACCAATTAGAAGACAAAGCAGCCAACCTACTCCTGCGCAATCACAAGTCCTCTACACTGCTGTGCACAGTTGGCTTCCACTGACGAGTTATGTAAATACATTTAGGTTATCTTCCTCTACAAAATAAACAACATAAGTCAGGTCAGATGCGGTTGCTAAACATTCTTACCACTGCAATGCGATTCCACCCCCAACTAATCAAGGGTTTTACCCAATCCAATCTCTTTGACAGGCATGTAACACATCTAATGCTCTTTAAAATCCACAGAGTCCATGGAAGGCCCAGCCCAGAAGGGCTTCTCAAAGAACTCACACCTGATTATGAGCCGGTCATAACCCATTTCATGGTCACCCAGAACCAGGAATATTTAGAGAGCACTTGCCTCTAATGTAAAGAAAAAGGGTCCTTTGCTACAACAATTATTTGCCCAAGGCAGGGATAAAGTAATTAACAAATAATAAAAAAAGTCAGGCAACTAGTGATTCTTATTGGAAAGCTAGAGGCACTTACTAGGGTCATCAGAGAGACAAACAATACATTGAATAGAAAAATATATTCTTTTTTTATCGTAATAATAAAGGTGGATATAGCGATATATCTATAATGTACAAGTTGAAGTTGAAGTTGAAGTTGAAAGGGATTTATTGAGCGCTCTATCACCGAACGGTTTCTTGGCGCTGTGGACAGAAACTGAGACTGAGAGAAAAATAGAGGAGAGATTAGGAGGGGTAGGCTAGAGAGAACAAGTGGGTTTTAAGATTGGCGCGGAAGTCTGAATAGGAGGGGGTGGATCTAATCACGAGAGGGAGTGAATTCCAGAAAAGAGGAGCAAGGGTAGAGAATCTGGAGCCACCAGATTTCTTCTTACGAAAGCGGGGGACTTTGAGTAGAAACTGGGTGGAAGAGCGAAGGTTCCTGCTGGGGACATATGTGTTTATTTTAGATCTGATGAATGCGGGGGCAGTGCCAGCCAGGGACATGAAGGTCAAGCAGTCCATCTTGAAGAGCGAGCGTTCCCTGATGGGGAGCCAATGCAGAGACTTAAGCAAAGGAGTGATGTGACTCGATTTTGGCAGCCTGTAAATGAGGCGGGCCGCTTGATTCTGGATGAGCTGTAGACGGCAACATTCATATGCAGGAATGCCGACATAAAGGGCATTGACATAATCCAGGCGGGACGAGCTGAGTGCTAAAATGATGAGTTTGAGGGCTTCAGCCGAGAAGTAAAGCGAGACTTTATGGATGGTTCTAAGGGACAGGAAGCACGAGGAGAATACGGAGCTGATCTGAAGGCGCATGGAAAGATTTTGACTGACTTTAATACCCAGGGTTTTCACAGAGGCTGAGGGGGCCAGAGGGGAACTAAAAATGGGGGGCTAAAAAGCGGAGGACCAGGGGTTGGAGGGACCACCAAGGAGAACCAACTCGGTCTTATCCGGGTTCAGTTTGAGTTGGTTGAGGTTCATCCAGTTGAAGATGAACGTGAGGGTGGAGTGGACCTTGGAAATAGAGTCAGAGGAGGAAGAGAGATTGAAAATGAGCTGGAGGTCATCAGCGTAATTGAATGCTGTGACCTCCATGTCCTGTAGAGCAGCAATAAGGGGGTGTATGTAGAGGTTAAATAGGAGAGGGGATAGTGAAGAGCCCTGGGGTACCCCGCAGGTGACAGAGTTAGTGGGAGCAAGAAAGCTCTCCAGGCGGACAGCCTGTGTGCGACCTGTTAAAAAAGAGGCGAGCCAGGCTAGGGCCGACCCCAGCAGGCCGGCGCCCCGACACGGTCGAGGAGGATGGAGTGGTCGACCGTGTCAAAGGCGGCAGAGAGATCGAGAAGGACTAGGGCCTGGGGGGAGTTGGTATCGGCACTGCGCCTGAGCTCATCAACTACAGAGAGGACGACGGATTCCGTAGAATGAGCAGGCCGAAAGCCAGCCTGATGGGTCGCCAGGAGGTGATGAGCCTCAATATGATTGGAGAGTGAAGATGTGATGTGGCTCTTCAAGATTTTACTTAGGAGTGGCAAAAGTGAGATGGGTCTGAAATTGGAAGGGGCGGTGGGATCGGCACCGGGTTTTTTGAGAATGGGGATTACCGTGGCCGATTTGAACGAGTCTGGTACAATGCCAAGGGTAATGGAGGTGTTGAGAAGGGTAATAGGAGGGGCAGGGCAGCGGGAGAGAATGTCTCTCAAGATGTGAGCCGGGCAAAAGTCGGCAGGAGAGCCCGAGGTAACTTTCCCCAAGAGAGTACGGAAGGCCTCTTCAGAGATCAAAGGAAATTGGTCGATGAACGAGGAGGGCAGAGGCAGTAGGGGACAGGTGAAGGAAGCGGGGGCCGAGGGGATGTTCAGCTTTATGGTAGCAATCTTCTCAATAAAGAAGTCATTGAGGGCATTGCAGAGGGTTTGGGAAGGGATGGGCCTGGGAACGGATTTGTCGGAGGCAGAAAGTTTGTGCACAATCGTGAAAATCTCCTTAGGTTTATTAGCTGCCTGATGAATTTTCTGAGAGAAATATTCCTGCTTAGCGGAAAGGATGGATTTTTTGTAGGCCTGCAGAAGGGTCAGAAATTGAAGCTTGGAGTCGGGGCAGTATGTGCGCCTGACGGAGTGCAAGTTTCTGGGATTTGAGGGCATTGGAGAACCATCTGTTGGCGTTGTGGGGGCGACGAGTTCTGACACGTCTGAGTGGTGCAACTTGATTGCAGGCTTCAGAGAGCCAGGTGTTGATGAGAGCTGCCTGCCTATTAGGGAAAATGTCTGTCAGGATGGGGGCTGAGGAGGCTAGACTGTGTCCTAGGGCGACCATGTCTACCCTGTTCCAGTTTTGGGCATAGGTGTTTTTAGGGCAGGGGGAAGAGTTGACCTCTGCCAAGAGAACAGAAAAGGTGATCAGGAAATGATCAGACCAGACGCAGGGGGAAATATTGGGAGTGGAGATGGGTAGATTGACAGACCAAACTTGGTCAAGAGTATGACCGTGAATGTGGGTGGGAAGGAATATATGGGGGATAAGATTGATACTGTGGAGGGTATCAGAGAAGTCTTTAGACATAGTGTCTTCACGCGGGTCCCCTGGCCAGAAATTGAAGTCGCCTAATAAGAGAACAGAGGAGTTGTTGACAACCAGGGTGGCTAATAGGTCCTGTATGGCTGGGATGAAATGCGTCATGGAGTGAGGGGGGCGATAAAGCAATACCACGGTGAGGGGGATCGCAAGATTGGTAGAGCGCACCACCAAGAGGTCGACATATGCGATGGGAGGATGGGGAAGGGGTTGAAATCGAAGATTGGAGCGAACTACCATAGCCACTCCGCCGCCGGTCTTCCCCTCAGGGCGGTCAGTGCGGAGGATATAATAAGGGTCGGGAAGGGAAGTGAGAACATCAGGTAGGGAGTAGGCAGTGTACGAGGTTTCAGTTAGAAACAGGATCTCGGGTTTGGTGGTGTCGAGGAGGTAAAAAAGCTCCAGTTGGTGTTTGACCAAAGATCGGGTGTTGAGGAGGGAGATCGAGGCCGTAGAAGGGGGGGTTCCCGAAAGTTTAGGGAGAAAAGAAGAGGAGGTGAGGCGTGACAGCGTAGCATAAGGCGTAGGTGTGGGGTTAGAGAGGCTAATGTGGATGGGTGGCGCAATATTAAGAGTTTTGATCCTGGCCAGGGTGGATGGACTGATGGGCCAGTCGTCGTGCCAGGCCAGCAATTGATTGGATGAATATATGAGGGAACAGGCAGGGTACAGGGCCCCGGGGCCCGGCCTGGCTCGGACGGGCGCTGACGGGCTTGCTTTTGGCGCGCCTTCGGCGCGCTGGCGGCGCGCCCGCTGCGCGGCCGGGGAAAACGCATAGTTTTAGCAGGGCCGGAGGGGGCGTGGCCTAGCGGTGGTGGGCGTGTCCTCAGCCCAGGGATTCCCCAAACAATGGCGGCAAACCTATCTATGGCCCGCGGCAGCGCCTTAATCGGCTGCGTGGTCAGGGAAACAGGGGGTGAGTGAGCACAGAGTGAGGGGGAACACAAAACACAAGTTTTTAAAACAACAGGACGCAAGTAAAAAGGTCTAACGCTCCCGGCTTTCCGCCTCAGGAGTCAGTTTCTGGCTAATACGCGCGGTGCAGAAAGGCGCGGTTTAAGTAGCCTGAGGGGGCATGGCCTAGCGGTAGTGGGCGTGTCCTCGGCCCGGGGATCCCCCAAACAATGGTGGCAAACCTATCTATGGCCCGCGGCAGCGCCTTAATCGGCTGCGCGGTCAGGGAGACAGGGGATGAGTGAGCACAAAGTGAGGGGGGAACACAAAACACAAGTTTTTAAAACAATAGGACGCAAGTAAAAAGGTCTAACGCTCTCGGCTTTCCGCCTCAGGAGTCGGTTTCTGGCTAATACGCGCTGTGCAGAAAGGCGTGGTTTAAGTAGCCGGAGGGGGCGTGGCCTAGCGGTAGTGGGCGTGTCCTCGGCCCAGGGATTCCCCAAACAATGGCGGCAAACCTATCTATGGCCCGCGGCAGCGCCTTAATCGGCTGCGCGGTCAGGGAGACAAGGGGTGCGTGAGCACAGAGTGAGGGGGGAACACAAAACACAAGTTTTTAAAACAAAAGGATGCAAAGAAAAAAGGTCTAACGCTCCTGGCTTTCCGCCTCAGGAGCCGGTTTCTGGCTAATCAAATACATGATCTTAGTGATTAATAATACAAACAAACATTCATGCTCTACCAACCTGATACAATCATACTAATACACATCTCTCTTACATACCTGTGAAAACAACATTCATTGTAAACATATATATTACAGCAGACTGATTATTTAAAAAGATGATTACAAAGTAGTGGCCTGATTTATATATTTTTAACTATTCTACGCACATTTAGGCACATTGCCTTCATCAGGAAGCCACAAAAATAAAGCATTCCAATATATTATCTTTAAACAATAGAAACAGCATTTTATACTAGTATATGCCTCCAAAACTCTTAAAAATTCCAATTTGAAAAATCTATAAAGGATACAAAAACAGTTTGTGTGTAGGAAAGAAATAGTCTTCAACCAAAGTCCAAAACTCTTTTTTAACGTGGTATACAATTCCACGCAGGTGTTACTCTGCAGTGATCCTAATAGAAAAACCATCCCAGAATGTTAATACTAGGGCACCAGTGCACATGCATGTTTATTGTTTCTTTGTGTACTTAATTTTTAGGTCGAGCCTAGCTAATGCGTAAGCAATTGCTATGCGAGATTATAGTAAGGGGAAAAGAAAAGTCTACCAAAGACCTTTGGAATGCGGTTTATGGCCAGTGCATGTGAGGCATTCAAGCGCGAAGCTGGCATCTGGCATGGACTTGAAAGCAGCAGACTGCTTTCGCCAGCAGCGCGCGCTCGGCCTCACTTCCTGCTCCCCCTCTTACAACAATTAACTTTTGTTATCGCTCACACCCCATATGCTCGTTCCCTCCCACCCTTCCTTTGATGTCCGCTTTTCCTGTTTTAATTCATTCACAATGCCTTTCCTGATCTCACAATTTGCACTCGTGTAGCTGAAGTTGATCCCAAAACCTGCCCATGCACGGACTTTTATTATTTGCATTCTCATTTTCTAACATTACCCTTCCTGCACATATTTAATACGCGCTAGTGGCGGCACTCACGGCAAAACTGATTCCACTGTTTACAAGCTATTCATTGTCAAGCCCTGAGTCACTTTTAGGAAACCTGATAACATCTCTTCACTGGAAAAGAACTGGTGACATTGTAACACTTGTTCTCTCTTTCCCGGTCTCCATCGCTCTCCCGTTTGTTCTGTGGGTTTTTTTAAAATATATAGCGCAAACTCGACTGAAAGATATTGGCACGCTTTACATGAGCGCCCAATTACATTACACAACATCACACACTTTCATGTTTCTCTCTCTCTCCTCCCCCTCGTCTCTTTCTCTCTCTCACACACCCACCCACACTCTTTCCCCCTCTCTCTCTCGTCCCTCACTTTATGCCTATCTCCCTCCTTCTCGTTTGGTTTCTCTCTCTAAGTCTCTGCTCTGTTCTCTCTCTCATCTACTTCTTCCCTGTTCACCTCTCTCCTTGCTGTTTCCTTTGTCTCACACTCAAATATCCTTCACGATAAAGTCTCCTATGCCAGACGAACTTCCATTTCTCCTTCACACTGCAAGGGCTCGTTCCCGACACCCCACCCTCACCTGACTTTACTCACTCCATATTTGATCTTCTTCCTCATACTCATGCACTCGCATTCAGGAGTCTCACCTTCTCTACTTTCTACACCGCGGAGCTTTCTGTGTTGGTCCAGCCATTTCTTTCTATCTTCATTTAATGTCTCCTGCACAAAACGGGTGTCCTCTCTCTGACATTGTTTTTCTGCTTTTCTCAACCTTGTTGCTTAGAACTGTCAGATGAAAGCTATTAATTTAGAAATTTTCAAAACCAACATATAAATACAAAATTTGTCATTTACAATACCAATAGCTCAAACTTTCCTAATGCGAGACCTATTGCATTGCAAATGCTTGTTATGTGGGAGCAATTCACATGCCAATCACCATGCTTAATTCCCCAATTAACTGTAAATCATCTTTATGTGGGAGCAATTATCATGCAAATCGCAGTGCTGGGTCTCTCTTGTGGGGTTGTATAAGGGTTGATATGGTAATGAGCTTAATACTTACCTGTATATTTTTCAAACTCACATTTCTTGGAGTAAGAATATAATGATTTAAGTGCCATAAAGTTACATTTAAAAAGGCATCATCAATATGGAAAAAACAATGGAAAAATGATTGCACAATAACGGACAGATTATTGCCTATAGCAGAATACTTAACCTATTTAAATACAGATAATACTCATAAGATGGTCCCAATCAACTTGACTCAGGGAATGTGTGTGTGAACACATTCTTTACTGTTCAGAAGTTTTAAAAGATAAAAGAGGAAACCTTGATAAATTTGATCACTAAACGATATTTATCAATGTCTAGAAAGTTATGCTCACCTGCTGGTAGTGTACTGCAAAGATGTATCAGGATGAACCATGCAGGTAGAAGCTGGTCAAGTCCCAGGAGGCCCCACGTATGGAAGCATTATCTGTGTACGTGGAATTATAGATAATGACTATAAGTAGCCATTCTCCATTGACAAGACTGATTGCATTTATAGACTATAAATGACCCTTACCTAAGCACGGTCACTCCTTCCTGGAATACTCGGCATAACATGGATAATCGTTGGGCCGTGGACCAGTTGCCTCTGCATCATGCAATTGTGTTTTCATCCCCATCATCTAATTACAGAGCTGAAGTGGAGGGCTGCAATTAATTCCAGGTTAGATTATTACAAGAGTCTATACGCTGACCTATCGTAGGGCAGCGGAGAAGAGGCAATGTTCCACAAGTCAGGGGATAGCTGCACATGTTTTCGGTGCAGGATTGTAGCCATTTAAACAAGCATTGGCATAGCCAAGAGGTCTCGCTTTTGGAAACTTATAAGTGTTTAGTTATGCAGCACAATATCCTTTGTGCAACAATATCAACTGTTGCATGGCTAACCACTTATAAGGTCCCAAAGGCGAGACCTATTGGCTATGCCAATGCTTATTAAAGACAGCCGCTAGATATACATGCTTTGCTTCCCCATACACCCACTTTATACCCCCTGCTGGGGTCAATGTTGTCCTCGGTCACACCATAGAGCAAACTTTGCCCCCCCCGAAAATGTTTGTGAGTATCCTTTGCAGCCTGCTCACTCTTTACTTGGTCCTTGGCCGGGTACCCCCTGTCGGGTCATGTGACCACAGCTCTCGTTGAAGTCTCCCGGGGGCGAGCATTAAAACATATCGACCACAGAGAGGCTCTCCCTGTCCCCTTTCCCCACCTGCCTCAGCTCCGGCAGGTTAAACATTTGCCCGCTTGTGCGTGCGGAGAGTTGGGGGAGATTTGGCCGCCATTCAGAGATGAAACAGTTGAAGGGAAGGGGGAGACCCGAGGAACACAAACAAGTCAAAGGGGAGGGAAAGGGGACAGAAGTTCACGCCTGGAAAAATAAAACATGCATTGATCAGTGACAGCGGCGAGGGCATCATGTGAGAAGGCAGCAGGGAGAGTTCAAAACACCTCAAACCTGGGCATGCCCTCAGGGTACCGGGGAGGTCTGTGGGTGGGAGGCTCCCGTCACAGGGCGGCCACAGATAAGGACAGAACAATGCAGAGATTTAGGAAATTCACACAGGGGTGGAGGGGCAATGGGCGGAGTGGGAGCTGGAGGCTTGTGTGAGCGAGGAGGAGCGTGTCAGCAGCAGCAGAGCCGCAGCAGGATACCCCTGTCTGGGGCAAGGGGTCTGAGGCAGGTGTGGGACTCACAGGGGCTCTGTTGGGGCCGCGGTGCGACGTTCTATTTTTATTCATTTTGTTTGCAGTTTTTATACAGCGCGAACACAACCCAAGGGTCGGAGACAGAGTTATATTAGCACCAGTTACAGAAGGGACACGTTTGTTTTTTGTAGGCATGTGGAGATTACGTGATGTGCCCAGAATTACAGGATGTTGGGCAGACTATTAGCTGTGCCTCCCAATTTTTATCACTGAGAAATGGGAGGTGCAGCTAATAGCAAAGGAATACTTTATAAATGGGACAGGTTACAGTGGGAGAGGGGCCACAGTCATGAGCAAACTGATTACAAGAAAAAAAAGAACTAACCAAGATGGAAAAAATAGCAATAATCGTGAAAAAAAGGAAAAAAGTGGATTACCAAAGTGAGCAACGGACATACGAGTAAAAAAAAAAGCTGGTAAATACGAAAAACTGGTGAGAATAAGAAAACAGAGAGAGAAAGAGAAGTTAAAGAATGAGAGAATGGGAGTAGAACGAGATTTAAAAATAATTAATTAGAGAGGCATAATTATCCAGAGAAATAAAAGTAAAGAAAAGATTGTGAAAATTAAAAGACACACAATAGAGGAAACAGAAAGAAAACACAAAAACATAGTGTAAGAAATAAAAGAAAACCATCTGGAATAAAGAAACAAGAGACGAGAAAATCAACGGAATATTAGGATAAGCGAGCAAGAAAAAAGAATAAGAACAAGCGCGCGTGCCTCGCGCTGAAAGTGAAAAGAAAATAGTTTGACATGATTGGAGGAGGCAGCAGGGGGAGGGGAGAGATGAGGGGGCCAGCACCTGTTTCCCTTCCGGGAGCGAGCAGGAACCATCTGTTAATTACAAACAGATGGTTTGAAAGGGAATCACCAAACATACACGTGTTGCCATTCAAAGCAGTGCAATGCGTGCATTTTTTTGCCTGAAAACCTGAATCGATTTCTACAGGTCTCCTCCTATGCAGCTCATGCGTGCTGCGTAGGCAAGACCTAAAAATGGGGCCTTTTTGTTAAAATGTATTCACAAGCTTGTATTTTCATTGCTGGCAAACAAAATGTAGATTACTCCTGCTCATAAGTCATAGGAGCTAAAATAAGAAGATTGTTCTTCTTGATGTTCAATCCGCAATGTATGAATTACTGAATAAAGGAAACATGACAGCTTTAATGTGCTTAGATGTATCCACTGCCTCCGACACTGATATAATATGGTGAAATGATTAAAAGGATAAATATGTGGTGGTGTTGATAGAGGGGAAGGATTCGTTTTTATCTTAAACAATCACTTACAGCAATTGTATGCATAGGTATAAAGTTCCATAATGACGCCACTAATCCTCATGTGATTTCCAGTCATTAACCAACATGATGCTGATCACAAGTTGAAGTCAGACAGCTATATGGGTACAAAACCTGGCTATGCCGTAACAGAGACAATACAGAGGTGTAGAGTATGGGTACAGAAAACACTCTCAGAAAAATAAAGGGTAAGTATTGTGCTTTTGAAATAGGAAAATACTATCAAACCAAAAGAAAAGGTATATACATTAGGAGTAATCTCAGACTCTTCTCTTTCGGTGACGAGAAAGGTTAATACTGTAGATTACACTACCAATTAGAATCTATAGTTACTCTGTAAAGGTAGGCTTTCAATGGTTGAGACTGCTCATGCAACCATCACCAGAGAATTTGTGGGCTTGAAACTAGAATTTTACAACTCTATTGGTGCGATCAACCAAACACACATTTTATATAATTCTGAAAGCAAATGCTAAGGTGGTGACAAATGTTCCTAACTGAAAACATATTTTCCCAACTTAGAAAATGTCATTGGCTCCAGCTCCTAATAGTCATAGGAGTGAAATTTAAGCCTCTGGTTCATACACAGAAATGTATTATGGAAATGTCCTAGGCTATCTAAAAAACGAATCCAAAGTTATCAACCAGAGAGGTTTCTTCGATTGTGCATCAAAAGCCTGATGGCAGGGCTGAAAGTAAGAAGGATGTGGACGGAAAGTGCAATCCTTTGCTTTTCAGGCCCTTGTCATTGGAATGAACTTCAAAAGGATGGTGGAGTCCCCCCTCCCAGTTAGAAAGAGTCTTAAATCCCATCCGTTTGATGATTTATCAGTGTATCCAAGTCATCTTTTTCAGCAACACTCTAGTGCCGACCGGGCATGCATGAGGGGTTGACTGACAGATGTAGGAACCCACAAAGTGGTTTGATAGAAATGTTTAATGACTGCTGAGGCTCGCCTTTGAGATCGCTGAAGGGGCAGACTTAATCCAAAACACACTCTGCCCATGAAATTTAGCCGTTTCTTTCCCCTCAAGCAATTTCTGAGACAGGATGGAATAATGGAGTGGTCAAGGGTATATAACGTGATGAATAGGTGTAGGAGAATCCATCATGGTGACACGCCCAATATCCATTAATCTTACAGGTTGATTTGGGTGTCAGCCAGAGCCACAGCCTTGTGGCTTTAATGAACACTGTCATTCAGTCCTTTCTCTGAGTTATTGACTCATTTCTAGGTCTCGCTTACAAATGCATTGTTTAACATTCAGTGGGCTTACAGCCCACCCACAGCATACAATTAGATTTTTGGGTTATCACTCTTATTTGCAGCCTTCCAATTGTTTAGCTCCCATAGGCTCCCATAGGCTTTGTTCTGATACCTCCTCACTGGAGCATGGAAAAAGTACATCTGTTCTTCTTTGTCTTTGTTTTACCTTGTCTTTTGCATTATTATTTTTTTATTTTTAAGCGTTTCTTTATTCGTGGACGTGCCATGTGCTTTCCTACTTTTAACACAGCTTCTTATTTATGTTGCTTTTACCACATCTGCCATCTCATTGGAACTTTAGTTACTTACACCCACAACTGGAATACTCTACGCCACTCTAATCTATGCTACTCCAGTCTATGCCATTTCACTCCACGCCACTCTCCACAACTCCCCTCTAAACCACTCTACTCTACAAAACTCTACTCTACTCTTTTCCACTCAACACCACTCCAATCTACTTTACATCACTCCTCTCTGCACCACTCAATGCCACTCCACACCACTCTACTTCACTCTCCGCCACTCAATTACATTCTACCCCACTCCTCTCTACTTTATGCCACTCTTCTGTATTCACTCCATTCCATTGCACACACAATGCCAGTCTTCACCACTCTGCTCTATGCCACTCTACTTGGATTCCACTCTATGCCACTCCACTCCATTCTACTTCAATTTATGCCACTCCAATCTACTTAAGCCCACTCTACTCTGTGCCACTCTACGCCACTCCACTCTATTTGACTCCACCCCATTCTATTCCACTCTATTCTACACCACTCTGTTGCACTCTAATCTAGGCCACTCGATTCTACACCACTCTATGCCACTTCACTTGTTGCCTCTCCACTCAATTCCAGTCTACGCCACTCCACTGTATGCCATTCTACTCTACGCCATTCTACTCTACGCCACTCCACTCCACACAATGCCACTCTACTGCTCCCGATGCCACTCCACTGTTTGCCACTCTACTCCACGCCACTCTTCTGTACACCACTGTATGCCATTCTACTCTATGCTACTCCACTCTACTCTATGTCATTCCACCCCACTCTATGCCACTGTACTCTATGCCAACCTACTCTATGCTCCTCTACTCTATGGCAGTCAACTATATGTTACTCTACTCTACGCCACTCCAGACCACTCTACTACACACCACTCTACACCACTCCACTCCATGCCACTCCACTCTATTCTACTCTGCTGTGCACCACTCTACACCAGCCTACTATACACTACTCTACTCTATGCCACTGTAATATACACATTCTACTGTATGTCACTCCACTCTATTCGAGTCCACTCGACACCCTGCTACACCACTCCACTCTCCTCTGTGCCACTCTACCCTCTGGCATTGACTCTATGCTACTCTATGCCATGCCACTCTATGCCACTCCTATCTATGCCACTCCACTACGTGCTCCTCTATGCTACTGCACTCCACTCTACTTCACTCTACACCACTCTGCTCTATGCCACACTCCTCTACATCACTCAGCTCTACTAAATGCCACTCCATGCCACTCTACACCACTCTATGCCACTCTACTATACTCTAATCTACAACACTCCACTCTAATCTATGCCACTAAACTCTACTCTATTACAGTCCAAGCCACTCCACACTACTCAGCTCCTGTCTTTGCCACTCTACTACAATATATGCCACTCCACTCTATGCCACTCTACTCTATGCCCTCCACTCCACACAATGCAATGCTACGCCACTCTACTCTATGTCATTATATACCACTACACTCTATGCCAATCCACTCTACATCACTCTACTCCACACCACTCTACTACACTCTTCACCACTCTACTACACTTCATGACACTCCACTCTACTCTACACCACTCTACATTACCCACTCTACTCCACACATTGCCACTCTGCACCACTCTACTATATGCCTCTCTATTCTATGCCACTCTTTGCCGCTCCACTCTATGCCACTCCAGTCCACCCCACTCTGCTCCACACCAGTCCACTTTCTACCACTTCACTCTTCTCAACCCTACTCTATTCTACGCCACTCTACTCTACTCCTTAGCATCCCACTCTATACCACTCTACTCTATGCCACACTACACCATTCTACTCTAGGCTCCTGTACACCACTCTGTGCCACTCCAATCCACACCCCTACAACTCCACTCCATTCTATGCCACCCTATGCCACTCTTTGGCACTCTATGCCACTCTACTCTATGCCACTTTACTCTATGCCACTCTACTCTTTGCTGCTGTACTGTACACCACTCTACTGTATGCTACTCCCATCTGCACCATTCATCTCTGCGCCACTCTACACCACTCTACGCTACTCTACCCAATATAACTCCGTGCTACTCTATACCATGCCACTCTATGCTCTACGCCACTCTACTCTACGCCACTCCACTCAACTTTACGCCATTCCTCTCTACTTTATGTGACTCCACTCCATTCTACGCCACTTCACAGCACTGTATTCCACTCTTTCTGCCACACTACTATACTCTACAGCACTTCACTCTACTCTATGCTGCTGTACTGTACACCACTCTACTGTATGCTACTCCCATCTGCACCATTCATCTCTGCGCCACTCTACACCACTCTACACTACTCTACCCAATATAACTCCGCGCTACTCTATGCCATGCCACTCTATGCTCTACGCCACTCTACTCTACGCCACTCCACTCTACTTTACGCCATTCCTCTCTACTTTATATGACTCCACTCCATTCTATGCCACTTCACAGCACTGTATTCCACTCTTTCTGCCACACCACTATACTCTACAGCACTTCACTCTACTCTATGCTGCTGTACTGTACACCACTCTACTGTATGCTACTCCCATCTGCACCATTCATCTCTGCGCCACTCTACACCACTCTACACTACTCTACCCAATATAACTCCGCGCTACTCTATGCCATGCCACTCTATGCTCTACGCCACTCTACTCTACGCCACTCCACTCTACTTTACGCCATTCCTCTCTACTTTATATGACTCCACTCCATTCTATGCCACTTCACAGCACTGTATTCCACTCTTTCTGCCACACTACTATACTCTACAGCACTTCACTCTACTCTATGCCACTCTACTCTACGCACTCCACTCCATTCCACACACAGTGCCTTTCTTTGCCACTCAACTGTATACCACTGTACTCTTCACCACTCTATGCCACTCTACTCTACTCTGCACCACTCTACTCCACACTACTCAACGTTATGCCACTCCACTCTACTCAACCCCACTCTACTCTACTCCAATCTATGCTGCTCTACTCTACACCACTCTTTGCCATTCTACACTACTCCACTCTATGCTACGCCACTCCCCTCCACTCCACTCCAGTCTACGCCACTCTATTCTATACCACTCCACTTTATGCTACGTCACTCCACTCCACACAATGCAACTCTACAGCACTCTATGCTACTCCACTCTATGCCACTTACCTCTACACCACTCTACTCTACATCACTCTAGTTTATGCCTTTATGCCACTCTACTCTATGCAGCTCCATTCTGTGCCTCTCTACCCATCAGCACTTTAGTCTACTCTACTCCACACCACTCTGCTGTATGCCACTCTACTCTTTACCAACTGTACTGTATGTCACTCGAATGTTTGCGACTCCACTCTACACCAGTCCACTCTGCAACACTCCACTCTATTCTGCGCCATAGTACCCTATGCCACTCCACTCTACGTCACTCCACTCTATGCAACTGTACACCAGGCCACTCTACACCCCTCCACTTTATACCACCCTACTTCACTCACCTCTACTTCATTCTCCTCTACATCACTCTACTCTAGGTCAAGTCACTGTCTTTAAGCCATGCTGAACAGTAGCAATGCTTCTGTACAACATGGCTAAAAGTCATTGGCAAAGCCAAAAGTTCTCACATAGGTGCAAACTATTGGCTTAGTCAATGCTTGTTTCTTTGCTTTCAATTCCAGTAAATGAGATTGGTTTTAAAGGTTCGGATTTAGGGTTTCTTTTCTAATCAATTTCAACATTGCGTTGCTTCATTTGTATTTATGTGTCTTGTAATACTTACTTGGTTGTTAACTTTCACTTTCTCTCTTACTATGCTTAATCTAGCATCTCTCTAATTTCGCCCACATATCCTTCTTTTGACATATGTTTGTCTTTCCTTCTTCCTATGGTGTGTACAATTTATAGTCGCCTTTGGTGAAGGTACATTTTTAACCATTTTTTGGGTCTTGTTTATTTTATTTTTTTGTTTTTATCTTAAAGGTTTGATGTTTTTCTGAATCCTGCATGATCTTTTTCTACTTTTTACGGATTTTATTTTTATTCTTTAAAAGTATAATCAACTGCTACAGTATTTGTGTTTTTGGCAACAATAAACTTTTGAAAAAAAGATGTAATAAAAAAAGTCCCATACATGGTCTGAGAGAGTTAGATAAGACTCATGGGTGAGTTGACATGGGAGAGTCGACCAAGCCTAGGAGAGGAGCAGACGCTACATCAGGCCATCGTGGGGCTTCATTTACTGTCCCTTAAATCTTGTATGGAATTAAACAGTTAGTAAGAGTCAGTGTTAATGGTATACGAAAGCTCACGTAGTTGGTTTTGCTCACTTGATGGAATTTGCCTTTATATAATGTAAGAAGACATAGGTCCTCGTTGCAAGTGGCCACTTAATTCCAATGGAGTCGAAAAGGCAGTCAGTAGCCCCATCAAAATTAAGAGACCTACAGGAACATTGCAAATCTATAACTTTCACTCAGGTATTTTGGCTGAAAAAGCAGCTGGAGTTTCTAGGTGAAAAGTTGGTCCAAAATGGGGAATTACCAGGACAATTGGACCCGGAATTACACATTCTCCTATTAATTCCTCATTTGTTAGGAGACCCTCAGAGTCGAACTCATAAGGGTCAAATTTTTTCACTCCCAGAGTTATCATTAACCCCAGTATCAGTATTTCAGGGGTGGGTAAACAATGGCCCATTTCCTTTGTCACTTCCATTGAGGTTCACAGTGAGAAGGTCACTAGCACAGGCTTGGCCTTGGATGTACCTACAGCTGGTGATTTGCAGATGGAAGCCTAGACTGGATGACGGTCCATCAGAAGCAGTGGTTGAATCATGGGGATGCCTACCTCAGAGGCCAATATCCCCCATAACAAGTAATTTTAGGGCTGCTTGGCCACGTTCATCAGGACAACTAGAAAAGCATTGTGTCTCACCACATCTACCCTGCTCTTACAATGAAATGTTCAGTGGGAGTGGGGGCTTTCTGAGATTTGTCGATGTCGTTTATCATCAGGTTTCATTCCCTCTCGGTCCAATGTTGAATGTCTGCCTCTGTTGTAAGGTATGCCCCAGCACTGCTGCTGCTCACAAGACACCAATGGATACATGTGTTTCATTGCCGCCTGTCCACGCTTGTAAACCCTTGCCAGTATTTTTCATTTCAACTTGATTCGTCAACAAAATTACTTTTAATGCCTAATCCATGTTTGCAAAATAACAGGCCTTTTAAAAGCAGACCTATTGGCTTTGCCAATATTAGTTTTATGGAAGGTTTAGGGAGAGTGCACTAGGCCCTCCATATAGTGATGCTTAATAGATTCTGAAAATACTATAATTTTCTTCTTATTCCTCTTGCTGAATGTTGGGTGGTACCTATTTCTGATTTTGCTGAGTGTAGTGGGGACAGTAATACTATTAAGTACTCAGCAGCAGTACAAATGCCCTGTTTGGAAAGAGCGGACATTGTTATCACGTTCTAAAATACTTTTTGTAGATTAAAAATGGTAAAAGGAAACGAATTCTCCCCAGCAGGAATTCAAATATTTTGTCTGCAGGGAGCACTCTGATATCTGTGGCAAGCTCGCCTACTGAAATATATACCTGCAGGTTACAAGGATATATTCACAGTAGGCACGGTATCACCACCTACCACTCAAATCTGCATGAAAGGGATTGGAATATCGGAACTTCACTGTAAAGCAGATCTCGCTGTAGACACGGTAACCAGATATTAATTTATTTATTTATTAAGTTGTATATAGCGCAAACATGACCCTTGCTGGTATCAGAGCACCTTACAATGATCAGAAGACATGTAGCATAGACAACCATATCATCAAAAATGGAACAAGGTGTAACAGCATCCCCAGAGAGACCATCTCAGGGTCCAAAGCAACAAAAATAAAAACATAACATGCGAGACATAAACATGAAGGCAGACTATGAGACATGAGTCCGGGAGTAGAGTTTGTGAGTTCTAAAGCAGAAATTTGTTCGACAGTATCACTTTAACTCTGTTTTTGAATGAAGCAATTAAGGCGTTCCATATGGTTTCAGGGAGTAGGGAGTTCCAGGTTCTCTGGACAATACCTGAGAAGGCTCGGTTATATGTTTTCTTTCTTTAGAATTTCTGTGGTTTCAGCAGTACGGTACTGGTGCCTCTAGATGCTTTACAGCAACCAGATAGCTCCAGTTTTTGTGCAAGGTATCTCGCGTGCATGACTTTATGGGCCATGCAAGCAATTTTTTTAATTAATACTTGCCTCCTGTGGGAGCCAGTTTAGAGATTTCAGATCAGGAGTAAAGCAGCAGAGTTAAGAGAGGCCATTAGTGGCACCAGCTTCAATCTGGGTAGGATAGAGAGGGTTGTACTTCCGTAGTACAACCTGGAAATTACTAGAACTTGAACAGCTGACTTGAAGTTATCAGGGAGTAGGAAGGGCCTTATTTTTCTTAATATGTTCATGGGGAAGTTTGCTCCTTTGGTGGCAGTGCTGATGTGCTCTTGCATTATTTCCAGTCTTTTTGTTGAATTTATAATGTGTGGTAAGCAGTTTAGAGCTGTTAGTTGTTTCATCCATTCTGCGGTCTGAAGAGTGTTTGGTTGGAGCGATTAAGAGGAATGCGGTTTTGAGAGCGTTTAGTTTGAGGTGGTTACATGTCACAAACCTAGAGTATCCAGGGGTCTAAAATAAAATACCTAGCCCTCCATGATCAGCACATGGCCGCCCGTTCAGTACCTCCCCGACGGCGCGGACGACCGTCCAGAGGTACCGACGGACAGGTAGGGCACCAGGCATTTTTCCCTCTGTTTTCCCTTTACCGAGATAGGTGCTTGTTAGAACTGGGGGTCTCTAGTTGGCAGAGGTAGGTACCACTGTCCAAATAGGGACCCTTGCTTCTAGTCAGGGCAAGGAGATAACCCTCTGAGATAACCCCTGCTCACCCTCTAGGTAGCTTGGCACAAGCAGTCTAGGCTAACCAAAGGCAATGCGTAAAGTATTTGTACCAACACTCACAGTAACACAGTGAAAACACCACAAACTGACTCCACAACAGTTTAGAAAAATAAAGGTATTTAATCTAAACTACACAAGACCAAAACGACAAAAATCCAACATACACAGTGTAAGAATATGGCTTCAAAAAGAGTTCTTAAGGTTTGCGTTAAAGTTCTTCAAGTTGCGGTAAAATAAACCACAGATGCGTGAAAAGTTCACAGTTGCGTCACGTTTACTCACAGTACCTCTTAGTTGCAACAAATTTCCAAAAGCAGAAGCTGGTGCGGTGGAAAACAAGCAATGCGTTGCTCCTGAGACCCTGGGGAGGCGTTTGCGACAGCCCCGCTGCAGCAGCGGGCGTGTTGTGAAAAATCCGGTCTGTATGGGGAGGAAGGCCACTTGTATGGATTCCGGTGCGTAGGTTCCGTAGGAAGTTTGTTCTCGCAAAATGCACGATGCGACGATCTCGTAGGGCTGTGACAATCTCCGGGGCGACAATGCGCGGTCCAGCAGTAATCCTCTCTCTCGCAGCTCCTCGATGCGATGATTCTGCGACGATGCTCGCAGCGACGTGATGCGGTCCGCAAGCAAGCGTGCGGCGATCTCACCCAGCGACGACAGGCTCTGCGACGACACTCGCAGCGATGTTCGACTTTCCCGCACCGGTCTGGTGCGTCCCGCAAATGAAGGATGCGACGGCTCTGGCAGCGGCGTCAGGCGCTGCGACAATCTCGACCTTCGTAGAGGCGGGAAACTTCTCTCACTGTCAGGGATGCGCTCCGCAAGCGAGCGATGCGACACTTTTCAATTTCAAAAGTCTCTCAAGCTTAGTTTCAAGTTTCCCAGCACAGGTACAACTTCCAGAGGCCCCACAACTGGATCAAGCACTCTAGGAAGGACAGAACTCTCTCAGCAGAGTTCAGGGAAGCTGGGGGTGAAGTCCTTTTGTTCGTGGGACTTCAGAACAGGGAGCCAACTCTTCTCAGGCCCTTGGAGATTCCTTCAAGACAGGGGACACAGCTCAGCAGCAAAGTCCTTCCCCTCTCCTTGGCAGCAAAGCAACAGCAGGTCAGTCCAGCAGAGCAACAGCAGGACAGTCTTCCTTCTTCGGAGTCAGCTTTCTCCTTGGCAGAGGTTCCTTCTTGATTCCAGGATGATCTAATTTTCTGTTGTCAGGGGTCCTGTACTTATACCCCTAAAGTCTTTGTTCTCTCTGTGCATGTGGGCCCTGAGCCTGGTCTGAACCAGTTCTGGGTGTTTCCTGAGTACTTTGTTTTGCTGGCTTCTTCTTTCCTTTCAGAGTGAGGGGCAGGGTCGTCAGCCGCTCAGCAGGAGGTGAAGCCAGCATTGTGGAAGGCAGGCACTGCCCTATTCAGGCCCAGGTGCTAACTCCTCCCACCACTTCAGTTGCAAATGCAGTCATTCAGCCTAGGGCTGACTCAGCCAGCCTCCTGGGGAATCCCCAGCCCCTGTCACTCTCAAACCAGACCGTCAATACACAAGCAGGCCAAGGCACACAGAAGGGTCAGACAAGAGAACAGCAACTTTCTAAAAGTGCTGTTCTCAAACACAGGATTTAAAAACAACCTTTCCTAAAAGATGTGTTATTAAATTCTGAGTTCCTGGGATACTATATACTTATGTCCTATCTTGTTCCTATGGGAAGAAATGCTGTTAACCACTGTAGCCAGCATCCCCCATGTTAATCAATGGAGCAAGATAGTCTTACAATAGTGAAAAACGAAAATGGCTGGCATTCACTATCAGAGCATGTCACCTGCACTAGTACATGCTCTACCTTTTACATACACTGCACCCTGCCCAGGGGGTACCTTGGGCCTTCCATAGGGGTGACTGATGTGCACAAAAAGGGAAGGGTTAGGCCTGGTCAGTGGGGACACTGACCAGGAAGACATGGCAGTTTCTAAACTGCACACAGGCACTGCTGTGTCAGGCCTGAGACATCATTTTAGAGCTACTCTGTGGGTGGCACAATCAGTGCTGCAGGCCCACTAGTAGCATGTGTCATCACCAGCCCTGGCACACTCAGTGCACTTTACTAGGGACTTCATGGTGATACAAATATGCCAAACATGTATATCCAATCAGAATAACACTTTACATAGGGAGCACTTGCACTCTGGCACTGATCAGCAGTGGCAGAGTGTCCAACGCATCTAAACCAGCAAAAACGAAATACAGCACAGCATCAAAAATACAGGAGGTAGAGGCAAAAAGATAGGGGGAAACCAAGCCAAAGATGCCAGGTCTAACACGTGTCCCCTCCAGCTGAAAGTGGGGAGAACTACCCACCCTCTTGGGAGTTCTCTTCACTAAGGCGGAAAAACCTGGACAGACCATCAACGTTGGCGTGCTCTGTGCCAGGACGGTGTTCCACCGTAAAGTCCATTCCCTGTAGGGTGATGGACCAACTCAACAGTTTTGGGTTCTCACCCCTCATTTGCATTAACCATCTGAGTGGCCTGTGGTCGGTCTGAACACGGAAGTGAGTCCCAAACAGGTAGGGCCTCAACTTTTTCAGAGCCCAGACCACAGCAAATGCTTCTCTCTCAATCGCACTCCACCTCTGTTCCCTGGGGCGTAGCCTCCTACTAATGAAAGCTACTGGCTGGTCTCCATTCTCCTCAGTGACTTTTGAGAGTACTGTTCCCACACCATGCTCTGAAGCATCTGTCTGTACTATGAACTCACTGGAAAAGTCAGGTGCCTTGAGCACCGGTGCTGTGCACATTGCAGTTTTCAGGGCATCAAAAGCAGTTTGACTGGCGTCAGTCTAGTCAACTCTTTTGGGCAACTTCTTGGAAGTGAGTTCTGTCAAGGGGGCGACAATGGTGCCATATCCCTTGACAAACCTTCTGTAATACCCGGTGAGTCCTAAAAAGGCTCTCACCTCTGTCTGTGTCTTGGGGGGCTCCCAAGCCAGAATGGTATCAATCTTTGCGTGTAGGGGCGCCACCTGGCTGGTCCCCACCTGGTGTCCCAAATACACCACAGATCCCTGCCCTATCTGGCACTTGCTGGCCTTGATAGTGAGGCCTGCCCTTTGCAGAGCCTTCAACACTTCGCAGAGGTGTTGCAAATGTTCCTCCCACGTGGAGCTGAACACAGCAATGTCATCCAGGTATGCGGCACTGAATTCCTCCAGCCCAGTCAGTACCTGGTTAACCAGTCTCTGGAATGTGGCTGGGGCATTTTTCAACCCAAAGGGCATGACTCGTAACTGGAAGTGCCCCTCTGGCGTTGAAAATGCTGACCTCTCTTTGGCCCCATCAGTTAAGGCAATCTGCCAGTACCCAGAAGTCAAATTAAATGTACTGAGGTACTGGGCAGCTCCCAACCGATCCACAAGCTCATCAGGTCTGGGGATGGGGTGTGCGTCAGTCTTCTTGATCGCATTGAGCCCACGGTAGTCCACGCAAAACCGGAGTTCTGGAGGGCCCCTGGGCGTAGCAGCTTTCTTGGGCACCAAGACCACTGGGCCTGCCCAGGGGCTGCTGGAGGGCTCAATCACCCCTGACGCCAACATCTTGGAAGCCTCTTCCTTGATGCTGGCCCTGACCTTGTGAGCTACCCTGTAAACATTTTATTTCACAGGCAGACTGTCTCCAGTGTCCACATCATGGACGCACCAGTTGGTGACTCCTGGGGTCAGGGAGAACAGGGAGGAGAACTGACCCAACACTTGGCGACAGTCACTCTGCTCTTCTGGGGTCAGGGTGGGCGAGAGGACCACACCATCCACTGACCCATCTTGCTCCTTAACTGCCAGGAGGTCAGGGAGAGGATCACTATCCTCTTCCATTCCTGCATCTGTAGCCATGAGCATTTTCACTTCAGACCTCTCAAAGTGTGGTTTGAGGCGGTTCACATGCAAGACTCTCAGGGGCTGCCTGGGAGTCCTCAGGTTAACCAGGTAGGTTACCTCACTCTTCCTTTCCACCACCTCATATGGCCCAGTCCACTTGTCTTGGAGCGCACAAGGCTCCACTGGCGCCATCACCCACACTTTCTGCCCAGGTTGAAATTCGACCAGAGTGGTATTCTGGTCATACCATCTTTTCATTTCTTCCTCGCTTGCTTCCAGGTTCGCATGAGCGAGCTTCCGGAAGCCTTGTGTCTGGTTGCGGATGGCCAGCACATAGCTGAACACATCCTGGGGGGTTGTCCCACCGGACTTTTCCCAACCCTCCTTCACCAGTGAGAGAGGTCCTCTAACTGGGTGGCCATACAGGAGTTCAAAGGGACTGAACCCTAAGGACTTCTGAGGCACCTCCCTGTAGGCAAACAACAGGCATGGTAACAAGACGTCCCACTTTCGTCTCATGGGCTCCGCTAGGCCCATAATCATACCTTTCGGGGTCCGGTTGAACCTTTCAACCAGCCCATTTCCTTGAGGGTGGTAGGGAGTGGTGAACTTATAAGTTACCCCACACTCCTCCCACAGAGACTTCATGTACTTAGAGATGAAGTTGGTACCCCGGTCGGAGACCACCTCTCTGGGGAACCCCACACGGGAAAAGATCCCCATCAATGTACGGCCCACCACGGGTGCTGTGATTGTCCTGAGAGGGACTGCTTCCGGGTACCGGGTGGCATGGTTCACCAAGACCAGGCTGAACCTGTTGCCTAAGGCTGTCTTGGGATCCAGGGGCCCTACGATGTCTATGCCCACCGGCTTGAAAGGGTTGCTCACCACTGGGAAGGGTTGGAGGGGTGCCTTCAACTTCATTCCAGTCTTGCCACTGGCTTGACAGGTTTGGCAAGATCTGCAAAAGGAACCAACGTGATTTTTCATCTGGGGCCAGTGGAAGTGGGTGACAAGCCGGTTCAGGGTCTTGTCTTGCCCCAGATGTCCTGCAAGAGGCACGTCATGAGCCAGACCCATTAGGAAGTTTCTGAAGCGCCCGGGTACCACCAGCACATGGGCTGCACCGGGCTCAGCAAACTTAGGCTCGCTATATAGTAGGTCATCTTCCCAGTAGATAAAGTGATCTCTGACTGCTCCACCTGCTGCCTGATCTACAGCCTGTTGCCGCAGACCAATGAGGGAAGAGCATTCTTTCTGCGCCTGGCAGAATTCCTCCCTGGAGGGACCACTTTCCTGCTGCCAATGGGTCAGCTCAGGTACGTCTCCCAGTTCGGCCACCTGTTCCCCTGTAGGTTCCAGGGCATCCCCCTCAGGTTCTGCTCATTCCTGGACCGTGGGAACTGCTGGGGCGGGTTTCCCGCGCCCCCGGCCTCTTCCTCTCCTGGCAGGTCTCTGGACCACTGTTTCAGGCTCCAGTTCTGCTGAATCACCCCTACTGGCTGCCATAGCATGCGTGGTCACACAGATCCACGCAGGCAAACCCAACATTTCCAAATGAGTTCTGTGCTCCACATCCTTCCATGGAGAACTCTCCAGGTCGTTGCCTAACAGACAGACTATAGGCAAGGCATCACTGACAACTACTTCCAAAAGACCAGAGACTCCCCCCCATTCAAAGGGAAACCGCGCCAGCTTGTAGAGGCGCACTGAGCTGTCAGCTGCCACTACAGGGCGGAGTACATCAGGGATGATTTGCTCTTCAGACACCCACTGACACCTCACGGATGTCACGCTGGCTCCTGTGTCTCTCAGAGCCTCAATCTCCCTCCCATTGATGGTCACCTTCTGCCCATACTTCTTAGTGTTAGAGGGCAGTAAGGTTCCCTGGACCATCTCTCGGTCTCCTAGGGAGACAAGGGACATAACTGCTAAGCCCACCTCCCCACTAGAAATCAAATCCCCGCCCAAAGCTACACTTGCTAACCCTGGGGCTGGAGCACCAGTGGGTGCGGGCTTCTTCTTGGGACATTTTGGAGCTATGTGGCCCACCTCATTGCAGTGATAGCAGGTAGGGGGACCTTGGTTATCCCTTCTGTCTCTATTGTCCCGCCTGCCCTTAGAGGGCCATGGCTGTTTAGGTTTGGGGGGTTGGGATTCCTTTCCCTGGGAACTATTTTGGGGCCCTTGTGAGAACTCCTATTGGTTACCCTTGTCCCCCCCACTCTTCTGCTGGGGACCCTGCCGAACCTTTGGCTGTGGTACCCACAATTCCTCTGTGGACCCTGGTACTGGTCCAGCGGTCCGCCTCTTTAGCAAGCTCAATGGGGTCTGTCACCTTGCTGTCTAAAAGATGCTGGCGCAGCTCTGGAACACAAAGACTACTCAAGTGCTCCCAACTGATTAAATGCAACAACCCCTTAAAATCAGTTACTTTACTGCCCTTCATCCAACCTTCCAGTGCACGCGAGTACAAATTCACACACTCCATCCAAGTCTCAGACTCTCTCTTCTTGGAGTTTCTAAACTGCAGTCTATACTGCTCTGGAGTAAGGCCATACCTAAGACATAAGGCCTCCTTCATATTGGAGTAGGTCATGGCACCTGCCAACTCTAAGGGCTCTAGAGCACTCCTCCCAGAAGCCTCAAAATGTTTCCACAGGCCTGCCCCCAATGCTGATCAGGCACACCATTCATCTTCAATGCAATCTCATACGAAGTGAACAAGGCATAAATATCCTCACTCCTATGGTAATTCTGTACCAGGTCTTTGGGAATATATACTTTACCCCCATGCACTGGCTGCGCGCTGCCACCATTAGAACTGGCATCCACCTCCTTGGCTTTAAGATCCAGTTCTCTCATGCTCAACTCATGAGCCAAAAGCAATTTCTTTTCCTCCAAGGCGCGGGCACTTTTGCTCTCCTCCGCCACCATTTCTCTCTCTTTATCCATTTCCAATTGCTTCATTTTCATTTTCAGAACTTCCAACTCATATTCCCTTACTCTCTGATTTTCTTGTAACTCTTCTGGGGAGAGGCCCCTGCTGGAATGGTTGCTGCTAGCTCCTGCACCTACTCTGCCCACTGGCAGATCTGTGACTTGAAAACTGTTTACTCCATTCACATCATCATTTCCCTCTTGTGCCTCCCAATGGGCCTTCAAGATTCTCTGCAGCTCCTCCTTTCTGTAGGCGCTCTTTATGGGGCACTCAAAGTCAAGGCAGAATTTCCTAAGTTGCTCAACTTTGTATGAATACAAATCTCCAATGCAAAACTCTAATTCTGCTTCCTTACTGGGTGCCTTCCCATTCAAAGACATGATGTATTAGAAGAGTTACTCAAAAAATAGAAAAAATCAAAAAACAGTAGTATGCGGTGGTGTAGTGGTCTGCACTCACTAGTGAGGTACACCAATTACTGTGGGTCAAGTACAAATACAAGCTCAAATCCCACCGCTGCAACCAATGTTAGAACTGGTGGTCTCTAGTTGGCAGAGGTAGGTACCACTGTCCAAATAGGGACCCTTGCTTCTAGTCAGGGCAAGGAGATAACCCTCTGAGATAACCCCTGCTCACCCTCTAGGTAGCTTGGCACGAGCAGTCTAGGCTAACCAGAGGCAATGCGTAAAGTATTTGTACCAACACTCACAGTAACACAGTGAAAACACCACAAACTGACTCCACAACAGTTTAGAAAAATAAAGGTATTTAATCTAAACTACACAAGACCAAAACGACAAAAATCCATCATACACAGTTCAAGAATATGGTTTCAAAAAGAGTTCTTAAGGTTTGCGTTAAAGTTCTTCAAGTTGCAGTAAAATAAACCACAGATGCGTGAAAAGTTCACAGTTGCGTCACGTTTACTCACAGTACCTTTTAGTTGCAACAAAGTTCCAAAAGCAGAAGCTGGTGCGGTGGAAAACAAGCGATGCGTTGCTCCTGAGACCCTGGGGAGGCGTTTGCGACAGCCCCGCTGCAGCAGCGGGCGTGTTGCGACGAATCCGGTCTGTATGGGGAGGAAGGCCACTTGGATGGATTCCAGTGCGTAGATTCCATAGGAAGTTTGTTCTCGCAAAAGGCACGATGCGACGATCTCGTAGGGCTGCGATGATCTCCGGGGCGACGATGCGCGATCCAGCGGTGATCCTCTCTCTCGCAGCTCCTCGATGCGATGATTCTGCGACGATGCTCGCAGCGACGGGATGCGGTCCGCAAGCAAGCGGTGCGGCGATCTCACCCAGCGACGACAGGCTCTGCGACGACACTCGCAGCGATGTTTGACTTTCCCGCACCGGTCTGGTGCGTCCCGCAAACGAAGGATGCGACAGCTCTGGCAGCGGCGCCAGGCGCTGCGACGATCTCGACCTTCGTAGCGGCGGGAAACTTCTCGCACTGTCGGGGATGCGCTCCGCAAGTGAGCGATGCAACACTTTTCAATTTCAAAAGTCTCTCAAGCTTAGTTTCAAGCTTCCCAGCACAGGTAGAACTTCCAGAGGCCCCACACCTGGATCAAGCACTCTAGGAAGGACAGAACTTTCTCAGCAGAGTTCAGGGAAGCTGGGGGTGAAGTCCTTTTGTTCCTGGGACTTCAGAACAGGGAGCCAGCTCTTCTCAGGCCCTTGGAGATTCCTTCAAGACAGGGGACACAGTTTAGCAGCAAAGTCCTTCCCCTCTCCTTGGCAGCAAAGCAACAGCAGGTCAGTCCAGCAGAGCAACAGCAGGACAGTCTTCCTTCTTCGGAGTCAGCTTTCTCCTTGGCAGAGGTTCCTTCTTGATTCCAGGATGATCTAATTTTCTGTTGTCAGGAGTCCTGTACTTATACCCCTAAAGTCTTTGTTCTCTCTGTGCATGTGGGCCCTGAGCCCGGTCTGAACCAGTTCTGGGTGTTTCCTGAGTACTTTGTTTTGCTGGCTTCTTCTTTCCTTTCAGAGTGAGGGGCAAAGTCGACAGCCGCCCAGCAGGAGGTGGAGCCAGCATTGTGGAAGGCAGGCACAGCCCTATTCAGGCCCAGGTGCTAACTCCTCCCACCACTCCAGTTGCAAAGGCAGTCATTCAGCCTAGGGCTGACTCAGCCAGCCTCCTGGGGAATCCCCAGCCCCTGTCACTCTCAAACCAGACAGTCAATACACAAGCAGGCCAAGGCACACAGAAGGGTCAGACAAGAGAACAGCAACTTTCTAAAAGTGCTGTTCTCAAACACAGGATTTAAAAACAACCTTTCCTAAAAGATGTGTTATTAAATTCTGAGTTCAGGGATACTAGATACTTATGTCCTATCTTGTTCCTATGGGAAGAAATGCTGTTAACCACTGTAGCCAGCATCCCCCATGTTAATCTATGGAGCAAGATAGCCTTACAATAGTGAAAAACGAAAATGGCTGCCATTCACTATCAGAGCATGTCACCTGCACTAGTACATGCTCTACCTTTTACATACACTGCACCCTGCCCAGGGGGGTACCTTGGGCCTTCCATAGGTGACTGATGTGCACAAAAAGGGAAGGGTTAGGCCTGGTCAGTGGGGACACTGACCAGGAGGACATGGCAGTTTCTAAACTGCACACTGGCACTGCAGTGTCAGGCCTGAGACATCATTTTAGAGCTACTCCTGTGGGTGGCACAATCAGTGCTGCAGGCCCACTAGTAGCATTTGTCATCACCAGCCCTGGCACACTCAGTGCACTTTACTAGGGACTTCATGGTGATACAAATATGCCAAACATGTATATCCAATCAGAATAACACTTTACATAGGGAGCACTTACACTCTGGCACTGATGATCAGCAGTGGCAGAGTTTCCAACGCATCTAAACCAGCAAAAACGAAATCCAGCACAGCAACAAAAATACAGGAGGTGGAGGCAAAAAGATAGGGGAAACCACGCCAAAGATGCCAGGTCTAACAGCGCGTAACGAGACTCGGGGGTTTATAGACAAGAGGTGATTAATATGTAGCTAGTGTGCCACACGTTAATCGTTCCCAATGGGTCTTTCACTTTAAAAACAGGATGCGGACAATACTTAGCACATTGGGCGGCTTTGCACATGAATGCGCTCTCATTTAACGGGCTAAGTATAGTTACTGATAAACAACAGAGCGAGGGATGTGGATGTGAATAACGGTGATTTTGCTAGGTGTTTTCCGTTCAATACCCCTTATTTACTTATGACTTTTGACATTGGGGGTGATGTTGTATCTTAAAGTACAGATATCGCTTTGACAAAGCAGTGAGAGGTCTGTTAATCTCCGACCTCATAGAGATATTGGCTGCAGGCAAAGATTAGTAAAATGTCAAAAAAACAATACGGTCTTTGCATCTGTATAGATTGTAAATATTGGTTGTTTCTGTACAAGCACAAGGATTTCAGTTTTGCTAGACATTGCAGGTTGCCTATTAGATCGCTCTTTTTGAACAGAGCAGCATGCAATAAATGATTCCCCACTAAAGGATTAGGCGTGTAATGACTATTTGGCCCATTGTAACAAGGCTGGGGCTAAATTCAAGGATCAGAGTAGAACACATTGCTGTGTACTATAGATTATAGATTGAGAAGGCTAAATTCCAGTTAGATTATTGGCATCACTATTAACAGTCAAGGATAGTGGCCCTAAAACATTCATGACCAGTGTTTTTACTCTGCTTGTATATATTTATATCTCTCTGTACAGTGATTGCAGCACAATGACAAAAAAGAGGATGTCAGGATAGGCATAACATCCTAGCGAAGGATGGTTTGTTATGCTTATTTCCTTTTTAGAGCGGTGCCTTCTTTTTCCTGAGCAGTTACCAGGTGAGGTTAGGTGGTTTTCTCCAAAATTCTAGGTAAGAAAGAGAGCCTTATACTCGATAGGGAAGAATGATAGATGGCAATGATATAGTCACTGTTGTTACAGTTTTCACTTACTCTCCTAGTTGTGGTAATGGACACAAATGTGGTGCATATTTCTCCTTTGCTGTTTTACAGATACCTCAAGGTATGACTTTTGCAGAGGAAGGTCTGTACACCCTACAATACAGGTGATTTGGTTGTATCGTTTCCAACCACATTGAGAGTACGAATACAAGTTCTATCCATTGATTTATTGAATTTGGTTTGTTTTCACATGCTGCAGTAGCAAAAATATTTTTTTAGTGGGTCCTGACGAAGGCACGGGACAAACAGCTGTCAGGGTGTGCCGAAACATGTTGACCACTACATAACACCAGATAGATATTTTGTGAAACTGTCTTTGCACTGTTTTTAGTTTGGACTACGGGAGACAACAAAAGTCTAATTTTAATCTCACTTGTCACTAATGCACTGCACTTAGTTCCCATACTATCCGCTGCTCTCATCAGATAGTCTAAACAGTCCTTCTAGGTTATCGGTTGAACTAAAACATCCTCAGGCTCCCCGATCATTAGGGTGGGGTTTCAGCCCTTAGGTTCACGAGAGTGACTTATAAGTGGAGACCCAGATGATGAAGCATGTCACCGAGGTGGTGAGTGATGGGAATCCGGAAATTAATTGTAATTTCCCCTTTTTTTAGGCGCCTTAAAATTGTGTAGTTCATTGTCCAGATCAAAGAGGGGTAGGTATTTTATTTTAGACCCCTGGATACTCTAGGTTTGTGAATATTGTGAATTTGGGGCACGGTACCCAGGTTGGTCTCTAAACATAGCCTCTGACCTCTCTCTAAGTGGTTTGTTTTTGTGGTTACATGTCAGCCAATTATTTTTTTGTAAGGTTGTGTTGAGAGACCTAATATCTCCGGGGAAAGAGATTTTAAAGTACAATTGGGTGTCATCTGCATACATGTGATAGTGGATGTTAGATTAATCCAACAATTCGGTTGAAGGCTCCATGAACAGGTGAAAGAAAGTGGGTGAGAGCATGGACCCTGTGGGACCTGTAATGTGACTTGTGTGGGGTTGGATCCAGACATATTAACCTTGATTACTTTGAGTGCTTTTGTGAAGAAACTAAGCGAACCAGTTAAGGAAGGACCTTGATAGCCCCATCCTATGTTCAAGTAGGTCTAGGAGGCTGTCATATTTAACTATATCAGAGAATGGTAAGAGGTCAAGAAGAATAAGGAGGCAGGATTCGGTCTGATCCAGCATTGTTAGCGTGTTGTCAACAATGTGTGTGAGCGCCGATTTAGTGCTGTGGCCCTGACGGAAGCCAGGGAAAACCACAGGGCAACAAAGCGGCTCAGTGCAGCGAATGCGTGTAGGGCTCACAGAAAACACAGCACTCCGCCCTTTGTCACGACTGACACCCTCCTGTCACTTAGAGCACCCAAGCCAGTTGGTAATAAGAGATAACTTGATGTCCCGGGGATCTCTATGAAATTCAGAGACAAGCACATACTTCCTTGGAGCTCCTTTGATAAGCGAAATAGAAAGATAGTCCAGCGCTTTCACTGCCCACAGACAGAAGCAGCAACTGCAGGCCAACCCAGCAAAGCAACATACAGCAAAGTGGCAGTACGCCTTCTGACAGCTCTTCTTGACAGAGTCCTCAGTCCAGAAGTGTTCTAAATGATTGGTTTTTTTTGGTCAATACTTACACCTCTTTACTTCAAAAGATAGTCTTTGTAGTGCACAAGTTCTTGCCTTGTCCTGTCTCAGCTCCAGACACACTGCAAGGGGGTGGAGACAGCATTGTGAGAGGCCAGGCACAGCCCTATTCAGGTGTCAGTGACAACTCCTTCCACCACTCTAACTCAGGAAGACCCTTCAGCCTGGTGATGGGTCATCAGGATATGCAGGGCACACCTCAACTGCCTTTGTGCTACTGTCTAGAGTGAATGCACAAACAGGCCCCTGTAAGTCTAAACCAGACATTGATTCCACAGGCAGGTAGAGGCACAGGATAGTAAAACAAGAAAATGCCTGCTTTCTAAAAGTGGCACTTTCAAACACATAATTTAAATATCACCTTTAATAAAATAAATATATATTTTATTCTGAGCTCAGGGAGCCCAAACTCCAAATCTCCATCTCTTCCCAATTTAAAGTTACAATTGAAAGATGTAACAAGACAGCTCCGATGGTAATCTGTGAGAGCAATAGGCCTTTCAATTGTGAAAAATGAAATTGTCTGCATTTCACCATCAGGACATGAAGAATACACCAGCACATGTACTACCTTTCACATACACTGGCCTCCTGGGACATACATGGACATCATATACATATAGAACTTTTCCAATGCTCAAATTGAGTGATATTTATGATTGATTGTAAGCTCCTTTTAAAATGTTGTATTTCTTTTTGTAAATGTTTAATGATCCATCTCATACAGTCAAACAAGTGGGGTTGTGTGGCACTCTTAATGTTCAATTCTGGGTCATTCAATGTTTTTAGCAGCTTGGGTGCTGATCGGTTTGCTCCCTCTGACCTGTGGGGAGTTGTCGGATAGTTCAAAGAATAGAATGCTGTCAGGCTTGACAGAGTAACCAATCGCACTCCTTTGGGAGATAAATCAATCTTTCCAATGTTTAACTCAAAGTAAATGTAATTGTACTCCAAAGTATACTCAAGGGAAAATGTATTTTTTTCTCTGGTTTATTCATGTGCCAGTAATTGTTCTCAGTTTATGCTGTTACATCACAGCTGTGTGATTAAATTCAAAAAAATTCCAAAGTTTATAAACAATCCATTCAATTAGTTCAAAGGTCCTCCAAACACCCAATGCATTTCGTGCGAACCGCACTTCATCAGGGGAAATACATTTCAATCGGTGTTTGTAGAAAGCTAGGAACGTCCTGTAGTCAACCCGGTAGGATCAAGCACTCATACAGTGCCTCCCACCAGCCCCACAATACACTTTAATTTGGTAAACTTCATTTATTGTCGGGAATTGTAAGAATGCATGGCATGTCACTGAACAAGATGAGATCCTGATGCTGAGGCTAGCACCTGCTGCTGAGGGGAGCCCCTGATACTGACCTGAGCCCCTGATGCTGAGGTGAACCGATAATGCTGAGGCGAGCCTCTGCTGCTAAGCCCAAACCCCTGAAGCTGGGATGAGCCCCTGCTGCTGAGGTGAGCCCTTGATGCCGAGGCCAGGCGCTGAGGCAATCACCTGCTGTTTAACTGAACCCATGCTGCTGATGTGAGCATTTGATGCTGAGGTGAGACCCTGTTGCTGATGCTAGCCTTTTTTGCTGCGCTTAGCCCCTGTTCCTGAGGTGAGCCCTTGAACCTGAGGCGAGATCTTGCTGCTGAGGTGAGCACTTGAAGCTCAAGTGAGCATCTGGTGCTGAGGTGAGCACTTGATGTTGAGAAGAGTCTCTGATGCTGAGGCGAGCCACTGCTGCTGGAGTGAGCCACTGCTGCTTAAGTGAGCCACTGCTGCTTAAGTGAGCTCCCGTTGCTGCTGGAGCAAGCCATTGCTGCTGAGGTGAGCCCCTGCTACCGAACACTCGCCACTGCTGCTGAGGTGAGCCCCTGATACTGAACTCTCGCCACTGCTGCTGCGGTGAGCCCCTGCTACTGAACTCTCGCCACTGCTGCTGAGGTGAGCCCCTGCTACTGAACTCTCGCCACTGCTGCTGAGGTGAGCCCCTGCTCCTGAACTCTCGCCACTGCTGCTGAGGTGAGCCCCTGCTACTGAACTCTCGCCACTGCTGCTGAGGTGAGCCCCTACTGCTGAACTCTCGCCCCTGCTGCTGAGGTGAGCCCCTGCTACTGAACTCTCGCCACTGCTGCTGAGGTAAGCACCTACTGCTGAACTCTCGTCCCTGCTGTTGAGGCGAGCCCCTACTGCTGAACTCTCGCCCCTGCTGTTGACGGGAGCCCCTGCTACTGAACTCTCGCCCCTGCTGCAGAGGTGAGGATTTGATGCTGAGCTGAGCCCCTGCTGTTGACTTGAGCCTGTGTTGTTGAGGTGAGCATTGGATGCTTCGGCCAGACACTGCTTCTGGACTGAGCCCCTGTTGCTGAGGTGAGTCGTTGCTGAGGTGAGTCCCTGCGGCTGAGCCCCTGCTGCTGAGGTGAGACCCTGTTGCTGAGGTGAGCCCTTGAACCTGAGACGAGCTCTTGCTGCTGTCTGAGGTGAGCACTTGAAGCTCAAGTTAGCATCTAGTGCTGAGGTGAGCACTTGATGTTGAGGCGAGCCTTTGATGCTGAGGCGAGCCACTGCTGCTGAAGTGAGCTCCCGTTGCTGCTGGAGCAAGCCACTGCTGCTGAGGTGAGCCCCTGCTTCTGAACTCTCGCCACTGCTGCTGAGGTGAGCCCCTGCTACTGAACTCTCGCCACTGCTGCTGAGGTGAGCCCCTGCTACTGAACTCTCGCCACTGCTGCTGAGGTGAGCTCCTGCTACTGAACTCTCGCCCCTGCTGCTGAGGCGAGCCCCTACTGCTGAACTCTCGTCCCTGCTGTTGAGGCGAGCCCCTACTGCTGAACTCTCGCCCCTGCTGATAAGGCGAGCCCCTACTGCTGAGCTCTCGTCCCTGCTGTTGAGGCGAGCCCCTACTGCTGAACTCTCGCCCCTGCTGCAGAGGTGAGGACTTGATGCTGAGCTGAGCCCCTGCTGTTGACTTGAGCCTGTGTTGTTGAGCTGAGCATTGGATGCTTCGGCCAGCCACTGCTTCTGGACTGAGCCCCTGTTGCTGAGGTGTGTCCCTGCTGCTGAGCCCCTGCTGCTGAGGTGAGCACTTGAAGCTCAAGTTAGCATCTAGTGCTGAGGTGAGCACTTGATGTTGAGGCGAGCCTCTGATGCTGAGGCGAGCCACTGCTGCTGAAGTGAGCTCCCATTGCTGCTGGAGCAAGCCACTGCTGCTGAGGTGGGCCCCTGCTTCTGAACTCTCGCCACTGCTTCTGAGGTGAGCCCCTGCTACTGAACTCTCGCCACTCCTGCTGAGGTGAGCTCCTGCTACTGAACTCTAGCCCCTGCTGCTGAGGCGAGCCCCTACTGCTGAACTCTCGTCCCTGCTGTTGAGGCGAGCCCCTACTGCTGAACTCTCGCCCTGTTGATGAGGCAAGCCCCTACTGCTGAACTCTCATCCCTGCTGTTGAGGCGAGCCCCTACTGCTGAACTCTCGCCCCTGCTGCAGAGGTGAGGATTTGATGCTGAGCTAAGCCCCTGCTGTTGACTTGAGCCTGTGTTGTTGAGGTGAGCATTGGATGCTTCGGCCAGCCACTGCTTCTGGACTGAGCCCCTGTTACTGAGGTGAGTCCCTGCTGCTGAGCCCCTGCTGCTGAGGTGAGACCCTGTTGCTGAGGTGAGCCCTTGAACCTGAGGCGAGCTCTTGCTGCTGTCTGAGGTGAGCACTTGAAGCTCAAGTTAGCATCTAGTGCTGAGGTGAGCACTTGATGTTGAGGCGAGCCTCTGATGCTGAGGCGAGCCACTGCTGCTGAAGTGAGCTCCCGTTGCTGCTGGAGCAAGCCACTGCTGCTGAGGTGAGCCCCTGCTTCTGAACTCTCGCCACTGCTGCTGAGGTGAGCCCCTGCTACTGAACTCTCGCCCCTGCTGCTGAGGCGAGCCCCTGCTACTGAAGTCTCGCCCCTGCTGCTGAGGCGAGCCCCTACTGCTGAACTCTCGTCCCTGCTGTTGAGGTGAGCCCCTACTGCTGAACTCTCGCCCTTGCTGCTGAGGCGAGCCCCTACTGCTGAACTCCAGCCCCTGCTGCTGAGGCGAGCCCCTACTGCTGAACTCTCGCCCCTGCTGCAGAGGTGAGGACTTGATGCTGAGCTGAGCCCCTGCTGTTGACTTGAGCCTGTGTTGTTGAGCTGAGCATTGGATGCTTCGGCCAGCCACTGCTTCTGGACTGAGCCCCTGTTGCTGAGGTGTGTCCCTGCTGCTGAGCCCCTGCAGCTGAGGTGAGCACTTGAAGCTCAAGTTAGCATCTAGTGCTGAGGTGAGCACTTGATGTTGAGGCGAGCCTCTGATGCTGAGGCGAGCCACTGCTGCTGAAGTGAGCTCCCATTGCTGCTGGAGCAAGCCACTGCTGCTGAGGTGGGCCCCTGCTTCTGAACTCTCGCCACTGCTTCTGAGGTGAGCCCCTGCTACTGAACTCTCGCCACTCCTGCTGAGGTGAGCTCCTGCTACTGAACTCTAGCCCCTGCTGCTGAGGCGAGCCCCTACTGCTGAACTCTCGTCCCTGCTGTTGAGGCGAGCCCCTACTGCTGAACTCTCGCCCTGCTGATGAGGCAAGCCCCTACTGCTGAACTCTCATCCCTGCTGTTGAGGCGAGCCCCTACTGCTGAACTCTCGCCCCTGCTGCAGAGGTGAGGATTTGATGCTGAGCTAAGCCCCTGCTGTTGACTTGAGCCTGTGTTGTTGAGGTGAGCATTGGATGCTTCGGCCAGCCACTGCTTCTGGACTGAGCCCCTGTTACTGAGGTGAGTCCCTGCTGCTGAGCCCCTGCTGCTGAGGTGAGACCCTGTTGCTGAGGTGAGCCCTTGAACCTGAGGCGAGCTCTTGCTGCTGTCTGAGGTGAGCACTTGAAGCTCAAGTTAGCATCTAGTGCTGAGGTGAGCACTTGATGTTGAGGCGAGCCTCTGATGCTGAGGCGAGCCACTGCTGCTGAAGTGAGCTCCCGTTGCTGCTGGAGCAAGCCACTGCTGCTGAGGTGAGCCCCTGCTTCTGAACTCTCGCCACTGCTGCTGAGGTGAGCCCCTGCTACTGAACTCTCGCCCCTGCTGCTGAGGCGAGCCCCTGCTACTGAAGTCTCGCCCCTGCTGCTGAGGCGAGCCCCTACTGCTGAACTCTCGTCCCTGCTGTTGAGGTGAGCCCCTACTGCTGAACTCTCGCCCTTGCTGCTGAGGCGAGCCCCTACTGCTGAACTCCAGCCCCTGCTGCTGAGGCGAGCCCCTACTGCTGAACTCTCGCCCCTGCTGTTGAGGCGAGCCCCTACTGCTGAACTCTCGCCCTTGCTGCTGAGGCGAGCCCCTACTGCTGAACTCCAGCCCCTGCTGCTGAGGCGAGCCCCTACTGCTGAACTCCAGCCCCTGCTGCTGAGGCGAGCCCCTACTGCTGAACTCCAGCCCCTGCTGCTGAGGTGAGGATTTGATGCTGAGCTGAGCCCCTGTTGCTGAGGTGTGTCCCTGCTGCTGAGCCTCTGCTGCTGAGGTGAGACCCTGTTGCTGAGGTGAGCCCTTGAACCTGAGGCGAGCTCTTGCTGCTGTCTGAGGTGAGCACTTGAAGCTCAAGTTAGCATCTAGTGCTGAGGTGAGCACTTGATGCTGAGGCGAGCCACTGCTGCTGAAGTGAGCTCCCGTTGCTGCTGGAGCAAGCCACTGCTGCTGAGGTGGGCCCCTGCTTCTGAACTCTCGCCACTGCTGCTGAGGTGAGCCCCTGCTACTGAACTCTCGCCACTGCTGCTGAGGTGAGCTCCTGCTACTGAACTCTAGCCCCTGCTGCTGAGGTGAGCCCCTACTGCTGAACTCTCGTCCCTGCTGTTGAGGCGAGCCCCTACTCCTGAACTCCAGCCTCTGCTGCTGAGGTGAGGATTTGATGCTGAGCTGAGCCCCTGCTGCTGACTTGAGCCTGTGTTGCTGGGGCGAGCATCGCATGCTTCTGCCAGCCACTGCTTCTGGACTGGGCCCCTGTTGCTGAGGTGAGTCCCTGCTGCTGAGCCCCTGCTGCTGAGGTGAGCACTTGATGGTGAGGTGCTACACTGCTGCTGAGGTGAGCTCCTGCTGCTGAGTATCTTGAGAGTATGCTACTAGCAGGCCTGGCTTTACAGAGAAAGGGACTAGAGTGTCAGGTACGTGGGATGAGCTTGACCTGGATAGAGACATACATGGGGCTTGTATTGTAGGGTACATCTGAGAAATACCATCATATACTGAGTCACACACCTGAGGAGTATGTGATGTACGGCGGCACACTTCTGAAAAATACCTCATATATTGGGAGATACATATATGGAATACATCACATGCTGGGAGAACCATATGCTGAACACATCATACATTGAAAGACACTGGTGTACGCTACAGGAATACATCCTATACTGGGGGGCACAACTGAGGAATTCGTCATATGCTACGGAACTCAGGTGTACTGACTTCTGAGACACAATACAGAAACACATCATACACATGGGAAACAACTGAAGAATGTATCATATATTTGGGGGCACGGAAGATACGTGTATCACATACTGGAAGACAGGTTTACTCAGAGACACACCGAATGAATGCATCCCAAACTGGAAGACACAAGTTTACTGGGAGACATGCCTGAGTAACACATCACATACCGGAAGACACAGGCTGCTGGGGTTCATATTGGAGGAGTACCTCATGTATTGATAGGCACATTCGAGAAATGCATCCTACAGTAATAGACACAGGTGCACTGAGAAACACGTGTGTAGAATACGTCACATACCGTAAAAGACGGGCGTGCTGACGGACACACCTTAGAAATACATAACATACATGGCTGGCACAGGTGTAGTGGGGTTGGGGGTACATCTGAGAAAAGCATCAGAATTTGGGAGACACAGGTTACTATGATTCATGCCAAATGAATACGTAATCCACTGAGAGATAAGACTGAAAAAAACCATAATATTCTGGTAGACAGGTGTACTGGGAGACGTGTCTGAGGAATATATCATACACTCGGAGCCACAAGTGTACACCAAGACACACCTGAAGATTAAGTCATATAAGGAGGCAAAGGTCTACTGGTAGGCACGTTTGAGGAATGCGTCATGGAGTGTAAGGCATATATGTACGGGGAGCCAAGTCTGAGAAATGCATCATACACTGGGAAATATAGGTGTACTAGGAGACACCGTTGAGGAACACATCACAAACTGGGAGAAAAGGGTGCACTTGGAGACACGCCTGAAAAACACATCCTACACCAAAGAGACGGGTGTCCTGGGAGAGACACCTGAGGAATACAACTTATACTGGAAGATACAGGGAGACACATCTGATAAACACATCATATAGCAGAAGAGACTGGTGCACTGGGAGACACAGCTGAGGAACACATTACAAACTGAAAGAAAAGGGTGTACTTGGAGACACGCCTGAAAAGCACACCATATACCAAAGAGACAGATCTCTTGAGAGAGACACACGAGGAATAAAACGAATACTGGGAGACACAGGGATACACAGCTGATAAACACATCATATAGTGGAAAAGGCAGGTGTACTGGGGAACACGCCTGAGGAACACATCTGAACTGGGAGACACACCTGAGGAATACATTGTGTACTGGGAGACACATGAATACAGGGAGACACATCAAATAAACAAATCATACAGTGGAAGAGACTGATGTACTGGGGAACACACCTGAGGAATATATCTGGACTGGGAGACACGCCCGTGGAATACATTGTGTACTGGGAGACACACCCTAGGAATACATAGTGTACTGGGAGACACACCTGAGGAATACATAGTGTACTGGGAGACACACCTGAGGAATACATAGTATACTGGGAGACACACCTGAGGAATACATAGTGTACTGGGAGACACACCTGAGGAATACATCTGCACTGGGGGACACACCTGAGGAATACATAGTGTACTGGGAGACACACCTGAGGAAGACATAGTGTACTGGGAGACACACCTGAGGAATACATAGTGTACTGGGAGACACACCTGAGGAATACATAGTGTACTGGGAGACACACCTGAGGAATACATCTGCACTGGGGGACACACCTGAGGAATACATAGTGTACTGGGAGACACACCTGAGGAATACATCTGCACTGGGGGACACACCTGAGGAATACATAGTGTACTGGGAGACACACCTGAGGAATACATCGTGTACTGGGAGACACACCTGAGGAATACATAGTGTACTGGGAGACACACCTGAGGAATACATCGTGTACTGGGGGACACACCTGAGGAATACATAGTGTACTGGGAGACACACCCGAGGAATACATCTGCACTGGGGGACACACCTGAGGAATACATAGTGTACTGGGAGACACACCTGAGGAATACATCGTGTACTGGGAGACACACCTGAGGAATACATAGTGTACTGGGAGACACACCTGAGGAATACATCTGCACTGGGGGACACACCTGAGGAATACATAGTGTACTGGGAGACACACCTGAGGAATACATCGTGTACTGGGAGACACACCCGAGGAATACATCTGCACTGAGGGACACACCTGAGGAATACATAGTGTACTGGGAGACACACCTGAGGAATACATCATGTACTGGGGGACACACCTGGACACACCTCAGGAATACATTGTGTACTGGGAGACACGCCTGAGGAATACATCTGCACTGGGAGACACGCCTCAGGAATACATTGTGTACTGGGAGACACGCCTGAGGAATACATTGTGTACTGGGAAACACACCTCAGGAATACATTTTTTACTGGGAGACACACCTGAGGAATACATCGTGTACTGGGAGACACACCTGAGGAATACATAGTGTACTGGGAGACACACCTGAGGAATACATCTGCACTGGGGGACACACCTGAGGAATACATAGTGTACTGGGAGACACACCTGAGGAATACATACTGTACTGGGAGACACACCTGAGGAATACATAGTGTACTGGGAGACACACCTGAGGAATACATCGTGTACTGGGAGACACACCCGAGGAATACATCTGCACTGAGGGACACACCTGAGGAATACATAGTGTACTGGGAGACACACCTGAGGAATACATCATGTACTGGGGGACACACCTGGACACACCTCAGGAATACATTGTGTACTGGGAGACACGCCTGAGGAATACAGCTGCACTGGGAGACACGCCTCAGGAATACATTGTGTACTGGGAGACACGCCTGAGGAATACATTGTGTACTGGGAAACACACCTCAGGAATACATTGTGTACTGGGAGACACGCCTCAGGAATACATTGTGTACTGGGAGACACGCCTCAGGAATACATTGTGTACCGGGAGACACGCTTGAGGAATACATTGTGTACTGGGAGACACGCCTCAGGAATACATTGTGTACCGGGAGACACACCTCAGGAATACATTGTGTACCGGGAGACACGCTTGAGGACTACATCTGCACTGACGGACACGCCTGAGGAATACACCTGAACCGAGAGAAGCCCATCTGAACTGGGGCACACACCTGAGGTATAAATATGAACTAGGAGACACCCCTAAGGAATACAACTGGGAGACACCCCTTGAGGAATAAATCTGTACTATGTGACACACCTCAGGGATGCATTTGTATTGAGGGACACACCTGACACACCTAAGGACTACAGCTTATATACTGGGAGACTGGGGTATGTTGGGAGACATGTCTGAGGAATAAATCACAGGAGACACAGTTGTACTGAGAGATAACCCTGAGGAATAAATCATACAGCAGGAGGCACAGTTGTACCTGGAGTCACATCTAAATAAAAGTCAAATCTAAACACATCAGATGTGTAAAGCATAGAGCTGCCCAATGGGAGTCCCAGCACTAGAAGTAGACTGGTCGGCAAAGATAGCTACTGTCATACAGTTCAAATAGCAATCTCTTCAAAAGTCTTCTATACTGGTCTCCATTGGCAGCGGTCCCAGCAAGAGCAGCTGGCCATTCCAGCTTAGCCCCTGCTGCTGAGGTGAGCACCTGATGCTGTGGCAAACCCCTGAAGCTGAGGAGAGCCCTTGCTGCTGAGGTGAGCACTTGATGCCGAGGCGAGCCCCTGAAGCTGAGGTGAGCACTTGATGCCGAGGCGAGCCCCTGAAGCTGAGGTGAGCACTTGATGCCGAGGCGAGCCCCTGAAGCTGAGGTGAGCACTTGATGCCGAGGCGAGCCCCTGAAGCTGAGGTGAGCACTTTATGCTGAGCTGAGCCCTTGCTGCTGAGCTGAGCCCTTGATGCCGAGGCGAGCCCCTGAAACTAAGATGAGCCCTTGATGCTGAGGAGAGCCCCTGAAGCTGAGGTGAGCACTTGATGCCGAGGAGTGCCCCTGAAGCTGAGTTGAGCCATTGCTGCTAAAGTGAGTACTTGATACTGAGGTGAGCACTTGATGCTGAGGTGAGCACTTGCTGCTGAGGTGATAACTTGCTGCTGAGCTGAGCACTTGATGCTGAGGTGAGCCCTTGATTCCGAGGCGAGCCCCTGAAGCTTGGTCGAGCCCTTGTTGTTGAGGTGAGCACTTGATTCCAAGGCGAGCCCCTGAAGCTGAGTCGAGCGACTCGAGCCCTTGCTGTTGAGGTGAGCACTTGATTCCGAGGCCATCCCCTGAAGCTGAGGTGAGCCCTTGCTGCTGAACTGAGCACTTGATGCTGAGGTGAGCACTTGATGCTGAGGTGAGCACTTGATGCTGAGGTGAGCACTTGATGCTGAAGTGAGCCTCTGATGCTGAGGTGAGGCCATTCCAGCTCTTGGAGAACAGGTAGGTAAATGAGCGACTGCCATTTGTTGTCAACATAATCCTGGGAGTCTTAAAGAGGAGACCATCAGATGATCTTAAGATTCTGGGAGGACAATAGAGGGTGGGCCTGTTCCTCGGGTATTTCAGGGCCATCTCGTAGAAGGCTATGCGCTAGGTCCAGAGATTTAAGGAGAATTTGCTTTCTAGTAGTCAGTCAATGCAGTCTTTTGAGAAGAAGAGCTATATATGTTCTGCAAGGAATCTTTACATCTCAACCTGGCTGCTGGATTCTGGGTTTTCAGCAGGCGACCAATACCATCATTTTGGAGGCCCACGTAGAGAGCATTGGCATAGTCAATTCTGGATGCAATCATCACCTGCACGATGGTTTTACGGATTTCCATGGGAATGAAGTACAAAATCTTTCTCAAGGCGCACAGCAATGAAAAGCAAGTTACAGCCATAGACAAGATCAGAGGGTGAACAGACAATTCTTTATCGAATTTTACCCCAGATTCTTTGCTATCACTGTCAGCTCAAGAGGGATTCCAAATTCGGTCAGACACCAATCATTTGGCCAACTCTCTGTGGCCTATCCAAAAAGCAGAACTTCAGTTTTATTGCGGCTGCACGTCGTGCAGCTCTGCTTCTTCCGTTTAACCACGGACACCACACAATTTTTGAAAGTGTGTTCGGTTATGTCATTCTTTTTACCCCAATGAGAAAATAAGCTGCCCGCCATCTGCATATGAGATAACCTGGATGCCATGTGACTGAATGACAGTAGTCAATGGGGACTCATACATATATGACTTAAGGCAAGGCTGAAATGCATCATATACTGGGAGCCACATCTTGCACAATTCACCAGACTTGGAGAGCTCCTGACCTCAGTTTGGAACACACAACTTCAAGCATTCAAACACAGATCAAACCACAAACCTGGAGCAGTGGTGTTCGAACAATATTCAAAGTTGGTGTGCTGCCAATAATGTTATATCTCTAGATTCATAGAGATGGTGAAAAATCCAAGCGTCACCCAAAAAGCAAGTGTAGCAAATGTGCCACACCAATTCAGCAGGAGAGGGGTGGAGTGTGGTATGTAGCCAGAGGTGCATTACAGAGCACTGGTGAGACAGTACTCTGTTGTTTACAGACAGCACATTTTCCATTAAAATAGCTACTAAATTTGCATAGAAGTAAAGTGGTCTGTCAGGAACCGAATTGCTTTCTTATTTACTGAATACAAACCTATCTATATATGTTTCATTAATTGCGAACGACAAATATTTGCAAAAGCTATCTGTATACATATATAGATAGGTTTGTATTCAGTAAATAAGAAACCAGTTCGGTTACCGACAGAACCACTTTACTTCTATAACTTCACACCAAGGTTCTGAGGGGCACTGGGTTACCCCATTATACCAGATGACTAAATTTGCATAGGCATGCATTTTTACTGGTAAAATTACTTAGTGCACAAACGATAATGTGAGCAAATCTGGTTTCAAAGAATATTTAAATGTATGCAACACCAAGTAAAAGGTGTTTATTTGTTTTGGTCCTATTGAAAACTTTGAGTCCATCAAACTTCAGAATTACAAAAAGTGTGCTTCATTTGAGCTTTGTTAATTGCTGATATATTTTGAAATATGTGTATATGGCATTTACAATTTCTTATGTATTGTGTGTTTAAAAAAACTGACATCCTATAGTCTTCCCTTTCCTTCCTGTGCCCCAGCAAGATTGTCTAAAAGGTCACTTTTACAATCAAAGAAATAAAATTAAACTCCTGTTTCGAATAAGCAGCATTTTGTCAGAAGACATAACCTGACATTTGAACTTTGTCTGTAAACACTCAGCAAATGTAACAAGATAAAGACAAAATGTGAAAGCATCTATATTGCTCATTTTCCCTCTGTCCCACTGAGCTCCAGCAAGGTTATTTTTGGGAGTTGCTGCAGCACCCCTACTTTCAGAGCCTATGTCCTGGAGTAGTGCGAATCTGCCAGAAAAATGCTGTGTTAGCTTCATTTATTAACGCACAAAATTGTAAGTAAAGAACGCTCTGTAGAAATTATCCTCAAGGCAGCAAACAAAAAAAATCTAGTCAGCTCTCTCAAATTCCACCATGCAACATCATGTCTTCACAGCTTTGACAACAAACAAAGCGTAAAGGATGTTTTTGAAATAGCACTAAAACGTTCGGCTATCGAAACCTTGTGGTAAGAGATGCTACTATTACCTGGGACTCTGGTAGCAATTACTCGATCTTCAGAAGGAGTGTGGTTGACAGACTTTTTTGGCGTTTCAGGAATGCCATCTTTCCGTCTGCGCTCATACTTGACTTGTCAGACCAATTTGGGTCTAAACTTCCGTTCATAATCGTTGGATAGACACTGGATGATTTTATTCCGTTTTGACCTATTTCATGAATGGTTAACACGTGTCTGGTGGTGTCTGGCAAGTAGAAGCAAGGTCTAAATTTAAGATGTGGTCACAACTCTGTTCAGCATCTCCAGATTGTTGCGGCGGCTGAGAATGCAAGATATTGCTAAACAAATCAAATGTATAGAGAAAATCAGGACATCTGTATTCTTGTCAGTAACCTGAGTGACTCTGGGATTGGCCAAGAGGTGATCCCGCAGAGAGACTCAAAATGGAAATGATGTAAACACAAGAGCAATACTCAAAGTCCACCCAGTCCATCCACAAGGGAGTGTGTGCTCAATGCAGCTGGAGGGAGAGATAGGCTTATGGGGAAATCCATTCTTAGTAAGGGAAAAGGAATTCCTGCTTTTGAGGGTGAGGGGGCGTGCCTGCTGACATTGAAAGGTACACCTGCTTGGGGGTGCGAGGAGGAGTTATATCCCTCTTAGGGATAGCGTGTATGCTTGCTGGGGGAGGGGGGAGATTTTACTAATGAGGGAAAGGTACAGATCAAGGGAAATGAATGGCCAATAGATGAAACAAGACACCAAAAAGAAGGGGAAGGTCTATATACTGGAGTGAATAGTAGTGTTAATTCAAGGAAAGGTATGCTGACTTGAAAAGCATTAATACCCACTGAAGGGGACACAACTACACATAATGTAATGTATTCTCAGAGCCATGGTTTTCCTCCTACAGAAAAAGGAATGCCTACTGGAGGGAGCACTACTGTTTGTGGCCACAGATCTAAATCAATTAATGGAATGGGAGGAAAGCATGAGCAGCCTACAATGGGGAGTCCGTTAGCCGACGCCCCCCATGCATGCGGGACTAATTATTACGAAAATGAACTGTGATGCAGGCACGGTACATGTGTCACTGCATTTTGATAATTCATTTAAAATACACACTTAGTGACAATTTAAAGAAAGTGTACACTGACTGTGGAACAATTCAAGCAGCTCAGGCCAAGACTTTCGATATTTACAAAGTAAATAAGTGTGAAGTTTGCCTTAAGAAGGCCATTTCCTGCTTCCAGTAGCATGAAGTGGAAAGGTGAGGGTTCACTTAGGGGGACTTTTAATCCATGTTCTACTACAGTCTTGTGAAGCTAAGTGTATTCCCACCATGATAACAAGGAAAATGGCTTTCATACGAGAAACAGTGTCTTGCTTCAAACACAAACAGAAAATAATTTCTCGCAATAGCGACTGATATTGGCTGTTTCGGAGAACCGCAAGTGTTTGCAGGTGTGAGAAGAAACCTCAGTCAGGCACCGTCAGTGATTGGATCATGAATGAAAGTCTGGTTTAGACCTGGAGTCTCCTGACTCCACAGCCAACAATTCAATCACCAGCTCATCCTTTGTCCAGATATCAGCGGCGGAGAAAAAGAAGGGCCTTGAGTAAGCCAAATCACAACGTATCTGCAACAGACTGGCCAATAAACTGAAGGGAGATGAGTACAGTGTACACAGCCAGTGCTATCCACAACATCCACACCATCACCCCTCACCTGCACACCAAGAGTGTCCTGTCACTTCTGCAGCTCTCAGGGGATCTAAAGACTCTTCTTTTCAACGGTGATGCCATCGACCATGGGGGAGAATGCACACGAGTACTTCTATCACAGCCAAAGTCAAAGTCAAAATATACTTTTATTTCATTCATTAAAAATCATAAAAGGATGGACAACCATCATGAAACGCGATACTTTAAATATACATTTTTAAAACTTAAAAAGGCCTTGAGGTCATCATCACAATAAGGCGAAACTTATTAATTTAAAATAATGATTAGTATAAAAGTACATTTAGACAATATGTGCCAATTAGCTGGCTACTTGGCTAGAGTCGCTTTTTTCCAGTTATTTTGCCGTGATTTTCCAAAGTATTATAGCTCTGCAGGACAGGGGACTCGCGACCCTCCAAGACACTTAATTACCGCTGCTCTATTCTCATTTGTGCCTTCCTTAGAGCCTCCTGAAGGATGGATTTTCAAGTTTCCAATAAGAAAGGGCAAGTGCATAGTAGATGTAGTAGTGACTCCTATCAATAAGGACCACCCCCTCTTTCTCTCCAATGCCCTCACTAATTTCTATCGATTTCTTACAACTTCCACATCCGCTGTTACTACTCAGCAAGGCAGATGTTCTAGAAATCCTAAGACATGGTCAGTCCTCCTGGAAAGAGAAAAGTTTCTGCAGCTCTTACAGACCAGACGTAGTCTGGACACCCACGAAAAATAAGTAAATTTAAACTTCTTTTTCCAAAGGTGTTGAAGGGATTCTCATTAGATTAACCAAGTAGTCCATGCAGTATTGGTTGCTGTTGCGTTTCGTTTACTTTGAGGCTTCAATTCATATGTTTCAGTCTCTTTAGTAGACTCCTTTGATCCAGTAACTTCTTAGCTCCTTTAAACACAAGTCCCAATACATATTCTTTGTAGGTTCCTTAGTTCCTTTAGAAATAGACACTTTCCTCCATGCGTAGGTCCGTCGCCAAAAATGTTGTAAGTAGATTATCCTTGAGCCAGGTGTATAAAACAGGATAGGTTTATTTAGTTTAGTTCCGGGTTAAGTTCATCAGGATAAGTTAGATGGAAATGTAGAAAACCCCACCAGGAGCGTCATCCCTGTCGCTCAGCCTGCCAGACATCAACTGCCACTCCACACACAGGCCAGGCACCAAACATTCCATGATGTCACCAGGCATTCTACCAGTCACACTATCTGAGCAACGGGGAAATCCCAGCCAGGGAAAAGAGAGACACAAGTCAATTATAACAATAACATAACATAATTGTGGCCTGGGAGAAATGGAACTCACAGCTTTACCCTACAGGACTGTGTGTACACAGAGCCGGCTTTAGGGCAGTGCGACCGGTGCGGCCGCACTGGGCGCTGACCTGGAGAGGAGGGGGGCAGTGATCGGGGGGGGGGGGGCTGTGTTTAGCAATAGCTTATGATTTAAAAACACCTGCTGCAGAGTTCCTTGTGGGTCCATCTTTTAGGCAGCAATAAAAATGTCTAGATAACTCCTGTGATTAATGTTCCTGCTAGAGAGAGATTGGAGTTTTCTCTAGTGGCAGTTTTGACTCGCCATAATGTAGCACAGAGGGTTAATATGCCTGTTGCAAAGAACAGATCTGTATGTTATGTGGATAGCTGAGGGGACCAGTGACTCTTACTGAGTTTGTCTAAAAACCCTCTTCGCTGCATCTATGAGGGGACCAGTGAAGCCGGCCTTTACCAGTGCCTTAAAACATATGAAATGCTTGTTAGAAGGGCTATGGAGAGACGATGGGCATTTTTGCTTGGTGGTAGTGAGGGAATCGGAGGAGGTCATGGGAGGGCAAAAAAGGTTGTCACACTGGACGCTACCAGCGCTAAAGGGTACACAAAGACAATATACCTCTACTCAGATCCCCACAGTCCACAAGCAAAAGGAATAACTGTTGGTCTGTACAACTGCATTATTGTAGGACAGCTATGGGAAACGTGAGACGGTGGGAACATCTGGCGGTGCAACATGTGTCCGCGCGCCCCTGAGAGACGCAGCCCGCTAGCACCGCCCGTGGTGTCCGCCGCTCCAGCCAGTGTGGCGCAATGAGCCCTCCATGTGCGGCGCTGGGGCTCCAGCGCTACCTGCCTGACGCCTCATGCCAATGAAGTACTCCTGGGACACGAGGGGGGGGGGAGGAGGGGAGAGTGTCATGGGGGAGGGGGGTGTAAAAGCTCAAAGTGCGCCACGAGAGGGGTTCAAAGGATGGGGGGAAGAGAAGCAAGGGGGAGAGGCGCACAGGAGGAGGGTGAAACTTAAAGGAGGCGCGAGAAAGAGCGAGGGGCGGGCTGCAGCCCGTTTCCCGGAAAGCACATGCCCGAGCTGAGAGTTTATAAGGCGGAGCGCGGAGCTGCGATCTCAGTGCAGCCACTGCAGCCCGATCCCCACAACTCACCAGAGCCCCTCCAAGGACACCAGGACCCCCCGAGCTCACGACTGTGAGACCCTCCGGAACTTTGCAACAAGCAGGACTCACCCGGGACCCACTGTTAACCCCCGAGCTCTGCAGGAACCGACCTGAGCACCCCACACCCGGAAACCCCAACATAAGGAAGGACTGTGCGCAGCCCCAACACCCCGGAACCGCAAGAAAAGCTACTACTCGGACCCTTGGAAACCAGGAGCCTCCGCACACTGTCATCATGGACCAAAGCACCCGGGACCGGCGGCGGAGCCCCCCAAAGGTGAGTCCGGAGGGGCTGCGTGGGGCAGGGCAGTAGTACGCCCCTTCGCGTCTGCGCTGCAATGCCGTGATCTGTGCACCAAGTAAAGAAATCCGAAGTGCTCTTGAGAGATGCACTAATGCCATAATCTGCGCCCTGTGCAGCTGTGCTGTAATACGAGGATCGGCGCCGCCTTTTAGTGCCTAGATCTGTGGTGTGATACAGTGGCCTTTGATGTAATACTTGGGATATGCACTATACGTCAGTATACTATAGTATAGGGATTCATGGTGAAAGGGATATGTGTTGCTATGGCGCGCAGATCTGTGAGGTAATAATATCATAATCTACGCTGTATGATATAGATATATGTTGTAATACCATGAGCTGTGTTGTAACACGGTAGTGTCGGTTATCACACTATACTGTCTGCTGCTCTTTTCTGCGTTACATCACTTGTTATTGAAACCTAGCACTTTCTCCTGTGATATGCACTGCTCGTGCTTGTGATGCACACACACTTGTTTCTGTGATATGCACTGCTCATGCTTATTCACTGCTCATGCTTGTGATGCACATTTGTTTCTGTGATATGCACTGCTCATGCTTGTGATGAACATTTGTTTCTGTGATGTGCGCTGCTCATGCTTGTGATGCACACTTGTTTCTGTGATATGCACTGCTCATGCTTGTGATGCACACTTGTTTCTGTGATAAGCACTGCTCATGCTTGTGATACACACTTGTTTCTGTGATATGCACTGCTCTGTGATATGCACTGCTCATGCTTGTGATGCACACTTGTTTCTGTGATATGCACTGCTCATGCTTGTGATGCACACTTGTTTCTGTGATATGTACTGCTCATGCTTGTGATTTACACTTGTTCCTGTGATATGCACTGCTCATGCTTGTGATGGATACTTGTTTCTGTGATATGCACTGCTCATGCTTGTGATTTACACTTTTTTTCTGTGATATGCACTGCTCATGCCTGTGATGAATACTTGTTTCTGTGATATGCACTGCTCATGCTTGTGATTTACACTTTTTTTCTGTATTATGCACTGCTCATGCCTGTGACAGATACTTGTTTCTGTGATATGTACTGCTCATGCTTGTGATGCACACTTGTTTCTGTGATATGCACTGCTCTGTGATATGCACTGCTCATGCTTGTGATGCACACTTGTTTCTGTGATATGCACTGCTCATGCTTGTGATGCACACTTGTTTCTGTGATATGTACTGCTCATGCTTGTGATGCACACTTGTTCCTGTGATATGCACTGCTCATGCTTGTGATGGATACTTGTTTCTGTGATATGCACTGCTCATGCTTGTGATTTACACTTTTTTTCTGTGATATGCACTGCTCATGCCTGTGATGAATACTTGTTTCTGTGATATGCACTGCTCATGCTTGTGATTTACACTTTTTTTCTGTATTATGCACTGCTCATGCCTGTGACAGATACTTGTTTCTGTGATGTGTACTGCTCATGCCTGTGACAGATACTTGTTTCTGTGATATGTACTGCTCATGCTTGTGATGCACACTTGTTTCTGTGATATGTACTGCTCATGCTTGTGATTTACACTTGTTCCAGTGATATGCACTGCTCATGCTTGTGAGGGATACTTGTTTCTGTGATGTGTACTGCTCATGCGTGTGATGCACACTTGTTTCTGTGATATGCACTGCGCATGCCTGTGGTGGATACTTGTTTCTGTGATATGCACTGCTCATGCTTGTGATGGATACTTGTTTCTGTGATGTGTACTGCTCATGCTTGTGATGGATACTTGTTTCTGTGATGTGTACTGCTCATGCTTGTGATGGATACTTGTTTGTGTGATATGCACTGCTCCTGCTTGTGATTTACACTTTTTTCTCTGATATGCACTGCTCATGCTTGTGATGGATACTTGTGTCTTTGATATCCACTGCTGATGCTTGTGATGTAAACTTGTTTCTGTGATATAGTGCTTACGGCTGTAATACAGCACACCTTGCTGTTGCATGCTGCTTGCTGCTATTACACGCTGCTTGTTGCTCTGATATACGACTCTATGATGTCAAAAACTGCTAATTTATGTGACATATCGCTTGATACCGTCTAGTGATACTTGCTGTATGGCGCACACTTTTTCCTGTGATGTGCTGCTTGTTGTGATGTCTCGCTTGTTGCTGGAATGTGTACAGGATACACAATGGGTGATTGTATATTACGGACCAACAATGCCTCCGAGGAAGTCTAGCCCTTAATAAACCACAGCACAGAAGACCAAGTGTCTTGGTAACGTCAACAATGACCTCAGCTGATCCCTTCGACATGTCACCCATTGTTTATCTTTAACATTAGATGCTTCTCTGTGTGCACTTGGAATGAAGGTTTTTGCAAGATTACGTTATAAAACACCTAACTAAATAAATAAAATGTGCTTTTTCAACTGGTACATATTTATTGAAAACAATTAATAAAATTCTGGACTATACTGTTTGATTAGCTGTGGTTAAAAGAGCAGATTTTTTTTCGTCATGTAGTTGAAGAAGTCTTGGGTACCCCACGCAATTTGCTTTGTTAAAATGCCTTTTGTAAAATGTAGAGGTTTTTGAAGCTTCTGCCTGCCTGGTTCTGCAAACAATGGGCCCAAATTGGAATTCGCATCTTCAGAGATGTTTACCCCTCACAAGAGGGGACTGATTCAACAAATAGTACATTTTAGCAGTATGGGTTGGCTTGTCATTATTGAAATGCACTGTCATGCTTAGCGACTAATTAGTTAGTGGCAAGGAAATTCGACTGAGACTAGGCCTCCACTTTAATAAATTCCAAATAGAAACCACTGCTTTTGTGTAATAAATGTAGTCAAACGTGTACACGTCTTAAATATGCAGCTTGGTACTATGGCATAGGGTTGTTTCCTACAATGTAGGGAGTGTTAATGTGCTAAAGTATGTTTTCCTTCGATATGTCACTTGCTGCAGTGACACACACACAAAGCTCTTTTAAGTAGCATTCTATCATATACCGTGCGCTGCTATGATATACCACACTTTCATGTGATATGTCGCTGGATGTGGTGATGTGCTAGCTGTTGTTATGCTGTACCACTTCCCATTGTGATATGCATTTTTTTGCTGTACTATATTGCTTCATGCTTTGGTGTTTCACTCATTAGTTTATTTTCCTATTTTTTGGCGTGAAATAACATCTCATAATGCTATACCACTCGCTTTCTGTCATAGACAGTTCTGTGATTTTATGTACAGATCTGTAGTGTGGATGACTGCGCTGTGATGCCAAAGCTGTAAATATGCATGGGAGGCTATGCTTTAAGCCGGTTAAGAAAGAAAGAATACACGCGTGGTTGGAGGGCACAGGGCCTTTGCATCACTTATCTACATTTTACAGAGCTGTCGTATGCGTAGGTGCGCTGTAATGCACAGCACTGCAGTATGCATGGCTGTGCTGAGGCATACAGATCGATTGCAAAACACGTAGGTTAGTGTCATGCATAATGGCCTTTGCTGTAATACGGAAGGATGGTTATGTTGCAATAGAGAGAACCGCATTATGCGTGTATCTGTGCAATATACAGAGCTGCAGTATACATAGGTGGCTGTGCTGTAACATAAAGGATTGTGTCATGCATAATGGTCTTTGCTGTAATACGGAAGGGTGGTTATGTTGTAATATTGAAAACTGCATTATGCTTGTTTCTGAGCAACATACAGAGCTGCAGGGAGCATTGCTGTGGTATATAGTACAGAGCTGCACTCTGCGTTTAAGGTTGTGCTGTAATAAACAGAAATGAAGAACGCATGGATGTGCTGTAACATGCAAGGTTGGCTGTGCTGTAATAGAGCAGCAAGATAAATGGGCCGTGCGTAATGCACAGAGTTGAATGAAACATAGCAGTGTAGGAATAAGCCTGACCTTAACCCGATAGAAAGTTGTACGAAAGGGTTATTAACCCTGCTTTCAACAAGCTATGATAGGGCAGAGCGGCAGGGCAAATATAAAACCGAGGGCAACTGACACAAGGCCTGGCTGAGTTAGATACTCGAACCCGGTGTTACCGCCTCACCTCAAGTGCTGCCTCTTTTAGCATCAAATGGACTGAAATATCCCGCCGTGGCATGCTAGCGTCGCGCCAGAGCAGTGTACATCCCAAGCCAGCAGCGCCCCCTCTAGACAGCGGTGAAAGTGAAAGCGGGCGAGAGGCACGCACGGACTGGGACGCGTGGAGGGGGGCGTCACCGTAAACACCCGAGTTAGCCCGAGGGTTTCTGGGTCATATGAGCTTGGACTCATAGTTTAATTTTTGTTTCCGTTTTAATATACGCAACCATGGCCAAATGGGACTCGAGCGTTTTACCAGAGTGTAGGAGATCAGGTCACATATTTTCAGTCACACGACGTCGTCAGGGGGTTAGGCTCGGTCTCGTTTCCACATGTCCAGGGCGCGAGGTTAGCGTGTGGCCTGTCCACGACGCCTATATCTGTGCTTAGCAACGTGAAATGTGCAAAGCAGGCCGCTAGGGGTAAGGGACGGAATACGGAGTGAAGGTAGCATGTGGCCTAACAGCCAGATCTGTCCACTTTGAAGCTGAGGAAGGAGGTTCGAGCCTCGTTTTCTGCTCAACATGCTGTGATTCTGGGCAGATCATGTAACCTCTCCGTGCCTACCAAAAATGAATGTGTCCTTGTGTAACCTATCTGGTGCTCGCTCATGTAAAGCGCTCCAATACCTTCCGGTCGAGTTCACGCTACATAAATCTACAACAACAAACACGCGCCATTCGTCCCGTTAACAAACACAGGTGCTTTTATTAAACGCGCCATTCTTCCCGTTAACAAACAGAGGTACTTTTACTAAACAAAACGGTATTGTGGAGGACAACACAGACACTGTGACACGTATGGAGAAAGTGTCAGAACTTCGGGAGGGTGGGGGGGTGTCCGGGGTCATGTGCTGTACGCGAGGGACTGCGAATGACCGAGGAAGTCTCAATCAGTGTTCATAGAGCACACAACGGACCTGGCTACCGCTTGATAATAATACACCGACAGCAGCACACACCATGGTTCACACCCCCAGCCCATTAAATCCCGGTCCAGTATTCACACACGTTAGGTGGGACTGCCCGGATTTCATCAGATCCTCCCGTCGAAAGGCAACACGCGGGTCCTGTATACATATCACATTTTAACTAAAGTATCTGCTTCAAGAAATAACATTATCGCTAATAAGAAACAACTGAGAGAAATGGTGGGGTCGAAGTCCTGAAGATTTGGTTTGGCTGCCTTAGTCTAGAGATCAAGATATGAACCAAGACAGGGGATTGTGTCAGAAAGAAGGACGTCCAGGGGGGTCTACTGACTGCGTGGTTGTGGGACGACTGGGCAGGGCTAGCGTGTGTGCAGCAAAAAAAGAGAAAGGATTAACACGGGCAGACTGCATAAGGGATCCGAGGAAAGTGTCTACAAACACAGAACTGGAAGGAGGAAAAATAAATAGTCTGACATCATCGCGGAAGACAAGAAACCGGTTAAACCAGCATGGAGGCCATGACAGGTGAAGACAATGAGACCGGAGCTGAGAGCAGGAATATAAGAATGCGAGGGCGCATCGAGGAGAAGTAGGGCAGAGAAAGAAGGCCACATGGACAGTCTAAAACTGTGTGGACTTTCTGTGGCACAGTAACTCCACATTCACCAAGTCAGGACACCCCAGACTAACATAAGCCCTGGTACTTCTAGATATCGCATTCTAGCCCCCTCCCCTGACTTTCCCCATTTTATTTCCTTAGATATTTTTACTTTCCTGTTGTATTATTTTTATTTCATTGTTTGTGAGAACTGTCCTAGCGTTAAAGATTGTTCTTTCATTGCGACCTGCGGGCACTATATTAAACTAAGCTCCTGTTTGTTTCAACGCCCTTCCTCAGTTGCACACTTCACCCAGTGTTTTCCTGCAGTGACAGCAGGGTTCATTTGGTAAATCTAGTCCTTGTTTTTGTCAACCATCAAGGTGAGGCTAAGAACGGTATGCTCCCTCCAAGCTCATCTTACTTCATCAGTGAAAGCTCAAGGGCTGACTCAGCCCCTGCCCCTCTAGCACCCTCTCCATGGCCTCTGCCTTTCATCAGTCAGTGATCAGATCACCTTCTTGGCTTCACTTTTGCTGTGTCAACTCAATGACGCAAAATCAAAGAGCGGCACAGATAACACGCACATACACCACTTTATGTTTTTTGGATGGTAGTGTGCCAAGGTGTTTTAGAAGGGTTTCTGCCAGATAGTGAGATGTACTGATGTGTTGGTAGTGTGCCGTTGTTTGCCGGATGATTTTGTTGCAAGTTTCTCTGAAGCACAGGCTGGCACTGTACCAGGCTGATACTGTGCCATGCGTGGTTTATTGGTGCCCTGTCCTGTCTTATAGCTGTATGCGGCCAGTGGATCTGCGAGGCCCTGTGCCAGTATGCAGGAACGCGCCGTGCCAAGGCACAGTGATGCGCTTGATGGCATTCTGCCGACCTTACAGTGATACGCCTGCTGGCACTGCACCAGGGAGGGTGTATGCCAGTCTCGCCAGGCACTGTGACCCGTCAGTGCCTCGCCCCGGGTGTACCGTAGGCGGAGCTGCTGAGATTCAGTGCGCTTTGAGGGTTAAGTGCCCGAATGCCTCAGCTAGGCCCCAGGGGAGAGGCCGCCTTCCCACGCCCCTCAGTGTACAAATACTTCTGTTACCTACAAGCCGGGACTGGGCTCCCGCCACTCAGGCGGTCACGTGGTGCGGGAGCCGCTTAGAAGGCTCTGTGGTTCCAGGCGGGCTCCAGGGAAGGGATATGTGAGGCTGCAGGTACCTGAGGGCTGGTGTGCCGGGAGCGTGGGTGTTCATAGTGGTCTGACCTGCTGTGCAAAAGAAAGTCGGTGTTTAGGGTGGGCAGAAGGGGACTTGGTGCAGGGAGTGTCAAGCGAGCAGGGATGCAGACACGGGGTGCAGGAAATGACACAATTCTCTTGTTCCAATCAGCAGACTGAGGGTTTTTATGTGTGGTTTTTCTCCACAGGTGCAGATGGGGCTTCGCGCACTCCTCCTTATCACGTGTATTCTCTCCGCATCTGGAAGTAACTGTGGGAACATCATCACCCCCAAGCACCTGGCCTTCATGGAGGATCTGGTGAGTGCTGTCTGGCGTCACATGGCTCTAAAAAAGAGAGTTTTCCCTAATCAACCCAGAAAGGACCGGGAAATATAGCAATACTAAAAAAAAAAGGGGGGTTCCTTTCTGTGTGTTCTACTTCTAAGTGTTCTCACAAGAAAACATCTATCAATTTTGTTTTGACCCAATAACAATATTTCTCAGCCCACAATTCATGTATTAATGAAATATTTTCCTGTATGTTTATCAAAAACAGCTTTTTATTAAAATTTATCACAATAGAGACGCATTTTCAAATATAAATAAAATCACATATATGTATTCCATTTGTAATGGAACAAAACATTACCAATAAATAATACAATTAATTATACAATCTTTAATAATCCTTCTGTCGACGCGTTTCGGTGCTTCTTTTTTTGTTATAACACCTTCCTCAGGACACTATTAATTAAAAACAGCATATCTTCTTTTTCGTATAATGCTTTATACACGGGTACCAGGGTAATATCCCTTCTATTGTGAGCGCTGTTGATCGCCACTCCTAGTTTCTATTCATTAGGACTATTAATGACTGTCTGTGTTGAATTCCACGCCTCCTGACTATCAGCAGTGGGTCATTTATTGCTCCTCTATTTTTTCAGTCAGTTTAAGGTTTTTGTTAGTCCATTTACACTTTGTTGATGAATGTTTGCGACCTCAGACGGTGGGTATATTTAGCCGTTGATGTTCTAGGGGTTTGTTTAACTTTAGCCCCCTCTGTATTCGTTATACAAGTATCCCTGGATTATCTTTTAGGGGCACCTGTCAATGTGCGTGGCAAAGCCCAGCCTTCTCGTCCTCCCTGGTTCGACACATGGCTACATCAGGTTAATAATGTATGAAACAGAAATATTAACGTGCGGGTACTCTCACACCGAGTACCTCACTCCTTCTTAGAAGTGAAGGCCCTCGCCCTTTAACATGTTGCCCTGCTGAGAAGTGCTTGTACTCAAATTCTCAAATGAATGAAGTGCTGGCCCTCGCCCTTTAAAGTAATTTCCCTGCCCTGTCGTGAAGTGCTGGTTTTCAACCTCTCAAATGAATGAAGTGCAGGTACTTGTACCTGGGAGGCGGCTTGTGGCCTCGGCTCTGTCCGCATGCAGGTAGGAGGTCCCCAGAGGAGCCACAAGCGATGCACCTGGTAAGCTGAGGGGACCAGAGGCGCCGTGGGAACGCTGAGTCCACTTGAGGCGCCGGGAAGCGTGCACAGCGCAGGGGAAGATGCGCCAGGGTTCCGGGCTGTGTCCAGGGGGACAGGGAGTCAGCTGGCTATCTCCAGAGCCTGGAGCGGTGCTGCCTGCTGAAGAAGAGGAGGGGTACTGGGCACAGCGGGGAAGCAGCATTCAAAGACAGTATGGGGTGAATGGAACTCATATCTCCTGCTGTACATTCTACTGTTAACAGCGCTACACTTTTTTATCACAGTTATTTTTAATATCACTTTAAAAGTAACTGATTTAACTATACCATTATATCTAATTACACATTCGAGTTTTAAGTTTGACTTGTGCTGCTGACGAACTCCGAGATACCTACACTTTAATCTGGTTTGACCAAACCCTCTGCTTTCGGCCCCAGCACCCGAGAGATCACATTTCGCTGCGGAGGATGAGAGTAACATGTCAAGTCAAGTCAAATTAGTCTTTATTCGATATTTTCCAATCATAAAAGACACAGATTAACATGTCTCTTTGCTTCCCTTCCAGATTGGTAACCAGTTGCAGACCCCCTGCAATGTCACCTTCAATTTTGTGGATTTGCCAAACATGGTAAGTGACTTCCACGTTTCTGATTGGACGCTGGGTCTTAGATTAATTAAGAGGATGGGTCTGGTAATGACGTGGAGGGATTGTCTGGTGCAGTGCACTATGGAGTCCTATGAGACCACCAGGTTGGTTCAGGTTATACCTGCCCCTGATACAGTGTGCCTGTGTGTATTCTTCAGTTCTGTGAACAGGCCAGGCTTGCACTGCTGTGAGTAATGTGGGTCTACATCACCTTAAGTGTGAGGTGTTCCCCCATGTGTTGAGCGTTTTTGTGATGTTCAGTGATGGTCATGTCTTAGGTAAGTAGGAGTGGACTCATCATGTGATGCCATGCCTCTTTCTGAGGAGGTGGTGGGCTTTATATGGCTGAGACTGGTCTTTGATGTGGAGGGTGATCTCCAGAGTATCATTTTTAGAGTGATTTTCTCTTAAAAGTGGCCTGTTCTTGTTTTGAGGGTATCTTTGAGTTGTTGGCTGTGTTCTGTTACTGTTAAGGTTATTTTAAGCTGTTTATTTGCTGTCTTATTTAAAAAAAGTATTTTGCTGTTGAAGGTTGTGTCTTCTCGTTGTGTGTGATCTGTTGCTGATGAGAGCAGAGTTGTGTTGTTGAGGGTAGTCTAGTTTTTGATTTTTGTCAGTTCTTGTTCTGCATAGCCTCCTGTTGTTCAAGGCAGACTTGTTTTGTTGAGTGCAGACTCTCCAGAAAAAGGCTGTTCTCGTCTTTTAAAGAGTGGTCTAGTTCTGTTATTGATGGTGGTCTAATGTTATGCGGGAAGCTCTTGTTTTTGAGAGTGCTCATGTCTTTCTGAGGAATGTTGAGGGGGTTATTGTGTTGTTGCAGTTGGTCTCCTCTTGTTGAGTGTGGGATAGTGCTAATAAGATCAGCATTTTGACATTGAGGGGGTTCTTGTAATTTGTTTTGGTCATTTGGTTTCTTCCTATTGAGTGTGCTTTCGTGCTGATGATTGGCAGACATATTGTTTACTGCAGAGTTGTCAGTTTCAGGGTGATCTCGTCTTCCTGAAAGAGGTCTGATCTTGCAGTTAAGAGTGTTTGGTGTCTTCGTGAGGCTTCAATTTATTAAGGATGGACTTATCGTGTTGAGAAACGTAAAGCATGCAGTTGATTGCTCTTTTTTACCTCAGCACACAGATGACCAGCAGAAGGCATGTTATGTTCTTCGAGCTATTCCTTGGGTGGGAAGGATTTTGAAGAGACAGACGGAAAGCTATACTTTGAGCTCCACCAACTTTAACCACTCCATCGAGCTGAAAAAATTATACGACAGTCTTCTTTCAGAGCAATGCCTTCGAAGAGATGAACGCTCCACAATAGACGCAAAGGTGAGCAGCCGAGATTCTGGGTGAGAAAGGAGAGAGCGAGTACTAGAATTGTGCAGAGCGCCGCCATTTGTTTTCGAGGATCTTTTAATGGTTCTATATTTGATATGGTATTATCTAGTTTGATTTGCTGTGGTTTATTTATGCTAACAATAAAAAAATCATTGACAGACTTTCTCAAAGTGGCAGTCCCAATCTCGTCCCTACACACTAACCTGGTCGCAAAATATTCATAGCCAATGAAACATTTTTGTGCTGTTTTTTCAAACCCCGCTCTGTTGTACTTGTGTAATGGTTTGTGAATCTCTCTGCTTGTCTGTTCTTATGCGAGGCAGTATTCACACCTGACAGCTGGTTTGCTGTGCTTCTACAAGGTTATGTGCTCTCTTACCTGTTCTGTAAATTCCCTTTGGTGACTATTGACCTTTCCTCTCTCCAGAGATGTTCCCGAACGTACTCGATGTCTCCCAGGGACATGCTCATGATCGTGAAGGATGTCTTTATTATCACTAAGGAGCTCTTGGACAAAAAGCCTGTGGAATGCGCTGACCCGTACGACACATGCGAGGACCTCGATGAGGAAGAAGAGCCTGAAGCTATCACCACCACAGGTGAGAGCTAATTCTCTCTCTAAATTCTGCTCTTCTGTGCTCCACCTAAAGTCTGACTCACAATGAACACATCCAGTCTCATTTGGGCAAGAGTGTTCATTCTGGGCCGGTTCTGGCTTGCCCATGACACAGGCTCAGATGCACCCTCACATGGCTGTGGGCACCTTCATTGGTGTGGCATCACTATCGCATGTCCAGGATCCTGATCACTTGTCCAGGGGCGCCTTCACATGTCCGTGGGAACCTCTACAGGTGTGGGGTCATATGTCTATGTTCTTGATCACATACCGATGGGCACCTCTACAAGTCTGGAGAATCCTCATCAATCGAGGATCCCACTCACCATGGGCTCTGAAAACTATTAGGAATTACTTTCACATGTTTTGGGGTACCACTGTGAGTGGCACATTTAGATACTTAAGAGGGCTGGTTTTCTCATTAGAAAGACATAAATCTGGCCTCCGTGCCCAGTAGGCTCTCTCTAGACTGGCATAAAGTCCTGACTTCCTCCCAGAATGTGACACGTTCTTGGGGTCAATGAGGCCTGCTTTTTTGTGCTAATAGATCGTTGGGTTGCATGGCTGCCACCAGACATGTAGGGTCTTAAAAAAGAACCCAGTGAAGTTCTAAGGGCGGGATGATAATGTTTAATTAGCCAATGCTGGTGCTTAGACAGTAGGATCGTGCATGTCTTCTTCTGTCTCTATCATCTCTCTCTTCCTCTTTTATCCTCCTCTTTCCTCTCCCTCGCCCTGTCACTCTTATTGTCCATCTGCCTCTTTCTCTATCTTTCTTCGCCGGCTGAACATCGTCTCCATTCCTGCTATCAAAGCCTGTTACCTTCCCTTAGCAGTGTAAGCCATTAGCCATGGTACATTACATCTTCCGCTGACTGCCTGTTTTCCCTTCATGATAATCCTGCATGCCTGTTCCTTCTTCTGCGCTATGAGGCAAGTGACTCCATGGCTTTCTGTCTGATTGTTTCAGGTCCTGCTCAGTGCACCTGCAGCTGCCCCTCGCCTGGACCCACTGGCTCTCTCCTCGTGCCTGTGAAACCCGGCTCACCACAGGAGCATAGCAGGGACCCTGCAGGTATGAAGGAGAAGATACCCACCCTTCACTTGTCTACAGTCAGCAAAGAGGGAGGGATCAGGGTAGCCCGAACTACGCAGAACATCCCTGGGACCCCCGAGAGCCTGAAGGCCCCTGATGTCCTTGAGACTCTTAGGACGCCCACAGTCGTTATGTTGGCACCCACGGTGGAACCTGAACATGTATCCGTATTGGAAGTCCACAGGCCTGGGCTCCTAAGCACAGAGATTTACACAGGCCCTACACTTGCTGCAGATCATCAATCAGCATCCGGGTTAAACAAGAAGGTCCAGGAGGACCACGGATCCCAAGCCACTGAGGACTCCTCTTCAGCTCTTAGCGCCGGACATGGTCGTCTGCCTCATGCCCAGCCTGGTGACTTCATATCTGGGTCCCCCGCCACCTTCTTTGAGTCTAGTGCGAGGCCTAGAAGTGCTGTTACTGAAGAGGCTATCACTGAGCAGGCGTCAACAGAGGGCTGGAGCTCTGATAGCACAGAGGTCCCTGTGTCAGTGAGTGAGGAGGCAGCACCTCACCAGTCATCTACAGTGGACAGCACTATTTTCAGCTCGGAGGCTCCTGTGTCACTGAGTAAAGAGGTTCTCTTTCATCAACCATCTACCGAGGAAAGGGCCACTGTCAGCACAGAGGCCCAGGCAACATACACTGAAGAGGCTGCCCATCAGCCACAATCCACTGATGACAAGACCATTGGCAGCTCAGAGTCCCCCATGTATGTGAGTGAAGGGCTTTCACTTCACCCGTTATCCACTGAATACACGGCTACCGTCACCATAGAGAACTCTGTGTCTGTACATGTAGAGGTTGTCCCTCTGCGACCATCAACTGAGGACAAAGTCATAGACGACATAGTGGTCCCAACACCTGTAACCAAAGACTTGCATCAGGAAACATCAACTGGGAAGAAACATGGCCTTCCCATCACTGCCACTATGCTAGTAATGGATGAAGATGACCCGCATAGAATATCTGGTCCTCTGAACAGCCTTGTCAGCACAGAGGCCTCCGTTTCTGTAACTGAAGAAACTTCCTCTAATCAATTACCTTCCAAGGAAAGGACCTTTGATAGTTCAAAGGCAAGCACGTTTGTGAGTGAAAATTCTGCCCCTCACAGGCCATCCTTCACGGAAAGTACCATGGGAAGTGCGCAGACCCTCATGTCTGTAACTGACAAGCAGGGTAGTGAAGTGTCGGACACTCCCAAGTCTAGCAGGTTTAGCACCGTGCTTCATACGACAGAGTCCATCAAGGCAACGCCGAGGCCAGAGACTGTTGTGGGCATTCGGCATGTTCCGCTGAGGCCTGCAGCCCCTGGTGTATTTCAGGGTAGAGGGGAAGGGAGCCAGCAGTCTGATGAAAGAGGGGAAAGTTCTTCTGGCCCACACCCTGACTCTAACCTACTCCCTCTCTATGGCCCAGGACCAGACAAGCCTCCGATTCCAGGAGACGAAGATTCTATCGGGCGAGCCCATGTGTACCTGGTGGTGCCTTGCATTGTGGGACTCCTTCTGGCACTGAGTGGACTTTTCTACTACAGGCATCAAAACCAGGTATGTTACTATGTTAATGCTGCCTCATCTGCCTGTCTCTCGTGAGTAGTTGTTAACTGTTGTGGTGTTGAAAGTGGCTGCCTCCACTGTGTAATTGTTGAGAGACACTGTTGCCATTATCTGATTAGTGAGAGAAGCTGCCCCTGGCGAGGAGAGGCAAGTCCTAGGGTGTGTCATCAGGTCAGGCCTGTCCTCTGATGTCAATCAAGATTTGTATACCTTCCATAGTGGATCCAAATGGCTGCTTTAAGGCACAGGTACTGCTTCAAGGCAAAGAGGTGTACAGTCGCAGATCATTTCCAAAGTAAACAGGCCTTTATAAAAGCTACTGTTTCTCAATCATTTCGAGACAGAAAGTGATCTTGTTTCTGTTAAACTATTTCCGACAAGGCATTCCATACTTTGGCACTACCAAAAGTTTTTCTCTGTTACTATTTGTGCTTTTGACAAATGTAATTTAATGAACATTGACTTGACAAGTGTACATCTCTAAAAGCCAATAATCAAAGTAGCAGCAGTATTTTTTGGATCTTTCATATACAGTAAGCCAATGCATATGGACTTGGCGTAGTACAATCTGGACGGTATGATCCCTTGTGGGAGAATTTCCTTGTGTTTGACATCCATTGCAAAATTTTTTGGCTAGCCTAAAGTGGTAGTTATATTTGTTTGACACTATCCTAAAGAGCATGTAGTGACAAAACACGTGGATGTTTCAGTGCTGGTGCTGCCCGTTAAGTTTACTCTAAAAAGGCTGGAGATCTGATTGGTGCTGCTGCTGGGACACCTACGCCCAAATGCAGGATCTATCGCTTATCCCAATTCAGCCGAAGACTACTTTCTCCTTCTGCACAATGTCCAGAAGGCTGTCATGCACCACTGAGGGTCCCCTCCTGCTCTCTACAACTCTATGCAATCCCTATTCATCTGAAAGCCAGTGTTTTTACACTTGGACAGGAAATGGGTGCTGGAGCAAATAACACCAACAGATACCCAATGCCACTGGTCACATTTATCATTGTGGAGCATAATCGACACTGGCAAACCTTGTGGTATCCCGCGTTTCAGGAGTTGGGATTAAAACCAGATTCCACCCATTCTTGTGTGTGCCCTTCCAAAAAGAGATGCAAGCCTAGTTTGACCTGGCTCTTGGAAGTCAAGTACTCCATCCCTTTTCTCCTTGAGTTTCCTGTGGTCCACCTTGTTAAAGCCTGCTGACTAAGTCAGACCTCCATATGCTCAAATCACCTGCCTGCAGGAGTCTCAGGATGTCTTTGGCTGTCTGCTCTCCAACAAAACCTTATCTGCAGGTTGTTACTGGGCTATTTCTTCATTCAGATTTGTCAGGATTGGTAGTCGGGTGATGGGCCTGAAATTAATGGGAAATGTGTGAGTCGAGGCGTGTCCTCTTGTTAGGTATGTGGCACCGTGTCATCTGGTGAGTGACTAGGCAAGGCATGTTCTCATGAGGTAAAGCGCCTTTTGATGTGAGTTGAAACATGTTCTCTTGTGATCAGAGGTCAGAACAATCTCTCAAAACCACAAGAGATGGAGTCACTCCAAGGTTCACACACCCACTTTGGGTGGTAAAGAAAGCCCTCACACACCGACCTAGTCAGTGTCATGCTTCATCATCGGGCCCCACCAAAAAGGCAGAGTGCCTCTTTGGTGTGCTGCGACTCCAGAAAGACTGCGGAGCTGGTTTGTGTAGGGAGGGCGTGTTATCAAATAAGGTGAAAATTTTAATAGTGCCTAGAATGGGTATCAAAAATAAATTTTAATAAGTGATCCCTAAGGCACAGAACAAAGAGTATTTATGTGTCTGAATTTAGCTGCCAAGGTATAAGGATTGGTTAAATTCAGAAAATACTAATATTAATCTCAGTCAACATGTTTCTGCCATATGGGTGGTTTTATTTACCAAGGCATTCGTCAGGACTAAACCCCGGCGGTATGGGCTCTCTAATCACCCACCCTAACCTGGGGACGTGAAAGTGAAAATTAAAAAGGTGAAAAAGTGCTTAAAAAAGGGAAGAGCGTGGTGCTCATTCCAAAAATACTCCCAAAATTTTAGGAGTGTTACAGCACTTTAAAATAGGGCGCTACTCGCACCATGGGTCTCGGGAGGGGGGTGGAGCGATCTGGCACATCGCCCTCAGCGCTCTCAACCCGCCGTTAACCTAGCTGTGGCCTCAATACTGGCTCCTCGGGGTCCGGTATTGAGGCCACAGCTAGGTTAACGGCGGGTTGAGAGCGCTGAGGGCGATGTGCCAGGTCGCTCCACCCCCCTCCCGAGACCCATGGTGCGAGTAGCGCCCTATTTTAAAGTGCTGTAACACTCCTAAAATTTTGGGAGTATTTTTGGAATGAGCACCACGCTCTTCCCTTTTTTAAGCACTTTTTCACCTTTTTAATTTTCACTTTCACGTCCCCAGGTTAGGGTGGGTGATTAGAGAGCCCATACCGCCGGGGTTTAGTCCTGACGAATGCCTTGGTAAATAAAACCACCCATATGGCAGAAACATGTTGACTGAGATTAATATTAGTATTTTCTGAATTTAACCAATCCTTATACCTTGGCAGCTAAATTCAGACACATAAATACTCTTTGTTCTGTGCCTTAGGGATCACTTATTAAAATTTATTTTTGATACCCATTCTATGCACTATTAAAATTTTCACCTTATTTGATAACACGCCCTCCTTACACAAACCAGCTCCGCAGTCTTTCTGGCGTCGCAGCACACCAAAGAGGCACTCGGCCTTTTTGGTGGGGCCCGATGATGAAGCATGACACTGACTAGGTCGGTGTGTGAGGGCTTTCTTTACCTCCCAAAGTGGGTGTGTGAACCTTGGAGTGACTCCATCTCTTGTGGTTTTGAGAGATTGTTCTGACCTCTCTTTTTTTGTTTATTTGTATTGAACTGGGGATTGAGAGAGTGTCTCTGACTTTCCCTACCTCTCCCATTGTTGTCGAGACTCTTGTGATCAGAGGCATTTCCACGTCAGATGTGAAACATATCTTTAATGAAGAGAATGATGTCTTGGGAGGAGTTTAAGAAGGGCCTCTCCTGTTATTGCAGGTTTTTCATATTAAGGTGTAGCTAATTTGAAAAGTTATATCCTACCACTGCAGAATCTTTTGGCAGGAAAGCAAAAGCCGGAAAATAATTTAGCAGCATGTTCTCTCTGGGGCAGAGATACAGCATAACCAACCACACCCCAGTGGCTTTGATACACCCCAGCAACCATTACCTCTAGGGTTGGAAATCTGATACACCAAAATAAGCCTCGCCCCAGTGGCTGCGGCTGTGAAAGTGATGCACTAAGACAATCCCCACCCTTGTGACTGGGAAACACCACTATGCCCCACACTGAGAGCTGGAAGATCCCAACTCGCAATGATCCACATACTCGTGGATTGTCAAATATAACACTCATCGCTTTTCTCTTCAGATTTTTGGGGTGCTTCTCAGAAGCACTGTTTTAGTGGCTCCAAAGGCTTTGCCAGTGATTGGTCTGCTATACACATCTGCTCCTTGCAGGTTGTGTTCGCTTTGGAAGTATCGGATTGTCACCTGCATTTCAAATGATCTCTGTCTGGTATTTGCAGGTCGCATGGATCTGTGTCATGGCTTCTGATGTGCTAGCTAATGTGTATCTGGATTTCACATGCATGTTAAGACAGTGTTTGCGTGTTCTTTGCAGGTCATTAGGTTATGTGTGTCTACGCATCATATAGTGCTGGATTGGGAGTCACCCAGTTACTACTTCTTAATGGCACACATTGGCTTTCAAAGCCTGTTGGGATATGAGTGCTTGGCAACTTGATGGTGCTGGCTCTGGGGTATGCCATTTTCCCATGCATGCTAGATTTTACATTGTAATATTCATTATACCAATGGCTTAGAGTGACTCTAGTTTCTATGTGCTAACTTAGAGGCTGTTGGAAGGTGTGGTGGGCCTGGGCATATTTTACTGATGCCTCTTGATGCGCCTTGTTTCCACATGATTGTTAGACTGTGTGTGTCTCTTCCCCACAGATTATTGGGGCCATTGTATCCTAGCCCTGTAGACTGAAACTTTAGAGGTTGAAGGCATGCCTATTTGCAGAGTTCCTTGTCCCCCCCCCCCCAAAGACAAAGACGACACTGCTTGAATTTTATAGGGTAGTTCTGAGTTACATTTTTACTTTCCACACATGAAACACATAAACCACAAGTTGGAGAAATCCCTTTCTGGCACCAGTACTAATAGCAGCATAACTCAACAACTGAAAATCACACTGGATTGCACCATCCTGTGAACACGAAACCACTTGTGTACAAAACCACCCAAAAGCACCCTTTCGGGACTCCCATGACCCACCATCAAAACAGAACACACTGATGCTGACTCACCACTCCTACTCCATTGACCGCATCAGTCACCTACACAACAGCATAGAGTGACCTGCATTGTGACAAACACCCCCGCACGACAGCGTAAATTGACCTGCCCTGTGACAAACACCCCGCACGACAGAGTAGAGTGACCTGCCCTGTGACAAACACCGCCTGCACGACAGCGTAGAGTGACCTGCCCTGTGACAAACACCCCCCACACGACAGTGTAGAGTCACCTGCCCTGTGACAAACACCCCACCCACATCAATTGAAAATCAGGAATAGATCATTGTTCTTCTTCATAAATAGGATCTGACGAAGCAATAGTACCAACAAATAACACGAAAGAAGACATCACGACACTACCTCTAGCCCATGTAAAACCTCCATCAGGAAATAAAATTGATTAACTAAGTGAAAACTCTCAAATGCATTTACATAAATGGTCTGGGTGGGTGGTAGAGGACACGTTTGTGAGCCGGGTTCAGTGGTAGCAGACTGAGGATCTGAACAAAGGTGCACACTGATCCTGTCATGAGTGTTAACTCAGGTGCCTCCCAGGGGCTCTTGGCCACTGCTACGTCACATCCTGGAACTAGTTGGGCCAGTGCGTGCACAAGCCGGATGTGGCCATTAGAGTCATAGAATGTTTTGATTTTCCACTAAGAGGTCCAAAGCCGACCCCGCCTAAATATGCTGCTGCCCATACTGGGCTTTTCATTTTCTATCCAGTACCCTGTATAGAATAGTGCAGTGCAGATCTATGCGCCCGGGTACCAAATGGTGCTGACTTAGGCTGTATCCTGTTTCCCCATGATTGCTATATTTGCAAATCTCAGTTCATTGCCCAGTTGTTTATTTCCGTGTGCCTGGGTTCTATCCTTTAGTACTGACTTCAGTTGTACCAGTTTCCCCATTAATGTAAAATTGCACAAGTTGGTTTTCCATATGATGTTGGGATTTCTGTGACTGGAAACCCTGGATTGCTAGTCTTTAGAAGCATTTGATTATTTATTGATTTATGTGTGGCAGGTCTTTGGATCTGTTTCTGATTTTCTGTATTAATGTATGTTGTTATAAATAGTGCTCTTCTTGTGGGGGTGAAGCATCTGCTGAGGACTTTTAAGACTTGAATGGCAGAAAATATAATATTTTATTCTTTTCCGAACAGATTTTAAGGCGAGAGCTACAGAGAACGGCCTTCAGAACAGAGCATCAGGAGGAGAGGTGAGAACATTTACTTATATATAGTGTTTATGTTTGCGGAATTGTATAGGGAGCTGGTACCTGGAGATATCTAGGTGGAATAGACAGAGATGTAGGCAACAGGCGTGGAAATGGAGCTAATGGAGGACATAAAAGACGAGATGAAGACAGAGATGAAGGGTAGTGCAGAAAGGGGGGACGATGAAAGAAGAGGAATGGAGGGGGAGAGTGAAAGGCTGGGTGGAGGTTGAGGTGAGAAGGAGGCAGTTGGAGATAGCAAGGAAAACTATAGAAGTGGACCCCGAGGGGTTAAGGAGTTAGCTGAGTAACAGCAAGCTGAAGTGCTAGACACCAAGGGAAGTATGAAAGAAGAGAGGTGGAAATAGAGAGGAGGATGTAAATGGAAACGGGACAGGAGCAGACGGAGTGGAGAGCTGGAGGTAGCGGCCGAGACCTTGAGGGGGAGATAATGACAGAGGCAGATGGAGGCAAACAGGCACAAAAACAGAAAGGGGAACAGACCATGGCAGCTACGGGGGAGCATGATAGCGAGAGGTGGGTGGAGACATGGAGAGATGGGGATGGTGGAGACAGAGGAGGAGAGTAGAGAAAAAGAAACAGAGGTGTGGCGGGGAGAAGGAGGCCAGGGGCCAAAGATAAAACTGGAAGGAAGGTGGAAGCAAGGAGGGTAAATGGAGGTGTATGCTGACTGGAGACAAGAGGTGTGGAGGGGGGCATGTATGCAGCGAGACGAAATGGAGACACTGGGCTAGAAGGCCAAATAAAGGACCAGGTGTGGAAATGCAGTCTTGAATGGAGAGGGGGAAGGGAAAGAGAGGCTGATCAGGAGGAGACAGAGACACGGAGTCAAAGTGAAACACGAGCATGGGAGTCGAGGTGGAAACTAAGGCTGTGGCTATAGATAAGGAGGTCGAGGTGGGTCGGACACAGGGAGAGGAAAATGTAAATAGGGGCAGTGTGGAATGGAGTGAGGAAAGGATCAAGAAGAGGGCAGGTAGGCAAAAGAGGGTAAAAGGTGTGAAAGGCAATGCACAGGGTTGAGCTGGAGACTGCAGCACCGAGGAAGGGAGTGGAGACGAAGGTAGAAAGAACGAGGTAGCACAGAGATAAAAGAGAGATAGAGGAGAAGGTAGCAAGGAGGGGGTGGCAAGTTGAAGATGGAGGCTAATGGCCTTCTCGAGGCCTTTTTTGGGATTAATGAGCTCCTGGGCGCGAATCACTGTCAGGTCGAGACCTTTTGATTCGGTGCTTCTTCTCTGCTTGGGGTAAGCTGCGGACTGAATGCCTGTGCTCTTTTCTTCCTCTTAGGCCTTTGAACACGCCAGACAGTTTCCAGCTGGAGATAGTGGAGTAATGAGGTAAGTTATGAGCTTCTGAATGACCCAGTCCTTGTGGTTATGGAGGGGTAGGGACGAGCGAGTCTGTGATTGAGAATGAATCCAGTGGCAACACCCAAACCACTAAAGATCCTGCTTCTGCCCCAGTTATGCAATCCTTCCATTACCTCTTGAGTCTGGTCCAGAAGGGTATCGAAGGCCTCCAACTCCTCCCCCTCCCCGTCCCCCTCCCGTTCCCCCTCCCCCTCCCTCCGGACACCAGAGGACTCCACCGCCTCCTGTATCCCTCCCCGGACATCAGAGGACGTCTTCAGCTTCAGTGGCCGTCTCCACAGCCCTCGAATGCAAGGCTCTGCTTACATCCCTCTTCTTTGCTTCACATGTTTGTGTGCACACAGTGTATGTGTGTGTTGTGTTGTGGTGTTTGTGTGTTGATATGCGAAGTGCCTAGTCATGTAGAAAGTGTTCTAACCCGCTGTATCATCTCTTTCTTGCAGCTGCCGTCTCAGGCTCGTGTTCAGAAGACTGAGGGTCGCATGGCAACCACTCCTTCCAGATGAGGACTGCCCTTTGAGGACACTGAGTGGGAAGGACCCTTTGAGACCAACCTGCCATGGCTTTGACACCCTCCCAACCCCAGACGCATTTTAGGGGTGCCAGAAATGTGTGTCTTTGGGCGAACCAGCACGAGGGGGAGCTGAGAGCCAGTTCGAGGGTAGGAGCCTCGCTCGTTTCCATGGGAGAGACCACTCTGCCCCAGTCCCAGGCCTGACTGGTCCTCTTCAGAAGCATCCCTCCAAATGACTGTCCGGCCACTGGCCTGCTCCCTGGGACTGCGCGCTTCTGGGCCCAAGGACCTCCCGTTCCCCAGGCGCGGTGCAGCTCCATCCGAACTGTTTGCTATTTATATCTCCTCAGCCGGTGAAAAAATGTCACCCCGGTGTTTCAGCGAGGAGAGGCTTGCCCAGGCAATGCGCTAGAATTCCAGAGCTTGCTGTAGCTGCCAAGTCGGTCCTGTTTCAGACATCTGCCTGTCACACTACAAGGCGCGGGCCCACTACAGGGCGCGCGCCCGCAGTGGAGCACTCTGGGAAAACGTGCGCGTGACCAACCGTCCTCCTTAATCGACAGCTGCAGACAGGCTGCGTATATTGCACTTTTCTGGGAAATCACGGACCACGCAGCTGGATGTGTGGAACTGATATGGAGAACTCGGGGACTGTACTGGCCAATCACGGACACACAGGGTGGCTGCACGTGCCTGAACATCCTGGGTTATGGGTTCCAGTACACTGACTGCGTACGCTGTACTGTTTTGGAGTACTGAGGATCGCTGGTTGCAAATGTCCCACAGAAGTCGAGGCCCACGGACTTCACTGCGTGTACGCACCCCTTGGGTTATCCTGTTGACATTGATTTTCAGAGGGTTGGTGACTGGATGCATGATCGTCCGAAGATAATGGATGAAATATATTGCACTTTTTTGGGGGGGTGCGTACAGAGTGGAAACTACAGAAAGGAATGTACAAAATAAGAATGCAGGGCTAGAAACATACTGTGCAGGCTGTTTTAGTCACCTAAGATGGCGGCTAGTGCAGAAAATGGAAAATTCGGGAAAACACAATTGCATGACTAAAAAAAACGAAATGAAAAAAGCAAAAATGATTTCAGGGGCCTAGGGAAGAGGAGGAGGTATGAGCTTCCAGCACGTGGCCAGAGGTACCAGGAACTAATGGAGGCTCTTTTCGACTAGTAGAGCAGACAAAGGAAGTCCCCTTGACCTTGAGAAGGTCACCCTGGCAGTAATGACCCTTCTCCACCAGGATCTTCCTGAAATCAAGAATTCATAGTGTGGTACCATGGGTCCTCTCCTTTAGAGGGTCAGTGCTAGTATGGTCCTCTCTATCAGAATGGTCAGCGGCTCTGTGGTCCCCTTTTGCAAAACAGCCAGTGGTACTGTGGGTTCCTTGACAGAAATGCCAGTGCTGCCTTGGCCTAGCTTCCAAGATGTGTTGATACTATCATGGTTTCTTCCCAATAAGAGTTACTGGTTCCTGTGCCTTCTTCCCCATCAGAAGGGACAGAACCACAGTGATTTTGCCCCCACCTCCCCCTCTTACCTGGATCAATGGTATCTTGTGCTTTAGTGGTGTTCACGTGAAGCCCCTTCATGCTGCCACCTTTTAAAGGAAAATATGTACGAGCAGTCCTGGGACCACTAATTTCCAAACTGCAGCTCCAGGAAGTGCTGCCTATACACACCGTTGTGCAAGAACAACTTGAAGTTGCTGTACTTTTTACAATAATTCATACTACCTTACGAGAATAACTCTGTGCCACAGTGGTATATATAGCAAATGTGTTTCTGGCTTTTCAGCAGGGCATGCTGCATAGGACGAGTATTAACCTTAGGAATCTCGAAACTGGCACAGTCTTTACAGGAACTTGCTGCAGGAAAATAAGTGTTAGTTCCCCTTAGCACTATAGGAAGAGCTGATTATGTTGCTGAGAATGCTGTTAGTAAATTTGCTTCAGTTCAGACAAAGGTGAGACGTCCTTTCTTTTTCAGCATTAGTGGGAGAGTAGCATCAGCAGGAGCAAAAGAAGAAGTGGGAGATGAGAGTGATGTGAATGCTGTATCACGACTTGCAGGCATATTTGAGTGCCAAGTTTTATCAGAATGTTTCATTGGAATGCCCAAGGAGGTCCCCTTGTTGTAGAGGAATGTTTCGTGCTTCCAAGAATAACTAACTACATTGAGCTTGAGATGCACGAGCAAGGCACAATAATGGGGTTTCACAACTAATCTCTTACTCAATCTCTCCAGCACTTGACTAACCCATGCCTGAGTCTTCAGCCGGCCTCACACCACACTCAACACAACAGTTTCACCATTATCGGTATTGTGTTACTTCCCTCAAATACGATCTCCCATGTCTGACCACTCAACAACCCATTCCTCACCCCATTCATCCAGCTAACCTTTAAATTTCCCGCTCTTCGTGTCGTCTATCACAATCCACCCAGCTGTTCATCCACTGGGCCTTCCACTCAAGAGGCCTTCACTGAGCCCCTCTACAAAATCTTCTGTCATCTTGCCACACATTTATTTTGTTCATTTATTTATTTATTCACCCAGAGCCATCCAGCAATTCATGCATTATCCCATTCCTCCTCATATCTGACCACCCACATCTCCCACTTTTTTCCACCATCCGTTCATCACACTCTGGGTTACCCAACCATTTCTCACACACTCATTTTCCGTACATGTTCCACCCCACCCAGTTCTCCTGACCTGTTCCCTTCCCCAGGCATTTCTTGCACACGCATGACTCACTTAGTATTGTATATGCACAAGCTGGTCTTGTGCCCTTAAAGATTTTTTTTAACATTTGGCCTTTTATATATAGAGTAAAAATCTCTCTTGATGGGAAATTCATTTTGTGCCAACCCTTGAAAAGGAAACTTATTTTTGACGGTTTGTTTTTATATATTAAATTGCGAATAGTTTTACAAAGATAATGTGCTGTATTTTAAATAATGTTTTATTTAAGAGGATATAAATGTATTGAGTGACTATTTAATAAAACTTTTTATATGTTTTGTAAATATCTTGTGTTCACTGGTGTGTCCTTTTTGAAGAGTGACTCGGTCACAACCGTCCATGTCTATACAGGCGCCTTATTGGGCAGGCGCAGCTTGGAGGGTGTGTGGAAGAATCATTACCTTAGGTGGCTCTATCCACTTAGTCCAAAGGGAAGGGGAGCCTCTTGAATGCAGATGAGGGTATTACTGGTTGAGTCTGCATTGAGGGGCAGAGTCCTAGAGAAGCACAGAATCTGCCTTGGACCATGATTTAGGGCGAGTACAGCAGTCCAGCCAGCATCCAGTGTTCAGGAAGAAAGTGAATGATCCAGTGGACTCCTTGACCAGAGAAAAAGTGGCTACTGGTACACTCAGGTCTCTACTCGATGGTCTAAGTGAGTCTGACCTTTTTCAAATTATTGTATGGACTTCACCACCTGATGGCGCGGAGAAGTGCCATACCCTGAGAGACTCCTGCTTGAAAAGCTGCTTCTTCACTAGATTTTAGAGGTGTCTGATCTGAAATTAGGGGATGTAGCATTCATAGTGGGCTGCACTACTCTAACAAAAATACATTAATCAGTATCTTCATTCTATAATGAAGACACTAGTAAATTCCCAAAGAAGAGATGCAGGTGTGGATGTGCAGAGCATTGAAAGCCTTTAGTCCTTGACACAATATGTTAAATGTAATTCCAGTTGTGACAAGAAGGCAGGCAAGTGCAAATAGAAGACTTGTGATCCCGTATATATGGACTAACAGTTGCATTTACTCGGTTTGTTTTTATTGTAAGGTGATCATGTGAGACAGCTACGTAGTGCAAGAATGGCTAGCTGTGGGAGGTTTAGGAACGAGCACTCAATTAAGGTAATAAGACGTAAATGCTTGGCAGAAGACTCGAGCATACCGTTTGTGGGAGGATCTGATGTTGGCTTCGTCACAAAGATGCAGTGGTAGGAGGTTCCAGAGGATGGCGTCTTGTTGGTGCAGACACTTGCCGATAAACCATTTCAATCTCGAAAGAAAAAGCCAAACCCAGTGTTGAGAGGTGAAATGCAAGAGGGGGTTCATCTGGATGAAATGAAGAGTTCGGAAAGCTAGATCGGGTTGTACGGTGCAAGGCATAATGCACCAGGCAAAGGGTTTTAAATTGTAAATGTAAATTGTAAATTGATACTTGTATAGCGCACTACTCACCCACAAGGGTCTCAAGGCACTTGTACGAATACCGCTGTGGAACCCATCCTGGCTTTCCCTGTAGGGTGTCCACTCCTGGGCGCCCCCAAGGTGGAGGCCAGGCATCCTTTGTGTTGTGGGGGCCGTTGTGGAGATTAAGCAAGCTATTGCCCAGAGTTGCAGAGTGGGACTCCATGATTGGAATAGGCACCGAGGCGAGAATTATCAGGTCCGTGGAATTTTGAGCCCAAGACCCGCCGAGGCGGGGAATTGAACCCTGGTCCCGGGCTGGACCTCTGCATCAGAGTCTGCCGCTCTAACCATTGAGCCACACTTCTCCAAATTGGATCCTTTATTTGAAGGGCAGACAGGGAGTGACTTTCATGCTGAGGTGATGTGATCGGAGCTCTTCAGGTTAAACCCAAGAAATAGAGCAAAGTTTTGTGCTGCTTGTAGTTTACTCAAAGTTTGACCTGGTAGAGGGTGCGTGCCAGACTACCGAGAAGAAAAATACCATCCTGCCAACATTTTGTGCCGAAAATATTGACTACCACAATATAAAGGAAAGTAAGTATTTGTAGGTAAGTATAGATTTACTCTAGCTAATTCCACATGTATGTACTTTAAGATACATGTGTACAATCAAAGTACATATATGTACTTTAAGAATAGTAAATCTGTACTTACCTATACATACTAAAAAATCACAATATAATGGTTGTAGATCTTTTGTCCACAATTGTTTGGCAAGACAATATTCAAAACGTGATATTCTGATACAATAGCTTGGGAAAACATGAGATCCCAATGCAGTAGTCAATGAAGGAGAGGGCCATAGTCTTGACGAGAGATTCAATCTTAAATTTGCAGTAGAGGGATAATCCTTTGAAGGCAAGAGATAGAGGAACATTTTCTTTTTGTCAGGACTGACCTGAATGGCGATGAACAGTTGATTGTTAAAAATGACTCTCAGGTTTTGGACTGATTTAGAAGTGGTGGAAAATGGACCTAGAAAGTCGGGCAGATTGAGGTTAGAGTATGTGGGCCAAAAAGTAGGTTCTCAGTTATGGTGCTGTTCAGGCACAACCAATTGTAAAGGTGACATTGATGGTTTTTGATGTGAATGGGGCAAGTGTCACCTGAAAGGTGCAGTTAAGCGGGAACGATCCGAACCACTGAAGTACACAACCTCCTACCTGAAATGTACATAGGTAATTGCTGTGGGCAACAGTGTCAAAAACTGTGACAAGCCTAGGAGGATCTATGCTCAGCTCGAACCATTGTCCCTAGCAGGGAGCCTTTCTTCCCTAATGCTCAATAAAGGCATTTTAGTTCCTTTATAGAGCAGAAAACTGATGGAAAGTCATCGAGGAAGGTATTCCATTACAAATAAACTGCATGGTGTGTGCTTATTATAGTTTCTAGGATTTAAGTGATAGTGGGAGACCACTGACTGGTCTGCAGTTTGCAATTATGTTTGGACTAGCAGCAGGTTACACGAGGATTTGTGTAATAATGTCACATCCTACACATCTTGGAGATGTCTTTGTCAGTAATGACACATTGACAAATCTAGTAAAGATGGGTGTGTATTCGCTTTAACATTGCAGACATGGTGAGATGTGGTGGTAGATGAGATGTTTTTATTGATGAAGTGACTACGGCGAATCAATTCCTATGGGAGCTTGAATCTGAGATGACACTGATGCCTTCATAAGGGGTGTAGCAGACGTTGTATGTTAGTTCAGAACTTAGCAGTTTAGACATTACAGAAATACCTTTTTTGGGAAATACTTTGGAAATGGACTGATTTAGAGATGCATGCAAAGAGGAACTGTGGCTGCAATGAGAGGACAGAGAAAATGTGTTCACTGCAAAATGTAACTTGAGTCAGCAACCCGTCAATGGAGTAAAAGATGAGCCCAAAGTTACCTGTAGAAGAGCGGAGCAGCGTGGAGGTGGACAAACTTCAGCCAAGGGGCATGGGTGTCAATGGTTTTACGGTAATACGAGGAAGCCAAGACCAGTGTTTTGTCTTTATTCAGTCAGAGAAAGCTGATTATTATCAACACTTTCGTGGCTAGGAGAAATAGTCCACTAGCTTGTATGAATCTGAGACTCCTCTGAGATAGATCAATATTTGGTTGCTTTCAGCATATGTGTCATATCAGCCTAATAAAATCATCAGAGTACCTAGAAATATATTAAGGCTCGCAAGAGGCTGTGAAATTGTTGGAGATCTATACTTGAAAAACAGATTCATATCATTCACCTAAGAAAAAGAACTGTTTGGGTGGGACTGGGTCGATTTTTTCAGTACGCCGTTTAGCGCATACCGCGTGTAGGATCTGGCCAATATTCCTTTATGAACAGCAGAAGCATGCCTCAGTTAACAATTGCTGGCTTCGGTAGGTTGTAGTTACCGACAAGGTAGGCACTACTGACCGGGCCCTAGAGTGTTGGAATTCGGACTGCCCAGATTTCTTTACAATGGATGAATGGAAGAAAGCCTGTGAACAAGTTAAATACGTGCCCCATAATGCTTGCTTTAAACTTGTAAAGTTCCACTATTTACACAGAACATATTTGACCCCTCAGAAGCTCTCCAGGATGTAACCTGCATCACCTCTGGCATGTAGAAGATGTGGACAACACATGGCAGACTTCCTACACATGCATGGTGGTACCCAGGGACTGTGTTTTTTTGGGGGAGGGGACATAGGTCCTGACTCAAGCAAAGGGGTTGGAGCTGGTGGGTGCTATACAATTGTGCCCTCTAGGTATTATCCACCAGTTGAAACGATTAAAGATGAAATCTAGAGTAGTCTCGCTGGGCATAGACCTGACGAGACAACCTGCTGCTAATACAAACAGTGTGCAGCACCGAAGGTTAAGAACTGGAAAAAGACCTAGTGGAATGGGCCATTGGCTATGGGCAACACATCAAGCTTTTGCAACGAGATGAGAATGTGGGGGGAGTCTCAGCATCTTTTGGGGTAATTGAAAGCTAAATGAATGGATTCCCGCATGGTAAACCCCCGTGAAGGGCTCGGGGCGGCAACTCGGTGGAAATGGGAAACCCAATGTGATTGTGATGTGTATAATGTGTCATGTTGAATGCAGGATGTTCGCCATACTTGGGATAGTTGAAGTCCTTTATCTACTTATTGCTCTGACACATGTAGTTGAATATGTTGGAAATGACAAGAAAAATATTTTGAAAAAAAGATGGGACATCACATCTCGAAGGCAGACGGCAAATGTAACAGAGGGAACAGGAAAAATTATTTATCAGCTGCTGCTGGGATGTTGCTCCACCTTGAAAGAAGAGTCAGTTCCAATTTCAGACCTTGGAAGAACCTGGATTGATCAATTGCATTTTTATTTCACATATTTATTGTTTTATATGTCATCATCATCATTTGTATTACTATCGCTTTGCATACTTTAGGCAGAAGTTCTAGACTTTCCCTCTGAATTAAGGCGAATTTACAATGTATGATTGTACTTGAGCCCAGGAGTCAGTGGCAACTGTTGCATGATTTGTGTCAGTTCCTTTAGTGCAAGCATGGCCCAGAGGAGACCTCTGGGCATCTTTGTAGAGGAGGTTAAGGAAAGCTGTAGCTGATCAAGTGGAAGATTTGTGGACGCCAGGGCTTGTATTATAGATTGGGCAAACTGTTCCTGTGTGTTCTATGGAGCGTCTTTAAACAGGTGTGATGTGCGCAAACAGGGATAGTACACCCTATAAACAATAATCCACTTCCCTCAGGGCAGCAGCAAACCCACGAGGGCTGACTGAAGCAGGCGCTCCGTTTTGGTGCAGGCTGAACCCACCTGCACTTCAAAAAGGGGACATAGATGCCCCCTAACTATATTACAGAAGAGTCCTGAGGAAGAACCCCCCCCTGTAAGGGTCCACTTTCCCTACGCGCTTTTGGGTTTAAACGTCGACAACTGTTTCTCCTGCCAACTTCTATCCCTAGCTTGAATTGTACTTCTTACTCTAGAAGTTTGATTACCCTAAATGTATGATCATTTATTGTATCTGTGTCTGGCTCCCGTCTGGAGCCAGTTTTAAAGAGTATTGTTTGACTAAGTACGCTTGACCTTTTTCACGTACCTTACCCTGCACTACCTCCTACCACTTACACTTCCCTCCCCACTACCTGATGGGCACTACGATTTGTTATTATGTGAACTCATGCCTTGTGCTTAAATATGTGCGTCAGTACTTTGTGATTAAATAACAACGTACTCCCTAGTTGAATACATTTGTTCTTTATTCTGACATTAAGCTATCTCTATTGTGCATTCCCTTTGTTCTGGGAACCCTTCTTCTGTACCACTACGTACCCAGGTCCCAGTGACTTCCTATGGGTTTACCCTTTCTTTGTAATATATTACAGAAGAGGGCACACATGGGTCTGGGCCCCCTTCCATAACGCTACAGTACATTGGGCATAGAAAATAGGTGAACATGACCACGTTGCCCCTAGAGCACGGGTCAGAGTTGAGCAAGACTGATCACAGTATGCAGCTGCCCATTGTAAATTGTAAATTGATACTTGTATAGCGCACTACTCACCCACAAGGGTCTCAAGGCGCTTGTACGAATACCGCTGTGGAACCCATCCTGGCTTTCCCTGTGAGGTGTCCACTCCTGGGCACCCACAAGGTGGAGGCCAGGCATCCTTAGCGTTGTGGGGGCCGTTGTGGAGATTAAGCAAGCTATTGCCCAGAGTTGCAGAGTGGGACTCCATGATTGGAATAGGCACCGAGGCGAGAATTATCAGGTCCGTGGAATTTTTGAGCCCAAGACCCGCCGAGGCGGGGAATTGAACCCTGGTCCCGGACTAGACTTCTGCATCAGGGTCTGCCGCTCTAACCATTGAGCCACACTTCTCCACCTCAGTCACTGAATCAAATGTGTGTCACAGAAGCCGTATGATTCCTAAAAGTTTTTCAGCTGAATACTTACAGGTTTTTCTAAACCGGAATGGAGAAACCAAGTTTGCACCAATAGGTCAATTTTCAATAGAGCTTTCCAAAGAGAAGAGCATCCGTTGCTCCATGGAATTGGTATTTTCCAAAGTGTACCTACCTTTCTTTGGTGGTTGGTAATTTCCAGACCACAGGAATGTATGTCTGTGTGTGCCTGAATGGTAGCTGAAATTGTGCTCCAAAGCTGAAAAGAATGGTGATCTGCCGTGGGGTGTCTACAATAGATGGGGTGAGTCTTCTGAGTGGACCTGAAGAATAAAAAAAGAGCTTCCACCAAGAAGTTACGAAGTATGTTCTCGTAGAGAGGACCCAGGAGGCTAAGGGTTCAGAATAACAACTTTGTTGCGGCTGACTGAAAAATGAAGGGCATATTTAGAATAATCCGGCAGTGCACGCTGTAGCTCCAAAATTGCTAATGCCTCGCTCCATCAGTTTAAATAATGCAGGGATTCACAAGAATGTGGTGCCCTCTTGGGTTTCCCCCGGCACTGGATCTAAAGCTAGCTGCCTACTGCCAACATGGGCACCCTTGCATCATAGTGCAAGGGTAACTGCGTTGCAGGTAATAATTGCTCATGTGCAGGAAGGTGTCCCTTCCTGCACAAAAGCAATCATCAATGGCGATTAGTAACTTCCATGTGTGTTGCATTCGGCAGCACACATAGAAGTTGCAGCTTGTCATTATTTAATGAGTGTTTATGTGCATGATGGGCCACCTTCCTGTACATGAACAAGAAAGAAGTTGCGATTTGCTCTTTTTATATGTGCTGCACAATGCAGCAAACATAGAAATACCAAAAACGAGGAGAAATTAATCATGTCTGCATGTTTCCCCAGGTCAAGACCAGTTTTTCCTTGGCCTTATTTTTGGCGCCACTCCATATTTGTGCCAGCCTTATACATAGGGGGCATCGTCAAAAACAATCGGTGTTGGGTGGAACGCCCACAGAAAACACCCTTTAAATTCCCCTTTCACGCTGAGAGAGCGCAAGTTAAGAAAAACTATAGAAGTGCACCATATTTACAAGCACGTTGTATTAGTTTAGTAAACCATATATAAGAGTGTCGAAATTATAGAGTGAAAGTACATAATAGTGTTTAATTTGAATAGAATACTTAAAGAGAGTGTGAAAAACTAATGTAGATGTTAGAGATGTTAGAGATGTTGAAATCCTATGTTGTGTGACTGTAAGGGAAAATGTAATTCGGCTAAAACGTAGAAATGTGTAGGTCACATGGCAGTTCACATAGAGTACAGGATGCTGTTACACTCTTACATGATGGTGGATTTTAATGTTATTATGATTCAAGTATTACTGAACCTAGGACTAATATATGTGTTTAATAGACGTTTATATAATCATTGTGTGTAATAAGTTAGAATATCGTTTAAACTAAAGAAATTAAATGTTTTTTTAGAATGCATATGCCCGTTTCATGGAATCCTAACAGGCCTGAATAGATAAAGTCATTTCTTTTGATCTGCATGTGCTCGTTAGAGAAAGGTCATGTTAAGCACAAGACGCAGAGCCTGTTACATGGTTTACGACTTAAAGATATGGTGGAGGCCGGAATTTGGGGCCCACAGAGAAAGTGTCTGTTTGCAGGTGCGAGGAGGTTTTAATCAAGAGAGTGATGAATAGACTTTTGTTCAAGAGAGCCTGGTACAGGCCTGGAGGAGTCTTCAGGAATTTCCTGGGGGTACCGTCTTGCCGGAGAGGAGCCTGGGAAGCAAGGTCAACGCTAACGATGGGCCTAGAAGGAGTACCAGCATGGAGCACCAACACCACGTGAGGGGCGTCTCTAAAGGGCGTTTCTAATGTAAATGTGATCTTGTATTAGGGACAGCACCCCTGGGTGGAGGCAAGGCAGATGATCTGAGGAACCTAAGAGAGCGGATGGGCAGGCAGATAGGGAACTGCGAGACATCGTTTTGGAACAAAGACTAAGGGAAGTGCGTGATCTTCTTTGGAAGTCACCACTGCTGACACCTTTTTAGGTTAAGATCTTGCTAAGTAGGGATGTCACTTAGTCTAGTGTAGGGACAGTCTAATCTGATTTCTTTCCTTTCTGTAAATGACTCATAAGCTACAGCTTGTGTTTATCCTCGTAACTTTGATAATTCTAGAGTTTGTTTTGGTGATATTCTTCTGCCGACTGAGAGCATTTAGAAAATTCATGTTTGTATTGATACCCGTATATCTTTTGAACCTTATTTTGAGATGTTTGTATCTCCAGTTAAGTTTGGCTTTGTAATAAACTTTTAAAACTTTTCTTAAGCTTAAGTGGTTCTTTAGAGTGGTGTAAGTCATTAACTGATTGACCTAGTAGTGGATTGCCTTTTACTCAATGACAGGTACCAACGGTTCAGTCGACCTGAGTTGGGATCTAGATCTATAACTATAGACCAGAAATCCCGCGTTAACAGTTGGTAGCAGAGTGAGGATGGTTACCTTCTTGAGGAAGGTGATCTAGACTAGGTTAAGTTTACCCCAAGGTCCCTAGAGATCGAGAGGTGGCCTGCCGAAGAAGGTGCTGACGGCGCGAGAGAAAAGCAGCAGAATCGGACGAGAGTGAGTATAACAAGGGTCATGCGTGGATAGATTACGGTGTTTTGTGTTGTATTTGTATTGTAATGTCATGCGGAGTTGAATGCCTGTAGTGTGAATGTGAGAAGGTTGTGAGCGCGCGCAACCTGGTAAAATCTTAAGTTCGGGGTAGAGCTTAAGTGGTTAGGGTGTATCGAACATCCAGAGTAGTTGTCGACCAGAGAAAAAGGGGGTCATGAGGTACCATTGATCGCCCGCAGGACCGAGATAGGGGGAATGCAAGAGTGAGTGTGTGGGTAACGGACGCAGGTCGAAAGTTACCGTGTGCAAGTAACCTATCAGAGAAGGCGATTGTCTGGACGTACACGGAAAGACATTTCGTCAGTTAAGGTGACAATTACAGTTAGACTGTGGACGTACAGTCAAGGAAAGTGATCGCTTGGTCGGAAGTAATCATTTTTCAGAGTATGAATGGGACGCATGCATGACCGGGAGACGAGCGGAGAAAGGAGGGGAACTGCTGCGAAAGGGGGACGAGTGACGTCAGCGAGAGCCGCGCTGTGATAGGGCGGTTGGTGTGAAGCCGCGCTGTGATAGGACGGTTGGTGGGACGTCAGCGAAGAGCCGCGCAGTGATAGGCCAGTTCGCGAAAACCGCGCTGAGATTGGTGGATTGTCATCAGGAAGTAAACGAACGCGGAGAAAATTCGTAGATTTTGAACGTGAAGTGTTTTAAATGTTTGAGAGGGATTTTTAAGAGAAAGAAGAGAATCCTATTGCGGGGAAGAGGCTCCGCCAGAGGGTACACCAGCTCACTATATGGCCACGAATGTTGGGTTGCATACTATACTGTGGCTTGGGACTTGGAGTAAGATTACAGAAGGGAATGAGGAATTGACCTTTCCGAAATACGGAACGTTTAGACTAGAGGTGTTGCATCAGTTGAAAGCAGTCATGTCCTCACTGAGACCTTTGCCTAGACCAACACAGTTTGAGGCCCTTAATGCGTGGATTAGGGCGGCGCACGACAGGAGTCAGAACAGACGCCAAGAAAGGGTAAGGCGATCAGTAAGGGCAGTGCAAGATGCTAAATGGGATGAGGAAGCCAAGAGGTGGAGGGTACAGGTGATTGAGGTAGATAAGTTGTACCCCATGAGAGAGGTCACAGGTGGAAAGAAACCCATGGAAGAAGATGATGAGAGCGAGTCGGAGGACGGCCTCATAAATAGGTTGTTGATAGATAGACCACCTCCGGACAATATGGAGACAGAAGGTACGGGGCTCCCAAAAGGAGACAGGGTTGGCATTGAAGGGTATAGGCCACTCCCTTTAGCGGATTGGGTACCTACCAAAGATGAAGGGACACTTCAACATAGTCCTGTACAGAGAGTAGTCGGAAGGTTTGTGGTGCAGAAGACGCCAGCAACAGAGAGGGCTGAGTCTCATGGATTGCCAGAGACTCTTCAAGTACCTCTTACCATAGGTCCTATACGGTCGATTTATAGCCCAGAGAAAGCGAGAGAGGAAAACCAGGTACAGCTGGACAGGGAAAGAGTTGAGATAGAAGGAAGGAATAACACGACCAATGCCTGGAGGCAATTGCCAGGACCAATAACGTGGAGCACCCCATTGGATTCAGCAGTGGGCCCCGTAACAGAGCAAGGGGGTCAGAGAGGACCGAAGGATCTGAGGGGACCACGGCCGAAATCCTACAAAGAGCTGAGGGCTGACTTGAGAGAATGGGATGCGTCGACAGAAGCACAGAGCAACAGGTCAAGAGCAGAAGCAGAATGGGGAAGTCGAGGCAATGGAACATTATCTCATTGCGGGGCTAGCGAAGGCAGTCAGGAGTGGGATGGTAAAAGTCAGGAGAGTAGAGGAGTTATACGTCATACAGACAGAGGAAATGAGCAGGAGCAAAGAGGCAGAAGTACGGAGTGTGGGGAGACATCTTGTTTCACTCAAAATGAGGGAGGGCAAAGGACCCAAGAGTACAGGGATAGGTTTAGGTGCACTCACCATGCACCCAGTGATAATGTACAGCACTGGAGTCGTGGGAGCATAGGGAACGGTGAAGGATCTTGTCAGGTGCCGACTGATCAGAGACCACCGGCAAATGGTGAAGAGATGGGGAATAACGGAATGTCTTACCATGCACCTAGAGAAGCCAGGCAAAATGGGAAATGTGGAACTATGGGGAATAGGGGAGTGTTTCACTACCCACCTAGAGAGGATGGAACTGCATGGGACCTGGAGAGATGGGAGCATGGGAGGACTCCCCATAACACGCCTGAGCCCAGACGTAGGACTCAGAGCTGTGATGGGAGAGATACAATTGGACTCTCTAGAGATGGCATACTGAAAGCTGAGATAAAAGCCAAAAGACTCGATGTGACCAGCTTAAGATCTGATCTGAACGATATAATAGACGGTACATTGTCTTTAGAAAGGATCGACATGTACGAACAAGATGAACTACTGTTTATAGCAAAGGACATCACTCGAAAAGCCAGAGCAACTCATGAGAAACTGTCTGAATTGGCAGACAAGTATATGGTAGATTTGTCAAGAACCAAGGCATTACAGGGTAACCACAGGTTGCAGTATTCAGATCAGGACTTAGATGAGAGGAGGACAACTGGATTAAAAACACACATAAGGGAACTGATCACAGGAATAAGAGCATGGAGAGATCTGGACAAATGGGAGGAGAGGTGGTCCAAGAAGGGAACTGTTAGGCGGAGTGCGAATGTGATGTCTCCAGAGGGAAGGCTAATGCAGATGGAGGCATTCCCTTGGCGGGAAATATCGAACGGGAATTATGTGCATGTGCCCTGGAGTAGGGGAGATTTGGCTGCATTCACAAACTCATTTCCGAAGTTAAGGGAGAGTCCTGTAGAGTGGTACAAGCAGGTAGAGAGGTTTGTCAAGATTTCAAAGGTGTTGTGGATTGATTTGAACACCTTGTTTGATATTGTGGTTCCAGGAGACTTGTGGATAGCATGCAAGGTTAGTGTCGATTGGCCAACTGTAGAACCAGAAAGGGATCCTCGTACGAATGGACCGTCAGAAAGTGTAATGTTAAAATATGAAAGGGTGATTACATGGTTGAAGGATAAAGTGCCACCACAAGACACAGACTGGGTAAAAATAGACCGAACAAGACAGGAACCAAAGGAGACAGTTCATGAGTATTATGAGAGATTGCTGAAAGCATTCAAACAATACAGTGGACTAGATGTAATGGACCCCAAAGATATAGGACAGTTTGTATCAAAGTTTGTTTTGGGGTTGAGACCCGATATTTGTCTGATGATTCAGCAGCATTTAATTTGTTGGCAAAACAAACCATTGGATGAGATTTTGCGATACGCAAGATACTGTAGTGATGAGATAGAGTCCAAATCAAAGAAATTAAAGGAAAAATTGATGGTGGTGCAGATGCAGTCAGCTGCAAAGGGAGGACAGCAGCAACAGGGAACAGGGACCATGGGACGGAAATCAAACAGTCAGAATAGGGATAACGAGGAAAACCCTAGATCTAGGATAGATTTTGCTACACTGAAAAAAACGACAAAGTGCCACCAGTGTCACCAGGTGGGACATTGGAGACGCGAGTGTCCCTATAACCCTGAAAATGGAGAAATAGAAGTAGAGGAGGAAGTTCAGGAAGTTCCAGTTCAAAGGGTGACGGTGTCAAGAAGTAATGTGGCCAAAGGGGTGACTTCGGCTCCACGAGCTCAGTTCCCTCAGCCACCAAAGATTACGACTGGAGGAAAGGTCTATAGACAAATGCCTTTGTTCACAGGTAAAGAAGAGTGTTACTACGTTGATCCATTGACGGGACGACGTGTAAGTAGAGAGGAGGACTGTACCCCCGGGGCAGTTCTAGAAGTGGATCAAAGAGGACCGTTCGTTGAGGCTGAAGTGGCAGGGTGTCCTACAACATTCTTGGTGGATACTGGAGCTACTCGATCAACTTTGAGATCGGCAGTGGTTCCAGGTCTACCAATGTCGGGGGAAACGATCCAGGTGGTAGGAGTTGCAAATAAGAGAATGAATAGCCCTTTGACGGAACCAGTGTCAGTGAAAATAGGAAACTACTCGGATGAACATCAGTTTGTAGTGTGTGATTCTAGTCCTGTGTGTCTGTTAGGAAGGGACTTATTGTGCAAACTGAACTGCACCATATACTGCACCCCTCAGGGAGTAGAGGTACAGACTACAGACGATGATGCTACCTTCAAAGTTGTAAATTCGAGAACATGCATAGAACTGTACCCTACCCTGACAGTGGAGGAGCTCCCATGGGATTTACGAGATGCAGTGTCATCAGAGGTATGGGATTTTACTGGAGAAGAGATAGGACTGATCAAAGGAGTAGAACCAGTGAAGATTATGGTTAAACCAAATGCTGAATATCCAAGAACGCCTCAGTACAAATTGACTCCAGAGACGATTGCAGGAATAAAACCTGTGATCGATTCTATGATACAACAGGGAATACTGAAGGAAATCGTGGGAAGTCCATGCAACTCCCCGATTATGGGTTTGCAGAAACCTAGTGGGAAATTTAGAATAGTGCAAGATCTTCGAAAAATTAACAACATAGTTGTTTCATGTTGTCCAGTGGTACCGAATCCATCAGTGATATTGTTTCAGATACCATTCCAAGCTGAGTGGTTCACAGTGATAGATCTTTGTCAGGCTTTCTTTTCAATCCCATTGGATGAAGAGAGCCAGTACCTTTTCGCTTTTAAAATGGAAAATCGCGTTTTAACATGGTGTCGAATCCCCCAAGGGTTTACAGATAGCCCATCAATTTTCAACCAGCTGTTGAAGAAAAATCTTGAAAGTCTGGTACTGCCCAGAACTCGGTTCTGGTCCAGTACATAGACGACCTACTTGTTGCGTCAGAAACAGAAGAGGCTTGTAAGACAGATACCATTGCCTTGCTGAACCATTTAGCTGAAAATGGACACAAGGTATCTCCGAGCAAGTTGCAGTACTGTCTGACAGAAGTACAGTACTTGGGACACCGGATAGAAAAAGGAAAGCGCAAGGTGTCACCAGATAGGATAGAGGCGATAATGAAAATGAACGCGCCTACGACACAGAGAGAAGTCAGGATGTTCCTAGGAATGGTTGGTTATTGCCGACAGTGGATAGCTAACTTTTCACTGAAAGCAAAACCCTTACAAAAACTGACGCACAAGGAGGTGAGTGATCAGGTACCATGGGACAATGATTGTTTGATGGCGTTCCTCCAGCTGAGAGAAGACTTGTGTCGTGCTCCGGCTTTGGGAATGCCTGACTATGAAAAACCATTTGCACTTTTCTGCTGTGAAAGGGAGGGTTGTGCTTTGTCAGTTTTAGTGCAAATTCATGGAAATGCCCGTAGACCAGTTGCATACTTTTCGGCTACCTTAGATCCAGTAGCCGCAGCGTTGCCCGGATGTCTCAAATCCGTTGCTGCAACAGGTGTCAGCATTGAACAGTGTGAAAATATTGTAATGGGACACCAGTTAGTGGTGTATGTACCGCATTCTGTAGAATTGTTGATGACCAGGACCAAGACACAGCACATGACCAACAGTAGGCTCATGCGCTACGAGCAAGTTATACTTGCTGCGGAGAACGTGACCCTTAAGAGGTGCTCTGTTTTGAATCCTGCTACTCTAATGCCACTTCCTAATGATATAGAAGGCGAAGAATGTGAAGATCACGATTGCCTTGATGTGACTGAACTATGCACGAAACCAAGACCAGATATCGTGGATGAGCCATTGATCGACCCTGATGAAATTTTCTTTGTTGATGGCTCATGTTTAAGAGACGATACTGGTCGGTTGAGAGCAGCTTATGCTGTTTGCACCATTACTGGAGTTGTGGAAGCCGCTTGCCTGGAAGGAGTACACTCCGCTCAGGTAGCAGAAATCATTGCATTGACACGTGCCTGTATAGCAGGAAACAAAATTAGAGTCACCATCTATACGGATAGCCAATATGGTTTCGGTGTAGTTCATGATTTTGGGCAGTTGTGGTCTCAGAGAGGTTACATGACCTCCTCTGGTTCGCCTATTCGAAATGGGGAATTTGTGCGACTGTTGTTAGAAGCATTACAAGGTCCAGCTGCAATTGCAATAGTCAAATGTGTAGCCCACACCAAAAATACAGATTTTGTGTCACAAGGTAATAGATATGCAGATGAAGTTGCCCGCTATTGTGCGGAACAAGGAAATTTTTTCACGGAGGTGGAAGTAGGTGGGGCTCAGGAAAAGACCGAATTAAACATGATGTTAGAAACAGTAGATACTTGGGAGGATTTGAAAAACATGCAGGAAAATGCACCTGATTCTGAGAAAAAGGCATGGGAAACAGCAGGTTGTGTGAAAAGTGAAATGGATTTATGGGTTTCAGCAGATGGAAGAGCAGTGTTACCTGAGGAATTAGTGAGTCCAATGGCACGACAGATACATGGTCCAGTACACCTAGGAAGAGATGCCATGCTGAGGGTATTCAGGCAGACTTGGTATTGCCCTAAGTTTAGGATTGCAGCAGAAGCAGTGTGTAGGAGATGTGTCACATGTCAGCAACTAAACGTAGGGAAAAGAACACCAGTTACAATGAGTCACATTGGGAGGTCTGGGGGGCCTTTCAACAGAATGCAATTAGATTTTATTGAAATGCCAAAAAGCAACCACCTCAGGTATGTTCTGGTGGTTGTATGCATATTTTCCAGATGGGTCGAAGCATACCCTACACGCAGGTGCGATAAACTCACAGTAGCAAAGTTGTTGCTTAGAGAGTTGATCCCGCGCTACGGGGTGCCAAACTCCCTGGAATCAGATCGAGGAACTCATTTTAACAGTGAAGTTGTGAAAATGCTTTGCCCTGCATTGAACATTGATCAGAAGTTGCACTGTAGCTATCGACCAGAGGCTTCAGGTATCGTGGAGCAGATCAACGGCACGTTGAAGTCCCGAATAGCCAAAGTATGTTCATCGACTTCCTTAAGTTGGCCTGATGCTCTGCCTTTGGTGCTCATGACTATGCGTAGCACACCAGACAGGAGGACAGGCCTCTCTCCGCATGAGATCCTGATGGGGAGGGCAATGAGACTTCCAACTGTCCCAACCACTGCTTTGTTGAACATTACAGATGACCTAATCCTGGATTACTGCAAGGGACTGTCTGACGCCATTCATTCTGTGTCCTTCCAGGTGCAGGCTGCTGAGGTTCCATCTTCCAGAGACTTGTGTCATGATCTGTGCCCAGGGGATTGGGTTTTACTGAAAAAACATGTCCGGAAGAACTGCCTAGATGTGCGCTGGAAGGGGCCCTACCAGGTCATCCTTACCACGAATACCTCTGTGAAGTGCGGAGGGTTGCCAAATTTGATCCATGCTTCCCATACTCGAAGAGTTCCAGCACCCCTAGAAGAAACAGCTCCTATCGCAGATGAAGATTCAGTTGTGGACGGTGAGCCACTAGAGGGGATCAGTCAAGCTGTGGGGGTGTCTGAAGAAGTTGGGAGCGCTATAGATCCAGAAGAAGAAAGACAGAACGGCAGTGAAACTGAAGTTGCCACTGAAGGAGAAAGCTGCTGTGAAAACAACTCAGACACAGATCAAGTCCAGAGTGATCCAGAACAGAGTGAGAGGACAAGAAATAGGAGAACAAGGCGTGGAGCAGCTACTTGGCCTGAAAGAAAAAAGAGGCCAAGCTTGAAGCCAGCTCGAGAGGAAACTCTTGCTCCTATATCCGAAGACACGGATCTGGACGAAGGTGTACAAGAGCAGGAACAGGAAGGTCCAAGGAGATCAAGGAGGGTGCGAGTGCCTTGTAGAAGATACTCTACTCCTGAGTGGACCTACCTCGCTGCAGATGTCAGAAGCACGCAGAACTGGGAGGGTGAGGCAAGTGACCCTAACCAGAATTGACCGCATCATAACAGTGGAAATAGAGTTGCTGATATCAGGAGTGGAGGTCGAAGGATTGCTGACTCTCAATATTGTCTATCCTCCTCTCCTGAGTGGAATAAGAGAATTGGTCTTAAACACAGTAGAATTTCCGGTTTGTTGTTCAAGGAGTCCAATACTCGAGGAGCTCCTTCTCCGTCTAGAAATATTAGAAGGTGTGATGAGAGTCGTTGGAACACGTATAATTCCAGATTGCTAAAGACTTTGTAGATAAATTAATGAAGAGATAACCTAGCGCCGAGTGGAAGAAGAAACTAGGGACTTCCATTTAGTGGACGGAGAAGGGCTAGGGTTGACTGTCGCTATAGAACACAAAGACTGATCTTGCGGGGAAGATTATCAGCTTCCAGGTGTGATTCGACTAGAGACATTGTGCTGAGAAAGAAAACTGGAACTACATTGTTTGAGGTCATGGAGGCTGGCAACCCGAACTGCAGGGCCAAATGTATAATAGGCACACTTTTAGTGGGAGTGATTTTTCTTATAGCCTTAGTGGTTACAATATCATATGTAGTGGGACATGAAAATGAAGAAAAAGCAACAACAAAACCAAAGATTACATCGACACAGAAACCTACTATTGCTGGTAAAAAGGGGGACAATACAGAGAAAGACAAAGCTTTACTAGCAGCTGAGACTCGTAGGTTACATGTAGATGAATCACAGGGGAACTTTAAATCGAATGCATATGCTAAATTGCTATACGAATATGTTGATGCTATGGAGGCTAAAAATTGTTATGTCTGCATGAAACTGCCAGCCTCTGTAGACGAAGGTATCAGATACCATCATCTTCCATTGACTTATGGAATTACATGTAGTTTGTTGCTGAGCATATTTTATGAACGGGATGGGTTCGAATACTATTTCTCAAACTTTGATTCAGTGTTGCCAGAAGTGCCGAACTACAAACATTTAAATAAATGGGATTATTATAAGAGTGAAGACAGATTACAGAAATTTTTCCTTCCTTGGAAAACATTAGATACTTCACATGCCCGAAGAAATAATTTGACTTGTAAAGTGTCAGAAATTGAGAAAAAGTTTGTAGGGCAGGTGGATGATCGATACAGGAGACAGAAGATTCTGAAAGCTTCAGGTCAATGGAAAACAGATTGGACCGAGGAAGAAAGGGCACACCAAAGAAAGGGTAGCAATGGTCCAATAGCTCTAGATAGAGAGAAAAGGGGGAAACTGTGCATACACAGAAGTGAAACTTATTACGAGAATGTGTTTGTGGGAAAGGTGAGTTGTGAACATGCTTTCCAATTAGAATACTATTCGAAAGATTTCTTGAAGGAAATGCAGGTGATCCCAAATGTATATTTTGTCTGTGGGAAAAACACATACGTGAAACTACCAGATAATTGGTATGGATCATGTTATTTGGCAATTGTCTTTCCCAAAATATACCATGCTAAGGATTTAGGAATCATAGAGGGGAAAACACAAGGTAGAGAAAGAAGAGATGTCAGCACTGAGGAAGTAGTTGGAGACGTATTTGGTGCTATGTTTCCTATTTTAGGGATAGCACTAAATGATGTTAAGATAAGACGATTGGCAACAGTTGTAGATAGGTTGTCCGCCAGTACTGCTAGATCACTAATGCTGGTGGAAGGAGAAATGCAATCGATAAGGGCAATGGTTCTTCAGAACCGACTTGCTCTAGATGTTCTGTTAGCCAAAGAGGGAGGAGTCTGTAAGGCTTTGAAGGTCCAGGAATGTTGCACCTACATTACAGACAATTCAAAACCTTTAGAAAAGTACATTCGAAACATTACTGAAATACATCATGAAATTGAGGATTTGACAAAGGTAACAGTGTGGGAAAAAGTAGGTCAAGGAATGGGTAAAGTTGGAGGTTGGTTTGCCAACCTAGGAAAGAATATCATTTGGTACATACTGAAACCTATTATCATAATAGTGATTTGTATAATCACTTTGTGGGGATTGGTGCGGCTGTATCAAAGGTATAGATCAAACAGATTGCAAAGAACCATGAGAAGGCAAGAGAGGAGATTGACTGAGATGCAGGATAATCAGTACAGGAGTCTAAAGGCTCTAGAGATGATGAAACGAGGGGGTACTGAAACGACTTCAGTTTGACTCAGTCCATACCTCAGGGATGGTGTTTTGAGGATGATGACTACTGAAAGTCATCAAAGGGGGGATTGAGAGAGCGCAAGTTAAGAAAAACTATAGAAGTGCACCATATTTACAAGCACGTTGTATTAGTTTAGTAAACCATATATAAGAGTGTCGAAATTATAGAGTGAAAGTACATAATAGTGTTTAATTTGAATAGAATACTTAAAGAGAGTGTGAAAAACGAATGTAGATGTTAGAGATGTTAGAGATGTTGAAATCCTATGTTGTGTGACTGTAAGGGAAAATGTAATTCGGCTAAAGTAATGTAGGTCACATGGCAGTTCACATAGAGTACAGGATGCTGTTACACTCTTACATGATGGTGGATTTTAATGTTATTATGATTCAAGTATTACTGAACCTAGGACTAATATATGTGTTTAATAGACGTTTATATAATCATTGTGTGTAATAAGTTAGAATATCGTTTAAACTAAAGAAATTAAATGTTTTTTCAGAATGCATATGCCCGTTTCATGGAATCCTAACAGGCCTGAATAGATAAAGTCATTTCTTTTGATCTGCATGTGCTCGTTAGAGAAAGGTCATGTTAAGCACAAGACGCAGAGCCTGTTACATGGTTTACGACTTAAAGATATGGTGGAGGCCGGAATTTGGGGCCCACAGAGAAAGTGTCTGTTTGCAGGTGCGAGGAGGTTTTAATCAAGAGAGTGATGAATAGACTTTTGTTCAAGAGAGCCTGGTACAGGCCTGGAGGAGTCTTCAGGAATTTCCTGGGGGTACCGTCTTGCCGGAGAGGAGCCTGGGAAGCAAGGTCAACGCTAACGATGGGCCTAGAAGGAGTACCAGCATGGAGCACCAACACCACGTGAGGGGCGTCTCTAAAGGGCGTTTCTAATGTAAATGTGATCTTGTATTAGGGACAGCACCCCTGGGTGGAGGCAAGGCAGATGATCTGAGGAACCTAAGAGAGCGGATGGGTAGGCAGATAGGGAACTGCGAGACATCGTTTTGGAACAAAGACTAAGGGAAGTGCATGATCTTCTTTGGAAGTCACCACTGCTGACACCTTTTTAGGTTAAGATCTTGCTAAGTAGGGATGTCACTTAGTCTAGTGTAGGGACAGTCTAATCTGATTTCTTTCCTTTCTGTAAATGACTCATAAGCTGCAGCTTGTGTTTATCCTCGTAACTTTGATAATTCTAGAGTTTGTTTTGGTGATATTCTTCTGCCGACTAAGAGCATTTAGAAAATTCATGTTTGTATTGATACCCGTATATCTTTTGAACCGTATTTTGAGATGTTTGTATCTCCAGTTAAGTTTGGCTTTGTAATAAACTTTTAAAACTTTTCTTAAGCTTAAGTGGTTCTTTAGAGTGGTGTAAGTCATTAACTGATTGACCTAGTAGTGGATTGCCTTTTACTCAATGACAGGTACCAGGCGCGCAACACCCATTGGGCTCACCGGGCTTCAGCCCCCCCCGTCGTCTTCTTCAGCCCGGGCTAATTGACACGCACTGAGATGACTGCGCATCGGAGCTGAGAATGTCATTGTTATTGATGCATTCTGAGAGGCCCGGCAGCCCGAGCCAGCCAGCCTCTGAACAGTATCAAGTAAACCCCCAGCCCCCCCTCTTGTTTTCCTTTACTAGCGCCGAGGTGATATCCTTGCCTGAAGGCAGGGATTTCACCTAAGCACTTGATGTGTTCAGCATGGGGTGGGAGTGGGAAGATGCACACAGCAGGGGGAAAGGGCTGGCCAGTGCAGGTGACGCTTTTCCTTTGTAAAGGAATTTCTGCTGGTGTCATATCCCAGGGTTTGCTGTCTGTGCACTTGTATGGATGTGTATTCCATATAAGTGCACAGACAGCAAACCCTGGGCTATGACGCCAGAAGGAATTAATTTACAAAGGAAAAGCTTCACTTGCACTGGACATCCCATTCCCCCTGCTGTCCATGCACTTGTAGGGAATTCACATCCACAGTGCACCTCACCAGATAAATGGTGAACAGGGCCACATGTATCTTTCTCTAAAGAGGAGAGTCCCCTCCGAATATGAATATGTAGTGTAAGTTTGTAGTTTTCATTTTTTGGGGTGCTAGTGGGTAATTTTAGGGTTCAGGGTGGGTTACGAATTGGGGTGCCAGGGGGTAATTGTAGGATTCTGAGTGGGTATGGGTTTTAGGGTGCCAGGGATAATTTTAGGGTTCAGGGTAGTAATGGGTTTTGGTGTGCCAGGGGGCAATTTTAGGGTTCAGGACTGGTATGGGGGCCAGGGGGGTAATTTAGGGGTTCAGGGTGGGTGTGGGTTTTGGGGTGCCAGGGGTAATTTTAGGCTTCAGGGTGGGTATGGGTTTTGGGGAACCAGGGGTAATATTAGGGTTCAGCGTGGGTATGGGTTTTGGGGTGCCAGGGGTAATTTTAGGGTTCAGGGTGGTTATGGATTTTGTTGGGCAAGGGTGTAATTTTAGGGTTCCGGGGGTAATTTTGGGGGTCAGAGTGGTAATGGGTTTTGGGGTGCCAGGTGTAATTTTAGTGTTCAGGGAGGGCATGGGTTTTGGGGTTCCAGAGGTAATTTTAGGGTTCAGGGTGGGTATGGGAATTGGGGTGCCAGGGGGTAATTTTATGGTTTAGGGTGGTAATGGGTTTTAGGGGGACATGGGGTTGTTAGGGTTCAGGGCAGGTATGAGTTTTAGGGTGTGAGGGGGTGGACATTTTAGAGTTTAGGGTGGGTGTGGTTTTCGGGTGTCAGGGGGCAATTTTAGGGTTCACGGTGGGTATGGGTTTTGGGGTGCCAGGGTGTAATTTTAAGGTTTAGGGTGGTTAAGGGTTTTGGGGTGCTATGGAGTTAATTTTAGGGTTCAGGGTGGGTATGGGTTTTCGGGTGTCAGGGGGACAATTTTAGGATTCAGGGTGGGTATGGGTTTTGGGGTGCCATGGGGTTCATTTTAGGGTTCAGTGCGGGTATGGGTTTTGGGTTTGTGAGGGGGGGACATTTTAGGTTTCAGGGGGGTGTGGGTTTTCGAGTGTCAGGGGAGCAGGGGGGCAGTTTTAGGGTTCAGGGTGGGTATGGGTTTTGGCAGTGGCGTCACTAGGTGGGTGCGGGGGGTGCGGACCGCACCGGGTGACACCAACACATGGGGTGACACCAATCTGCACTGCAGCCTCACATCTGCTCTCACCTTTACTGTCGCTCCCTGTGCAAGCTTGTTCCTCATGCTGTTCACACTCGCCAGCGTCTCGCAGGAGATCTGCAATTCTTGACTGCAATTTTCTTTGCTCACAAGGCAACTCTATAGCAGCCTAGCTCACCTGAGGGTGCATGGTTTCCTATTTTTCAGTATCTTGCACAGTCTTCAGTTTTCCAGTGAACCAGTTCCAAATTTCAGCTTGCTTTTCACTACAGTGCAACCTGTTGCTCGCACTCTTGTTTATACAAATCCAGGGAAGACAGATGGAGTAAGAGAGAGAGGGAGACAGAGGGAGCTAGAGGGAGTAATACAGAGAGAGGGCGCTAGAGAGAGCAAGACAGAGAGAGAGGGAGATAAAGGAGTAAGACAGAAAGAGAGAGGGAGCTAGAGGGAGTAAGACAGAGAGCGAGAGAGCTAGAGTGAGAAAGACAGGAAGAGAGGGAGCTAGAGGGACTAAGACAGAGAGAGAGGGAGACAGAGGGAGCTAGAGGGAGCAAGACAGAGAGGGAGAGGGAGCTAGACAGAGAGAGAGGACGCTAGAGGGAGTAAGACAGAGAGAGGGAGCTAGAGGGAGCTAGACAGAGAGAGGGGGCTAGAGGGAGTAAGACAGAGAGAGAGGGAGCTAGAGGGAGCTAGACAGAGAGAGGGAGCTAGAGGGAGTAAGACAGTGAGAGAGGGAGACAGAGGGAGTAAGACAGAGAGAGAGGGAGCTAGAGGGAGCTAGACAGAGAGAGGGAGCTAGAGGGAGTAAGACAGAGAGATAGGGAGCTAGAGGGAGCTAGACAGAGAGAGGGAGCTAGAGGGAGTAAGACAGTGAGAGAGGGAGACAGAGGGAGCTAGAGGGAGTAAGACAGTGAGAGAGGGAGCTAGACAGAGAGAGAGGGAGCTAGAGGGAGTAAGACAGAGAGAGGGAGCTAGAGGGAGCTAGACAGAGAGAGGGAGCTAGAGGGAGTAAGACAGAGAGAGAGGGAGCTAGAGGGAGCTAGACAGAGAGAGGGATCTAGAGGGAGTAAGACAGTGAGAGAGGGAGACAGAGGGAGCTAGAGGGAGCAAGACAGAGAGAGAGGGAGCTAGACAGAGAGAGAGGGAGCTAGAGGGAGTAAGACAGAGAGAGGGAGCTAGAGGGAGCTAGACAGAGAGAGGGAGCTAGAGGGAGTAAGAGAGAGAGAGAGGGAGCTAGAGGGAGTAATACAGAGAGAAAGGGAGCTAGAGGGAGCTAGACAGAGAGAGGGAGCTAGAGGGAGTAAGACAGAGAGAGAGGGAGCTAGAGGGAGCTAGACAGAGAGAGGGAGCTAGAGGGAGTAAGACAGTGAGAGATGGAGACAGAGGGAGCTAGAGGGCGTAAGACAGAGAGAGAGAGGGAGCTAGACAGAGAGAGAGGGAGCTAGAGGGAGTAAGACAGAGAGAGAGGGAGACAGAGGGAGCTAGAGGGCGTAAGACAGAGAGAGAGAGGGAGCTAGACAGAGAGAGAGGGAGCTAGAGGGAGCTAGACAGAGAGAGGGAGCTAGAGGGAGTAAGACAGAGAGATAGGGAGCTAGAGGGAGCTAGACAGAGAGAGGGAGCTAGAGGGAGTAAGACAGTGAGAGAGGGAGACAGAGGGAGCTAGAGGGAGCAAGACAGAGAGAGAGGGAGCTAGACAGAGAGAGAGGGAGCTAGAGGGAGTAAGACAGAGAGAGGGAGCTAGAGGGAGCTAGACAGAGAGAGGGAGCTAGAGGGAGTAAGACAGAGAGAGGGAGCTAGAGGGAGTAATACAGAGAGAGAGGGAGCTAGAGGGAGCTAGACAGAGAGAGGGAGCTAGAGGGGGTAAGACAGAGAGAGAGGGAGCTAGAGGGAGCTAGACAGAGAGAGGGAACTAGAGGGAGTAAGACAGTGAGAGAGGGAGACAGAGGAAGCTAGAAGGAGTAAGACAGAGAGAGAGCGGGAGCTAGACAGAGAGAGAGGGAGCTAGAGGGAGTAAGACAGAGAGAGAGGGAGCTAGAGGGAGCTAGACAGAGAGAGGGAGCTAGAGGGAGTAAGACAGAGAGAGAGAGAGGGAGCTAGAGGGAGTAAGACACAGAGAGAGAGGGAGCTAGAGGGAGCTAGACAGAGAGAGGGAGCTAGAGGGAGTAAGACAGAGAGAGAGGAAGCTAGAGAGAGTAAGACAGAGGGAGAGGGAGACAGAGGGAGACAGAGGGAGCTAGAGGGAGTAAGACAGAGAGAGATGGAGCTAGACAGAGAGAGGGAGCTAGAGGGAGTAAGAGAGAGAGAGGGAGCTAGAGGGAGCAAGACAGAGTGAGAGGGAGCTAGAGGGTGTAAGACAGAGAGAGAGAGAGATCTAGAGGGAGTAAGACAGAGTGAGAGAGAGCTAGAGGGCGCTAGACAGGGAGAGGGAGCTAGAGGGAGTAAGAGAGAGAGAGAGGGAGCTAGAGTGAGTAAGAGAGAGGGGGCTAGAGGGAGTAAGAGAGAGAGAGAGGGAGCTAGAGGGAGTAAGACAGAGAGAGAGGGAACCAGAGGGAGCTAGAGGGAGTAAGACAGAGAGAGGGAGCTAGCGGGAGCTAGACAGAGAGAAGGAGCTAGAGGGAGTAAGACAGTACCTAGCACCGTACATTTCTGACAGAGGTGGTCCATGCGGTAAGTCGTGAGGGGGTGACACCATGAGTTACCCGCACCGGGTGACACCAACCCCAGTGACGCCACAGGGTCTTGGGGTGCCAGGGGAGAATTTAATGTTCAGCATGGGTATGGGTTTTAGGGTGCCAGGGGTAATTTTGAAGTTCAGTGTGGGTATGGGTTTGGGGGGGCAAGGGTGTAATTTTAGGGATCAGCGCGGGTATGAGTTTTGGGGCTCCAAGGGGGTGATTTTAGGGTCCAGAGTGCTAATGGGTTTTGGGGTGCCAGGGGGTAATTTTAGGGTTCAGGGTGGGTATGGGTTTTGGGGTGCCGGGGGGTAATTTTGGGGTTCAGGGTGGTAATGGATTTGGGGGGGCAAGGGTGTAATTTTAGGGATCAGTGCGGGTATGGGTTTTGGGGTGCCAGAGGTAATTTTAGGGTTCAGGGTGGGTATGGGTTTTGGGGGGTAAGGGTGTAATTTTAGGGATCGGCGTGGGTTTGGGGTTCTAGGTGGATGATTTCAGGGTTCAGGGTGGTAATGGGTTTTGGGGTGCGAGGGGGTAATTTTAGGGTTGCATGTTTTCTCCACTTGACCTGAGCATTAATCGATCCCGTTTATCTGACATTTTAGCCCCGCCCCATTGATTAACATTAGCCACGCCCCTTCATTTGCCATGTTAGCCCCCCCCGAAATTAAGACCTAGTTGCGCCCCTGACAGGTACCAACGGTTCAGTCGACCTGAGTTGGGATCTAGATCTATAACTATAGACCAGAAATCCCGCGTTAACAACGCTAAGTGCTGCATGAACAGGGGCCTTATTTGAAATGCGGCGTTAAGTCACGCTAAGTGGCTTAACACCAACTTATAAATAAGGCGAACAGCTTATTGCCACCAGAACGCCAGAACAAGTGATGTTCTGGTGGCGATAGGAGCTTGTAAATATGCCCCCAAGTTTCTTAAAGTGGCGCAACATATGATTTCAGTGAGCTCTGATGGAAAGCCACCGGGATCAGCAATGAGTTCTATAGCTCGGTCTTGGGAACTCAACCAGCCAGGGAATTGTGATGGAGAGGTGGATGTCCGTAGGGGTGAAAGAGTGCTTGTGAAGAAGGAATCGCTTGTTGTGTACTATGCAAACTCTGGCAGACCTGCTAAGGGATCACCCAACAACTAATTTTAATGATAACAATTGTACTGACAAGGGCCGTTGCTGTATGGAACGGGTGTTCTGACAGGTCTGCTACACGTAGCAGGATTTCTTTATACATTCTAGGGTGAAGAAGCGACCGAGGGTTCCGGCAGACGGGGTGGAATTATGGTATCAGGACAATGGGGTCACTTAGGAGACTTGACACCATGGAGGTCGAGCAGTGCATTCTGTCGGGATTCAGTATATGGGACTGAAGAGCAATCCGGGAACAACACGGAATCCCGCCACCCAAAACGTGAACCTGAATGAGATGGGGGAAGGGCGGAAAGTAAATGTCTGAAGGCCGACGTCACTTCGTTATGGGTCTCTATGGGATGAGGCAAAAGGGGAAAGAGGACGAGATGGCAGGGAAGGAGTAAAATCGAGAGGAAGCGAGAAAGCAATAGTGTGATGCGGTTGTGGGGACATAAATCATCTGTTAATAGGTTACTTTCCGATGTCTTCCTACAAATTCCATTGACAACTTCAACTCTGACAAACATTGACCTTTGACTGCACTCAGAGGTGTACCAATCACTACACACACACAGGCACACTTCTCACCCTGAATTCGCGCGAGGACACAGCTCACATGGCCATGACAAAGGCGACACACAGGCATGCTCCTCACCATAAATTCACACAGCACAAATCTGGATTCATACAGGTTAGGTACACACTTCTTCTGCTATAACAGGCCCTCCCCAGCCTTTCACTACAAAGGCGAACCTTTTCACTACCCATTTTGCAGTCATACAGGCACATCGCTCACCCCGGCACCGTGCACTTAAACAGGAATAACTCGCTCTCCATTCATAGTCACCTGGCTTCTTGAACACACCACTCACCCTGCAATGACACAGACACACCCTCATCCTACAATTACACAGACACACCACTCATCCTTCAATCACCAGACAGACCACTCACCCTGCAATCACACAGACACACCGCTCACTCTGCAATCATACAGACTGCAATTCACCCTGCAATCGCCAGACAGACTACTCACCCTGCAATCACACATTCACACCGCTCACCTTGCAATCAGACACACCAATCGCCCTGCAATCACCAGACAGACCACCTCACCCTGCAATCACAGGCACACCACTTGCCCTGCAATCACTAGGCAGACTACTCACCCTGCAATCACACAGACACACCGCTCACCCTGCAATCACACAGACACACTGCTCACCCTGCAGTCACACAGACCACCACTCGCCCTGCAATCACCAGACAGACCGCTCACCCTGCAATCACACAGACCCACCGCTCACCCTGCAATCACACAGACACACGTCTCACCTTGCAATCACACAGATACACCGCTCACCCTTCAATCACCAGACAGACCACTCACCCTGCAATCACACAGACACACGACTCACCCTGCAATCACAGACACACCACTCACCCTTCAATCACCAGACGGACCACTCACCCTGCAATCACACAGACACACGACTCACCCTGCAATCACAGACACACCACTCACCCTTCAATCACCAGACGGACCACTCACCCTGCAATCACACAGACCCACCACTCACCCTGCAATCACACAGACACACCGCTCACCATGCATGCACTTGGCACCTCACTCTGGCACCCAGCACTTACACAGGCAGTGCACTCATACAGGCATAACTCACTCTACTCTGAAGTGACACCTCCCTCTTGCACTCACACCCCTCACCCCGCACTCAGAAAGGCACACTGCTCACCATGGGCTCAGGCAGACACACTACTGGCTCTGCTCTCAATACGCAACATGCTGTCAGTCAGACACACCATTCACTCTGCACTCTCTCACACACACCACTCACCCTGCACCTCCACCCCCGAGTGCAGGCATCTAGTCACACGGATCACCCTGCACACACACAGGTACAACCCTGACACTGCACTCCAATTGGCATAACTCAAGACAGATAGAGAGAAGAGTATTTACTGTGTGTGTGAAGCTTATTGTTTCTCCATATGTGTTTGTTTTCATATGTGACGTTTAGCTGTATGTAGAATAAAGACCTGCCTCCTACAGTACAGGCACTGGCTGGACCAGCACTTTCGAGTGTTATTATTGTCCCTCAGGAGATCAGGCCTCCTGGCGCTCAGCTCTTGAGTGAGTGAGCTTGGGCCAGCCTGGCCAGCTTTAGAGAGGGTCCAAGGGTCTGTACTTGGTGCTCACTAAGGGGCCCAGTGGTAATGTGGCCGCCGGACTCCAGGATTAAAAGGGTGCCGTGGATACAACTGAAGCCCACCAGATCAGTGGGGGCGCTCTCCAGGAGGCGCGGTGCTCCAGTGTACTCTCAGGGATGGATGCTATTGGTACCCTGTTAATGAAGAGGGACATTTCCAACTATACCCTGCTGCAGTGAAGATTGCCCAGGGTACTATGAAGGAGGGACACTTCTAGGAGGAGGAAAGGCGGCACTCGAGCATCTTACAAGACGCGCAGGCATTTGCAGAGGCTCAAGGGCTGAAAGGAGGTGCCCTGTAGGGTTGTGGAGCTGACAGTTGGGGCGAGTGGGGGTATAGTGCAGAGTGCATGGGACTGCATGCATGGTGAGATACACAGAACGGCTACTCTGCAGAGTGGTGGAGTGCACAGCTAGGTGCAGGGTGATGGCGGCGCTGCAAGGCAAAGGAGCGGGGCATCTGCAGACACCCCCCCCCCCCCACCTCCCAGACCCTCACCCCTCACTGGCCGTCCCCTGTGCTTGTCTGCCACCATTTCTTCTTTTACATTTTACGATATAACCCGAGGATTGCAGAAACCCGCCTCTACAGTGGTTCCAGCGCCGCTGGGGAGGCGCAATGCAGGGCATCACCTGTCCACTATTAATGGGCTGCAGTGAGGTCTGTGCCACTGCCCAGCTTTGCTTTTGCTGCGTGGCCTCCACCAGCGACTGGAAGACACAAATATTTCCCACATTGTGCAATTTACAGCCTGAAAGACCAGTGCCCGTTTGACCGGGAAATTCCCACATTCCTGCAGCCTGGTGGAAAGGAAGCAGCGCGCGGCTGAAGGCGTCCCGGGGAGTGCTGACAAGCAAGCAGCTCTGTGTCAGGGAAGGAAGCGGCCTCGGGACACGGGGGTAGCCAAGGTCAAGGGAGAAGGCCTGCCTCTGGGGAGCAATAATGTCTTCTGAGGAGGAAAGGGAGCAGTCCTGTCCGTGGGGCAAAGTCAGCAGCCTGGGAGCCATTTTCACCGCATTATTGGCGAGGACCATGCGAAAATAACAATATATATGATATGCCATGTTATCTTAGTTTAGTTTATCTCTATTTGTGCAGTGCACAGCTCTCCTAGGAGGGGACATATACTGGCACTGAAGTAGGAGCTGTGTAGGTGAATACAGAGCAGGGCTGGGTGAAGAGCTCTTCACAGTGCACCAGGGCTAGATGCACAGAGCGATCATGACTGAATGAACCTGATGTCCAGTGGAAAATACCTAATTCTCCCAGCTTCTTGAACCATGCACAAACCATTCATTTTTTAAAATTGATATAGTACCTACCAACTGGTGTTGGGCAACACAGTTTCCCTACTATCAACCCAAACAATGGGTATGAAGCACTACAAATGGGTGGGAGCAGTTGGCATAAGCTGAGCTCTGCGCCTGGCCTTCTAGCATAAACAGAGAGGATTGGGAACAGAGCCTGACCAAAGGCACCCAAACCTCTGCTGCATGCAGTAGGGGTTGTACACAAGGCCTGGCGTTGGCAAAACCCTGTCACAACATCTGTGCATGCCCATCCCTCACAGTGCACAGCTGCAAATAGCAGACCTTGGTGCAAGGCTTGGCCTTCGTCCATTTGTAATGTAATGCAAAGCAATTTGTATAGCGCACAGTTACTCAGAAAGTGTCTTTGCACTAAAACATTCGAAATAATGCAGAAGGGCAGAGAGCAGGTTAGTTAGTGAAAAGCCAGGTTCTCAGAGCTTTTCGACAAGATAGCAGCTAACCACAAGATCGGAGATTCGATGGTAGGAACTTCCAAAGTTTGGCTGCCTTAACAGGAAAGGCACGGTCACCAGTCCCTGCCTGGGGAAACCTAAGCAAAGTGAGAAGATGCGTCTACAAGCAGCAAAGAGGGCTGAGGTGCAGAAAACTGTCTTGAAGGAATTTAGGAACATAAAAAGCATAGAATGTGTTGCACATGGGTTTGAAAGGGACCTGCTTTTTAAGGGTAGGAAGTGCAGTTTGTGTTTGCTGACTGCTGCTGTCATGGAGGTGTTTTTTTAGGTAACTGCAGTGCCAGCCAGGCGGCTGCTCTTTGAATATTCTGACGCCCATGTAGGATGGAGGCAAGTGATCCCAGAAGCAGGGCGTTACAGTAGTCTGGCCGATTCAAAACGGGGAGCAGCGGTGCCCATCCCCCATCCAGGCTCTCAAATCCACTATGGATTTTTGAAACCCGTAACAACATCCACTTTTTTCAAACTAAATTCGAAAATAAGTGATGGATGGTGGCATACAAATCTCACCTGTCCATTGGCATTTCTTGTTTTTAAAGAATCTTCCAATGGGAACAGGCTGGTCAAAACGCCAGGATAGGTCTCCTTCAAACTACAACACTGGAAACCCCAGACCAGTTCCAGACTATTTGGGCCTCTTCAATAGGGTGCAACCATGGGTTGGGATGCTACACAGAGCGATTTCCATTGTTTTTGACTATTCAAAGGCATTCCCCACATCACTTTTTGTACGGTTAATGTAACGTCCTAAGTTGAGGGTATGGATATGTGTCCCTTCATTGCTGTGCCACAAAATCCAAGCTATATCTCACCAACAGGGCCTAATATGGGTGAAACCAGTCTGGGGTTCCTTGTGGACTGTTCCCAATGGGAGCAGGGTCAGTGCTGTTTTAAATAAGGCAGGGCCCTGGCTAGAGTGGCACAGTGGGTGAATGTCGATGAGTTGGAATGCTACCCAGAGCATTTGCCACTGGTTTAGACTACTTGCAAGAATTCCTCCCATCGCATTTTGTCTGTTTAAAGTTAAAAGCAAAGCAAACATTGCCTTTTCAATTGAAAGTTAGATATATTGTATAGTCGCTATTGCTGACAGTATACACCATAACACCATACACTGTTCATAGTCTCCAGGGTGACAGATATCAATGTAAAAAAAAATGTATTATAATGTTTTCACTCGGGGCCTGCTATCAAAGTCTTGCTCTTCTTAGTAGCGTTATAAATGACTAATATCTTACGACCAGCTCATTCCACTATGGATAAAACGCTACATTGGCCAATGCTGGGGTGCAGGTGGTGCATGAACGAATTGAGCTGTTTTGACAGCCTAAATGGTGTCACAGCCACAAAGCAGGCCTTGTAAAGATTGACTCTGCCAGACAGATACATCTGGGGAGAAAGGGACAGAGCAGTGAGGGGGAAGATTCCACTGCAGATTTGCTGACTCCCTAGGAGCATGGAGTTGGAACAAGGAGTAGTGCCTCCATGGATAGTGATCAGGGTGCTGCTCTAGGACAGGAGTCAGGCTTAGCCGCCGTCACATGTGGCCATTTAGATTCCCATACGTGTTACTGCACATACCCGAATCTTGAGTTTTGGAGGGTACAGCACACCCCTGCAATGTTCCCCAGGTAAAGCTCATCAGGTCTTAAGCACCATAATCGGCATGATATTCACCCAGAATTTGTCATAGGCGATAATGGTCACACCCAATAAATTCCGAAGGCCACTGTGTCGCATTTTATCGGCAATGACAATTATTGTGTCCAATAAGGGGCCACTCGTAATGGTTGCCTCAGACTTGTTCAGGTGAAAGGTTGCCTCTGTTTCGATTAGGTGTTGAAAGGGATGTTCAGTATCAATAATCTGTATTGTGCCTGTATATACCTTTCGATATACTGACCACATCTAAGGTCCACTAGACACACTGACCTAAGCGTTTGACCATTTTCCTGACTTCTGTAATACTCTTGACCCAAAGGAATCACTAGTTCTGTCATAGATGTTTGGTAGTGTTCATTCCTCATCTCACTCTGGAAAGGGAGTTACTCCAGCCATTTCATGGAGTAAATCACGGTCCCTTTCCAAGGTAGGAGAGGAGTTTGTGGAGGGCAAACAAACTCACATGTCTAGTGGTTTGCTCATTCCAATTGTAAATCACGTTGTGGTCTGCCCACTCCCTATTTCTTGCATTGGGTTTACTACTACGAAATTGTATCTAGTTGTGGCGTGCAAGTTTGCAGTTGTACAATCTTTTACAACTGCCAAATATCTATTTGTGGAGCCATTTTTGATTATAAATATAGTTTTATGGTCATAAATGGTTTTGTGTACCGGACCCTATGTGCAGACACTTTTCCCGATCAAAAGTGTAACAATTCGTAGCGGTTTGCATTCTGTGTTAGGGAAGAAGTGTGGCGCAGCAGCCAGAGCAACTGACTCCGGAACGTGGGGCTCACAGTCCGATCCCCGGAGGCTGCTCAGCACAGCATCATCTGACTGGGCAATAGCTCAATGAATCTCCGTTAAGGGTTGATATGTTTGCGCTTTACAAATAGGAATTATTATGTGTTAACCCTATGAACTGTTAGTAGCCTCAATTTATCTTAAGAACCATCCAAGCATGGGCGTTTCAATAGGAGGGACTATAAAATGTACAAGAAGTCAAGGAAAAATTAAGACTTAAAAAAAATATGTAATTGAAATGCTTCAAAAGCCTGACTGCATTGTTTAAAAATAAGTTAAGAATAGTTAAAATTGCATATAAGCATTAGATATTAATGTTACATATTGATGAAAAGTGTTCATGTTTTAGTCTGTACATAATCTAAATGTGTCTCCTTCATTCAGCACATTCGTATATTATTAACCACACCAATTGCGATAAATCTGTACTATCAGAGATAGGATCTCATTTATTAAACTTCAAATACAAACATTACATATAAATAATGAGGACATCCCTTGACTCCACGGACTGCTGGAAACTCCCCAAAGGTCGTCCTGTGCCATTCACAGATAAGGTTCTGCAAGGGTGTGGAATAACAAACAGAGAACCACAGAAGGCTCCTTTGTTTTTCTTTTCGTTTTTTTCTCTTGTTTGGAAGGAGATGAAAGCTACTGCTGGAGATGCAGTAGGAATAGGGTCATAATCTGGAAATCCCCTGCCCACACTCAAGAGCTCTGCTCCATCCTACAGTTTTCGTAGAACAGAGACAGATTATTAGCCCACCCATGGGTTCATCATGAATGGACCTCACCCAGCCCAGTCAAACAGAGCAAACTGATACTGGGATGTATCAGTCTTATTCCTTTTCTGCGTGTTTTACACATGCATGAGGATGTTACACTAAAGATTGTCATGTCAAAAAGATAATACATAGGTGCAGTGTCACCTGAAAGGTGCGGTACATGAAGATACAGGGTAGCCAGTAGTATACATGATAACAGGATGGTTTATTCTTTAGGATTTTTTTAAATTTAGTTTTATTTTATAAAGTTTTATATAGCACGAACCAGATCCCGAGGGATATCAGAGCGCTTTACAGAAGAACGGTTGTAGTCACAACAATCATAGACAAGTGATACACAGCGAGAAGAGAGGGAGAATAAAACTCCAGTACGGTATCGGATAAGAATACCAAACAGTTATAGTCACAATAAACACTAGCAAAAGATACACAGCGAGTAATGTGATTAACAGGTCAATAACAGGCTGCTGCAGGTGGCAATGCCAAATTAAGGTAAAAATGTGTTCATTAAGAATCTTTTGGCTTCAAGTTTGAAAGCAGTAATTGATGATATTCTGCGCAATTCCGGTGGAAGAGTGTTCCAGATCGTTGGTGCCGCACCTGAGAAGGCTCAACAACAAGTTCTCTTTTTATTCATGATACATGGTTTCAGAAGTAAGTTGTTAGCGCTACTTGAGGCTCTCTCGCCACATGATAACTCAAGCTTTTGTGCTAGGTACCTGGGGGTGTTGTCGTGCAGGGCTTTGTGCACTAGAACAATAATCTTGAACTGGATTCAAGCTTCATAGGGGAGCCATCGGTTACAGGTATACGAGGGTAAGAAGGAAGCAAGAAAGACCCACCGGGAGCAGCACCCACGCACACCAACTGACATTCACCCAATCAGGCACACATCAGCATTTTATTGCCTCACACTGGCTGAGCAGCATTGGACATAAAACTAAGGAGCGAATGCATGGGATAGAAATCAAGATACCACACACCTCCCTTCTTTGAGGAAACAATAGAAAATATCAATGCAGATACTGTGGAAATACTCAACATCACAAAATGAAGACAAATCAGGTAAGTAAAAATTCACACACAATTCATGAAATAAAGAGAGTAGAGAAGGAAATAACAACAATGTAAGGTCAGAAATAACAAATATATAGATAGTCCTAACAAGAACAAGCATTTGCAATGCAAAAGGTCTCGCATTAGGAAAGTTTAAGCTATTGGTATTGTAAATGACAAATCTTTTATTTATGTGTTGGTTTTGAAAATAGCGAAATTAATAGCTTTGTCATTTACAATGCCAATAGTTTTAACTTTCGCAAATGTGACACCTATAGCATTTGTAACGCAATATGTGTTGTATTTACATGACTTAGATGTATTGATATTACAAATAACAATGGCTTGTACTTTTTTAAATAATTAATACTTAAAAAAAAGTTAGTGTAATTTATAATGGCAATATCTTAAACTTTTGTAAATAACTTTTGTGAAGATTATGTTCATTGTAATTTATTATGAAGAAAATCCAAGAACAGAAGTGAAATATTAACATCTTTTTGTGACATTTGTAATAAAGCTTGAAACATTGAGAGAACATATTTGAACCCATTGTTGTTGAATGATTGGACAGATTGATGCTGTGGTGGTGCTGAGTGATGTTGTGGTGGCGGCGAGTGTTGGTGTGGCGTTCAGTGATGCTGTGGTAGCTCATAGTGATGTTGTGGTGCCCCTGAGTGATGCTGTGGTGCCCCTGAGTGATGCTGTGGTGGTGCTGAGTGAGGCTGTGGTGATGCGATAGATAGATTGATAAATAGAGTGAGTGCGATCGATAGATAGAGGGAGGGCGATAGATAGAGTGAGGGCGATACATAGATAGATAGAGTGAGGGCGATACATAGATGTAGTGAGGGCGATACATAGATAGATAGAGTGAGGGCGATACATAGATAGATAGAGTGAGGGCGATAGAGTGAGGGCGATAAATAGATAGAGTTAGGGCGATAGATAGATAGAGTGCGGGCGCTAGATAGATAGAGTGAGGGCGATAGATAGAGTGAGGCCGATAGATAGGTAGAGTGAGGCCGATATATAGATAGAGCGAGGCCAATAGATAGATAGAGTGAAGCAGATAGATAGATAGATAGATAGATAGATAGATAGATAGATAGATAGATAGATAGATAGATTGATAGATAAATAGATAGATAGATAGATAGATAGATAGATAGATAGATAGATAGATAGATAGATAGATAGATAGATAGATAGATAGATAGATAGATAGATAGATAGATAGATAGATAGATGGATAGATAGATAGATAGATAGATAGATAGATAGATAGATAGATAGATAGATAGATAGATAGATAGATAGATAGATAGATAGATAGATAGATAGATAGATAGATAGATAGATAGATAGATAGATAGATAGATAGATAGATAGATAGATAGATAGATAGATAGATAGATAGATAGATAGATAGATAGATAGATAGATAGATAGATAGAGTGAGGACGATAGATAGAGGCCGATAGATAGATAGAGTGATGCCGATAGATAGATAGAGTGTGGCCGATAGATAGAGTGAGGCCGATAGATAGAGTGAGGGCGATAGATAGATAGAGTGAGGGCAATAGACAGATAGAGTGGTATTGTGTGGAGTGTGTGTTGCATTCAGTAGAGTGTAATTATGCGGCGTGTAATTATGTGGTACTGAGTGGGATTTGGAGTGTATGTTGCATTGAGTGCAGTGTAATTAAGTGGCGTGTAATTATGTGGCACTGTGTGGTATTTGGAGTGTATGTTGCATTGAGTGCAGTGTAATTATGTGGCATGTAATTATGTGGCACTGTGTGGTATTTGGAGTGTATGTTGCATTGAGTGCAATGTAATTATGTGGCGTGTAATTATGTAGCACTGAGTGGGATTTGGAGTGTATGTTGCATTGAGTGCAGTGTAATTATGTGGCGTGTACTTATGTGGCACTGAGTGGGATTGGGAGTGTATGTTGCATTGAGTGCTGTGTAATTATGTGGCATGTAATTATGTGGCACTGAGTGGTATTTGGAGTGTATGTTGCATTGAATGCTGTGTAATTATGTGGCGTGTAATTATGTGGCAATGAGTGGTATTTGGAGTGTATGTTGCATTGAGTGCTGTGTAATTATGTGGCACTGAGTGGCATTTGGAGTGTATGTTGCATTGAGTGCTGTGTAATTATGTGGCGTGTAATTATGTGGCACTGAGTGGTATTTGGAGTGTATGTTGCATTGAGTGCTGTGTAATTATGTGGCACTGAGTGGTATTTGGTGTGTATGTTGCATTGAGTACTGTGTAATTATGTGGCGTGTAATTATGTGTCAATGAGTGGGATTTGGAGTGTATGTTGCATTGAGTGCTGTGTAATAATGTGGAGTGTAATTATGTGGCACTGAGTGGCATTTGGAGTGTATGTTGCATTGAGTGCTGTGTAATTATGTGGCGTGTAATTATGTGGCAATGAGTGGTATTTGGAGTGTATGTTGCATTGGGCATAGTGTAATTATTTGGCGTGTAATTATGTGGCACTGAGTGGTATTTGGAGTGTATGTTGCATTGAATGCTGTGTAATTATGTGGCGAGTAATTATGTGGCACTGAGTGGTATTTGGCGTATGTTGCATTGAGTGCATGATGGGGCCCGCAGTACAGAGGCTTCTAGGCGTGGGGAACAAGGGTTTACACCAGAAAGCAATCCTAAATGGGGTTTGTAGCGCTGCAAAACAGGTGCATAAGTAAAACAAATACACCCACCGATGCCGGAAAACAAGACTCAGCACCGTTAACAGGCGTCATCCTGTAGCCAGGCAACAAGCAGCAAGCCACGCACACCACTCACAAAGAGCCTCCTCTTCTAGACTGACACAAACAGAGTACCATGAGGAGCGCAAGCGTCCCCTGCAGCTTTCATGAATCCCATTCTCTGAGCGCCACAACTGGCACTCACTGAAGGAGGGGGCATGGATGCCGTGCAGTGGGGCACAGAGGCGCAACTAGAGCCAAATTTCGGGGGGGGGGCTACTAAAAAAAGACAGAGTGGAGATGCAGGGGCCCTAAGAAGGGCTGCGCATGACACCTCAAAGCAATCACGGCACCCGCGCCATTAAACTCAAAGTGCGGCATGGGTGCCCTTTAAAAACAAGCCCGGGACTGGTGCGCGCGCGGGCGCTTGTGCCCGCCGCTGCATGCGAGAGATCCATTATAGTTAAATAGTAAAAGAATGCAATGTCAGGGGAGCCTCACCTCGAAGAACTGACAGCGGGAAGGTAAGCAGAATAAACGGTCATGAAATAAAGTACAAGTCCTCAGGTTAGGTTGGAGGCACAAAAAATTGTTTATGTGAATATGGCGAACAGTGGCATAGCACAGGCCAATGAAGGGCTGCACATGACACCGCTATGCATTCACAACACCCGATCCATTCAACTGAAAATGCGGCATTGGTGCGCTTCAAAAAAGAAAACATTGTTAATGTAAATACGGCAAACCGTGCCAGTGAAGGGCTACGCATGACACCTCTATGCAATTGCGGCACCCACGTCCTTAACCCCTTCGACGCTCATGACGAGCTGGGCTCGTCATGAGGTAGCCTCCTCGCACGCTCATGACGAGCCCAGCTCATCATGAATAATGGGATTTACAAATTCTCAGCGTGCCAGCTGAATTCCGCCCGCACGCATCAGGTTAAACTGCAAACGCAGCATGGGTGCCCTTTAAAAAAATTAATTGTCAATGTAAATATGGCGAACCGCAGCATTGCCTGTGCCAGAGAAGGGCTGCGCATGACACCTCAAAGCAATCACAGTACCCGCACCGTTAAACCGAAAGTGCGGCATGGGTGCCCTTTAAAAAATACATTAGCAATGTAAATACAGCGAACCGCAGTATTGCGCGTGCCAGAGAAGGGCATAATTAGGCTGCTAGCCCCCCTGTGTTTTTGTGTTATACATGCCCTTTAAAAACAAGCATTGGCTGCGCGGCCGGGCCGAAAACAAATATATATTTTTAAAAAACCTGTGAGTTACTCCCCAGAAATCATGTGAAATGTGACAGCAAGGTATCGGTGGTGCAATACGCAGGACTAAAGTACCGAATATCTGCGCTGCGTGCTTGAAAGTGCACAGACTTCCATACTTCTGCCGCATTCTGCTGGTCCTTTTTACTCGCCACAGAAGTCTGTTTTCTTTCCAGTACGGCCCCCATTTCATAGCAGGAGACAACCATCGCAATGACAGTCCCTTGGCAGGATGTCATGGCAAAACAGAAAGTGATCCGGCGTTTGTAGCAGTGTGTATTACGGAATGGGATGTTTAAAGCAGAATCTCTGTGTGAGCTACGTCCTTTGTGATAAGAGACTGTTACTCAGCTGAGAGACACCAGACAGAGGGGAGTAGCAGCTGGTCAGTGCGGACACGTCCGGCCAGGGGACACAGCTGTTACTGAAGCCAGCTTCTAGCAACAGTCTATAAAAGAAAAAAACGCTCGGCGCCAAACGTGGCGGGGGAGCGGCTTCCTTCGAAGTCTGATGGGGAGGGGGGGCGGGGAAGCGGCTTGCTTCATAGTCTCATGGGGAGGCGGGGGAGTGGCTTGCTTTGAAGTCACAGACAAATAGTGTATGGAGTGCGATGTGCAATGTGGCTGGTGATGTGCACGCGCCTGGCTCACATGAACTGTGTCTAATCCGCAGCTTGGGGAGACTTTTAAGACGCCTTACTGGAATCTCGACAAACATGCATTGCTAAAGCAATGCTGTAGGTCGAGACCTAAAAACTAAGGACTGGGGGGAAAAACAGGGGTGAACCACCCACACTCTCCCCCCTTTACACACAGTAACTATGAAGGTGTGACAAAAGTGACACCCCACAGTAGAGTCATCGACTCTAAAACATAGCACAAGGGTGCAATACATGTTCCCCAACGGGTGCCATACATCTGCCCATAAACCATCCACAGAGGTAGATGCAATAAGTGCAAACAGTATGAGCCTGCGGGTGCACCGGGTATGCCCCATAGAAATGGAATAGGTGCAAAGAAAAACCTTTCACCAGCATTTGTAAGTAGCTGTAATGTAAGCATTGTTTGGATAGCAACTTACAGACCCATCACAATACACCGACAGAGAACAATAACTATGCCCCAATAAAACTAAAAATAAGTATGGTTTGGGCGCTCTATACATACTCCATCACAAGAATACGTAGTAATAGAAAATACCAGTTGGGTTCAACCAAAAGTAAGTATGGTTTTGGTACAATACACATGCCCCCATCACCAGCAACTGCAAATAGAGTTTGGGTGCAAATAAAAACACGCCTCAATCCTCATTATCAGAATAAGTAGTAAAATCAAGTAAGGTTTGAGCTGCAGGATCCCTGCCCATCACCAGGAACTGTAAGAATTGTTTGGGATATAATAAATATGCTTTATCATAAGCAATAATAAGTAGCAATTGGCTGAAAAATATAACCCTCATGACAAGTAACAACAAGTAACATTTGCACACGGTTCAACACTCACACAGCACACTGCCTATCACACAAACAGCACACAGAGGTTTATTTCTAACTTCACAGAGTTGACAAGAAAAAATGGTTAAGACAAAAAGAAAACAGTGTTTTTGGAATTAACTCACAAACTTTCAGACATATACTGATTCAAAAAACCTACGCATGCAGTAAATGCCAATGTTAACAAAATATAATCAAGAGTAGTAAAATAAGCTTGGCAAGAGGCGTGGCGTTCAAAGAACACACTGCAGCGCCAACAGGCTACTCACCTGCAATCTTGAAACAAGCATTTACAATGCAATGGTTTCGCCTTTGGAAAAATTAGAGCTATTGGCATTGCTCATGACATTTCTTTTTTTTTTTTTACCTATAAATAAATGGCATTGTTATTTACATTGCAATAGGTCTCACATTTGTTGGAGTTGGAGCTACTGGCATTGTAAATGGCAATGTTTTTTATTCATGCTTTTTTGTTTGCAGTGGAGTGATTTTTTTTAAAGTGCACACTATACCATATTATAAGCTTTTATAGCAACTATACAGTAAAGCTATAGCTATTTTAACGTAAAAGGGTGTAAATGGATGAATACAAATACAAACAAGCCACGTCTGTTCAATACGACATACTCCAAATAAACATAGCAGGGTACTCTGTATTCATACACCGCCTATAAAAAGTGCCATTCATTCATGATCACGAATGGATGTAAGAGCATAGGCTGGAAGCTGTAGAGGGGGTCTTCGATCCAACTGAATCTCTGGGGCCGAGCTCAGGTCCCAAGGCAAGTTCCCAGCAGGCTTTGGTGGAGTGTCTTCTGTTATTCATGCAGTGTGCTGGAGCCGGGGGAGGGAACACGGGGGGGGGGGGTCTTTCTGGGGGGTGGGATTCCTCCGGGGGGGGGGTCGTTCTGGGGGCGGAGGGGTGGTCCTTCCGGGATGGGGCAAGGGGGGATCTTTCTGGGGGGGGATTCCTCTGGGGGGGTCTTTGGGGGGGGGTTGTTCTGGGAGCGGAGGGGTGATCCCTCTGGGATGGGGCGAGGGGGGATCTTTCTGGGGGGATTCCTCTGGGGGGGTCTTTGGGGGGGGTCTTTCTGGTGGCGGAGGGGTGATCCCTCTGGGAGGGGGCTGCTTCCAGACAGTGCAGCCTGGTAAAGTTTGCCCTGTCTGAGTGGAGGCGTAGGAAGTTCCTGAACTGTGATGAGCGGGGGTGACTGGTACCACTGTGGCTTAGGGTGGGGGCACTTTGCATGCAGGGCTGCCTGTAGGGGCTCCTTGAACTTGGGAGGGTGGAGCCCTGTGAAGGAACACTTCCTGAACTTAAGTGCGGGACCGAGGTGAAGGGGAGCATCTGTGCAACTGGGTTAGGACTAGAGCCACCCCTAACAGGGAGGAAAGTCAAACTAAAGCAAAGAGGGGGCTCTGGCAGAGGCCTCTGGGTGGGACCGGGGGGGGGGGGCGGGACACCGGGGGTGTGTGAAAAGAAGCAGAGGCAGGCTTCTGTAAAGAACAGGACAACTCCTCCCGCCAATGCCCCGCACTCACCGGGGCCGGGCTGCCAACTCTTCCCGGTACCGCTGCGGGTCTTTTTCCGGTTCCTGCGCGGGAAGCTGGCTCCCCTGGCAACCGCACGCGGCGGCACGCACGGCCCGGATAGCAGCGCCACGGCCGTCACTGGAGAGGCGCCGCTGACACAGAAGAAGGACGCGGGCCGGGGGATGACATCGAGCCCACGGCGGCCAACTTAGAATGTCAACGTCTCAATGATAGCGGACGTGAACTGGGAGCGCCGACTGATTCAATTACAGCTTAACACTAATATACATTTAAGAATTATTTCTCAGCCTACACTGAAAATTGTACAAAATAGTTAAGCACTTTTTTTTGTATTTTGCAGTTTATACTTCTCGACCCAACGATATCCAAATCGCTTTACATGAGCACTTCTTTCATAACATAAAGGATACATTCATATATGACTTCTTTAGGCTCTATGAATTGTAATTGAATGAGATGAGTAAACAGTAACACGAAACTTAAAACTAAGATATAGATTGGAAGATAAATTATGCGCTTCAAACTTGTATTTAACGGAGCAAAACTTCCCCAAAATGTCCACTTTTAAAAACAAGTCCTATCCTTTATAATAATAGCTGCGATAGTGAAAGCAGTAACCTGATCCAAAACAGATGGCAGGCTGAGCGCGCTGCCTGGACCTGGAGAATAGGGTTTGAGTGTCGGCGTGGGCTGCATTATTTAATTAATAAATAATAAAAAATTAACAGCGAGTTCGGAGTCGGGGTGGGAAAGAGACAAATTAAAACAAGCAACAGTAAACACACATTGCCAGCCCTACACCAAGACACAGATCAAGGCAGTAAACAACCATCACGCTCGATGTGCGGGCAGTCCCTTATCTATCGTGGTCTACCCTTCCCATTGGCTAGAAGGTAAAATTCCAGTCAATGGGAAGAGGCGAGGGCGGGACTTAAAAAAAGACACGGAAACGCCCCCGAATCGCGTTTTCACGGGGGAAAGAGTGACGGACAACAATGTCTTCCAATGGCTAGCCTCCATTTATGGAGCTAGCCAATGGAAGACAGAGGCGGGACCAAAGCCCCATATGTAGGATCATAAGATTTCGCCCTGGGCGGAGCAACTGCTACGCAGTTGCTACGGCCAGGGCGAAACCTAAAAACTGGTTCTGGTATCAGCGCTCTCATTCAAAGAAGGCAAAGTGGATGAACAACACTGGTACAACCCCTGATCTGAAGAAGACGGGGCACAATCTGAAGAGTAGCCACAGACTCTACAACCCTGGGGCACAATCTGAAGAGTACCTATTAGGTCAGCTGAACATGCCTTGTGGCACAGGAAAGCCAGCAAAGCAGAAGCGCCAGTTGCCATGAAACCTCTACAACTTTGAAAACAATGCTGAAACGTCAGCGTGTCGGTGACGTGTCAGCGAGAAGCGCAAATTACTCGAAATCCTTTCGGTGTCTGCACAAGGCCGCCAGAGTATCTGGCTCGCAAGGAAGTAACCAGGGGCAGCATCCTTCTTGCTGCTCTGCCCACACACTCCAACTGACATTCACTTCACCAGGCACACATCAGCATTCTTTTACCTCACACTCACACTGGCTGAGCAGCATGGGACATAAAACTAAGGAGAGAATGCATCGCATAGAAATGAAGATACCACACAAGGTTTCCAATCAAGGGGAGTCCACGCAATGCTGGGCCAAATACAAGATCTCTGGCACCTATGAGTTAACTTAAAGAGAAGGAGACCCACTCTCATTGCTATTTGATTTTTTCAGTCTGTGATTATGCAGTTGGCAATAACCTATTGCAAAGGCTTAATGAATGGGCGGGGTATGTCAAAGGGCATCCCTTCAAAGCCAATATTGATCACAAGCCATTTGTTCTGTTGTTCTTGATGTCTGCACCTTGTCCTTCTCTGAAAATCAAGAAATAGTTCTTGCAGCTATAGGAATACCATTTTGAAGTGGAGCACCAGTCCCAAGCTGCTTTTTCTGCCAACTACAAGTCTCTTAACTTTGGAACATGTGAGGATAGCAATCGAAGGTGCCTAGTGTAAAGTTCATACATTGAATGAGGTGATTGAAACCAGACGACAGATACATGATTGCAAATAGTGATGACATTCTATAACCAGAACCAGCAGAGAAACATTCAAAAGAACAACTATTGTCTCCTATGAATAACTTGGAAACCCCAATGAATATCAGGAAGAAGCTTGTATATCTGTGGATGACCCCTCTTCTGAGGCTTTCATACCCACATATTGGCCTCACTCTCAGAAAAGGATTGTGTAATTAGCAGATTCGAATGGTGAAGACCAAAGCATCAATTCGGAGAAGGTATGGGGCCATATTACACAAGCGCCCCGGCAGCGCAACAGGCGTTTGGGCCCGCTTTATGCACTCCCAAGGCATTTTAGTATTACAGAAGGTGCTGTAGATGCTTGTGCTTCTCCTTCATTATACAGATCGCGTCGCTGCACATACACCGCCAGCACTATCACTGGAGGGCGTTCCCTCATTCGCATGGGACCATCGCCCCATGCAAATGAGGGAATCACTTTGCCTCTACGCACGCGCCGTATTAACGACATGAATGCAAAGGCAAACTTGCCTTTAGAAGGTGCACTGAAAGTGCTCCACAAAAAGGTGGCACACTTTCAGTGCACCTTCTAAATGGTGTACCCTAAAAGGATGAAAGGGGTGTCCCATGGACACCCTAGACATCCCCTTGCAGGTGGGTGCAGTCACTCACTGCACCCACGTGCAAGGGGATCTCTAATCCCTTTTAAAAGTATAGGTGGTTTGCTGTCTGCACAGATAAATACAGAGAAGCTTTTAAACAGATGTTCTGTATTTCTCTTTAATGTGCTGCCCTGGGGACAGCGCTAGCTTGCGGCTGCCTGGAAGGCAGCGCATTCTTCCTGAGAAAGCGCTCTTTCCATGTGTGCATCCGGCACACCTGCTTTGAGGTGCAGTGTGTCGCAAAGATAGAAAGTGTGCCCTATCTGTAATACAGGCCATGGTTCCTTAAATTAGAATTCATGGTCTGGTAGTACTCGCTGAAGATCTAGAAGTACACAATAAGTGATGGGTGGAATACTAGAGTGAATCTCAGGCACTGGGAATTACTCAGCCCGCATCCCAGCCCATGGTTATTATGCGCACTATTCACCTCAGTTTGGACCCCGCCATTTGCAAATACGTCTTGACCCTGCTCCAATAAACAGTCCAGCCCTACCTGCCAGACCAGGTCCTCCCTGAACCAGAAAACAAGCAACCCAAGACCTGCTTCACCCTTATTGTGGCTCTTTAGTCATTGCAGTGTGGTTCCACTGCAGGGTAAGTCAGCACGTGAGCACATAAACTTCAAGAGACATGGACATCAGGGCATATCTGATGTAGGGGCACTGCAAAGCTAGGAGTTATTTGGAGCATTTTTTTCTGCAAGGTAACGGGGTACTGAAACTACCTACTACATGATAAGATGGGCTGCTTGGACACTTACTCTGAGGTACAGATGTATGTGGGCATGTCTATTGCAAAGTAATCCTCTGTAAGGCAATAGGCATTATGGTGAACACCACATTACGATGTAACATATATAGACTACACACCTACTGCGGCAAGCCATGGGGCATGGCGAGCCCACCTACTGCAAGGAGGTTGTTGGATGTGGGGCAAACCTGGTACAGGGTAAAGGGTTGTGGGGGACATAGACTGTTGTAAAGAGGCACAAGGCACGAGAAACTCACTAACTGCAAGATAAAGAGACATGGGAGGACACATAGATATCTAAAGACCACAAGAGGTACACCTACTTCAAGATAAAGAGACAAGTGGGGGCAGCTTTCTAAGGGAACCTATAGCATGATAAAGAGACATGGGAACACACAGTTTTCTAAGGACCCTGAGAGACATATCGGATCACCTAGCCTTTCCAGGGTTTTTCAGCCAGCGCTGTTGGGGGTTTGAGAATACACTTGTAATGGGAGCACATTGTTGCAAGGTCTAGCTACATAGGGTGCAAGTAGTACAAGATAAGGCGACTAGGCCACACCTGTTGCAAAAAAACGGGTTGAATCACGATTGCAGGTTTTTTACAGGCACGAGACTGACACCTAAACACCGATCATCTGGGAGATCGGTCTCATGTGAAATCTTTTTAAACCAAGAGATGTTTACTTCAACACCTCTGTCCCCTCTTGGGTGGTGATCATCATCATTTTGTTCAAACCACTGTCGTCTTTTGTAAGGTGTACTGAACTTCCATCGTGGATACCTGTCTTTGAGCAGCTCTGTGTCCCCATTGCAATGTCCGGGAGATGGCTCTCCTGTGCACAGAGGCTTTCATGGTTGTTTATTCTCAATGGTTTTGACTTGCTCAGGTTTCCAGTCTTCTAGGATGCCACTGCAGTGCTTGTGGGAATATGTCTGTCACCTTCCTACCAAACAACTAGAATGCTGGTTTGCATTGGGTAACACAGTGAGGCATGTTTCGGTAGGCTGTCAAGAAGTTGTGAATCACCCACTCTTGGTTTTCCCCCTGATCTACCCTGATGCAAATGGCTTTGATAAGTAATTTAATATACCTTTCCATGTCTCGAGGTAATACGCACGGTGCACATCATGCATTATTGCGGTTTTTACTCTTGTGAGTTGGAGAGGACCCATCTCCTATGTGGGAAAGTCCCAAAGGTTTGTCAGGGGGGCATTTCAAACATGGAAGAGGTGAGAGGCAGATACAACTTTAACTCACATTATGATGAGGGATCGATTCTAGGCGATGGACACTTATGCTGCAGGAGTCGTGACCAAATGAATGCCTAGAAGTAAACTTACCATTAAGTACTAGGGGCATATTTACAAGGGCCTTGCATCATGCTTGCACCATGCAATGTGGTACATGCATGACACAAAGGTCGAGTCATATTTATGAAGCCCGCAAAGCCAATTTGCGTGGCTTTGAATGGTTCACAAATATGAAGCAATGCAACACAGCACAAATTGCTGTGTTGCCTTACTCTGCTCAAGAGAGGCGTTCTATTGGCCTTGTAGTGGTTGTTCCCACGTAGTTCCCATGGTTTTAGACGCACTCACAAATTTACAAGGACTTGTAAACCTGGAAATGCATCAAAATCTTACACCTTTCCAGGTGAGGTGTAACAAAGACAAATATGTTTAGTTCTCCTTGTTTTTTCCTATTTCTATGTGTGCTGCATTCTGCAACACACATAGAAAGAGGAAAACGCCTCTAGGGAAGGTTTTCCTGCACTAAAACAATCCTGCTTGTAATGTAGGTGCCACTGGGACTGTGCATCCTTGCATTATGGTACAAGGTCTGTTTCCCAAAGACCCAAAGAAATCAACTGCAAGTCTTTCTCAAGCCTGCACAGCAAGATCAGACATTGTCAATGGATGTTGTGTCACTTTGAGGAAAAGGCATTTGCAAAGATGGCACTATTTTAGTTCCCTCTGGAAGCACACTCGGTCTCTTGGGCTCTTTTGGTGGCTACAAAGCCACCATGTCCTTCATGGGCTAGTTCAAAGACCTGTAGGCTCTCAGGTATGACGATTCTTGAGCCTCTCATTACAACACCTTCCTTGGTCACAGACAGTTTATCATGAATATTTTTGAATTTTTTTAATTCAACATCATCAGTAAAAGGTCAAACACTTTTCTTCAATGATTGTCTTTGAGGATAAGCATGTTGTTAAAAGCAATATCAGCAGCAATAATCTGTTCAATGGATAAGGCCGTTGACATACTGGCCTTCAAAATGAAGTTCTCAGCTGTTTTGGCTGTTGAACTGTGATGATGTAGCAGTACTCGTGAAAAGTAATTAGAAGGGTTCTGGTCTTTACTCGGCTTTTGTGCAATGGTATAGTTGTACTCTTGCAGTCGCAACGCCCACATCTGAATGCGAGGGGGCATCTTGGCTTTCAGATTTCCAACAATGGTGAGCAGTGCTCGGTAGTTTGTTATGATAGTGAAACGTTTTCTTTATAGAAACACATCAAAATGTTTGCAGGCCCACAATACAACCATACGCTCATTCACCCGCTGAGAATAGGCAAGTTCTGTGTCAGACAGGGTTTGACTGGCATAGGACACAATGTGTCTCAGGACATTTGGATGACCATTATGTTGAGCAAGGATTTCTCACAGCCCCACCAGGCTCACATCTACTTTGATCTCAGTCTGTAACTTGAGATTAAAATAGGCCATCTTGATCACATTCTCAATTGCATGTTTTATGTTTATCAAAGCTTTTATCACATTCAGCAGACCATTGGATTGGGACATTTTGTTTTATCAAGTCTATCAATGGGGCACTCACAGTAGCAAGTCACAAATATACCTTGAGCAATAACTGGCCATGTCTAAAAAGGATCGCAACATGGTGACATCTCATGGGTGCTAGTAGCTGACAGTCACTTTTTCTGGGTCAGGAGTCATTCCCCCATACCTCAGGTCTTATGAAACTCACACTTTGCTGCTTTCAGTGTGAGACCTGCATCAGCAAATAACTGACACACTTGTGTAGGAGCCTTGACATTCTCCTTTTGCGTTGCTCCAAATACCAATATGTCATCACTATAATTAATAGCATGCATGATAGGTTAAATTATTAGACGTATAACATCTTGAAATATTTCTGCAGCGACAACACTCTAAAACTCAACTTTTTGTATCTGGACAAACCACCATGATTCGAAAAAAGTTGTGATGTACCTGCATTTCCCTTCCAACTTGAGTTGATGGAATCCCTTGTTCAGTTGAAGATGGGGGAAAACTTTGGCACCATTCAGTTGGCAACAGCAGCGAAAATCCATGACTCCCAATCCAAAATGGCCGACACCGTTAATAATCGGATTGAATCAACACGAAGTAAAGGATATATTTATGATTCTGCTGCCCTAAGATCTATCAAATGGAACCCCATGATTGTTGGAAAATAGGACAAATTGCAGCATTTTAAATTCAAATTTGTAAAAATTTTCAAAAAGAAATAAATTTGGTCGCTGTGCACACTAAATCAATGTACCCGACAATGACAACCGTGGGTCATAAGTAGCACAGACCAATCTTGCACTTTTGCAATAATACTGTTAACTGGTAGTGCAGATTTAAGGACAACAGGAGCGATGATTCCACAACTCCCAGGAGCCTTTGCGGTCCCGGAAGTGTGTTGGTACCGAGACGCTGGATCGGCTCTGCAACTCAGCCCAGCGCCCGGAGAATTGATGCCCTCCGACCTAAGCGGACTGTTAAGAATGCCGCCCAAATAGGTATGACTCTCTTTTTGACATCTATTGGCATCGTTAGATTTTCGGCGACTAGCGACCTATGGACATGGAACTAACATCCAAACATCTCCCCCATTACAGAATCCACCGCATCTCGTGTATTTCATTACGGACAGCAGCTACAACTGACAAGTAAGCATGAGCTTCATTAGATATGGTCAGAACCCAAATTGGAAAGATACATGAAATGACATCGTATTCATTCCCCCACAGGGCTGGCTGACAAGCGTGCATTATCCACCTCCGTGATTCTGTTCACAAGCAAGTCATGCGCCCAACCCTAGACAAAAGTGATCTTTAAACACAGTGTATCTGGTATTGATTGGTTCTCTTGTCTCACACTGATTTATGTTATTTGGATTGTCTGATTGCCCCGTCGGGTTGATTTTCAAACCCCAGTCAGCTCAAAAACTTTTGAGGTAAGAGAAGGAAGCTCGAGTAATGGAAGTTGTAGGAAGGTTACTATCCTTTTTGTTATTGTCCTAAAGAAAGGTTTTACTCTCTTTTTTACAGCCTCTTGTCCTGATGAGAACTCCCCCATTCTCGTGAGTTCGAAACACGTAGACAATTTATGCCATACCATTTAAAAGGAGTGATCTTTAAACTTTCTTTCAACAAAACTTTATTGATGGAAATTTATTTTTATGGCTTACTGTGAATATTTCAATTCCGGTGTGTTTTTTATATGTATAAAGATATGAATGACTGTGTATGCATGAGGGTATGATTGTTTTTGAATGTAGGAAATCTCTATGTATTGTTGAAAAATTATATTTGTATATATTGTAAATTTATATTGTGTATAGAAGGTCGTGCAATGAATTGGTAAATAATAACCAAATGTCTGTTTTTGAGAAGCAAATCTAAAAATAAAACAAAAGATTTATTCAGACACGTTTGTGTCAAATGACCATAGTGCACAATTCTTATGTTTTTTTTAATTTAAAGTAAATAGCGATACAGTATTGGCATCTTTGTTGTTCAATAGTTAATTGTGGCTTAGCCTTGCTGTTGGGAGGCCCAGACCCAGTGGTGGTTTTTTGATAGTATTAGCAGGCACCAGGCCTGCGTGGTTTTCCAAGTGGAAAATATTGTGAATAGCACATGTTGTATAATTAGGGTTAGCGAAGAATAGGATTTTGCGCCCTGTGTTGTGTATTTATGTACTATAGGCCTCAGTTTGTCCCACACAGTGTGATTGATTTTGAGTATGTCAGAAAAAGAAACTTTATCTTACGGTGAGGAACATATAAAAAACCTTCTTGCAGCTCCCCCATTATTCGCTTCCGCATCCTTAAGCACTTCTGCACAAAATCAAAATGAAACAGAAAAACGTATTCGCCTAAAGAAAAAACAAATTCGTACGGACCTCCACGGACATTTTTTATTACAACATCTCAGAGCCGGTACCATCCCAGGTGGTTTACAAATCAAGAACGTTCCTCTGATTTTTACAAAGGACCCAATCTACAAAAAAGGCTATAGCTACATCGAAACGAAATGTAGCCGCGATCTAATGGTGCTAACGATTGAAACAGCCCAACGTCTTTCTAAAGATTAACTAGAGGAAATAGGACTATTGGAGAACTCTATCTCCACAAATCAATTAATTACTGATTCAAAAACATTGCTGGAAAAAGTTGATAAAGAGATTGGTGAGTTCAGAGATTATACAATAAATCAAAAAACCACACAATTTGAGAAGGACCAAAAAAACTTTAACCTAGAAAAGGTATATCCATTTTTGCAACAAGACTTCTACTTAAGACCGGAGTCTTGCAGATACCTTCAAGATTATCAAGGGAGGTCCCAATCCAAATTTATTTCATTCTCCGATACGTCATCTTCTGGGAGTAACAGTGAAAGTGAAACCCCAGAACCAAGGAGGAATAATAACTGAAGAGGTTCATTCCACCAACCCCAACAGGGTCAGGCCTCCTCTTTTTTAGGACTGGGCCAGACGAAACCTCGAGGAAAAAGCAGATACCAGCCATGGGAAATGTCCACGAGACGCCAGAACTACAAGAACTGACATCATCACCGTTAGTTAATTTGTCTTAAAAAATTTTGACACCGGTAGAAGAAAGTGTGTTGTGTAAGGGTCTCACATTTGTTCCAACTAAACGCACAGACTTTTTTCAACTAAAAACCGAGGCATTAGAATTCTGCCGCAAGGTGAGATTAAAAACTTACTTTATGGACAACCCATTTAATGCACCAATGGAGACAACTGGATTGAGAAATAAATCACTATTCTGCCCGCCATCAAATAAAATTCCCAAGAAGGTTCTGATTTTTGAAAAGACTATTTTATCTGCTATCTCTGACATGGAAACCAAAAAAAACTGGATTAAACATAACATCACCAAAAAGGAGTCAGAAGCATTAAGCAATTTGAAAAAGGACACATCTGTTGTGATCAAACAAGCAGATAAAGGGGGCTCAATCGTGGTATGGGATAGATCCCTCTATATCTCAGAGGTGAAAAAACAATTGGAAGACACCTCCTGCTATCGAAAGTTAAAGAAATATCCAACCATAGAGTTCAAAGGAGAACTACATGCCATGATTGATGAAGGGTATGAACAAGGCTTCCTTGGAAAAAAGGAAATGGAATACCTCAAAACTAAACATCCAAGAATACCACTATTCTATGTATTACCCAAGATACATAAGAATGAAAAAACACCACCAGGTCGCCCAATTGTATCGGGTTGCGGGTCCTTAATAGAACCTGTGGCGAAATGTGTTGACTTTTTCTTGAAACCGTTTCTTCCAACAGTAAAATCATATATTCAAGACACGACGGATTTCATAAATAAAATAACAGAGATTCAATTTGAGAAGGATAAATTCTGGATGGTGACGATGGACATCACGTCCCTCTACACCAAGATCCCACAGGAAGAAGGATTATATGTACTTGAGTCCATACTGGATGAAAGAGAAAGACCACACAGGATCCCCACCACTTTCATTGTAAAACTAGCCGCTTTTGCACTTAAAAAAAACGACTTCAGCTTCGATGGAGAATTTTATCTACAAATAAGTGGAGTAGCGATGGGCTGCCCATTTGCCCCAGAATTGGCAATTCTGTTCATGTCCAAATATGAGGAAAATTTTGTGTATCTCAACAACCCATACGGACAATGGATAGAAAATTGGAGTCGATATATCGACAATATTTTCTTCGTGTGGACTGGTACCGAAGATGATCTTTTGAAATTCTTCGATTGGATCAACAAAAAAACAGCAACCATCAAATACAGTACCAGCTATTCCAAAAGTAAAATGCCATTTTTGGACGTTGAAATTTATCCTCATGATAACGGCCTAGCCACGACACTGTACAAAAAGCCAACAGATCGCAACAAAGCCCTACACTATAAAAGCAATCACCCGCGTAACCTTAAGGACAACTTGCCGTACGGGCAGTATCTTAGGATTCGCCGTAACTGTTATGATAAGGAAGAGTATAAAAAACATGCAGAAAATCTCACAAGCAATTTAAGACAACGTGGATATCCAAAAAAGCTTTTAAGAAAATCTATGAAAAGAGCGTGGTGGACTCCCCGTGAATGTTTGTTGGAGAGAAGGGATAAAAAAGAATCAGAAAGGATGGTTTTTGTATCCACCTTTTGACCTAACTCGAACATGTTGAAGAAAGTGGTAAAAAACAATTGGCACTTATTAAAGAATCTAAATGAAACTTTCTTCAAGGAACCATTATTTGCCTTTATGAAGATTCAAGCATTGCCAACCAACTTGTGCGGGCAGCACTACCACAGACAAATCCTACTGATTTAAGAACAATGTTGAGATTACCACCCATCCAGGGACACCACAAATGTGGGTCATGCAATTGTTGCAATACCACTGTTGAAGGAACTCTTTTTAAGCATAACAACATAGGATGGAAACATGAAGCATTCACCAACTGTAGATCAAGGTACGTTGTATATAGCATCAGATGCCCATGCGGATTGATCTATATCGGAAAAACAAATCAAGAAATCCGGACACGTATTCAGCAACATAAATCAAGAATCAACAATAATGTACTGACAGCCCCATTGGTTAATCACTGGCGTTTACATAATCACAAGGAATCAGATCTGATGTGGAGAGTAATCTCTAATATAGAAGAAGACATAAGAGGAGGAGATTTGGATCTCGAATTATCCAAACGAGAGTCAATGTTAATTTTGAAATTCAATGCAGCCCCTCATGGACTCAATGAAGTCACTGAAATTTACAAACTCAATTGAGTCATAGCATAAATTTGCCGTATTAAATGGATAAGTACTGTCGGGTTCAACACCCATTTTTGCAACTAGGTACTTATGCCACCAACACTATGGGCACCAACTGGATAGTTTCTCAGCCCAATCCAAAATGGCCGACACCGTCCTCAATCGGAACGAATTATCACAAAGTGAGTGGACGCATTTATGATTTTCTCCCCCAAGACCTGTCAAATGGAACCCCATGTTTTTTGTCATACAGGACAAATTGCAGCTTTTCAGTTTAAATTTTTTTTCAGATCAAACATATTTGGGCACTGTGCATACTAAATTGATGTACTCGAAAAGTATAACGGAAGTGCATAAGTGGCACAGACCAACCTGTAGTTTTGCAATAAAACTGGTAACGGTAGTGTAGACCTAGGGACAACAGCAGCGAAAATCCATGACTCCCAATCCAAAATGGCCGACACCGTTAATAATCGGATTGAATCAACACAAAGTAAGTGGATATATTTATGATTCTGCTGCCCTAAGATCTATCAAATGGAACCCCATGATTGTTGGAAAATAGGACAAATTGCAGCGTTTTAAATTCAAATTTGTAAACATTTTCAAGAAGAAATAAATTTGGTCGCTGTGCACAATAAATCAATGTACCCGACAATGACAACGGTGGGTCATAAGTAGCACAGACCAATCTTGCACTTTTGCAGTAATACTGTTAACTGGTAGTGCAGATTTAAGGACAACAGGAGCGAAGATTCCACAACTCCCAGGAGCCTTTGCGGTCCCGGAAGTGTGTTGGAACCGAGACGCTGGATCGGCGCTGCAACTCAGCACAGCGCTCGGAGAATTTATGCCCTCCGACCTAAGCAGACTGTTAAGAATGCCGCCCAAATAGGTATGACTCGCTTTTTGACATCTATTGGCATCGTTAGATTTTCGGCGACTAGCGACCTATGAACAGGGAACTAACATCCAAATATCTCCCCCATTACAGAATCCACCCGCATCTTGTGTATTTCATTACGGACAGCAGCTACAAACTGACAAGTAAGCATGAACTTCATTAGATATGGTCAGAACCCAAATTGGAAAGATACATGAAATGACATCGTATTCATTCCCCCACAGGGCTGGCTGACAAGCGTGCATTATCCACCTCCGTGATTCTGTTAACAAGTAAGTCATGCGCCCAACCCTAGACAAAAGTGATCTTTAAACACAGTGTGTCTGGTATTGATTGGTTCCCTTGTCTCACACAGATTTATGTTATTTGGATTGTCTGATTGCCCCGTCGGGTTGATTTTCAAACCCCAGTCAGCTCAAAAACTTTTGAGGTAAGAGAAGGAAGCTCGAGTAATGGAAGTTGTAGGAAGGTTGCCATCTTTTTTGTTATTGTCCTAAAGAAAGGTTTTACTCTCTTTTTTCAGCCTCTTGTCCTGATGAGAACTCCCCCATTCTCGTGAATTCGAAACGCGTAGACAATTTATGCCATACCAATTAAAAGGAGTGATCTTTAAACTTTCTTTCAACAAAACTTTATTGATGGAAATTTATTTTTATGGCTTACTGTGAATATTTCAATTCCTGTGTGTTTTGTATATGTATAAAGATATGAATGGCTGTGTATGCATGAGGGTATGATTGCTTTTGAATGTAGGAAATCTCTATGTATTGTTGAAAAATTATATTTGTATATATTGTAAATTTATATTGTGTATAGGAGGTCGTGCAATGAATTGGTAAATAATAACCAAATGTCTGTTTTTGAGAAGCAAATCTAAAAATAAAACAAAAGATTTATTCGGACACGTTTGTGTCAAATGACCATAGTGCACAATTCTTATGTTTTTTTTAATTTAAAGTAAATAGCGATACAGTATTGGCATCTTTGTTGTTCAATAGTGGAGTATGATAATGCAATGAGTCGTGCAGTGGCTCCAAAGCTGAGTTTATGGAAGGTGATGCATCACAATTCATTGGTTCTCCAGGGACCGCAGTTGGGCTGGCAGAGAGCAGTCAGGCCCATTTCCAAGGTTCCAGGACACATCACTTGGGGGATAGGAATCACAGCAGGCAGAGTCCAGGTGCAGGGTTTAAAGGTGGTTGTTCCTGAGATTCTGTATGGAAGCCGTCGCCAAATGGATGAAAAATAGCTGCCTACAACTAAACATCAATAAAATGGGCCCAAACTCCGATGCCTGGAACGACATCTGATGGTGGCCCCCAGCCCTCGGAAGTCCACCCAGCCCCACGGACCACGCACACAACCTGGGAATCATCCTGGACTCAGAGCTCAAAATTGACCGCCAGATCAACTCTGTCTTGTCCCTCTGCTACCACACCCTCTGCCTTCAAATGGATCCCCCCGCACACAGAAAGACCATCACTCACGCCCTGGTCACCAGCAGACTCGACTACGGCAACGCACTCTACGCCGGAAAAAACAAAAACCTCACCCGCAAGCTACAGAATATCCAAAACACCGCCACAAGACTGGTCCTCAACCTGCCAAGACATGGCCACATCTCCAAGCACCTGCGCACACTCCACTGGCTCCCCATCGAAGCTAGAGTCACCTTCAAGATGCTAACCCACGTTCACAAGGCCCTCCGCGACACCAGACCGGCATACCTGAACAGCAGACTGAAATTTCATGCGCCACAAAGGACCCTACGATCAGCCCAGCTCTCCTACGCCATGGTCCCCTGTGCCAGAAAGACCAGATCGGGAGGCCGCTCCTTTTCCTTCATCGCGGCCAGAGCCTGCAAAAACCTTTCGCTCCACCTTAGACAGACAACATTGCTCCCCATCTTTGCTAGACACCTCAAAACCTGGCTCTTCGACAGACCCCCTCCTTGATGGACTGGAACCTGCAAACCCCCCCCTGCGCTTTGAGACCCTTGCGGGTGAGTAGTTACGCTTAACAATCACCTTGATTGATTGATTCCTCCCACCATAACCTGTTAGTTATTCCCAAAATCAAACCGAAAAAACACGGTGGTTCCTGCTTCTCTTTTTTGGCCCCTAAGACCTGGAATTCTTTCCCGTCCGCTCTCCGACACTGCCCTACCTATGACTGCTTCCGTAGGATGTTAAAAACCTACCTCTTCCAGTTAGCCTTCGAGTAAACACACCTACCTGCCCCTCGCATTTGTTATGAGCGCCATGAAACCGTTTTGGTGACCGAGCGCGGTATAAAAACTTTTAACATAACATAACATAACATTGTACAGGAGGCCAGCCAAAAGCCCTTGGGTTCACTCTGGTGGTCCTGGGTTCAAGTTGCAGGCTCAGTCCTTCTCACTCAGGCAGGAGGCCAGCATAGCAGTGCTGCAGGGTAGCAGAGTGGAGGTCCTTATAGCAGCAACGCAGCACAGCAGTCCCTCTTCTGAGTCTTCCACTGCTCCAGATGTGTACTGAAGAGTTGGATCTGTGGGTATATTTTTTAATCCTGGTGCCCAATTTGAAGTTGGAGAAAGTTCTGGAGCTTTCCACCCCCCTGAGATGCCAGGCATCCATTTCACCCCATCCTGGCCATAGCTTGTCTGGGAACACAAACGACTAGTGACAAACCCTTTGTGAGTATGTTCAGACAGGACCTTTGAGAAGTTAAGTCAGAGTGGCCCATCCAGCCAACATCTATCTTTCCTTTGTTTAACTGTCGGGAGCAATACACAATGGCCATTGGCCAGCTACGCCTAGTCATGTGACCCAGGGACAGGCTGTAGCCACCAAATGGTTAGGAGAAGAAAATGTCAACTGTCTAAAAGTGGCATTTTCAGAATTGTTACTAAAAATCTGTCTTTACCTTCAAAGAGGTCTTTTCATTACAATTCTTTAGACACCGAACTCGAGCGGTCTACCTACTCCCAATTGAAAGTTACTACTTAATAAATGTAATAAGGAAATCTAATTTTATCCAGTGGGAGACGTCGCCTTGCAGTAGTAAAAAACAAATTTAAGAGTTTTTCACCACCAGTAGATATAAAAGTAAAGAGTACATGTCCACTTTTTAAATACACTGCACCCTGGCTTTTGGGCTGTTTAGGGCCTTTGGTGGGGATGACCTATATGCATTAAAAAGGAAGGTTTAGACCTGGCAAAAGGTTTATTTTGCCAGGTTGAATTGGCAATGTAAAACTGCACACAGGCTGTAATGTCAGTCCTAATGCATGTTTAAAGGGCTACCCAAGTTGGAGGTACGTGAGTGCTGCAGACCTACTAGTAGCTTTAAATTTACAGGCACTGGGTACACACAGAACCACTTTAGGCTGGACTGACAACTAAATTAAATATGTCAATTGAGTGTAAGTCAATGTTACCAGGTATATAGGAGAGAGTGCAATCACGCTAGCCCTGGTTAGCAGTGGTAAAGTGTGCAAAGTCCTAAAGCTAGCAAAAACAAAGTCCGGAAAAATAGGAGGCAGCAATGCAAAAAGTCAGGGAAACCATGATAAGGATGTTCAGTCCAATACTTCTGAATACTATGGCAGTCCTTAAAGTACTAGGGGTTCCCTTCAGAATTATCTGAAAAACGTAGGGATTACTGATTTATGTGTAAAAACAACATTTGCCCTCACTTCTCTCTAGGTTTTCTTGGTGTTAGGGGAACCTGGAATCTAGATTGATCACTCATTGCAATATGGGATGCATGTATGGCCCAACTGCCTCAAATGCACAATAAAACCGCTCTTGGCACTACAAATGCTGGTAGACACAGAAACCAAAGCACAGAGAGATACACAGATTTGCCAGGATCGCAAAGCTTTTTGAAGGCAGAACTGGGGTTTATACCCAGATATAGTGGAATATTAAGGTACTAAGTTATATTTTGCCAAAAAAGACAAAGTTTCGTTACTAGTGATACTTGGGTGACACCTCATCAGGTGTATTATTCTATAAAAAGCTAAATATATGTTGAGAAAACTGCACACCAAGAGGGGGAAACTCAATGTTTAATCATGGGTGAAGGTAATGGAGATGAGCATTTCACTTCCCAGCAGGTGGATTTAAATTGCATCTACATATGCCCAAGATAGTAACCTGCTAAATACCATGTTCTTAAGAGCTCTGTTGAGTTAAGCTTATGCGATAACAAAGCCATACACAGCCAGCATCTGAACCGCCTTTTTTGAAAATCAAGAATCCTGAAAGTGCTTTTCAATATGCTGTATTGTCACTCTGACTATAGTGTGTGTTGATCACTCAAGATTATCAGTAATCTCTTTTAAGAGTTGTATCATGAAACTCAGACTGAAGGTGTGTGATGTGTGGAAGGAAGCAAGACACTTGCTCATGACCAGTGTCAGCGTGAGGGTATGGGGTGGCGATCCCTTCACCATACAGGTGAAAACCTAAGACTTTGTTATGTCACTGCTCATCATCAGCAACTTCAAACACAGACCAGCAAAGTATTGGATTGCTCACTTAGTCGAGCTGTGGGGAGACATGCACATTCGACATGTTTTTGTCACAATAGGACAAAGAAGCAGTCCTTCATTGACATAATGAGTGTGGCTATTTTCGCACTGAGCTTAAGTATGTGTACTGGAGTATGTTGCAATGTAGTTGAACAAACAGCATGCACCAGCTGTGTTCGCCTGCACACAGGAGAGTAGAATTATGCAATCGGTACATTTAGTACAGATCAGTAGTAGTAATTTCCACTATTCATGTTAGGTACAAATTCTGTCAGCAGTTATTAACATACTGTCAATCATTCATATGTTTTTATACTGGAGGTTTTTGTTAATATATATATATATATATATAAATTGATGTTATGGAAAGTCATTGCACATCATTTATAAAATTATATAATAATAATGTGGTTGTTTTGTTTTTCATTGACCCTTGGAATAGAGCTTTATAATATACATAAAACATATTTGCCATGGTGAGTCATTCAATAATAATAAGTAGTCACGTCAAGTCAAGTCAAATAAAACTTTATTCGGCCAATAATGACCGTAAAAGCACAGTTGCACACCCCAAGAGTAAAATAGTAAAAACGCATACAATACTTGATAAAAGGGCAATACTGATAATTCATGTACAAAAATCCTTGTGTAAATAACACAGTCCTAGTGTATATTCATTTTAATAAAAATATAAAAAAACTACTACAAGTCAAAACTACTATGCCTTCTTAGACCTTGATAAAGTGCATTCTGTTACAGTACTAACAAATGATTAAAAACAATGCCCACTAAAATATAACAATTCTAGGGACAAATCAATGCGTGATCAAATGTTTTCCTTCGCCGTGGGGCTCCTGTTAAGAAACTCGCAACCCCCGAAACATATGAAAGGTGAGGAAAACATTTGCAGCTATACCAGGGCCGGCCTCACTTGTGCAAAGTTACAAAGTTTTAAAAGTGATAAATTGTATCTTGACCGAAGATCATTATAAAATCCAGAGAAGAACACAAAGTGTAGGAGATCTTGGTTAGAGAAATCATCACAAGGGCAGGTCTTTAAGACCACCGGCTTCGAAGAACCCTTAGGAACCTTGAGGCACCAGTGAATACAATTGAACCTAAATCTAATGAAAAGAAAACGGTTGTGTAGATTTTTAATATGAGACCAGAAGTGTTGTTCTAAAGACCCAGGACTCAAGATTATGTACTGTCTTATCGTGGGCTTTTTAAGTTCATGTTTATCCCTTTCCACCATCCTTTTGGCTAAAAATTGACTTTTAATTACTTTCAAGTCACCACAGTGCATTTGTCTAGGATGTGTAAAAAGATCAGGGCACCCTACATTCGCAAGCTGATGTGAGATGTAACCCAGCCAAGGGATGTCAGCCGCCCTGCCGGGTCTCATACAATCTTCTAAAACAGTTTGGTGAGTGTAGGTGTAGGGCTAGACCATATTTTTAGCCACCACATTAAAGGGGCAACTGCTATACGGTCAGAGACGTGATCCTGTCCGAGTTCTATGATCAGAGATGTGACCCTGTCCTAGTTCTTCATGCACCATAAAAGATGGGGTGCTGGGGGTACAGATAATAGTTTCCGCAGGTATTTATCTTCAGCCACCTGCAGATCACCAACCTCTTCATAGCCCTATACCTCGCTGCCATGCGTAGCCATTGGTATACATTTCTCATTATAGACCTTCAGTAATGGCCGCAGTGGTTTGCTCACCATTCTCATTGCACATCATCGACTACTTGTTCCTGTTTTTCCTTGGTCGATACTATCATTGCACTTTTATCTTCCTCACTGACACTTGCTAATGATGTTGACGAACCTTTGTAAGATGAGTTTGAAAATGATCAACTTTATCAGATTTTTACTTGTCGTAACTGATTTTGCTTGTTTGGCTTTGTGGGCATGGCGAGAATGCTTCTGGAACCTTCTGGTGGCCACTTTCTGTTCTCGCTGTGACATAGTTTGTTTCTCTCTCGCTTTTCTTTACCACAACCTGTGCACGTTTGTCCTTTGGCAGAACATTTGCTTTTATGGGGAAATGAAAACCCAGATCGGAAACACAGCCTTTTCTTTTTTGGAGACGTCGACTTGCATGCATCTACCTGGTACTTGTTTATGATGACCGACGCGGATACATTTTTTGCTGTTTGAGCACCCAAATAAAAAAAAGAAAAATAAATGAGCAGTTCCTATCTTTCATTTATTATGAACTGACCCAGCAAAGAGCACCCCATAATGCCTTGTGAGGGCTTTTGAATCTTATTTCAATGGTCTTGGTTGTACACCTAGAAGGGACAGGGTCACGCCTAAGCATTTTTATTTAATGTTCTGGAGAGCTGCAGGGATCACAGTAGCTCCTCAGCAACAAAAAGAACATTAAATCTCCTGGATCATTAAATCCATGATCTTAGCAGAGGTTATCATATCTTTTTAAAAGACTCCGAGTTGGAGCTGTATGCTCTTCAGCTGGAGTGAAGAGGCATTGTTTATGTTTTTTCAAAAAGGCTCAAATAAATGTTTAATGTTTTTACGTAAAGAATGTCTTTATTAAAAACATGTTGTCGCAATCACTATTATTAAACTTTGCAGTTTGTGAGTTTATGAAATATATACTTGATTATAGTTATTGATGACTTTTTAGCAAAGCCAATAGGTCTGGTCTATAAATGTTGATCTGCTGAAACCTTGATAAAACCAATAGGCCATCTGTTCTTTATATTTTAGTGTTTTGAATTGATCCTTTGCAAAAACCAGTATTTATTATTTATTTTATTTATTATATTTCTGAAGCGCACTGTCACCTGGCAGGCATCCTGGCGCTACACCTTTCAGAAATACGCAATAATAGGGCCAGACTGCAGACAACCAACTAGATCTTTTGAAACAGCCAAGTTGTTAACCCTTTTCTAAAAGGGAGAAGATTACTAACTTGTCTGAGTTCCAGGGGCAAGGCGTTCCAAAGCTTTGCAGCTGCCACCTCAAAGGATCTGCCGCCTGATCTCACCTTCCTGAATCTAGGTACCTTCACTAGCTTTGCCCCCGACGAACGCACAGTTCTCAAGGGGGCATACCAAGCAAATTTCTTTTGGAAGGATACAGGCCCCAGCCCATTCAGGGTTTTAAACACTAGGCAGAGAGATTTAAAGTGAACTCTTTGTCTCAGTGGCAGCCAGTGTAATTCCGCTAGAGGCAGGGAGGAGGAAGACCCTCTAGGCCAGCCCAGAACTAATTTGGCTGCCATAGACTGAATCCTCTGCAACCTATCAAGTAGAAAGTTGGGAGACTTCAGCAACAAGGCATTACAGTAGTCTAATCTACTGAGAATGGTACTACGAGCTAACAGTGTACGAGCCAGAGGGGGCAGCAGAGGAAACATTTTCCTCAATGATCTAATGATAGCTAGGCAACAGCCCACTGTTTTCGTCATCTGTGCTTCCAGGGTAAGTTTACTAACGAAAGTCACACCCAGGTTACGGACCGTCTTTACAGGCTGAATAGTGGATGTGGTGTCCATGGGCCAGAAATTACTGGGCAGCCTAGAGGACGGTCTTTACGTAGTACAGTAAAGCACCTCTGTTTTGTCAGCATTGAATTGCAGCGAGTTATCCCTAAGCCACACCGCCGTGTCACGCAAACAACTATGAAACCCTTCCAATGAAGTTGACTGATCCCCCTCTAGAGAGATGATCAACAGTGTGTCATCAGCATAATTTATGATGTTGATGTTATGCTTTTTGATGACCGTCATTAGTGGTCTCATATAGATATTAAATAAAATCGGACTGATAGCCGAACCCTGCAGTACACCTTGCAAGATTTTGGTGAATGCAGATTGAAAAGGGGGAAGAGACACTGCTTGCTGTCTGTCCAGCAAAAAAGACTGGAAACATTTCATGGCACACCCCTTTACCCCTACCTCACACAACCTTCTCAACAAAATTCCATGGTTGACCGTGTCGAAGGCGGCCGACAGGTCAAGCAGGATAAGTACTGCTGACTGACCCCTGTCTGACCACCTTCTAAGTTCGTCCATCACGGTCACCAAGGCCGTCTCGGTGCCATGGGACGGCCGAAAGCCAAATTGGACCTCCTCTAATAAGTTGTTTTGTTCTAGGAATTTGGAGAGAGTACTACTGACTTCCCGTTCCACAATTTTAGCGGGAAAGGGTAGGAGAGAGATGGGCCTATAATTTTTGGGGCAGCTCGGATCAAGGGAGGGCTTTTTTAGCAAGGGTGTTACCATCGCTTGCTTCCATTGGAATGGAACTACTCCATCAGTAAGTGACTGATTACAAATCTGGTGGAGTGTAGGAAATAGCTCAGTCTTATACTCTTTCCAGATTTTGTAGGGCAGCGGGTCTAAGGGCGAACCAGAGGGACTCCCCTCCGCTAGTCCATAGAAGTCCACTGCTTCAAGGGGCAAAAATGTAGATAAATAGTGGACCGGACCACCCTCAAGGTGGCTCGTGCCACCTCTAGAGCAGTTACCGACGTGCTAACCTTCAAAGCATCTCCTGTCTCAGGTTGAAGAGGGGCCCCACCCAGATCATCAATGATGTTTTTTATTTTATTGTGAAAGAACCCAGCCAGGTTCTCACAAAATGCTTGGGAAGGGTATGTCACATTTTTTGCACATTCTGGGTTGGTCAGACTGTTCAAGATGTTGAAAATGCTTCTAGAGCTATTGGATGCATTAAGGATCAGGGAGGAAAAATGTTCCGCCTTGGCCTTATTAATTGCTTTTTTATAGTCCCCCATCTTAATTTTGCAGGTGCATTTATCCTCCTCTTTGTCGCCATACCTCCATCTCCTCTCAGCATGTTTACAGTCAAGTTTCATATTTTTCAGACTTTCATTAAACCACGGGCCGAGGGTCTGTCCCTCTTGTGATGTTTCTTTAAGGGGACTAAAGAGTCCAGGGCCAACGTAATTTTAGAGCAGAGCGCAGAGTAATTCTCCTTGACTTGAAGATCGGTGGAAAAACAGTCATTACCGAGAACACTGGGTCCGGACCCCTTTTACGTAACAGGGCCTTCCAGTCTCTGCTCAAATATTCACACCGAGCATCAGCTACCCGGGGCTCTTGCATAGCATCGTTCACATAAAATTTAACCAAAGAATGGTCTGTCCAGACCAGAAGTAAAACTTCCACAATGAACAGATGATTAACCTCCGAAAAAATTAGATCCAGAGTATGCCCACCAATATGAGTGGCCTTCGACGCTTGCTGAAGGAGACCAAGGCCTTCACATGATTGAACGATGTTAGCACAACCCCCGTCCATAGGGCCATTTGGCCACAAGTTAAAATCCCCTAAGATCACCAATCTACAATGGGTAGCGGCCATGTTAGTAAAGGTCTCCAGCAGCAATTGCTGCTGCTGTATACTGCAGGCCCCCGGGGGTCTATAACATATAATCCCTGTTAGAGCCTGGCCAGAAACATCCTTAATGACAAAGCCCAGAAGTTCAAATCCCGGAACACTATCAATATCTATAGTAGCCACTTTTAAAATGTCCTTAAAAATCAGCCCAACTCCTCCCCCCTTCCCTTCGCTCTAGGCTTGTGAAGAATCTTATAGCCGGGGGGGCACGCCAGGCCGAGATCAACCTCACAGTCCGAGCAGGTCCAGGTCTCTGTCATGAACAACACCTCGAGTTCCTGGGTTTCTAACAGTAGTTGAATTTCAGCCTTATGCCTTGGTAGTGATCTAACATTTAAGAGCCCACAAGAGAGGAGGCCCTTGGCCAGAAAATCGGAAAAGGCAGGGCCGACTCCTCAAAATAAACAGCCCCCCCCCACCTTTACCCATTGCATCCAGATGGCGAAGTTCAGAGCTAGAATAACTCAGCAACTGGAACCCACTATCAGTGTCCACCTCCTTAAAGCCAGGGGCAGCATGGTTGGCACTAGGCGCGTCCTTGGTGCGGACGGGCGCAGACGGGCTTGCCTTTGGCGCGCCCGCTGCACGCGTCCGCTGCACGCTCGCGTCAGCATCAACTTAAATATGGTCCAGCCCCCAACAACTAGACCTCTGACTCCAAGGTGGCGGGACCGCTCACTCGGACGGCCCGACCAATCAGGGAGCGCGGTATGCGTGGAGTAGGGGAGATTCTTGAAATAACCCCCAACAACAGAAGGTGAGTCCTAAATAGGTTAAAAACAATAGCGAAATGTTAAAAAGCAGGTTACCACTGCCGGGCAGCCTACAGTCAGGACTCTCTGAGAGGCAATCAAACGCTGCGCGCTTGCGTCAGCGGCAACTTAAATATGGTCCAGCCCCCAACAACTAGACCGCTGACTCCAAGATGGCGGGACCGCTCGCACAGACGGCCCGACCAATCAGGGAGCGCGGTATGCGTGGAGTAGGGGAGATGCTCGAAATATCCCCCAACAACAGAAGGTGAGTCCTAAATAGGTTAAAAACAGGTTGCCACTGCCAGGCAGCCTACAGTCACGACTCTCTGAGAGGCAATCAAATGCCAGTAGGTCTGCCTTACTTAAAATGACACCGTTTATTGCATGTAGGGGGGGGGGTTGAGCACAAGGACGAAGGCCTTGCTTGGTGGTCAGGGTTGGCACTCCGGGGGGGGGGTGGGGGAGGTGCTGGGGCCGATGCCAGACTCTGCGCACATCCACATGTTGCATACAACTGAAGGCTTTGCATGGAAGGGAATGGGAATGGGTTGTTGGCTACATGCCCTGTGCGATATCACACACCGCACATGGAAAAGGACATCTTACTTTAGATAAACCATAGAAATTCAGTAAAAAAACAAAGATTAAAATTACGTTATACTTAGAAATTGAAGGTAAACAAGGGTTAAAAGGACTTCATAGTTAGGTGAAAATAGCATTTAAAACATAACATTTTAAACAAAATGATTTAAATTCACTAGTATGATTATGTCAAGCAACTATAACTCTTGACCTAAATTAACAATAATTTGCTCCCTTGCCATGCACTGCTAATCACCTCACATATTACATCACTCTTAACATGTATTATATGACATCATTAATAACATCACTTGAATATCTGAAATTACATAATGGATGACAACACTGTGCATGGCAGGGGCGTGAGCACCAGTTACATTTAATTTTGTCTACCAGAGAATAACACAACCAGTCTTTCTGCTAATCAATTATGATATCAGCAAGCAAGCAATCGGAATGGTGCTTTACTTACTTTCTGTCACCTACATTTTATGAGCTAACACATGATTTGCTAGGTACAGGTATTATGTTTGTTGTCGGAAATTAAATTACTGTGCTCACCCCTCTGGTAGCTGGGCACTGAGCAGTCAGGCTTAGCTTAGAGGCAATATGTAAAGTATTTATGCAGCAATTCAAGCAGTAATAAAGTGAAATCCAACTCAAGAAAAATCCCACACTAATTTAGAAAAATAAGATAAAACTTAAGAAATGATTTAAGAACAAAATAACAAAAATCTAATCAGTAGAACTCGAGAAATGCAATTTTTAAAGATTTAAGTGGAAATAGCTGCAAAAAGCTTGGAGCACCAACTGTGGTTGTCTGGTTGCACTAGACCGGAACAAAGTCACAAGTTCAGGTCGACTGAGATATAGGGACCAAGTTAGGCCCACTAAACAAGAGTACCTTAAATCCTGATTGTGGAGTGTTGTGGAGTCCCACGAGAACGATGCATCGCACAGTGGATATTCCTTGGAGCTGCGGGGGCTGCTATGCAAGCTCCTTTATGTTTGCAGGGGAAGCAGTTGATGAGAGGACTGCGATGCAAAGTGCTGCCTCAAAGATGCACCATGCACCGGATGGTTCCGATGAAGCTGTGGCACGTGCGATGCAGAGTAGTTTGTCATAGTCTAGGATGTCGTTGACGAGGGGATTGCAATGTGGAGGCCTTCATCGAGGATGAATTGCACAGTGGTGGTTCCTGGGAGGCTGCAGGTGGCAATGTGAAATCCTCCACCAGGGATGTGTCACGCAGCAGTCCTGTTGTGGAGTATGGTAAGGCAATTAGTCGCGCAGTGGCTCCAAAGCTGAGTTTATGGGAGGTGATGCATCACAACTCGTTGGTTCTCCTGGGACCACAGTTGGACTGGCAGAGAGCAGTCAGACCCATTTCCAAGGTTCCAGGACACATCACTTGGGGGATAGGAATCGCAGCGAGCAGATTCCAGGTGTTGGGATTAAAGGTGCCCCGGCACACAGAAAGACCATCACTCATGCCCTGGTCACCAGCAGACTCGACTACGGCAATGCACTCTACGCCGGAAAAACCAAAAACCTCACCCACAAGCTACAGAACATCCAAAACGCCGCCGCAAGACTGGTCCTCAACCTGCCAAGACACGGCCACATCTCCCAGCACTTGCGCACACTCCACTGTCTCCAAATCAAAGCTAGAGTCACCTTCAAGATACTAACCCACGTTCACAAGGCCCTCCGCAACACCGAAACGGCATACCTGAACAGCCGACTGAAATTTCACGCACCGCAAAGGACCCTACGATCAGCCCAGCTCTCCTACGCTGTGGTCTCCCGCGCCAGAAAGACCAGATCGGGAGGCTGCTCCTTTTCCTTCCTCGCGGCCAGAGCCTGGAACAACCTTCCGCTCCACCTCAGACAGACAACAGGGCTCCTCATCTTCGCAAGAAATCTCAAAACCTAGCTCGTCGACAAACCCCCTCCTTGATGGACTGGAACCTGAAACCCCCCCCCCCAGTGCCTTGAGACCCTTGCGGGTGAGAAGTTGCGCTTAATAAATACCTTGATTGATTGATTGATTGTACAGGAGGCCAGCCAAACAGCCCTTGGGTTCACTCTGGTGATCCTGGGTTCAAGTTGCAGGCTCAGTTCTTCTCATTCAGGCAGGAGGGCAGCACAGCAGCCCTGCAGGGTTGCAGAGTGGAGGTCCTTACAGCAGCAACGCAGCACAGCAGTCTCTCTTCTGAGTCTTCCACTAGTTCAGATGTGTACTGAAGAGTTGGATCTGTGGGTATATTTTGTAATCCTGGTGCCCACTTTGAAGTGGGAGAAAGTTCTGGAGCTTTCCACCCCCCTGAGGTGTCAGGCATCCACTTCACCCCCATCCTGGCCATAGCTTGTCTGGGAACACAAACGAGTAGTGACAAACCCTTTGTGAGTATGTTCAGGCAGGACCTTTGAGATGTTAAGTCAGAGTGGCCCATCCGGCCAACATCTATCTTCCCTTTGTTTCACTGTCTGGTAGCAATACACAACGGCCATTGGCCAGCTACACCTAGCCATGTGACCCAGGGACAGGCTGTAGGCCCCAAATGTTTAGGATAAGAACATTTCAACTTTCTAAAAGTGGCATTTTCAGAATTGTTACAAAAAATCTGTCTTTACCTTCAAAGAGAGCTTTTAATTACAATTCTTTAGACACCGAACTCGAGCGGTCTACCTACTCCCAATTGAAAGTTACTACTTAACAAATGTAATAAGTAAATCTAATTTTATCCTGTATGCCTTGCAGTAGTGGAAAACAAATGTAAGAGTTTTTCACAACCAGGACATTTAAAAGTTAAGAGTACATGTCCTCTTTTTAAATATACTGCACCCTGGCTTTTGGGCTGTTTAGGGTCTTCTTTGTGGATGACCTATATGCATTAAAAAGTAAGGTTTAGACCTGGCAAAAGGTTTATTTTGCCAGTTTGAATTGGCAATGTAAAACTGCACACAGGCTGTAATGGTATGTTTAGAGGGCTACTCAAGTTGGATGTATGTGAGTGCTGCAGGCCTACTAGTAGCATTTAATTTACAGGCCTTGGTTACATGCAGAACCACTTAAGGCAGGACTGACAACTAAATTAAATATGTCAATTGAGTGTAAGTCAATGTTACCATGTATAAAGGAGAGAGTACAATCGCTTTAGCACTGGTTAGCAGTGGTAAAGTGTGCAAAGTCCTAAAGCTAGCAAAAACAAAGTCAGGAAAAATAGGAGGCAGCAATGCAAAAAGTCGGGGAAACCATGACAAGGATGTTAAGTCCAACACTTCTGAATACTATGGCAGCCCTTAAAGTACTTCGGGTTCCCTTCAGAATGAACTGAAAAACGTAGGTATTACTGATTTATATGTAAAAACAACTTTGTCCCCACTTCTCTCTACGTTTTCTTGGTGGTAGGGGAACCAGGAATCTAGATTGCTCACTCATTGCAATATGGGGTGCATTTATGGCCCAACTGCCTGAAATGCACATTAAATCACCTCTTGGCACTACAAATGCTGGTAGACACAGATACCAAAGCACTGAGAGATACACCGATTTGCCAGTATCGCAAATTTTGTTAAAGTTTGTTAAAGGCAGAACTGAGGTGTATACCCAGATATAGTGGAATAGATACATCCCCATCTGGTGCACTTCCTTGACACTTGTGCTAAAATGTTTATTTCCAACAATGTAGACGTTTTGGGTTATGCCATGTGCCTAGCGCTGAGTTACCCCAGCTGGGGTGATTCAGGCGCTTTATAAATGATAATAATAAATAAATATCTTGCCAAAAAAGACAAAGTTGTAATACTTGGTTGACACCTCGGGGCCAGATGTAGGTGTCAAAATACCGGTCGGAATTGGCCGAAAGTACAGATTTTCGGCCGTTTCCGACCGGTATTTTGACATTGGTATGTAGGGGCACTGAAAACATGCAGATTCGGTAATTTTACCGAATCGGTAATTTTACCAAATCGGTAAAATTACCGATCGGTAAAATTACTGAATCTGTATTTTCCTATGTAGGTAGCACTTCTAACAGTGCTACAGGGCCTTTAGAATTCGTTATTTACCATGTAATGCAATTGCATGGTAAATAACGAATTCTTGTGTACATGCACATCTGTGCATGTACACCTGTGCCATGTGGCACACAGACATGCCCTAAGGGCATGTTTGTTTGCCACATGGCGCACAAGCCAGTTACAGGGGTGCAACAGGGTGTCAAAGTGACACCCTGTCCCCCTTGTAAATTCGGTATTTTTACCGATTCTGTAATTACCGAATCGGTATCTGCCATTGAATCCTATGGGCTTCAAGGCCCATAGGAATCAATGGCAAATACCGATTTTGTAATTACAGAATCGGTAAATACCAAATCATACAGATTCGGTATTTGTTACCGAATTTCTACCTACATTTGAATTACCGATTCATGAATACCGAATCGGTAAAATTCAGTATTTATGAATCGGTAATTCACATTTACCTACATCTAGGCCCAAGTGTATTATTCTATAAAAAGCTAAATATATGTTGCTAAAACTGTGAGATAACTCTAATCACTAGTATATGCAGTAGACCTTTGTACTCTACTATTCCTATGTGACTCTTAGACTATATCCATTCGTATCCCATCCCTATGTATATAGAGATAACTCTAATCACTAGTATATGTAGTAGACCTTTGTACTCTCTACCATTCCTATGTGACTCTTAGAGTATATCCAGTCATATCCCTTCCCTATGTATATAGAGATAACTGTAATCACCAGTCTCTTCTTTGTGTGACTTTACATCTTGTACAATTGCAATTGTTTTCTGTGTGTATCTTTTATGTAATGCATGTAATCCTAAATCCTTATGTTTTGCAACCGGTTCTTATGTAAAGTGCTCTGACACCTTCGGGTAAATTCACGCTATATAAAATCGCATTAAATAAAAAATAAAAAAAGTACACGAAGAGGGGAACTCAGTTTTTAATCATGGGTGAAGGTAGTGGAGATGAGCATTTCACTTCCCAGCAAGTGGATTTAATTTGCATCTATATATGCCCAAGATAGTAACCTGCTAAATACCATGTTCTTAAGAGCTCTGTTGAGTTAAGTTTCTGAGGGGACAAAGCCATACACAGTCAGCAACTGAACCGCCTTTTTTGAAAATCAAGAATCCGGAAAGTGCTTTTCAATATGCTTTATTGTCACTCTGATTATAGTGTGTGTTGATCACTCAAGATTGTCAGTAATCTCTTTTAAGAGTTGTATCATGAAACTCAGGCTGAAGGTGTGTGATGTGTGGCAGGAAGCAAGACACTTGCTCATGACCAGTGTCTGCGTGAGGGTTTGGGGTGGCGGTCCCTTCACCATACAGGTGGACCCCTAAGACTTTGTTATGTCACTGCTCATCATCAGCAACTTCAAACACAGACCAGTAAAGTATTCAGAAGGTTGAGTCTACATACATCCCATCCCTATCAATGAAACATTGACACATTTGAGGCACAAGAATCCTGGACTTTAGATTCACTGCCACAAGCCTGTGGGGCAAGGGACCAAGTACAATGGAACACAGTGTGCCCTCCCTCTTAACATATGTGAAGGACACCCTTGGGTATTGGAACCATACTGTGGGCATTGTAGATGAAGCAGTGCATTCATTATTCAAAGGGAAGTTGAAGTTTCTTCATGGAAGCCCAGGCAGTGTGGACTACTCACTTAGTCGAGCTGTGGAGAGACATGCACATGTGAAAGAAATGCACACAAACATGTTTTTGTCACAATAGGACAAATAAGCGGTCCTTCATTGACATAATGAGTGTGGCTATTTTCGCACTGAGCTTAAGTATGTGTACTGGAGTATGTTGCAATGTAGTTGAACAAACAGCATGCACCAGCTGTGTTCGCCTGCACACAGGAGAGTAGAATTATGCAATAGGTACATTTCGTTCTTATCATTGGTAGTAATTTGCACTATTCATGTTAGGTACAAATACTGTCAGCAGTTATTAACACACTGTCAATCATTCATATGTTTATACTGGAGGTTTTTGTTAATATATATATATAAACTGATGTTTCAGTAACATTACATGTATCTTTGTTGTTCAAGAAACGTTGTTATACCACCGTAAACACTGTGTTTGTGCATTTGCTTTTCCATTTGTGTTATGGAGCCCCACCCAGAATATTTAACTGAAATTATCCTGTGTACCCTGTCTGGATTCTCAGCCTTACAACAGTGAAGGGTATAGAAAACCTCTGGTGTTCAAAATGACAAAACACTCTACAGTGGAAGCCACATTACAAATGAAGACAGAAGGTTATGGAAAGTCAATGCACATCATTTATAAAGTTATATAATAATAATGTGGTTGTTTTGTTTTTCATTGACCCTTGGAGTTGAGCTTTATAATGTACTTAAAACAAATTTGTTATAGTGAGTCATTCAATAGTAATATGTAGTCACGTCAAGTCAAGTCAAATAAAACTTTATTCGGTCAATAATGACCATAAAAGCCCAGTTGCACACCCCAAGAGTATAATAGCCCTAGTGTATATTAATTTTAATAAAAACTGCTACATGTCAAAACTACTACGCCTTCTTAGACCTTGATAAAGGGCATTCTTATACAGTACTAACAAATGATTAAAAACAATGCCCACTAAAAAATACCAATTCTAGAGACAAATCAAAGCGTGATCAAATTTTTCCTTCGCTGTAGGGCTCCTGTTAAGAAACTCGAACCCTGAAACATATCAAAGGTGAGGAAAAGATTTGCAGATATATCAGGGCCAGCCTCACTTGTGCAAAGTTACAAAGTTTTAAAAGTGATACATTTTATCTTGACCAAAGATCATTATAAAATCCACAGAAGAACATAAAGTGTAGGTGATCTTGGTCAGAGAAATCATCACAAGGGCAGGGCTTTAAAACCACAGGCTTCGAAAAACCCTTAGGAACCTTGAGGCACCAGTGAATACAATTGAACCTAAATCTAATTAAAAGAAAACGGTTGTGTTGATTTTTAATATAAGACCAGAAGGTTGTTCTAAAGACCCAGGACTCAAGATTATGTACTGTCTTATCGTGAGCTTTTTAAGTATATGTTTATCCCTTTCCACCTTTTGGCTAAAAATTGACTTTTAATTACTTTCAAGTCACCACTGTGCATTTGTCTCGGATGTGTAAAAAGCTCAGGGCACCCTACATTCACCAGCTGATGTGAGATGTAACCCAGCCAAGGAATGTCAGCCGCCCTTCCGAGTCTCATACAATCTTCTAAAACAGTTTGGTTCAGCATAGGTGTGAGGCTAGACCATATTTTAAGCCACCACATTAAAGGGGCCACTGCTATACGGTCAGAGATGTGATGACCCTGTCCTAGTTCTAAGGTCAGAGATGTGACCCTGCCCTAGTTCTTCATGCACCATAAAAGATGGGGTGCTGGGGGTACAGATAATAGTTTCCGCAGGTATTTATCTTCAGCCACCTGCAGATCACCAACCTCTTCATAGCCCTATACCTCGCTGCCATACGTAGCCATTGGTATACATTTCTCATTATAGACCTTCAATAATTGTCGCAGTGGTTTGCTCCCCATTCTCATTGCACATCATTTATAAAATTCTATAATAATAATGTGGCTGTTTTGTTTTGCATTTACCCTTGGAATAGAGCTTCATAATATACTTAAAGAATATTTGCCATGGTGAGTCATATAATAGTAATATGTAGTCATATTTAAACCAATGGATCATGATTACAAACCGCAGACTTCAAATAACTGCCAGACCTCCTTTCCATTTTGCATTGCATTCTCTTTGTAGCATTCACAGCCTCTGCTGTAGTTGTTAGCAAAATGTTATTTTATTTATGCTCCTCCCTTTTCATTGTTTATCTGTGATGTATACAAAAGAATCATCATAAAATTAGGTCTGGGCGGAGACCTCCGCTCCGCCCGCGGAATGTGCGGATATTTGCCTCCTCCACGTTCCGCACACTCCATGGCAGAGCAGAGTTGGCCAACCCCCGCCTCCACCCCCCTATTAACAATTAATTATAAATGACATAAAAGTATAGAAAAACGACTTAACTGGACTGCGGCGTCCCTGGGCTGCCCTCCTCCTCTTCCTCGCCCTCTCTGTGAGAAATGGGCATGCGCAGGCGTGCGTGCATGCACACTTTTTGCAGAGACGGTGAGGAAAAGGAGGAGGGCATAAATCTAACACACCCCTATTCTATTTTCCCTCCTCTGCAATTTGCCTCTGCACCACAACGTCCATGCTTGATCTCACAAATTCTCTCTAGCCAACAAGTGTCTCCTCTGTTTTTTCCCCACTTCTTGCTTCTCTGCACATTTTGCCTCTTGGGGTATTTGGCATTTATGCTCTTGTTTCCTTCTTACCTATCAAGTTCGTCGCACCCTCTCTGCTGGTGTTCTTTTTCTCTACTACTTCTTTAAAGGGTTCCCGGTGGCTCAGTTCTGGACACCTTACTTCTCCTATGATAGCCATTAGCTTTTGTTTTCACTTGTAATACCACTTGCATGCAGGCAACACATTTCTTCATTTTTAGGGCTCGGGCCTACGTCACACGAAGTGGGGCGGGGCTTCCGAGCTCTAATGTTATAAAAAAAAAAAAAGTTCAGAAAGGGCTGTGGGCTGCCGCATTCCAGAAAGCGCGCGTTTTTTGCGTGTGGTATTCTGCCATGTGAATGGTAATTGGTCCAGGCAAGGCTGTGTTTAAGTAAGGCAGCACGCCATAGGGCTGTGGAATTTTTGCAATGTCCACTTCCTGCATAAAGTGTTCGGACACGCGCAGAAGAATACATAAATCCTCAATTACCAGCTGTCCGAGGTGCCGGTAATTGAAGGCAGATGGTGCTGGGAGCGTGTGCACTGCTGTTTTTTTTTTCCCTTGAGCTCTGTGTGCGCGCCGGCAAACCCGCGCCTGCTCTTTGACTGAGGTAGGCTAAACAAGCATTGGCAAAGCAAATAGGACTCTCCTATACAAAATCTGTTGGTTTTGTCAGGGATATGTTTAGCCATGTTGTACAGCAGCCTGGCTGCTATGCAGCACAGCTGAAAGTAAAAAAACAAACAAAGTGCTTTGATAAGCACTCGTGCCCACTCACCCGAACTCAAACTTTTAATGTCAAAATAGAAGATCACTTTAATTTACTGCCCTCATAACAGACCCCTTGCAGTAGCTCTCGTTGTCCTCTTACCAGATCCCTTGCATCTTCCCAGCTATTGCCAGATTCCTCACTCGCTCCCTGTCTCGTCACCATGACTCACTCTCTCCAGCCTTTCATAAAAAAACACTCCACCTCGCTTTCCTCTCACTGGGAGCCTCACATTTACTCTCACAGTCCGGTTACCAGATTCCTACTGCCGTTGTACCAGATCACTCATTGTACTATCATTCAGTGTCCTATCATTAGAGACTTGCTTCACCCTAATGTTCATACCAGTTTTTCAAACTCATTCCCAGTGTCCTATTACCAGATCACTCACTCACTGCCCAAGCAGACACTGGTACATCCTCCTGTGACCAATGTCAACAGTTCCCTTTCACACAAAGCCTTCGCAGATCCCACGCATTCACTTCCCCCTCACACCTTTTCCCACAGCTCCTGCTTCTCATACAAGCCTAGCCACTGATTTCTTGCACTAACAGCCTTCTCCTTTTCACGCACACTTCACTCCTGCTTCATTTCCCTTTTATTTTTCTGCCCCAATGCATTTCGTTCACTCATTTAACAGAATTATATTGTTTTTCCCTACAAAGGGAAGGCCTCCTTTACTTTGTAAAGAAGATATGGTTTATCTTGTAAGCAGGTATCTAAAAAAAAATGGGTGCTGCTCTCAGAAATACATTACTTTCAAAATCGCATGTACAAATTGCATGACCTTTATATACAGAGCTCAGTGTGAACGATGTGGCTTGTACACACCCAACCATACACACCCAACCATACACACCCAACCATACACACCCAACCGCACACACCCACACAACCGCACACACACCCACACACAACCGCACACAACCGCACACACCCGCACACAACCGCACACAACCGCACACAACCGCACACACCCACACAACCGCACACACACACACAACCGCACACACACACACACAACCGCACACACACACAACCGCACACACACACAACCGCACACACACAACCGCACACACACAACCGCACGCACACACACAACCGCACACACAACCGCATGCCCACGCACACAACCCCACGCACACACCCACACAACCACACGCCCACGCACACACAACCACACGCCCACGCACACACCTACACAACCACACGCCCACGCACACAACCACACGCCCACGCACACACCCACACACACTCAACCACACACACTCAACCACACACACACACACACAACCACACACACACACACTCAACCACACACACACACTCAACCATACACACACACTCAACCACACACACACACTCAACCACACACACACACTCAACCACACACACACTCAACCCCACAACCAACCGCACACGCACACACCCACGCTACTACACACACACACATGCTACTACACACACACACGCTACTACACACACACGCTACTACACACACACACGCTACTACACACACACACACACTACTACACACACACAACTACACACACAACTACACACGCGCACACCACCATCCGGCAGTGCACGCTTTCACCAAGCGCACACCGCCACACACATCACCACACCCATCACCACACACACCACCACACACACCACCACACACACACCCACACCACCACACACACACCACACACACACACACACACACCACTACACACACACACACCACCACACACACCACCACCACCACACACCACCACCACACACACACACACACACACCACCACACACACCACCACCACACACACACACCACCACCACCACACACACAAACACACACACCACCACCACACACACAAACACACACACCACCACACACACACCACCACACACCCGCAGAGTAGTGAGTGCAGAGTAGTGAGGGCAGAGTGCAGAGTCGTGAGGGCAGAGTAGTGAGGGCAGAGTAGTGAGGGCAGAGTAGTGAGGGCAGAGTAGTGAGGGCAGACTGCAGAGTAGTGAGGGCAGAGTGCAGAGTAGTGAGGGCAGAGTAGTGAGGGCAGAGTAGTGAGGGCAGAGTAGTGAGGGCAGAGTAGTGAGGGCAGAGTAGGGAGTGCAGAGTAGTGAGGGCAGAGTAGTGAGGGCAGAGTAGTGAGGGCAGAGTAGTGAGTGCAGAGTAGTGAGGGCAGAGTGCAGAGTAGGGAGGGCAGAGTGCAGAGTAGTGAAGGCAGAGTAGTGAGGGCAGAGTAGTGAGGGCAGAGTAGTGAGGGCAGAGTAGTGAGGGCAGAGTAGTGAGGGCAGAGTAGTGAGGGCAGAGTAGTGAGTGCAGAGTAGTGACTGCAGAGTAGGGAGTGCAGAGTAGGGAGTGCAGAGTAGTGAGGGCAGAGTAGTGAGTGCAGAGTAGTGAGGGCAGAGTGCAGAGTAGGGATGGCAGAGTGCAGAGTAGTGAGGGCAGAGTAGTGAGGGCAGAGTAGTGAGGGCAGAGTAGTGAGTGCAGAGTAGTGAGTGCAGAGTAGGGAGTGCAGAGTAGGGAGTGCAGAGTAGGGAGTGCAGAGTAGGGAGTGCAGAGTAGTGAGGGCAGAGTAGTGAGGGCAGAGTAGTGAGGGCAGAGTAGTGAGGGCAGAGTAGTGAGGGCAGAGTAGTGGGGGCAGAGTAGTGAGGGCAGAGTAGTGGGGGCAGAGTAGTGAGGGCAGAGTAGTGAGGGCAGAGTAGTGAGGGCAGAGTAGGGAGGGCAGAGTAGTGAGGGCAGAGGGCAGAGTAGTGAGGGCAAAGGGCAGAGTAGTGAGGGCAGAGTAGTGAGGGCAGAGTAGTGAGGGCAGAGTAGTGAGGGCAGAGTAGTGAGGGCAGAGTAGTGAAGGCAGAGTAGGGAGGGCCGAGTAGGGAGGGCCGAGTAGGGAGGGCAGAGTAGGGAGGGCAGAGTAGGGAGGCCAGAGTAGGGAGGGCAGAGTAGGGAGGGCAGAGTAGGGAGTGCAGAGTAGGGAGAGGAGAAGTGAGTAGTGAGTAGTGAGTAGAGTAGTGAGTAGAGTAGTGAGTAGAGTAGTGAGTAGAGTAGTGATTAGAGTAGTGAGTAGTGAGTAGTGAGTAGAGTAGTGAGTAGTGAGTTGAGTAGTGAGTTGAGTAGTGAGTAGTGAGTTGAGTAGTGAGTAGTGAGTTGAGTAGTGAGTAGAGTAGTGAGTAGGGAGTAGAGTAGTGAGTAGTGAGTAGTGAGTAGAGTAGTGAGTAGTGAGTAGTGAGTAGAGTAGTGAGTAGAGTAGTGAGTAGTGAGTAGTGAGTAGTGAGTAGTGAGTAGAGTAGTGAGTAGAGTAGTGAGTAGAGTAGTGAGTAGAGTAGTGAGTAGTGAGTGCAGAGTAGTGAGTAGTGAGTGCAGAGTAGTGAGTAGTGAGTGCAGAGTAGTGAGTAGTGAGTAGAGCAGTGAGTAGTGAGTAGAGCAGTGAGTAGAGTAGTGAGTAGTGAGTGCAGAGTAGTGAGTAGAGTAGTGAGTAGTGAGTAGAGTAGTGAGTAGTGAGTAGAGTAGTGAGTGCAGAGTAGAGTAGTGAGTGCAGAGTAGTGAGTAGTGAGTAGAGTAGTGAGTAGAGTAGTGAGTAGTGAGTGCAGAGTAGTGAGTAGAGTAGTGAGTAGTGAGTAGAGTAGTGAGTAGAGTAGTGAGGTGAGTAGAGTAGAGTAGTGAGTAAAGTAGTGAGTGCAGAGAAGTGAGTAGTGAGTAGAGTAGTGAGTAGTGAGTAGAGTAGTGAGTAGTGAGTAGTGAGTAGTGAGTAGAGTAGTGAGGTGAGTAGTGAGTAGTGAGTGCAGAGTAGTGAGTATAGTAGTCAGTAGTGAGTAGAGTAGTGAGTAGAGTAGTGAGGTGAGTAGAGTAGTGAGTAAAGTAGTGAGTGCAGAGTAGTGAGTAGAGAAGTGAGTAGTGAGTAGAGTAGTGAGTAGTGAGTAGAGTAGTGAGTAGTGAGTAGAGTAGTGAGTAGTGAGTAGAGAGTAAAGTAGTGAGTGCAGAGTAGTGAGTAGAGAAGTGAGTAGTGAGTAGAGTAGTGAGTAGTGAGTGCAGAGTAGTGAGTGGAGAGTAGTGAGTAGAGTAGTGAGTAGTGAGCAGAGTAGTGAGTAGTGAGTGCAGAGTAGTGAGTAGTGAGTAGAGTAGTGAGTAGAGTAGTGAGTAGTGAGTAGAGTAGTGAGTAGTGAGTAGAGTAGTGAGTAGAGTAGTGAGTAGAGTAGTGAGTAGTGAGTGCAGAGTAGTGAGTAGTGAGTGCAGTAGTGAGTAGTGAGTAGAGTAGTGAATAGAGTAGTGAGTAGAGTAGTGAGTAGAGTAGTGAGTAGTGAGTGCAGAGTAGTGAGTAGTGAGTGCAGAGTAGTGAGTAGAGTAGTGAGTAGAGTAGTGAGTAGAGTAGTGAGGTGAGTAGAGTAGTGAGTAGTGAGTAGTGAGTAGAGTAGTGAGTAGTGAGTGCAGAGTAGTGAGTAGTGAGTGCAGAGTAGTGAGTAGAGTAGTGAGTAGAGTAGTGAGTAGTTAGTGCAGAGTAGTGAGTAGAGTAGTGAGTAGTGAGTAGAGTAGTGAGTAGTGAGCAGAGTAGTGAGTAGTGAGTAGAGTAGTGAGTAGTGTAGTGAGTAGTGTAGTGAGTAGAGTAGTGAGTAGAGTAGTGAGTAGAGTAGTGAGGTGAGTAGTGAGTAGAGTAGTGAGTAGTGAGCAGAGTAGTGAGTAGTGAGTGCAGAGTAGTGAGTAGTGAGTAGAGTAGTGAGTAGTGAGTAGAAAGTAGTGAGTAGAGTAGTGAGTAGAGTAGTGAGTAGTGAGTAGAGTAGTGAGTAGAGTAGTGGGTAGAGTAGTGGGTAGAGTAGTGGGTAGAGTAGTGAGTAGAGTAGTGAGTAGAGTAGTGACTAGAGTAGTGAGTGCAGAGTAGTGAGTAGTGAGTAGAGTAGTGAGTAGAGTAGTGAGTAGTGAGTGCAGAGTAGTGAGTAGAGTAGTGAGTAGTGAGTAGAGTAGTGAGTAGAGTAGTGAGGTGAGTAGAGTAGAGTAGAGTAGTGAGTAAAGTAGTGAGTGCAGAGAAGTGAGTAGTGAGTAGAGAAGTGAGTAGTGAGTAGAGTAGTGAGTAGTGAGTAGAGTAGTGAGTAGTGAGTAGAGTAGTGAGGTGAGTAGTGAGTGCAGAGTAGTGAGTATAGTAGTCAGTAGTGAGTAGAGTAGTGAGTAGAGTAGTGAGGTGAGTAGAGTAGTGAGTAACGTAGTGAGTGCAGAGTAGTGAGTAGAGAAGTGAGTAGTGAGTAGAGTAGTGAGTAGTGAGTAGAGTAGTGAGTAGTGAGTAGAGTAGTGAGTAGTGAGTAGAGTAGTGAGTAGTGAGCAGAGTAGTGAGTAGTGAGTGCAGAGTAGTGAGTAGAGTAGTGAGTAGAGTAGTGAGTAGAGTAGTGAGTAGTGAGTAGAGTAGTGAGTAGTGAGTGCAGAGTAGTGAGTAGTGAGTAGAGTAGAGTAGTGAGTAGGACATCACAGGCAGCAGCTGTGCAAGCTTCTTACACTCACAAGGAGACCACAGGCAGCTGAGTTGCAAGCTTCTCCCACTCACAAGAAGGACATCACAAACAGCAGCGGGGCAAGCTTCTCACACTCACAAGAAGGACATCACAAACAGCAGCGGTGCAAGCTTCTCACACTCACAAGGAGACCACAGGCAGCTGAGGTGCAAGCTTCTCCCACTCACAAGAAGGACATCACAAGCAGCAGCGGTGCAAGCTTCTCACACTCACAAGAACGACATCACAGGCAGCAGCAGTGCAAGCTACTTACACTCACAAGGAGACGACAGGCAGCAGAGGTGCAAGCTTCTCACACTCGCAAGAACGACATCACAAGCAGCAGTGGTGCAAGCTTCCCTTACACACTCACAGCAGGTACTGTGCCAAGGCAGCAGCAGCAACAGAGCAAGAGTCCCTTACAAAGAACAGGCACAGCACAGAGATGCACAATGCAATCTTCTCATACTCACAGGCAGCAGCGGTGCAAGCTTCTCACACTCACACGAAGGACATCACAGGCAGCAGCTGTGCAAGCTTGTTACACTCACAAGGATACCACAGGCAGCTGAGGTGCAAGCTTCTCCCACTCACAAGAAGGACATCACAAGCAGCAGCGGTGCCAGCTTCCCTCACACACTCACAGCAGGTACTGTGCCAAGGCAGCAGCAGCAACAGAGCAAGAGTCCCTTATAAAGAACAGGCACAGCACAGAGATGCACAATGCAATCTTCTCATACTCACAGGCAGCAGCTGTGCAAGCTTCTCACACTCACAAGAACGACATCACAGGCAGCAGCAGTGCAAGCTTCTTACACTCACAAGAAGGACATCACAGGCAGCAGCAGTGCAAGCTTCTTACACTCACAAGGAGACCACAGGCAGCAGAGGTGCAAGCTTCTCACACTCACAAGAAGGACAACACAGGCAGTAACGGTGCAATATTCTCACACTCACAAGGAGATCACTGGCAGTACACACCACATGAACACACTCCATAACACATAGCAACAATACATTGGCATTTACAATGCCATTAGCTCAAACTCAAATAAATCCGAGCCCGATTGCATTTCTAATGCTTGTTCTGCTTTGCTCCAGCTCTCAATTACCCTGTTTCTAACTGTATCACCACCATTAACACATGGATGTCAAGTCACCCATTGCAGATCAGTCTATTCCTCTGTATTCCAGCATTTTGGTGATATCCCATTTACTCTCCTCATCTTTGTACTTCATGTTCACATGTTTTCTTACCTGAATATGCCAATTGTCTTGCTTTCACGTTTACCCCCACCTCTTCCTCATAGCACGTCTTTTCTTATTCTGATACTTGCCATTATTCACTTTGTAACGTCAGGAAAAGGTGTTCTCTCATGATGTTCAATGCAGCTAAATCCTTCCTTCTTTCTATAATGTTCTCTTATCCTGAAGACTGGTTTTCTCTACTTTTTGTTATGTTATGTTATGTAGATTTGTATGGCGCAGCTTGTCACGCATGAGGGTATCCAGGGATTTTGGTATTCATACCTACACTCTCTCCCATCTTCAATCTGTATTTACATTTCCCCGATCTCAACTCTTTAATCCTCTCCTTTCCCCTGTCGTGTGTTAAAATGTATTCATGCCCCCCCCCATTTACTTTCATTCCCTATTCTACTCCATCACCCTGGCTGTCAGACCTATATAACTGCATGGTTCTATATTGCACCTGCTCTACTACGAATCCTCTAGCATCGTTTTATATATTGGATGCAACAAATAGTGGCAATAATGAGCATTGCCCAGAAAATGGGACATATGTAGAAGAAGGTTTGACCTGTTGAAATGTATTGGGTGAAAAACAGTTTGCACAGAGGTAGGAACTTTACAAGACACTTATATCGAGGCCAATACCCGTTACAGGCCTCTTTGTGCTTCTTCCCAAATACTGCATGTTCTAGTCTCCTCACCATGTGCCCCGTCTGCTTTAAGCCCTTTGTTTTTCTTTCTCCTTAACTCTGGAACCACTTTTCTTCAGTTATCTGTTTTTCTTCTGAACATTATCATTGTCACCTGTCTGAAGCTTTTCTTGTCATCCTTCCATCTAAGGTGGCTTCATTGAGTGGTCATTTATATGTCTAATTGACCATTTCATAAATGTTGTACCATTATCTAATCTACTGTGTATTAAGCTTAGCACCGTATAGTTTATATTAATGGACAAACCATGAGAAAGCTCAGGTGGAGGGGTCATTAATGTATCCATGTCCTGCTGTGGAAGTTGAAAACTGGCCTTATAAATATCCCATGTCTTCTCAAATGATTTTGTGGGATGTTCCTCATCCATGTGTGCATGTATTTCGCGAATCTATCTCAAAGACAGCGCAATGCTGTAAAAGGTCAAAGGCAAACATCGGTTCAGGGGATTCTTAAAGTGTCTGTGGACTGTTACTTCACTGTGATGTAGTGTTCTTAAAAGAAGTGTGTTTTCAGCTGCTTTCTAAGTTGCAGCATGGTTGAGACGGACAAGATGGACCTAGTGAATATGAGACTGTGTAAGGAAAAGCCTCTTTTTGCATGATCACCCCCAATGTTTTGGACTGATGCTGCTGGTTTTTCAATTTTGAGAGTGCACTGAGGCCTGCCAGATGTCACTGCAAGTGTTCTAACCCTTTACGAAATGCATGTTTAAGTGGCTACCCCTAATAGGCATGACTTAACTTACAAGTCCCTAGTGCATGGTACCACAGGTACCTAGTGCCTGTAAGTTAAGATGTTCACCCAGGGCTGCAGAACTGATTGACTCACCCTGAGTGTGACAAACTACAAAATGGCTCCCAGCCTGCTACTGCAGCCCAGAAGAGCCATTTTTAGTTTAAATCATTTTTATTGAATTTTGTGGCATCAAACATATGACAAGTCGGCAAAGAAGTAATACAAAGAACACCCTCAGCTTCCACCTGACTTCCCACCCTTCCTTCCCGAGGGCGAGCCTCACTTCGATATAAGAGAGTGTGTCCATGAAAGCGGGCAAGGGTCCTGAACCAGCCGGCAATGTAGTCAAAAAACATCATCAACAACGAACTGTCCCTCCCCCCGATCCCTCCCGCTTCCCCACCTCCCGCATCCCTCCCCCCGGTGTGGTCTGTATGCAGCTATCAAGCGTTATAAGGTATACATACAGTGTGAATATTAGGTTGAGGTCTCCGTGTCCCGTCTGAATTCGTCTGCCAGTCGAAGCACCTTGAGGTATTTTGGGCATGTGAGTTCGCTAAATTCTTCCGACAGGAGAGAGACCAAGGGGCTGCCACGTATCCAGGAAGGTGTCCCGTGTCTGAGTGATGGAGGCCTGTATCCGTTCCATGCCCATAGTGTACAAAAGCCTGTGAAGCCATCCTGTGTGTTGGTGTTCTCTTGGTGCCCCATAGTGATAGGATATGTTGAGTGGCTGCCCCCATTGCCAACCCCATCTGCTTCCCTCTGAGTGACTTGAGGGGGAACGTGATTGCGTTGGGGAGACCTAACAGTGCATATGCTGGAAATCGGGGGATCTCCGTCTCAAAGTGCTTATCTTTGTCACGTAGCACCTGTTCCCAGTACTCCTTTACGTCCGCACATTCCCACAGTATGTGAGTAAGTGTTCCTAGTTGGCCACACCCTCTCCAGCAGGTCTGGTCCCGGCGCGGGTTGCTTTGGTGTAATCGTACAGGTGTCAAGTGCCAGTAGTACGCTATCTTTACTGCAGATTCTTTGCTAGCTACGTACCGGGCAGTATGGTGGGCCCTGAAATAAATGTCCTGCCACTCTTTGTCTGTGAAGGAGTGATCAAGTTCTTGCTCCCATCGCTTTTGCGCGCGGAGCGCGTGGTTGGTGGGGGCAAGCAGAGCATTTTGTAGAGGTCCGTGATCACTTGTTTATCTGTCCGTTTCGTATGGAGCCACTTTTCATAAGCCGTGAAATGTCTACTCACATGGGGTAACACCTCTCTCGCGCTGAGCCAGTGCCTGATCTGAAAATATTTGAAACGCTGAATCTGGGGAAGCGTATAGAATTCTTGTAGGGTGTGTATTTGCATGAAGCCGTCAGGGTCGAAGAGATGACCAGCCGACTTGCGCTCCGATGACCTCCATTGTGGGAATGACCCAGGTACCGTTCCCGGCGCAAAGGCCGGATTATCAAACAGGGGCGTCATCGGAGACGGAAAGGTGGTGAGGCCCTTTGTAACCGCCACTCCGTCCCACACCTGCATCACTGTTCGGGTGATGGGCGACCTCTTGAGGTATGAGGGTCTATCGGTAGGTTTCAAGAATGGAACCTTCCATAAGGATATTTGGGCCATTGCTCAGTCCTGGAATAGCCACCGTTTTTCTGATTCAGGTCGGCTCCACTCCAGAAGGTACCGAAGTTGCGTGGCCTGGAAATACCGAAGGAGGCCGGGAACCCCCAGGCCGCCCTCTCACGTGGCGCGCGCGGTCAGGTCCCTGCGCAGTCATGGTCTTTTACCAGCCCAGACGAATTGCTGTATGCTGTCTTGTAGTTTTTTGAGTAATCCTATCGGCGGTGTCACCGGGATGGTTTGAAACAAGTACAAAACTTTTGGTAACAGGGGCATTTTGATTGCCGCTACTCGCCCCAGCCAAGATAGTGGCTGCTGACGCCATCGTGCCAGATCACCCTGCAATTGAGTGAGCAGGGTCGTATAATTTTGTTCGATCGTTTGGGCCATGTTCGGTGTCAAGGATATGCCCAGGTACGGCAACGACAGACGGGATGAGAGTCCCCCGTAGTATCGCGGATCGCGTTTAGCTGTACGGGTGTTCCGCCCCAAAGGCAAGATCACCGACTTCTCGACATTCATCTTGAAACCCGACACTTTTCCAAACGCCTCCATCTCCGTCAGGAATGCCGGTACCGATCTCGTGGGGTCTTCTACCGCTGCGAGGATATCGTCCGCATAGAGACTTATGGTCTGTGGTTCCCCGCCAAACAGAATACCGACAATGGCCGGGTTCTCTCTGACCTTCTGTGCGAAGGGTTCGATGTATAATGCGAACAGCAGGGGCGAAAGTGGGCACCCCTGCCTGGTGCCTCTTCGGATGTCAAATGGCTGGGAGCGCACCCCGTTAAATCTGATCACCGCCTGGGGAGCCGCGTAGCAGCTAGCAACCCACGTGCGGAATCGGTCTCCCATCCTCGAACCGCGCCAGGACTGTGTCAAGATACCCCCAGTCCACCCGATCAAATGTTTTTTCTGCGTCGACCGACAGGAGGGCTGCATCCGAATCCTTGAAATGGCGTGGAGTAGGCGTTTGGTATTATCCGCGCATTGCCTGTTCGGGATAAATCCTGCTTGGTCTGGCTCGATGATACCTGGTGGACAGGGACCCAGTCGCGCCGCCAGTATGCCAGTGAGTAGTTTGAGGTCCAGATTGAGGAGGGAAATGGGCCTATAGGCCGCGCAGTGAGACGCGTCTTTGCCTGGCTTGGGAAGGACCGCAATGTCGGCCTCCAGCATGTCCTGGGGAATAGAGCTTTTACTTTGGAAAGAGTTGAACAGTCTGGCCAGTAGCGGTGCTAGTAGAGGGCAGAAGGCTTTGTAAAAGCCCCCCGAGAAGCCATCAGGTCCCGGATCTTTGAGCGGTTTAAGGCGCGCAATCGCTGAGATGACTGCTTCCGTTTTGATAGGCGCATCCAGAAAGCACCGGTTAGCCTCGTTAAGAGGTGTAATCGCAGCTTCCTCTAGGTAGGCCTCCACAGCCCCTTGATCAGGGGGGGTTCTGCCGCGTATAGGGAGGCATAAAATGCCCGGAACACCTCTGCGATCTGGGCATCCTCTTGGGTCAGTTACCCCACTTGGTTGTGAATGGAAGAGACTTTGGAGCGTATGGTCTTTGCCTTGAGTCGGCTCGCTAGCAAGCGCCCTGTCCTGTTGCCACCCACGTAATACGTGTGGCGTAAGCGTAGTGCCGCGTATTCCGCCCTGTCTAAATCTAGGCTCGCCAACTGGGCCCTAGCTGCTTTAAGCTGCCGCCAGATCCTGGGGGTCCCGGTTCTGCTGTGGGCCCGCTCCAACTCGAGCACCTGTGCAGAAAGGGACTGTCGCTTGTCCCTACGTTCCCTGGCTTCAGTAGCGGCCACTGTGATTAAGTCTCCCCGCACCACCGCCGTAAGCGCCCCCCCACCGCTGTCAGTATCGTTCGTGCGCAGGTATTCTATGATGCGGTCATGGAGCTGCTGCGTGATCCCTTTGCGCTGCAGGAGGGTTTCTTTGAGGCGCCATCTGCCTTTCTGCATCGCAATTCGTGGGACTCGCATGTGTGTCAGGAGAGCGTCGGGATCGGAGAGTGCTGCCGGAAGAACCTCGATGTCTTCGACCAGAGGGGCTAATGCTGTGGTCCCAAAGAAGTAATCAATTCGCGCATACATGTGGTGTACGTGTGAATAAAAGGTGTATCCCGGAGTGGCAGGGTGATGTTTTCTCCATAGGTCTACAAACCCCCTATTCTGCAGCCACTGACCCCCTTCCACAGAGATCGCACCTGTAAACCTAAATCGGTGACCCGACCTGTCCCTGTTGGAGTCCATCACTAAATTAGTGTCTCCACCCACCAGTATGGATTTCGTGTTGGCTGCTAATGCGTCTGCTAGAGCTCCTTTAAGAAATGGTTCTTGTTTAGAGTTCGGAGCATAAAGTGACCCCCCCACCACCGCTAACCCACCTATCTGGATGTTGTAAGCTAGGAATCTCCCTTTAATTTCGTCCACTTTGTCTCCTACCTGTCCCTTAAAGTGTCGTGCCACCAGGAGGGCCACCCCAGCCTTTTTCTCAGGTGTGGAGGAGTAGTACTGGAACGGGAAGGCCCTGGAGCGCATCCTGTGCCAATCTTTGGGGAGCAAGTGAGTTTCCTGAAGTAGGCACACTTCCGCCTCCAAATTCTCTAGATAGGACAAGACGGCTCTACGTTTGACGGGGTTGTTAAGCCCCTTAACATTCAAGGTAAGAACCTTTAACGTGGAGTCTGCCATACATGGAAGATGTAAGGGATGCGCTGTAAGTTAAGAGGTCTCCGAAATTCAGCTGCATAGTTACCCTGTCTCGAGTGAACCACACCGGGAGGTCCCCTCGTTCCCCACAACTGTCCCTCCCCCCCACCCCACCCCCCCAGCAACTCCCTTTCCCCAACCCCAACTGAAACTCCCAGCCCAGAGACCCCACCCCGCCACCCCCCTCCCCCCTCCCCGAACCCCAACTGGAAACCCAACAGTGTCATAGTCCCAGGCCTATCCGTATATAGTTCAGGCCTACAGAGTCTTTACGTGGAGGAGTGTGTGGCGGTGGCGACCTCTTGGCCCCCCCCCCCTGCCCCCCCAGACCTGTTGGTCATGAAGCAAAGAAGAAACCCCCTTACTGATTACTGCCAAAGCCAGTGCGCCAGGGCAGGGTACATGCCCCAGTCGCTTAATCCGACGTCGCCGTATCCTTGGATACCTCCTCAATGGCCACCGCCTGTTCCTGCACCATCGTCGCTTGATCCGGTTTATGGTGCACCTTCGGCGAACGTCTGCGTCTCACCCTCTGCCATCCATCGCCTGAGGGTCGTGGTGAATTCCTTTGCGAGGATCGGTCCGAGGGACCCCCCGTCGGTGTGTCGTCATCAGTGTCTATGCCCAGCAGTGTGCAAGTGTCCTGCAAGGATCTAAGTTGTTGTAGGACTCCGTTCCACTTGAAGATTAAACGGAAGGGATGGCCCCATGAGTAAGGGATTCCCTTATCCCGCAGCAATGTGGTGGCTGGTTTGAAGGCCTTGCGCTTTTGCAGGGTGATAGCCGAGAGATCCTGATACAGTGCTACTGGATGGCCCTGGTATCGGAGAGGTTGTTTTGTGCGGGCCACCTGGAGGATGCGTTCCTTTAGTGGAAAGTCAGGAAGAAACGCCAGGATATCTGGGGGTGGGTGGGGGGCGGGTGATCAGCGTGCCAATCCGACCCAGTGCGCCCTGTCGATGCGGATATCAAAATCCTCCCCTTCGCCCAAGACATCCCTGAAAAGGCCCTGCAAGAAGAGGGAAACATCAGTCCCTTCCGCCGTAAGTGGCACGCCTCGGACTCGTATATTATTTCTGCTGGAGCGGTTCTCCAGGTCCTCCGTGTGCGCTTGTAGGTATACCTGTTGTTCTCGGAGGCGTACCACTTCTTGTTGCAGCTGTTCGACCTCCTCACTTCTAGTGTGGTCGGGGTCCTCCACTGCGGCCACTCGCTCCCCTAGGCCATCCACGTCACGCCGCAACTCACGAAATTCGCCCGCTATGTCCTGCTTTAATGTCTGGAAGTCTTCGCGTAGAGTGTTAAAAAGGGTTTCCAGAAACGAATTAGTGATGGGAGCCCCGTCTTCCTCTTGCCCCGGTACGCCCTTCGCCGCCGCCATGATCGTCGGGCTCTTCTCTCCCTTCTGGGCTCCTTTGGCCAACATGTCTGTGATCGTGCGGCCTACCCTGCTCTGCCCCGTTGACATGTTAGCGGCGCCGGCCGACCCCAGGGGCTGCGATCTGCACCCTACCACAGAAGGTGCTGCTCCTGGGAGAGCGCGCTCTACACCCGATTAAATCATGGGCTCTCGTTCAGGCCGAGCAAGGTCGACGCGCCAACGAGGGCGTCACCAGGGCCCGGCTGGACCGGGCCCCCCTTGCCGCTCCCCTTCTCAGTACTCGTGGCAGTTGGGAATCTGGGGACCATGATAAGTGAAGCGGATCCCCGTCGTGTGCCAGAGCCGGCAGATGATCTCGGGCAGAGTGGGCTCCCCCCGCCAGGCCCAGAGGTCTTGCGTGTGTCCTGGTACCGGGGTCCGCCGTCTGGCTCGCCGCAGTCCGCTGGTGTCTCCGACCGCCCCGCCTCACTCACTGTCCACTGGCCGCTGTCGCCGGGACGTGTGGCCCAGCGTGGCTCCTGTCTCCCCCTCCTGGTGCGCTTTACGTATTCGCCCTGTCCCGGGCCTGCCCGCCACTGATATTATTATTATATTATTATATTTATTTTTATAGAGCGCGCAGCTACCCGGAGGTTTCCCGGCGCTAAAGACACTTTAAGCGAGAATGCAGTAGGGGGACAGAAGGGCCTAAAAGAGGATTATTGGTTAAACAACCATGTGTTAGGTTCCTACGGAATTGGAGGTAGCATGGGTCTGTGCGAAGCTGGATAGGGAGGGAATTCCAAAGTGAAGGGGCAAGGTATGAGAAAGAACGTCCACCCATTCTTGCTCAGTTAATCCTGGGTACCTGAAACTTATGTTGGCTTGAGGAGCAGAGGGTTCTTGGGGGGCAATATTGGTGAGCAAGGGTGCTCAGGTAGGATGGTGCTCTGCCTGCCTTGATTTTGTGCATGAAACACAAGGCTTTAAATTTTGTGCGGCTTTCGATTCGAAGCCAATGAAGGTTACGTAAACCAGTAGAGGTGGAAGATTTTTTGGGCAGTTTGCAAAGCAACCTAACCGCTTCGTTTTGTACTGTTTTAAGTTTCCTCGTGACTTCCTTACAGGCTCCTAGGTACAAGATGTTGCCGTAGTCCAGTCTAGATGTAATTAGAGCCTGGACTACGGTTTTTTGTGTGTCCTGGGGAAGCATCCATATGATTTTCCTAAGCCACTTGAGGATGGTAAAACAAGTGGCTGCAACTCTGATCGCTTGTTGTTTCTTGGACATTTGGTCATCTAAAATGATGCCAAGATTGCGAGCGGTTTTGGAGGGGGATGGTGTGGGTCCCATCTGAGATGGCCAATGTTGGGTGCCCCACAAGGCAGGATGTTTACCAAACAAAAGCAGTTCGGTCTTTCCTCCATTGAGTTTCAGTTTGCTATCATGCATCCATTTGGCAATGTTGTTGAGGCCAGAGCAGAGGGAAGACGGGTTAGAGTGTGTGTTAGCGGAAAGTGAGTAGATAAGCTGGGTATCGTCAGCATATGAGTAGATCGCCAACCCAGATTGTTCCGCTAAAGTAGCAAGGGGACTAATGTACAAATTAAATAATATGGGGCTGAGGATCGAGCCTTGGGGAACCCCAAATTGAGAGTCATGTGGTTTAGAGGAGGCTGTAGAAGAGAAGACTTGGAAGGTTCTGTCAGTGAGGAAGCTTTTGAGCCATGCAAGGGCAGATCCAGAGATGCCACAAACTTGCAAGGTGTTGAGGAGGATGGTGTGGGAAACCGTGTCAAACGCGGCACTGAGGTCGAGTGAGATGAGTGCCACGGTTTCCCCATTGTCAACTTGTCGGCGTATGGTCTCAGAGACCCCTAAAAGAGTCGATTCGGTTGAGAATCCTGCCCTGAATCCCGACTGGGAAGTGTGAAGTAGATTCCGTGATTCCGTAAAGTGAGTAAGTTGAGTGACAATATGTTTTTCCAAAATTTTGGAAAATAGGGGTAGAAGCGAGATTGGGTGGAAGTTAGAAGGGTCATCTGGATCTGCAGTAGCTTTCTTTAGTAAAGGTGATACCATAGCATGTTTCCATGCCTTAGGGACTTTGGCTTCCTTTAGGGAGGAGTTAAGGAGTTCCAGAATGAGAGTGAGGGAAGGGGTGTCGAGTGTCAAAAGGATTTGTGGGGGAAAGGGATCCAAAGGGGAACCTGATTTGATGTTTTTAATGATGTCACGTAATGTTGACAGGTTAAGCAAGTCCCAGTTAACTAAATGCTGAGCGGTGTCAAATAGAGATGGATCCAGTCTAGCATCATCAGAGTGAGAAGTCATTTTGGGAGATTCGGGTACCCAGGCTTCGATAGGCCTCGAAGCCTGGGGCTCAATTTTCGCGGCCCCCAACCAGGCCCCCTTGGAAGTCCTCGGTGTTTACCGTTGGCTAGGCCCCAAAGCCTGGGGCACAGGTTTTGCGCACTAGCTCCGGCGCCGGCTGACCTGTTCTCGGCGGTCCGCGGGTGGCTACTACCGTCTCCCGCACTCCGTGGGGTTCCTGTAATACCGCTGTCTCTCAGGCAGCCTCCCGGTCAGGGCACGAGTGTGGTCTTCTGCAGCGGGCCCATAGGCCGGGGGCTCCACTTTCGCGCCCTCCGGGCGGGCGCCTCCTTGAGCCGCCTGAGGGTGCCCCGCTTCGCTCCGTCACCGTTTGGGGCCGCCTGTGCCTCGATGTCCTGCTGCCGCCCCCGTCGACTATTCCGCGGCTCCTCGGTGTGCGTCCGCTGCACCGCCGGGGATCCGTCCCGGTCACTCTGCGACCCATTTCACTACCGGCCGGTCACGTTGCATTGCGGAGGGGATTCCGCAGCGCTGCAGAAGTCGCCACTCGCCGCGTTAGCCAAGCAGGCCAGTGAGTCCGACACCCCAGCAGCCTCACCGGCTATGTTTTGGGGGTCTCGGGTGCTGTTTAGAGGTCCGGGTAAGGGCTCAGGTCGGGAGCCTCAAAGACCTACGTCTGTCGCGATCGCCATCTTGGCCACGCTCCCTCAGAAGAGCCATTTTAAACTGCTAGTTCATCTTTGACAATTAAACCAATGGTGGGACCACACTTCCCATAACAATCTTCATGTCACCCCAAGGGGCATATTTTATTTATGTCTTAACAGTAAAAACCAGAATCAGCTGTTTTTACTGTGTAAAGACTATTAGCCCAATTGACCAGTACAGAGTTACAGGCTGACACTTCAGCCCTGCTAACTTCTGATTAGGATTACTCAATGGGTACTTAAAGGTGTCAAATTAATCATGGCATTAAGCCCGACTTGATGTCCAAGACTTATTTATTGTCACTTTTAAGGAAAAGCTACTTTTAGAAAGATGCTACTCTGTTGCCCAAGTTATCCGGTGGTCATTCACAGTTGCTGGACACCAGACTGCCTTCTGCCTACCTGGGAATTAGGATACAATCTATTTGTTGTTGGTTCCGCACTCCTGGTAAATAGTTTAAACTTAGGTTGATTTTAGGGTAACAATGTCGTTGGTGCACTGAATGGTAATCTTGCTGGGCTTCCAAGATTAGAGTATACTGAAATAGAAATATGTATCCTGTGACACAAGATGCATTCCATTCATGCACTCCTTTCCAAACTTTCATATAATTCCATACACTTTTTGAATGTTCATTGAATCATTTATTCATAGCGAGGTTTTTATAACAGTTCATTATTTTCATGAATGTTCAAAACATTTGATATTCGTTTTTTAGACTGCTAGTAGTGCCCAATGCATTTCAAGCTAATTGCCCTTCCTCAGGGGACTTCCATTACATCTGAAAACAGTAATAATAAATCTTGGTTAGTGTCTAAATGAAACTCGACAACTCTTGTCAAAGTCTAGGGTTCTCAAAACATAGTACAAAAACATAATATTGTAAATGCTCCCCCACATTTGTGATATTTCAAGTAAAATGGACTGCATTCTTTAAGACTGTATTCGTTAACAGAAAAGAGGAACGTGAAGCCCAGAGCTGGGCACTGACCTTAGAATATGTGATGTGACGGTCGCGGGTGTTTTAGCTGTAAAACGTAAAAGAACTGAAATTAGGAAGGCGTAGCGTGACAAAAGTGTCTCGTTTTAAATTAAGCTAACGAGCCTTCTCTTACCGGGGTATTCGTGTCGGCGAGCTTCCCTCGCTGTGCTCGGCGTGCGGCACTCTATCTGGCCGCCTCTATGGTTTAAAACACTATGGTTTCTACGTGTGTTTCTGTGACGGACGAGCGTAAACACAAACGGCGGACTAAGTCGGCACATTTTTTTGAATGTAAATGTGCAAGATAATGAATGCCGTGTAACACGGCATACGTGTCAGGGGAGCAAGCGTAAAACTGTGTATATTATTAAAAGAATAATAAAGAGATAACAGATGGATATGTACATGGCAAAACGCACGTAAATGTCGCGTGTTCGAAAATGATGTATTTGGTGGACTAGATAAACATCATGTAAACATGTAAGGCACATCAAGTATATGCATCTCCACAGAATCAATAATCAATTCATAAGTAACAATGAAGGTCCAGCCTTTCATTTAGTCCTTTTGGCTGTAAGGTACATAGGTAGTCTATCCAGAAGATTTCTCTGCGTAATAGGTAACTGTTGTTATCTCTGCCTGGCAGGGTTAGCACTTTTTCTAGGATACAAAATTTCAATTGGCTCACGTTGTGTTTGGCATCATTGAAATGTACTGCTATTGTGGATTTGTCGTTTTTCAACCGTATATTGCTCTTGTGTTCAATAATTCTGGTTTTAATTTTTCTTTGTGTTTTCCCTACATATGAGAGGCCGCATGGGCATCTCAACATGTAGATAACGTTTGAAGTGTCACATGTTCCCGTGACTTTCAATTTTATGGAAGAGCCTTTGGTAGGGTGATTGATTGTATTGCCTTTGATGATTGCTGAGCAATTGCCACAATTATGACATGGTAACGTGCCTTTGTGTGTACCGTGTTCTGTTTGTTTTGTTTCTTTTACTAGTTCCTTCAAGTTTTTAGTTCTTTCATAGGCAAAGATTGGTTGCTGTTTAAACAGATTTTTGAAATCTTCCTCCAATGCCAGCATTGGCCAATGTGTTTTGATTGATTTTTTGATCTTCAAGCTGTAGGTGGAGTATTTAGATACAAATACAGACCTTTGTTCTTCACTTTTTTCTTTTGGTTTTAGCAATTGTTCTCTTTGTAATTTTTCAGCCCTCTCGGCAGCAGAATCCAGGATGGATTGAGGGTATCCTCTTTTTCTGAATTTCTCCAACATCTCTTCTTTGTGTTTTTCATACAACTCTTTGGTTGATGCGATACGTTTGATTCGCAGCAGTTGCGAGAAAGGTAGATGTTGTTTCAGGGGATTTTGGTGAAAGCTTTTGAAATGAAGTAAATTGTTTCTATCAGTGATTTTGGTAAATATGGATGTTGTTATATTTCCATTATTGTTGGTTAGTTGTACGTCCAAAAATGATAGTGATTCTTTGTCAATGGTGAAAGTGAATTGTATTCTTTCGTTAATCTGATTCAATTGGTTTAGTTCCTTGATTAAACTTTCTTTGCTGCCCTTCCATAACACAAAAATATCATCAATGTATCTCTTGTAGAGTATTAGGTTGTTAAGCCATTCTTCTTTGTTGAGTATGTGATCCAACTCATACCGATGCATGAATGTATTCGCATAGGTCGGTGCGGCGCAATTGCCCATCGAAGTTCCGGACATTTGTATGTAGAAGTGATTTTCCCATTCGAAGTAGCTGTGGTATAGCGTGAAGTGTAGTAAATCCATCAAAAATATTTTGAGTGCTTCCGGTTTGTTTTCATGTATAAGGAAACTTTCCACGGCAGCCATGCCTAGATCATGCGGTATGGATGTGTATAATGATTTTACGTCTATGCTTGCCATGATCATATTTGTAGTGAAATTACCCTTTTCTGCCTCCAGAATGTTAAGGAAATGCGTTGTGTCCTTAATATATGTTGAACTTTGTTGTACCATGTTTTGAAAGTGCTTGTCCAAATATTTTCCTACTGGTTCATGAATGGATCCAACTGTGGATACAATGGGTCTTAATAGAGGTAGTGTCTCATGTTTGTGAATTTTCGGTGTCATATATATATATGGAATTGCAGGGTTGTCTTTGATCAAATATTCCTTCTCTTTGGGACCGATGGTTCCTTGGTCTATTGCATTTTGTATTATGATGTTTAAAATTTTTACAAAATCCTTGGTAGGATCTGAATTTATCCGTGTATACAAGTTTGAATCCTGGACGTGTGTTTGGACGTTTTCTTTATAATAACTTGTGTCCATTATCACCAGTGCCCCACCTTTGTCTGCTTGTCTTATGGTGATTTTTTGATTGTTGGCTAAATTCTTTAGAATTTGTTTCTCTTTTGGTGACATGTTAGAGCGTTTGGGTCTTGGATTTTTAAATGTTTCTTCCAGTTCTGTCAGGATGACTTTCTCAAAAGCATCTAGTACTTTGTGGCTCACTGGAGCCATGAATCTACTTTTGGTTCTTAAACCCATGAGGGTGTTCTCTGTATCTTGTGTGTTCGTGACTGTTGGTTCTATCACATTATTAAAGAAGTGTCTAAGTCTTAATGATCTGAGGAATTTGTAAACGCACACTTTTGTCTCAAGAAGATTGGAATGGTATGTAGGAACATATGAGGATCCTTTCTGTAACGTCTGTAATTCTTGGTTGCTCATATGATGTTGAGATATGTTTATGACAAGACTTTCTGACTCCTTGTGTTTTTGGCAACTGCTACGCTGTCTGTTTGTATGTTTGCTCCTCCTGGTTCTATTTGTTGTCCAGTGCTTAATTCTAAAGAAGGTGCCTGTATTTGTTGGGAGTTTGATGTACTAGCTGTTTGTTTATCAGCTCTTTGGCCTGGTTGTTCTCTAGATTGATCCTTGGATTGCCCTGGTTTTGGTCTTCTGTTATCCCAGTGAGGGCGTTTTTGTTGAGAATCATCCGAGGATGTGTCGTCTGTAGATTTGTCAGTGTTAGGTCTTTGTTGACGTCTTTTTGCATATATGTCGGCCCATGAATAAACTTCACCTAACCGGTAATCCGTGGTATCTCTTTTAAATTTTCTGATTTTTCTGTCGTTTATTTCTTTAGTATATTCATCCAATTTTTTGTTGGTGTCTGCCAAAATTTGATCCCATTCCTCCTTTGTTACCAATTTGTTTAGGTCATCTTTTGTTAGAGCAACTTCTTTTGCTAATTCTTCAATTAGTTTTGCTAGTTCCTCTATAATTAGTAAAATTAGGTCCAGCGAACATTTATTAAGTATTGCATGCCACCGTTCTGTAAATCTAGCGTTGTTCTTACAGAGTGTAGATTTTAGGGATATTCTCAATCCTCGAGGTATTCTTTGTGCCTTATGGTACTTTATGAGAGTACTTGCATGAAGTTTTTGATTTACGATGCGTTTTGATATGTATAAGAGTTGTTTTATATTTGTTTCTTTAGAACCTGTGCCAGGACTTATGTCTTCCGCTTCTTCAATAAGGGAGTAAATGCGACTGGTATCATCCTCTGTGAATGCTAGCGTTTCTGCTCTTTGTTCAGTTGTATGTGCAATATCCGCAATGAACATTCAAAAAGTGTATGGAATTATATGAAAGTTTGGAAAGGAGTGCATGAATGGAATGCATCTTGTGTCACAGGATACATATTTCTATTTCAGTATACTCTAATCTTGGAAGCCCAGCAAGATTACCATTCAGTGCACCAACGACATTGTTACCCTAAAATCAACCTAAGTTTAAACTATTTACCAGGAGTGCGGAACCAACAACAAATAGATTGTATCTTAAATTCTCTGAGCTAATAGGTTCCTTGCACCATCAGAAATGCAATTTGCGGATATTGCACATACAACTGAACAAAGAGCAGAAACGCTAGCATTCACAGAGGATGATACCAGTCGCATTTACTCCCTTATTGAAGAAGCGGAAGACATAAGTCCTGGCACAGGTTCTAAAGAAACAAATATAAAACAACTCTTATACATATCAAAACGCATCGTAAATCAAAAACTTCATGCAAGTACTCTCATAAAGTACCATAAGGCACAAAGAATACCTCGAGGATTGAGAATATCCCTAAAATCTACACTCTGTAAGAACAACGCTAGATTTACAGAACGGTGGCATGCAATACTTAATAAATGTTCGCTGGACCTAATTTTACTAATTATAGAGGAACTAGCAAAACTAATTGAAGAATTAGCAAAAGAAGTTGCTCTAACAAAAGATGACCTAAACAAATTGGTAACAAAGGAGGAATGGGATCAAATTTTGGCAGACACCAACAAAAAATTGGATGAATATACTAAAGAAATAAACGACAGAAAAATCAGAAAATTTAAAAGAGATACCACGGATTACCGGTTAGGTGAAGTTTATTCATGGGCCGACATATATGCAAAAAGACGTCAACAAAGACCTAACACTGACAAATCTACAGACGACACATCCTCGGATGATTCTCAACAAAAACGCCCTCACTGGGATAACAGAAGACCAAAACCAGGGCAATCCAAGGATCAATCTAGAGAACAACCAGGCCAAAGAGCTGATAAACAAACAGCTAGTACATCAAACTCCCAACAAATACAGGCACCTTTTTTAGAATTAAGCACTGGACAACAAATAGAACCAGGAGGAGCAAACATACAAACAGACAGCGTAGCAGTTGCCAAAAACACAAGGAGTCAGAAAGTCTTGTCATAAACATATCTCAACATCATATGAGCAACCAAGAATTACAGACGTTACAGAAAGGATCCTCATATGTTCCTACATACCATTCCAATCTTCTTGAGACAAAAGTGTGCGTTTACAAATTCCTCAGATCATTAAGACTTAGACACTTCTTTAATAATGTGATAGAACCAACAGTCACGAACACACAAGATACAGAGAACACCCTCATGGGTTTAAGAACCAAAAGTAGATTCATGGCTCCAGTGAGCCACAAAGTACTAGATGCTTTTGAGAAAGTCATCCTGACAGAACTGGAAGAAACATTTAAAAATCCAAGACCCAAACGCTCTAACATGTCACCAAAAGAGAAACAAATTCTAAAGAATTTAGCCAACAATCAAAAAATCACCATAAGACAAGCAGACAAAGGTGGGGCACTGGTGATAATGGACACAAGTTATTATAAAGAAAACGTCCAAACACACGTCCAGGATTCAAACTTGTATACACGGATAAATTCAGATCCTACCAAGGATTTTGTAAAAATTTTAAACATCATAATACAAAATGCAATAGACCAAGGAACCATCGGTCCCAAAGAGAAGGAATATTTGATCAAAGACAACCCTGCAATTCCATATATATATATGACACCGAAAATTCACAAACATGAGACACTACCTCCATTAAGACCCATTGTATCCACAGTTGGATCCATTCATGAACCAGTAGGAAAATATTTGGACAAGCACTTTCAAAACATGGTACAACAAAGTTCAACATATATTAAGGACACAACGCATTTCCTTAACATTCTGGAGGCAGAAAAGGGTAATTTCACTACAAATATGATCATGGCAAGCATAGACGTAAAATCATTATACACATCCATACCGCATGATCTAGGCATGGCTGCCGTGGAAAGTTTCCTTATACATGAAAACAAACCGGAAGCACTCAAAATATTTTTGATGGATTTACTACACTTCACGCTATACCACAGCTACTTCGAATGGGAAAATCACTTCTACATACAAATGTCCGGAACTTCGATGGGCAATTGCGCCGCACCGACCTATGCGAATACATTCATGCATCGGTATGAGTTGGATCACATACTCAACAAAGAAGAATGGCTTAACAACCTAATACTCTACAAGAGATACATTGATGATATTTTTGTGTTATGGAAGGGCAGCAAAGAAAGTTTAATCAAGGAACTAAACCAATTGAATCAGATTAACGAAAGAATACAATTCACTTTCACCATTGACAAAGAATCACTATCATTTTTGGACGTACAACTAACCAACAATAATGGAAATATAACAACATCCATATTTACCAAAATCACTGATAGAAACAATTTACTTCATTTCAAAAGCTTTCACCAAAATCCCCTGAAACAACATCTACCTTTCTCGCAACTGCTGCGAATCAAACGTATCGCATCAACCAAAGAGTTGTATGAAAAACACAAAGAAGAGATGTTGGAGAAATTCAGAAAAAGAGGATACCCTCAATCCATCCTGGATTCTGCTGCCGAGAGGGCTGAAAAATTACAAAGAGAACAATTGCTAAAACCAAAAGAAAAAAGTGAAGAACAAAGGTCTGTATTTGTATCTAAATACTCCACCTACAGCTTGAAGATCAAAAAATCAATCAAAACACATTGGCCAATGCTGGCATTGGAGGAAGATTTCAAAAATCTGTTTAAACAGCAACCAATCTTTGCCTATGAAAGAACTAAAAACTTGAAGGAACTAGTAAAAGAAACAAAACAAACAGAACACGGTACACACAAAGGCACGTTACCATGTCATAATTGTGGCAATTGCTCAGCAATCATCAAAGGCAATACAATCAATCACCCTACCAAAGGCTCTTCCATAAAATTGAAAGTCACGGGAACATGTGACACTTCAAACGTTATCTACATGTTGAGATGCCCATGCGGCCTCTCATATGTAGGGAAAACACAAAGAAAAATTAAAACCAGAATTATTGAACACAAGAGCAATATACGGTTGAAAAACGACAAATCCACAATAGCAGTACATTTCAATGATGCCAAACACAACGTGAGCCAATTGAAATTTTGTATCCTAGAAAAAGTGCTAACCCTGCCAGGCAGAGATAACAACAGTTACCTATTACGCAGAGAAATCTTCTGGATAGACTACCTATGTACCTTACAGCCAAAAGGACTAAATGAAAGGCTGGACCTTCATTGTTACTTATGAATTGATTATTGATTCTGTGGAGATGCATATACTTGATGTGCCTTACATGTTTACATGATGTTTATCTAGTCCACCAAATACATCATTTTCGAACACGCGACATTTACGTGCGTTTTGCCATGTACATATCCATCTGTTATCTCTTTATTATTCTTTTAATAATATACACAGTTTTACGCTTGCTCCCCTGACACGTATGCCGTGTTACACGGCATTCATTATCTTGCACATTTACATTCAAAAAAATGTGCCGACTTAGTCCGCCGTTTGTGTTTACGCTCGTCCGTCACAGAAACACACGTAGAAACCATAGTGTTTTAAACCATAGAGGCGGCCAGATAGAGTGCCGCACGCCGAGCACAGCGAGGGAAGCTCGCCGACACGAATACCCCGGTAAGAGAAGGCTCGTTAGCTTAATTTAAAACGAGACACTTTTGTCACGCTACGCCTTCCTAATTTCAGTTCTTTTACGTTTTACAGCTAAAACACCCGCGACCGTCACATCACATATTCTAAGGTCAGTGCCCAGCTCTGGGCTTCACGTTCCTCTTTTCTGTTAACGAATACAGTCTTAAAGAATGCAGTCCATTTTACTTGAAATATCACAAATGTGGGGGAGCATTTACAATATTATGTTTTTGTACTATGTTTTGAGAACCCTAGACTTTGACAAGAGTTGTCGAGTTTCATTTAGACACTAACCAAGATTTATTATTACTGTTTTCAGATGTAATGGAAGTCCCCTGAGGAAGGGCAATTAGCTTGAAATGCATTGGGCACTACTAGCAGTCTAAAAAACGAATATCAAATGTTTTGAACATTCATGAAAATAATGAACTGTTATAAAAACCTCGCTATGAATAAATGATTCAATGAACATTCAAAAAGTGTATGGAATTATATGAAAGTTTGGAAAGGAGTGCATGAATGGAATGCATCTTGTGTCACAGGATACATATTTCTATTTCAGTACCTGGGAATTAGAACAGAGAAGGCACCTTTCACCTGGTTAAGGGGGAGGATAGCAGGGTCTAAGTAGATCAATGAATTGATGTGTATTGATTCGGGTAAAATGGAGCATGTTGTTGATATGAAGGAGGCTGTTGAGAGCGAGTATAGTACTGTGGGAAAATATTATGGGGCACTTTTTGGTACGGCAGGTGACTGGGTTAGAATTAACTTTGTAGATGTATGATGGGATTATCAGCAACCTGCAATTATAGGTCATTTCATGATCAAACTGTTAAAAGAATTGTGAGCAGGAAGAGGCAAGAGCAATTATTGTTGACAAACAATTTAACCCCTTCTGTGCTGCCGTCGGCCGCTGGCCGACGGCAACACCATCTCCCCAGTGCTGCCATCGGCCAACGGCCGACGCAGCCCCGCCCACCCTTTAGAACGCCCGCACCGCGGTGGAAAAACTGCCGTGGTTAAGGCGTTAATAGCTAAATGTTTTTGTTGGGTTATCATGTACAGGATGGAATGTAGGGTATTGGAAAGGAATTAGAATGTTGGGGTGAAAGGTGGAGAAAGGTTCCAAAGTTAGCGGTTGCTGCTTAACTTGGAGGATCAGAGGTCCTGTATGGAATAAAGGAATACAGAAAATACCTAGACTCCGCCATTTCAGTTTTGAACATATGTCTTATGATATAAAGCATGATAAAACATGACCGAGTAGTCTTTAAAAAAATTATGTATAAGGTACTAAAAACATCCTGAGGTTTATAGAAGTGATGTGTGAAAGCGAGCTGCCAGTAAGGAAGATAATGAGTGACAGAAAAATGTTAAAGACAGGCATTGTTACAGGTGTGGAGTCAAGGAACACACAGCAGCTGAGAAACCTTGTCTAGCACTCAAACAAGTCTGTAGTAGCTATGGGTAGAGAAGACACTATGCATGTGTGCAGAGAAAGAGCACAGAGCAGTTTATGTTTTCAATAAGGGTTAAAGAAGAAGAGAAAGAAACAAGTAGCAAGAGAGAAGAGTTTATACTTCAGATCTGTGCTGTAGAGGATGACCAAGATACATTGTGATAAGATAAAAAGAAAAGTGAGGTTAATGGCTGATTCAAAAGGATGTTCCATACAAACAGAAGAAGAGATGGCTCATGTACATTAAGGGGAGAATTTGAGGGAGTCAAACATTAAGTTGGTGGTGTACAGTGGAAAAAATAAAGTCTGCAAACTGCTATGATGCCTAAAAACAGTTTAAAGAGACTCAAGCATAAAGTTATGCTCCATGAGGGTGCTGTTCCAATGTTACAGAAAGTAAGACTGGTACTTTGGTTTTGAGGGAAGAACTGAATCTGGATTTGGAGAAGCTGTGTAGGGAAGGAATTATCTATGCAATATAAGCCTCAGAATGGTTGGCTCTGGTTCTCTTCACATGGATGGCTGGGTGCAAGCTCTAAATGACTTTTGACCTTCTGGAACATAATCAGAACATGTGGATGGACCAGCAGCAATCTTTGTCATACACCAACAAAATGCTGGTAAATTTGAAGGAGGCAACAGTGTTTTCAACACTAGACCTTACCTACAAATTGTGCTCCATGAGTGTTCTAAACCCCAGCATTGTCTATAATGCCGTAGGGGGTGTATAGGTATTTCTGCATGTCCTTTGTATTGGTGTATTCTACAGGGCAATGCACAGGTTATTGCTGAAAGTCAGTAATGTCACCCAATTTCGGGATTATGTTTTAGTTTATCAGAAGGATTGGGAGAAGAACGGCCAGACATTAGAGGAAGTCTTTGCCATCCTGAATGGTAGAACTCTAACCAGCAAAGAAGCAAACTGCAAATTGTGTATGAATTAGGTGGATTATATAGACTACCCTATAGGCTGTAAGAGAATCAGGCCAAAAGAACGTTTAATCAAAACTACCAATGAGGCTCTTAGTCCAACAAACAAGTCTGCTCATTGGTAAGGCTAGAGGAGTACTATGGGAAGTTCATAGCACATTTTGTGGACACGTAACATGCGTAAATTGCTTGCCGGTGAGAGATATATGTGTTATTAGAGGTAGAAAGATAGCATTTGTGTCATTAAAGAGCACATTATGTTGTGCAGTGTTTATAATCCTTAGATGCAGAATATCACATAATTGTAGTTACAGGTAAATGCAATTATGGGTTACTGATCCAAGTAAGAAATGATAAGGAGGTCACAGTTGCGTATGCATTCAGCACACTGAGGCAGGTTGCCTCAGAGCAACGGAGAAGGAAACATTAGCTCATTGGTGTGGGGCAATTGTTTTCAGGCAGTACGTTAGAGGGACCAAGTTTACTGACAGAATTGATCATAAGCAACTGGTTAACCTTATTACCACAACAGGAGTAGTAAAGAGACACCCCAAATAGCCAAGTGGCCTTTCCAGTTACACGAATCCATATTTGACATGGAGTATGTCGCAGGGTTGAGGAATGTTAAAGCAGATTGTATATCTCACTTAAGATGGATGAGTGTGTGGAGACAGCAGTAGAGGAGGTAACATCAAGATGTGTACCTCACGAGGAATGGATGACAGAGGTCCAGAATGAGAAAGTGATGAGGAAAGTAAGCATTTATTTATAAACACAGTGGCCAAGAAAGGATTTTCTAAGAGAGTAGAAGCTGTCCTATCAAGGGGTGAAGTTGCAATTATGTGGGCAAGATGGGATATTGAGACAGAAGGAGACACTAGAGGTTCTTTAAGGACTGAGGAGAAGTATGATGGAGATGGCCCATGCGGGACACATGGGCATGAGTGCAATGAAGAGGACATAAAGTGCTGATTCCTGGTGGGTGATATTGGATAAGAATGTTGACAAGATAGTGAGATACCGCAGAGGGTGTGCTTTGAGTAACAAGTCACAAAAACACTGACGTATACATCCCAGATAACAGATGACTCAAGCAGTCAGTGGCAAAAGATCCCTCTTGATATTGTGGGTCACCTCACCCATTGAGTTCAGGCCCCATATTCACATTGATTGGGGTGGATTACTTCTCAAGTTCATCAGAGGTTAAATTTGTCAAGCATACTGAGACAAAGACAGCCCTCACATTTTTGGATGAAGTATAGTGCCATTAGAAATGGTTGTAAACAATTATGTGCAACTGGTGTCAATAGTGAGGGAAAGGTTTGTAGAGAAAGTGGGTGTACGCCATGAGAAGACCTCAGTGTATTATCGCTGGAGGAATGGGCTGATGGAGAGATGGAACAGACTATAGAAATAGGGTGTACAATGGGCTTTGTGTGATTGAGACTGGTTAGGAAGTTGGTTTGGGCCCATTAAAATACAGCCAATGTGGCTACAGAGGAGATCTTATACATATTTATGCAAGGAAGGGACATTTGTTAAGTAGTCAAACAGAATTGGATGCTCGGAGATGTTTGGAGGAGATGTTCAGAGTAATGGTGTTGTTGACTCTGCCGCAAAGGAGGATACCACAGTGAGTGATCAAGGATGGCAGGATGAAATGAAGACTGTATTAGGGCAGGGGTTCCCAACATTTGGGACCTGATTACAACTTTGGCGGTGCGGCACCAGGTACTCCCCTCCACTGCACAGCCAAAGCCATGGTCAGGCCACCCGCCAGATAAGGAGTTCCCTCTTGTCTGTAAGGCTTAGTTTTTGACGTTCCCACAGCGGTTACCTGAAAATGAGCACCGGTATGGGAACACATGCCTACAGGTGGACATGTTGTGCCCCCTACATGCACCCCAGGGCACAGAGGCACAAGGGGTCCCTGCAGCGCACTCTTTGTTTCCTCTCCACCAGGGTTTTCATGGAGTAGGAACCACTATAAAACCAGGGCGGAGAGGAAATTTCTATAATATGTTTGGCAGGACTGCGGATATCCCGCCAAGCATGTTGATGCCTCCTTGCTACCCCAACACCACCAGGGAACAGCGGTTCCCTGGCGGCTGCAGCGGGGCAATGACGGTCCGACCGCCCTAATCATAATAGGGCGATCGGGAGACCACCGCCGCCGCATCCCATGAGTCTGGCAGTCTTTGGACAACCAGACTTGTAATTAAGCCCTTGGTAAGGAATGAGTAACATTACAGTGTGAGATGAAATTGAGACCAACATCCAAACCACAACAAAATAATTTGACTTAGATGTGCTGACAAAATGACTGAACCATGAATTAAAACTGAGAGGAAATTAATATGTAGTCCTATGACACTTTATGTATAGATATATATAATGATCAATATTTATTTTGTAAATATACTGGAAAATGCATTCTAAAATGCAGTACAGGCCAGTAACACTAATGAAAGTGTGAATTAAGGACCAATGTACAAGGGGTGGACATTTATTCCCAAGAACGGTTTTGAAATAATGCAAATTGTACATTTTAAGACTCACAAGGCCTGCAAAAAATGGGCAAAATTTGGTAGGCTTTGAAAATTTGGGGTTCTCTTTCCTTGAATTTAGGGAAACTTAAGTGTCAAAACATGTGACTCGAGGAATATTAGATCAGTATTTTGGTAAACAAATGGAAGGATTCAAAGACCACTTTACAATAGTAGGCACAAAGATATTGCACGATTTGGCCAGCATCAATTAATTTCCTGGCAAGTGCTGGGGCCGGGGTTAGAACACAGCACCCTATGTTCCAAGTTGGTAACTTAGCTACGAGATGACAATAAATTACTGTGGCAAGAATGAGTGCCATGAACCTGGTTTTTATTTATTACAAGTTAGCATGCTGTACTTTGCAAATTTCCATAAAGCACCCAGCATGTACGCTTGGTAAACTATCTACCTAGATGCATGGTTATTTTTGGGCTATATATATAGTGTGAAATAGACCCAATGGGGGCCAGAGCAGGTCTTTACATGGATCGTACTGCAAAACATAAATATTCAGTTTGGTTATATTACATTTTACAAACACATGTATTAAGTTTCAAGTTACAGTCAGGCGCACCTATTCATTTGAAGCAGTTCCAGCATGTTTGCACGAGTGAACCCTTTTAGTTCCCGAATCTTTTAGTGTCATATCACGCACAGGAATCACACAATCCAGTGTGGGACTGGTATTGCAGCCCAAAACTAGGATGCAGGCATCCAGACGTATATGCTGCACTTCCGTTAGGCAGCACCGCCCATTGTTGGGAAGCTGCCAGCAGCACTGTCTAATCACGCCTACTGCTCATGTTACCTGGAAAGAGGCAATCTAGTCTGGGGCCCTCTGGCTCTGAATCTCACATCTCAGAAATGATCCATAAAGCACTTTACATGTTTCCATGTTGCCTCTGTGAGCCCACATAGGTTTCCATAATTCCCCAGCTAGCGTTCTACTTGGTTTTTTTTAATGAAAGCCATATAGCACTTTGCAGTTTTTCATGATTCTTAGGTCAACACAATTTGTCAACTTCATTTATGCCATCAGTATACACACTTATAAAGTGCACAATGCCCACTTGCAAGTGCCTTAAGGCGTCTGTTAGCCCATTTCGCACACATCGAAAACTTCATATAACTGCAGTTCACAAAAGGCATTATATTGTCTTAGCTAGGGCTGGTTGGATCTTGGCTTACTTACATGGTCCACAACATGTAATGACACAAAAAGTTGCTTTCCAGTGGTTCCAAGCCATAGTGTTTTTCCCTAGAGATTCGCAGTAAAAAGACGCAGCCTTCCCTTGACCCCAGGAGTTTGTAAGATTTGTGTATCTGCCTTAAAGTTCCCCTGCAGCCTATTCTTGGAGTAGCCACTGAAAGGGCTGAAGATGGAAGGCTCGCCCGTCTCTCACTTCACACACAAATGTTTCTGCTGTGCAGATCTAGAGAAAATTAAACATCAGGAATGGAAACACTGGAAAGTAACATTTTAGGGTGCAACGAGCAACATGCTGTTCATGGGCTGTACGTTGAGGACCACAGCATTAGAGAATTAACTTTAATAGCTACATGAACGCCAAGAGTGTGCCCATGTGTGCCCATGAGAGCCTGGAGGAGGCTGGGCTGGCCACGTCTAATGCCAAAGAGGAAAATCACTAGCCTCTGTGCATGTAAAGTAAGTTACACAGACTAATACTGTAGCTAACTTTCTCTCTGGAGCTATAGGGATAATTAACAGGGACATCAGTAAAACAGAGGCAAGAATTGAGGCTGCTCACCAGTTTACCGATATTCACACTAGGGCCAACCCTATGGAAGTTGTGCCTGGCATGAACTAAAGCTCAAGCATTGTTGGGGACATGGACTGTAGAAGCAAAAGAGGGGGTCATTGTGTACATGACAACTCCAGTCATCCTTTGTGGCTCTTGAGGACAGATGACAGATTTAATTGATTGATAGCTTTATTTCGATATGCGTATATCATAAAAGCATTACACAAGAATATATAAAAACGACATATCATACTCATAGACTGTACAAACATCATAGTAAAAACAGAATAAATAGATAACTTAGTTAAGAAAAGCATTAAATCGATAGGGACAGTCTTTTGAGACGTATCAACCAGGCCCATTTTAAAAATTTAGACACAGCACAAACAATAGGGGGGGCAGTATTAGTCAATAAAATGCGTAGGGCCTCAGAATGCTTGCGAATACCCAACTCGTTGCAGAGGGGTTTAAGCCAAACAGATCTTGGGCGCGCATAATCTGGACAATCAAGGAGAAAGTGCGCCACAGTTTCGCAACAATCAGAGCAGAGCGCACAGAAGCGTGATACCTGATTTTGCAAGTTCCATCTAGAGAGGAGGTCAGCTAGAGGTAGAGTTCCTAGTCTGAACTTGATGTAGAGAGCCCGATCCATTGGAATGGTGATAATGTCCAAAAAGGGTTCAAAGGCAGTGACATCTTTAATCCTTAAAAATGCTGCGGTGGAATTGCAGTGGTGATGGTTGCTCATAAGCTTAGTGGACACCCAACCCCAGTATATTTTTTTCAGGATCTCCTTTGGGGGGGCTGAGTGAGTAAGCCAACAGTTGCCCAGACCTAGTTCCCCAAGCAGGTATTTAATGTCCCTGAGCCACTTGATCTTTGACCAACCAACCGAATGCATTATCAGATTTAATAGATAAGCTATGGTGCCACCTTAAGGAGGTAGAAATAAAAGTAGCGGCATGCTTAGACATTGTTTTTTGAGTTTAAAGAGCTTTTTTGCAAATTGTAAACATAGTAAAACATCATTACAAAAGTAAATGATTTACAATGAAAGAGCGAATGTAAATATAGTCTAATATTTTCAAAATTAGTTCCATAACTGGGAAATAAAACTATACATAGGAAAAAGAGCTTTTTAAAATTTTGAATGGAGAAAGAAGAAAGAAGAAAGAAAAAGTAAAAGAAGATAGTAGGAGAAGAGGGAGGGAGTAACGTAAAGGAAAGATGCATAATCAATATCTACAACATCTGTAAAAGTTAAACATGAACAAATAATGAGGAAATAAGAAAGTACTTTAAATGGGAACATGAGTGTTCAAGGAGCATGTTTAGATAGGTTAACTGTAAGAGGTGACCATAACAAGTCCCTTCTAGATCTCGCGTGGCATCGGGTGCGCACATGCGCACTCGAACTCGTGAGATTTAATGACTTGGAGTAGCCAGGTTAAGCCCCGCCCCTCTTCTCCATTGGCTGGCCTCCTAAACGGTGGCCAGCCATTGGAGAAGAGGTCCCAGTGGCGTTATTCTTTGGATCTAAACCCCGCCCTTTTCGATTGGGGGGCGTGTTTTTTTACTTTCTTTCTCCCCTCTTCTCCATTGGCTGGAATGTAAACAACAGTCAAAAACACCGCCATTGTTTACATTCCAGCCAATGGAGAAGAAGGGAGAAAGAAAGTAAACAAGCATTTACAATGCAATGGTTTTGCCTTTGTTAAAGTTAGAGCTATTGGCATTGCTCTTGACATTATTTTTATTTATGTTTTTTTAACATAAATAAATGGCATTGTCATTTACAATGCCAATAGCTTAATCTCTCGCAAATGCCACACACAAACACCCACACAGAGCCCTCCACACACACACCCACAGAGCCCCCCACACACACAGCCACACAGAGCCCCCCCAGACACACTGCGAGCCCCCCCACACACTGCGAGCCCCCCCCGCACACTGCGAGCCCCCCCCGCACACTGCGAGCCCCCCCGCACACTGCGAGCCCCCCCCGCACACTGCGAGCCCCCCCCCGCACACTGCGAGCCCCCCCCCCCACAGGAATGACTGGAGAAGGCCAGGCGGTGCGGCAAGTAAGGATGGTGGGGAGGGGCTTTTCTGCGTGGCCAGAGTCCAGTGGCAGTACATTTCTGGTCATGGGCCATTGAGCACAGCTCCCAGGGATCCAGCGACCGGACAGTCTCCACTGTGTAGGTAGGCAACAAGGCGCAGAGCAGGCACCAGGAAGGGCAGTCGGAAATAGCCAGTGCCCGCTTTGTCTGAGAAGGCCGCCTAGGAGCAAGATAGCAACGCAGCCCACGACCAGCAGAGCAGGTAGGCCCCAGCAGAGCTGTAGGGGTCTCCCCCTAGACTACAGGGTTTCACTAGGATCACATCAGAAAAAAAATATTTAGGTGGTATTTCTTTCTGTTAAAATTGCTGAACTCTGGGACGTGCTTTCTGCAAAAATCATTGAAAAGAATAGTGCTGGTGGGCCCCATCTGTAAGCACAGGGTACGAGTAGTGCAGCACCAGGCCACCCAAACTCAGCTGAAAGAAAAATAGGCATAGCATATTGTACGAAAACAGCACGATCACGGGACAAAATGAAATTCTCCAAATATCTTTCCTGGAATGTTTGAAGTAGCCTGAACAAAACAAAAAGATCTTTGCACTTAATGTGGACCATCTGGAATACGTCACTACACTAAATCAAAACCCAAAACATCCCCTCAATACTTCAGCCTGCATTTTCGGGAAGCGACGTTCTGAACAAAACGCAACTTACAAGGCCGAGGAAGTCTATGGCGCCAGGTAAACTAGACATTTTACGACCCGCTTTGCTGATTGTTGCATGACGTTATAGTTTAAGGTACAGGCGAGTTCCTTCATTACGTTATTAACCCACTTCTGTATGAACGGAGAGACCTGTTCCTGGCTCAGTGCAAAGACCCCCGCTCATTCCTAATCATTGAAAAGAATAGTGCTGGTGGGGGCCGGAACAGGCCGCAGCCGGGGCCTCGAGTAGGCCACTCTGCCGCTTCCCCGCCTCCCTCCCGGGGTGCCGTTCTTACCTGCTGGACGGGGGTGTTGGGCCCCGGAAACCTGCTGGAGCCGTTTCGGTAGGGTGAGGGGGCCAGGAGCCGGAGCCGTAGGAGAACGGCGCTGTAGAGACAGCGCTTGGGATTTTGGAGAAGGGCACTGTAGAGAGGTGGCTTGGGATTTTGCAGAAGGGCACTGTAGCGAGAAGGCTTGGGATTTTGGAGAAGGGCACTTTGGAGAGCTTTGTTGGGATCGTTTGGAAGGAAGGGACTTCCAAGAGAGTTGTTGGCATCTCCTTGAACTTGAAGGAAGGCATTTAGGGGGGCTCGTGGAAGGCGGACGGAAACACTTAGCAGCGAGTTGTTGGGATGCCATGGAGAAGGACACGGAACGTTTAAGCGGAAGTAACTGCACTCCATTGGAAGGTGGAGGTGGGCACCTTAGAGAGGGGCTTCATTGTATATTGGAAGGCATGGCCGGTCCTTAAGAGAGGAATCCGAGTTAGTATAATTTCCCCGGAGAACACTGGTGTGGGAGCTTCCTTTACGAGGCGCCGGGACGCGATCTCTGTTTTTGTTTCTATAATAAGCTACTTGCGAAAGCGGGACGCCTACTACAGCGAGGACTACACTAGAGTTTGTCACTACGCATCAGTTTGGCGGGTCCTCGAGTAGGCCACTCTGCCGCTTCCCCGCCTCCCTCCCGGGGTGCCGTTCTTACCTGCTGGACGGGGGTGTTGGGCCCCGGAAACCTGCTGGAGCCGTTTCGGTAGGGTGAGGGGGCCAGGAGCCGGAGCCGGAGCCGGGTCCGGGTGGAGTGCGGCCGCCGCGCTGTGTCTGTGTCCGGGCTCCGGGGGCGGGGAAGGAGTGGGGAGGAGCCGTAGGAGGAGTGGAAGGCGGGCACCCCCGACATAGCCACCCCCAGCCGCGCCACCCACGGGGCGGGAAGGGGTAGAATCGGCAGGGGCGGGAGGGGGCGGGAAGGGGTAGAATCGGCTGCGTGGAGGAGGGGGCGGCAGGGGAATTCGGAGGAGGGGAGTGAGTGGGTGTGAAGAGGAGTGGAGGGGAGGGATAATTATTCCCGTCCGAGCCTGAGGGAAGAAACTGAGAAGGTCAGAAAGGCGGGTGCCGGCTCAATGCCGGACCAGATTCGGGGGCGTTCCCGGCTTTCGGCTGACGTCGCGTGACGTCGGCAAAAGCCAAAGAATCGCGGGAACGCCCCCGAATCTGGTCCGGCATTGACGGACAGGCCCCTCGTCCAATGGCTAGGCTCCATTTATGGAGCCAGCCAATAAATGACGAGGGCCGACCCAAACCCCACTACAGTTCTCATCAGGTTTTCGCCTGCGCGAAAAAGATGCGCAGAGCGCATCTTTTCGCCAGGCAAAACCTAAAAAACACGCCCCAGTCTGAAAAGGACAGGGCTTAGTGACAAATGGCGAGCGCTTGTTCTTTGCGTTAAGAGCCTGTCTGCATCTACTGTATTCCCTTGAGGGGCACCCCTGGTGTATTTCTTGCCACAGAAGTTAAGCCTGTCGGTATTTCCTGTTTGTAACAAACTCTTTTGTTTCATGGAAGTACTTCTAAGTTCAAAGTTCCTTAGTACAGCCCACGTACCAGCCCGGATTCTGGGAGTTGATCAAGTTCGCCTGGATCTAGGTAAATCTCACGGACTGCCCGTAATTTGGGCCTCTTGTCCGTTGTCCGTGAAGACTTCTTTCACGGACGCCTTTTGTCCGTAATTTCAGCTGCCCCCTGCAAGCAGTCTGAGAGTCCTGTAACTCTCTCTGCAGGGGCCAGCTCGCGCTCCTGCTGTGAGCAGTGGCCTGCAGCAGCCCATCCCCGACCTGGCACAGACAGCAGGCGCGCAACACCCATTGGGCTGAGCGGGCTTCAGCCCCCCCCGTCGTAATCTCCAGCCCGGGCTGCCAAGGTTCAGATGACAGCACAACATACTTTCCTGATTTACAATGATGTAAAATAAGGAAAGTATGAAAACCGTTTTCCCACTTTCATTTGCATTAAGGCTCCACATTTATTCTCGGATGGTTTAGAATCCGAGATTGTGATTTTAATGACCCCTTCAGAGAGGCCCAGAACCAGCCGGAGGCAGCTATCCTCTGACGGTTTCAGCAACCCTCCCTGCCCCCTACCTTTTGTTCTCTTTCAGAGGGGTGCCACCGAGGTGATTTCCTTGCCTGAAGCAGGAGATTTCACTTAAGCACGTTTGATGTGCTGTGCATCATGGAGTGTGAAGATGTGCACAGCAGGGAGATATGACGCCAGCAGGAATTCCTTTACAAAGGAAAAGCGTCACCTGCACTGGCCATCCCTTTACCCCTGCTGTGCACATCTTCACACTCTCTCAAGTGAGGCCCCGCCTGCCCTGGGCATTTTGGACACAGCTTTTCGAGGAACACCTCAACTGATTTTTTTTCCTTAGGAGCTGTCCTTACTTGTATCCAGCCTGTACTTGGAGCGTTGCTCAAACCGCAGATCTACGTGAGGAGGGGAGACACATTGCAATGGTAAATGTTAGAGGGCTCTGTGAAGAGCACTACACTCGCGTCCTGTGGGTAATGTACTGTCATTCTTTATGCGACCCGCCGCTGTGCGCCATTACATCCCAGGTTTACAAGCATTATCAGTTTCCTGACTGGACACAGTGAATAGGGGTGCACGATAGTGCTGCTCATTGCGTCCTATGGCCCCTTCATTGGTTGGAAGGGATTGTTGGGGTGGAGAGGAGCTGTGAATGTGCGTAAGCACGGATATAGCTCCTAGTGGGTTTTGGCACTGGTTTCAGTGCTTGTGCTGGCTATGAAAGCGGCACATTGAGGTAGGGAGAATGGAAGCACCTACAGTTGGTGCCTGGGGTGGGGCTGTCACCAGATGCTGTCAACAGTGGCCCAACTTCTAATAGGAAGGTGCTAGCAGCCGAGGGGAAAGCAACTCTTCAATTTAATGCTTGACTGGTCCGTTCTATGATCAATCCGATTTTATTATTTTTAACAAATCTTGCCACTGAAGGGTGTTACTTGGTTGGAAATAAAATGTTAGGCCCTGGATCCCCACAATGTTTTTATCGATGGATGTAGGTGCTTTGATTTGGTTTCTGCACTCCTGGGTGGGCTGTAGGGTAACATGGTGAAGTGAGAGCAGAGATCCTGCGTTGAGAATTATGGCTGTGAAGTTTTGCAACACCTGGTGTGTCCTCACCTTACACCACAAGTGTGATGGAGGTGGTGGTCAGGGGCGCGTGCTAGGCCTCAGTTCAGCTGTGTGGGCTTGGGGCAGTGATGCCACACATACCTGCCCCCGTGTCTGCTGAGTGGGCCGGACAGTGGTACTATGGATGGGTGTTACTTGCAAGTGATGCTGTTGCGAAGCAGAGGAGCTATGGATGGATGGTACTTGCAAGTGATGCTGTTGCGAAGCAGAGGTACTATGGATGGGTGGTACTTGCAAGTGATGCTGTTGATTAGCAGAGGTACTATGGATGGGTGGTACTTGCAAGTGATGCTGTTGAGAAGCAGAGGTGCTATGGATGGGTGGTACTTGCAAGTGATGCTGTTGCGAAGCAGAGGTACTATGGATGGGTGGTACTTGCAAGTGATGCTGTTGCGAAGCAGAGGCGCTATGGATGGGTGGTACTTGCAAGTGATGCTGTTGCGAAGCAGAGGTACTATGGATGGGTGGTACTTGCAAGTGATGCTGTTGAGAAGCAGAGGTACTATGGATGGGTGGTACTTGCAAGTGATGCTGTTGAGAAGAAGAGGTGCTATGGATGGATGGTACTTGCAAGTGATGCTGTTGCGAAGCAGAGGTACTATGGATGGGTGGTACTTGCAAGTGATGTTGTTGCGAAGCAGAGGTGCTATGGATGGGTGGGACTTGCAAGTGATGCTGTTGCGAAGCAGAGGTGCTATGGATGGGTGGGACTTGCAAGTGATGCTGTTGCGAAGCAGAGGCGCTATGGATGGGTGGTACTTGCAAGTGATGCTGTTGAGAAGAAGAGGTGCTATGGATGGATGGTACTTGCAAGTGATGCTGTTGCGAAGCAGAGGTACTATGGATGGGTGGTACTTGCAAGTGATGTTGTTGCGAAGCAGAGGTGCTATGGATGGGTGGGACTTGCAAGTGATGCTGTTGCGAAGCAGAGGCGCTATGGATGGGTGGTACTTGCAAGTGATGCTGTTGCGAAGCAGAGGTGCTATGGATGGGTGGTACTTGCAAGTGATGCTGTTGCGAAGCAGAGGCGCTATGGATGGGTGGTACTTGCAAGTGATGCTGTTGCGAAGCAGAGGTGCTATGGATGGGTGGTACTTGCAAGTGATGCTGTTGCGAAGCAGAGGTACTATGGATGGGTGGTACTTCCAAGTAATGCTGTTGCGAAGCAGATCGTAGCCGCATTCTCAGCAAGTGGCCTTGAGGCGGTGGTGGCCCTGGCATGTCCTTGCAAGAGATGTGATGCTGATGTGAAGCAGAACACGCCCCCTTATCTGCAGAGTGGCCCCGGCAAGTGGTGCCACAGGTGGGGTGTCCCTGTCCGGGATGATGTTTGAAGCATATTCTACTTCTACTACATCCAGTCAAGGAGTAGGATCGGCCTTTTTAAAGAAGTCTGCAGTACTGTAAAAACAGATGATGGCCGAATATGTCTACCATGTCCTAGGTTTGGATTGGGAGTATGTGTATTGTAGACAGGTTTGTAAGTTTATTTGTGTATTTTTAGTTTATTTTCTTGTTTTTCTTCGATTCACCCTCTATCTCAATAAAGACCGATAATACCTGCCAATCTTAAATATTCACTGTGCAGTAATTCAATTGTTACATCATCATAATACACATTTTAAGAACATGAAAATAAATAAAACAAATTTTGTTGTGCGCACTGCATCGCATTTGGCGATGCAGTGCGTGCAATGAAATTCATTTTATTTATTTTTATGTTTACTTACCTGTATTTGGCCGTATTCCATAGTTTTCTACCCCTCACCCTGCCCCACCCCACATCACCGCCCGGCAGCACTCCCACCACCGACCGCTACTGGTTCTTTGTAAGAATTTCCTCCATCTGAAGCCAGGCCCAATGTGTTAAGCTGATATATAACACCAGGCTTGTTCCCAGGCCATGAGTCTAGACTGTGATAATTACTTTTTATTAGTTTCATTTCATATTTTGTTTACTAGATAAATTGGCTTGTGTGTGGTCTCATTTTGTTATTTTCTTCATTCTTTGGTATTATTTGGCCATTTGTTAAACATGTACGCTAGGAGCCTCTTGGTGCTATAGATATGAAACTTATAACAGATTCAGCTTGGTGGAAGGAACTATAGTGTGAAAATACAGGTTTTTAGCTTTTTCCTTTATTTCAGGCGGGATAGTGGTCTGTAATGGTACAGAATAATCTAACACCTTACACAAACACACAAGTACAACAACATTTGAAAGTCTTAGTTTATTAAATGCAACTTTATTCTACATAGATTTCCTTCCTTATGCATTTAGATACCTTTCATGTACTTAAGTATCTTTATGTTTATTACTTTGCACTACCCTAGATGTCACCATATATCTCTTGCAATATATTCTCTACCTCCACCCGACTCATCTCAAACCTCACTCTACTACTCTCTCCAATGCACTGACCTATTTTTAACCCCATACCTCTATCAGTATATTCTCTACCTACACTCTTTCATTCATCCTAAACCCCATACTCTTCTATCCTCTACCCCTCCTTCCATCATCTCATACCGCTTTTAGTATTCAGATCGCCCAAATAAGCCTTTCTAAACCTTTCACTCTGACTCTTCCACCTCCATCCCAAACCCCTTCCTACTGCTGTTACCCCCCCCAAAAAAAACCATTCCAGACCCTTCCTTCTTTCTTCTATTGCTCCACTATTCATTTTCAATACAAATAACAGACTAAGATCTCCACCACTCAGATTAATTTCATATTTCCCTATATCAGTCCCCACTAATTCTGTTTGGGTTCCAGAGTAGTGTGCTACCCACCAAAAATCGCTTCAACACCTCATATGGGGTAGTAAGTGCGAAGAACAGCAAATGTAACATGATATTATCAAAATGTAAATGCTTAATTATTTCTCATGCACCTTCTGAATTCCAGCATGATTATTATGCCTGTACATTAAAGCACCATGCTTTAATGTCTGTACTGCCAATAAATTAATGTTTATTGATACTGTAGTTTGTAACAACACTGCAAATGTACACATTGCAAAATCTCAAATTCCTTCTTTGTCTTTGGGGGGTGGACAGAATCCCCTTTTTTGTGTGAATTATATCTGTGAACAGTCTAGGTTTTTCAGAGAGTAGCATGTTGTTCTGGGCTCTTTAGACCCAGTTTCATGGGCATTCCATTAGAAAAAAGGGTGTAATTTTAACCGTCTACATAATATCGTTGTGAGACAATATAATGTATTTGAGTGACACTTTATTGCAAGATGAACAAATCCCTTGTCTGTTATATAAATGGTTCACATTACCCTCTGTTCTCCAATTTACTTCTCATAAAACTGATTGTTGTCCAGTTTTGAATGCAGAATTTGCCACTTCTTTTTCTTAGCTTGGCCTGAGCATTATCCGATCCTGATTGTCTGCCATTTTAGCCCCGCCCCATTAACAATGTTAACCACGCCCCTTTTTATGCCATGTCAGCCCCCCCCGAACTTAAGACCTAGTTGCGCCCCTGACAGACAGCTATCAGGCCCATTATCATTCTGGATGTCGGCCTAATTATCACATACAGAATGATAATGGGCCAGTGACAGCATTTGCTGGGCCTCCTCTTGCACTCACTGCTCTTCTCACGGGTTGTAACAATTTGACATTTGTAAATAGAAATCTACACAGGCTAGTCTACCTGAAGGGTACATTTTCTGATTCTCTTTTTAAAAATGTTGTTTTTTCCACTTAAAAGGAGAAATACTTAACCGACCTTGCAGCACAAACCTTAACTTTTACTTTTAACTTTATTGCGTGAAAATCCGCAGTCAGCCAGCTTTCAAGACTTGTGACATGATTTCTGTGTTATCGTTGTGCATGCGAGTGATATTTACATGCCTCGTGAGTGAGTGTTAACACAGATAGCTTAACAGCCCAGTATGAATCTGAAGAAAGAGATCATAACCAGAGTACATCTTATTCAGAAACTGCTCACTGAAAAGGATTATGAAGATATAAAATGCAAATTTAGCTGAGCTGGAAATCGCTGATGTGACTTGAACTTTTGCAAGAGACTGACATGGTTGCAGCTGTGTACAGAGTCCTAAAGTCCTGCCCATCACGTAATTTCTAAGTAAAAAGCGCTTTACAGAAGCATCTACCAAGGAATCACGCACTTGCAAAATGGCATTTCTCAAGGAAAGAAAAAGGGTGATGAAGAAAACGTTAAACTGCTTGCAGAAGAGCCAACGGAGGCCTCTTTGGAGCACAGTTCTATGAAAGTCTTGCACTCATCATATCCATTGCCATTAGAAAGCGTACAAAAGGAAGCATACAGTGCACTGAAGATCGACCTCAGTCTTAGTCAAGAGGACAATCCTGGTTGTCATTTGGAACTGGTGAAAAATGTTGTAACACACCAGGAAAAGGAACACAATATGGCCGGTCTGAGGACCAAATGCACAGAGTTGCTTTACCGAGCTTTGGCAGATTCCATTAGATCGCAAGCGAATGAAAAATAGGTGATTTAGGACTTAGCAAAGAAAATCGAAGAGGACGTCTTCTCTGCACACGCCAACAATAACAAAAAGTACAACATTTGCATCAGGATCAAAGTCTCAAACCTGAAGAACCCCAAAATCCCCCACTTGAGGCAACACTTGTTCTCAGGAGCTCTTAGCCCAGAAGAGTTTGTTAAAATGACTGCCCTGGAAATGGCTAGTGATGAGTTAAGGAGACTCAGGGCTTCATATACAGAATTGTCAGTCTTGGAACACCAGCATCCCCATGGTGTGAAGGGAACCACCACAAATAAAATTAAATGTCAGCGATGTGAGAACTTCAATTGCACAGCAACAGTGATCCCTAGAGGAACACTCTTTCTCCCTGGTTGGCTGCAGAATTGTCCTGAATTTTTACACTCACTGTCCTGAATTTTCACCCATGCCAGTTGGTCACCCTATGCGAGATTCAGGTGACTGGCATGAGTCAGTGCCTAAGGCCTGAACTTCTACTTAAGGTTCATCCTTCCAGGGTCGATAAAAGGAGTAGAAGGAAGCAGGCACTTGATATAAAGCGGCCTCACCAGACCCAGCTGGTGATGGCCGGTCCTTAACCGGTCGGAAGTAATGACCCCGTCCTGCGCAGCTCTTCGAGGCGCTTTCCGTGCACAGCCCGGGGCTGTCTCCGGCCCAAGGCACAAACATGCCATAAATGAGCCTGGGCAGGAGGCAGCCACGTCCATCACGAGCAGGACGATGCATGAGTGCAGCTCTCGGTTCCAGAGCAGCATTCCTAGTCCGGGCTCCGGCCCCGTCCCCCGCGGCCTCGCCTTTGATTCCGCTGCCAGCGGCGTCATTACCGCTGGCCCGACACATAGCGCTTTGAGTGCCGAGGCGCTCACGGTAATTGGAAGGGATAGCGCTCAGTTCAGGGGCGCAGATGACAAACACATGGCACCCCCAAACCCCCGCCGGGGCCCCAGCGGCCTGCAGGGGCCCGAGCTGAACCCGGGACGGGGGTGAAGCACCTCTGACTCCTGGGGTAGGGTGACCAACCGTCCGTAAATTTCACGGACAGTCCATAATTTCGGCCGTCTGTCGGTTGTCCGTGAAGGATCTTTTAACGGTCGCCATTTGTCCGTAATTTTAACCGGGCACTGGTCGCAACTCCCTGAAGCGGGCACAGCTTCCACCCACCTCCCTTCTTGACTCGATGCTGTTGAGGTCGGGTGTAACAGACTCCGAGGCAGTACAAAAGCTCAGATACCCGGCAGCATTGGAGAGGCACAGGGGGTGGCAACCCTCACACCTTCAGCCCTTGATGAGCTGTTAAAGGTGCTTGCTTGAAAGGATGAATGAAGGGATGGATGAGTGAAATGATAGATGGAAGGATACATGATGGATAGGTTTGCAAATGATTGAATATGTTTGGATATGGCTGGGCTTACTTATATACTATTGCGCGACTTCTGATGTGTCTGTAAAACTTATCCAATTGTCCTGAAGTTTTGTCCTGAATTTTGACCTCCTGTCCTGAATTTGTGTCCTGAATTTTGACCCTTTGTCCTGAATTTTTACACTCCCCGTCCTGAATTTGCACCAATGCCAGTTGGTAACCCTACCTGGATCCAGTACGTCAGCATCCTTCTGATTTTCCTCTGGGTTTTCGAACGAGTCAAAATCTTTGTTTTCCAGAACCAGGTGCGGCGAACCGTGCCAGTCCCGCCAGGCCCGCCGGCATCTTCGTATAAACTGCACCAGAGCTCAGAGGCTGCCTACGGCATGGCCGAGCCACCAGGCAGACTCGTTCCCTGGAATGGAAGGCGGCCTTGCCTCTGGCATCTGCATGGGACGTTTGCACTTTCTCGACATCCTGTGAGCGCTTCCATTGTGGAGTTGACTTTATTCTTTAATCAGAAATTGCAGGTGGCCCTTAGCACCTACATCCAACAGACAGGAAAAAAACCGTTCACGAGGGCAGCATACTTTAAAAAAATGCTCATTAACAGAAAATGTACCAGAAGTGGTTACTGTTGCAGTTTGTAAATTCTCGTGAAAGTACAGTTATGATGTTAAATATAATTGCTTAATTGATCACACACTCTTCAAGATGCCTGCAAGTAAATAAATAATTTGAGTGATCTGTGCCACACCCCCTCATCCTCCCTCAACCTCACACCCCCTCACCCTCCCTCACCCTCACACACCCTCAACCCCTTCACCCTCACACCACACCCCTCACCCTCAAACCCCCTCACTCACCCTCAACCCCCTCACCCTCACACACCCTCACCCTCACTCACCCTTACATCCCCTCACCCACACACCCTTACACACCCTCACACCCCCTCACCCTCACACACCCTCACACCCTCTCACCCTCACACACCCTCACACCCTCACCCTCACACCCTCACCCTCACCCCCCTCCCCATCACCCTCACACCCCCTCACCCTCTCTCACACTCCCTCAGCCTCACCCTCACACACCCCCTCACCCTCACACCCCCTCACCCTCACACCCTCACCCTCACATCCCCTCACCCTCACATCCCCCAACCTCACACACCCTCACCCTCACACCACCTCACCCTCACACCCACTCACCCTCACACACCCTCACACACACTCACCCTCACACCCCCTCACCCCCACACCCTCACACACCCTCTCACCTTCACACCCCCTCACCCTCACACCCCCTCACCCTCACACACCCTCACCCTCACACACCCTCACCCTCACACACACTCACCCTTACACACCCTCACCCTCACACACACCCTCACCCTCACACCCCCTCACCCTCACACCCCCTCACCCTCACACCCCCTCACCCTCACACCCTCAACCTCACACCTTCTCACCCTCACACCCTCTCACCAAGTCACAGGAGGGCATAACCGAGAACATTTTGAGTGAGAGAGGTGTTCAAGAGGGAGTAGTGAAAAGAGTGAGTGTTAGAGATGCCGAATGATTAACGAATATCTGAGAATACCCTCGGCAAATTATCCTTCATTAAATAATCAAGAGTAATGATACCTTTATCAATCCATTCCTTCCAAAAGAGCGCTCTATTATTGATCTTTAAAAATGTATGGTACATAATTTAATTTAATTTAATTGTGGGTTTATATAGCGCTAGGAATCGACTCCCGGAGGAGTATCTCCACGCTTCGACCGCTGGGGAACCCGTCCTGGCTCACCCTGAGAGATGGTCCCTGATGGGTATCTCTAAGGTGCGACCAAGCATCCCCGGCGGTCTGGGGGGGGCGTTGTGAAGATGAGGCAAGCTGATGCCCAGAGTTGCCGAGTGTGGTTTCTGACTAGAGTAGGCACCGAGGCGAGAATTATCGAGTCCGCTGACCCTGGTCCACGACCCTGCCGCATCGGGAATCGAACCCTGGTCCCGGGCCGTTCTCTGCTTACGGGTCTGCCGCCTCTAACCAGTGAGCCACACTTCTCCACTATTATTGGGGTTTGGGAAAAAAGTCCTTAGGAGAAAGTAGAGAATGAAACAGAGAAAGAGCAAGGACTTTGGAGTGGTTAAAAATGGGAGTGGAAAGACGTTTCGGTGGTTAAGATAAACGAGTAGCTGTAAGGAATGTAAAGGGTGGGAGTTGAGCGAGTTCAAGTGAACTACAGGCTGTTACAAGGGGGCAAGAAGAATCAGTTAAGAAAGGCCAAATTTACTTTAATGTGAAGGCAGAGTGATATCGGATGATGTTTGGGAAATTGACTCCACCTAAGTCTTTGGGTTTCTGGAGACGGGAGAGTGAAATCATAACTTTGCGATTATTCCATAGGAATTCCATTAAGGAGCGATTGATGGTGCTAAAGAAGTAAAGTGGGAGGGAAACAGGAAGCATTGAGAGATACAAATTAATAATGGGGAGAAGCATCATTTTAATAGTGGCTAATCTACCCCACCAAGATAAGAAAAAGAGGGGACCATCTCTGAATAAGAGCAGAAAGTTTTTTAAGTATGTCTTTGTGATTAATCTTAATGGTTTCCCTAATAGTGCTAGCATAAAGGACGCCTAAACATTTGATGTTCTTGGGATTCCATTCAAAACCAGAGCCATGAAACATGTGAGATAGACAGAATGTATTAAAAGGTAAAACTTCTGATTTATCAATATTCAGTTTATAGCCCAAGACTGATGAATATTCTTGAATTAGAGAGAAAAGTGCCTGCAAAGAAGTGGAAGGGTTGGAGATGTAAAGTAGAATATCATCCGCATAAGCAGTAAACTTAGTATACATATTCTGAAATTGGAAGCCTGTGTATAAAGGTGAGCGCCTGATTGTTTTGAGAAAAGGCTCTAAAGCAAGAATAAAAAGAAGTGGGGAGAGAGGACACCCTTGTCTTGTTCCTCTATGAAGAGAAAAATATTTAGATTGACATCCATTAACCCATATAGAAGTAGAGGAGTCAGAATAAAGCAACTGAATATATCGAATAAAAGGGGGGGCTGAAACTATGCCATCTCAATTCTTCAAACATAAAGTCCCAGCTCACCCTATCAAATGCTTTCTCAGCATCCAGCGTGATGGCAACAACAGGTGAATCCATTTTAGAGGCAAGGTGAATGATGTTAAGGAAGGTTCTCGAATTGTCAGTTATAGACCTTCCCTTGACAAACCCGGATTGATAAATATTAATAAGATCAAGAATCACTTTGTTGATAAGGATGCCCAATATTTTAGCGAAGATTTTACATTCGGTGTTAATTAAGGAGATGGGCCTATAATTTTTGCAAAGAGAGGGATCTTTATCCTTTTTAGGGATTAAACAAAACATAGCTTGAGTGAAGGTTCTCTTTTATTCCCCTTCACTAAGAAAGTAATTTATCAGAGAAGATAAATGAGGTATTAGATATTTTTTAAATTGGAGATAAAACCGAACAGTGATGTCGTCTGGACCAGGTGTTTTATCTGTGGGTAAAAGATTAAGAGCATTAATAATTTCCTTTTCCGAAATAGGAGTATCCAATGACGTATGATCTACCAAAACATTGGGAGCATGAGGGAGAGTTTGAAAGAAAGAATCAATTTGAACGGAAGAAGGAGTGGACTCTGGGGTGTAAAGAGAAGTATAATACTGAACAAAGCAATCAAGTATTCTGTTATCAGCAGTGTGACGAACACCAGAGTTATCGGTAATAACAATGATCTTAGATTTCTGTTTCTTAATTTTAAGGTAGTTGGCGAAAGATTTTCCAGCTTTTTTCCGACCACCATACATTTTAGCATTAAATTTAAGGAGGTTGTTACAGGCGGAATCCCATGAATGTTTGTTAAATTGCATTTTAGCTTTGATAAGAGAAGAAAGGGTGTAATTAGAGTTAGTGGTGAAGTATTGATGTTCAAGAGCTTTGATTTGTTTAAGGATTAGAGAAGAATCGGAAAGGGCTTTTTTCTTTTTACGAAATATAAAATCCATAATGAAACCTCTAGCAGGAGCTTTAAAGGCATCCCAAATTGAATGAAATTGTGAAGTAGAAGAAAGATTGTTGAGAAAGAATTCTTCCATAAAAAGTGTGAATTGTTCAACAACTGGGTATCTAAGAAAAGAGTTATTGAAGCACCATCAGCGGGAAATAGGGGAAGGAGAAGGAAAGTCCATATCTAAAATGAGAGGTGCATGATCTGAGATTAGGGTGGAGCCAATTTCTGAGTTGGTCATAAACTGTAGGTGAGTGAGAAATATGTAATTAATACGGGAATAAGACTTGTGGACGGGAGAAAAAAAGGAAAATTCCAATGTGTCAAGGTGAGAAACTCTCCATGAGTCAATAAGGCCTCTAGATGAAATTGCTGTGTGAAAAGATTTTTGCATTTCGTTAGGGACATATTTGGTTTGTGATTTGCTATCCAGGAAAGGATCCATCAGTTGATTAGAGTCACCACCCAAAATCAAATCATCCACAGCATGAGAAGAAAGAAAGGTAGAAAAATCATTCCAGAATTGAAGGTCAATACCATTCAGACCATAGATATTACAAAAAGAAAGTTGAGTATTTTTAACATTAAAATTTAGAAACAACCATTTACCATGATCATCATGAAACTCTATTTGTAACTGAACACTTAAGGATTTATGAAATACTACAACCATACCATTTTTGTTGTTCATTGCAGGAGAGCAAAAGATTTCTCCTACCCATTGTTTATGTAATGAAGACAATTCTTGTGACTTAAGGTGTGTCACTTGTAACAATGCAATATGACATTTTAGCCTTGCTAAATGAGACAAGATACGTTGCTTTTTAACAGGGTTATGAATACCTTTAACATTCCTGGATACAACACGAAAACGTTTCATCTATAAAGTTCAACTGTTGATAGGCTTGAAAATAAAAACCAGCCAGAGCAAGTAAGAAGAAGAGTACAAGAGAAAAGGAGTAGATTAAAGATTGAGAGGATACAAGGAGCATAGAAGAAGGAGAAACTTATGTAGACTGGCCACAAAGGAAGAAGGAAAAGAAAACAGTAATGTACCGTAAAAGGAAGAAATTAGAGAAAGAGAAGGGGCAAGAGAAAGATGCGAGAAAGAAGGGAAATATAGAGAAGAGAAAGAAAAAAGAGAACACTAAAAGTGGGGAGCATAATCTCCCAAAATAGTTAGGAAAGAAAGGATGACAGAAAGCCAGAAGGCTTTAGTCATGTTGGTCAAAGAAAAAACAAGCAACATTATTGAGGGAGGGGGCCGTCAAAAAAAAAAAAACAGCCACACCACTGGGGGGAGCACCGAGAGCAAAAATCAACTATACAACATCAGATGAAAAGGAAGGGATGAAATACTCCAAAAAGAACATGATAAACGAATGAGAAAAGGAAAAAGGGATCTTACCAGACACAAGGTAACAAATCAACAGGATACGCCAAACAAAATAGGCAAACGGATGATGTAGGCAGGAGCGTTCAACCACAGCACAAGAAGAACTTGAAAACTGACAAAAGAACAATTAACAATGACATACAACAAATGCAAGACCTAAGAAATAAATCAGTAGACTGTAACAAGACGATCAATGTTTGCCAATTTCAAAGTGTTCTTCTCGATGAGTATGAATAAACATCTAGAGATCAGCTGGATCATCGAATGAAAATGTTCTGTTTGTAAGTCACTTTGAAGAAACAGGGGTGTATAAGGCCATCGCGGCATTCATGGATTTTAAGGCTGGTCTGAGATCCAAAAATTCTTTGCATCTACTGGCAGTTGGTTTGGATACATCTTGACTAAAAAAAAACTTGTGGCCTGACCAGAACATCTGTTTGTGTTTTTTGGCAGCAGTGAGGATTGCCATGAGATCGGAGTATAGCAGCACAATAGGCAATACTACCTCTTAGTTTGGTAGCAGAGGATGTATTTTGAGGCCCTAATCTATGCGTTCTTTGAATATTAAAGTCAACTGATTTTGGGAGGTCAACAATCTGCAAAACCTGGGATTTCAAGAAGGAGATCATGTCGGAGCCTTCGGAGCCCTCTGGGATTCCATACATATGTTAGTTATTACGCTGATTGCGAATTTCTAAATCCTCTGTAGATTTTTTAAGTTGGTTAACTTCCTTGATGAGATTCTCAACTTTGGCAATGACATCCTGTGCGTCGCTGACCTTCTGTTCAACATTAGATAATCTCAAATCAAGGCCGGACCATTTTTCCTCAATTCTTTAGAGGGTGGTGGTAGTGTCCGACATGAATGGGCGAAAGAGACACAATACATCCATAATGTCCTCTAGCGTAATGGGAAGAGGAGACTTGGTTGGAGAGGAAGGGTCCTTCTTGAGGCATTTCCTGTTATTGACTGTAGAGTCTTTATGACTTCCAAAAGAAGTCCCTGCAGTCCCATGAGTTTTGTTAGACTGCGTAAGATCCATGTTGAGACGATGAAGAGGATGGTAAGATAAATTCAAAAGCACAAATCGAAAAAGACAGGATAGGACTACAGAATCTCAAGGAATAAAGTTGTTGAAGAGCAAAATCTGGATAGCACAGAGCCAGTAAACCAAGTAGACGCAATGTAGACAGAGGTGTTAAAAAACAGCCAGTATAGTGGTAGATATAGCCGTATGTAATTATAGAATAAAGTGATTAGCAATAAGAATCTACCCAGGGGCAAATGGTGTTACTAAAACAAGCACAAAAAAGTTCCAACTGTTATCAGGAGAAGGACTGGTAAAGAGAGAGTTGCGGCCTTCATAGCGAGAAATAAGGTTCCAAAATCCAGATGAAGAGCAAAGTAACAAATTAGTATGCGCCTAAAAGCTGTAAGTATCTAAACATACTGCGCATGAGATAAGAGCTGTTTTAGAAGGCTCTGTGCTAAGGCAGTGAAGTGAACTGCATAACAGCAACAAAAAACAGGTTAATATGAGCACACCAGCAATGATGACAGCTGCAATGCTGTTTGAACTAATGCCAAATTAGTTGCGCTATTACAAACGTGCATACAGTGGCAGCCGCAATGTTGTTTAAACTAATGTACAGTTGATAGCGCTATAACAAGTGCACAAACAGTATCAGCCGCAATGCCAGTTAAGCTGTGGTGAGTAAATAGCGCAGCTACAAGCGCACACATACTGGCGGCCGCATTGCTGATTAAAACTGAGGCAGAGTGAATTGCATGGTTTCAAGTGCATTTACAGTGAAAAACCGCTGTGCTGGTTAGATTTATGTAGATTTCTTGGCGCTGTCCCAAGCGCACACAGTAGCGGTCGCGATGTAGGTTGTGCTGAAGTAAATTGTGTTATGCCGCTCCAATCGCGCACATACTGGGGGCCGCGTTGCAGAATAAAACTGAGACAGTGTGAATTGTGTGGTTTCAAGCATGTTTACAGTGAAAAACTGCTGTGCTGGTTACATTTATGTAGATATGTTGGCACTGTCACAAGCGCACACAGTAGGGGTCATGATGTAGGTTGTGCTGAAGTAAATTGTGTTACGCCGCTCCAAGCGCACACAAAATGGCGTCCACAATGCTGATATTTAGAGCAGAATCAAATGCACGATAACAAAAAACAGGTCTAAATATTCATTACGGTGGTTGGAAACTCGCCTCTGCAATCCTGGCGGTTTCAGACGTACTCACATATCTTTGTGAGCTGGTGCGTTACAGGAGAGAGGTCCCTTCATGTTGAAGTGTATCTCAACGCTGTGGAGCCTCCTCAGGGTGCGGCCATTGCTTAGACATTGTTAACAACTCATTCTCGACTTCCACCTCTTCGGCTAATATATTGAGGCTTGTATCTTATGATATATTACACCTGTGTGTAGGGTCCCAGAAGTGTCTCACACCACATGTTATAGCTAAGAATAGTTGAACATTTTCACAGGCAGATGAGAGACCAGGTTGGGTAGGGAACCAATAATGGATAGTCATTCCAAAGCTACTCTAGTAGGCTTCGGAATCCAGACAACAGGTATGCTCATTGGTTGGATCTAAGCTCTCCCCTGGCTCCCAAGGCTACCCCTTGCACACTGATTTTGAAGAATGTTACAATTCTTGGCCATAGGTAGAGAGAAAGCTGCATAGACTTAGAGAACAAGGTTGTGTATTGGATGAGCAACAATGGAGGACATAATAAAAAATATATTTAATGACATCATAATGGTACGGAGAGTGAGTTGGGTGGGGAGAGAAGTAAAATTGTGTCTGGGAGACTTAGTAGTCTTGAAGTTTAGATGCCCCAACCCAGGCAGAGATAGATTTGAGAAGGCTGAGCTGACTAGACTCAATGTGTTCTCAAATCTTCTTGGTCCCGCAGGTTACTGCTATAAACCCCAAGCAGTGGCATAACACAGGCCCCGCGCAGACCTGCAATTTGGGGTCCCCCAAACTCCAGGGGGCCCCCTCAGCACAGTACTCTGGCCAGAGAGCCCCTGATTGAGTCCAGAGGGGGCCCCTCCACACACCTTGCAGGGAAGCCCTATCCAGTTTCCTCATCCCAGTGACCCCAAGATTACATGTTGAAAATTAGTGTTCCCTATCGGATACTCTTTTGTAAACAGCTGCCGGCAGTGTTTAACTGTCCTGTATCAAATCTCTTCTCCTACCTGAGTGTGTTTGATGGTCCAGAATGAATTGAAGTACTCAAGCTATTCGATGTAGCTATGTATCCCGTAAAAGGTGTAGAGTTAGTGGAAAGGGTAACATAGGGTCCATTAACATCACTAGTTCCATCACAAAAGGAAAGTTTGGAACTATCTGGGGGAGTGCTTAAAGCCTGCTTTTGAGCTCACCCCAATGGAGGCCTCTAACTTAGAAGGGAACAGTTGAACTGTTGAGCCAGGGCCCGATGCCCAAGAGGAGCATTCCCCAGCTGAGCTGAGCCTGTATACAGGAATGTAGAGGGCACAAGAAGAAGTTGAATAATGAAGAATGGGGCAGTTTTATTACTGGGTCTTCATCCACCTGTCTTCATTATACTTGGTCCTTCGATCCCCTGAATATAAATGGCTTTATATCTTATCATTTACCCGCTTCATGCTCGAATTCAGGCAAAGCAAAAGGAGGTCTGGTAAGCTGTTTCTCCACTTTGGTTCAAGGGAGGATGACGTTTTCTATCAAATGATTGTGCGAGAGAATTTTGAGTGCACCCACTTGGTCCATGTAAACCTTTCTAGTAATGCAATCCAAGGCCATTTGTAGGCTGGGTAAGGACCTAGATCTACTGAAAAACGAGGCCTGTCATGATTTATACCTTATACAAGGAGGGGATTTTTTTCGTCCATTTATCCCATCTCCGAGTTAGGGCACTACATGGGTTGGTGACACGGAAGGCAATGGCCAGACTTATATATGATCGACAATGCAAAATGAAGAATCATTTATTTATAAGTATATTTTTGCCTTTGCAATTGAAGTAAGCACACCTACTGTGCCAGTGGCAATAGCTATACAGTAAGAGAAGTGGGGAGCACTATGGATTTTACTTTGGTGTCAGCAAATCTGAGCTCATATGCCCAGAATTTTAAGAACCATGTCACCTGGCTTACTGATCATAACCCACAAAGTGCTGAGCCTAGTACCGCTTTATGGGGGATCCTCGTTGATCAACTACACGTAGTTGATAAGGTAGAAGTAATTAGAAACAGTAACCCTCATATAGTGGGAGAGGGTTAACCCAGAGGGTATTGGGGCTAATAAATCCAATATCGATATGTGTTTGAATTAGAATACAGGTGAGTGGGGCCTCAAAGTGGCTTTCTTTGCAATGCCAAGGTTTAGAATGGAGGAACTCACAAAAAAACTATGGATAGGAGAATAAAGCTAATCGGTTGGTTTAAATACAATTGCACTAAGGCTTTGGAGTACCTAAAGGTAGTTTTCAAAAACCATTATAGATGCCAGACTGACATTGTTGAATGTAAACCGAGATATAGATCTGCCCTCAGACGGAGGACACCTTAGTGTAAGCCAGTAAAGATAAACATTATACGTTATTCTGGCAAGTGAATAATCATCCCTATTTTGGAGATATGGGCCCCTGTCTCTGGAGGTGGCCATCCCTGCTTGCAAGTGGGGTGCTCACTTTAGCAGAATGTATGAATCTCCCAGCAGGGGCATGTGGGGTAAACCCGACTGTGAGCACTACATTTATTCCGCTTCACCTACTGAGGATGGATTGACTTTTGAGCCCACTTTGCGAGAAGTGGTCATCACTATGGCAAAATACCCTAATGCTAAAGCTCCGGGTCAGATGGGATCCCCTCCAATCTCTTTCAGGAAAAGTTTGAGCTATGGTGACCACTCCTACCTAATGTACTGAAGTTTGTTTGTCGAACAGGAAGATTGTAGACTTTGTCAGAATCACTTATACTGATTTACAAATAAGGGAACTGCGATGGCCCAATAGCTATCACCCTAATTCTCTATTGGATGCCCTGGCTAAGGTTTTGAGGAGAATATTGCTAGCCAGGTTTAGGAGTGGTGGGAGGAACAATATATTCTGTCAGACATTAAATGTAGGGTTCAAAGGGGTGTAAGCACTGTGTATAAGCTCGCAAAAAGAGATATTCAATTTCTCACTTTCATGGACCTACCAATCACTTTTGACTGTGTCTTGCATAGTAAGTTGTGGCACTTGCTGGAGGATATGGATGTGTCCACCCTAAATTTGCTTACATATATATATATAATGGGACCACTGCAAAGGTGAGGTTCGGTATTAATGGGAGTGTTCTGATGAGTTCAGGCAGGGCTGTCCTTGCGCCATTCCTCGTCACCATGTATATTAAATGTTTGAATGCATGGGGAGTTATTCCTTATTTGCGATTAGCAATTAGCTAATCGCAAATAAGGATGCGATTTCAAGGGTGCAGGGGTGTCCATTGGTGTTGCGCACACACATGTCCAAAGGACATGTGTGTGTGTAACATGCAACTTAGAAAAATGCATTTAAATGCATTTTTCTAAGTTTTCGCTATTTACCACGAGGTTTGACCTCGTGGTAAATAGCAGTCCTAAATTGCGATTTCGCAATTTTTTAATGTTTCATGAATAGCATTTAAGGAATCTCTAATAGAGATTCCTTAAATGCTAATCCTCGCAATTTAGCGAATTCTTTATTAGCGATTTTTGCATTTGGGATGATGAATCCCAAATGCAAAAATTGCACTCGCAAAGGGCCAGATTCTCAGAATCTGGCCCTTTTGCGAGCGCATTTCGCTTGATGAATCAGGCTGATAGAACCTTATGCAATATGCTAAAGAAACCACATTTTTTGGCGACCCTAAGACCCTACCACAAGTAGGTTAGGCTGAACTTAAGTACCGATGCGTTCAATAGAGGAAGGTTTGCAACCTTATTGCGTTTTTATCAATAATAGCCAACAAATATATATGCCCACCCCATTCAGATTAAATATAGTCCATCGCCTTGTCTTTTTTCCACGCTGTAATGATTGATCAAGGATTTTAGACATTTGTTTATGTGATAGAAATGCCCCTCATGTTATGCTGTACTTTAAATCCTGCAGATTTTATGTCATCCCTAGATCGACTTTAACTAAAACCATGTTAAAGGAAAATCATATTGGACTATGCAGATAAGCATTGACCTTCTTGCAACAATTAAATTCAGCGAAGATCTGTTTTAGTCTCTACTTACATTTGGCATGCAAGAAGCATAATATGAAAGAGTTATGATGAGTACTGTTTAGCTGACTATATAGACATTTACAGCTACTTCGAATTTCATGATGTCTTATGAAATCGTTTGTGCATTTGTAAAACATGCTTGTAAACATGATGCAATTATGACATTTATCTTTTGTATACTTTTATGGTTTTAAAGCATAAAATTGAATAAAGTTAAATGGCTGACTAACTGCATGAATACTTTTTTTAACCTCTTCAAGACATGGTTTGTGACAGTTTGCATGAAGTTTGCATTCCAACTTGGAACATCCGCATAAATCAATTTGTGTGGCAGTTATACCACCAGGACACACTGCATGACAGTGTGCACGAAAACTATGTGCCAGCTTGCAAAAACCAAACAAATCAAATTGCTTAACAGTTTTGCAACATCCATATATAACAATCTGCTCGACAGACTGCATGACAGACTGTTTACAAACAGGATGACAACTGTGTGACAAGAGCATAACAACTGCAGCGCCTTAGCAAGAGGAAGTCTCTTATGTTGTAAGCATCCAGCAGAGCTGAGGCGTAAAGAGCCTTGCAGATGGGTAGCACTCTATTCGCCTCATCTGATGTAGTAAAAGCTAAGGCCAGTATCATACCACACCATCCATCCATGTATCCTGATAAAGTCCATTTATGCATGCATTAATATGAATTAGATTAAAAGAGTTCCAAAACTCTAACTAGTCCGAATGGAAATAAAACACAGTAAAGAATAACCACAAACATGTTAGTCTGAGGACAATATGAATTAAGATAGTCAATGAAACTAATATTACCTATGGGCCCTATCTATTTACAGCACATACCAAACAAGACAACAAAACGGGGGGCAACAAAAACGAGTAGCTCAAATGATCGAATGTTCGCATTTAAAAATAAAACTTGCAGTGAATTGTCCAATCTCCAAGTGATAGCAAATATTTCCATATTGTTATAGTCAAGCTGATGAAAGACTGATTCACCATCCTGGATTGCATGAATGTCTGAACTTCTAGCACAAACATATTATGATTTTTCGTGCTCTGTAAGGCTACCGGCTATGCTGGAGTTTCTAATCAAACTGGTGTCAGTGAGCAAATTTGTTTTCAATTTTAACTCATGGGGTGCGCCAACATCTAGGACCAGGAGCGGTGTAGGTCTGATACGTACTTTGGTGCTCCCTGACTGGAACTGTCACTTTTCTAGTTAGGGGAACCCATATACTTATGCTGAGACATTCTCATAAGAATGTCAGATAAGGATTCTCGTTTCAATGCTTTATATAAAGAATTAATAGGCAAATTACAGTAAAGGTGCCATGAGTAAGTTTAGCAGCAAATCATATAAGTCATAAGTACAAAGATCTCAGTTCAGTTCTAAATAAACTCCTGCATATATTCAACTTCTGAGGTGGGACTGGGGTCTAGTTTTTCTTTACGGAAATAACACACTTATTTAGGAGTTTAGACAAAGGATTTATGCATTCAGTGGGGATACATGATTCTCAAGTTTGGACCAATAGAAAACAAAGTAGAAGAAACATTTTATTACAAAATACACTTAAGGATTCTCTAAAGATAGTCATACATTGAGATTTCAACCATTCTTGCACTCTTAGCTGTACAGTTAAGCTGATACATTGTCTTAGCATAAGCATGGGACAGTGAGAACCGTCCTTGATTCAGTACATTGAGAACATATTTCTGAAAATACTTTCTTCTTCCTCAAGTGAAAACTGGACAAACTGTATTCAAAACAGGAATCAGCAGGGGTTATCAGGTGATATACTGTGACACTGAGGCAAGATGGAGGGCAGTGTAAACACAATTTAAGGTTTTTTTATTGACAAAAAACCGACTCTCACATTCCCCCTCTCATGATTTTAATCAGCACTCAAACTCTTCTTTATAGCTCATCATTCAGCAACTTTGGGTTATTCAGCTTACTCTCTCCTAGATACTTCAGAATGCCATAAAGCTTGTTTTTCATCTCTTCAACCTTGACATTGAGTCTCTTCTGTTTTTTTCCTATTTATGCTGATAGCTTCTTATACCCACAATTCATCCCCTTCTGTGATGAAATTCCTTTGTAAAATTTAAGGAAAATGATCACACATACAATTCCAATTAGTATGATCAAAGAGAGGGGCTAGTAACAACTTCAAAAATCCTCCTCCTGCACTACTCAGCCACTCTCCTAGCTTGGCAAATCCTTTATCAATGGATCCAAAGAATGATCCTTCCCAGGCACCTGATTCTTCCAGTTTGGTTAATTTACCCGTTATGCTTGTGATGTTAGTAATAAAGCTGTCAACTGCTTATCCATGCGAGGAATGTATACACAACATCCCCGACATGAATGACTTTGCAAAATTCACCTTCCTTCATGAGGAATAAATCCAATGCAAGGCGATTTTGCATAATCATGGCGTTTTTATTGCAAGCAATTCGGTATTAATCACTGTCCGTTTGACGGCAGTATTAGCTGCCAGCCAATGAACTACAATGGACAGTTTTCTACATCATTCAATGCTACTCCTATAGAGGTTTTAGGACCTTAACCTTTCTTTCAATTCTTCTGCAAACACGCTCTCATCTTGATTAACTCTGCAAGTTACATTATGCAAACTATGATTAGTTGAAGGGGTTAGCAACGGAGTAAAGAAATTCATCATATACTCATGTTGAGCCCTTGATTTTGACCCTTTGTGGGAGTTGAGAAATGTGTTTAGTAGCCCATAGATACAGATTTTTCCATTGACAATAGGTACGTTTTCTAAAGAGTCATCAAAATGAAAATAAAACAGTTTAGTGGAATTATCTGGTAATAAACATTTAAGAAAATAGAGCAGGAAAAGTAGTAAGCCACTCCTTCAGCTGCTGATGCAGAAAGATAAGAGCAAGAAAAACAATCCTCAACCTCAATGACCTTTACATACTCAGACAGCATCTGATAATACACATTATAGCTGTACACGCTCTCATGCTGAGGGAGATGTGAAACCTTACTCTAGAGAGAGGGAGAACTTGCTACAGGGGCAAAGGATGTAATTAATTGAAACCTGAGAGTTAGCCCCTTATGGCAAGTATCCATCCAACAGCCATCCAAATTTAGAAACTGAAATGGCAATTATCAAACTTACAATTATTATCTTGCAGAGTGACAGCCCTATGTTCAACTCTAATCAGATCAAAGAACCCTCTTCAAAAGAGTTAGCCCTCTATCTGCTATACTATTGTCTCTACCTTATCTCAAAATCTCCCAGGATTTTTATTCTGCGTTAGCTTGAGGCCTAAGTAGCTATCATCCCCTGACCATTACAAAAGCTCTCCATTAGTCCTTTTTATGGTTTGTCGGTTGCTGATGGAAAAGATCTCTGTCATCGTACATTTTATTGTCTCAGGGAGGCTTATCTGAGTTTGTCAGGAAGTCCTCTGAGTCAAACTTGATTTTTGCAAGATACATCTAGCCTGGACCTGAGTTTTTTTGATTCACCTTTGTCTCTCCCGTAGGTCGCTTAGAATTAGTCAACCCCAAGTCAACGCCACAATCGTCAATCCGGTCCAATTGTTCCTGTTCTTCTAGCTCACTATCTTCCCTAATTGTCTCTGGTCTCACCTTAGGAGTCAATAATTGCTTTCTAGGAGCATTCGTTTTTGTCCAGCCTTCCTTCAAAGTGCTTGAGATCACTAACTATGATGGGGCTGATTCACTCCCTAAAGTGGAGTCCCCTGGCACAGTTTCAGTTTCCTCTCTGAAAAGTTGCTGTGGTTGGTTCGTCTTGGGATTCCATGAATTCTTGCTGCCCTGGTATATTCGTATCCTCAATCAAGTTGTCGGTATCACAGTGGTTGATGGAATGAGCTTCCCCTTTAGTCTATGGTTCTTTAGGATGTTCATCCAATGGAGATGACAGATCTCTTGCCTAGTCCTCCTCATTTTCTTGTGAAGCCAAAGTTAGGGCATCTAGAGGAATTGGCTCTGCTTCTTCACCTTCGTAGCATGCCCTTTTGGGGTGGGAGGTGTGTATCCAATTCAGAAGACCAGAACACTTGGCAGCTGTGTTTGTAACCAGGATCACCTGTTAGGGTCCAGGCCAGCGCTCTTCCAGGAAGAACTTGAGAATGTGTTTCTTGATGTGGATCCAGTCACTAGGATTCAAGTCATGCCCTGGGTATTCTTGGACAGCTGGAGTAGCAATGTTGACCTAATGAGAGATAAAACGCACCACATCAGACAATCCTTTGCATCACTCGAGGACCATCTCATTTGTGATATTCACAAGGGTAGCTACCAATTCACATAGTTCCACCATCAACACTTCATGCAGAGCCTCCTCTCCCCCACGCTGGCCACGGTAGCCTAGCCCCTAACATTAGGGTGTCCTGTTATTACACCCCTTAACCCTTAGCCCTAAGGACCCCTTATCCCGCCCCACCCCCTTCCCCTCCTCAGCTTTCAAAGACAAAAGAACATAATGGCAGTGCTAGCAATATCAACTCAAAAGAGAAATCAGACCCAGCAATTTCTAGCACTTTTGACCATGCGTGATCTCCTTAAGCAAGTCCCGTGCTTCATCTATGTCTGACGACATATAGAATCTCCCCTTGACCAGCACTTTTAGCTTAGTCTGCTGAGCAATCGTAGCTTGGGCCCCCTTAGCTTTAAATAAGTGTAAGATTTTGACAAATTCCTTCCTTCTGCGTGCAGCAGCCACGGACATGTCGGAGAAAATTTGGCATTTAGCAGTCTCGTTAACAGAAAATTGTCTTTGCTGGATAGCCGCAGAAAGAATAGACTCTTTGATCCGTACATCCGCAAAATTTAACAGAATTGTGCGAGGGAGGGTGGAATTTGCAAAAGGCTGGGCCGGAAACTCGGTGAGCTCTAGTAATTGTTAAATCGCCCTCATATTTAGGAATCACTTTTTGTTTAAAAAAAGAGGTGACCCATTACACTGTGTTGGACCCCTCTATTCCTTCTGGAACCCCCACTATACGTAGGTTAGATCTGCGATTATAATTTTCGAAATCATCCAATTCGTTCCTAGTGACCGTGTAGTCTTAGAGAACAGTTCAACGTCTTTATTAGTCACAGTCATCTGATCCTCTAGATTCGAGATTCTTGTCTCAGCTTCTTGGAGGCGAACTGGGAAAGTAGAAACTGAATCTTCAATCTTTTCCAGTCTTTGGTGGATTGAGGCCAGTTCTGATTTTTGGAAACTCTTCATCTCACGTAGCTCATTGAGAATAAGATTCGACATGTCTTTCACAGACATCTGGTTTTCCCCTGTAATCTCAGTATTTAAGTCTAAAATGGGGCTGAATGGATTGGGAGGAAGCAGGGATTGAGTTTCGGTTTGTGGCGGGATTGCAATTGCCACATCATCACCTTGTTGAACTGAAGATGCAGAAGCTTTCTTCTCTTGAGGTATAAGCGCCGGACCTGAGTTCCCTGTGAACACGGTCACAACATGCGACTCTGAGGCAATGCTTGTTGTGGAAAAGACAGCCGGTGGAATAACGTTACCAATGGAAGACAAGGTTGACTTTTTATCAAACAGAGGAAAAGGTTTTGGACCCTTCGGCTGGGCAGATGACCCAGCTGGAGTTGTAACCTGTTGCTCTGCGGTCTTCTCTATATTTAAACCTTCTTGAGAGGAATGGGCAGTTAAAATAGTCTGGGAGACCTCCAAATCTGCCTCCGCCTGCCCTGCCCCTTCTTCCGGACTTGTTCGGTTAAGTTGTTCCGTAAGAGACCCCTCATCTGAACTCTCAAAGGAATCCTCGTCCTTGCCTACATAATTATCACTTTTGTCAAGCCGTTTGACGGCATTCTCTGCTTCCTTAGTTTGCAGGCGGAGAGCTTTAGCCTTCTGTGTATTAAGACGTTTCCCCATATTCTAATATCCGAGCCTTCCTTGGGAGCGAGCTTACTGCTCTGTCTCACTCGAAATTTTTTCACTTTTTAATTTCCCCCACTTTCTTGCGGGTAGCGCTATCACTATTCTTCTATTTACTCCTTTGATAGTTTTTTAACAAATTTCAAAGCGCCTCAACAGTCAACAGTGTCTGCCCCTTTGACTCGCCAATAAACTCACCCACTGTTAGCGCTGTTGTGAGACAAGGATCCAGGGGGAAAGTCCCAATAGTAATTATAAGTACTGGAAGCCGGCTTAGTTGAGAAGCTTTGAAGTTCGCCGATAAACTACAGGAGAAGAAAGCCAACAGAATCCAGGCACGAGCTTCAGTAGAGCCTCCTCCGTAGGAGCGCTGCGCGAGTTAGCCTCTCCTTACGATCCGGTCAGCGTTCTCTCTCCTCTCCGTCTCCGTTCCGTTCAGAGCGCGTGGCAGATCGTACCACGAAAGGAAAACAAACACCGCTCAGAAAGAGCCCAAAGGATGCAGAAACGCCGAAAATATCCAAAGAAACGCTGTGAGCATCACCAATATCAGCAGGAAAGCGGGAGGCAGCAGAAACGCCAGCTACCTGCCGCCGCCATCAGCCTCGTGGGGGGGGAGGAGCCGGGAGCCGGAAACCCAGGTGCTACACAGACACGTGGAGCTCCGTCATGGCCACTGGTCGAAGGGGTGGGTGGGGTTGAGGTTTGGGGTGTGGGGGGGGGGGGAAATTAGCAGAAAAATGAAGTTCCTGGTGTCAGTTTGCTTAGTTTGTTTATGCATACAATTATGGCTTTCTACAATATGTGAAAAAAGAGGGTTGTATAGACGGATATTGTCTAATTATGATTTAATATGGAATGTCTATTAGGGTGGGATTGAAAGTAATTTCTTTTAATGTAAACGGTTTAAATAATAAGAAAAAAAGGCTGGCAGTGGAAACCTGGATTAAGGCTGAAAACCCCTCTATAATACTTTTACAGGACACATATCTCCTCTTCTAAGATTGAAGAATTCCTAATGTTCAAATCCTGGGCTTCCTATCGAGGTTTTTCCTCATTTACCGAATCACAGCGTGGTGTGGCAATATTCTTAAACAGGAACATACACGCTGAAATTATTCAATCAGAAGAAGATGGCTTAGGACGTTGGTGCTGGGTGACATGTAAAATACAAAATAGACAGAGACCAATCACCTTTGTTAGATTCAATGCACCGCTAGATGATAATTTCAGGGTGTATGAAGAGCTGTTTCAATCTTTATTGATGGTGGCAGGAGATATCGTTATAGGAGGGGACTTTAATGTTATCATGGATTCTAAACTGGACTCAACTACACATTCAAGAAAGCAGCTTAAACCAAAAACATTGAAAACTATTGATAACTATAAAGTCACCCTTGATCTTTGCGATCCATGGCGCACACAAAATCCACTTAAAAAAGAATATACTTGCTGGTCAGGGAGATTCAAGTCTTCCTCATGGATTGACTTCTTTCTCACCTCTTGAAATCTGAATCTGCATTACCAAAGGATTGTGCATAGTGGGTTTTCTGTTCATGCTCTGCTTGCCATTGAATTTGTTTTAGGGGAAAATCTAAAAACTCCAAAACGTTGGGTGTTTAATAAAACATATTTGAACGACGAGATATGGATAGAATCACTAAAATCAGAGATAAGAGAATTTCTCTCTCGTAATCTCGACACAGCCCCACTTAACATCGTGTGGGTTTCTCTAAAGGCTTTTATCCGTGGCATCGTTATAGGGAAGGATGCAGCTGCTTTGACTGCTGCTAGATCCATTAAAAACTCATTAGAACAACGGATACAGGCCCTAAGCATTTTAAGGCAACAGAATCCCTCCCGCACTGTCCAAGATCAGTTAAATAAAGCCAAACGGGAATTCAGCGCACACCTATATGCCCAGAGCGAGGATTTTGTTTTACAGACAATCTCAAAACATTTACGAAGAGAGTAACTTTACGGGGACGTTTTTAGCTTGGCAGGTTAGAGAACAAGCCGCTTCTAATTTAATCCGAGGGCTAAACTGTCCAGCAACGCATTCGTTTATAGCAAATTCGGAAGGGATAGGGAAAATAATGCTAACTCACTATAACAATGTTTACAGTCAGCATCATAAAATAGATCAACAAAAGTTAAATGATTTTTTAGGAAAGCAGGCATTGCCTTTTCTTTCCTTAACCGAACAATTAGTAATGGCGAGTCCCTTTTCCGCGGAAGAACTAGAGTTGGTTGTGAAAGATCTTCCGAACGGTAAGGCCTGTGGCCCAGATGGGCTTCCTGCCGAGTTTCTTAAGGTTTTTTTTAGTGCCTTCTCTGATTTTTTCTTGCGTCTACTTAATTCGATGCTGGGAGGAGGTCCAATTCCAGGATCTTTCCGAGAGGATACGGTGGTCAGTTTTTTGAAGAAGGGTAAAGACGCTAAAGATCCTAATTCATATAGGCCAATCATTCTATTAAATTCCGATTATAAAATAGCTACTAAATTATTGTCAATTCGCTTTAATCACATTTCATCTAATCTGATACACCCTGATCAAAATGGATTCATTGCAGGTAGGCAATTGATAACAAACACGCATTATTTGGTTGAAGCCTTAGATTATTTTGAGACACGGGGGATTTCAGCATTAATTCTGTTATTAGATGCGGAAAAAGCATTTGATTTGGTGGTTTGGGAGACACTATTTATTATTTTGCAACATTTTGGCATTCCGGACAAAATTATTAATTTAATTCGTAATCTTTATACCGGCGCCAAAGCTAATGTCATCATAAATACGGTATTGGCAGGGTCAGTTTTAGTTAAGCGGGGCACGCGGCAAGGCTGCCCATTATCACCTGTTCTTTTTGCATTTTTTATTGAGCCCCTCGCAGTTGCAATTCGGAATACTGCCGATATTCCTCCTCCTATTCCATCAATGGCTAAGATCAAGCTCTACGCTGATGATATTATGCTGTTAATTAAACCCAATCTAAATTCACAAGCTCATGTTTTTCAGCTCTTTGAAGAATTCAAGGCCTTGGGGGGATACCGGATTAATAATAATAATAATATGAAACTTGTAGTGCGCTCGGCTTACCCAGGGGCATCCCGGCGCAACAGACCACAGGAAAAAGGAAAAACTCAGCTAATCACTACCGGGGAAACAGATGGGTCTTAAGCAGCTTAAGCTTAAGCAGCTTAAGCGGATTAATAAAAGGAAAACAGAAATCCTGGTATGTGGAGGTAGGGATCCAGAATTGCATCCTGACATAAGTCGCTGCATTAACAACAAACCGAAAAGATATCTAGTGGGGGGGTTTTCAGCTCATGTTAAAGATTTGTTTAATCTTAACTTCGATCCCCTTCTTCAAAAAATTTGCATAATGTTTTCTAGGTGGAATACATTGCCACTGTCGATCCTTGGTAGAGTCGCTCTGATAAAAATGTCTATTCTCCCTCTATTTAATTTTCTGTTTTCAACTATCCCCTGTTTTCTTTCAAGTATATTCTTCGCCAAAGTCGATTCCATGTTCTCCAGTTTTATTTGGGCAAAAAAAACATCACGAATCGCAATAAGCACTGTGTTTCAGGAATTGAATCAAGGCGGCCTCTCCTTACCGAATCTTAGGGATTACTATTATGCCTACTTTGCTCAGTATTTATTAAGATTTAAGAATCAAGCCCCAAATCAAAATGTATTTATTAACTCTTTTTTTGATTAAATCTGTCATGAAACTCAGAATCCCTCCCCGTTGCAGGTTTTCAAATCTCCAAAACTAGTCCGCTATAAGATACTTCTATGGTTTCTTAAGAAACGTACCGCCATGCTTCAGAGTTATTCTCTCCCCCCCTTTAATTCAACAACTTTGTTGGCTAATTTAGTTTCATTTTTGGGAATTAAGGTAGGATCAGAGATGGTTCAAAATTGGGTCGGAGGAGGATTCAGTAAAGTGACGGATTTTCTAAAAGATGGAGAGTGGATATCTCCGACAGAGATGGCTCAGTTAGTTCAGGGGAATTTTTTATTGGTAGGGTCTTACAAAATATTATATAAAACCTTTGAGCATTTGGACCCCACACAGTTTACCCATCCATCTCCGCTGGTTAATGATCTTTTTGTCAATGCTGTGTCAAGGAAACCGGGGGATTGGAAAAGTTGTATAGCTCAAAGTAGGGGGGTTGAGTTAGGCCCTAAAGCAGTTAAAAAATGGCGGGAAGAAGAAAAGCATGCACGGTCTCTTAATTCTTGGACAATTATTAATAAACTGAATTTCAGCACGTTAAGGGGGGCTAACTGGCGAAGAATGCTATTTTTTAGTAAATGGCTTTTGTAATTTCCAAAATGTATAGCAATCATTCATCTGATTGTTTTAGATGTTCAAATTGTGTCCCCGCCAATTGGTCCCATATAATGGTTCACTCTACAAAGATTACGTCTTTTTGGGGTGAAATTTTTGCTTTTTTAAGAATGTATTACCAGTTTACGATCCCTCTAAATGTAAAATTGATGCTCTACGGTTTTGATTCAGACCTCAGGCTCTCTGTCTCGCAGGTTAAATGAATATATATTGCAATGGCAGTTGCTAGATCTTTGTTACTTCAAAACTGGCGGTCACAACAGATTGCATCAATGCAGGAATGGTTACAGAAAATGCGGAGAGTTAGGAAATGCGAGCAAGGGTATGCTTTGATTTAATTTGGGGTTCATATTTTGATTAATTCGGATATGCATTTTGTGGATGAAAGCTTGATGTTAACGGATACTGGTTTTTCCTCTTACATTTTTGCCAATTTGTTATCCTGAATTTTTTTCTTCTTTTTCTTGTAATGACACTAAAGATCTTCAATAAAAAAATGGAAAAAAAAAACTTCATGCAGAGATGATCCAGTTCTTTTACAAGGGGTCCTTCTGATACTCATGAGCACTAAATAAAGGCGTCAGACCATTTAAGTGATGTAGAAGTGACGCTTTAGTCAATTTAGCTTCGATAGTCCTATTCAGTCGCTCTACAATTTCTAAGTCTTCCGGTCTGTAGCGACAGTGAAACCTTTGAACAATGTAAGGGCTATCAATTCAGTAACTTGTGCAGAAGTCAAAAAGCACAAGAAAGAAGCTTCCACTACTTCACTCAAAGTAAATACACCATAAGTTGCTCTTAAGATACCATGTGGGTCTCTAAGACATGATCCAACAACAACGAGGGTATGATCAAATTCAGAAAGGGGAGCATCCAGTATGTCAGACCTTGGTGAAGTACAAAACTCCGTTACACTGAGTCAGTCAGGGTCAAAGTCTCTGGGACCGGTTATAGATAATCAGGGTTTAGTGTGTAACATCTCCGAATGGAAACATTTGCAGCTGCCAAAATGATTTTCATGATGGCTATTTATCAAATGCTGAGTTCTGGTATGAGTCATGAGGATCTCAATAGAGTTTGGAACCAACACAATCAAAGGATACCCGTCACAATCCCCTCTGTTTGCTCTATGCTAAGGCTAACTGCTGCAACCTCTTTGAGACAACCAGGCAATGCTGCGGTCAATGGATCAGGAATAGTTGAAAAATAGCAGATACGATGCTTGGTATTTCCATGGGCTTGTTAGTACAGACAGTGCACACCCATTTCATTCATGACAAAAGAGCAAAAAATCTTTCATATTGTCTGGTATTCCAAAAGAAGCAGATATGCAGCAAAATACATTATTAAGCTCCTGGAAGGCTCCCATGCTTTAATCATCATTTGATAACTCGTCATTGATATCAGCATGTATCGGCCTTATTAAAGGCTTTACCACCAAGGAAAGGTTTGGGGTCCGTTGTTGGCAGTATAAACCATGACCTAAAACATCTTCACTTCTCTCTGAGTGATTGGGAACATCATTTTAAGAACTGCTTCTATGTGCTCATAAGACACCTGCCTTACTCCTTTTGCTATTTGATGACAGACAATTGAGCTATTCTTTCCTTGGTGGTTCCTGCCTATCCCAATGCGCTTGGAGCCCCAAAGCTGACATAATTTTCCTACCGTTGGTGATCCAACCTATTTTACTGCCAGTGTCTATCCGTATGACCTCAGTGAGGGCTTCAGCATAAGGAAGGAGCTCTGGGGTCTGCCTAATGCAAGTCCAAAAAAGCAGCGGGCGTAACCTTGCTGTGTCGCCAATCGACCGCCTACCCATATCAAGCATTAGGGGGTAAGGGGAATGTTTTGAGGCAACATCACTAACTCACTAAGAAACCTATACTCAGATCTACAAAGATCATGAGCCTTATCAAATCCCCATAGCTCTGCCCCGTACAGAGCTATGCTTACTGCTTTAGTGTCATAAACCTGGAGGGCTGGGGCTATCGGTCTACTGTGTGAGGAACAATGTTTCCTGCCTAGTGCTCCCGCTACTCGCTTGCGCCCCATCAGCATCTTTGCTAGGTGGGGCTTCCATGACATTTTATCAGAAAGTCGGACACCAAGATAGTCAAAAGTGCCAACTCTTTCCAAAGATGTCCCACCCAGCATATGATTGCCTTTATAGGATTTATGGGGATTGAAGGCCATAAATTTAGGTTTTACGGTGTTCATAACCAGCCCCCAGTTATCAAAAAAAAGTTGGGACCTGTTGAGTAGTCGCTGCAGTCTTGCTGGGGTCTTAGACTCCAGCAGGGTGTCATCTGCGAACAAGAGGGTTGGTACCTTATGCTGGGTGAATCTGCTGGGTCTTCTTGCAGAAAGCTGCCCACCCCATTCATGTCAAGAATACGGTGGGAGCCAAAACACAACCCTGTAGGACTCCCCTATTGACAGGGATGCGCTCTGTCAATTGTCCTTGCACCCAATCTAACCTGTGCTTAGTTCTCTTCGTGTAGCCGGACCAACAGGTTAAGAATAAATGGGGGAATGACCATATCTGCAAGTGTCAACCACAATTTACTTCTATTGACTTTAAGCCAATAAAGGCTGCCATTGCCAATCACCACTACTTTCCAGTAGATAAGTAGCAACCGAAACACCTGGTCGATTGTGTCTGTCCTTGCCCTAAAGCCGGCTAGGTTCTGTGAAAGGATAGCATTATCGTCTGCCCAAAGCTGGATCCTCTGCAGAAGAACTCTACTGAAGAACTTCTACAGGGCATCAATCAGACTAATGATCCTGTAATTTGAGTGGTCGTCTCTGGCTCCATTTTTGTCAATCGGGACCACCTCTTCAGCCTTCCAAGACCCAGGAACTGGGATCCGCTGGCTATAACATTTGGCAAAGGAGACCATAACGTGCCCAATTTGGAGTGTCTGCTAGAAATAGATCACCTGGTAAACCGTATGGTCATGCTGCCTTGGAGGGCACTATTCTACCTATTGCGGCCTCTATCTCGGCCAGATCAAACAGCTGATCATCCTTCTGGTGCGCATAGGGATCTTCTAGCTCCACAGGGGCCATGGCCTAAGAAGTTAAGTAGAGCCTCCGAAAATGGTCAAACCATTCATGGCCTGTGATATGGTTGGGGGGGGGAGCATGCTCCTGACTAACTACCCCATGTAACTAGGGTCCAAAAGAACTTGACATCCTTAGCTTAGCTTGCTTCCTTAAGCTGCTGCCAGCGGGATTCATCCCATGCTATCTTTGCCCGGTGCAGAGCAGCTTGGTAGCGCTTCCTGGCATTTTTAATCTAGGGGCAATTCTTGTCTTTGATTGCTGCAGCTAACAGTGAACGTTCGCGTCTACAATCTTTTGTGTACCACGAGTGGGGCCCTTTTAATGGTATGCTGGGCTTATTGCCCAACTTAGGAGACAGAAAATGTACATTAAGTTGGTCAACGCTACAACAATGAACCATAGCTACATCAGCCAACCCTCTTGTGCTAATGGCTGCGGCCTGGAGCTCAAGTATGCCTACAGCCAAGTCATGTCGTATACCTAAAATCTTAGATTCTTGCAGGGATACCTTCCGCCATTTTAAAGAATCTATTACAATTCGAGGGTACAATCTCTCTAGTGGCGGTCGTGGGTAAACTGCTCACAGGATGGTAGGGGTTCTCCCACAGAGGGTTCATTCTTAAGCAGAGAGGGTTGTGATCACTCTCTGTAGTGGTGCCCATGCTCATATCGATCAGGTCTCCCCAAAGCCTCACATCAAGGAGGATATAATCAATGCGGGACGGGCAGCTAGCTCTATTATATGTGTTTGCATCCTGTCTGACCAAGGGTGTTAGCCGCCTTCAAACCAAACTCTACAATAAGGGTGTTAAGTTAGAGCGCCGTCTGGGTCCATCTTTTGACTGGGGGTAGGTTCAGTGGGGGGACAGCCCATTTGGTATTGTCGTCCTCGATTCCTAACAGATCTTCTTTATCCAATGATTCGAAAGTGCAATTAAAATCTCCTACTGCCACTGCTCCAGTGTGAGGTGAACAGATAGCTAAGCTATCGTCCGGTGCTGAGGGTCTGCCCCCTTTGGTCCCCCTTGCATAGACAATAAACAGGTCAATTATGACTCCCCCCCCTGGGTCCCCTAATGCTGATCCCCAAAATATCAGGGCTGTGGCTTGTAAGACAGGTAATTCGACAGCCCAGTGCAATATTCACCCAGATGATCAGTCCCCCTGACAGGTGCCCTCTCCCTATGGTTGTTGCAGGTGAACAGAAGCAAACAAAACCTGATTTATGTAAGGGAACCAAACTCCAAGTCTCCTGAAAGATACAGCTGTCAAAACCCTCAATTAGATTGTTCTTGCAATGGTCATCTTGCATGGGTGAGTTGGGGATAAACAGCATTAGGCCGGGGCATAATCTTTAGGCGTTTGGCATCCTTGATCAAACCAATTTATTTCCCAGTAAAATCCCCTACCTCTTACTTGACTGTCTCTCTTAAGTCTATTGGGAAGTCTTCAGTAGTAAGGTCCGGCTACAGCCCGACAACAAGCTCTGACAGCTGTAACTTGAACTCATCAACCGCTTGAGTCTCAATTCCTACCTCGTCATGTGTGCAGTTGAGCTTGCAGAAAAGGTCTTGTGGATTCACAGATAACAAACTGGTGTTGCTCTCTAATGTCTCCTATTTTGACTAGCACTAACTTCTTCCACTGTGTTATATCTATACCACTAATCTAATCCACTAATTAAAATGCAAATTATTTAGTTTAGCAGTTAAATGTGCAATGATTTATGGAAAATTCAAAGCTGAGATGACACGCATTTAAAATTTGCAAACTGCAATATGCAATCATAGCTATTTGTATAGGCCATAGAAATGCGAAGACACAAGTTTCCTTGGACTAGAAGTAAACCTAATATTACTGAAATGTGCACAAATGTAATTTAGAAGCTTGACCTAAATGTGACATTCTTAGAAATGTTTGTCATAACTGCAGAATGTTCCGGGTTTTAATAAATGTATCATTTTACTAAGCAACATATTAATTGTAATGTTTAAGTTCCGATTCTCACCATATTTCACAGAATGCTTGAATACAATAGCTGCACATTTAAAACAGCATTTCTTGTTTGTGTTAAATTAAATGCATTACTAAACCGTATTTTGCAAGCTGATTGTGTAAGGAGAGAAACATTTAATATTTAAAAGGTCAACTTGGGTTCAATGCCATTGGGAACTGAGGCTTATGGTTCCAGAACTTAACTATGTAAGAATTTATGCAGCTAATTTGTGACAAAGCTTTGCAAGCTGCATGTATTTTCGTAGGAAAGGATGAGCTTAACCTGCTCTCAGACGAGTGCTGTCATCAATAGGTCCAGAGAGGAAAAGAAGCCTGTTACAATGTAAGCAACCTCTAGTTATGTCTTTTCTATTAGTGCCTGTTCCTAGTTAGCTTTGTCGCTTTTTTTTCCACTCCTTACCCACCTTCTTGTCCTAGACAGATGGTTGTGGCTACTGTTGCTTCTGTTAATCCTTACTTTATTTTGATGCTTTATTTTTACAGCTTGCTACTGCAACTGTATGTTTATTTGCTCGTATTACTGAGACTCGGCTGAGTTTCATGAACTACTCCTTATGGGAAGTTCTGCTCCTTTAATTTGCCTTTGAGCTTTATGCTCCTTTGATCTCATTCTTTTCCTTTGAACTTCAATTCTTCAATTTGTCTACTCCACTAACTTTGACATTCTGGTCCTGTTCATTAGAATTGGGTTTTATTCCTTTATGGGACGTACTTAATGCATTATTTGCTTAACTGTTCTAACCAAACCATTTTTATGAGATTTCTGTTAACTTACTAAAGATTTTGTTGACTAATTTGAATAAAAGCAATGAAAAGACTGTGATGTATTCCTATAGGTACTGTATCGATTCCCCTATTCCTGACCCTGGTCTGGTTAATAATTAACTAGCAGCCAGCCAACGGTGCAAAAACCGTTATCTGATTAAGCCACACCACGGCACAGAAGCGCGTTATCTGATTAGGTCATAACGCATGCCATCTAATTAGACAAGCGATATTCCTCCAGCCCCTGATAAGGCATACGGAGTTCTCAAAACAAATCAAACCTACAGCAACCTGGGAAATTCCCATAGCCATTGTTTTGATTTCACAGAGAACTTCAGCAAAAGAATGTGCGAACGAGCCCGTTCATATGACATCCGTACTGACGTATATATGTCCATCCTTACGTCAATCTCGGCACCTTTCAGGTATAAATATTACCGACATTGCCTTAAGCAAACACATGCGGTGGTGACGAGATTGGAGCAGCGAGACGTGCCGAGGAGCCCAGCAGAGAGCGAAGCCCACAGGCGCTGCCCCGCCTTCCTGACACGCTGAGAACGAGACGCTGCCTTTCTCCTGCTGAGAAATCCAGCTCCGGCGCTTCCAAGCAGCCCTCGCAGGCAACTGGAATATCAAGACCTGGGATAAGAGATACCAGCCCTCCATCATTCTAGATCTCAGGTACAGAACTGAATAACCCCTTGCAGAGAATTCTCGAATCAGTCCCTTGGCAAACAAACTTAACTTAAACTGCTACTTATCTACTCCCGCCCACCTATTAGGCTTAGGTCAGGTACACTGGGGTAGGCGTGGTTAGAAGCACCAGTTGAGTATGATTAGTCAAATGTATATATGTATGTATCTATTTTATCCATTTTAAAGTATCATATGGCTTAGAAACCATATCAATGCTTTTACAGTATTATTTTATAATTCTGCCTTTACTGTATGCACTTTACTTAACTATAAGTATTACAATAATAGCGATTCATTTCTCTTGTATGAGAAAGGAGACTGATCAATAAATAACACCTTTTATTGAACACGCCCGTCTTTTCCTTTTCTCTACAATCTGGTGAAACTAAGAATGCACTGAACTGACTGAGTAAAATAAGTTGTCTTTTGTTTTCACACGACTCTAGAGATACACTCTTGATTAGGGGAGAGCAAAGTTGTCATGTTCTATGGTTGTCAGAAACTAAATCCCTTCTTGTCTATCCAGGGAGGTTAAAATCCTCCTTGCCTATTCGAGAAAGTTTCTAGTGAACTCTGAGCTAGCTGGCAAACACAAAACTTTAAGTCTAATATCGTCGGTAGAAGACCTAGTTAACCTCTGCTCTAGGTCTATACTATTGAAGATATTATTCCAATGCGCAGAGCATATTGGGATAATAGGAACTACACTACATGGCGCCCAACGTTTGGATAGGCGATAAAACTAACGCAAGACATTAGAGTAATTCAGTCGTGCTTTTTCACACAGAACCCCTTTTTCCCAAAATACTCCAAAGACGTCTGGAGTGGGTGAAAGGTCATATCCGCCAAACCTCACAGGAGGAGACTCCTATGTATGGTTCTTGGTTTATTCAACGTTGAAGGATACACTGTTCCAAAATATTGTGCATCTAATCTTTGTTTCCATAGAAACCTGATCTGCAAACAAACAGAATAACCTTCCTGTCAGTAAAATGACAGAAAGTGAAGAAGAAAGGGAGACAGTTAGACTAGCAGCTGAACTCCTAGTAGCAGACAATACTCTGCTGGAAAATGACCTGGATGCAATACTCATCCCGGTCAACATAAGGAAATCTATAACCCTAAAACTTATAGAAAATGGACTGACATCAAGAGGTGGTACAGTCATATTTGTAATTGAGGCACACGAATATCGGCAGACAGAGGTATTCTATTCATGGATAAACTTTCCAGCAGCAAACGCTGTAACAAAGGACTTCCACTATTCCAAAATAGAGGAACCTCCTAATGAGTACACTCCTTTCGAGGAGGTGGAAATACCACTCAAATTCCAAGAGCACCTGCTCTTGTTTCATGGCGCCCTAAAACATAATAATCACATCACCAGGCTCGGTCCACTAGGTAGACCAGGAGCAACGTGGCCGGTCCTAGCCGGATACACACCACATCCAGACATTGAAGAAATGCCTGCACCAGAGCTTTTAGCACAGCTAAAACAATTAATAAAAATACATAGCAATTAGTCCAATATGTAATGCGGACTTCAACAATCCAACCAGCAATTAAAATTCCACAGCTGACCACTCATCAGGGGAACACAAATAAAATTACACCTCAGAACATACAGTCCTGTCTAGGTAAAGTACCCGCAAAACGGGAACAAATTCCTTTCTGGCTAGCACAAAAAATCACTCAAATAGAGGCGGTGTTTCCAGATACCACCCCTGTTGAGAAACATAGGATTCTGACTATCTGTCTCCCAATGGGAATCGCACCACATGTGGAGGACTGTGACACTTGGGGAACAGTCTTTGCTTCCATTTACACAAAAACACATGGTGTACCATCCATGTCAGTAATACCAGATGTGCTAAAACAGATTCAAGATGAATACGGTCCAGAACCCGCTTTAACTCTCGGTATGAAACTACTGAAAGATTTCAAGCAGGTCTCTGCAATATTATTAGCCAACATAAAGGGAGAAGCAGCAAATGTGGCGATTCGCCAGAGGTTAAAAGAGACAAATATAGCAGACCAACCATCTGAAATTGCCAGAATCATAGAAAAATCCTATGAAGAACTAGGAAGAGATAGTTTGGGTGGAATACCAGTGAAACCTCAACTAGTTGAAAGTCCTGAAAAGGTATTTATAAAAAATAATTTAAACACTCAAAAAAAGAGCTGGGATGGAAATAAGCAATCCAATCCTAAAGAAAAAAGATTCCAGTCCAGAGGAAGGTCTCCTCGGCGGAGAGAAAGATCTCCTGATCAAGGATGCAAGTCTCCCCAAAGGGAGCCCTCTGTGAAAAAATACAACCTTAGAAATAGGGATAATATAAAAAAACCTGGTAGATATCAAGATATTGATACACGTCCCTCTCAATCTTTTCAGACTTCCTCGCAGAAATCGGAAAGAAGAGGACGATCAGAACACAGGGAAGAGCACGTCAAGTCCAAAGACAAAGAACCTGCTCATCTGAATAAAAAATTACAATTTCCAAAAAAGAAGGTAGCCAGTATTAAAGTAATTAACAATGCCGAGAATACTGAGGACACAGCTGAAAAACGGAGAGTGGGCTCAGACAATGCTAGACAGCGCAGCAGAAGTGAGCATAGCTCGCAAAGTCCTTATGAATCATCTGGAGACAGTGGACACGAATGAATACATTCAGGTGGAAACTGCAGATACCAGAGTTAGCAAACCTCATAAAATATATGAAATAACATTGCCTATAGAGGGGGATAAGACTAGAAAAATAAGGGGTCTATTTTGGGATAATCTCTCCAAGGGCTATGACATCCTTCTAGCTGAACGAGACTGGCCTCCAGAGTTTGTCAGGGAGTGCCCACATGGCGAAGAAATAATTATGCCTGCCTTCTCAAACCATATTCCAATTCATAAAAAATATACACTTGCAAGAAAGTGGGCAGTAGCTCAAGCCCCTGCCTTATATAAAAATCATGTGGGATGGGATGAGGACTCTCCTCCTCACAAAATCCAGTTAAAATCACAACCTACTGCACAGAGGCAGTACCCGATTAAGCAAGAAGCTAAAAAACAGGTAAAAGAGATCCTAGATCAACTTGAATACCAAGGGGTGATTGAAACTTGCACCTCACAAATGAACAACCCTTTGTTTCCTGTCTCCAAACCAGACAATTCATATCGTCTTGTTTTGGACTACAGACACCTTAACTCATGTTACAAAACATTAGCAGTACAAAACTCGCATAGTGCTGCACTAATGAATAACATAGTGCGCAAAAAATACAAAACCACATTAGACATTTCTAATGGATTCTTTTGTCAAAATATAGCACCAGAGAGCAGATATTTGACGGCGTTCTCAATAAATGGCACGCAAAAAAATTTCTGTTGTTTGCCCCAGGGGTTCAAGAACAGCCCAGGATTATTCTCAGCGAGAGTAACAGAATTACTACAAACATATGATGACGAGGCATTATCTTATGTCGACGACATCTATCTAACAGATGATGACTTGGATACTCACTTGAAGAGAGTGAACACCATAATACTTGGGTTCGCAGCAGTGGGTTACAAATTCAACTTTAAAAAGTCAAGGATTGCCCATCTAACAGTCCTGTTTTTAGGATATGAACTTTCAAGTGAAGGCAAAAGCCTGGCTGACAATTTCCTAGAGAAATGTGCTGTAATCCAAGCACCTAGAACACTGAAAAACTTACAATCAATTCTAGGCTTCCTAAATTTCGGAAGAACTTACATTATAAATTATGCAGAAAGAATTAAACCTCTCTATGATCTAATAAAACCAGATTTTAAAAGAATCAACTGGACTCAAAAACACACAGAAATTTTGAGATCTTTACAAACAGATATGTTACAAACACGTGACAACACACGCAACCTTGTGATTCGAGTCATCCCAGGAAGATGCGGATTCACATACCTGACCTCTAATGAGAGAGAGAAGGTACCAATAGCATACAAATCACATTTGTACACAGAAGCTGAAAAAAGGTTCAGCATTAAGGAAAACATTGTTCATGCGGTTCAAACAGCTGTAGCAAAGGAAAAATGCCAAGCAGACGGTAGACAGGTTACAGTCAGAACAGCAGAATCAGCTTTTGAGGCATTAACAACACAGTGTAATTTACCGACAACTGCACTAAATCCAGAATGGGTACAATGGGTAAATTCTGTTGCTACAGACAAAGTAAAATACAATTTTGACCCGGAAATGAAAGAATTAAAATTTCTAAAATATGAGAGAGAATACCTTCTGCCAATCGACATTCTGCCTTTACGACAATACGCCTGTGTAATATATACAGATGGACATGCTCAACCCTCAGTTTGGGGAGAGCTGGCTTACAACGCCACATGCGAAATTGTAAAAGAAGTGTGGCGCGGAGGCAAATTAAGACCTCTACTTACAAAAACACACTCAGTGGAAAATAATTCAAAACAACAAACTGAAATAATAGCGTTAAAAATGGCGCTAGATAATGCCGATCGCGAATTCCCGACACTTATAGTGTGCGATTCGTATTACTGCGTCAGATCATACAATAACGACTTACAGAAATGGACTCAGAACGGTTACAAAGATGACACAGGTGCCACAATAAAGCAGAAAGCGCTTTGGGAACAATTAGTTCTTTTAAAGAAAGAACTACCAAAAACTCACGTGATACATTCACTGAGTCATCAACGTGATGGCGTTCACGTTGAAGGGAATTCATTGGCTGATGAGGCCGCGAAGGCAGCTGTGCAAACGGCTTCCGTAGCTGCCATCACTTGGTCAAAAACAAAAATAGACAGCGAAATATTACAGGCTGTCAGTGCTACAGTAAAAGATGCGATAGAAACACTCCCGAAAGGCTTTCCAGTAAAGTACTCATACATAACTGATGCAAATAATGTTCCGTTTGCTCGAATCCCTGGAGTGGGGGATAGGGCAATTCCAAACATGGAACATAGGTTAGGACTCATTATAGCGGCACACGAAGGACTCGCTTCTGTACATGCTGGCGTTTCAGCCACAGAGTCATTATTAAATCAGAGATACTGGTGGCCACAAATGAGAAGACAAACAAGGAACTATGTTCTAGAATGTGAAATATGTCAAAGAATGAAAGTATCAACAGTGAAACGACCAGCACAGACGCACCTTCTAATCTCAGATAAACCATTAGCCTGTGTTTACCTAGACCACTGTGGTCCCTTACAAAGGGATGGTAACTATAAATATATCTTGGTCGCAGTGGATTCATGCACGAGATTCATATGGTTGTGGCCCCAGCGATCGGCTGACGCCAGAACTGTTATAAAAGATTTGCGAGTCTTTATCGGCACATACGCAATTGGCATGCTACATTCTGATCAGGGTCCTGCATTTAGCTCTCGAGCTTATAAGGAGGCCATGACCAGCATGGGCATTGCATTGCGGTATTCTTGTCCATTTCATCCTGCGGGGAACGGAATCGTAGAAAGAAAAAACCGTGACATAAAGCAATCTATAACAGCAAAGGTATTAGGTTCGGGAGCTGGGTGGGTCAAACATTTAATAAGTGTCCAACGTAGTCTAAATAACCTGCCAAGGAATTCTCTGAAAGGGTTCAGTCCGTACGAACTATTGTTCGGGACTAGAATGATGATCCAAGATCTTGATAGTCAGACTTCAGTGGTTAAAGACAAAAGCTTTGATATCAAAGATCGTTTGGCTATTTTGCAGGACTTAAATGAAACAAGAAAAGACCTGAGCAACATAAAGTTGAAACAACAGCCAACAACCACTGAAGAGAAACCACCTGTCCCAGCAAGGCCTGTCTGGATTCCTAAAGTCGGGGATCTAGTCAGAGAGAAGATCGCGGTAAAGAAGGAATTTGGGCCTTCTTACAGAAAAGCAGTTCCTGTCTTGTCTGTCAACGGGACAAGATCAGTAGTACTACCGCCCCTTGCTGGTAAAAAGGAGAACAGAGTCATATCCATCGACCTGGTTAAACCACAATCATGTGGCCGATAACAAACAGTAGGCCAAGTGGACTCCCAAGAAGTAGCAGAACACCAATGTTTGCTACGAATATAGAGGCTCAAACTGGAAGACTGATCACATTTGGAAAATCTACAGTGAATCAACAAGGACTATGCAACAAAGCAATGGAACTTGAACCTCTTAAAACCCAAATTAAAGCTTTTCATCAAGAAACAACAACCTATGATGATGTAACTGCAGACTTTGCTAATGAAACAAAGCAAAATCCAAAAGCAATTGGAACAATTGACAGAACAGCATCCGGCTACTTCATCAACTTCGATGATTCATCTGAAGACCTGAGTGAAGCAAAGAAACAGCCATCAACAAAAACTTTTAAAGACAAAACTAAGGAACTTTTTCAACAGCTGAAAGAAACCTATCTGATTTCTCCATGGATTGAATTTTGGGTGGCCTTAGGTGCATTTATCCTCATTCTTTGGCTAATCATGGTACTATGCTTGGGACATTTCATTGAAGGAAAATATGCTAAAATGGACACAGCAAGCCAGAAAATCAACTTGGTCCTTAAACCACACACATCTTCACACATCGAGAAAAGAGAACTTTCTTCAGTGAACTTCACAGCCAATCCTATACTAGGCGGTGTAGCATGGGACAAAACTGATTATGAAATCTATGGTCCGGTTGAAATCCTGAAGTATCCACACCAATTCAAGATCTCATTGAGTGACTTTGTAAAACCGAGCTCATTTGCTGATGATTGGGACTTTGAAAGTATTAATGATATGATGTCTGATCTTGTGATGTCTGCTAAATTTACAGAACATGATTATTTGCAGGGTTCGTCTAATTATGATCAGATGTTCTGCTACAACCAATATGGTAACCATTATCTACATAAATCTGCACAACCTAGAAATGTTTTAAATTATAACCAATGGGAACATTGTGCTACTCCTCCAAAAGATAGCTCGAAAACATTTTATGATAAATATTCATACTTTTCAGGGTTTAACACAAGTAATGCAGAAACATTTTATTTCAAATTGTCAAATAAGACAGGTATGAAGACCATGCTTACAAACACAAAATTGATATATTCCGATTCATTCTTTGAACAAATTAATACATTTGGGTTTGATTTCTGGAACAATAATATTGAAGCAAAAACTGTTTGGGGTACAAGAGATTGGCAAGTACAAGGTATAGAATCATTGTTTAGAGCCTGCATGATCCCAGAACAAATTATATTCTTGAATGACACTATTCAACAAACTACCTGTCTTGGCTTAGCCAAAATCAAAGATTTGAACAAACCGTCTATTCCAAAGCCAACAGTGAACAGTAATAGCTCTATAGATGATGAGATAGACGTAAACCATATATTAAACCAAAACAGAACACATGCTGAATGGAAAAAATGGTTGATCTGGCCCACAGATACAAATAACTGTCAAGACAGATTCCTGAACAAAAAACAGGGGTTCACATTGACTAGGCCAGACCCTAGATATTCCCAAAGACAACATCCAGGGATAGTAACCACCTACAGCGTGGGCAAGCTCTGCCTTCAATGGCTACGAACGTCCACACTGGCTGAAATTAAGCAACACCTAACTTTACTTACAGAAGGTGCTGACTTGCGTGATTTCATATTGGGACCACGCAAACAGCGTCAAAAACGTTTCATAGCGGCCTCTATATATGCAGCTTATAACGAAGTTTGGAAAGTAACTCAAATTGAGACAGCAGAAAAAATACAGGAAATTGACCGTATTAATTTGGAAAAATCACTTTCTGTGGTGGACAATGGGTTAATGACTCTGTCCTCCAGAATATATTCTCTGGACAGCATTGTGTCTTCAGCAATCGATATAATATCGCAAGACTTACTGATGTTACAACACGGTCAGTCCCAATTGCGTTCTATTGTACAGCTTGGCTGGACTTTACAAAATCTGCGTTCTGGCTATGTGCCTTGGCGTTTAATCAACACAACGTCATTATTTAATATCTTTAACCTTACTGATAAACAAATCAGTTTGGCGCAGAAGGGTGCTGACTATACAATTCTGAGCATTGAAAGACTTGAGAGATTACCATTGACAATGTCAGAACGACCTGTCATTGAATGGATAATACATGGAATAATAAATATTCCGATAACTACTTTCCAGTTTCAATTCTGCCAAAAATATATACAGGCAGGCCAGTATGAAAGGTTGGGTAAAGGGTACATTAAGTCAATATGGAACTTGCCCTATACACACGAATGTGTCAGTAATAAAGGCCAGAAAGTGTTTCTCAGTGGCAATAATTGTGCAAAATCACTGAGCGGTACACTTCTGTGTCAGGGTATTAGCTTGCATGGAGCCTGTGAAGGGACTTCAAATAACCTTTCATGTTACCAGCTAGGCACACCTGCAACACAAATAGAACCATTCTTTAGGAGACTCTCGAACGGGAGTTACATTCTAATAGTAGATCGCAGATGTTGTAGTTTGCTGGCCGGAAAACCTTATCTCATAACCGTGACTAGGAAGGTCATGTGCTGTGAACGAGTATTATTCCCGAACGATTCTCCAGACAGGGAGGCAAGGTTATGGCCCTATTTGAAAATTGCTTCTATTCGAATAGATACTTTAAGCAGAATGAAGACTGTGCTCCTACAGACGCCGACCAGGCTCACGTCATCAAAAGAAACGTATGATCTCCAAGTTGCAAGGACAACAGAAGAGATTCATTCATTATTATCAACTAATTCCCCCATACATTTCGCAGAAATACTGAACGAAATCTTAAATATTTCTGATACCACTGGTGTCTCCAGTGTATTTAAAGCAGTGTTTTCGGGTGCTTTAACTCCATTCAAAGCCATCCTGGGTATTTTTCCAGACTTTGTCAATTCCATTTTTGGCGGACTTCCACTCCTTTTGGGACTAGTAGCGGGTATTCTATTTTTGATCCTGTTATTTCGCTATGGCAAACCATGTCACAGACAAAACACCTGCGACAAGGGAAGAAATTATCCTAGCCATTGGCTACCGGGACCGGGTAACTAAAATCCTTGGACTATCCCGGCTTAGAGACCTGAACATGACTTGGTCTCTTTCATTTAGACCAATGTGGCAAAGTTGTGTTATGCCTGTATTAAGGTGCTTGCTATGCGGCGAAGAATGCGTGTTGGACACCTGTCTGGCACTACTATCGGATGTGCCAATGGACGCAGATACCTTGTTGGGTCCGGTAACGGCTCATGCATTGTGCTGTCCCCAGCGGCTACCAATCCTGATGACGGCATTCGTGGAGACTTCACCACTACGATTGAGGGGTAGTGAAGCACAAGATGAAAGCAGCATCGATCAGGTACGACCTTCAGTCAGCTATGCTGATCAAAACATCAATGGAGGCAATCATGCTCAGGCTCATGAATGCATGGTAACAACTTTTTCCGAATTAGTGGAACTTACGCAAGAAGCTGTTGAACGTTTTTTCAACAGTCTAAATGATATGATGTTTTCACCAGAGCAGCAGGAATGACTTTGAGCAAACTAGCACTCGGAGTTCCCTACATGCTGAATTTGGCCTTCAACTTCTAAAAAAGCGATATGAAAAAAAAATTTCTCATCATTTTTTCAGACTGCAAGAGTTTTTTTTTCCCCAATTCAAAAATATTTACGATTTTTTGGGACACTTATCTTCTGCTTAAGGTAGACATTATTCTTAGAGAACTAAATTTCTATTTTAGGTAGTCACGAGACATTCGCTATCCTCTAGCACTATTATACATAACTTTATGATTGTGATGAAATGGTCTCGCACTTTTTTTTCTGTATTAAGAGCCATTTCATGTGTATTTTTCGCATTTTTTCATGATAAATTTAAAAATATGCGTTATATGTTTAGCATTATTAGACTGCTTGTGCATATAGTACATGTGATTGTGTTTCGTATATTTCGTAGTTCCAATTTTTCAGGATACATATGAATGTATTTTGGGGTGGTACGATATACACAAACGCTACTGGTTTCACTATGCCTAGATTTGTAAATATGGACATAGTCTACGTGGAGTGGGTGTGATGTATTCCTATAGGTACTGTATCGATTCCCCTATTCCTGACCCTGGTCTGGTTAATAATTAACTAGCAGCCAGCCAACGGTGCAAAAACCGTTATCTGATTAAGCCACACCACGGCACAGAAGCGCGTTATCTGATTAGGTCATAACGCATGCCATCTAATTAGACAAGCGATATTCCTCCAGCCCCTGATAAGGCATACGGAGTTCTCAAAACAAATCAAACCTACAGCGACCTGGGAAATTCCCATAGCCATTGTTTTGATTTCACAGAGAACTTCAGCAAAAGAATGTGCGAACTAGCCCGTTCATATGACATCCGTATTGACGTATATATGTCCATCCTTACGTCAATCTCGGCACCTTTCAGGTATAAATATTACCGACATTGCCTTAAGCAAACACATGCGGTGGTGACGAGATTGGAGCAGCGAGACGTGCCGAGGAGCCCAGCAGAGAGCGAAGCCCACAGGCGCTGCCCCGCCTTCCTGACGCGCTGAGAACGAGACGCTGCCTTTCTCCTGCTGAGAAATCCAGCTCCGGCGCTTCCAAGCAGCCCTCGCAGGCAGCTGGAATATCAAGACCTGGGATAAGAGATACCAGCCCTCCATCATTCTAGATCTCAGGTACAGAACTGAATAACCCCTTGCAGAGAATTCTCGAATCAGTCCCTTGGCAAACAAACTTAACTTAAACTGCTACTTATCTACTCCCGCCCACGTATTAGGCTTAGGTCAGGTACACTGGGGTAGGCGTGGTTAGAAGCACCAGTTGAGTATGATTAGTCAAATGTATATATGTATGTATCTATTTTATCCATTTTAAAGTATCATATGGCTTAGAAACCATATCAATGCTTTTACAGTATTATTTTATAATTCTGTCTTTACTGTATGCACTTTACTTAACTATAAGTATTACAATAATAGCGATTCATTTCTCTTGTATGAGAAAGGAGACTGATCAATAAATAACATCTTTTATTGAACACGCCCGTCTTTTCCTTTTCTCTACAATCTGGTGAAACTAAGAATGCACTGAACTGACTGAATAAAATAAGTTGTCTTTTGTTTTCACACGACTCTAGAGATACACTCTTGATTAGGGGAGAGCAAAGTTGTCATGTTCTATGGTTGTCAGAAACTAAATCCCTTCTTGTCTATCCAGGGAGGTTAAAATCCTCCTTGCCTATTCGAGAAAGTTTCTAGTGAACTCTGAGCTAGCTGGCAAACACAAAACTTTAAGTCTAATATCGTCGGTAGAAGACCTAGTTAACCTCTGCCCTAGGTCTATACTATTGAAGATATTATTTCAATGCGCAGAGCCTATTGGGATAATAGGAACTACACTACAAGACTCTTACTAATCTGTTAATGAGAATGAAGCTTATGAATCTTATTTAAACTCTCATCATTGACTGAACTTGGAACTGTATTTGAAATGTAGCCTCTGATGCCGAAATAGCTCTCTTAATCAAAATGCCATGGCAAAGATCTGTCACTTGAGGCGAGAAGAAACCAGCATGGGAACGGGGCTTGACCCTCTAAGTGATGGTAATTGAAAGGTTGAACTATATTATTTAATTTTGGCCGCAATCTGCGCTATCACCACATTCATCCGCCACCTTCTTCATCTTGGCATGGGTGTCCTTTGCCACTCTCACTGCCTACTTGCACGTATAAAGCAACTCGTTTTCCCCCTAATGCCCTAGGTAATCCATACCCACATTCCCCTTCACCAGCTCCTAAAATTCCGTCTTTAACTCATATAGATTTATCCTCGGTGTAGTTAGCTTCGCACCTGGTGAACTAACTGACAAGTCTGTGCTAGTTGTGCTGAATCCTGAGGTAAACTTGGAACAGGTTGTCTCCGAACGGAACTAGCAGGGGTTTTTACTAGTGGGGCGGGAATGATGCTCTACAAGAGTAAGGTAATTATTGCGACTGATACGGGGGTCTGAGGAGAGAATGGAACAGGCGTCTCTGTATAACTTGAGGGAGCTTGAGGCTCCACTAAGAATCCCGCTGTCACTGCGTTCTCATCCAACACTGGTGTGGTAGCACTTGGCATGTCCACTGCTGGGGTATTATATGGGGGTGGTCTGATGCTAAGATATTCTTCCATGAGGTTGTCTTCCTCCTCACTCTCAATTTCTCTGGTTTGTCATTTTCCTCCTTTTTTTAACAGAGGATATGCCCCAACTGTCTCAATGACCTCACTCCACTTTCTCTATCTTTCCTCGTCTTTCTTCCTTCTCCATGAATGAGCCCTACTACGAATCTTGAATTCAAATTTCTTCCTCTTCTTTTCATTTGCCATTTGTTCCAAAGACTTAGCACCTCAAATTGTGCGGGTCTAGGTTGTGGTTTTAAATCATGCATTCTTCTCCTCAGATTCTCCATCCAAGGGATGTGGAAAGTTCCACTAAAGGGGAATCAAATCTCCTCGTCTTTGGACGTCTTTTTGTGCCATTAGTCAAGCCTCGTGCACATGTCTAACCCATTCATTGCTGCCAATTCCCTAACTCGGGTACCTTTGGAAGGAATCTTGTCTTCCTTATTTGCATCCTTCCCCCTTTTTGACAATGGGTTCCTCATTATCACAACAATCGCAAGCAAGTACAGTTCCAACTTTCATTCCTCTCACTCTGACAATCGCTTTGTTCCATCCACCAATCACAGCGAGTCTCTGTCAAAAGTCCCCCTACCACAGTGTGGTCCCACTTTCCACCTGCCAATCATTGCAAGGCGTCACACTGACACAACGCTCCAATTGCCTCTAAGTCCCTTTTCAATCTCTTCTGTATTTGCCTGCTTCAACTACACAAGGTTTTCTGCTACAAGAATCCTAGCAAGTATTGTACTATAGTGAGCCCTCAACCTGCGATAGTCACTTCTCAGTGTGTCTGCCCTAAGGAAAGAATCGCTTCTGAGCTCTGTTAGTGCGCTTGCTCATGAAAGTTACATTTATAATGTGATGTATATGATAGTGCCTCACAGTTCACTTCTCCTAGGAGTCAAGTGTACTGATTCAGAGGATCTTTATTCGGTGATTAAAAAACACCATAAAAGCATATTATATATAATTTAAAATACAATTAAATGTTCATCTGGACCCCGACTGATATTTACACAAATAATTTAAAAAACTTTACAAAATCCACAGTCAGGCCTACCCTCTTGTTTTCCTTAATCTTAAAGAAACTTTCATAAAATTCATTATACAGCACAATGTACGGGAGTCATTCGCCTTTTGTAAAAAGAGTAGAGCGGCTTTAGCATGTGTCAACTTGGCCTGTTTTAAAATGTCTACCAAAAATCTACGCCTAGGTGTTGCATAAAAAGAACACAAAAGTACAAAATGAAGGGTGTCCTGCGGAGACCTATTGTCGCAGCCGCAGGCACCCTTCTGATCAACTGATAATGTAAAACCTGGTGGATCAGCCAGTAAATTAGGTAAAAGATTAAGCCTGAAACGGGACATTAAAAACCTATCCTGGGCATTATACATAAGGGAAAGGTACAGTTCCATACCCTCGGTACTCTTAACAAGGTCATGGGCACTTACTGAGTGTTTGGTCCCTTCAATATTTGCTCTACGTGTGGTTCTCCAATCCAAGACCGATCTTTTTAATTTAGATTTGTCCTGTAATGAGATTGCTGTGGGGTTTATAAAAAGATCCATCCGATCTAGGTCTTCCAAGGTAATCTTCACGTATTTCAACCACGGTATTTCCAGGCCTTTATCCCTATCCAAGCAGTCTCTTAAAATTTGTCTACTCAAGACTGCCTCAGGATTTGCCCAGATTTTTATCCATGCCATGATCAGTCTAAGCTTAACCAGGTCCTCAATGTATGGCCTCCCTAGTTCCCTATGAGCAATTACAGCTGGGGTACTCTGAGGTATTTTCAGGATCGATCGCAAATATTTATTTTCCTCCCACTGCAGTTGGTCAACTTTTGCAAAACCCCACACTTCAGAACCATACGTAGCTTTGGAGCAGCATATAGAACTGTACAAGTTCATAACTTGTTCAGGGGACCAGCGACCCAGCCTACGCCCATAGCCTGCTATAGCACCATTTGAAGATACCAATTTGCTACATCGTTCCTCCACCAGGAAATCAAACTTTAGTAACCCATCAAATAACAAGCCAAGATAGGAAAAAGACTGCACCTTTTCTAATGTGTGGTTCCCTATTCTATAAGAGAACCTTTTGCATGGTTTTCTGCCAGCCAACATTACATAGGACTTACTTAAGTTCACAGAGAGATCTAGTGTTTCCATAAATTTGACGAATCCGTCAATTAGGCTCTGTAAACTCTTCGGGGTACGGGCCAGTAGGACCGCGTCATCCGCGTACAAGAGCACCGGGATATGGTGCGTTCCTACTTTCGGGCAATCTGTCTTCATAGCGATCAAAGCCTGCTCTAATTTGTTAATGTTGAGCGAAAACAAAAAAGGGGCAAGAATACAACCCTGCCTCACCCCGCTAGTACACGGAAAGGGTTCTGTATTCTCCCCCTCCGTGTTATAGCGGACCGTGGAGGTGGTATCCCGATGTAATTCTCCAAGAATATTAATCAGGCCCGGGTCGATTCCCAGATTACTCATCAGGGACCAGAGCTTTTCCCTATTGACATGGTCAAAAGCGGCTGCCAGGTTCATAAACCCAAGATAAATCGCTTCATTACTGGTTTTGGTGTATTTTGCCACCAGCAAATAAAGGTTCAGGCATTGATCACTTGTAGACCTCCCTGTCATGAAGCCATACTGAATGTCCGAGATGAAGTTATGTTCTTCGGTCCACTCAGTAAGACGATTAAGAATTACCGACCCAGAACTTTGGCAGAAACATCTATCAATGAGATAGGCCGATAGCACTGGGTGTTGTCCCTATTACCCTTTTTAAAAATAGGGACAATTATTGCCGTGGACCAAGAGCGGGGTAGTCCCCACTTAATAGCTGCATTTAACACTCTAGTGAGGATAGGGGCCCATAGATCTACATTACTCAAGTACAGGTCGGGTGGTGTGCCGTCAGGGCCGGGGGCTTTGTTTCTTGTCAAGCCCTGAATTCCCACAATAACTTCCTCTAAGGAGAATTCTACCTCTTGGCCCTGCTGGCCAGCCCATCCCCCCTCCGGGGAAGTGTCCTGTCTGTAATTATACAAGCCTTTAAAGTGTGTGAGCCATTGTTCCGGGAGGATATTTGCACCAATCTCAGGGGCATTACTGTCCTGGAAACACGGTTTGTTAATTATTCTCCAGAATTCTGTCATGTCCCTTCTATCTGCGGCCTCCCTTAAATCTGCCCATGCGTCTGCTTGGAGTGATAATTTCCTCTTCTTTACTGCACTCTTATATGCCTGTCTGCACTGCGCTACTATTTGTTTGTCCCTAGGATGGTTTTTTAAACTAATTTTTAACTCATTCAGGGCACGCGAACATTCTCTGTCAAACCATCTCGGGTGGGTAATATTTCTCATAGGGACACTTGACTTCATAAGCCCCTCTACCAAACTAGTTACTAGCCCAAACGTCCTAACCAACAATGGCCCCTCAACCGCAGGATCTAGACACTCGCCAATAGGTACTTTCCCAGTGACCATTACTGATTTATAGAATACCTCGCCATCCATTTTTGACCACCTGAGCCGTCTTCCCTGGTCCGTTACCCTCACAGAGGTACCAGCCACGGGACCTATCTTAGGTCGACCCAAGTGCATAAGCTCTAAAACCAGAGGGTTATGGTCACTAAATGGGCTCCGATCAATCCCCACCGATCGAATCCAGTTTTGTAATAACCTGGACGCTAAGATATAGTCAATAAATGACGAACACCCTCTCCCTTTAAAAGTTGGGACGAGGGTTACCATATCAATGGTATGTTCCAGGACATGGGTTTTTAGAAGTTTACTAAAGGCCATTCCCTCAGTTGTGTGTTCAAAATGAGGGCCTTTCTCTACTGGACAGCGGGACCATTCTGCATTCAGAGGGAACAACGTTGGACATAAGTGACAATTAAGATCTACCATGACTAAAACAGTTGGTTCCAAGGCCCCTTTCCTGTCGGCTATCTCCTGGTTAAGTCTATGGTCTAATTCCTGGAGTGTGGGATTATTTTCTCTGGGGGCTCCTGCATTATATACATTGAACAGGATCAGCCTTAGCCCTCTACCCCTAAACCCCAATGTCTGGAGATTATGAGATATCCAGGATGGACTGGTCCATGTTCCTTGCAGACCCAGGTCTCTTGTAGACTAATTATCTTGAACTTGCTTATGTATTGCCGCCATTCAATATTATCACATTTACTCGCTAAGCCGCCTATGTTCCACGAGATTATTTTTAGCCCCCCTTCTAGTGACTGATCACAGGCTAGTCCCTGGGCACTTAGGCTTTCAGTGACAGACCCGTCGTCAACCCTTAAAGACATTACGTGAGCCCCTCGACACTGTAGTGAGAGCAGGGATAAATCATCCCTTAACTCCTCCTCACAACTGATGCCTCCCGATGCAGGCCCAAACTTATTTTCTAGCGTGCTGACTGATTTCACCCCATTAGGTCCTTTTAATGTGTGAGCCTCTTCCATAGAGAAAGGATTTATAAGAGCAACCTTTTGGGGCACCCGTGGCCCCACACCTCGCGGTCCCTGCAGGTTCATGTACCCACCTTCTCTTATTGCTGGCTTCTCAGCTATGAGGGGGAACCTTATCAGTCAATAATTTCCCTCTAGGGACGCCAAGGGACTGAATCTGTTGGTCCATTTAGATAATTCCCAATCTCTTGCCACAGGGCCACACAGAGTGTGGCTTCGAGCCTTATTTATATTTGGTCCTTCCCTAGATCTCCCAAAGAGGTAGGCCGAATCATAGGAAACAATTTGTCTAGGATAAAAGTATCCTAATGGCAAGGATCTTATGTACTATCTTGTGTACTGATTCAAAATTCCACTTAAGGTATCTCTTATCAAAAGTTTAAATACATCATCAGAACCACAATTATTTTACCTCCAACAAATGAATCAGAGCCACAGGATATTCATCCTCAATTATTGCCCACTGCATCCCTTTACTCTATGCGTACTACAACTCCCAACATGCACTCTCCACTTACCTCATTCCCTAATTTCATATGCAGTCTCCGTTGATACCTATGTCTTGTTCTTCTTTCAGCCACCTCATCTCTCCTGAGCCAAGATGGGATTGGTCAATCTTGGGGCAAGCCATCTGGACCATGAAGGTTCCATACTCAGTTCTACAGCCAATTGATCTATAAATTTATGGGTTGGCTCCAATCGGAACCATTGCCTTTGCTAGCAGATCTGTCAGCACGCAAACTTGTCTTCAATTTTAACTCATGGGGCCCCCCAACATCTAGGACCGGGAGCAGTAGAGTCCCGATATGGTGCTCCCTGCTTGGAAACATCACTTTTCTAGTTAGGGAAACCCATATAGTAATGCTAGGACATTCTAATTAGAATGACAGACAAGGATTCTCATTTCAATGCTTTTTATGAAGAATTAATAGGCACATTACAGAAAAGGTGCCATGAGCCCGTTTAGCAGCAAAGCATATAAGTCATAAGTACAAAGATCTCAGTACATTTCTAAATAAAATCCAGCGTAGATTCACCTTGTAAGGTGGGAAGAGGGAGTAGTTTTTCCTTATAGAAATCCACAGACTTACAAAGGGCTTTAGACAAAGGCTTTCATACATTTCGTGGGAATACATGGATCTCAGGGTTTGGAGCAATAGAAAACAAGCTAGAAGAAGCATTTTACTACAGAATACACTCGAGGAGTCTCTCAGGATAGTAATACATTAACATTGTAACCATTCTCACTGTCTTAGCAAGATAGTAAAGCTGATATATTGTTTTAACATAAGCCTGGGACAGTGAGAATCGTCCTTGGTTCAGTACAATGAGAAAATGTTTCTGAGAACACTTTCTACTTACTTGAGTCAAAACTAGACAAACTTTAGTCAAAATAGGAATCAGTAGCAGTTATCATATGATATATTGTGACGTTGAGTCAAGATGGAGGGCAGTGTGAACACAATCTAATGCTAGCATAAGCTCAGTTCATAATGCTCTTTTTATTGACAGAAAACCAACTCACACAATGGGTTACAGCCAGGCAGTCTGGGCCCTATTCACAAAGGTTTATGTGACTGTAAGCATCTTGTTTTGTTGTTCAACGGAATGTACCCTATGTATGCCTGCCACAAATTCACATTAGGATTCCTACCAGGAGATCTCCTTCATGAGTGAGGAGGTCTACCGACCCGTAAATCCCATTCAATGGGTGGAAAGTGGGCATTCCAGTGCATGGTTAGTCTTGGAATTTGTGAACACCAAAAACAACATGGCCATTTGTGGACTTTCACTAAGTCCTCTACTGCCCCTTTCCACCATGGAAAGGGTTAGCGATTTATTTCAGGCAAGTGCTGGTGTAACTCCCCTTCCATGGTAGGAAGTAAAATCCAACACCCCGGCTGGAAATGTCACATGACTTTCCCAGAAATTATCATGGAAACGTGTCTGGCACAGAATTTCTGGGAATGTTCTGAATTTCAGAAAGTCGCAAATCCACAATCACATGTATTTGTAAATCTGTGACTGCAAATGTATTGCTTTCTTTGTAAATTGGGCACACTGTTTTACATTTCAGCCTAGCCTCCAATGATATCTAATACAAGCTCAATAGTATTGGTGTAACATGGTTGAACTTACCAGCCATGCAATCAACCTGGCTGCAGCATGCAGCACTGCTTTCAGCGTGGCAGGGGATATTGGTGGGAGGTTGTCAGTACTGCAATTGAGAATTTAGCCAAGAAAAATCAAATAATTGTATAGAAAGCCTTGAGATCAGCTGCTGGACAAATTTGAACATCTGAAATAGGTTTTAATTTACTGTCTGATAGATCGATGAGACAGAACTAGGAAACACATGCCAAAAGGCTGCTTGAAAGGAGCCCAGATATTTAAACGGAAATGAATGGAAAAGAAGAATTTTGAGAAGTAGGATTTGTCCAGTGTCAGCAGTCCTCCCACTGGTATCCTCGACGCAAAGAAGACAACGCAGCCCTAAGGAAGTGCCTTTGCTTGCAGGACGAAACACGTTGGATGCTGCTTAGCACAAAACAAGAAAATAAAAATAAAGCTTTAAAAATGTGACCATCTAATCTGTGTTGTTTTGTCTTGTAAGATACGACAACGTTGTTTCTTTTTTCTTATGTTTAAGATTAACTCATGAGCTCATATTACTTTCTATTAGCGACTCAATTAAATATGCTTAAGGCATGCTTCTACTACCAATAATTTACACTGTCTGATATAATACCTGCATTAAAAACAAAGATCAATAAACTCACTTGACTTCACCTGAATAGTCAATAAAATTGGGATGAATTGTGTTCCAAGCAGTATTAGACCACCCATCTCTCAGTAATATCAAAGAAGTACCTCAGGTGCTTAATATCATTAATGGATGACAATTGAGCATCATTAGTAGACTGGTGAATGGAGTTGTCGAGTCCTCCTCCTGTTCTCCAAGCAGTTAAGTATAAATTGCACAACATGGACAGATCCCGTTGGCACCATAAGAAGAAACATCAAAGGGTGTGATTTAGCTTACCCTAATGGTTGGAGAGCAAGGAAAACTAAATCAGAAACCTGCTGCCAACACACAGCCGATCACTCAACATGCTATTGAGAGTCCAATATGCAACTAAACGAGGCCACTGAGAGACCTAAGAGAATCATATACCAGCACCTCCATTTTCAAGTAAGAAACTTTCAGTTTTGGTGGTCTCAGAGAAATTAGTAAAATCAACCACTGCATAAAAGGCTGTTTTTAATTATTATGCTTTTGATACTTGCTATTTAGGATTTAAAAATCCACAAGGCACCAGAGTGTCACTGTCAGCCAGAGGCATAGCTATGAATGATACAGAAGGAGCAGCGGCATCGAGGCACAAGGATCTGACGGGGGCCTTCTGCACCTAGAATATTGCAGACTTTTACTATCCACCCTTCCATAAGTGTGGGGCTCATTTTATTTGCTTGAATTAGGGCCCTGGCACCCTTGCTACTTTGGCACTATCACCGTGGCACTCCCAGAATGACTAGTGCTTTGGAAGAGTAATTGTGGTCAATCACGACTCATTTGATGCACCATTCATACCTCTAAAACTTTACCCATGAATGGCAGATGGGTAATTGTGCCATACTGGGTCAAAACACATCATATATTTTAGACAGTTCCACAAGAGAACAAGCTTTGGCAAAGCCAACAGGTCTCGCCTATGTGAGATTGTTTTGACAATGTTTTTTTCAGCCATGTTGTACAACATTAAAGCTGTGCTTTTTCACGGTCTACACTGGCCGCTTCATAGTGCTTTTTAAAAAACGTTCAACCTTATTGCACAGCAGTCGCTCTAGTAGTTTTGAACGTGCATGCCAATTGTCTTTGATTCTTTTGAGGTGCTGCTTAAAGACTAGTTGAACATTAGGCTCACTGACGTGTTGTTTTATTTTTAACACAGTTTGCTCACCTATCGAAGGCTCTAACCTATGCTCTGCAGGTCCAGGCAGTAGAGACTGTAGTGGCCAATAATGCAGGGTTCCTGGTGTTTGTGCAGATGGTAATGCGTCCAAATACTGTGTGATAAATGAAAGGCTAATATGATTTTATAACTATGACGAACAGAACATCAATGTTCATACTATGATGGTTTTAAATATACGTGATTTTACATTGTGTATTATCTTAATTCATATTTTGTATCGCATTGCATTGGTTTTAATTAACTGTGCAAATAAAATGTATCTTATCTTATCTTATCTTATGGTGTTTGTGCAGATGGTAATGCGTCCAGTTTGATGAAACCTGAGATTACGACCTTCAGTCATGTTAACAGTGAGGTGTGCAGCTCTAATAAGAAGGGATCATTAGTGGTGGAGGTGGTTTTACAAACAGGGGATCCCAGATCTTGTATAGAAAACCTGTAAACACATTAGATAACATTCTTTCCATGCCAATGGAATAGTTTTCAACGTCATGAAGTGGCTGTCTGTCACAAGCCAGCACTTTACCTGGCTCTCTTTGTGACTGGCATATTCCATGTCGGGGTCTCAATGGGTAGTACCAAACGTGTAGATGATCATACTGAGATCTTGATTCTGCAGAAGCATACTTGCAAGATTCACAGATCTTTTCTCCAGAAAATTGCACTCCTGGCAGTAAATGCAGAAAACTCACAATGGATCAGTAGCATGTCTAGTATAAAAAGTATTTCAGAAGTTTAAAAAGTTTCTCAACTCTGTAGCTTTTTGTCAATCGAGAAGACCATGTACAGTGACCTTGGGAAGATGAATTGTTCTATTGCATTGGCTTGAGTACTAGCCGAGGTTCCTGTTCCAGCAGGCTGCATGGATGTTTCAGGGATGAAGCACAGCATGCTCCCTTTGGTGAGATATACACCCAAGGGAGCATGCTTCAGAAGGTGCGGCTCCTCCCCTAAGGCGGAGAAGCGTTGCCCCACTGCTGTCAGAGAAGGAAAAAGGACAAATAAAAGGATAATAACCTCGTTTTTATCATTTTATTTTTTGTACCTACAAGACTCGGTTAGGTGGTGTGGGGCTAGCACCATAGGGGGAGGAGTGGTGGGCACTATCTAAGTGTGCATGACTGTTTGGCCATCTCTCTTGGGCCAGCCAAACAGTCATGCACACTTAGCATGTTCCTCACCAAGCTGTAATACACAGCCAGGATGGAGATATGTAGAGGCTCCCAGTCCCCGTCTGAGCGCCGAACCATGGCACTCAAACCAATCACAACACTGCTGGCAGCAGTGATGTGATTGGCTTAGGAGAGCCTGTATGATTCCTGCTTGCAGGAGTCATCAGGAAGCGAAACAACGACGGAGGAGAGACGGCGTCTGTGAGGAGGTAAGTGTTCTTTTTAAATATTTTGGTTTTTTCAAACCCTGCCATCCCGGTTCCCTACCAGCCACCACTGATAACTTGGGCAATTTCCTGGAATATATATGGTATTACAGACTGATGGCAGAAGATGCTGGGGCTTCTTGGCTTGGAAGAGGGTAGAATTATGTGACCCAACACTGTTCATATTAGATGTGAATGATGTTATCATAATTGTCAAAACAAAAGCACACATAATAGAAGAAACATACGCTTGGAATGGTAACAAGTCAAAATATCGAATTCAAAATATAGAATTACCAAAATATCGAAGTCAAAATGTAGAATGGACAAAATATTGGATGGACAGAATATAGTGGTGAAAAATATCGAATTGAAGGTAAGTAATATAATATCGATTTTTTAAAATATAGAAAGTTAAAATATCGAAGTATATAATATAGGTATTAAAATATATCGAATTTTTAATAATATCGATTTTTTTAAAGTGTTTTGCATGTTAGTATATAAGTGAAAAGTGTATATTATTTTTGTAATTTATTTTAAGTAATGAATTTTATGTTATTTCATTTTTGCGTAATTTAATTCTGTAGCGGGTTGTGGGTTTATAGGGGAATAGGGTGGGAAGTAATTTAAATATATTACATTAAATATACATTTTTAGAAATTTTTAATTATTTTTAATTTAATTTTGCGCTTTAGTTCTGTAGCGGGTTGTGGGGTTATAGGGGAATAGGGTGGGAAGTAATTTATTTGTAATTAATTAAATATTTTTATTTATTTATTGGTATTCATTTTGAATTAATTGTTAATACATTTTTAATTGGTAATTAATTTTTATTAATTGATTAATTGATAATTATGTTAATTTTATTAATTTATTTTCTGTAGCAGGTTGTGGGTTTATAGGGGAATAGGGTGGGAAGTAAGCTAATTGTAATTAAGTAAATAATTTGTATTTATTTATTGGGATTTATTTATTATTTATTATTAATTCATTGTTAATTGGTAATTAATTTGTATTAATTGCTAATTAATTTGTATTAATTTATGAACTGATAATTACAATAAATGTATCAATTTATATTCTGTAGCGGGTTGTGGGTTTATAAGGGAACAGGGTGGGAAGTAATTTAATTGTAATTAATTACATATTAAAAATACTTTTTGTATATTGATAATTAATTTACTGTTAATTAATTATTGATAGGTATTAAGTGTTATTAATTCGTTTTTGTAATTGAAAATTAATTTGTTGTTAGTTAATCATGATTAGGTAATTAATTTTAATAACTAATATTTCTTTGTATTTATAATTGATTAATTATTACATAATATTACATTGGAAATTAATTATAATTAATGTGTTATTGGTATTGATATTTAATTTATTTTTATTAATATAATATATCATTACTTTCCCTACTGTTAAATTCACTAGAGCGGGAATTGTAATTTTTACCCCTACGCTATCCAACGCTTTCCCTACTGTTGCACTCTCTGGAGTGGAAATTGTAATTTTCACCCCTACGCTATCCAACACTTTTCCTACTGTTGCACTCTCTGCAGTGGAAATAGTAATTTTTACCCCTACGCTATCCAACGCTTTCCCTACTGTTGCACTCTCTGGAGTGGGAATAGTAATTTTTACCCTCCAGCTATCCAGCGCTTTCCCTACTGTTGCACTCTCTGGAGTGGGAATAGTAATTTGTATCCTCCCGCTATCCAACGCTTTCCCTACTGTTGCACTCTCTGGAGTGGGAATAGTAATTTTTACCCCTATGCTATCCAACGCTTTCCCTACTGTTGCACTCTTTGGAGTGGGAATAGTAATTTTTACCCCTACGCTATCCAACGTTTTCCCTACTGTTGCACTCACTGGAGTGGTAATAGTAAATGTTACCCTCCCGTTATCCTACGGTAAACATATTGTATATTTTTTATTAATATTATGTTAATATATATATATATATATATATATATATATATATATATACATATATATATATATATATATATATATATATGTATTAAAAAGTAAAATTGTTTTTTTTTTCAACTTAAATAATTATTTATTAATTTTAAGGTTATTTAAGTATTTTTAAGTATGTTTTAGTTAGTTATATTTATTATTTCATTAATTTTAAATTAATTTTAAGACAGTTAAAAAAATTCGATATTTTGACTAACTATATTTTTTAAAATGATACTTTTGACTCGATATTTTTGTACTTACCTGTTTGTAGATATGAATTCGATATTTTTGCATTCTATATTTTATCTTCGATATTTTGGTAATTCTATATTTGTGTATTCTATATTATGTCAGTGATCCCTTGGAATACCTAATGTTGGTGACTGTTAGCGATGCCAAGTGATCAAACAAAACTGTTTATATCCTTCACTGGAAGCTCACTTCAGCTGTGGCAACTTAACACCTAGTCACGTTAGAAGTCCTCTTTAGGAAACACAAGGATAAGGAAGAGGGATGTGGGGGTAATGCCCCGGTTACTTACCGGTAATCTTCATTACTCCGAGTCCATGTCTTCCTCACCACAGTAATCACATATGAGCCTCCGGCTCCACACAGAACTCCAAGTTTAAAATGTATCGCTCTAGTCTCCCTCCCTCCTCCAAGATGGCCCCCAGTGGCTCCAGCCAATCCCATAAAGGGATACACATATAGCAACACGACCTGAAAACCAAGCCGCAGACATGAAGCCACCACCAGGGCCGGGAGGGAAGGGAAACTATACTGTGGCGAGGAAGACATGGACTCGGAGTAATGAAGATTACCGGTAAGTAACCGGGGCATTACCTCCTCGTCCTGTCTTCATCGCCACAGTAATCACATATGAGCCGATACCAAAGCAATCAGCTTCATGTAAGGAAAACAGACCACACCAACAGTGCAGCGAAAACATATTTTAATATACAGAGGCACAACAACTCAAAAAAAGGACAACCTCTCAAGGTACCCCAGCCGATAAAACAGAAGAGGCAAATGAAACAGAACCCCCACCCCCAAGCTGGAGGCGGTAATGGGACATGAAGGTATGCGGAGAAGACCACGTAGCAGCCCTGCAAACATCCTCCATAGACACCCCTTTGAAAGACGCCCAGGATACAGCAACAGATCTGGTGGAATGACCCTGAACAGGAAGTGTCGGAACCACAGAGACCGAAGCATAAGCCAACAGAATGGCCTCCTTAATCCACCGACTGATCGTGGACAGGGAGGGTTTCAGACCCTGACGCGACAAACCAAAATTGACAAACAAAGTTGTCAACCTTACAAAAGGAAGACGTGCGAGACAAATAAATCAGCAAGGCACGACGAACATCCAAGAGGTGCAAAAGGGACTCCTCAGCCGAGGAAGGATCAGGACAAAGAACCGGAAGAACCACCTCAGCAGACCGGTGAAAATATGAATCCACCTTAGGAACAAAGGTAGGATGAGGGCGTAAGACCACACGGTCCGCCAAAACCAACAAAAATGGGGCAGAACGAAGGAAAGCACCCAACTCACCCATACGTCTGGCAGAGGCAATCGCCACAAGAAACACCATCTTGAGAGTCAAAAACTTCAAGTCCACCGACTCTAAAGGTTCGAAAGGAGCCAACTGCAAGGAACGCAAAACCAAAGGAAGGTCCCAAGGAGGAGGACACATGATAGGACGGGGGTGCTGGAAAGAAAGAGACTTAAAAAGTCGAGCAACCAACGGAGAAATGGAAACCAAAGGCAGGACATGAAATGCCCGAATGGCGGCCCATTGAGCCCGAAGGGTCGAAACGGCCAATCCCAACACAAACCCATCGTTTAGAAAGTCCAGAATGCGGGCCGGATCCAAAGAACCCAGCGACAGCCCACGACCAACACACCAAGAAGCAAAATGATCCCAATGCTTGGCGTAAGACTTAAGCGTAGAAGGCCTCCGGGACTGCTGAATGACCCCAGCCACAGCCACCGAACAACCCTCACGCATCAGAGACTCCCTCTCAAGAGCCAGGCCCGCAGACCCAGGGAACGGAACACAGGCAGAGGAAGAAGAGGACCCATCAGAGGATACGGCATGAACGGCAAGGCCCACCCCAGAGACACAGCCACTTCCACCAGAAGGGGAAACCAAGGGCGACGCTTCCAACAAGGAGCAGCCAGAAGCACCAATGACCCCTCCCTCTTGATCTTCTGCAACACAGCAGGAAGCAGGGGAACAGGGGGAAATGCATACAGCAGACCCTTCGGCCAAAGGAACGAAAGAGCGTCCACCCTCCAGGCATCCCGGCAAGGCATAATCGTGCAAAAACAATGGATCTGGGCATTGTCCTGGGAGGCAAACAGGTCCACAATCGGACATCCAAACATCACCTGCAACCTCCTGAACATCCACCTCGTGAGAGACAAGGACCCCATGGAAGGAAACACCCGGCTCAAACAATCCGCCACAGTGTTCTCCGCACCAGGCAGGTAGACGGCATACAGGGACTCCAGATGTACCTCCGCCCAAGAACCAATCCGACGAGCCAGGCAACTGAGGGAGCGAACCCTGCACCCCCCTTGATGGTTCACATAAGACATCACAACCTGATTGTCCGTCCGGATCTGCACGTGGTGACCCCGAACCAGATCCGAGGAGTCCAACAGACCCAGAAGGACGGCCTTCAGTTCCTTGTAGTTGGAGGAACATGACAATACCGACCGAGGCCAAATCCCTTGAGTTGCCGAAGCCCCCAGAGTAGCACCCCACCCCAGCAGGCTGGCATCGGTAGTGACCACGTGGGTGGGAACAATCAGAAAGGGGCGGCCCTTGGACAGATGACCCACGTCCAACCACCAACTCAGGACCACCCGAACCTCCTCCGACATAGGAACCAGAACACCCATATCGAGGGAACAGGGGTCCCAATGTGACAAAATGTGGGACACCACCGGGTACATATGGAGGCGAGCCCACGGCACCGTCAACAATGAAGCCGACATCAGACCCTGAACCCGTAACCACAGGCTCACAGGATGAGACAACCCTACCAACAGGGAACGAACAGCAGACATCAGGGACAGAACACGGGGAGGGGGCAGGAACACCATCCCCAAATCACAGCGACCACGCCCACCACCCTTAGGCCACGCCCCCCTCACGCAGTACTTAGGCGCGCTGAAACGATAGCGCGACCAGAGAACTGGTAAGCTCCTGAGGCGGAAAGCCGGGAGGAAAACGCGAAGACTGCTTGTTGTTTTTAAACGTTTAACTCTTTTGTGATACTGTGCTTTTTAACTAATTACAAGTTCCTACCTGCCACTCGCCCACTGCTTCCCCAGCACAGCCGATCTGAGCGCTGTCAGGGAAACTCTCCACGGCTGACGACACTCAGTCGAATCACAGCGGCCACGCCCACCACCCTTAGGCCACGCCCCCCTCACGCAGTACTTAGGCGCGCTGAAACGATAGCGTGACCAGAGAACTGGTAAGCTCCTGAGGCGGAAAGCCGGGAGGAAAACGCGAAGACTGCTTGTTGTTTTTAAACTTTTAACTCTTTTGTGATACTGTGCTTTTTAACTAATTACAAGTTCCTACCTGCCACTCGCCCACTGCTTCCCCAGCACAGCCGATCTGAGCGCTGTCAGGGAAACTCTCCACGGCTGACGACACTCAGTCGAATCACAGCGACCACGCCCACCACCCTTAGGCCATGCCCCCCTCACGCAGTACTTAGGCGCGCTGAAACGATAGCGCGACCAGAGAACTGGTAAGCTCCTGAGGCGGAAAGCCGGGAGGAAAACGCGAAGACTGCTTGTTGTTTTTAAACTTTTAACTCTTTTGTGATACTGTGCTTTTTAACTAATTACAAGTTCCTACCTGCCACTCGCCCACTGCTTCCCCAGCACAGCCGATCTGAGCGCTGTCAGGGAAACTCTCCACGGCTGACGACACTCAGTCGAATCACAGCGGCCACCCCCACCACCCTTAGGCCGCCCCCCCCCTCACGCAGTACTTAGGCGCGCTGAAACGATAGCGCGACCAGAGAACTGGTAAGCTCCTGAGGCGGAAAGCCGGGAGGAAAACGCGAAGACTGCTTGTTGTTTTTAAACTTTTAACTCTTTTGTGATACTGTGCTTTTTAACTAATTACAAGTTCCTACCTGCCACTCGCCCACTGCTTCCCCAGCACAGCCGATCTGAGCGCTGTCAGGGAAACTCTCCACGGCTGACGACACTCAGTCGAATCACAGCGGCCACGCCCACCACCCTTAGGCCACGCCCCCCTCATTCCACATAAATGTGCTTCCCCCGGAAGCGCAACGGACGAGCGCAGCGGGAGCGCCTAAGGCAAGCCCGTCTGCGCCCGTCCGCGATCGAACGCGGTCCAGGGCCATACCTTATGCTCCGCAAGAGACTCGCATCCGTTGGAGCAAACAGGAACTGACAAAATTTCACCATAACACGGCCACATCCTGCACACATACCTTACGAGTGGAGGATAACATAGGCTGCGAAAATTGTCACTTCTCCTATGACCCTGACCCTGACGCGAACTCAGTCACTACAGATCATATCTTGCAATGCGGATTACTTAACGTGCGCTCGTTACGGAAACATAAGTTAGATCTACATGATCTACTCACAGAGAAACGGTGGGACCTTATGTTTTTAACTGAGACCTGGCTTGACGAAGGTTCCACTCCGGATGCCCTTGAGGCACTCCCAGAGGGCTATACTATGCACAGACAGGATAGACCCAAAGGAAGAGGAGGCGGAATTGCAATCATAGCCCAAGAGAAATTACGCTGCCAACTAGATCACTCCCCCATCCTAGATAGTGAAGCAGGGAGCTTCACCATCAAAGTGAATAATGGTTGTACTCTGAAGGGCGTGCTAATTTACAGACCCCCGGGACCATTGGCCAAGTTCGAAGAGAGCCTGGTCGAGGGTATCATAGAAATGGTTCTATGCAATGAAAAATTTCTGGTACTCGGAGACCTCAACCTACATCTTAACGACCCCTCAGATAGCGTCAGCAAGAACTTCTGTCAGGCATTAGGAGCCCTTCAACTGAGTCAAATTGTCAAGGGTCCTACGCACCAACTTGGACATCTGCTTGACCCTATATTTGTTAACTGGAAGGAAATAGAAGCTTCAACCCCTATCCTGATCCCCTGGTCTGACCACCACTTAGTACCTTTCTCCATATGTATTCCTGGAAGAAAAACTCCGCCACCAGTGGCGCTTTACCACCTTAGGAGGAGATGGGCCACCTTCTCCCAATCCAAATTTTGCGAGGCATTAACCAAAGGGGGCAACCCCGGAGGGAATGATGCCGACACGGCTAACATCAATCTCTGCAAGCGCATTAATGAGGCTCTTGACGCCACCGCTCCCCTCTCAAAAGCTAAAACAGGCAGTCGTGTTCAGAAAACAGCCCCCTGGTTCAATGACGAACTGCGAGTCAGGAAAGCCGCACTGAAAAGAGCAGAAAGAAACTGGCGGAGGGCACCCTCTAAAGAAACCAGGGACACATACCTGAGTGTGAGGCGCCTCTACCATGGACTAATCAGAAAGTCCAAGTCAACTTACTATACAGCGAGAATCAGCGAAGCTGGTAACTCTATGAAGGAGCTCTTTCTGATCTATAAAACTCTTTCTAGTGGAAAACCTGCAATTACCCCAGCTGACTGCTCGCCTGAATCCTGCGATCAGATCGCAGATTTCTTCGCGAAAAAAATAACAAACATTTACTCGGCTTTCCCAACTCAACCCATCACCGGGCTAGAATTTACTGAAAGACCCAGGACATGGGGGGATAGACAAAGACTGACCAACTTTATCACCCCGCTCTCAGATGAACTTCTAAAAATCTGCAGATCTGTGAAATCGGGTTCTCCACGTGACCCCACTACACCCAAACGCCTAACAGATAGTTTAGTGGTACTGGAACCCTACATACGACACCTACTGGACATATCTTTCAGCACCAAGACCGTGCCAAATGACTGGAAAAAGGCGGTGGTCTTACCCCTTAGAAAGAAACCGAACGTCAGTTTTGATAAACTTGATAATCTGAGACCAATTTCCCTTCTGCCCTACTTGGCCAAAGTGGCAGAAAAAACGGTCAACCGGCAACTAATGGATTTCGTGGATAAGGCTGCCTTACTTCACGATACCCAATTTGGTTTCCGTCCCCGCCACTCCACAGAATCTGCGCTCCTGACAGCGGTTAAGTCCCTACGCCAGGGGGCGGATGAGGGTCACACTATGGCCCTCATCCTATTGGATCTGAGTGCAGCATTCGACACTGTAGCCCACACCACCCTGCTACAGTGTCTGAATAATGGAGGAATATCAGGAGCTGCACTCCAATGGATCCAATCCTACCTGACTGGGAGGAGCTTTCAGGTCCGCCAGGGCGACCACTACTCTAGGGACATAGATTTGGGCCAGGGAGTTCCCCAGGGATCCTCCCTGAGCCCTACTCTTTTTAATCTCTATGTCTCCCCAGTAGCCTCCATTGCCGTAGGGCACGGGTTGCAAATTGTGTCCTACGCCGATGACACGCAGCTGGTGATCTCCCTCTCACGTGCCCCCGACCTTGCTATGGACAGCTTCAGAACTTGCATGCAAGAACTAGCAACCTGGATGTCCACCAATTGCCTCAAACTTAATGGCAGCAAGACCGAGGTGCTCGTGGTAGGGAAGAATCCGTCTGCTTGGTCATCGGCGTGGTGGCCACCATGCCTGGAGGAAGCTCCAACGCCCCGACAGGAAGTCAAAAACTTAGGCATTTGGCTCGACGCAGATCTTTCCTTTGGACCCCAGATAGACCGGGTGGCGGGTGTCTGCTTCAGTGTTTTGAAAAGCCTGCGGAAGGTCCTTGTTCTCTTGCCGACGTCCGCCCGTAGAACGCTGGTGCACGCACTCGTCACATCACGGTTGGACTACGGTAACCTGCTGTATCTGGGAGCAACCTGTAAGGCAACTAACCGCCTTCAGGTGCTACAGAATGCGGCAGCCCGCCTTATACTCAATCTCCCCAAAAGATCCAACTCCAAAGCTGCCCTTCAGACCCTCCACTGGCTGCCAGTTAAAAGCAGAATTGCATTCAAGGCACTATGCACCTGTCATCGCATTTTGGCTGGAAAGGCGCCAGCCCCACTCCATAGCCTTATCACCAGGTATACACCACCACGCGCCTTGCGCTCCTCTCACGGAGGCCTGTTAAAAGTCCCTAGGGTTAGCAGGACTCGCATGGGAGGGAGGTCCTTCCGCTACCTGGCGGCGAAAAGTTGGAATGACTTACCCCTCAACCTTCGCCTGGACCCCTCTGAAGCAAGTTTCCGAAAGAAACTTAAAACGCACCTCTTTCAAAGTTAATTAGGCCTCCCCCTCCTTCTGTTTCTAAGCCCCAGTTCCAGCGCGGGGACACGCTTTCTGCGTAACCATGCGCTTTACAAATACCCCTAATAATAATAATAATAATTGAGTCTAGAACAGAGCCCCAATGAAAGTCAATTCTTGTGCAGGAACCAGGGAGGACTTCGGCACATTCACGAGGAACCCATGATACGCCAGGACATGGCACACCGTCTGGACATGCAACTCCGCCTTAGGAAACGAAGAAGTAGAAATTAAAATGTCGTCCAGATAAGGAAAAACATTAACGCCCTCCCCATGCAAATGTCCAATAAAAGGAGCCAGAATCTTAGTAAAGATCCGGGGAGCAGAGCAGAGCCCAAAAGGCAATACCTGGAACTGGTAATGACGACCCTGCACACAAAACCGGAAAAACTTCTGAAAGTCCAGATGAAGAGGAACATGCAGGTAAGCATCCTTCAGGTCTATTGATGCAAGGAAATCTCCCTGAGACACCAGAGGAAGGATCAAAGGAAGGGAAACCATCTTGAACCGTTGGTGAGGGCTGAAAGTATTCACCCACTTCAGGTCCATCACAGGCCGAAGATCCCCAGTGCGCTTGGACACCAGGAAAAGTATTGAATACACCCCTCTTCCCAACTGATCGACGGGCACAGGAACGATCGCCATCTTGACCACTAGGGAAGCAATGCCGTCCAAAAGCGCCAACTTTTTCACAGGATCCCTGGGACAAGGAGTGGCTCGGAAACAGTCTGGGGGAGTCCGGGCAAATCCAATGCGCAAACCCTCCGAGAGCACCTGAAGCACCCATTGGTCCGACACAGTCTCCCGCCAAGAGTCCAGGAAGCAAGCGAGTCGACCCCCAACCGGACCCACACCAGGAGCGACCCAGTCAGGATTTGGAAGCAGGAGCGGAGGAGGCAGAAGCGCCGGAGAACCGGGATTTATCAAAGGAGGGAGCACCCCGGCCACGCCCCCGACCACGAAAGGGCTGACCAGCTTGACCTCTCTTTGAAGCACCAAAAGACCGCTGCGAACCAAAGGCACGGAACCTGCCAGGACGTTCAGGAGCAAGCAGTTTACGGTCCTCCGCCGTCTTCTTCACCATCTCATCTAGAGGGGAACCGAAAAGCTTAACACCAGAAAAAGGGATCTTCATAAGCAAGTTTTTCTGAGCAGCATCAGCCTTCCATGAACGGAGCCATAACTGACGCCTCGCAGCCACAGAAGACCCCGCCGCAGAAGCAGCAGCCCCCAGAGAATCAAAGGAGACATCCGACAGCAGACGAACCTGCTGCTCCATCATCACCAGGGTAGAAAAAACATCCTCCCCCTGGTCCAATAACTCCGAAAGAGACTGAAAATCCTTGAGCAAGGACTGGATAGTGTAAGACGAATAGGCCGCAGCCCTGATAGAAAAATTGGCAGCCGCAAAAGTGCGTTTCACAGCACCATCCACCTTACGGTCAACCGGGTCAGCAGGAGAAGAGTCCTCTGAGACAACAGACCCATGCGAAGACATGCTTGCCAACAAAGAGTCAACCTTCACAGAGGCCGGGTACTTCACCGCAAAATCCTGAAGAGGGTATCTCTTACTCAAAAAACGAGGAAAAGAACCTTTGTCCACATCTTTCCATTCATTCTCCAGGACCTTCAAGACAGAGGAATGGAGAGGTAAAGAATCAGGCTCAGGACGATGATACTGCGAAAACAGATCGTCCTCCAGAGGCACCACAGAAGCAGGGAACTCCAAGTTTTTGCGAATGTGACCCAGCACCTCCTTCAGGTCGGCACCCTGCACAAAGCGACCCCTGACATCAACCTCCTCCTCATTTTCAGAATCAGCAGCAGCAGCAGCGCCATCAACCCTCGCCTTTTTAGGAGGATGGACAGGAACGTGACCCTGCAACGCAGCAGAGACAGCAGAATTTATCATCTGCTGCAGAATTTCCATAGAGGGAACCTGCACCCCCGAACCGGAAGCCACGTCCAAAGGATCAGGATCACCCAGACTAGAGGAAAGATCCATGACAGCCAGCCACGTGAATGAGTGAAAGAAAACAAACACAGGCAAAACGAACAACAGCCCGGTAAAGTAGGACCCGAGGTTGCTAAGCAACCCAACGAACTCCACCTTGAACCAAGCCGAAGTCACAAAAGCAGCCGGAAGAGCCGCGCGCCGCCGTAGAAAAAATGAGGCACAGACCGCAGCGCGCTGAGCCCATTCAACCCCTGAACGCGTCTCCAGCTCCGCAGAAAACACGAAGAGGCATGAAATCACGCCGGCGCGGAGACCGGCAGAAGGTAAGGAAAACAAAAAGGAAGCCTCCGGCTCCCAGAGAACTCGCACCCGGCCGTGCAACGTCCGCTCAGCAGGACGCGCGGCCGGGAAAGGGAAAGAAAAACAAAAAACGGCAAACAGGACACAAGGCGTCCCGCCCAAAACAGAACCAAACCAGCCGTTCATAGAAAGCCACGCAAGTCCGCTGAAGCAGGACATGAGGCAGCCAGGCAGTAGAAGGGGGAAACAAGACAAAACCAAAACGAAGCACATGTAGTGACAAAAAAAAACGAACATAAGGCAGTCAAATTACAAACTAACTTCCCCCAACTAGATACCACAGGACAAGGGGAACCGCTAAAGCAGGAACCCAGCCCCACTCACCTGACCAGCAGGGAAAACACAGCACTCGGAGAAGTGCAGAAAAAAAGAACATGTCGTGTTGCTGTATGTGTATCCCTTTATGGGATTGGCTGGAGCCACTGGGGGCCATCTTGGAGGAGGGAGGGAGACTAGAGCGATAAATTTTAAACTTGGAGTTCTGTGTGGAGCCGGAGGCTCATATGTGATTACTGTGGCGAGGAAGACAGGACGAGGAGGTAATGCTTTGATTACTTTCCATGTATCATCATTACTCCTCCTAGTCCCACTTTTCTTCACCGTGTAACTTGCATCTGCCCTTCTTCCCTGGTTTCTCTAACACTTTGCAGGCATGGAAAGTTGAGCGACAAGTAAGATACCACCTATGAAGTAGGTAGATAGGGTAAAAAATTGTTTCCAGTATGCTGCAAGCCCAAAGTGTTCCAGGGGCGAGAAAGATTCTGCTCATTGAGCAAGGAGTGAGGCAAGGAAAAGTGGATGTAGGAGAAATGAAGGTCACTGGTAAGGAATCGGAACATTCCAGACATCTTACTTTACCCTCTTGGGCTCTGTCTTTGGCCCACAATTACAGAGCAGGCACTTAGTGAACCTTCAAGCCTACTCACTGGTCTCTTCTAGTTGCTGCTAGGTTGTTGTGCTTTAACCATAACGAGATTAAATTACGGACACAAAGCAAAACTCACGGCCACTCATTTTTAAACTAATGAGAAAACAGGTGGTTTGTGCAGTTTCGGTGGTCTCTGAGTAATTAGCGGAAGCAACCGCTGCAAAACAATGCAGAGTAGTCAGTATTTCTTTTGATTCTTGCAATTTAGGATTAAAAAATCTTAGCTTTTTGTAGGACAGGTATGTGTATTTGTAGGGCAGGTATGTGTAAAATAAAAGTTAAAAGCAAACCTAAAAGAAATCCGGAATTGGTGATACACTCAAACGTCTGCAACCACTAAGACAAAAGTTATGAGGATAAAACCCATTTCCTGTTTCACATAGCAGCACTTGTGACAGTGTTGCTAACTGTAGGTGGATGTGCAGCCAGGGAGGCGTACCAGACCCTTAAAGGGACGCGGCTAACATGTACGGAGAGAGCCATGTGAGCTGGTGGATGCAATACAGGGAGAGGGGAGGCAGGACTGGAAGGTCAACTGCCTCTCTGCAGCATTCCCACAATAAAGGTTGGCACTTGCATGAAATCCAGTGCACAGGATTGGTGAGGGCTCGTTCGAATGACCCAATGGATAACAAGGATGGCGGGGCACCTCCTCCATTTCAAAACGCATACATGCCAACTCCCCCGATTCAGGCAGGAGACTACCGATTTAAAGGCTATTCTCCCACCTCCTGATTCCTGTATGCAAAAACCTGATTCCTCTGCAGGCTTCTGTAGACAGTGACTGGGCTTCACTCACTTGTAGTATTCACTTCTCCACAAGTAGCGGGTCGCGTTGGCATACAAACAGGTCTTGTACAACCGTAACTATGCCGCTGGCCGCGCGACGCAAAGGGGAGCTGAGCGAGACAGCGTCTTAGTACCACATGCCGCGCGAGAGGAACTTCAGCGCGCCAGTCTATTGAGCCGCCATCCTCGCCAATGACCAATGGGAGGGCGCGACCAATGGGAGGGCGCCCTCTGGCGGGATGGGCGTTCCCAAGGGGTTTATAGAGAGCACGGCAGCGCTGCTCGGTCTCTCCTGCCGCGCTCGTTCCCTGGGCTGCTCTGCGCTGTTGCGGTTCCATGTTGGGACACTCTTTTGGGACACTCTCGACGTGTGTTAGTGTCCTCGCGGGGGACGCTCCATTGCCTGTTGCTGCGGGAGGTCCCCTTTCAGTCTGAGGTCCCAAGGGGGCACCTCGATGGTCTGGCGTCGTGTCTGTTGGCTTCTTCCGTGTGCGGTGAGTCTTGCCCTGCGTTGTGTGTCGGGAGAACAGTAGGTCCCGAAGTTTAAAGCCTGCGAGGGCGGCGCGAACGGAGCAGCACCCGGGCGCGGGAGATAGATTTCTACCGTTTGCAGGCTCAGCCCCACCGTGACCCAACTGGCTCCCTCCTCCTCGGCTGCTCAGCCTGACTCTGTGGAGTTGTGGCACTTCCTTTAGTGACTGGTTTGCGCGCGAGTAACGGGGTGGATGATGGCAGCAGGGGGCACTTGCAGGTGCGGTAATTTTTCAGGAGGAGTCGGCTGGGCCCCGTCCCGGGGGCGTTGAGGCCTTGGCTGCCGGTGGCAGTGCTCCGTTGCGGCTCAGCGGATTTAAGCGCATCCTAGGTAGGGCAGCGGGTGCGTCGGGCTGTTTCGCCCTTCCGGGGGCAGTAAGCGTTGCGCTTATGGGTGACGGCCCCTTTTAATGATGGGGCAAGTCGTCGGGTGTTCGGCTGGAGCTCGGGCGGTGGTGGTAGGGTGCTGAGCGCAGCTCTGCGGGTACCATGATACGAGGCGGGCGTCGCCAGTTCTATGCTGCCCTCCGTCCCGTGGATTACAGAATTAATTTCGGCATGTTGTTGTTTTGCTGCTGTCCCGGACTTGGCGCGTAGGGGTGGTTGTAAGAGGCATGAGGTCATTTCCACTGCTTTAGCCCCGGGCTATCGGCTCCGAAATGCGGCGGTGCCTGCTGTGGTTTCTGACCGCGGCGCTAATTCCCAGCATACATACTGGTCATGACGGGTAATAAATTTATCATTGTTGGGTGGCGGCTATCCTCGGGCCTTTCGCGGCATGTCTGTTGTAGGTTGTTATGCTGACGCACTTTGGTCAGTCTCCCAACATTTTACAAAACGCAGGGCGGCTGGGCCCCGTCCCGGGGGCGTTGAGGCCTTGGCTGCCGGTGGCAGTGCTCCGTTGCGGCTCAGCGGATTTAAGCGCATCCTAGGTAGGGCAGCGGGTGCGTCGGGCTGTTTCGCCCTTCCGGGGGCAGTAAGCGTTGCGCTTATGGGTGACGGCCCCTTTTAATGATGGGGCAAGTCGTCGGGTGTTCGGCTGGAGCTCGGGCGGTGGTGGTAGGGTGCTGAGCGCAGCTCTGCGGGTACCATGGTACGAGGCGGGCGTCGCCAGTTCTATGCTGCCCTCCGTCCCGTGGATTACAGAATTAATTTCGGCATGTTGTTGTTTTGCTGCTGTCCCGGACTTGGCGCGTAGGGGTGGTTGTAAGAGGCATGAGGTCATTTCCACTGCTTTAGCCCCGGGCTATCGGCTCCGAAATGCGGCGGTGCCTGCTGTGGTTTCTGACCGCGGCGCTAATTCCCAGCATACATACTGGTCATGACGGGTAATAAATTTATCATTGTTGGGTGGCGGCTATCCTCGGGCCTTTCGCGGCATGTCTGTTGTAGGTTGTTATGCTGACGCACTTTGGTCAGTCTCCCAACATTTTACAAAACGGCGCGATTTCTATAACGCAGTGCTTGTTAAGTGCACGCATATATGGATGGGCAAGCGTGAGGATGGTGCTGGTCCCTGGCAGTTGTGTTCGACTATTTTGGTGCACGTGTGTAATAGTGGCCGGGTGCGGCCATTTTGGGGACACCATGGTGTGATGTTCGGCGCTTAGGATAATGGCGTCCAGTGCGGCCATTTTCTAGGGCAGCTTGTTTCTTTTGTCCGGCGCAAGACGTGTTTGGCGCCGGTGGGCAATGAATTTGGGAGCACAATTCTTCAATACCTGCGCATGCGGGTAAGTTCGGACATTTTTGATGGGCATTCCTTTGAATGTATGTTTAAGGGGGATACAATGTACGGTTTTCCCCCCAATTTTGTTGCCTTTTCGTGCAAGTGCCCACTATGGTGAAACTATCTGAGGTATGCGCAGTCTAATGTACGTGCCATTCATGTAGTAGACCTCTGTATATGCACTGCCTGCTAGTTTGCACAGCGGGATATCATTCTAGAGCCCAGTACAGTGTAGCCATCGATGAGGTATGCGCAGTTTTAGGTACGGGCCGTTTTTGAAGCAGACCTCTATTAAGCACTGCTTACTGGTTCGTTCAGAGGTACACCATTTGGCGCCCAGCAGTCTGTGTAGTATGCGCAGTTTAATGTACGGCGAAGGGAAGTAATGCCAGCACGCTCCGCAAGGCCAGAATATGATTTCATGGATAGAAAGAATGCCTTCTGCAGCATGGTGTCTTTCGCCAGCTTTGTCCTGGTCGGCTGCCAGTCTGCGGGAGCTACAGTTTAGAACCTTGCGGGGTGAGGGGGGGTCGCGGCCCGGGTCGGTTACAGCTCGGGGATGCTTCTACCCTGTGCCCGCGAGGGGATTTATGGGTCCCGGGTTTGAGCCTCGGCGATGCTCCCGAACTTCCTGTGATTTGTACGTTATGCATTTCTTCCGTGCCAAGATGTACGCGCCAGGTAATACAAACAGGAACTAGGATTGCGCTGCGTTGTCTAAGCCGCGCCTCGCTTGTGCCATTAAATACCGGAAATAATTTCTTATCTGGCTATTCGGATAAGCTCAGTGGGTTCCGCTTTTGTAACAGATACTTTTGTTACTTCGTTTATAAGTTACAATTCTAATGTAGTACTGTGAGCGATTAGCTGTCATCACAGAGTTGCCTGCGAACTGCAAGTTATAGGATTGGAGCCTTATGTTTTCACCAGTCTCATTATCCTAATGTTCCAAAAAGGGTTGTTTGGTTGGGAATGCACTATTATTAGTAATGCCAATCCCAACCATTGTAGTATGTTCGGAGTCTGGAGTTTCCATAAACACTCTTAAAATATACTGTCTACAGCTATGGATGCATTACCACACCTTGTTTCCTGATTGTCTTATGTAACTTAGATAATAAGAACTCAAGGATGCCAGGTTTTGCTAGCAAAAGCTGCCCAGGGAATATTCCGTGATGTGAGCTAACTGCCCCCCTGGTATTGCTGCTCCCGGCAGAAGACCCCCTGGTGCCAGAGTTCGCAGGACCAGTAGAGTCCAAAAATGATACCCTAACAGGCAACGTCAAGTTCTTGCAGAGGTCCAAATAGGATATATCACGCGACCCAATTATTGATTGAAGGGAACTATAGCGGATAGGTGGCCTGTTCGACATTAAGATCTTACTGTAGTTACTCCTACCCTGTTCGGTACTTGAATGCAACCAGTGAGTTACTCAAAGCTGCATTGTTTGCTTGCATTTGGTGTGTGTCTACCAAAAACTTGTTATTCGGGTGTTAGATCACTGTCGAATATAGACTTTGATTTCGCATATTACCAAACATTTCTTTCTTGTGATTGGCAAAACTGAAGCTGTTTCCTGCAGATTATAACAGTTGGTCATACTTAGTTTTATACATGCAGGGTATAGGCCTTAGGTCTCTCTCAGGCAGCACTTGCGCTGTCTCATCGAGGCATGATGCAGGCACGATAAGGGCATGATGCCCCGCCCGCTTTCTGCTCATCTTTTGTCGGATCTTACATTTTGGGATTCTAGCATGAGTTGCCGAAGAGATCCAAGTACGACCTGCTCAATCGTTCTAGTATCAGGGCTTTAAGGACGGATTTTGCCCCTTGTAAATCCTGGAAGTGGTAGTGACACTGGTCGTCATATCGTACATGTATCGGGTTTCTTTACAGCTTTATACCATAGCTTATAACTCTACTCTAATGTAGCCTGGTACTCCCTTATCAAGCTATAGATCAGCTTTGCAGGTAGTTACCCACAATGGTGTGGGTGGGAGTATGTCACCAGCATAGCATGTGATAGAACTGGTCTGATAATATTATAGCTGGATGCTGGACAGGAATTGAGAATATACCCTACACCGGTTTCTTACATGAAGAAACTCCCTCACTGAGACAGGCATAAACAGGAGCGTAGCGGCAGCGGGTGCAGTGGCACCTAGGACGCCTGTATTCTCCTTCGCGTAGCGGCAGCGGGTGCAGTGGCACCTAGGACGCCTGTATCTTATTGCTGTAGTTGATAATGGCTGTAATTTTATCATTCTATCACTATCCTGGGGCCCATATTCTTGCTTGTAGCAGTGCCTATGACATACCAACTACTCTATTAGGCCTGCACCCCGCACCCAAACATTGCGATTCCTGCGCAAAGAAAACAAGGCAATCGCAGCTATAGATAATGCTGCACCCCGGGCTGTGTTACGGAAAGTAACCTGACGTCTTGCGGGTCAGTCCTGCCTTGCAACTGACCCGCAGGTAATCTTCAAAGAAAATGCAGTATCGTTTTATGTTAATTATTATTTTCGAAACACTTATGTTATTACTTGGTCCCATCTACCACGAAAGAGGTCATCATCCTACTAGATAGGCACTACGGCCGATCTCTTTCAGTCCTTTTCTAACATGCGGCGAAGTGCTAGACATAAGTCGTTCATATGTCACACGTAAAAAGACTGGATATGCCACACATACTTAGTCTCAAACTTTGTCGGCTATGTAGAGGTCCCCGTATTTACTCCAGTGAGTTAAACAGGAGGCTTGCTATTATTTGAAATACTAGGGGTATAATTGTTTTACAGTTACAATAAATATTATGTATGTGTCTGATGAGGTGTGAATATACAAGCCTACAAACAGTGTATGCGCTAGGGCACAAGTCATATGAGCCGATAATTACGAGCCCTTGCGGAGCAACTGCTTTTTCCCTCGTCTTCACGAGAAAGCGTCACTTCAAGGTATTGAATTGTCACTCATAATTACACTCAAATTATGTAATGTCTCACATGGCATCCAGCACTTGGCAGTATGCGGATTGGCGTAAACTCCCCAGCGTCAGAGTTAAGTTTTATGCTAAACGAGTGAGCGCTCATGTTAAATAAGCCAATGCCATAGGGAACTGCCTTGGCGTGCCCTGTAGTCGAAGTTAGCGCCAGTAAAGGTGTATTGCCCCCAAATGTTTGTTTACATGCTAACCGCAATTTCTTGCAACATTAATCAACTAAACTGTGGGCAGACACCTACCCCTGGGATGAACCAGCTACCCAGACTGTACTTAGCACAATATGGGTGGGTATGAATTTTCCTCCTCACACTTATCAAATGTAAAGTAAGGTCCACATTTGTGGGGCGCACGGTCACGCGTGGGGGTCTCTGAGCGCTGGGGGCCGTCGGGAGGATTGGGCGGGCTGTTGCCCGGAGTCACATGGTGCTGGGCTGGCCTGCCGCCGGAGCCGGGGATCGAGCCGTGGTCCCCAGATTCCGGCGTCCGTCGCCCTGGCCGCGGCGCCACACCTCTTCCTCAAATCCGCTGTAACAGTCACCAGGCTTAGTGCTGTGGTACACCAGAGAATTCTGAATGGATCCACATTAAAGACTCCACCCCCCTATGATATCGCATTCAAAATAAACATTTTCCCAACAAAATCGTCCCTGTTAGACATGTTCTCTTATGCCAGACGATTTTTAGTGGCGTGGCTATTCAGAGGCTACTTCTGGGCGGAACATGAAAGCGAATTTCTGAGTGTTGAATCCTAACTAGGGTAATTATAAATGCTTAGAACTCTGGGAGTTGATAGTACCCCCCTGGTATTTTGGGCAGGCGAAGGGGGTGCAGCACAAGCGATTGTGCCAGCTTTGTCGGCAAACTTGCCACCCTGTGTGGGGTTCAATAGGTATAGCACGCAATACACACAAGACACCCAGGCACAAGAACAAACGTTACGTAGGCAATGATTGCACTGGTGCAAGTGCAAAGATAAACACGTGAGAAATAGCAAACAGTGCGTTACGAGAAGTGGCGTGGCATGCAACAAAGAGTACCACACACAGGTACATAGAGAGCACTGCAATAATGGCAAACACTTTAAACAGAGGACTGGGAATGACATTGTGTTTTGGGGTCCTATTTAGTGTGCACTCTGTGTAGGAGGCCTCATGAACTTATCAGTGACTGTATGTCGCGCGTACAGGTCCATCAGCTGTAAACTTCTCAGGGGCATAAAAAGTGTCTTTAATTCTGTAAATATATTTGCATTTGGGTACTGATTTTATGTCGTTGGTGCGTCCAGTTATGGTGAACATGCGATCATTCCGGTGCCCTAAAGCGCTTCTAAGATCCTGGAAACTCCTCGTTGCTTACATGGGTGGGGTCTGGGACTCGCAGTCCGGGGGCTACAACGGCGTGCGCGAAACGGTGACTGGAGGGATGGGTACGGCAAGTTGTGCACTGTACTGTCACTCATAATTACACCCAAATTATAAGATGTCACGCATACCAACCTGCAACTGGCAGTATGCGGACTGGCGCAAACACCCCTGCATCGGAGATAGGATCAATGCTGAACAAGTGAGTGTTCATGTTAAGTAAACGAAGGCCACATTGAACGGCCTTGGCCTGCCCCGTAGACAAAGTTAGCGCTAGCAAAGGTGGATTGTTCCCAAATGTGTTGTCTACATACGAATAGACAAATTTCGTTCATCATATAATTTACTAAATTGTGGGCGACACTCTTCCTGGTATGAAACTGCTACCCAGGCTGTATTTAAGCACACAAGCACTGTGTTACACCAGAGAATCCTTCATGGATCCACAATTTTGGGCGGGCGATAAGGGGTGCAGCAAAATCGGCATGCCAAGCTTGTTCGGCAAACACGCCACCCTGTGTGGGGTCTACAGGTGGGACGCAATACATGCCAAACACCCAGGCACTAGAACAAACGTACAGAGGCGGCCATGACGCGTGTGCAAGCGCAAAGGTAAAACAACACGTGAAAAATAGCATACGGTGTGTTCAGAAAGAAGTGGGTGGCATGCCCCTAAGGGTAACAAACAAAGGTACAGGGTGAGCACCGCAATAATGGCAAACACTTAAAAACTGAGAACTGGGAATGACATTGACGGTTACGGGCATCCGCTAGCCGGCCCTAACCAGTCGCAATTAATTACCTTGCAGTGACCTGCCAGGACAATCACTGTCATGATTATTGATGCACCATGGCTCAGGTAACAAAGGGCGCGTCTTATGACCCGCTTAAGAAATTTCCACAAGTGGTGTGGCCGATGTGATTGAGAGCATGAGAACTATAGCAAGAAACCTTGATTGGCTGGTACCGATACAGTGAGAAATAGACTTTGATAAAGTGCACTAAACAGCAACCGAAAGTAGCTAGTTGGTGGGGGGCTCTGTCATCGACGGGGGCCTCCTCCAGAGCTGTGGCGGAGTACAGGGCGATCTGGAAGCAGATGGACAGTAGGGGTACCTCTGCGGCAGAAGGATACAGTCAATACCTCTGCCTGGCATAGTAGGGGTGCCTGAGCCAAGAACCTGGAGCCGAGGGGGTTACAGGAAACAGCGTCGGCGCCCCGTTAGTCCTTCGGGCGGTCGGGGGGCCTGAACCGACCGGGGGTGTGCCTCATCGCTCCACCCTGACAGGGGGGGCGGGAGTAGATCGAAATAAAGTGATAATGTACTGCACCGTCAGAGCATCGACTCGCCGTGCAAGATGGCTCGTTAGGCATGCGGGTCAGCGAGGGGCTGCCGCATTGGATCGCCTGTAAGATGACCCACCTTATCTGCTACTTGTTGTGCGAAATAAACCTGCACCACTGTTTTCCCACAAATATGTCTCGTGAGTTTCCTTGGTATGTAAGTGTTGTGGTGCTATGGTGCACAAAGTGGAGCGAGCGCTGGCGGTGTGGGCACTATGCCGCTGGCCGCGCGACGCAAAGGGGAGCTGAGCGAGACAGCGTCTTAGTACCACATGCCGCGTGAGAGGAACTTCAGCGCGCCAGTCTATTGAGCCGCCATCCTCGCCAATGACCAATGGGAGGGCGCGACCAATGGGAGGGCGCCCTCTGGCGGGATGGGCGTTCCCAAGGGGTTTATAGAGAGCACGGCAGCGCTGCTCGGTCTCTCCTGCCGCGCTCGTTCCCTGGGCTGCTCTGCGCTGTTCCCACCCTATCCCTGACCCAGCGGCAGAGCGGCAGGCGAAGTTGCGAACTGTTAATGGTCTTGTTTTATGTTGCAGGCGGAGTCACAGGGCGATCTGGAAGCAGATGGACAGTAGGGGTACCTCTGCGGCAGAAGGATACAGTCAATACCTCTGCCTGGCACAGTAGGGGTGCCTGAGCCAAGAACCTGGAGCCGAGGGGGTTACAGGAAACAGCGTTGGTGCCCCATTAGTCCTTCGGGCGGTCGGGGGGCCTGAACCGACCGGGGGTGTGCCTCATCGCTCCGCCCTGACAGGGGGGGCGGGAGTAGATCGAAATAAAGTGATAATGTACTGCACCGTCAGAGCATCGACTCGCCGTGCAAGATGGCTCGTTAGGCATGCGGGTCAGCGAGGGGCTGCCGCATTGGATCGCCTGTAAGATGACCCACCTTATCTGCTACTTGTTGTGCGAAATAAACCTGCACCACTGTTTTCCCACAAATATGTCTCGTGAGTTTCCTTGGCATGTAAGTGTTGTGGTGCTATGGTGCACAAAGTGGAGCGAGCGCCGGCGGTGTGGGCACTACGGATGCTGTACTACTAGACTTACAGCTTTTTTTGGGGGGGCTCGGTTTATCATAACGAGCAGAGTGTTGTTCTACGCCTACAAGATTATTCTTACTTACGTTTTTTGAAAACTGGACTCACGAATCGTATATTTTCCCTAATGCGCTGCTTATATAGCACCACACACTTCTAGAAAGTGTTCTGAAGCTTTATTTGCAAACACAAATTTGAAGTTTGGAATACCGCCGTTTGTTTTACCATACAACAAAGGGAATCTTTGAACTCCCCCAACATCTGTACTAGTTTGCTGTTATGCCTTGAAAAAGTAATCTACACAACGAAACTTATGTCGGCTGTCTGCATCCACACGACCAAACACATGTCGGCTGTCTGCATCCGCGCTTCATACTCCGCGTCAACACAACCAAGATTATATTTGTTCTTGTCTTCTGTACAAGGAAGATGGTTATTTGAATCTATTGTACATGTGGAATGGTGCTATGTTCATTAAACCCAACTGACAGCAAGGTCAGTTGTCTAACTAACTTGTTGCTGTGCTCTGTATTGTATGTTTTGTCTTTAAATGTACAGAGAACATTTGGTTTTTCTATACAGGGTAACACTGGTTAAGTGGCACAGTGTTTTACATTGAGCACGCTTGTACGTATATTCTCAAAAACTTGTTGGAAGATAGTGCGGAGGTGCTGACATGCTCTTTGTTACCACTGCCTTTTGTTCTCCAACTGTCTTATTCACTGGCCGTAACCTGCTCCTGCAGGCCAATGGACAACATTTTTGTCATGCTGTTTCTGTCTCCCGTAGCACTTTCTCCTTGCTCCTGACAGGTAAAGGGAAAAAAGTATATGTACATTTAGTCCTATACATGACAATAAATCCGAATCAGGCCTCAATAGAAGTAAATGAGAGAAAAAGATTCTCCTGATTATTTAAAAAAATGATTACTTTCCTCTTCTAAAATGTTGGCATTTATGCAAAATGGCCTGTGAGTGGGCAGTGGCCATATCAAGATGCACTTCTGACCACCATTGTGGGAGCCCACTCGCCAACGCCTCGAGGACACGGCCAGGGCAGCAATGTGTCAAGAACCGCTGAAAACAGAGGAGCCTGGAAATTTCAAGCCGTGTTGACTGGTGGCGCAAGTAGCATCCATATGGCACTCATAGGGTTATACAGTGATACATTTAAGGTAGCCCTTTTTATGACAGCTTTCATGCTAGCCTTCTTCGGGCATACAGGGTCAGCGATGTGGTCTCCCCCTCAAAGACTGACGCAGGCGCATCCTGTCTGCAGTGGCGTGACCTGTACGTAGGGCCCAGTGATATGGAAATATTGCTACAGCATTCCAAAATGGAGCAAGAGGCCAAAGGCACATACTCACGCATAGAATGCATTCCTGACTTGGAAAGTTGCATAGTCTGCCAAATGAACAACTATGTGCAGAGCAGGCCAACCACCGAGGCTCCATTATTCATTGATGAAGACAGAATCTTTATGAGAAGGTTTCGATTTGCAGCAGTTATGAGACAGGCACAAACTGAGGCTGGCTATCCGGCAGAATGTTATGGTATGCACTCTAGTAGGACAGGCGCGACCACCGTGAAGGCGAAGCATGGGTCTTGAAGCATGCAAAAAAAGAGGCTGGGAAGATGGAGGTACGGTGCTTACAAGATTTACATTCGGCCTGACAGTTACTAAGGTCCATTTTTGTTCTCTCTTCCAGGAGTGGCTTCAAGACAGTCTGCGTAGTCAGGTGCTTCTATATAGCAAGGACCAGCGATGGGCAAGGGATTGGAAACAGTACAAAGGGCTATGACTAAAGAAGACAAGCGTGCTCTGGCTGGGATGAGATGGGCTCATCTGCTGCTACTGTTATTCACTACTGTAGAGGAGAGAAGGCTACCAGACACCAATATGATACACTTAGGGAGTAACTACCTTACAACTCTGGGCAGACGGACACTACAAGCCAACATAAAAGCAGATCTGACCAAGGTAACTAATCTAGTGCAGCCTCAGACGTTATGTTGTCAGAAATCATTTCATGCTTTGAGCGGCAGGGGGCCAAGCGGGTCAGCCTGGTGGAAAGGTCCAGAAGGACACATCAATTAACAAGTTCTGCAAAGACATGAGATGGTAGTTTGTTAGGCATTGCCTCATTCCTTTCGTAATTCTGGGTTACTATGATGAGGCTCGGGTGCACCTCTCAGGCACTGGGATGGATATGTTTTTCCTCAACATTGCAGGGATCCCCAAGCTTGTCGGTTACTCACAGCGAGACAGGCAGGTCCAAGAAAGGGGGAGCCCTCGGTTGGCCGTAGGACCACTGCAGAGTGACGGGGTCAGCACCATTTAACCTGTGCTAAGAAACTCTGAAGGGCAGACGGCACGCCGACAATGGCAAGGAGTCGCCAGCAAGGGGGTCCTTGGGATGACTCACAGTAGGAACGTTGAGGGGCAACAAAAGAGCCTACATGGGAGAGGCCACAGCAGGTCCGGTGCTTGCGGCACAGGCACGGCCAGAGAGAGCCACGGATGCCACACACTGGTAGCAAGGAAAGCTTAGACCCGAAAAACACGAGACAGGGAGATGTCAAATTATTATGCGTTGATGGCACAACTCCTAACCAGGGGTAACATGCGTTGACTTGCTGATGTATATGGTTGACAGATATGTACGAATTATGACAGATTAATGATCGATTAATGTCACCATGCTTTATGTCTGATTTTTTTTATTTTTTTTAGTTTAGAAGGCTTTATTGAACTAATTATGCCAAGTAAAACATTAGTACATAACACAAGCAATGATAAGGAGTAAAGGAGGTAAAGGAGGTAAAGGAGAAAAAAAATTACAATTACAACCATCAGCAATTAGACTAAAACACAAATCCCAAAAAGGGAAACCTAATAAATATACTCAGAGAAAATGCCTTTTTTTAAATTTTGTGAATTACAGAAAAGAAAGAAAAGAAAAGAGAAAGAGGAATAGAAAGGAAAGGAGAAAAGAGGAGAAGGAAGAAGGAAAGACGGGGAAGTAAACAAATGAAGAAGTGAAGGTAGATAGTTAATAGAAAGAGAAAAAGAGAGAGGGGCATATTAAGGTTCATGACTGGAAAGAAATTCTGTTAAAGGCATCCATGACAAGTCTCTCTTAATAATAAGAGGAGTAGTCGTAGCATGGGCACGATCAAGTCTATGATGATGACATAACAAATTCCACCATGCAGCATAAGAGATTTTTGAAGTATCTTTCCAGTTTGAAGTTTATGTCTGATTTAACATGCTGGATAATATCAATGAACTGTGGACTTCTTTATAACCACCCAAAGTCATGTTAACCTTTTTATTGCGGGAATGGGAGGGACAAGGGGTGGTGGCTGTTTTAGGCGCCTGGGAGCTTGGGGAGCAGAGGTAGCCCATCTGAGACAGGTTGGCCAGAGGCCAGAATGGTGCAGCTGGACCATTAGGGTCTGGGGCAAACCTGTACTGAGGGGGCCAGGTGAATGGGTGGATGCAATACAGGGAGAGGGTAGATGGGACCGGAAGGGCAACTGCCTCCTTGCAGAATACCCAGCCATATATTTTGGCACGTGGGGAAATCCCCTATGCAGGATTGGTGAGGACACATTCGAACAAGCCAATTGATGGCAAGGAGGGCAGGGCCCCTCCTCCATTTCAAAAGGGCAGGTGCGTGGGTGAGCGGCCGTATCATCACTGCACTTCTTACCATTGTTGTCCTCCCCAACCACACCAACATACCAGGCAGGCATCGCAGCTGCAAGGAGTGGTGAGCACCATTTAACTTGTACTTAAAAAACTCTGAAAGGTGGCCGGTAGGCCGGCAAGTGCAAGGAGCTTCCAGGAAGGTGGTCCTTAGGATGCCTCATCGCAGGGACCCCTCGTGCCACAAAAGAGCCACCATGGCAAAAGCAAAGCAGGCATGGCACTTGAAGCCTGGACATGGCTGAAGATGCCTGCGGATGACACACATCAGTAGCAAGGGAAACCTAGACCTGCCCCACACAAGACACAAGATGTCAAAATGATTTATGCGTTGATGCCACAGCTCCCAGCCAGGAGTAACATGCAATGTGGTGCGAATGCATAAGGTTGACAGGTCTGTACAAATTATGATGAATTAATGATTGATTAAGGTCATGATGTTTTACGTCTATTGTAACATGCTGGATAATATCAATAAACTGCAGCTTTTTTAACAACCCCCCAGAGTGGTGTTGGCCTTTCTACTGTCGGCATGGGAGGAAAAAGGGCTGGTGGCTGCTTTAGGAGACCGGGAGCCTGGGGAGCAAAGGTAGCCCATCTAGGGCAAGTAGACCTAGAACTGTTCACAGGACTGAGTGAAATCATCACACTTGAAATGCGATTACACATGGTAGCTGGCTTGGAGGATTAAACAGGGGGTTTGAGGGGTTTATATGTCAATTCCACATCTAATTGAATCAGAGAGAAGGATCCAATCCAACGACACTCCACAAAAAGAAAATGCTAAATAATTGTTTGTTACCAGAAAATGACAGGTCAATCTGACTGTTACAACGTTTCCATGTTGGCAACAATGCAGCTTTACATGTTTGCTATAAACTGCAGGCGTTTTGACTTTCTTCCCCAAAAAAACAAAACCGCCATGTTTTAGCTGCGGCAGATCCCTTGATGCAGCTGAGGGGCAAATGCACCTCTAAGAGGTGTATCTTTTATTTATTTATAAAGTTTTGTATAGCGCGAACAAGACCCAAGCGGGTATCAGAGTGCTTCACATTTAGTATAATAAGGATACAGTCAAGGGAAAAGAACATTCATTACAAATATGAGTATAGAATGGCAACGCTGGCTACCCAGGTGTACAACAATGTAGTAAACAATCATGGCATCAGAAGAGAGGACATGAAAATAAGCAGTAGAGCCAAGGCTCTTTATGGCAGAAACTTGTTCATTAGTATTTTTTTCACTTCCTTTTTGAAAGAAGCAGTTGATGAGATTCGACGGACTTCCGGTGGAAGAAAATTCCAGATCTTCGGGGCAATGCCTGAGAAGGCTCTGTGACTCGTTCTCTTTTTGTGGAAGATCTGTGGTTTGAACTTGCACTTCGCGATGATCTGTAGCCCCCGATAATTCTAGCTTTTGAACCAGATAAATGGGGGTCTTGAAATGTAGGGCTTTGTGAATCAAGCAGGCAATCATGCAGCCTTTTCTTTTCAATATGTGCCATTTAGACAGGGGCGGCTCCTCCGTCGCCCCACTGCTCTGTAAGCAGATGAAAAAGGAAAAATAAAATGTAATAACACATTGTTATTATCACTTTATTTTTCTGTCCTTGCTCAGCTTGTTTGGGGTGAGACGGGCTGGGCTGTATCAAAGGAGCAGAGGGAAGAGTGGTGGCACACTGTAAGTGCGCATGACAGGTTGGCCAACCGTTTTGGGCCGGCCAAACAGTCATGCACGCTTAGCATGTTCTCCACTGGCCTGTGTTGCACAGCCTGGGAGGAGAAAATGCCTAGGATCCCAGTCCCTCTCTGAGCGCCGAACCACAGTGCTCAGATCAATCACAACGCTGCTATCAGCAGCGTCGTGATTGGCTTGGGATTCTGGAAGCCTGGCTGCTTCCTGTTCCTGGTTCTTGCCCCTGGAGTGCTGGAAGCAGGTGAAGAGGACCAAAAGGCGGCGTCTGACAGATAGGTAAGGGATTTTTTTCTCATTCCCTCCTCCTGCAACCTGCCCCCCTCGTCACCCGTACTGCCATTAAGTAGCAGCTGCTATTGCATTTAGATGCATTTCAGATTTCAAATGGGGCCATTTCCTGGAGTATTGTCCTGTTACCTGGATACCTGTGAACCCAAAAAGGAAATCAGAAGGAGTCATGAACAGGGGCGAGAGTGAGAGGTAACAGGCAGTGGACAGTTAAAAAATCGCCTTCACACGGCCAGCTCTGGCCAGGTAATAGCACTTTTCAGATCTTGCAAAACACGCAAAAAATAAGTACCTTGATCATAGAAAGGACAGCAAGCAAGCTAAAGCAATCTTTACTTGGTCCTTGCTGTAGCTAAAGAAGTAGTGGTGACGATAGCACACTCTGACCAATTACAAGGCAGCAAATAAGAGTGACAAGGAAGCCAACAAATTGTAAGCAAAAGGCAGGCTGCAAGCCTCCTTGTTGTACACAATATGTCTCGCAAGAAAGTGTTAGGCTATGTACGAGTAGGAGGACATCAAGTTGAAAATATGTTTTCACCGTCCTGAACTGCAAGCACTTACTGGAGAAAGGCATAGGCTTAATATCACAGAAAGTCGATGCTACTTCAATTCCTTAAATATGGGAAAGCCTAAACAGCCCAACACGGCCCCGAACATATCAGATTGTTGATGGTAGATGCGATGCAACTATTTGTGAATGTAAATTGCTAATTTAGTTCTGAGATCTACTATTGTGTGGGAGAGATATGGCCACATGCAATGCAGTAACAGGTTTTGTTACAGCCCCAGTCAAAACATTTTAATGGGATCCTACAACAAAGTAATTTTATCAGCCTTGGAAGGAAAAAAGGCTAAGATTATTTGCTTGCATTCAATCTGTATTACCAGGATTTGTACATATATCTTCCTATCTTCACGCCGCACGGACCTCTTACTTCCCTGGACCCAGACTCAGCTTGCTGCGAGCCGCCACGCCTTGCCGGACCCGCTACGCGGGTCCCGCTTCGCGGCTTCCAGCAGCTGATTACTTTAAGAGGCAACACCTGGTGAACCCAAGACCGGCAGGGCTGGCAGGGTAGAGCGGAGGACTCCACGGACCAGGAGTCCCCGCGCGCCCGATTCCAGCTGGGCTCCTCTCCCTGCCGGCCCCGCCCCCACACCGCAAGCCTTAAGGCGTTGGCAAACGTACCTTGGCGGACTTCCTATCTTCACGCCGCACGGACCTCTTACTTCCCTGGACCCAGACTCAGCTTGCTGCGAGCCGCTTCGCGGCTTCCAGCAGCTGATTACTCTAAGAGGTAACACCTGGTGAACCCAAGACCGGCAGGGCTGCGAGGGTAGAGCGGAGGACTCCACGGACCAGGAGTCCCCGCGCGCCCGATTCCAGCTGGGCTCCTCTCCCTGCCGGCCCCACCCCCACACCGCAAGCCTTAAGGCGTTGGCAAACGTACCTTGGCGGACTTCCTATCTTCACGCCGCACGGACCTCTTACTTCCCTGGACCCAGACTCAGCTTGCTGCGAGCCACCACGCCTTGCCGGACCCGCTACGCGGGTCCCGCTTCGCGGCTTCCAGCAGCTGATTACTTTAAGAGGCAACACCTGGTGAACCCAAGACCGGCAGGGCTGCGAGGGTAGAGCGGAGGACTCCACGGACCAGGAGTCCCCGCGTGCCCGATTCCAGCTGGGCTCCTCTCCCTGCCGGCCCCGCCCCCTCGGTGTACTCTGTAAATCTACAAAGAGGAGGCAACAGCCCCGCTGCGCGGGAGCGCGCGGGAGGGCGCCGGGAGAAGCCCGGGACAAGGGCGGGACCGTCTGTGGCCGTCCGGGGCCGAAGGAGGCCGGGCCGGGCCTACCCCCTTAATCCCAGTCTCCAACATGAACAAGGTAATGCCCTCGCCACCATTACGAGAAACCCCATCAAGGGAGGGGGCCTCCAGTACAGGGAATTTGGACAATTATTTTAAATCTGCTAAGGGAGATGCGGGCAAGGAAAGCTCACTAGAGAAACGCAGGGCGGGCGCAGGCGCTCCATAGAATCCATGAAAAACAGACTGTTGAGCAACATTACCCCTTACCCCAGTTCTCAAGAGGAAGGTACGCCCCCTAGCAGCCTTAATAATGCGACCCACGAGGACTTTCCACTTTTGTTAAGGGAAATCCCCTCTACCCCAGGGAGAGTGCCCGGAATAAACGTAGAGCCAACCCCCCCAGAGTCATCCCTTACTCCCGTTATTTTGGTAACCCAAACTTCCCCTATGCAAATTGTGAAAAAGAGTATACCAAAATCAAATGTTGTAGTAGAGGTGCATAGGCCTCCGCCTAGCAAACGCGCCAGGAAGTCTTTTGGGGGACGGGGGAAATCTAAATTATCTCATCTTGATTTTGGTAAGAAACATACTAACATACTCCTACCGGGGAAGGCAATTGAGATAGCGCCTACCATTCCACCATCTAAGGCTCAAAGCCCGACCATAGTTGTTACCACTGAGGAATCAGAGGCTAACACATCGAATATAATCCTTCCACTCACAGCCATGGGGAGTATTGCATTTTTATTCCGCTCCCTTCTGCAGCCCATTAGCGATAGTCTGAAAAAAGTTGAGATTCGGCTCACTTTATTAGAAACATCTCTTACTACCCTGAACACCTTAGTTAGTAAGCAAACTAAGCTAGTGGGAACTTTTCCTTCTGTTGGGGACCCTCCAAAAGTGGGGGCTGTATCAATTGCCAATGAAGTTCCCCCTCACAATGTGCCATCTGCCCCCCCTTTGCAACCTCTTATGGCCACCCCACGTCAGGCACGACACAACAACCAAATTAATAGACCCACACAATTACTAGACCATGCCCTTTATAGATCTCAAGCAGAGACTAATGGAAGCCCCCAAGAAGAGGTTAATGCCCTCCCACTCTCTCCAGTTCGGCCAGCGTCAAGACCACGGAGGCCAGACCTCCCGCCAGAAGCCAATAGTCTAACGGTGGTTTTAGCAGGTGCCCCCCATTTAAGATCAGGGGAAAATGAAGATTATCAATCCCTTAAGAAAAAGGTCGTCAAATGGCTCAATTGGAATCGACCCCTACCATCCCATTTTAACAACGAGATTATTATGGTGAGAAGGGTCCCTTGGTTAGGGAAGACCAGAAAAACCATAATAGGGGATTGTATTCTGGTAACTTTTAAAGACCCGGGCACTGTTTTGCATATCTGTGGAGGAGTAAATAGATCACTGGATTCCACCATACAGACCCTCCCAGTATCTTTTTTCTTCCCCCCCATTCGCATGCACCAGGTCCCATCCCATGATGAATGGACAAGGGTGGAACGCAGACGTAGACACAAGGTCTATGCACAACGCCCGCATTTTCAACCACCGGATACACCCTATTCCCATTTTAATCGCTTCAGCTGCTTGAATGGCTTGGACGGGGTTGATTGACTTACTGTTCACAAGCCAGTGACCTGGGATAATGGCCCCTGCGGACTTTCTGAACCTACTACCGTGGCCCCTGGCATAACCCCTGGCCTATTGAACGATCTAGTGGCTCTCGACTACGACATCAGAGAATCTTCCCATCCATCCGCTGCTAATGCAGCCATAGCTGAGGGGATAGCCAAGGACCTTTCTCTGGTGGATAATGGTGCGCTCAGACTCTTGGAGTCACTCACACCCCCTGCTGCCCTTGCCCCAGGCCCTGCAACAGAAGTGGGGCCCGGAACTATCTCCCCTAACCTCTATGGCATGGCATCTGACACTCCCGAACATTTGAAGCTAATTTGCTGGAACATTGCGGGATTGGCCAATAAACTGGATGAGCCGGACTGGGCAAACTACATCGAGACTGGTGACATATGCATGTTCCAGGAAACCTGGGCCAGAGAGGATTACGGGCATCAAGGCTATATATCATTCTCCATCCCAGCAAGGTGGGAAGGCAAGGGCCGCCCATCTGGGGGGCTCACGACGTGGGTAGCATCTCATTTGGGTTGCGTGGCCACACGGTGGCCGTTTAATTCTGGTGATATCCTTGTGGTCTCACTACTATGGCCAAACAAAGTTAAACTTTTGCTGGTTAACATCTATTCCAGGCCGATGGGAATGGCAAAGGAATCACCAACCATTGATGAACTTTCGAATTTTTTATCTGAACTGTCGTCTGATTCATACTATGTGGTGGGTGGGGACTTTAATTCTCATTTCGAGCCACTCCCCGACCTCCTGGAAGGGTTTTCATCGGAAGAAGAGGCTAGGTGGGCAGTACCCTTGGTGGAAGCCCCAGTCCCGAAAGCCTGGACCCCACTAGCACTGCAAATTACTGCCCTTACTCTAAGGTTCGGACTCAGAGCCTGTAATGGGCGAACAAAATCCGACATACCCAGTAAAAATACTTACAATCGACGGGGGAGAGAGTCCCATCTGGACTATGTCCTGGTCGAGCTAGTGAGGTGGCCGACAATACAGGACTTTAGGGTGACAGAAAGGACCGACAGTGATCATAATGCCCTTGAGCTTGACCTTGTCCATCCAGGCCCCCAAGCTTCAGTGGCTAAAGTGGGAGGGAACAACCTAGTGCTTCTCCTGGACAACAGCAGGAGAAGAATCAGGTGGGAGCACATGGTTACAAACAAGGATAAACTCCCTCTGCTTTACGCGGAGATTACTCCCATCTTGGAAATTGTGGGGAGCATTGACATTGAGGCAAATAATAGAGACTCACAGAGCAAACTGTATGAAGCCCATGAGGAACTAATAAAAGCTGCGGCACCTCATTTAACTTGCAGTTTACGAAAGCCAAGGGAGAGGCGCCAAGGTAAAACACAGTGGTACAATGTAGCATGCAGACGGGCCAAAACAGAACTTCTTGGAGTAATTAAGGAGGGTTTAGGAGGGGACCGCCTTAAACAAAGTAGGCGAGACTATAAAAAGCTTCTTGCCCAGGCTAAAGTAGAATGGGAAGAAAATCAGTGGGAAGAACTCACCAAGGCCCTAGCGATTCAAGATCAACGCCTGTTCTGGAGGACCGTGAACGGTGGTTCAGGGAGTCTACATTCGGCAATAGAGCCCAATATAGCACCTGGAGTGTGGCAGGCCCATTTTCAGTCCCTATACAGCTCTGAGCCGGGAGAACTCCCCGCTCTTATGGAGGTGGATTGGCCGGGCTGCCATGGGGATCCAATAACATTAGGTGAGGTTACTGCTGCTATTTCAGGGCTGGCTTCGGGGAAGGCGCCGGGTTTGGACGGGCTACCAGGGGACCTGTTTAAACAGGAGCCCACCGTCTGGGCGCCCTATCTTGCTGCCCTCTTCAACAGTATTCTCGGCGGGATGGAAATCCCTAGTACCTGGTTGGGGGCTGAGGTGGTCCCTATTTTTAAAAAGGGCTCGCCCCTCCTCCCCGTCAACTACAGACCGATTAGTCTGATAGACGTATCACAGAAGCTGTTCGGCAGGGTTCTGTTGAACAGGCTTCAGGATTGGATGGAGGAGGTGGGTGCCCTTAGTCCCTATCAGGCGGGGTTTAGGAAGGGGGTATCCACAGTGGACCAAGTTTTTAGACTGAATCTGATTTACTGGAGGACAGCAAAGTACGAGGGTGGCAGTTTGTACACAATTTTTGTAGACCTACGGGCCGCCTTCGACTTGGTTCCCAGGGGGAAACTTTGGAGCGTCCTGGCAGAGATGGGTGTACCCCCAGACATCCTACTGATCTTGCAGAGGCTACACCACAATAATTACGCCCGTGTGAGGTGTGGGAGAGCGGGGGAACTGACTGACAGATTCCCCGTTGGCAGAGGGGTAAGACAGGGCTGCGTGCTGGCGCCGACCCTGTTTTGCCTCTTCGTCAACGGGGTAATCGCCCACCTCAATGCCACCGATTATACTGACGCCCCAAAACTAAATGGCAGCAGGGTGTCCGCGATTATGTTTGCGGATGATACACTGCTGCTATCTAAAACCCCCATGGGTATACAAAGGATACTTGACTCCTTTGTGGCTTTCTGCCTTGTTAGAGGGCTAGAAATCAATGCTAAAAAAACCAAATTCATGGTTTTGAACCCGAGCCAGAAACAGCGCCCGAACCCACAACTGGGAGCCGTCCGGCTGGAAAGAGTAGCCACCTTTGAATATCTTGGCGTGACCCTTAACGAAACCATGACCTGGGGACCCCACCAGAGTAGGGCAAACCTCAAACTAATACAAACTACTGGGGGTATCTGCCGGATGATGTCCGGCTCGTCCTACCGCCCTTTGGGGGCTTTAATCCAGATATATAGGGCACAGGCTAGGGGGGCGATTATGTACAGGGCTGAATTGTGGGGCCATATGCCATGTCGGAATCTGTCCCTAACAGAAAATAAGTTTATAAGACAGATAGCCGCACTTCCCCCCAGCACTCCGCTCCTCCCCTTGAGGCTTGACCTAGGGCTACGACCACTCGCTGATGAGATAAGCTTGAGACCCATTGCCTTCTGGCGTAGGCTTTGGAGCAGCAATAATCTCGCCGACTACAGGGCGGAACTGGTCGAACTACTGAATCACCCCAAGGCGCTTACCATTCCCTGGGTCAAAAACATTCAAGCTACCTGTGTGGAATTGGGGCTCCCCGATTTGTGGACTAAGCCGGCGGATGCTGCACCAAACATCTCCAAGAGGTCCCTGGCGAATTTGTATCACGAACACAAAAGGGCAAGGGCCCAAACTACCCAGCCAGAGGGGTCCTTAACAACTGTATTCCTGCAAAGCAAGGATCTCTATAGATTTGAGAAGGCACTGGACCCTATATATCCCACACTCGCTAGGAAGTTGTTCCTCCAATGGAGGTATGGCACATTGCCCCTTCGGGCCTTCACAAGTTCTTGGTCATTGGTCCCCTCCACAAAGTACTGTCCTGTCTGTGTTGACAAAGAGGAAAACGACTTGCATGTGGTGTTCTTCTGCCCAGCTTACAAGGCAGCTAGGAAATACTGGCTCCTCCCCTTGATAAAGAATTTGGGTGGCAGGGAATATGCACCAATGTATAGGATTTTAAAATCCGATGTTTCCGGCCCAACTGTTTTTGCACTTTCCAAATTTTTTACTAATGTTTGGTATACGCGTAATCGCTTTTTAAAAAATGCTGGGTAGTATCTAGAAATGTTTTTCCTTATTAAGAAGTTTCTGCATAGATTATTTTTAGCATAAGCACTTAACGTTTTATCTGTTTATGGCAGAGTTACACGTGATTTTATTTGTACTGTGTATCTTTTATGACCGAATGGTCGAAATAAAGATTGAAAATGAATGAACATATATCTACAGCATGAACATTAACCTAGTAACCTATACCAATTGCCCACACAAAAAAGTAGTTTTGAAACACAAGGACACCAGAATGAGCACTATATATATATATATCAATGAATGCATTTTCTTTTCTTTATTGCACCTTGACATTTATTTATTTATTTTATGCAATTTGTTGAGCGCACGATTACCCAAAGGTGTCTTGGCGCTTAACATTGACCTGGTGGAATTCCAAATGAGGATTGGATGCAGCAGTGTTCATCCCTAATCAAACCTCTATCCTATCATTGTTTTTTCTCCCTCCGCCAGCTTTTCTCTTCAAATATGACTGGCTCCTGCAAAGCACATCTGCTTCTAAAGCAGAAATCACAAGGTCTTGCGAGACCTTGCTGTGTTTATTTTACTGAAATAAATTACACATATATGTTCTTATTTGAAGGGCAAGGCCCTGTCTAGAGTGGGGATTGGGTCAATTGGCCTTGACTGTCCTTCCCTTATGGTGGTCCTACATGAATATGGGCTCATTTTATAAAACAAAATTAATGCAAGTGCTCAAGGTTGTTCTTAGGAGCCTGTCACCGACTACGAACAATGTCCGCTTTAGATGTGGGTACTGACCAGTACTTTCAGTACGGGCCTGCTTCTGGCTGACATTGCGATGTAGCTTGCAGTGCCTCCAGTACTGATCTTTGAAAGTGGTAGGGTGTAATATCTGTTGAGAAATGATTTCCTCAAAGCAAGTTTGAAGGGAGGTAAACGTTTTTAAAAAAAATGTGTCAAATAATGAATTTCAAAACTCATTTTATTACGAATATGTTCTAAAAAAACTAAGGGCCTTGACTCACTCATGAAATATTCCAGATCTTTTTAGCCATTCACATGAGTAATGTAGGTTTTCCTGCCATAACATTTTGAATGGTCACAAAATGTTTGCATTTTAGCTCAATATCTTTAAATATGTATATGAAAACATAGGCAGTTCAGGAATACCATTTCACATGACCGCATCATCTATCAACTTTTCTACATTTCCTTTACTTTAATTTTTCTATCCTCCTACTTTCAAGTAGATTCTCAGACATAGATTATGATGACTGAGAATCTCCTTGGAAATGGACTGGTGGAAAACAAATGCATAAATATCACAATGTTAGTCACTACAGCAGAGTTAGACAGAATTTTATAGGTTCATACAATACTGCTGTTGTCAGGTAATGAAGACCTTACAGGTCCAGCCAGAAGTTGGGTTGCACTACTCTTATAGATTAGGTTTTAGACAGCTGCAGTGGTTATCATTCAAATAACTACTTTAAATATCTATTTGGAAAGCAATAATGTTGTTTCCAAACATCAGCTTGTAAGTTTATGAAAAGACATACAGTTTGCTGTCAAATGTATTTTTGTATGTTTGGAAACATAATACTTTTTTCAAACAAATACTTATCGTTTTCATAAAAAAAGTATTGTCCTGTAATATGGGCATTTCATTTTAACTAAATACATAATCGATGCCTGTGAGGAAATGGGGTGTATTATATGGTGTGATGTGCAACCTCACTGTGTAATACTCTTACCAACCCCTTTATGACCCTGAGGTTTTGTTTGTCAAATCTTCAGCTAAACCCTGGGTAGCTGTGGCTCTGCAGCAAGGTTTACACAAAGGAACAAGTCCAAAGAAATCTGACACCGAATTATAAAAATGGACTATATTTTTATGTATTTTTGACACAACAATGAAAAAGATCTACCGGAGTGTTACAGAGATAACGAGTTTATAAGGAATAGCAAATAAAACGAATTGACGCTTAGAAACTTTTTCTCTAAAAAGTTTGGGCTATTTGTAATGCGGTCACTTGGTGTTACTTTACGTGACCAACTCCAGTAGGTACCCAGCTAGGGGAACCAGTGAGGCCCTCAGAAAAAATTACTTCACCAGATGAAGCAGTCTTCAGCCAGCTGCAAGCATGTTTATCTTTTGCAGAGCCTTCTTATGGAAGTGGCCCTGATGCAAGGGATGAAGGATGCTGAAGATGCTTGAAGGGTGCTGTCGATGGGGTGCAGTCGATGGGGATCATGCTGCATCTTCTCCTCGGTCCACAAAAGGGGTGAGGCGGTCCTGGTCACAAGGTCGGCATCCCTCAAAGTCCTCTTGGTGCTGGCAGAAGTCCAGTCAACACTGGACTACGGGTCGCCCAGTATCACCATCACAGGTCAATCCTTCTTGGGTCAATAACTCTTTCTTTGAGGGTCCCAGTGACACTTTGACGTCACTCCGAGGTTCATCAAACTTGGATGCAACATTGTGCATCAGGTCCTGGTCACTGGTGCTATACAGCAGCTTTTAGTGGTGGGTTGAAGAATATGTGCTATCAACTTGCCCAGCAGGCTTCTCAGATGTTGTGTTCCTGTGCTGTAACAGGAGACCAGCTCACTGACCCTTGAGAAGGACATAGCAGGCACAATCCCTCTCTTTTGCTAGCCACCAGGCTCAGTAGGTGCAGTTCATGCGGTGCAGCCTGGAGAACTGGTTTGACAACTTTCTTTCCCTTCCCTGTCGCTACTGCCAGCCTATCTACCTCAAACATTAGAGTGGCCCATTTCTAAGTGTTCCCCATTTACCCTTCAAAGGCGGCTTTGCCTTTGAAGCTCACCTTTTGGGCTAACACCCAAGTGGCTTCCTGCCTGGGAGAGGTAACACTTCCTCCAATGGCAGGCCTCTATTACCTCCTTTCCTGGGAGTCATTAGCACTTCTCCCCAGGAGGGCAGACAGTTTCCTGAAAGCCACACCCCATGTACAACAGTAAACGAGCACTGGAAAACTTGGGCAACTTAAAGTGGCACTTCTAAAGTTGCACTTTGCACACCAGTGACAAAACATTTGATTTAAACATGAAATCGGATTTAATTAGCTGATTCTTTTGATACCTTACAGTACCAACTTTAGTTGTCCCATTGGGAAGTTAGCAAGGCTGGGGCGACAGCCTGTAACTCTGTACTTGCAGATGGAGCTACTAGCCTGATAATTCAGGGTTTTTACTGCTGGAACATGTAAAACTACTTGTTCTACTTTTTAACATACAGTATCCTCCTTAGGGCTCGCTAAGGCTATCTTAAGGGTTACTTACATATTTTAAAGAGAGAGATTTGGGCTCTGCAATTACCTTGAGTGACAAAGTCGAGTTAGCAGTTTAAAACTGCCCTTCCAGTCTGCAGTGACATAGTGGCAGCCATGTTTTACCTTGTCCCTCTCAGGGTGGCACAGCTAGTGCTGCAGTACCTGGGGTACGCTCTAACTTACAAGCCCTGAGTACCCATGGTACCATATACTACGTACCTATAAGTAAGTTAGGCTATGCCAATTGAGGACAAGCCAATCAAACATGCACCATTTTAAGGGTTCGAGCACATGTCACTGAGTAAGGTTTAGCCGGGCTCAGGGCATTTCAGAGCCATTACACCAGTACACTAGTAGTGTAAATGGGGGCAAAAAGGGAGGGGGTAAATCTGCAAAAAATACAGTTTCCTTACAATGCCTAAACGTTTGTTTATAATTGTTCTGCCACATAGGGATGGATGCCGCCTCCCAAACCCTTGCACCCTCATTTGTTTGACCGCATGGTCACAAGTTCAAATCCTGGCGGGTCCACCAAGAATTTCATCATTCTGAGCTCGATTAAAATGAGTACCTTTGAGTTGGGTAACAAAAAACATATGTTAATCAGTGCTATGATACCCTTCTGGGTGAACGAGTGCTTTGCAAATACACGTTATTATATATAGATTCTCATGCCAGGGCTGTCCACACTATGTCAATAATTACCACTATTATTTCAGGATCAACAATATACCAAGAATTGGCATCAGTATGTCATTGATGTCCACCTTATGCCAGGTGTTATCGTTATGCTGGTATGGACAGCAATATCAAGGTTGGATATGGACACCCACATGAGACCAATAATTACTACCTACAAAATAGAGCAAGAATTTTGTCAATGCTGGACAGTATCATACATCATCATTGGTGTCCACTTTATGGCAAGCCATTGTTATGCTGGGCCCAAAAAATTCAGAGGTAGGCCCCATCACAGCATGGATGCTCCAAATATGCCCAGAATTCCCACTAATATGCTAGTGCCAGCTTTTACCTAAGCCTGGGTGAAATCTGCGTAAATCTCTTTATGGAAATTATGCAAAAATCCACAGAAACGACACGAAATTATTGAAATGCCATATACATTGTACACTAAAAATAGTGCAACAAAGAATGTGATGCTATGTGAGCTGCCATTTTAATTAGGGCATGGCACTCCAATCTCCAGCTCGCTCCTGCCTGCATATTTCCTAGCCCATTCCACTCCAGTTCGACCCTTTTCCTGTCATATTGTTTTTACTTTAGCATTCATTTCTGTCCTGTTACTTTGCCACAGTGTTTTTATTTTTCAATTTTTCTTGCCCTTTTTTGTTTTTGTAACTCACGGCTGCTAATTCTAGAAGAAGCTAGCAGTGGACCCACTCCCTTAACCCCTGGCATGCTTCTGTCAGCCAACGACCGTCGCGCGCACTAACTTCGTAGTGATGCGCACGTCCGCTGGCAGACGCGGCCCCGTCCACTCTGCTAAACCGCTGCGGCGGAATTGCCACCGCGGTTAAGCGATTAATGCTATTATTGAGTGTGCTATTTATAAACAAAATATTGTTTGAATTGCCACTGTGTCCCTGGACTTATCTAAAGGAACTGATAGTGTTGTGGGCTGTGCAAGATTGTGTCAGGGCTGAAGTCCATTTGGGGGGTCTAATTCAATGCTGGTGTATTGAACTGAGTTCTTGCATCAGAGTGGTAGAAATCCAAACCCTGTGACACAGGGAATCCCCTAGATGTCGTATTAGAGGGACTTGCCTGGTATTGAGGTGGTGGTGACAGGTAAGTGTTATTTCACATTTTTGTTTTTATTGTTACTACTTTACACGAATCCTTAATTTGCAGGTAAGTGTATGTGAGTTTAATATAACATCCATTGCCCTAATGTTTAGCATTATTTAGTGAATTTATATATAGTTTAAATATATGTGTTTTTATAAATGTATATTTATTTATATATGACTGAGGATCTGTACACTTAAAGTACTTCTATCGAATAGTTAGAACATTTAGGTTCTTAATTGCACAATGATCATTTTAACCTTTTTTCTATTCATTTTACTACTAAGGTGATGATTATCACTTGCACTTTTTCAGAAGTTTATACACCTTTTTTGCACTGTAGTTGTTAATGTTTACGTAGAGACAACAATGGATAGAACTGTTGTGAAAAATACTTTAGTTAGAGATCGAATCAGATAAAATTGGATCAAATGCTTTTGTAAGGTATTTTGCACAATTTGCACAAATTTGAGCATTTTGTACTTTATTAAGATGTTATGTGTTTTTTAACTAAATTTTAGTATTTAATGCTTGCAATTTATAGAAGTTTTATTGTGAGCAATGCTGATTCAATGTTAACAATGAGTACTTAAACAAATATTAGCCTTCAATGTGGCAAACAAACAGAAAAATGCTAGTGATATTATGATACAACAAACTATGATTAAATGTGACTAAGGCAATGTGAATGAAAAAACTACATTGCAACATCAACAAATAGTATGTTTTCTATGTCCACAGCCACTATGGTCATTAGCTGTGCACTTGTCACTTTAAATATAAAAAGAAAAAATGGGATAAAATCATGTGCCAACTTACGAGCGCGCCATGTTATCAAAGCCCTCCGGGGCAGAAACGCGTCATGGTTGTAATCCTGTGGAATTAAAATAAAATAATTCACCAGCGTGAAATTTGTGGTCGGTGCTCCATTCTTACGTTCAACGGCGGGAGGATGAAGGAGTGTTTTGGATATACATATATATATATTCACTGAAAAAACATAGGTTTCAGGGACGTTATAGTTAGAAATTAGCATTTATAAAACCTTTGAAATTCACTGAAAAAACCATAGGTTTCAAGGATGTTATAGTTAGAAATTAGCATGTAAAAAACCTTAGAAATTCACTGAAGGACACTGTAGGACATGTGCAGAAAGAGGAAGAAAGGCACAGAAAGAAGCAAGATAAATGCATAAAGGACCAACAGAGGTGCAGAAAGAAGCCTTGTTGCAAAGTCATCCTGTGCCCTGGGCACCCCCCAACTTTTTACTAACTGGTACTGGTGGTAACCGACTCTGACTGACCCTGGGCTCTGCCTAACCAGGCCAGAAGCCTGTGCTATGCTGAAAGTCACTTAGAATATAGTAAAAACACCTACATATACTAGGGTCCACTAGGCTAGAGATGTGCAGAAAGAGGGAACAGGGGTGCAGAAAGAGGCATGCGAGGTGCAGAAAGAGGGGAGATAGGTGTAGAAAGAGGTAAAAAAGGGTGCAGAAAGAGGCAAGAGGGTTGCAGAAAGAAGCAACAGAAATGCAGAGAGAAACAAGAGAAGTGTAGAAAGAGGCAACAGAGGTGCAGAAAGAGGCAAGAGGGGTGTGGAAAGAGGAAGAGAAGTACAAAAAAGAAGCAACAGCGATGCAGAAGGAGGCAAGAGAAGTGCAGAAAGAGGCAAGAGATTTACAGAAACAGGCAAATGAGATGCAGAAAGATGCAAGAGCAGTGCAGAAAGAAGCAACAGATGTGCAGAAAGAGACAAGAGCAATGCAGAAAGAGTGAAGAGAGGTGTAGAAAGAGGCAAGAGAGTTGCAGAAAGAGGGAAGAAGGTTGCAGAAAGAGGCAAGGGGGGTGCAGAAAGAAGCAAGTGAGGTGCAGAAAGAGGCAGAACAGGTACAAAAAGAGGCAAAAGAGGTGCAGAAACAGGCAAGAGAAGTGCAGAAAGAGGTAAGAGAATTGCTGAAAGAAGCAACAGAGATGTAGAAAGAAGCAAGAGAAGTGCAGAAAGAGGCAAGTAAGTTGCAGAAAGAGGCAAGAGAGGTGCAGAAAGAGGGGAGACGAGTGCAGAAAGAGACAACAGGGGTTCAGAAAGAAGCAAGACAGGTGCAGAAAGAAGCATGGGAAGTGCAGAATGAAGCAACAGGGGTGCAAAAGGAGGAAAGAGAACTGCAGAAAGAGGCAGGAGAGTTGTAGAAACAGGCAAAAGAAGTACAGAAAGAGGAAACAGGGATGCAGACAGAGCCAAGAGAGGTACAGAAACAGGTAAGAGGGGTGCAGAAAGAGGCAAGAGGGATATAGAAAAAGGCAAGAGGAATACAGAAATTTGGAACAGAGGTGCAGAAAGAAGCAAGAGCAGTGCAGAAAGAACCAACAGAGGTGCAGAAAGAGGCAAGAGGGGCACAGAAAGAGGCAGGTGAAGTGCAGAATGAAGCAAAAGAGGTGCAGAAAGAACCACCAGAGGTGCAAAAAGGGGCAAGAGCAATGCAGAAAAGGGTAGGAGAGGTGTACAAAGAGGCAAGAGGGATACAGAAAGGGGCAAGAGTGGTACAGAAAGAGGGAAGAGAGGTGTAGAAAGAGGCAAGAGAGTTGTACAAAGAGGGAAGAGGGTTACAAAAAGAGGCAAGAGGGATGCAGAAAAAAGCAAGTGAGGTACAGAAGGATGCAGAAGAGGTGCAGAATGAAGCAAGTGAGTTGCAGAAAGAGGCATGAGAGGTGCAGCAAGAGGTAAGAGAGGTGCAGAAACAGGCAAGAGAATTGTTGAAATAGGCAAGAGAGGTGCAGAAGGAGGCAAGAGAACTGTAGAAAGAGTCATGAGCGTTGCAGAAACAGGCAAAAGGTGTGCAGAAAGAGGGAACAGGTGGGCAGACTGAGGCAAGAGAGGCACAGAAAGAAGGATGTGGGTTGCAGAAAGAGGCAAGAGGGGGAGGGGCTATAGAAAGAAGCAACAGAGGTGCAGAAAGAGGCAAGAAGGGTACAGGAAGAAGCAACAGAGGTATAGAAAGAAGCAACAGAGGTACAGAAAGAGGCAAGAGTGATACAGAAAGAGGGAAGAGAGGTGTCGAAAGAGGCAAGAGAGTTGCACAAAGAGGGAAAAGGGGTGCAGAAACAGACAAAAGGGGTGGAGAAAAAAGAAAGTGAGTTGCAGTAAGAGAGGCGCAGAAAGAGGCACGAGAGCTGCAGACACAGGCAATAGAATTGTTGAAAGAGGCAGGGGAGGTGCAGAAGGAGGCAAGAGAACTGCAGTAAGAGGCAAGAGAGTTGCAAAAGGGGTGCCGAAAGGGGGAACAGGTGGGCAAACTGAGGCAAGAGAGGTACAGATAGAGGTAAGTGGGTTGCAGAAAGAGGCAAGAGGGGTGCAGAAAGATGCAAACAGAGGTGCAGAAAGAAGCAAGAAAAGTGCAGAAAGAAGGAACAAGGTTGCAGAAAGAAGCAAGAGATGTATAGAAAGAGGCAAGAGAGATGCAGAAACTGGTAGGAGAGGTGCAGAAAAAGGGAACAGGGATGCAGAAAGACGCAAGAGGGGTACAAGAAGAAGCAAGTGAGGGGCAGAAAGAGGCAAGAGAGATGCAGAAAGAAGCAAGAGAGGTGCAGAAAGTGTAAGAGATGAGCGGAAAGAGGCAAAAGAAGTGCAGAAAAAAGAAAGGTGCAGAAAGAAGCAACAGAAATGCAGAAAGTGGAAAGAGAGGCACAGACAGAAGCAAGAGTGGTTTGCACACTATTAGTACCAATTTAAACACCCACATTTAGCAATAAGTAACAGGTGGCCATTTTAGGTTTGTAAAGGGCCTTCCACCACGCTGTAACACTTGTCGCTGCATTTTTGGTAGCGTTTGAGCAGTTTGAGCTTGAAACAAGGTTTGTTTGTTCAAATCTGCAGATTATGCAGCAAATGATGGATTATGTGGCAAATGCAGAAAATGTGCAATTGTGTGAAAGTCAGTGTAGCCAAACAGTCGCATAATTCCAGGGGCCCTGCTGATACCTCTGACTAGTTCCAGAAGTGCTCCTCAGTGGTTCCTTCTTTTTTTGTCTCATTGAGTTTACAGTTTAGCTTCTATGGAAATGAGGGAGACTAAATCTGAGGTTACCACTCCACGACACAGACTACCATACCAGATAATTACTCTCCATAACACATAATCCCATTCCACATAATTCCTATACACTAAATACCACATACTTTCTATCCACATCAAAGTCAAAGTCTATCCACATAAACTCACTGCACATCATACCACGTAATTCCACTACACACAACCTACATCCACTCCACCCCAAGAAACATTAGTAAACACTTTTACATTTACAACACCAATAGCTCTAACTCTCGCAAATGTGAAACCTATTACATTGCAAATGCTTCTTTAACTTGTAGAGAGGTGGAGAAAGGGGGCTGGACCTCCAACTAGCACTGAGGAATTCTGCTGTGTAGGACTTACAGGAGGGCTTCTTGGCCCCCCAAAGTCCCTCAGGAATAAAGTGGACGTTATCCCCCAACCAGTACTGTGCCAGGAGGTGCGTTTGCAGAGTGGTGGAAAAATGTGAGTGGGTCTTCGAAGAGCTCTATGTGGGACTTAGTGGAGGTAACAAGAGGGGTAGTTGGCCCCAAAGACACAGCTGTAGCTGTGTCTAAAGTTTCCTATGAAAAATTACATTGGGAAAACACGTTTTGGGACCCTCCTTTTTTCTCAGCCCTCGCTTGTCGAATCACCCCAAAACTTTCAAGACAGGAGCCGACCGGAGCGGGCCAGTCGTTTTGAAAATTTCAAGAAGATTCGTCAACCGGCGCCAAAGATATTGGGAAAATAAAAAATGCTTTTCCTATGGAAACTAGGTCCTAACTATAACTACCTACCGGCGACCGCCAGTAGGTAGATAGATAGATAGATAGATAGATAGATAGATAGATAGATAGATAGATAGATAGATAGATAGATAGATAGATAGATAGATAGATAGATAGATAGATAGATAGATAGATAGATAGATAGATAGATAGATAGATACATATTACCTACTGGCGATCGCCAGTAGGTAGGTATAATTAGGACCATAGGACCATATTTCCATAGCAAAAGCATTTTTTGAGCTGCCTATAACTTTGGCAATGTTTGACCACTCTTCATAAAAATGTTCCCCAAAACATGTCAAGATAGGTTCTAGTTGTCATGAAAAGCTTGGGGGTGATCCGTGCAGTGGGGACTGAGATTTTGGGGCGTGAAATAAGGGTGCGTTTGTAATGTTTATTCCCATAGGAACCTTTAGCCACACCTACAGCCCGAACCGCTGAACTGACTTACAACAAATTTGGCAAGGAGGTAGATGTTGGTTCAAGGAAGTGCCTTTTGCCTATTTGGTGTAAATCCGTTCAGTAGTTTTTGAGATAGTTAAGCCAAAATTGATAGTAATATCTATGGGCATGGATATTGGCCAGTGGTTTCGCAATCAATCAATCAATCAATCAATCAATCAAGCCATTTGTATAGCGCACTACTCACCCGGGAGGGTCTCAAGGCGCTTAGGGGAAGGGGTATGCTACTGCTCGAACAGCCAGGTCTTGAGTTGTCTCCTGAAGGCGAGATGGTCCTGGGTCAGCCGGAGGTGGATGGGGAGGGAGTCCCATGTCTTGGCAGCCAGGTAAGAGAAGGATCTTCCTCCGGCGGTGGCTCTTCGGATGCGTGGTACGGCTGCGAGGGCGAGGCTGGTGGACCGTAGCTGGCAGGTGGGCGTGTAGAAGGTCATGCGGTCGTTGAGGTACTTGGGGCCCAGGTCGTGGAGAGACTTGTGTGCGTGGGTGAGGAGCCGGAAAGTGATCCTCTTGTCGACGGGAAGCCAGTGCAGGTTCCTCAGGTGGCTGGAGATGTGGCTGCATCGGGGGACATCCAGGATGAGTCGGGCGGAGGCGTTCTGGATGCGCTGGAGTCTTTTCTGTAGCTTGGCTGTGGTTCCGGCGTAGAGGGCGTTTCCGTAGTCCAGTCGGCTGGTGACGAGTGCCTGGGTGACTGTATTCCTGGTCTCGGTCGGGATCCAGCGGAAGATCTTGCGAAGCATGCGCAGGGTGTTGAAGCACGATGAGGAGACGGCGTTGACTTGTCTGGTCATCAAGAGGGAGGAGTCCAGGATGAAACCCAGGTTGCGTGCGTGGTCGGTTGGCTTGGGTGCGGTGCCCAGGGCTGGGGGCCACCAGGAGTCGTCCCAGGCAGAGGGCGAAGATCCCAGGATGAGGACTTCCATCTTGTCCGAGTTCAGTTTCAGGCGGCTGTCCTTCATCCACTCGGCGACGTCTTTTATCCCTTCGTGTAGGCAGGTTCTGGCGGTGTCGAGGTCCCTGGTGAGGGAGAGGATCAGCTGGGTGTCGTCGGCATAGGAGATGATGTTGAGGTCGTGCTGGCGTGCGATGGCTGCAAGAGGTCTCATGTAGACGTTGAACAGGGTGGGGCTGAGTGAAGATCCTTGCGGAACGCCGCAGATGACTTCGGTGGCCTCGGAGCGAAATGGGGGGAAGCGGACTCATTGAGTTCTTCCGGCGAGGAACGAGATGATCCACTCCAGTGCCTTCTCTTGGATACCGATATTGCTGAGGCGCTGGGCTAGGGTGCGGTGGCAGACAGTGTCGAACGCAGCGGAGAGGTCCAGGAGGATGAGGGCCACTGTTTCCCCCTTGTCGAGCAGGGTCCGGATGTCGTCGGTGGCTGCGATGAGGGCGGTCTCGGTGCTGTGGTTGGCTCTGAAGCCGGACTGCGAGGGGTCAAGGGATCCGTTCATCTCAAGGAAGGCGGCCAGCTGTCTGTTGACGATCTTCTCGATGACTTTAGCAGGAAAAGGGAGGAGCGAGATGGGGCGGAAGTTTTTGAGGTTGGTGGGGTCCGCTGTTGGTTTCTTCAGGAGGGCGCTGAGCTCGGCGTGCTTCCAGCTCTCCGGGAAGGTGGCGGTGTTGAAGGAGGTGTTGATGATGTTCCGGAGTTGTGGTGCGATGGTGGAGTCGGCCTTGTTGAAGACGTGGTGGGGGCAGGGGTCGGTCGGAGATCCGGAGTGGATGGTGTTCATCATGCGGGCTGTGTCTTCGGTGGTCACCGTGGTCCAGGTGCGGAGGGTGGCGGTGGGGGGCGTTGGTTCTACGGTTGGGTGCGTGGATGGTGCACCGAAGCTGTTGCGGATGTCGGCGATCTTGCGGTGGAAGAACGAGGCGAGGGAGTCGCAGAGGTCTTGTGACGGAGTGATGTCGTTGGTGCCAGTGCTGGGGTTGGAGAACTCCTTGACGATGCTGAAGAGTTCCTTGCTGTCGTGGGTATTGTTGTCCAGTCGTTCCTTCAGGGATTTCTTCTTGGTGGTGCGGATAAGCTGGTGGTGCTTGCGGGTAGCGTGTTTGAGGGCGGTCATGTTGTCGGTGGTCCGGTCGAGGAGCCAGGCCTTCTCGAGGGTGCAGCAGGTCTTCTTGGAGTCCTTGAGTTCGTCGGTGAACCAGGATGCCTTCTTGCTTCTGGGTCTGCTGGGAGGGTTCTTCAGTGGTGCGAGGTCGTCCGCACAGGCGGTCAGCCACTGTGTGAAGTTCCGAGCTGCTTCGTTGGGGTCCGTTGCGCTGGCGGGTGGGTTCTGGCTGAGAGAGGAGGTGAGCTGCTCGGTGGTGATCTTACTCCAGCTTCTGTGGGCGATCTGAAGCGGGTGGTGGTGGGTCGTGGTTCTTCTGAAGCTGAAGTGGACGCAGCTGTGGTCGGTCCAGTGGAGTCCAGTGGAGTGGCTGAAGGTGATGTGCTTGCTGGATGAGAAGACTGGATCAAGCGTGTGGCCGGCGTAGTGGGTGGGGGTGTTGACCAGTTGCTTGAGTCCGAGGTTGGCGAGGTTGTCCAGCAGGGCGGCGGTGTTGCGGTCCTTGTTGTTCTCCAGGTGAAAGTTGAGGTCTCCAAGGAGAATATAGTCAGCGGAGGGGAGGGCGTGTGGGCTGATGAAGTCTGTGATGTCTTCGCTGAATTGTGTGCGTGGTCCCGGAGGTCTGTAGACGAGGGTGCCTCTGAGAGTCGTCTTTGGGTCGGTGTGTATCTGGAAGTGGAGGTGCTCGGCTGTGGCGAAGGTGTCGTTGGAGTCGGTCGTGATGCGGATGGTGTTCCTGTGGACGATGGCGATGCCTCCTCCGGTCTGGTTGACGCGGGCCCTCCTGATGATCTTGTACCCGTCCGGGATGGCAATGGCGATGTTGGGTGCAGAGGAGGCGTTCATCCAGGTTTCCGTGAGGAAGGCGACGTCCGGTGATGTAGCGTCGAGGAGGTTCCAGAGTTCCACGGCGTGTCTGTGGACGGAGCGGGTGTTGATCAGGATGCACTTGAGGTGGTTGCTGCTGGTGCTTGGCTTGGCGAGTGTGGGGCAGGTTCGGAGGCAGGTGAACTTGCAGGTACAGCAGGTGAAGGGTCCGTGGGTGCGTCTCGGGGTGGCTCGGTAGCAGGCGTGGTTCCGGCCGGCATTGAGTGCGTTGAGAGTGGCGGCGTCGTAGGTCCGTCGTGCGGGCTGGCATCGTCGGGGGCCAGGGGTCCTGGCACTGGGCGCGGTCCAGGCGTGGACGGGCGCAGACGGGCTTGCCTTTGGCGTGCCCGCTGCGCGTACGCCACTCTGCCATAGTGGAGAGTGGGGGGGCGGAGCGAGGGATGATCAGCTGGGAGGCGGGAGCGGGGTGGCGAATGGGAAGGGCGAGCGAGGGAAGGGGGCGGGGCCGCAGGGGGGCAGCGGCGAGGAGCGGGGAGGTGGCGGGAAACGCAGCAGGGGCTGGGCACAACAATAAGGGGTAAACAGCGGACGAAGGATATCACAGAAGCAAAACCAAGTAAACACGGCGAAAATGCAGCAAAGTTAGCAGAAGTACAATATACGCAGGGGGATGACGCGGCAGGGGCTGGGCACAACAACAAGGGGGAAACAGGAGGAGAGAGTCACAGCGAGCAAAGCAGAGAATACACGGAGGCAAAAATGCAGCACAACAACAGGGGAGAACAGGAGGAGGGAATGGCAGAGAGCAAAGCAAGGATTACACGGAGGCAAATGCAGCGAGGTTAGCAGGGGCAAAGCAAAGATTACACGGAGGCAAAAATGCAGCGAGGTTAGCAGGGGTCCAAATAGCGCAAACAGGGCAGATGCAGTTCCGGCGGTCGAGGGCCGGGAGCACAGCTGCGAGCAGCGGCGGCACTTGGCGGGAACGGGCTCACTCACGGGGAGTGTGCACGGTGCGTGGGGTGACCGGCCGGCCCTGAGGGACAGAGGACAGAGCAATTACTCTCGAATGCACGCGCCAACTGGAATGTTGTGATTGGCTGAACGCAACCTGAACAAAAAGTTGCGGCTGCCATTTTCTCTATTGGGAACGGTTCCGGGGACTGAAAATTGTGTGAAAGCTCACATAAGAGGTCAGGGTGGAGATACTGTGACTCTATGGTTGAAAAACGGGGGTGTTATTGACACAAGTTATGTGTCGAAGATTGATCTTTTTTATCACACAGGATATTCGCAATGACGCCGCGACCACAAGTGCGGCCTGTGTATCATCGTGACTAACAATGTTGTTGCGAATATTAGTGGAAATGTAAAAAAATATATCAGTGAATCATTAATACAAATTTTAATGGAGATATTGAGAGTTTGATAAATCTTTTTATAGAGTTATTTATATAGCGAGTTATCTACTGTGATGGCTAGCATTAAGAATATAGTTATAATATTTTTATGTGGTAGTAGCTATTGAATTCCTGCTTTTGCTTTCTGCATTTTTTTTGCGTATCTGCGGGGCAAACGACAACCAACATCCTTGAGATCTCTGGCCTCACGGTGAAAACAGAAAATAGGTTTTAGAGATGGTTGTTCTAGAAATGCACTAGAAGAACATGAGTTTGAAGTGCACAGTAATAAACCCCTAGTGTGTAAAATACTGTAATATGTGTACATATATGCGTTTTCACTGTATGGAAAAGGCGAGACCATCACAGTTAATGATAATGTCGCAACTTCTCGAAGAACTATGAATGCGGAAAATAGGTCTGAAAGATGGATTTTATAGAAACTTAGTGCAAATATATATATGAGTTTAAGAATGCTTTGAAAGAAGTATGTATATAGTATTATGTGTAGTACAACGTTCTTAATGGATGTTTTTACACATTATTTTGGATGTGTTGGTGGTCTTTGAATGTCTGCATTTGTTTTTCGTTTTCTCGAAGTGTCTGCGGTGATTGCAATTACTGATGTCATTGCAGTCTCCAGTCACCGCGAAAAGATAAAATTAGTTTCAGAGATGGTTTTTATAGAAACTCTCTAGAAAAACATGACTTTAAAGAATACTGTAAGAAACCCCTAATGTGTAAAATATTGTAGTATGTGAATACATGAGTTTAAACATGTTTTTAAAGAAGTATGTACATAGTAATATGTGTAGGGTAATGTTCAGAATGGATTTTTTTACATATTATTTTTGGATGTGTTGGTGGTCATTGAATGTTTGCTTTTGTGTTCTATTTTCACGACATGTCTGTGGGGATCGCAAGAAGATCCCCACAAACGAAAGAAAAAAAACCCTTTAGAAGAAAACTTCACAACATTTTGGGTGCTAGGGTGGCTCTGAAAAGTTGGTTGTGTATATATGGTTGCTATACATAAGACTGGATGCTGAGTTTCACCCTGTTGACATCGTCACAATCATAAAAAATGTAAAGAAAAAAAACAATGCTTATTAATCCACTGAAGAAAATACAAGCTTAATAAAATATCCCTTATAGAGCCATTTTAAATAGAAAAAACAATTAAAAAACCTTACAAAATTCAATAAAAAAATGATAGGTTACATGGACGTTATAGAATTTGAAAAACCTTAGAAATGCACTGAAAAAACAAAGGTTATAGGGATGTTATAGTGAGGATTTAGCATTTAACAAACCTTAGAAATTCACTGTAAATAACCAAAGATTACAGGGTCGTTATAGTTAGGCTGATATTTCACTCATACAAAACCAGAGTTCAACTTATGCCCCCGCAATACACTGCTTATGACCCCACGTATTACATCACTCATGGCATGGTTAGTGACATCACTGTTGATATTATGATGACATCTCACATGACATCACTGATGGTATCATCCACAGAATCTCTGACATACCCACTCACTCCTCATATAACCTTTCATGCACCCACTCTAACTTCCACACTACGGCCTTAAAAACCATTAACACACCCATACCAGTACTTACACACCCACTCTGATTCATAGGTTTACACACACACCCACTCATTCATGCATACAGCCCCTCATGCTCCAACTCGTTCTCTAATACAGCCACTGCTATATCTACTCATAAACCCATACAGCCACTCATACACTGATAGTCACTTATAGAGCTACTCACACACCTACCCACTCACTGAAAAAGTCACTCACACAGCCATGTATTCAACTTTAGAGTTATACACGCTCACTCACTTATTCATACAGATACTAACACAATCTTACTCACTTATACAGTCACTGACATAAGCACACATTCGCCGATACAGCCACTATCACAATCTGCCACTCATACAGTCACTCATATACTCCAACACTCATCCTATACTGCCTTTCACATATATATTTACTCACCCATATACCCTTGACATATTCATGAACACACAAACACACCCATACACACACTCAGTAACCTATTCATCCACCCACTTATATACTCACTAACCCATACAGCCACTGGCTCACCCACTCACTCATCCATGCAGGCAGTCACACACACTCTCTCACCCAGCTACACAGATACACCCAGACAAGTACTCAGACACCCAAACAGTCACCCATATCGCCAATCAGTCACCCATATCGCCATTCACATACTCACTCACCGATCCATACAGCCACGTAGACACCATCTGACAGACTGATACGGACATTCTCAAAACGTAGTCATTCACCCATACAATCACTGAGAAGCCAAATTACTCACTTATACAGTCAGTCACGCACCCACTGAATCATCCATACAGGCACTCATACATCCACTGATTCATCAATACACCTTATTATGTATATTTAACACTCAGAAACATTTAGAATAAAACTTACAGTCACTGGATGATTTAACCAGTGATGTCATTTGAGATGTCATCAGTGATGTCATCAGTGTTGTCACTGACCATGTCATGATGGATATAATATGTGAGGTCATAAGCAGTGCATTGCGGGGGCATGAATTATAGTTAGTTTAATTTCTCTGGTTTTGTATGAGTGAAATGAAAGCCCAACTATAACATCCCTGTAACCTTGGGTTTTTCACTGAATTTCTAAGTTTTTTTAAAAATTCTATTGCTTAACTATAATTTCTCTGTAACCTTTGTTTTTTTGCAGTGAATTTATATATTATATACATATCCATATGTGTGTGTAGTTCATGTAAAGCTTGAGAAAATGATATAAACATGAAACAGTAAAATGTCCAAAACATTTGAGGAACACTGATAGTAACAGAATGAATCACAGGCCAAACAGAATTTTTTGTATATGTACTAAAATGTAGCTGCAAGCGGAATTATGTTGGTAGCGCGACAAAAAACTGAAAATAAGGATTTTACAACGCATAAGTGCTATAAAAAAGATATGAGTTACCCCATGGCCTGTTATTTTTTTGTGGGGTTCTATGAAATCGATTGTGTCTCCAAGAATCAGAGAGGAGGCAGTCCTGAGAGAACACAGAGAGTACAAAAATCTAAAATTATCTTAATGTTGGGGACTGAAATCCCATGGAGTTTTAATCCAGATGTGGAGTTGCATGTACATTTATAAGGCAAAATATGTAACATGAATCACAAATCATGTGATCAATATCTATTTATAATGCAAGCCTGAAACTAAAGGAGGTTCTACCCAAGGAGAAATATTTGTGTTCACACTATGAATATGTGTAATATGCAATATATAAATGGGTCTATTTTTACTAGTTTACTTATGATCTCCACGCAGTGATTGCGTCTGGTGCCAATTAGATTAGGCAGGAATAATATCTACAGTCATTATGGCGGTTGGTAGCGGAGGTAAAAATGTAGGCCTATAAAAACAAATGAAACAAAGATGGATATATTAAATAATGGGTCCATCTGTGAAAATGTACAGATATTGGATGCAATAGGAGGAATCATAAGCTGTGTGGGGGCCATGGACAGTTTGTATCAACAACAGTTTCTTAATTACAGTACTTAACAAATATTTTGCTTTTATTTATTTCAGCTTTGTTGTGCATGTTGCAATTCCTATGCACCTTATACTTTGTATTGCATTACAATTCAGTGAAAATCATTGGTCTAATATGTATATTATTGACAGACAGGTGAACCATGTGTGACATATTGCAGCTTGAAAAGATGGAATATACCTGTCTATGTTTTATATCTTGCTAAATTTAGAACATCTCAGATGCGATATATCACTTAAATTGGATGCACTTTAACCAGATAGAATTCGTTGACATACACCATTTATTAGGTTCCAAGTGCTTATAACATTTTAACCAGACGGATTTGTAAAAACAATGCTACCACGGACGACACTAAGCACTTTAAACAGTTGTAATTTGTCTTTTTATGCTATATACTTTAGACAATCCAATACAATTAAAGTCAATATAGTACTTTAACTGGATGCACTTTAACTACATTCAATGAATTCACATATGAATGCCATTTAGCATCTTATTAGTCGAGTTCACTTATATATTTGGCACAGTACAATGACCCTGACATGCCAGCAGCATTTACTTGACTGCACTTTACATTCAAATATATCATCCTTTATATTTGGATGCATCATATACATATAATAACCCTGGAACGGGGGCCATCATTCATCCATATGGTGCTCATACAATATGTGGAATATGTACAATAACAAAAAAAGGAGGGAGAAGGAGGTTAGGCCAAACCAGGTCGGCCTCCAGTCAGTATATGCAATACAGGAACCCAATATGAAGGGTCCAGAGACCTGGTTGGTGTTTAGTGGTTAATGCTTACTAAGTCAGTGTGTACCAAATTATGTAAGAAAGAAAAATTTCTTTCTAGAGTCCCCTCACTCACCGGGGTTGCCCCACGGTGACATGCTTCATCATTGGGGCCATCCCAGTTCTCTACGAAAAGGGGCGTGCTGCGACAAGGCGACTACGCTGGAGCACTGGTTTTGTGAGATGACTATGTGTGGTGTAAGTGTGGTGATGGTGGAGTGGGTGTGAAATTAAAAATACCGTGCTAGTGGGCCTCAACAATTTATTTTGCTCCTAGTGTGGTATAAAATTAAAAAGGGGTAACACTGTATTCTAACTTTAATTGAGCTAGATCAGTGTTATGGTCGACATGTTTCAAGCTCCCCCAAGCTTTTCATCAGGACCATACAGGGTCCAGCCCTGTATTTCCACTCCTATATTCAAATGAAAAAAGTTTTTTTTTTTTTTTAAAGTAAATATTAATTATTTATACTGTACGCTGTTAACAATAAAACATGCGTGTTTTTCTGTACATATGGTTTGTAATCTACTCGAAATGCTGTAAAAGAGAATAACAGTTGTTTAGTGGCAAACACCCCCTTTCAAAAAAGGGGGGGAACAACTCACATGCATCTCACTTCATCTAGGGCGTGGGTGTGCCCTGGGCACCATACTGGTGCGTGCTGGTTTTCAAACCGGTGTGGAAAAATAAAGCACTGTGAATCAAGTGGTTTAGTGGTTTCACACACAAGACATAAGACTTAATGTGACTAATGACACGACACACAACATATACACACATAAAGTAACATGGCAGATGGTATATTTACATAAACGAGTGTTTGGTTACACTCCATGGTCTTAGGCAAGGGCAGGATCGCCTCGTGGAAACATTGCTGAAAAAGGAGGTTCAAGGTAACAGTTATAGTGCTCCTTTTCTATGTTTCCCTCAAAAATAGCTGGTATTATAGCGATATAGCGTCATTTTGCACTTACTTCCTATCGGCAAACCCGCTCGGTACTACCTGATAACTCCTCACCCGACCGCATACTGAAGCAGAATGGGATTGCCGGTGTATTTGGATACATCGCGCTTCCGGGTTGCCGGGCCTTGTCTAATGACTAGAGCGTTTTTCTTGGCGGCCATCTTAGGAGTATGTCATCGCGATTGACGCGAGTATTTTGTAATTCCGAATATAACATCGGAGTTTGGCCGAATTTGGGGGTGCAAAATAATTTAGAGTAATGCTTGGTAGAGGGGCATACTTGTAATTTAATTTAGAACACAAGTTTTAACGGGGACGGACGGATGATATTTTTGATTAGTTCTTTGGAAAGGAGTTATTTTGAACTCAACCATATTTGTTAAAACGTGGTTTTAAACACTGGATTAGTGTTTTGTTTCATCATAAGTGTTTTATTTCAAAGGCAACGGAGGGTGGGGTTTGAATACTTGTGAACAAACTCACAAGGTTGTTGAGGAATAAGGTACCCTTCTTGTATAGTTTATATACAAACAGCTTGTATGTCAGTTTTTTTCTCTGGGAAAATTTTTTGAGTTTCAATAGCATGTTAGGAAATTCTTTCAGTTTTTAAAAAAAAAAAAATTTTTTAATTTTTTTTGCATCTGTCTTTCATAGTTTTTACAGCAGGCCTAGGGTCGAAAAGCCCCCCATGGGATTTCGTCATTGAGTCCCAGGGTGTCAGTATGTAAGCGAAACACCCATCTCTGTTCTCTTTCATGGAGGATTCTTTCCAGGTTGTCTCTGTTTTTCACTACCTCTACGACTACCCAGGTGAGATCATTTGGTGTGTGGTTCTGTTCAATGAAATGGGTGGTCATTCTGGTTGTGGCTCGTTTGCACCTTATGTTACTTCTGTGCTCCACTATGCGGGTGCTGACCTTCCTAGTGGTCATTCCCACATAGTGTAAGTTGCATGTGCAAGTTATCAGGTACACCACTCCACTGGTGTTACAATTGGAAAAACCTCTGAGTTCCCATTTCGTAGCATTGTTAAAGGTTATAGTTTTAGTTGGGGACGTCAAATGACAAACGCTGCAAATGTTACATGGGAAATGTCCATTCGGTAGTGGTTGGGATCTTACTGTTTGGGTTGTTGGTATGGGACGGGTATGTACCAAAAAATCTTTCAAGTTTTTCCCCCGTCTATGGCTGAACATTGGAGTCGGTATGGTTAGTCCACCACTGTTGAGTATTGGCCAATGTTTTTTGATTATTTTGGACACAGTGTCAGAAACCTGATTAAATGTAGTGATGCAAATGGGTCTGTTGTTCTCAGGTTGAGTTCTCTCCTTCGGTTCCAATAGGGCTTCCCTATTGTTGTTTGCAGCTCGTTTCTTAGCTTCTTTTATCAGTTTGTTTGGGTATTTCCTGTTTCTCAGCTTGTTGCCCAGGTCCTCCGCTTGGGTTAGGTAGTCAGATTTTTTGCTACAATTCCTGCGTAAACGAAGGAATTGCCCAAATGGGAGGTTTTGTCTAAGATGGCGAGGGTGGAAACTGTCAAAGGCCAAGAGACAGTTGCGTGCTGTCTCTTTGAAATGAGTTGTTGTTACTAATTTGCCGGACTCAGCATGTATATTTAGATCCAGGAAAACCAAATCAGTCTTGCTCATTGAGCAAGTGAATTTCAGGAAAGGATCCTGTCTGTTGAGCCAAGACAGAAAAGTTTGTGCTTCTTCTTCTGTGCCTTGCCATATCAACAGAATATCGTCGATATAGCGTTTCCATTCCAGGATTTGGTGTCTGTGGGGATTCCTCTCATTCAGTATTTTGTTTTTCTCCAGCTGATGGACGTACAGTCCGGCTATGCTCGGCGCGAAAGTACTGCCCATGCTGGTCCCATGTTGCTGTTTATATAGAGTTGATTCAAAACGGAAGAAGTTTTCACATAATGCTAATTGACAGCATTCTATCACCACATGTCGTGGGGTGTGGAATTCCTACTCGCTCTCGTACAGTACTTCCTCCAAAATCTGTAAGGTCTCTCTGTGTGGTAAGCTGGTATATAGACTTTCGACATCCAGACTAATCAGAAGACTGGATGTCGCGTCAAAGGTTAGATCTTTTAGGAGACATAGTACGTCCTTAGTGTCCCTCAGATAGGTGTCAGTTTTCTGCACCAAGGGTCTGAGAAAGGCATCCGCGAATTGTGACAGAGGTTCTAAGATTGAACCTATCCCCGAGACTATTGGTCTCCCTGGTGGATTGTCTAGTCTCTTATGAATTTTGGGGATGGTGTAAAAATATGGTATTGTTGGTTTTTTATTGGTCAGGAACTCTATTTCTTTTTTACTTAACCAATCGTTGGCTTGACATTCCTCTGTTACGTACGCAATTGAGATTCTCAGTCGTTCTGTAGGGTCTTCATCCAGTATGGCATAATTTCTTGTGTCCCCTAATAGGCGGAGGCATTCCTTTCTGTAGTCCGTGGTATTCTGTAGGACAATTGCTCCGCCTTTGTCGGCTGGCTTGATGGTAATGAGGTTGTTTTTTGAGAGTTCCTGTAATGCTGATTGTTCAGCTTTGCTAGTATTGTGAAATACTTTAATTGTACGTGGGTCCAGCTCCTGTACCTCCCTCATGACTGCTTTTTCAAAGGTTAGTATTTCCACAGGTAGGCTGTGGGCTGGTGGAACAAAGTTTGATTTCTTTTGTAGTCCTGTGTCACTTTTTGATCGTTCTGCGGAGTCTTTGTCTTGGAAGAAGACCTGTAGCTTGACTTTTCTCAGGAATTCTTTTAATTCACAGCACAGTTTGAACTTATCTGTGGATGGGGTAGGTACAAAACCTAAACCCTTATTTAGTACTTGGATCTGTGTGTTTGTAAGGGTTATTGAAGATAGATTCACCACTAGACTAGGTTGGTGCTCGTGGTGAGTTCCGGGGGGCCCTTGCTCCGTGTGTGACGTGTTGTTGTCACCACTGGTTCTGCCCATTGCACTCCTTGGCTGGGTTTGTTCTTTGTACGTTGGGCTTGACGGCCTCTCCCTAAAAAAGGTTTCCTTTGATTGCCTTGGTTTCCTTGGTTGTTTTCCCAGTTTTGAAAGTTAGGTTGATTGTACATTGGTGGGCCATAGAAAAACGGTGGAGGAGGAGGGCCGTAATTATATGGGTCCTGGTACATCGGCCACATAGGTGCTTGGTTGCCTCTATAGCCTCTTGTGTTGCCTCTTCCTCTTCTGGGTCTTCTGTTGGGGGTAGTGTTGTAATTGCTTGATCCCCCCCAGCTATTTGATCCTGTGTCAGAGTCATTGCTGTCAGTGTTATATCCAGGGTTCCTGCTGCTGGTTCTGTAGTCGTCCCTGATGTAAGGATATACCTTCTCATGTGAAAATAATTTCTTATCCTTAGATAATTTTATGTATTTCGAATCCTTTAGGCTGATTTCAAATTCGGACATAGTTTTATTTAGCTCATTCAATCTCTAGAAAGAAATTTTTCTTTCTTACATAATTTGGTACACACTGACTTAGTAAGCAGTAACCACTAAACACCAACCAGGTCTCTGGACCCTTCATATTGGGTTCCTGTATTGCATATACTGACTGGAGGCCGACCTGGTTTGGCCTAACCTCCTTCTCCCTCCTTTTTTTGTTCTTGCATCAAGCAGCCACGGGCTGCGGGAGTTATTTCAAGAAAAGGTCAACTGCAAGGTATATACCTGGTTGATCTAGTGACTAGACATCACACACTAAAGATCTCACTTAATCATGGCACAAAACACAGGACTATCCTTCTCGGAGGATGAAGTAGACAGGGCTATTGCCTCCATGCTACCACATGCAGGGGCACCCACAGGAGAAAACAGTGATGCGAGCCAATGTTGGGACGAACTGACAGAATTGAAAAGAACACAGATAAAAACATTGATTCTTGGTGTCATGATGGCGGAATATTTACAAGCAAATGCCGCACCAAGAGGCCTTATAGTCAGGAATGAACCATTCATATTCCAGCATGACAAACAATTTAAACTAGACTGGTCACAAATATCTTGGCACTGTACTAGAGACTGGCTAGTCCTGATCATTAAAACAGCGACCAGACTAGTAGACTCCCTGAAAGAGGAGATTAATTCCATGGAGATTCGCCTAAAATCTTTCCAGACTCCAGCAGAACTCACGAAAAGATTGAATGAGCTAAATAAAACTATGTCCGAATTTGAAATCAGCCTAAAGGATTCGAAATACATAAAATTATCTAAGGATAAGAAATTATTTTCACATGAGAAAGTATATCCTTACATCAGGGACGACTACAGAACCAGCAGCAGGAACCCTGGATATAACACTGACAGCAATGACTCTGACACAGGATCAAATAGCTCGGGGGGATCAAGCAATTACAACACTACCCCCAACAGAAGACCCAGAAGAGGAAGAGGCAACACAAGAGGCTATAGAGGCAACCAAGCACCTATGTGGCCGATGTACCAGGACCCATATAATTACGGCCCTCCTCCTCCACCGTTTTTCTATGGCCCACCAATGTACAATCAACCTAACTTTCAAAACTGGGAAAACAACCAAGGAAACCAAGGCAATCAAAGGAAACCTTTTTTAGGGAGAGCCCGTCAAGCCCAACGTACAAAGAACAAACCCAGCCAAGGAGTGCAATGGGCAGAACCAGTGGTGACAACAACACGTCACACACGGAGCAAGGGCCCCCCGGAACTCACCACGAGCACCAACCTAGTCTAGTGGTGAATCTATCTTCAATAACCCTTACAAACACACAGATCCAAGTACTAAATAAGGGTTTAGGTTTTGTACCTACCCCATCCACAGATAAGTTCAAACTGTGCTGTGAATTAAAAGAATTCCTGAGAAAAGTCAAGCTACAGGTCTTCTTCCAAGACAAAGACTCCGCAGAACGATCAAAAAGTGACACAGGACTACAAAAGAAATCAAACTTTGTTCCACCAGCCCACAGCCTACCTGTGGAAATACTAACCTTTGAAAAAGCAGTCATGAGGGAGGTACAGGAGCTGGACCCACGTACAATTAAAGTATTTCACAATACTAGCAAAGCTGAACAATCAGCATTACAGGAACTCTCAAAAAACAACCTCATTACCATCAAGCCAGCCGACAAAGGCGGAGCAATTGTCCTACAGAATACCACGGACTACAGAAAGGAATGCCTCCGCCTATTAGGGGACACAAGAAATTATGCCATACTGGATGAAGACCCTACAGAACGACTGAGAATCTCAATTGCGTACCTAACAGAGGAATGTCAAGCCAACGATTGGTTAAGTAAAAAAGAAATAGAGTTCCTGACCAATAAAAAACCAACAATACCATATTTTTACACCATCCCCAAAATTCATAAGAGACTAGACAATCCACCAGGGAGACCAATAGTCTCGGGGATAGGTTCAATCTTAGAACCTCTGTCACAATTCGCGGATCCCTTTCTCAGACCCTTGGTGCAGAAAACTGACACCTATCTGAGGGACACTAAGGACGTACTATGTCTCCTAAAAGATCTAACCTTTGACGCGACATCCAGTCTTCTGATTAGTCTGGATGTCGAAAGTCTATATACCAGCTTACCACACAGAGAGACCTTACAGATTTTGGAGGAAGTACTGTACGAGAGCGAGTGGGAATTCCACACCCCACGACATGTGGTGATAGAATGCTGTCAATTAGCATTATGTGAAAACTTCTTCCGTTTTGAATCAACTCTATATAAACAGCAACATGGGACCAGCATGGGCAGTACTTTCGCGCCGAGCATAGCCGGACTGTACGTCCATCAGCTGGAGAAAAACAAAATACTGAATGAGAGGAATCCCCACAGACACCAAATCCTGGAATGGAAACGCTATATCGACGATATTCTGTTGATATGGCAAGGCACAGAAGAAGAAGCACAAACTTTTCTGTCTTGGCTCAACAGACAGGATCCTTTCCTGAAATTCACTTGCTCAATGAGCAAGACTGATTTGGTTTTCCTGGATCTAAATATACATGCTGAGTCCGGCAAATTAGTAACAACAACTCATTTCAAAGAGACAGCCCGCAACTGTCTCTTGGCCTTTGACAGTTTCCACCCTCGCCATCTTAGACAAAACCTCCCATTTGGGCAATTCCTTCGTTTACGCAGGAATTGTAGCAAAAAATCTGACTACCTAACCCAAGCGGAGGACCTGGGCAACAAGCTGAGAAACAGGAAATACCCAAACAAACTGATAAAAGAAGCTAAGAAACGAGCTGCAAACAACAATAGGGAAGCCCTATTGGAACCGAAGGAGAGAACTCAACCTGAGAACAACAGACCCATTTGCATCACTACATTTAATCAGGTTTCTGACACTGTGTCCAAAATAATCAAAAAACATTGGCCAATACTCAACAGTGGTGGACTAACCATACCGACTCCAATGTTCAGCCATAGACGGGGGAAAAACTTGAAAGATTTTTTGGTACATACCCGTCCCATACCAACAACCCAAACAGTAAGATCCCAACCACTACCGAATGGACATTTCCCATGTAACAATTGCAGCGTTTGTCATTTGACGTCCCCAACTAAAACTATAACCTTTAACAATGCTACGAAATGGGAACTCAGAGGTTTTTCCAATTGTAACACCAGTGGAGTGGTGTACCTGATAACTTGCACATGCAACTTACACTATGTGGGAATGACCACTAGGAAGGTCAGCACCCGCATAGTGGAGCACAGAAGTAACATAAGGTGCAAACGAGCCACAACCAGAATGACCACCCATTTCATTGAACAGAACCACACACCAAATGATCTCACCTGAGTGAGATCATTTGGTAGAGGTAGAGGTAGTGAAAAACAGAGACAACCTGGAAAGAATCCTCCATGAAAGAGAACAGAGATGGGTGTTTCGCTTACATACTGACACCCTGGGACTCAATGACGAAATCCCATGGGGGGCTTTTCGACCCTAGGCCTGCTGTAAAAACTATGAAAGACAGATGCAAAAAAATGTTTACAAAATTTTTTTTTTTTAAAACTGAAAGAATTTCCTAACATGCTATTGAAACTCAAAAAATTTTCCCAGAGAAAAAAACTGACATACAAGCTGTTTGTATATAAACTATACAAGCAGGGTACCTTATTCCTCAACAACCTTGTGAGTTTGTTCACAAGTATTCAAACCCCACCCTCCGTTGCCTTTGAAATAAAACACTTATGATGAAACAAAACATCAATCCAGTGTTTAAAACCACGTTTTAACAAATATGGTTGAGTTCAAAATAACTCCTTTCCAAAGAACTAATCAAAAATATCATCCGTCCGTCCCCGGAAAAACTTGTGTTCTAAATTAAATTACAAGTATGCCCCTCTACCAAGCATTACTCTAAATTATTTTGCACCCCCAAATTCGGCCAAACTCCGATGTTATATTCGGAATTACAAAATACTCGCGTCAATCGCGATGACATACTCCTAAGATGGCCGCCAAGAAAAACGCTCTAGTCATTAGACAAGGCCCGGCAACCCGGAAGCGCGATGTATCCAAATACACCGGCAATCCCATTCTGCTTCAGTATGCGGCCGGGTGAGGAGTTATCAGGTAGTACCGAGCGGGTTTGCCGATAGGAAGTAAGTGCAAAATGACGCTATATCGCTATAATACCAGCTATTTTTGAGGGAAACATAGAAAAGGAGCACTATAACTGTTACCTTGAACCTCCTTTTTCAGCAATGTTTCCACGAGGCGATCCTGCCCTTGCCTAAGACCATGGAGTGTAACCAAACACTCGTTTATGTAAATATACCATCTGCCATGTTACTTTATGTGTGTATATGTTGTGTGTCGTGTCATTAGTCACATTAAGTCTTATGTCTTGTGTGTGAAACCACTAAACCACTTGATTCACAGTGCTTTATTTTTCCACACCGGTTTGAAAACCAGCACGCACCAGTATGGTGCCCAGGGCACACCCACGCCCTAGATGAAGTGAGATGCATGTGAGTTGTTCCCCCCCTTTTTTGAAAGGGGGTGTTTGCCACTAAGCAACTGTTATTCTCTTTTACAGCATTTCGAGTACAAACCGTATGTACAGAAAAACACGCATGTTTTATTGTTAACAGCGTACAGTATAAATAATTAATATTTACTTTTAAAAAAAACACTTTTTTCATTTGAATATAGGAGTGGAAATACAGGGCTGGACCCTGTATGGTCCTGATGAAAAGCTTGGGGGGGCTTGAAACATGTCGACCATAACACTGATCTAGCTCAATTAAAGTTAGAATACAGTGTTACCCCTTTTTAATTTTATACCACACTAGGAGCAAAATAAATTGTTGAGGCCCACTAGCACGGTATTTTTAATTTCACACCCACTCCACCATCACCACACTTACACCACACATAGTCATCTCACAAAACCAGTGCTCCAGCGTAGTCGCCTTGTCGCAGCACGCCCCTTTTCGTAGAGAACTGGGATGGCCCCAATGATGAAGCATGTCACCGTGGGGCAACCCCGGTGAGTGAGGGGACTCTAGAAAGAAATTTTTCTTTCTTACATAATTTGGTACACACTGACTTAGTAAGCAGTAACCACTAAACACCAACCAGGTCTCTGGACCCTTCATATTGGGTTCCTGTATTGAATATGTACAATAATCTCCTTCTGTCTTGAGCTCTGGATTTCCTTAAAAACATAAGATTTTGCTTACTATGTCCTTGATTTATTATTGCAATAATATAAGAGGGTGTATTTCAGTTTGCCAATGAGTAATTTGTAATGAGCATAAGGTACTACAGTGAGTTTCATAATAAGATCAAAAAAATGCACTTTTATGTTGCTTGCCCACTAACCTGTAGAGTATTTTATGATTAAAGAACAATGTGACCTAAATGCATGTTCTGAGGAATGATTTGAAAATTCTCATGAAAATCTTACAAATGATAAACAAGAGAATATGTAAATGTTTGGAAACTCTGTAAAGAAATAATGATCCAGCGAATATGGCACTTCGTAGCATTCAAGACTGCATCTGAAATTGCAAGGCTGATTTGATAATTGATTGGGATACATCGAGATCCAATGATGGAGGATATTTCTTCAAAAATCACCTATTATCCATGAAAATCATCAGATAACCCAGATCGGTTACTTATATTTTGTATGGGAAATCAAGTTATAGTTAACATGTTACAATGAGAGTAAAAATGGCAATCAAAGAAGGACTTACAAGCAAACTGAAGGTAGTACTCTAGTTGTTAATTGATAGAGAAAATGGACTCTAATGATACACAAGGGGCTGGTGTGAACCCGAACTTCACTTTATTTAATCTTGCGGGGGTGGGGCACGAGCCTTGGGGATAGCTACTCTTATGGTGCAGCCATCATTATCAGCTTGGAGTGACCTTTGTGTCTAGGAATGTTGTTGTTTTTCGTTAACCTCATGTTAATTACACATTGCACTACTCTCTATAATGAAGGCCATAAAGTTAGGGTAAAAGTCACAGTGGCCAGATTGACACATGAATCTAATGGGATATGGCAATTGACAGACAGGTGAACCCTGTGTGACATATTGCACCTTGAAAAGATGGAATATATCTGTCTATGTTTTATATCTTGCTAAATTTAGAACATCTCAGATGCGATATATTACTTTAATTGGATGCACTTTAACCAGATAAAATTTGTTGACATACACCATTTATTAGGTTCCAAGTGCTTATAACATCTAACCAGATGGATTTCTAAAAACAATGCTACCGCGGACAACACTAAGCACTTTAAAAAGTTGTAATTTGTCTTTTTATGCTATATACTTTTGACAATCCAATATTATTAAAGTCAACATAGTACTTTAACTGGATGCACTTTAACTACATTCATTTTATTGACATATGAATGCCATTTAGCATCTTATTAGTCTAGTTCACTTGCATATTTTGCACAGTTCAATGACCCTGAGATGCCTGCAGCATTTTCTTGACTGCTCTTTACAGTCAAATTTATCATCCTTTATATTTGGATGCATCATATACATATAATAACCCTGAAACGGGTTCCATCCTTAATCCATATGGTGCTCGTACAATATGTGGAATATGTACAATAATCTCTTTCTGTCTTGAGCATGGATTTCCTTAAAAACATAAGATTTTGTTTACTATGCCCTTGATTTATTATTGCAACAATATAAGAGGCTGTATTTCAGATTGCCAATTGAGTAATTTGAAATAAGAATAAGGTACTACAGTGAGTAATAAGATCCAAAAATTGCACCTTTATGTTACTTGCCCACAAATCTGTAGAATATTTTAGGATTAAAGAACAATGTGACCTAAATGCATGTTCTGAGGAATGATTTGAAAACATTGTCATGAAAATCTTATAAATGATAAACAGTAGAATATGTAAATGTTTGGAAACTCTGTAAAGAAATAATGATCCAGCAAAATATATGCACTAGGTAGCATTCAAGAGTGCATCTGAAATTACAAGGCTGATTTGATAATTGATTGGTATACACCAAGCTCCAATGATGGAGGATATTTCTTCAAAAATCACCTATTATCCACGAAAATCATCAGATAACCCAGATCGGTTACTTATATTTTGTATTGGAAATCAAGTTATACTTAACATGTTACAATGAGAGTAAAACTGGCAATCAAACAAGGACTTCCAAGCAAACTGAAGGTAGCAGTCTAGTTGTTAATTGAAAGGGAAAACGGACTCTAATGATACACATGGGGCTGGTGTGAACCTGAACTTCACTTTTCTTAATCTTGCACGGGGTGGGGCACAAGACTTGGGGATAGCTACTCTGATGGCGCAGCCAATAATATCATCTTGGAGCGACCTTTGTGTGAAGGAATGTTGTTGTTTTTCGTTAACCTCATGTTAATTACACATTGCACTACTCTCTATAATGACGGCCATAAAGTTTGGGTAAAAGTCACAGTGGACAGATGGACACTTGAATCTAATGGAATATGGCAATCCTCAGACACAGGAGACATATGTAATTATTCCTGCTGGACACACAAATTATGCTGTAACCATTGTACATTAATTGAGAATTGAGGCCCTTCCCCAACCCAGTCAAATAAGCCCAAAATGTCACGTTTGAAACCAACCTATGTATATGGAAACTCCATCTGATGGATCCCATCATATATATTGTACTTAAGGCTTCCTGTTTTCCGTTTTTACAGATTTTTACAGATAAATACAGACAGAAAACATTCATTTTCTTCTCTGTATTAATTTTTAAATGTGGCTAAAAAAACGAAATTGGGTGCTTTTTGAGTAATTCAAAACACTCTGCCATGACTGCCAGGCCAATAGATGTGTGGATTGATAGATACAGGGGTTAAAAAATAAAGGAATTAGAGTAAAGCGGCTTTAACAGCAGTAGATATGCAAAAGATTGATACTGAAATTTGCATATTTTTATATAAGTGCATTGATTTATGTTCTGCGGGTGTTCATATCACTGAAACCTGGCAGGCATTCAAGCATGACTGCATATTTATTGGTTAAATAAATGTGGAAATATACTAATTTCAGCTTAATTTTTTCACAAAAACCAAAATAAATATGGATAAATACAGATAAAATCACCCAAAAATAAATATGGATAAATACAGATGGAAATGGCAAACAAATAAATACCATAAAACCGAGAGCCCTAATTGTACTATATTCCATATGAAAACTGTAACATTTAAACAAAAAAATGCAAATAAAGAAAGTTAAACAAGAAAGAGAAAATTGACTCTTTTTTAGAAAATTTACTCTTTTTTAAATCACAATAAAAGTGGTGTATGATGGCCCTGTAGAAAACTTGCTGCCGAAATGTGTCAGTTTAGTATTCTGTAATAAGTAATTAAAAATAGATAGAGGTTACGCACTCCGCTGTTGATATGAGTTGTAATTAAGTTGTGGTGTGCACCAAGGATATCACTCCCTGACAAAGGTGTGGAAATCAAAATATAGTCAGCGACACTTAGGGTAAGTGTCGACTCCCTGAGCACAACCTATTTGAACGTATCTCCTGACGTTCTGTAACATTTTCAATCAATAATATTCAGAAGAAAATAACTTACATCATCCTGAGATTTATTCCATGTTTCTCCACATGAAGTTATTCAATTCATTCGATGATAATCAATTTGGCATCATTAACATTCCCAAAAACGTATGCAAGAGAGTCGCTGTAAGTTCATCACCCAATGCATTTCGGACTAGTAAAGTCCTTCATCAGGGGCAGTCTGAAAACAATATAAACAAGAATATATGTAGGATCCTTCAAAGTGTCAATCTACATAAAAAAACATACATTATAAATCATGCTCCCATAAAACATATAAATCAAGCGTGTTCTCAAGTTTCAGAAAGGTGAAAAGACGAATCACTGCAGATAAAACACACACAGATTTGTAGATAAGGTATTAAAACAAATGTGGTGGAACAAGCGTATATGATTAAATAAGATAGAGAACGTATGAGTGGGAAAAAGATATGTGATAAACTCCATAGTGCCCATGGCGAAAACACCGTGCTAACGTGTATACGAGAATCAATGAAGGTGAGTAAACATGGACCGTTAGCGAAATAAGCCATACGGTCAAGTGTAAACCAGTTAAAGAGATTACGTGTCCAAGATCAGTTTAGACAAACGAAGAGTGAAACCCAAAATCGTTTATAGCGCCAGAAAATGACTTACTAATAAACAGCAAGAAGCTGTGTCTCAAAGCCGTGCGACCATCGCTACGCCGCGGTGTGTTAGTTTGTATCGAAGGAAGCGGATATTAATATCAAGGTTCCGGGTGTCGGCACAAAGAAAGGACTATAACCATGGTGGCCATCTTGTGAAGGTTCATAATAAAGAGTGACGAGAAAACGGGTGAATAAAAGTAGAAGGTTGTTGTAGAATAAAAATTAATGGTGATGAAAATATAATGAAAAAAAGAGAGATGAACAGATGAAATATAAAAAATTATGTTAATAAAAGTGGTGAGCAATAGAAAAGAATGAAAATCAAGATATAGAGCAAAGAAGTGAACATGGTTATCACTGTATTATAAATAGCACAGAAATTCCATTCAGTCATTCAGACCCAGTGGTTTGGAAGATTGTAAATATTTAATCCAATGATTTTCTCGTTGTAAGAGAAAATTGTTGTTGTCTCGGTCATCGCGCTTAGACACCACTTCGACAGCAGCAAACCGTAGTTGGCTAACATTGTGTCTAAACTCCTTGAAGTGAGCTGCTAAAGTCGATCTCAAGTTCCCAGTTCTAATGTTGCTTTTGTGCTCATTGATTCGTGTTTTTAATTTACGTGAAGTCTTCCCAGTATACACTAATCCACAAGGACGTTTGACAATGTACACCACATTTTCAGTATCACAGGTGGCATTGAGTTTGAGGTTGATATTTGTGCCTTTCATGGGATGTTTCATAACTGAACCTTTGATGAGGTTATTACAATTCTTGCAGTTCAAACACGGTTGATTGCCTTTATAGGTGGTGATGGTATCGTGTGTGGGTTTGGTAATGATTTCTTTAAGATTGTGGCCTCTTCTATAGGCAAATAGAGGAGGTCCTTGAAAAATCTGATTGAAGTCAGGTTCAGTGCCAATTATAGAGCAATGTTTGAGTATGGATCCCCTGTATGCCTTTGAAATAACTGAGTATTTAGATACGACCACAGGTCTTTTCATGGTGTCTTTGGATTTGAATGTCAGTAGTTCTTGACGATACAGTTTGTCACTGCGTTCCTTGGCGTTTCTCAAAATAGCCTGTGGATAACCTCTTTGTTCAAAACGTTTGATCATGGCGGTGGCCTGTTCCTCATATTTGTTGGTGTCAGATACAATCCGTTTCACCCGGAGGAGCTGGGAAAACGGTAGGTGATTTTTAAGGGCTGTTTGATGGAATGGTTTGTAGTGTAAGGTGTTGTTCTTGTCAGTGGTCTTCCTGTACAGATCGGTTTCTAGGTGATCTTTGACACGGGTAATTTTCACGTCCAGAAAAGTAATGGATTCCTGGTTGAACTCATGAGTAAATTGTATGCGATCATTGATGGTGTTCAATTGTAATAGTGCTGTATTGAAAGACTCTTGATCTCCTCGCCATAAGACAAAGATATCGTCAATGTACCTCAGGAAAATCCTAGCATGTGTCATCCAAGTGTTAAGGTTCAAGATATTGTTCTCCTCAAAATATTTCATGAAGGCATTAGCATAGACCGGCGCGGCACAATTGCCCATAGAAGTACCAGACAATTGTAAATAGTGCTGGCCCTCCCATTGAAAATAACTCTGATACAGAGTGAAATGTGTGAGTTGCATTAGAAAAATTTGAAAATCAGTGTCCAAATCAGATTGCAATAAAATACTCTCAGTAGCCTCCATACCCAGATCGTGTGGTATGCTAGTATAGAGTGATTTAACGTCGATGGATCATAGCCAGATTTGATCATCCTCTTCAAAAGATACGTTGTTGATAAGATGGAGAAAATCTGTTGTGTCTTTGACATATGTGCGTGACCGTTGGATGAAAGGTTGTAGATATTTGTCTATTAGCTTTCCCACAGCTTCATGAATGCTTCCACGGTTGAAACAATAGGCCTGAAAGGAGGGTGTGTGAAACTGTTGTGAATTTTCGGCAGCAGGTACATGCTGGGTGTTTTGGGATTTTTAGGAGTCAAAAATTTGACAGTCTTTTGATTGATGGTACCATTGTCGTAGGCTGTTGTTAAAATGTTGAGTAGAACTTCACTAAACTGTTTAGTGGGATTGTATTGAATAGCACTGTATGTATTTTCATCAGAGAGATGTTCATTAACCTGTCTGCGATAAAAGTCAGTGTCCATCAGGACTAGTGCTCCACCTTTGTCAGAGGATTGGTATGTAATTCCTGCATTCTTGGATAGATTGTTCAACGTAGAATATTCCTTGTTAGTCATGTTGGTATGTCTTTTATTGCGTTTATAGTTGAAGCCTGAGAAATCATTTCTCACTAGATTTTCAAAAATGTCAAATGACTTATGACTGACGGGTGCAATGAAAGTACTTTTAGTGCGTACGCCTTTGAGTTGATCAGTTTGATCACCACCTGTATCCGGAACAATGTTTTCAAAATAGTGCCTGAGGCGTAGGTTGCGCATAAATTTAAATAAGCTTATTTCTAATTCAAGCTCGTTGGTATGGGTGGTGGGGATAAACGATGTACCTTTTTGTAAGGCCAAGATTTCTTGTTCTGTAAGTACGTGAGACGATATTTTGACTACAAAATTCATTTCTTCTTCGGTTTCTTGTTGGCTGTGGTGCTCCTGGTGTCTCGTTTTTGAGACACAGCTTCTTGCTGTTTATTAGTAAGTCATTTTCTGGCGCTATAAATGATTTTGGGTTTCACTCTTCGTTTGTCTAAACTCATCTTGGATACGTAATCTCTTTAACTGGTTTACACTTGACCGTATGGCTTATTTCGCTAACGGTCCATGTTTACTCACCTTCATTGATTCTCGTATAAACGTTAGCACGGTGTTTTCACCATGTGCACTATGGAGTTTATCACATATCTTTTTCCCACTCACACGTTCTCTATCTTATTTAATCATATACGCTTGTTTCACCACATTTGTTTTAATACCTTATCTACAAATCTGGGTGTGTTTTATCTGCAGTGATTCATATTTTCACCTTTCTGAAACTCGAGAACACGCTTGATTTATATGTTTTATGTGAGCATGATTTATAATTTATGTTTTTTATGTAGATTGACACTTTGAAGGATCCTACATATATTCTTGTTTATATTGTTTTCAGACTGCCACTGATGAAGGACTTTACTAGTTCGAAATGCATTGGGTGATGAACTTCTCATGCATACGTTTTTGGGAATGTTAATGATGCCAAATTGATTATCATCGAATAAATTGAATAACTTCATGTGGACAAACATGGAATAAATCTCAGGATGATGAAAGTTATTTTTTTCTGAATATCATTGTTTGAAAATTTTACAGAACGTCAGGAGATACGTTCAAATAGGTTGTGCTCAAGGAAGTCGACACTTACCCTAAGTGTCGCTGACTATAATGTAATAAGTAATTACACATCACTGATTGCCATGTGTGCTGCCTCATTCCTCATGGATTTTGGAAGGGACTGGAAGGATATATAGTCACTGAAAAAACATAGGTTACATTTTAGTTATACGTAAGTAAAGTAGCAAGATTTTAACTTATGTTAAAAAAAACTTCGAATTTTAATGAAAAAAACAAAGGTAAAAATGGAGTTATACATAGGTCTCAAAATAAAAATAAAAAAAATCTACTGCCAATAAAACCAAAATCAATCACTGACATTCACCATTTATATGTAACTGACATAAGCATAACTTGCACCACCTTAGATTTCAGATGCCATCCGTGATGTAATACGTAGTCATGACGGTGCAAGTTATATTTATGGCAGTCATGTATAACTGGTGAAGTTCAGTGTTTTTAACCTTACTTTAACCTTTGTTTATTTCAATGTTTTTTAAATGTAAAGTAATCTCTAAGATTCATCTACCGCCAATATCCCGCCATGCATGGCCTACAGCCAGGACCTGCGGCCAAACCTCTGCAGGCAGTCAGGCCCCCCATTAGTGGGCAACCACTCCTGGACCCGCAACCCAAAATCTTCCAATATTTTTTTGGTCCCTCTAGACTTCCACTGGAGCCTACAGATCTCATTGGCTCCAACAAGAGACCCAGGGAGGCACACAGGGAGCTGCACTGGGTCCCACAGAACTCTCGCAGGAGCTGTCAAAATTTCTGTGAGAGTCCCACAACACCAGCAGTTAATTTTTTTTTCTATTTTGGCCCCAGTGGCAAGTTATAGTTACTTCAGTTAACTTTAACTAGCGACTTTCAGTGATTTTTAAAATTGAAAATGTTAGACCTAAGCTGCATATTCCTCTACCTATAACGTCATGTTAATCTTTTTTCTTTAATGTAAAGTAAAATAATACAATACCTAACTATAAAATCACTTTAACCTTTGTTTTAGTTAGTGAATTTCTAGTTTTTTCACGTAAAGTAAGATTGTATTACAATATATGCAACTATGAAGCCCAGCCCTGCACCCAGCCCCTTCATGCAGCCAACCTGTTACCACGCATGGCCCTCAGACCTATGTGGCGTGGGATTCGCAACAGGTCCTGGCAACACCCAACCTCTTCTTTGGTGGCCACCCCCCCACTGCACAAGGTCTTCGGCAACTCCCAATTGGATGACACCTTTGTCATGGAAGGAAAATGATATTTAAGTTAGCACAATTCAAACAACTTTTACAAACTCACTGACTGCTACCAAATGAGTTACTTAGACCACAATGTAAAATTGTGGAGACATACACTGTTTAAAATAAAATGTTTAAAATAAATAAAAATTATACCGTATAAAAAACGGTGCAGCTGTATTCTGCCATTGTTTGAGTGAAAGCAGGCTTTAATCACAGAGGAAGAGCACTGTAGAGGTTGCTTGAAGAAAAGAAGACCTTTTGAATGAGAAAAGAAGAGAAAAAGCAATAATTTAGAGTTGAGGCAAATAGGATGCACAAGCTCTCAGAGTGAGGGCATACACTGGCTTAAGTGTATCATTAACTAAAGGACAAGCTAATAACACTCTCATAAAACTAGTTATATTTATCCTAAAAAATTGATCACCCAAACATTAAAAAAGTTTCACTTTGCCCGTCATGTCCACTGCATTAATCATTTAAGATTTGCCGTTGAGCAATTAGACCACTTTATTCTGAATTACCGCTTTCAAGTCCACACGGGTTCCTATAAAAGTAGAGAGAGATGGGTTATTTTCTTGGATATTGTTAATGGGACAGGTAGATTTCAATTTCTTACCAAAGAGACAGACTTGTCGAAAAGGAAAATAAACTGAGTCTTAGGAGTCAAGGTTAAATGAGAAGTGTCGGAAGAACTATGAGAGCGTGATGTGCAGCTAACAAAAGACCATTGAAATAACACTACAAGAGCAGAAGTATGTACCCAGAATGATCACCCAAACATTAAAACAAACAACTATACCTAAGCCCCTACCATCAAGCACATCAAACATTTGGCATTCATTCATTAATAAAAATGTGTCTGCTTCTGAACAGGAGTCATATCTATCTGTGTATCTTTTTGTATCTCTTTTTCTGTGATAGCAACCCATATAAACAGTGCAGTGCTTTCAATCTTTATCGACAGCCATGGATAGTAAATAAAAGGGTGGCATTGGAAGCTTTTTGTTCTGAAAGGAAATGGAAAAGTCTTTTGCGGACTTAAAGGCTATTGTCCATTGCAAAGTCTGTGGTTGGCTCTTAATGTGTTGCCTTTGTTTTTCACTACTTAGTCACCTGGCCAAAATGGCCATGTACTCCTTGAATATGTGTCTGTGCCTTACACACTCGTCCAATTTATTGGGGCACTAAAAACACATGTTTTCATTCTTTTTTTACAGCTGACAATTCTGTGTTAATAATAGGGTATCTGTATTACTTTTTAGTCCTGAATTTAGAGTGCATAATCATCTTTAGGGACTTTGGGGCCGATTATGATAGCGGTTTTTCCGCATCCTCCGGGCCGGCGGAAGCCACCGCCGGCACCGCCGGCCCGGAGGATGCGGAAAAACCGCTGCGGAGCCTCAAAAGACCCACCGCCATATTAGGATGGCGGTGGGTCTGGGATTCCGTCCGCAGCCTTTCCGCCGCGCTCACATTCCGACCGCGGCGGAAAGGCTCTAACATGGCTGGCGGTGTCTATCAGACACCACCAGCCATATTAGTATGGTGTGAATGACATGCTTTTCCACGGCGGATTTTCCGCCGTGGAAAAGCATACGGAGTTTCACTTCGGGGGCCCGTTGCGGGCCCCCTGGGTGAAGGGGGGTGGAGGGGTGCACCTGGGGGGTACCTATGGTACCCCCCTGCATTTGCGTGCACAAAGCGGCAGGCACCGCGTGGTGCCTGCCGCTTTGTGCATGCAAATGCGTGGCATGCATTTTTAACATTGCGGCGGGTGCAGCTTGAAGCTGCACCCACCGCAATGTTAAAGATAGAGGATGTGACCGCCACCCTGGCGGTCACATCCTAATCAGCTCGGAGGGAATGTCGCAGCCCATGCGGACGTTCCCTCCTCCTCAGGGGTCGCGGACGGACTCAAGTCCGTCCGCGATCCTAATCGATCCCCTAGTCAGGAGAATGATCACTCCCCACAATTGGGATGTGTCTTCTGAAGCATGGTCACATTTGGGGATGAAGTATTTATTTATTTTGACTATCGTCAGTCTCTCCACTGTTTGAGGAGAGAGACTGGACCTTCTGGCTATGACAACTTTCCAAGATGAATTGAAAACCTGCTCAAAGGATACACTGGCTACAGGACATGCTACATATTTTTTGCCAGTCTGCTGAGTTCTGATAATTGTTTCTTTTTCCATGACAATAGATTAATGGCTCTTGATCCACGCAGAATTGTTTGTTCATCCAAGTATTCTTGTAACATCTCTATCATTATAGTTGCTGTTCATCAGTCTCTTGCGCCTGTGTGCTTGATTCAGGTCCTGGAACTGCCAAAACCCGGTGCAGCAGTTGGTTCAAATGATGCTGTTGGTGTTGATTTAGTAGCCGGTGTGTCTTGGAGCAGTGCTTGCACTGCATGTTGCAATATGCTTTTAATGCCACCATTGTGGTCTCCGGAGGTTGGTGAAAACAGCACTTCAGTTCTTCTTTGCTCTCAAACTTGCATCTATCATCTTCCAGTTCAACCACTTTCTTGATGATTCAATTTGAAATGGATTCCAAAGATCCATATAAATGGAGACATCCAGCACCAAAAGGAGTGAAAATAGACAGTCCATGTTTGTATTATGGATCCATTATAGTGGGGAAAATATTCTCTTTGGAGGACACGTTCTCTTGATGCAGCCTGATATTTGCATCAAGGCAAATATTTGACCAGTAGACCAAAACAGCTGCTTCATTGTCAATAATATATGTTTCATCCATCTCATACATACTGCAGGAAGTAGAATTGATGAAGCAAAGCTTCTCATATTTTGCGGACTTGCTGAAGTCAAGAACCTCGTTTATGTGTAATAAAGTAACAAATGTATGTCTTACTAACATTTATATTAAGTTTTGAGTAAAGGTACGAAGCTTGCCTATGTGTATTTCTAATGCATTTAATCCGTGTACTTAAAAATGGCCGCCGCTTGTATTTTAGTTACTGCGCATGCGTCAGCCACACTCACGTGTCCTGACGCGTCTGCAGAAGTGGAGGGAAATTTATGCGCATGCGTAATGCATAGCTGTGCCCATCATGTGGTACTGCTCGTGCCACTGCTCTTGTGCCTGTATCCATGTAGCTAACATTTAAACTGCATAAGTATATTTTATGATGATAAGTAGAAAGTACAAACCCTGTGATGTGTTTTCATGATGACATTATTATGTATTAATTTGTTTTCGCGTACTTTTCATGTACCGCGGGGAATGGGGGTCTGAGAGAGAGGAGAGCCATATTGGAGGTCCCTTCTGCGCCTGCGCAACTCTCTGTGGCACAGTAGACCTTGACTGATGGAACATAGCCAGTTGGCAGTGATGGGCGAGATGCTCCTGAGAAAGTCACCTCTGCCCTGCGAGAACAGCGAATGTGGCTCCTTATATGTTACAATGTAATATTGTGCTACTGCTTGCCGTGTAGCTTCTCATGGGAACCCCAAATCTTTCTAGGCGGTGCCCAAACATGCAAATACAGGCTTGAAATATTGCATTGTGATTGGTGTGTTACCCAAATCCTACCTTAGGACCAATCGAAATTGAGGGATTCTGACACTTTGCAACATTGGGGGGTGGTACACTGTCCCCAAACTGTATATCTACCCTGGGTTCACCTAGGGAACCGTCCGACTTGTCTGGTTTAGCTGACCTGTCACTGACCCATCGTACTCAATAGGTGACTGAAGATACAGAGCGCTGCGGAGCACTCTGTCCGAAATTGACCATAGACTAAGGTTCTACTGAACCTTAAAAGTGCTGGCGAAGCACTTTGCTGGGAGTTCGCTGACCCAATCGGGGTCTTGATCGATAGCTGCAGAGCGGGTGGAGCGCAGGCGTTGCTTCCGAACTGTGGGTTCCGGTCCTGTCCTGAGCGGTCCTGTCTGAGGGTTTGCTGTCCTGTCCTGAGGTCCTGTCCTGATTCCTAATCCGAGGGTATCCTGTCCTGTCCGGGGTGTCCATTCTGCACCTGCTGTCCTTTGAGGGGTATCCTTCCTTGAGGGTTTCCTGTCCTTAACTGACCCGTGGCCAGGGTTTGGTTTCCACACCATTCTAGGTAAATATTGCTCTGAACCTCTTAAAATCTTGCACCTTCTGAATTTCTAACTTTTGCTTCAATAAAGTTTACCATTGCACATGTTATTTTCCATGTCTTTCCGCAACTATTGAAAGTCATTTGCATTTTTCCATAAGTTTGTTCCTATGTCTTCTCACTTGTTAGAAATTATATTTTGCATTGCAGTTTGTCATTTTCTGATATGGTCTAGAACCTCATTGCCTAGACTGTTTAAAGGCCCGTTCACCTTAAGTGAAGCGTGTTACTCTTTATAGGCCCTCCTGTAGTTATACATACATATAGTCTGCCCATGCTTAAATATTTCTGAATAGCATAGTATCTTCTCGTTACATTTTATATCAGTATTTCAATGATTACTCTGTCGTTATTTCTCTATAGTTACATTATTTACATTATCTTGGTTATTGATTGCCTTATTCTGATGTACCTTATGCATGAAGCAATTGAACTTTAGATAAACATTTTAAAACTTCCCGTTGTCCGTGGTCATTTCATCAGTATTTTGAATGTTATTGGTTGGGTTTGTATTTTGCTGCCTTTCCTTTTACAGCTAGCTCCCTGATTCATTGTGGTCATTAGGTACCCGCATCGGTGGATGGTAAGTCGAGTGCACTGAGAAATAATAGTAGGGAACACACACACACAAATTGGTAGAGCTCGTGAAGTCACCTGGTCAATGTATATGGTGATTTGAAAGTATATGGGCCCTGAAGCCGGAAACGGCGAAAATTATTGGTCGGGTGGCCTCGCGCGCTCTATCAGTTTTACTGGTAGCCAGAGGATGGTTAGGGACTAGTTGAGAGTAAGGCAGGGACTAGTTGGTCTAGTCAAGTCTGATGCTGCTAGTACATTAATGCTGCTAGAAGAGCGGCTGTTCTAAGAGACCTGATCATTCTCTTGTGAATACGCTGTTTTGGAATTCATGAATTGCTGTATTGTTATTATTCTTGTTTTTATATTGTTATATGTATTAATCCATGCGTTCGTAAACCGTTTAGTTTTGTGTTATCCGAACTCCCCGGGGAATTGAAAGGGCAAGTGGTGAATAGAATCCATTGTCCTGAGGTCACAGGCTCGAGGAAAGTTAGGTGCAGGTTAAGATAACCGGGAAGCACTAACTAGGGTTTTCTGAATACATGTGTGAATAAATGTCAGTAACGGGGTTCATTGGCAAAATTCCCATAGTGGCGTAACCTAGTAAGGGTCACATCGGAAGAGTAGCAGGTTCCTCGGAGCTTGGGTGAAAGCAAAGGGGTCCGCTGAGAAACCTTAGACTCAGATATATCCCGGAGAAGTGGATGAGTTTTGGGGAATAACAGGTTCACCGATGCTAAAGTGAAGGGTAGGCGGAAGAGATCTACTCGCAGTGTGTGAAAAGTAAATGGAAGTAGTTTACTTGCAGTAAAACAAAGCGTTCCTATCTAGACACTTGAGCACTGTGGCGAATGTGTATTTGTTGTAAAATAACCAAGCACTGAGCACTTTAAAAGAAAGAAAGTTTCCGTTACCTTGTGAAGGGAGGGAGTCAGTCGCGAAGCGCCTCTGACGTCACTCTGTGCTGCGCTGGGATTGGTAGAAGCAGCGGGCGGGTAGCGGAGCTGAGATTGTAAAGGAGGGGTGAGCGCCAGAGCGTGGGAACTGTCTCACGAAGGGGCCGCGCACCCATTGGCAGAGATTATTCAGAGTCGCTCACCCATTGGTTGCACGGATTTCTGAAGCGCGTTCTGATTGGAGGTAGTTTTGTAAACAAAGTTTAGCGTAGAAGTCGTATGTGGCACTCGCAGACTACAGGAACTCGACCTGATCCAAGGCACCTAGGGTTTGAAAGGGATCAGTGGAAGACTAATAGATACGATATTATGTACGGAAGCAAGAGAAAAATGTCCCTTGTAAGTAAGGTGAAAAATTATTTTAAAATGGACAAACCGATTAAATCTAGAGAAGGTGTTCTTGTCCCACCACCCAATACTCCTGCCTCATTCATGATGTTTGACCGAGGGTACAATACCTGTGTGTGGTTGGAGAATTGTGTGAAGTACACAAAAGATGACGGAGTATTGGCTTTTCCGTTAGATGGTACTTTCAATGGTAGGATCTTATTTAATTTAAGAACTCGGATGAATGAACTGCATCCCAGACCGAGACTAACGCAGTATGAGGCATTAGAGGAATGGGAGATTGAGGCTTTTGAAAGAGAAAGACCCCGAATGGACAAGGGTTTGACCAAGTGGTACCCCAGGCTGAAACAGGAGTCCAGGGATAAAAGGATGAAACAGTGGAGGCAGAGCATGATTGTTGAGGGTCTGTTTCCCATGATGCCGGCATGTCATAACCCTGCAGCGGGTGAGAAAAGTACCGAAAAGTGTAAGCATTGGGGGGCCCCTGGGGAGTCAGATGATGAATTGATAGATGACATCTGTACCAGAAGTCCGCCACCTTATAATGAGGGAACCCGACCTTCCAGTGTAGGAGATGCTCCCCGACGCCACTTCCTCAAGGAAGAAGACAGATCCCTAGGACTGGGAGGGGGTGGTCAAGTATTGCCTTATTTTGAGAAACCCGAACCGGCAGAAACAAGGGATATATATCCCAAAGTGCCCGCAAGCCAGGAAGAAAAATATTCACGTACAAAAGTTTTCTTTCCCAGACCCCTGTATGAAAACGAAGAGAAACCATCGAATTCAGGACTACCTTTTGTTCAACCTCCATATGAGGAAGAGCGTAGGTCCTTTAACACTGGAACTTTATTCCCGAAACCAAATTATGGTGGGGGACCAAGTGAAACGCATCCTACTGCCCCGAGCTTTACTCCTCCATTGACCCCACAGATATTACATGATACGACTTTAAGAAAGATACTAGTGGAAAAGGAGCAAGAGGCTCTGGCTAGACAAAGGACAGAAATAATTCAGAAAATCTCCCAGTTAAATACCAGTCCTGAGGCATTGACTATTCCAGTAACTATTGGACCAGTGGTTCCGTTATATGGAAATGGTCAGGGAAATCCGATTACTCCAGTCATGACCCCAGTTATGGCACCCCCGAGACAGGAACCGATAATCATAGATGATCAGTCCAGTGAGTGCGAGTCTGAAGTTGCATTCTTGGACTTGCCAAACAAACAGACCGGAAAGGGAATGCAGCAGAGGCATAACCCTTTTAATGCGAAAGAAATTAAATTAGAGTCAGCAACAGGTACTAGGAGTGTCTCTCTGGTAACTCCGGATGAAATTGAGAGTTGGAGTCGCGAATTAGAGAAACAGACTCCGCAAACGAAACCTTTAGACCTTTACAAGCTGAGGGTAGAAATAGAAGAATTAATGGCAGGAAATGTGGGGTTGGATCGATTAAATACCTACTCTGAAGAAGAATTGTCGTTTATGTGTAAAAGTTTTACAAGGAACACCAGAGTGCTCCACGAAAAACTGGCAGACACCGCAGCTAGTATGGGGGTAGATATCTCAAAATCGAAGCCCTTGCAGAAACCGTACAGAGCAGACTTCTCAGACAAAGATATAGAGCACCTGAATGTGGCAGGGAAAAAGTTGCAGATTAAAGAATTATTGGGGGTACTGCAAAAATGGGGAGACGTGGAAAGATGGAGAAGCAGGTGGGCGAAAAAGAGGGAAGAAGCTCGCTCCCGACAAGTGACTCCTGAGTTTGCTTTAAGGGAGGTAGAAAAACCTGAGCAGTTATGCCCCATGCGCGAAGTACCTGGAGGGAAATATGTGCATGTCCCCTGGTCCAGACAGGATATTGTGTCCTTTACGAACGATTTTCCAAAATTACGAGAGAAACCAGTAGACTGGTACAGGCAGGTGGAAAGGTTCGTGAAGGTACAGAAGTGTCTGTGGAAAGACCTGGATGGGTTTTTCGACATTGTGGTAGATTTATGGACCCAGTGTAAAATAGCCATAGACTGGCCTAGTGAAGAGTACCCAAGAAATAAGGAAACAGGGGAGCCATCAAAGGATGTCATGCGAAAATATGAGCAGGTAATTCAGCATTTGAAAGAAAAGGTGCCCGCAAAGGAAACTGATTGGACAAAAATAGATAGAACAACACAGGAAAGGGACGAGACAGTGCACTCCTTCTATGAGAGGTTATTGCAGGTATTCAAAACATACAGTGGTATTGATAACATCGATTTGAAAGACATGACGCACTTTATTTACAGGTTTGTAAATGGTTTAAGACCTGAAATTTGTCAGTGGATAAAAGATAATAAAATCTGTTGGCATACAAAAAAAATGGATGAGGTCCTGCGGTACGCTAAGTACTGCGAGGACGAGATGGCAGAAAAGAAAAAGGCCCTTAAGGAAAAGGTGATGTGGGCTCAAGTAAAGCTCGCAGAACAGCAGGAAAAACAGTTGAGTAACATGGTTAAAAATGCTGAGAACAAAAGTCCTGGGGGAGGGGGTGGAGGAAAGCCCCGGCCCAAATTTAGCAGGGAAGAGGCTATGAAGAAATTTCCCTGCCATCAGTGCGGCGAAATTGGACACTGGCGAAACGAGTGTCCCTATTTGGCCGATGATAACCCCAAAACACCTGATTTAACTCCACAGACGCAGAAAGAAAGACCAAGAAAAACGCAACCACAGGTAAAAACAGTTCAGGTGCCTCGGGCGCCAAAGCAGGTATACAGGGGAAAACAGGCAGAGGGTGAGGAGATAGAAGTTTGGGAAAGCGGTGAGAACAGAAATACAGCAACTTCGCAGTATCTGCTGAATGATACCTTCCTTTGTAATGATCAGTACTGACGGGGCCTGAGAGGGGAGGACGAGGAGTGCGTACTTGGCGCTTCCTTGCCGGTAGACCAGTCTGGACCATACATTGAAGGAAAGGTTGACGGAAATGATGTCACCTTTCTGTTGGACACTGGCGCTACCCGTTCTACTGTAAGAACAGTGGACGTTCCAAACCTACCCCTCTCGGGAGAAAATATCCAAGTAGTGGGTGTATCTAATCAATTGATTAGTACTCCTGTTACCGAACCAATGGAGATTTCAATTGGAAATTTTAAACAAATGCATAGGTTTGTCGTCTGTGACACCAGTCCAGTGAATCTACTGGGTCGTGATTTGCTGTGCAAAATGAACTGTACCATCTTTTGCACACCAAAGGGTGTTGAAATTCAGACCCCAGATGAAGATGGCATTTATAAACTATTGTTACTCAGACCTGACTCAGAAATTAAAAGATTGACCCTACAGGACTTGCCCCAAGAACTCCAGGAAGCAGTAAAGCCAGAGGTGTGGGATTTCACTGGAAAAGATGTGGGATTAATGAAAGATGTGGACCCCATACAGATAGCCATCAAGGACAATGCAGTATATCCTAACACTAAGCCCTACCGAATGAATGCTGAAGTGAAAGCCGGTGTCACTCTGGAAATACAAAAATTATTAGAAGGAAACATCATACAGGAAGTGATGAGTAGCCCATGCAACTCACCGATTATGGGTATCAAGAAGCCTAGTGGCAAGTATAGGGTAGTGCAAGACCTGAGAAAGGTAAACAAAATTGTAGTTCCTTGCTGCCCTATTGTCCCGAACCCAGCAGTGATATTGTACCAGATTCCTTGGGATGCTGAGTGGTTCACTGTGATTGATTTATGTCATGCATTCTTTTCGATACCCCTGCACCCCGACAGCAAATTTCTTTTCTCATTTGCCTTCGAAGGTCACGTGTATTGCTGGAACCGGGTCCCTCAGGGGTATACAGAGAGCCCCTCTATCTTTAATCAGATCTTGAAGAAATGTCTAGAGACTTTGACCTTACCTGGGAACTCTGTCTTAGTGCAGTACATAGACGACCTTCTATTGGCGTCTAAAAGTCATAGGGACTGTGTAGTTGACACCATTGCCCTACTAAATCATCTGTGTGAGAAAGGGCATAAAGTGGCCCCTGACAAACTACAGTTCTGTGCCAAATCAGTGAAATATCTAGGACACCAGATAGAAAAAGGTGTCAGAAAAGTCACATCAGAAAGAGTGAGAATAATTCAAAAGATGCAGTTGCCCCGTACTCAAAAAGAAATCAGAATGTTCCTGGGTGTACTAGGGTACTGCAGGCAATGGATTCTGGGATTTGCAGTCTTAGCCAGGCCTTTGATAAAAATGACCACGAGAGGAATGCCAGACATTGTAGAATGGGACGATGAAAGCCTAATGGCCTTCACAAGACTGAAAAACTGTCTGTGTACAGCCCCTGCGTTGGGAATGCCAGATTATTCCAAGGAGTTTGCCCTATTCTGTGACACTCGCGATAATTGCGCATTGTCAGTCCTGACTCAAGAACATGGCACGACCAGAAGGCCTGTGGCCTATTTCTCTGCCACCTTGGACCCAGTAGCTGCTGGGTTACCAGGCTGTCTGAAAGCAGTAGCTGCTACCTGCGCAAGTTTGGAACAGAGTGAGTCCATTGTCATGGGACATCCTGTGACTGTGTATGTTTCACATGGAGTGGTAATTTTACTGACTAGAACTAAAACGCAGTATCTCACCCCTAGTCGGCTGACTAAATACGAGAGGATTCTTGTGGGTGCAGCAAATGTAAGCATTGTTAGGTGCGGTATCCTGAACCCTGCCACTTTACTCCCCGACCCCCTGGAAATGGAAGGTGGGGATGATGATGAACATGACTGCATTGATCTGACAGAGTTCAGCACCAAACCACGCCCAGACATAAAAGAAACGCCATTGCCTGAGCATGATAAAGAACTGTTTGTAGATGGTTCCTGTCTAAGACATGAACTAGGAGGCCTGAGTGCTGCTTATGCAGTAGTCTCTTTAACAAAAATTGAAGAAGCAGGTTACCTATATAACATCAAGTCTGCACAAGTAGCCGAATTGATTGCTATGATAAAAGCTTGCAAAATTGGGAAGAACCTACGCATAACAGTGTATACTGACAGTCAGTACTGTTATGGAGTTGTGCATGACTTTGGTCAATTGTGGCTACAGAGGGAATTCCTGACTTCCTCAGGTACTCCCATTCGAAATGGAAAAGTTGTTCATGACCTTTTAGAGGCCATCCAGTTACCCAAGGAACTGGCAGTGGTAAAATGCGTTGCTCATAAGAAGAGCATGGACAAAGTATCACTGGGAAACGATTATGCTGATCGAGTGGCCCAATGGTGCGCCTGAGATCACTATATCGTTAATCCTAAACGAGGGGGGATCGGAGCCAGCTGCCAACTTCAAGTGTTTGAGGAAGTGCCTACTTGGGATGAAGTGAGAGAGTGGCAGGAGTCGGCCCCTTGGCAAGAAAGAGAGAAATGGAAGGAGGATGGGTGCAGACCGAGACGTGTGGATGGTGTCATTTTGGGCCCAACTGGTATGCCTGTGTTACCCCGACACTTGCTTGGCACAATGGCAAGATTAATACACGAAGGATCACACATTGGTAGGGATGCCATGATTCTGGTATTTCAACAGACTTGGTACAGTAAGAAGTTCAGGAAAGTAGCAGAGTCCCTCTGCCAGAGGTGCCTGTCATGTCAACAGATGAACCCAGGCAAGAGGACAATGGTTGAACTGAGCAAAATTGGGAGATCAGGGGGTCCCTTTGTAAGGATACAGATTGATTTCATCACCATGCCCCGTTGTGAAGGGAAGCGATATGTCCTTGTCATTGTTTGCGTATTTTCAAAATGGGTAGAAGCTTACCCTACTCCCCAAAGTGACGCACTGACAGTAGCAAAGTGTTTACTAAAAGAACTGATACCTAGATTCGGGGTGCCATTCATTATTGAATCAGATAAGGGTGGACATTTTCAGAATGAAATACTGGCTGAACTCTGTAAGGCCTTTGGAATAAGACAGAAACTTCACTGTGCATATCATCCAGAGGCTTCTGGAGTAGTGGAACAAGTAAATGGAACTATCAAAAACAGACTAGCAAAGTTGACCGATGCAACTGGCATGACCTGGGTGAAGGCCCTGCCCCTGGTCCTGATGGGACTGAGAAGTGTTCCTGACCGCAAGACAGGCCTAAGTCCCCATGAAATCATTATGGGAAGAGTGATGAGACAAGCATGGGTGCCAGGAAGCAAACTGTTGAGTATTACTGATGATTTGGTGCTTGAATACTGCAGAAGATTGGGTGACCAAGTGCGTTCTATCTCTCGCCAGATTGGAGACGACGGCATCCTCAATCCAACGACTCCTCTCCACAACTTGGTTCCAGGAGACTGGGTCAAAATAAAGAAGCACACTCGATCAAGCTGTCTGGCACCAAGGTGGGGAAAGAAACGCCAAGTAATCCTGGTAACAACCACTGCAGTGAAGGTCGCAGGTATTCCCCAGTGGATCCACGCTGGCCACACCCAGAAGGTATTACCAGACAAAGAACTTGAAGAAGAAGGGCATCCAGCAGAGGACTCTGCAGGAGCCAGACCAGAAGCAGCTGACAACGAACAGCCCAGCACCAGTCAGGCTGCAGGAACAGCAGACGTTGGCCCAGGAGTAGTTGACTACGAACTGCCGAGAATCCAGCCTGCTAAAGAGGTCCAGGAAGCTGAGCCAGGAGTAGCTGATGACGAGCTGCCAAGCATATGGCCAGAAGAATGGATACCGATGATTGATCTGACCGAAGATCCCATCCGAACAAGAGAGCGACTTTGTGAAGGTAGAGAGTGGACTAGTCAGGAAAAGCAAGGCACAGGCGAAGAACCTCAGCCGCTTGAGATTCACATCAAAACTGAGGAAGGAGAAGGTCAGACAGGGACAGAACAGGTGTTCGATACACCTCCACTAACTCCTGATGTGGATGAGGGACAGCCTAGACATAGAGTAATAGTTCGAGCAGAAGAAAATCAAGAGATCGAAGTGCTTGAACAGGATCAGATAGGGTTAGAAGAACGGGTTCAGGAAACAGAAACAGAAACAGAAACAGAGACAAACGAAAGCCAAAAACAAAATATTCCTGAACAAGGCCAGATTAGTAACCAGGCAGAAGAATTTGATGCTAGCCCTGGAACTAGTCAGATAGGGGAAGAAGAAGAAGAAAGTGAAGCAGAATTGCCACAAGCGAAAGAGAACAAGAGGATAAGAGAAGAAGGTGAAGTTCAAGTGCCAACTAAGAGACTTAAGAAAAGAAACAACCTTGAGCCTAGGTTCGTAAAGAAATTAAGGCTAAGGATAAAGACAGTGGAAGAAAAACGTGCAGAAGCAAGGAGAAGTGCGCGGATAGCAGAGCAAGAAGAAAACTCTTCCAAAAGAAGGAGTGAACGAATAAAAAGACAAAACAAAAAGTACAAGTCTCCTGAATGGACACTCGTTTTGGAAGAACTTGAAGATCTTGATATAACTGACGTAAGCGACGGAGAGCCCGTCCCTGAGTACTCTGCTGAAGAAGAAGACGAACCACCGTGAATTTGCACAAAGTAAGCTAGTCGTGTAAAGACACAAAGAGGGGTCAAGAAACTTCTTCTGAGCCGAAATGTCTGATTCAACTGTGAATGGTAGACCTAGTTGCAGTCGTTGCAAGACGTGCTGCAAGGCGTGTATATGTAGTATAGTAGTACTGATAGTTATCTGGATAGGACTAACAATTTTTATACCCTTTACTGTAAGTAAAGATACTAACATTGTCCCTACTGAAATTATAAATACTGACAGTGAGGAGTTGACAACACAGAGTGTAGCGAGACATGAGAGAGCACTGAGACAAACAAAGCAAAACTTAGAAGCATCAGATGAGGGAGGACTACATTATCATGGAATTAAGAACAGGACACACTTAAATGTTTTTGCGAACTTGTTAATACACTATGTAGAGACTATGGAAATTGAAGATTGCTATGTCTGCATGAAGCTACCTACCTCTGTGGCTGAAGGCGTGACATACCATCACTTGCCATTGACATATGGAATATCCTGTAGCATTTTAGCTAGTTTATTTTACAAAAGAGGACCGTTACAGTACTATTACTCTAATAATGACGTGATCTTTTCTGAACTTCCTATACGTGGGAACTTGAATCCTGTACATACCAAAAGCGACACCATAAGATATATGGGAGACTATTTCTTGACTATAGGTAACATTGACATAGCTGATGCACACAGAGATAACTTGACTTGTTCTTTGCGTGAACAGGAAAAGATGTTCCTGAACATGGCAGAGAAAAGAAGAATTAAAATACAGAAGAAGGCTAATGACGAAAGTCAGAAAAAGCCAAAGTGGGCAGAGAACATGGAAGGCACCTCAAATGGTGGGGCGGGACCTGCTCTGTTGCTGGATTTTGAAAAGAAAGGAAAGCTATGTCTTCACCGCGAGAAGACTAGCTACTATAATAATGTTTTCATTGGTTCCAGTGAATGCGAACATAATTACAAAGTAATTGGAGGTTGGGGTTTCAAAAATGGGTCAGAGCCTGTGTTTCCTGGAATTTATAATATTTGTGGGGACAAGGCTTATTTCAAATTACCGGATCACTGGTATGGAAGCTGCTATTTTGGCATTGTCTTCCCGAAAATATACCATGTGAATGGAAAAGCTGGAAGCAATGAAAATACTAATGGCTTAGTGCGTAGTAAAAGAGAAAGTATAGGTGAAATTATGGGTAGTATTTTTAGTGCACTGATACCTGGAGTGGGAGTGGTTCTGAACACTCACAGAATTTGCAAATTGTCTACTATAGTGGATGTGCTGTCTACTGAAACAGCTCATGGATTTCTGCTGGTCAATACCGAAATGGTTGCGATCAGATCAATGGTTTTGCAGAATCGACTTGCTCTTGACACCTTATTAGCGAAAGAGGGCGGAGTCTGCCGGATGTTGAAGGCGCAACATTGTTGCACTTATATTCCGGATAAAAGTGTACAGATCAAAAGATATGTGAAAAACATTACTAATTTGACAAAGGAACTCAAACCACTCGAGGTTGATAGTGCCTGGAAGAGACTGGTAGATGGTCTGTCAAATGTCGGTCATTGGCTTGCTAGCGTAGGTAAAAGCTTATTGTTCAAGATACTGATGCCAATTGGTATTATAGGTCTTATCATATTTCTCATTTTTATCTGTTGTAAATGCCGCAAGCGCACCAAGAAGCACGAGGTAAATGCAAGAGGGTTGAAACGGAGTGTGGATGAGATTGAATTGGAAGAAGTGAATGATCAGATATACAAGAAGGTGAAGACTTCTCACCCTACCAGAACTGAAAGAGAGAAGTTGGAACGATTATTGGAAGAGATAGAGGTGTATAAAGTGTGAAAGAAAGTTGGCATCTGGTTCCATTTAGTTTGTGATGATAGTAAATATCATCAAAGAGGGGATTGATGAAGCAAAGCTTCGCATATTTTGCGGACTTGCTGAAGTCAAGAACCTCGTTTATGTGTAATAAAGTAACAAATGTATGTCTTACTAACATTTATATTAAGTTTTGAGTAAAGGTACGAAGCTTGCCTATGTGTATTTCTAATGCATTTAATCCGTGTACTTAAAAATGGCCGCCGCTTGTATTTTAGTTACTGCGCATGCGTCAGCCACACTCACGTGTCCTGACGCGTCTGCAGAAGTGGAGGGAAATTTATGCGCATGCGTAATGCATAGCTGTGCCCATCATGTGGTACTGCTCGTGCCACTGCTCTTGTGCCTGTATCCATGTAGCTAACATTTAAACTGCATAAGTATATTTTATGATGATAAGTAGAAAGTACAAACCCTGTGATGTGTTTTCATGATGACATTATTATGTATTAATTTGTTTTCGCTTACTTTTCATGTACCGCGGGGAATGGGGGTCTGAGAGAGAGGAGAGCCATATTGGAGGTCCCTTCTGCGCCTGCGCAACTCTCTGTGGCACAGTAGACCTTGACTGATGGAACATAGCCAGTTGGCAGCGATGGGCGAGATGCTCCTGAGAAAGTCACCTCTGCCCTGCGAGAACAGCGAATGTGGCTCCTTATATGTTACAATGTAATATTGTGCTACTGCTTGGCGTGTAGCTTCTCATGGGAACCCCAAATCTTTCTAGGCGGTGCCCAAACATGCAAATACAGGCTTGAAATATTGCATTGTGATTGGTGTGTTACCCAAATCCTACCTTAGGACCAATCGAAATTGAGGGATTCTGACACTTTGCAACATTGGGGGGTGGTACACTGTCCCCAAACTGTATATCTACCCTGGGTTCACCTAGGGAACCGTCCGACTTGTCTGGTTTAGCTGACCTGTCACTGACCCATCGTACTCAATAGGTGACTGAAGATACAGAGCGCTGCGGAGCACTCTGTCCGAAATTGACCATAGACTAAGGTTCTACTGAACCTTAAAAGTGCTGGCGAAGCACTTTGCTGGGAGTTCGCTGACCCAATCGGGGTCTTGATCGATAGCTGCAGAGCGGGTGGAGCGCAGGCGTTGCTTCCGAACTGTGGGTTCCGGTCCTGTCCTGAGCGGTCCTGTCTGAGGGTTTGCTGTCCTGTCCTGAGGTCCTGTCCTGATTCCTAATCCGAGGGTATCCTGTCCTGTCCGGGGTGTCCATTCTGCACCTGCTGTCCTTTGAGGGGTATCCTTCCTTGAGGGTTTCCTGTCCTTAACTGACCCGTGGCCAGGGTTTGGTTTCCACACCATTCTAGGTAAATATTGCTCTGAACCTCTTAAAATCTTGCACCTTCTGAATTTCTAACTTTTGCTTCAATAAAGTTTACCATTGCACATGTTATTTTCCATGTCTTTCCGCAACTATTGAAAGTCATTTGCATTTTTCCATAAGTTTGTTCCTATGTCTTCTCACTTGTTAGAAATTATATTTTGCATTGCAGTTTGTCATTTTCTGATATGGTCTAGAACCTCATTGCCTAGACTGTTTAAAGGCCCGTTCACCTTAAGTGAAGCGTGTTACTCTTTATAGGCCCTCCTGTAGTTATACATACATATAGTCTGCCCATGCTTAAATATTTCTGAATAGCATAGTATCTTCTCGTTACATTTTATATCAGTATTTCAATGATTACTCTGTCGTTATTTCTCTATAGTTACATTATTTACATTATCTTGGTTATTGATTGCCTTATTCTGATGTACCTTATGCATGAAGCAATTGAACTTTAGATAAACATTTTAAAACTTCCCGTTGTCCGTGGTCATTTCATCAGTATTTTGAATGTTATTGGTTGGGTTTGTATTTTGCTGCCTTTCCTTTTACAGCTAGCTCCCTGATTCATTGTGGTCATTAGGTACCCGCATCGGTGGATGGTAAGTCGGGTGCACTGAGAAATAATAGTAGGGAACACACACACACAAATTGGTAGAGCTCGTGAAGTCACCTGGTCAATGTATATGGTGATTTGAAAGTATATGGGCCCTGAAGCCGGAAACGGCGAAAATTATTGGTCGGGTGGCCTCGCGCGCTCTATCAGAATGACTTTGCTAATGGTACAGTCCTTCTTGCTGATTTACCATATTAAAATCTCAAAGGCCCTAACCTTTTGATCAGACACCCTATTAGCCCCCATTTATCAACTTCTGTTCGCATGGCTTTAGCCATTGCATCTTATGTCCTTTGTAGCACTTAATCATTTATAGACCTGTATTGCTCAAACAGTTGTTACGTCATTTAGAATGTGGAGTTACAACAGTTTGCGACCTGCTGTATAACTGCTTTTACAAGTACTCGCTGGGGAAGTGTGGCCAGTGCCCAAAAATGATGGCTGCCTGAAGCCATTGCTGTGAGTCAACATTCTTTAAATTATACATTACCAGCCTTTATCACAGAGAATCAGCTGAATGCACATTGCAGGAGACATTGAGAACAACATACAAGCTGACCTGCAATGCAATAGGTTCGTTTCACAAGAGTATTTGTGCAACCTACAATCACAGGTGATCCAAACGAACCACATGGAGTGTCTTCCTAAGATGGCTGCCACTGGTGTATTAAAGCTTTGGCACTGATATCCAGAGAAGCAGACACAGAAGCATTGACAGTGGGTAATATTGATCAAGTGCCAGACCGAGAGTGATTAGAAACCAGGGGCAGGCATTCTAAGTGGCTCAACAACGCTCTCCACTGTGGGGCTTCCAGATTTCCACAACCCGAACCTCGGCACCTAAACCAGCCATTGTACTTATTGAATTTTTGTGAACAACAACCTATATTGCTTACTGAGAATCAAGCCATTCTAGCCTAATGCAAACAGTTCTACTAGAAAAGATATGTGCCTTCATGTGCTCACAAGTCTCTGCTAAGAAAGCAAAGACTCCACATTGACGCCAAGATTATCACCTACCCTATAGAACAAGCAATGTATACGCTGCCGCTGACAAGGGGGTGCCTGCTGCCAATACTGAAATATGTATTGGCAGCAGGCACCCTCTTGGTAGCGGCAGCATATACATATCACCATATCAACTTGCCCCTACAAAAGTGCCTCTGTACACATTAATACCACCACTGCATTAATGGTCTTTCGTCCACAGTGACATCTGCGGGTGGGCGCTCTGTGAGTGCCCAGGTATGATCAGATAAGATCAGACAAGTGCTTTAAACTGCTCCTACGTGTTCTTCCTTGTAGTGCACCATTTCAGTGATTTGATCATTTCAAACCCATCCTTTTGCAGGATAGCAGAGTCAAGGGAAAAGGAGAGCAAAGAAACCAAAGAGGTAAGAACAGGCCAAAAGAGATCAAAATTTGAACCGCTGATACAAGACTCTCAGATAAAAGCAAAAGCAGATTAAATCACCAGTAGTAAACTAATTCTACAGTGTCCAGCGGTACTTCATTATCTAGCTCAAGGATAAATAAAACTCACAAATTATGCAAAATGAAATTCATGGTCTGTGGAAAGACTTTGGGGAATTGACAAAAGTATCAGAAGCAGAGACAAGGATCAATCAACTTAAGCACAAAAGCTCACAATCAAAGAAAAAAACTTACACCCTAACTGACGTTCTTGTCTTTGCAAACTGAGAGAATTACTCCACTAGGGCATGCAAAAAAATTTTTTACCCTATAATCCAAGAAGATATGGATTCTAGGCTTCAAAAAAAGTAAACACTGTTCATATGGGAATAATACACAATCAGGAGATCTAACACGACCAATTATTGGACACCTCATATTACCGAATGAACTCCATGTCACCACACAGATGACCCCAATCAACCTCGTTATACTCTGTCTAGGTCAAACATGTACAACAATATGGATCGTATGGCTATTTGGTAAAAGAGATCCATGCATGCTTTGTTAATTCCTACAATACCCACAGTTCCACAGAACTGAAGAACTATGGCTAGTAAGACTGACACCTTAAAAGTGCTCTCCCAGATTATGAACTGCTTAAATCACCTTATCAAGAGGAGAAAGATGGCTGATTATTGTAACAGACTAATGGGAGACAAGAGATGAAAATTGGCCTCAGGAACAGCCTTAAATGTAATCTTTATAAACTGAAGAATGATCTAGTTCCCCAACATACCAAGTGAAAAACGGAGTAATAACCTTCATCACAAAAACATCTGGAAGTTCTGTATTATCTCAAATTCAGGATAGCCATAGAACAAGGCTAATTATAAAAACCAAAAAAGACAACATGGGATTTTACATTATAAAGCTTTACACAAACAATAACTCTAGAGAGTTCTGAACTTCTCTTAATAAAGTTATCATGGACCTACCAGAGAGTTTATGGATAATTTTAGGGGTTAGCTACAATTTATTGATGGCAACCTTGAATCTCCAAACCCAAATTTATTGAAACTACATGAATCATGCAGATGCTAAACCTATGCAAAAACTACCACCTAATTGATGGTTGGAGTGTACACAACCAGACACGTGGGTATTCACATCCTCACAAAACCTTCTTGAGGTATGATTATCTACTGATTGACAATAACCAAGTCAAATTTACCTCCAACGCTAAAATGTAATCAATTGTGATCTCAGATCACGCATGCATTTCCATGGATATAAAAATAAAGGAGAACTTACCCCAATAAAAACAATGGAGCCTCCGTCACAAACGAACGGATATCCTGATTGCCAAATTACAAGTAACTTAAGATATAATTGGATTTCAATTTGGTGGACACAATATTTGTCACGTTTGTGACGGAGTATCCCTGTACGCCAAGATCGTAATTAGGCCCTAAATGAATCTCTCATGGAAGATAGATATACTACAAGTATAATATTAGATGACATCAAAAACTTCATAGAGAAGATCAAAAGCACTGACACCTCCCCTATGATACCACAGGATGCCTTAAAAGCCACCACTAGATAGATTTGTTGTCAGCAATAAAAATAAAAAGATCAACAGAAAACAACATTTAAAAACTAGAACTCCAACTAAGAGACACAAAAGGTTCCACAGCTCTACTACATGTGAGAAAGCTTAAATATGAATACAATAACATTCTAAGTGAGAAGGCACACAAATGGGTCTCTATGAATAAAGCAGGGAAACTATGTGAAAGAAGCAAAGAAGGGAAAATGCAGGCAACTTTTCTAAAATATGCTAAAGGGAAGTCAACAATTCACACCATTAGAGATTAAAGGGTTACCACCCTCACATCAACCCAAAGCATACGAAAGGCTTTCTAAGACATGTACCAGAATCTATATAATGCTAGCAATTACATAAAAATAGATGACTGTATTAAATACCTAGATAATATTTCCTCACTACTGTTGACATGAGGTGAGCCGGTCCTTGTATACGTCTATTGAACAATCAGAAATATATAGAGCTATCCATAGGATAAACATTGGTAAAATCCTAGGCCCTGATGGCTACTCTGGGAAATTCTTGAAAGTTTGTGTTGACGTTGAGTCACTTTTCAAACACTTTGCAGAGACAGGACCTATGTCAGGCGCCAGTGCAATTATAGTGGTTATACCAAAAGAAGGGAAAGACCAACTTTACCAACTTGAAATTAAGATCCCATCTCATTAATAAATATTGACTACAAATGAAATGCAAAGATCCTAGCTTTTAGATGGGAGCCAGTTATTCAAAAGCTAATCCCGTTCTCAGATAGATTTCCGACTTGCCTTAGACAATGTCCGACTATTCGTTCATGTACTAGAACGATCATAGACTCTTGACTCTCCTATGGATGCAGAGAAATACTTTGACAAGATGTCATGAACTTTCTTAAAGGCTGTGCTTCAAAAATTCGAATTAGTAGAGAATCTTACTCACATGGTAATGAATCTCTATTCAAAGCCTGAAGCACGATTAAGGGTGGGGTCAGATGTACAAAATTGTTATTTTGCATTTCCTATTTAGGAAATGCAAAATCATATGTACAAAATTGGCGATTTCTTAAAAGCAATTCATACAGAGTAGGAATCCCTATTAGTTAATCGCAAATAGGAAATGCTCTTGCATTCTCACCTATGTGCCAAATAGAAAATCCAAACTCAAGGGTGCCTCTGGCCTTAAGGCCCCCCTGGACACACCCCGTAATTCGCCGGACATATCTGCAATCCATGTCACAATAAAAAATGCATTTTCAAGTGCATTTTTTTATTTTGCACATGGTTAGCATTGACTTTGAGTCAATTCTAAAAGCCTTTCCTAACTGCCAATTTGCATTTAGGAAATGCTTTGTATATGTGCTTTAGGAATCGCAAACAGGTAATCCCTATTTGCAATTTCCTAAATCACAGTCACGATTTGCAATTTCTTCCAGGTAGAGATCACAAACTGTGACTGCGATTTGGCCTTTGTAGATATCAAAAGGCCATTTAGCATTTCTTAAAGGCCCGAAGTAGCAATTCGGACAGTTAAAAAATGCTAAATTGCTTCGTACGTCAGGCCCTATATAGGAACTTTTAATCTCCATTTAGTTTGTCGCAAGGCACTCCATCTCCACCCCTACTCCTGTTGTAATCACTAAGATCTAACAATAAAATCAGGAAGATCCCAAACTCATCAGGGAAACAAAAACTGGCAGCCTATGCTGATGATGTTCTAATCTGCATAGAATACACAGACAATATCTTTAAAAAATCATGGAATAAATAAATAACTACTCAGCACTGTCAGGATAGTCCCAAAAAAGAAAAGATAAAACCAAGGTATTCCCGCTTAACATTCACCAGTAACATTAGCAGTATTAGGAACTTCTAGACTAAAATGGCAACAAAACAATTTCAAGTACCTTGACATTTGGGTTAGTAAAGCCCTTAAAGTACCATTAAGAATTAATGAAAATAAAACCCTAACAAAAATGAAAGACTATGGGTCAGAAGAAGGCTTTTCGTAGCTGCAAATGGACCATTTTGAACACATAGGCGATTTTTTATCCTTTTGCTACATACAAATCATAAATAGTTATTTGGTAAAAATGGTAAAATGTTCCTGATTGGCATTTTGAGTTTGTGACCAAATCCCCATCTGTATTTGGGAGAGGAGTGTTATTTAAAGCCTCCCTCCCAAATAACAAATCTTAATTTTATGTATATATTTATGTTTTGCAACCGTAATCCGGTTTACAAATATCAATACTTTACGGACTATAAACATGTAGTGCTAAGCCATTCACTCATATATGTGAGGGGCCCTAGAAGGACCCCTGCCACTATGACTCTAATGAAAAAAAAATATGTTTTAGGAGTAGGCAATGGTCCCATGCATTTTTTTGTTTTTTTATATGTATCCCATTTTTCTTCAAGAAAAATGGGTTGCATTTGGGAAAAAATATCACTTTATTTAGAATCGCTCATGGTGGTCTGCTGACCCCAACAAGCCACCATCACTGTGAAGGCTGAGATTCCTAGTGGGCCCCAAATTGCGACATATCTCATTAATGTTCATGAGTTAGGTCGATTTGTGGCCCTAACTATGTACTAACTTGCGACCAGTGATTTGTACATCTGGCGCCTACTCTGCTCTTGGCCACCTAAATTCATTATATTGTGGAGAAGATCAGAGACAATAAAGATAATAATCTGCCCCTTAGTCAACTTTCTGTATAGCGTGCACTCTGCTTAGCATTAGAAACATTTAATAAACACATCTAGTACTAGGAAAAGTAAAAATCCAAGACTTTCCCTACTCAGAATAAATAAAAAATAAAGAGCATAAATCTTCCCGATTTCCAGAGATATTAAATTGCATTCTAGCCGTTCGTGGGGCATTGTCGTTTAAGTTAGATACACAGAATATCTTTATACAATTTGAAACCCATCTGCTAGACCCTATACCACTGTGTGCAACACTACCAAGCAAATATATCAATAGTATCAAACTAGATCCTTCTCACGTTATAATCTTAAGCATTACATAAACTTTGAAAAGACTACATATGAAGCTTTTCTTAAAGATGGTAAAATCTAGACTTGGATCAATTTGGCACAATAAACACGCTAAGATAAAAAGTATTACCATCTACTGGGAAATTTGGGCCAAAAAGGGTATTGATCTAATTTATGACCTTGGCACGCATGATGATCCAAATCCTTCCCAGAAATAGAAGAAAAAATACAACCTTACCAACACAGAATTCTACAACTTCCTTAAGCTGAAAGTAGCGGTCAGGAAGACAGGGGAGAGTCACACCAATTAGTAGGCAAAGTAATGAAAGTAGGACATATTGCATCTATAGCCTACAAAAGTATAGAACCAAAGAAAACCTCCTTAACACAAAAATGGAACACACGCCTGAATAGGAGAAGCAATGTGGCAAATGATATGGTATTTCCCTTTTATGGCCAAAACCACTCCCGAGTTAGCACCGGATTCCTACAGTCCACTAAACATTTTGGACACAAGACAAACTACATATATTTAGACTACTCCACCTCAACTGGATTATGAACTGTGAAGAGGCTACAGGAGATTTAGTACACTGTCACATGATATAGAAAAGAAAATCTTTAACGGTCAGGTCCCTGTGTGGACTTCATTACAGTAGCTGCTCTCTGGAACACCCACTATCCACCTTGCCCCCATCAAATCAGTCCTCAACCTTGCGGCCAGACTAACAACTAACTATAAACGTTTTGACCATATCTCACCTGCCCTCAAAAACCTCAAATGGCTCCCAATTGAAGGCAGATCCTCCTATAAAATTGCCTGCATTACGCACAAAGCCCTCCATCAAAAGACCCCACCCTACCTCACAACCAAACTCAAAAAGGCGGGCTGCACACGAACATTGAGAAGCATCAACTCTCTCCTCCTCATACCCCCCTACTAAAAAAAAAGCCTCCCAACCCTGATCCTTCTCTGGCAAGGCCCCCAACATATGGAACCCCCTCCCCAAAGACCTTCGATGCAACCCCTCGAACGTCAGCTTCAAAAGAGACCTTAAAATACACCTCCTCTCTAAATACTAGGAAATTTAATCGCTCACTAACCATACTGAATCCTTTCCCCCTCTTACCCTATGCTCCTCCTCCTCCCTCTCACACCTCCACACCCTCCTCATGTTTCTTCCACACCGCTCTTAACACCCTTTACCTAGCCCATTCTTCCCATCCTTCCCAATTTCACCCCGATTCTATCATGTTTGCCTTGTATACTGTAAAAATGTTATTATGTAACGTCTCATTTTTTGCTCTCTTTCCCTCACCCACTACATACTCTAAATGTTTCATTTTATTCTTTTAAAATCACCTTGTATAACTTGTTTTCTCTCAGCACAATTGTTGCTCTTTCCTTGTTCTTTACCATGCAATATAAAAAAGCGCTCCAATACCCTCGGGTGGAGCTAGCGCTATATATAACCTTCAAAATAAATAAATAAAAATATCCACTCAGAGATTACCAGAACTTTTGTTAATTAACCCTCTCTAATATCAGGAATCAAACTTATACAATCATAATGGCAAAGCACGAGTAATATTTCCTCCCAAAAATGGTGTGTCTGGTCTGGATGGCTGTATATATGGTAGTTGAGTTTGGTATGCATTGCATGACTGCCTGAGTGAACCAGAGTGTCACAGGCCTGTGGGCTTCATTTTGGAAGCCCCTGGCCTGTTCATGTGTACATGAAGGAGGTAAGGCTGCTTTTCCAGGCAGCAGAAGTGTGTTGCTGATATTCCTTAGATTTTAGGAAGGGAATCCAGACACCATAGTGGGCAAAGAGGAGAAAGGTTTCTGTTTAGAAATTCAGACAGACCCTTTGTGATAATGAAGGCTGCTGATTAGTTTTCCTGAGGGTTGAGGAGTGGGGCTGCCGTTTCTGTTGTCAAGGTGTGAAGGGTCCTTCAGAAGGGGAGCAGCCCTCTGTCTCTCTTCCTGATCACTTTCAAGTGTGGCTATTGATAGGTGTCGATTGCTCAAACCTCTTAGTGCCTCTGATGTGGACTTAGTGGCTGAGATTTGAGGACTGCCTGAGATGGACACATGAAAAGGAAACTGACGAAAACCAGTTCTGTAAATACAGAGAATCCACATCCCCTATCTGCCAAATCTGTATAAAAAGAGAAGCTGCTTACCCATTTGTTTTTCCAGTCCGAGGTTCTCTCTGACAAATGACGGGGTGCTCCACAGAGAACCCAGAGTATTACTGCACAACCAGGGCTGATGGCTGCCTGAGAACCAGCTTCCCAGAGTTATGGGGACCTCGCCTGGAGTCCGATCCAGAGAAAGAACTATCTGATTTGTCCTGGGAACCCAAAGAGTCCTGCATGAATGAGAGGGAAGGAGGACGTCCACCCTGCAGAGGGCCTGATCTCTGAAAGGGGCTGGAAGCAGTTGACCATGGTACAGGTGTCTGTCCACCAAAAACTGCGTGAATGGTGTTATCAACATTGTGGACCAGTCCAAGACATCTTTGGAGGAACCACTGCACTTCTGAAGCATGCCTGAACAGCCAACATTATAGATGAAACAAGGGAATACACTAGGATAGATAGGTACCTAGGGTCAAGTAACTGTTTGTAAGGAACAGGGTTCCATATCAAAATAAATACAAAGACTAATCAACTCCACAATAAATGTGTGATTAATCACAAAACAAAAATGCAGAAATAGGACATTTTAATCACACAAAAGGTGAAGGGAGGAATGCTTGCAAATAATCTAACTACTAGCAATCATAGCATTACGACCCATCACTTTTTGCCCACTCTGTCACTCTAGACTAAGGCTCACCTAAGGCTTACCTTATGCAAATCATTACTGAACCTACTCCTCATGGGAACAGTCCAGCTCAAACTGCCAGGCTAGGCCACCTTCAGAAGGGAACACAAGCAACCCTAGACCCATTTCGGCCTTGTAGGCATTGTCAGTGATGTATATCTTGGACCCGATGACACAGTTAGCAAGGGACCTGCATCTGGGCAAACCCGTGGCCACTTATGGTGCTACATCAGTCACACACCAGTTGATGGAAGGAATGCTTGAAAATAGTCTATCCACTGGCAGTTGTTCTGAGGAGCATTCCAGCCCACTGTTTTTCACAATGGTCCGTCATATGCAAATCAGTACTGCTCCTGCTCCTCATGGGGACAGCACATTTCAAACTGCCAGACGAGGCCCCTCGAAAAGGAAACAGCACAAACTGATTTCAGGCTTATTAGGCTTATTAGGCTTTATCAGTCAGGTATCAATCCAGGTTGGAATGTTCCCATGAGGAGCAGGGTCAGTACAGGTTTGCGTAAGGCAGGCATTTGTCGAGAGTGGCACAGTGGGTGGAAATTACTGGTTTGGAGTTCTGCCCCAAACAATTGCAAGTGATTAGATTGTTTCCAAATATTCCTCCCATCAGCTTTTGTGTGATAGATGTAATAAAACATAAGTGGCCACGTGACTGCCTAGACATGGGTCCATGCTCAATGTTCCAAAGGCCTAATCAGCTGGGGTTTGCTTGTGTTCCAATTCAGATAGGACTTGGACGGACTGTTCCTATTGTAGCAGGAACAAGAGGAGCAAGCATTTGTCTGGGTCTACCCTGAGATGGCATGGTAGGCCAAAGAATGGTGGTTTGGACCTTGAGCGATTACCAGTGGTTAGACTTATTGCAAGCATTCCCTCCATCACTTTCTGTGTGTTTGAAACAGAACATTCACCATATATAATAGAATTGTGAAAAAAATGTGCAATACATAAACATGATTACCAATTGGGCTATCAAATTTCTCCAAACTGGTGAAAGTGCTCGGTGCTCACACATGGTACACACTGTGATATGGTCAGCTCAGTGCATAACACACAGTGGTTTATTACAATACAACCAGAACGAAAGTGTAAGAGTATATAAATATTTTGTTGATAGGGTTTTGATAATTTAAGGATGCAGGGCCATCATCAGATCTGGGTCATGGTTAGAAAATCCTCAGAAGGGAATCATGGATTCTGGAAAAAAGGGTCTCTGAATGGTACAATGGAAATTGAATTGTGAGATCAACAGAGATGAATCCTACACTGTCTTGCAGGGGCTGCTTGAATTGATGTGCTTCTGCAAAAGCAGAGTGCGCCTTATGGGCATTTCCCGATCATCTGGTGAAATGGAGACTTGTGCCCTGGTGGTTAGGAGACACATTTTGGAAAGAGTTCAAACGATTCCGCACAGAGCCCAAGCCTCCGTGTCTTCCATGCCGTTGCCTCCATCGCCACCGTGGCATTTCTGGAACTGTTCTCTATCTGTTGGCTTCAATAAAGCCGAGATCAATGTTTCGCTCATGGCCCTTACTACATGTCTGCAACCCTGGATGGGTGTGACCACAGTATTGCCAGCTCTATGATGTGCGGTCACAGCTCCCCAAAATTGAAGATTGTAACCCTGCGGTGCCTGCCCAGGGCAGTCACCCAGTCCGCCTCTAGCCTGGTATTGACCCACAATGGTGCCAAGTGAACTATATAATAATAATAATAATAATCTTTATTCGGAATTTCAAAGTTAGAAATCCATAAAAGCATGGCAACACATACTAAAACAGTTATATATAAAAAAATGCAAATTGGTTACATGTAACAGGTAAGTTCCACATCTGACTTATAAAAACATAAATTTGTTTAAGGAAATCACTTTCAAGATTTTTTCTGTGTCTGTGTATACACTTCAGAAAATTGAGCTCATGGTAACAGGTAACTTCAGTGTCCAAAAGCTGTAGACACATCATGGCAGGACGACATTGTCTGAGACCCCAGGATTTTAATAAAGACAATAGCCAAACCTTGCGATGATCGTGATAAAACTTGCAAAACAAGACAGTGTGCAAGGTGGTTTGTGTTGACTTTTCATCACAGGGGCATAAGGGTGGATTCGGATCCCAAACGTTTGGTGTTGGAAAAGCTACCAGTCTGTGAAACATGTTTAGTCTGAATCTTATCAGTAGGAAACGGTCAAAGATACCAATATTAAGGTTTAGATAGGGCTGAATTAAAAGAGTGGATTGGACCATTATCGCGTGTTGAACAGACGGTTTGCCTGCTTCAGATTGTAGTCTCAGGTTTTCCAAATGTCCCAGGGCTAATGCTTTTAGTTGTTTCTTTGTAAGTTCTCTAATTTTTTCAGGATTTAAGTAATATTGCTCTGCCCCAAGGTCAATGCAGAAATTCCTGATATAGGCTAACCATTTGATTTTTAAGGCATGATCTAATATCATAGCGTCTGCCACTATCATCTTAGTTAGGTCATTTTTTTCCGAGGTCCAGATACGGTGCCATAAAAGTAGCGGTTGGATTTTTGCGAGGTCCTCGATGTGTGGAATACCAAGTTCAGCGTGGCAAGCATAAGTTGAGGATCGCTTTGGGGCCATCAGAAGGAACCTTAGAAAGTTATTTTCTGCTATTTGCAAGGAAGTGACGTCCGTGTGACCCCATAGACTTGCTCCATACAGGGCTGTCGATATGCATTTGGCCCTATATATCGCTAACAATTCCACAGGCGGTCGTTTTCCCAGTTTTTGTGAAAAAGTCACCAATGCCGCTAGCGCTCTTTTGAAGCAGTGTTTCCTCGCTTCCACTGCCTTTTTCCAGGACAATTTATTGTGTATTGTAATTCCCAGATAGCAGTATTCAGTTGCAGAGTCTATTTTTTGTTTGTTGAGGGTAATGTTTTTCAGATGTTTTCTCCCGGCACCTGCAGTCATCACAAAAGTCTTTTTCACATTTATGTGAAGATCTAGAGTCGCCATAAACTGAGAGTACCTGTTAAGGATCTTTTGAAGTTCGCGGGGAGTCCGTGCCAGGAGGACAGCGTCGTCCGCGTAGAGCAGAGCGGGAATCGGGCGTTGTTTTGCCTGTGGGAGGTCCCGGGCACCCTTCAGAAGCTCAACCTCCAAGTTGTTAGTGTAGAGGGAGAAAAGGAAAGGCGCCAGGACACATCCCTGTCTGACTCCACGCTCCACTCTGAAGGACGCTGTCAGCTCTCCCTTGGTGCCAAAACGGACTCTAGCTGAGGGGTTGGAGTACATTTCCCTTAAGAAATTCAGGAGTGGCGGATCTACCCCCATTTGAGCTAAGAGGGACCACAATTTGGTGTGAGAGACACAGTCAAACACCGCGGACAAGTCCACGTAGATCATATAAAGTTTATCTTTTTTGGCGTGTATATATTTTCCAATGATCACGGAAAGGTTTAGGGCTTGCTCCACCGTTCCAAAGCCCTCTCTAAAACCAAATTGTAGGTCAGACAGTATTCCTCTCTCCCCTACCCAGTCCTGAAGTCGCTCCAGAATCACCCTACCTGCCATCTTTCCCAATGAATCCAGCAAGGATATTGGACGGTAACAAGCAGGGTCCTGGCGATTACCCTTCTTGAATATCGGTACCATGACGGACCTTGTCCAGGACTCCAGGATTCCTTTCTTTGCCGCCGCCGTGCACACCCTGGTAATGATCGGGGCCCAGAGATCTGTATTGTACTTGAAGAAGTCAGCCGGGACTCCGTCCGGGCCTGGAGCTTTTCCATTCTTGCTTGAATTCAGGGCCAAAAGGATCTCGGAGATTTCAAAGTCTATTTGAAGGGGGTAAAGCGGAACCTTTAAGTTCTCATCTTCAGTTTCTTGATCTGAGGATGGTTTTTGGAAGATTTTTGAGAAGTGTGAGACCCATTCTGTCTCATCTATCGCAACTTCAATTTTTGGATTTGTGTCGTCAGCCAAAAAAGGGGATCTTATTACTCTCCAGAAGGCCTGGCTGTTTTTTTCCTGTGCACTAACGTGGAGTTCGTCCCATGAAGCTTGCTTTAATTCCGCTTTTCTCTTTTTTCTGATTGTAAGGTATTCCTTTCTTAAAGCGGATATGGTATGAGGATCCCTTTCATCTTTGTTTAGTGCTACTTTAAGGTTTTTATGAGCCTGAGTACATTCTTGGTTAAACCATCCTTTTAAACGGCGCGGTCCAGCTTTATGTTTAGCTGTGAGTAGGGACTTTGTTTTTTCCAAAATTTGGGCAAAACTTTTAAGAATTTCCTCATCTTCTACCAGTATATCTAAACATTTCTTGATTTGGGGGTATACTGATTTTATCAAGTCTTTGGTAATTTCCTCTGGGTTTATCTTCCCCCACTTTATTGAGTACCCATGCAGTTGGCCCAGGTTTATATTGTCCTGGGACAGTGCACTAGCTATCGTCATAGGGAGAGATTGTTGATGGTTTATAGTCATTTCCATTGTAAGAATAGCGTGATCACTATGAGTGTTGGGTATGACTTCAAAGCCATTTACTCTGGGTTGTAGGCTAGCTGATATTATAATGTAATCAACCGTAGTGCTAAAACCTCTACCTATATAGGTCGGTTCTAGTGAACTTGTTCTGTGATCCGGGATGTTTGCTATTTGGAGGTCCAGATCTGATAGGAGCTCGTTCATTACTCCTCCCGCATTATTGTGAGAAAAATGGATAAGAGAATCACCTTCCTCAGTCACCATACCAGGACATTTTTGCTGTGGTTGGGTACAATGATGTAGATTGAAATCTCCTGCCCATATTATAGACAATGCACCCCTTGCTCCTTGTTTCTGTCTAAGGGATGTTAATTTTTCATGAAGGTGGGCGAAAACTCTCTGGAGCTGTATTTCCTCAAGGTTGTTATAAAAATTGATGAGGACTACAAACTCATTTTTTAATAAAGAGAGACCAATGATCTGGAAGTTAGGCTCCAGTTCAATGATATTTATTTTTATGTTTTGGATGGTGTTGGCTATGGGAATATTTAGTCCTCCCTTTGGTCTACCCTTTTGTCCCCCCAGTGCAGGGGAAAAATATGTCTTATACCCCTGCAAATGAAGTTCTGATTGTGACCATGTCTCCTGTAAGCAGACTATTTGGTGTCTGTGTACATGGTGCATGAGAGTCCCATCCTCCAGCTTTGGTCGTAATCCCGCGATGTTCCAGGAGATCACGCTCAGAGTCGGAGGATTACTTTTGAGGGCAATGTCTGTTTGTAGATTACTGGGAATGGCTGGATCTTCAGGGATTAAAAGGTTATCTGGGATTGGCGGGATGGCTGGGGTTTTAGAAGTCTGTTCTTCTGGTTGTGGTGGTCAGTCGACACACTCTAGGCCACTATACATATTTGTTAGTGGTAGTCCATTCCAGCCGTCCCAGCGTGGAGGTTCTCTATATTTTCTCCACTGTTCTTGCCCTCTCCATTCGTCCCTATCTCTGCCTCGGTAACGAGGACCTATTGTGTACCAAGGTTCCTCCATTTGCGAGGGACCGTATTGAAATGTGGGTGGGTAAAAGAAGGAGAGACGTTTTATTCCTACCCCCCCATTTGGAGTTTGGTCCTCTCCTGAGCAGATGTGTTCCACTATTCTCGGGTCCTCAAAAGTAATTAGGACACAGTCCCCCTGTATTGTTTTTTTGCCATGGCCGACCCAAGGGGCTCTTCTAATCATCAGAATTCTAGTGGAGCAGTAGGGGGGGGGTGATGGACGATTTATAGTGAGCCAGTGTTGTATCTTGTTTTTTAATGACCAGTTTGGTTCGTATTTTTGGTCCGTCAGCTCTGGTACACCAGTCAGTATAGCAACAAAGGGACTGGCTTCTGGTGGAAGTGTTACTGGTCGTGTTACTGGTCGTGTATCGCCCTGTTGTTGTCTTTCCCTCGGTCGGTAAGTTTGAGATTGCTTGGTTGATGGTTGTTTATTTTTTGAGGCTATGATAGTGCCATTACCGGGGGTGCTATTTTTTCCTGGCGGGATTGTTGAGACTAAGGTGTCCGGTGCTTTGTTCTTGGTTGGTATTATAACTGAGGGTTTCGGGGCTGTGGTGGGTACGGGTAGCGAGTTTTCTCCTTGGGGCACAGGGATTATATTTACCGGTTTTGGTGCCCCGGGTTTTTGTACTTTTTGTAAGTCTTGTACATGATTTAAGGCAGAATTGGCTTTCAATGACACTGTGAGTTCGACTACGGCTTTTTCTAGTTTTGCCAGAGTCTCTTGAAGGGGTGAAAGGGATTTATGTAGGAGATTTCCAATTTCTTCCAGCAGGTCTGGATTGTAATTATAATCAGTATCGTTTGATGGGGAGCCCTCATATGCTATCACTAAGTTCGTGGTAGGTGAGGCGTCATAGTGTATACTCGCAGTATGCCTACTCTGGTTTCCCAGCAAGGGGGACTAAGTGTGTTTCGTATTTCCTCTGTGGCGGGTGGAGTTTGTTTTCTCGTTGGTGTTTCATTTGTCGCTTCATGATTCTTTCTCTTTTTTATAGCTCCCTCCCTCCTCCCTCTTGCCTGTCTTACCTCTTCTGGTGTAGGGTGTAGATTTAGGTCGGGAGTTTTTTCGAGGTCAAAGTCAGCTATAAGTTGGGATTCAGAGAGTTGTGACACCGATAAATCAACTATATTTGGGAGGCTCTGTCTGTTGTTAACACCGCCCTCACTGTGTCTTTGACCTTTGGTTGGAACTGGCGTTCTAGCAGTTGCTAGATGTCCCACTGAGGATCGCCGAGCCTCCAGGAGGTCTTGGGATACTCTCCGTTCTATGAGCAAAATACTCTGATCTATGAAGGTGTTAGCCTTTGTTAAAAAACTATCCATGGGGCCAGTTAGTTGTCCTTTTTTTGCAGCGGTCTTACTTCTGCTTCCCCTTGGAGACATGTTTGTACAAGTGGGGATATTTAAAAAAGATTTTTGAGGCTGGGAGTTAGGGGGGTAGCCCGTCCCGGCTCTGTCTGGCCTCTAACGGCCTAAAACGGCCCGCTCTTTGCCCGGTCTTCGCCCCGGGATGTGCCCCGCGCGCGTCCCGCGGTGCGCGTCACTGGGCTTGGTAATATAGTCTAGGGTGGAGAGGGGGCGTGGCACTGGGAGGGGGCGCGGCTCACCCGGGAAGAGGACACAGCTGTGGATGTTGTAGGCTGGTCCTCGCAGTCCCGGGGCCGCGCCTCTCGCCTCCTCTGCGGCCTCGCGGCTGACACCTCCTCACGCTGGCGAGATAATGGCCTGGAAACAGTTGATAGCTACTCCTGTAGCACGGTCAGAGTTTTGGCAAGAGACTCCTCTACTCGAGCGGCACCCGCAAAGCGGGGGCCGCGAGGAGTGAAGAGCACTTTTGGTGGGGGCGGGCACTGGGAGGGGGCGCGGCTCACCCGGGAAGAGGACACAGCTGTGGATGTTGTAGGCTGGTCCTCGCAGTCCCGGGGCCGCGCCTCTCGCCTCCTCTGCGGCCTCGCGGCTGACACCTCCTGACGCTGGCGAGATAATGGCCTGGAAACAGTTGATAGCTACTCCTGTAGCACGGTCAGAGTTTTGGCAAGAGACTCCTCTACTCGAGCGGCACCCGGGAAGCGGGGGCCGCGAGGAGTGAAGAGCGCTTTTGGTGGGGGCGGGCACTGGGAGGGGGCGCGGCTCACCCGGGAAGAGGAGACAGCTGTGGATGTTGTAGGCTGGTCCTCGCAGTCCCGGGGCCGCGCCTCTCGCCTCCTCTGCAGCCTCGCGGCTGACACCTCCTCATGCTGGCGAGATAATGGCCTGGAAACAGTTGATAGCTACTCCTGTAGCACGGTCAGAGTTTTGGCAAGAGACGCCTCTACTCGAGCGGCACTGTGAACTATATGTCTCTGAAGACCAAGGCTATCTCCTTGAAGCATCATGTGCCTAATTAGTGCCTGTCAACCGAGATGATGAAGATCTCAGTGACTGATCAGAATGCCGCCATTGTGCCCCAAACAGCACCTAGAAGTAGCCCATTGTCACTGGATCTCAGCATCTGGAGAAGAGGACTGCATAATTGTGACTGTGTTTTAAGAGAGGGAAGGAAACGCTGCATCTGATCTAGAGACTGCAAAACCAGAATCCAAGTGGAGGGCGAGGCAGTGACCCCACCTTAATGCACATGGGATTTGCACCTGAGTATTAGGTATGTAACGCATTGTTGAAGTGTTTAACATGCCTTTGCATAACAAGTACTTGTGTTTTCAAAAGAGAAGCCCCTGGTTTGCCACTGATATTATTAAGCTGTTGGAGGTGGTGTTGATTGCTGAACCGGTAAACCCACCAACATTTACCTCTATGAGAAGTCTATAACAACTTGCCATCGCAACCACTGAGAGTCAAGGGTTACACTTGACCTTGTTTGCAGAGTCATAGTAGGACAGACCCGGGAACAGAGGACGCACAAAACCCTACACTTCACAGCTGTATCCCAGTAGCCTGTACCTGACCTGTTATTCCCCAAATTGTGGCTGACAGTTTCCCTATCACCAAAAGCAAAGCTTTTAAAGACTATAGTTTTTTAACCCAGTCATTGAGGTGAGAGCCAGCTATTGTTTTTGCAGTGCTTGCTCTTTTGGGTTGGCGGGGAATGGGGGCAGGCTATGCTAATAGCCTTATTACCTTTATCTGCAGAAAAACAATGGCTGTTGATTACCCACTTGTTATGCTCCTGTCCTGGAGCTCAGGCACATAACTGCAGAGTGGGTATTTAATGGCATTTATTGCCTGTAGATTCGGGCAATAACATTTATTTATAGCTCTATACATCTGTATGTACTGATTGGAATCATGAGAGACAGAAACATAAGCATTCTCTTCATTTTAAGTCATTATGGGATACTTGGGGGCTGAGTTTTACTCTTTTCACAATGGGAGGGCGACTTGACTAGAAGAATAACATTTGCTGTGGTACAACCAGCTTTAATATGATTTTAATACAAAAAAATTAATGTACCCAGCAACTTTTAAATGTAAAGTATGGCCACAGTTGCAATCAGGAGGAGATCTCCTAATGGAAAAGTATAAGGAAATTAATAAACTTGTATTAAATTAAAGTTTTTTTAAAAAAGTTAATAATTCTGAATGTTACATTTTAATGTTAAATCATTCGATATGAATTTTAAATGTAGAATATTTTTCTTAAAAAACGTTACTTCGTTTTTAACTAAAGTATTTTTAAAATAATTTAAATGAAACCCACCTTAATTAAGATGTTAAGATTTATTTATTATGTACTAAATGTTATTAAAAGTTAACTATAAAATTAATTTAATTGAATTAATTCATTAAAAAAACAAAGTTACATTTATTTTAAATTGAAAATGGTGATTAAGTTATTTTAAGATATGCATTTATAATTTGCATTTCATTTCTTAACAAAAATTATATATTTTTTTTTATTTTATTAAATTCGTTAATTTATTTTTAAAGTATTATCTATGGGTTCTAGTTTAAGTCCCTACCAACATTATTTTCTATGGGAGGGTTTTGAAGTACCTGTGAGCGGCCATGGGTGTTGTTGGACTTACTAACGCTACAGTACTTTTGCAAATGTTTTGTGTCCTTTTTGGCTGTAGTAACATTAGAAGTGAAGTTTGAGAAAAGGACAGGGCTTACTGTTTTATAGATGAGTGCATGTCCTTCCCATAATCACTCCCTAGCCATAACTTACTGTCGCCTTACTCCTCCTAAAGCCCTTTCCCTTTTGTTGTAAATATTCACCTTTTTCTAGCCACTCCTCATCCTTCTCACATTTACTTCTAAAACGTAAACATACCTGCGCTTACATCTTCGCAGTCAGGGTGGAGATTTTCACAAATAAGCTAGGATAGGCAGGGACCTATGCACTGAGCTTAGTGAATAGCATTTTGTAGTACGTTAGTAGAAGTATTGGAATAATATTACTCGTACTACAAATGTAGTTTGCGGATAACCCCATAGTATAGAATTTCCAGTTCTTCACAGTTTATCACCTCTAAAAAAAAGGCCTAAGGTGTCAGGTTATCACAGGCAGACTAGCAAAGAAGATTCTCTGAAATATGCTCTGATTCTTAGAAAACAGGAAGTTTCCGATGCAGACTCTGCGGCGTATGTTGCAGTACAATGAGTGGTGCACATTTCACCCTCCACCACGTCAGTGTGGTCAGTGGTTAACAGATATGAAAACGTGTTCCACATCGGCTTAATCATGTATTTTGCAGTAAACATCACTACAGTAGAGGTGGGCCGGGCGGTAGGGACATCCGGAAAGCTGGCAGCACACGGTACAAACTAGCTTGGCATTTTACTGGCCTGGGGCTTCTGGCGTTTCAGAACAACTCATTGAATTCCCCCAGATCTTTGCTTATATTTCTGTTTCAGGTTTTGGAGGCTTGAGTAGGTGCTGCCGTTCAGGTACTAGACTTTCACTCATAGTGTATTAGAAAACTGGCATCCTTAGTGCTGGGAGGCTGAATGAAGAACTGACACTCCATATTTATTTGGCCCTATCTTTTGACAGGAGCATTTGTGTCACACTCAGAGCAGCTGTCAGACATAAACTAACCTGCCTATAAGTGTTCATAAGTTCAGGATCTTGAGTCATATGAAAAGTGATGTTTCTCGTTATGGTTAAGGTGCCAAAATAGGATCTCCCAACAAGTAGAAAAAAAAAACAGCCAACAATCGTGTGTTTGATTTGTTAGAAAAAAGCGAACCTGGCAACAAGCGAGAGCTGAGCATCTCTAGTCACATGAGAAGTGATGATTCTCTTAAAGTTTAAGATCCCAAAATAAGATGAAGAACAGTCAACCTACTTTCCACTGTATATAGATGGTTAATGCACCTAGGGGGTCATTAGAATGGCGGGCAAATCGGTAATTGGGACCACCCGCCATATCGGTGGGGGTCCTGTGGGGGGATTAGGATGCGCATCCTGCATTTTTAGCATTGTGGCGGGCGGTACTCTCAGCACCGCCCGCCACAATGCTAAAAATGCACGCATGCATTTGCATAAACAAAGCGGCAGGCACCGCGCGGTGCCTGCTGTTTTGTTTATGCAAATGTAGGGGGTACCACAGGTACCCCCCCCCGTGTGCACCCCGCACCTATCCATCACTCTAATTTATTTATTATTTGTTAGTCTTATAAAGCGCACTATCACCTTGCAGGCATCCTGGTGCTGATGACTCAAAAGGGCAAAAGACTGTCGGAGCAGGTCAAACAGACAGCATCACTTGGGAAACAACCAGGTTTTAACCTTTCTCCTAAAGGGAAGAAGCTCCTTAATGTGCCTGATCTCGTACGGGAGCAGATTCCATAATTTGGCAGCTGCCACCTCAAAGGATCTGCCCCCTGATCTAACCTTCCTGAACCGAGGCACTCTCACCAGTCTAGCCGATGAAGAGCGAAGCAATCTGATCGGGGTATGGCAGGCAAATTTAGATTGCAGAGAAAGAGGGCCTATTCCATGAAGAGCCTTAAAAACCAGACAGAGGGCCTTAAATTGTACACTCTGTCTCAAGGGGAGCCAGTGAAGTTCCGCCAAGGCTGCCGGCGCATGTGCTCTTCTGGAAAGCCCCAAAACCAATCTCGCCGCCGCTGATTGCATGCTTTGGAGCCTATCCAACAAGAAGCCAGGAGACTCCAGTAGTAGTGCATTACAATAGTCCAATCTACTAAGGATCGTACACCTTACCACTTGGGCGCGCGCCTGAAATGGTAGTAAAGGCAGGATCTTCTGCAGAGACCGCAAAATGGCAAAGCAGCAGGACGTCGTCTTCGCTACATGAGTCTCCATGCTAAGTTTGTGATCCAACATGACCCCTAAATTGCGGACAGATTCCACAGGCCGCACTTTAGTTGCAGTCTCGGGAGGCCAGAAATACTCAAGAAAGGGACGGGAGATCTTATTCCCAGCGCAAAAAAGCACCTCCGTCTTCCCAGCGTTGAACTGAAGGGAGTTATCCCTCAGCCAACATGACGTATCCTGCAGACAGTTGTGGAATACATCCACAGAAGTCGATTCTTCTCCCTCAAAGGAGAGAATCATCTGCGTATCATCCGCATAGTTTATAATCTCGATGTTATAAGATTTGATGAGCGTGATCAGAGGTCTTAAATAAAGGTTGAAGAGGATAGGGCTGATTGCCAAGCCCTGTGGCACCCCGTATGGAACAAGAGAAAACACAGACTGAAAAGGGGGTAGGGACACCGCCTGCTGTCTGTCCTGCAAGAATGACCGAAACCACAACAGAGCGTTACCTCTCACCCCAGCATCGCTTAAACGGCTCCGCAAAATCTCGTGGTTAACCGTATCAAAGGCGGCAGACATGTCAAGCAGAATCAAAACCGCTGCCTGTCCCTTGTCTGCACGCCTCTGAAGCTCGTCCACAGCAGTGACCAAGGCCGTTTCGGTCCCATGAGCCGGACGGAAGCCGAATTGATCGTCCTCTAATAAGCGATGCTGTTCCAGATGTTTTGAAAGAGCTAGGCTGACCGAACGCTCAACAACTTTGGCAGGAAAAGGCAACAGGGAGATCGGTCTAGAGTTCTTGGAGCATTCAGGGTCCAGAGAAGGCTTCTTCAACAAGGGGGATATCAGAGCCTGCTTCCACTGGGCAGAAACCACACCAGTGGCCAGAGACTGATTACAGATCAGGCGGAGCACAGGAAATAATTCCTCCTCATACTCCTTCCAAATCTTGTGAGCGACGGGGTCCAAAGGAGAACCCGAAGAGATGCCCCTTGCCAGTCCGCTAAAGACTTCTTCCGTAAGAGGTGGGAGCTCTAGTAAAGGTTCCCCTAACGGCCAGACTGGGCCATTAGTCTTATTCACCAGAGGCTTACGCCCGGTGGCCAAGGGGCTGCCACTCTGAGAAGACTCCAGATCCTTAATAATTAGCTCAACTTTCTCCTTGAAGAATTTAGCAAGATTCTCACAGAGATCCTGAGACGGGACAATGGAGTTCTTGGAACAGTCAGGGCTAGTGAGACTGTTTAGTATATTATAAATGCTCCTAGAGCTATTAGTAGCATTACAAATCAAGGAAGAAAAGTAGTCAGCCTTAGATTTCCTAATCAGATTCTTATATTCCAGAATTTTGCGTTTCCACTGCAACCTCTTAGTTTCCTCATATTTATGCCTCCAACTTCTCTCCGCTTGTTTACAACCCCGCCTTAAGTTTTTCAGCGTGTCATTAACCCAGGGGGTGGAGGTTTTCCCCTCGCAGCTACGTACTTTCAGGAGGGCAAGAGAATCCAACGATGCAGTAATTTTTGCGCAGAGCGAGACATAATTCTCCTCCACTTGCTTATCCAAGGCGAAACACTCTCCAACTTTAAACACCAGTTCAGGAGACTTCACGCGAGCAAGGGCCTTCAAGTCTCTACACAGAAACTCCTTTATTACTCGTGGAGCCCTCATATGTGAGCCATTGATTTTAACATAAAATTTGAGGAGGAAATTATCTGTCCACTCCATAGGCAGGATTTCCCCCATGACCAACAGATCGGGAACAGTAAACACCTGCAGGGGCCCCCAAAGTGAAGACCGCATGCCTTTCCGTGGCGGCATTGCCCGGGCGGAGCGGAAAAGCGGCGGACGGTCTTTCTGTCCGCCGCGGTCCCCCCCGCCATACTAATATGGTGGGGGGTCATTTAAGTGAGTATGGCGGACGGATTGCGCCCAACAGGCCGGCGGTGGCCACCGCAAGCCTGGCGGGGGCAATCCGCATGCCATCCTAATGGGCCCCCTAGTGTGAAGGCTCACCTGATCCTCTCAGGTCAGCAGCACACCTCCAGAGATCCGAGGACTCTCATGGCCTCCTCTCCCACGTGACAATGCTAGACATTCAAAAAGGCAGAGTGCCTCAGCGAAGTGGCCGGTGCTTAATTTCAGCCAGTGGTTTCTGGTGCTCTGCACCGACACTTAATCATCAACACCGGCGCTTGAGCACTAGTTAAGAACACAATCATTTTTCGTGGGCACAGGCAGATTAAATGATTTGCCAAGAATCACAAGATGTTGGGGGGCGTGGCCAAGACGGCGAGCATGGCGGACGTAGCCTGAGCGAGCTCCGTCCCGCCGCTTCATTATCCTGATCCAAATCCTGCGTTGCCCTGACCGAATTTCACCCTAACTTGAGTGGCTGCAAGCGGATCCGGAGGAGAGACCCCGGCAGCAATTTTGGTGTCCCGGCGGCCTGAGGTCAGCGTGATTCAGCCGCGAGGCGCCCGGACAGCGGTGAGGCCTTCGCGCCACACTGAAGCCGGGACCTCGATTGCCGGACAACCCGCCCGGAAGTGCAGGAGAGCCGGGGCGTGCGAGCGGAAGGTGCCGCCCCTGCTGAAGGACGCTGCGGAGCAGTGGTGGGAGACTGGCTGACCCTGCATACGCCTGGACATCCGGAGTGGCGGCGAGAACGACGGCTGGAGGGGGACGACGTCGGCGCCCAGACGGCGATTGAGGTGGGGTAAGGAGTGGCGGTAAGGCGTGAGGCCTAGTGGGGGAGGGGACGCTCCCGAGATTGTGCCTGGGCCCATTCGGCAGTGAGATCGGGCCGCGGGACAAGGTGGTACTGGAGCATTGGGGAGCCGGCTCTCCTAATTCCCCCCCCCTCCCCCACCTCCCCCCTCATTCACTTGGCGAACTTACTGGAATCTCTCCGTGGCACTTGCATGCTATCTGGCTGGCCGACGGCCCCCGGAACACACTGGCTATGGCACCGGGAGATGCAGCATAGGATTTGGGTCGCCTCCAGTGGACCCTGGGGCGGAGTGGGTGGCCCGTATTACGGCGCGGGCTCAGCTGCGTGGACTCTGCACGTCCCCCGACCGCTGGGCATGTGGTGATATGCGGTTGCTCCACCGGAGAGTGAATCACGTCTGAGAGTGACCGGGCTACAGCCTATACTGGCGGACTTGGGGATTCTCATCACTTGAAAACGCGCTTACAGTGAGGAGTACCCCTGGGCCGCGGGTTCCCCTACGGTCGCGATCATTACCCTGCGCACGATATGACGAGAGGGGGCAACAGCGGAGGCTCTTCAAAGCAGGGCCCGATGGATAAATTCACGGGGCCCAGTGGGGGTGCCGGGGCTTCTGGAGGTCATCAGGGCTCTGGGCCGGACAATGCGGCGCTGATGGTGGCGATAACGCAATCAAGGGACATGCTGGACGCGAAAATCGGAGCGGTCGGAGCGGACGTGACCCTGCTCCGACAGGACCTTCGCAATGCGGTCGCCCGCATCACCGAAACAGAATCCAGGATCACGGAAGTCGAGGACGACGTGGTGATTCTCAAAAAGAAGGTTGCTGCCATGGAAGGGATCCAGAAGGGACTTGCGCTGCGGGTGGAGGACGCGGAAGGGAGGGCCAGACGAAACAACCTGCGCTTTGTGGGCTTCCCGGAGGACTGCGAGAAAGGAAATATGGAGGCCTTCCTGACCCAGTGGCTGGAGGGGTGGCTTCCCCCGGACTCCCTGTCGCGCTGCTTTGTCGTGGAGCGGGCGCATCGGGCACTTCTTCCCAAACCACCCACGGGGGCTCGTCCCCGCTCGGTGATAGCCAAGCTGCTCAACTATCACGACAGGGACGTTATCCTGCGACAAGCCCGCGACAAGGACCCCCTGATGTTCGAGAACCACAAAATCCTCATATTCCCGGATTACACCAAACGGGTCCAGCAGCAGAGACAGTCGTTCACTGCGGCGAAAGCACGCCTGCGAGAGCTCAAAATTCCTTATGCTCTGCTCTTCCCGGCCCGCCTGCGTGTGGTCTTTCAGTCTCGCACCCAATTTTCCAATTCCCCGGAAGAAGTATTTGAGTGGACGGTCGAGACGGTGCGAGTCAAGGTGAATACCCCCCCTAGGAGGAACTCGGATTCGTCGTCCGCTGGGGGGCCCCCAAAGACGCCCAGAAGATCACGCAGCAGAAGCAACTGGAGGTCGCGCTCCCAGAAGCGCCTGCCTCCCCGCGACGAGACGGCTGAAGTAGCGGAGGAGACAGACTCTTCCCCCTCGAAATCTTGAGACCCTCACGCTCCTATTGGTTCTGGTAGTGGTCCTGAAGGATCGATGGGTCGCTTTGATGGCTGGAATAGACCTGGCGCTGTTGTTGGACATGCCACTTGCTGATTGACTACATGATTACCTGTTAATGGGTGGATTGTAGGTCGGGAGACGCTCGTGTGAGCGCGGGCCTACTCCCGGAGTTTGTTTCCACGTGTTGGGTGGGGGGTTGTTCGATATCTAGTGGGTAGTTGGGTGGGATCCATTGGTGTAGTGGGTCTTGGACCTCCCTTTAGAGGGTTGAGATTGCCTGCACCGCGACAGGTACTTCAATGTTGCTGAGGTATGGGGTGAGGGGTAGGAGGGGGGTCGTTGGTACAGTTTGGGGCAGGGGGGATGGGCAGGGGGGGGCGGGGGCTGGGAGGATCAGGGGAAAGTGGGAGGGGGAGTTGGGACTAGCTTATGCACGGTGTTTGCAGGAACATGGAGGCTGATGTGTGTGCGTGTGTGGCCTCAGTGGCCCGACAATCTCAGATTCTGGGTGATAGATGGCGGCTGATGGACAGGGGGCGGACCTTCCGCGAGCATCGATGCGCATCTTGAGCTGGAATGTGAGAGGGATGCTTGACAAAATTAAACGAGGTGCAGTCCTACGATTGGGGAAGAATGAGAAAGCGGATGTTTTGCTACTACAAGAGACGCACCTTATGGGCACCAAAGTCCTTAGTCTACGTAGATACGGGTATGAACAGGTGTTCCATGCTGGGTTCACGAGGGGGTCCAGAGGAGTTGCAATCTTGATACATCGTAGGGTCCCGTAAACACACGACACACAATGGTTAGATGTGCATGGGAGATACGCCTTTATCAAGGGGAGGCTGGGGAATGAGCCCATAGTTTTTGGTAGTGTATATGCTCCACCCCCGCTGCAAGACGCTCTGATTGAACGACTGTTTGATGTTTGGGCCGAAGTCCCACATGTGCTGACGATAATCGGTGGTGATTGGAATGACGTGATGGATGGGAGACTAGACCGTTGTAAGCCTGGGGGAGGTCAGCTGTCTGATGCTACTACGAAATTGAGCAGAATGGTGCGGGGGATGGGATGGATTGACACCTGGCGATATCAACATGCATGTAGTCGCGAGTTTACGTTCGTCTCTGCAGTCCATAAATCCTTCTCTCGCCTGGACTACTTGTTCGTCCCGCAGCCCTGGATAGGGAGGATTGACTCTACCTCCATACTTCCTAGGGGCCTGTCGGACCACTCCCCGATCGCATTGACATTAGGCCTAGGTGCGAGGCGACAGCCGTTTCGCTGGCGTCTTTCCGCATGGCACTTGCAGCGCGATGAGTATCAGTCGCACATGAGGGAGGCTATAGCGCATTACTGGACGGAGAATGAGGACCCGGGTGTGGATGCCATGACCTTGTGGGAAGCCATGAAACCAGTGCTTCGGGGCGTGGACATCGCGTGGTGTGCTGCGAATCGTAAGGCCCGTGTGCTGGCTATAACGGAAGCGGCTGACCAGGTACAGAGCCAGGAGGCGGAAAGCACGTCGGGGGGGAGTGGGGGCGCCGTGGAGAAGCTACTGCACCTTCAGCAATCGTACACCTCCTTATTGCTGGACGAGGCCCGACAGGTTTGGCTCGCTACACAGAGCAGAATATGTCAATGGGGAGACAAATCCAGCACAATGCTTTATAGGCTATGTCAGGGTGCTTCTCAAGCCCAGTCCCTGCCGGGACTCCGGGATGCCACGGGCTGTCCTATCGAGGCCCCCGAGGCCCTGGCTCAGACGTTTGCCCAATACTATGCGACACAATACGCCCCCCGGGAATCCCTCCGGCGGAGGAAATCGATAAATTCCTCGCGGACCTTCCACCCAGGGCGCTCTCGGATGACGCTCGGGACCGACTGGACCTCCCGCTGTCGGCTGAAGAACTAGGAGAAGCTCTAGGCGAACTGAATGCAGGCAAGGCCCCTGGGCCCAATGGTTTTCCCTGTGAATTTATGAAGATGTTTCACCTCCAGTTGGGGATGCGCTATAGGAAGGCCCTGGAGGCGGCTAGAGACCATGGAAGACTGCCGGCAGACTGGCGACACGCTGAGATCGTGTTTTTTTGCAAACCAGGGAGGCCCCAGGATAGACCGGAGTCCTATCGTCCGATCTCGTTGCTGAATTTTGAGGCAAAAATACTGGCAAAGGCCTTGGTGAACCGCCTTCTTCCTTACATTACAGACCTGGTCCACTCGGACCAGGCGGGCTTCATGCCCCACAGGGCGACGAGACATAACATACGACGCGCTCACTTGGTGGTGGAGGCGGTGCGGGCGGCGGGCATCCCCGCGGCCCTCCTGCTAGCCGATATTGATAGAGCCTACGATTCCCTAAGTTGGCCGTACCTTCGAACACTCCTTCTTCGACTCAATCTGGGCCCGCGCTTTCTGTCTTACATTCACTTACTGTACACGGACCTGACAGCGGCGGTGAGGGTAGCGGGGCGGTCTCCAGCTCGTTCCCTATAGGCCGTGGCACCTGGCAGGGATGCCCTCTCTCACCTTACCTGTTTGCTTTGGCTATGGAGCCGCTTGCGGCTTGGGTGAGGATAGATGCCCAATTGCGCGGAGTGGAATGGGTGGGGGGCCCGTCTGACAGGATCACACTTTATGCCGACGACGTGCTTTTCTTCCATACGAACCTCAACAAATCGGGACCAAGGGTCCTTGATATAATGCGCATCTTTGGTGAAATATCCGGCCTTCTGCTCAACGTACAGAAATCGAAGATGTGGGTCCTGGGAGATACGGGAGCCTTGGGTCCCTGGGCCTCGGCCCTTCAGGAAGTGGCGGGAGGCCTTAAATACTTGGGTGTCTTTGTAACGGATGTGCCAGGAGTCTCATGGTCCCACAATATAGTGCCGGTTTGGGACAAGATACGTTCGGATATGCAGATGTGGTCCAGGATGCCCTTGAATGTCTATGGCCGCTCGGCCATTTTTAAGATGGTGGCTCTGCCCCGTATTCTGTACCAGTTACAGAATCATCCGTACCCTGTTCCGCCGCAGTGGTTTCGGCAGGTGAACTCCACCTTGGGTCGGTTCCTGTGGACTGGGGGAGCAGTGAGAGTGGCGCTCCGCACCTGCTTCCTCTCGACCTACTGTGGGGGGCTGGCCACATCTGATGTCCAATCCTATTATCAAGCGTCACATCTGCTCGTTCTCAACGAATGGTGGTGCGGGGACCGAGGCGATCCGGCCTATGCCCTAGAGAGGTATATGATGGATCCGCACACGCTCCACACGATCTTGTACTCGGCGAGAATCCGGAAACGACTCCCGATGGTCACTCAAGTAGTTTTCAAAGTGTGGCGCGACGCTCTCCGCCTTTGGCGGGTGGAATAGACTAACGGGAAAAACTCCACTGTGGCACAATGGGAGGCTTCCGGACCTAGCTTCCCTGCGGGGCTTCGAGGGCTGGGACGCTATTGGCATCTCAGTGTTGGGCCATATTATGAAAGGCTCGGTCCTCATGTCTTTTCAGGCACTGCGGGATGAATACACCATGCCCCAATCTCAATTCTTCAGGTATTTACAGCTCCGACACGCCCTAACCCCCGCAATAGCGGGCTTAACGTCCTTGCCGGAATTCAGCCCCCTAGAGGCTAAGATATTTATGGGGGAATTGGAAACGAAGAAAATTTCAACCATATATCAAACGTTGGTTACCCACTGTTCCCCTTCTCTAGATAAACTGCGGGCGGTCTGGGAGGGAGACCTGGGAGATTTGGAAGAGGAAGACTGGAGAGAAGCTCTGGCGGCCCCTAGGGGAGCAGCGATAGCGGTGCGCCTGCGCTTCATCCAATTTAAATACCTACATAGGGCGTATTACACGAGAGAACGACTGTGGAAGGCGGGGCTGATAGCCGCCCCAGATTGCCTGAGGTGTGGAAGTGCGATAGGCTCCTTCTTCCATACGTTATGGGGATGTGTGCGATTGCAGAGATTTTGGACCGGAGTGTGGGACTGTCTAGAGGAAGTGTTGGCATGGGAACTCCCTTGCACACCGAAGCTGGGCCTCCTCCAGGTTATGGAACAAGTGGGGGGTAACACACACAAGCGTCATTTGCTTCTTCTGGGCCTTACAGTGGCCAAAAGGGATATAGCCCAATCCTGGAAGGCCCCCAAAGCTCCACTGGCGGGGGTGTGGAAACGAGCCATGGATTTCAACATGGGACTGGAACGCCCGATATTTGAGGCCAGGGGCTGCCCCAGGAAACACTACCGGATCTGGAAGAGATGGGCAGACTACAGGGGCCTCTTACTGGACCCTCCGGCATCACGAGCCATGGATACGGACCCCATCCGTACTGCCTCTGGATAAACTGAAGCACACGCTGTTGCTATGATGATTAAGCTCCGGTTTTTAGACAATGTAGACACCGTGCAGGGTGGGGGGTGGGACTTGGGTTGAAACGGGGGGGGGTGAATATAGGGAAATGTTGATTGAATATATTGACCGTTATCGCTTCTATATGCTCACTGTCTTTCAGCTACTATGGGAGCAGTGTTTCTCTTGTATTCTGTCAACTGCCAAAACCCAATAAAATTGCGTTCTGAAAAAAAAGAATCACAAGATGTTGAGCCGACGCGGAGACTCAAACCTGGTTCCCAAGCTCTGAAGGGGAAGAATGAGAGGAGATAAATGAAGTGAAGATAGAGTGACAGATGCACCTGACCCTCTTTTTATTTTTTTATTTAAGAAGCTTATAGCGCGCACAGATAACCAAAGGGTCTCCCAGTGCTATCGATGGACAGTAGCATGGCGTAGCAAGAGCAATGTCTAAAAAGGCGGGGTTTAATCAGGGCTGCAAAAAAAGTTACGTTTTTAGGTTTTTAACTGAAGCAGTGAACTTCAGGATCTGAGAGCGAACTGCAGAGAGTTCCAGAGTTTCGAGCCCAATACGGAAAAGGAGCGCCCCTTAAGACGAGCTCAGAGAAACCTGGGCACCGAAAACAGTGCAAGGTTGGCCGATCTCAGCGCATGGGTGGGGACATATGGAGACACCAGGGCTTGGATGTAAGAAGGAGCAAGACAGTGTCTAGTGCAAAACATATAACGCAAGGCCTTGAACTTAATCCGTTTGTCAACTCTCAGCCAGTGCAGTCTCTGCGGTACAAAAGGGGGTGGTGATGGACGGAGCATCTGAACCAATCAAACACTCACACCCAGTCAACAGATCTGGGTTTAATCCATCACCGTTCTTTAGCGCACTCTGCCACCCCAGTTCAGACATGGCCATATGCAAATCAGTCTGACCCTGTGCCTCATGGGAACTGTCCAGCCCAAACTGCCAAGCCATGCCTTCCCTGGACCGGAAAGAAGCTTCCGAGGACCGGATTCTGGCATTTAAGCCATCTTCAGCCCGGCTTGCTTGAATCCAGTGGCAAAGTGAGCAAGGGACTCACTTCTGAGCATACCCTGCCAACTTATGGCGAACAAAGTGGTACAAAAGAGGGTGGTGATGGACGGGGCATCTGAACCAATCAAACACTCACACCCAGTCAACAGATCTGGGTTTAATCCATCACCGTTCTTTAGCGCACTCTGCCACCCCAGGTCAGACATGGCCATATGCAAATCAGTCTGACCCTGTGCCTCATGGGAACAGTCCGATTCAGAAAAGGGGGTGGTGATGAACAGAGTGCCTGAATTAAGCAGGCCACTCTTACCCAGTCCGAAGATCAGGGCTTGATCCATCACCGTTTTTTAGCTCACTGCACCATCCCAGCTCAGAACTTGGCTATATGCAAATTAGTCTGTTCCTGTCCCAGTGCATGATGGGAACAGGGCAAACCAAACTACCAAGCCAATTCTTGTACTGGGAAGGAAACAAGCTTCCGGGGACCGGTTTCTGCCATTTCAGGCATCGTCGGCCCGGCTTGCTTGAATCCTGATGGTGCAATGAGCAAGGGACTCACATCTGAGTATACCCTTCCACGCTTATGGTGGACAAAATGATTCAGAAAAGGGGGTGGTGATGAACAGAGTGCCTGAATTAAGCAGACCACTCTTACCCAGTCCAAAGATCAGGGCTTGATCCATCACCGTTTTTTAGCTCACTGCACCATCCCAGCTCAGAACTTGGCTATATGCAAATTAGTCTGTTCCTGTCCCAGTGCATGATGGGAACAGGGCAAACCAAACTACCAAGCCAATTCTTGTACTGGGAAGGAAACAAGCTTCCGGGGACCGGTTTCTGCCATTTCAGGCGTCGTCGGCCCGGCTTGCTTGAATCCTGATGGTGCAATGAGCAAGGGACTCACATCTGAGTATACCCTTCCACGCTTATGGTGGACAAAATGATTCAGAAAAGGGGGTGGTGATGAACAGAGTGCCTGAATTAAGCAGACCACTCTTACCCAGTCCAAAGATCAGGGCTTGATCCATCACCGTTTTTTAGCTCACTGCACCATCCCAGCTCAGAACTTGGCTATATGCAAATTAGTCTGTTCCTGTCCCAGTGCATGATGGGAACAGGGCAAACCAAACTACCAAGCCAATTCTTGTACTGGGAAGGAAACAAGCTTCCGGGGACCGGTTTCTGCCATTTCAGGCGTCGTCGGCCCGGCTTGCTTGAATCCTGATGGTGCAATGAGCAAGGGACTCACATCTGAGTATACCCTTCCACGCTTATGGTGGACAAAATGATTCAGAAAAGGGGGTGGTGATGAACAGAGTGCCTGAATTAAGCAGACCACTCTTACCCAGTCCAAAGATCAGGGCTTGATCCATCACCGTTTTGTAGCTCACTGCACCATCCCAGCTCAGAACTTGGCTAAATGCAAATTAGTCTGTTCCTGTCCCAGTGCATGATGGGAACAGGGCAAACCAAACTACCAAGCCAATTCTTGTACTGGGAAGGAAACAAGTTTCCGGGGACCGGTTTCTGCCATTTCAGGCGTCGTCGGCCCGGCTTGCTTGAATCCTGATGGTGCATTGAGCAAGGGACTCACATCTGAGTATACCCTTCCACGCTTATGGTGGACAAAATGATTCAGAAAAGGGGGTGGTGATGAACAGAGTGCCTGAATTAAGCAGACCACTCTTACCCAGTCCAAAGATCAGGGCTTGATCCATCACCGTTTTTTAGCTCACTGCACCATCCCAGCTCAGAACTTGGCTATATGCAAATTAGTCTGTTCCTGTCCCAGTGCATGATGGGAACAGGGCAAACCAAACTACCAAGCCAATTCTTGTACTGGGAAGGAAACAAGCTTCCGGGGACCGGTTTCTGCCATTTCAGGCGTCGTCGGCCCGGCTTGCTTGAATCCTGATGGTGCAATGAGCAAGGGACTCACATCTGAGTATACCCTTCCACGCTTATGGGGGAGAAAATGATTCAGAAAAGGGGGTGGTGATGAACAGAGTGCCTGAATTAAGCAGACCACTCTTACCCAGTCCAAAGATCAGGGCTTGATCCATCACCGTTTTTTAGCTCACTGCACCATCCCAGCTCAGAACTTGGCTATATGCAAATTAGTCTGTTCCTGTCCCAGTGCATGATGGGAACAGGGCAAACCAAACTACCAAGCCAATTCTTGTACTGGGAAGGAAACAAGCTCCGGGGACCGGTTTCTGTCATTTCAGGCATCGTCGGCCCGGCTTGCTTGAATCCTGATGGTGCAATGAGCAAGGGACTCACATCTGAGTATACCCTTCCACGCTTATGGTGGACAAAATGATTCAGAAAAGGGGGTGGTGATGAACAGAGTGCCTGAATTAAGCAGACCACTCTTACCCAGTCCAAAGATCAGGGCTTGATCCATCACCGTTTTTTAGCTCACTGCACCATCCCAGCTCAGAACTTGGCTATATGCAAATTAGTCTGTTCCTGTCCCAGTGCATGATGGGAACAGGGCAAACCAAACTACCAAGTTAATTCTTGTACTGGGAAGGAAACAAGCTTCCGGGGACCGGTTTCTGCCATTTCAGGCGTCGTCGGCCCGGCTTGCTTGAATCCTGATGGTGCAATGAGCAAAGACGGCTGAAATGCCAGAAACCGGTCCTCGGAAGCTTCTTTCCGGTCCAGGGAAGGCATGGCTTGGCAGTTCGGGCTGGACTGTTCCCATGAGGCACAGGGTCAGACTGATTTGCATATGGCTATGTCTGACCTGGGGTGGCAGAGTGGGCTAAAGAACGGTGATGGATTAAACCCAGATCTGTTGACTGGGTGTGAGTGTTTGATTGGTTCAGATGCTCCGTCCATCACCACCCCCGTTTTGTACCACTTTGTTCGCCATAAGTTGGCAGGGTATGCTCAGACGTGAGTCCCTTGCTCACTTAGCCACTGGATTCAAGCAAGCCAGGCTGAAGACGGCAGAAATGCCAGAAACTGGTCCTTCGGAAGCTTGTTTCCGGTCCAGGGAAGGCATGGCTTGGCAGTTCGGGCTGGACTGTTCCCATGAGGCACAGGGTCAGACTGATTTGCATATGGCCATGTCTGAACTGGGGTGGCAGAGTGGGCTAAAGAACGGTGATGGGTTAAACCCAGATCTGTTGACTGGGTGTGAGTGTTTGATTGGTTCAGATGCTCCATCCATCACCACCCCCCTTTTGTACCACAGTGCAGTCTCTGCAGCAAGGGAGAGACGGACGCAAATCTCGGCAGCTGAAAGAGAAGGTGGGAAGATGCATTTTGGATGATCTGAAAGCTGGGAATCAAGGCCTTATCAGCACCCAGATACAGCACATTCCCATAATCCAGTCTGGAAGTGACCAGAGCCTGCGGCACTGTCCTCTGTGAACATAGGGGTATCAGCCAGAGTATTTTCTTAAGCCATTTCAGAATGGAAAAACAGGCGGCAGTAAGTTTAGAGACCTGTGGTGTCAGTGAGAGATTTTTATCGATAATGAAACCAAAATTCTCGACATTTATCCACAGGAACAGGCAAAGGGCCCAATATGGCAGGCCAATGGCTGACTCCCCAGAGATCAGGGTTATTTCCCAGGATCAGGACTTCGGTTTTATCGCTGTTGAGTTTGAGGGCGTTTCTGTTCATCCAGAGTGCGACATTAGCAAAACCTTGCCTGAGATGGGAAGGCTCTTTGTTTCGAGCATCGGATAGTGAAAACATTATCTTAGAATGATCCGCATGCGAGAATACGGTGAGACCAGATTCTTCAATCACATCCATCAGGGGGCGTAGGTAGATGTTAAACAACAGAGGGCTCAAAATGGACCCCTGTGGAACCCCTGAGGTCAGTGTTAGAATAGAAGAAGTGTTGTTCACTGAAAAGGCCTGAAAAGTTTAATCCTTCAGAAAGGAGAGCAACCATTTCAAAGCAGTGCCGACAATGCCTAAAGCCTCCAGTCTATCCAAAAGAATAGAGTGTGAGACCCGATCGAGGGCCGCACTTAAATCTAAAAGGATAAGGGCTGCTGTCCCACCAGAGTCAAGTTCTTACCTCAGAAACTCAATTACTCTGAGTAGGGCAGATTCAGTGCTAAAGCCCACCCTAAACCCAGCCAGGGAACGGTGTAGCACGTTGGAAGTGGTCACAAAGGAGGAGAGGTGAGTATTGACATGTTTTTCCAATATTTTGAAAAAAACTGAAAGAAGTGAAATTGGCCTGAAGTTGGACCAGCACTGAGGGTCAAGGTCCTTCTTCTTAAGCAAAGGGAGTATCAAGGCATGCTTCCAGTTCTAAGGTGCCTACCCTGTTACCAAGAAGGAATTCAGTAGTCCCAACATTACTCTGAGGGCTGCCTCCTCAAGTAGGCTAAATTTAGATGGTGGAAAGGGGTTGAGTGGGGAACCAGACTCAATGGTAGCCAGTAAGATTTGCAATCGTTCAAGGTCCAGAAGAGGCCACACACTTCACTGTGTTCTGACCGTCCCTGAGATGAAGAACTGATGGGCCGGGTGGTTGAACATCCGGAAAAGCAGTCACAAGCATAGAAGCATCAGCTTCTAATTGTCTGTGAATTGTCTCGACTTTGTTTAGAAAAAACAAGGCATGTTCATTACATTGTTGATGAGAAAGGGAGGGGGGTGTGGTAAATAAGCAAGCTGCAGTCAAATCCTTTGCCACTTTAAACAAAGTTTTTTGGCAGTTGTGAGCATTAGAGATTACTTCAGTATAAAAAGCTGCCAGTGCAGCTTTACAGGAGGCATGATATTTTGTCAAGGCCGACACATAAGCAGTCTTAGCCATAGGTGCATTGTGCTTCCTCCAGACCCTTTCCAAAGCTTTAGAAGCTTTTTTTTCTAAGTGCAGGCTGTCATTAAACCAGGGTGATCAGGGGCACACTCTGCCCTCTAATTTAGACGATGGAGGCAGAAATGAAGCTGTGGTACTTTTGAGCCAATGGTGTACAGTGATTTGGTCAGTATCTGGTCTGGAAGATAGAACAAGGAGGGTATGTGTAATCCACTCATATCCAATCTAGCCCAGTGCCTGTTAAGAGTTTGTCGGGCCGACCAATTAGCCGGAGAGGAAGGGACTGTAATATTGAAAGGTACTGCAAAATGGTCGGTCCTCTTCGACATGAGAGTTTGAAACAGAGCTAAACTGTTGGATTCGCTTTCTAGCTTTTCCCTGCACTCACCATGTCATCCATGCACCCAAGCTCCATGGCCTTGCTCCTACTTGTTAAACACCTCTTCTAAAATCTCTGCCCTCTTCCTGACTAACAGTATCTCTCTCAGTGGAGAATAAAAAGGTTAAGTGCAATTTTCCCTTGTTTTGTCCATGTAGGGCCTTGTGACTTAACCTCTGGTCTCTTCCCCTCCTTCAATGCTTTTCCGCTCTCTTTTCTTTTTTTATCTTATCTAGCATACTAACTATTCTTCATCCACAGTATTGTCCTCTAATCAACACCAACTGATTAGATACTGGTAGGTGCCTCCAACAATTGTTGTGTGGGTTTCATGCCTGCTTCCCCTGGCTGGGCTCAATAAGTCTAACAGTCATGGGTTTATACCTGCTCCTTCTTTGCTCTACATAGACTCAATAATGCATGTGCCCCGTTTGTTTGTTTGTTTGTTTGTAAGTTGAGCATATGTTGGTCCTCAGTAGACTCCTTAGTGCATACTGCCTGGACATCTCTAAAGTTGTCCACTGTCACTCCTAGGTAACCTCCTACCGCATATACCCCCGGTTATATGTGTGGGGTGGTCATCAGTTTCTATTGGGTAGATGCTATGTAAACTATACGCTGGGTGCCCATGGGGTTAGAGTGGGGATAGTTGAGTGAACGTCAGTTTTGGATGACCTGTATCCTTTTGGTGAGTTGAGCAGAGATTGTCACGTAAAGTGTGTTGCTGTAGTCTAACTTGTGGGTGTTTAGAGTTTGAGAGACTGTTGATGGGTGTTGAGAGGAAGCCATCAGAAGAATTTCCTAAAGAGTTTGAGGGTGTAGAAACAGAAGGTGATTGAGTTAACCTGGCTGCATATTGAAATGTCGCTGTCAGTCCAATCCCTAGGTTCCTAGCTTGGTTAGATGGGGTGGGGTGGGTCCTAGTTCTGACGTCCACCAAGCTGAGGACCCAAGTAAAAGACCTTTTCCAAATAGTACCACCTCCAATTTATCCAGGTTGAGCTTCAGGCAGTCAGTCTTCATCCAGAGGGCAACCTATTACATGCATCAGACATTTGTAGGGTCATTGGAGAGGGAGAGGATGAGCTGTGTGCCTTTGGCATATGAGCTGATGTTGAGGCCAGGGGTGTTGACAATGTTAGCGAGTGGGGCCATTGGGCATGAGGCTGAGACATGAGACTTGGTGGATGCCACAGATCAGGTTGAAGGGTTCGAAGCTGTTAGGGGCCAGGCTGTCAGTCTGCATGTGACCTGTGAGGAAGTTGCTGATCCATCTGAGAGCTGATCCTCATATTCTTGTTTTGTGGAGACATTGTACGATGATCAGGTGGGAGACGGTGTCGAAATCCACAGAGAGTGAGGAAGGTCTATAGTGCCACCCTGATCCATGATGAGACAGATGTCATTGGTGGTGAGATGAGGGCATTTTCAGTGCTCTGGTTTGGTCTGAATCCTGGCTGGGATATGACCAGGAGGTGGTTGGCATTGTGATGGTCGACCAGTCCATTGTTGATGAGTTTTTACAGTATTTATGGGCAGGGTTGCAGGGACATAGGTCTGTAGTTTTTTGTGTGTTTGTTTTTCCACTGTGTGTTTCTTCAGTAGCAGCAGAATAGTGGCATGTTTCCATGTGTTCGAGAAGGTGTATGTGGTGATAAAGTAGTTGGGGATCAGGGTGCAATGGGTTCAAGTCCTTTGACGGAGATGAATAGTGGGCATGGGTAGGAGGAGGCTCCCAAGTGGATAGAGCACATGTCAGCAGTGTCTGTAGAGTTGATAGAGGTACAGCAGGTTAGGGCAGTGTCTGGTGTGTTCTGCTGCATTCTCATCATGCTGTAGGAGGGGGGACAGGATAAAGAAGTTTGGTTAGAGTGTGAAATTGTAGTAAATTTAGCTTACCTTTTTTGTGGAAGTACAGAGGGAGATTGGAGCAGAGCGTCTTTGAGGGAGTAGCGGTTGAATAGCTGGCAGTGGTGGAGGTGGATTCCTGTTTCCATTTGTCGGTCAGAGCTGAATGATTGGTTGCTGAGAGTTGCTAGTGGTAGTGCCATAGGGTTGATTTGTAGGTCCACCTGTCATTGATGTTGTGGGTGAGCCTCCATCAGTGCTCCAGCTGTTTGCAGTGGTGCTTGTTGAGATGCAGCTCATCGGTGTACCAGCTTGCTTGATGTCTGGTTCAGGGGGGTGATAGTTTGGAGAGGGGCTAGGATGTTTGTGCAGGAGGTGATTCGGCTGTTGAATTTGTTAATGGAGAAGTAGAGGCCTTTTTTATGCTTCAGGCAGTGGGGTTCAAGGTCTATGGTCCAAGTTTTCTCTGAGACTGTGTTCTATTCGCATCTGGTTATTTTGGTGGGGATGGTTCTTCATTTGTGGGAGCGGTGTTGGTTGAATTAGACAAGGGAGTGGTTGGTCCAGGTGAGGAAGGGGGGCTTTATCACTGTATTGTCGTATAGGTTGGTGAATATGGGGTCTGTTAGGTGTCCAACAGTGTGGGTCCTTCACATTTTGGGTGAGCTCAGTGTGTTGAGGATTTCCAAGAGGTTGATGGTTTTCAGGTCAGTGTGGTCCTCCAAGTGGAAATTGGGGATGCCATGGTCAGATGAAGGAGCTGGAATTGAGTATGAGAAGGACGATGGTGTCTGTGATGGTTTCCCCACAAGAGGTATACCAAGTTGGCATACATGGAACATGTACATATTGATGTTCACATAATTGATATCTTTCAACTCTGTTCTATCTTACCTTGCTATGTCTATGCAACTATTAGCTGAACATTTTCCGTTGGAACAAAGTGCTGATCAGCAGGTCACAAGTTGAATCCTGGCAAGGCCAACTCAGCCTTCCATCCTCCGGAAGGTTAGTAATGTGAGTGGGTTATAGTAACATATGTTATTGATAGCACTTGCAAACTGTAAAAGTGGCCTACACCCAAACCAAAGCTCTGCTCTAACACCAACTGATTAATTGTCACATGTAGATAGGCTGCAGCCTGAAGTGAACGGGCACATATTGGTAAACATCCAACACCAAGCTGGTGATATCCTTTGAAAGACTCAGACTGAAAATCATCACTATTCTATTCTAGTCTGGGAACTTGTAAAGCACCTGGCTACCGGAACCAACCACCCAGGGTGGATGTAGTTCAGGGGGTTCACTGAATATCGATGTTAAAAATATTGGTGTTCAAGATATCGAAAAAGAAATATAGACTTCAAAAATATCGACTCCCATACCTACACAGGTAAGTACAAAAATATTGAATCAAATATGGTGATGTAAAAAATATCGATTTAAATATATATATATATATATATATATATATATATATATATATATATATATATATATATATATATATATATATATATATTAAAATAATATATATTAATTATATTAAATATTAATATACATTTTACCAAAATTAATTGAATGTAATATACATATTTACAAAATATTACAAATAAACTTAATTTAAAAAATAAACACACCCACATAATAATTGAAATAATTTATACATATATACATATATTTACTTTAAAATAATTTAGAACAAGTATCTTAAATATATTTTAAGACTTTAAAATTATATACAAATAAAATATATATGTAAAGAATTTAAAATATAAAAAACATTCTAGAATAAAATAAAACATTAAACTATGAAAACATATTTAAACTTAAATATTACAATCAGTGCAACAGTAGGAAAAGTGTTGGATAGCAAAATAATTCAATTTACTATTCCAACTCCAGTGAGTGTAAAAGTAGGGAAAGTGTTGGATAGCGGAGGGGTAAAAATTACTATTCCCACTCCAAAGAGTGCACCAGTCGGAAAAATGTTGGATAGCAAAATAATTCAATTTATTATTCCAACTCCAGTGAGTGCGACAGTAGGGAAAGTGTTGGAGGCAGAGGGGTAAACATTGTTATTCCCATTCCACTGAGTGCAACAGTAGGATAAGTGTTGGATAGCGGGTGGGAAAAAATTACTATGTCCACTCCAGTGAGTGCAACGGTAAGGAAAGTGTTGGATAGCAGGTAGGTAAAAATTACTATTCCCACTCCAGCGAGTGGAACAGTAGGGAAAGCCTTGGATAGCGTAGGGGTAAGAATTATTATTCCTACTCTGGCGAGTGCAACAGTAGGGAAAGTGTTGGATAGCAGGTAGATAAAAATTACTATCCCAACTCCAGTGAGTGCAACAGTAAGAAAAGTGCAGGATAGCAGAGAGATAAAAATTACTATTCCCGCTCCGGTGAGTACAACAGTAGGGAAAGTGCTGGATAGGGGAGGGGTAAAAATTACAATCTCAACTCCAGTGAGTGCAACAGTAGAGTAAGTGCTGGATAGCGGAGGGGCAGAAATTACTATTCCCACTCCAGTGAATGAAACAGTAGGGAAAGTGTTGGATACTGGATAATTCCTTTCTACTATTCACACTAAAACTCTTAAAAAAATATAAATATAAAAAAAGAAAATGAATGAACAAAATTAAAAAGAAATATATATTAAACATAAAAAGGTCACATATTATAATATTAATTACATATAACTAAAACTTACAAATATTATATAGAATAAAATAATAAATACATAAAAAAAATTTTTTTGTTTAAACTAGAAAATATTTACAAACAAAAAAATTCATTAAAACATGAATGTCTTTATTTTCTTTCCTACCCTATAACCACACTTCAACATTTTCAGTTAAATGTATTTACATAATTAATATAATTAATACTGAATTAAACAAAGATTACTAATAAAAAACGAATAAACATTAATTGACTACACACACGTTTACAATATAATATCCACAACACACATCTAAATTAAACTATAAAATAATAAAACACAATTAAAACTTATTTTAAAATTAAAAACTGTTACTATTAACAACTAATAATTAAATAATTAAAATGTATTTAATACGGTGGCGTGGCCAAGGCGGCGAACATGGCGGACGCAGCCTAAGAGATCTCCGTCCCGCCGACGAATTATCCGTCATATATCCTAAGTCTCCCCAACCCTGAGACGTCTCAACAACTATACATTGGCGTCGGAGGTGGCTGTGGAGCCTTGACGGCGATTTTCGGGACCTCGGACGCCCGCTCAACGGCGATCCGAGACCTGAGGTGAAGAGGCCTACCAGACCTGCGGAAGCCAGGACCTCGAGCCCGAGTGCATCCGGGCGGAAGTGAGGCGCGACCGGGTCTGGCGAGGAGCAGTGGACGGAACCCTACCTTCGACGCATGGAGGCCTGCAGTGAGTAAACCGGGCTGCACAGAGGACACGGAGCACCCGCTGTCACCGCTGCCGCGCCCGGGAGTTGGAGGCTGTGTGGACTGCGGGCCGGGGGAGTGCGAGAGGGGCCGGGTCGGCCTCGTTCGGGTGTCGTGTTGGACCGTGGGGGAGACAGTTGTGCTGTGGACGCTACGGGGGCATTATCCTGTGTTTCCCCCCCCCCAGGCCCACCGGCAAGTCGTGAATGGTGGTGGCGGCGGCACTCGCTGCAACAGGGGCGGATATAATATACTGCGCCCGGCTGGGACCCTGACCTGGTTGCCTTACACACGCAGCGCGGCGCTGCGTACACCCCTCTCGGCAGCAACATCGGGCCGTTGGGGTGAACTCCGAGGACGGCGTGCTGGGGAGCTGAATCCTAGGCCCTGGATGGAAATGAGCTGGCGCAGAAGCCGAGGGCACGGTGACTGAGGCAGACGGTCCGGCGCAGACCAGGGACTGCCTACGCGACTTATTGAAGTGGGGCGACTGTGCCCCCAGAGCAGCTCCTGGACAAGGCTGTGACACATATGCCCCCCGCACTGGACATGGAGTAATTGATTGTGGCAAACTTGGAGGGGGCACCGTGTCATTGGGGCAGAGAGAAGCGGCACCCAGGGCGGCAGTGCAGACTGACCTGGGAGCGGGCGACATCCTCCCCAACGGCTCATAAAGCGGGTAAGGCCCGGACACAGCTCAGCGACCAGGGAGATTGGGGTGACCGAACTGCAGTCCCCGCGGTGCTCTAAACCCTGTGCACCTATCCAGTGGCAACCATGACGAGGGGTGGCAACAGTGGAGGCGCCTCGAAACAAGGCACGATTGATAAATTTACTAGGCCAACTGGAGGGGCTGGGGCGTCCGGAGGCACTCAAGCATCTGGCCCGGACAATGCGGCCCTCATGGCAGCGATAACACAATCCAGGGACATGCTAGATGCGAAAATAGGGGCAGTTGGAGGTGATGTTACCTTGCTGCGTCAGGACCTGCGCAACGCCGTGGCCCCCATCACTGAGACTGAGACCAGAATTACAGGAGTGGAGGACGACGTGGCGACACTGAAGAAGAAGGTGGCCAACATGGAAGGGATTCAAAAGGGCCTTGCACTGCGAGCGGAGGACGCGGAAGGGCGTGCTCGGCGAAACAACCTGCGGCTCGTGGGATTTCCGGAGAGCTGTGAGAAGGGCGACATGGAAGCCTTTCTGACCCAATGGTTGGAGGGGTGGCTCCCTGCGGAGTACCTTTCGCGCTGTTTTATAATTGAATGCGCGCACCGAGCACTGACCCAGAAGCCACAGGAGGGAGCTCGCCCGCGGCCAGTGATAGCCAGACTGCTTAATTATCATGACCGCAACACAATCCTGCGACAAGCGCGAGCGAAGGAACCGTTGGTGTTTGAAAATCATAAAATCCTAATATTCCCGGACTACACCAGACTAGTCCAGCAACAACGTCAGTCCTTTACTGCGGCTAAGGCGCGGTTGAGAGGCCTCAATATCCAATATGCCTTGCTCTACCCGGCCAGCCTGCGTGTGGTCTACCAGTCCCGGACTCAATTCTTTAATACTCCAGAGGAAGTCTTTGCCTGGACGGACGAAACGGTCCGCATCAGAGTCAACACCCCTCCGAGTCGGGACTCAGATTCATCATCCACAGCGGGGCCCCCGAGGACTCCCCGACGATCGCCGAGCAGGAGTAACTGGAGGTCACGCGCCAAGACGAATCCTCCTCCTAACGATGGTGCGGCGGAGGCGACCGAAACTGCAGACTCTCGGGATCCGGACGCATGAGACCCGAAGACACTTGGCAGGCTACGGACAAAGTCCTAGGGAGGGATCGGAGGCCGGCGCCCGTCCCTTTGCGCGGTGGAACATCTTTGCGATCTATTTCTACGACATCTGAGGCATCAGTAATTGGGTAACCTTGAGACGTGGGTTGGGAGACGAAGGCGGGAGGGTGGTCATCACCCCTCGGTTTAGAGGAGTTTGTTCAGCGGGGGGTGAGTTGGGACTTTGTGGGTAGTTCATGGGGATCCATTGGAATAGTGGGTCTCTAACCTCCCGTTGGGGGTCGGAGATAATCTATACCGCGACAGGTACTTCAATGTAACTGAGGTATGGGGTGAGGGGTGGTGGGGAAGTTGAAGGGGTGACTGGGAACGGGGAGGGGGTTGGGGGTTTGTTGGGTGTGTGTTGCAGGGGGATAGGGGAGGGTGGGATGCGTTAATCTGCACAGTGTACTTTCGGGTCCTATTGAAGCGAGATGTGTGTGTGTGGCCTCAGACGCTCGGGCCGTTTAATTTTCTGTCCACGAATGGCGGTTGAAACCTCCGAATCAGGCCTACAGAGGGCATCGATGCGTGTTGTGAGCTGGAATGTAAGGGGGATGCTGGACAGGATAAAGAGAGGGGCAGTCCTGCGACAGGGGAAGAGAGACGGGGCTGATGTGTTACTGTTGCAAGAGACTCACCTTATGGGTTCCAAGACCCTTAGTTTACAGCGATATGGCTTTCAGCAGGTGTTTCATGCTGGGTTTGTGAGGGGATCTCGAGGGGTAGGCATCCTGGTGCATCGCAGGTTGTCCTATACTAATGAGACTCAGTGGGTCGATACACAGGGCAGATATGTATTCGTTCAGGGCAAGATAGGCACTGAGCCGATAGTCTTCGGGAGTGTCTAAGCCCCGCCTCCGCTACAGGGTGCCCTTATAGAAAAATTGTTTGGTGTGTGGGCCGAGATACCAGATGTTATGGCAGTGATAGGCGGGGACTGGAATGATGTGATGAATGCACGGATGGATCGCCACAGGCTGGGGGGTGAGGTGCCATCAGATACACCTACTAAACTAAATGGCATTGTGAGAGGGATGGGGTGGGTGGACACATGGCGACACCAACACACCCAACATCGTGAAAACACATATGTCTCAGCAGTACATAAGTCCTTCTCTAGAATTGATTACTTATTTGTCCCCCATGCCTGGGTTGGGAGGGTGGATGCCACGACTATACTGCCACACGGCCTGTTGGACCACTCCCCGGTGGTGGTGGACCTACTTCTCGATAGGAGGCGGCAGCCGTTCAGATGGCGCCTGTCCACGTGGCACTTGCAACAAGAAAACTATCAGTCCCACATGAGGGAGGCTATTGCCCACTACTGGAGTGATAATGATAACTCTGATACAGATGACACGACCCTCTGGGAGGCACTGAAACCCACGCTTCGCGGGGTGGACATTGCTTTGTGTGCGGCTGCCCGCAAGACACGTAGGGAAGACATAGTGAGAGCGGCAGACCGAGTCAGTGACCAAGAAAATAGATGCCACGCTGGCGGGGGTGAGGAGGATGTAGGACAACTTCTGCTGACACAACAGTCGTACGCCTCCTTGCTGTTAGATGAGGCTCAACAGCTGTGGTTAGCGACCCAGAGTAGGATCTACCAGTGGGGCGACAAATCCAGCTCAATGCTATACAGGCTCTGCCAGAGCACTTTTCACGCGCAGTCCCTACCGTGCCTCCGAGATGAGACGGGAACGCCCATGACGGCCCCGACGGACCTAGCAGTCAGCTTTGCACGGTATTATGAGGCCCAGTACGCCCCCCAGGAACTCCTCTCGGCAGAAGACATTGACAAATTCCTGGCTGATCTCCCGCCACAGTCAATTTCGGATGAAGGGCGGGCTCGCCTTGAGCTCCCTCTGTCGGCGGAAGAGCTGGATACAGCCCTCGGGGAATTAAATGTGGGCAAGGCCCCCAGACCCAACGGGTTCCCTTGCGAATTATTCAAGAAATTTCACCTCCAATTAGGTACGTACTATGGCAGGGCATTAGAGGCAGCCAGGGAGTGTGGCCGACTCCCGAGGGACTGGCGACACGCTGAAATAGTGGTCTTTTGCAAACCAGGGAGGACCCCAGACCAACCCGAGTCCTATAGGCCAATTTAATTATTGAATACCGAAGCGAAAATATTGGCGAAAGCGCTGGCCAATCGCCTCCTCCCATACATTACCGATCTTGTCCACCCGGACCAAGCCGGGTTTATGCCCCATAGAGCAACAAGACACAATATTAGGCGCGCGCAGGTGGCGGTGGAGGCAGCCCGGGCGGCAGGGATTCCTGCGGCTCTTCAACTGGCCGATATAGATAGGGCCTTCGACTTGGTCTACCTCCGTGCACTTCTGTCCCGCCTGAATCTGGGGCCCCGCTTCTTATCTTACCTACAGCTATTATACACAGATCTCACGGCATCGGTAAGAGTGGCTGGGGTAGTGTCTGAGTCCTTCTCCATAGGTCCGGGCACCAGGCAAGGATGCCCCCTATCGCCATATCTATTTGCCCTGGCTATGGAACCGCTAGTGGCGTGGGTCCGAATGGACGCACAGATGCGGGGCATCGAGTGGAGAGCGGGACCCTCTGATAGAATTGCACTCTATGCTGATGATGTCCTTTTTTTTTTTCACGGATCTGAACAGATCGGGGCCGCGGGTCCTTGACATCATGCGAATCTTTGGGGAAGTGTCGGGCCTCCACCTGAACATGCGTAAGTCAGTGCTGTGGGTACTGGGGGAGCGCCGTGGCCTGGGGTCCTGGGCGGCGGCATTGCAGGAAGCGACGGGAGGCTTCAAATACCTGGGGGTGTTCCTTACAGATTTGCATGGGGTCTCCTGGACGCGCAATGTTGTGCCCGTGTGGGAGCGTATCCGATCAGACATGACTACATGGTCCCGCATGCCCCTGAACGTGTATGGCCGTTCGGCCATATTCAAAATGGTGGCCCTCCTACGTCTCTTATACCAATTGCAAAACCACCCATACCCTATTTCGCCGCAGTGGTTCAAGCAGGTAAATTCGGCGCTCGGTAACTTTCTCTGGGCCGGGGGAGTGGCGAGAGTGGCACTCCGCACATGTTTCCTTTCCACATACTGTGGTGGCCTAGCAACATCAGACATTATGTCCTATTATCAAGCTTCTCACCTATTGATACTGAATGAATGGTGGTATGGGGATCGAGGTGATCCAGCCTATGCCCTGGAGAGGTACCTGATGGACCCTGACACGCTACACGTCATACTGTATTCGGCTGTTAAGAGGAGGAGGCTCCCAGTGGTCACTCAAATTGTATTTCAAATATGGCGCGGAGCACTCCGCCGCATGGGGTGGTGGAATAGGCTAAAGAGGGAAACCCCATTGTGGCAGAATCGGCAACTGCCGGCATTGATGTCCCTACAGGGGTTCCGTGGCTGGGACGCGATTGGCATCTCGGCCATAGGCCACGTCGTCAAGGGCACGACCCTTAAGTCATTCCAGGAGATACAAGAAGAGTATGACATGCCCCGGACCCAGTTCTTTAGATATTTGCAGTTCCGCCATGCTATCACACCCGCCCTGAGAGACCTGGACTCTTTGCCCGAGTTTAGCCCCCTGGAAGCTAAGGTATTCATGGGGGAACTGGAAAGTAAAAAGATATCATCTATCTATCAAACACTGGTTACACATTTTTCAACTTCCCTAGACACTCTGCGGGCTAATTGGGAGAATGATCTGGGTGCATATGAGGAGGAAGACTGGAGAGAGGCGCTTGAGGCTCCAAGAGGAGCGGCCATTGCGGTACGCCTGCGATTCATTCAGTTCAAATATTTACATAGGGCCTACTATACCAAGGAACGACTGTGGAGGGCGGACATGATTGCGTCCCCTGATTGTTTGAGATGTGGCAGAGAGATGGGCACCTTTCTACATACAGTGTGGGTGTGCGATGGACTACGGAGGTTCTGGTCGGGAGTGTGGGACTGCTTGTCGGAGGTGTTGGGCTGGGAACTTCCCCACACGCCACAATTGGGTCTCCTCCATATACTGGAACAGGTGGGGGGAAATATCTATAAACGCCACTTGCTGTTGTTGGGCCTCACGGTGGCTAAGAGAGACGTGGCCCGCGCCTGGAAAGACCCCAGGGCCCCCCTGTTAGGAGTGTGGAAAAGGGGGCTAGACTTCTATATGGGACTGGAGCGCCCGATCTTCGAGGCCAGGGGCTGCCCCCGGAAACATTATAAGATTTGGAAGCGGTGGGCGGATTATAGAGGATTGTGGCTGGAACCGCCGACTCATGATGAACCTGAGGACAGACATTTGGACACTGAACCCGGGTGATGAGGAGTACACACTAAATGTTTCTTGCTATGCCTTTTATTTACGGACTGTCTAGTAGCTGTGCAGGGGGTGGGGGGGGTTTCGTGTGGGGGGAGTGGGGGGGAGAGGGGAGGGGTGACGTAGGGCAGTTACTTTCACTTAAACGGTTGTTTGAATTGCCTGCAATGTAATTATTACTTTCATGCTCACAGCTCCTCCGGTTTCCGGGGCGCTGTGCATACCATGTACCTTTTCAACAGCACAATAAAATTTTGTTCTGAAAAAAAAAATGTATTTAATACCCACCCTTTACCCCTTCAAAAGTAAAAATATACAAAAAAATAAATAATTACCCAAAATAAATATCAAATCATTAACACTAATTAACAAATATATATTAATTAATTAAACACAAATTACTTCCCACCCTTTACTCAACACACGCCTAAAATTAATTACGTAATTACCAAAATGAATAACCAATTAATTAATTAAAATTAATTAGCAACCAATTATTAATTCATCAATTAATAATAAATTACTTCCCACCCTTCCCACACTTTATGCCTATAAAAACCACAAAACACACATAAAATTAATTATACAATTACCAAAATTAATTACAAATCAATTAATTAAAATTAATTAACAACCAATAATTCATTCATACATTAAAAAGAAATTACTTCCCACCCTTTACACATATGTACAAAACACACGCCTAAAATTAATTAAACAATTACCATAAGTAACTACCAATTAATTAATTAATATTAATTAAAAAACAAATATTAATTAATTAATATTAAATTACACATTTAACAATACATCTCATTTAAACAAATATTAATAAATAAAAATTAATCAATAAATGCAATATAATTAAATTGCGAACCACCCTATTGCCCTATCAACCCTCAACCCGCTATGGAACTAAAAACGCAAAATTCTAATAAAATAAAATGAATAACTCCTGAAATGTAACACATATATTAAAAATGCAAACATACATCACATATGTATAAAATATATACTAAAATATATAACAATAATAAAAACTATATTTTTAAGAACTATATTTTTGCAAAGATATTAAACACTTTGATATTTTTAAAATGGAGATTACTTACCTTTATTTGATATTCTTGACCACGATATTCTTGCTGTCGATATTTCTGACCCACAATATTAATGACTCAATATTTGTGCAACTCGATATTTTGTCCTTGATATTCTGTCTCTGCACCAGTTCAGAGCCCTAATTCGACCAGATTCGACAAAAGTCATTTTTCAGCTGCTTCCTAAAACTCAGTTTACCTTCTGTAACCTTATAGGCAGAGAAATTCATAATTTGGAAATGAAATAAGAGAAGAAATGTCCACCACTAGTCTGCAGTTGCTGGCAGAAGCGAACGACTGCTCGTAGGCTTCGCGCGCTGCTTGTATGTTCTATTTGAAAATTTTAATACTATTACTCTGAGGCTCTATTACACATTTTAAAAAGGATTATTAGACATTGCATCAACTTTGTTGTCAGGCGCTTTTTACCCTACTGCACTTACTTGTTGTAACAGTGTGTCATGTGGCCTCTGCACCTCCCCGGGCCACCACTTCCGGGCTGATTGTTGTGGAGGGAGCACTGCTCCGGCCCGGCCAGCATGGTCATTTTCCCACTTCCGGTCTTCCATCCCACGGCCACCATCTTGCATAGTCAGGCAGTCTAGTCTTTTTCCTCGCCCTGCTCCAGGACACACTATATAGGATGCCCATGGCGCGGGAGCGCAGCGGGCACTCCGAAGGAGCACCAAGATCAAGCCCGTCTGCACCCGTCCACGCCTACACGTCACCAGACATGCTGACGGTTTGCCACCAGGGGTGCCAATATACACCAGGGAGCAGCTGATGTCTATCGACCAGCAGGTCAGCCCTTGTGAACAGTATCAGGGGGATGCAATGGAAGGACCTTTCTGCTGTCCCAAATGTGGCTATAATTCCTGCCCCATATTGCCCCCCACTTCCTCTAGACCTATTATGAAAATCCTACATCCCAACGTCCGCTCCTTGATCAAACACTATATGGAGATCCATGATCTCATTGAGGATGAATCTCCGGATGTGTTCTTTATAACTGAATCCTGGTTGACCAATGCCATGGTGGCTGGACCTGGCCTCACTCTCTCCCCAGGGTTCAGCATCTTGACACTTAACAGAGAGACTAGAGGCGGGGGCATAGCTTTTATTTTTAAAACCTGTTACCGCTGCTTACATGTTAAGGGAGGATGTGGCCGGGTGCGAATGCTCCAGTTTTGCTATATCTTTTAATGCCCACTCCTCTTTCTCAGGTCTATTAGTTTATCGCCCCCCGCCGGACATATCTCGGAATTCAAGTCAGCCATCATCGAGGTTGTGAGTTCCCTGGTACTGACAGCTAAGAATTTCAGCCTTGTTGATGATCTTAACCTACACTTTGACCGTCCCAATGACCCCGAAGTCAGCAACCTGCTTGCCGACTTAGCTGCCTGTCAGTTAAGCCAGCTGTTTGGGGGTCCCACTCACTCTGCTGGGCACTTACTTGACCCGGTCTTTTCTAACATCACTTCGCTTCTGGTCAAGACACCTAGCCCAGTGTGCTGGTCCGACCACTTCTTAGTCACTATCTCCTTTCCAGTCGCCGAGAATATTCCTAGAACCAACCCTAAGGCCACCTTTAGACGCTGCTGGCACAAACTTAAGAGAGAGGATCTGCTGGCCACTCTGGCATCCTCTCCCGCCATCCTAGACACCGAACCTGAGCAAGCGTATAAATCATTCTGTGACTAGATACTACTGGCCTTAGACACTTTGAGTCCTGCCAAATGGTCTAAAGGTCGCTGCTCCAATTCCAACCCCTGGTATGACGACTCTCTGGCAGCCTTGTGCAGCATTTGTAAGAAGCTAGAACGGGCCTGGAGAAGGGTATACGACCTTGGGGCAAAAAAGATGTATCAGGATGCGATTAAACGTTACCACAAGGCCATACGTACATCGAGCTCACTAATGAGATCAAGTCAAGAAAAATCCGGTAAAAAGCATCTTCAAAAATACTCAACGATTTTAAAAGGAAAGATCCATCCACTCCGTGGATCACGTCTGGGCAGCAATGTGAGGATTTGGTCACTTTCTTTGTTCAGAAAGTTGAAGCCATCTATAAATCCTATTCTATCTGCCCTTTGGACCCATGGTTCCTTCAGATCCTCAGCCCACGAATACCCTGGCAGCTATTCCCTCTATCTCCCAGGACGAGTTTCTTACTCTGAACAAAAAGGTCAAATCAGGTTCCCCTCTAGATCCCATGAGGCCTGCCCAATTCAGAGATACATTACCTGTTTAATCAGACCTTTGCGCCAGATCATCAATGCCTCCTTCGCCACTGCGGTGGTGCTCCCGGCGTGGAAACAAGCTAGGGTGGTCCCCTTGCTGAAAAAAAGTCACTTGATCCAACTAAACCCATATCTCTCCTGCCCTGGATCGCTAAAACTGCTGAGGCCCACACCAATACCATCCTCTCAGGCTATCTGAACAACACAGGTGCCTTAGATCGCTCCCAGAATGCTTTCCGTCCGGGTCATAGCACCGAGACCGCGCTCTTAGCATTGAGTTAACATCTACGGACTATCCTGAATGAGGGACAAACTGTGGCCCTCATATTGCTCGATCTTAGTGCCGTGTTTGATACGGTTTCCACCAGATCCTCCTGCTTTGGCTAGAGGAGGCGGGGTGGTGGGCCTGACCTTGGAATGGTTAGTTCCTTTCTATCTGACAGATCATTCCAGGTCTCGGCCCCCCCTTCCTCTCACACGCTCATGTCATCAAGCAGGAGGTTCCTCAGGGTTCGGCATTGAGCCCTGTTTTGTTCAATCTCTATGAGACCCTGGCGGCGGTGGCGAGGGATCAGGGCTTGATCATGGTCTCGTACACCGATGATATGCAGCTAGTGGTGGCCCTCTTGGACGACCATACTCGGGGCGCCGTGCAATTTCGGGGCGGCCTAGCGGCAGTCGCGCACTGGATGACTGCTAACTGCCTTCAACTTAATGCCAACAAGTCAGAAGTGCTGTTGATGGGGAGGGATAAGGGGCTCTGGAGTAAGCATTGGTGGGCGGCGTCTCAGGGCAGTGTCCCCACCCCTAAGTCGGCAGTAACAAATCTAGGGATCTGGTTTGTTTCCATCCTTGGGTTTCAGGAGCATACCAAGAAGACCGCTGGTACCTGCTTTGGACTCCTTCGAGGCTTGAGGCCCATGCTGGGCTTCTTTGATCCACCTACCCGACAGTTGATAGTCCAGGCGACTATTCTGTCTAGACTAGATTATGCTAACTCACTTATATTGGCTCCCAACAAGGAGGAAGTCACTCTCCTTTTGCGAGTGAAGAACGCAGCTGCCCCTATCCTGCTGAGGCTCCACAGAACCAGCTCTGCGTCGGGTGCCTTACGGCGCCTACATTGGCTACCCATGCTTCAAATAATCCAATTCAAAGCATTATGCCTGACCTTTAAAACCTTAAAGCTGTCCTTTCCCGAGATTCTGTCTAATTTGCTGGTCCCCTACATATCTACATGCCAGTTACGTTCTGCTGAGCAATTCCTAGCTATGGTCCCCCGGGTGAAGCGCCTCAGAGCGGGGGGGCGGTCGTTCCGGTTTCTTGCCACTAAACTATGGAACTCCCTCCCTGTCCAGATCCAGGGGCTAGATTGCCTGCTGTCCTTCCGTAAGGCTATCAAAACCTACCTTTTCCCTACGGTCTAGCCCTAGCTCTCCACTGACACTGCTGCAAGCGTCGGGACGCCCCCTCACTGAGGCAGCTGTGCGCTATATAAAACTATCTAACAGAACATAACATAACTTCTGACTTTCTGCACTATTGAAATCACAATCCTATATGAGTTTGAGGATCTCAAGATTCTAGTAAGCATATAGGATCGTATCAAGTGATGCAAAAGCAGAGGGCCCTTTCTGTGATATACTCGGGCAACACAGAGAGCTTTCAATTGAATACTCTATTTGATGGGTAGCCAATGCAATGAGGCCAATGAACTCACAACAGGGTGATGCTTCAGTATCCTTAAAAGAAGGCAGCCTGCGGTATTTTGCACCACCTGCAATCTCCTTAATACAGACTGTGGGCATCCTAGATAGGGAGAATTACTGTAGTCCAGGCATGACAAAACTAAGGAACACGATCCGCAAAGAAGGTAAAAACTCGAAGTTCTTTCTGAGCATTTTCAGAATGCCACAGTAGCTGTTACTTACCATATCTGTGTCTCAAGAGGGAGTTTGTATTCCAACCAGATGCCTAGGTTTTTCATTGTCGGTTTTGGCAAGGTACGGCTGTCTAAGGAATCAAGCCAGGAAACCATGGACCAGTAGTTAAAGTCACAATTGATCACCATCACTTCGGTATTATCTCTGTTGAGTTTCAAACAGGCTGCCATGCAATCTGCTGCCTCCTTCAGGCACAGATTAAGATGGTCGACTTTGGAACAGCTTTCAGGATTTACAATCTGAGTATTGTCAGCACACAATACTAGATACTAGATAGACCATGAGATTGAACAGTCTCAGCCAAAGGGTGTACCCACAGATAAATAGTGCGGGGCTCAGTGAAGAGCCCTGAGGCACTGCACACTTCAGAGGAAAAGACTCCAAATAAAATGACCTGTCATAAACCTGAAAGCTCCTGAAGGTCAAAAACAAACATAGCCATTTCAGTACCTGAATTCTGTGAACTCTGTGAAAGCAGTGTGTGGGATACAGTGTCGAAGGCCACGCTCAGATCATAGAGAAGAACTGCTGCTGAGACCCTTTGATCTATAGTCATTTTAAGTTCCTCCATGAGTGCTGAACTGGCAGTCTCTGTACTGTGTCCAGGCCCAAAACCAGTTTGAGTGGGATGAAACATGTCAGGTTTTTTTCCATAAATGATGATAGGTGCTGATTGACATGCTTTTCCAATACCTTGCACGCTCTAGACAACAGGGACTTCTGCCTGTAATTGTCAGCAAATGAGCGGTGCAGAGATAATGACTTAACTACTGGTTGTTTCCAGGAAGAGGAAATTAAGCCGCTCCGCAAAGAAAGGTTCAGCATCTCTTGAAGTAACAGGTAGATTATCTCTGTCGCTGTGTATGGTGGGGCAGAATCGAGGGGGGAGCCCAGTTTCGCTGCATTAATTAGGACCACTAAGTCTTCTTCCTTGATGACATGAAATGAAGCAAAGGTTTCTCTTAACATCTTAGGCTGGCATAATGAAACAGCAGACTTCATTTGCTCTGCCTTGCCTGGGAACAAGGTGTAAATATCAGTAACTTAGCCAACTCATGACAATGGAATTGGCACTGACCCCATGCACGCTGGATTTATAAAGGATTAGACGATCCCAAATGACTCATTGGCAGAATTTGATGCATGGCCTATTTTTAATTCTTGGTAGGTGAAGTGTAAGCTTTTGATAGCTTAATGATATTTGTTTAGTTCTCTCTTGTATTCCAGTCAAATGTTCTTTCTGTAATTCCCGGTAAATTAGAATTAAACCATGGAGCCCATCTTACTTGTTATGCAAGTTTGTAATTCCTTAGCGAGATGTTCAATTCTATTCGGTATTTTTTTTAATTATCCCTTAAGCCGGGCAGGAATCGAGAAAAGTATGTTCCGGTTCAATGGGATCTAATTTTGACCAGCAATGGTCTATCCTTAGTAAAACCGGGTCAAGAAGATGGCCTTTATTATGGTGGGTGCTGTAACTAACTGCACAAATTGTGAAGAGGCTAGGTCCTGTAACAGAGCATTGCATTAGAGTATTTGGGGTCATCTAAGTTAAAACCCGCCAAAAGGGTGAAGTTAGCTTTTGAGGCCCAACGGGGGAGGGGGACGGGAGGCAAAGCACCGACCAGAGACTCAAACTTTTGGTGTGATAAAGGCTGCTTTATTGGAAGCAGGTGCACCTTACACAATGAAAACCCTTGGCCTGCGCCGTACAAAACTAGGCCTCACTAAATATGTAATTTCCTGACAAACCCCCCACCCCCTCCCCTAAACTGGTTCCCCCAATCCACAAGCAGTAAACAATTAGCAACAACGTCAATTTGCCTCTCCACCTGGCTAAATACTTTATTGTGCTTGACCTACCCCCCGATAATCCAAAACATATCTCCTGCACTTCCCCCATATATTAGGAATAACTGACCCCAAAGGCAGAAATCACACCCGCACCTGCTCCAGCGACACAACAAACTCCACAACCATCAAACAAATCCCAATGCACCTGCCCCCAAGAAAACCCCTTCCAAAAAACACCACCGCACCCACAAAAAACCCCACTCCATCCTGAAAAAACCGGAAATCAACCCACCCATTGTCCCCCCAGGATAAAAACTTGAACCCCCCTCTCAACTGCAACAAAACCCAGGGAGGGGAAAACATTTTATCCGCCACCCCCCGCCCGGCTACTGTGTTCCAAGTCGCCGAAATGGTGGCCTATTACCCAAAATGGCCGGTTTTAAAGGCAACCAGCCCACAAGCAGCCCAAAAAATAGCCCAAACCCAGCCCAAGGCTACCAGAACAGCCCAAATCCAGCCCACGTACGGTGCTGGCTCTAACCCCCCCTTCCCCGGCCCCAAAACCCCCCGGGGGTGGCAGGCCTCCCGCTGGTCGGCCACCCCCCCCCCCCCCCCAAGCCCTATTTTTAACAACAGGCTAGCCAGCTCATCCAATAGCGGCTGTAAGTACTGTGTAAGTACAGGACAGACAATACACCAGGCGTCGGAAAAGATGAAAGTAGGGGTAAATATAATAAAGAATAAAGTATTTTCACAATCTAGTTATGTCAAAGGGTTTAGAATACAGCTTAGTGTCACCTTGTGAATTATAGCGACCCCACCACCCACATTACCAGGAGATCATATCGGGTAATTTAATAGCCTATCGGTAAAGCCTGTACTATATATCCTGCATAGAGTCACCACGGAGCCAGGTGTCAGTAAGAAATACCGCATCCGTCTGCTCATCAGATTTGAATGAAAAAAAATCTAAATTATGCTGCGCTAGTGATCTGCAATTGAGCAGAAACAGCCATTACATCTTCCTGGAGTTAGTTTCACAGAAGTCGTACTGCACCCTAGGGCTAAAACTACAGGTATCACAAGCCAGTATTGCTGCACAAGGATCGATTGAATGTAGGCGACTGCCATTAGTACTTATATTTGGGCATTTAATTGTTCAGATGAGTACGACAAACCAGTTTGTGAAAAACAACAAGTGTTCCTCCGGAAGCGGACGGGAGCAGACGGGTTTGCCTTTGACGCGCCTTCTGCGCCCGCTGCATGCATCTGCATCCTGGCATTCATTTATTAATGTGATCGGGGGAATAAATACAGAGCCTACAAAGACGGTGTCTCACACTGGCCAAATAATGGTCATAGACCTTCCAACCCGATATATAATGATGCAAACTTAACAAAAGTGAGCTCTAACGTATAGGTGGAAGATCACATTCACAAATATAAATTAATTGTTCCCCCTTTAAAGTCTCTCCCTCCATTAATTTATTACTCGGGCCTGCAGAACAACTAGAGTGCCTACAACGATGGCGTCTTACACTGGCCAGATGGTGTTCACTGGCCTTCCAAACCAGTCAATAATGATGTAAACTTGCTCAAAGTAAGCTTTAAAGAGCAAGTGCAAGATTACAAATACAAATTCACTGTTCCCCGTTAAAGTTTCCACCCCCACTTCAAATAAAAAACTCAGATGGGGTGATTACGATGGCAGACGGACATAAGCCGTTCGCCATTGTCACGGGGTTTGGGACCAATCGCCTATATGCCGGCGGTCCCGCAAGTGAAATTACAATGCGACCGCCACTGTGGCGATTGCATTGTGCATGTTTACCATTGCGGCGGGTGCTGCAGGCTGCAGCACCTGCCGCAATGGTAAAAATGCAAGTTTTGCATATCCCGGCACTACGTGGCAGGTCCCACGCGGTGCCTGCCACATGGCGCAAGGAAATGTTGGGGGGCACAATATGTGCCCCCAAGTGCAAAACTCACATGCCTATGATTAAGGGGGGCTCGTTCCGGCCCCCCAAAGTACATCTCCGACAGCCTGTGAATGGCAGTTGAACCGCCATACACAGGCTGGCGGGGATGAAGCATCCTAATCTGGCGGATGGTGCCTGCTAGGCACCGCCACCATTCTAGGTATGCTTTCCGGGTCTGACATGCAATCGTAACAATTGTCTGTGTTGGACCCGTGGCGGATGGGATTTCTGTCTGCCAGCAATCTGCCCGCCATCCTTATCTGGCGGGCGGAGAATGGCTGCAAAATTGCAGTGATTGAAGGGTGCCGGCTGCTAATTCACCGCAATCGTAATGACCCCCAGAAAATCAGTTAAAATAGGCACATAGAATATGTCAACTCCAGAGTGTAGTCATGTGATGAAAAACGTTATCAAAGCAGGAGAACAGAGAAACACAAACGATAGGACACATTTGTCCTATCCTCCAATGATGCAAAAGAACAAACTGGTGACCAAGGATCCCACTCAGATGCCGCTGGAGGACCTCAGGAAAAAATACTCATGTGGATAAGCTCTTCAAAATCCTAAACACAAATCCCATCCATGAGAGAAGCATTAGAATCAAAAATAGACACCACCGTCATTGACATTGGCTTGCTGCATGATGATCATAGGAAACTAGTGGAAATGGTCACACAAAATGAAACAACATTAGAGCTCCACTCAACACTACAAGTGAGCTCAGGAACACAGTGCAAGACCTCATGAATGAGATACATTTCTTGGAGGGAAGAACAAAGGATGCTGAGGGTGGTTCTAGGACAGAAGGACATCCCAGCAGGGGGCCTGCTGGAGGGGGTGGAAGCTATCCAGAGAAACGGCTTGGAGGTTGTGGCACCTCAAAGACTCACCATATTTTAAGCCCTGGACAGAGCACACAGGGTACTAACAGGAAACCTCCGCCCCAGACCAGAGAATGCCCGTATGTTCCATTGGAGGACAGAGGCATTATGGTGCGAACGGCCTTGCAACTGGGCCCATTAAAAGTTGAAAACAGTCAAAATAGTGAAGAGCACATATTCCTGGATTATACAGCGACAGTCTAGCAGCAAGAACAATGTTTGTGGCACTGAAGAAACATCTAGGAAAGTTAAGGATACCTGCACAAATGGGTCACATGACGGTCTTGGGCTGACGTGGCGATAGTGGCAAAGCAATCAATCCCCTCTTCACACGACCCCCCCCCAGTTACATGATCAACTAGGGTCATGGGAATAAGATACAATTTCACATCTGATGGTTGACCCTCGGCCTCAGAAGTCCTGGCTCCAGATTTAACTGTCACTTTTGAGTTTGAATGAAAGTGTCCATTTATTCTACTATCACATTCACCATACCTCAGATGCGCAGAAGCAGACATGGAGCGGAGCTGTCTCACTCTTAACCAGTTCTTTGAAGGGATCACTGGCCATCTGGAAACACCCACGTGGGAATAATGCACACAAGAGAGATGTTTTTGGGACGATTCTCACGCCCAAACCGAAAAAGTAGGCACTAGATTGATAGCTCTGGATCTCTGTGCTGCAAAAACTGCTTTCTATGGAGTGAACATTTATCACAGAGCCTCTTTAGAACAGTGGAGAAAACGGGTTCAAAAGTGGGCAGAGGCTGAAAGCTGAGAGAACCCTATAGAGAAAAAGTATAGAAGCGCAGTGGGATGAAATATTGCTATTGTGCCTTTCAAAACTAGCTCCTGCCAGCCCAAGTTGATCCAGGCCAAATATCATATTTTGCAATAAGAGAACTAGACTCCTCAGACTCCTCAGATCTACGAAACAACCCCCATGAGATGACAAAAGGTTGGGATACGTCAATTACTAGAAAGGGGCATGACAATTAATGGGGTGGCCCATAAGTTCTGAATCTATTCTAGAATCACAATCCGATGTTTTTGGAAGCAGCATGTAAGCATAAAGGGGAGAAAGACGTTATTATTGCCAATTAATTCAATGTTATGTTATGTTAGCGACATTTGTAAAGCATAGCCGATACCCATGGGTGTCCTGGCGTTAGCTACATTCCTCTGACTGATGCGCGATGTGAACCGTTTTATATGTAAACAAGCCAGGTTTTTAAGGCCTTCCTAAAAACCAATAGATCTGTGGCATTTTTCAGGTGGAAAGGAAGGTCATTCCAGGCCTTTGCCGCACAGGCAACAACATTTCTGCCTCCCCACACGGCTTTTTTAGTGGGTGGTACTATCACCAATTTTGCTCCACAAGAGCGAAGTGTTCTTTTGGGCACGTACCACTGGGACTGCAGCTTCAGATGGTCAGGTCCTGTGCCTTGTAAGGTTTTGTATATCGTACAGAGGGATTTAAAGTGCACCCAATTCTTGACGGGTAACCAGTGGAGGCTTTTGATTTCTATGGAGATAGATACAAATTTAGGAGTGCCGGTAAGCTGTCTAGCAGTTGCATTTTGCAGTAATTGAAGTTTATGCAGAAAACGATCCTGAATATTCAGGTATAGACTATTACAGTAGTCCAGTCTTGACATAATTAGTGCTGTAACCACTTTTCGCCGACTGTCTATCTGCAAAAAAGGCAGTATTTTCTTAATCGTTCTAAGAACGTATGATGCTACTGCATTAACTTGGTCACCAAAGTTGAGCCTATCATCTATTAAAACTGCTAGGTTGTCTACTTTCCTGGTAAGTGTCGGAACAGTGCCCATAGTATTAGGGCACCAGTTTGGGGTCCAGCAGTTGGCATCGTTCCCAAACAGGATGACCTCCGTTTTGCCCGAGATGAGCTTTAGACAGTTTTGAGACATCCACCTCCCGACTGCTTCCATACAGTAATGGAACTGTTTTCCTATTCCTTTTTCCTGCCCTGGCAGCAGAGACACCACAATTTGTGTGTCATCGGAATAGGAGGTAAGTCAAAAGCCAAAGGAGTTGATGATGGAGCCAAAGAAGACACATACACATTAAAGAGTGTGGGGCTCAGAGACACCTGCGGAACTCCACAAGGCAGAGAAAAGGGTTTGGAATAAAATTCGCCCAGTGAGACAATTTGCAATCTGTCCTTGAGGAAGGATTTCAAGAGTTTCCATGCTTTATCCTGGACTTCGGAAGCCATCAGACGATCTATCAACAGGTCATGAGGGACCGTATCGAAGGCTGCGGACAGGTCCAGGATATTCATAGCGGCCTTGCCTCCCCCTAATCTCTTCCGTGGATTTTAAGAGAGCGGACTCCGTGCTGTGCCCTTCTCTGAACCCAAATTGAGTCGGATCCATAGCTTGAGCTTTGCGTAGAAAGGCACCCAGTTGCACTCAGTTTTAACTGGAATTTCGTTTTAACTGGAATTTCTCTGGTTACATAATAACCACAGACAACTACATAAGGTTAGTTAATTTATTACAAAGCCAAAAATAACAGGACATAAAGACATTTCAAGATGAGAGTGTAGAAATACATCGGGATCAGCATAAAGCCAAACCTGCGCATCCAGTTTGAATGATGCGGCATAAACAATTCAAGAAGCAGATAACAGAGGATCAGGAATCATGAGTCCAAGTTTCCCTGCATCGAGGTTTGATGAATATAGAGCATTAATCTATTCCTACACTAACACTTAAATGACATCCCTACTAAGCTTCCTCAGGGACAAGAAATAAAAAATGTCAGCATGTGGAGTCTTCCTAAGAAGTCTCTCCACTATTAATGGGTCAGATAGCATAAAGCTATTGTGAAAGAGTGAAGTGGGCGCTTTCCCTACTCCAAAAACACAATATTGAAGAGAATATTCCCAAGATCCTTTGTAGGTCATGCCATGCACTCCGGGTACCATCCTAAAGGTAGTTTTCCATGTGACAGCGGTATTCTTCTTCTCACCACATTTGTCCTTGGTTCCAAGCCTTCTTGTGTGCTACAGACAACAGCCTTCCTTTATCGATTCAAAGTGTACGATGTAACTTTTTCTCTCCATGCCTGACTAACATAAAAAAGACATTATTCGAGCTAACAAAAGCGCTTCTTTCACCTTCAACAAATAACGTGAGAGAACAAATTCCACAGCACACATGAAATTCAAACTGTTAATTCTAAAGTGAGAGCTTCCAGGGAAGATGCGCTTCAGTCAACAAAATGTGGCTAATATAAGAAACCAACTTATTAACTTTACGAAATTGCATAGGAAAAGAAGGCACATTCATTTAATGCATTTACCTACATGTAGACAACAAATGAATACATACATTTAATAAATGAATGATGGTCAGTTACGCAACACAATCTCTTCACGTTAATAATCTCTGCTAGTTACATTCACTTTCTATATTAATTCTCCAGGTTACTATTTAATGGCCTAAACACATAATATATTTCATGGTATTACATTTTGAAATTCTAACACTTCACATTAATACTACAAAGGTTTTTATGCGGTTGCACTCTACACGTGCGATTATAATGCACCCCTACACATAAACTGCAGTTTCCACTACATCAATAGTGAGTAGAGACCAACAAATCGAGAATATGCCTACTCCCCCACAATAACAGTACATGAACTATGCAGTGGTGACATGACACATACACAGATGAGAGCCCAGAAAATACCAGGAGCACTAACTAACACACGTATGGCAGGAACAGTATATAGTTATCATCCCAGTTAGAACCTTTATTATTTTCAAATAGATAACAATTAATACTATAAATAATATGTGTAGGAAAGTAGGATCACCTTTCATGGTTACCGCACTTTTTGCTTGGTGTCAGTATGAGTTTGACTAGTCTGACTGAGATCCTGCTAATCAGGACCCCAGTCACAGAGCTTTCTGCCTAAATTGACCATGATACTTCTGTACATCCATAATTGTCTACTGGCGTACCCTTATAAGTTCCCAGTATATGGTACTGAGGGACCCAGGGCATAGGTAAACGTTCGCATTTGGTAATAGAAATGTCATCTTCCTTACACAACAGATGTGATGATGTACTGCTCATAGGCAAGATTGAATGCTGTTTGTCTTTGCCTCACCTTTCCCCAACGGCTCCTTCCCATCCACTCATGAAACCTCTAACACTCTTTCCCCAGGTTGTGTGATCTATTGAGATGTATCTTAATGATTTACACCTTAAATGGATCACAGAATTTGTGGGGTGGATGTGGTTAAAGCGACACCAGTGGTTATAGTATCTTCTTAACTAAACAATAGCCCACACCAGCCCTACTACCTACCCAGACATGAAAGGGACATCGTTACACGGCAGAGTCTTAGAACAATGTTTGTCCAAGGATAGGTAGTACTAGTGTGCACTATGGTCTGATTCACAAAGACAGAGAAGTTACATTTTTGGTGTAAGTTCACTCTTGCAGTGTCACTGTACTACCAGTACCTTTAAGTGTAGTATCCTTAAAAGTACTAACTATTAGTAACTCCTTTTAAAATAATGAGTTACTGCTTGAAAAATTACTACTTGTACAAATACTGATGGAAAAGTTCCTAGTCATAAACTTACACTGCAAGAATAAAGTAACACCAAAAGTGTAACTTACTTTACCTTTGTGATTCAGGCCTTGTGTTGCTTACAAAATCTATGTAACATGGAGTAACCTTCTCCTCAGTCCTGACTCGAGGTCTTTGTAAGTTTAGTTTTATTTCTTTTAATAAACTAAATACTAGCTTCCCAGAAGGCGAGCTAGTTTTTATTTGTTTGACTATTTTGTTCTTGGTGGTCTCAGTCTTGAATTATCCACAGACTCTGTGTTTTCTTTCAGACTTGCTGACGGTGATGGATAATCCTTCTGAATAATCCTGTAATTGGAGTTTATTTCACAAGCATAATTTGGAATAGATGGGATCTCGGTTTGTGATGTCTTTCCTGTTAGTGCTATCCGACTCCCACCAGCATTAGGAAGGCTCTTTGGGAAACCCTGCAATAAGGTTTGTGAAAATTGAGAGAGATCGCAGACATTATTTAATATATTCAGGTAAGAAGTTAAGAACTAGGGCCTGAGTTAGAGGCGGTCGTAAAGCAATCCGAACTGTCATTCCAACTGGCTTCCGACGAGCTCGGAGAGCCCGTCCGCCAGTCGGAATGAGTTCAGGAATCCAAAGGGCTGCTCTTTCCGCCCTTGGGATTATGACGTCAGGTTTCGGCAGCCTTTCTGTGCCGGCCTTTCCAACACAGAAAGGCTATCGGACCTCGACTTTGGGAGCCCCCAGCAGGGCCCCTTTGGGTGCACGGCCTCCCTGTTGATCCATGCACCCTGTGGTAGTCACCCTGAGGTGCCTGTCACAGGGATGAACTGCACCTCCTATTTTACAATGGGAGTATGCATCCGGTTTATGACCGAAATACATTCTTAACCCTGTTTCCCACCTTCTCGACCTACAACAAGGTTACTGCTTCACGAAGTAAATTCCCAAAAATGTCCCTTTTCTAAACTCCCCTTCCCACCCACAACAGGACCACCCCACTCCCCAAGAAAACCCCCCAAAATGTCCCTTTCCCCAACTCCGCTTAACACCCCCTCTACCCACACCAGGCCCTCCCACCCAAAAACAGGTCAATGAACAGGTCCCCAAGAGCATCCAGGTCCTTCCTGACACTGGCGATCTCCCAGGCCAGGTTCTCCTGGCCCCCTCTGATAAGTGCCAGCTCACAAACAATGTGGTGGAGGAGGTGGTTGATGATGATGATGATGAGGAGGGAGGCTCCTGGTCTTCCAGGTGGCAGTTGTGGACTCTGGCTTCAGGAGGTGGTGGTGGCATCGTCAGGTTGGAGGCAGGCATGACTGGTGGCCCAGAGAACAAGAGGCGGTAGCATCCTCCCCCTCCACCAAGGCAACCAGCCAGCGGTGCTCAGCAGCCACGGCCTCCAAATTGTGCCGGTGCAGCTGGGCAGCTATCTCCCACCGGGTTTGTTGACATCCAGCAGCAGGAGTAGCTGTATCAAAAAAGAACACAAATTGTAATGCTCAGCGCAAACACTTGTTTATACTATAGTAGCACAGGTCCCCTATGGCATTGAAATTTTTGATGTGATCAGTCACAGGGGAAAGTTTGTCCCACACACACATCACATAATGCAATCACACTGACTGAAATGAATGAAGCTAGATCACCAACATAATGAAAAAGTGATTTTAGTTTAAAGGATTTCATAGGGTGAATTTTGAAACTGAACAGACACTTTATGTTTTTTAATAAATTAATAAGCTATCATTAATGAGTAAGGTGTATATATATGCTGCACGATTACTTGACTATATGCACAACATTAATGGAGCCATGCTGGCTGGTCTGCTACTCTGTAGCATATTTTTTGGGGGTAGCTGTAATGGCATTTTATTAACTTCTTATCATTAATTACAATGATCCTGCTCTTCTCCTACTCCCTTTATTCCTACTTAGGGGCTGATAGACAATGGAAGATGGGATGTTCCATCACACACTTGGCTGATAATGGATATTTCTTCCATCATATTACAGTAGACAGTGCATAGAATATAAGTAATGCATTTTAGTACAGCGAATGGGATATTTTATTTGTCACGTTTGTCACAGAGTATTCCATCTGCCAAACTCTAAATCAGGTCTCTAGTCCCGCATTACATACACTGCCACAAATGTTTTTCAACATATACCTTTACATGGCAGTGGGGAAAATGTGTCTATGGGAAGGTAAGTTATAGGGATTGAGTAAGGTAGGGTTTCAGCTATGGAATGGTTGAGTGTCACTGATCATGTACTTGTCTTTTGCTAAGTCACTTTGGTTGATGGAACAGAAAAATTGGAACCATAAATCCATAATGGAATCCATGACATATAAGTCACTAGGGCAGAAAAATGTGGCACATGCCAAGATGGAAATAATTTGCATTTTTGACTCAGTGAGCACTGGGAAACACAGTTTGCCTTTAGTTTGTGTGTGTTGTAGAGTTCATCCTGCACTGTAAACCGAAACAGTCAGACTTTTTACCACCTAGCCTGTAGTGCTGAATAAAACTGTGCTGCAGTTTTTTTAGGTGGTGTAATGCCATGGACACAGAGGTGTAGGGCAGCACAGCTTAATAAATACAGTATTGTTAATGAGAAAGCAAGGTTATTTCCTTCTTGCTCCTGCCACCACTGGTACTTCTCTCGGTCCCTCGACCTGGCCCTCCTCCCTCCATGAGTGACTTGCACTGGCAGTGGCACTGGTGGACTGCGTGCCTAGACAAAAACATAATGTACCCATTTCAGATACCAGATTAACCTCCTAAGTAAATATTATGCACAAGGTACAACAGCAAGACCTCATGAAAGGTAAGTTAGCTATATTCTATCAAAAGTATCACTTTGGGAGGTTTGGTTGACAACATTTAAAAAACCAAGTAGTAAACCAAAAACGTTTTTCTCCTAATGGAGGAATAAGGCTAAGAATGGAAAATAATGAAATGTGATGAAGAGTTGCAAGGGAAAGCAAAGGACATCTGTTATTGGTTGGTATCTCATTCCTGCCATACTGCACTGTCCTGAAAACTACTTCTATAAGACAACAGTGAAGGACAATAAACACTGCCTACTCAAGAAAGCTTTCTCAACCAACGTGGTATGTGAATACTTGGGCCTGCGATACTCTTTATGTTACCAACAAACTGTTCTCTTGACCATACTACACAAGACATGTAAAAGAAGGACGTGAAAGGAATTGCCAAAAAACAGGGAACAGAAGAAATCTATAGACAGGAGAAAGTCAGCTGCAGAAACAGCAAATATAGAAAACACAGGGAAATGCAGGGAAAAAAAATATTAGCCAGGGAAGTTGTAAAAAAGTAAATACTGAAGGCGATAATACATTGCAATTGGAAATAATTAAAGGTAAGAAATAATAAAGACATACTGAGGCCTGTAGAACCATCTTGTGCGGCCACATCGCTGGTGGTGGTAGTAGGCGCCATGGTGGTGGCAGTGCTTAATTAAAAAAAAAAACAGGGCCCTCGTCAGGAGGCCACTGCTGCATGGACCACCCATTGCCCAAGACAATGCTACCAATGACAGTAAAAACAGAACAACTACACGTCACACTCCTACAAGTGTGACAATTCAGGCTATTCCAGTCCCCACAAAGCTATACGAACTGCTTGGGTGGCAGGTAGAAGTCATTTTAAATGTATATTGAATTAATAAACAACAGGTGTTGTGCATTTCTCAAAATTAGACAAAAAGCGCCACCATATGGCAGATTTCCATAACTGCTGGTGTTGACAATTAAGTGCTGTGCCACACACCGGAAACCACCAGCTCAAATTAAGCACAGGGTGGTGATATCAGTTGCCGCAGCACTGGTGATGGGGCCAGCGGCAGACGCTGTTTCTTGTGACTGTGATGCCATTTTCCTCTTGGATCCTTATGAAAGCAACAACAATGAAATAAACAATGATTAGTGGTACTCTCTAACCAAAATACATTTTGGCAGGCATAGCATTATACTTTCTAAATCAAATAGCCCATTCCTACTTTCCTACCCTAATATAACATTTTGAACTATTTATTCATTCCAACGAATGATCAATGCTTCTCCGCACCCTTTAACTATTGATGGGCCAAGTTGATCTCCATATGCGTACTGCCCCTTGGAGAGTTTGGGACTGCATGAGCTACATAAAGACACAGAGAAGAACACCCCTGATATACTACTATTGGAATTGTGACAATCATTAAATCAGCTTAAACAAGCACCTGACTCACATTAGAATAGAATCCTGGCCGTATCATTCACTTTACTTCCACTCCACTGCTACTGTTATAAACCCTCTCTTTCAGGCTGACACCATGCACCACTACTCTGTACCAACTTATAACGTATTGCAAAGCCACCTTGTGTAGGCCTCCGTGGCTTGGTAAATTTGAAGTAACATAACAAGGCTGCGCAAGTTGCAGCATTGTGTTACTCTGTGCCGGATAGTCGTTGGAGAGTGGGTGTTCCTACACATCCACCCATATATTTGGGCGCATTCCCAGATTTTCTATCACTGGTAAACCTGGAAATGCGTCAAAATACTACGCCTTCCCAGTAGAGGTACAAATAGCAGAAATATATTTATTTCTCCAAGTGTTTTCCTTTCTCTGCATTCTGCCGCAGCATACTTAGGAAGAGGAAAAAGCCAGTAAGTATTGTTTTTGTGCAGGAAGGTTCCCTTCCTGCACAAAAACCATCTAGGGTATTATGTGTCACCCTTGCACCAAGGCGCAAAGGTGCCTGCATTGGCTCTAGGCAGTACTCAGTGTGCCAGCGCAGATAAAGAGTATGAATGTGACATATCTTGGTAAAAGAAATAAAATATGTCACACTCCTTCATAAATAAAATGCCCTTTTTGCACCAGAGGCCACATGTGGCCACAAATGTCTATTTTTCTAGCAACGTTTTTAAGCTTTTCTTCAAAAACAGATATTTGAGGTGCGCAGAGTCAGCAGTGTCCCTTGTGTTGTAGGGTGCTCTATACGGGAGCTGCTCTACACCTAAATGTGGGAATTATCCAGAGTTCTCTGCTTCTTTTTTGCATAATTTATGCAGCACTCTAAGCCTGAAAAGGCTTTGTTTTGATAGATAGAAAGATAGATAGATAGATAGATAGATAGATAGATAGATAGATAGATAGATAGATAGATAGATAGATAGATAGATAGATAGATAGATAGATAGATAGATAGATAGATAGATAGATAGATAATGCACACATGTGATTTACATTGTAGAATAAATGAGCATGTCGTAATATATATAAAATATATTATATTTATATATATATAATCACATTGTGAATAATAAAAATGCCTATTTATTAAACACAAAACATCTTTATGTGCATATATACAATACCTACATATATATGTATGTGTGTATATGATATGCAATATGCAATATACAATATTGTGAGATTAGACAGACAAAAAAAGACAGGAGGTGGTATAGCCTGCATACACCGTTCTCAGATCGCGGTCAGCCAAATGCAATCCGACCTTCTTGAATCCTGTGAATACCTAGATCTTGGTAAAGGAACTGCAGAAAATCAAAGGGGCAATTTACATGCGCTATATCACCCACCAGGCGATAATGCCCCTTTCATAGACCAGTTAATGGAAATCATCACAGCTAACTCTAACAGTCACACTAATGACATATTCCTAGGTGACTTTAATTTACACTGGGACGACAATAATGACAAACAGGTCAACGCACTTAAAGACTTTCTAACAGACCTAAACCTAACTCAAGCCTGCACACTGCCAACACACTAAAAAGGGGCAACCTTAGACTGGGTAATTTCGAGAGTTAAGAATATTACGATCCACTCAATTGTTCCGTGCGATTGGTTGGCTCACCATGCCATAACCTTCAATATATCCACCGTAAAAAGGAACAAGACCACGCAAACCTGTCAAAACTAAGAAATGGACACGAGACACCAAAGACCCCAATATGGAGCAAGATGTGAGAAAGATCTAATTCCACCTGACAACATGATAAACGTCAATGATCTCACTGATCACTACACCACATCAATGACGAATATAGTCGACTCGACCATGCCATTAAAATTGAAAAGAATCTCAGAGAAAGAGAAAAATCCATGGTTTAATGGGACATTGAATGAAGACAGACGGAAGCTGAGACTGGCTGAAAGAAAGTGTAGACAGCACCCATCATCCCCCCAGCTAAAAACTCTCAGAAAAATCAGAAATGAATATAGCAAAAGTGTTCTCAAATCCAAAAAGGGATTTTTTTAGATCCGAATTAGATAACGCCAAAAACAGACCACAGAAACTTTTCAAAATGTTAAAACATCTATCCAATAAATTGGCCAAATCTGCCCAAGAAACAACCATACCTAAACTGAGCTGCGAGTAATTCTCAACATTCTTCACAGACAAAGCCAACACGCTTGAAAAAGATCTCACAATGGCAGCTGACAACCTCACTAGCCAACTAACTCCACAGAACAAAGCTACCATGGAAGACGATCATGATTGTTTTTCAACCTAAGCAAAATGGTCGACCTTCGAGCATCATGACCAGAATACCATTGCCAAAACTCTCTCGGATATCAAGCCAAATAAACAATACAATGACCCCCTCCCTCTAAATGCCTTAAAAGAATCAACCATATCATTGTCCCAATATGGACAAAAATAATCAATGCCTCACTAGCTCAAGGGGTTCTACCAAAGTGCCTAAAAACAGGTCAAGTCCTACCCATCATCAAAAAACCTAAAGCGGACCCAGCAGACCCAAATAACTTTCGCCCAGTAACCAATATTCCTTTACTTGCCAAACTAATTGAAAAATCAGCTGAGCAACCACATCAATAATTTTAGCCTGCTGGGCGACTGCCAATCTGGTTTCAGACCAGGCCACAGCACGGAAACAGCAATCTTACATATAGTGGATGATCCGCTACAGGCTTTAGATCATAATCAAACTTGCCTTCTAGTACTTCTTGATCTGTCGTCTGCATTCGACACAGTAAATCATGAAAAATTGCTAGCCCGGCTTGAAGACAGGATGGGACTTTCTGGAAATGTTCTGAAATAGTTTAAGTCATTCCTTCAGGACAGAACACAAAGATTCCTCATCAACCAGACGCTTTCCCCTTCATGCCCAAACTCGATTGAAGTCCCACTAGGATCAACATTATCTCCATCACTATTCAATCTTTATGCCGAACCCCTTACAGTAATCCTCAGAGATGCAAACATATCCTATCACATGTACACCGATGACACCCAGATCTATATCAAGATTTCATCACTGGAAGAGATCTAGACAATGAATGAGGCCTTAATAATGACATTAAAATGGTTAACCAGCAATCATCTGAAATTAAATGCACAAAAAACAGAATTCCTACTAATTTCGTTGCCGAAGAACCAGACTAATGTGAAAGATAGGACCAAGCAGATCACAGCTCTAAACTGCACATCTACCCTCGTTGACTCGACCAAATCATTGGGAATCACGCTTGATAAGAACCTAGACATGAAAGCCCACATCAAATCAATGGCTAACAGTGCCCACTTTCACCTGAACTATATTAGAAAAGTGAAACCATTCATTACTACGGAAGACCTCAAAGTGGCAGTTCAGTCCCTGGTTATCTCAAGAATTGAATATGGATGCTCAACACTAACAGGTCTATCAAAAATCTCCACAGCACCACTAAAAGCTTGTCTCAATGCAGCCGCAAGACTCATTACAGGCTCCAGAAAATACAACCACATCTCCCCACATCTGAAAGCACTAAATTGGCTACCATACGAAGCCAGCATTCAACTTAAATTAGCTTGTATTACCCACAAAGCCCTCCACTACAAAACACCAATGTATTTAGCCCAGAAAATTGAGCTATCAGGGGAAGCAGACCGGCCATGAGTGCCAAAGAGCTTTTGCTGAAACCACCCATCTTTCGTAAAAAGAAAACATACGACAGAGCATTCTCCAGAGCGGCACCCAGAATCTGGAATTCACTCCCTCCTATCAGTAGAAAAATTCAAAATTTGGCTACTTTCAAGAGGGAAGTGAAGACCTTCCTAATGAACAAGTTCCTGCTGTAGACAGGACTGCTCTTCGTCTGCTTCATGATTAAAAAACAGAATTTGAATAGCCCTGTATTGTATAGATACAGCCGGCACAAAATTACCACAAAGACATTTACGATGGTAAAAGATAAAAGTGCAAGTTATCTGCGAAAAATCTCTATAACTGCTCAGTGCCACAATTAATGGATCATTGTAGTATTGATGTAAAACACTAAAAAGTCACACATCTGAACTATGTTGTATGATACCAATGCATACTCCCTGTACTCTAAACAGTTTTTTAAACGTGTTTTATGTAATTAGTGAGAAAGACCTGTAACTTGATCACATATATATATTATTGCTGCTATTCCAGTGCAATCTAATATGTACCCTTTGTAAATGTGAAGCGCTGTGTATTCTAATATGTACCCATTGTAAATGTGAAGCGCTCTGATACCCATGGGTCACGTTCGTGCTATACAAAAATCTATAAATAAAATAAAAAAATATATATGTATGTGTCTGTGTGTATATATATATATCTTTATTTTATTTATATAAATATATAAATATATATATATATATATATATATATATATATATATATATATATATATATATATATATATATATATATATATATATATATATATATATATATATATATATATTTAAAGGTATACAATGGAGAGCAGACTACTTGTTGATCTCTTTGGACGTCTCCGCCTTGTATACTAGTATCCACCACAGGGATGGACTGCGGGTCCTATCAATGTTTAAAAGGACATTGTAACAGGCTTCCGGAAGAGCACTAGAGAGGTGAGCTCACAGACGCAGTACCCACTGGAGGGAAAGAATTGTGAGGTAAATAGCGAACTACATATCCCATAAAACTTGAATTGAACTGAGAACGTGACGCCCAGTAGGGGGCATTTAAAAACGGATATAAAACATTCTTGCCGTGTGGAGAAATTGTTTGCTACCTCAACCTGCGGAGTCTTTGCCTCATCTCTGACGAAGGTCACAGAGGTGACCGAAATGCATTGGACAAAATACTTTCAGAACGCGCTGATTTGCAAATAAAAACTTAACTGACCGGATGGAGTGGCGACTCATTCCTCTCTCGAGTGGAGGGGGTTGTTGTAATATATATATATATATATATATATATATATATATATATATATATATATATATGTATATATATATATATATATATATATATATATATATTTAAAGGTATACAATGGAGAGCAGACTACTTGTTGATCTCTTTGGACGTCTCCGCCTTGTATACTAGTATCCACCACAGGGATGGACTGCGGGCAGTGGAGTACTTTTTGAATAGGAGACCAATGAAATTTCATGAGCATAACAAAATGTTACTAACCATGATTAAATTGTGCTTAGAGAACAATTTTTTCCTGTTTTCAAGTCAGGTGTTTCAGCAAGTAAGGGGTGTTGCTATGGGGGCCTGTTTATCTCCCAGTTATGCCTGTCTGCATATGGGCTACTGGGAGGAACAGGTCCTCATACCAACATTCCCAGAGGTCATTGAAAACAACATTGTAATGTAGTACAGGTTTATTGATGTCCTTTTTACCATTTGGAAAGGGCCTATGGGTCATGCTAGAAAAATTCATCGCAAACATGAACGATAATGACCTCAACCTCAAGTTTACTAGTGAGATTAACAGCAGCTCCATATGCTTTTTGGATGTTGAGATCTATATATATGAGAATGATCTGCGTACTAGGTTATATCGCAAGCCCAGTGCGGGCAATGCGATATTACATGCCTCAAGCCATCATCCTACTCATTTGATTCGAAGTATTCCCTATGGGGAAATGCTTTGCATCAAACGTATTTGTAGTGATGATGTGGATTGTGCAGAGGCCCAAGCTGAGTGTAAGGCGAGGTTATTGAGGAGGGGCTATCTACCAGGAGTGGTGGATGAGGCTATAAGGAAAACTAATGATCCCAATAGATCTATAAGTAGAACCAACCTGCCTAACCAAACTAAAACAACAAAAGATGAAACTCGCTTAATCATGACATTCAATAACCAGCATAAAAGCATTCGTAAAATAATTACCAAGCATTGGGGCTTAATCACCAGTGATCCAGTACTGGGGCAGGGAATGACATCATACCCTAGTATTGCCTATAAAAAAGCAAGATCACTTGGGGACCACTTGGTATCCAGCAATCCGGAGGTGAGAGTAAATAGGAACTGGTTGAATAGCAGCAAAGGCTTTATTAAATGTTCTGTTTGTAAGGCATGTAAATTTGGAGAAAGCAGAACACAATACAATCCCACTCAGTTCCAATCCAATCATTATACAGAATAAGTTGACCTGTAAAACCGAGTACGCAGTGTATGTGCTGGAGTGCCCTTGTGGCCTGCGCTATGTGGGAAGCACTAAGCTGCAGGTACACAAGCGAGTACTCCAGCACATACGGGCCATCAACAACGGCGACACCACGTACCCGGTGCCAGGCACTTTGAAGAGGTACACAATGGCAATGTCTCAGGCTTGAGATATTTTGTTATTGATACAGTTCCGCCATTAAGAAGAGGTGGCCCAATTGAGGAAGCTGGAAACAAGGCACATAGTCATGCCAGATTGTAAGGTGCCTAATGGTTTAAACACAAGTGAGGATTTTTACACCTATTTTCATTAAGAATTGATGAAAGAAACAACTAATAACTTGAGAATATCCAAAGCAGTTACCTCTCTCCCTAGAATAAGATGTCCTGATTTTAATCTTTTTATTAGCTTTTTCCTTTAAAATAGAATTATACACAGGGTTAGCACAAATTTCACACATTCTCTTAAGTAGTCCCTGAAGTCCGACATAATATGGTTGCAGGAACTAAGTTGGTCAGATGACCATACGTCCACTAAGGGCGGAATCACCTAGGGACTATCGGCAATTCACTGGTAGATCCCGAAGGGCTATCTATAGGCAGTTGGTTAACTTTAAGATATAATTAATGTAGAACCCTTTTTTAACTGCGCTTTATGCAACCATATTTACTTAGAACGATTGACAATCAATGCTTTTATTTTGTGTAATGCTATCTTAGAGGTTGTTAATATGAACAGAGATAATGGAATTCATTTTAACATATATATATTTATATGTTTTATGTATATATTTAATTGTATATACATGAATGAGATTTTAGAGATATAGATTGTATTTAGAATTTAATATTTAAATATTTAGGGAATTATTTATTTATTTATTTATTTATATGTTTATATATTTATATGTGTATATATCTCTGTATGATGGAATTTTGATATTATTTTTCATCTGTACATGTTGTACAGTTCAATACAACATGCTTTCAACCATGCATAGAATTCTTAAATTTGAATTTTAGCACATGATTTTGCACAAATATGTATTATACATGAAGTTTAGCATTTATGCAGTTCTTAAAACATAGTATGTTGTTTATGTCTATTAAGTGACTAAAAGAGGAAGTACTTACTTGCACTGGCACTTTAAATTGTGGCAATCCCTTCAACATGTCATGTGATCAAGGCCGTACGCGGGCTGAAACGCGTCGTGGCCGTGGTGTTACTGGGCATAATGGAATAAAATAACTTGCACCATCTATCTTGGTTTGCCTCGTCTTTGTATCCTGCAAGTAGTAAGGCTGGAGGACAATTTTTGGCATATATATATATATATATATATATATATATATATATATATATATATATATATATATTCACTTCTGTGACAAATCAGCAGGTTTATCGCCTTCGCCTCAAGCTCAGCGGACACAGACCAGATAATAGTGCAACATCTGTTTTTATTCCTGGTAAGTCACCATAACGCTTTGGCTCAAGATAAGAATAAAGGAATAAGCCCACAGGGAAAGTCAGCAAGTAATAAAATAAATTAAAGAAGAGGTGGCATTGTGATCAGATGGGGTGGATTGTGTTGGATAGGGAATCAGTACAGAAAGCCAGAAAGCTAGACAGGAGCAGGCTGGATGACACAAAATGGCTGTGCACTTAGTTGCTCCCTGCGTGGGTCGTGTGCCCTGATTTTTCTGTACAAAGTGCACTACCGGTGCTAAATCACAGCGCAAAGTGCATTTTCTGTACGTTTTTGTGGAATTTTTATGTAACTCTGCAGAATTCTGCAGAGTTAAATTCCATTAGTTCCACCCCAGGCCTAATTAAATCGTATGTTTGAAGAATGTTTCCTCTCTAGTTGAACCCTACACATCTTTCACCTTGACTATCACTGATACGCTAAAGAAAATAATAAAAAAGAGATAAACAAATGGCTGGTTCTAATCTAGCCAAAATTCATAACGACATTGCCCATAATCACTAAAATGGAATTTGACTAAGCAGGCCACGTTAAATTAAAATAGGAACTTAAAACAACAGAATAGAATGTAAAAATGCAAGAGCCACCTTCCTTAAACACCAAATTAAAGCAGCTAGGTTTTTTCCCAAAGACAGATTTTCCATGATAGGTTCAGAAACTAATGCGGCTCTCAACAATGATAGATGCTTGGTACACCGAGTTGGAAAATGTCTTTGATGATTACAACATATATAAAATACATATTGATATTGCACACAATGTGGTCACCCTGTGCCTTACTGGCTGTAGTCTTATTTGCCCCTCTCACCACCTACGATCAGTAGAAACTCTCCTTAATCAAACTTTGTAGCTATCAACTAACGGGGTCATTTAGGGTTTAGTGGAACTAACCATGCTACACCTATTGTCCTGTGTCGATATAGCTGAACACAAACTACCAGAATTGGTTGGATGGTCCTACAGGGGTTCAATAACATCTAAATGAATATTGACAGGCTTTGAAAATAATTGACTCCGTCTCTAACCCTGTAACAAAACCTTTGGTGACCAAGAGGATTGATACTAGCCATTATTGTATTTAATAAATAGTTTGAACCTATTTAGAACTTTCCAGATACTCGTGGCCTTTCAAACAACCAATACACAAATGACACAGAAATGTACATAAGAAATAATCACAATATTTCTATAAGACAATAAATAAAATAATAAAATGTATTCGTCATTTGCAGCCACAGTCTTGGAGCCCCCCGCCAATGAACCCTTCTTCCCCACGGAAGCTGATCATTTCCCCTGCTAGACCTAGAAACATTAGAATCTTTGATACAACAAGTAAAGTCAGGTTCCCCATGCGATCCCGCCCCTCCACGCACTATGGTTGCAGCCAGCCAAGTCATTCTCCCCACTCTGATGGAGCTGCTCAACATCTCTCTAACCACAGGTAGTGTCCCACCTACTTGGAAACAAGCTATGGTGAGAGCACTTCTGAAAAAGCCTAACCTTGACCCAACTAATTTTAACAACTATCGCCCCATTTCGCTGTTACCCTGGGTGAGCAAAATTCCGGAGAAACACATCAATTTCCATCTAACAATGTTTCTCGAGAATAACCATCTACTTGACGCCTCACAGACAGGATTTCGCCCCAAACATGGGACGGAAACGGCCCTGTTAGCCGTGACTGAGGAAACCAGGTGGATCTTGGATCGAGGAGGATCAGTGGCAGTCATCCTCCTCGATCTAAGAGCAGCATTCGACACAGTAAGCCATAAAACCCTGCTGTGTCGACTCCTCAACCTTGGAGTATCAAGGAACGCTTTGGCTTGGTTTAAATCCTTTTTAAGTGGAAGGACATTCCAAGTCTTTGACGTAGACTCCTTCTCCTCAAATAAACCTCTGGATTGTGAGGTACCGCAGGGATCGTCACTAAGCCCTGCGCTATTCAATGTGTACATGAGGCCACTGGCTGAGATCGTTCACCTATATGGTATAAAGATCATCATATATGCGGATGACACTCAGCTGGTGGTCTCCCTCGCACAAAAGAACTGTGAATTGGCGCAGATCAACCTGACTACCTGCATGGAAGAGGGCAAAAGCTGGATGACTGCATCGTCTCTTAAGCTTAACGGTGACAAAACCGAGCTTATGCTACTCGGCCCGCCAGCACTGTCTACCATCGACCTCTTATGGCCCACCAGCTTGGGTACACCGCCCTTCCCGAAAGATAACATAAAAAGCCTTGGGGTCTGGCTGGATAAATCCTTGACCCTTAACACCCAAGCAACCAAGACATCGGCAACCTGCTTTGGAATCATTAGGATGCTGAAGAAAATCCTTCCGCTCCTACCCTTTGAAGTCAAGCAAGTTGTGATACAAGGCTTAATTTAATCCCGACTAGATTTTAGTAATGCCTTGTACCTAGGGGCACCGGAATATTTCCTGTAAAAACTCCAGCGGACTCAGAATTGTGCTGCACGCACGCTGCTCCAGCTCCCACGAAGAGCGTCAGTAGAATCCGGGATGAGGACTTTGCACTGGCTCCCTGTTAGGGAGAGAATCAAATTTAAAGCTATGTGCATCTCCCACCAAGCCTTCTGGAAAACTGGCCCCAAGATTAACCACCCTCTGCTTTCCCCTTACCATCCCAGCAAACAACTCTGCTCCGCCAATGCATTCCTGGCCGTAGTTCCTCGGATTAGGAGATCAAGAGCTGGAGGTAGGTCCTTTATCTACAATGCCGCCAAACTATGGAACTCGCTCCCTCTACACCTAAGAACCAATCCTAACCTGTCATCTTTCCATAAGCAGCTCAAAACCTTCCTCTTCACAAAACAAAACTAACTACTAAGCTACTGTACCATGAGGCACTATCCTTTTTTTTTTCAGCGCTTGGACGCCCGAGGGCAGCAGTCGCGCTCAATAAAACCCCTTTTCATTTCATTTCATTTCAAATAATCACAATACTGCCATCAACTACATTAAGTATTGCTATTCTAAAATTTGCATTGTGGTGACTGAAAGGTAATTGAAATAGAATTTTAAAAAAGGAACTCTTTATAATCTGCTCTAATCCTTATATTAGCTTAGTGAAGAGGTGGTTTACAAGCCTCAGAGAAGCAGGACTTTATTCTCAGATTGTACATAATGCCAAAATGCTGGCCTCCATGTTACACAAATTTAAGTTTAGTGAAGAGTGTTCAATAGCAAATGAAAATATGAAAATCATTCAAGAGATTGTACCTGAAGAAGATCTAAAACGGCAATGATCTTCTCACGGCTGGAATACAGAATTTCTATTGCGACCGCCTCTCAGATATCCAGACAGCCACTTTACATTCAGTCCTACATGCAGCTGCAAGAATGATCACTGACAGGAGAGGATATGACCATATCACTCCTGTACTAACTAAAATGTCTCCCTGTACTTTTAGAATGGCCTTAACCATACTCAAAGAGCTTAAATTTAAAACACCCACTAGCTGAAAAACCACCCAAAAATCACAAGTACAGTGAGTCACCCCTGCAACACCAACAATCTCCACAAACAACATCTAGAAATCCGGCTGCAACAAAGCCTCTACAAGAACTAACTACTTCTCAGGGTTCTCTCAGAAGAGCAGCTATGGCAGTCCCAGTATCAGGCCAGACCCTTAATTCACCTTCTTCAGAAACCATAAGAAAATTCCACCATAGTCACGATAATTTTCTAATACACTCTTTGTTTTCTATTCATTCACGTTATACTATCCACACATTTCCTTAAGACTACAACATGTATCTATTTTCTACATTTTATTATTCAGCGCTGGTAATTTCGATGGAAGAAGTTTGAACATTTCCTTTCTTTCCCATAGCCATTTTTCCGCTTCTTGGCAGACAGGCAGCGATATTTAGTGAAGGTCAACTACTGCTTTTCTCTCCACTCTCTGTCAAAGCTCGATTTTCAATGTATTATTTTGACTTTTCACCATATTAACACTTTCACATTCATGCAGAAATATAGGCCTGTACGCTACTAAAGTAAATAGAACACAAACATTATTAATTTCACGAAATATACTTCTCACTGTTAACATCCTACCATTGTACAAATTCCAATGTTATTTTTCCTAGTAAGAGCATTAATGTGTAAAGCAGTATTACTTTTGTTAATCTTTAAAAGCAAAAAGAAAATACGGCCTTGTCTTTCATGCATTAGTCTTGGCATTAGTGCACGCATGCGCAAAGCGTTTTCCCATTGTGTTTGTGCATATTAATTACACAGCACACCATTAGTAAATGTTACTGAGGTGTTAATCCGAGCAGGTTTTGTACTAAAAACCCTGCTCCATCAATTCCCCCGTTTGATGGCATTTTTGAGCCATCACAAAATACCCATCAAACTAATTGCCACCTTTATTTTTATCTAAAGGTCTGTACTCTTTTCTCTCTTTATTATTCTTTTGTCTACATTTTTCATTTTATCATAATAGTTTCCTTTCATGTCCTCTAGTTCTATTTCATCGCTGTTTCTTTCTCTTGCTTTCAGTTTGTTGTCTAATTCTATCATTTTCTTCTTCTCATATCTACATTTGCTAAATTTATATGTCATTATTATTGATAACACCACTGCAGCAATTGAAATGATTGGTATTAGTATTCTCCCTAATAAACTACTTCCAAATTTATCAAACCATTTACCTACAGAGGGAAAATTCTTACTAAGTTTCTCCCAGACACCATCAACCTCTAGTTAGGTCAAGTTTTCACGTAATTTCATAATATTTTTAATACATTCCTCTAGATTTTTACTCTTGTCCGGAATATAAGTACAACAATGTTGGATTTTCTACACTGACACCACCCTCTTTTTCTAATAAGATATCAAGGGCAAGCAGATTTTGTAAAACCATTGATCTAATTGCAACCATTTCAGTATCAATCATTAAGAACCCACCAGCGGTATCCGTTGATAAACGATCAACCACTGTAGACAAGTTTCTAATTTAGAAGAACCCCAACTAAAGGTATCAGTGCACCAAAGATATCACATACTATCTCTGAGAAACGTCCTCTCTTTTTACGTATTAGTCCATGCTTCATTTCATTAATCTTATTATTCTTATCTACGTGACATTGGGAAATACAATCCCAAAGTAACAACTACCATACCAATGTTCAGCAACCTATAATAGGCACTTTTAACACACACATAATAAACTCCTGGACAAACAGGATCAGTCCCTCCTTTTAATCCCCATCCGCCATTTATTAAGAAAGTATGTTCACATTCATTAGTACCAATGAAGTAATTGTTATAGTCAGTTTTTAGTCTAAGCAAGCAAGGTTTCCCTTTATGACACCAATCCAGAGACATTGCAGCATACATCTCACCCTTCTTGTAATTTCCCTCTCTAAAAGTCCATGGTGGAACATGTGACCTCCGTTCAGCAGCTTTCCTTTGAAAATCCTGTCTTCTATCTTCTACCATATTAATAAAGTCCTTTTCTTTAGTTTGCAAACTGCAAGTTAAGTTATTTCTAGGAGCATATACAGTATATAGAGCCCGATGAAAATATGAAAAAAATCTCCCATGCATTCTGCTCTTCTATTACTAGTTACCTTATTCATGTCTTTTCTAATAGGAATTTCTGAAAATATCAAATCTAAATTTGAGTAGTAGAACTCCAACTTTCCTGTTACATAAATTAAACTGGTTAGTATACTACATGATACACCGTACATTAAGGGTAAATGATGGTACATTACACCCTCTGAGACAGAGGAAGGTAATTGTATGCAGACGTAACAATCACTCACATTCATCGTGTCCAAGTACTCCAGAAGCAATTTTGTGAAAACACTCAACGAAAAATCACTAATTGATTTATCCTGATGATAAATACTTTCATCTATTTGTTCTATATTAGTGATAGGTGTTTTAGTCACAGCATTCACTCTTTCAACTTATTACATTATTAGTATTATTTTGGTTATTAGTCCCCATTAGAACAGGGATAATGACAGTTAGTATTAACCACATCAATATTAATAGTAAGACACTACATAAGCAAGCTTTAATACATTTACATTTTAGAATAGAATTTGGATGTTCAGTAACTGTAGCTTCTGCCATTTTATATACTATATTTAAAAAATATAAAAAAACTAGAAAAATATCATAAATCTAAGGAAAACTCTAATAACTTTTTAAGGACTCAAAAATGTAAATATCCTCCAAAACGAGTGTGTCCAAACACTTCAAAGCTTTCTTCTTTACCCCCTGTTGGATTTTGGGGTCTCTAGTTGGTATAGGTGACAAATAGGGACCCTTGGATCTAGTCAGGGTAAGGGGCTACACTCCTAAAATAACTCCTGCTCACCCCCTTGGTAGCTTGGCACGAGCAAGCAGGCTTATCGCAGAGGCAGTGTGTAAAGCATTGTGAACACATACAGTTATACAGTGACAACACTACAGATGGACACCACACAGGTTGTATTATACATTTTTATTTTTATATAGACTTAACACAAGACCAAACGACAAAAATCCACAAAACTGTACTCAAAAATAGACTTTAAATGTTGTAAATAGCTCAGTTCTCTCAAGTTGCAAATACAACACTTTAGTCTCAATGCACCTTAAATGCGTAATGCAAAGAAAACAAAAGGGTCGCAGAGAAGTTGATGCGTCGCTTCCTTACTGTGTGGAGAGTTGATGCGTCGGTTTCTTACTGCTCTCCTGTGCGATGCGACAAGATAGCAACTCAATGCGATACTCTTCTCCAGTGCGATGCGACAAAATGGCGTCTCATGTTGCGATGCGAACACGTTACTGAGATGCGTGCACGACCGATGGGCGTGCGATGACTCGATGATCTTTGGAGCTGCGACAGGCCCTGCGACGTACTTCTCTGGCGATGCAACGATAACCTCTGTGGCAGCGTCCCGCTTCTCCGCCGATACGCTGCGCTTCGGTGCTGCGATGACGACAGCGGCGGCTCGCTTCCTCTGCAATGCGATGACAGCGGCTGCGCAGGCGACACGCTTCTCGTTGTTACATCGTGCTTCCAGCTCCCAACAACACACAGTCTCACAGAAGGCCCAGCACAACAGCAGACACTTCAATTCCCAGCAAGGGAACTCAGGGGGGAGCTGGTTGGTGAAGTCTTTTATCCCTGAGACTTAAACAGGAGGCAAGCTCAGTTCAAGCCCTTGGAGATTCTTCTTCAAGTTGATAGAAAGTACACTCAGTTCTTTTCTCCATTCTTTGGCAAATGAAGCAACCACAGGCCAACCCCCAAACACACAGCACAGGGGTAGTCTTCTCCTTCAGCTTCCTAGTTCTCCTCAGCAAAAGTTTGTCTTGATTCCAGAATTGATCTACAATCCTTGGGTCTGGGTCCCAATATTTATACTCCTTTTCTATTTGTTCTCTGAAGACAGAGAGGGTTTTGCCTAGTCAAAACCAGTTCTTGTCAGTCCTGGAGCACTTTTTTGACAAGACTCCTGCATTCCTTCAGTGTGTAGGCCAGGGACATCAGACACACCACAGGAGGTTGAGCCAGCATTGTGAAGGGAAGGCACAGCCCTATTCAGGTCCTCCCTCTCATCTCCATGCAGATCTCTCTATTCAGCACTGTGCTGACTCACCCTGTCTCCTGGAATCCCCCTGTCACTCAAACTCTAGACAAGGAATACACAACCTAGCAGAGGCAGGCTTGGATAGTTAGACAAGAGAATACCTACTTTCTAAAAGTAGGATTTTCAAACACAGAATGTTAAAACCAACTTCACTAAAAGATGTATTTTATCATTCTGAGTTCAGGCATACTAAACTCGAATTTCTACCTAGTTCCCTGAGTCAGTTAGGATTATAAAATGTAATAATCTAAATGCCCATTCTGGCCTATGGGGAACAGGTAGCCTTGCAATAGTGAAAAACGAAAATGGCTGTAAATCACTACTAGGACATGCCACACACATCAAGTCATGTCCTACCTTTTACCTACAATGCACCCTGCCCTTAGGGGTGACTAATATGTATAAAAGGGAAGGTTTAGCGACTGGCAAGTGGGTGCACTTGCCCAGTCAACATGGCAGTACCAGACTCCACAAAGGCTCTGCCATGGCAGACCTGAGACACACTTTACAAGCTGCTCTGGTGGGTGGCACAATCAGTGCTGCAGGTCCACCAGCAGCATTGGATTTACAAGCCCTGGGCACATGCAGTGCACTGTACTAGGGTCTGACAAGTAAACCAATTAAGCCAATCATGGAGTCATTAATCCATGCATCAATTTACCATAGGGAGCACTTGCACTGTGGCACTGAACAGCAGGGGCACAGTGCCCAAAAGCATCTAAAACCAGCAAAAACATAAGAGGCAAACAGCAAAAAATGGATGGGAGGCCCACGCCAATGGTGCCAGGTCTAACACCTTCCTCTTTTTCTTTTTTTGTTATCTTCAAAGACTGCTTTAGATCTTCTTGATCTTTCTATTTATTTTCACTGGAATTGTTGCATTTTTTCATAGTTCTTTTTTAGGGTGTTTTCAGTTTGCTTTCATCAACTTGCTCAGTACCATTGACAGTTTCTTTCTTTATTTGATCAGTGCTTTCAATTTCTTCTAATATCACGTACGTCCATTCCGAAGCTGTATATCTCTTGCTCAGAATTCTTATTCTTCTTGTTTTTTGCACTAATTCTTTCTCCGATTCTTCTTGTTCAGTTTGGCTTAAGTCTTCATTTATTTGCTCTGGCTTTCTCTTTTCAAGAGTGTATTTAGGTCTTTTCACTCCACTTGGCCATTTATCTTCCTTTCTTGCTCTTTTAACTTGAACCTTTTCTTCACCTTCTTTTTCTTATTCACAAGTTATTTTATTTAGCCCTTCTCTTTGTTGTACTTGTTCTTTATTTTCAGGAACTTTCTCTTTTTCTTTCTCAACACCAGTCTTTTGAGACCCAATAACTGGTGCCCACTTTACTTGGCTTGTACTCTGTTGTTCATCATCCACAGGCCCATTAGAATCTCTCACTCTAGATTCCTTGGCTTCACAACATCTAGCTTCTGGTTTCTTCTTTTCTTTGACCAGTTACTGCTCACCGTCTTCAAGCGGACTTTGGACTCTTCTCGTATGGCTTGCATGAATACAGTTTGGCAAGCCACCACACTTCACTGCTGTTGTTGTCACCAAAATGGTCTGATATAGTCCAGGCCACCTGGGTTCTAAACACGATTTCCTTACGTGTTTCTTGATAAGGATCCACTCTACAGGATTCAGATCCTGAGCCTGTGTTGTGGTTGCAACTTCTCCAACCTGATGAGATGTAGCACGCACCAGATCAGCCAATCCTGTGCAACAATCAAGCACTAGATCAACAGAAATATTCATCGGTTTGTTTGATGGTACAATCACTTGCCTCATTGCTCTCCCCATTAGGACTTCATGAGGACTCAATCCAGTCTTTTTATCAGGAATGCTTCTAAGACTCATCAATACCAGAGGTAAAGCATCAGGCCATTTTAGTGTTGTGAATGCACATACCTTTGCCAATCTAGATTTTATAGTGCCATTGATTTGCTCTACTATTCCAGAAGCCTCTGGTTGATAGGCACAAAGCAGCTTTTGTTCAATTTGCAATGCGGCGCAAATCATCTGAATTATCTCATTATTGAAGTGTGATCCCCTAACTGTTTCTAAAGTGACTAGAAATCCATACCTAGGGATAATTTTTCTCAGAAGCAATTTAGCTACGGTAAGGCTATCATTCCTTCATGTAGGATAAGCCTCTACCCAACGTGATAACAAACAGACAACAACAAACACATACTTTAGTCCATTACAAGGGGGTAACTCTATGAAGTCAAGTTGGAGTCTTGTAAATGGTCCTGCTGCTTTTTCAATTCATCCCCAACTGACAACTGACTTTCTACCTGGATTCTACTGCTGACGGATGGCACATCTCTGACACAGGCTCTCTGCAATTACCCTAAATTTAGGGTTATACCATGACTGCTTGAAGAGCCTAATCATTGCATCTGTTCCAACATGTGCAATTCCATGGAATACCCTTGCCATTTGGGAAAGTCTGGCCTATCATCTGTGTACACCCACACTTGATCTTCTGCTCTCCTTTTGCAGCCTGATTTTATCCAAAGTTCTTTTTACTCGTCACTTGCCTCATCCTGCAACTGCCTCATTTCATCCCATATTTGTAAAGAGGAGTACATCAAGTGGCAATTAGTAATTTCTTTTTTCACTCTTCTGTTGATGGCAATTGAATTTAGTGCACAGAAATGCGCTATTTGATCGGTATATCTGTTTCCATTTGTCACATAATCATTTCCTGACTTATGTGCCAAACATTTCATCACTGCAATCTTTTTTGGCAATTGCAAAGCATCCAATAAATCTTTCAAATGTTTGCCATTTTTTATCAGAGAACCTGAAGAAGTCAGAAATCCCCTTTGCATCCATAACTGCCCAAAATCATGGACCAACCCAAAACCATATTGACTATCAGTAAATAAGGTTAATCTTAGATTTTTGCCAATTTTGCAAGCTCTAATCAGAGCGATTAGTTCAGCAATTTGTGCAGATTTGACCCCATTTAGGCAGGATGCTTCTAGAACTGTAGCCACTGTACATACTGCATAGGCAGAAATCAATACACCACTTTCATTTCTCAGACATGATCCATCAACAAACATCACACTATCTGATTCTTTTAGTGGACTGTCCTTGATGTCTGGCATTGGTTTCGTACACGTCCAAACAATCATGATCTGCTTCATCCTTGACCTCTTCACAAAACAGACTAGGCAACAGTGTTGCTCGGTTGATCATCGTCATCTCCCCACTGTCACATTCTCAGCACCCTATAACACTCTTTCATACCTGGTCATATGTTGAAACCGGGTTCAAAAGAATCTCAACTGAATGTAGAACATATACTTTAACTGGATATCCCATCACAATCGATTCATTCTGTTCCAGACTCACACAAGTTGCAGCAACTGCTTCCAAACAATCTGGTAACGCTGCTGCCACTGAATCCAAAGTAGCAGAAAAATATCCCACTGGACGTCGTGCCATTCCATGTTTTTGGATCAAAACTGATAATGCACACCCATCTCTCTCACAACAGTATAAGGCAAAATCCTTTCCATAATTTGGCATTCCCAATGTAGGTGCTCGACAAAGACTGGTTCATAACTCAATAAAAGCTCTCATGCTTTCATCATCCAACTCAATCGGATCAGTCACATCTTTGTGTTTCAACCTCTGTAGAGGTTTGCAATCAGTGAAAAAACACTGATCCACTGTTGACAGTATCCAACCATTCCCAAGAACATTTGTATTTCTTTCTGAATTTTAGGAGGACTCATTTGTTGAATCACAATGATCCTTTCTGGTGTCACTTTCCTGACTCCCTTTCTTTATCTTCTGTCTCCAATATTGGACATCCTGCTTACAAAATTGTAATTTTGCTGGTGATACTTTATGTCCATCTTCTGCCAAATGGTTCAATAAGGCAATTGTATCTTTCACACATGCCTCTCGTGTCTTTGATGCCACTAGTAGGTCATCAATGTATTGAACCAGTACTGATTTTTCTGGCATGACCAAAGTCTCCAGAAATTTTTTCAAAATCTGATGAAAAATTGAGGGACTCTCTGTGTACCCTTGAGGAACTCGACACCATGCCAAAACACGGTCTCTTACCCGGAATGCAAATAAATATTGGCTATCTGGATGTAAAGGGATCGAGAAAAACGCTTGACACAGATCAATTACTGTGTACCATTCTGCATCACAGGGAATTTGATAAAGAATCACTGCTGGATTTGGCACTATTGGACAACATGGTACCACTATTTATTAATTTTCATAAAATCCTGTACTATTCTATATTTTCCGCAAGGCTTTTTAATTCCCATAATAGGCGTATTACAAGGACAGCTCAGTATTCCTCTCAGTATACCTCAATCATTTGATCAATCACAGGAGAAACTCCTGCTATTATGTTGGGACTCATTTTGTACTGAGGTGTATTTGAATATGTTGCACCATGTTTCACTGTAACCTGAATACTATACAATCCACACCTTTCATCAGTCCAATTTCTTTTCCTGTGAAGTCCCATACATCAGACCTCAATGAATCTCCCAGTTCTGCAGGCAAATCTTTTTCAGTTACAAGTGAAAACAACTCATCCACTTCTGCCCCTTGCTTCGATAGCATCATTTGGAACGCAACATCCTCATCTGGTGTTTGAAAAGCAATACTATCTGGCGTACAATAGATAGTACAATTCATCTTGCAAAGTAAATCTCTCCCTAACAGATTCACCGGACTAGTACCACATACCACGAACCAATGCATGCCTCTGAATCTTCCAATATGAACTTCAATTGGCTTTGTGATTTGAGTGTAAATATACTTATTTTCGAAAGGGTTAGGTTAGGAATTTCTGCTGCTCTCACAGTAGAACGGGTAGCACCATTATCCACTAGGAATGCAAAGTCATTACCTTCCATTTTTCCATCGAGAAATGGACCTGACTGATCTACCTCTAGAGTAGTGCCAAACACTCACTCTTCCTCCCCCCCCAGGCCCCGTCATTGAAGGAGACAGAATCACTCTCATTGCATTGCAACAAGAATTGTGAAACCATTTATACATTTTGATTCTTACCAACTTGTTCACCTACGTGAAATCCAGTGTGCACACTGTACCTCTGTACGTGAGCATTCATATTTTTGACCAAGGAGCTTGTGGCACCTGTAACTGTGGAGTAACTACCTGCTGCTGCTGCTGCTGTTGCTGAGCCACAACCACCTCATTCTGCATCTGTGGATTTAAATTTTGATTCACCCCATTATTCTTTAGAACAGATAAACACTTGTTCCTCCAAAGTCCAAACTTTCTGCACGCATGACCAGGATATTTCTTTTTCCAAGTCATCTTTACTCATTTTTTCCCTACCTCTGCCACCACCACCAGATACCTGACCATTTTGATTCACACCCGTCATCTGATAATCTGTTTGAGAGCCACTATTTGCTTCTTGCTGCTCTGCTACTTACACTTGTGCCCACATCATTTCCTCTTTCAACTTTTTATGCCTCAACTCAATATCATCACTACAATATTTAGTATAACTTAGTATATTGTCAATCGTCTTGCTATGCCAGCAAATAAAATGTTGCTGAATCATGCTAATAATCTCTTGTTTCAATCCAAACGCAAAACAATATACAAAATGTCCCATATCTTTATCTCCAATATTCTCAAACCCACTGTACTGTTTAAACACCTGTAACAACCTCCCACAATATCAATGAGTAAACTTCAACAAGTTCAAAACATCAATGCCAGATTCCTTCGTAGACTAAAGAGATATGCGTATATCTCTCCAACACTGATTTCACTCTATTAACTTGTAGTCATATTGCTGAATTTAAAACTATGTCCATGGGTGGCAAAGTGTGACATGGGAGAGTTCCTAAGTGGCTTCCATATTTTATTCATTACCATCTGACTGGAACTCCAAGGTCAGACTTCCAGCACCGACTGATGCTTATAACATGTGTTTAAGAACCCTAAATGGCTTAAAAGTTTGGATCTATTGCTTTTGCCTCTTCAGAGTAAAGCTGATTTCCCTAAATTCTGTGAACCTCTGAACACCCACCTTTTTCATCAAGCATTCAGATCTGAGTCAGCTGGAGGATTTTGACTGTCACACCTATGTCCTCTTCATTCCTTTTTGCCATGAGCACTGTGATGTATTACAGGAATGAATTAGCACTTTAACCACATTTATTTCAGTTCCAACAGTGGAAATTCATTATTACAGGGTGTTGTATGGTGTTGGAAATATAGGGATAGAAGCCACCAAAATATGCTACCCCATCTCTGGCAGTCTCAAGAGCAAAGTATGTCTTTAGTGTTTTTCTAGATACATTAGAGAGTGTCCTGTGCAGGGCACCTTATGAGAGTGTCCTGTCATCAGACTTCTCTGGCCACATTTAAAGTCCCTCTAATGTGTCTCTATGAGTGTGCCAGGTGGAAATTAATCTCTTAAGACTCTTGTAGTGTGCCCGGTGGAAACCCTTCTCACAGAGAAAACCCAGTGGAGGTTTATCACTATTGGCTCTCATATTATCTCCTGTGGATATTTACACCTAGGATCTGTGTACATCCTCAATAATTGCATGATCACCTTTACATTGTCTACATCACAAATACATATATGAATTATATGTTACCACATCAGCACGATTGCATGTCATTGTCTGTACTTTGCCAGGTCCCATGCCCTTAGCACTAGTCCAAGCTTTTCTCCCAGAAATCACTGCTGCTCGCTCTCCTATCTCCTACCATTAACTCTAACTCTAAACCCAACTTTTAACTTTCAAATAGACACTAATCTGAAATGCAATCAATAACCATATCTCTATGTTAAACTCTATCCCTAACACCAAACTCTGACCCTAGCTGCGATCCCTAAGCACTGATCTCTAACTATAAGCCCAGCTGTAATTCATCTAACTGTTTGCAGTGATAATGATGTCAATGTAAGTGTTGGTAAATTGGAAATAGGTGATGATGCAAATGTTACAATAGTAATGTCTGATAATGTAAATCTGAGGATTTAATGAGGTACACTACCCTGAAAAATGCCATAAGAAGGTTATCTCTGGCAGCTTACTTTGAAGCATTAAGTCTGGGCTCTCAGGAAATAGCCCTGGAAGTCTGTCTGCAGTAACTCTTGGAGAGTGTCCTGTGGAGGGCGATGTCAACCAACTCTCACAGGATGCTCTGTAGAGGCTTATTTCTCGTGGCTTTCAGTCCATGTCCTTTGAAGGTCAATCTGTAGCAGCATTTAGCAGACATGTAAAGTTCCAACTCTACTGTCTTTTAAAGAAAGTCCTGTGGAAGTCAATCTCTGTTGGGTCTCAGAGAGTGGTGAGTAGAATACTGTCTTTAGTGGGTCTCAGTGAGTGGCATGCAGCAGTCCATCTTTACCACATGTTAGAGATTATCCTGTGGAGATTCATCCTCAGTTGGTCTCAGATAGAAGCCTGTAGATGTCCATCTCTAGTGGGTCAAAGAGAGTGTCCTGTGAAGTCTATCTCTGATGACCTTGGAGGTTAATCTGTAGTCAGTCATAGAAAAAGGCATGAAGAGCTAAATTTTTGGTGACATCCATTGTTGGTTGCCCATATGTAGGAAGTTTTAGAGAGTGGCATAAAGTGGTCCATCTCTGGTGACTTTTAGGGAGATTTCTGTGAAGGTTTATCTGTGGAGGCCCTGAAATTGTGTCCGATGACAGTCCATTTTCTAGTGGGTCTTGATGGGTAGCCTTTGACGGACTATTGCAAGTGGCTATTAGAGTGTGGCCAGCAGTGTTCTATCTCTAGTGGGTCTCACAAGGTAGCCAATGGAGGGTCATCTTTAATGGGTCTCATATTGTTGCCTTCAAAGCTCCATCAATGGTGGGTCTTAAAGGGTGGTCCGTGAAGTTCTATTTTTTGTAGGTCTTAGAGGGTTGTTAGAACAGATCCATCTCTAGTGGGTCTCAGCGAGTTGCATGAAGTGCCACATCTCTGGTGATCTTAGGGGAATTTCCTGTGGATGTCCATCTTTGGTGGCCTTGAAACAGTGTCTGCTAACGGTTTATCTCTAATGAGTCCTATAGGCTGCCAGTAGAGATCCATCTCTAGTGGGTCGTAGAGGTGTCCGGTGAAGGTCCATCTCTAGTGGGTCTTAAGGGGGGCCAGCATTAATCCATCTTTAATGGGTCTTACAGGGTGGTGAGTGGTTGTCCACCTTTAGTGGGTGCTACAGGGTGGCCAGTATAGGTTCATCTCTTAAAGGATGTTCCACTGAGGTCTCCGTCTCTAGTGGGACTCAGCAGCTGAGATCAGGTTAACTGTATACCATGTTGGTTATATTGGTGTTTCACATTTGTCTCGGGGGAGACATCTATCTTTACCAGATTTGGAGATTTTAGGGGCTCGGCAACACTTTGACAGTTTTTTTTCCCTGTTTTCTCCTTTATTTTTTCAACAAAATTAGGTGACTTCCAAATTAGGAGATAGGAGTTAATATGCCAACTAGTGAATGAAGTGTAAGGTGTTGGAGGTTGATATCAATCTGATAATACTTGCCGTTGCACGTGAGAACTACATTTCCCAAATACTCTAGCGGTAGTACGTTCTATCAGCTACCATGTGATGCGACGTGATGACGACAGCAATTCCTTGCTACTAAGATGGCGCTACCAACCATGTCGGTAACTCCCCGAGTCGGCACAGAGGGACGCTGAGAGTACCGACGGATAGGTAAGCGCGGATATGAACAATGCTAGGTACTGGCTGTTGTTGGAAATTGCTGTCCTCCATACGTTTTGTGGCATGAGCGAAAGTCTCCTTAAGATGGTCCGAAATCACTGGGCGAATTCGTTTGCGAGTGGACAGTGACTTGATTATTGTAGCCCGGATATGTGAGGGATTAGGGAGCTCGTGTTTATCGTGTTACCTTAATACAAACACGTAATAATGTCCTAGTTTTGACCCAGCCCATCCGACGCATTGGCCACTATAATATCGTACAAAATCTTAAGAAAACTTCCATTTAGCCTATTCTAGTGTATTGAGTGAAGGAAGTCGAGAGGTCATGAACACGTCACTATAATTTATTTCGCTGGGGTCAGTTTCTCAATTTCTAAGCATGCCACATGTTATATAGATCGAGATTTGGATAAAGATCTGTTGTAATCATGGTTTTACTACGTTAGGGCTTAGTTCGGCCCCGAGAGATCCTTGTCTCAATGTCCACGTTGACAAGGAACCTATAATCACTCATGAAATGAAAGGTTACTAATTAGATCAGTGACTATACAAACAACAAGTAATCAGTTTTAAGAAAGTATGTGACTGTCCCTATGTCTGTGATTTTTATTTTTATTAGAGCGGTGCTCTACTTACCTGAGCCGCAGCCAGGTGAGGCGTAGCATTCTCCTCCTACCTATAAGGTAAGCGGATCAGGGCTGACATTGAGAGCTTAAATGTATTTCTTTGACATGAATTATGGTAAACTACTAAGTGGTTACCGATATTGACAAACATTGTTTGATTTGTCTTTTTGTGTGTTCTATGTCTTTGTCTGTTGGTGTATAACTCTTTTTCTGGAACTCCAGTCTATGTCTAGGAGGATCAATACTGTTCAAGAACGTCCAGGTGACACTTGTGAACACGTAAAGTAAAAAGTACATTTTTTATTATTGTAATGTTTTTGAACCAGTAGCGAGATATGGGCCTGAAGAAAGCAGCGGACACCATTATGGGTCCATCTACTGCAGAAACATGTTGACCTTATGTATATGGTAGCTATTAGTTAAACCTACCACTATTTCCGCACTGGTTTTAAGTATTGGAAACACGTGAGGTACCTAATAAATAATTTTCCCTCCCAGTTCTCCAATTTTAGAATTTGCACTTAGTTACTCACTATTATTTTCACTCACATATATTTTTCACGCACTGCTTTGTAGTTATCAGTCCATGGTCACCATCCTGAAAATAATCCACACACGGGGGCACCCACTTTGGGACATCATAAGTGGCTGCAAGAATACTCTCCTTGGTGTGAGGAGGCCCAGATGATGACAAGGGCGGTACCAGACGTTAACTGATGGGTACTTTTTCAGAACATGGGAGTATCCTATTGGGTTTATGGATGTTTTGGCATGTTGTATAATATAATTTGGAATAGAGTTACACCACAGACACTGTGTCTTGGACCATGTTGTTTAGACCCACATATACTTTTTGTTGTTCATACCGCATGCCACAGCATGGAGTCTCTCTCCGAGGGAACCAATTCGAGAGATGGCGCAGATTACTCTAATAAATTGCAAATAGAATAATTTTGGGACTCATTTTACAGTTCATACTTTGAATTTAGGTTTTGACCTACTGCCCTCTACATTACACTTACTAATATGAGCCATTGAACAAGTTTCTTTTTCCGACATTTGGAAATTTCTAAGTGAATGGTACATTGTACACCATAGCCTTTAATAGAACCTTTGCTCTCCTTCACGGTGTAACATCTAGGGTTGGTTCCTCCTAACACCGGGGTTTTCTCACATTGCTTCACAGGTCGCAGCTGAGCGCTGCGCTACTCATGGGCATTAGTAGCCACAAAACGTCCGCCCAGAAGTTTCCACAGGATGTGGTCAGCAGGTTGGTTGCTGCTTGCTTCTCTACAAGATGTTCGTTAAGTAGGTGTCTGTCATACGGAATTTTGCTTAGAGCGTAAAGTTGTTGCTGTACAAATAGTAGGATGCACATTCAGGAGTCATCACTTGGAAAAAGGACTCATTTACTTTCTCTATTCAAGAGCAGAGTGCACTCTTAGCACTAGGGAAAATGCATGTAAAAAAACATTGCAAATTTGAAGTCACTAAATTCATCCTATTTCAAGTATAAGGACAGCAGCAGAACAGGATAAATTAGCCCTCATAGTATCATTCATCCAAAAGAGTAACAAATTACTCCATTATTCAATAACTTCACAAAACAAATAGCATGGACACTTGACAATATGTGCATGAAAACACAGTAAGTAAAATGTATTTCAGTTAATAAAAACCATCTACAGTTAAAATCCACACACATGCTAAATCCACCCCAGAGTCGACCCATAACATAACAAAGCTTTCTGTTCTCATTGCGTGCATGTCCACCTGAAGAGGAAGTACTGTCTTTTCCCTGGTTCCTACAGATCTATAAAATATACATTTCCTAAGGTAAAATGTTGCCTAAAAAGAAAAATATCAGCATAAAGCTTCCATAGTTAGGCATATACTGTGAAGACAGTATACAACCATTCCCACTAATCATTGGTGGCTAGCTTGAATGAAAAATGGTGAGGCACGAAGGCTTACGGCTCACAATTAATTTAGGAGCACGTCCGGGGTGCGGCACTTTTATTTGCTGTCCACAATTAGTATAAGGACGGTCTTCCTTCCTGCTTGTGGAACGCAACTTCAACCAATCCTGGAGCTGCTCTCATGCTGTTTAAGCAACTCCAGGACTGACGGAGGCAGGCTCACCCAGTGTTAAATTTGAGGCTTGAGGCCTTTACCAGCAATCCCCAGGCCGCGTCCCAGCCTTTGGATTGCTGGGTCTACAGTGAGCATGTCAGGTTGGCCATCGCAATACGGTAGGCCAATCCGACATGAACACTGTAGACCAGTGCTGGCATCAGACATTTTCAGGATACAGCCCTGCCACCACCCTTGCGCTGTTCACAGCGCCAGCCAGTGCGGTGACAAATAAATAAAATGGCATTGACATGCTATTTTATTTATTTGTGTTTGCCTGCTGTGTTCTCAGCAGGCCGGGCGACTTTTCTCCGCTCCTGAAGAGGAGCCGCCCCTGCCACTAATGTGTTTGTGTTAAAAATACACAAAACAATATGCCTCAATATCCTCTTAAACAACAGAGCTTTAAATGTTTCTAACTGAAGAAAACAAATTCAAGCTCATGGCAGAACAAAAAAATACAGTAAAGTACAATAATGACTTCACCCCATTGCACTAGCACAGTGATATTCAACACAACTTCTTGCACGCACCACACCTAACACATCCTCCATATACCTGCTATCAAATTTGGCTAAAGCCTTTAAAAAAGTCTGCTCCAAAAAACACACAATTATTAAAATGTAGACAGCTTTGGTAGTTCATTCATTGTGTCTATTCCAGGTTCCTATACTCATAGAACATGTTTTCTGCTAAATAAAGAGAAACAGCCTACATTGGCACAGACAGGCCCAGGGTTGCTAGAACAAAACTCTGCTCATTAACTTAACGGAATCCAGTGTACCATCTCAATATGGAGAAGAAGACTACATCAAATAGCAGTAAAAGTCTACTCAGTTCAAGTAACCACACCAACCCCTTGCTGACTGTATCTGTGCCTTTGACATTGTGGAGTGCACCCCAGCTTGGATGGATAGGTTTGTGCTATACATATATCACATAAATAGCTACATTACATATGTTACATCATATCTACCACTCGTTACATTTTCTCTGCCAAAACAGGGATTGACACTTCCCCAGCCCCCCCCTCCATTATTTAGGTACATTGCAATGAGCCTGAGGGCTGCCTCAGGCACGCTGCAATGTACGGTGGTCATGGTACATGGTATAGCACAACCCACCTTCTAAAAAAAACACTGACCCAGGTCATAGAAGCACTTCTGGATGATATAGAGCAGCATAAAAAAGGGCAAACTCACTTCCAAACAATAAAGGTGGTAGGAGCTGTTGACTGCACCCACTTGACACTGGTCCATCAAACACAAAGGAGTAAGAACAGAGATAGCACGCTGTGCGGCACATCATGTACATATGGAGTGTGATCGTTCAATCATTCCTGCTTCAAATCATGATGATGTTATGATCCTGTGAAGTTGATGCGTGTCATTCACTAAGATGATCCATAAATCCACTTCTTAGCGGGAAATAGCAACACAACCCTTCCTATGATACTAATGCTTTTCTACACTACAGCTCATCCTCGGTGCCTTAACATGCCATGAAATGTAAAGTCTTAAAACCTCTATGTATCTGTGTTCCACAATGGTGCTGTCTAAGTATTGACTTGTAGAGTGATGGTGTGTAATGCACAATGTAAAGATTAGTGATGGGCATAAGCGATGGCTTCTATGTTGCTAGGTCTTTGGTTTGTTTCACTCTCTAAGCCAAAGAGGTTTCTCCAGGGGGAACTAGTGTAGAGGACAGCCTGTGCTCAGCTTGTTAACCAAGTCAGGCGTTCTTGTGAGATTCATACTTTTAAAAGAGAGTTTGCACTCAATGTAATCCTGATCAGCATAAGGAACGTGTAGGAAAGAGAAGAATGGGAAGATGCACAGCGTGAGTGAAACCCAAGACAAGAGGAAGGCGGTTCAAGAGGTACATTGCATACCCAGTATAGTCCTTATTGTTGAATGCTTTTCACAATGGGAAACTGGTTCTGCTTCCATGGGAACTCTGAAAACCTCAGCCGGTCCTGATTGAATGCAAGGGGGCCAATGGAACATTGTGATTCCACGGTATGATCAGCCACTGTTCAACCTCTTTCCCAGAGCAAGAACTGTCAATAATTGACAGACAGCTTAGGTAAAAATAAGAACCAGAAGATCTAAAGTTGCAATGACTCTGCATAAGAGGACTTCTACTTCCTTTATTTACCACAATTTTCGCCAAAAAATACCTGTGGGTATTTAAACAATTGGGATAAGTCTTATAAGTATATGGGAACAAGTGTTTTTTCCGTTAAAAGGCACGTTTGAAGTAGCAAAAATCACATATGTTTAATATTAATTAAAAAGAAAACCAAAAAAGAAAATGTCATTCGGGCCTTAAAGATACCCAGGAAAAACGAAATTACTAGATTAGCTTGATGAATGGAATCAGAGTCTGATCTCAACCGCACAGCTTTCCCCATACTTAGGTTACAGTGGAGCAGATCAAACAAGATGGTGGCAAAGACACCTTAGATATTTTACCCCCTACATTCCCTGGTGAGTGAAAATATGTAATAAGGGATGGAAGTGCAGGGGTGCTGGAAGGTAGCCTATTGCAGGGAGTGGCAGGACAAGAGGATGGCACATGTCGGTTCTTCATGTGTGAGCGCATCGCGTGGTAGCGTAATGAGAGTGAATGCGCAACAAGACGCTGACACTACACGTCATCCACTGTCTCCTAACATGTGGAACTGGTACCTTCCCACCCTGAAACAAGAGATCAGAGTAACTAGGCACCCCTCTTTATTGGTAGACATTACAGTCTCAGAACAACTTCTGATCGAAGAACTAAGTGTTAGTGACAGCGAGAGAGAGAATGGACCAGTAGGGGAGAACCCTCCACATGTACACGCGGGAAGGAGGACAGTGAAGATGCCCAAGACAAAGTCCCAGCCCTGTCAACCTGATGGCAGTATCCTGGAGGAGGAGGTGGTAGAAGGACACTGTTCATGTTCCTTAGTCAGAGACTGATCTTCCCACCATAATCAGTTTCACAAGATTAGGGGGAGTCCCCAAACATTTAAGAAAGTGCTCCAGATCAAATGTAACAATCATAACCAAGTTGATTTTAACCAGTTAGAGAGGGGCAGATTGCCCACAGACTTTAGGGATCGACAGATCAATTGCTAACTAGCAAAAACAGGCCCCTATGGATGACAGTGGTTCACAGCTAGAGATGCTCCGGTCGCTGAAGTAACACAAATATGTCTGAACAAACAAGAGTGGATCAAAATATATAACTTTACACAAAGTAAAGGGGAATCATCCCCTGACTACTCAAACGGATTGAAAGACATACCTGACCAACATTCCAGTACTAAACATGCTTCAGAGATTACTACAGAGGCTATGGGAAATGTTTTAGTTCAGGGATTGCTCCGTGAAAAACAGGAGCAGTTGACCAAACGTGTTAGTGGTTGGCAAAATAAAGGTTCTTTCAGAGTTAGTTTCCATAGATAATCAATGGCCCGACCCTCAGGAGAGAAAGAAACACTCAAATTAAACTAAATGAATGCCTCTCCAGATGCAGTCATTCCAGCAAGGAGCAGGAAGGGGCTGGGGAGGTAGCAGTGGAGGTGTTAAGAGGGATGGGTCATAGAAGAGAAGTGGTGGGGTTGCTTTACTACAGAATTGCTTTTGTTTCGACTGGGGGGGGGGACTGCTCGAACCACTTCAAGGTGACATAAGAACAAGACTAACAGAGCCTCACAACTCCCTCTTCCACAGCGATCCCCTTACTTACTAGTCCAGCTACAGAAAAACTGAATGCTCATTGCACACCACAATATCAACAGATCAAAAGGGCCCATACAATGTGGTATTATAGGTAGGTCCACTTTCTGCTTTACCTATACTGATGCAAGGCGACCTGCATTGAACGTTTCTGATGTCCTTCCCCTCTCTTCCCCACTGAATCAGTTGACATTTTAAACTAAGGGTACTCAAAAAGTTACATGGCCTGTTCCTGTATTCCTAAGTCCTATATCTGATCAGCCACTTTTCAACTCAGTCCCTACTCTCCTGGGGATGTTCAGGCTGAGATCTTTTATATAAACTGAATTGTACTATGTATTGTGCTCCAGGTGGGGTTTATTTGGACATACGTCAGGGAAATGAAAATACTATCTCTACGTAGCTACAGTTTTGAGCCCCTCAGAAGTATCTTCCACTATATTTGAGCTGGTTCCCGCTTCCATGCTGGCCTGCGTGTTATCAAAGTAGGATGCATTCTCCCTGCTGACCAGTTAAGATTCACCTGAGCCGTGTGGAAAAGCTTTTCTGAACATCTCAAAATCCTACGGCTAATGGTTGCGTGTGACGCACTACACAAAACAAACAAGTGGAGTCAACACTAACTACATGTTCCAGAGCTTCATGGGACTCTCACAAGACTGGCAATGGTGGGAGACATCTTGACTCCATTGAGTACAAGTTCCTAGTGTCTCAGAAAGCACCTTGCTAGAGTCAAGATACTTAGTCGCTGCAGTGAACCCCATTGCCTGGAGTTTGGAACTCATACCAATTTCATCTGGAGTTAACAAATACTAACTGGATATGAAGAAGTATTCTGGAATAACATTAGAGACCAAGGGTTTAGACTTTGTTTACACGTTAGTACTAGTGTATTTTCTCAAAGATTACAAACTCTATGGCACAGATTATTTCACTATAGGAGCAAGAGATATCCTTAACTTGTACAGACTGCATCTGTGCTACATTTGAGTTATTTATGGAGTTAGAACATTGGAATGTTGAGAGCTCCATTGAAGACAACGAAGCAGCATTGGACTATATGAACCGGTATGGCCCTGCTGCTCTCAACATTGCAATATCCTAATGCACAGCCTCTGCCTCTCTCTTTCCCGTTCCTCTCCAAAATACATGTATTGGAAAGGGGAAAGTGAAAGGCAGAGGATGTGCAGAAGGGCACACAGAGCCTTCACCCTTCTTGTCACTAGAGTATTAGAAGGATGGAAGGGAGACTTGATGCTTAGCTCCTGGGTCTCCGTGGATTGGCTGAAGTATGAAAAAACTGTTTATCCTGACCAGGGAGAAACAGGAGCTGACCGGATTTCTGACAGCCTGCTTTTACAGCTCTTGCTGTGAATGTTCAACAGCTGTCAGCGTGGCTCTGAGCATGGCTGCTAACAGTAGAACATTCACAGTGAGAACGGTGAAAGAAAGGCTTCGGAGGCGTGGGGACTTTAACCCCTTTGGCCCCGATGCCTTTGTTTTCTCGATTAGGGCGTTACGCCCTCAAGGGGCAGTGCAGCTTCAGAACAGCAGTCAGAGCAGGGAGAGAAGATACCCAGTGTCTCTTTTTCTCTTTCTTTCTTTTCTCATTTCCCTTTTCCTGGGCTGGGTCTATTGCTGGCTGGCAAACATATTCTTTGCATTGTCTCAAGGGGATTCATAGAAGTGTGAAAATTAGCAACTCTCCTATTAGATCCGATTAACATTTTAGTCAGGGGTGGCTGGCACAATTTGTGACTGGGTGGGCAGGCGAGTACTTCGGCCACGGGTGCATAAAAAAATGAAACTAAATAAAACTTACCTTGCCGCTGCCGTGTCCCGTGTCTTCTTTCCTGTGTCTGACTCCTAGTCGGAACAGGAAGCTGGCAGCCAAGCTCCCACCCCAAAGCTAATCCCAATGCTCCAATGGAGCGTTGTGATCGGTCTGAGCGTCATGACACAGCACTCAGCCAGGGGCTGGAGGGGTGGATATGTTCTCCATGCAATGCAGCCTGCGTGGAGAACAGGGAAGCCTGCAGCCTGCATAGAGAACAGGGAAGTGCACATGACTGGTTTGGGTGGCTCGATAGGGCCGACCAAACAGTCACTGCGCACACAAGAGTGGACAAACCACTCCTTCCATTCCTTCCCTGCCCTGTTCCATGAGGCGCAGGGTCAAGACTGATTTGCATATAGCTGGGTCTGAGCTGAGGTGGCGAAGCGAGCTAAAGAATGATGATGGATTCAACCAAGATCTGTGACTCGGGGTGAGTGTCTGAAAAGTTTCAGCGCTCCGTCCATCATCTCCATGTGTTTGCTTTGTTCGCCCTAAGTTGGCAGGGTATGCCCAGACATGGGTCCCTTGCTCACTTTGCCACTGGATTCAAACCAGCCTGGATGACAAAGGGTGTTACCTAGAAACTGGTCCCAGAATGCTTGTTTCCGGTTCAGGGAAGACCTGACTTGGCAGTTCCGGCTGGACTGTTCTCATGAGGCACAGGGTCAAGAATGATTTGCATATAGTTGGGTCTGAGCTGAGGTGGCAAACTGAGCTAAAGAATGATGATGGATTCAACCCAGATCTGTGACTGGGGGTGAGTGTCTGAAAAGTTTCAGTGCTCTGTCCATCATCTCCTTGTGTTTGCTTTGTTCACCCTCAGTTGACAGGGTATGCTCAGACGTGGACCCCTTGCTCACTTTGCCACTGGATTCAAGCTAGCCTGGCTGATGAAGGGTGTTATCCAGAAACCGGTCCCAGGATGCTTGTTTCCGGTTCAGGGAAGACCTGGCTTGGCAGTTCGGGCTGGACTGTTCCCATGAGGTTCAGGGTCAAGACTGATTTGCATACGGCTGGGTCTGAGCTGAGGTGGCGAAGTGAGCTAAAGAATGATGATGGATTCAACCCAGATCTGTGACTGGGGGTGAGTGTCTGAAAAGTGTCAGCGCTCCGTCCATCATCTCCTTGTGTTTGCTCTGCTCCGTAAGAAGAGCAGCCCCGCCCACCTGCCCTCCATAAAAAAAACATAAAATGGTACTAAATAAAAGCTTTTACCATTTTATGTTTTTGCTTCTCGCACTGCGAGAAAGCAGGGGGTCGACGCTCCTCCGCCATAGCGGAAGAGCTGTCACTGATTTTAGTGCTTCCCTGGCACACTCTGCCCCTAAAGAAGGAAATCAGATTGGAGAAGAGACTTGTGAATGGGCGTCAATATCCTCTAGTTCGTAGAATGGTTCAACTCTTGTCGACCCTAACTCCTCATGGACATCTGGATTTACCCCCATTCCACAAGACTAGCATTTGTCATCAGAATAATTGGAGATGTAGGGGCAAGGGCTCCTCTTTAATTACATGTTCTAGCTGTAACCACCATGCTAAGGCATGTACAATACATGGGCTGATGGGGTTCAAAAATTCATACTCCCTTGGTGCTAGGGAGAAATATTCCTTTAAATTATGAAAAAAGGTCTTAGATTTCCTCTGACTCGCAGAGCTACCATTATTGTGGATGCTAAATGGCCCTGAAAACGGACCCAATGACTAGTTGGCACCAGTGAAGAGTGTAATACAGTTATCACAATCACCTGCAACCTGGTAGCTCTTTCCACCAGTAGAAACATGCATCCAAAATCTGGTCTGAAGTGGGTCCTGATGTATTGAAGAGTCTGTATTGCTAAATAGGTTGACTTGCCTTGATTTAGTAGGAAACAATCATGTTCCAGTTTTCCACATACCAGTTTGACATCTGTCTTTGCATTACAAAGAGAAGAAGCAGATATCAATCAATCACCTACTTATGGAAAAAAAACCTACATTAAGATTCTGAAGCTATGGAACCAATAGTGTTGGTACCTTAGTAAAAAGCCTTAGAGCCGAAGGGAGGTACTATAAACTGGTAAATTGTGTCTTGTATTGAAAATAAGTGTCTTTTCTATCGAATGCTGTTAGAACGAGAGGCAACAGCGAGTGTAGTTTCAGCACTGTATGGTAGAACAAACTTGTTCTCCGAATATAGGCTCAGTACCAGTCTTTAGTCTCCTAATGTTTCCTGCACCACAAAATCAGAACAGTAACCTTTGAACTCTTCTCTACAAGGAACTGACTCCACCACCCCTTTGGATAACAGAGTCTCAATGCCTGTTAATCTTTCTGTCCTTTTTAAAAAGGATGAGGAGAAATTAGAGTTTGCGGCAACACAACCTCTGGAATCCTTGCAAGGACCACATAATTATTTGTGATACAGAATTGGAAGATCTATTGCAATTGAATGATAATCTCTTCCAGTCCTTGGACGAAAAGGAAGCTATTCTGTGATATTCTCAGCTATTCTTTTGACTGTATCATCCAGTTGCTGACCAAACAGCTGCTTTCAAAAAAATGAAAGACGGAGTAGCTGATTCTTTCGATCAAAGTCAATTTTACACAGACAAAGTCAAATATGAAACTGTACAGCTGTTGACACGCCGACCAGAGAAATGAATGAACAGAAAATATCAAAGGTCAAATCAGACATAAAATCAACTTGCTGCTCAATAATTGGGTACCATCTCTACTTTGTTGATGATATTCAATATAGAAGAGTGGCGTATCATAGAGAGAAGTTGAGAGGCGTGCCATTGAGTGCCATACAATGTAGTACAGTGGCATAGAGTGGGTGGGCATAGAGTGGAGCAGAGTTTCACAGAGTGCAGTACAGTGTTGAAGAGTGGAGTTAAATACAGTGGAGTAGAGTGTCAGACAGTGGAGCGGCATAGAGCAAAGTATAGTATAGTGGTGTAGAGTGGAATAAAGTGCAATAGGGTGGAGTATAGTGGAGTGCGTACACTGTATTGGGGTAGTATAGAGCCATGTAAAGTGCCATAGAGTTGAGTGGCGTTTTGTAGACTATGGTGTCATGAATTGGAGTGGCTTAACAGACAGATGAGTAAAGTGTCATAACTTGGAGTTCGGTGTTATACAGTGGAGTGATGGGTGATGCCCCGAAACCGGTCCCAGGATGCTTGTTTCTGGTCCAGGGAGGACCTGGCCTGGCAGTTCGAGCTGGACTGTTCCCATGAGCAATAGGGTCAAGAATGATTTGTATATGTCTGGGTCCAAAGTGGGATGGTGTGGTGAGCAAAAGAACAATGGATTAAACCAGATCTTTGTGACTGGGGGTGAATGTTTGCATGGTTCAGCATTCCGTCCATCATTTGTTCTTTTTGGTAATGTAACATATGTCATAGGTTTGATAATGAGAACTTGAATTTGTTTGTTTCTCCCTTTTACTTCATTGCTCCTCCTTTTGTAACTTCTTGTTGTTTAACCTTTATTTCCTAATTACTTTAATATTTATCTCATATTTTCAATTAAAATTTGAAAAATAAAATTCTTTGCAGAAATAAGTTATGCCAAGTAAAATTTGATTAATTATGTAACATTATTTTGTGCCCTGAATAAGTTACGTGCTATTGTTCAAGTCACAGAACATTGGTTGGCAAATCTGGCTATTTTCCAAGGCAAATTGTATTTTAAAAATTGATTTTAAAAGTCATAAATGTATGGAATTCTTGTTGAAGAACAAAGAATGATTAATCTCACCCTTTTCCTAATTATCATTCACAAATTTATGATATGGGACACTGTTGTTTTGAGGTGTAGTTGCCAGTCAGTTGTTTACAGCTAACCCCCATTTTGTAAGTGATAGTTGATATTTGCTCTTTGTCCCACTTGAGGATTCACTAATCACATTTTGGCACATTGAACCAGTGCTCAGAAAGACATACGTCATTTTTCCATCACAGAGATATTTGTGCATAGCTCCCACATTTGTATTTAATTTTTCAATTGGAAAGCTATTCTTGAAGTACGCTCATTTAATTTAATTTTACTTAATGGTGGTGTCTTGCTTAAGTAACCCTTTGACTGTAAGATTGACACCACAAACCTTTACATTCCATTGCCCTAGTCTGCCTTAAAATTGCTTTTTTTTTAAATGGCCCTAATTACAAGTGAAGCGAAAAGTTCCAATCACTGTGCATACAATAGTTTTCACAGGGATCCAAATTAAGAGGTGTGCAATAATTATCACACACTCAAAGTTTTCCCCTGATCCTCTTATAGATTCCAGCAGGTCAAACCAACCAAACCTTGTCAGGGGAAAAGGCCTAAAAATGGCAAATCATACAGTAGTTGATGTATTAAATACAGATTCTGAATGGTATCCCTCATTTTGAAGCTAAAACTCTGAATAGGAGGCATTTACAACTCATGGTAATTACCAGCCCCTGGGGTAATGGTATTTACCATGTGCGTAAATACTCCTCCATATTCAACCTAATGTGTAACGAGGGCCTTAAAAGTGAGTCAGTGGCAAGGTCCCAATGAGAATTGCATCTAGCAGTGTAGACAAATATTAGATATTTAGATATACCTTAAAGTGGTCAGTTGTTCTCTGAATATTGCATTCTGCCCCTTTCCCACAGCATGTGAGTCAACCAGAAGTTTTAAACAGCTGCTGCCTATAACGTTTATGTAGACATAGTCAAAGGCCAAAGCACTGTAGGCCCCTTATTTGTGTGTCAACTGTAAACTATTAGAATTACACGGTAGCTATGCTGCAATGAATACCATTGAGTTTGGATATAGTAGAGGCCGTTCAGAATCTTTCAAACAGCAGAGTAGCCTGAGCATATTTTCAACGCTGCACTAGAAATACTCAGTATCATTTAACAATACATAATAATTCATTGATCATTATATTCACATACATTTAAATTTGCTCAGCATGATTCTTGCACGAAAATAAGTACATTACAGTTTTTTAACATTATGGGGCTCATTACAATGTCAGGTAGAAAGCCTCTGCCCAACAGTCGGAATCTTCACAAACACTTCAGAGCTCTTGCGACCATCTCAGTTGGTTTGCAGTCCGACCGCCCGATTCCGTTGTTCTCAGCCGGAACGTAAACCAGACGGTCATTCCGAATCGGTTCCGACCGACTCGCAGAATATTCCTATTGGTCAGACCACACCCTAACCCCCGAAGGACGGCGTTTCCACCATCACGATTACAATGCCGGTTCCCAACAGCCTTTCCACACCAGCCTTTCCTGCACGGAAAGGCTGTAGAAAAGTGACTATGGGGGCCCCTGGCAGGGGCCCTTAGCCCAGGCGCCCTACGGTTGGTGGCTGAGGGAGTACCTAAGGTACCCCTCTGTAAAACCCTACACTGTATGACAAGCACCATGGGGTGTCAGCTACAGGGTGCAGGGATTTACACACACACACACAGCCCATTTCCTCATAGGAGCCTGTGTTACAGCTGGTTCTCAGGAGTAGCACGGGCTCCTATAGGAGACAATGGGAATCCAACCGAACAGTGTTAATTTGCGTCATAATCTGGCGGTCAGAACCGCAGACCGCAAGCCGGTCGGTACCGAGAAGGTGTTGGGCTACGCCCCCAAGTAATCTGCCCTATCTTTAACTAGTCTTTTTGGTGCAAAGATGTGAGCCACTTTCCTTTGTACCTGTGTTGGTCCTTTTTCAGGTCTGGCTTGACAGTTTAGCATTTACACGACTTATTGATATCAACGCATGACCTATTGCTATTAATAAATAGAGTTGGCATTGGCTCCTCCCCAGATGAGCATTATTCTGGCCTCATGCCTTGGCTGCTTGTTGACTCATTCTGCCTCCCTTGGAGTGCTTGCGTTTTAATGCATGAGGGACTATTTCACATCTCAAAACTACACAGAATCATCACCCAATAAATTCTTTATGTGATATGTGCATTATATTTAGAAAGAAATCAATTTAAATGACGTTCTTCACCACAGCAGTTCTTTTTTTAATGCTTTTGTAAGGATTTTGTACTTTTAAGATGATCTGTACTTTAGGACAGGGAAAAGAACAGGACATAAAGACACTAATTCCACACAAAGTGTGGGTTGTAACAGAGCAGGCCTACTTTAACGTTGGTGACTCCAGGTACATCAGTATTTTTTGGTGCCTCCATGACCTCCTTTTGCAGGGTTACTCTCAGTATCACCCTCCAAAAGTGCCCCTCATCTCTCTATAGCTACTCTAGCATATGTATAGAATTTCTTCTACAATACAACTCATCACAATGTATAGTGTCGGAGAGCTTTATTTCACACACATATTATATAGAAACATTAAATAGTACAGGTGTGTAAATCAAGGAATTTCCCTCAGAGTGTTGCAAACAACCAGCCCATGCATCTCATTAGCATGGCAGCCTATCTTATACTGCATGGAGCCTATCTTATACTGTGTGTAATACATTATTTAAACTAATGACATACATATTCATAGTGCTTTCTGCCCCAGGCTGCCCCTCATAGCACAATTAATATATTTCACTACTCCCCTGTGCACCAACCAGATCAGGTACCATCTGCCTACACATTCAGACATCTGAAGTGATCACTTTAACCAACTATGCTTTCTTAGCAGAACGATACATCTCCCACACATAAGTTTAACTTGAAATTATTTTTAATTTAAGGTGTGTGTACTACATGTTTCATGCAGTTACATGCAAATGAAAGATTAACATAGTAATTACTGAGGAGGAAACAGAAACCTTTGGCAGACCGCAGAGAGGTCCAGAACTACCATTCCTTCTCCCTCCGCCCCTTCCCCGCCAAGGTCCTGGAGAAAGCCATCAACCGCCAACTAACAGATTATCTGGAAAAAAACAAACTGCTGGGGCCATCCCAATCAGGCCCTCCTTGACTGATGAGATTCAGCCACCCTTATCCTCCTGGACCTCGCCACAACGTTCAACACATCTCTCACCACACAATCACCAGTTGACTACACCAGATAGGAATCACAGACGGTCTGCTCAGATGGATTTCATCCTTCCTCACAGGATGCACCCAGAGGGTCCAACTCCCACCCTTCACCTCGCAATCCAAACACACCATCTGCAGAGTACCCCAAATCTTATCTCGCAGCCCCACCCTTTTCAACATTCACATTACACCACTGGCAGACATCATGAGATATCATGACATCTACATCATCTCCTACACTGATGACACTCAGCTTGTCCTCTCACTCTCAGCGAACCTCCCCTTGATTGAGACCAGCTTACATAACTGCATGAAGAACGTCGCAAGATGGATGAAAGACAACTGGCTGAAACTCAAAACCGATTAGACTGAAGTTCTGACCTTCAGCAGACACACGACCTCTGGAATGACTCCTGGTGGCCAGAGGAGGTCGAACCTACCCCATGCCGAAAGACCATGCCCACAACCTCAGCATGATACTGGCCATTGAACTCACCATGAAACGTCAGGTGAAAGCCATCGCCTCAGCCTGCTTCTACACTATTTGCACACTCTGCATAATCCTCAACTGCCTCCCAACCAGCACAAGAAAGACTATGATGCAGGTATTCGTCCCCAGCTGGCTCGACTACAGCAATGCACTCTATGCCGGCACATCCACTGAACTCATGCAAAAACTCCAGACAATCAAGAATGCAGTGGCCAGAATGATCCTCAACCTGCCCAAGAGGATACACATCATCAAGACCTCCAATGACTCCTCGATCAGATGCCAGTTCAAGCTCCTGACCCATGCCTAAAAAGCCCTCCACAACCAAGGACCAGCCTACATGTACCACGGCCTGACCTCCCACCTACCCATCAGAAACCTCCCCTGTGCACACCTCGCCCTTGCTCAGACACCCCGTATGTGCCACAGCCACTCTGAAGGACGATCCTACTCCTACCTCGCTATCAAAGCCTGGAATTCCCTCCCCTTCCACCTCCATACTTCACTTTCATTGAACCACTTCAGTTAGGGACTTAAAATTTGGCTGACTGATAACTGCAACACAGCATCTGGATACCCTCCCCCCGGAGTGATTACCCACACTATTTAAATACTGCTTGATTGATTGTGATGCTGGCCATGAACTGAGATGGAAACTGTATGTGCAGTAATCGTGGTGAACAACTTAGTGCATAGTGGAGTGGGTGAGTTGTTGAAGGCCAATTTAGCTAAAGGTATTTAAGAAGTCCAGTCAATTTGATGTTCCATAATAAAACATCTTATGAACATTCAAGAGATGTATTAAGTCCCTCTGTCTAACCATCGGTCTGAGGATGATAACTTGTAGACATAGGGCCCTGTTCACAAACTGCATATTGTAGCACTGTAGTAGTACTTCACCTCTCCTATCTCCTATCTTTTCTATGGGGAAATCCTCATGTATGTAAGTGTACCACTAAGTAGTAAGATTGGATGGGACTGAGGGAATGGCTGTAAAAAGGGGCAAACGTACTACTAAATTGAAGGGGATTAGAGGTGTTAGGAAGGGATTTAGTGAGTGACAGACACCCACCCACTGCTATTTACAAAATGCACTTCTAAAGTTACTACCACCAAAAGGGACCCAAAACAGTAGTAAATCATTCTAACTCAGTGCTGGAGTAAGTCCAGCACCACACATGGCCAACCACTAGTCCTATAGAAATCAACGGAGGAAGGGACTTAAAATAGACAGCCATGTCAAATAATGTTAAAAGTAATTATTTAAAATAGATAAAAATATAAAGAAGTACAATTTAATGTCAAACAATTATACATTAAAACAATGTATTATTCGAATAACCTTTATTAGTCTAGTATTAATATGCTGTTTTATTGAAATATTAACAAATGTGTTATTTTATACACCACTTTAAATAATTATTAATATATAATAAAAATGTAAATATACATGCTGTAACTTTTTATTTTTTCTGCATTTAAAATAAATCCTAAAGAATAATTGCATTAATATATATTGGGAACATATTTGGACTTTTTTTCAAGTTTAATAAACATTTTCTTACTTTTTTCTAAACTTTACTAAAGAGAGATATTCACCACCAGAGCAAACAGAGAGCCTCAAATTTCATCAACTTCTATCAGCACTACTTTGAATCGTTAAACAGGTAAACAATGATCAGAAGCTACCTTTTATTGTGGAAAAAGATACAGTGTCATTTGCCTTGGGTGCTACACTATCACAGAGAGATCCTATAACCGAAGCCATGTGTCCAATTGCCTTTTTTTTCCACACACCATATTCGCCATCGAACAGAATTACACAACATATGATAAAGAAGTATTATCTACTAAGTAATCATTTTCTCAATGTGACACCATGCAAGAAGGCATTGTTTCTTCTGATTGTGAGGCCTGAACACAACAAAAATCTGGTACTCTTGAAATCAATGGAATGTAGCAGTCATCAGCATGCCAGGTAGATGCTGTTTTTTCTAATATCAAATCTCACATAGACCAAGGACATGGAGTGGGAAAACTTATTCAGACAATCAGAAAGCTGGTAACTTATTCAATCAGTACCTGAACAGAGTCAGGTAGAATACCCTCACATCCTTGCAATACAGAACCTAAACACAACGGATTTGTAATACTTTTAAAACTCTTTTGAGGACCAAGCTGGATCATGGAATCAGAATCAATGGACGTATGCAGAACCTCACTATCAATCCATTATGCATGGCTATTCTTCCATAAAAACTATTTGTTCTATCCCACTTAAGGTCTCCAGGAAAATATGCTTCAAGGTTTTGTGAAGCTCCTAGTACCTCAACTTTCTTGATGTAACACTATAGAAGTCAGATGTAATCAGAGTTCCAGGGTGAGGAAAACACTTCTCAACACAAAACGAGTAATTAAAAAAGTGTATACTGTTTTCAATCAATGACACAATTGTCTTTCCTAACCTACAAAGTTCTCAACACTACTGAAAAGGAAGGTACTTCAATGAGATCAAAGATTAGGTACTCCACCCAGCCAAAATGTGTACCATTAGTACGGGCAGAGGCTCTTACCAAATACCACCAGAGATTAACGGAGCTCCATCATTGCCTTAAATTGGTTCTTATGCTCTATTTCTTTATTCTTCTAAGAATAATCATTTAAACACACAGATACCCTACAGTGAAAGCACAGAAGAGAGCAAAGATGGTTCAAGAGTTGTGCATTAACAGACAGAAGGCATCGTGTTTGGGGGAAAATGGTTGAAAGTGTCAAAAAGAGACATATCCATTGCTTCGGTCACGTCACGATGAAACAGGGCAAGGAGGACTTGTTTCAATTGGAATCTTGCTACACCTGCAATCCATTAATAATAAGTAAAGCATATTAGCCTGCGTCCTAATAAAGGTGATTGGTTAAATAATAATAAAGAGACAGAGGGACCGAGTAACACTCACTTGATTCCTTCACTCTGACAGCAATGAGAAGCCTAGTAAGCACCAGGAAGTATTGCTAGGTCCCAGAGGAGCCAGGCAGGACACAATTATTCCAAATAGAACAAAATGAATGTAGGCATTCAAGACTGGGTGGGCACTCTTAATATGGAAAGGGACAGAAGGGAGAAAACAATAACTGTGTAAGGCACAAGGATTGTATCGGATAGCACAGGAAGTGAGAAGCCAATGCCACACTGCCCTCAGGTTCTGTCTCTGCTCCCTGAAGGAAGCACAAGTACTCCAGCTTCCGGTCCTAATAATGCTTCCAATGACAGGAATGCCGCAGCTGGCACACCATACGTTACACAAGATGAGGATGGGTGGCAGAGGAAAGACAGAGAAAGAGGGGCCTAGAAGGAGAGACAGCAAAAAAAGGAACTGTGGAAAAGAGATAGAAAGAGGAAGGGAGAAAGAAGGAAGGGCACAGAGAGGGGAGAAGAAAAGAGATGAATGAACAAAGAAGAAGGAAGGTTCAAGAAGGATGAACAAACAGAGGAATAACAGAGGGAAGGATAAATACGAGAGAAGGAGCACTGAAAATAGACTCCTCCAAAGTCTACATTGAGGGATAAATTAGGGGGGCTCCAGTGTACGCAGACAGTGTTCCCTGTAATATTGAAACATACAAGAGTGTCCTTTCTGCCAGTGGGATCCAGAGTATAATTTTAAAACAGTGGTTCAGCAAGAACAAAATTAAAGTTCACTTTCATTTTCAGTTGACCCAATTACTGAAAACATTCAGGGGCCAATTAGATGGCGGGCAAAAAGCCTCCGACCGACAGTCGGAGAATTTATGACCGCGTTGAAGGCTTTCCAACTGACTCGGTCGGTTTGCGTTCCAACAGCCCAATTACGATGTTTGCGGTTGGAGCGTAAACGGGCCAGTCATTCCGACTCAGTTCTGACCGGCTCTCGGAGTATTCCTGTTGGTCGGATTCCGCCAGCCTTTCCGCGCGGCCATTCCGACACAAAAAGGCTGTTGGATAGTGACTTTGGGGGCCCCATGCAGGGCATCTTTGCACCCGCAGCCTATGGTTGGTGGCCGAGGGGGTACCAAAGGTACACCCCCCGTAAAATCCTGCAATGTATGGCAGGGTGCAGGGATTTACACACACCCTCCATTTCTTCATAGGAGCCTGTGTTACGGCCAGTTCATGTCCGTAATATAAACTCCCATAGATAACAATAGGAATCCAACCGAACAGTGTTCTGTCATATCATAATCAGGCGGTCGCAAGCACCGACTGGAGGTCGGTCGGTCTCGAGTCCAAGACGGTGTCAGTCGGAAGCAACTCTGACCTACATCGTAATCGACCCCTAAATGTGGCCAAAGCTGATAATATCGTAGCAATAGATCCTCACAAATTGTCAATTTGTCAATTGTCATAAATCACACATAGATTTCATTTTCTGGTTATTTTTCATATTTGGCGCACAGCAGTTGGCAACAACAATCATAGGTGTTTTGAGGTGCCCCACAGTGATCACAAACAGAAAGAAGAGGCAGAAAGTGCAGAGAGAACATACTTAATGTGTGTAAACCAAAACATACAACTTTAGGCCATTACTGCACAACACCCAGGAGCGGCTAAACAATGCACGCAAAGAGCCATCTGAAAGAAAATTCGCAATTTCAATTAAACCGGTGCAGAGGAACTCTGTATTGGGCAACTATTTGTGATTTGCCAATATGCTTCCAAAAAGAAAAGTCATTTTCTTTGTTTGAGAGAAATATAAAAAAGACTGTGAACTGAAAAAGGAGCTATAGAGCTTCTAGAAATACCACTTGGCCCGGCCCTTTTTTCAATATACATAAATTATTAGTGAAACATCTTGATATCTCCATAGCTATGGTCCAAAAATAAGAGCACGACAAATACCAACAGTGTTATTTGCGGATGACAGACTCTTAATTTCGAAGACTCCTTTATGATTACAGTCTTTGGATGCTTGGAAATAGGTTGTTTTGTGTCAATCAAGGAATGGAGTTAAATTCATTAAAAACTATATAGATCTCATTCACCCCTTAAAAACAGAAATGGGTCCCCATAAAAGCCAATAATTAAACGGTTGTCACACATTTCTAATATCATTGTGCAAGGCTGACAAGTAATTTGTCTTGTATATCTCAGATTTAAAAAAGTGCACCAAAGCTACAATATCACTCTATAGCTATCCTTAAATTGTACGAGAAATCAAAAACAAAAATGAGAACTACCTTATCAGCCTTAGAATATATAAAATAAAAGCTAGGGAGATGGGTTTATATGGGACTTAGTTATGGGGACATGTAAAGAACACTAGGCTAATTGAGGTGGAAAATATTTTTTAAATCACCAGTAAACCTACGATAGAGTGCCCCCAAACTCCCATTGAATATTGATTTCTTCCAGTATCAAATCGCTGACATTGTAAAATTAAGACCACTTCTGTACTGGCGAAGACTGTGGCATAAAGATAAGTTTGGCCCAAATAGGACAGCCCATTAAAGAATTATTGCAGTCAAATTAGCCATTTAAAAATCTTATGTTAGCATATGTAAAAAATGTTACATCACATAGGGTTAGCGGTTCCATGGGAGTCTCCAACAGATGCACACTGGACAGTTATACAATACAAATGCCGGCTGCAGGAAGAGTTGCATAAATGTAAACCTGGAAATCTGTCAGAAAGATTTCTAGATCATAAATGTAAACCCTTATAGAAGCCGTTCTATGACAACCTAGAGTGCCCAGTGGCTAAGCAGCTGTTCGCAAAATTCAGAAATTAGATTTTACCAAGTGAAGCTTCTGTATAAGATGGGGCAAGAAACTCAGTGACAACCACAGACGCCTTGTGTCAAAACAGAGACTGAGTCGGGAGCATATTTAAGCTTATGCTGCTGCTCGCAGCCAATGGATACTTTCCATCTGCCATATGTTAGGGTTCAATGCAAAAAGAACAATTGATGGACAGAATGCAAACAAAGTCATACATTCACCCCAGTACCGAGATCTGGGCCTAAATCCATCGTTTTTTACTCACCATGACATTTCAGTTTGGACCCAGCCATATGCAAATCAGTCTTGACCCTGCGCCCAATGGGACCAGTCCAGCCCAAACTGCCAGGCCAGGTCCTCCATGGACTGGAAACAAGCATCCTAGGACCGGTTTCGGTCCTAGGATGCTTGTTAGGTCCTAGGCCAGGATAGCTTGACCCCAGTGGCATGGAGAGCACACGACTCACGTCTGTTAGGGACCAGTGAAGATGGGGTACAGAGTGGCTATATTTTTTTTCCTTTATGTGGACAATGAGAAGAAAACATTGTGCTTTAGCCCCACAAAGTGTGGGATGAATTGATTTTACTATTTTGTATTAAAATATTATGGTTGGTTTTAGATTTATATTAGCATTCAATGAATAGTTTCCTATTATATTAATATAAACCTGACTGTACTTTTATTATGATATGATTTGAGGGGTATTTTTTCTATCTGAAAAAAACATTGATTTTATTGGGCTTCCACCATACAGGCTTCGCATCGGTTGAAATTCACGTCAGATTCAAGAAAAGGCAGGAGCTTGTGATCCCAATGTGCACCTGAGAGAAGTTACACTTTATAGCAGATACGCCTTCTGGCAGGTTCCTCTCTTGTCAGACAATCCTCATGATCATTCATCAAGATAGGTGCCTTTCATACCAAGAGTAACTCTCAATCGGAGCATACCACGCCTGGAACACATCCTGCAGAGCACCCCAGAGGAGGCGTCCTGCAGCCCAACTACACTCCAGGACACACTTCCTTTTTAGAAGGCACGCCTCCTGACACACAAATATGACTGTCATGTGCAGGCACGCTTTTCTAAACACGTGATAATGTTAGCATGCATTTTAAGACTTAATGCATATCAACATGGTCCCTAATTGTCCACGTGATGGCCGAGTGAGCGATTCATGTAGCATAATTGTTCATTGGCTGAATGTCATTAACACGAGTAACTTGAGTTTTTCTGCTTCATTTGGTGCAAGCTAGCAGAAGGTTTCTCTGTGTGGGTAATATTGCCTCACACCTTTTGTTCATGTTGCTTCAGCTAGAAGGGGTTTTCCGTTCTCTGTTGAATGTTTGCAGTGGCTGATGCCTGGAGGCTGACCGCGCACACATCCGTGCTGGGGGAATTCAAAAGTAGGTTTTGTGTTGGAAACAAGTTATACAAGAACTATTTGCCGCCACCACCTCCTACACAGAATTACTAAAGAGAGAGGGTATAAAAGCCCCTAGTAGTAGTGACCGGACATTGAGAAAGAACAGTTAAATGGAACATGGAACTGAAATTCCAGCTTAGAATTGTGGATAGGTTTTACTTTGCTCAGCAAATAATGTAGACGCTAATCACAAGGAAACCACAAAGCAACCATAGGCTTTAAACTAATAGTTTAGGGGTATTTGATGAAAAATTCTTGGTGTATTCACTGTTAAGCTAATTTTAATCACTTAATTAGTCATTATTATAATGGTTATCGATTGTGCTTTGGCAGCTGGCTCCAACCAGCGGAGTAGTCCTCTCTGACCTCATACTGAGAGTATAATTCCGCCTTTCAGGATGGGCTTTAATTGAAATGCATGAAGGACTATTTTACATCTGAGAAGTACACTCATGTATCACACTGCCACTCACATTGAATGCTTTATCTCTGATATGGATGGTATAGAGAAAGCCATAGTTTGTCAACATTTCCCCAACATTTGCAAAGCCAACAAGAAAGGCTTTCATGTGATAAATAGCAATTGAGCATGCACCAAATGGGAACAGAATTTTTTAAAGCCTAGGTTTACATGCTTTGGCACATTACAGCCAGGCCTATGCCAATTGGTTTTGCCAATGTTGGTTTTCATATAATTTGTAAAACAAGACATAATACATTTTTATAATTGTAAAATGTCAAAGTTTGTGTGTTGACTGATCTTGTGGGCTCCCTTTGGGCCACTTATTTTACACCTGGCTGAGCAGGAGGTATCTGAAAGGACTGTCAATTCCAAACCACCCCAATCTGGTAAGCATAACTCAGAGAAAAGATTTTGAATCACCTGCCTGTTTTTCTTTTCCATGTAAAAGTTATAGTTTCCTTAGAAGACAATGGAAAACCACCAAAGTATTTATTCGGGTTCTCACAACCTTATGTCAGACCAAAACATGTTAGACACACACCATGACGGGGCATTTCATTTCAGGGGCTCCACGTGTCACGTATACCATGAAAGCCTCATGCCAGGTGTATATAATTCCAGCTTCTACCTATGTGAAGCCAGAAACCTTAATACTTGTGGGAAGAAAGCAAAAGTCATCAAGACTCAGTTGACGATACCGGAAGGGATTACTGGCCAAGATGAAACCTGAGCGATGGCCCCATGGGCAAGGCGTGGCGGAAACCCAACACAACAAAGATGATAGTCTGGAAAGGAGCAGGACCTTAAGGGGGAGCAGGTGTGTGTGGACCTGGTGAGACAATTTGGGGTGTGGGCAAAACTGGAGGGTTTTTAAGGAGATTGGCAGTTAAGAAAACGTCAGGGTAGGCATGTATAGTGTCAGAGTAACAGTGTAGGGTAGAAATGACAATTTACCTTCATGGTAGTTTTAGTACTCTTTCTGCTCACCCGACTCAACCAATGGTTGGAACTATTGACTCTTCTTGATATTCCTTATTTCTAACACACCCTACGGCCAGACTCGCGTCTCTGAACTTTTATTGTGCTCTAACCATATTACAAAGCGATACAAAAGGGGATGATGGACGGAGCGTTTTTTGCAATTTTCACCCCGAGTGGGCTGGGTATGCTCAGACGTGAGTCCCCGGCTCTCCACACCACTGGAGTCAAGCTATCCAGGCTGATGAAGGCTGATAGCCAGAAACCGGTCCTTGGATGCTTGATTCCGGTCTGGGAAAGACATGGCTTGGTAGTTCGGACTGGACTGTTCCCATGAGGCACAGGGTCAGAGCTGATTTGCATATAGCCAGTGTCTAACCCAGGGTGGGGTGGAGTGCAAAAAAAAATGATGGATTTAGGCCCAGATCGTTGTACTGGGGTGAATGTATGACATTGTTCTACATTCTGTCCATCAACTGTGTTTTTTGTAATTTTCACCCCGAGTGGGCTGGGTATGCTCAGACGTGAGTCCCAGGCTCTCCACACCACTGGAGTCAAGCTATCCAGGCTGATGAAGGCTGATAGCCAGAAACCGGTCCTTGGATGCTTGATTCCGGTCTGGGAAAGACATGGCTTGGTAGTTCGGACTGGACTGTTCCCATGAGGCACAGGGTCAGAGCTGATTTGCATATAGCCAGTGTCTAACCCAGGGTAGTGTGGAGTGCAAAAAAATGATGGATTTAGGCCCAGATCGTTGTACTGGGGTGAATGTATGACATTGTTCTACATTCTGTCCATCAACTGTGTTTTTTGCAACTAACCATATTACAGGCACACCTGGTGCTAATGCGCCTCAGCTGTGTGGGCCTCACTTCAGGCACACCATCACAGGTGCAACTCTTGCGAGGAAAACTTTAAAATAGGTACACCTCCTGCCATACTCACGGCATCTGACTGGTGAAGAAATCCGATATCTCTCTTGATCTAGAGCCGATTGTTTCGCTCCTGAACTCCGTCCCATTTTGCGCCCAAGTTGTTGTTTTACAGACTCTATTTCCTACCTGTTGTTCCTGATTCCGGTTTTTCTATGTTTATTTTTCCTGTTGCATTTCTCTATTTGCTGTGAAGTGCTCTGATACCCTCGGGTCCAGCCAGCACTATACAAAACTTCAATAAATAAATACCAGAGGTTTCTTGATGAAAAACCTTAAACTGTCACCACGAGCTCAGTCAGCCGCAGGGCGCACTCAAGCATTAGTTGCAGCAGGCTATGTAGTGGGATAATGTTGTCACCCAATGTCCACATTGTCTGTTGGAAGTATATATGTTCTTTGAAATGAATGTGTCCATTGATAAGCTGTAATTACAAACTTCGAGCCTTGTAATCAACAAAGAGCAGGTCACAGGCGGCCCAGACTGGTATCAATTAGATTAAATAGGTAATCACCAATGTACATATTCAATGCATGCCAAATTGCACCTCTACATACCATGGTTACATAAACACTTACTTCAAGCTTATTCACTCTGGTCAGCAGGTCTTGAATTTCTGACAACTAATACATTCATCTGAAGAGCAGAAGGCTGTCACCCTTTTTTGGGAGGAATCCACCTCCTCTGGATAATGACAATCACCCACCCTATTTCATAAACTGGGGCAGGGAGGTGCAATGGGTGACACTTTTCTGGTATCTGGGTAGTTTTGAAGTGAGTTTGATGCCCCCACACAAGCCACATTGTCCCTTTACAAAATATAACAGGAGATAGATCAGGTGGCTGAGCTGAAGGCTGCCACTGGATAGTAGGAACAAACTGCAAAGCCTACAAATCCATCCAGCAGAGGAAACTGATGACAGAATGTTCCAGATGATAACCAGCTTTAGAGGACAGCACAAGAGGCCAATAATGAACTGAGGTACAGGATCTAACTGGAGTGACAATGGGCATAAAAAGGATAAGGAAACTTCAACTGCATTGCAAGACAGAGATTTACCTTCACAGTCTTAAATACCTGAAAAAAACTGCAAATTACTTCTAGGAGCAGGAAATTCATATTAGATTGGGCGCTTTCCTTGAGTAAATAATCAGAAGCGCCATTTTGCACTGGGATAAGCTAGTTACTTGGAGATTCACATACACACAAATAGTGAAGAAGGAAATGCTTGCAAATAGCTAAACCACTAGCAATTGGTCTGGGAAGCATTCCAAGCAAATATTTTTCACCGTCTGTGCCACTCTATACAGAGGCCTGCCTTATCCAAATTAGTACTGCCCTTGCCCCTCATGGGAACAGTCCATCCCAAACTGCCTGGCAAGACCCCCTACAGAAGAGAACACAAGCAACCCCAGACCTTTTTGAATCCAAAATCATCTTAACTTCCAGTCCAATACGATCCATCGTTGAAGCAATCTTGGTGCAATCTGAGCCCTATCATATCATATTGGAAGCTTACATCCAGTCACCATCAAACATAAAACTACTGAACAGTTAATTTGCTGGTATGTTTTGTGTTGTGCCAGGTTATTTGTAGTGTTTGTGTAAAAGACACATATTTCTGTTAGTGCTGAACATTATGATTCTGAGAAGCCCTGACTCCTGCCTCACAATGACCCATGCTGAGCAAAGATGCTGTAAATGTGCCTAGCGTTTAAAAATTGTGTAAGAAAACAACAGGAGTACAACCCATAAACCAACGTGGGAACAGGGTAGAAGGATATAAGAAACAAACAATATCCCACAAGGTAATATTTTTGAGGCAGTTAAATGTGCATGCTTACAGCATTGCTAGCAAAGATACAAGGAGACTCAAAATCATTTCTAAAGTGTGCATATAGCATCATATATTCAAACAAAGAGTATACATTTAGTACAATTAAAGCAGCACTGTTCGGACAAGAGTACAAAAAGCAACCCCAATTGTACTTGGTGCTAGGTGTATGTGAGTGACACAAGAAAGCGACGCAAGTGACAATTGTGAACAGCTAAAGACGGCGCAGGTGAAGTGAGTGCAAATTATATACAGATGTAGTGAGATAAAAATGGCTAGAAACTCAATTTAGACAATATTTAAATTTAGTAATTCTAAGGAGCCATTGTAGGTAGAGCGCCAGCAGATGAGTTGTGTGTTGTCGACGAATGTTTCGATCCTCGGTTAGTAGGGATCGTCTTCAGGACAGGGATGCTGTGAATTTAGTCAGTGCTGTATTCAAGAGAAATCCAATGTTCATAGGCAATCAGGATTCTCAAAAATGGGACGCAATCTCAGTCCGAAATCAGAGATAAAGCCCAACGCTGAAGAGGGACAGTAAATTAACAATTACGAATCTTGCGAATCAGATCGGTATCCCTAGTTGTTCAGCGCTGGGTGGAGACGCTGGGTGCGTGGCGCCAAAGGGGGGGATGGAGCGGTAATTTGCAGTTCCGTGTTGTCCAGCGCTACGTAGAAAACGCTGGGTGCGTGGCACCCTCGGAGGTGGCGCAATTGTTTGCAATCCCGCGGGAGTCCGGTGAATGAAACTGGATTGCTACGTTGAAATGGAGTTAATCGAACCGGGGTAGTGACGATCTCCGAAGTGGAGAATTTGAGGGATGGCCGGAAGAACTGACACTTGTCTCTGTGGAGCGTTGCTCCATGTTCACTAAGGCGCTTCAGTGTACTTTGGAAGTCTTTGTGGTGGTCAGCTGCGGTTGCCAAGTGAATTAATACATCGTCACTGACGTTTAGCACTCCCGATAGGCCTGACAACAGTTCTCTTATTGTGTTCTGAAATACCTCCGCTGCTGAGGATATTCCAAAGTTCAAGCATTTGTACCTTCTTAGATCCAGGTGGGTGCTGAATGTAGTAATGTAGCAGCTTTCTTTGGACAGTGGGAGTTGGTGGTATCCTGCGTTTAAATCGATTTTTGAGAACCACTTCGATCCGCTGACATCAGCAATGATGTCGTCCATCGTTGGCGTGATGTGCCGTTCCCTTCTGATGGCTTTGTTGGGCAGTCTCATGTCGATGCAGAGGCGTAATGCTCCGGACTGCTTCAGTTTCTCTGCGATGACCATCGGAGACACCCAGGGTGCTGGTCCGGAAACATTTTATTATTATTATTATTATTATGCTGTTTTGTAACGCGCTCAATTACTGCCGGAGTATCCTGGCGCGGAAAGAAAAAGAAAGAACTTTAACAGCAGACACTAAACCGAACAAAGGGACTAAACAGCCAATCCAAACAAATGAGTTTTTAACGCTTTTTTAAAAGCCGCAATGTCAACCATAGCACGCAGAGAGAGAGGGAGCTCATTCCAAGCTGACGCGGCTTTCACCGCCACTGAGTGCCCTCCCAGTCGGACACGCCGGAAGCGGGGAACCCGCAGCAGATGTTGAGCAGCCGAGCGCAAGTCACGGTTGGGAGAGTAGCGAATGAATCGTTTCTTCAAATAGGCGGGACCAAGCCCATTGATGGCTTTATGAGCCAGAGTCAGAATTTTAAAAGTAATCCTATGAGGAACTGGCAACCAATGCAGGCTCTTCAGGTAATTCCTAACGCTGATCCGCCTGGAGATATTCCCCAACAATCTAGCGGTCGCGTTTTGGATTACCTGGAGCCGCCTTACCAAATAGGCCGGAGAGCCACTTAGCAGGGCATTGGCATAGTCCAGGCGCGAGAGGATTAAAGCTCTCGCTACTGACTCACGTGCCGAGGCATGCAGATAGGGAAAGAACTTTCTGAGCGACTTCAGGGTCCCAAAGCACCCTCCGGTTAGCTTCTTGATGTGCCCCTCAAATTGGAGGTCGTCCCCGAACCAAACCCCCAGATTCTTAGCAAGGCTGTTCGCAGTACAGGGCATGGGGAAGACAGCCGGCCAAAGTAAGTCCCTGAAATTAGGGGGGAACTGGCCATAGAGCAGATTTTCAGTCTTGTCCTCATTGCATTTCAATTGCGATGAAGCTAACCAATTGAAAACTGAGGACAGACAGTTCTGGATCTGCTCTGTCTCCAAAACCGCGCCTGGCCAGGTGAACAACAGCTGCGTATCATCAGCGTACGCTATAATTTTGGCTCCCAAATGTTTGGCTAAGTCTATCAGGGGGGTCAGATAAACATTAAAGAGCAAAGGGCTCAAAGTCGAGCCCTGAGGGACCCCTGTCGTGAGAGATCTAGCCGACGATGAAAAAGGGGGGAGCCATACCTGCTGAAATCTCGACGTCAAAAAGGAGCGCAGCCAATCTAAAGCGAGGTCATTGACACCAATGTCAGCGAGCCGAGCAAGGAGGCGTTGGTGAGGTACCGTGTCGAACGCGGCAGAGAGGTCCAATAAAATTAGAGCCGCTCTGCCGCCACCGTCCAGACACTCCCTGACTGCTTCCGAAATTTCCACCAAGGCAGACTCCGTGCTGTGGGCAGCACGGAACCCAGATTGGGCCGCGTGAAGGGCCCCTGAACTTTCCACAAACTCATTGAGCTGCTGAAAAGCCAATTTCTCGCCAATTTTGGCCAAAGCAGGAAGCAACGAAATAGGCCGATAATTGGCCAACACTGCAGGGTCCGCTCCTGCCTTTTTGAGCAAAGGCAGAAGCTTAGCCTGTTTCCACTCGGCGGGCACTGTGGCTGATTTAAAAGAAAGGCCGACCAAATGTGTCACTTCCTGCACAACCACATCAGCAACGCCTGCCAAAACCCTTGCCGGACATGGGTCCGATGGTGATCCAGATTTCAGAGATTTGACCACAGCCAGGGTATCAATAGTTGTAGGAGGAACAAACTCCGTCATCTTGGCCGATGGACCCCTCAAAGGGGGAGAAAAGTCAGGCATGGCATCCGAAAGGCTGATGGCAACAAAACTTGACTGAATCGCAGCTATTTTTTCCTCAAAGAACATGGACAAGCTCTCACACCAATCCTTTGAAGCTGGTACTATCCGCTGCTCAGCACAAGGGGCAAGGAAGCTATTCACGATCGCAAAAATCTCGCGACTGCTATTGTTGGCTTTCAATTATGCCTTGCTTTTCCAACATCTCCAGTTCCTTCTCTACCAGCTGTCTCAGGTGGAAAGGTACCCTTCTGTGGCGTTGGGCGACTGGAGCGACTGTCTTGTCGTTGTGGAGCCTGATGGGGTCACACTTGATGCAGCCGAGCCCCTGGAAGAGTTCAGGAAATTAGTTGAGCAGTTCTTCCACTTGGTGAGTCTGGACACGCCTGGCGAACAAGACTAGACCTAGAGCTTCCGCTGTGTGGCTGCTCAGCAATGTGTCCGCTTCTCTGTCAATTATATGGATGGTCGCAGTGACTTCCCAGTCATCGGCTTTGATGGGAACCGATATCTTCCCCTTCAGTGTCAATGGGGTGTCAGCCCCGTAAACATATATCCTGGTCCGTGATGGGGTGACTGGTGGGCAGGGTCGCAGAGGTCGATATTGTTGGAGGCCCATGACATTTACCGACGCTCCCGTGTCGATGACAGTTTTAACTTCTGTGCCTGCGATCTGGACGGTGCAGGAGGGCTGTGGCCTTCTGCGTTGTTTGAGCTCTTTTGCAAAGGAAATGAGGGATACTTCCTCTTCGTCCTCCTCAGGAGATGAGTCGCCTGGTCCTGGGTATTGGAGGCCGGTGCGCGATGTCTCTTCTGGTGGTATGGCAGTTGCTAGGGACAGTTGTCATACTGCCCGAGATGGTTGTTTCTGGCTTCTGGCGTCACGACCTCGTCTCTGTCGCCGACACACAGTGGCATAGTGATTTGGGATTCTGCAGTTAGTGCAGATTTTTCCTTGTGCAGGGCAATCCTTGGTGGCATGTGGTTCATAACCGCAGTATCCGCACCATGATTTAGGTGTGTCGGTTTTGCTCTTTGGGTTCTGTAGGTGCGCGGTCTTGTCCTGAGGGCATCCGCCCGCTCCGTCTTGATTGTGTCTGTCCGACCAAGGGACTTGGCGAGGGCTAGGTCCATTTCGTTGGCCCTGGCTGCTGACAGGTCGTGGGACCTTGCTAAAATGAGGAAGTCTTCTAGTACAATTTTTGGTTTGCACAGGATTAGTCCGCGTAATGTCTTGTCCCTGCACTCTTGAATAAGCTGAGCTCTAATCTCTTTTGGCTGATCGTCTTCGGTGCATGTGCTTGCAAACTCGCGCAAACATGCGTAGAAAACGTCCATGGACTCCCCTTCTCTTTGACGGGCTTGGCGAAGTTTGAAGCATTCAAAATCCGGCTTGAAATGGGGGTCAAAGTGAGCGTCCAAAGCGGCAACTGCTGCGCCATAGTCTGTAGCCACCCCCGTGTTCAGTAGGTTTTTGAAGAGTTTAAAAATCTCATCACCTGCATAATGGAGGAGAAGTGACCGTTTCACTTCTTCGTCGGTTTCTCTGGTCGCAACAAAATAGTTGTTGAGGCGTTCAATCCATATTTTCCACCTGGGGGACGCCATAGCCGGGTCTTCCAACTCTCTGAACAGCGGCAGCACCCCAGACGCCGCATGTTGAAATGGTACGCGGACCAGGGCAGGGCCTGGGGCATCATCTCCCATGGTGTTTCAGAGCAGGTATGGCACAGTGCCCAATACTGAAGTAGTTCATTAAGTAAGAATATAAAGCTCATATGTATTTCTCTTGGACATTGCCAGTACTATATTTCTCTCACTACAGTAACCACTTAATATAGAGAAAAGACCATAGCAAATCTAGAAAAATATATTTCTTTTTATTGATTTCTACAAATTCATTCTTTGATTTTTTACCTATTTGTTTTAAGTAAGAATATATAGCTTGTATGTATTTCTCTTGGACGTTGCCAGTACTATATTTCTCTCACTGCAGTACCACTTAATATAGAGAAAAGACCATAGCAAATCTAGAAAAATATATTTCTTTTTATTGATTTCTACAAATTCATTCTTTGAGAACATATTTATTGATGTTTTAGCACTCTTGTACCTGTCGCATCGAGACACACGTAGCAAACAACCACCATTACTCTGCTGCTTTGTCGACTACAGTGTAGCTTTCGACAGGGTGGATGGGGGAAAGCTGCGGGAAAAACTAATAGCATGGGTGGTCCCCTCCTGGCACCCCAAAACTACAATTTCTTAATACTACGGGACCTAGATCTGGATAAAAACAGGCCCCACCACAGCAGCAGCTAAGGTCCTTACCAACATGGACCTCAAACAGGGCTGCGTGCTGGCCCCTCTCCTTTTCAATTTTTACATGGCACACCAGGGCATAGCAACAGAAGACGCCAGCCTAGTTACACCAAGGCTGGGAAGGGTGCACCTCCCAATTCTGCACTACGCAGATGATATTGTGATCATGGCCCATACAAAAACAGATCTACAGAGAGCCCTTGATGCACATCAGAGGGTCAATATGGCCAATAAATGTCAGGTGAACAAAGAAAAGACCAAAATCATCATCTTTGGAAATACCCCTATTCGAAACAAGCACACTGGTGGCTAAGGGACCTATGAATAACAATGGCTGCAAACTACAACTATCTAAGGGTCCAGTTCACTGCAGGGGCCAAACCCACGGCCCATATCAGCATCTCAAAACAAATGGCACTGGAGTCATTAACAGCCTAAAACGCCTTAACAGCCCCCTGCTAAGCCCAACAGCTGAACCAATGCTAAAAGTCTTGAGAGTGAATCTGATTCCAGCTCTAACTTATGGCCATCTAGCCTTTTCTGGCGCACTGAAAGCACAACTTAAGAACACTAAAATTTCATCATACAAAAAAATCCTTTTGTACCCCGGCAAGCCAGAAGATCGAGGCTGAGACTGGAACTGGACCTCGGGAGAATGGACCTCGAATGTCAAGGGTATTTATTAAAATAATACATCAGAACCCTACGGGTGCCTGAGAACACACTCAAAGCACATAGGGCCATATGTAGGAGGCCCAATACCGGTCGGTAATGGCCGAAATTATCGAATTTCAGCTGTTACCGACCGGTATTGAGCATTTGAGATGTAGGGGCTAACTTTAAGGATTCGGTAATTTACCGAATCGGTAAGTTAAGGTAATTACCGATTCCTTAAAATACCGATTTGGTAAATTACTGAATCCTTAATGTAGGGAGCATTTCTGAGTTAAGGATTCGGTATTTACCACCAACTAAAAGTTGGTGGTAAATATCGAAAACCTTAGAAAAAGCAAATTTGTGCTTTTCCAAGAGTGCCATGTGGCAGACATACATGCCCTTAGGGCATGTATGTCTGCCACATGTGCACCCATGCACTATTCAGGGGTGCAACAGGGTGTCAATGTGACACCCTGCCCCCCTTGTAAGTCTTCCCCCTATTACAGATTCGGTATTTACCGAATCGGTAATTCCCATTCATTCCTATGGGCCTCCAGGCCCACAGGAATGAAGGGGAATTACCGAATCAGTAAATACCGAATCGGTAATTACCAAATTTTACCGATTCGGTAAAATATACCGGATTATTATCTACATCCCATTTACCGATTCTAAAATACCGAATCGGTAAAATTCGGTATTTTGCAATCAGTAAAAATGGATTACCTACATATGGCCCATAATCTTTGAGCCAGTATTCACCATGACAAGCATATCTAGCCGAGGCATTCAGTAACTTGAAAATCGAAGCCACCAACCTACAGTGCCTAGACATACCTTTCTGGATTTGGAAAAGGGTAGTGAACAAGCCGGTCAAGAAAATCTCCTTTGTAATGGACACTGTAAGGCTCAGTCACTGCACTATTTCCAAGGCACTTGACGCCTCCTACACATCAGGGAAAGTTCAGCCCTATTTTTATCAAGCCATCACAGCCCAGACTCACAGAAAAATCATATACATGAGGCTTCTCGCCCTGCCTATCACAGACTTCAATTCCTCTTGGACAAGGAAGGACAAGGCAATATCCTGCAGACTTCGGAACTACTGCAGAGAATCCTGGATTCACTTATTGTGCTGTTGCCCCAAACTAGCCTATGACCACCACCACCTGTTAGTCCACTTAATCTGGACCAATGGAACAAGAGCCTGTAGAAAAGCTTTGGACCTGTGTTTCTCCAGTAACACTCCAACGACCTTAACAAGGAGGAGAAAATTCACTGACGTTATCCGATCAGCACATCTAAATGACACACCTTGGTGACATTAGCCCTGTTTCAAAGCGACTAACGGACATACTCTTTTCCTCTTCTGGGGTCTTGAGCCCCAGCCTGCCCTATGAACCAACCCTTCTCCAGCACCAGCACTTTTTGAAAAATGAATGACCCTCCACGTCTTAAAGGCCATTTACTACTGCTAGTCATGTTGCCCCACAAGCATCCTTCATTTTCGTGGCTTCTGCCTCATCTTTCATTACTCTTTCTTTTATCTAATCATTTTCTAGCACAAAATATAATCTGGTTGTATGTCAAGAAAAGTAATTATGCATGCTGCCTAATCACAGTGCTATTTCTTTTAATGTTGATTGCAATGTGATTTCTTATAAGAAGTACTGCCAATAGTCTTTTAATGTGGTTTTAAATTTTGTTATACTTGTACTCAGAAAACGCTGTGTTTGTTGTTATCATCTAATGATTTTAAGTACTCTATCATGAATAAAATGCATTTATTCATTCACATTCAGTATAGACAACCAAATCTAATTTTTGTTTTGTTTTGTTTTGTTTTACGGAGTTTTATGTAGCGCTTACTTGACCCAGTATCGGGTATCAGAGCGCTTTATATAGCACCAGTTGGGTTACATTAGGACACACATTTGTTTGTATTAGGCACGGGGAGATTACGTGATTTGCCCAGAATCACAGGATGTTCAGCATCATTTCTGAGACACAAACCCGGTTACCCAGATTCAAGGTCGACCTTCCTAGCCGTTAGGCAAACTCCTATCCTTTTCATCTTTTTCCCGTCTGCATGCTCTTTGTAATTTATTATTTGCTGTAGCGCAGTGCAAATTTCTGAAGTGTGTCTGAACAAATATTTTGCTTCACCTTCACCGAAATTCACCATGAGGGTAAATGTCCCTGACTTCACAATCTATACAGTGTCTTTAATCAACAAACACTTTTTTGTCATGTCCTAAACCTAATCTGACAAGTAGATAAGGCCTCTTTTATCTTGTCAATGTATCTAGATTACTCTTCACTCAGGAAAATGTTAATTACATATTTTATTTTCATTGGTTGAACCCTGTGGTGGAAGAAAAACGCAGCCACATGCAGCATTTGCTTTTCTTTGAGGGAGGAAATGGTTCAATGATTGGCTGTTATTTTTTGTTTCAAATGTTATGTTATGTTTATGTCACGATTCACTCCCTGTGCTCTTGTACCCACCACCAGGAGGACACATTGTGGGGCTTTCCAGTGTTCTAATCTGCTTCCAGACACTCCCCTGTATGCATATCTTGACTTCCAGGCATTTGGACTCCATTTAGGAATTGACATCCATTCCCAATCCATGCCGGGTCTTGTGGAAGCCAGGTTGCTCATGCTGGGAACTCCATTAACTATAATCCCCTGCTCACTGCTTTGTCTCCACCCCTGCAAACCAAGGATGGGTGGAGGAATTCAGCTCTCCTGTGGCTGGCTGCTGCTTGCCTGCTCACACCTGATGCGCATGAGTACTGTAAGCTCTGTTAAGCCCAGCTCCCTTCAGCCCAGGGTTGGTCATTGTAGCTGTGTACCTGTGATACCGATCCTTGTTTCCAGTGCTTCCTGAGCTTTTGCTATCCTTGTTTCCAGTGTTTTCTGAGCCTTAGCATTCCTTGTTCCTGAGCTGCAAAATTTCCCCTTGTAAGCACTGCCTGCAGTGCTACCTTGACTCCTGAGCTTTTGCTCAATTCTAGTTCCTGCTCCAGCATTGCTTTCAGTGCTACTTTGTTTTCCTGATTCTTGAACCAGCACTATACTTGTATACCCTTGTAGCCTCCCCTTCTGTATATCATTTTCCAGTCCCTTCTTTTCTTCCCATTTCCTTGATTCCAGTTCCTAGTTTACTGTCTTTATATTCCTGCTGTCTTGTTTCTATGACCTTGTATGTGTGTTACTTGCTTTCTGCCAACTGTGCCCTGTGATTTCCTTCCTTTCCAGTTGAGCACTACTCCTTGCTAGCTCCTTGTCTATTGTGCTTGTATTTTCTACCCCCTTGCTGTTACTGCCTTGCTTGTTCCTGTTTGATCGCCAGGATCCGTAGCCACAGCTGACAACCTAGGTGGTGTTTCTTGTTCACTGTGAATATTGCCTTTGAGTTACATTGATAACATCACCCTAGGTATCAGCTCCACAGACCCTACCCTTGCAGGCAAATCCTTCTGTGGGTATTTGCAGTCAGTATCTGTAACAGCAATTGTGGGTGAGGAACTTTCTGAGCTTCAGTATTACTGTGTGGTGCTCCCGAGTGCTTTACCCCACATTCTCTTTATTGTTAATGTTGTGGTGTGTGTGTGTGTGTCTGTGTGTGTGTGTCTGTATATATGTCTGCACGTCCATCCTGGGTGTAGTTATTCTGAATGCTAAATTGCCTCTTGAGTGTCCATCCTTTGAGTCTTAGCCATCTTGTTCACATGTACAGGTTTCCCCTTTGGATCTCTTTTCTCCTCTGACTTCCTGTGTGGTCCTGTCAGCAATGTACTACTCTTTCTGTGTACGTTTTCTACCAAGTTCCCAGTCCTTGCCCAATTTCCTGACTGTGTTCCCGACATAGTCTCGGACAGTCCCTGACAGTTTATGCGTGGAATGTGTGAGTGTAGGTGTCCTGCAGAGAGGAAGAGTCCGAGTAGTTGAGATGCGACTGAGCAGGTAGGTGGGGCCTAAGCTGTGTACTGCTTTGAATGTGTATATGAGAATCTCGATGTGAGCACATTTGGGTATCAGGAGCCAGTGGAGCTCTTTGAGGTGTGGTGTGATGCGTGTTCTCTGTGATAGGTTGAGGATGAGTCTGGCTACCAAGTCCTGGATGGTTTGTAGTCTTACAGTGAGTTGCTTGGGGATGCTAGCTTGGAGGGTGTTTTCATAGTCCAGCTTGCTGGTGACTAGGGCATGAGTGAGAGTGTTTCTAGTGTTGCTTGGGAGCCATTTGATGATATTCCTCCAACATCTGCAGGGTCTGGAAATAGGATGCAGTGACAGCGTTGACTTGTGCTGTCATGTCCATTTTGTTGTTGATGATTATTCTGAGACTCCTGGCCTGAGATTCCTGGCCTGAGTGCTCTGTATGGGCTGGAGATCTGCCGGCCACCAGTTGGAGTACCATGGTGAGATGTTCTTACTGAAGATCTCTACTTCTGTTTTGTCAGTGAGCTGGAGACAGTTGCCTTTTATCACGTCAGTGACTTCAGTCATGCAGGAAATATACTTGTTTCTTGTATTGGGGTGGTCTTGTCTGAGAGGGAGAGCATGAGTTGCATATCATTGGCATAGGAGAGGATACTGATGTTGTGTGCACAGATGACATTGTCCAGAGGAGTCTTTTATACTTTGAAGAGGGTGAGGCTAAGCGATGAACCTTGAGGCACTCTGCTGATGAGTTTGCAGGCTCTGTGTGCCAGGCTGACAGCTTGTGTTTTACCCATCAAAAAGAAGCAGATTGAGTGGAGAGTGGGTCCTTGGATGCCAATCTCATGCAGTCACCTGATGTGGATGGACTGGGAGTCTGTATTAAATGCTTCAGAGAGGTTAAGGAGAATGAGGGTTGCCATGTCTCCTCTGTGAAAAATTATGCGGATGTTTTCTGTGGTGGCAATAAGTGCTGTTTCTTTACTGTTGTTAGGTCTGAACTGGACTGCGTGGTTTGAGGAGCCAGTAATTAGTTTTTCTAAGACCTTTGACTGGTATAGTAGCAGGTGTCCAGGAATGTTGCTGAGTCGATGGAGACATTGAAGATGGGTGTTAGTGCTTTGCTGATCGGTAAGAGCCTTTTAGTGAAGGCGTGGTGGGTTGCATGACTTAACAACTACTGCCTAAACCACGACTTCCTGAACAACGAAAGCTAAACATCGAACAATGCTTAACCACTACTTTTTTTACAACATCTTACTAAGCCAGAAATAAACCAACATATTTGAGCGATCATAACAAAGGATAAAAAATACATGAATACAAGTTTTCCTCTTGTCTGCCTGTGTTGAGAGGCAGTCCCAAAGAGCAGTTGAAAAGACCATGTACCTGATTTCAGTTACATCTTTCCTGGAAGACTTGTAGCGCACTTAATTATTGTGAAATGCGTGCAAGTAAAAGAACATGCTGGTAAGGAAGGCACGCAAATGCGAGCGCGCATACGTTTGAGGCTGTGAGAGCATGCTCGCTTATTGCAATGAAGTTGAACTCCCTGGGATAACAGTGCACGCCGAAGGGCAGGAGTACGAGTGTATGCATGCATACGTTTCCAGGATGTCCAGATTGCACTTGCCGTGTGCCGTCATGAAATTGTTTGAAATCCTTGCTGCACCAACGCAAGTAAAAACTAACAGCAAAGAATCACATCCTATGAATTCCACGACAGGCTTCCGTATTGTTTGTATCCTGGCAGCATGTGTGGCACGTCACTTCTCTCCCCCTCCCTACCCCTCATCTTCACTTTGATTTGGCAGTGTTAGAGTGTTACGTCACTCATCTCCGCCCCCTCACCCTTCCGAACTGCACAGTAGTGAAACTGCAAATGCCTCACATTAATCTGTTGCACGTCAATCTTTTGTTTGTTTTTATCAAGGGTGAGGGGGCGGAGATGAGTGACGTAACACTCCCACATATTTCACGACTTCCGCTTTCTAGAACAAGGTGCCACAGGAACAGGGTTGTTTTAAGTTTGTCAGAAGCCAAGATAGGGTTGAGTTGGACCTTCCCTCTTTATGTCAGTTTCAGATTGGCACAAGGGCTGATGATCAACAAGCCCCACAAAGACTCATTATCCCTCACGCTGTACTGCTTGAGCCTAATGCAGCATGGCAGCTATGTATTGGGAATGTGTGAGGCTGGACTGGACAGCCTGCACCCTCACAATCACACAAAAAAGGCAGAGCAGGGAGAGCTGTCTTCGGTTGCCAATGTGATATTACGTCTATTGCATGTACACAAACGATCTACTCAAACGGGAAGCTTTTTTTAAAAGCAGCTCCAGGTCCTTTAACCGCATGCGCGCTAGCGGTTTTCCTGCTGCGCGCTGCGATTTGAAAAAAGCCGCGTTACATGACGAGCTCAGCTCGTCATCAGCGTGCGAGCGGCACAACTCATGACGAGCTGAGCTCGTCATGAGCGTCGAAGTGGTTAAGGAACACAGGCTGCTTTAAAAATTGAAGCTTTAAGCATCTGTGCCATAGCCTGTCTAAATGTCAGGGAACCCCTTATGAATTAGCGTTGTGTGCAGAGAGAAATGCTCAGGGTCTACACATTAATGTATGGCTAATATATGGCCAGGGCATTGTGCCTCTGCCTGTGACCCTCTTGCGCAATAATATTTGTGTGGTAGCACCATGGTGTGTGTCTCTGTCAGAGACCTCCTTGGCTAATTCTTTTTTGTAGTGTTAGTGGAGTTTGTTTTCTTGTCAGTGACACCCCTGCACAGTACCTTTTGTGTAGCGGCATCGGTACATGATCGGTGTTATACTATTTTAGAGATATTTGGGCCTCTTAGCAATATCTCACTGCCTGTGACCGCCTTGTAAATGAAATGGAGTTTTTTTACACAATGTCTGCACATCAGTTTATGAGTAGTCATGGGACCAGGGCTTGTGTCTTTGAGACCCAGTTGTGCAGTAATATGTGTCATAATGCCGGGGTCTGTTTCACTTTCTGTAATGCCCTTGTACAATGCTATCTGTGTAGTAGTGCTTGTGTCTGACTTGTTTATGTAACAGTTTTGTTTCGTACATAGTAATTGCTAGAAGGTTCTTGGAGATGCAAAGACTGCCCTCTATGGACTGCCCTCTATGGACATGTATGTTTGTGAAGTCCTTATCTGGGTGGTTATGGGGATCGTAACACAAGTATGTTGCTGAACCAGTAACTTGAATCTATTTCTTTAGCACGGTTGAGCATCAATTAGTAAAAAGGGAAGCGATCAAGTAGCAGAGGAGAGAGTGAGATAGAGGGACAGAGGAGGGAAAGCCAGAAGGAGGAATAATGACAAAGAGCGACAGAGAGAAAAGAGGCCAAGGAAGGATGCAGAAGAGTGAAAAAGAGAGATAGAGGGACTAGGAAGGAAGGACAGAGAATGCTGATTTGATAGAATAAACAGAAAAGGAAGGGCAAAGAAAATGATAATAAGAAAGATGTAGCATGGGGAAGATACTCTTGAAAGCTCTTACTGAGGCAAAAATGTGGAAAGCATAAAAAGGAGTTGCTGGTGCTCCAATTTAGGACAGCATTCCAGGAGAAGCATACCAATCCAGCAGCGACATTCTGTTTTACCTGCTCTGTTGTCTGTATTCCAGCATACCACGCGCAGTATTCTTTCATATGTTCTGGAAATGTAAAATATGCATTGCAAATCTCAATACACATTAGCATAGTCCATGTTTATACACTGATTTGTGTATTTTGTCTGTTCAATTAGCATAATTGTATTATACCTCCAAAATACGTGGCAGTTTGTATGCTTTATTTGTGCAACCTGATTTAATTTTATGTTTGAGCACAATTGCCAAATCTTCTGTTCTGCGTTTAGTAGCTTAATATTAACAATGGCTGTTTGCTAAGAACGCTGCAGAATGACCTTGTAACAAGTTTCAGTGTCTAACGCACTGCAAGGTAACAAATGTTGTAATATTTCAGCACTGTTTCCTATTAAAGCATCATTTCTAGCTTGGTGTTTCAAAAGCAGGGTTTTAATACACTTAGGGCCAGATATATAAAAAAAACGTTTTTGTGTTTGGAAACGGGCCAATTCATAGAATCGGCCCATTTGCAAATGGAAAAAAGCTTTTTGTAAATGTACAAACCTGTATTTGTGATTCAGTAATCTATTACTTAATCGCAAATTGCATTTGCGATTTGCTATTATGAAGGGGCGTGCTAAGGGCATTCCTTCCTAATATTGAATCGCAGTGGTATGTGTGAATGTTTTGCAACCAAGCATGGTCGATTTAGTCATTGTTCTACTCAGATAGTATCTCTGTTACTCTCCTGTAGATGCTTTACATGAATGCTATCTAATTGTTTATCCAGCACTTAACTCAATTACATCAATTGTACTATCCCATGCATTACTGACTGTATTTTATGGTGAATCATTAAGTGTATGTCTACCCCTTTATTTTCTTTTGTATCTCCTGTATCTCCTATATCTTCAATAAAAACGATTCGAAATAAAAAAAAAATGTGGTACAGTCAACTTCAACCATCCATGCAGTGCAAGTACATATAAAGGAGGTGGAAGGCATAATCAAAAAGGAGGACAAATCAAATAACTTAATCAACCACCCTAAAGATTTTGAAAGTACAAATCATTTATCCACGCATTTTGTCCAAGATGAAATTGCAAAAGTCATAGCCAAGGGTAGGATTAATTGTGCCCCTGGCCCGAATGGTATTCCGCAGGGAATATATAAACAAGATCCCAAATGTTGGGCTGTACCGCTGTCTCGCCTGTTTGATGAAGTGAGCACACTAAATTGCCTGCCAGACAGCTGGAGATGTTCAATATTAAAACCACTATTCAAGGGATGGGAGCGAACTGATCCAGCAAACTATCATTTACTTGCACTAATCGATGCCAAAGCGAAGTATTATGCCTCTTAGCAGATCTAATTAGCTGGTCTGATAGTAATAAAATCATTCCCATTAACCAGTCTGGCTTCCGACGCGGCTCCGGTACCATTACGAACATATTATCGCTAGGTCTGTTGGCAGAAAAAAGCTTACGACAGCAAAAAAACTTGTTTTTATGCTTCGTTGATTTTAAAGCTGCTTTCGATTGGGTTAATAGAGGCATTTTATGGAACAAGCTAAAGCAGTGGGGTCTGCCAGATTGAATATTAAAACCGATTATGGCATTATACTCGGATACATGGATGCAGGTAAAAATAGCTGATGGGGAGAGGCTCTCAAGGAAAATCTATACGAAGGAAGGACTCAAGCAAGGGTGCGTCCTGGCGCCTCATTTGTTTAATTTATTTATGGCAGATTTGTCACCAAGGCTTGATAAAATCAACTCGCATCCTTCTCGTTTGGGAACTTTAATGATTGCTCATTTAGCATATGCAGATGACCTAGTCTTGGCAAGCCATACAAGGATCGGTCTCCAAAGAGCAATAGATGAGCTAGGGAACTTCACCAGGAAGAATTTCCTGGAATAAACGTCACAAAAACCAAGGCTATGATTATAAGTCGAACATTCAAAAATTAACTTCATTTAAATTTGGTAATTCGAACCTTGAAGTAGTAAGTAGATACAAATATCTAGGAACATATTTGGAGAAACGATTAACTTTCCGAATACAAAATGAGGCCATACAAAAAAAGGGAAATGGACTTACATTTTGTAGTAATCACACTTACATTGTATAATTGTAGAGCTTATTTATTTAGGAATATAAGATACAGCTCTTCAGTAACCTCCAGCATAACAACTGATTTTCTCTGGAACCCCCCTGTAGTGTGTTTATCTAGGTACCTATATTGATACTCCTATTTCTGACCCTTGTCCGGTTATTAATTCACTAATGTCCATACACCGGCACAGAAACCCGTTTTCAGATTAGGTCATAGCGCATGCTGTCACATTAAGCAAGCACTATCCCTCCAGCCCCCTGGAAAGCACAACGAGTTCTCAAAACAAATCAAACCTCCAGCAGACCTGGGAAATCCCCGCAGCCATTGTTTTGATTTCGCTCGAGAACTCCTGCAAAGAATGTAAGAACGACCAGTCCTTATGACATTCTTGCTGACGTCTTATGTCCATCCTTACGTCAAACACGGCACCTTTCAGGTATAAATATACCGACGCTGCCCTAAGCTAAGACACGGTGGTGACGAGCTTGGAGCAGCGCTACTTGCCGGAGAGCCCAGCTGATGCAGAAAACCCCACGGACGCTGCCCCTCCCTTTTGACGCGCTGAGAGAGACGCTGCCTTTTCTCCTGCCGAGAAATCCAGCCTCCGGCGTTTCCAGCCGCCCTCGCAGGTAACTGGGATATCGAGTCCTGAGACAGAGATACCAACCCTCCAGCCTTCTAAATCCCAGGTACTGAACTGACTAACCCCTTACAGAGAATTCTTGAGTCAGATCCTTGGCAAAACGAACTTAACTTAAACTGCTACTTATTGACTCCCGCCCAAGTATTAGGCTTAGGTCAGGTACACCGGGGTAGGCGTAGTTAGAAGCACCAGTTGAGAACGATTAGTCAATGTATATATGTATGTATATCTTTTATCCATTTTAAGTATCATATGGCTAAGAATCCATATAAATGCTTTTACAGTATTATTTTATAATTCTTTTTTTACTTTATGCACTTTACTTAACTATAAGTATTGCAATAATAGCGATTAATTTCTCTTGTATGATAAAAGAGACTGATCAATAAATAACATCTTTTTATTGAAGCACGCCCATCTCTTATTTCTCTACAAACTGGTGAAACTAAGAATGCACGTACTGACTGAGTAAAATAGTTGTCTTTTGTTTTCACACGACTCTAGAGATATACTCTTGATTAGGGGAGAGCAAAGTTGTCATGTTCTATGGTTGTCAGAAACTAAATCCCTTCTTGTCTATCCAGGGAGGTTAAACTCCTCCTTGCCTATTCGAGAAAGTTTCTAGTGAACTCTGAGCTAGCTGGCACACATAACTTTAAGTCTAATATCGTCAGTAGAAGACCTAGTTAACCACAGTCCTACGTCTATACTATTGAAGATATTATTCCAATGCGTAGAGCCTATTGGGATAATAGGAACTACACTACATGGCGCCCAACGGTTTGGATAGGCAATAAATCTAACGCAAGACATTAGAGTAACTCAGTCGTGCTTTTTCACACAGACCCTTTTTCCCATAAAACTCCAAAGACGTTTGGAGTGGGTGAAAGGTTAAATCCGCCAAACTTAGTAGGAGGAGACTCCTATGTATGGTTTTTGGTTTATTCAACGTTGAAGGATACAGTGTTCCAAAATATTGTGCATCTAATCTTTGTTTCCGTGGAAACCTGATCTGCAACAAAAACAAAGAAGAAGGGGAGACAGCTAGATTAGCAGCTCAACTCCTAGCGGAAGACACAAGTCTCGTACAGCAAGACCCGGATGCAATACTCATCCCGGTCAGCATAAGAAAAACTATAACCTTAAAACTTATAGAAAATGGACTGACACCAAGAGGTGGTACAGTCATATTCGTAATTGAGGCACACGAATATCGGCAGACAGAGGTATTCTATTCATGGATAAATTTTCCAGCAGCAAACGCTGTAACAAAGGAGTTCCATTATTACAAGATAGAGGAACCTCCGGATGAGTACACCCCTTTCGAGGAGGTGGAAATACCACTCAAATACCAAGAGCACCTGCTCTGGTTTAAAGGCGCCCTAAAACATAATGATCACATCACCAGGCTCGGTCCACTAGGTAGACCAGGAGCAACGTGGCCGGTTCTAGCCGGCTACACACCACATCCAGACATTGGAAAAATGTCAATACCAGAACTTTTAACGCAGTTAAAACAACTGATTAAAATACACAGACAACTAGTCCAATATGTAATGCGGACTTCAACAGTCCAACCAGCTATTAAAATTCCACAGCTGACCCCTCATCAGGGGAACACAAATAAAATCACACCACAGAACATACAGTCCTGTCTAGGTAAAGTACCCATTAAAAGGGAACAAATTCCATTCTGGTTAGCACAAAAAATAACTCAAATAGAGGCGGTATTTCCAGATACCACCCCAGTGGAGAAACACAGAGTTCTGACTATCTGTCTCCCAATGGGGATCGCACCACATGTGGAGGACTGTGACACTTGGGGTACAGTCTTTGCTTCCATTTACACAAAAACACATGGTGTTCTGTCCATGGCGGTAATACCAGAGGTGCTAAAACAGATTCAAAATGAATACGGTCCAGAACCTGCTTTAACTCTGGGTATGAAGTTACTGAAAGACTTCAAGCAGGTCTCGGCAATATTACTAGCAAACATAAAAGGGGAAGCAGCAAATGTGGCGATCCGCCAAAGATTGAAGGAAACAGATATAGCAGACCAACCATCTGAACTTGCCAGAATCATAGAAAAATCCTATGAAGAACTAGGAAGAGATAGTTTGGGTGGGAAACCAGTGAAACCTCAACTAATAGAAAATCCTGAAAAGGTATTTTTTAAAAATAATCTAAACACTTCAAAAAAGAACTGGGATGGAAATAAACAATCCACTCCCAAAGAGAAGAAATTCCAGTCCAGGGGAAGGTCTCCTCGGCGGAGAGAAAGATCTCCGGACCAAGGACACAAGTCTCCCCAGAGGGAGCCCTCTGAGAAAAAATACAACCTTAGAAATAGGGATAATTTGAAGAAATCTGATAGATATCAAGATATTGATACACGTCCCTCTCGATCTTTTCAGACTTCCTTGCAGAAATCGGAAAGAAGAGGACGGTCAGAACAAAGGGAAGAGCACGTCAAGTCCAAAGACAAAGAACCTGCTCATCAAAGTAAAAAGTTACAATTTCCAAAGAAGAAGGTAGCCAGCATTAAAATAATCAAACATGCCGAGGATCCTGAGGACTCAACTGAAAAACGGAGAGTGGGCTCAGACAATGCTAGACAGCGCAGCAGAAGTGAGCATAGCTCGCAAGATCCTGATGAATCATCTGGAGACAGTGGACACGAATGAATACATTCAAGTGGAAACTGCAGATACCAGAGTTAGCAAACCTCATAAAATATATGAAATAACTTTACGTATAGAGAGAGATAAGACTAGGAAAATAAGGGGTCTATTTTGGGATAATCTCTCCAAGGGCTATGACATCCTTCTAGCTGAAAAAGACTGGCCACCAGAGTTTGTCAGGGAGTGCCCTCATGGCGAAGAAATTATTATGCCTGCCTTCTCGAATCATATTCCAATTCATAAAAAATATACACTTCCAAGAAAGTGGGCAGTAGCCCAGGCTCCTGCACTATATAAAAATCATGTGGGATGGGATGAGGACTCTCCTCCTCACAAGATCCAGTTAAAATCTCAACCGACTGCACAGAGGCAGTACCCAATTAAGCAAGAAGCTAAAAAACAGGTCAGGGAGATCTTAGATCAACTTGAATACCAGGGGGTGATTGAAACATGCACCTCACAAATGAACAATCCTTTGTTTCCTGTCTCCAAACCAGATGATTCATATCGTCTAGTTTTGGACTACAGACACCTTAACTCATGCTGCAAAACGTTTGCAGTACAAAACTCACACAGTGCCGCACTAATGAATAGCATAGTGCGCAAAAAATACAAAATACAAAACAACATTAGACATCTCTAATGGATTATTTTGTCAAAATATAGCACCCGAAAGCAGATATTTGACCGGAACAGAGAGAATGATTTTAAACAAACTTGCACACGGCGTTCCCTGAACTCTGAATTTGGCCTTCAGTCTTTTGACAACAAAGTGACTGTGAACTATTTTTTCTCTTCTCTCCTGAATAGCAAAAACTTTTTTCCACTTCCAAAATATTTACCTTTTTGGCACTTATCTTCTGCTTAAAGTAAAACTATTCTTAGAGAACAGAGCTTCTATTCTTAGGAATTCTAGAGACATTACATTACCTCAAACCTCTAGTTTATATGCAATTACTTGTATTTATATGTGATGAGATGGTCTCGCAATTTTTTTCTGTATCAAGAGCCATTTCATGTGTAATTTCGCAAATCATTCATGCTGATATAGAATGTGCAACTCCTTTTTGAATGATTATACTGCTTGAATGCATACAGTACCTATACTCATTTCGTGCATTTTGCATACGCCATTTTTCAAAACAAACAAAATTATTTTTGGGGTGGTTCGGTATACACATGCACTGTTAGTTATGTTTACTATTGCTTAGTTTAGTAAATATGTACATAAATTCGTGGAGTGGGTGTAGTGTGTTTATCTAGGTACCTATATTGATACTCCTATTTCTGACCCTTGTCCGGTTATTAATTCACTAATGTCCATACACCGGCACAGAAACCCGTTTTCAGATTAGGTCATAGCGCATGCTGTCACATTAAGCAAGCACTATCCCTCCAGCCCCCTAGAAAGCACAACGAGTTCTCAAAACAAATCAAACCTCCAGCAGACCTGGGAAATCCCCGCAGCCATTGTTTTGATTTCGCTCGAGAACTCCTGCAAAGAATGTAAGAACGACCAGTCCTTATGACATTCTTGCTGACGTCTTATGTCCATCCTTACGTCAAACACGGCACCTTTCAGGTATAAATATACCGACGCTGCCCTAAGCTAAGACACGGTGGTGACGAGCTTGGAGCAGAGCTACTTGCCGGAGAGGCCAGCTGATGCAGAAAACCCCACGGACGCAGCCCCTCCCTTTTGACGCGCTGAGAGAGACACTGCCTTTTCTCCTGCCGAGAAATCCAGCCTCCGGCGTTTCCAGCCGCCCTCGTGGGTAACTGGGATATCGAGTCCTGAGACAGAGATACCAACCCTCCAGCCTACTAAATCCCAGGTACTGAACTGACTAACCCCTTACAGAGAATTCTTGAGTCAGATCCTTGGCAAAACGAACTTAACTTAAACTGCTACTTATTTACTCCCGCCCAAGTATTAGGCTTAGGTCAGGTACACCGGGGTAGGCGTAGTTAGAAGCACCAGTTGAGAACGATTAGTCAATGTATATATGTATGTATATCTTTTATCCATTTTAAGTATCATATGGGTAAGAAACCATATAAATGCTTTTACAGTATTATTTTATAATTCTGTTTTTACTGTATGCACTTTACTTAACTATAAGTATTGCAATAATAGCGATTCATTTCTCTTGTATGAGAAAAGAGACTGATCAATAAATAACATCTTTTTATTGAAGCACGGCCATCTCTTATTTCTCTACAAACTGGTGAAACTAAGAATGCACGTACTGACTGAGTAAAATAGTTGTCTTTTGTTTTCACACGACTCTAGAGATATACTCTTGATTAGGGGAGAGCAAAGTTGTCATGTTCTATGGTTGTCAGAAATTAAATCCCTTCTTGTCTATCCAGGGAGGTTAAACTCCTCCTTGCCTATTCGAGAAAGTTTCTAGTGAACTCTGAGCTAGCTGGCACACATAACTTTAAGTCTAATATCGTCAGTAGAAGACCTAGTTAACCACAGTCCTACGTCTATACTATTGAAGATATTATTCCAATGCGCAGAGCCTATTGGGATAATAGGAACTACACTACACCCCGTGATGTCAGCATATTGCATCACACATTTCTATTTTAAAGAAACATTACCACACATCTTCCCCTTACAATCGTTATTTTACAAATGGTAATAAAATATAATGCAATTACAATATAATAAATACAACAAACATACATTTTACACTAAGGAAGAAAAACAGAAAAACATTGTATTTAAATTAAATCACTATTCTGAAGAATGAGGATTGATTCTACACACATTACCTACACTCCATACTCTTCCATCATCCAATTTCTCCACAGATCCCATCACCTTAATCACTCTCCAGGGTTGAGAATACTTGCTCTCCCCTTTTCTGACAAATCCAGCCTTTCTCACTACAACCCAATCTCTGCTTTCTACCTCAACAACTTTCACACCCTTCCTTCTATCATAACTTTCCTTGTTACGTTCATGAGACTCCTTAATTCTTTCAGTAATACACTCACGGTCTACCCAAACTTGACTTTTCTTCCTCAACCATATAGGAGACTCTTTAGTTGCAGGTTCCCTGCCCTTCAGGGCAATGAACGGGGAAACCCCAGGAACCAAATGAGAAGTCACACGATGTGCCCACATCATCTTATTCAACTCCTCTCTCCACATTAGTCCATTGGCTAAGGATAACTGAATATTATCCACAATTATCCTATTGACCCTTTCAACCAATCCATTGGCCTGTGGTGTAAATAACGCTACTCTAACATGTTTGATTCCTAAATCTTCAAGAAATTCCCTCATTACCAATTGCACACCATTATCAGAAACCAATGTTCTGGGAATCCCTTCTAAAAATACTTCTTTGAGAATTCCAATCGCTTTCACTGACATGATAGTCTCCACAGGCTTGATAGTAAACCACTTACTATGATAATCTACTAGAACAATTAAGTATCTATTTCTAATTACAAGCCTTTCAATTGGACCTAAAAAGTCTAATGCTAACTTCTCCCATGGACTATACGGAACCTTCACACACTCCAATGGCGGCTCACGAACAATCTTGCATTTGTCACTATTTCTACAGGCATGGCAATCCTTGACAACTTCCTCTACTTCCTTGACCATTTCAGGCCACCAGAAACTCTGCCTCCATCTTCTCTTGCTCATGCTCCTACCTAGATGTCCGTCATGTACACGTTTAATAAACCTTCCTCTTTGCATAGGTGGAACTATCCGATTGCACCTCAAAACATTTTCAGACTGGATACTCAACTGATCTTTTACTTTGATGTATTGCTTCAATTCCTCACTCAAACTCAAAACATTTCTCCAACCATCAGTTATCGCACACTTCAACCCCTCATACATCTCATCGCCATCCAACGCCTCAATCAATCAATCAATCATGGCATTTATATATCGCACTACTCACCCGGAGGGTCTCAAGGCGCTTGGGGAGGGGGGGTCCGCTACTGCGCGAACAGCCAGGTCTGAAGGCGAGGTGGTCTTGGGTCAGGCGGAGGTGGGTTGGGAGGGAGTTCCAAGTATTGGCGGCCAGGTGGGAGAAGGATCTTCCTCCTGTTGTGGCTCTTCGGATGCGGGGGACGGCGGCGAGGGCGTGGCTGGTCGATCGAAGGTGGCGTGTGGAGCGTAGAAGTTGAGGCGGCTGTTGAGGTAGCTCGGGCCTTGGTTGTGCAGGGCTTTGTGTGCGTGGGTGAGGAGGCGGAAGGTGATTCTCTTGTTGACCGGGAGCCAGTGCAGGTCTCTCAGGTGTCTGGAGATGTGGCTTCGTCTGGGGATGTCGAGGATGAGTCTTGCTGAGGCGTTCTGGATTCGCTGGAGTCTCTTCTGGAGCTTGGCGGTGGTTCCGGCGTAGAGGGCGTTGCCGTAGTCCAGGCGGCTGGTGACGAGGGCCTGGGTGACCGTTTTCCTGGTCTCGGTGGGGATCCACCGGAAGATCTTACGTAGCATGCGCAGGATGTTGAAACAAGACGAGGAGACGGCGTTGACTTGTCTGGTCATGGAGAGGGAGGAGTCCAGGATGAAGCCCAGGTTGCGTGCGTGGTCTGTTGGTTTGGGTGCGGAGCCCAGGGCGGGTGGCCACCAGGAGTCGTCCCAGGCGGAGGGCGAGGAGCCCAGGATGAGAACTTCCGTCTTGTCTGAGTTCAGTTTCAGGCGGCTAGTCATCATCCATTAGGCTACGTGTTTCATCCCTTCGTGTAGGTCGGCTCTGGCGGTGGCGGGGTCGTTGGTCAGGGAGAGGATCAGCTTTGTGTCGTCGGCGTAGGAGATGATGTTGAGGTTGTGTTGGCGTGCGATGGCCGCAAGGGGGCTCATGTAGACATTGAAGAGGGTGGGGCTGAGCGAGGAGCCTTGAGGAACGCCGCAGATGACTTCGGTGGCCTCTGACCTGAACGGGGGTAGGCGGACTCTCTGTGTTCTTCCAGCGAGGAAGGAGATGATCCATTCCAGTGCCTTCTCCTGGATTCCGACGTTCCTGAGGCGTTGCACTAGGGTGCGGTGGCAGACAGTGTAGAATGCCGCGGAGAGGTCTAGGACGATGAGGGCCGCTGTTTCTCCGTTGTCAAGCAGGGCACGGATGTCATCGGTGGCAGCGATGATGGCGGTCTCGGTGCTGTGGTTGGCCCTGAAGCCCGACTGTGAGGGGTCGAGGGATCCATTAGTCTCGAGGAAGGCGGCCAGCTGCTTGTTGACTGTCTTCTCGATGACTTTGGCTGGAAACGGGAGGAGCGAGATGGGGCGGTAGTTCTTGAGTTCGGTGGGGTCTGCTGTTGGTTTCTTTAGTAGAGCGCTGAGTTCGGCGTGCTTCCAGCTCTCAGGGAAGGTTGCGGTGTCGAAGGAGGCGTTGATGATGTCCCGTAGCTGGGGTGCGATGGCGGCGTCGGCTTTGTTGAAGACGTGGTGAGGGCAGGGGTCGGTTGGAGATCCGGAGTGGATGGAGTTCATTGTGCAGATTCGGTGTTGATAGGGGTCCGGGCGCTGAGGGTGGTGGTGGGGGGCGTTGGTGCGATCGTGGGGAGCGTTGGTTGTGTGCTGAAGCTGTTGTGTATGTCAGCGATCTTGTTGTGGAAGTAGGAGGCGAGGGGGTTGCAGAGGTCTTGTGATGGGGTGATGTCGTTGATTCCGGCGTTGGGGTTGGAGAGCTCTTTCACGATGTTGAAGAGTTCCTTGCTGTTGTGTGCGTTGTTGTCCAGTCTTTCCTTGAATGCTGTTTTCTTGGTGGCGCAAATCAGTTGATGGTGTTTTCGAGTGGCGAGCTTGAGGGTGGTCATGTTGTCCGGCGTTGGGTTTCTTCTCCATGCTTTCTCGAGAGCTCGGCAGTTCTTCTTGGAGCTCTTGAGTTTGTCGGTGAACCAGGATGCTCTCTTGCTGCCGGGTCTGCTGGGCGGGGTCCTCAGTGGGGCGAGGTCGTCTGCGCAGTTGCTGATCCACTTCGTGAGGTTGTCGGCGGCCTGGCTGGGGTTCGCGGAGCTGGCGGGAGGGTGCTGGTTCAGGGCTGCGGTGAGCTGGTCGGCCGTGATCTTGTTCCAGCTTCTTCGTGCAACCTGTTGCTGGTGGTGGTGGATCGTGGTCATTCTGAAGCTGAAGTGGACGCAGCTGTGGTCCGTCCAGTGGAGTCCGGTGGCGTGGCTGAAGGCGATGTCTTTGCTGGATGAGAAGACGGCATCGAGTGTGTGTCCGGCGAGGTGGGTGGGGGTGGTCACCAGCTGCTTGAGTCCGAGGTTGGCGAGGTTGTCAATCAGGGTGGTGGTATTGCGGTCATTGTTGTTCTCCAGGTGGAAGTTGAGGTCCCCGAGGAGGATGTAGTCAGCGGAGGGGAGGGCGTGCGGGCTGATGAAGTCGGCGATGTCTTCGCTGAATTGTGTGCGGGGTCCCGGGGGACGGTAGATCAGGGTGCCTCTGAGGGTGGTCTTGGGGTCGGTGTGGATCTGGAAGTGCATGTGTTCGGCGGTTGTCAGGGTGTCGTCGGTGTTGGTCGTGATGCGGATGGTGTTCCTGTGGATGATGGCGATGCCTCCTCCCGTCTGGTTGACGCGGTCCCTCCGGGTGATCTTGTATCCGTCCGGGATGGCGATGGCGATGTCGGGCGCTGAGGAGGCGTTCATCCAGGTTTCCGTGAGGAAGACGACGTCTGGAGATGTGGTGTCGAGGAGGTTCCAGAGTTGAACGGCGTGTCTGTGGACAGAGCGGGTGTTGAGCAGGATGCACTTCAGGTGGTTGCTATTGGTGTTCGGCTTGGTGGGTGCTGGTGTAGTGCAGGTCCGGATGCATGGGAACTTGCAGGCGTGGCAGCTGAAGGGTCCGTGGGTGCGTCTCGGAGTGGCTCGGTAGCATCCCGGGGCTCAGTCGGTGTTGAGTGCGTTGAGGGTGGCGGCGTCGTACGTCCGGCGGGAGGGGTGGCCTCTGCGGGGGCCAGGGGTCCTGGCACTGGGCGCGGTCCAGGCGCGGATGGGCGTAGACGGGCTTACCTTTGGCGCACCTTCGGCCCTCAATCAGTGCTCCCGCTGCGCGCGTCCGCTGCGCGCGTCCGCTGCGCGGTCGCTCTGGGGACGTCATAAGAAGGGAGCCAGTCGGGAGGGTCTGCGGGGAGGCGGGAGCGAGAGCCAATCGGCTGGCGGGGGGGCGGGCCGCGGGCTAGGGCGGCGGGAAAAGCTGGAGCAGGCTTGGCGGCCCTCGGGTGGCTGGGGCTGCGGGAGGCTGGTGTGGGCTCGGCGGCCCTCGGGTGGCTGGGGCTCACTCCATTGTTCAAACTTTAAAGCCAATTCCCCACCAGTAGGACTTGATGTTACATCCACTGAAGAACCGGGTTATTTAAGACCCGGCGGCACCAGGGGCACGCCCAAAGTCTTCGGGTATCACCTGTCTTAGAACACAGAGACACGGAAACTTCTTAGTGGCGTCAAAGATCGAATTTATTGGCTGCAGCCAGTAACAGAAGTCCTAGAAGTCAACACGGTATGAGTTCTCAGGAGACTGCTCAATTTTTTCAAAGCAAGTCATCCCTTTTTATGCCAAAAATCACATTCCAGACAAATACCTTACATTTACAAACTGTCCAATCACATGTATCCACACCAGAGGTATCGCATGACGGTAAAACCCACTTTTCAGTTGCCCAGCCCATTATCAATCATCGGTCAAACCCAACATTCTTCTTTAGACAGGTCGAACGAACCCATAATAAAAAAGGGCACATCCCCATCGTAAATAGACCATAAAGAAAGGAGCAGAAACAGGTGAGAGTAGGATAAGGCATATTTGTGTGCAATAAAGTTTTACGATGTCCTGTGCTTTGATCCTCAATCTTGATCAGCTACTGGGAAAGGAACTGGCCTAACAAGGTTGGCTTCAGGCAAGAGGGTCAGTTCGCTCAGGTCATTCAGAAGTCAGCTAAAGTGTACGTGTGCTAAAGACTCGTTCGGCCGTAGTCATCGACCTATGTGAGGGCAACCACAAAATGGCTGCCATACACAAAATGGAACCCAAGGGTTCAGAACGAAATCCCTAAATACGTAGTGAATCCATCGGCCTAACGTGATGAAAACACTCATACTTGTCGTACTAACTAGTTACGGTTTGCTAATATCAAATTCGTAACGAAACCATGACCTTTATGAAACGGGTTCAGAATTCACGGAACCTCAGACCCTCCTTTTGCCCTTACATAGGCAATAACCTAAACTCACGTCAATCTGAGTCCAGGTCTATATTCATCAGATCATCGAGATGTTGCTGGAGCATAATCCTAGTACCTCTCTTGGGACAGGTCTCCTTGCATACGTAGTAGCACAGAGGCCACATATAGCAGGAGCGCACTGCACACAAAGACAGAACAGGAAAAGAATCGCTAAAGCCATCCCAATGATCTATTTCAACCTGGAAAGAACCACATACATATGTACTTTTGCTTGTATTCTTTTTGTCTTCATTTGCTGACCAATAAAAATGATTTGAACACAAAAAAAAGAAACGATGGGGAAGTCTGGGACGCAAAAACATACTTCTCAGTGCAGATACTCTTCCCTAACTGAGCTCTCGGATTCTTGCCATTACCTTGCAGACAAAGATGACCCTGATGGGGTACGATCCAAATCGGAGGGGATCTTTTCGCTCGCTGGTTCTCACTCAGACTAACTCCATATCCAGTCACGTTCCATCCAATATACGCTAGTGTCTCATCTCTCGGGATTGTCTCATAGGAACCAACTCCTCTAATCATATAGACTATTCCCTTAACTAGAGCACTATTCTTTGGATTGTCTTTCACAGAACGTAGAGGATAGACTTCACGAGCATAGATGAACATCGTTCTGTATGCCCACACAGAACCATTATAGCTGAATGGCAGGACCAGATAAGGAATACCTTTATCAGTAGTATGAGGCATAAGGCCACACACCCAACAGTTAGTCGTGTTCACTACCAGCTGGTGTTGGTGCAGAAGCTGAACAAAGGAGTTACTAACGAATTCCAATCTTCTAACGGATTCATGTTCAGGCAGAGGATGAAAAGAATGCGAAGAAACAGTAGAAGAAGGTATGGGTTGTGTAGTGGGTGCAAACGTCACTTGAAAAGAGAATATAATATATCCCATCAAAAACATCATCAAGCTAAGTAACATAAGAAGACATAATATTAGGAAACACTTTCTACTCATAATTTGACACATTTTGCTCTTAAAACTCATTTCTTCAACAGGTCTCTCCATCTCGAAAAACTCCATACTCTAACCGTGCTGTTCGCGGCGGTTGGTTCTTCCGTGCTAAGTAATGCGTCTGTCAGTCCAGGGAACGCCCTAGGACCAACCAGAACCTCGACCTTGTGTCTTCAGCTTGCACTCCCAAGTCTTTACACCGCGACCTTACAGCTGAACCCGGATGGATGTTCGAAAAACAAAAATTGGTCAAAACAGTTTCTCAGATGGGAGAGCTGAATTTTCAAAAGTAGCAAAGAAAATAATTTTTACTTTATTAGTCCCACGACTCTTGGTCGCAAATTATAACGGCCTTTACCAGGCAATGTCTGATCACGAAACAAAAGTTCAGGCTCAGTAGTGTCTAATCTTTGAGACACAGGCACAGCTTCTTGAAGGACATCGTCATTTTCTTTCTCAGAGCCTCTCCACACCAACTCAGCGTCGCTAAACGGTGCAAACTTCGGCACCCTTTCAGTCTCTGAATCTGCAATACCTTCACGGACCCACTGGTCGTACGGCAGAGGCAACGGCGCCCTCTTACAATGTACGCCGTGGGTCCAGTTCTTTTTCCCAAAAACTTTCACTGAGGTCCTCGTAGACAACAAGACTTGGTGTGGACCGGTCCAGCGGGGCTGATCATTCTTGGTTCGCTGAAAGTTCTTTACCAGAATCCAGTCACTAGGATTGAGGGTGTGACCTGGATCCACAGAAGCTGGCGGCAATTTATCATGAACCTGTTGATGTAAGACACGCAATTTAGTCGTCAAGTCATACAAATAGTCCACCAACACAGGATATTTGATGTCACTAAACTTCACTGGCCTCGGCACTACCCACACATTCGCCGGACGGCCAAAAACAATTTCATAGGGACTAAGGCCAATCCGGGAATGCACTGTAGTTCTAGTTGACAAAAGTGCCAACGCCAAAGCATCTGGCCATTGGAGACCAGAACTTGCCTGAATTTTGGATAACTTTAGCTTCAAAGTGCCATTGTAACATTCCACTAATCCAGCTGATTGGGGGTGATTTGCGGCATGAAACATCTGTTGGATTCCCAACCCTTCACACACTCTCTTCATAACCTTCCCCACGAATTCACTCCCATTATCACTCCATACCATCCTTGGCAACCCAAACCTAGGGAAATATTCTTTGACCAGGACTTTAGCAGTGGACGAGGCAGTATTATCTTTTAGGGGGTATGCTTCTACCCATCTAGAAAAGGCGCAAACAACTGCAAGGACATACTTTAAATTATTGCACCTTTCCATGTGGATGAAATCCAATTGCAAAACCTCGAACGGATACGTCGGAGGAGCAAAGAGACCAGCTGGAGTTGGATTTCCCTTGCCAGGATTATACATCAGACACACCATGCAATTCTTGACCACATTCTCCGCACACTTGGGAATTCCAGCATTCTGCCATACTGGAGCCAACAACTTACAAATCCCTTTCACACTGATGTGAGACAAACCATGTGCCATAGTAACCACTGCAAGCACGTACGCATCTGGCAACATCCATCTTTGGTGTTCTGACAATTCAACCCAACAACCAGTCGAATCCAATCTACCCGTAGTTTCTCTCCATACGCTCTTCTCACTTTCAGTAGCTTCAGCCTGTATCGATTTCACACTTTCAATCGTATCTTCGCACATTCCACCAGCCATAACACATCTTGCTGGTCCTGCAACATACATACGGCTCATCATATCCTTCGCTGTTTCCTTCGCAAATGCATTACCACGGCCAACATCATCCGTAACCTTCCAATGAGCACTACACTTCACAATCGCAACTTGCTTCGGCAAAGTAAGTGACTCGAGAAGCTCATTCACCAATTGTCCATGATGAATCTTAGTCCCATGGGATGTGAGGAATCCCCTTTCTTTCCACAAACAACCGAAACTGTGAGCAACACCAAACGCATACTGACTATCGGTATACACATTCACTCCCTTTCCTTCCGACAACACACACGCTCTAGTCAATGCAATCAACTCTGCTGCTTGCGCACAATTGTGTGGTATACGTGCTGTCTCGACAACTGTATTTAAAGTTGTGATAGCATATGCTGCAGTCGTCTCACCATTCGGAAGCTTGAAACACGAACCATCAACCCACAGCGTACCATCCACATTCTCAAAAGGAGTGTCTTTAAGATCCACTCTAGCTTTTGTTTCTTCCTCTGTGCGAAGAAAACAATCATGCTGTTCTTGGACATCCGTCTCTGTAGAGATCGGCAATAACGTAGCTGGCTTCAACACGTTACATCTTCTGATATGAACGTGGCTAGCCAACAGTGTCAACTCGTAACCTGAAAGACGTGCACTAGTAAGGTGCTGTGTCTTAGTCCTGTTTAATAAGGTATCCACTGCATGTGGAACCATCACAATCAGCGTATTATCCAACACCAAACCAGCAGACTGTCGAATAGAAACGGCAGCTGCGGCTGTAGCTCTCAAACAACTCGGCAATGCTTTAGCAACTGGATCTAAGGTTGATGAGAAATACGCGCATGGACGCTGCTTGTCCCCAAAAGATTGTGTCAACACTGACAACGCACATCCCTCTCTCTCGTGCACATACAACGTAAAAGGCTTGCTATAGTCTGGAGTACCCAACACAGGAGCCGAACACAATGCATCACGTAATTCCGAAAAACTTTTCTGACAATCGTCATACCACGGGAGATGATTCGGTGTATCTTTACAAGTCAATGCCAACAGAGGTTTGGACAGCAAAGAAAAATTCGCTATCCACTGTCTACAATATGACGTGATACCCAAGAAAGCACGCACCTCTCTCTGCGTATTTGGCACAGTCATTCACGCAATCGCTTGAATTCGTTCTGGGGTCAACCTTCTTCCCTCCTTTGACAAGAGATGACCTAAGTAGGTCACTTCTTGTCGACAATACTGCAACTTAGAAGGTGACACTTTATGATGCAAGTCCGACAAATGTCGCAACAAAGAAATAGTAGCTTCTTTACAAGTTTTCTCATCATCAGCGGCCACTAACAGATCATCCACATACTGAATAAGAGCAGCACCAGCAGGCAACACAAGAGTATCAAGCTGAGTCTTCAAAGCCTGGCTATAAATAGAAGGACTTTCACAATAGCCTTTGGGAGCTCTTTTAACCCGGAAACTTCGGCCTCCTAAAGAGAAGCCAAAAATATCTCTACTCTCCTCAGCAATTGGAATACTGAAGAAAGCATTTTTCAAGTCGATGACTGAAAACCAAGCAGCTGAAGCAGGAATCAAAGTCAACAAGGCAGTAATGTCCGGAACAACTGGAAACTGTGGAACGACGATCTTGTTAACCTCTCTAAGATCGATCACAAACCTGTAAGCAGGTAGCTGAGAAGAGTCAGTACGTTTCAGGACAGGCAAAACAGGACTGTTACACACATTACCTCTCGTTTCTTGAATCACATCTTTCTCAATCAAATCATAGATAATTGCTAAAAGGGCTCTTTCACCATCGCTAGAAATCCTATATTGGGGAATGCGTGGCAATTTAACATTTGCTTTAAGCGTTACAACGTAATGTGGAATCTCCAAAAGACCCACATCATTAGGACCAGTAGCCCAAAGAGTATCAGGGAGAGAACACAATTTCGGTGGAAGCCGATCTTTAGACAAATACATCGGAGAGATCACTTTCTTACCCAATGTAAGCTGTACTCCCGAAGGAGAACAATGCAATGTCGCATTCAACCTTTTCAACAAATCCAACCCCAACAAATTCTCGCCACAACCTGTCGTTAAAATGAGAGGTGCTTCCAATTCACAAGGCCCTATAGAAAGAGACAAGGGACTAGAAACTGGATTGCGAACGGGGGCGCCAGAGAATCCTACCGAAACATTTGTTAAGCCAGACAAAGGTGTGCCAGGGAGTTTAGAGTGCATGATAGAACTCTTCGCTGCACCAGTATCCAAAAGAAAAGGCCCACTCTGATCTACTGGAACCGACACTACTCCCTCTCTTTGTCTATGGCTGTCCTAGCAATCATTATAATCAGCATTCTCACTCTCAACATAATAGTCATCAGCATAGTACTGAGTCGACCGACCAGATGCAATTTTCTGTTGATCAAAGCAATTTATAGAATTTTGTGGAGGAAAGGAACGTTCGTTCTGAGGAAATGTACCACGTCCTCTACCCCTAGACATTTGCTGAAAACCACCACGACCCCTCGGGCCGGCATACCACTCGCACGTTGTCGTAAAACAGGGCATTCATTTTTATAATGACCTTCCTCCTTACAATACGCACACTGATTCAAACCCAAGGGTGGTCTTGGAGGAAAATACCCAACGTTCTGTTGCGGTCTCTGAAATGGCGGAGGTTGCTGAAATTGTGGGCGTTGCTGTGACTCTTGCTGATTCGAGCGAGGCGGGTACGCCTGCTGCAAAAGAACCTTTGTCTTTAAGTCTTTAGTCTTTTTCTCTACTCTATCTTTCTCATCCTTATCCCTATTCTCATAGTACTGTGCAGTCGCCAATATCTGGGCCGACGAAGAAACAGCCCAAGAACTTTCAGAATCTTTCAACTTATTACACAGTTCAGGGAGTAAGTTAAAGACGAACTTATCTACGAACAATCTTTGCCCACCTTCCGTACTCATATCCTGACCACTATGATCGATAAACGTCTCTTCAAACCTAGTGAAGAAGTCAGATACACTCTCGTCTTTCTTCTGCTTGCATGCTGCTAACTTATCCCAATTTACTCGTAAAGCAGGCATCATCGTCTTCATTAAATTAATAATTCTGCCTGGCAATTCCGTAACCAAAGGTTCAGGTTTAGCACCTCCCTGTTGTTTACCATCTGCAGCAATAATATTCGCCCAAGTATCTCCTAATTCTACCGCATGATTCTCATGACGAATCTTGGCCCACAAAGGTTGAGGGACTACATTACCCAACAGCATATCTATGTCTGCCAAATTCATGATGCATGCGTCAACTGTCTGGGACAATTCTTTGTAATAGCCAGCAGGATTCTTACGGGGATCAGGTAAGGTCTGCTTAAGAGCCAAGACCTCTGCTCTCTTCCAAGAGATATGTACCCACACTCGCTGAAAATGTGGCAAAACAGGCGGATTAGCAGCTGCATCTCCTTCTCTCCAAAGTGGAGGAACCTCTCTCATTGGATACTGTCTCGCTTTTCTTCTAACAGAGGAATTAGGTTCGTACAATGTCTGAGACGGAAGGCTAGATCTAAAAGCTAGTATAGTCTCTACGGCATCTGTAATATCAGATTCCACTATCATCCCTTTAGCAAAATCCGACTCAACATCAAGTAGTTCCTGCGGGATCAAACCCAAATCATTATCCTCCCATTCCTGACGCAGGAAAGTACACATCACATTAAAAACATACCTCTGCTTAGGCGGTTCCCACTGAAAGAAAACATCCATAACCGCTGGCAAACTATATCTTGAGGCATTTATAATCCATTTACGGGCCAACAAATCCAACACAGCCCGTTCCTCGGAACCAGGAAGCTGACTACGACTCTGTTTACGTTCCGAAACAGGGGTCATATTCAGTGACCCAAACAATGGAGACAAGAGATTAGAAACAGTCTCTGTCATTCGTTTTCGAACAGAAGGAGAAGAAGCAGTCATAAGAACAGGAGAATAAGTGTTTTGAAGCAAAGAAGGTGTAGGAATAAGAACAGTAGGAATCTCAGATGCCGAAACGGAAGGCGAAGGAGTTTGAGGCAAAGCTGGTAGCAAAGCTGGCGACCCTAGAGCGGGTTGCGCAGGAGGAGGTAAAACCACCTGTGGAGTACCAGGTGGCTGAGCAACAGCAGGAGGTTGAACAACAAAGAGTGGAACAACCGGTGGTAATGGAGGCGCAGTAGCACCCTGCACATAAGGAGGTGGTAATCTCAGTAAATGAGACATCAAAGGATCTTTCTCAAGATCTTCAATCACTTTCGGAGGAGAAGACGGCAAGGCCGGATAACATTTATCTATGGCCATGCAACGTTGCCTATCTGACACCTCAATTGCTTTATCTTCTTTGTTTTCCTTAAACTGCCTAGCAGCTTACATTATCGACAACCCCTTTTCTCTCTTTTAGCTTGTTTTATTTCTCGTTGTCTGGCTTCTTTACGCCAAAGGCGAAAGGAGTCAAACATTGCCGGCCGGGCTTTCTTCTTAAACAATTTAGTTTCTAGATTATCTACAATCTCAGTATCAAAACTACCATGATGGGGCCATCGTAAGACACCATCTTTCCTGGTGTAGCGAACCCATACTTCATTAAACGTAATGGGGCCCACGCCGTGTTTAGAATAGAGCTCATAAGTCGGAGTTCCAACCGGAGGTATCGGACATGAATCCTCCAATCGGGAATCCCTGTTGCAACCACAACCAAACCAAGTACCAAATTTGCTACGATTAGGCATCTTCGCTCACTAATCGAGCTTCAAACTTCAAGGGATTATCTCTACCGATACACTCGTAAATATACAAGACCCTCGGCTTTGGAAATTGCAATTTTCAAATCAAAACTAAGGACCAAACAAACTAAGATCCAAGGACCAAGAACTAAGGACTGGGAGCGACCCACTTATACTTAACTGAGGTATCAGTCACGCCACCAGAAGATCCGTCTATCGTCTCGCCGTACAAAGTATCACAAATGGGTCCAAGACAGGGCGACAATCAGGGCAGCAGTCCTTCGTAGCCGTCAGGAAAGCGGGAAGCCTCGCAGAAAAGACCTTCAGTCCACATTCGACATGCGGGGGTCGATGAAGTGGTGGCCGTCCTCCAGAATTTCCTCACGAAGCTCCTCACGATCTTCAGGCTTGGACTGGTACCGCTGAAGTCGCCCCACGTTGGGCGCCAACTGAAGAACCGGGTTATTTAAGACCCAGCGGCGCCATGGGCACGCCCAAAGTCTTCGGGTATCACCTGTCTTAGAACACAGAGACACGGAAACTTCTTGGTGGCGTCAAAGATCGAATTTATTGGCTGCAGCCAGCAACAGAAGTCCTAGAAATCAACACGGTATGAGTTCTCAGGAGACTGCTCAATTTTACAAAGCAACTCATCCCTTTTTATGCCAAAAATCACATTCCAGACAAATACCTTACATTTACAAACTGTCCAATCACATGTATCCACACCAGAGGTATCGCATGACGGTAAAACCCACTTTTCAGTTGCCCAGCCCATGATCAATCATCGGTCAAACCCAACATTCTTCTTTAGACAGGTCGAACGAACCCATAATAAAAAAGGGCACATCCCCATCGTAAATAGACCATAAAGAAAGGAGCAGAAACAGGTGAGAGTAGGATAAGGCATATTTGTGTGCAATAAAGTTTTACGATGTCCTGTGCTTTGATCCTCAATCTTGATCAGCTACTGGGAAAGGAACTGTCCTAACAAGGTTGGCTTCAGGCAAGAGGGTCAGTTCGCTCAGGTCATTCAGAAGTCAGCTAAAGTGTACGTGTGCTAAAGACTCGTTCGACCGTAGTCATCGGCCTATGTGAGGGCAACCACAAAATGGCTGCCATACACAAAATGGAACCCAAGGGTTCAGAACGAAATCCCTAAATACGTAGTGAATCCATCGGCCTAACGTGATGAAAACACTCATACTTGTCGTACTAACTAGTTACGGTTCGCTAATATCAAATTCGTAACGAAACCATGACCTTTATGAAACGGGTTCAGAATTCACGGAACCTCACCACTTCAACCATAAAAGAAGTCCTTTCCTCCCCATCAACTGGCATACGTGACAAACAGTCTGCTACTACATTTTTCTTCCTCTTACAAAGTCAATTGTGAAATTCATATCCATGACTGATAAAAGCCACCTGGAAATTCGAGGAGTTACACTACCCTCTAGACCCTTGCCACCTTTGAAAATATATAAGAGAGGCTTATGATCTGTTCTAAGCATAAAAGGTAGCCCCCAGAGGTAAAACTTAAAATGATTCATTCCCCAACAATAAGCCAATGCCTTTTTTTTCTATGGCAGAATAAGATCTTTCAGCCCCTTGCAGACGACATGACGCATAACCAATTATTCTTTCTTCATCATCCACATTTTGGGTTAATATGGCACCCAAACCCACAGTGCTAGCATCTGTTGTTAAGATAGTTCTCCTATTGACATCAAAGTGACTCAGAGTGGGTGAGTGAACCAATGAGTCTTTAATCTTATTAAAAGCTGACTCACATTCTTCACTCCATTCAAATTCAATTCCTTTATTCAGCAACGCCCTCATTGGTTCAACAATATCAGAAAAATTAGACACAAATTTGGAGCAGTATTCGTCCAGACCTAGAAACGACCTCAACAAATCCTTGTCATTAGGCCTCGGAGCATCAACAATGACTTTCACAATGCTATTTTTTGGTTTATTTCCATTTCCAGAAATTACATGACCTAAGTAATTTACTTGTTCCTTCCTCAATTGACACTTCTCTCTTTTAATAGTCATCCCATGTTCAGCAATCCTCTTCAATACCTCATTCAAAAGTTCATTGTGCCACTCAAAAGACTCGCCCACTACAAGAATATCATCTTGGAAGCACAGAATTTTTTCCATTCCTTTAAAAATATTGTGCATTAACCTTTGGAACACCGCTGAGGCAGATGCTAGTCCAAACGGCATATGACAATATCTAAAGGCACCCAGTGGTGTAATAAAAGATGTCAAGGCTCTTGATTCTGGATGTAAATTCACCTGATGGTAAGCAGCAGACATATCTAATATAGAAAAACTTTACCACCACTCATTGCACTTAACATCTCCCCGATATTAGGATGAGGTTGCCGATCAACCCAGATGTTTTTATTTAGGTCGATGCATAAGCTAATTTTGTTCCCTTCCTTGGGGGCAACCACAATGGGAGCAAGCCATTCAGAGGCTTCTAAAGGTTCAATGATCTTATTTTCTAATAGTTTATTAAGTTCTTGTTGAAGAGGTTCTCTCATCAGCAATGGAATAGGTCTTACTCTATGCACTACTGGAACTGCATTTCTTTTAAAAATGATGCGGTGTGTGAAACCCTTCAACAAACCTAACTTATCCGTAAACACATGAGGAAATGAAGACATCAGGTTTTCACCCCATTCCAGATCAATATTATCTACCTTTTCTACAACCATTACTGGCACTTGACTGTTGGGATTAAGAATTATATTTAGATCTTTTTGATGTCGCCATCCTAACAAATTGGAACCATCCTCAGATATGTACACTCTACCATGTACAGCATTTCCCTTGAAGACAATATCACTCCACATCATCCCAACAATGTTTATTCTTTTCCCTCCATACCCGACTGCCTTTATGTCGGATTTTTGTAAATCACTCATTTGTCCATTCAATTGTTTTTCAAAGACATCTTTAGCTACAATAGTAAACAAACTACCAGAATCAACTAACACTTTAACTGTGCCTTTTCCCAAGACAATATCACAATGTGGTTTCTCAAGTTTATCAGTACTCTCTTTTTTCACCTCCACATTCTTATTACTGTTCAAATTTTCATACTTAATAGAACATTCATTACAAGTTTCAACATCCACAATTTCATCAATAGACACAATAATGCCTTCTCAAACTTCTCCAAGGTTTTCAACTACTTTCACATTAGATTGTTGCGAAGGTCGCATTTTTGTTCTACACATTTTAGCCAAATGACCCTTCCTCCCACAAACTCTACATATCGAATGTCTTGCCCCACAAGCAAAGCTTGTAGCAATATGTCCCGGGCAACCATACCTATAACATATAAACATTCTTCTTTCAGTCTGTTTATTTGAACTAGCTTCCGTCACTTTGACTTTCTTCTTCACCTTTACTTCTTGTACATCAACTGCTACAACTTCCTTTTCTGACGATTTAATGCTTGCTTTTCCTACATCAATTTTTTTCTTCCAAACTGCTGTATTCTCCATGCTTCTAGCTATTTGTATAGCTTCCTCTAGAGTTGGATCCAAAGATAAGAGTCTTTCTTACATTTTTTTATCTTTCGTACATCTAACAATTTGTTCACGAATCAATGACTCTATTAAACCCTGGAATTCACATGTTACAGCCAAACCACGTAAAGTAGCTACATAGCTCATAATGTCTTCATCTTGAGTTTGTGAACGACAAAAACATTTATGTCTCTCAAAAACCACACTTAATTTAGGAGTAAAATGTTTTTCTAACATTTTAAGAGACATATCGTACACATTAATCGGTTGACCATCACCATTTCCCAACAAAACTTCAGGAAGGTCATCATAGATTCTTCTTCCTTCAGTACCTAAATGATGCAGCAATATGGCTTGCCTTCTTATAGGTCCATATTTATCTCCTCCAATTGCCAAAATGTAAGTAACGAATATGTTTTTCCACCTTTTCCAAGGTATTGTTGGCTCACCAGGAACTGGTAAAAAAACTAGGTGGTGCTGCCATTCCTTGTTCTGTCATCTCTGTAATAAAATCTAAAATAACAAACTTCCACAACTAACTCAAGAAACAAACTACCACAATGAACTAAAATAAATAGTTAAAGTAAGAATTTAAAATAATTATCTAAAACAACAAACTTGTTATTGATGTAAGACACAGCTTTCCAAGAGATTTGATGCTCGTCCCTTCAATAAAAATAACAATCTAAAATAATTATATAAAATAAGAAATTGAAATCTCAGTAGAAATCTTGTGTCTTTGTTCTCTTTTCACTTCTTAGTCCTCTTTCTATATCTATGCTCTGCAACTTCTTCTCCTTTCCCTCTAATTCCTTAGTCCTCTCTCTATGATCATGTTCTTGTGAGGAGGATCATAGAGACACGTGACACAGCAAAAAGAGGACAGCAACCAGCGATCACCGATGAAGGTAAAGAGTCTTTTGTTGAGTTTCAGTATGTTTTCATGAAAAATTCCTCGTGTTTAAATTACAAGTATTTGCAGTAAAATTACGCTCTGGCAATACTTCAGGCTCAAGAAAGGCACTGGCACACTTCGTGCTCACAGTAGCACTCAAGCGTTTATTTACTGATGCGCACGAGCAATGCTTCGCTCCTAGCGTCGGTTGTTTACATTCAATGACGCGCTCGAGCAAAGCTTCATACTCGCGCTGAACGTTTCCTTTTAATAGCGCTCAAGCAATGCTTTGATCTCATGCATTGCTCTAGCGCTGAACATTTAATTTCAATAGCGCTCGAGGTATTAATATATAAACAATTCTTTTTTTTCTTCAAAGGCATTCAAAATGTTACTCTTCCTTTAAAGTCATTCAGAGTTTACTGTCTTTCTAAAGAAATCACTCTATAGACCTCTGTGGATAAGTTAATATCTCGCAACAAGTATAAAGATTTTTGTAACTCACGGTTTTCAATCATTGAATTCCCCCAGGAGAATTCCTCAGTTTACCGCTTTTGTCCAGGGGTGAAGGTTACTCTGCATCTCACTGCACTCTGCCGCCTGCGCAGCTCACTTGTCCTCGTTGCCATAAAAAGTGTAGTAATCACACTTAAATTGTATAATTGTAGAGCTTATTTATTTAGGAATATAAGATACAGCTCTTCAGTAACCTCCAACATAACAACTGATTTTCTCTGGAACCCCCCGTGATGTCAGCATATTGCATTACACAATTCTATTTTAAAGAAACATTACCACACATTTGCATTCTGCTCTATTTAAAAGAATTTAAAAGGTCTCACCTTCACCCCATTACTATCTATTATGAAGGCAAAACTACTTCCTACCCTTGCATATGGAAGCAAAGTTCAGTTTGAGAAAGACACTGGGGTTTTGGATAGGCTCCAATCGCGAGCATATAAAAAAGTTTTTTCACTCTCGCATAATGTGCAGGTTCGATTAGAATTCGGTTTACAACAGCAACAGCTTTATAGAAGATATGTCACGATAAGAGCCTGGTATAAACTTTGGCGTAACTGAGAAAATGAAATCAATGATGCATTCTGGAATGCGTTACAAAGTGATCCGCAGTTAGCCTACTATGCATATCTTTAAACCACACTACAAATTACTAACTTGGTACATCTGTGGCAGAAGAACCTTTCTCACTCCACTTTCCAGCAAATCTTGAAGAAGGGAGCAAAGCAACATTCATTACTCGAGGACAAGGCCACCCTGAGCAGGCGGGCACATGCATGGATGGTCTTGCAAACTTATGTAAAACTGCAACCGGCGGCATATTTGGATCAACCATTTTCTTACCATCTAAAATCTAAATTTATAGCCATACACTTTGGTAAATTGCCATCAAAGGCAGACCAGCCAAGTTGGAAATATCAGGGCCCAAAAACATGTTGTCTCTGTGGAGCACCAACACAGGATTTTATTCACTTGGTCTGTATCGGCCCAGCGTTAGGCGCGGATCGCCCGAAATTGTTAAGGGGCCATTCAATACACGAGGTGTCCCTCTTGCACAACTGCAATATTAAAATGCCTTGACCCGGAAGATCCACAGCTTAACTGTTGTTTGATCAAATTCCTAATTGAACATGAGGAAATATGAAATTAAGACCAGTGGCCAGGCAAAATGGTTGCATGATGTAACATTGGAGAGTGCTAAGGGGACCACTTAACGCAAGAGGTATCTACTCTTGAGGTACTGTTATATCAAAAAATCTCGGCAGGGAAGATGTACAGCCTAGCCGTGGCTAGATTGACTCTATAACCTAGCAAAAGGAACATTCAAAATAAGGCTAGTGGCCTAGTTAAATGGTTGTTTGAAGTAACGCTTGAGATTTTGTTTTTAAATATTGAGCAATTTTATCAAATGCTTTGTTTACATTATACAGGAAGAAGTGTAAATTTTATAAGAAATTGTTTTCTCTTTTAGAGAACAAAAATGGGAAACACCCCTTTTTTAATGGATATTTGTTTTAATGATGCTATGTACTAATTGTTGTGGTTTTAATTAACTGGACAATAAATGTATTCAATTCAATTATAAAAAATGCGGTTGCAAAACATCTGCATTTTACCGCCTACGTCAAGCAGGTTTGTGAATGTTTGCTAAAACATTTTTAAAAGCAGGCAATTACCTACGTACATCTGGCCCTAACCCCCCTCCTGCTCCACAACAAAACCAAGGGAGGAAGGAAGGAAGGAAGGAATGAAAACGAACCCTAATTTGGGAGCGACACAGGTATAGACCGATTGCTGGTAGGCAAGCTGTTGGTTTGGGCACTGAACCAAGCACTTTATTTTCAACAGGCATCTGGTCGTACTACATGACGAAGTAACAAGCTAATAATATAATGCCACAAGGCAAAAAGTGAATTTTAGAATAATATGTTTGGGATGTGTGATAACTTTTAGGTGAAAAAAAATAAAAATGGTATTCACTCTATTATCTGTCATTGCTGAGGTGTTTTTAATTTTGGTTGTAATTCTTGCTCACATGCTCACTTGCAGAAAGACAGTATGTAATGAATACGAATGATTGTAAAATTAAAAAATGTGTGTGTGCGTACTGGTTATTCAGGACAGGCCACTTTATCTTCAAGATTTATTTGACATGTTTATCGGATTCTAAGGGCCCCTTCACTCCTGTAAGTACAACTGAATGCTAAGGGTGAGAAACATGTTTGTTTTCCTTTTCTCTGCAAAGGTAACAGTTCACTTGAGGGCCTAGAGAAATTTACCAGGATGCGACCCCAGAAAGGTGGCGTTCTCACAACTGCAAATTCTTGCAGCCATTGGGTTATCACAGAGATTGTCAACACCTAAACCACGATGGAGCAGTGGCGGCTGGTGGTGGAATGGAGGTGGGGACAAGGAGAGGGGGGGTTGGAAAAAAAATACTTACCTTGTCGTTGCCGGTCACCAGTTGCAGACTCTTCTCCGTACTCGCTGTTCTCCTGGAGGCACCCAGGTTGCCCTAAGCAAATCACAATGCTCCTGTCATCATTCCCGGTGACGATCAGACGCGGGTAGGTCCCGCGCTCAACAGGACTTTGGAAGTTCATCTATCACCACATTGCGAGTGCTCTGGACATCACTGCTGGGGCTAATAGACCCCACCTTCTAGGTGGGGTCTATTACACAACTACCACACGAGCCCAGACTGCAGAAGACGGACCTTTCAGATACATTTCCAGGTATGCAGACAAAATATCGATGTGTTAATATCAATATACCATAATATCGAGTTTGAAATATCGAAGGGACATAATATAGAAGTTAAGTAATATCTAATTTTTTAATATCAAAGGGACAGAATTTCGGAGGTAAGTAATATCTATTTTGTTATTATCGATGTAAGTAATATCGATGTTACTAATATCGATATTAGTAATATCGATGTTACTAATATCGATTTTTATAATACTTTTATGTATATTATTATGTATTTAATATGTATTATTATTTTAATGTAATTTAAGTAAATTTTGCATTTTAGTACTGTAGCGGGTTATGGGTTTATAGGGGAATAGGGTGGGAAGTAATTTAATTATACTAAATTAATTTTTAATTTTTTAGGAATTATAAAATCTTTTAAATTAATTGGTAATTAATTTTTATTAATTGGTAATTCATTTTAATTAATTGATTAATTGATAATTATGTTTGTAGCGGGTTGTGGGTTTATAGGGGAATAGGGTGGGAAGTAATTTAATTATACTAAATTAATTTTTTATATTTTAGGAATTATAAAATCTTTTAAATTAATTGGTAATTAATTTTTATTAATTGGTAATTATTTTAAATAAAATTATTTATTGGTTTTTGTAAATAGTTTAGATTAATTCAATAAATAATGTTTTTTAATAATTTAAAATATTAATGATATTTTATAAGTATGTTATTTGTAACTTCTACGCTATCCAACACTTTCCCTACTGTTGCACTCTCTGGAGTGGGAATAGTAATTTTTACCCCTATGCTATCCAACACTTTCCCTACTGTTGCACTCTCTGGAGTGGGAATAGTAATTTTTACCCCTACGCTATCCAACACTTTCCCTACTGTTGCACTCCCTGAAGTGGGAATAGTAATTGTTACCCCTACGCTATCCAACACTTTCCCTACTGTTGCACTCTGTGGAGTGGGAATAGAAATTTTAACACCTACGCTATCCAACACTTTCCCTACTGTTGCACTCTCTGGAGTGGGAATAGTAATTTTTACCCTTACGCTATCCAACACTTTCCCTACTGTTGCACTCACTGGAGCAGGAATAGTAATTTTTACCCCTCCACTATCCAACACTTTCCCTACTGTTGCACTCTCTGGAGTGCGAATAGTAATTTTTACCCTTACACTATCCAACACTTTCCCTACTGTTGCACTCACTGGAGTGGGAATAGTAATTTTAACACCTACGCTATCCAACACTTTCCCTACTGTTGCACTCTCTGGAGTGGGAATAGTAATTTTTACCCTTACGCTATCCAACACTTTCCCTACTGTTGCACTCACTCGAGTGGGAATAGTATTTTTTACCCCTACGCTATCCAACACTTTCCCTACTGTTGAACTCACTGGAGTAGGAATAGTAATTTTTACCCCTCCGCTATCCAACACTTTCCCTATTGTTGCACTCTCTGGAGTGGGAATAGTCATTTTTACCCTTACGCTATCCAACACTTTCCCTACTGTTGCACTCACTGGAGTGGGAATAGTAATTTTTACCCCTATGCTATCCAACACTTCCCCTACTGTTGCACTCACTGGAGTGGGAATAGTAATTTTTACCCCTCCGCTATCCAACACTTTCCCTACTGTTGCGCTCTCTGGAGTGGGAATAGTAATTTTTATCCTTACGCTAACCAACACTTTCCCTACTGTTGCACTCTTTGGAGTGGGAATAGTCATTTTTACCCCTACGCTATCCAACATTTTCCTTACTGTTGTTATACACAAAAAATAAAGTCTGAGTGGTGTTCGCAGCTCTAGAAGATTTGCGAATTTTCAGCCATATTTTGTCCCACAACACAGTGGACCAGGAAACATCTAAATCTTTTTCCCAGGCTTCTCCTATCTTGGTCTTAACACGGGATGATACTGGAGCCTGAAGAAGTGCATACATTTTGGAAGCTCTGGTTCCTTTGAGTAATATGGAACGTACAGTTGAAATGTTAGGGTGTTCTAAACATGAGGGGGGAGGAGTAGTGATGGAATTGGTATAAGCAAGTTGAAGTGCTTGTGTTAATAGCGGATACCTAATGCGGAAGGTGGGAGGAAATTGAAATGTAGTGGCAGCTAAAGAGTATGAAATAATCTGAGTTTGATTAAATAGTTGGTGCACCCATATAAGTCCTCTCTGCCTCCAAGATTTCCAAAAATTCGGCTTGCCATTTATTAAAATGGAGGAATTATGCCAAATAGGCTGTTCAAGAAAAGATGTGATGGGAATAGGTGGAAGAATTTTAGATGTATATTTAAGGATGGGAGTGGATAAAGATTGTGGATTACGGGAAAAAGAAAGGTATTCTTTAAAAGAAACAGGAGAAATGAAAGACTGTGCCAGGGTTGTCCAAAGAGGAGAGGATAAGGAGGAATCGGAAAGCCAACGAGATGCTTGATTTAGTAAAAAAGATTTACGATAAAGTGAAAAATCCGGAAAATTCACTCCCCCTTCTGTTTTGGGACGTATCAATTTAGATAGGGACATACGAGATTTTTTGTGACCCCACAAAAAAAGTGTCAATATGGAGTTGATTTTCTTGAAATAGATAGAAAAGGGGATGTTAGATATCGTGAAAAGAATGATGGGAGAAAGCATAATTTTTATTGTATCTAATCTACCCCACCAAGATAAGTATAGAGGATGCCATTTCGTTGTAAGGGTATTACGTTTTTGAATACAATCGTCCATACAGCGAGTTACCGTGCCCGAGAGTGAGGATGTAAAATTAAGACATAGATATTTAATGGAATCAGGACTCCACGAGAAAACTGAAGCACTAAAATCAGTCTTATAGGTAGATTTAGTAAGGGGTAGAATCTCGCATTTATCCCTATTTAATTTATAACCAGAGACTTGTGCAAAGGAGCTAACCTCTTCTAAAAATGCAGGAAGAAACGATTCGGGTTGAGATAGGAACAACAACACGTCATCAGCATAAGCTGCCATTTTAATTGTGGAGTGATGGAAATTAAAACCATGAATATCAATATTTTGACGTATACGAAGTAAAAAAGGTTCTAGGGCCAGATTAAACAAAAAAGGGGAGAGTGGGCAACCTTGTCTAACCCCTCTACCAAGAGAGAAATAATGGGAGATGCCACCATTAGCCGAAATGGCTACTCTGGGATAAGAATATAAAAGTGAAATTAAGGTAGAAATTTTGGGGCCAAAACCAAACCACTTTAACGTCTGAAAAAGATATGACCACTCGACTCTATCAAACGTTTTTTCAGCATCTAAGGCTATGGCCGCGAGAGAATGTGAAGAATGCGAAATCTTGGAAAGTATATCAAAAAATAACCTAGTATTATCTGTAAGCAATCTACCCTTAACAAAGCCAGATTGTTCTTTTCCCAGAAGGTCAAGTAAGTAAGAATCTAAACGAAGAGCTAAATCTTTTGAAAAAATGTTGTAATCAATATTAACTAGGGATATGGGACAATAATTTTTGCAGTATTGTGCGTCTTTACTTGGTTTAGGAAGAATGCAAATAAGAGCATCAGAAAAAGTTCCAGAAGCAGAAGCAGAATCAAGGAAGGTGGAAAGGAGAGTATGCAATTTGGGGATAAGTAATGTCGAAAAATGAAGAAAAAATTCGACTGTGAAGCCATCAGGGCCCGGAGCTTTACCACTTTTGAGAGTTTTGAATGCAAGAAGAAGTTCTTTTTGTGTGAGATCTGTGTCCAATGGGGAAAGATCATGACGTTTATCCGAAAGGAATTGAATCTTAGATAAATATTGGGAAATAGAGTGTTCAGAAGAAAATATTTTGGACGAATATAGTGTTTTATAAAAATTAAGAAATTCTTGTAAAATGTCATCATCTTTATGTTTCAATAAACAATCTTGACCGAAAACAGATTCTATGTTTACGTTATTTTGTTTTACTTTTAAATAGTTGGCCAATAATTTACCTGCCTTGTTTTGACCACCGTAGAATTTAGCACTAGACTTTAATAAAAAATTTGAAGCCTTATCCGTGGAATCTTTATTAAATAAAATTTTAGTAGCAATGAGTTCAGTTAAACAATCCTTGGATTTAGAAGTGTAATAAGAATGTTCCAATTGTTTAATTTTGAATAAGAGGTCATTAGTAATTTGTTGTGCTTTTTTCCGTTTGCGAGAGACATAGCCAATAATAAAATCTCTAGCCGAAGCCTTGAAAGCATCCCAAACTACATGAAACGAAATGTCATCAGTTTGATTCAACAAAAAATACTCGTGAAAGAAAGAAGTGAAGGAAGAAACGAAATCTGAATCGAGGAGGACGGAATTATTAAAACCCCATTTCCGAGTGACTTTAGATTTTTGTAATACATCCAGTCAGTTGAATAGTAATTGGTGCATGGTCAGATATCAAAATGGAACCAATATCCGAAGCAACCAAGGATTGGGAAAGTTGATGTGATATGAAAAAATAATCTAATCTGGATTGGGTTTGATGAGGCGGAGAGAAGAAGTAATATTCTCGCAGAGTGGGGTTACAAAGTCTCCATGCATCAACAAGTTTGTATTGAGTAATAAGTTGTATAAAAGCCCTGTGAGATTTATGAGGAATGTATGCACTAGAAGAATGTCTATCTAAAAATGGTTTACAACAGTGAGCGACCCAAAATACCCTTGAGGGCTTAGGAAATATATGGAAGGGTAAGGGGTGCCTTCAAGGGAATTTGTTTAAACAGAATAATATTATTTAGTAAAGATTACAAGGATAATTGAATAAACCTCTAAAGGAATGAATCCCAAATATTATTCACTAGTAACCTAAGACAATGCACATTATTGCAAAAACATGAAACAAACAAGAACAAATATACATGAACACAGGTGTATAGAAAAAATCTTGAATTTTATCAGTTCATAAAAAGGCATTAAATTATGTAATACAAATATAGATGAAAAACAGGTCTACAGGTATAAGAATTACACATAAATATATAACTTTGTAGATCCTGGTTGAGCCTATCCTAAAACATAATACAATTAATGAATGGAGAAGGACAAGGCGCTGGTCGACGTTTCGGTCTCTTAGGTATTAATCTGTGAGACCTTCTTCAGGACGATGGATATTTGTATTTGTATTAGCCCTAATGTAATCTCGTTCTAGCAGAAGCCGTTATTTAGACGGTCAGATGTTGTAAAAAATGATATATCGATTGATGTGGCGTAACCTTAAGCGTAATTTGTGAGGGTCTCGCCTACAGGAACTTTTATAAAACGATGTGCCAGTCTTAAATGTGGTATTGAGCGGAAGATTTTAAATTCAACACATCTGGGGTACCAGCAATGGTTATAGTTATTTGGCACTAAGATCAATTTTCTTATTTTATCAACTTTATGCGGTGCAGGGGCTTCAGCAATTAGTTACTAGTTGCTGAAGCCAACGGTGCCGAAACGGTTTTTCGACAACTGCTACAAAACTTAAGAGTGCGATTCGTCTGTATAGCTGCTTACAAGCCCCTGCACCGCATAAAGTTTATAAAATAAGAAAATTGATCTTAGTGCCAAATAACTATAACCATTGTATGATGTCACTTATAAGTATTAGGACCAGGTAATTTGAGGCATTGCTCTGGCAGCTGATAAAGTTGTAAGTAAGTAAGTGTATTCGAGAAAATAAATGATGACTCCTCTCGGCTTTTTGGTATTAGAAGTAGAGAATGCATTAGGTTGAGGACCTAGACGATGTGCTCTCTGAATGTTGAGGTTAGTGGTGTCTGGTTACTGAAGGAGTTTTGGCAGGAATGATTTGAAGAAAACAAGGGGGTCAGACCCTTCTGAGCCTTCCGCAAGGCCGTAAATACGAAGATTGTTTCTTCTACTCCTATTTTCTAAATTTTCGATTTGTTTATGGAGAGCTAATACTTGTGCACACAACGGCTCAACCTTGGACACAGATGAATTGAAGGATTCAACATTTTGCTCCAATGTGGTAACTCGATTGTCAACAGTGGACCATTTGTCAGAAAGCATTTGAAGAGTAGTTTTAGTTTCATCCATAAAAGGGCGTAAGGCTCTTATCTCCTCTAGTATGATATCCATTGTGACCGAAGCAGGTTGTTTGGGAGGAGAAGGTGGATCTTTTTTCAGTCTTTTGATGGATCCTTTATTGGTACCAGAAGATGGAGGAGCCGAGGCTGCTGAGGAGCTTTTGGAGGAAGCATCAGGTGAATCATCCATTTCAAGATACTGATACCTGGAGCTCGTGTGAATTAAGAATTTGCGTGTGGTAGGAGGTGGTTTATGCGAGTCCTTATATGACCTTCCCATAAAGAAGGTAAACAAATATTGAAAATTGGATAAAGAGCTGCACAAACACAGTTCTCAATGACTCAAGGTAAAATATCGTAACCTTATGGCTGAAAAAGAATATCTACTTCATGAGACAGTATAAATGTAAGTAGAATAACAGTGAAAAGATATATGTCAAAACTAAGGCATAAGTGTCACCATTACAGATTAAGTGAATTCAAAAACATATTATTCATGTTCAATACAATAATGTGAAACCACACCATAACTCTTATGTACGTAAACAGGATATAAGTGGACGTATGAATTCAGAATTCAAGGTAACAGCAAAACAATAGTATATCAACGCCAGCCAGTAGTATATTGTACCACAAATAACAACTGCATAATGATTAAAGTCAGTTGAGGTATCTCTTGAAAGTAGAAGAAAAGCGTGGTATGAAGTGACTTAAGATACTGAGATAACGATGCTATTCATTATGCATAAGTTGTAGAATTAGGAGAAGAGTTCCATTACGGTACAACTAGAATGTAAGAGAACCAAAACAGTAGTGATTTTTCCATTCATCAAGCTGAGCATTAATTATGGACGTCCTGAATTCCTAAAAGCGCTATTTCCTGAGGAGAATGTTTCTGTTGAGGCAAGCGCTGAGAACACGTCAACGATTACTATAAAAATATTGCATCTGTGCTCTATGAGGAGGATTATCAAATGAGAAGAACGCTGAAATAATAAAGTCAGCTGAGTTTTGACAAATAGCGCTGTCAATGCGGGGCACAGCAAGGTAGAAGAGGAAAGAAAAAGGCAATTCCTATTTCCCAGTGTCTCTGCGCAAAACGAAGGAACCGCTAGGACCGAAGCTCCGTCAGCGGGACCTCGAAATAGCGGCCGTGATCCTGGGTGCCGGCGCTCACCTCACATGGATACGGTAGAGCTGCAAGGAGGCTTCAGAGGGGTCGCAAGAGGTAACAATCAAGACCTCAATGTTACCCACATCACCTCCCGTGCGTTTCTCCTCGTTTTGTTGAGAATGGGAGTCGCGCTGGGTCCGCCACCGTCCGCGCCTCCCGGGGAGCTAAAGGAGAGCCGCCATCTTCTGTGGGTGCTAGCCACGCCCCCCATAATGTAACATTATTAACGTTGAGTTATTATCATTTTCTTTTTACACTTAGCGGGGTGACGCTGCTCCGCCTTAGCGGAGGAGCCGCCTCTACTGCACAGATATTTTGGTAAAATTACTGAAGGATGATTTAGGTCTGCAAAAAACGTATTGCATGTGAAATGACATTAATAGTATTTGACAGCATTCCCTGTAGTAATTTGGAGGAAGGCTGTGCATATTTAGCACAAGAGAGGCTAGTAACATTGAGTAAAGGTTCATACAACTTAAATACCAACTTATATGAGGATTCAGTCCTTCTCAATACCGGCTGTTAAATAATGGCACACAATGAAATATAAAGCACTTAGGCCCTAAAAGTAATGGGCAAAAATGAAAGGGTGTGAAGATTTGTGTCTCTCCTTCATTACATTCTGGGGAAGTTCTGTGGCAAAATTGTATTTATAGAAGGTAGAGCCAGTAACATTAGTAAAATATGTGTTTGAATAGAAATATACTTTTCCAAGGAGGCTTAAGAGTTCCCCCAAAAGAACATTTAGTACCTTTAGTTACAAGGATGCAATGTAAAGCAGCATGGAATAAATCATAGTAAAATTTAAAGATAACTATACTTGAGGTCTCATTCAATCAATTACTGGAAGGTCTCATAGCCATTCATATATTATGGCTCATTAGGTCAGCTCACTGGGAGATTTAGCCCACTTTGTACTTTTCAAAACTGTCCCATTCAAGACAACTTGCAAGGTCCCATAATGCTCCCCAAGGCAAATGTTGTAAGTTTCAATAGCTCCCAGTTAGCACATTTTTCATATTTCTATTAAGCCAGGCTAGCACTCTTATTTTCCAATTTTTTTTTTTAAACAACTTGTACTGTTTTTGACAAATCTATACAAACACAGATGTGTAAAGATGCGTGGGTGCCGACATACAAAAGAATGATCAGTAAGAGAGCCATGGATAACATTGTTATGGTAAGGGTAGGGGAAACATGGCGGCAGCCGCTTGAGCTGCTGCAGCGCTCTGCTCGTGGGCTCCCGTTCGGGGCTTGTTAAAAACGTTACCGGGCTAAATTTAGAATGCGGTTGTCTTAAACATGCGAGGCTGAACAATTTCTTCGAAACGAAACGAAGTTCGCGTTCTCACGGAGAAAAAAGAAGAACTGGTGATTCATTATTTCTCAACCGTTCGGCCAGTGACCCCATGTGTTCGGAAGGGGCGTGCCTATCTCCGAGTGCTGCTGCTGCGGCGATTCCCCCGGCCGCTGTGGTTCCTGTGTGCCGGCGAGAGATCTTGGAGGCACGCCGGGGGTCCCTGCAGCAGACGACTGGCTTCTCTGTGTGGAGCCTGACCGCCCTGGAGCTCCGACGGGGGCGTCGGACTCGGGCCCTTCTCCCTGGAAGCCGCGGTGCAGCTGCATGCCCCGCTCTGGGGGCGGAGGCTACTGGAGCCGCCCCGGAGAGTGCACCGGAGGACAAGCTGAATTCAGATCAGCAGCGGCGTCAGGAAGGTTGAGGCTCCGGCGAAAGCAACAAGAATGGTGGTAAAGGGGTAGAAGGGCACTATAACTTGAGAGGAAATAAGCATAAAAGCTGCAAAAGTGAGGTAAAGAAAGTGAAGAATAAACGCACTCTAGACACCAGGCTTCTGGTTGATGTTGGCTTAAGTTCGCCTACGGCTCCTTGTTTGGGTGAAGCAGAGTCTGGGATTTAACAAGCGGAATTTGCGGGGCCCAGTAACAATATTTTTGATAAACCCAGCACGAATAGTAAAAGGAAGCCTTCCTCTTATCTGACAGGCCAGGTTAAAGCGAAGCGCGCCTATACATGTAAGTCTTCTAAAGGGTCTAAGGGCAAAAATTCTAGCTCTGTGTCGAAAATCACTCCGTCACTGAGATCATTCTTTAAAGTGGTTCCGCAAGTGGTTTTACTATCAGATAAAAACTCTCCTTTGGATAGTCTAAGAAAGCCATTAATAGATGTTATAGCCCTTGAGGGGGGAGGAAGCACTGAGGTTTCGCCTAATAATAAGAGTACTTTGATTGATATGACTCTATTATTAGATAAAAGTGCTCTCTCTGGTAATTTGGAAAAGCCATCAACTGAGGTTACAGCTTTTGAAGGGGCGGGGGGCACAGAGGATTCGTCTAACCACAGTAACGCCCTGTTCAGTATGGCCACAGGCGGTGGCGGTGCAGAAAGTTCTGTGCATTTTGGCGCTAGCGTGGGGGCTGGATGGAACGAGTGGTAGCCACAGAGAGTGGAGGTGATGATACTATTGTTTGTACTTTGGATCACCCTCCACCTTTGGCCTTAGTCCTGGCGCCCCCATTGGCTCCACCTTCTTTGATGGCCCCTTTATCTTTAACAGCCAGCTCAAGCTCACAAGATGCGAGGCAAGGAGCAACATCACCATTATTAGCCACATCAGCCACATTAGCTACTTCAGTTCCCCTGTCCAGTGTAATGGCATCCAAGGACAGCAATGTAGACCTGGTTGCCACACTGCAAGCTTCATTTTAGGGAATGTTTGCATCTCTGTCTGCTGATATTAAAAAGGGTTTTGAGACCTCAGCAGCTAATCAGGCGGACATCAGGTGTTTTTGCGAATCCCTGGATAGAAAATTAAATGATCTCACACTAAGAACAGAGGCACTTGAGGACAGGGTAACCGGTATGTCCCTATATCTCGATGAAGCTAAAACAAATATCACCACGCTTAAGAAAGACGATCTAATCCTAGCAGAAAGGATGGAGACGCTTGAGAATAATGCCCGAAGGAATAACCTCCGCATCTTGAATATTCCTGAGGAAAAAGAAGGCTTTGACAATAAGCAGTTTGTTGTTTCATTGTTGAAAGAAGCGTTGCGATTAGACCAATCAGAGGAAGAATTAGCTCAAGACATTCAACGCATCCATAGAGAGCCTTTTAGAAAAAATCCCCAAAGAACCAAGCCTAGAAAAGTTTGGTTAACTTTCATACATACTCCCTTAAAGAAACCATTCTAAATCTGGCCTTAAAACAGAAATCTGTCAGTGCGAAGGGATTCAACATTCAAATTCGATCAGACCTGTCCAGGGTTACTCTGGACAAACAATGGGAGTTCGGGAAAAGGCTTGAGGCTTTCAGAAGATATGGTGCAGTGGCTCAACTAGCAGCATTGAGAGTTATGTATAATAACAGCATGCATAATATTAGATCAGTGCATGCAGCGGACGAGCTACTTCTGACTATAGGTAAAGAAAAAGGAGGGGCTAGCTAGGTGAAGCTTTCTTGAGTGGTTATCTAATAATGTTTAGCATTCTAAAAAAAAAAAAAAAAAGGAGGAAAAATCAAAAGAGAGAGACAAAGGGGAATCTATGTGTATGAAGATGGGGGGAGTGTGGAACAGAAAAGAAGAGAAAGAGGAAGGGAAAAGAAAAGAGAAAGAAGGAAAAAAAAAAAGAAGATGGAAAAAAAGAAGGAGAAACAGGGGAATAAAGTAGGGGGGAGGGGGGGTTGCAGGGGAAAAAATTAAAAAAGAGTCCTCATTTTCGTTGTAAATTGGCTTTATACTTGATGTTGTCATTGTTGCTTCCAAAAGGATATGTCTCTGTTCAATTCTCTCTTTGTAGGGGCATATCGCGTATTGGTTCCTTTAAACCTGGGGGTGTTAAAAAAGTAAAGATGTGGAAACATCAGTTTAATGAGTAAATTGGTTATTCTCTCCTGGAATACTAATGGTTTGCGAACTAGCCCGAGGAAAAATAACATAATGCAATATCTCCGAGATTCAAGTGCGCAGATCATAGTACTCCAGGAGACACATTTGGCCGAGCCTGAAATGCTTGCATTGGTTAAAAGGAATAGATGGATCGATATTTGTATAACAACTTCACAATTGACACACACTAGAGGAGTGGCAATCTTATTTAGGAAATCCATTAAAGCGAGACTGGTTTCTAAATTGGTGGACTCTGGTGGTCGCTGGGTAATAGCGTCAGTCATAATATCTGGGTCTCCTATTACTATAGTGGGATACTATGGTCCTAATCAGGATGATCCTTCGGCTTTGAAGGTTCTTTTCTCACATCTGTACCTATTTCCCGAACCGGTTATCTTAGCAGGTGACTTCAACATAGTCCTGGATCCCTTAGTGGATAAATCACCTTCTAATAGAGCTAAAGTCCTATCTAAAACCAGGTCTTACCTGCAAGATAACATGAAGCAGTTAGGATATAATGACATCTGGAGATCAATGCATGGATTACAAAGAGGAGTCACATTTCGAAATTACAGATTTCACCACCAGTCCCGAATTGATTTTATTTTGATTAGCCAATCCTTAGTTAACCTGGTTAAATCGGAATTTCACCTACCATTTCATTTATCAGACCACGCGTTGATTCTCTTAGATTTGGAAGGGTTTCCTAGGAGTCGATCAAGTAATTGGTCCTTTGATCGTTCATTATTGTCCTCCCCTAATATCATCGATGCTCTCAAGGTAGAGGTCCAGTTTTTCTTGGATGAAAATATAGGTTCTGCCTCTCCAGGTGTTATATGGGATGCATTTAAAGCATTCTTAAGGGGTCACATAAATAACAAAGCTTCATATAAGAATAAAATGTATAGGGAAGCAGTGGCCTCCTTAGAATTGGAGTTGGCTAAACTCCAAACAGAAATTGCTAGCCACCCGGATGCCCTCCCACCCACAGTACATGAGTGGCAGTAAAGCGACCATCTTAAAAGGAGAGCTAAGCTCAGTGTTAAATGCTAGGGTTTTAGAGAGATGGGAAGCCAGCAAACTGGCACATTTTGAGTATGGCGAAGGTGCCAGTAAACTGCTGGCCTGGAAGACGAAGACGGAGTTAGTTCGTAATAACATCAACTCATTTAAAGCCGGTGGAATAACATTCTCCACCGATGCCGACATTAGGAGAGCACTTCGTGATTTCTTCAGTGAAATATACTGTGAGGATAAGAACGTTGAGTCAAAGCAGGCTGAAGATTGGCTGGCGGGCATCTCTCTTCCGGCACTGTCATCAGAACAAAGTAATATACTGGAAGATCCCATTTCACAGGAGGAGGTCAGGCTAGCAGTAGCTAGTAGCAAAAAAGGTAGGGCATCAGGTCCAGATGGTCTGCCATCTGAAATTTATAAAGCTCTGATTCCAACAATTCTCCCTTTCTTGACGGAGTTGTTTAATAAGATCCTTCTTGAGGGGATGCCCCCTCCTATATCATGGGATAGTGCCTCGATAACACTGATTCTAAAACCGGGAAAATCAGCAACGAGTTGTGGGTCTTATAGACCAATCACTATCTTAAACACAGATTACAAGATCTTTGCATCTGTATTGGCAAATAGGTTGGGGGCAATGGCAACAAACATCTTGCATGTAGACCAAAAGGGCTTTGTAAGGGGGCGTCAGGTGTACGAGTTGACCTATGATCTTATAAGTGCCATCGATATGGCGACGGTGGTGTCACTTCCTCTTGCAGTGATGACCTTGGATGCCACCAAGGCCTTCGATAGAGTTAACTGGGTTTACCTATCGGAGGTCTTGGGAAAATTTCACATCGGCAAAAAATTTAGGCGCGTAGTCAAACTCTTGTATAGGAATCCGTCAGCTTCTATACTCGTCAACGGAGAACTATCAGACCCATTTAACATCTCTCGGGGTACCCGCCAAGGCTGCCCCCTCACCCCCCTTTTATTTGATCTGGATATGGAGCCTTTTGCTCAGCGGATTCGAGACAATAGTAATATCAAGTCTTTTGTGTTTGAAGGATGGGAGAGGAAGGTAGCCTTATACGTGGACGATGTTCTCATTTTTACATCTGAATTATGGTCGGCATTTCCGATGGTAATCGCGTTGGCTGAGGAGTTCGGAGCCGTATCTGGCTATGATGCTAATGCTGCCAAGACGGATATAATGGTCTGGAATGACCCTGTGCCTGTGGCAGGGGTACAGCTAAGTCCAGTCCTGCGGTATCTGGGCCTAAATATATACAAGGATATAAATGAGATAGTTTCAGCAAATTTCTCGCTCATTGCTAAAGAATGTCGTAGGTTAATGAAATCATGGTCTACACTTCCACTATCCCTATTGGGCAGATCCAATCTAATTAAAATGACGATCTTACCGAAGGTTACATTCTTATTTAACACAATCCCCCCTTTTTTTTTAACCTACAATGATAGCCAAACTCCAAAGAGACATATGTTCTTTTATTTGGAATAATCGTAACCCTAGAATTGCCTGGAAGAAGATCAGGCGCCGTAGAGAGAAGGGAGGTTTAGCGGCGCCCGACCTACAGCTCTATGGGTGGGCCTTTCAGATGTCCCATGCCAGGATGTTGTTAAAATCTCCGATAAACTCGGGATGTGGGCATATGTTTGCTGCATTACTCAGAGGGGAAAAGGTTGCCGATCACGTGTTTTTGCTTAAGTTTGGGGATCCCAAGTTTTTGAAAAAAGTAAAACTAAAGGTGCTGGCTGATTCATGTAGAACATGGGCTAAACTTAGGCGTACTATTAAAATTGACTATTATTCCTGTAAGGCTCCATTATGGAATTCAACTGGGTACCCGAGCTGGCTTTTGGATAGCCTTGCAGTACCACTACGAGAGGCAGGATTAGTAGGTAAACATCACTTACAACGAAACTTTTACAACGCACTACCATTACAACGCGGTCATTACAACGCAAACTATTACAACGCATTGCGCGGGGGGGCACTCTAGGATAGGGAATAGGTTAATTTACTATCCAATAACCTTCCCTATTGTCCACTGGGACTGGAGTTGGAATAGTAAATTAAACTATTCACTATCCAACACCCAAAATCGCTATGCGTTGTAATGGTATGCGATGTAAAAACCGCGTTGTAAAGGCAGGCGTTGTAATAGCCTGCGTTGTAATGTCATACATCCGATTAGTAGTATGGGGTATCTCTTTGTTGATGGTAGCTTACTTCCGTGGGAGATATTGAGTTTAAAAATAGGGACTCGGTTCTCCAGGTTTAAATACCTACAAATACAAAGCTGGGCACACTCACAGATTTCTGTTAAAGGTAGATTTCAGCTAGGGGGTGATAGTGCACTAGTGTCCCTCTTGACAGATAAGCCTCTATCCAAGAAAGAGGTCTCACTCTGGTATAATCTCCTTTTGGATGAAATCGAGGGTGAGTTCCAGTTACCTGATCTACTGTGGACCGCACATATTACAAATACCAGTGTGGAGAACCTGTGGTTTGAATCCTTTAAGATCATGTGGAACATTGTGAAACCATCTTGGCTACGCCGAAACCACTTGTTCACACTACATAGGGCCTACTACTCGCCCCAACGTTTATCGAAGTTTTCGGATAATTCACCTGTCTCATGCCCTAAATTCGGCTTGGTAGAAGCTTCAGATTTACACAACGTCCTAGATTGCCCACTTTTATCACTCTTTTGGAACTCAGTTTGCCTATCACTCTCCACCTCCATGGGATCCCAAGTTACATTATGTCTTGCTCTTGTTATTGTTGGTGTTTCTCCAGAGTTCCATGGGCCGGCAAAAAACGTACTTTTCTTTGGCATTTTGCTGGCCAGGCGGGAAATATGTAGGAAATGGAAAGATCTGCTACCTCCCACCTTGCTTGATTGGCGCACCTCTGTGCTACAAACATCGAAGTTAGACCTTTTAAGATCAGGAAATTCACGCAAGAGAAACTTCTGGAGATTATTAAATTGGTAATGGTCCTTTAATCGATCTTGGTTTTTTGTTTTTTTGTTGTTTTTTTGGGGGGGTTTTCCCTAAGGTCCAATGATTACGCTGCTTGGCACCTTCTCTCACGTTTGACTATACCCAATAAAGTTGATAACGGTATAAGAATGGGTATATGAACGCAGCATGTGTCCCTGACGGTCGTTCCAAGGTAGCTTAGTTGGAGTTTGGCACCACTTACTGAGGGGCAATTAGGGCGGCCCTTCTTAGAGCCCCTACCAGTCTAACTGTGACAGTAAGTTCATCTCCACATGCTACTAGTTGGTCACCAAGAGCGAAATATGAGGACACAAAAAAAACAAAAAAACATTGTTATGGTAAATTCCTACTCTTGCCAGTTCCCTTCCTCCCGACCTCTAAAATGAACAGCAAAAATAAAAAATACACATTCTGGAAATGTGCTGCAATCGATGAACATTCGCTCCAACTATACTGCAAAAGTTAGTGCTAATCTAATCATTTATAACATAGCATTCTTATTTTCCATACTGGTACAGCGCCCTCTTTCAAATTTGCCATAATTATCCAATATGCACACTAGGCAAAATGTATAAACCCAGGACTACATTTTCCATGATGTCTGATTAACATATTTTGAAACGTCATAATGTCACAACTGCGAACACCTGATTGTGATTTATTGTTGAGCTATAACTAAATGCCATTAAAGAAATATTTTTTAAAATGCTACAGTGTGTGCTAGATGTTCCTCATAGCAGTTCTAAACCATATAAGGCACATTTTTATCACACAAACCTCATTGCAAATACTTCTCATGTCTGGCACTCCTCGTGCCATTCCAAGTACATATGAGGACAACTGCACTTCATGCTAAGGCCCGTTCAAGTAAGGTTTATATACGCGTGATCAGGGGCACAACTAGACCCGAATTTTGGCAGGGGGGGTTAGTACTAAACAGTGTGGGTGAGGCTAACATTTTGCATACTGGAGGCTGAGACAGTATTAGAATACATGTTTGGAAGGCCAATAGGTACAGATTTAATGCACCAACGCATAGAAAAGGCATTTGTCTATGCCTGTTCTTTCCTGCAGTAGCACATCGCAGCATCTTCTGCCTTTGCCATTGCATTCCCCTGACAAACTCAGCACTGCTGGAGCTCAGAGAGTGTCCACCAGATCTGCAAGCATTCGATGTTGCCACATAATTTCCAAAATATGTAGATTTCACCAACATTGTTGTTTCTAGCTGAAACGGATGAAAAGAATACCGCCTGCTAAAGTGCCATATAATTAGCATTTTTTTGTCATATAATTTCAATATCTTTGGTCCTTCAAGAAGCATAATCCCGGCAGCCTGGACAATGTAAAACCTTTGTACAGTGGCAACAAAATCTGTACTTCACACGTAACCATGAAATATTTTCTATATGTCAAGGTTCCTTAAAAAAATTTAGGTTTTGCTATACAAAAATACCAAAAAAATGTAAACAGGCATTTTTACTTGAAGATGTAATGACGTTTTGGTAATCTCCAATGTACCCATCAGTATGGAGCAGAGATTGTGTTGGTGATGAGTATCTTTAATGGGGCGTCGCTTGGGCGCCGATGGTGGCGGTCGCCTAGGCTCCGAGCTCCGAGATCGAGCCTTCTTTCATCCTGATATACCGACTCTGGCGACCCCCTCTCCACTTTGCCACTCGTGGGAAGGGGTTCCCCCAGAGCGGATTATTAAAGCATCAATCAGATGTCCCCACAGGCTGGGAGCGAGCCGTCGACGCGGCTCCCGGGGGCTCCGAAGACGGAATCCAAGATGGCAGCCATGGGGGAGAACTAACCTCCGGACTGACTGCGGCTGGAAAACGCTTTGCCCCGCATGCAGTGCTTTGCTCCTGGACCTGCGGAGAAGAGCGGAGGCGGGTAGGCGCGGACTGACTGCGGTCCTGCGCCCAAGAGAGCGGCGAGCTGACCCGACGGCCCCGTCCTTGCGAGACGGTCGGAGAGGTGGAGCGAGTTTCTCCCGGAGTGTGGAGCGGCCGGACCCCTCCCACCAGGACTTTGTTAAGCGGAGACCCGAACCTCTCCTTGTGCGGAGCGCAGGGAACGTCGGCGGGAGACCACATCCCTGGTGCCGGCTCCACTCGGGATCCTGGGTGCAGTGCGGAGACGCTGATAAGGAGTCATAGTCCCCCTGGGTCCCCCCCCTCCGGGATCCATCTTGGCATTGAGACTAGCGGGTCGGGGCTCCGGCTGAGACCAGGGACTGCTGCCCGAGGATTCAGGGTTGAGGACTGCCGCAGGGGGCCTAAAGAAGGACCTTTCCTGAAATTATCGCTGCTCTGCCGAGGCTTGCTGAGGGGCAACACCTGAGGAGGCTTGGAGCGGGGGCGGCGCCTGGGACTCTGGGGTCGGTCTGTGGACGGCGCTCCTGCGGAGACCCGCCTCCGGGATCACGGTGCTATCCTCGCAAAGGCCACGCACCAGAGCGGAGTGTAGCAGCGGTGGCACCTATCTAGAGATCCACGGTGGGCGAGCTGACTGGTGGAGATCCTTGGGGGGTCCACAAGACCCAGCGGTGACACTAAGGCATGGACCAGTGATTGGACCTAGGAGAGTGATTTCGCTGAGGTCGCCTGGTCATAGGAGGTGGGGTTCCGTGTGGCGCCCTGGGGACCCCGGCTGGAGCAGCACAGCGGCACGAGACGCGACGGAGACCCCTGAACGCCTGCTCCTGAGAAGAGGTGTATTGGAAGGATGCACATGGACTAGACCACAGTGGATCCTTGCTGGTGAGTGCTGGTCCCCGGCTTTCCTGACGCCGGCCCGTGCATGCGGAGGCCTCCTTGTTGCCGCCCCTCTGGGCATGCAGCGATTGACCCTCTCTTAGGCCTTCTGGAAGCGTGAGCACCGCGCGACACGAGAGGGTGGACCCCTATTGACCACTGCAGCGGGAGACTGAGACCTGCTGTGCTGCCACTGGGAGGCGAGATCGACATGACCCACGGAGGGGCTAATCTGGGTTGGGAGCTGCGTCCACGACTAGCCACCTGGTGCCCCTGGGTGCGGAGCTGGACGGTCCGTTATATTGCGCTGACCCGGATTGCTGCTGAGATCCGGTGGGACTGCTGAGAAGTGGCTTATATTACCTCACAGAGACTGCGGCTGAGAGGAACCAGGATTTTACCTGCCACCAATAGAGGACGCTTTACACCGTTACTTCTGGAGACGAGGGAGTGCGGCAAGTTTGAACAGCGCTTAGAACGGCTGCTGTTATACGGACCAAAGTGAACTGGTTGCGGGAGGTGCCCGAACCCTGGACAATACATTCCGGCTCGCTGCAGGAGTTCTGGTTGGCACAAAGCCGTCAAGGGTAAACCCAAAGGAAGCAAGGGCGTTGCTCCATCCACATCAGACACCGAGGCATCGGATAAAGGAGATACTAATGACCCCGGCCACTCGCGGGACCCCCAACTGCACAAGCAACTCAACAAAATCCTCACAGCAATAGCGGATACCGGCTCGGCGTTGCAGCAGGACATTGCGCAGGTAGCTACAGGACTGGGACTTCTGCGGGCCGACCATGGCAAGCTATCGGACAGGGTGAAGCTAGTAGAGTCCTCACTCCAAACCCTGGAACCGACACAAAAAGAGCTCAAGTCCACAATGACTGACGTGCTGGATCGCGTGGCCACGCTAGAGCAGAGAGCTGAGGAGGCAGAAGGGCGTAACCACCGGAACAACATCCGGATCGTGGGCTTGCCGGAAAAAGTGGAAGGGCGAGACATGGTTCGTTACCTCAACGAGTGGCTTCGAACGGTGGTGGCGCCGGAAGGACTATCCTCCTTCTACATGCTGGAACGGGCGCATAGAGTACCGGCCAAGCTGCCACAGCAGGGTCGCCCCCCACATCCAGTGGTGGCTAGATTGCTGCACTACCGGGACAGAGACCTGCTGCTCCAGAATGCTCGCGATAATGGCCCATACCAGGTTGAGAACAGCAAAGTCAACATCTTCCCGGATTACACCTACGAGACGCAGCGGCGACGGACCTCTTTCCTAGCTGTTAAACGGGAATTGAGGGCGGAATACTCCTTACTCTTCCCAGCCCGGCTGCGCGTGATTGTAGACGACACCACCAAGTTTTTCGACACGCCTGATGATGTCTGCACCTGGCTTGAACTGTATAAATCCGGCAGAGATGTCCTGGAACTCCGGCCGCGGCTGGAGTCAATGGGATTGCCAAGGCGGACATCGCAGCGAATTCGTAACCGGCGAAGGGGACTAAGGAAGCCGTCCCGCCTGGAGACCGCAGCGGAGCGGCAGGGAGTTTTGGAGGCGATGGATGCTCGGACAGGCCAGCGGGAATCTCTGTCGCAGGACGAGGTGGGATCGGACAAAGGGGATGAACATTCAGACGCGGAGAGATCGGAGACGGACAGTGTGCCCCTGCCTGTGGTCACACCGGCGACAGCTGAAGGAATGCTGGACGAAGGCTACAGGTACCTGGTGAGCTGTATGAGTTCGATACACGGACTTTGATGGGATGCTTCTTATGTTGTGGGGAGGGAGTGTTTTCATGATAATGGGAGGGGGGTTGCCATTGAAATGTTTTCTAGCCAACGGCTCGATCATGCGGAATAGACTCTGGAGTCTGGGTGGATGCCCGTTGGCGACCAGCCTTCCCTTACCGCCCTTAAGGCGCACCCACAGTGACTACTGTTGGGGTTAGTCAAATGTTACTATTTGGGAGTGTTTGGACGGGAGCTGGATGGACATTGCTAGGCCCTATTGGAGAACCCGGCCTTATGGGCCAGGCGGCGCAGGGCACGCCTAAGATCTCCGAGTTCACCTGCCTCGACCGACAGAGACACGAGACACTCTGTTAGGCGTAGAAAAGTAGTTTTATTAGCTGCAGCTAAGCACAGTTATCTAAGAAGTACCACACAGGTAGGTTCTCAAGAGACTGCCACTTCAATCTGTGGCGCACAGTCTATTATACAACACAAGTTTACAATGACAACTCCCAATATACACAAAACTGACAAATAGGAATAGTTCGAAAACAAGCTATCGGATGTCTAAAACACAACCTCCTTTCAGACCCCGTGTGCTCTCCTCCCATCAGGTTAATCAACACTGGTGCCCGTAATTCAATTTGCAGGTGGCAAAACATGTGTAGAATGCTTCAAAAGAAGGGCTATGTAACAAGAGAACACACGAAGAGAATAGTGAAGGCCAGTTAAATAAATAAATAAGATAAGGTAGAGAAGAATGGTGCATGGATTAATCAGTCTAGACATGGCTTTGTAAACTCGGCCAGACCCTGACATCAGTATCGCACACAAGGACGAAGTTTGTCTTTTAGCGAGAAAAACATGAAGCAGCTGAACACGGCAGAAAGACCATTTTACCGCGTTAGCCGTGCTGCCTGAGTGAGGCAACATAAAATGGCGACTAAACACTAAATGGCGGCTATAGCGAAGCGAGGCCGAAAACTACGTAACCTCAGACCCTCCTTTTGCCATACTCAGGCAATGCTCAAAGGAACCCATGTTAGTCTGAGTCAATATCAATGGTCATGAGGTCACTGAGATGTTGTTGCACCATCATCTTAATGTGTTCTGTCTGCTGTGCTACTGGTTTGGAGACACAGATCGTGGCACAGAGTCCACAAAGGGCTGGACCACACTGTAGACAAAGACAACAAGAAAAAACGAGTGCTAAAATCATTCCAAGGAAAGTTAGCACTTTCCATCCCCAAGTGGACAGTAGTCCCCAAAACCATCCCATCACAGACCAATCTCCAGTATCTTGGTGGATGGACTCAGAGATGACATGTAGCTTAGAGATGCCTTGGTAAACTGTAGGGGCGTTGTCAGGAATATAAATGCAACAACTAGACCCAATCAGTTTACAAACTCCTCCTTTATCTGCAAGGATTATGTCTAAAACCATTCTATTCTGTAAAGTCATAAGTCGATCCGCCTGAAGCTCAGCAGTCAAATTTTTTAATGCTCCAGAAGTTACATTGATTGTGGCATCAACCACACGGATCAACTGTCTGATATTTTTGCTATTGGCCATCGGACCCCAAAAAGGGAGAAATCCTTTCAGAAAATCTTCTCCTTCTTGACCTGCTGTGTCTTCTGAATCTACTCCTCCTCTAGCAACTCTCTTCCTGTGATAATCAGCAGGAGCAGTGTATGTGGGAAGAAGGAGAAAAGCTATGTAACATGTTCCCGAGAAGTGTGTGGGAAGCCATGTTTAAGCTTTGTCATAACAGATTAAATATGTACCTTGTGATGACACTAATGGTGCGGGCATAGAAGGAGTGTAAACATAAGTGTGGGAGCAGTTGCTCCTCTCTTGCTTAGTTTTGGTATTCTGGCCATTTATTTGCAAACACAAACGACCTCGTTGGGGTAGTACCCAAATCGGTGTAGAACTCTGTTGCTTGAGCTTGTCAGTGAGGCTGAGAGTATAGCGAGTTATATTCCACCCATCATACGCTCTCTTTTCGTCTTTGGGAATCTTGATGATGTCAGCAATCTTTGCCATAGTTACAATGCCCTTTATCAAAGAACTGTGACTGAAATCCACTCCACCATTATAGGATCCACCAGAAGGGTATCGAAGTAAATTATTGTATGCATTGGAAAACATAGCCAGATAGGCACAAGCAGAACCTTCATATGAAAAGGGGAGGACTAGATACGGCATTCCTCTTTGTGTATTATGTGGTATGAGACCACATACCCAACAATCAGTAACATTTACTATCAATTGATGCTGGTGTAACAGTTGAATAAACGAATTGTTAAGATATTCCATTCTTCTCATTTGCTCGTGATCTGGGAGTGAGTAAAATTTATGCGGTGAAATAGTAGTAGAGGGAGTTAGAGGGACAGAAACGGGAACAGGTACTAACTGTAGGACATGAATAAACCATCCTATGCATGCTAATAAACTACTTAAACCTACTAAAACACATAGTGCTACGCCACAACGACCAAATAATAATTTCTTATAATGAGCTCTCTTCATCATTTTAATATCACTTCCTTTTCCTGCACTATCCATTACTCTAAAGGCGTTGCTCACGATAATCTTCCTTAATCACTTGGCTGTGATTGTTAGCCGTCCTATGACACTGCAAGTCCTGTTGACCTAGTCACTCTTCAGGTCACAGCTCAAGACTCCTACCGTGACCCTGCAACTTGATGGATAAGGGAAGGAAAAACGTTTCTTTATTAACAGAATTAAAAAGAAAGTCAAAATTAATTGTCTCTAGGGGATCTTTTCCTCAAATTATATCGTCTCTTTCCAAGCGTTGTATGGTCCTGGAACAAATGTTCGGGATCTGTGGTGTTGAGTCTCAAATGAACGGGTACAGCTTCCTGTAAGACATCATCATCCTCTTTCTCTGAGCTAGTCCAATCCAGGTGTGCACTGCTGAACGAACAAAGCGGGGTACCTTTTCAAAGTCACTATCACCAACACCTTCCCGGACCCACTGGTCATAAGGTAAAGGCAATGGTACCCTTTTGCAGTGCACACCGTGGATCCAGTGTTTCTTTCCCAGGACCTTGACAGCTGTACGAGTCGTAAGTAGGACTTGCTTCGGAGGCCCCCAGCGAGGTTCCAAATTCTTTTTTCTCTGGAAGTTTTTCAGGCACACCCAGTCCCCAGGCTGGATGGTGTGTCCGGGATCTGAAGAGGCCTCTGGTAAAGCGTTTTGGACCTGTTGACGAATAACATGCAATTTAGTGGTGAGATCATGCAAATAGTCAACCAACAACGGGTATGGAATATCTGAGTACTTTTTGAGTCTGGGGACTCCCCAGACATTAGCTGGGCGTCCGAACACAATCTCGTATGGGCTAAGCCCCAAACGAGAATGAACAGTAGTTCTAGTAGAAAGGAGTGCTAAAGGCAAAGCATCAGGCCAGGAAAGGCCCGTGCTGGCCTGAATCTTTGCTAACTTAAGTTTGAGAGTGCCGTTGTAGCACTCTACTAGACCTGCTGACTGAGGATGGTTTGCCGCATGGAATTTCTGTCTAATGCCTAGACCTACACACACCTTTTGCATAATTTGACCTACAAATTCACTTCCATTGTCACTCCAGACAATGCGCGGCAAACCAAACCTCGGGAAGAATTCTTTCAAGAGTATTTTTGCAGTGGACAAGGCAGTGTTGTCCTTTAGGGGGTAGGCCTTTATCCATCTGGATAAGGCACAAACCACCACAAGAACATACTTGAGATTATTGAAACGTTCCATATGGATGTAGTCTATTTGCAGTACCTCGAATGGGTACGTAGGGGGTGCAAAGTGACCTGCTGGAGTTGGAGTTCCCTTTCCTGGATTGTGCATCAAACAAACAATGCAATGTTTCACCACATTTTCTGCACATTTAGGAATACCCTCATTCTGCCATACTGGAGCTAAAAGCTTACATATACCCCGCGCATTAATATGGGCTGGTCCATGGGCCATAGTAACTACAGGCAGTACATACGCATCAGGTAACAACCATCGTTGATGCTCTGACAATTCCGTCCAACATCCCATACTATCCAACATTCCCGTACTTTGTCTCCAAGAACTTAATTCTTTCTCAGTGGCCTCCTTCTGGATTGCTTTCACACTTTCCACTGTGTCTTCACACATACCAGCTTCTGCAACCCATCTAACAGGACCTGCAACATACATGCGACTTTCAACATTCCTCGCTGTTTCCTTCGCTATCTCATCTGCAAATGCATTCCCTCGACCCACGTCATCAGTAATCTTTTTGTGTGCGCTGCACTTCACAATCGCTATTTGAGTAGGAAGGGCAAGTGATTCAAGAAGGTCAGTTACCAACTGACCATGCTGTATCTTGGTGCCGTGGAAGGTAAAGAATCCTCTTTCCCTCCACAAACGACCAAAACTATGGGCGACGCCAAATGCATACTGGCTGTCAGTATAGACAGTCACTCTTTTCCCTTTCGCTAACACACATGCTCTTGTCAACGCAATCAATTCTGCAGCTTGCACTGAATTATGCGGAATGCGTGCAGTTTCTACCACTGTGTACAAAGTCGTTACTGCATAAGCAGCTGTGGTTTCACCATTAGAAAGCTTGAAACATGACCCATCCACCCATAGGTTCCCATCCGGATCCACAAGTGGTGTATCCTTGAGGTCTATTCGACCCTTCGTTTCTTCTTCAGTGCGAAGAAAACAATCATGCTGATCTTGTACATGGTTAACATCCAAAGTAGGCAACAATGTTGCTGGATTCAGAACATTACATCTCTTTATGTGTATGTGACTAGCTAAAAGTGTCAACTCATATCCAGACAAGCGAGCACTCGTTAAATGCTGAGTTTTCGTCCTGTTAAGAAGAGTATCTACTGCATGTGGCACCATAACATTAAGAGTATGATCTAGCACTAGTCCAGCAGATTGACGAATAGAAATTGCCGCTGCTGCTGTTGCTCTATGGCAACTAGGTAATGCCTTAGCTACTGGATCTAATGTTGCAGAAAAATAGGCACACGGCCTTTGTTTATCGCCGAATTGTTGCGTCAATACTGATAATGCGCAACCTTCCCTTTCATGCACATAGAGTGTGAAAGGTTTACTGTAGTCTGGAGTACCCAACACAGGAGCAGAACACAAGGCAGTACGTAAATCTGAAAAACTCTTTTGACATTCATCAGTCCAGGGCAAAGGCTGGGGCGTATCTTTAAGTGTAAGTGCCAACAGAGGTTTAGCAAGAAGGGAAAAATTTGGAATCCACTGTCTACAGTAAGAGGTGATGCCTAAGAAAGCACGCACTTCTCTTTGTGTGGACGGTACAGGCATTCGTGCAATTGCATGAATACGTTCTGGAGTCAATCGCCTTCCCTCCTTTGACAAGAGATGACCTAAATAGGTAACTTCTTGTCGGCAATATTGTAACTTGGAAGACGATACTTTATGATGTAAATCAGACAAAGGCTGCAAGAGCAATACAGTTGCTGCTTTACAAACATTTTCAGAATCAGCAGCGATCAACAAATCATCCACATATTGGATAAGAGTGGCACCTGAGGGCAAAGAAATGGTATCAAGTTGAGATTTCAAAGCTTGACTGTATATTGAAGGACTTTCACAATAGCCTTGGGGTGCGCGCTTAAACCGGAAGCTTCGGCCTCCGAGAGAGAAGCCAAAGAGATCCCTGCTTTCTTCAGCAATAGGAATGCTAAAGAAAGCATTCTTCAGATCGATCACCGAGAACCAAACTGCTGAAGCAGGAATCATAGTAAGCAAAGCTGTGATATCTGGCACAACAGGAAATTGAGGGACAACAATTTTGTTGACCTCTCGAAGATCAATTACAAAACGGTACACAGGTGGCTGAGAGGGATCAGTACGTTTAAGAATAGGCAAAACAGGACTATTGCAAACGTTTCCTCTAGTCTCTTCAACCACACCCTTTTGAACCAAATCATGAACAATGGCCAACAAGGCTCTCTCGCCATCACTAGATATTTTATATTGGGGAACACGTGGTATCTTAACATTGTCTTTAACAGTGATCACATATGGTGGAATTTGCAATAAGCCAACATCATTTGGACCCACAGCCCAAAGTGTAGCAGGAAGTGAACGCAACTCGGGTGGTAGCTGTTCTTTAGATACATACATTGGAGAAGTCAACTTATCACCTAAAGTGAGGTGCACACCAGAGGGTGAACAATACAGTGTAGCATGTAAACGTTTCAGTAGGTCAAAACCCAATCAATTTTCTCCGCATCCTGTTGTTAAAAGGAGTGGAGCTTCTAAATCGTATGGACCAATGGAAATGGGCAAAGGACAAGAAATGGGATTTGAAACTGGGGCGCCAGAGAATCCCACAGAAACATTTGTTAAGCAAGACAAAGGTGCCCCTGGGAGTTTAGAATGCATTATGGAACTTCTCATAGCACCAGTATCCAAGGGAAATGGTTCTGTAACACCTAATGCCATAACATTAACATAAGGTCCTTCCTGATCTACTGGAACTGATACGACTCCCTTACTTTGTCTATGGCTGTCCTAGCTAGTATGGAAAGCAACGTCCTCATTATCGAAACAATAGTCATCATTGTAGTATTGTGCAGATTGAGAATTCTGCCGATCAAAATAATTTGTAGAGTCCTGAGGAGCAGAGGGACGTCGTTCCTGAGTCGACGCACCACGCCCCCTACCTCTGGGTATGGATCGAGAATCACCACGACCCCGTGGCGCTAATGATCCACCATACCGCTGTAATAAAATTGGACAAGTATTCTTAAAATGACCATCTTCCTTACAGTAAGCACACTGGTTAGGGCCCAATGGAGCTCGTGGAACTGAGGGTACTGGCTTCTGCAACAATCTCTGAAACTGTGGGGGCTGTGGAAATGGGAGTTGAGCAGAACAAGGGGGATAAGCCTGTTGCAAAAGGACTTTTGTTTTCAAGTCTTTAGTCTTTTTCTCCGCTTTCTCCTTATCTTCCTTATCCCTATTCTCATAATATTGAGCAGTAGCCAATATCTGAGCGGTGGAGGAGACAGCCCACGAACTCTCCGATTGTTTTAATTTATGTGATAATTCTGGAAGTAAATTAAAAACAAATTTGTCTACGAACAATCGCTGTCCACCTTCAGTACTCATATCTTGCCCACTATGGTCGATGAAAGTCTCCTCGAACCGAGTAAAGAAGTCAGAGACACTTTCATCCGTCTTTTGCTTACACGCCGCTAACTTATCCCAGTTAACGCGCACCGCAGGCATCAAAGTTTTCATCAAATCTATTATTTTTCCAGGCAATTCCGTAATCAAGACATCCGGTTTGGCACCACCTACTTGTCCTGCATCCGCAGCTGTAATGGCAGCCCAATCACCACCTAAAGCTGCCGCATGATCCTGTCTACGAATCTTGGTCCATATTGCTTGTGGGACTATATTCCCCATAAGTAAGTCAATATCCGCCAAATTCATAATACTAGTGTCAGCAGTCTGAGACAGCTCTTTATAATATCCCGCAGGATTCTTACCAGGGTCCGGTAAAGACTGTTTGAGTGCCAATACTTCTGACCTTTTCCAAGGGTCATGTACCCATATTCGCTGAAAATGAGCAGGAATACCTGGATTAGCACCTGCTTGAGGAACCTCATCTCTCCATATCGGAGGAACCTCTCGCATAGGATATTGTGCCGTTTTACGACGAACCGCGGGATCAGGCTCAAGAGAATTTTGAGAGAAAAGGGTGGATCAAAAAGTAACAAGCTTCTGAACAGCATGCTCTACAGCAGGACCCACAATAAGTCCCTTATCAAATTGATCCTGTATGTCGAATAGATACTGAGGAGGTGAGTCTAGATCTACGTCTCCCCATTCTTTAATCAGAGTATTGCACATAACATCGAATACGTATCTCTGTGTGGGTGCGTTCCATTGCAGAAAAGTATCTAAAATATCACGTGTACTATACTGTACACGACTCATGATCCAATTATAAGCAAGGGAATCTAATTTAGTCCGTTCTTCCAAATCCGGAAACTGACTACGAGATTGCCTCCTAGACGAGGCAGGAGAGAAGAAAAGAGGTCCAAGAAAAGGCGACAAAAGACCTGAAACAGTGTCGACTAAACGCCGTGGAGCTGCAGGGGAATCTGACACTAAAACGTGGGACAATGTATTCTGTAAGACAGAAGAGGAATCTGTAGCAAAAGAAACGACAGATGGAGAAGGCTGAGGCACAGGAGATTGGGGTACAGATGTCGCTGGCAAAGGGGGCGGAGGTGGAATCACAGGGACAGGCAACTGTGCAGGAATTACAGCAGCTGGATTAACAACGGGCTTTAATGGCGGTGCATTAGCACCTAACACATAAGGCGGAGGTAATGTCAACAAATGGGACATAAAAGAATCGTCATCAGGATTTTTATTCTTTGATACAATGGGTAATACAGGATAGCATCTATCTATTGCCATACGATGTTGTCTTTCTGACACCTCAATCACCTGATCAGCTTCGTCATTTTTAAATTGTTGGGCAGCCTGTAGAATCGACATACTCTGTTCTTTCTTATCTTTCTTCATTTGCTTAATTTCCTTCTGTTTGGCTTCTTTGCGCCATAGGCGAAAGGAGTCAAGCATTGCCGGCCGGGCTTTTCTCTTAAATAAAATTGTTTCCAAATTATCTAATATACCGGGCTCAAAAGACCCATTTTGTGGCCATTGCAAAACACCGTCTTTCTTAGTGTAACGGATCCATGTTTCATTAAAAACTATAGGACCCAGACCGTGTTTCGAATATAATTTGTAGGTAGGAGTTCCAACTGGAGGAATCGGACAAGAATCCTCTAGTCGGGAATCCGTAGAACAACCAAAACAACAAAATTTCCTAAACTTACTAAATCCAGGCATTTCGTAACAAACTGGACTTCCTTACAAATTTCAAGGGATTTTCGGACAATAGAGTCACAGCACAAACGTGCTTACCCCTTGGCTTCGGTTAGCGCGCTAATCGAATAACAAAATACAAAAAAAACAAAGAGAGTGGGCGCTACCCACAAATACTTAACTAAATGCTTTTCTCACGCCAACAGATGTCCGTCTATCGTCTCGCGATACCAATCATAACCAAAGGGCCAAGGCAGGGCGACAGTCAGGGCAGCAGTCGTCAGCAGCCGTCGGGAAGGAGTAGCCACACTTCAAAAGACCTTCGGTCCACTTCTACATGCAGGGGTCGCACACGTGGTTCGCGAAATCCTCCGGAATTTTCTTGCGAAGCTCCTCGCGACTCTCGGGCAAAACTACTACCGCTGAAGTCGCCCACACGTTGGGCCGCCAATTGGAGAACCCGACCTTATGGGCCAGGCGGCGCAGGGCACGCCTAAGATCTCCGAGTTCACCTGCCTCGACCGACAGAGACACGAGACACTCTGTTAGGCGTAGAAACGTAGTTTTATTAGCTGCAGCTAAGCACAGTTATCTAAGAAGTACCACACAGGTAGGTTCTCAAGAGACTGCCACTTCAATCTGTGGCGCACAGTCTATTATACAACACAAGTTTACAATGACAACTCCCAATATACACAAAACTGACAAATAGGAATAGTTCGAAAACAAGCTATCGGATGTCTAAAACACACCCTCCTTTCAGACCCCGTGTGCTCTCCTCCCATCAGGTTAATCAACACTGGTGCCCGTAATTCAATTTGCAGGTGGCAAAACATGTGTAGAATGCTTCAAAAGAAGGGCTATGTAACAAGAGAACACACGAAGAGAATAGTGAAGGCCAGTTAAATAAGATAAGGTAGAGAAGAATGGTGGGACCCAAACAGTGGAGTAAGTCATGGATTAATCAGTCTAGACATGGCTTTGCGAACTCGGCCAGACCCTGACATCAGTATCGCACACAAGGACGAAGTTTGTCTTTTAGCGAGAAAAACATGAAGCAGCTGAAAACGGCAGAAAGACCATTTTACCGCGTTAGCCGTGCGGCCTGAGTGAGGCAACATAAAATGGCGACTAAACACTAAATGGCGGCTATAGCGAAGCGAGGCCGAAAACTACGTAACCTCACTGTTCTAGGGGGGGTGGGTGGTAGGGAATGTTGGGGGATGTTAGAGGGAGGGCTCATCATCGATGTTACAGACTCACCACGCCCGAGGCTCCTAGAGGGCGGTAGAGGTGGATTGCACGGATCAATGTGGGACAATGGATGAAAAGGCTAATGTGAAATGTATGACCTGGAATGTGAGGGGACTACACACTATGTCACGCTGCCACAGGGTTCACGCTTACCTGACACGGAGGGGGGTTCATATTGCCCTTCTCCAAGAAACACACTTGACAAAGACGGAGGGGACAGCGCTGCAGCGTAGATGGAGGGTCCAAGTATTTAACACCACATACTCAGCATTCGCGAGAGGATCTTTAATCTGGGTCCGGGCGGGAGTTCCCTTTCAGCTCACCAAGCAGATCGTAGATCCGGAGGGAAGATTTGTGGCTATAGCGGGGAAGCTACGGGGCAAGGACATATCCTTTTGCAGTGTCTATGCACCAAATATAGACCAGGTGGCCTTTCTGGCAAAGCTATCAGGGTCTCTGACCCAATTCCTGGTGGGGCCGATAATACTGGGAGGTGACTTTAATTCAGTCCTGGATGTTTCCCTTGATAGGTTACACCCCCCCCGGCAGACTCCCCGACACATCGTGAGGCTAAGGGCCGAATGGAGTGGCAAACTAGGTGGGGACTTGTAGATGCCTGGTGCGCGCAACATCCTCGGGATCGAGATTACTCCTATTTTTCAGGCATGCATGAACTCCATGTGAGGCTGCATGCGGTCTTATGCTCCCCTGAGCTACTTCTGGCGATCCTAAAGACGGAATATTTATCGAGGACAATATCTGACCATAACCCTTTGTTAATAGATCTGCAGTGGTCTCCTGGGGTCTCATGTGTTCCCACCTGGAGGCTGCGCCCTGAGATGCTGGAGGACCCCTCTTTCAAGCTGCGCTGGAGGAGGGGATAACTCAATATTTCGGGGATAACGCCGGCCCGACCGAGACAAGGGCCACGGAGTGGGATGCCTTTAAAGTGGTTATGAGAGGGCTTTGCATAGGGAAATATGTGGGGGTGAGGAAGGTACTACTGGAGGACCTGGATAAGACTGAGATGACACTCCGCGAAGCAGAGCTCTCACGACCGGGCCACCCCGAACTTCAAATGCGGGTCAGTGAGGCGAAGGAGGCGGTGGCTGTGGAAACAGAGCACCTACACAGCTTCGACTATAAGGCGAATACCGCCCGGACCCATGCAGAGGGCGATAAAGCCTGGACCCTGCTGGCTTGGCTTGCCAACCCCCTGAAACGAGGATCCCCGATAGTATCAATGCACACAACAGACTGAGTGGAAGTTTATACCCAACCAGAGATCCTGCAATGCTTCACGGCATACTATGAAACCCTATACAAACGGACGCTGACAAATGGAACCTCAGCGATAGACAGCTTTCTAGAGGGACTCTGCTTCCCTGCACTGGACTACGACCAAGCAAAAGACCTAGGCAAAGATATTGAGCTCGGGGAGATACGCCAAGCCATCAACAGTATGGCGCGTAATAAAACTCCGGGCCTGAACGGGCTCCCCATTGAATTTTATGGAAAATAGGCTGACCTTCTGGCACCCAGACTGCTCGAGGTCTACCAGGAAGCGAAGCAAATGGGTCGGTTGCCCCAATCTATGCGGGAAGCGCTGGTGATACCTTTGCTGAAACCGGGGAGGGAAAGTGGAGACACGGCATCGTACAGACCCTTATCGATGCTAACTGTAGATTATAAAATACTGAGCAGCATCTTAGCGTCTCGACTACTGGACCACATGACTGCGCTGGTCCATGAGGACCCGGCTGGATTTATTCCATCGAGAAATACGACCACGAACATACGCCGTCTGCTGCGTCTACTTGAGAGCGACCATCACGACACCCGGCATCCTATGATACTATCAGTGGACATAGAGAAGGCGTTTGACTGCCTTGAATGGGAGTATCTTTATGCAGTATTGAGGTGCTTCAGAGTGGGGGAGGATTACCTACGCTGGACCACAGTCCTCTACACCTCAGCGATGGCCAGAGTAAAAACGGGCACTCTGATATCGCCACAATACCCGGTTGAGCGAGGCACGAGACAGGGATTCTCGCTGTCTCCATTGCTGTTTGCTCTAGCAGTGGAACCACTCGCGATGGCGATTCGGACGGGTCATTATTTCCGGGGATTGCGTGGCCGGACCAGGCAACAATACATTTCGCTGTACGCCGATGACCTCCTATTATTTCTTGAGGACGCTGACGAGGCCCTGATGAGTGCTGAGACTCTCCTGACACACTTCGGAGAGATATCTGGCCTGAGGGTGAACTGGCCAAAGACGTGCTTGTTTCCAGTACGCCGGGGGGAGATCCAACTCCGCACGGCCCGAGCAGTAAGACGGGAGCCCAGATGCCTGAAATACTTGGGTGTGCATATCTATCATGCGACAGCTGATTTGCTGGAGGGCAATATTAACCGTAGCCTGCGGGCGCTGAAGGGCAACATGTCCTTTTGGGCTACTCTCCCCCTATCGGTGGCCGGTAGAATAGCCTTACTGAAAATGGTGGCACTCCCAAGGCTCCTTTATTATTTCAGGACATTACCAGTGTGGATACCCGCAACAACCTTCCGTCTCCTGAAATCCATGATGATCTCCTTTCTTTGGGGGGCGGGGCGGAGAAGAGTAGCGCTGACCACCCTACTACGGCCTAAACTAGAGGGGGGACTGGTGGTCCCCGATTTTAAACTTTACTATCTAGCGGCCCAACTGCAGATATTCACACAAGAGATAGCGCGTGAATTCCGGGGCCCGGACCACAAGCGGAGTATGGGTATACCTCGCCATGTCCTCTCCTTTATAGAGCTACAACAGAAATTGGACCTTCGAGATCTCACGCAGGAAGAAAAGACGTTAAGGTTGTGCTGGAACCGTTCACAGCACAGGGCGAAAGTACTCCATCCCTATGCCCCCGAAATACCACTGGGGATGCTAACGGCGCTACCACACGGAGGCGATTGGTCGCAGCTTCAACAATGGGAGGAGGCGGGAGTTCATATACTGGGAGACTTATTCGAAGACGGGACACTGCTGCCTTATCCGACACTTCAGGAACGGTTTGATCTGCCAGGGGCGGATTCCTGCTACATGCAGCACTGACGCAAGCAATACAGAAACATTGGAAAGAGGGTTCGACAGAGCCAAGGACGACAATGGCCTGTCAGTACGTTATGATGGCAGCAGGGACCTTTAGGGCGGTCACGTGCCTCTACTCAAGAATGGTTAATGAAGGGCTACCTCCGCTGGAGACACTGAAGCAACGATGGGAAATTGATATAGGCAAAGAAATCCCAGACACAGTGTGGGCACAGTTACTGCGGAGGGCCTGGAAGAGCACACGCAATGCCAGATTCCAACTAGTTAATTTTTACATCATCCACCGGGCGTATTTAACACCAGGCAAGATCCGAAAGTATTTTCACGTAGATACTGCAGCATGCCCTCGCTGTCTGCAGTTGGGAGTAGAGCTAGACCATATGCTCTGGACGTGCCCCAACCTGGCGCTCTATTAGAAGGAAGTAGGTGACACCCTCAATGCGTTGCCGAAAGGGATTTAGAGTTCAATATGGCTGTGGGTGTCCTGCACTGGTTTCCCCATACCCCTAGAAACAAGATCACAAGCAAATTTATAGATATGGGGCTCATATTGGCTAAGCGAGAAATCACACGGCACTGGAAAGCAGCGATGGGTCCTAACAGAGCCCGATGGGTAAACGAGTTCCTCAAGTGGGCTAATGGAGAAAGTATGCTGAGATTTCAGAATGCGAGACGACAGGGCAAAGATAAGGCGCTGGAGACGGCTCAGGCATGGGACGCTCTAGTACAATCACTACGCGACTATGACACCCGTGAAGACACAGCAGAGTAGCAGCTCTAGAGGTAACCATCCCCGGGACACGACAGGCACAAGACATTGGGCAATCTTTATCAGCTCCTATATACACCACTTACCACCGGATGAGGATATCGATGATGGGGGATTCGGGGTGGTGGGTGGGACGGGGGGCCTGCACAGGGTTAATGATCCGGGATACATTGAGAGTCAGTTCTCTGGGACTCATGGACTTGCACTAGCTTTTTCCTGTTCCCTTCCCTATATCTGTTACCTGGGGGGTTATTTTAGAGAGTTTTAGACAGTGCGGGTCATGTAATTGCTGTAATTTGTTATGTGAATAAAACCCAATAAAATTTGTTTTGAAAAAAAATGAGTATCTTTTTATAATGTGGCATTTTCTTTTATTTTAGGTGTTCAAACGGTTGAGGAATCTTTTTTCAGTTTTTGGCCCTGCAATACATCTTTAAAATGGTTAAACGCTGTTGTGAGAGAAAAGAGGCTATATTGTAAATTACAATTATGCAGTCAGATCCCATTTTGTTATCCTTAACTTCATTTTCTAATAAAAACATGCACATCTAAGCCAAACTTGTATTAAGTCATTGTTTCTTTCACTTCAAATGAAAGACGGTTAAACAAAGATGCACAGATTTAAATCTGTGCATGCTGCAATAGAAATGAATCAAGGGAAGTTGTGTTGACAGCCATATTAGTGAAGGAGGTGAAGCCTTGTAAAAATTACATTTAATCGTGTTATGGTGAGCATCAACAGCATAAGTCAATTCTGCAGGATTCGACTGATATGGCCAGAAGGAGACCTGTCAATAGGCCCATGTGTGTGGGAATGTGTGTGCACTTCTCTCAAAGGGCTCCTGAGGTTGCAGCCACTCTACAAAGATTGCATCCTCAACCAGGGCAGAGCACATGTTCCTTCACCTGAACAGATGCCTGGTCCATTCTCACAGAAAATTGGAAGGTACAGCCAGCAGAATAGGGGAGTACAAAGAGCTTTTGTCCACTGAGGGCACCATGATTGGATTCCTTTTCAATTGTTGTGCAACCAAGCTATGTTATGTTAATGTTAATCAAATTTTTTGAGCGCGCAGCTGCCCCAGCAAAGGGGCGTCCCGGCGCTATATCAAACAAAGTAACACAACAGACAACAACTAGGAAAAGAGCTGGCTTTAATAGGGCAATGGGAAAAGATAGGTTTTAACTGCTTTCCTGAATGAAAAAAGATCTTCTAGAGATCGAATATGGACAGGAAGCGCGTTCCAGAGCTTAGAAGCCAGCACTGTAAACGATCGACCACCCAATCTACATTTTTGGAAACGTGGGACAAGAGCTAGTTTCTGACCTGCAGAGCGCAGACTGCGTGAAGGGATGTACAGAGTCAAAAGATGCTGAAGGATGGTAGGGGTCTCAGTAATAAGAATTTTGAACGCAAAACAAAGAGTCTTAAACTCTATGCGTCTAATTAATGGTAGCCAGTGCATACATTAACAATTAGTGCACATGCACTAACAGAGGCTCCTACAAAAAAATCTCTTATTGCACACTTGAAGTTGACCTGCCCTCACAATCTTTATGCTTTACTTCACCATCTACTCCCTTTGGGGTTTGCCTGCTTCAACCACCCAGGAAAGTAGATATATAAAACACCAAACTCCTTCAGTATGTGAAGGGTTTATGTTTGATATTCCACATGAAACCATTTAAAAATTGACAAGGTTACCTTTTACACTTCTGAAACATAGCTGCCAAGTAAATCAGTCACATGTGCAACACCTTCACTCCAATCCAGTACTTAATTGGCTAAAAACAATGTGTGGTGGTGACTAAAATGTTACTTAGGAGATTGATAACAGAAGGATCCACAAACAGCAATGCACAGTGACACACTGAACACCAGACTTCTTATGAAGGGAGCAAACGGATTAGGTGAATATACTGTAAAGTTCGCTCTGGTCAATGTAGTCACCGCCTCCTTCTTCCAAACTCTTAAAATGCTCAAGATAATGTTCAAATGGCTCCCAGTCAGAACATGTAGAAGGGTCACCCGTGCCCTCATCACCAGCAATCTGCACTTGCACTCTATCAGTATCACTGTCTATATTGCTAGAAGATTTCAGACCATCCAAAACCCAGCGGCCAGATTCTCACTTAGGCTTTTACCCGTCTTCACATCACTCTGCACGATAAAGATCACCGCTGCCCCTCCCCATTCACTAATCCACACGCAATACACCAACCAGACACTTCTGTCAGCCAGAATCCTGCTTGTACACATCCCCCACATACAAAGAACCAGAGTCGGCTGTTGTGTCTTCGCCTACCTCGTACCCAAAGCCTGGAACGACCAGCCCCTACACATCTGAGCTGCCTCCTCAGCACTTGAGTTCTGCAAAAAACTGAAAACATGGCTCTTCCCCTGGACAAGTCACAGCTGACATAACCACTGCTTTCTCATCACCAGGATACTCTTGAGGGTGAGCGGTGCACTTCACAAATACCCTTAACATAACATAAAGTTTGCCTTAGCTTTATTGCTATGGTGGTGTTCACACATCTCTCAATCGGGTGTCTCCTGTGTCACACTTAGTCTCTGTTCTTTTCCATCTCAGTCAAACTCTCCTCATTTCTTTCTCATCTTTCTGTCCATATTCACACACATCCTCAATTCACTTTCACTACTATCCACCTGGTCCTTCTCTCTCTCTCTTCAATTGCTTCTCTCAATCCCATCTCCCTCACCATCATCCTCCCTCCCACCATCTCCTCCTCACTCCCTATTAGGAAGATTAACCTGGGTGAGAGACGTGTGAAACTTCCACAAAATACTAGCTGGTCCTGATTTCTCAGTTCCCACAGAACCTTTGGTTTTACATTATAGGAATGAATGCTGAAAGAGCTCAACTCTGGCTGTGAAATGGCTCACCTCGATCTATGTCTGTACAGGGGCTCACCACTGTCTGCAAGGGAGCTCAGCTGCATACGTGGAAGAGCTCAACTCTGTCTGCCCAGGGTTGCAGTGCTATGTATACCAGAACTCAACTCAAGCTCAGTGAAAGAAATTACCTATGGGTACACGGTCTCTGCTCTATTGGTGCCTGGGTTCAGCACTATGTATGCAGGGACTTGGCTGCATCTGTGCTGGAGCTCAGCTCGATCTGAAGAGGAGTGCATTCAGCTCTACAAGATGATGAGGTCTGTTTGTGGCAGTGCTCCACTCTCTCTCTATGCACAAGAACCTACTTCTCTTTGAGAAATGTAAAACTTCTAAGTGCTTAGCCTACCTCCAGAAAAACAACCCACTTCCACTCCTAAATGAAATAGGCACCAAAATGAGCTTCTTGATGCTGAGCAAACTTTATCCTTTCAAATGGTGATTTATTTTAATTGACTTTGTGCTGCAAGAGTTTGGACACATGGTGCTGATCTTTATTTACCCTGCCTTCTTTTCCCCTCTCAATGGCACACCCACTTCCTTCCCAGAGTGCAATTTGTTGTGAACGTCTACTTGATGTTCACTGCTTTTATGTCATTTTGGTGTGTGCTTTTGGTGTACATTTGAAATGAGGAAATGTAAAAAGAGCAGGGGATGATCAGGCTGAGACAATGTTAAATATGAAATGAGACAAAGGTGAAATGGATAAGGTGGAAAGGGGTACGTTGAGAAAAATGAAAGGGGAGGATGTCAGGGTAACAGGAGAGAAGGCAGCAACATGTGTCGAGAGTGACAAGAAGGACATAGGGTAGGATGAACAGTGCTGCGTTCCAGATGACTAGCTATGGGCAATGCAATAAAAGTTAAACTGCACTATAGCACTTGGAAAGTAAAGAGTGGGCCTAAGCAGAAAAGCAAAGTTGAAGAAAAAACAAGAAATTTGAATTCTTGTCTCTGAGCATCAAATTTGAGCTTTAAAATAGGTGTACTCTGAAAAGAGCGGAATCAGGTGGACAAAGTCTCGGAAGTAGGTGTCTTAACCCACGGGACTACACTTACCAATTGAAATCCTTTGAGAAGTGAATGTATCTTGGATTTGGAGCAGGCCCTGTTCTCCCTTTGGCTCAAGGTTTTCCAATCACCACTTGCTGAGACGGTAAGGAATAATCAAGAGGTAGAACACACAAGGGCAGAGCAATCTGGGGGAAACCATGCTGCCATGGTAGAAAGCTTTGGTGGGAGAAGAGCCCGGTTTGGTCTATTCACAGTGTCATTCTGATCTACTGCTTCAGTCTTTTATATGTCTGTCCACCAATCATTGAAAAACAAGGAGAAGGGCTCATGTAGTCCAAAGGGACAGAGCACCAGTAACAATAATGTTAGCAAGAATTTACCCTTTGGACTCTTATTAGAATATGCTCATCAGCAGCAATCACGCAACTTTCATACTACTGGAACAACTCCAAAGTCAAGTCCTAGATTCAGGTATCAAAAAAGGTTTTTATTTATTTGGCACAAAGCATGTAGTGTTAAAAATGATTATTCAATCATAATAGAATACAGTACATTGTTAAAAGAATTTTTCATACACATATATATTAAAACAATTTTAAAATGTCCTAATTCTTAATTTTCTAAATAAAGATTGGCAACAAATTAGCAGCAATATATGGAAGGAAAAACACAATCAGGCAACAGCAATGCACCCTTACTGAGTTAAGAATTAGGAAATGTTTTAATTGTTTTAATATATATGTGTATGAAAAATTATTTTAACAATGTACTGTATTCTATTATGATTGAATAGTCATTTTTAACACTACATGCTTTGTGACAAATAAATAAAAACCTTTTTTGATATCTGAATCTAGGACTTGACTTTGGAGTTGTTCCAGTAGTATGAAAGTTGCGTGATTGCTGCTCATGAGCATATTCTAATAAGAGTCCAAAGGGTAAATTCTTGCTAACATTATTGTCCACCAATCAAACAAGCATTTGCAAAGCAATAAGTCTCGCCTTTGGGACCTTATAAAGATTTAGTAAAGCAGCATATTGTGCGTCCCCGGAGCTTTCAGGGTGCCGAGTCGCTGATGAGCAAGCAGTGGCCTGTGAGTTTAGGCAAATCACTTAAAATACAAGCAGCGAGCCCGGAGGGGTGGTGGGTGTGGGTTGAAAGGGTAGGGAGAGACAGCATAGAACGAGCAGGAAACAAGGTATAATGGTGAAAATTAAAGCGGTGACGGGGTGGGGAGAGAAAGGATACAATATGACTGGAATAGCATTTGAGTTTATAAATGACTCCATCTGGTAACATTTAAAAAATATCAATGAAACAGCATCAAACATGCTGTGAAGTGCGTGCTTTCAGAGCTGCAGACTCGGGAGTTCAAGTATCGGCGTCGGCTCAACATCCTGTGATTTTAGGCAAATAATTTAGAATACAAGCAGCGATCTCGGAGGGGTGGTTGGGACTGGGTGAAGGGGTGAAAGGGTAGGGAGAGACTGCACAGTGCGAGGAGGCTGCCAGGAGCAGGAATCAAGACGCAATGGTGAAAATGAAAGCAGTGTCTTGTGATTATAGGCAAATTACTTAAGATACAAGCAGTGATCTTTGAGAGTTGGTGGCTGCCCGGTGAAGGGGTAGGGAAAGACAGCACAGGGCGAGCCGCAAACAAGATGGGATGGTGAAAATGGAATCGGTGTAAGGGGTGGGAAGAGACGGCACGCAATGTGACTTGAAAAGCATTTGAGCTTATAAATGATAGCAAAACACACAAGATGATAGACGGAATGTTGCACTATGGAAAAACATTCACCCCCAGTCACAGATCTGGGTTTAATTCATCGTTATTTTGCTCACCAAGCCACCCCAGTTCAGACATGGCCATATGCAAATCAGCCTTGACCCTGTGCCTCATGCGAACAGTCCAGGCCGAACTGCCAAGCCATGTCTTCCCTGGACCGAATCAAGCATCCTAGGACCGGTTCCTGGCTATCAGCCGTCTTCAGCCAGGATAGCTTGACTCCAGTGGCGTAGTGAGCTTATAAACGACTCCATCGGGCAGCATTTAAAAAACAGCAATGAAAAGGCAGCAAACATGCTTTGAAGGGCGTGCGGTCAGAGCTGCCAACCTAGGCTTTCAAGTCTCAGCTTCGGCTCAACATCCAGTGATTTTGGTGAAATAACTTAAAATATGAGCAGCGATCTTGGAGGGTTGTTTGGGGCGGGGTGAAAGGTGAGACGGCACAGGAAACATGAGGCAATGGTGACAATGAAAGCAGTGTCTTGTGATTTTAGGAAAATTACTTAAAATACAAGCAGAGATCTTTGATAGTTGGTGTGTGCGCGGAGAAGGGGTAGGGAAAGACAGAACAGGGCGAGCGGCAAACAAGATCGGATGGTGAAAATGAAAGCGGTGAGGGGGTGGGAAGAGACGGCACGCAATGTGACTTGAAAAGCATTTGAGCTTATAAATGACTCCATCGGGCAGCATTTAAAAAACAGCAATGAAACGGCAGAAAACATGCTGTGAAGGGCGTGCGGTCAGCTCAACATCCTGTGATTTTGGTCAAAACACTTAAAATACAAGCAACGATCTTGGTGGGGTGCTTATGGCGGGGTGAAGGGAGAGACGGCACAGGCCGAGTAGCCTGATATGAGCAGGAAACATGACGCAATGGTGACAATGAAAGTGGGCACATTATTAAAAGGCGCACGGCCTCCAAAGTAAAATAATAATTAATTCTGCGATGCAAATGACGACCAAAACATGACGCACTGCATCCGTGAAGCGGGCACTGTGCTGATACACAAGCTGAGCAAAAAGAACAGATGATGGACGGAATGTTGAACAATGCAAACATTCACCCCCAGTCAACAGATCTGGGTTTAATCGATCAACTTTTTTGCAACCCACGGCACCCCTGTTTGGACCCAGTCATATACAAATCAGTCTTGACCCTGCTCCTCATGGGAACAGTCCAACCTGAACTGCCAAGCCAGGTCCTCCCTGGATCGGAAACAAGCATCCTGGGACCAGTTTCGGGGTATCACCCCCTCACCAGCCAGGTTAGCTTGAAACCTGTGGTACAAAGAGCACGGAACCCACGTCTGGGCACACCCTTCCCACTTAGGGCGACAAAAGCAAAAAGAACAGATGATGGACGGAATGCTGAAGAATGCAAACATTCACTTCAGTCTAAGGATGCTTGTTTCGGGTCCAGGGCGGGCCTGGCCTGGCAGTTCAGGATGGACTGTTCCCATGGGGAGCAGGGTCAAGACTGATTTGCATATGTCTGGCTTTAAACTGAGATGGCAGGGGGAGCAAAACAACTGTGGATTTAGTCTCAGATCTCTGTACTGGGGTGAATGTTTGACATTGTTCAGCATTCAGTCCATCAATTGTTCTTTTTGCATTTGTCCCCCCGAGTGGGACGGTAAGCCCAGATGTGGGTCCTGTGCCTTGGAGTCAAGGTAGCCTGGCCAATGAGGGGTGAACCCCCGAAACTGGTCCCAGGATGATTGTTTACAGTCAGGGGAGGTCCTGGCTTGGCAGTTGGGCTCGATTGTTCCCATGGGGTGCAGGGTCAAGACAGATTTGCATATGGCTGGGTTTAAACTGGAATGGCATGGGGAGCAATTAGTCCCAGATCTCTGTACGGGGGTGAATGTTTGAAATTGATCAGCATTCAGTCCATCACGTGTTCTTTTTGTATGATACACAAGCTGAGGCAAACCAAAAAATAAATAGAGCACACAATGGAACCTATATATATAAAAAAAAAAGTGTAAGACTATGTATAACACTGACAGTCTCCTGGGAGTGTTTAAAGCACAAATAGGTGGGACTAGTTAAGCATGCTGACCAACCAAAAGTGTGCATTTATGAAGGGCATGAATAGGAACGTATGGAAAGATGGGAGCCTCGCTTAGCTGTGCATGCGCTGCCCAGGGCCAACCTAAAAAAGGTCAAAGGAACACAAGATCCTACGGGGAGGTGGACTGATACTGATAGAAGTTTGAGAGCGTAGTTCAACTATGATCCCCTAAAAACAGGCACTATGCATTTTATTTAACAAACATACTGCACAGTATATCCGCTAACATGGGGCTGTCAGGGTGCACATCAGTGCATTCCTGAAGCCAAAGAAAAGCCACAAAGTGCAGCAGGGGCAGGATGCCCACTACCATCCCAGCTTCTTATGGGCCTTTGCTTGCAGTCCTATCAACAGGGCCACTGAAAATATACGATTCCATGGCTGTGGTGCTATTAGCATAGCTATGGTTGGGTGCATTTGCCACAAAATCCATCATCTGCTATGTAATCTCCAGATTTTAACAAAAAAAACTTTGTTTTAAAGTCAAACAGTTCAAAAGTAACTAAAAACCCAGTGACATACATTGCTGTGTGGTACAAAAGGGGATGGTGATGGACGGAGCATCTGAACCAATCAAACACTCACACCCAGTCAAAGGATCTGGGTTTAATCCATCACCGTTCTTTAGCCCACTCTGCCACCCCAGTTCAGACATGGCCATATGCAAATAAGTCTGACCCTGTGCCTCATGGGAACAGTCCAGCCCGAATTGCCAAGCCATGCCTTCCCTGGACCGGAAACAAGCTTCCGAGGACCGGTTTCTGGCATTACAGCCGTCTTCAGCCCGGCTTGCTTGAATCCAGTGGCAAAGTGAGCAAGGGACTCACGTGTGAGCATACCCTGCCACACTTATGGCGGCCAAAGCGGTACAAAAGGAGGTGGTGATGGACGGAGCATCTGAATCAATCAAACACTCACACCCAGTCAAAAGATCTGAGTTTAATCCATCACCGTTCTTTAGCCCACTCTGCCACCCCAGTTCAGACATGGCCATATGCAAATCAGTCTGACCATGTGCCTCATGGGAACAGTCCAGCCCGAACTGCCAAGCCGTGCCTTCCCTGGACCGGAAACAAGCTTCCGAGGACCGGTTTCTGGCATTACAGCCGTCTTCAGCCCGGCTTGCTTGAATCCAGTGGCAAAGTGAGCAAGGGACTCACGTCTGAGCATACCCTGCCACACTTATGGTGGCCAAAGCGGTACAAAAGGGGGTGGTGATGGACGGAGCATCTGAACCAATCAAACACTCACACCCAGTCAAAAGATCTGGGTTTAATCCATCACCGTTCTTTAGCCCACTCTGCCACCCCAGTTCAGACATGGCCATATGCAAATCAGTCTGACCCTGTGCCTCATGGGAACCGTCCAGCCCGAACTGCCAAGCCATGCCTTCCCTGGACCGGAAACAAGCTTCCGAGGACCGGTTTCTGGCATTACAGCCGTCTTCAGCCCGGCTTGCTTGAATCCAGTGGCAAAGTGAGCAAGGGACTCACGTCTGAGCATACCCTGCCACACTTATGGCGGCCAAAGCGGTACAAAATATATTGCTGTGTAGCAGAAGTCACTTTGCTACGGTTGACTGGTCCCCTTTCTGCTGCTTATTGTTATATTCAAGTGTTAAATTAGTACCAATGAGGTGCAAACTATGCCCAGAAAGTCTTAACAAGTGTAAAAATGTCAAAGTAATTAAATTATACTATCACAAAATGTACTGCATTACGCCGCATAATTTGGCTTTTCTTGCCGCATAATTTATTCAACCCTGCCCCTTAATTTGTCCCTCTCCCGATGCATAATTCCGGTGGCCCTGCCTCTCATGAAGCTGAGAAGGGTATTGAGGTGGGTTTTCACTTTTCAATCGTGCCCTTGCTGCTTGATCTGGCTCATTGCTGGGAATCATGGCCTTATAGTTCCTACACCCAGCATTAGATTCCTGCTTTGCTGCTGCCATGGAGCCTCCAAGCTGCCACCTAAGTAAGCCAGGTAAGTAAAACAACATTTTTATTTCTCTATCCATTTGTGTATGTGTTTGTGAATAATTAAGAGTGACTGGGATTGAGTGGAAGTGTGCGTGTCTTAGTGTCAATGAGACAAAGTTAGAATCAGAGTTTGGAAGTGTGCATGAATAAGAGAAAGTGAGTACAAGGGAGTGAGTGAAGGAGTATGAGTGTGTTACAATGTGTTATTGATTGAAGGTTGTTAGACCTGGCATCATTGGCATGAGTCTCTCCTCCATTTTTTCTGTTTGCCTCCTCTGTTTACGATGTTTTTGCTGGTAAATGCTTTGGGCACTGTGCCACTGCTGATCAGTGCCACAGTGCAAGTGCTCCCTATGTGAAATTGCTGTATTGATTGAATTCCATGTTTGGCCTATTTGGTTTACTGTCAGTCCCTAGTAGAGTGCACCAGGAGTGCCAGGGCTTGTAAATACAAATGCTGCTAGTGGGCCTGCAGCACGTGTTGTGCCACCCACAAGAGCGGCCTAGTAAAAGTATGTCTGAAGGTCTACCATTGCTAGACCACGTGCAGTCTGGTACTGTCACGCAGACTGTGCAAGCACACCTACTTGCCAGTCCCTGAACCTTCCCTTAACTTCATGTTAGTCACCCCTATGGTAGGCCCAAGGGCAGGGTGCATTGTAAGCATAAGGTAGGACAAGCCTGACAAGGTTGGCATGTCCTAATAGTGAATTACAGCCATATTCGTTTTTCACTATTGTAAGGTAACCTGCTCTCCATCAGTTAGAATGGGCTGCCAGGATTATTAATGCTATAATCCTAGCGGGCTCGGGAGCATGGTGCAATGTCGAGTTTGGTATCCCTGAACTCAGGGTTTAATAACGCATCCGTTTGTGTGGATGGTTTTCGGACTCTGTGTTTGAAAATAGCACTTTTAGAAAGTAGCTATTTTCTTGTCTAACTGTCTACCGGTCTCTGCTGGTTCTGGTGTGCGTGTGACAGGAGCTGGGTGGCTCCAGAGGTCTGAATGAGTCAGTGTGGGATGAGTGGGGCATTTGCATTGAGAGTAGGGGAAGAGTAGCTCCTGATAGCCTGCCCTGCCTGATATAATGCTGGCTCCGCCCCCCTGCCAGGCGACTGATGACTCTGTGCCTGCCTGGGACTTTCCTGGCCCACCTCCTGCCTGGCAACTGATGGCCTTGCCCCTGCCAGTGACAATGCTGGCTCCGTTCCTGCTGGGCAGCTGAAGACTCTGCCCTGCACAGTGAATAGGCCAGGTGCTTCGGCCTGGCAACACCCACAACAAACCCAAGATGGGGGGAAATTCCCCTGCATGGACAAAGGGATCAAAGCCAAAAAGGGGTATAAGAGAAGGACCCCTGAACCAAGAATTTAGATCACTTCTGACAAGGAAACCTGAACCAAGGACAAGAAGCCTGCTGATCTAAGGACTGCCTACCCCTTCTGCCAGAGTGCTGTTTGGTGGGGGAATCCTGCATTGCTTCTTTATTTTTGCCAAGGAACCAGGAGAGAGGAACTGTGTGTGTACTCTCAATCTTTGCTAAGAAAATCTCCAAGGGCTGGAAGAGTGCCAGTCTCCTGTTGAAGTCACAGGGCTAAAGGACTTCATCTGCTTAAAGTGCTGTTTGCTGGAACTTGTGAATCCAGCACCTCTGAAAGAATCCAGCAATCTCGACGCCGACGGACGCCGCCGAATCCAGCTCGACATCGTGAGTAACGGCTCCAGTGTCCCGCTTCCTCGACGCCGGCCGCCGGGCCCGATCGACGCCAGCAACAACGCCAGTGAGTAGTGAGTTCGGCTCCAGCTCCAAGTGACCTCGTGTCTGCACCGCTGCTGATCGCATCGACTTCGAGCCCTTTTGACGCCGTGAGCGCTGCTCACTCTTGCAACATCGACATCGACGACGCCGTATCCTGCTTCACCTCGTGAGCGCTGCTCCTGCCTGACTTCGGTCGACGCCGCTGCAGATCGCCCCGACTCCGAGGCCCGATCGACGCCGAAGACGCGACGCCGGACATCTCAACGCCGCTTATCATCGAGTGCTTCACTTTTCCAAGGTACTGTGTTGTGGGGGTCTGTGTGACTCCGGGCTCGACGTAGCGCTCCTCGCGGTCGACGCCGAACCTTTGGACTAACTTTGCCTCGACGTCGTGTGACTCCCGTGTGGGTTACATTGTTGCCAAGAACTGTGTTTTAGAGAAGAAGAGTTGCTTTTGATACTAAAGACTTTGTGCTAAGAAGAAACTACGCTTGAACTATTATTTTTCCTTCCAAGAGTATTTATTAAGATTGTGGTATATTTTTATCGTTATTTGGTCTTGTGCTAAGCCTTATATAAAAATCCTTATTTTTATAATACTACTGTGTCGTGTCCATTTGTAGTGTATTCACTTTATTACTGTATGTGGTCATCAATGCTTAACGCACTGCCTCTGAGATAAGCCTGTCTGCTTTGCCAAGCTACCAAGGGGGTGAGCAGGGGTTATCTAAGTGTGTGATCCCCTTGCCCTGACTAGAAAAGGTGTGTCCCTATTTGTCAGAAGTGTATACCTCTGCCAACTAGAGACAGCCGCTTCTAACATTGGTGGGTCAGCGGTGAGGATTTGAACTTTGCATTTATGACCCATGTGCAGTGATTAGTGTGCGCTACATAGTGAAAGCAGACCATAGCGCATTCACAATCTACTTGGTTGGATATCCTACTTTTTGTTCTCCAATTTCCTGAAGCTTGATTTTTGAAACTGCCAGTTTTGACCATGAGTGATGCCGGAGTCACTACCCCTGTTGTTGTTGTGGAGGAATTTGATAGGAGTAAGATCAACGACTATCAGTTAAAGGATCTGAAATCCTTTTGCAAGCAATTTAAAGTTCCTACCACAGGCTGCAAAAACAAACCAGAATATCTCAAAGCATTGCAGGCCTGGGTAGAGGCCAGAGATTCCTCTGATCCGGTGGTGGTACCGACAGGGGAAGGGGAGGAGGAGGTGCTAGTGAATGGGCCCACATCCCCTCCTGGCAGCAGTGTTTCCTCCAAAGGTCTTTCTCCTGAAGAAAGAGAAGAAAGGGCGAAGGAGCGAGCATACAACATGGAAATGGCAAAACTTAAGATAAATGGGCAGTTGGAGCTAGAGAATGCAAGAGGCAGGAGAGAAGCTGATTTGGAGATCAAAAGGTTAGAGTTTGAAAGAGAGAAGTTAGCTTTGGAGCGTGATACCAGGTTGAGGGAGTTGGAGCTCAAAGGTAAAGAGTTAGAATTGAATCCCTCTGGTGGCAGCATCCCATCTGTGCCTGCAGAAAGTAGGTTTTATTTTCCCAAAGATGTGATCAAAGATTTTCAGAAGAATGAGGATATTGGTCAATGGTTTAAAGCATATGAGTTAGCATTGTTGGACCACCGGGTCCCTGAGAAGGATTGGGGAGCGGGGTTGTGGGGTCGCTTTGTGAATGAGGGAAGAGATACCCTGTTAGGCATGCCTGTTGAGGATAGGATGTCTTATACTCATATGAAAGATGCTTTAATGTTAAGGTATGGCCTAACCCCAGAAAAGTACAGACAGGCCTTTAGAGAATGTAAGAAGTTGCCTGGTACTACGTGGGTTGAATATGTGTCATTTGTTTGCAGAGCCATGGATGGTTGGGTAAAGGGCAGCAAAGTGGAAAGTTATGATGCTCTTTATGATTTGTTTGCTTGGGAGCACTTGTCTAATAACTGTTTTCCAGAGCTGCGCCAGCACCTTATTGATAGCAAGATATCTAACCCTAGAAAACTTGCTGAGGAGGCAGACTGCTGGGTCAGTACCAGGGTCCACAAGGGTCCAGTGGGAGACTCAGCCAAAGGTGGGCAGGGTCCCCAGCAGAAGAGTGGGGGGGACAAGGGTAAACAGAGGGAGTTCCAGAAAGGGCCCCAAAGTAATCCCCAAGGGAACCAAGGGAAGGGTTCCCAGCCTCCCCCAGAGAAGAAATCAGAGGCCCCGACCGGTAAACCTGTTCGTAGGGGCCCAATGACCTGCTTCGCTTGTAAGCAGGTGGGACACCGGTTTTATGATCCCCAGTGTCCCTTGAAGAACTCTAGTGCACCACCACGTGCCGCCCCCGTCAGTTGGCGAGTGTAGCCATGGGAGGGGAGGAGATGGTTGTCCATGGTGGGGAGGGTCCCGCAGAGATGTCCCTGGTCTCTCTAGGAGACATGGAATTGGTCCCTCCACCCCCTCTGCCTAGTAACACTAAGAAATATAGGCAGTGGGTGACCATTAATGGCCATAGAGTGGAAGCTCTCAGAGACACCGGAGCGAGTGTGACAGCTGTCAAGTGTCACTTGGTGTCCAGAGAGCAGGTTGTTCCCCACGCATTCTACCCGGTGATAGCTGCTGACAACTCCCAGAGAGAGTGTGAGGTAGCTCAAGTTTCCTTTGAATGGGGGGGAGTTTCAGGTACTCTTCAAGTTGCTGTAAGGCCCGCCATGCCTGTTGATTGTCTCCTGGGCAATGATTTAGAAGACTCCCCTTGGACTAAGGTGGAGAGGGAGACACATTTGAAAATGTTGGGTGTGCCAGAGTGGGTGTGTGCAACCACTCGATCCATGACAGCAAGTAAGGGTGTTGATGGGGTTCTGGAGCCTGAAAGTATGGCCCAGGACCCAGCTGTGAAAAGAAGAGGCAGGGGGCGCGGGAAACCGTCCCCCATAGTTCCCGTGGTCCAGGAGGAGGCAGAGCTTGAGGGGTATGCCCTGGAACCCACAGGTGAACAAGTTGCTGAACTGGGAGACCTGCCCGAGCTGACCCACTGGCAGCAGGATGGTGGTCCCTCCAGAGAAGAATTCTGTGCAGAACAGAAAGTGTGCTCTTCTCTTGTGGGTATGAGGCAGCAGGCCTCAGCCCAAACCTCAGGTGATCAGTCAGGGTCACATTTTGTTTACTGGGAGAACGACCTCCTGTATAGCGAGCCTAAGGCTGCTGAGCCTGGGTCAGCCCGTGTGCTGGTGGTACCCCAGCGCTTCAGAGTCTTCCTACTGGGTTTGGCTCATGACGTTCCTTTAGCTGGACATCTGGGGCAGGACAAGACCTATGACAGGCTTGTCACCCATTTTTATTGGCCTCAGATGAGAAGGGATACAGATATCCATTGCAAGACCTGTCAAACTTGCCAGGAAAGTGGGAAAAGCGGGCGGAAGCAGAAGGCTCCCCTCCAACCTTTTCCCATGGTCAGTACCCCCTTTGACCGGGTGGGGATTGACATTGTTGGGCCCCTGGACCCCAAGACAGCCCTGGGCAACAGGTTCATCCTGGTCTTGGTGGACCATGCCACACGGTACCCGGAAGCCATCCCTCTCAGAACGGTGACGGCCCCCGTGGTGAGTCGGGCACTGATGGGTGTTTTTTCCCGTATGGGGTTCCCCAGAGAGGTGGTGTCAGACCGGGGCACCAACTTCATTTCCAACTATATGAAGTCTTTGTGGAAGGAGTGTGGGGTGACTTACAAGTTCACCACTCCTTACCACCCTCAAGGTAATGGGTTGGTTGAAAGATTCAACCGTACCCTTAAAGGCATGATTATGGGTCTTGAAGAACCAATGAGGCGTAAATGGGATGTCCTCTTGCCATGCCTGTTGTTTGCTTACCGTGAGGTGCCACAAAAGTCTCTAGGGTTCAGCCCCTTTGAGCTCTTGTATGGTCACCCGGTAAGAGGACCTTTGAGTCTGGTCAAAGAAGGCTGGGAGCAATCTCCCAGGAAACCTCCCCAGGATGTATACAGTTACATGCTGGCCTTTAGGAACCAGACCAGGCGCTTCAGAGATCTTGCTCAGGCAAATCTGGAGGCCAGCCAGGAGGAGATGAAGCGGTGGTACGACCAGAAGGCCACTCTGGTAGAGCTTCAGCCTGGACAGAAAGTTTGAGTCATGTCCCCTGTGGAACCTTGTGCGCTCAAGGACAGGTGGACTGGACCATTTGAGGTTGTGGAGAAAAAGAGCGATGTCACCTACATGGTGGACTTGAAGTCTCCCAGGAACCCCTTGCGGGTCCTGCATGTCAACCGTTTAAAGCCCCACATAGAAAGGTCCGAAGTGGGCATGCTCCTAGCTACAGATGCTGGAATGGAGGAGGAGAGTGAGCCTCTTCCTGACCTCCTGTATGCAAAAGAGCAAGATGGGTCAGTGGATGGTGTTGTCCTCTCTGACACACTGACCCCTGAGCAGCAGCAGGATTGTTGCCAACTGTTGGGACAATTCCCTGATCTGTTCTCCTTGATTCCTGGTGTCACGCAGTGGTGTGTCCATGATGTGGACACCGGGGACAGCACTCCTGTGAAGCACAAGGCTTACAGAGTGACTGACAAGGTCAGAGCATACATCAAGGAGGAGGTCTCCAAAATGTTTGCCTTAGGGGTGGTTGAGTCCTCTAGCAGTCCTTGGGCCAGCCCAGTGGTCTTGGTCCCAAAGGCTGCAGCGCCTGGTGCTTCACCGGAACTTCGGTTCTGTGTGGATTACCGAGGACTCAATTCAGTCACCAAGACTGACGCGCACCCCATCCCCAGAGCTGATGAGCTCATAGATCGGTTAGGGGCTGCCCGGTACCTTAGTACGTTTGATCTAACGTCTGGGTACTGGCAGATCGCCTTGACTGATGGGGCAAAAGAGAGGTCAGCATTCTCCACACCAGATGGGCACTACCAATTCCGGGTTATGCCCTTTGGGATGAAGAATGCCCCTGCCACCTTCCAGAGGTTGGTCAACCAGGTCTTGGCTGGACTGGAGGATTTCAGTGCCGCCTACCTGGACGACATCGCAGTGTTCAGCGCCAGCTGGGAGGAACACTTGCACCACCTCCAGGAAGTGTTGTTGGCCCTGCGCAGAGCAGGCCTCACAATCAAAGCCAGTAAATGCCAGATTGGGCAGGGTTCAGTGGTGTACTTGGGGCACCAAGTAGGGAGCGGCAAGGTGGCCCCCCTGCAACCCAAGATTGATACCATCCTGGCATGGGCACCGCCCAAAACCCAGACTCAGGTGAGAGCCTTCTTGGGTCTCACGGGTTATTACAGGAGGTTCGTCAAGGATTATGGTAACATTGTGCACCCCTTGACTTCGCTGACTTCCAGGAAGCAGCCACGACTTGTGATCTGGACTGACGCCTGTCAGACGGCCTTTGACACCCTGAAAACTGCAATGTGCACAGCACCCATACTCCAGGCACCCGACTTTTCTAAAGAATTTGTTGTCCAGACGGACGCTTCAGAGCATGGCGTGGGGGCTGTTCTAGCTCAGGTGAATGAAGAGGGCCGAGACTTACCTGTAGCCTTCATCAGTAGGAGGTTACTTCCCAGGGAACAGAGGTGGAGTGCGATAGAGAGAGAAGCATTTGCTGTGGTCTGGGCGCTGAAGAAGCTAAGACCCTACCTGTTTGGGACTCACTTCCGGGTTCAGACAGACCACAGGCCCCTCAGATGGTTGATGCAGATGAGGGGAGAGAATCCAAAGCTGTTGAGGTGGTCCATTTCCCTACAGGGGATGGACTTCACGGTGGAACACCGCCCTGGCACGGATCACGCCAATGCTGATGGTCTGTCCAGATTTTTCCACCTTAGTGATGAGGACTCCCTAGGGTAAGGGTAGTTCTCCCCACATTTCAGCTGGAGGGGACACGTGTTAGACCTGGCATCATTGGCATGAGTCTCTCCTCCATTTTTTCGGTTTGCCTCCTCTGTTTACGATGTTTTTGCTGGTAAATGCTTTGGGCACTGTGCCACTGCTGATCAGTGCCACAGTGCAAGTGCTCCCTATGTGAAATTGCTGTATTGATTGAATTCCATGTTTGGCCTATTTGGTTTACTGTCAGTCCCTAGTAGAGTGCACCAGGAGTGCCAGGGCTTGTAAATACAAATGCTGCTAGTGGGCCTGCAGCACGTGTTGTGCCACCCACAAGAGCGGCCTAGTAAATGTATGTCTGAAGGTCTACCATTGCTAGACCAAGTGCAGTCTGGTACTGTCACGCAGACTGTTCAAGCACACCTACTTGCGAGTCCCTAAACCTTCCCTTAACTTCATGTTAGTCACCCCTATGGTAGGCCCAAGGGCAGGGTGCATTGTAAGCATAAGGTAGGACAAGCCTGACAAGGTTGGCATGTCCTAATAGTGAATTACAGCCATATTCGTTTTTCAATATTGTAAGGTAACCTGCTCTCCATCAGTTAGAATGGGCTGCCAGGATTATTAATGCTATAATCCTAGCGGGCTCGGGGAGCATGGTGCAATGTCGAGTTTGGTATCCCTGAACTCAGGGTTTAATAACGCATCCGTTTGTGTGGATGGTTTTTGGACTCTGTGTTTGAAAATAGCACTTTTAGAAAGTAGCTATTTTCTTGTCTAACTGTCCACCGGTCTCTGCTGGTTCTGGTGTGCGTGTGACAGGAGCTGGGTTGCTCCAGAGGTCTGAATGAGCCAGTGTGGGATGAGTGGGGCATTTGCATTGAGAGTAGGGGAAGAGTAGCTCATGATAGCCTGCCCTGCCTGATACAATGCTGGCTCCGCCCCCCTGCCAGGCGACTGATGACTCTGTGCCTGCCTGGGACTTTCCTGGCCCACCTCCTGCTGGGCAACTGATGGCCCTGCCCCTGCCAGTGACAATGCTGGCTCCGCTCCTGCTGGGCGGCTGAAGACTCTGCCCTGCACAGTGAATAGGCCAGGTGCTTCGGCCTGGCAACACCCACAACAAACCCAAGATGGGGGGAAATTCCCCTGCATGGACAAAGGGATCAAAGCCAAAAAGGGGTATAAGAGAAGGACCCCTGAACCAAGAATTTAGATCACTTCTGACAAGGAAACCTGAACCAAGGACAAGAAGCCTGCTGATCTAAGGACTGCCTACCCCTTCTGCCAGAGTGCTGTTTGGTGGGGGAATCCTGCATTGCTTCTTTATTTTTGCCAAGGAACCAGGAGAGAGGAACTGTGTGTGTACTCTCAATCTTTGCTAAGAAAATCTCCAAGGGCTGGAAGAGTGCCAGTCTCCTGTTGAAGTCACAGGGCTAAAGGACTTCATCTGCTTAAAGTGCTGTTTGCTGGAACTTGTGAATCCAGCACCTCTGAAAGAATCCAGCAATCTCGACGCCGACGGACGCCGCCGAATCCAGCTCGACATCGTGAGTAACGGCTCCAGTGTCCCGCTTCCTCGACGCCGGCCGCCGGGCCCGATCGACGCCAGCAACAACGCCAGTGAGTAGTGAGTTCGGCTCCAGCTCCAAGTGACCTCGTGTCTGCACCGCTGCTGATCGCATCGACTTCGAGCCCTTTCGACGCCGTGAGCGCTGCTCACTCTTGCAACATCGACATCGACGACGCTGTATCCTGCTTCACCTCGTGAGCGCTGCTCCTGCCTGACTTCGGTCGACGCCGCTGCAGATCGCCCCGACTCCGAGGCCCGATCGACGCCGAAGACGCGACGCCGGACATCTCGACGCCGCTGATCATCGAGTGCTTCACTTTTCCAAGGTACTGTGTTGTGGGGGTCTGTGTGACTCCGGGCTCGACGTAGCGCTCCTCGCGGTCGACGCCGAACCTTTGGACTAACTTTGCCTCGACGTCGTGTGACTCCCGTGTGGGTTACATTGTTGACAAGAACTGTGTTTTAGAGAAGAAGAGTTGCTTTTGATACTAAAGACTTTGTGCTAAGAAGAAACTACGCTTGAACTATTATTTTTCCTTCCAAGAGTATTTATTAAGATTGTGGTATATTTTTATCGTTATTTGGTCTTGTGCTAAGCCTTATATAAAAATCCTTATTTTTATAATACTACTGTGTCGTGTCCATTTGTAGTGTATTCACTTTATTACTGTATGTGGTCATCAATGCTTAACGCACTGCCTCTGAGATAAGCCTGTCTGCTTTGCCAAGCTACCAAGGGGGTGAGCAGGGGTTATCTAAGTGTGTGATCCCCTTGCCCTGACTAGAAAAGGTGTGTCCCTATTTGTCAGAAGTGTATACCTCTGCCAACTAGAGACAGCCGCTTCTAACAAAGGTTGTGAGAGGGAGTGGAAGTTAAACGTGGGTGTAGCTATCAGTGGTGCAGCAGGTGCAGATGCACTGGGTCTCAGAGTTAGTTAGTGTGTAAGTGTGTTAGTAAGTGAGAATCAGTGAATATAAGTATGTCTGTGTGTGAGTAACAATAAGTGGAAGTGAGTTTGAGTGAGATTGAGCCAGTGAGAGAATGTGAGTTAGAGTGTGGGAGGTAAAAGAGACAAAGGCCCAGATTATCATAACTTTCACACAACACAGCGCAGCACCCAAAGTTGCTGCGCTGTGTGATAGGGAGAGAGGAGGAGAGCACCATTCCAACAAAGATATGGCAGTATGCTGCTCCCCCCTTTGGCTCACACACAATTAGGCTACCAGACACCACACACACATCTTTGCACAAAAGTGCAAATTTATCTGCATGAGTCTAGCATTAGTTTTGTGCTATATTTTGACTAACTTTAAAACTTTTCCTACTTCAGATTTGTGCTGTACAGTCCAGTACACATGCAAAGAGGAAAAAGTTTGGAGAAATAAAAACATTTCTCCTTTTTAATGTCTGCTTTCAAGTGGCATTTTTTTTTGATGCAAAACACTGTCTACTATTTTTAGTAGATAAGGTTTTACGTTAAAACCATGGATGGTTGCATGGAACGCCTGTGTATGACTCATGAAATGCCCCATTGATGCAGATTAGCACAAAGCAGTGATTTGCACTGCCTTGTGTTACTTTCAGGCAACTTCCCAGTGCAAAATAGGGTTTGCACTAGAAAGTAAATTAAAAAAACATTTTGCGCAGGTTTTATATCCCACTGCTTTCAAAGATCACCAGTCCCCACTGAATACAATACTAATTGACTAGATGTGGCCTAATGTCCTGAGCTACCAACTTTGGAACTGGTGAACGAGGTTTGAATGCCAGCGTCAGCTCAAAATCCTGTGATCCTCAGCAAATCACTTAGGGCCCGATGTAGGTAATCTCGATTTACCTACTCTTAAATACCGAATCATACCGATTCGGGATTTAAGAGTAGGTAAATTGGAAGTAGGCAGATGTAGGTAATTTTTCTTTTTCAATTACCGAATCTGTAAGATTCGGTATTTACCGTTTCGGTATTTGCCATTGATTTCTATGGGCCTTGAAGCCCATAGGAACCAATGGCAAATACCGATTCGGTAATTACCGAATCGGTAAATACCGAATCCTGCCAGGGGGAACGGGGTGTCACTTTGACACCCTGTAGCACCCCAATGTCAGGCTTGTGTGCCATGTGACACACAGACATGCCCTTAGGGCACAGATGTGCATGTACACCTGAATTCGTTATTTACCATGCAATAGTATTACATGGTAAATAACGAATTCTTAGGGGCCTGTGGCACTGTTTAAAGCGCCACCTACATCTGCATTTACAGATTCGGTATTTTTACCGAGTCTGTATTTACCAATTCGGTAATTTTACCGATTCGGTAAATACAGATTCGGTAAAAATACCGAATCTGTAAATACATGCCCCCTACATTGGAAAAGGCATTTACCGGTCGGTAACGGCCGAATTCGGCCGTTACCGACCGGTAAATTCCTACCTACATCGGGCCCTTAATCTCCCCATGGCGAAAAAAAATTGATTTTGTGAAATGTAATCTGGTGCTAATGTAAAGCTCCCTGATGCCTTTGATCCAGGTTTCTATATACATTTGAACAAACAAACAAGCATTGCCATAGCCAATATGTCTCGCCTTTGGGACCTTATAAGGGTTTAGCCAAGCAGCACATTATCTTGGGTGGTTCAATTATAGCTGAATTTCTGAAAATGTGTAAGGCTTTATCAAGCTGATATTGGAACGTGTGGAAGCAAGCAGCATGGGGAGCAGTGTCAGTTATCTTGCAGTGGTATAGGGGCAGTCAAGGGAAGCGTGCAGAAGTGAAGAACATGAGGAAGCTCGCGGCATTGGGAGCAGTGCCGGGTGGCTTGCAGTGATGTAGGGGCAGCCAAGGGAAGCTTGCAGAAGTGAGTGCCCGTAAGCAAAAATAAAAAAATCATTCCCAAAAAGAAAACAAAAAGTACAGATTCCAGGTAGAGTCTGTGGCACAGGCCCCCTAAGTGTTCCTCTGATTATGTGTTTTCCTCCTCTCGTATTTCCAAGACAAAGGTAGGCACAAAAGAGCCTACCTTTTCCCACCAGGGAGCTAGATTGACAGCTCATTGAGATTAGATCACTTGCAGCCAAGATTCTGCTCCTGCTATTGGTCTTGGGCGGCACATGAAAGAGAACAAAGGCAGCAGCCAGTGCAGCATATCACTCCAAGCCGCGCCAGGCTGAAGAAGCAGAGCAAAGAGGGAGGGAGAAATGAGCACCCGGGCCAGGCAGCCTCAGAATGTTCTGAGAGAAGCCACCGAAGAACCACACTGAAAAAAGCAGTTTTTGTATTATTTTTGGGCTGAACGGACGCTCAGTTGGGGAATGTTGTAATTAGCACGGGGAATGTTGTAATCCGCATGTCCACGTAAGAAGATCACCCCTAGTCGCCCGACTTGAATTTCGTTATGCAGGAGCGGAGGAGAAAGGGGTCGGGCGGGTTAAGTGAATAATTTTTTTTAATTCTATTTCCCAAAAAACAACCCCTCAAAAAATTGCATGTGTAACAAATGCCCTTCCGTCACTTCCTGTGGCGAACAAAAGCAGTTCCCCATTTTTTTTGCTTTCATTTGCGCTGTGTTGTGTACACGGTTGGGGCACCTAGGGAAACAAAAGGGTGGATGGGGTTAGGGGTAGATGCAGGAAGGGAAGGTAACTAAATTAGGGAAACTGGCACAACGCACAAAAAAGCTGATTGTTTGCTAGAGATTGTTGTGGTAGCACTCTAGTGTTCCGCTGTCGGAACAGGAAGAAGGGGACAGGAAGCGGAAGGCGGCCATCTTGTGATCGGCGCCGACCGCGAGAGAGATAGGAGCATTTCTCCCGGCGCTCCGGAGAATAAAAGTACATACACTGAGTTCCCGAGTCTGCGTGATCATTTCACTCCATTACAATGGTGACGAGGATGGGATCTAGACCCCACGCGCAGCAACACGACGGGAGCGACCACGTGGGTCCCGAAAACGGAACACAGTACAAACTTTAAAAAAAAAACAAAAAAAATAAGAAATACTTTCCTCCGGAGCGTGGCAGGGGAGCAAGGGGGCCTCAGGAAAAAAAAAACGCCGTATGTACCATCCAGAGTGGTGATCTATAAGCTGAAGGGTGTCTGCATGCGGAGAAGAGGGTTGGGAATACACCCACAGAGCTGTATTGCACCCGAGGCGCTGAGACACCATAGTTCCACGCGGTGGTGTATACCCTTCATGACCAGGGCAACAGAGGGTCCGGCAACCTGGCGGAGCAGCAGTTAGGCGGAGAGAGTCCAAGCTCGTCGAACCCGACCGGAAGGGAAAGCCTGCAGAGCACATCTAACCCCTTTGTGGGAGACAAGGAAAGTGACAGTGACAGTGATCACAGTGCAGGTGACAATACCGTACAGCACACGCCGGGGAGTCCGCCTGGTCGACCGATCCCAGACCCAGCGGCCCGGAGAGGCGCAGCCAAGATGGCGGTCCACTCGTCTTCTCTCACCCAATTGGTACCATTCCTGACCAAAGGCGGAGAACCGGAGATGAAGTGGGAGGACTGGAAAAGGTACTTCTTAAACTATCTCGAAGCTCTGGAAGAGGAGGGAGACATGCCATTCTCGAGCAAGAGCCGAAAAAAAATACTGTTGCACAACTTGGGCCCGGAAGGGATCAGAGTTTACGATACCATAGTTAAAGCCGAGAGAGGTGCCACGGACACGGATGTCTTCAGTCACGCCATCGCAGACCTCGACGCACACTACATGCCGGTCGTGTGCGTCGCGATAGACAGATTCAATTTTTTTCAAAGTAAGCAAAAGAATGGGGAGACGGTGGATGAGTATGTCGTCGCATTACAGAAATTGGCCCTCACATGTAAGTTGGGCACGCTGCATGACGACCTAATTAGGGACCAAATCATTATGCACACATCCAGTTCCCACATCCAGGAAAAACTATGGGTGAATAGAGATGCTCCCCTCAAAGAAATATGGGCGATGGTCAAGAAGGCAGAATTGTCGAGACGTTGTGCGCAAGCGGCCAAGAAAGAAGCAGGCGGGACACAAACGGTATGCAAGATTATGACGCCGTCAAGGGATGAACGGCCAAGACAGAGAGACCAGCAAAGGAACCAGGACAGAAGAAGACCTAATAACAACTACTCCCAAATGGACAACAGGACGAATAAAGGTGGCAAACCGAGCTGTTACAGATGTGGCAGTACTTCGCATCTAGGAAATGACAAGGTGTGCCCTGCATTCAGAGCAAAATGTTCATACTGCAGTGTGTTCGGTCACTACGAGAAGGTATGTCGCCGGAAAAATAAAGGAGCAATGGTTAGATATGTAGACCAGGAACAAGGTGAGGAGGCAGAGGACCAAGAAGACACGGATGACCAAGCAGAGTTCCTGTATATTGACGTCCAAGTGTTAGAAATGGAAGGAGAGGGAACAGACAAACCCAGACTGAATATGCATATTGGCGGGATACCGTTGGAAATGATAGCAGACAGTGGGGCACCCATCTCCATCATACAACGACAAGTATGGGAAGAAAAGTTTGCATCCAAGATCAAGGAAACACTGCATCCTATGGATTTAAGGCCGGTAACATACAAAGGATAGAGAATTCCAATGTTGGGATATTGCCCCCTCTTATTCGAGTTCAGAGGACGCCACGCCAACTGCAAGTTGTACATAGCTGAGAGAGGCCCCTCAGTTTTGAGCTGGAAAGACCAAGGAGCACTAGGGATACAACTCAACCCACGGGGCATTGAAAAGATATTGCTCATGGATATGGAAGCGAAGGACGAAGTGGAGTCATGGCGAAGAGCGTACCCCAAGGTATTTAATGGTCAAATAGGGGAATTGGCGAAATACAAACACCTCATTAAGCTGAAAGAAGGAGCTAAACCAGTGGTACATAAAGTAAGGAACATCCCGTTCCGCAGCAGGGAAGCAGTACAAACAGAGTTGGACCGGTTGGAAAGAGAAGGAGTGATCCCAGCCATAGAAAGTGCTGAATGGCTTTCACCTCTGGTAGTAGCTCAGAAGCCAAATGGTAAAGTGAGGCTGTGTGTAGACTTAAGGGAACTGAACAAAAACATTGTAATCGACAAATTTCCCTTGCCCCGAATCAATGAGATGCTAGCCAAGACTAAGGACATCAAATGGTTCTCCACCGTGGATCTGTCATCTGCTTACCACCAGGTACGACTACATTCTTCGTGCTGCCATCTCACGTCTTTCATCACGCCCTTCGGCTGTTATGAGTTCGTGAGAATGCCATTCGGACTAGCGTCTGCAGCGGCGGTTTTCCAGAAGCTAATGCACAAGCTGTTGAAGAATGTGGAGGATGTGCAGTTTTTCCAAGACGACATCCTGGTGATGGGGAGAACTAAACAGGACCACAACGAGAAGCTCCACAAGGTGTTGAAGACTCTCCAGGAAAACGGCCTGACGGCAGAATGGACAAAATGCAAGCTCGGGGTGCAATCTGTCACGTACCTGGGCCATGAAGTAAGCGAAAACGGGATCAAGCCAAAAAGAGCGAATATGAAGGCCATTCAAGATGCCCCCGCGCCCAGCAAGAAAGAAGACGTTCGGTCATTTCTGGGGATGGCCGAGTACTACAGTAAATTTGTTCCCCACTTTGCTACAAAAACGCATCTACTACGTCAACTCCTGAAAGAGAAGAACAAGTTCGTGTGGAGCCAGGAAGAACAGACGGAGTTTGAGGCCCTAAAGCAAGAACTGAGTACTGCCATTCCCCTGAAAGGATTCGACCCGGGAGCGGAGTCCATCCTCACTACAGATGCCAGTGACCGGGGCCTAGGAGCAGTCCTAATGCAGAAGGCGGGAAATGGAGAAATTACGACGGTCAGCTTCGCCTCGAGGTCCCTTGCGTCCAACGAGGAGAAGTACAGCGTCATAGAGAAGGAGATGCTGGCAGTGGTATGGGCGATGGAAAGATTCAGGCAGTACTTGTGGGGAGCGAAGTTCTTGGTGAGGACGGACCACAAGCCCTTGGTTCGAGTACTGACGTCAAGCGGCCATGCTCACGCAACCCCTAGAATAGCCAAAATGACCCTTAGACTGCTGGATTTTGTGTATGAGGTGGAACACATTCCGGGTCCGCAGAATAAAGTGGCGGACTTCCTGAGCAGAGCAGCAGCGATGGAAGACACGGATAGCAGTGAGAAACAAGGGTGGGACGGATATGTGGTAGCCACCATCCAGGACACAGAAGAGGTGATCAGTGCCCAAGAGTGGGAAGAAGCATACAAGGAAGACGCCGACCTAGAGGCCATCAAAGGATACGTGGTCCACGGGTGGCCAGAAAAACGACACCTCAAGGAGGAACTGAGAAAATACTGGGAAGTAAGGGATGAACTATCGCTTGCGGAAAACCCTACATTCCTGCTCAGAGGCGACAAAGTGATTCCTCCGCAAGGCATAATGGAGCACCTAATGAACTTACTGCATGAAGGACACCAAGGCATCACCAAGACCAAAGCCCGTGCCAGACAAGCGTACTGGTGGCCGGCCATTGATGCGCAGGTAGAACGACATGTGCGGCGATGTGAGTCATGCGCCAAGGCTGATAAATCTCAGAGCATGTTAAGGCCACCGTTAGGAAAATTCCCGGTGCCGGATGGACCCTGGGAAATGGTTTCTGTGGACATTATGGGCCCCGTCCTCAACAAAGAAGGGACGCAGAAGAATATAGTGGTTCTCATTGATAAATATTCCAAATGGCCAGAGGTAGAGATTATGGAGAATGTGGACACTGATGCGGTGGTGCGATTCTCACATACCACATTTGTCAGGGAAGGCATTCCGAGAATTATCACGTGTGATAATGGACCGCAGTTCACATCAGCGAAGTGGATGGCCTTCACGACGAGGAACGGCATAGAGGTTAAACATACGCCCATCTACCATCCTGCCGGTAACGGTCAAGTGGAACGGTTCAACCGGGTGATCATGGGCACCATTCAAGCGGCCATCAACGATGGAATGGACTGGGAGAAGGAAGTGGAAAAAATTATCTGGGCTTATCGCATCACACCAGGAAGCACGGGATACAGCCCATTTAAGGTGTTGAGAGGTAGAGAAGCTTTCACGAAAGACAACACGGCATGGAGAAAATTAGTTGTGCAAAGCAAATGGTCACCGGCCGTGGTCAGAAGGAATCTGGAGAAGGCACAAGAAGTATATACGAAGCACTTCAACAAGAAACACAACGTGCAAGGAGTTGAATTAGAAAAGGGAGACTGGGTAAGAGTGAAATTGGCCATCCTAAAGAAGAAAGAGGAAAGTAAATTTTCACCACCCTTGCAAGTGCTGGAACCATATGCCCGGTCCGCCCTGCTCAGCGACGGAAAGGTGTGGTCACAGGACCGCATGGCCAAATGCAGCAAGATATTGAGATGGGGAAATGAGGAGGAAGAAAGTACAGAGCAGGTAGGAGAAGAAGGAGAGAGAGAAAGTAGCGGACGGAGAAATGAGAATGTAGGAGAAGGAGTGCAGCAAGTGGAAGACAGAGAAGGAGAAGGTGAGACGAGAGCAAGAACAAGGAGTGGGGACAAGAAAGAAGGCAGTAAGGAGGTGATGGACAAAACAAGAGATGAAGTAGGGCAAAGTTCAGGCAGAGAAGAACCGGAAGAAGAAGGTACAGTTGAAGTGGTGAGAACCAGAGTCGGAAGGATGGTGAAAGTACCTGAAAGGTTCAAGGACTATGAAATGAACTGGAAGTAAGGACTATATTTTGTACTAATTGTTGATTGCATAAAGGGGGGAGATATGTGGTAGCGCTCTAGTGTTCCGCTGTCGGAACAGGAAGAAGGGGACAGGAAGCGGAAGGCGGCCATCTTGTGATCGGCGCCGACCGCGAGAGAGATAGGAGCATTTCTCCCGGTGCTCCGGAGAATAAAAGTACATACACTGAGTTCCCGAGTCTGCGTGATCATTTCACTTCATTACAATGGTGTGGGGTAATAGCATGAGCTGAGGAGTTTGGAAGTGGAGAAGTGGGTTTGAGTCCTGGCGTTATTCATTTCATGTATAATAACTTACCAAGTGGCTACTACAAAGTAATGCTGAGTTGCATGCAGCGGCATGAACACAGGAAATCGATTCTTATTTGGTTGCATTCGATAGCAATGGGAAGTGCTTGTTTACACTCACCCGGAAATCTTAACCGCCAATTCATGCCATTATGAGAAGTTTGCAACACTCTCTACCTGTGCACTTCCCACCTGTCTCCATGCTTCACAGAAGTCTTGTGCACCCACGATGACAGCACCGACGACAACATTTTCCAGCTATCGCGACAAGAATTTTAGATTCTATTAAGGATACAGAGGTGAGGATTATGCTTTCTCAAATTCCTTTACTACTCACAGCAGCCAATGAGAAAAAAGTAAACATTCAAACAAACTACATTTCCCATTAGGCTTTGAACCACGCCTCCATAAACAGCCAATAGTTACCAAGGCTAATATATAAAATAACGAGGCACCATCTTGACTACCTCTTGCTTTGCACAAAGCAGTTCTGTAAAAAGTCCAAACACAAACAATAGTCCAGGCCCTCAACGGAGAGCAACCACAGCATATCCAGCTCCCAACAGAGAGCAACTCTCAACAGATTCCCAACGAGACAGTCCGCCTCCAGCCCGGAGGAAACTCCATGCCCTGAAGCACCATCGAGTAAATTCTGTTTTGAATCCGTTCCTGAAAACAGAAACACGTTTGAAAATACAGAAACCCAAAGGGTTTGATAACTTAGGGTGGGAAAAAACTGACATCACAATATGAATCAGCAGCCAACATGACAGTTGTAAATCTTACCAGTCTCAACGGGTGGGATAATCCTTGCCTCTGTGTCCTTAATAGAATCTAAAATTCTTGTAGCGATAGCTGGAAAATTTTGTATTCTATGGCGGGACCGAAGACTCAGATTATGCTGGTTCAAAGCTGACCAACAACCACAGAAGAAACAAGCGTAATAGGTTTATAGTAAAACACTTTAAACATTGAGTCCGAAGACCAATCTGCAGCTTTCAAAATATCTTCTAAATGAGATCCCAAAATATATGCCTTAGAGGCAATAGCGCCTCTGGTGGAATGCGCACCATAACCAGAAATATCAATCCCTGCTTCAGAGATAACCCACCTAACCCAACGTGCCAAGGTGGCTGCTGAAACTGGACGGAAAGGTTTTTGGATTGCCAGCAGCAAGTGACTCAGAGGATTTGTTCGATGAGCTAATGTACGTTCCTCATATACCTTCAAACATTTTAAAACACATAATTTGTCATTGTGAGAAAAAGCAGGATACTCAACCAAACGTGACATAGCCTTAGTCCTTCTGGTGATGATGAAAGACACACACTGAGGAGAGAACATCCTTCCTGCCAAATCTAAAGCATGCACATCAGAAACTCTCTTACAGGAGATTAAACACTATCAATAACATAGTAAGTTTAGCAGATAATTGTTTTAACAATAATTCCTTGTTATCTGGCCAAGATTCTAATAAAGACCAAACTTTAGAAACATCCCATAACGTAGTGTATCTGGGATGAGGCTGGCGAGCAACTCTGATGCCATTCAGCAATTTACACACCAGGGGAAGCACCCCCACAGGCTTACCATCGATGGGATTGTGTCCAGCTGAGAGAGCTGACCTGAAATTATTAACCGACCTATAAGAAAGACCCGATTCAGCACATTCAGATAAAAAGTTTAATACTTCCTTCGCATCAGATCCCACGGGATCCACCTGTCGTTGAAGGCAACAACCCACCCATCGCTTCCAGGATGCAGAATATCGTTTGCAGGTGGATGGAGCCCAAGCTTGGTATATAAACTCGGCAGCCACCAATAAAAGGCCCTCAATTCACTCATGTCTCCTGAGAGCGTCCAAACCATGAGTGATAACTGGTTCTGAAGGACCAGAGGATGAGAGGATCCCACTAGGTCCTGGAGAAGCATCGGAAACACTGGAAGTTGAAATGGTAAGTCCACCGATAACTCCAACAGCGTCAGAAACCATGATTGAGTCTTCCACAGTGGTATAACCAACACTAATGACGTCCCTTGTTGACGGACCTGGGCCGCCACTCTTGGAATCAGAGTGAAGGGAGGAAAAGCATAGTTCCTCTGAGACCCCAATGTTGAAGGAACACATCCGTTCCCATCGCCATTGGATCAGGTCTCAAGCTGAAAAAGTGTGAAAGTTGAACGTTGAGGTGAGAGGCAAAGAGGTCTATCATGCATGGACCTCGCACATTCATGATCTCTACAAATAGTGAAGGATGGAGTCCCCAATCGCTGAAGTCCCTCAGAAATCTGGAGTTCCAGTCTGCTACCTGATTGAGCTTGCCAGGCAGATTCTCGGCTATCACACTGATCTTCTGATCCAGGCAGAAATGCCAAAATTCCCTTGCAATGTTGGCCACCAGCCGGGATTTCGTCCCTCCTAGGCGATTTATGTATCTCACCGCTGAAACATTGTCCATCCGGAGGAGGATACAACAATTGCTCTTCAGAGTTGAGATTGCTCTGATGGCAAAGGAGCCGGCTAACAATTCCAGACAATTGATGTGTACCTTTAGTTCTTCGGCGGACCAATGTCCGCCTGTAGCAAAGTCGCCACATCTTGCTCCCCAGCCCCATCGGCTGACATCTGACTCTATGATGACGTCAGAAGAGGCTCCGAAAATGGCTTTGCCATTACACGCTTCCATGTGATCCAACTACCAATGGAGCTCCTCCTGAGCATCCAGGGACAGAGGAATCGATTGACCGTACGCATAGCGCTTTTGAAAGTAATAGATCTTCAGCTGTTGAAACGCTGTGTAATGGAGAGCCCTGGGAAGATGGCCTGAACGAAAGGCACCAGTAAGCCCACAATCCTCGCCAGGGACCTCAACAAGACCATCTGTTTTGACAAGGTGGAACGAATCTGTCCCATGATTGATCTGATCTTGGACATAGGGATAAGTAACTGAGTGCTCACTGAATCTATTTGAAACCCCAGAAAATCCACCTGTTGCATCGGAGTGGTCATTGATTTTTTGAGATTTATCACAAACCCTAACTCTTGTAACAGAGAGGTTGTACACCGTAGATGAGTGAGCAGGAGGTTCTGATCTTGGGCAAGAAGCAGCATGCCGACTAGGTAAACAATCATGCATTCCCCCATCTCTCTCAGCCGAGTGACCATTGGCTTCAGCAGTTTTGTAATTACCCGAGGGGTAGATGACAGGCCAAAGGGAAGGGGGGGCGTGGCCAGCAGCCGATGGAGAAGGACGCTGCCTAGCGAGGCTCCCGTCCCTCCGCCCGGCTATCCGTGAAATAATCCTGCCCAAGACTTGGGACCCCGCTCCACCTGGGTGGATCCCGAGCACCACGTCCACACTTGCTCCGCTGGGACAGTCGGGCCGGTGGAACTGCTGCGGAGGCTGCGGCGGGCTGCGGGAGGACCGAGACGCCGACGGCCAAGATGGCGGCTCCTGAGTAGCCGAGCGCCTCGGGACCTTGGAGGCATCCTCGCTGGCGACCACCAGCACTGTGAGCGGCCGGCGGGCCCTGGCTAGACGGACCGGCGCGTCCTAGGGGTCGGCCGACCCCCACCTGCGGAGCGGACTGGGGCGAGTGACGGCCCACGATGACATCCGGCGAAACCCCGCCCCCCGCCCGGTGAAGCTGAAATCCAAGCCCCGGCTTTGGGGCCTGTGGATCCACCGGAGGTAACCCCTCCGGGCGGGTGAGGAGACCCTGCAGTGCCTGTGACGGTGGGAGACGGAGGGACGAGGGGGACGCGCCGGCTCGGTTGCAGAGCCTGAGAGCGGGCGACGGAGCTCCGCCCCGGCGGGGAGCAAAACTCGAGGACCCGGCTGCGGGGCCTTTTCTGCAGATCTTGGCGGCGCCGCACACATTGCGGGCCGTACCCTTGGGCTGAGTTACTGGGGCCCGGCATGGAGTGAGGAGCCTGGCCGGAGCTCTGTCCGACCGCCGCGCCTACTGTGGTGCCCTAGGGGACTGCAGCCCAGCGGCGACCTCACCCTGCTGACCAGCTGCGACCGGGCTCCCCTGCCTACTCCGGGGAGCGGCTGGGACCGTGGCTACTTTATTGGGAGGTCATTCTCCCCATCACCTGACCCTAGCTGGGAGGCACAACTCCCCCGAGTGCTGCGCCGAACACTGGGAGTCAGCCAACGACTACCTCCTACACTGGATCCTGGGCTTCCCCAGGGGTGGTCGCCGAGGCATTGCTTTTGGTGGGGGCCTGCGACGATCGTCTCTGCAGGGCCCAGGGGCCCGACTGACCTACTGCCTGGACTAGCGCGGCCATCCCGGAAAGAGTAAGTTTATCCTGGGAGAGCCCCGTTTCCTGCCCACCAGAGAACGGCCTTCTGTGGGGAAGTTGATCGTGCCCTCTGCTGGGGCACTGACGTCGCAGTTGGAGGCCCGAGGGGACCACTCTCTCGACCCCAGACTGGGACGCGGGGCCCAACCCGAGATGGCAGAACCTCGCCCTCGCTGCCTACCCCCTGGGATTCGGCTCGGCGACGCGGGTGCGACATGGGCAAGCCCAGAGGCCCCAAGGGGGAAGGACCCCCGACTACAGACACGCCCGAGGACCCCGTGCAACCTGCGACGGACCTACAGCAAATGCAGGACAGGATCCTGGAGGCCATAGCCGCCACGAAAGACGCCCTGCACCACGATATAGCGCAAGTGTCGGAGGGACTGGGGCTCCTGCGAGCTGCCCACGCGAAGCTGTCGGACAGGGTCAAGGAGGCATAGACTACCCTGAAGGACCTGGTGCCGGCGCAGAAGTCGATAGATGGGAAACTCGCGGACGTGCTCGACCGGATTCAAGCACTGGAGAGGAGGGCTGAGGACGCTGAGAATCGCAGCCGGCGGAACAACGTGCGCCTCGTGGGCCTTCCGGAAAAAACAGAAGGGACGGACATGGTGAGCTACCTACAGGAATGGCTGCAATCCGTGGTGGCCCCGGAGGGACTGTCCCCTTTCTTCACACTAGAGAGGGCGCACCGGGTGCCGTCGAGACCCCCGAAGCCGGGACTCCCACCGCGCCGAGTGGTCATAAAACTGCTCCACTACAAAGACAGGGACTTGCTGTTGCAGCGGGCGAGGGAGATGGGCCCATTCCAGGTCGACAACAGCAAGGTGACACTGTTCCCGGACTACACATTCGAAACCCAAAGACAGCGCGCCTCTTTCCTTTCTCTGAAAAAGGAGCTCAGAGCGGAAGGTATACAGTACTCGCTGCTATTCCCGGCAGACTCTGAGTAGTGGTGGACGATACCACCCTGTTCTTCCCGACGTCTTCGGAGGCTTGGGCCTGGTGGGACACCTACAAAGCTGGCACGGATGGGGCCCGGTTTCGGGCCGAGGAGGAGCGCCAAGGACAATCACTTCAATGTTCGAGACGCCACAGAGGGCGCGGACGGGGCCTGAAGGGGCCGACGAACTTTCAAACGGCGGATGAACGGAAAGCGGCACTGCAGGCGGTGAAAGAAGTATCGGGAGCGGCGATGGCCCACTCGGAGAAAGGAACGGGCTCGGAGGACCAGGGCACGGGCTCGGACACTGATCTGTCTGACCTGGGAGGAGCCAGAGGCCCAAAGGTCACGCCACAGACATCGGGGGAAATCGTAGAGGGCTGAACCCCTTGACAAGGTACCGGGTGGGGCAGAGGGGGCTTGCTGCGATTTCTAACGCCCTTGGAGCAGAAGTTTATGTGACTGAAATTATGTGGGACTTGCTGTGTGTGAATGGGCGGGGGGTCAGGAAACATCACTTGGGAGACCCGGAAGCTTGTTTGCGCACCCCGAGGCCCATAAGGCCAACGTAGTGTTGACTGCGTATTAGCTGCTAAGTGAGCACGTTGCGCAACTGTTTGGATGGGAACGACTCTTTTGAAGTTAGATCCTATTCTGGGGGAGGGTGGGCCTGGAGAGGTTGGGGTGACTCTGGGGACGATTTGGGGATGGGAAGTTAGGGGCTACTTGGGGAGGGGTGGGGGCGGGGTCGAGTCAGTGATCAGGATGCTACACACCAGAGTTTTTCTTTTTCTCCAACGGGAAAATGGCTAATGTGGGGATGTTGAAATGTGTGTCCTGGAATGTGCGGGGATTACACACAATGGCGAAGAGACACAAGGTCCATTTATACCTGGTTCGTAGAGGGGTGCATATAGCGTTCCTACAGGAGACCCATTTAACCAAAAAAGAGGGTGTTGCGCTCCAGCGCAGGTGGAGAGGTCATTTGTTCTACACTGTGTATTCTGCGTTTGCTAGGGGAGTGCTCATTTGGGTTAGGGCGGGAATCCCCCTTCAGGTGACTAGGCATACGGTGGACCCAAATGGGAGGTATGTGGCTGTTGAAGGGCTACTGAGAGGCCGACACATAGTGCTCTGTAGCATTTACGCACCAAACACGGAACAAGCGACATTCTTTACGAGTCTCTCCAGGGGGCTTGCCAGCTATTTTACAGGTCCGGTGCTGATGGGCGGGGACTACAATACTGTAGAGGATGTTACACTAGATAGATCGCACCCGCCACTCCACACCTCCCCTGTACACCGCCTGGCGAGATGCAGAACTGACTGGCAGAGCACATGGGCCCTGACTGACTGTTGGCGCTCACAGCACCCCACTGAGCGAGATTACTCATTCTACTCTAGTATACACGACCTCCACGTGCGCCTCGATTCCTTCCTATGCTCCCCCCCGGTGCTTGCCGCGGTGGCCCGAACGGAATATCTGGCACGCACATTATCCGACCACAACCCACTCCTCCTGACGCTGGACTGGGTGACTGAACCTCCTAAAGTCCCGACACGGCAGTTGCGGCCCGACACGCTGGATGATCCGCCATTCCGGGCTGAACTAGAGGAGCTGATTGCCCAGTATTTTGCGGAGAACGAGAGCACGGCTTCCTCCAGGGCTGTAGAGTGGGATGCGTTTAAAATAGTGGTGAGGGGACACTGCATCGGGAAATATGCGGGAGTGCGCAAAACGCTGGTAGATGACTTAGACAAGGCTGAGCGCATTCTTCGAGAAGTAGAACTAGATCGACCGAATCGTCCTGATTTGCAGGAGAAAATGAGTGGAGCGCGGGAAGCGGTAGCAGTGGAGATGGAACGCCTCCGTAGTTTCGATTATAAGGCATACCTGACGAGGACCCTAGCCGAAGGGGACAAAACAGGGACACTCCTGGCCTGGTTGGCGAACCCCAATAGGAGCAACCAGCCAGTCTTGGCCTTGCGGGGCAGTGGGGCTCACACCCTTACGGCACAATCAGAAATACTGGACTGTTTCAGGTCATACTAGGAGAATATATATAGAGCGGGGCTGAGTGATCATACTGAAGCGTTGGACGCTTTTCTGAGCGACCTGCAGCTACCGCGCCTAGAGCAGGAACAAGCAGATGCTCTAGGGGGCCCAATCACCCTGACTGAAATAAGGGGGGCAGTGAAACGAATGGCGCGTAATAAAACACCGGGGATTGACGGGTTGCCCATCGAGTTCTACGGGAGATACTTAGATCACCTAGCCCCGAGACTCCAAACGATATATAACGAGGCCAAGGAAGTGGGCAGATTCCCCCGATCGATGAGCGAAGCCATAATGGTCCCCTTGTTAAAGCCTCGTAGGGAGAGCACAGACCCGGCGTCCTACAGACCACTGTCTATGCTTACAACTGACTACAAAATACTGAGCACAGTGCTGGCCACCAGGCTACTATCTCATATGCAAGATCTGATCCACAAAGACCAATCTGGTTTTATTCCCACGAGGAACACTACACACAACATTCGCAGGCTGCTTAGATTGGTGGACGCTCCTCCATCTGAGGCGCGATCCCCCCTGGTATTGGCGATCGACATTGAAAAGGCCTTTGATAGCCTTGAATGGCGCTATCTGTACACGGTAATGCACAACTTCGGTCTAGGGGAGGGATACATACAATGGACGACGGTGCTCTACTCTTCGGCGAGAGCGAGAGTAAGAGTAGGATCATTGGTGTCAGACCAATACGAGATACATCGAGGTACCAGACAGGGGTGTGCATTGTCCCCACTGCTGTTTGCGCTCGCGATGGAACCGCTTGCGGCTCAGGCTCGGAAGGGGACATGTTACGCCGGGCAGGCTCACGGGGGTGAACTCCATTTTATCTCCTTATACGCAGACGACCTCCTCCTCTTTCTGGACAACGCCGAAGAGGCGGTAGAGGGCGCTGAGAGCCTACTGGAGCATTTCGGCAATATGTCGGGTCTGCGGGTGAACTGGTCGAAAACCTGTCTCTTCCCACTACGAAGGGGGGAGGAATGCCCTCCACTCCGCCAGAATCTGCGTTGGGAACCCCAATGCCTGAGCTACCTCGGAGTGCACATCTACCATGACCCGAAGGACCTCCTCGACGGTAACATAGGCCGCTGTATCCGCTCCCTGAGGAGTTGTATGTCCTTCTGGGCCACTCTGCCGCTCTCAACAGCAGGCCGAGTAGCTCTTTTGAAAATGGTCGCTCTGCCGCGTCTCCTATATTTCTTCCGATCCCTCCCGGTATGGATACCCGGCGCGGTTTTCAAGCAGTTGAGGTCAGCGGTGGTGTCCTTCTTATGGGGAGCGGGCAGGCGCAGAGTGGCTTTAACGACGTTGACCCGTCCTAAGGACGAGGGGGGCCTCGCGGTTCCGGACTTTGAGCTCTATTATTTAGCAGCCCAGTTACAATTCTTCACGCAGGAGGTAGCGAGAGTGTACCGCGGCCCAGAGCAGCAGAGGGAGTTCGGCACACCCCGCCATGTCCTAGCATATATCACTCTTCAGCAGAAACTGCTTCTGCGAGAGCTCTCCCTGGAGGAGCGGACCCTTCGCCAGTGCTGGAACAGATCGCAGAGGCGAATTGGAACTGGGCACCCGTATGCTCCGGAAATTCCACTGGGCATGGTGACGGCACTCCCGCATGGCGGCGATTGGTCGAGACTGCACCTTTGGGAAGAGGCGGGATTACAGATGGTAGGTGACCTCTACGAGGATGGGGAGCTGTCCCCATACCAGACTCTGCAAGAACGGTATGATCTCCCGAAGGGGGACTACTTACTGCATGCAGCGGTGGTGAGAGCCATACAGGCGCACTGGGGTGGTGGCCTGATAGAACCTGCTACATCACTAGCGTGCCAGTATACCATGATGGCGGCGGGAACGTATAAAGCTGTTACGTGCCTTTATCGCAGAATGCACACGGACGCCCTACTGCCGCTCACGTCACTTAAAAACAAATGGGAAGCTGACCTGCTATTAGAAATCCCAGACACTACATGGACACAATTAGCACGGAGAGTCAAGAAAGGCACTAGGAATGCGCGCTTCCAATTGATACACCTATATGTTCTCCATCGCGCGTACCTCACACCATGCAAAATCGCAGAGTACTTTCATGTAGCAGATGCAGCACGCCCCAGATGTAATCTTGTGGGGGCTGACCTGGTCCACATGTTACGGGGTTGCCCGGGGTTGCAGGTTCATTGGACGGAAATTGAAGAGACCCTGAACACAGTCACTGACAGAAACTTACGATATGATAGTGCAGTGTCCATCTTACATTGGTTCCCCCACACGAAGAAGAACAAGCTGACGAGTAAATTTATAGATATGGGACTACTCATAGCGAAGAGGGAGCTGACAAGGGGGTGGAAATCGAAAGTAGCGCCGACACATAGAAGATGGATGAATGAATTCCTGAAGTGGGCGACTGCGGAGAGCACGATACGTTACCAGATGGCCCGCCGCAGTTCAAATGACAAGGCGCAGGAGGCTGCAATGTTGTGGGAAACGCTGGTGCAGGCACTGAGAGACAGTTTGGTAGAGGGGGATGAGGAAGAAGAGACACTAGACGAGACACCTCGAACAGGGTCGCTCACGCCCACGGCAATTCCGCCAGATGCACACAGACAATAAGAAGCATTGACTCCGTTTTTCCCACGATTTGGGCCTTAGGATTGCACCGATCACTGACGCAGACACAGGGAGGGGTGGATAGGGGGTGGGGGGGTCTTTGTTCAGGGTTCCCGGGGTGGGTTACGCACATCACGATCAACCCAGTAGTGCGATAACACTTCACACGCATAAAAGCAGAGTAAGGAGTTCCTGCAGAGCTAACAGTAAGATCGGGCTCGGCCCACAGAGTGTACAATACAGCGAATTGACGCCGCCCTGCCTCCGGGATGTGGGCTAAATGGCTGTGTCTAATATAACTGGGAAACGAATGTTGAACTGTAACACTGCACTGTATGATGCTCACTATATCATGGTATGTTTTATCTATCCCTGCAATAAAAATTGTTTTACAAAAAAAAGACAGACCAAAGGGAAGGGAAAGATACCGGTACCATTGCCCTTTCCATGACAATTGAAGAAACTTCTGATGGGAGGGGCAAATGGGGGCTGTTAGATAATCATCCTTTAGGCCCAGATGTACCATCCAGTCATTTTTCAGTAATAGGTCTCTCAAAAGATGGATGCCTTCCATCTTGAAGTGTCTGTATACTACAAAGGGATTGAACTCTCTCAGATTCAAGACTAATCTCTGTTCACCTCCCTTCTTTTGCACCAAGAAGACGTTGCTGCAAAACCTGTTGGGAATGAAGAGTCCTACAGCAATAGCCTGCTTCTGCAAAAGTTCTTGAAGTTCTGAATCGATAAAAGTTTGCTCTAGTAGGGAAAAAAGGAGAGGGAAGGGAGGGACTGCTTGACAAGGGAACTTGGTCAATTCTATTTGATATCCCTGGTTTGTGTACATAATCCATGCATCTGTCGTGATCTTCGACCAATTGTTCACAAAATGTACCAGTCTGCCCCCTAGGGAAATCATCGGAAAAGGTGAAGAACCTACCTGAGGAATGATTATCGGAATTCCTGAAGCCTCTGTTGATGCCCTTGTTATATCGTCCATGGAAGCCACAGGATCTGGAAGGGTAAAAAAAAAACCTGTTCCGGTTCCTGGGTGTAAGCTCTTCGATGAGGGGCGTATCCACGGTGAGGACTTGGATTGGTGCAGCAACCAGTCGAGCGTCCTCTGCCACGACCGGCCCTGCCAGAGACGGGGTGGAACACCCTTTTCAACAGAGCTTGTGACTTGTCCACAGATGCAAAAATGTTAACAAATTTGGAGATGTCCATAACAAACCATTCTCCAAAGAGCTGGCCTTCTGCTAGTGGCCTGGTTTAGAGGACGCGAGCTCTGCCAGCCGAGGATCAATGCGCAATAGGACCCACTTGCGCCTCTCCAAAGAGATTGAGCAGTTGGTGTTGCCAAGGAGGCAAATGGCCTTCTGGGTCCACCCAGCCAGGACCTCCGGGTGAATAACTGCACCTGTCTGTTGAGCCTGGAGAGCTAGCTCCAAAATCTTTGCTAACGGGCCTGAAACATCCAGCAGCTTGTCTTGACGGGCTCTCAGGGCGCGATCAATGCCCTTTTTGGGATCCTTTTTATACTTCTTTAGAAAAGTAGTCATGGATGAGTCAATTTCTGGGGCGAGGGCAGTCTTGTGAGCAAGGTCTGGGTGGGGGCATTAAGATCTGAGGCAAGCTTGAACTTCTTTATCGAAGCCTTTGTGCAGGTGGGTCTGTATGTATTCTGCCACTGCAGCGGCGGGAGCCCAATCTGAGGAACGGGGATGTACTATGGTGGATGGGTCAAAGGTGAATGGGGACAGTTGGAATGGGGAGGAGGAGTGTTTACACTTTTTGGCGCTTTTACAAGGACATGATTCCTGAGAAGAATCGGTATCTGTGTCAGTGAGGGGAACAGGTGACGGAGGAGAAGGGGCTGGACCAGAAGGTACCACAATATTGCTCTGATCATGTGCCCTAGCTTTCTGAATCTTAGAGTAAAGCTTAACATGAGGCCAGGGCAGGCCAGGGGGCTCTGAAGTGGGGGAGGCGTGCTAGAGGGGGCGGGGTTGCTACCAACTAACTGTTTAAGGCGGTGGGAGATAGGCAGTAAGGCCAAGGAGAGAACCTTATCTAATTAAGAATCAAGTCTTTTATCAATGAGAAACTCCATGTTCTCATCATAATAAAACTCGTCATCCTCTGCAGGACTATAAGCAGCCACCTCCCCTTCATAGACTTTGCAGTCTGACATCATATATATATATGTTCTCTTCAATCCCCAGACGGAAGCACAATTATAGTCCAACCCTACCTCGCAAGTGAGAAGGGTGTCAGTCGGGAGCAAACTCTGCTGGGGCAGTGGGGCCAAAAAGGTACCAAAAAGCCCTTGTAAATAGGACTAACGGAGGGTAATAGACCCTACCTGCCTAGTCCAGCAAGGGTCTCCAAAAATTAATTCCTGTCACAGCAGGATGTTAAGGGGAAAAATCAATTCCCAAATGCTACAAAAACGGGGTGGAAAGTCCACTTTGAGGCCCGGTACCAGCTCCAACTGCCAGTTGCTTATTCCCCTGTTCTCCGAGCCCGGGGAGAGAGGCGTCTTCCAGAGTTTGCAATGGGAGTGGCCACGCGTGCACAGACGCGTGCCAACTCCCAAGACGTACGCAGAGCACCCGATCGGGTCTTTGACGTGCGTCTCACTCCCAGGGGGGGGTAGTCCCAGCCCGATCGCTGAGTGTGCTTACACACGGGCGATAACCTCATGTAGCGAGGAATGAAAACGGCAAAAAGACTTTAAACAAGAAAACCTGCCTAAAACTACAGCACAACACGCGCTGGGGGTGGTAAAATAAACCGAATGCGATGCTGCGAACGCGGCGGATCGCGGGCGCGCCTCCGCGAAGCCTATTCACTGAAATACAATTATAGGCAACATATACTCAATAAAAACAATCAAAATTAATCATATCAATAAATACAGGCAAAGCATATATAAAATAGTGAGGCATTTATCTTGACTGCGGAGCAGCAAAGAAAGAGGTAGTCAATATGGTGCCTTGTTATTTTATATATTAGCCTTGGTTACTATTGGCTGTTTAAGGAGCCGTGGTTCAAAGCCTCTTGGGAAATGTAGTTTGTTTGAATGTTTACTTTTTTCTCATTGGCTGCTGTGTTTGTAGTAAAGGAATTTGAAAAAACATAATCTGAGCATCAGGTCCTGCCATAGAATCACCCCTCACCCTAAACAAATTTCAGCACTCTCCTGCTAGGAAGCCTGGCAGGCTTGCAGTGCAACTCTCGAGGCTTCTCTGAGTTCAGAGGAGGAAGTGAGCAAAAGGCAGGATGAGTCTCTGCATCGGCTCAGCATCTTGTGTTTCTGTGCAAAACACTTAATCTCCCCGTGCCTACCAAATATAAATGTATCCTTGTGTAAAATAACTGGTGCTCAGATAAAGTGCCCCAATACCTTTGAGTCGATTTTGAGCTATATAAAAACTGCAACAACAACAAAATTAAGACACTAGCAGGCAGCAGCCGAGAAAGGGGGCGGGTCTGGCGTGCAAAGCACGGCAAACTGATGCATTATGTAAACAATGAAAAAAAATGTCACCACCAAGTGCGATATTTGGAAACAAGTGAGTGAGTTCACACCAAAGCCCTAAGTAGAACAAATGGTGCAACATGAAACTAACAAGTACATTTAGCACTATATTGACAATAAACCACCAAACTAAAAACAGTTACAATATTGTTTGATTTGAGCTTCTTGTCCTATATTTGAAAATATATTAAAAATCAAACAAGCAACTCCATAGGTTGCGGCTAAAATGTCATATATCAGGTTATGCTTTTCTCCCATTGAATCTACTATTCTTCCCTTTCCATCTCCCCCGCCCTCCAGCTATTGAGGGGCCTGTAATGTTAAACAAGGACACAAAAGGTGTTTTAGCTAGATTGCTACTGATGTACGAGACAAGAAGCGAGGGGAAGGGTGGGACGGGCAGCTTGGAGCAGCGACGGGCGCTGAAGCTGAACAAATGCCATCACATAAGCATGGTGCGCGGTGGCCGTAAATGGGGCATTGCGCTAAGTGGGAAGTGCTCCAAAAAGTATAAGGGTCTGCAAATTTAAAGAACATTGTGTGAAGTGCGTGTGTGCCACAACAAATACTTGAGAGCAGTGCTTGATTACACTGAAAGGTGGTGGCCGTGAATCGGGTGCAGCGCTAAGTAGGAAGTACTCGGTGTCAATGATAAAAAAAAGTTCCAAACACAGAACATACAATAGCAACAAGTGGAAGAGGACAAGTCCTGGGAGAAATCCATTGGAGTCAACAGTTGAGAAAAAAGGTGGGACAAGTTGGAACCATTATCCAATCAGAAGCAATGTTTTTTTAAAGGACACTGACAAAAGCCAATCAGAAGCTGGGTTTTGGCAGTTAGCAAGCAGATTGAATACAGCATGTCGAGAGCCAGCGCATATGCGCTGTCTAAGCTCACCCTAAAAGTGACAGGCAGCCAGGAACATTTTACCCAGTTGATTGGGACTGCTACCCATTTGGACTGACTATCCATTCACCCCACCCCTATTTTGCCAACATCATTTTGCAAGTTCTTATGTTTTAGTCAGTGTTTTGCATTTTTAGAACCAAAACCACATATTCCCCCATCCCCCTTGCTATTGACAGAAAAGTCTGGACTGCTGGATGGTAATTATGTTTCAAAAACAAAAAAACTTTGTTCCTTTTTTAGCATTTATTTAGCGCTTATTACCCCTCACTTGAGTAGTAAGCACTATATAAATGCAATAAAAATCAAGAACATTTGGAATTTCTCCCTTGTTTGCTGGGAAGCACAGAAAGATGGCAGACATTGTCTTTAAAGTGCAGATGGGGGATTCACATGCCAGCGTTAATGAAGCACTGTCTCTTTTTAAAACAAAGGGTGATCAGTAAAGCAGGCTTCTTTGTACAAATAGAACCCCCACTGTGGAGTTTTTGTCCTGGATGTTGTGAATCACCTGTGACCCACCATCACCTACTTTGAGGACTTTGCAAGCAGCAAGATGGGCTGCCTGTTGGAGAAAAGAACATTTGTATTCCGACATACTCTTCTCCAGTCGTACTTCGCCGAGGCTTTCCTTGGGAGAGACACCCATACAGTTTCAGCCTGTGCTATGGAACACGGGGGGGGGGGGGGTCTGAAGCCCTTTCAGCCAATGCACTTGGGCTGAAAGGGCATGCCAGACCCACCTCAATGTAAGCATACCACATTCCAGCTACAATTCAAGCTAAGGCCCGCTCCCATAAGGTTTATAACACGCCTAATGCACTTCATGTCAGACACACCTCAAAGTAAGCACAGTGCATTCCAACTGCACATTATGCTATGGCCCACTCATATAAGGTTTATGCCACACCTGATGCATCTCATGTCAAACACACCTCAAAGCAAGCATACCGCATTCCAACTGCACTTCATGCTAATGCCCGCTCATAGAAGGTTTATAACCAGTGCTGGAGAGTAGGGTGACACCAGTGCTTAATTTGCGCTCATGGTTGCAGGTGGAGCTCACTTGCACTCTTTTCTATGGACGAAACGTATTTTTCTATCATTAAGTTTTGATTCAGAGACTCAGAAAAGGGAAAAAGAAAGAGGAAATTAATGACAAAAACCAGAAGCAAAGGGATGAAAAAGAACCTGCAAGAGTGAAAAAAAGTCAGGGAGTGTATGGTGGTGCATGAAAGAAGCAAATTGAGACTAGAAAGCTATGGTATTTGCAATTCCAACATTAGGCAGCATTAGCTACAGGAGTCTGTAAAAAAGTTTGGGCATCGGCACTTATTATTTACACATTAAGCACTGGGGGGACCCCATCAGATCCCGGTTCTGGCAACTATTTATGGGCCATGGGAAACATGTGGAATTTGTCCTGGTGTCATTTTCCGGCAAAAGGACATAATGCAGCATTGCCAGCGGGTTGTCTGCATTCCATTGGGAGCAGCAATGTGCAGGCACCGACTTGGCTTTTCTTATTTTAATAACCAGCCTTTCTTTTTTTTCAAGTATCATGCTGGCGGGGAGCTTTCTGGAGCCTAACACCTACATGCCAATGCAATGGAAAGAAACAAAGGCCCACAGCTTGTTACCACTTCACAAGTATTTGAGAAAACTATTGAAGGAAGGTTTTTAATTTTGTTCAACTCCCTATGTAAAAGATGTGCTTGCACTGCATGATTTATCTGCATGAGTAATTAGGTAAATATTGATTTAAATTACAGCTACTAATTTTGCTTCTATTTAATTATTTTATAGCATTACTCATCCCAGTGTAAGGTGTTAGAGTGCTTTACGTCACACACAGAGGCACAATAAATTATAAAAGTATAAATATCAACCTTCAGGACATGGTACTTGAAACAATGAGGGTTATAAGGTTTAGGAATCTCGTATCATGCATGCTTGTAGGCATTATATGTTACGAGTGAATGGTCGGGAGACACCCAAAGTCAGGATATAAAACGCAACATAGTGATCATGTTTGTCTGTAGTAGCAAGACTTCATAACTTGCCAAAGGAACCCTTCTTTACAAACTTAGAACAACAACAAATTAAGAAAAAAATAATAACGCTCAAAACCCATGACTTACAGTCTGCATGCAGCTCCTTGATGCCGGTAACTTGATCACTGTGCTATATTAGAAGGCTTGTAACTTATGAACTGGAAATAAAGTGATCTCAGTGTCAAAAGCAGTAACCCGCTTACCTCAATTAATAAAAACAAATCTGCGATCTGCATGCTAAACAATGTGCTGTGCAACAGGCACATTAACCCTAGATGCTACTTTAGGAGTCAAAACTGTGTCTGGACAAAGCACAGAACTCTCCCAGGACTGTGTTAACCACTAGAGTTATCTTACCGCTCTTATAATCCGCTCAAAAATCCTGGGTACACAATGACATCTGCAGCAGGTGTCAACCCTGTAAAATATTTTAAAAAGGCAGCCTCTTTGTGACCAATTAGGTAATATAGACAGATTAATTGTCGCATATGTCCTTGTTGCCAATCTCTGCTACAGATTTTTTTTAATAAGTGTTTAGGGTTAGTGTCATACTCTGCTTTTCAAGCTTTCATCCCTCGTGACTCAACCCACTATCCTCTGCTGCACCTTAACCCCTAACTTACGGGTTCCCAGAGCATTTTTTCCAAATCCGGCACTGTTTATAACACGCCTGAGGCACTTAATGTCAGACACACCTCAAAGCAAGGATACCGCATTCGAGCTGCACTTCATGCTAAGGCCCAGGGCCGGCTCTAGGGCGCTGCGATTGGTGCCAGCACACCGGGCGCTGACTTGGGGTGGGGGCGTCATTTTTACAAGTATCTTATCATTGTAGAAGCACCTGCTGAAGCCTTCTTTGCCTCGAGCTATTTTCAGGCATCAATTAAAATATCAAGCTAAAGCTGGTGATTAATCAATTTCCTGGAAAGAGACCGGAGGTTTGTCTAAACAAAGGATGTTTTGACTCATCCTGAGGAAGTGCAGAGGGTTAAGATGCCTGCCGCTAAGAATGTGTACCATGCAGATCAAATCTGCATATAATGTAACTAGGTCAGTGGGTTACTGCTTCTGTAAAATAGCTCTGTTTTGTTACTTGTAGTTTATAAGTCAAAATCCTTACAGAACATTGAGCTATTACCTGTCGTCAAAGAACTGCATACAAACTGCAAGATATATATAAGAGCTAAATGTTTTTTTGCCCAATCTTTCATCATCTTAAACTTGTGAAAAGGGTTCATTTGGGTAGAAAACAATTCTTACTATTAAAGAGAACCCCGAACGATGTTACGTTTTAAATTGTGATATTGTGCTTTTACAGAATGGCAACAAACGTCGCACAGGGTGCCATCAGTGCTAAAGCCGGCACTGTTAAGGCCTGCTCAGAAAAGGTGAATGACACGTCTGATGCACTCCGTGTCAGGCACACCTCAAAGCAAGCGTACCGCCTTCCAAATACACTGGCCAGGCACCCCTCATGGAAGTCACACTCATGCTAGGTACATCTAATGTCAGGTAAACACGACAGATGGCAGTCACTCTTGTCAGCTGTACTTCATACCATCATTGCAGGTACACATCATGCCAGCTTCACTTCATGTGTGCATGCGTATATGCATACGGTATTTCTATGTATGTGTCCCAAACGTTCCGTGCCATGCACACTTCCTGTCAGGCACACTTTCATTTCATTCGTGTCCTGCAAACCCCACTGCAGGACAGTCAGGTGGACCTCATGACAGGCATGCCTCACATCAGGCATAGGCACACCACGGCAGGTGCAGTTCATGCTCGGAAAACCTTAAGATACACCACCTGCCATCGTCACCTGATTTAAATACATTGCAAGTGAGAGAGCACAAGTTTGAAAAAAATGTATAAGTACGCCATATTTACAAGCACGTAGTTAGTTTAAACATGTTTTGCACACGAGTGTTTTATATCCAGGAGTGAAATATACAGAGTGGTTTATAGTCAGTAGTGAAATGTATAGAATGCTAAGTAGAGTAACTATAATTATAACGGTGTGAGATTAATGTAGAAATGTTGGAATATATGTGAAAACCTCATGTTCTCATGTTAAAAGAATCATGTCCGAATTAAATGTAACTTTGAAAATCCAGTATTATGTGTAGGCCTTAGGGCAATTCACAGCAAACCTGAACGTGCTGCTAAATTAATGTGAGATAAGGTTGACATGGTTCTTCCAAATGTACTATTGAACTTAGGGTTAAAAGTATATGCTTTATAGATGTGTTATTTTAGAAACGTATGCTAGTTAAGAATGTTTGCTGTTTAAATCAAGTTAACGTTTTAAGAGTGCAGGGACCTGCTGCATGTAAATCAAGTAGGCCAGAGGAGATAATGTCATGTCGTGTAAATCGTCATGTGCTCGTTAGAGAAGAGGTCGCGAGGTGTCCAGCACAGAGCTTTGAGAGTGTTTTATGACTAAAGATATGGTGGAGTCTGGAATTTGAGGCCCACTGCAGGACGAGCTGTATGCAGGTGCGAGGGTCCTAATCAGCTCGAATGAAAGGGACTTTGTTCAGTGGCACCTTGCGCAGGCCTGTAGGAGTTTCCAGGAATTTCAGGGGGTATCAGCGCACGGAAGAAGAAGCCTGGGAACCAAGGTCAACTATAACGAGGGTCTTCAAGAGTACCATCATGGAGTTTGCCGCGCAAAGATGTACCACGTGAGGGGCGTCCCAAGGGGCGTTTCTATTGAAAATGTGATTTGGTATTAGGGAAAGAGACCCGGGAGGAGAGCAGAGCAGATGATTTTGGGAGCCTAAGGAAGCGGATGGGTAGGCAGATAGGCTGATCAGGAGAGACCCATTATCAGAGAAGAGACAAAGAGAAGTGCGTGATCTTCTTAGGAAGTCACCACGGCTGACACCTAGTGGGTTAAGATCTTGCTAAGTAGGGATGTCATTTAAAATAGTGTAGGGACAGACTAACCTTAATTTTCTTTTCTGTAATGACTTTGAGGTTGCAACTTGTATCCATTTTGGCAACCCTGATGGTTTTCGAGCTTGTACTTATTATTCTGTTTTTCAGACTCAGACTATTCAAAAAGTTCATGTTTATAGTGATACCGATTTATCTTCTTAATCTCATTTTGAGAAGTTTGTATCTTCAGTTATCTTTGACTTTATATTAAATCTTTAAAACTTAATTTTGGTCAGTGGTCATTTAGAGTGGTGTAAGTTCTTAAATTGATTGACTTATTGCGAAGATTACCTTTTACTCCAAGACAGGTACCAACGATTCAGTCGACATAGTTTGGGATTTGGTAAGAAAATTAGTAACCAGTAATCCCGCGTTAGCAGTTGGTAGCAGAGTGAGGATGGTTATCTTCTTGAGGAAGGTAATCTAGAGAGGTTAGTTTACCCCAAGGCCCGAGACGCCGAGAGACGAGCAGCGGAAGAATCGTGTGCCGAAAGGTGCAGACGGTGCGAGAAAAGCAGCAGTATCGGAGAGTGAGTATAAAAAGGGTCATGCGTGAACAGATTGCGGTGTTTTGTGTTGTATTTGTATTGTAATGTCTTGCGGAGTTGAATGCCTGTAGTGTGAATGAGAGAAGGTTGTGAGCGCGCGCAACCTGGTAAGCTGGTAACCTGGTAAACGGGTGAACTGGTGAAATCTTAAGTTCAGGCCAGAGCTTAAGTGGTTTTGGGTGTATCGAACATCCAGGGTAGTTGTCGACCATAGTACGGAGGTCACGAGGTACCATTGACCGCCGTGGATCCAAGATAGGGGGAGTGTAAGAGTGAGTGTATGAGTAACGGACGCTGGTCGAAAGTTACTGCGTGTGAGTAACCTATCGGAGAAGGCGATTGTCTGGAAGTAAACGGAAAGACATTTCGCCAAGTTAAGGTGACAACTACAGAAAGACTGTGGGCGTACAGTCAAGAAAGGTGATCGCTTGGACGGAAGTAATCATTTTTCAGAGTATGGATGGGATGCGTGCATGACCGAGGAGACGAGCTGAGAAAGGAGGGGAACTGCTGCGAAGGGGGACGGGTGACGTCGGCTAGAGCCGCGCTCTGATTGAGCGGTTGGTGTGACGTTAGCTAGAGCCGCGCTCTGGTTGGGCGGCTAGAGTGACGTCGGAGGAAAGTCGCGTACGGATAGGCCAGTTAGTGAAAACGGGGCTGAGATTGGTGGAATATCATCAGGAAGTAAACAAACGCGGAGAAAAGAGAAATCATGAAGTGTTTTAAGTGTTTGAAAGGGATTTTTAAACGTAAACGAAGTGAACATTATTACGGGGAAGAGGCTCCCCCAGAGGGTACACCAGCTCATTATATGGCAACGAATGTGGGGCTGCATACGATATTGTGGATTGGGGCTTGGAATAAGCTTACAGAGGGGAATGAGGAAATGCAGTTCCCGAGGTACGGGACGTTTAAATTAGAGGTGTTACATCGGCTAAAAGCAACCATGTCCTCATTGAAACCCTCGCCCAGACCAACACAGTTTGAGGCTCTTAATGCATGGATTAAGGCTGCACATGACCGAAATTTGAACAGGCGTCAACAAAGGCTGACGCGATCGGTAAGGGCAGTGCGAGATTCCAAATGGGATGAGGAGGAAAAGCGTTGGAGGGTACAGACTATTGAGGTGGAGAAAATGTATCCGATGAGGGAGGTGTCAGGAGGAGGAAACCTCATGGAAGAAGACGAGGAAAGCGAATCGGAGGACAATCTGATAAACAGATTGTTAATGGATAGACCACCTCCGAGAGTGGAGTTGATAGAAGATAGAGGGCTCGCAAGGGAGGATGGGAATGACATAGAGGGATATACACCACTCCCTATATCGGAATGGACCCCTAGCAAAGGCGGAGAAACACCTCCAAACAACACTGTACAGAGTGTAGTGGGAAGGTTTGTGGTGCAGAAAACGCCAACCACAGAAAGGGTTGAGTCTGTGGGATTGCCAGACGCTCTTCAAGTGCCTGTTACCATAGGACCCATAGTTTCGATCTATAATTCTGAGAGAGATAGAGGGGAACAACAAAGGCAATTGGATAGGGAAAGGATTGAGATGGAAAGGAGGAATAATGTGACAAATGCATGGAAACAATTGCCAGATTCGGTAACATGGAACACCCCATTAGACACAACTGTCGGTCCCAATTCAGAACAGGGAGGTCAGAGAGGACCAATGGATCTAAGGGGACCGCGGCCAAGATCTTTTTCAGAGTTAAGAGCTGATTTGAGGGAATGGGACGGGTCCATAGTATCTCCGAGTAACAGGACAAGAACGGAACCAGAGTGGGAAAGCAGGGGTAACGGGACTGTATCTCATTGTGGGGCCAGCGAAAGCAGTCAGGGCCGGGAAGGCCAAAGTCAAGAGAATAGAGGGGATGCATGTCCTACAAATCAGAGAGAACAACCGGAACAGAATACTAGGATTGTAGAATGTGAGGAAATGTCCCGTCTCTGGGGGAAAGGAGGAGATGAGGCGGTACGGGCTTTTCAGAATAGGTTTAGGTGCCTTCATCATACACTCGGGGAAGACGTTCAACATTGGAGAAAGGAGAACAGCGATAGGTCCCGCCACGCCTCGAATAATCAGGAATCACAGGGAAGTAGGGAGGAAAGAGGGAGTAAGGGAACATCTTACCCTCCATCCCGTGAAACTAGCCCGGATGGGGAGAGAGGGGCTATGAGGCATGAAGGAGTGTTTCACCACCCACCCCGAGAAGATGGAAAGGCATGGGATCTAGAGAGATGGGAACAGGGGAGGACTCCCTATAATTCACCAATACCTAAACGTAGATCTCGGAGTTGGGATGGGAGAGATGCGGATGGAGGAGCTAAATTGAGTGTCTTGAAAGCCGAAATTAAGGCAAAAAGGCTTGATGTTACCAGTTTAAAATCAGATGTTGATGAGATAATAGATGGAACATTGCCTTTGGAAAGGATAGAATTGTATGAACAGGATGAGTTATTGTTCATGGCAAAGGATATTACTAGGAAAGCTAGAGCGTTTCATGAGAAACTGACTGATTTGGCAGATAGATATGCCGTGGATTTGTCTAGGACAAGGGCATTACAGAGTAACCACAGATTACAGTACGCAGACCAAGATCTAGATGAGAAGAGAACTACTGGATTAAAAACACACATAAGAGAGCTGGTAACAGGGATAAGAGTGTGGAGGGAACTGGATAAATGGGAAGAAAGGTGGTCGAAAAAGGGCACAGTTAGGCGAAGTACAAATGTGATGACCCCTGAGGGAAGGGTAATGCAGATGGAGGCATTCCCTTTGCGAGAAATATCAAACGGAAATTATGTACATGTGCCCTGGAGTAGAGGAGATTTAGCTGCATTTACCAACTCATTTCCGAAGTTGCGGGACAATCCAGTCGAATGGTATAAACAGGTAGAGAGGTTTGTCAAAATCTCGAAAGTACTGTGGATAGATTTGAACACGTTGTTTGACATCGTGGTCCCATCTGATCTGTGGACCCCTTGTGAGACTAGTGTCGAATGGCCAAATGCTGAACCATTGAGGGATGCTCGGACTAATGGACCGTCTGAGATTGTCATGCGAAAGTATGAAAGGGTAATAGCATGGCTGAAAGATAAGGTACCGCCACAGGACATAGATTGGGTAAAAATAGACCGAACAAGGCAGGAACCCAAGGAGACAGTTCACGAGTTTTATGAAAGATTGCTGAAAACATTCAAGCAATACAGTGGACTAGATGTAATGGATCCCAAAGATATAGGGCAGTTTGTGTCAAAGTTTGTCTTGGGGTTGAGACCTGATATTTGTTTGATGATACAGCAACATTTAATCTGTTGGCAGAACAAACCACTAGATGAGATTTTACGATATGCGAGGTACTGCAGTGACGAGATAGATTCTAAAGCCAAGAATCTAAAGGAGAAATTGATGGTAGTGCAAATGCAGTCCGCTGGGAAGGGTGGCCAGCAGAAGCAGGGGATGGGACGAAAACCAAATGGTCAGAGCAAAGATAATGAAGAAGGGCAGAGACCTAGGATAGACTTTGCCACTTTAAAGAAAACGACAAAGTGTCATCAGTGTCACCAGGTGGGGCATTGGCGACGCGAGTGTCCCTTTAACCCTGAAAATGGAGAGCTAGAAGTAGAAGAACAGGTCCAAGAAGACCCAGTGCAAAAGGTGACAGTCCCAAGCAGTAAGGTGGCCAAAGGGGGGACTTCGGCTCCACGGGCCCAATTCCCACAGCCACCGAAGATAGCAGCTGGAGGAAAGGTCTTTAAACAAATGCCTCTGTTTATCGAGGAAGAAAAATGTTATTACATTGATCCATTGACAGGACAACGGGTGAGCAGTGAAGAGGACTGTACCCTCGGGGCAGTTCTAGAAGTGGATCAGAGAGGGCCATTTGTTGAGGCAGAAGTGGCAGGGTGTCCCACTACGTTCTTAGTGGACACTGGGGCTACTCGTTCGACTCTGAGATCAGCGGTAGTTCCAGACTTGCCAATGTCAGGGGAAACAATTCAAGTGGTAGGAGTCGCAAATAAAAGAATGACTAGTCCCTTGACAGAACCAGTGTCAGTGAAAATTGGAAACCACATGAACGAACATCAGTTTGTGGTTTGTGACTCAAGTCCGGTATGTCTGTTAGGAAGGGATTTGTTATGCAAATTGAATTGCACCATATACTGCACCCCACAAGGAGTGGAGGTACAGACTACCGACGATGATGCTACCTTTAAGGTGGCCAATTCAAAATTCTGTGTAGAACTATATCCTACTCTGACTGTAGAAGATCTTCCACAAGATTTAAGAGATGCAGTGGCGTCAGAGGTGTGGGATTTCACAGGAGAAGATATAGGATTGATTAAAGGGGTAGAACCGGTAAAAATATTGGTAAAACCAAATGTTGAGTTTCCAAGAACGCCTCAATACAAATTGTCACAGGAAACGATTGCAGGAATAAAGCCTGTGGTCGAGTCAATGATACAGCAGGGAATACTGAAAGAAATCGTGGGTAGTCCTTGTAACTCCCCGATTATGGGTTTGCAGAAACCTAGTGGGAAGTTTAGGATAGTACAGGATTTACGAAAGATTAACAACATAGTCGTTTCATGTTGTCCCGTGGTACCGAATCCATCAGTGATATTGTTTCAAATACCATGTCAAGCAGAATGGTTCACAGTGATAGATCTTTGTCAGGCTATCTTTTCAATACCATTGGATGAAGAGAGCAGGTACCTTTTCGCTTTTAAAATGGAAGATCGCGTTTTAACATGGTGTCAAATCCCACAAGGATTCACAGATAGCCCATCCATCTTTAATCAGTTACTGAAGAAGAATCTTGAGAATCTAGTACTGCCACAGAACTCGGTTCTGGTACAGTACATAGATGACCTACTTGTTGCGTCAGAAACAGAGGAAGCTTGTAAAGTAGATTCAATTGCCTTACTGAATCATTTAGCTGAGAATGGACATAAGGTATCTCCGAGCAAGTTGCAGTACTGTCTGACAGAGGTACAGTATCTAGGGCACAGGTTAGAAAAAGGGAAACGTAAGGTGTCACCAGAGAGGATTGAGGCGATAATGAAAATGAATGCGCCTACAACACAGAGAGAAGTTAGAATGTTCCTAGGAATGGTGGGTTACTGCCGACAGTGGATAGTTAACTTTTCACTGAAAGCAAAGCCCTTACAGAAACTGACGCACAAGGAGGTGAGTGATCCGGTACCATGGGATGAAGAATGTCTGGTGGCGTTTTTACAGCTGAGAGACGATTTATGTCGTGCTCCGGCTCTGGGAATGCCAGATTACGAAAAGTCATTTTCACTCTATTGCTGTGAGAGAGAGGGATGTGCTTTGTCAGTCTTGGCACAGACCCACGGTAATGCCCGTAGACCAGTTGCATATTTTTCGGCTACATTAGATCCAGTAGCCGCAGCGTTGCCCGGATGTCTCAAATCCGTTGCTGCAACGGGTGTCAGCATTGAAAGGAGCGAGAGTATTGTGATGGGACATCCAGTAGTGGTGTATGTACCACATTCAGTTGAATTGTTAATGACCAGGACGAAGACGCAGCATCTGACCAATAGCAGGCTCACGCGTTACGAGCAAGTTATACTTGCCGCAGAAAACGTGACTCTCAGGAGATGCTCTGTCTTGAATCCTGCTACTTTGATGCCATTACCTACGGTAATAGAAGGCGAAGGATGTGAAGACCACGATTGCCTTGATGTGACTGAACTATGCACGAAACCCAGACCAGATATTGTGGATGAGCCATTGTCAGACCCCGATGAAATTTACTTTGTTGATGGCTCATGTTTAAGAGACGATACTGGTCGGTTGAGAGCAGCTTATGCTGTTTGTACCATTACTGGAGTTGTGGAAGCCGCTTGCCTGGAAGGAGTACATTCCGCACAGGTAGCAGAGATTATTGCCCTAACTCGTGCCTGCATAGCAGGAAATGGAAAGAGAGTCACCATCTACACGGACAGCCAATATGGTTTCGGTGTGGTTCATGATTTCGGGCAGTTGTGGTCTCAGAGGGGTTACATGACCTCCTCTGGTTCGCCCATTCGAAATGGAGAATTTGTGCGATTGCTGATAGAAGCATTACAAGGTCCTGTTGACATCGCAGTAGTAAAGTGTGTAGCTCATACTAAGAATACAGATTTTGTGTCACAAGGTAATAGATATGCTGATGAAGTCGCACGCTATTGTGCGGAACAAAGTTATTCTTTCTCAAAGGTGGAAATAGAAGGTGCAGAAGAAAAGACTGAATTAAGTATGATGTTAGAAACTGTAGACACTTGGGAGGATTTAAGAATAATGCAGGAGAACGCACCTGAAACAGAGATAAAGGCATGGGAAACCGCAGGTTGTGTGCGAAGTGAAATGGATTTTTGGGTTTCAGCAGACGGGAGGGCTGTGTTACCTGAAGAGTTAGCTAATCCCATGGCGAGAGAAATACATGGTCCAGTACATCTAGGAAGGGATGCTATGATGAGAGTGTTTAGGCAAACTTGGTATTGCCCTAAATTTAGAATAGCAGCAGAATCAGTATGTAAGCGATGTGTTACCTGCCAACAACTGAACGTAGGCAAACGAACACCAGTCACACTGAGTCACATTGGGAGGTCGGGGGGGCCTTTCAATAGAATGCAACTAGATTTCATCGAAATGCCAAGAGTCAATCGCCTTCGGTATGTGTTGGTGATTGTATGCGTATTTTCCAGATGGGTTGAAGCGTACCCTACACGTAGGTGCGATACACTCACAGTGGCTAAATTGTTGCTCAGGGAGTTGATACCGCGCTTCGGGGTGCCTGCCTCTTTGGAATCTGACAGAGGAAAACATTTTAACAGCGAAATAGTGAAGATGTTGTGCTCCACACTGAATATCGATCAAAAGCTGCATTGTAGTTATCGACCAGAAGCTTCAGGAATTGTGGAACAAGTGAATGGCACTTTGAAGAATAGATTGGCTAAAGTAGTGGCATCCACATCCTTGAGTTGGCCAGATGCTCTTCCTTTAGTGCTCATGAGCCCTGATAGGAGGACAGGTCTCTCTCCCCACGAGATCCTGATGGGGAGGGCCATGAGACTTACTACAGTTCCAACTACTGCTCTATTGAATATTACAGATGATCTGATCTTGGATTATTGTAAAGGACTGTCTGACGCCATCCATTCTGTGTCCCTTCAGGTGCATGCGGCTGAAGTTCCAGCAGCGAGGAACCTGTGTCATGACCTGAACCCAGGGGACTGGGTCTTAGTTAAAAAACACGTCCGGAAGAACTGCCTAGATGTTCGCTGGCGTGGGCCCTTTCAGGTAATCCTGATCACGAACACCGCGGTGAAGTGCGGGGGGCTGCCAAATTGGATCCATGCATCCCATACTAGAAGAGTTCCAGCACCTCTAGAAGGAACAGCTCCCATCCCAGACGAAAGCCCGGAAGTGGAAGAAGAGTCGCAAGAAGGGATTGAGGCAGCTGAGGGGGTGTCGGAAGAAGTTGGGAACGCATCGGATTCGGAAGAAGAGCGAAGGCAGGACGGCAGTGAGACAGAAGACGCAACTGAAGGAGAGAGCAGAAGTGAATACGACTCAGACTCAGATCCGTATCGGAGCGACCAAGAACCAAGTGGGAGGACAAGGAATAGGAGAATAAGGCTTGGAGCTGCCACTTGGCCAACTAGAAGAAGAAGGCTAAGTTTGAGGTCGGCCCAGGAAGAAACGCTTACTCCTATATCCGAAGACTCAGATCCAGAAGAAGATATCCAGGATCAAGCCGAGGAGGGTCTTAGAAGATCAAGGAGGGTGCGAGTGCCTAGTAGAAGATACTCTACTCCCGACTGGACCTACCTCGTTGCAGATGTCTGGGAGACACAGAACAGGGAGGATCAGGGAAGTGGAACTGATCAGAACTGACCGATCATCACAGTGCAAATAAGGTTTCTACTACCAGGAGCGGAGACCGAAAGGTTGCTGACACTCAACATCGTTCATCCTGCTCTCCTGAGTGGAATAAGAAAACTGATTTTAGAGACAGTTGAGTTTCCAGTTTGCTGTTCACGATATCCAATATTGGAGGGAACTCTTCTTCGTTTGGAAATGCTTGAGCGAATAGTAGAAATGCTAGGAGCGCTTATTGTTGTGGATTAATACCATATTGTGAATGTCTTCAAAGGGGCGCAGAACTGGAAAGGTGAAGAAAGTGATCTTGATTAGAACGGACCCCTTTGTAATTGTGGATGTAGAACTGATAGTACCAGGAGTGGAAATTGAAAAAACGCTAACTCTCAATTTTGTCCGTCCACTTGTCTTGAGCGAAATAAGGAGAATAATCCTAGAAAAAGTTGACTTTCCATGTTGTGGTACGAACTGCCCAGAACCTGAGGGAATGATACTTCGGATGGACATTTATGAAGAAGTAGTGTCACTCCTTGAGTCATACATAACTTCAGACGAAAATACGACTGTTGAAAAGAAATTGTAAAAACTTGTTGCAAGATAACCTAGCGCCGAGTGGAAGAAGAAAAGTGATAGGGGTTTCATTTTAGTGGATGGAGAAGGGCTAGGGTTGTCTATTTTCTACTGGACTTTGAACTGTTTTGCGGAAACAAATTGTCAAGCTTCCAAGTGTTCAAAGAAAGACATTGCAAGAGAGAAAGACTTTGTTTGAAAAGAAGAGGAAGTGAATGCTGGAAGAAAGTCAAAAAAACTACACTGTTTGAGAACATGGAGGCTGGCAACCCGAACCGCAGGGCAAAATGTATAGCTGTTATACTTTTAGGAGTAGTAGTTTCTCTTATAATTTTAGTGGTAACTGTTTCATTCCTAGCGGGACACGAAGGGGATGAAACCGCAGTTAAGGAGGATAAGGGAGTATCAACACCGAAAACTACCATTATTAAAGAGAAGGGAAACATCAATGAGAAAGACAAAGCATTGTTAGATGCAGAAATAAAAAGGCTTCACACCGACGAGTCACAGGGAAATTACAAGTCAAATGCTTATGCTAAATTGCTTTATGAATATGTTGATGCCATGGAAGTAAAGGATTGTTATGTTTGTATGCAATTACCAGCTTCAGTGGAGGAGGGTATCAGATACCATCATCTTCCGTTGACATATGGAATAACGTGCAGTTTATTGTTGAGCATGTTTTATGGACGAGAAGGATTCGAGTATTATTTCTCGAATTTCGACTCGACATTGCCAGAGGTTCCGAATTTCAAGCATTTGAACAAATGGGACTACTACAAAAGCGAAGACAGATTACACAAATGGTTTATTCCATGGAAAACGTTAGATACTTCACATGCTCGAAGAAACAATCTGACTTGTCAAATATCAGAGGTTGAGAAAAAGTTTATAGCACAGGTAGATACTAGATATAGGAGGCAGAAGATTTTGAAAGCATCAGGACAATGGGAAACAGATTGGACTAAGGAGGAGAGGGCACATCAAAGAAAAGGTAGTATTGGTCCAATTGCTTTGGATAAGGATAAACGGGGAAAACTGTGCATTCACAGGAGTTACTCATATTATGAAAACTTTTATGTAGGTCAAGTCCATTGTGAACATGCCTTTCAATTGGAGTATTACTCTAAGAACTTTATGAAAGGGATGCAAGCAATACCAAATGTATATTTTGTATGTGGAAGATATGCCTATGTGAAGTTACCAGATAATTGGTACGGATCATGCTATCTGGCTGTTGTCTTCCCTAAAATATATCATGTTGAGAATTTAGACACGCCTAAGAAAGAAATATCAACTAGATGGAAGCGAGGGCTGGGTGCAGCAGAAGTAGTTGGAGATGTACTAGGTGCTGCATTCCCTTTCTTAGGATTGATAATGAATGACATTAAGATCAGGAGGTTAGCTACAGTCGTAGATAGGCTATCTGCCAGCACTGCAAGATCCTTGATGCTGATAGAAGGGGAGATGCAATCGATTAGGGCGATGGTTCTTCAGAACCGACTTGCTTTAGATGTTCTGTTAGCAAAAGAGGGAGGAGTCTGTAAGGCCTTGAAGGTCCAGGAATGCTGTACTTACATTCCAGACAATTCAAAGCCTCTAGAGAAGTATATACAAAACATCACTGCCATACACTACGAAATTGAGGACCTAGCAAAGGTAAATGTGTGGGAAAAAGTAGGTCATGGAATGGGTAAAGTTGGAAGTTGGTTTGCCAACTTAGGAAAGGGTATCGTTTGGTACATATTGAAACCCATCATCATAATTGTGATTTGTGTAATCACTTTGTGGGGATTGGTGCGTTTGTATCAATGTTATAGAGCAAATAGGTTACAGAGAGCTATGAAGAAACAGGAAGAAGAGTTGACAGCGATGCAGGACACTCAATATAAGAGTCTGAAAGCATTAGAGAGTATGAAAAGAGGTGGAACTGCTCTGTCTTCACTTTAAAAGGTTCTACATTTTTAGTGTCCTGGTGATGATGACCCCTGAAGGTCATCAAAGGGGGGACTGAGAGAGCACAAGTTTGAAAAAAATGTATAAGTACGCCATATTTACAAGCACGTAGTTAGTTTAAACATGTTTTGCACACGAGTGTTTTATATCCAGGAGTGAAATATACAGAGTGGTTTATAGTCAGTAGTGAAATGTATAGAATGCTAAGTAGAGTAACTATAATTATAACGGTGTGAGATTAATGTAGAAATGTTGGAATATATGTGAAAACCTCATGTTCTCATGTTAAAAGAATCATGTCCGAATTAAATGTAACTTTGAAAATCCAGTATTATGTGTAGGCCTTAGGGCAATTCACAGCAAACCTGAACGTGCTGCTAAATTAATGTGAGATAAGGTTGACATGGTTCTTCCAAATGTACTATTGAACTTAGGGTTAAAAGTATATGCTTTATAGATGTGTTATTTTAGAAACGTATGCTAGTTAAGAATGTTTGCTGTTTAAATCAAGTTAACGTTTTAAGAGTGCAGGGACCTGCTGCATGTAAATCAAGTAGGCCAGAGGAGATAATGTCATGTCGTGTAAATCGTCATGTGCTCGTTAGAGAAGAGGTCGCGAGGTGTCCAGCACAGAGCTTTGAGAGTGTTTTATGACTAAAGATATGGTGGAGTCTGGAATTTGAGGCCCACTGCAGGACGAGCTGTATGCAGGTGCGAGGGTCCTAATCAGCTCGAATGAAAGGGACTTTGTTCAGTGGCGCCTTGCGCAGGCCTGTAGGAGTTTCCAGGAATTTCAGGGGGTATCAGCGCACGGAAGAAGAAGCCTGGGAACCAAGGTCAACTATAACGAGGGTCTTCAAGAGTACCATCATGGAGTTTGCCGCGCAAAGATGTACCACGTGAGGGGCGTCCCAAGGGGCGTTTCTATTGAAAATGTGATTTGGTATTAGGGAAAGAGACCCGGGAGGAGAGCAGAGCAGATGATTTTGGGAGCCTAAGGAAGCGGATGGGTAGGCAGATAGGCTGATCAGGAGAGACCCATTATCAGAGAAGAGACAAAGAGAAGTGCGTGATCTTCTTAGGAAGTCACCACGGCTGACACCTAGTGGGTTAAGATCTTGCTAAGTAGGGATGTCATTTAAAATAGTGTAGGGACAGACTAACCTTAATTTTCTTTTCTGTAATGACTTTGAGGTTGCAACTTGTATCCATTTTGGCAACCCTGATGGTTTTCGAGCTTGTACTTATTATTCTGTTTTTCAGACTCAGACTATTCAAAAAGTTCATGTTTATAGTGATACCGATTTATCTTCTTAATCTCATTTTGAGAAGTTTGTATCTTCAGTTATCTTTGACTTTATATTAAATCTTTAAAACTTAATTTTGGTCAGTGGTCATTTAGAGTGGTGTAAGTTCTTAAATTGATTGACTTATTGCGAAGATTACCTTTTACTCCAAGACAGGTACCAACGATTCAGTCGACATAGTTTGGGATTTGGTAAGAAAATTAGTAACCAGTAATCCCGCGTTAGCACAAGTACCTTGAAAGCAAACCGTGAGGTCTCAGCCCGAGCTCAGTCAGCTTAGGGCAACCGTCAGCAGTCGAAGCAGCAGGCTATGTGATGGGATACTGCTGCCACCCAGAGGGCAAAATGAGTATTGTAACCATATATTTTCTCAGAAATTAATATCTTCATTAGATAACCACTGATTACACTGCTTGGAACTTGCAACTTTCAAAGAACAAATTATAGACAGCCCGCACTCGCTTACATTACATTGAAGAGTCAATCACCAATGCATACACTCTATTGATGTCAAATTGCACCTTTCCAAACCATGGCTGCACATGTACCTACTTTATTTAATCTGCTCGGAAGTTCTTGACTCTCGTAAATAAAGCATTCAGCTGAGGGTAAAGAGGTCGTCATCACTCCACCTCCTGGATAAAGATGTTAAATCTGGATGCACGCGCCTGCTGTTCTGCTTCATTTTCCTCCCAATTACTAACAAGACACTCAACTCTGGCAAAAGAAGTTAGTGGACGTCAGGAGAAATGAGCCATTTATTCCGTTTAGGTTACAGCTTCCCACAGAAGCAAACAAAGTGCGCGACCCCCCTTAACATGTCCCGGTGTCAGCATACAGCACTGGGACACATTTTTGAAGATTTCGCGAGATCACGGTATGTCGGTTCCAGCTCAGGAACACCTGCTGGAAACATTATGCGACTGGTTCCTTCATCCAGCAATGAAAGAAATCCTTCCACATGCATATATAATGTTCCCGCTGTGGGCAAGAGCAGAAGCTCAGTGGACAGATGTGTGTCGTGAACTCCAGCTTTGCCAGCCCCTTCAAAAACACTACTTTAATTCCAAAAGCCACTCGCACTTCCACACACAAACACAAAGAATGCAGCTGAGGAAAGTAAGCTAGTTGCACAGTTCAGACTGGTCCAGTCCCAGAGCTGTTCCACATTGCAATAAGTACATCTAAAGTCCAATATTCCCTAGCACGGCATTGTGTGAGCCAGTATCCCTGGGACAGGAGCTCTCTCCACCAGGGCGGGTCCTAGGGCTTTTGGGGCCCGGGCAGCAAGGGAATGTGTGAGGCCCCCCCTAATTTGTATACAATGAGAAATCACAGACAATTACATCATAGGAAGTGCCATCAATTGACTATTGTTGAGTGACTTCGCAAGAAACAACTTTCTTGGTGCGGATATCAGTAAAACTAAAACAAATATTAACACTAATAAAACAAGCACACATATTTTACATTTCAATTAACTGGAAATACATAATATTAATCACACTAAGTAAAAAAAGTTTGACCTAGGACTTTCCAAAATATATAAGCCCAATCAAATGCTAACAATTTGTTTCCAGAATAGTGCATTAGTCACCATGTGGTAGGAAGAGCAGATTGTTTGTGGATCGTGACTGCATCATGATTTAGTTTTTTTTTTTTTTAAGTTGACTATCTGCTGTTTCCTAAATTGGAGCTGAATTCGGGCTTTCCGAATGGATGTGGGAATAACATTCCAGGTCCTTATAGCATAGATGTGAAACCCCTTTTTCTTTTTTCTGCACATCATCTTCCATCTGAAGGTGTCCTTGCTGCTGGTGTGTGGAGAGCCGCTGGAGAAAGAAGAGTTCTTCAATATGGGGTGAGGCTCCCCTGGTGGACCTTCATTTATCATGGAGGCATCAGCCTTGGCAGTGGCTAAGAATAATTGAATGAGGTAATTATACAGCACACGGCTAGTCCGAGGAGTGTCCTGGTGCTAAGAGGGAGGACCCCCTAGGTACACGCCTCAGAACTCACACCCTACTATCTCCCAGAAAAAACAAGGATCAAGCATTTCATACTTCACTTTATTGTATGCTTTAGTGAGTCGTTCTAAGTGGGAGAGGTATGCCGAGATGTGGGTCCCGTGTGCACTGTGTCACTGGAAATACCTGGCTGGCAATCCTTAGCTAGGGTGACACTGGGCTGCTTGAGTTTTGGAACTGGGAGGCCCTGTCCTAGTAGTTCGGCCTGCACTGTGTCCCCTGGAGCAGGCTCAAGACTGATTTGGATATGGCTTGGTCCAAACTGAGAGGGCATGGTGTGCAAAATAATGATAGAATGCAATAAAGCCAAAGTAATTACCAGTTGCTGTGATTAATTCAAGAACTCCATTCATCACTTTTTTATGGACAGAAAAATACAGCCATAATTTGGTCGCATTGGACTTATAACCCCACGAGGCCACGGTACAACTACACTTGCTGCAATACTGATACCTATGCCCTTCAGAGGGGCCTCTTGCCCTCAGCCTTGCAGCAATGGACTATAGCTGAAAGACCCAAAACAGCAGGCTCCACCCTTGAGCCTCTCAGCACTGGACCGTGGACCGTGGCTGGTAGGCCTAGCAGAGGATGAGCCTTTCTTGACCTTCGCAGAATGAGATCATGGCTGTGCAGTGCATGGGAGAAGGAAACATTGGCATAGTAATGTGGTCATGAGCCCTGATTCAACAAAATGATGCCAGACAGTAAAACACAGCCATAATCTGGGTGCATCGGGTCCAGAACATCCACGAGCCCTGGTGCCACTGCACCAGCTGTACTATTGATAGCTGCAACCCAGAGAGAGGCCCTCAACGAGCCTCACAGCCATACTCCCGCTCTGCTAAGCTCATGGACTGGCGCCTCCTCCCTTCAGTGTCCAACTACAGCGAGCTAGAATGCCCAGGGGAGTGTGGGCCTCTCCCAGGCCTCAAAGCTCTAGAATATGGCTGCAATGGCCATGGAAGAGTGGCAAGTAGCACAACAATGGTGCCATGGATGCAGGTGCAAAGTAAGAGCGCCCCCTCACTCTTTTCCACTGGCTACACAGTAAAACAAAGCCATAGTTTGAGAACATTAGGCACTTAATACCCCTGGGACAAGTGCCACTGCAACTGCTGCACTACTGATGGCTATGCCCCTGACCGATGGCTATGCCCTGGCAAAAAAAGAAAGTGTTAGGTACCTCTAATTTGCATGCAATAATGTGAAATCACAAGAAATTACATCACAGGACATGGACTTTGGCACTGACCTATGCATAGAGCCATGGTACAGAGCTGTGAGACAATTTCAGTGAGGCCCAGGGGAGGGGGCTACACATGGCTCACCCCGCGTCTTGGGCCTCTCAAACATGGTGTAAGCAGGGGGGGTGGAATTCCAATAGCCTGACGTTTTGGGTCAAGGGCAACAAGTTTTCATGTTTATTTTGTACTTGGGACAAGTTGGCCCACCCCCTGCAGCACAAACCTTTTGGCTGCCAGATTACAGTACCACATTATGGATCAAGGAAAGGCACTGTCAGCATTTACGGTAATATTTGTGTCCCTATGTTAATGCTGCTCAAACTTGTATTCATGGCTCATTAATACAAAGCCTTTATTATTAGGATGAGCGCTCTAAGGAAATGTAAGTTCAGAGTGCACTACTGACAGTGGTTCCAGTATAAAAATGTGTGCACGCATTTGCAAAGTTTAATAATATGAGGCTCTATATGATGCTTCCAGGATGCTCTCTGATTAGATGCAACTATATTCAAAAGCTTGAAATCAAAATTGATGATTCTTTGTTTACAAAATAATATGTTCATAAAAAGTGCAACTAGGAAAAAACGTTTTATCTACTGTGACATTTTAGATGCCATTTCTTTGTAGCATCATTTAGTAAAATGTGTCGATGCATGCTAGAATTTCCCACAAATATTCATAATGGAAAATCTGTAACGAGTTAATTTCTTTTTACAGGAAATATGAAAATAAACAAGCATTGGCAAAGTCTATCGGTATGACATTGGTGGTCAGTCTTTTGGTTTTGTCAATGCAGATCTTGTTCTGACATGTTTTTTGTAAAACTTTATTGTTGTGGGAGCTACTGGGCCCTCATCATTATAACAAACATTGGCAAAAGCAATATTTTTGTCTCAAAAACCTCCCATCGCCACAGTAGTTCCTGGCACTGAAAAAAACTACTTTGGGTGCCGATATGCTCTTTGCAAAGAGCAGAATGTTGTCACTCACAATGAAGCCAGCCGAGAGGGATAGAATTTTTATAAAACTACAATGTCTTGGTTAGCGCCAGGCCTAAATAGGGGCTTAATTCTTAAAGAAAGACACAAAAGGGCACCCATGGTATGTCCCTGTATTAGTGCAGATTTACGGCTTTCATGAATTCACATGAATTTACAGAAGTAGATCAGGAAATCAAAGTCCAAGAAAATAGTTTTGAACTGTTTTTTTAGCACAAGCAAATAGGTACATGTAGATTTGCTCATGTGAAAATCTGTTGAGTGGTAACAAGTTCACTTTCCACCAAATACTTTTTTCCTAACCCCTTACTTCTTCCCTTGTCAGGAGGAAATTTCCAACCTTTCTTTGTCTGGGAAAATATTAAAGACTATCTTTTGAAAACCCATAAAGCATGCAAGTAGGTTTGCACAGACTCAGAAGGGCATCCCAACTATGTGGAACGTCCAGCCTGATTATGTAGATTTGCGGAACGGTGGCAAAATAAGGGGATTGCTGGTATTCAAGCCCAACTATGGTATAAGCTCTGACATAATCAGAGAGGCTGTTATCACAGCTCTTATGTAATGACATTCCCGCCATAATTTGTCGATGCACTACATGACACCAATGAGACAAGTGGATTTTGTTACAGGACAAGTAGATTTATGAAGCTACCTGTTCCATGGACAAGTAAATATTTTATTAAATTCCACACCCCAGTGTAGGGCTGAAAGGATAGGGGAGGGAGCCCACTAACCCATGGGCCTCACAGCTTATAAGCATGGCTGCAAGGCCCAAGGGAGAGGGGCCTTCCCCATGGTCTGGCAATGCTATACCATGGCCACGTGGCATAGAGTAAGGGCATCCACTCCCCTACGCCTCGCAACCATGGTCTAGTGCTGTGAGGCCCAAGAGAGGGACCCAGGATAGGAGAGCATCCACCACTGGCCTCACAACAATAGTGTAGCACTGCAAGCTCAGGGGAAAGGTGTTCACCACAATCCACAGCTCTGAGTCCCATGGGAGTCCTCTTACCTCACAGCTATGATGCAGTGCTGCAAGGCTTATAGAATGTGGCCCACTGCCCTGGGCTTCACACCCAAGGTCTGGTGCTGTAAGTCCCAGGGAGGAGAGTTTCCTTCCCTGGGCTTCATAGCCATGGTTCCATCCATCGCTGCAAGAGCCAAGTAGGGTGGCCAATGTTCCATTATCACTTCACAGGACAGTTTATGCCTTTGGAGAAACACTGAACTTAAGGAGACACATTTTGTGTGCAGAGACTTTGGAAGATGTTTATTGAGCAGCAGGGGAACTTAGAGTCACATAGCAGATTTTGGGGGTTTCATTCTAAATCCCCACTCTCAAACAGGTCATATTAAAAGATAACTCAGTTGGAGATTGATTTTATCAAGCATGATTGTTCTTTATTGTTTATTTGATTTCTAATCCCTTTACCACCTCCCGGAGTAAGTCTTGGCTGCTCGCAGAGGTACATTTTGAGCAACAAGTTTAGTAAATGAACTCTGGTATACAACCAGAATGAAACAGTCTTAAGCTTTGAAACACCAGTGGTAAATATCAGTATCTACTATCCAGTACTGCCACAGGACCTGGTCCAAATGGCACGTTTTGACCATGGAACTAGGATATTTAACATCTAATCTCAGTTTTATGATGGAAATAATCACCATGTTCTACAGCTGGGCAGAGTTATTTATTTATTTAAAGAGTTTTATATAGCGCTGGCTAGACACAGAGGTATCAGAGCGCTTTACATAAGGTTCCACAAAGTTGCAAAAATTACATCTGTTACAAATTACATAATAAACCAATGAAAACAATTAAGTAGCATAGAGGACAAGGTTCATGGAGTGAAGAAAGGTAAGGGGTAGGGAAAAGTAGTAGGGGGGAGATGGGTGATAGGTGGCACACACGCAAGATGGCCGTGCGACTGTGAGGCTCCTGCAGCCTAGCGTGGAAATCCTTTAATTTATCCTGCTCTAACGCCCTACAGCTGCTTTAAAACTCGGCCTGTTGAAGAACTAGACCCGCTGAAGACTCGCTGCAAAGATTAGCTGAATTGGGTTGACCCTGCTCCTACCGTGGAGGCGTGAAGATCCGGTCGAGGGCGAGGGTGGAGCGACGTGAAAAGAACTACGCGAGCCCGCTGCTCCACATGAGGCCTCTAGGCCCTGGGACGCGGGTCGGGCTGCGGCGCTGGAGGAAACGGCCCGGCTCGCCGTATCATCACCCGCAGCTATTACCTCACTGGGGACTCTGCCTACCTGCTGCCTGAGACAGACTGTGCTGACTGTGCCAACACTGAAGGTGGTAGGTGAGCGACGGCACGAGATCTGCACTGAGGGCGCGTTGTGCTCGTTGGCTATGAGGCATGTGCCGACAGCGCTATCCTGAGTGGGGCCTCAGTGCCTGGTGACGGCCCGGAGCGATCGCACTACTCTTGCTGCCCTGTGAACTGGTGGATCGGCGCTGGGCTGCAGGCGCACCATCAATATGGCATTGGTGGGACCCGGGGCACTGGAGGCCTCCCACGGACATTGCGCTGCCCTCCCTGCATAACAAGTGTGCCCTTAGGCGCTGAGCCTGACCGTTCCTGCTTCTGCTGCAGGGGTGCGGGAGGTGCCCTCTTCTTTGGTGACGAGGCTCACAGACGTGACCCTTCTCCCCAAGGAGTTCCTCATTGATGTTGGCGGGGGACGGGGTGAGTGATTGCAGAACGGCCATATGCCAATGCCCTCCCATTGATTGTTTATGGGCACCTAGGTTCCCTGGACGGGCGCCAGCTTGAGGGAGGGTGCTACTGACCACCATTTTGTGCAGTAGAGAACTGGAAGCACAGTGTGATCCCTCTATTTATGCTGAGTCTTAATGACTCAGGGAGCTATTGTTGGATATAGAGGCACATACAGAGATGAAGCCGGAGACAGTACGACTTTGTGACCCTTTGATCTCCCCCCAAACTATGCCGGCGGAGCAGCGGGACTTGCTCTGATGACATCCTGAATATATCTGTGTGCGGATGCTTGGAGGTGCTGCTGTAGTATAGCCCACTGCCCTCTCTGAGCTCATCGGACTGGCTTGAATCCACCTGTGGCAGTGTGCGCGCCTGGGGGCGGAGGGACCTGACTGCTCTGAATTGCTCACTGCTGGTTCTCTGGAGGAGCTGAGCTCTACCTAAGCTTGGGCGCACAGGTGGCAGGCACTGCGATAAACTCTCTGTGCCGCTGTCTCTTCTACACTTGGGCCCCATCAGCCATTGTGCGCATCATTTCCTTTGACCATAGAGTGCACGAGGCGACAGCAAGGATAAATAAGTAGTCCGTGAATACAGGACGCCATGGGCAAGCCAGACACTCGACAGCCTATATTAAACTTTGAGGCAGCAAAAAGGAGCGCCCAAAACCTGCAAGATGATCAGGATCTAGACAAAAGAGATGAGACCCAGACTGGGGCGACCAGGCAGAACACTGATGTACAAGGTATACTTCAGGAGGTGCGACAAGGGTTCGCCACCATAGTGGACAAAGTGGACAGAATGTCGTCATGCAAGGATGCCATTGCGCATAAGCTGGAGGGGCATGAGGACCGCATCAAGGAGGCGGAGAGGCGCATTTCGAACACTGAAGATACAACAACTCAAGTTACAACACAAGTCGCCCACATGGATAAACTTCTGAAGCTCATTGCAGTGAAAAATGAGGATTTAGAAACGTGAAGTCGGCGCAATAATATTCGCATCCTAGGTATTTCTGAATCAACAAACATGGGGAAGATGGAGGAATATGTGGAAAAACTATTACTTTCATCAATCGGAGCGGACTCATTCTCCAACCAGTTTATAATAGAGCATGCGCATCAGTCTCTGGGGCAGCGTCCGCCTCCGGGCAGCACACCGCGTCCCATCATAGCGAGACTTTTTAACTATAGGGATCGGGACATTGCACTCCGTGTAGCGAGAAGCACACAAAAACTAAATTATGGTGGCAATACATTCTCCATCTATCTAGACTTTACTCCTCCAGTCCAAGAGGAAAGGCGCAAATTCACACATGTTAAAAACAAGCTGTGGCTGGCACAAATTGATTATGCGCTACTGTGCCCCTCAAGTGTAACTCGGATAAATCTGAGATACTTTTCTTTGGATGTCCCTTGGAACCGGACTGGCATGACTGGTGGCCTGTTGACATGTTCCCTCCGGCTCAGGCCTCCATTTGGGCTAAGAACCTGGGAATTAAAATTGACAATGGACTTACGCTTAATTCCCAGGTGGCCACCCTTACAGGAACCTGTTTCGGCATCCTCCGGATGCTCCGAAAGTTTTTTCCTCTTTTGTCCCAGGAACACCGGAGAATAATTGTTCAGGCCCTCATCGGATCCAGATTGGATTACGCTAATATTCTGTATCTGGGTCTCCCAGAATACCTTTTACAGCGTTTGCAGGTGACCCAGAACGCGGCAGCACGAGCTATTTTCGGCTTGCATCGTCGAGCCAGTGCCTCAAATCTGCTGCAATCCCTCCATTGGCTTCCCATACGGAAGAGGATAATGTTTAAGGCTCTGACATTAGCTCACAAGGCACTGCATGCCACGGGTGCTAAATACCTACAGAAAAGGCTGGCCTTTTACCGGCCGACGCGATCCCTAAGATCGGAGTCTTTGGCTTTGGCTGCGGTTCCACGCATAAAGAGGGCACGCCTGGGAGGGCGGTCTTTTAGATTCTTGGCCCCTCAGCTGTGGAATTCCCTACCCTTGTCGTTGCGGTCTACATCCAATCTGCTGGCCTTTAGGAAGGGTCTCAAGACTTGGTTATTCTCCAATTAGAGCTCTACTGTCTCCATTCTTTGTTTTAACTCGTCTGTTGTTGTGTTTCTTAGTTTTTCTTTTCTGGGTCTGGAGCATAAAAGCGCCGGGACACTCCTTTGGAGTAGCCGTTGCGCTATATAAGACCCATATATAACATAACATAACATAACATAACACCTCAGAGTCACTCACCAGGGCAAACAATGCTTTTTCACTAAGCCACAAGTGGAAGAGTTTCTCAAACACTTGAAATGTATGAGTCACAATAATGGGACACCAGCATCGTCGCAGCAGTCTTCTTTGATGGGAGCAGAAGATGACTCACAATGAACTTTGCATTGATATACACTGCTTACTGGGAGGTGGAGTGAGACGAAATAATAGTCTGACAGTCAGAATGACTCCATGGGTCGGGTAACTGTGTTCAGCTGCCGGGCCAATCTGAGCTCTTCCTACTGCATGCTGGGCACCCACTGCCCCCCAGAACCCAACCGTTCCATCTGAAGTGGACTCTCCAGGCGAGGTGCACCTGTGCTGCCACTTACAGGGATCCCCCCGCGGGTATTCCCCTGCTGATGGTCACCGCAGGACTCTAGCAGTGACTGTTTAGGTTATGTTATTCTTGACGGGGACAGGGGAGGGAGGGTGGACGATCAACTCTGGCAAGTTGAGGCTGCTTCAGTGGGTGGGGGTGGTGTTAAGAGGAGACTGGTTTGGATTACGCATGACTTATAAAGCAAGATGGTTTAATTTACAGTTCCATATGGATAGCATGCGTTGTACGTTTTGCGCACAAGGCACACAGTATAGAGCTACATTATGTACACACCTTTGCACTGGGCTGTATCCGCATGGACCACATTTGTGACAGACACACCAATCAATGGCTGACACAGACCCCGGGAAACTGAATATTGTCACGTGGAACATCAGAGGGCAGGGAGATCCATGGAAAAAGCGACACATACTAGCCTATTTGGACAGGCATTGAGCGCACATAGCAATGTTGCAAGAAACACATTTTAATCCCCGGAGTATTAATACTTTTGCATGTAAATAGGCGGACCATAGAATCTTTTCCTCCTACTTGTCTTATGCGAGGGGGACAGCCATACTCATTCAAAAGCGGACACTGTTTCACCTAGCTGGGGCTTCCTGGGACACGCAGGGATGGTATTGTTGGGTATGGGGGCGATTGGGGTCTGAGTCAGTCACCCTGGACTGCTGCTACGGGCCGAACGTGGATGCCCCGGACTTTTATACCTCCTTGTGGGCTAAGATCTTTGACATACGCAGTAATCATATAATCTGAGGAGGGGATTTCAATGTTGCATGTAACCCAAATATTGACAGGTCTCACCTTGCCCCTCATCACTACACCAAGGAGCGCACTGTCCTGCAGGACACGCTAGTTTCTTATAAATTGATTGATGCCTGGAGGCACACCCATCCCTATGGGTTAGAGGGAACATACTACACTGCACAAGCAGCATCGTGGGCGCGACTGGACTATTTGTTATTGTCCCGAGGGCGAGGCCCAGCCATATTTCGGGTGCAGCATCTGGCTCGCACTTACTCGGATCCCGCTCCTGTCAAGCTCACACTGTCCTCATCAGATTACGGCCCCCTGCGCAATAGTTGGAGGTCATACGCCCCTATTCTTTTAGATACTGTTTTCCAGGAGGAATTGCAGGAAGAGGTGAGGGATTTTTTTATAAGGACTCTGTAGAGAGTGTGGAGACCATTTGGGAGGCATTCAAAGTTACACTTCGGGGGTACTGCATATCAAAGGAGTACTCAAAGACATCACTAACACACTGCGCAAATTAGAAACAGAGCTTAAATCGCTAGAAGCGACATTGGCCTCAAACCCGGATAGCTCCACCCAACTTAAATTTAGAGAGACGCTCACTGAGTATTTGGAATCGGCGCAGAGAGAAACACGATTCAGGGGTAGATACTGGGTGGCTCATCGCTATGGGGAAGGGGAGAGGCCGGGCAAGGTGTTAGCAGACACGATTAGGAAGCCACGCTATTTTAACTATATGTTAGAGCTCGAAGGCCCGGGTGAGGTGGTCTACAGGGATACTGCAAACATACTGAATGCTTTTACCTCGCATTATGCTCAACTCTATACTATACCACGAATAGAATGGGTAGTTTGAATTTGGAGAATTATCTGGAAGATGTGACACTGGGATGGTTGAGCGATGTGCAACGGAAGCTTTTATGTGCCCCGTTCGAATTGGATGAGGTCAGGGATGCCAGCATGCACATGCAATCTGGAAAGGCAACCGGTACGGATGGCATTCCAATAGAGTTTTATAAAACCTATATAAATCATATGGCCCCCATACTGCGTGAGGTGCGTCCCACCATCCATGAGAGAGGCTCTCATCATTTTGCTTTTGAAACCTGGAAAATCACCCCTTCAAAGCAACTCCTATAGGCCACTGCCCCTCCTTAAAAGCGATGCAAAAATATTGGCCAAGCTCATTGCCACCCGCCTTAGCTTATTGATGGAAAATCTGATTCTCCCCGACCAATATGGCTTTGTACCCGGAAGGGCTACCTCCCATAATTTGAGAACTCTTTTCACTATTTTAAATAATGTCTCCCCTGAATTGCCCTTTGCGGCTGTATTTTTAGATGCCACAAAGGCTTTTGATTCAAATGAGTGGGACAATATCTTCGGGGTGATGTTGCGCATGGGTTTTCCGCCCCTCTTCCAGTCTTCCTCTCCTGGATTCAGTTATTATATCATTTACCGACTGCTAAGGGGCTCATAAATGGGCATGTGTCCCAGGCGTTTCCAATCACTAGGCGAACACGGCCTACCCCCCTTACTATTTGCGCTCACGGTCGAGCCATTGGCGGCAAAACTGCGGCCGCACTACAATGATAAAGCCCTACGGTGCAATATGAGGCAGATACTCTTATCCCTATATGCAGATGATATTACACTGTATATTCACGACCCGCAGCAGAACCTAAACCCAGTCCTCAGAGAATTTATTGTTTTTGGGGAGCTATCAGGGATCAAAATCAACTGGAGTAAGTCCTGTGTTTTCCCCCTAACGGCCGCAACAACTCGCTTTCGGCTGGAATTTTCTTTAGAGTGGTGTGATGAGGATTTGCGGTATTTGGGCATTCGTGTCACTAGGGATAGAGACAAACTGATGCGACTTAATTATGGCACAGCACTGACCCGCATAACGGATTATGTTACCCGTTGGATTACACTTCCTCTCTCAATGGCGGGACGGGCGTCCCTAATAAAAATGGTGCTGCTACCCCAGTTGCTCTATCTGTTTTTAAATATACCGTTTCATCCAGGGGGCTTTTTTTTCAAAACACTCCGGTCATAATTGACTCGGCTGGTGTAGGGGGGTAAACACCCGAGACTGTAGTGGAATGTTCTTACTAGGCCATATTCGCAGGGGGGATTTGGAGTACCCAATTTTGAATTATATTATCTCAGTGCACAAGCCCATTATGCATATTACAGGGTGTATCAGCCACGATAAATGTCTCAAGTGGCGGCGGAGCACTGACTTGCAAACCCCATACAGATCGAAGGTGCGTTGTATGACACACCATCTATTAGAGAAAAAAAAAACTACTACTGTTACTTGCACAGTCACAGTGTGGCACCGCATAACTCGTATACTGGACACCCCACTGCTTTACTCCCCGCTATTGCCTCTCACTTACCATCCGACCATGCCACTTCTCCAAGAGACGATATTTCATAATTTTGCAGAACGGATGCACATTAAAACAGAGGGGCGACCTGTATAATGAGGGCCGCTTCCGCAAAGCCGAACGTGTCTTTCAGAGCATACAGCACACACCACTGGATGTTTTTTTATATATACGCCTTAGACAGAGCATCCGCTCTCTAACTCCAGAGTTTCCGGCTGAGCCCCCAGTGCTTGCTCCACTACAGCTGATGCTTAGGAACAACGCACCCAATCTCCTTGTTTCCCTAATAGACCGCACAGTGCACACACATAGAGAGGAGCCGGCCGCATTGGCCCGCACACGTTGGAGTGCAGAGCTGGGCCTTGATTTGACTGATGAACAATGGGAATACTGCTGCTCTCAAACTGAGCAGATCTCGGCCAGCAGCAGACTGCGTATAATACACTACAAATTTCTTCATCAGTTGTATCATACCCCGGCCAGACTGCACAGACATGATTTGCGAACTACAGATCGGTGCGCCAGGTGTCGGGCCCCGGGAGCAGATGTCCTACATTTGGCCTGGGAGTGCCCGAGGATACATGACTACTGGAGACATGTTTTTGACGCCCTGAACTTAATGACAAACACTTATGTTGAACTCACACCACTGCTGGCCCTGTTGGGTTATGTAAAACCACTGCAGGCTACGCATCGTAAATATGTGCCCTTCGAGCTGCTCATGGCCAAAAGACGGGTAGCATGTCGATGGGGAAGGGGAAGAGCGCCCGAGTTCAAGGATTGGCTTGGGGATTTAGTTTTTTGTCAGGAACAACTTGATACATATGCAGAATTGTTACCTAGAACCTCCAGGCCTAGGGACATTTGGGCCCCCTAACATGTTACCTTCTGGCACATCCATGTGAGACTGCCACGCCGGAGAGAGTGGCGCCTGCACCCTGAGAGGTCCTGAGTTAGTGCATAACTGGTGGGTATGTGTCTCCTTAGGCGCTGTGAAACTGCTACCCCTGCTATGCTTCTAATTTACCCTGGTGTAATAAGTCTGATCGTATATACCAAGAGTTGGACTCTATTGGGATAATAGACACATGGCTTATATCAGACAGAACTGTCGAACACAACTAGCAATACTTCACTGTATGGGGGACTGTGTAACACTCTGATGTTCTGTCAATTACTCATTGCTACGTATGTAAACAATATTTTATGCCCTATAATTTACCAAGGTGTACTTTGGCAATGTAAGAACCTATGCATTTACTGTACTGCTATGTGTCGCACATGGTATGCTTAAGTGACTCCAATGTATGGTTTGATTAAAAAACAATAAAAAGAATTAAAAAAAAAAGAAAAGGAGTAGGGGGGAGATACGTCAGAGAGACAAAGGGAACGTCTGTCCAAGGACCGGCTGGGTAGGTGAGGGTCGAGGGGGAAGTCCATAGCCCAGCTCCTCAATAGCTATCAAGTAGCTCCACTGAGCATCAGCCAAATAGCTACGTCTCCAAGGAAAAACATAAAAGAAGATGAACAGAAAGGAGCATAGAGGGAGAAGGGGAAGGGGTGTAGGAGTGGGAGGGGGGTACGACGGAAAGACTAAGGAAAGTCTGCCCAAAGTCCGGCTGGGTAGGTGACTGCCGAGGGGGAGTCCACAGCCCATCTCCTCTTTAGCTGTCAGGTAGCTCCACCAGGCATTGGTCAAATAGCTAAGTCTCCACGGGCACAGGAAAGATCCCAAAGTAAAAGTACAGAAGTGTGAGCAGGATCAAAGTCAGGAGAGGACTGTGATCAAGATCGTAGGTCAGTTATAATGTCCAGGAGTAGTAGAGCATTATGGAGTGACCCACTGAGGCGGCCATCTTGAGGTCAGGCACGGTGATTATGTCCTTGATGTATGAAATAAATCAATCGGTCCCCCATAATCTCAATAACTCAAAATGAAAAGGGGGTGTGAGCAATACAGTGGTGCGGCAAGAGGACAGGGCCCGTGTTCGCGTGTTTTAAAAAGGCGAGAGTATCACTCCTCCTCCAGCCGCAACCATAACTCAGAGGTAGTGAGGGCAAGTGGGTAGAATAATGTGCAGCGAGCACTCCAGGGTGGTTAGCCGGTAAATCGGGATGCGGGCTGAGGGTAGGGGCCTTCTCAGAAGGACAGAAACGTGGTCAGCGGGATCAGAAAGCATTCCTCATCCCCTTGATGATCAGGATGGTGCCCACGATCACACCAAAGATCCCCACCGCCAGACCCAGGTCTCACAACACAGCCTGTGCCTCTTCAGATGGTTGCTGTGCACTTGGGCACATCTCTGCTGCATCGAGGCAGATCGATCCGTCGGTGGGCAGTGCCTCGAGGACCCCCTCGTAAGCTCTCTGGATCGGCATGGTACCGGCCGCCATGACAGGGTCAGGCACATCAGGCAAATCCCCGGAGCGCTGCCAAACCCTGTTCGCAGCCCAGTAGTCAAAGTTCATAACAGAGTGGTGATTCCTTGGGAGGGGCAGCTCCTTCGCCTTGCCATTAGAATCACTGACACCAGAATTGAGGTCTAGTGGACTAGTTGGAGATACGGAACCAGGAGTCGTGTTTTTCAATATAAGTCACTAAATTTTCAAAATTGTGTGTTCTTGGGCAATCACTTTTCTGAATGTATTGCAAGGGACACTGGAATTATGCGATAGTGTGGCCGCTGCATTTTTCGCTTATATATAGATTTGCCGTTTTGCCACATAATCCATCATCTGCTGCATAATATGCAGGTATTAACATAAACTATTTGTGTTTCTAGCTGAAATGGTTCAAACACGTGTTGCAGCACAGCCGAAGATACTTTGCAAAGCTAGACTTTTTACCTTTCTGTTGCTTATTGCTACATTTGCATGCTAAACAGGTACTAATTAGTACCAAGCCCATGCAGTGTTAAAAAAGTGCAAAAATGGCAATATAGTGAAGTAATGCTATCATAAAATGTGCTGTATTATGTTGCATAATAAGCCTTTTCTTGGTGCATAATTTCCTAATTCCTGCCAAGATTGGGAGTATTAGTCACAAAGATTTAAAATAATTTACTGAATATTTATTTCCTGAGAGAAGAAAAGTACCCAGCCATATGTAAGTCACCTAAATGCAGTAGAGTGCTAAATATATAGCCTTTGTACCACGTAGTAGTGTACTGCAGTCCTGGGTCTACTAATTTAACAAACTGTTTGATCATGGGAATATAACACTCTCCCTGTGTCTCGTCCACTGATCTGGCAATACTCAGCACTTTGAAACAGGCTTAAGGTGAGAAATAGGCACCAAAGGCGTAGACCCTGGCTCTAATTCAGCTCGAGGTCCAGCTTGAACCACAAGTTCATAAGGAGACAATCTTTTATGTGACTTCTGCCTGCTACCCTCTGTCTATCATATATCCGTTCATCTGGACACTCCAATAAAGGGATAATATATAAGATAGCGATTTCTAGACAGTCTATCTATGCATCGTTTGACATTTGTGACATCTATAGAACCAACACAATCCACATTCATTCTATTTGGCCCATTGTGTTGTTTTTTCCTGCCAAATAGGTCTATCGCCGCCTCTCTCTTCACAACATCCAGTAGTTAGAGATTATAGGGTAAGTGGCATGTACATCAGAAGTTCTGAAGAGACATAGAAGAACATGGGTATATATACATCTTCGAACCACTTTGCATGAGATACCCTATGTCACCATTCTTTCTTGTTTCTGAACACATGACACTATAATCTTTTTCGTGTTTTGCAAATAACAAGCATGATTATTTCAGTATAGCAATCTCTGTGTTGATATTGCATCTACCAAACCCCCTTTTTTAGGCTTCAATTTAAACTCACAGTATACCCTTAGGTCCATTTTGGATGTTTTTCTATCCTTATCTGTCTACCCTCACTTTTCATACTGATCTCTAATATCAGTGTTTTCTCTGAGGATGCCCTCAGAAGGTATATAGTACAGTTGAATCTTTTTTTGGCCAAGGCTGAACATGTGCTATGTCTACAGGTTTTCCACAACGCTTTTCCATCTGTGTTTCTTCCTGAAGAAGGTATGGTTTCATGCCGAAACGCGAGTAGAAGAGTGTTCACAACGTTGGTTGTATTAAGAAACATTTGAATGATAACCGTGAGATTAATTCATTTTTTCTGTATTGAGATCTTGCTTGTATATATTTCATGAATTTTATATACATATGTTATAAAATGTTATATGTTTGCTCTTTAGTGTTGATGTACTACGTGGTTTGCAATTGTCCCACATTTGTATTGTTGATATTTATTGTGTATTGTGACTGTATGTATATCATTAGATGTGTTGTGGATTTTTTCAATTTTTTCCATTTCATCATTTATGTTATCTAATTTTTAAGGTCCTCAAAGGATATAATTTGAAATCAATCTACACATTACATATAATAATATTCATTAATAATCAATCAAAAAATATAATAAATATTACAAATTTCAAGTCCATACATGGCCTTTATTATGTAATGACATGGAAATCTATGTGGTTGCCAAGATGTTCTTTAATCAATCAATCATTCAATAGATCAATCAGGGAATTGTAAAGGTGCTACTCACCCTAGAGGGTCTCAAGGCACAGGGGGGAGGTGCAGCACCAAGTCAGCTGAAGAGTCAGGTCTTGAGGCTCTTCCTGAAGTGGTGCAGAGTGGGGGAGCATCTCATGTTGATCAGAAGCTCGTTCCAGGTCTTTTCCGCGATGTACGAGAAGGCTCTTCCACCCGTTCTGGCTCTGCCGATGCGCGGGGTTTCAGCGAGGGCGAGGTCAGTGGAGCGGAGGTTTCTCTTGGGTACGTGGAAGGAGTCTCTTTCGTTGAGGTAATTGGGTCCGTTGTTGTGGAGGAATTTGTATGCGTGGGTGAGTAGCTTGAAGGTGACCCTCTTCTTGACAGGGAGCCAGTGAAGGTCTCGGAGATGTTGGGTGATGAGTTCCTGTCATGGGATGCCAAGGACGAGTCTAGCCGCAAAGTTCTGAATGGTCTTGATTTGTTGTTGATTTATTCCCTGCCCTTGGAACCCTGATCTATAATCATGGGGTCGTTATTCTTCACACTGCTAGCCTCCCTCTAACCAGGATGTGGCATTACAGCTAGAGCTGCCGGCTTTGTAATTGGCTAACCAAGTTCCAGTCTTGGCGTCAGCTCAAGATATAGTGATTCTGGGCCAATCACTGAATTTCCCTGTGCCTAAAAAACAGAATGTGTCCTTGTGTAACGTAGCCGGTTCTCATGTAGAGCGCTCCAATACCTTCGGGTCGTGTTTACGCTATACAAAACTGTGAAAATTAGTTTCATTCATCATTCAAGGCTGTTTGCATCTAGGGTTGCCACTCAGCTCTAGAACACATTTAAATGTGTTTTCTGTCTATATAAAACACATTTAAACGTGTTCTAGAGCTGTGTTCCATCCCTGAGTAATAATTAAGGTAAACAAAAGACAGAAACGTCTTGGTACAAATAAAGAATACAATTCTCTTTAAAGTACTATTTAGCATTGTGTCCTGGCCTTCACAGACTCCTAAAGCAGCAACAAATTGCCTGGATTTTTTTTCTTGGAAATGAGGCAGCCCTATTTGCATCCCATTAGTTTGAGGTGATCCTGACTGTGCATGGTGCAGGACCCCTCCTGTGCAGCAATGCCCCCTCCTAGTCACCAACACACATCTCTTTCACAGGTCAAGGGCTGAAAGAGTGAGAGTTGCTTGTCGTTACGATGGGCCTACCCCTAATCCTGGCAGTGCTACACATGCCTGAGAGGTCCAGAAGGTGCCCCTAATCCTGGGCCTCGCAGTGTTGGAGGCTAGGCGTGAGTAACAGGTCAGGGGGGACACAGGCGCTAGTCCCCATGTTGGTGACTAGAGAGAGCTGGGGCCCTGGGCAGCTGCCCAAGCCTAGCACCGGCCCTGCTCTCCACTATTTCATGCAGCAATGTGGGTGTGCTTCCAGCACATGGGTGTTATTCCATTCTTTCTACAACAGATGCCAATGCTGCGTTGTCTACCACCTCATAAATATGCAGGATTTCTGCTTTCTCCAGCACTCATCCACAGAGTAACGTCTCACCACTGCAGCTGCCAGCCCCTCTTCAAGTGATAAAGGCAGGGGAAACCCAATAAACCCTTGTAGGCTTGGGCACAGGATATTTAAAGTCAAAGTGAGCTACAAGGGATTTGTTTCAAACAGTAGGTCTCAGTTGAGAGTCGTACAAACGTATCAAACTCTAGTGTATCCTAAGGATATCACACTTAAAAATTAACTAGAGTCAATCAAAAATGTAAATGTAAATGTAAATGTAAATGTACATGTATTTATATAGCGCAAATCACCGACACGGTATCTAAGCGCTTGCTTAGGGAACCCGTCCTGGTATTCCCCTGTGAGATACCCCAGCAGGGTATCCACAAGGTGAAAGCCAGGCATCCCGCCGCGAGGGGCCGTAGTGGAGATTAAGCAAGCTATTGCCCAGAGTCACAGAGTGTGACCCCATGAGTCGAGTAGGCACCGGAGCGAGAATTATCGAGTCCGTGGAATTTTAGAGCCCGAGACCCGCCGAGGCGGGGAATCGAACCCTGGTCCACAGCCGATCTCAGCTCCCGGGTCTGCCGCCTCTAACCACTGAGCCACACTTCTCCACTTGGCAGAGGCAGAGGAAGGAAAAAGACACACGAAAAAGATTGATTATATTCAAAGTATGTTTGTATTTAGTGAGAAAAGCATCAAATGCAAGTCTGGGGGGTATACAAAGAAAAATAGATTCAAGCAAATTAGGAGTTGATGTTTAGTTGTGAACCGATGAGTAGATGTTACATATACCTCTGTTCATGACCATTTTTCTTGAATCTATTTTTCTTTGTATACCACCCAGACTTGCATTTGATGCTTTTCTCACTAAATACAAACATACTTTGAATATAATCAATCTTTTTCGTGTGTCTTTTTCCTTCCTCTGCCTTTTTGATTGACTCTAGTTAATTTTTAAGTGTGATATCCTTAGGATACACTAGAGTTTGATACGTTTGTACGACTCTCAACTGAGACCTACTGTTTGAAACAAATCCCTTGTAGCACACTTTGACTTTAAATAAGCCCCTCTTCAAGGCTGCACTTTTCACAATGAAGTCCACGACACAACGTTTTAACCAGCCAAATCATGGTCTTCTGCTTTTGATTCTCTCATGGTCTAGTGTCCCAAACACATACAATGACACGATATTCCTCAGCAGACAGTTCATAAACGTCACCTGCTCTCCAATGACTGTAGTAGAACTCCAGCTACTTCTGGGACTGCCTGATGAAACGGCATAGGTGGGGGTCTAAATTCTGTTTGCAGCAATGTTGACAGTAATTTGGCCACCCAATTTTACTAGTCACTGTTGCATCTATTCTTCTCTATATTTCTTCTCTTCACCATTGTCATGAAGTAAGCTGGTGCAGTAGACCTGGGCAAACAGACATAAGAGAAGATTAGAGACACCGAAAAGCTGTTCTTACAGCTGGGCTCACTCTGCACTGCAGAGACGTTGATATGTTATGTTATGTTATGTTATGTTAAAAAAGTCTCTTCTATAGCGCACGGCTGCCCCAAGGGGCGTCCCGGCGCTTTGGCAAAGAGACATACAGCTAAGAAACACAACGCAACACCCCGGAGGTCCCGACAGAGATATTAAACCGAAAAGAGCCAGGATATCTACAAGAGAAACTCCTTTTAGTGTTTTATCATTTGTATTCCATTTCCTAATATGACCCTCAATATTGCCTCTGACAATGTCTGTATAACTGATCCTTTGTGGTGGTGAGAACTCTGACTTTCTAGAGCTGAAACATGAAGGAGATCCTTATGATAGATGTACGAAATGACCCGAACTATAATAAGAATTTCTTTACCGATAAACAAATGATTTGCGATGTAACAAGTTCATGAGCTGTACCATAATGTACACACATTAGTGTTGGGTGTATCCTCTTTTAAAAAAAAAAAATTACGTTTTTATTTTCAATTTACCCGATACAATACATTACTTGAAATTGATTAGAGATTGATGTATCCAGAATATACAATTCATCATTACTTAGTATAAGGATCAAAAATAGGATAGGTCTTTGAGGAGAAAATCATATGTATAAACAAACATATACATCAGCATCAGATTAATTAAACATTGAGAAATCCAAAATATACATTTCTTATTTACTTAGTATAAGGATCAAAGATAGCATAAGCCTTGGAGGAGAAATTCATATATATACACAAAAAAAAATACATTATTGACCAATCATGGGGTTTGTCTCCACAAAGCGAGGGGAGCCCAGACACAAAGGCCTCACTCCCTCACCTTTCTTCCCTTTCTTTTATAGAGAGCCGCTTCAATGTTGCGAATGCCTAGCAACCTGGCCAACCACATTTGAAAAGTAGGTGCAGTATTATCCTCCCATCCAGCTGCCACCAGGATCCGAAGGACTGCCACACATACAAGTAAAAAGGCCTCCTTATCCCATTCTAAATCAGGATTATTGCCAAGACCAGACATCATAAGTGTAGGGGATAAATTTACATGAACATCCAGCAGCCCCAGAAACTTCTCAATCTCTACACATATTCCCCTCATTTTTTTATATTGAGAGAACGTATGAATTAGATCGGCGGGCCCCTCCTGGCATCTTGGACATTTATCATCCTCCCTTTTGCCCTAATTAAAGAGCTTAGCCAGAGTAAAATACAGATTAAAGAGTACTCTATAATGTTGTGCCCTTAAATTGGTAGAGCGAAACACTTTATCTGCTAACTCGAGAGCCTTATCTAGGTCAAAATCAGGGTCCCCTAATTTCGTCAGCCATGATGATTCAACTTTATCCATATCGTCTGGTATTGAGTCTGTTAGGGCTTACTAAATTATTTTAATCCGAGCTACACCTCGCAGCAGATACTCGATTATTGTGATTTTCCCGCCTGGATGGATGCGTGGTCTCATACCATACAATGTTTGCTGAATCTGGAGGTTCTTAAACACGTGAGTAGAGGGGATACCAAATTTTGCTTGGATATCAGTAAAAGTGAGTAGTTTCCCATTGCCCTTATCAAAGATGTCCCCCATTATTCTTATTCCTTGTTGTTCCCAAATAGCGCCCATCCTATCATTGCTAAATTGAGGAAAAACTTTGGAGTCCCACAGTGGTGTATAATAGTTTATTTGAGTAATTATTAATGCCTTTGAATAGCTTTCCAAATTTTCCAAATTCCATCCATGTATTTAGTTCTATTATAATACCCTCTTTCTGTTCAGTGTAGCAGCAACCCTTGAGCATCGTGACCCATTAGTAATTCGAAAATAGAGGGAAGATCTGAGGGCTGAGTGTGGTTAGGCGCAGTATCAAATAATATTGCCATCTGGCTCATAAGGCATGCCCATTGGTAAAATCTGATATTGGGGACTGCCAATCCACCCCTCTCTTGTGGAAGTGATAGATATATTAGGGACCTTCTAATTTTACCATATGACCAGAGGAAATTTGAGAATACTGCTTCTACACTTTTTATCCACCCCTCGCCCATCAGAAGCGGAATTGAGCGGAAGAGATAGATAATTTTAGGTAGCATAGACATCTTCAGTACATTTACGCGCCCAATCAAAGACAGATGAATAGTGTTGGGTGTATCCTCGTTGTAACATTCATTCACTTACCCACCAATGTCAATACCATAACACCGAATACGACTAAAAGGTAATGTAAACAATGTCTGTAAAGGATAAGAATTCCTCTTGTGAATAATAAATGCCAAGGCTTAAGGTGCACCAACTAGGAATCTCAATGCCTTGCAAAGAATGCTCTCACGCATGAGGAACTTACATTCTATGGGTCTGATTCACAAAGTTAAGTTACACTTTTCAATAAGTATACACTTTGTAGTAAGTTTACTACATTCAATGTTCACACACTCCAAGAGTAAACGCACGACAAAAGTGTAAGTTACATGTCTCCACCTAAGAGTAATGTGATTGGCTTATTCTTGTGTGGGTGAGTGACGTCCCTCCCTAAACCTCTCACTGGCCCTACCTAAACCTCTCTTACTCCACTGTAATCAAATCCCTTTAGAAGTAACTCTGCCCCTTTTCCCACACACTTCTCTGTGTCCCTCCCAAATGTACTACTATTCAATCCAGTTTTTTTTTACTTCCAATAATTGAGGCTTATAGAAATACAATAATCAAAGCCAAACAACATCCACATTGTGCAAAAGTTTAGAAAAATTATTAACATTGTACAAAAGTTAAAACCTTTTTACCCTGTTCATATACTGTATGTCTACAAACTAGAAACTACGTATTACGTGCAGTATCTGGCAAATAGTAAAATGAATACAATTCATCTGAATTAAATCCTTTAGAAAAAAAGAGAATATTAAGTAAAAAGATCTAGCCCACTTAAGCCGAATATAATGTCCAATTGCAATATTAAAGTGCATCATAGAACATACAGTGACTTGTGCATCGTTACATCCTCTAATCCCATACTTCCTTAACACAGGACGGGGGGGCTTCTTCTGTCGCCTATAAAAATCAGACAATCTAATAAAAGCTGTACTACCTAATAGTTCAATTTGAACTCACAAAGATAGTAGCCAGGGATTTCAGTGACTTTTGTTCTAAAACTATCAATTCCCCAGCTAGGGTCAACCCGTATTTGAAGTCATAAGAATGTAATACTTTCCCTTCTGCCTGGTACGTATAGGGAAAAGTCTTGGCATAGCCAAAACGACTTGCTGTGACTGCCTCTTCTCTAGATGAAGTCAATCTAAAAGAATAATAGAATCTCCGACTCCATCTTTCAGAACATTTTTAATGTATTAAGTGGCATGCTAGTCATTAAAAAAGATTCCTAGCTCTGAATTAGCAATAAATCCATGAATGAAATTCAAAGTTTGAGAATATCTCGTCAGTAAATCCTACAACATTAAGGCAATTTTTTTTTATTTTTCCTACTTGAGCGCATAGTGTAGATTTAGAAAGGAAATCTCAAGGCACGTAAATGAGCAAGTAGAGACCATGAGTCAAAACCCAATTTTGGTTAATTGCCTGAATCATCACATTATTTAGGTAGGTCCAAAAAGAATTTTTACACTAAGATTCCCCAAGGAATCCCAATCCAGCGCTTATCGAGGGTCAATAATTCAGCACCATAAAAGTGCTTGGGAATGGACTTGCACAGCATAGCCTTCCTAGTAGGTTCAAATGTGTAACTCCTAAATCATCAATGAAACTTTTTCAATGCATTTACAGCTGATAACATTAAGACTCCACAAGTTGCTATGTGCTTGTCCTATTTTAGAATTTTTGCAAATATGAATCCAATATATTTATAATCCCTTAGGTGCACCAGGGGAATATTATTTAAATACGTAATTTTGATATGGTGTTTTTGAGATCAGTGTATTTAGGGTTTTTTCACATTTACAGTAAGTTAGTTCCATGTACAGTAAGAGAACAGTGCCTGTGATTTTCTTTGAAGGCCCACTTGTGGATAATCCATTACAACAACCTCATCTGAATAGATGAGACTAATAACATGTAGTGGTCCAATTTTTTGTGAGAAAAAAGTTTGTATTTCTCAAGGCACTTGGCAGATCTCAAATGAACAGGCTAAGAATGGGGCATAACACACATCCCAGCCTTAAACCAGTTTTTACCAGAATGTTTTCAGCGAATACACCTGTACCATTTAGATCTACGCAGGCCCAATTATTTCAGTGCAGTGTTTTGATCATGGTTAACAGTGCCAATGAATTGCCCATCTGCACAGTTTCTCAAAGAAAGCCTCGATCTGCACAGTCAAAGGCAGCACGAACGTCAAGAAAACAGCAGCCTAGCTTATCAACCTTTTCCATCGACATCCTGGCTGCTCCCCAAAGGGCAAAGCGATGGTCAACTGTAGAATGATATTGTCTGAAACTCCCTTGCTCTACTGGGATAATTCCTGCTCCATCTTCCCATGCTTCTGGCTGTTTCAGCTGGGTTTGGGTGCAGATCGCAGAGGGTATAATCAAGTGGGATATCATTCTATAATTTAAAGGATTATAACTTTGTTTCTTCTTGTGGAAAGGAAGAACTGATAGCAGTCCACCAGGGGGGATTAGCCTTAAATACTATAGGCTGCAGATTATCTGGTCCTTCAACAGGTGATGGCTTCATGTTACTAATTATTTCAGAATCTGTTTCCACATGGGACAACATTAGCTGATATTCCGACAAGGAATCCTGTACACAATTTGTATTAGTTAACCCATGGTGTGCTATAGCTGTGTAATACATTCAGTCCACTGGCCTTCTGTCACTTGGGCTTCCAAATTAGGTGAAATGACCATTTCACTATTTGCCACACACCAAAAGTGTTTGGAATAAGTTTTAGGTTGAGCCTGGGCAGCGCATGCACTGCTCGCTGAGGCATGCTGTATTCAGTTATGGACTTGAAGCCCCGCCCACTCGCCACCCTAATTTGTCATTGGCTCGAGTCATTGTCCTTTGGAAACTGTGGCTTTTCATTTGTCAATAGGCTTGGTAGTCCCTCCTTAGTGTCGCCTTGTCTCATTTTGTAACCTCCCTTGGTGACACCCCCTCTTACATGTGTTGTTACTTGGTCGGCTTTAATTACAGCCTATGAGCACTATTTTGTTAAATGGCAGGACATGCTCTCTCACAATGCTTCATTATTTTTTGTCCATAGCATGTGGCAGCGGCACCTTTGGTTTATTTGCAGCTCAGAACGCGGCTGCATGTTTGTTTCTTTCACCATTTATTCGTGGGGTTTTTTAAACTGCCCCATGCCGCACTTCCTCTTTAATGGTGGCCGCGCCCCTTTCCTTAGACGAGCCATTTCTAAGGAAAGGGCTGCGGCTATCATTAAAGAGAAACCACAGCATGAATCGCTTTTACAAAAAAAAAAACCATTTGTTTGTCAATTTGAAAAACAAATGCTTTTTGTGGAAAAGTGCTCCATGACCCTCTTTCACTTTAGTGGCGGCCGCGCCCTTTTCCTTAAGCTCGTCTCGTCTTAGGAAAGGACCGCAGCTGACATTAAAGTGAAAGCGCGGCATGGGGCGCTTTTACAAACAAGCATTTGCAATGCAATAGGTATCACATTTACGAGAGTTCCGTAAATGTGAGACCTATTGCATTGCTTGTTAGACATGGCCTCCAGCATATTATTCCAGATGTGATTATAAAATGATTTTTTTTATCGTCCAGCAACAATCTATATTTCTCAGAGCACATGGTTTCACCTGCATCTTTTTTTAATATTCTGAGCATTTTATTGATAGCCATCCTTACTATTCTGCAATCTTCATGAAACTACTCTTTCATAAAATCTCTTTTCCGCCCATTTCCACAGCAGGAAGGTTTGTGATTAACTTGCACAAAAGTCAATATTTGCTGAATCAATGAGTTGTCCCACTCGATATTGTGCACACTCTCATCTATCAGGCTGTTATCTATTTTGTTTTTGAGAGTTTCTTGTTAGCAATTGTCCCCATTATGCTTTGGTTATAGTTAACTTCAATATCGACACACGCATGATCACTCTTAATATGCCGACCATGAAGTACTTTCTCCATTGTCAAGTGGTCTCTTATGCCTAAATCGATCACCTTAAAATCCTCAATGTATCTAAACTGCTCAACACATGTAAATACATAGTCTATCAGCATTCTTGAACTCCCATGCCTGAATTTCACTGCTGCTAAGCAATCACATTTGAATTGCCCGTTTAGATTAATAAAGTTGTGTTGTACTAGAATTGATAGGACACAGACACTTCCGCCAGAGTAATGACCAATTTAATAAATAACCATCGGTATCTTATAATAATTCATTTGCTCTTCAAAATAATCATCATTACTGGAAAGAGGTATACATTCACAAGCTATTAAAAACAAGGCCAAAAAATCACATCACAAATTGGATACATTGTTATTTCTTTTTTTCAATTCTTCTGCAAACATATTACAATTTGGGGGAATATAAACATTTAGGCAGACCAGTGGGCCATTTGTTTGTGACTCCCCAAAATATAGCATTAATCATGCCAGCAACCAAGTACACGTTGTCTTCAATAGTGGCATTTTTTCCCACACAATACTGATATTAAAATGAATTGACTACCTAATCCATCCTAACACCTAATTTTGACAGAGCAGCACTATTTCAAAAAACAAGCAAAACCATCTACTGATGGGGCAATCCCACAAGACGGTTTCTTGGAGAATAAATATTCAATAAACCCTCAGAATCCATTTTAGAATCAGTGATAATAAAAGAACATAAAAGGCTATGTATGTTCGAGACTAAGGGCCAGAATACGAGTTTGGCGGTCCGACCGCCGGACCGCCACTGAGGTGGTCAGAAGTACGCTGCCACGCCGGCGGCATCCAGACTGCCACATTACGATATTACCGCCGGGCTGGTGGTGTTGTGTCGGCAGTACCACGGCGGCAGCATGCTTTGGCTCATAGAAGGAGCATGAAGAATATGCCAGAGCTGTGGTAGCACCGCTTGCACATTGGTGCACTGTGTACATGGTACACAGTGCACCCATGACTGTTCGAGCGGGGGGAGCACATCCCCCTCTGGGGCCCCATTTGGTCCAGCTTCCCTGCCTTTCCACTGACATTTTCATGGGGGGGTCCCCGCTATGAACAGGTCGGCGGAAAGGCAGGTCGTGATCAACACGCTGGACCGGCTTTGGCACCGCAGCCATTGATCACCGCTTCTCCCCACCACCGCCCCCATCCAGATACAGGATCCTGGGGTGGTGGCGGTCATGCATCAGGCTTGTGGGGGTATGACCACCAACCCTATAAGTGGGTGGTCAGATCGCTGAGGAGGTGGTGGTCGAACTGCTGTACTCGTAATCGGGCCCATAGATCTTTCGAAAGTGGGATGCCCATTTTCCTAATAGAAGTTGGACCTCCTATTTTCCAGTCTGCAAACTGACATATTCCGAATTAAATCTATGAAAAGCAGGCATCTGGTAACCATATAGTTGTGATCTCATGTACACTATATTCCAGCATTACATCACTGGAATGTAGAATGTCTAAATGTGCTTTGTATATGAAAATTCTATGTGGGGCAGTTACCTGTTGGACTGCTGAGGCTGTGGCTAATAAATACAGATCTTGAAGTATCTCCTTCTACTGACTCTACTTACAATATACTTCACTACAATTTGGCGATGATTTAGCCACAGCCAAGGACCTATGCTACAAAGAATTTCAGCCAACAAAAGACAAAAGAGACAAAGAATAAACATCATGTCTGGGCAGACAACATCGAGCTTGGGAACACAAGCAGGCCTGTCCACCTTTTCAAGACTATTTTATAAGCGCAGCGCTATCTATACTTTCCTAATCCTCTTGTTATCCACTCTGGAGAAGGAAATAAGCTATTGCGCTTCCATCTGATGTAATATTTAAAAGTTATGGGCAGGACTGTCTGCATACGAGTTTGTATTAGCTAGTTTCCCGTTACTGAAGCACACCCTTAATTTGAGCCAAGGAGTAAATACTTTGCTTGTTGTTATTCAAATATTGCACTGAACGAAAGGAAAGTTCTCGTGAACACTGCACGTGGTCATGCGTATGGTACTGCTCGCAAGGAATCTCCTCCTGACGCGAGCGCACTGCGTGCGTTTCCATTGAGACAGTGTTTCCATGTAGACAGCGCGTGATATATCCTGTGCGCATCAGACTGTTTACACCTCTATCGCGCATTCAAGTACTGTTCAGCGTGTCACCACAATAAAATTAATGTAGATATTCCTCACCTTATCAATAAACTCTCTACTCTTCCGATTGAAGCACCAGACCTACAGTTTTTGGCACGCATTACGTCGGAATACAAAGAGAGTCTTACCTCGGTCCAACTAGAAGGCAAACCAGGAAGTAGTTTTATTTCGGATTAACAACTAGAACGTAAACCTAAAGAAAGGTTCCAGGAAGTATTTTTCTACAATCAGAACACAATCAGAATTCTAACCTAAAAGGAAGGTTTCATGAAGTAATTTGATACAATCTGAACCAGTGGAATTTTAAGTTGAGCAAAGAAAAGAATTTACAGTTCTTTAAAACTAAAACTAAATGCTTGGCCAAGAAGTTGAAGAGGTTACAAGAAAAGTTAATTTATCTCACAAATTTTGTTTTGCACGTCCATGACGTGCACACACAGTCAAAGGTAAGAACTCTATAAAGAAGAATTTACAACACCTATTCCCATGTCACAGTTCAAGAAAAAAAAAGGAAAGAATTAGCATGTCTGTGATGTGCACATGTTTTATTAAAATTAACAGTCTGTTTTGCAGTATTACATTTAAGTATATGTGAAAGCATGTGCACATGTATGGATGAGTAGTTGCTCAAGTTCACATGTTTATGCTATCATCTTGTATTTTAAGATCTGGTTTGTATACCCATTTCACAAACCTGGTTTAACTGTAGTATTTTAATATATTAAGATTCTTGAGTAATAGTAAATTCAAATAATTTTCGGTGTCATGGCTACTATGCAGGATGTAAATGCTCCTCCTCAGTTTCTTCAAACTCCTGGAGATCCTCCTGTACTTTGGAGAATTTGGTATAGGGCTTTTACCAAGTACTTAGGAGCCTCTGGTGGTAACAGGTATCAACCAGAAGTAAGAGATTTTTATTAGAACACAATTTAGGTTTTGAAGGGCAATCTATCTATGAACATCTTCTGCCGTATCCCATTCAGCAGGATCAGGAAGAATGAGATGAATATGAATTGGCTGTTAAAAAATAGAAGAAAAGTTTGATGTGCAGCCAAGTTTGATTGTCAACAGGCATAAGTTATTTACCAGAGAGCAATTACAAGATGAGTCTATTGACACCTATGTTGATGTTTTACGTAGGTTAGCGGCACTCAACGCCGGCCGAACCCCTGGATGCTACCGAGCCACCCCGAGACGCACCCACGGACCCTTCATCTGCCAGTCCTGCAAGTTCTCCTGCATCCGGACCTGCACTGCACCAACGTCCACCAAGCAGAGCACCAGCAGCAACCACCTGAAGTGCATCCTGCTCAACACCCGCTCCGTCCACAGACACGCCGTCGAGCTCTGGAACCTGCTCGACACCACAGCCCCAGACGTCACCTTCCTCACGGAAACCTGGATGAACGCCTCCTCAGCGCCCGACATTGCCATCGCCATCCCGGACGGCTACAAAATCATCCGGAGGGACCGCGGCAACCAGACAGGAGGAGGCATCGCCATCATCCACAGGAACACCATCCGCATCACGACCAACACCGATGACAACATCGCACCCGCCGAACACCTGCACTTACAGATCCACGTCAACCCCAAGACCACCCTTAGAGGCACCCTCATCTACAGACCCCCGGGACCACGCACACAATTCAGCGAGGACATCGCCGACTTCATCAGCCTGCTCGCCCTCCCCTCAGCCGACTACATCCTCCTCGGGGACCTCAACTTCCACCTGGAGAACAACAACGACCGCAACACCACCACCCTGCTGGACAACCTCGCAAACCTGGGACTCAAGCAGCTGGTGACCACCCCCACCCACTACGCCGGACACACACTCGACCCGATCTTCTCTTCCAGCAAGGACATCGCCTTCAGCCACGCCACGGGACTCCCATGGACGGACCACAGCTGCGTCCACTTCAGCTTCAGAAGGACCACGCTCCACCATCACCAGCAACAGGCTCCCCGCAGAAGCTGGAACAAGATCACTGCAGACCAGCTCACCACGTCCTTGAGCAAGAACCCTCCCACCAGCACAACGAACCCCAGTCAAGCAGCCACCAACCTCACGAAATGGATCAGCGACTGCGCAGACGAACTCGCCCCGCTGAAGACCCCGCCGAGCCGACCCGGCAGCAAGAAAGCCCCATGGTTTAACGACGAACTCAAGAGCTCCAAGAAGAACTGCAGAGCACTCGAGAAAACCTGGCGCACAGACCCAACACCGGACAACATGACTGCCCTCAAGCTCGCCACCCGAAAACACCACCAGCTGATCCGCGCCACCAAGAAAACTGCATTCAAGGAACGACTGGACAACAACGCACACAACAGCAAGGAACTCTTCAACATCGTGAAAGAGCTCTCCAACCCCAACGCCGGAAACAACGACATCACCCCTTCGCAAGACCTCTGCAACTCCCTCGCCTCCTACTTCCACAACAAGATCGCGGACATACACAACAGCTTCAGCACTCAACCGGCGCACGCCACGACCGAACCACCGCCCCCCACCACCACCCTCCGCGCCTGGACCCCGATCAGCACCGAAGACACCATCCGCACGATGAACTCCATCCACTCCGGATCTCCGACAGACCCCTGCCCGCACCACGTCTTCAACAAGGCCGACACTGTCATTGCACCCCACCTGCGGGACATCATCAACACCTCCTTCGACTTCGCCACCTTCCCGGAGAGCTGGAAGCACGCCGAACTCAGCGCTCTACTCAAGAAACCATCAGCAGACCCTACCGACCTCAAGAATTACCGCCCCATCTCGCTGCTCCCGTTTCCGGCCAAAGTCATCGAGAAGACCGTCAACAAGCAACTGGCCGCCTTCCTCGAGACGAACGGCTCCCTTGACCTCTCGCAGTCTGGCTTCCGGGCCAACCACAGCACCGAGACCGCCCTGATCGCAGCCACAGACGACATCCGAGCCCTGCTCGACAACGGAGAAACAGCGGCCCTCATCCTCCTGGACCTCTCCGCGGCCTTCGACACGGTCTGCCACCGCACCCTAGTACAGCGCCTCAGCAACGTCGGAATCCAGGAGAAGGCACTGGAGTGGATCACCTCCTTCCTCACCGGAAGGACACAGAGAGTCCGCCTCCCCCCGTTCAGATCGGAGGACACCGAAGTCATCTGCGGCGTCCCTCAAGGCTCCTCGCTCAGCCCAACACTCTTCAACGTCTACATGAGCCCCCTCGCAGCCATCGCACGCCAGCACAACCTGAACATCATCTCCTTCGCCGACGACACCCAGCTGATCCTCTCCCTCACCAACGACCCCGCCACCGCCAGAGCCAACCTGCACGAAGGGATGACAGAAGTAGCCAAATGGATGTCGAACAGCCGCCTGAAACTGAACTCAGACAAGACGGAAGTCCTCATCCTGGGCTCCTCGCCCTCCGCCTGGGACGACTCCTGGTGGCCCCCCGCCCTGGGCAGCGCACCCAAACCAACTGACCACGCACGCAACCTGGGCTTCATCCTGGACTCCTCCCTCTCCATGACCAGACAAGTCAACGCCGTCTCCTCGTCGTGCTTCCACATCCTGCGAATGCTACGCAAGATCTTCCGATGGATCCCCACCGAGACCAGGAAGACGGTCACCCAGGCCCTCGTCACCAGCCGTCTGGACTACGGCAACTCCCTCTACGCCGGAACCACCGCCAAACTCCAGAAGAGACTCCAGCGGATCCAGAACACCTCAGCACGACTCATCCTGGACATCCCCCGCCGCAGCCACATCTCCGGACACCTGAGAGACCTGCACTGGCTCCCAGTCAACAAGAGAATCACCTTCCGGCTCCTCACCCACGCACACAAAGCCTTACACAACCAAGGACCAGGATACCTCAACAGCCGCCTCAACTTCTACGCTCCCACACGCCAGCTTCGATCGACCAGCCACGCCCTCGCCGCCGTCCCCCGCATCCGAAGAGCCACCACAGGAGGAAGGTCCTTCTCCTACCTGGCCGCCAAGACTTGTAACTCCCTTCCGGCCCACCTCCGCCTGACCCAGGACCACCTCGCCTTCAGGAAGCAGCTCAAGACCTGGCTATTCGAGCAGTAGCGGACCCCCCCCCCCAGCACCTTGAGACCCTCCGGGTGAGTAGTGCGCTATACAAATGCTCTGATTGATTGATTGATTGATTGAGAATGTGAATTTGAGAATTTTACAGATCAACTTATACGTGATCAAATTGTAGTATGCTGTTGGGACAAAAAATTAAAAGAAAAACTTCTCACCATAAGAAATTCTAATCTTTTAGAAACAATTGATATAGTCAAAGGTATTGAAGTTTCACGGAAGGCTTTAAAGGAGCTCACTCGTAAAGACACAAGTGGTGTGTCTGTAGTGAACGATAACACTGTACCGAAACAAAACAATAGTTTTAAAAATAATACTAAAAAAAAAAGAGTACAAAGGAGGATTTTTCTCACAGAAAACATTTGTTTCAGGTGTGGGTATTCTAATCCTGGGCCAAATGGTCAGCCTTGTCCTGCAAGAAATGTGAAATGTAAGTTATGTGGGACAGTTGGGCACTTTGCAAAAGTTTGTCAGTCAACCAGAGACAAAGTCAATACAATTCAGGATGGAGATTTGTGTGATAGTTCAGATGAAGAACACAGTTGTGTGAGAGGTGTGAGAGATATGATTGTTGTTGTACAGGATGATGAATCTAATTGTGTAGATCCTTACGAGGACATTGAAGTTCATGGTAAAATGTTTAGACTTCTTATTGATTCTGGTGCCAGATTGACTACGGTGATTGATTAATTGTTTGCTGAAATCTGGGGTAAACAAGAGTTATTTCCACCAAACAGGAATCCTGTAACCTATGATGGGAGAAAGATCGAACTGTCGGAGTATTTCGAGAGTCAACTCAAGTTTAAAACTCGTACCATTTTCGGAAAAGTGTATGTTGCTAAAAAAAAGTCTTAACATTCTTGGGTGGTACCACCAAGGTCTTTTCGGAATGACTTTCAGACCTGGTAAAGATGCGAATAAAGGTTCACATAAAAAGGTTGAGAACCGCACCGCTGCCCCCCCTCCCGCCACCCCGCTCCCGCCTCCCAGCTGCTCCTCCCTCGCCCCTCCCCCCACTCTCCATTTATGGCAGAGTGCATGCGAAGGAGCGCCAAAGGCAAGCCTGTCTGCACCCGTCTGCGCCTGGACCGCGCCCAGCGCCAGGCCCCCTGGCCCCCGAAGATGCCTGCCCACACGACGGACCTACGACGCCGCCACCCTCAACGCACTCAACGCCGGCCGACCCCCCGCCTGCTACCGAGCCACCCCGAAACGCACCCACGGACCCTTCACCTGCCAAGCCTGCAAATTTACCTGCCTCCGGATCTGCACCGCACCTGCCAAGCCGAGCACCCGCAGCAACCACCTGAAGTGCATCCTGCTCAACACCCGCTCCGTCCACAGACACGCCGTCGAACTCTGGAACCTGCTCGACACCACATCACCAGACGTCGCCTTCCTCACGGAAACCTGGATGAACGCCTCGTCAGCGCCCAACATCGCCATCGCCATCCCGGACGGATACAAGATCACCCGGAGGGACCGCGTCAACCAGACTGGAGGAGGCATCGCCATCGTACACAAGAACACCATCCGCATCACGACCGACTCCAACGACACCTTCTCCGCCGCCGAGCACCTCCACTTCCAGATACACACCGACCCAAAGACGACCCTCAGAGGCACCCTCGTCTTCAGACCCCCGGGACCACTCACACAATTCAGCAAAGACATCACGGACTTCATCAGCCCGCACGCCCTCCCCTCAGCTGACTACATCCTCCTAGGGGACCTCAACTTCCACCTGGAGAACAACAAGGACCGCAACACCGCCGCCCTGCTGGACAACCTCGCAAACCTCGGACTCAAGCAACTGGTCAACACCCCCACCCACTACGCCGGCCACACGCTTCATCCCATCTTCTCATCCAGCAAGCACATCACCTTCAGCCACTCCACCGGACTTCACTGGACCGACCACAGCTGCGTCCACTTCAGCTTCAGAAGAACAATGACCCACCACCACCCGCAACAGGTTCCTCACAGGAGCTGGAGCAAGATCACCGCTGAGCAGCTCACCACCTCCCTCAGCCAGAACCCGCCCGCCAGCACAACGGACCCCAACGAAGCAGCCCGCAACTTCACACAGTGGCTGACCGCCTGCGCAGACGACCTCGCGCCACTGAAGAACCCTCCCAGCAGACCAAGAAGCAAGAAAGCCACCTGGTTTACCGACGAACTCAAGGACTCCAAGAAGAACTGCCGCACCCTCGAGAAAGCCTGGCTCCTCGACCAGACCACAGACAACATGACCACCCTCAAACAAGCCACCCGCAAGCACCACCAGCTCATCCGCACCACCAAGAAGAAATCACTGAAGGAACGACTGGACAACAACGCCCACGACAGCAAGGAACTCTTCAGCATCGTCAAGGAGTTCTCCAACCCCAGCACCGGCAACAACGACATCACTCCTTCACAAGACCTCTGCGACTCTCTCGCCTCGTTCTTTCACCGCAAGATCACCGACATCCACAACAGCTTCGACGCACCATCCACGCACCCAGCCGTCGTACCAACGCCCCCCACCGCCACCCTCCGGACATGGACCACAGTGACCACCGAAGACACAGCCCGCACGATGAACACCATCCACTCCGGATCTCCAACCGACCCCTGCCCCCACCACGTCTTCAACAAGGCCGACTCCATCATCACACCCCAACTTCGGGACATCATCAACATCTCCTTCAACACCGCCACCTTCCCGGAGAGCTGGAAGCATGCCGAGCTCAGCGCCCTACTGAAGAAACCAACAGCGGACCCCACCGACCTCAAGAACTTCCGCCCCATCTCGCTCCTCCCTTTTCCTGCCAAAGTCATCGAGAAGACCGTCAACAGACAGCTTGCCGCCTTCCTCGAGACGAACGGATCCCTCGACCCCTCGCAGTCCGGGTTCCGAGCCAACCACAGCACCGAGAACGCCCTCATCGCAGCCACCGACGACATCAGAACCCTGCTCGACAACGGGGAAACAGCGGCCCTCATCCTCCTGGACCTCTCTGCAGCGTTCGACACTGTCTGCCACCGCACCCTAGTCCAACGCCTCAGCAACACAGGTGTCCAAGAGAAGGCACTGGAATGGATCATCTCGTTCCTCGCCGGAAGAACACAGAGTGTCCGCCTCCCCCCGTTTCGATCCGAGGCCACCGAAGTCATCTGCGGCGTACCGCAAGGATCATCACTCAGCCCCACCCTCTTCAACGTCTACATGAGACCCCTTGCAGCCATCGCACGCCAACACAACCTCAACATCATCTCCTACACCGACGACACCCAACTGATCCTCTTCCTCACCAGAGACCCCGCCACCGCCAGAACTAGCCTACACGAAGGGATGAAAAACGTTGCAGAGTGGTTGAAGAACAGCCGCCTGAAACTGAACTCAGACAAGACGGAAGTCCTCATCCTGGGACCATCGCCCTCCGCGTGGGACGACTCCTGGTGGCCCCCCGCCCTGGGCATCACTCCCAAGCCAACAGACCACGCACACAACCTGGGCTTCATCCTGGACTCCTCCCTCTCGATGACCAGACAAGTCAACGCCATCTCCTCATCATGCTTCAACACCCTACGCATGCTCCGCAAGATATTCCGATGGATCCCGACCGAAACCAGGAAGACGGTCACCCAGGCACTCGTCACAAGCCGACTGGACTACGGAAACACCCTCTACGCCGGAACCACAGCCAAGCTACAGAAAAGACTCCAACGCATCCAGAACGCCTCCGCCCGACTCATCCTGTACATCCCCCAATGCAGCCACATCTCCGGCCACCTCAGGGACCTGCACTGGCTCCCCGTCAGCAAGAGAATCACGTTCAGACTCCTCACCCACGCACACAAGTCCCTCCACGACCTGGGCCCCAAGTACCTCAACGACCGCCTGACCTTCTACACGCCCACCCGCCAGCTATGTTCGACAAGCCTCGCCCTCGCCGCCGTACCACGCATCCGAAGAGCCACCGCCGGAGGAAGATCCTTCTCCTACCTGGCGGCCAAGACATGGAACTCCCTCCCCACCCACCTTCGGCTGACAGGACCATCTCACCTTCAGGAGACAAATCAAGAACTGGCTGTTCGAGCTATAGCAGACCCCTTCCCCCAAGCGCCTTGAGACCCTTCCGGGTGAGTAGTGCGCTATACAAATGCTATGATTGATTGATTGATTGTGAACAGTACAAAATGGATTGACATGTTTCCCACAGTATTTGATGACAAATTGGATAGAATTAAAGGATTCATGCACAATATTAAAGTACAGAATGATGTAACACCTGTAAAACACAAGTTGAGGAATGTACCTTTCAGTGTGCGTTAAGACTTAGGAATGATTCTGAAGAAGATGTGTGATGAAGGTGTGATGGAACCCATGGAGTCTTCTTTATCGTTGTCTCCGTTAGTTATTGCCAGGAAGAACAATGGACAACTGAGAGTCTGTGTTGACCTCAGAAGTCTTAATAAGGTTATTTGGCTTGACTCTCACCCTCTACCTAGAATAGATGACATCATCAGTACATTCTCAGGTGCTAAGTTTTTCACTAAGATTGATTTAGAACCTGCTTATCATCAGAGAGTTCTTGATGAGTCATCACATCACCTTACATCTTTTGTGTCGCCAATGGGTACCTTTCAGTTCAAAAGGATGCCTTTCGGGCTTGTGTAAGCGGCAGCTGTTTTTCAACGTTTCTTGGAGAATGTTTTAGAAGGAATTGAAGACGTAGTAAAGTTCCAAGACAACATTTTAATAGCAGGAGAAATTTTGTGTATTCATGACAAACGTGCAGTTTTGGGGAGGTTACAAAAGTTTGGAGTGGCTGCAAATCGTGGGAAGTGTGAGTTTGCAAAAAACAGCATTGAATATCTGGGTCATGTAATTTCTGAGAAGGGAGTTGAACCTACACCTGGATTAGTAGATGCCATTTCCAAAGCCCCCACGCCCAAGAGTAAGGAGAATGTTGCTTCATTTTTATGTCTCCGTGAATTTTATTCTAAATTCATACAAAATTTTCTGCTAAAACTATCATGTTAATAGAACTATTGAAGAAAGAGAAAAAAATTGTCTGGGGAAAATGCTGTCAAGAAGAATTTGATAGGCTGAAAAATGAAATCATATTGGCTATGTTCTTGCACTTTTTGATTCCGCTCAGGAGTGCATCATTACGGTTGATGCAAGTAATGACGGTTTGGGGGCTACTATTGCTCAGATGAAGGGACAAAATGAAGTGACTATTGGTTTTGCCTCTAGGTCTCTGAGGTCGAATGAAAAGGATTTTTCTGTCATTGAGAAAGAACTTTTGGGTTGCTGTTGATTTAAATGTTTCATTTGGGGGAGGAAATTTGTTCTTAAGACTGATCATAAAACTTTAGTAAGTATCTTAAGTGGTTCAACTATTAAAGATCACACGCCAAGAATAGCAAGGTTAAGTTCAAAACTTTTACAATATAATGTTGAACATATCCCTGGTGGTAAGAACATCCGAGCAGATTATCTGTCTTGCTCACCTTTAAGTTTTACTGATTATCCTTAGAACTAGGATGAAAATGATGAAGAGTGCCTAATCGCAAGTATTGATGTTTGCCATGACACTACTTTCACTGAACAAGAATGGAATTCTGAATCTTTAAAAGATGTTGAATTAGAAAATGTGAGGAAATATGTTATGAATGGATGGCCTAAAGAAAAGTCTCTCCCTCAGGCTTTACACGCTTATTTTAAAGTATCTGATGAATTGTCTATTGAAGAAAATGGAATGTTAGTACGGGGGACATATTTATTGCATCTGTTTGTTTGCGAGATAGGATCATTGTGAATGGGTACGAGGGACATTTAGGTCAGACCATAACCAAAAGGAAAATCAGAGACAGCTATTGGTGGCCTGGGATGGATTCTGCTATCATTGCTACTGTTCGAGCATGTGTTATTTGTGATACCAGTGACAAAAGGTCTCAAGACTGAAGCGGTTCCACTCCAGCCTGTCAATCTACCTGAGTCTGTGTGGTCCAAACTAGCCATTGATTTTATTGGACCTTTCACTGCTCTACCACGTAAGTTTAAATTTGCCGTTGTAGTTGTTGATTACTATGGTAAGTGGTAGGAAGTTAAATTTGTAGAAGAACCAAACATGACTGGTGTTATCAAATTTCTTAAGGGTTTGTTTTTAAGAGAAGTTTTCCCCAAATAAATTGTCTCTGCCAATGGTGTCCAATTTATCTCTAAAGAAATTAAAAGTTTTCTAGATACCAATGCTATTAAACACAAGTGTATTGCTCTATATCATCCATAAGCAAACGGCCTAGTAGAAAAAATGAACCGTACACTAGTGGAGTGTATACAGTGGGTTGTTCAAAACAAGATTGATTTGTGCAAGGCCATTGAAGAAATGTTGTGGTCTCATAGGTCTTGTCCTAATGCTGTTTCTGGTCTTTCACTGTTTGAAATTCTACAGGGACGCCCTCCTGCTTCCAGGTTGTGTCCCGCTTGGTTGGGAGAGTGTCAGACCAAGAGTGATCACATGTTAATTGTGGATAAGATTGTAAGACCCAATGTTGAGAAATTTCAAATTAAAATGAAAAATCACTATGACACTTTGCATAGAGGAAAATGTACAGAAAGAGATCTATGTGTGGGAGATTGCATTCATATTAAAGATCCCAATCATGTTCCCAAACCAATGTTGAAATTTAAACCTCCAGTCAGAATTGAAGTTGTAAGCAGGAATGAAGTGAGAACAAGCAGGAATGAATGGTGGAATAAAGGAAGAGTTGTGGAGGTGCATTCTCATGATGTTCATCCTCGTGATTTTTCTGTTCCACTTAATTCGTCTTTGCATCCTCGTGTTGTTACTTCTTCGTCTTCTTCTTCTCTTGACGCTTCTGATTCGAGTCATTATTTTCGCCCTGTATCTAAACGAAGGAGCAGTAGTCGTAATATTGTTAAACTATTAAGGTTTCAAATTAAAATTATTTTTGTGTAACCATTCTAGGACTGTTAAGTATTGAATTGACTTGTTTCTTTATATGTTTTTTTTAATTTTATTTTAGTTTTGTTTTTGTTTTTAATAAAGAAAGGGAGATATTGTTGTTATCTCATGTATACTACATTTCAGCATTACATCGCTGGAATGTAGAATGTCTAAATGTGCTTTGTATATGAACATTCTATGTGGGGCAGTTACCTGTTGGACTGCTGAGGATGTGACTAATAAATACAGATGTTGACGTATCTCCATCTACTGACTCTCCTTACAATATAATTCACTACAATTATTTATTGACATCATCAAATAATAATTTTTAACAAACTGTTATTACTCGATTCATTCAATCTACAGATTCGCACCATACATTCCACCTACTCCGGGACTTCCTCAGTTGATTAACTCCCAAATGAGAGCATTCTACTTGTGTATAGGACAGCCCTACATGATTTCGGATCTAGTTTCAGATGCACTCACATTCTTGTTTAGTTTTTACACAGGACACTCAGGCCACTCACAAAGCTCCATACCATGCAGTAACAAGCTTGCCTTTTTAGCCATAACCAAATCCAAAATTATTTCAGATTCAAATTCAACAAAAGTTATTTCATACCCTTTGATCATACAAAACCCTACAATGCATAGGTCAGATGAACAATCGCTTTCAACAATGGAATTGTCTTAAACGTAGCTAGGAGACTAGGATGATTCAAGGGGCATAACTTCGACTTCCTTTTTGACATAGTTTGAGGTTTAAAATACATCTTAAGAATGTCCTCCTCCCACCCTCTATTGAAAAAATCACCCCCTCCCTTGTTGGTTTACCACTGGAGTGAAGCACTTCTCTTGGAGGTATTACTAGTTTTCAATGTTGCCTGCCTAGGCATCAGATGTTTTACCTACAATTTTTTAAGCACAGTCTTCCTTTGATACCACACCTTACTTGGTAGGTTTAACAACCTGATCTTTTTCATACAGAATGATTGCTTTCTTAGAAACCTTAGTTGATTCTCTACCCCTTCTGAAGGTGGGTGGAAGGGGGTTACCCTTTTCTTCACTGAACTTTTAACTAGACAAAATCACGAGAGGACCCTTTTTTACAGTATAGTTTTCCACGTTTCTTAATCAAATTAGGGAAGCAGGATATAAAGCTGTTCAATGAGTCCAATCAAATCTCTTCCACCTTATTTTTCCCATTTACTCTCTTTCTTAGTTTCCTTTGCTACAGCACCTTCTTTCAAATTTGAATTTAATACACACTTAATGCCTTCCAATAGTTGAATTTTCTTCACATTTTGTGAGTTTGCTAAAACTAGAGCTTTTAGGATCCCCTGTAAAGTAGTCTACATCTATGTGAGCAGAGTGAACATAGAAATATCAGAGGAGCCATCCAAACCTGATGTTTTGAGCAGAGATACTTCTTCAAGATCTCAAGCATCATCAACATGTACTCCACAATAGAACTTAAAATTGGAAAAATGTGGGTCTCTCTCTCTCTCCAGCCCTGAATCTAATAAGGCTCAAGCACCCCAAGTTATCACCTGGGGAGCAGATAAAAGTTGCAGTTCTCCACCCCTACCTTAAACATTACTTTGATACTTTCACTGACTCCTATCGACCCTTCCTTTTTTTGTTCTGCAAGTAATCTGCAAACTCAAAAATGTCTTCATCTATCAACAGAGAGACAGAGATAGAAAAGTCAGGAGCAGACTAAAAATCTTGGTCCACAATGATGGCATTTTCTGCTACTTTTGTAGTTGGTGACTGATTGCAAATTAAAATCTTAACTGCAGAAGTTAGCGGAATTGTTATAATAAGTCTCTCATCTGCTAAATTAATTTTAGAGTGGCACAGATGCTGCAACTTCTGCTGCAGTTAATAATATCTTGATATTTAGGACTAGGATTAGGGATTGAAGTTTTATTGACACTTTCCAAGTTTGCAGTAGAACTTTTCAAAAGATGCGGTTCCTCCGTTGCTTTAAAGGCTTATCTCACAAAATTATGAAGCAAGGTGGACATAGCAGATTTACTGTTCTTTTCATGAGACTCTTCAGATAACCTCCTTGCTCACTTCTCTGCTTGCAGTGTCTCCATCAGAGTTTTATTTCCCTCTGCTCGTTCTGCCATATCAGTAACGCCTAAGGTCTCAACAGTCTTGAAAATGTCAGCTAGCTCCACCAGCTCCACAGAATCAACAGTCTCAAGCTTTTCAGTGGAAGCCACTACAAAAGCCATCTGCTAAGCCTGGACAACCTACAGAGCATTAACACTCACTACTTTCTTCCTTTCCAGCAAGCTACCTACCATAGTTTTTATTACGCTACTGGGCCTCAACGTTTAGATTACATAATTCCCTTATTTTCCTCAAGATTACGCAAAGATCTAACAAATTGTAATTACAATTATACAGCCCTCACTACCCCAGATGAGGCGTTGAAGCAATTTTCGCCGGGCAGCAGGGTGCTCCGGAACTCATGGTTAGTTGTTAGTTCAGTGTAATTGTATCCTGTTATATATCAGGATTGGTCCTCGGCATTCTAGTAAATCATTCCATGTAGTCAATCCAGTTTCTTTATGGTGGGCTAAATTAATATAGCTTTATAGCCCGCCGTAGCAGGCTATACCGGCTATTAAAGGCCCTCTCCAGAGGCCTTTAACAAGAGAGAGGGACTTTAATAGCCGGTATAACCCAGCTACGAAGGGCTATAAGGCTATTAGAACATTCTGCCACTAGGGCAGAATGTTCTAAAAAAAAAAAGCTTTATGGGAGCGTGAGGGGATTGGAATCCCCTCAGGCTCCCTGAAGCCTTTGTTCACAGCCAGAGCTGTGAACAAAGAAACATTGGAATGTTGGAGCTCCTGGCTTATACCAGCCATTATAAGCCCGGAGCACTCCATTGTTTTCAATGGAGCTCCCAACATTCCAATGTTCTAATAGGGGTTAATGTGATCATTAGTGGGGGGATTGTGAAGTCACGCACATGGTTGGTATGATTAATAGATGAGTTAGAGGTGATTAAGTATTAGGTTGCATAGGAATGACTTTCAGAGGAAAGAAGGGCGATTGTAATTTGTAAATGAGGTGTGGGCAATTTGCAGAAAGACAACAATAGCGAATACTGCAAACATGCACGTGATAGAGTAGGTTGTTTTCAGAGAGAAGGTATGCACAGATTGGAAGAGAAGGAGAGGGACATTTGAAAGAGAATAAAGGAGAAGCGACAATCAAACATTTTTATTAAAAGTCAGCTTTTCATGATGGATTTACAGAATGCAGAGAATATTTTTGAAAGAGCATGTGGTTTGAGGATGCAAAAATGTAGAACAGAAACAACATTATTTACTTGTGAAGATTGTGCTCCATATTTTTGGTACAAAAGGGGGTGGTGATGGACGGAGCATCTGAACCAATCAAACACTCACACCCAGTCAACAGATCTGAGTTTAATCCATCACCGTTCTTTAGCCCATTCTGCCACCCCGGTTCAGACATGGCCATATGCAAATCAGTCTGACCCTGTGACTCATGGGAACAGTCCAGCCCGAACTGCCAAGCCATGCCTTCCCTGGACCGGAAACAAGCTTCCTAGGACCGGTTTCTGGTATTTCAGCCATTTTCAGCCAGGCAAAATGAGCAAGGGACTCACGTCCAACTTATGGCGAACAAAGCGGTACAAAAGGGGGTGGTGATGGACGAAGCATCTGAACCAATCAAACTCTCACACCCAGTCAACAGATCTGGGTTTAATCAATCACTGTTCTTTAACCCATTTTGCCACCCCAGTTCAAATATGGTTGGGTCCAAACTGGGATGGCATGGTGAGCAAAAAAATGATGGATTTAGGTCCAGATCTCTCTACAGGGGTGAATGTATGACATTGTCCTGCATTCTGTCCATCACCTGTAGTTTTTGCATTTGTCACCCCGAGTGGGACGGGTATGCTCAGACGTGAGTTCCGTGCTCTCCATGCCACTGAAATCAAGCTATCCGGGCTGATGAGGGCTGAAAGCCCGAAACCGGTACCTGGATGCTTGTTTCCAGTCCAGGGAGGGCCTGGCTTGGCAGTTCGGGCTGGACTGTTCCCATGGGACAGGGTCAAGACTGATTTGCAAATGGTTGGGTCCAAACTGGAATGGCATGGTGAGCAAAAAAATGACGGATTTAGGCCCAGATCTCTGTACTGGGGTGAATGTATGACATTGTTCTGCATTCTGTCCATCACCTGTAGTTTTTGCATTTGTCACCCCGAGTGGGACGGGTATGCTCAGACGTGAGTCCCGTGCTCTCCATGCCACTGGAATCAAGCTATCCAGGCTGATGAGGGCTGAAAGCCCGAAACCGGTACCTGGATGCTTGTTTCCAGTCCAGGGAGGACCTGGTTTGGCAGTTCGGGCTGGACTGTTCCCATGAGGGACAGGGTCAAGACTGATTTGCATATGATTGGGTCCAAATTGGAATGGCATGGTGAGCAAAAAAATGATGGATTTAGGCCCAGATCTCTGTACTGGGGTGAATGTATGACATTGTTCTGCATTCGGTCCATCACCTGTAGTTTTTGCATTTGTCACCCAGAGTGGGAAGGGTATGCTCAGACGTGAGTCCTGTGCTCTCCATGCCACTGGAATCAAGCTATCCAGGCTGATGAGGGCTGAAAGCCCAAAACCGGTACCTGGATGCTTGTTTCCAGTCCAGGGAGGACCTGGCTTGGCAGCTCTGGCTGGACTGTTCCCAGGTGGGACAAGGTCAAGACTGATTTGAATGTGGTTTGGTACAAACTGGAATGGCATGGTGAGCAAACAAATGATGGATTTAGGCCCAGATCTCTGTACTGGGGTGAATGTATGACATTGTTCTGCATTCTGTCCATCACCTGTTGTTTTTCCATATTTTTGGTAGCCACTTAAATCATCAGTCCACTGGTATACTACTGCTAGACCTCCGATCCAGTCAGGTCAGTTCATCAGCTCAAGAGTTGAAAGTTAAAAATACTGGATGGACACATATATCAAGAAATATCAAGAGCTTTAGGTTGCACTCAAAAAAAGAAGTAACTTCAAGATCATGGAAGTGTGAGAAAATACACAGGAAATAATGTACACATTGAAAAGTACGTTCTGCAAATGCTAGGGTGGATGTGTTCTGGTGACTATTCTCAGGTTGGTGCTCACAGTATTAATTATACAACAGAGTGGGATGCATTTGAATGCCTTTGGTTTGCACCCACACAAGATGGAAAGCGAGGACAGCTTCCCAGACAGTGGAAGCGTATTGCCTGCATCCCAATGGCTGGAGGGTGGGAGATGGGATGCCTGGCTTCTGAAGCACTGCCCTTTAGTAGATGATATCGACGAGGCTGCAGGTTGACAGAGGCCCAGGGCCTTAGGTGAGGCCAAGGTTTTGTCCACATGATCACACTTCACTGCAGAGCCCTCACGCCTCTCTGTGCTTCTGTTGTGGTGCGCCAGGCTGGAGACTAACCTGCTGTGGGGAAGCATCACTAAACCAATACCAACAGAACTGCAGCTTTGTATGTTAATCACCAAGTATGAAGAGAACAGATGATGGCAATACTAATACCCCCATGGAGAGGGCTTGTGGTCGACGTGAAGACTGTTTTAGGCCTGGGCAACAATCTCACTCCCCAACCATTCCACACTAGCTCCTTTCCACCCCCCACCACCGTATCCCCCACCGCACATCATTAGCCACTGACACCTACTTTCCCCCAACCCACCAAGCCCCTACCCTGCTGCCTGACTCTTCACGCTAAGCAGAGGGGAGCTTGAAAGGGTCAGGTATGCTGCGGGGTCCTGTCATAGGCAAGGTGGAGCAGGCAGGGCAGGCAAAGCAGGAGGCAAGCAAGAGGCAAACAAAGTTGTTTGACAATCCTCAACCACCAAAGAAAACAATCAGTGCCCTATAACAAGCTGGCAAGAAGAACTGTAGAACCGTAAAATAAAACCGTAGTAAGTACTGGCAAACATTCTCTCATTGTTCATAATTGCTGCGTCCCTCCTCTTCCCTCCAGCCAACTCGCCTACAGTCGCAAGTAAAACGGGACGTGCCTTTCAACGGGCTGACAAGAGGAATATGGATTACACGGACGTCAGAGAAGCCCGGATCTCACTGGTCTGCGCAGTCCTCCCAGGGCCACACACTCATCACTCTTTCGTTCTTTGCCCTTCTCACAGCCTGCACGGCCAGTGCGGCCTGAGCTCTGGGTCTCTGGACACCAGAACACGAGTCTTAGGGCACATCTGCCCCTCGCTGTGAGCCCAGACCTCGCTCGCCCCCCCCCCCCTCTATGTCCGTAAAAGCTGGTGAACCATGTGGCCTTCCAGGGTTCATTTGAAGCCTTTCACACCTCTCATCCACGCTGTACATGTGGCATCCTCTGCTTTTTTTTTTTTTTTACTAAAATCTATAATTACATGTGCAGTTAGGGCGTAGTATTCCACACAAACTTACATTTTGTAGTATGTTTGTGGCACCTTTTGCAGTACTACAAAATGTACTACAACGTGCAGTTTGAGAATTAAGCCCTACTAATCCAAAATAATCAAATCATTGCAAGTCATAAGAGTCCGGTGGCATTCTGGGACATGTAGTCTACTTGTGCATTTTGCGTAGTATGTGTCACAGCCACAAAGCCTCATAACAAGCAGCACCCAGACTCCACATGCACTGTTGACCACCTGTGTGAAGAAGAGTTCAAGCACAAAGACGTTTGGAGGGGGTTATCTCCGTGGCCACCCTGATAACAGAGGTACACACTGCAGATCATGACAGTGCAACGCCTCCGAGGCTGAAGTCTCAGCAGAGTGTCTCCATGGGTATCTGGATGACTTCTGGAGAATTCTATTAGTAAGCCTGGTGCATGCAGATTGGAGACCGGCTCCCATGTCCACTCCTCAGGGCCCTATCCATTCCAAACCAGTAAATATAGCAACTGTCTAACAATTCATGCATCTAAGATTGTGTGTTTAATATTTATTTTCAGCATTTCATGGACACAGGACTGGCGGAAGATAGAGCAAGACACATCTTTGCAGATTAGGAAGAAACGGGAGGACTTTTTCATAAACTCTGGCAATTTTAATCACATAGTTACAGGATGCACAATTTGCTTTATAGTAAATGCACCAACTCACTTGGATTACAACTTGGAAGATTTTTTCAAATATAAATTCTTAGTTACTAACCACATATTTAACATACAGACCAGACAGAAAGCCTTAGCTTTCTCTAAAGCATCTCGTGCAGACTTTTTAATTCTATGAAGGTCAGTTACATGTTCCTGCACTGAAGGAACTGATGCAGACATATGTAACTGCAATGGCAATATTTTAGGTTTATGCCAATACATACAGAAAATTGTGACATTTCGTTGTCAGAATGCTCAACAATTTTGCTAATCATAAAGTCTTACTCCAATTCTGTTCTTGCAACACATTTCATACCTAACTGTTAAAAAAATGTGGTCAGATACTGATGTTGAATGACTGCCTTTAGAGGGGTTGGTCTGACCCACCAATTCGGATGGAGGTGCCTCTGGTGGGCTGTGATAAGATTATGGGACATGCTATTTGAATCTCCTATCCCTTGAGACCTTTCTGAGGTCACAAGTGTAGTACAGATGGAGTGGAGGTCAACCCTCAGAAAGATTGGGTAGAGCGGTAAAATTACATTGGAGATCCCCCTGTGGCAGGGCCATGGCATGGAAGAATGAAGATAGCTAGTAGTAGTTTTCAAATGGGACCAAATACAAATATCAAGGGTCAGTGATGTTTCACAAGGCACCCATACCTCCCGAAAGATTTAAACTTCACACGTCTTAGTTCTACAGATATTTACACTTATACTTACACACCATTGAGATTTCCTATCTGACTCTCCCACACATAATTCACACAACATGTAATGTGTGCATTTTAATAAATATCTAACGGCGGTTTCTATTGCCAGCATACCTGTCATCTTATTGGATCATGTAAGTTGGTGTTTTTATTGGACAATCACCAGGAAGTAAGTTGGACTTTGGATCTCGATTGGAGAATTTCAAGGAAATTATTCTTAACTTCCAAGTGTCTGTAACAGATTGAAAAAAAAAGAATGTATTGTGTGGACAGGTAGGACATTGTGCCCGTGTGTGTAGGGATATCAAAATAAATGTATCAACGAGGCAGAGTGTCTTCTGTAGGAGAAGGTGAGGAGCATGATATGAAACGTGAGTGTGGCAGGATGGAAAGTTACAGTAGAGGAGTGGTGCTGCCCATCAAAAATGTCAATACTGAAGGGGAGAGGTCAAAGGCTCGCCTAAGTGCACTGTCAAAATGTTACATATTGAACTGGAACTCATGGCGGATTCTGGTTCTCCATGGACCATCATCACCAATAAGTATTTTTGGGTAAGGTTTGGAGATGTCTTGGATGTTGATAGATTGAGCGCCTCAGACATCACTGCAGAGAGCGTTAATGGCGCTGCCATTGATATCATAGGTTACATTTCAGTTGAATTCGAATTTAAAGGAAGGGACGCTCAGATCAAATTATGTATGGCTGAAAAAGAAGTGAAAGTACTTGGGTGGAAGGATCAGTGGAAAATGGGTGTTATACTTAATCCTAGAAGTAGTGACCAGTTCTTATTATAGTAGACAAGTGTGATGAGCCGAATGTTAGTTTCCAATTTCCTAATTTTATATTATTTGTTAATTTATTTGAGGTTTTATATAGCGCAAACATGACCCGTTAGGGTATCAGAGTGCTTTACAGGTATAAACACGTTGCGTACAGTATAGGCATAGGCAAAATATAAGAATGGGTTCAGGGAATTGACTACAGTAGGATAAAAGTCAGAGCTATATACAATAAACAGTACACTACCAAAATCAGCGAGCGACATGTCAGCAATAAAACAAGGGGAACAATTGATACATGGAGAGGGCCAAGCAATTCAGGAGATTATGCACAGAAACATAGACCATGAAAAGGCGGAATGCGCAATAAAAGCGAGTTATTGGAGGAATTTGCTCATTAGCAGGGTTTTCGCTACCTTTTTGAAGCGCGACAAAGTAGGAATTCTTCTAATGGAGGGATGTTTCGAGTTCCAGATTCTTGGTGCGGCCCCAGAGAACGTTCGGTTATATGTTTTTACATTGCAGAAGTGGGTGGCCGAAGCACATGGTTTCTGGTGGAACAGGAGTTTCTGGTTCTCACAGATATCACAATTTTCTGGGCGAGAAACTTTGGGGTGTTCGTGTACAAGGCTTTGTGAGTGATGCAGGCCAGCTTGAGCTAGATTCTGCCTTCAAAAGGAAGCCAGTTCAAGGCCTTCAGATGTGGTGAAACGTGGTCAAATGTTTTTGAGCCAGATAAGAGTCCAGCTGCTGCATTGAGTCAAGCTTTTTGCAGGCTGCTATATTGAATTGTATTGAGCAGCTGTATTGAATTCTGATGACTAACGCCTGAACTGCGGTTTTTAGGTCGTCAGTATCAAGGAAGGGTTTTTGTTTTCTCAAGTTGCTCAGATGGAACCTGGCAGTTTTGGCCATCGAATTGATGTGTTCACGCATATTCAGGTTGCTGTCCCAGGTCATCCCAAGCGATTTGGCAGAATCCACTATGGTTGGCGTGCAATTGAGTGCTGTGATCGAGTTAATCCATTCAGGGATGTCATTGGATTTTTTTGGGGGGTGAGGAGTGAGAAGGAACTCTGTTTTTTGGGCATTTAATTTGAGCTGGTTGTTTGCGAGCCATTTAACAGTCAGATTCAGGGCATCGTTCAGATAGGTAATCTCCTCAAGAGAAGAGATTTTGATGTATATCTGAGTGTCGTCGGCGTACATGTGGAAGGAGATGTTGGCCGGGCAAAGAATTTCAGCTAGTGGCTTCAAGTAGAGATTAAAGAGGGTAGGGGACAGAGTAGAGCCTTGAGGGATACCGATAGAGATCAGGGAAGGAGCAGATAGGTTGTTGTTGACTAAGAATCTCTGAGTGCGGTTCTGGAGGAAGGAACTAAACCATTTGATGATGGTACCTCCTAGGCCCATCCTGTGTACGAGGCGTTCAAGAAGTTTCTCATGTTTGACTGAGTCGTCGGCTGAAGAGAGATCCAGAAGGATCAAGGGACAGGTTTTACCTTGGGCAAGGGCTAGGAGAGCATCATCTATGATGTGAAGAATAGTGGTTTCAGTGCTATGCCCAGGTGTGAACCCAGATTGGAAATCGTCAAGTAAATTGACATCAGCGATGTGATGGCTTAGTTGTAGGTGCACACATTTCTTTAGCACTTTTGCAAGAAGAGAAATATTCAAAATAGGTATGAAGCTGTCTGGAATTTCCGGGTTCAGAGTGGGTTTTTTTTAGGATGGGGATGACTTGCCCGGTTTTCAGGGAGTCAGGTATGGACTCTAAAGAAGGAAAGCGTTGATAATAGTAGTCCAGATGGGAATGATGATTGGAGCAGTCGCTGCCAAACAGTTGGTGGGGAGAGGGTCGTTGAAGTGGGTGTTCGGTTATAAGTAGGCTAGAAATTTTTAGATGGACTGGTCATCATAAAGTTAGAAGTTGGACCAGTGAGCCTTGTTTTTAGGTGTTGTTTGGAGGGGACGAGAGGAGAGATGGGCTCCAGTAGGAGGAGAAGGGCAGTTAGAGGTGACATTGAGTTTGTTACCTAGCAAGTTGATTTTGGTTGTGAAGAAGGAGGAGAACTCATCGCAGGTTATAGGGATTTACTTGTATCTTTTGATGACTTCGCTAGCTTGTTTGATTGAAGTTTGACTATTTTGAAGAGTTTGCGGGGTCTGTTCTTGGCTTTTTCCAGTTCTGATTTGCAGAACTATATTTTGTACAAGAGGATATTCTTGTTGTAAGTATTTGTGGCCTGGCAGAGACGTTTAAATGGGAGGCTGAGGGGTGCTGTTTCCAGTTTCTTTCTTTAAGTCGGAGAGCTCTCCTTTCGCTATTGAGGGATTCGCTGACCCCGGGTTTTTTGTCTTTGATTTGGGACCTTTTGAGCTTTAACGGGTCAGATCATCCAAAATGGTAGACATAGTTGAATTGTAGTGCTCTGTGAGGTCATTGACCTTAGAAAGATTAAGGGGGAGGTGAAGGTTGCTCACGCAGTGAGCTGTCCGCTTCTGGAGGTCAAGACTCTTAGTGTCTCTGAGGCAGCATTTTGGTTTCACCGGATGCCCAAGACATTTCAGGCGTTAGTCAGGTATAGTGAAGGTGATGGCATGGTGGTCTGACCAGTCGTATGGCTCAATTGAATTCAGACTGACCGCTGATGCCTTAGCGATTATCCAATCCAAAGTGGCGCCTTTTGTGTGGGTAGGTATGGTGCATGCCTGGATGAGGAAGACTTTGACAGCGTTGACTTTTGAATCATTGAGGTTGTTCCAATGCAGATTAAAGTCACCAAGGAAAATGTCATTAGAGTGGGGGGAGACCTTAGCAGTGATGATTTCCAAGAGGAAATTGCATAACTGAGTACTGTTGTTACTAATGGAAAGAGGAAGATTTTCACTGGAGTCCGTGGGTTCAACATGGAGTTCTGTGACAAGGAGGTCTGAGTGGTAGATGCATGCAATGATTCTCCCTTTTTTTATGTGTCTATCAAGTCTAATGATGTTATAGCTAGGTGGGGCCAAAAAATCAAGGTAAGGAGATGAGGAGTCATTGAGCCATGACTCGATTAGGATAGCTACATCCGTTTTATGGCTTAGGATGAGGGCGGCGATGTCCGAGGCATGTCTCGCAGCTGAACGACAGTTGATAAGGAGGCCAGAGAATGGAGCATCGGTCAGAGGGTTGTAAGAAGGGGAGGTTAAACGTTCTTGTGCTAAGTGGTTGCAGTTTACCCCTCAATTACTTAAGGATGATGGTCTATTGGTGTTGATTGCTATAGTGGGAATCAGGCAATCAACGTCCTTGTTAGGAGGACGGGGGCGTTGGGGGAGGTCATGTAGGAGGGCTAGAGTTTCCTCCTCCGAGAGGTAGTTTGCGAGTTTGCGAGGGCGAAGGTGTCTGCTGGCTAGCGGCATGGGCTGGAGGGTGGGAATGGTGCGCATGGGGAGGGTTGAGTTAAGGAGGGCTTAAAGGTGGCGATAGAGTGTTCAGTGAGGAGAAGGATGTTCTTCAAATGAAATAGGGATTTCTGGATTTTATGAACTATGATGGATGCTCTGGTGTTCAGTGTTTCAAAGTCCAGATGTGTAGGTTGTGCTTGCGGGCAAGGGACCAGGGGGACAGGACAGGGGCTGGAGGCAAGAGTGGTCGGGCAGGCGAGGGAGCTAGACCCCCCTAACGCAAGGCCAATGGGAGGAGGAGCGAGAGGAGGGCTAGGTAAGCTTGTAGAGGAGGAGGTTCTGGGACTGTTGCGGGGAAAGTTAGGTAAGCTGGAGGTGAGGTGATTGTTAGTTGCTAGGCGAGGGGCTAGGAGCAAGGAAAGGAGGCGGGGCGGTGGCAGAGACATATTGGCGGATGCTAAGGGTTGGGGGGAGTGGAGGGGAGTACTCTGAACGCAATAGGTGAGAAACTATCTCTGGATTTGGACTGAGTGGAGAACACGTTGAGAACACGTTGGGAGGGTTTGTGCCAATCCAACCTGTGGGAGTGAGAGAGGGAGTGGACGGGGGAGTAGCAGCAGCATTATTAGGTCTAGATGGGGGCCCTTACTCGTGGAGTTGGAGTTGGGTGGACCGGCGCTGTGAAGGGAGTCAGGGGGCGACGGTGGGCCCAGGGGGTGCATGGAGGTGTGAAGTACTTGTTTCTTTTTTTTTTTAAAACCTTTATTGTGCAGATATAGCTGACAAATACGGGCCTACAACCCATCGGGCCGGCCACCACACTGTAGTAGCACATAGGCCAGGAAAGAAACTCCAGCAGGTCTCCGATATTACAGATGCAACAAAGCGAGGCAGAAAGCCACAAGGAAACCACAGTGAATAGGAAAAGTGAAGGTTAATTTTTTATAATATAATAGGGTGAGTAGCAGGAACATTGCAGTTATTAAGGTCCAAAAGTCCGTGGCGGGTCGTCAACAGGCAGTGAAACAAACACAGCGAGTTTCAAAAAAGAACAGCTACATTATAGCAAGGGCAAAACGTGAGTCCCACATCAGCAAACAATACCATCCACTGCCCAACGCCCACCCGTTACTACAAAAATACGCATCAATACATAAAAGGAAGTCAGGATTGCAATACGAAGCCATCCGCTACATCGACCCAGGGAATGAGAGAAGGAAGGGGAAAAAGGGGAAAGAACATCAGGAAAAAGGGTTGAAAAAAAACAGGGAAAGGAGGACGCGGCCCCACAGCATGTGCCCCATGGCAAGTAAAGCATACGAAAAAGGGGGAGCCCATGGAACCAAAGGAAACAGGAGTAATGGATGCGCAATGAACATCGGTAACAGGGAGGCCGTAGGCCCACGCTGGCAAAAAAACACCCCATAAGGCCTACATGCAGGCGCAGCGTCCAGAAAAAGGAATACACAAGAGCCATAGAACCAAGAACAAAAGAAAAACAAAAATACAGACCCCCCCCCACCCACCCCACCCTGCACCCCTGCAGAAGGCTACGGCCTACCCCCCCCCAGCAGCGTGCCTGTCGCCCTAACCGGAAACCCGAAATATAGAAGAGTCAAAAAGTAAGGAAGGAACCATGTAGGCAAAAAGAGAGGAAGGGGAAAGGAAGGAAAAAACTATCGGGAGAGGAGACACATAATCAAAACTATCAGCTCCCAACCCTCCCGTCCGAGCACATTCAGAGCCCACTAGAAGATGAGGTCATTTCAAAAGATAAACAGGCACCAGGAATATGAAGAGGAATCAATCATACATGTATAGCCGCAGGGCGGTCATCCGGCCACGCCACAAAGTAGTAGTCCAGCGGTACAAGTTCATCTCAACCCTGTCCTCGTCTGTCCAGTGCCATAGGCACAGAGTGCACAAAGAACCAGAACATGAGGGGCCAGAGGTGAAAAGCAGGGATTCCAAACGTCGAGCTACTACACAAGTTAGAACGGCTTCGGACCGGATGAGCAAAAAAGGACGGCAACAGCAGCAGGCGACTGAAACGCGGCTCCGCAGACCAAGGGGAAAAAAGTGCCCCGGTGAAAAAGTTACAGGATCTCCACTCGGCAGGCCGAGGCAAAAAATCACCGGGGGACCCGGCGAGACAGATCCGGACGCATCTTGGCTGGAGGCCCTCCAATGCATCCACCACAGGGAAGAACTCCGGACAATACAAGGCAGCAGGCATCTGTACGTCCACACAAGCGGTGGCCTTAGGATTTTCAATGTCCAGGAAAGGCACCGCGGCACCCTGAAGCGGCGAAGCCATACACGCAGGGGACGGCCCAACGAGCCCGGAACAAAGGCTACCTGCCAGCCCAGCGACAGGCACAGTCATGGAAGCACGCCAGGAACACAAGGCGGCGAAGACGTCGCCAACTGTAAGCTCACCTTTACGGTATTCAGCAAACGTGCCGTGCGGCGAGCCAATGTCGCCGTCCCCGACTAGGCGTAGATGCAGGGTGCGGGCCGCCATCTTTGCAGCCCGGCGCGGCCGCGGCAATCTCCGACCCCAATCCGGCCACCAACGGAGCTCGATGGGAACAAGCCGGCGACAAGCAATGGAACCCTCCAAGTACTTGTTTCTTAAGAATGGGGAAGAAGTCAGCGAATTTGTTGAGATCCATGTCAGATGCTTGGATCATGACCATGTCGTTTTTGTAGGCCGCAATGGTAAGATCAGCTTTAAAGGTTTGGGAAGGCACGATCGTGAGTTTGGACCCATGGGGATGTTCCTGGCATTGTGTACGCAAAGTACGTTAAATATGGTAGTGCTGTTTTCCTCGTATAGAAAATAAGGTCATTGGTAATGATGCCCCTGTTGGCCTTGAAGTACAGGTCAGAGATCAGAGTCTCAGGGTGGCTTCTCAGGAGGGAATGTTTAAAGGATTTAGCAGCGGACTTGAAAAGGTTAGGAGGGTAAGTGATGGTGAAGGAGTTGCATCAAATAACAATCAGGTCCGATCCAGCCATCATGGGAGAATGGGCTGACAGGCCAGGGAGGGCCCAGCGATGCAGATGTGGTGGGCAATATCTACTGGGGGAGCGGGTAGTACCAGGAGAAAATCTGAGGGCAGTGATGCCCAGAGGCTGTAATCCAGAAGCTACGTGAAGGTCGGAGGTATGGAGTGGGTCCCAATACAGGTAGTATCATCAGGACGAAGTAGGGTACCAAGGCGCGCCGAAGGAATAGTGGCCGAGTCTGGTAAGGAAAAGGAATAGGTGGCCAGCAGGGGGCAGCGGGAGATGGAGAGTTAGCAGTCCAAGTAAGGAATAGGTGGCCAGCAGGGGGCAGTGGGAGACGGAGGGTAAGCACTCCATGCAGACAGTCAAGTTCCGAAAAGTGTAGAAGGAGACAGAGTAGCAGAATAGGCAAATTTAGAAGTAAGATCACCAGATGTTGATGTTGGCACTGTTATAACGGCACCATATGGACAATGAGAGATTCATATGGAAAGGATAAAGGTGTCCAGCAGGGGGCAGCGGGAGAATAGAGAAGCAGACAGTAAACAGCCCATGTAGACGGCCGAGTTCCGAGTAGAGTAAGGGATATAGCACAGAAGAACTGGCAGCTTTGAGGGACACTGCAGGGCCACACGAGAAATCGAGGTATATTGTTTGCTATGTTCTTAATGCGGCTGCATTCTTACAACTATCAAGGCATTTGCACAAGATTCTTAATGTTCAGCATTGGCATAAACACTAACCAAACCACCATAAGAGCTAGTGGTGGGCACATTTATTTTAATTGGATGTAGAATGCCAGTATCCTAATTGTACAGGAATTAGACAAATATATTTCATAGTGTCAGAAAGGAAATGAGTTTTCACTGACAAGCTAGGTAAATGGACAGGATATTCACACAATATTAAAGAAAGGGACTAATCTCGTGAGACAGAAGCTAAGAAATGTTCATATTAATGTCAGGCAGGAATTGAAAGTGATTTTGGATGATATGATCAAGAAAGGAATTATTGAAGAGGTGGAATCTTCAGAATGGGGTTCTCCCATAGTTTTGGCACGAAAAGGAGATCAATCTTTGAGGTTGTGTGTGGACTTGAGTGCATTGAATGCCAACATAATTGCGAATTGTCATCCTCTTCCCAACCTAAATGACGTGTTATGTATGTTAGAAGGAGCTGCAGTGTTCTCTGCACTGGATTTAAGGGCCGCTTATCAACAGATAGAATTGCAGAAGATTCCAAGCATTACACAGCATTTGTAAATCAGCTGGGGCTATATCAGTTCAAGAGGATGCCTTTTTGTCTAGTCTCAGAGGCGTCAGTTTTACAAAGAGCGATGTATCATATTTTTAAAGACATGCACTCCATTGTGAAATACTTTAAAGACAACATACTTATATTCTCTAAGAATCATCACGAGCATCTATCATCTGGGAGAAGTATATAAGAAATTGGAGTATCATAGTTTGACTCTTAAGAAAACTAAATGCAAATTTATTCCACACCTTAGTAGTTTGGAACCATGGGGGATGTTCCTGGCATTGTGTACGCAAAGTACGTTAAATATGGTAGTGCTGTTTTCCTCGTATAGAAAATAAGGTCATTGGTAATGATGCTCCTGTTGGCCTTGAAGTACAGGTCAGAGATCAGAGTCTCAGGGTGGCTTCTCAGGAGGGAATGTTTAAAGGATTTAGCAGCGGACTTGAAAAGGTTAGGAGGGTAAGTGATGGTGAAGGAGTTGTATCCAATAGCATGGTGAAGGAGTTGCATCCAATACCAATCAGGTCCGATCCAGCCATCATGGGAGGATGGGCTGACAGGCCAGGGAGGGCCCAGCGATGCAGATGTGGTGGGCAATATCTACTGGGGGAGCGGGCAGTACCAGGAGAGAATCTGAGGGCATTGATGCCCAGAGGCTGTAATCCAGAAGCTAAGTGGAGGTCGGAGGTATGGAGTGGGTCTCAATACAGGTAGGGGCATCAGGACGAAGTAGGGTACCAAGGCGCACTGAAGGAACAGTGGCCGAGTCAGGCAAGGAAAAGGAATAGGTGGCCAGCAGGGGGCAGTGGGAGACGGAGAGTAAGCACTCCAAGCAGACGGTCAAGTTCCGAAAAGTGTAGAAGGAGACAGAGTAGCAGAATAGGCACATTTAGAAGTAAGATCACCAGATGCTGATGTTGGCACTGTGATAACCCAGTTCATAAGATGTTGATGCAGGCACCATATGGACAATGGGAGATTCATACGGAAAGGATAAAGGTGGCCAGCAGGGGGCAGCGGGAGAATAGAGAAGAAGACAGTAAACAGCCCATGTAGACGGCCGAGTTCCGAGTAGAGTAAGGGATATAGCACAGAAGAACTGGCAGCTTTGAGGGACACTGTAGGGCCACACGAGAAATCGGGGAATATCGTTTGCTATGTTCTCAATGCGTCCGCATTCTTACAACTATCAAGGCATTTGCACAAGATTCTTAATGTTCAGCATTGGCATAAACACTAACCAAACCACCATAAGAGCTAGTGGTGGGCACATTTTTTTAATTGGATGTAGAATGCCAGTATCCTAATTGTACAGGAATTAGACACATATATTTTATAGTGTCAGATAGGAAATGAGTTTTCACTGACAACCTAGGTAAATGGACAGGATATTCACACAATATTAAAGTAAAGAAAGGGACTAATCTTGTGAGACAGAAGCTAAGAAATGTCCATTTTAATGTCAGGCAGGAATTGAAAGTGATTTTGGATGATATGATCAAGAAAGGAATCATTGAAGAGGTGGAATCTTCAGAATGGGGTTCTCCCATAGTTTTGGCACAAAAAGGGGATCAATCTTTGAGGTTGTGTGTGGACTTGAGTGCATTAAATGCCAACATAATAGCGGATTGTCATCCTCTTCCCAACTTAAATGACGTGGTATGTATGTTAGAAGGAGCTGCAGTGTTCTCTGCACTGGATTTAAGGGCCACTTATCAACAGATAGAATTGCAGACGATTCCAAGCATTACACAGCATTTGTAAATCAGCTGGGGCTATATCAGTTCAAGAGGATGCCTTTTGGTCTAGTCTCAGAGGCGTCAGTTTTACAAAGAGCGATGTATCATATTTTTTAAAGACATCCACTCCATTGTGAAATACTTTAAAGACAACATACTTATATTCTCTAAGAATCATCAGGAGCATCTGAGTCATCTGGGAGAAGTATATAAGAAATTGGAGTATCATAGTTTGACTCTTAAGAAAACTAAATGCAAATTTATTCCACACCTTAGTAGAGTATTTGGGTCGCACAAATTATCTGGATAAGGGGTGGGTCCTAAAAAGTCTTTAGTAGACGCCATTGTAAAAGCTCTTGCACTGGACACTAAGAAGAAATAACTCATTTGCAGGAATGTGTGAATATTATAGTAGATTTATTAAGGATTTTGCAACTAAGATGGAACCTCTATGTGCGTTGACAAGGAAGAATGCAGTATTTGAGTGGTCTGACAAACAGCAACTTGTTATTCAACAAGTGAAAAATGATATTTTGGAGTCACCAACACTTAAACCTTTTTGTATGGGAAAAGAATGCATAATAACTGTGGATGCCAGCATGTATGGATTGGGTGCTGTGCTGTCCCAGAGGTGTGGAAGGGATGAATGGGATGTGGGGTTCACTTCAAGGACTTTAAGTGTAACTGAAAGGAGGTATGCAGTCATAGAGAAGTAGTAACTGCTGTGCGTTTGGGCCTTTAAACATTTCCGCAACTGTGTATGGGGAGCTTATTTTCTTCTAAAAACGGACCACAAACCACTCGTTCATATTTTATCACCGGGGGTGGTTGGAATGCCAATGCCTACATCGCAAGGCTAATGTCCAGAATGCAAGAGTATAGTTTCAAAGTGGAGTACATACCGGGGAATTATAATGTTATGGCAGATTGTCTCTCCAGTTTACCAAGTAGGGAGGAAGTGAGAGTTAGGTGAAGCAAGAAGAGGATATGATTACCACCATTAAGGATGTTGTTGAGAAGGACTTTGAACGAATTGATGAAGTGTTGTGGATGGAAAATAGTCAGAAAAATGAATTGAGGCAAAGTGTGTGTTGAGGAGGTGGCCTAGGACAGGAGATTTGTTTCCTGAAATGTTACAAGTTTGGAAGATTTCAGTTGAGTTAGAGTTGGAAGGAGAGTTGCTATTTAAGGATAGTAAGTGTATTCCATGGGTCGGATGCAGGATATTATTTTTCAGCTGGCCCATAAGCAACATTTGGGCATGTCCTCTATGAAGATACCTGTCAGGTCTAGTTTTTGGTGGCCAGGTATGGACCAGAGGGAGGAGCGTGTAGTCAGATAATGTGAGGAGTGTGTAAGCAGTGAAAGGGGTCTCAAGGTGGTTCCTTCACCCCTAAAACCTGTAGCATGGCCAGAGTTTCCTTAGCAAACATTGGCATGGATATTTCAGGACCATTGTATTCCTCACCACAGGAAGCACGACATGCCCTAGTATTGGTGGATTACCATTCAAAATGGCCTGAAGTTAACTTTGGTACACAAATCACCACCAATGTGGTTATTAAATTTCTTAAAGAAATATTTGCCAGAAAACGATATCCTGAAGTGCCGATCACGGATAATGAGGTTCAACTTAAATCTAAAGAAATGGAGGATTTTCTCAAACATTGTAGCATTCGACATATTAACACTGCGTTGTATGAACCTCAAGGAAATGGCCAGGTTAAGAGGTTCAAAAATGTATAGAAGGATTGGGTGGCTGGAGCAAGTAAGTGTGGTGGTGAATGGAAGAGTGTATTAAGGGAAAAACAATGGATGTATCGAACATCGCCACATACAGTCACTGAAGTAGGTGCATTTAACTGCTCAAAGGGAGAAATGCCACTACAAAATTGTGTCCAAGGTGGTTCAAGAAAAAGTGGGAGAAGAGAAGTGGTGGTGTGGATATTGAACAAGTTGTCAGAAGAGTGTAGAATAAGCAAGATAAAATGAAGGAGTGGTACAATGTGAAATGGAGAGTTAAAAAAAATGAATTTCCATGTGGGTGATTGGGTCAAGAGCCGGTTACCAGGTACTATTGAAAAGGGCATGCCTAGATTTAGCAAAACTTTGAAAGTGGTATAGGTGAATATTAACAGTGTGTCACACAGGACAGAAAGGTATGGAATGTCAGACGTGTGGCAAGGTGCAAGGTGGAACTGGGTGGTAAAGTTGTTGTGAAAGAGGGTAATGAAGAGAAGCACATGGTGAAGTTGGATAAGTTTCCAAGGTCTGGTGGTGGTACCATGGGGGAACATGGTAGTGGAAATGTCAGGTTGGACATTAGAATGGAAGCAGCCCCCTGAGAGTCTGTGGCATCTGTAGGAAAATCCAGTATGCTGGAAATGTAGAAACAGAGACTGTTGTTCTCTTGACATTGTTTATTCCTTAAGACACGTCTTGTAGGTAGCAAGTATACATAACAAATGAATCCGCCCACCGTTCACTTCCACCTCCTAACATAGTCAAAACATTACATTCCCAAGGCGACAGGAGGCAGCCACGAGCTGTGACACAGAATATCACGCTTGTGTCTGCACGCATCGATGCTCCCAACAGCATCCCGGGTGAAGAGTGCCAACAGAATGAGATTTTGCTGCGTATTCATTTTTTCATCTTTTCCTTGTTAAAGGGGGAGATGTGTTATATCTTTCTTAGATGTTTTACTTATTGTGTATATATATATATAATGATATAGTCTGTAAGTTTTTGTTTAACCCTGCTGTTGTTGCTTTTTGAATGTTCCTCAAGGATGGTTTAATAACCATTTGGAATGTAGAGTATTGGTAAAGAAGTTTCCTCTGAGCTGTCTTCGTGCCAGGACCTGAGATGTTGTGCTGCCTAATAAAGGAATATTTCTCCTTCTGGAGTACTTTGAATACTTTCAACAGACTGTTTTTGTTTTGGGCCTGGGCAACAACCTCACTCCCCAGACTGACTCCTCAGACTAAGCAAAGGGAAACATGAAAGGGCTGGGTGTGTTGCAGGTGTGGGACTGTCTAATTTCTGCAGCATACTGCATTATGATCTTTAATACCTTATTGAGAGTTCTTGAACCAACAATAGATCCCTCACCCGAGAATCTGGAAAATTCAGGGGGCCCACGGGAGAGCATACTTTGGTGGGGAATCAAATTTTTGATAATTGAAAAACACATAGCAAAGCACTGGAACGCAATGGCTTCCCTGGCTCCGGCTGAATGGCGATCAGCAAAGGGCTGGTGCGCAAAGGAACTAATATACCTGGAAGGAAGTTGTCCTCAAAAGCATCAGATGTTCTGGGGGAAATTATATAATGAATCAAGATGTGTGTCGTTGACTGGAAAGTATTTACTGTGATTGCACTGGGTAATGTTTTATATTTTTCTCTAGAAATTAATAAAATGATGGTGAATAGAGAATCTCTGTCTCTTATCAAAACGTGTGGCACATCTGTAACTGAACGATATTATGTCAAATATTTTGCTAACTGTATAAAAAAGATCAACTCATGCAAAGCAATAAAATACACATTTATTTCAAATGATCAACATTTGCAAGAATGACAGTACAATCATGACTTGGATAATCTTAGAATAAAGTCCATGGATACTGCGTGCCATGGTCTAAAAGGAACAGGGATTGTCATTAAAATACATAAGGGTTGCTTGTGTACACTCCTAATTTGGACACAGCCACATTGCATATATTACTTCACACCTAGATAATGTTGCCTACCAACAATATCCATTTACTGCTATTATTGTTGTAGTTATTCCAGGATGCCCAGCAGTCCTAAAGTCATGAAGCCAACTCGTAGCTGGCTGCTGTAGCTCAACTGCACTTCACCAAGACATCACTGATTCCCTATGTAACTTCTTGGCCATCACTGGCTCCCTGTGTAACACCTTTCCCTTGTCACACTTCTGTTATGTCCCATGTAAGGCTGCTGTAAATGTCTCCAGGTTGGGTCACTTCCAGCGTACATATACTGGCAGGGGTGTCCCCTGTCTGTGTGTCAGGGAATGCTGGGATCATGTTTTCCACTGGAGGAAACTCCCTGTTACTTCCCTTTAACCTCTCTGTGTTCAATGCATAGACTCAACAATTGCTTATGCCCTCTCATTGGACTTGCTCTATGCTTGTTAACTTGAGGCAGGAATATACAATCAATCAATCAATCAATCAAAGCATTTATATAGCGCACTACTCACCCGGGGGGTCTCAAGGCGCTAGGGGGGGGGTCCGCTACTGCTCGAACAGCCAGGTCTTGAGCTGCTTCCTGAAGGCGAGGTGGTCCTGGGTCAGGCGGAGGTGAGTCGGGAGGGAGTTCCAGGTCTTGGCGGCGAGGTAGGAGAAGGACCTTCCCCCTGTGGTGGCTCTTCGGATGCGGGGGACGGTGGCGAGGGCGAGGCCGGTCGATCGAAGCTGGCGTTTGGGAGCGTAGATGTTGAGGCGGTTGTTGAGGTATCCCGGGCCTTCGTTGTGTAGGGCTTTGTGTGCGTGGGTGAGGAGGCGGAAGGTGATTCTCTTGTTGACCGGGAGCCAGTGCAGGTCTTTCAGGTGTCTGGAGATGTGGTTGCGACGGGGGATGTCCCGGATGAGTCGTGCTGAGGCGTTCTGGATCCGCTGGAGTCTCTTCTGGAGTTTGGCAGTGATTCCGGCGTAGAGGGCGTTGCCGTAGTCCTGACGGCTGGTGACGAGGGCCTGGGTGACCGTCTTCCTTGTCTCGGTGGGGATCCACCGGAAGATCTTACGTAGCATGCGCAGGATGTTGAAGCACGACGAGGAGACGGCGTTGACTTGTCCGGTTATGGAGAGGGAGGAGTCTAGGATGAAGCCCAGGTTGCGTGCGTGGTCTGTTGGTTTGGGTGCGTTGCCTAGGGCGGAGGGCCACCAGGAGTCGTCCCAGGCGGAGGGTGAAGATCCCAGGATGAGGACTTCCGTCTTGTCCGAGTTCAGTTTCAGGCGGTTGTTCTTCATCCATTCGGCTACCTCTTTCATCCCTTCGTGAAGGTTGGCTCTGGCGGTGGTGGGGTCGTTGGTGAGGGAGAGGATCAGCTGGGTGTCGTCGGCGTAGGAGATGAGGTTGTGCTGGCGTGCGATGGCTGCAAGGGGGCTCATGTAGACGTTGAAGAGGGTTGGGCTGAGCGAGGAGCCTTGAGGGACGCCGCAGATGACTTCGGTGGCTTCTGATATGAACGGGGGGAGGTGGACTCTCTGTGTCCTTCCGGCGAGGAAGGAGATGATCCACTCCAATGCCTTCTCCTGGAATCCGACGTTGCTGAGGCGCTGCACTAGGGTGCGGTGGCAGACAGTGTCGAAGGCCGCGGAGAGGTCTAGGAGGATGAGGGCCGCTGTTTCTCCGTTGTCGAGCAGGGCTCGGATGTAATCGGTCACTGCGATCAGGGCGGTCTCGGTGCTGTGGTAGGCCCGGAAGCCAGACTGCGAGGGGTCGAGGGGTCCGTTCGTCTCGAGGAAGGCGGCCAGCTGCTTGTTGACGGTCTTCTCGATGACTTTTGCAGGAAACCGGAGCAGCGAGATGGGGCGGTAATTCTTGAGGTCGGTGGGGTCGGCTGATGGCTTCTTTAATGGAGCGCTGAGTTCGGCGTGCTTCCAGCTTTCCGGGAAGGTGGCGGTGTCGAAGGAGGTGTTGATGATGTCCCGTAGGTGGGGTGCGATGACAGCGTCGGCCTTGTTGAAGACGTGGTGAGGGCAGGGATCGGTCGGAGATCCGGAGTGGATGGAGTTCATCGTGCGGACGGTCTCTTCGGTGCTGACCGGGGTCCAGGCGTGGAGGGTGGTGGTGGGGGGCGGTGGTTCGATCGTGGCGTGCGTCGGTTGAGTGCAGAAGCTGTTGTGTATGTCCGCGATCTTGTTGTGGAAGTAGGAGGCGAGGGAGTTGCAGAGGTCTTGCGAAGGGGTGATGTAGTTGTTTCCGGCGTTGGGGTTGGAGAGTTCATTAACGATGTTGAAGAGCTCCTTGCTATTGTGTGCGTTGTTGTCCAGTCGTTTCTTGAATGCAGTTTTCTTGGTGGCGTGGATCAGTTGGTGGTGTTTTCGGGTGGCGAGCTTGAGGGCAGTCATGTTGTCCGGTATAGGGTCTCTGCGCCAGGTTTTCTCGAGTGCTCTGCGGGTTTGTATGCACTAACTACATACTGGGGATGTTATCAGTTTTTGGAGGTCAGGTACTGGTGCATGTAACTCATGATAACCTCAGCCTGAAGGTGACTGTAATGTTGACTCTAATTTCTCTTTCTTTCATCCTAGCTACTTTCCCATCCTGCCTATTTCCCCAATAAATACCCTAAAAATCTTCACTCTTCCTATCTTTCCCTATGCTATCCGACTAGGTCCCAGCTTTGCCACTTTTTAGGTCTTGCCTAGCGAACGCAGCGCATGCGCTGCTTTGCTTGGCGAGACTCTATTGTTGTGGCTTTGGTGAGCGAAGGGAGACAAACCATGTGCGAGCACGGACAGGCGATGTGCGTGCGCATGGCGTCTCCTCTGCCTCACACGCTCCCACCGCGCACTCACACTACAAGGCAGACACGCGCTTGTTGCTTACTAAAAACCGTGACTTGAGGAAACAGTTCACAACCTCTCTTTCCTTCTTTCATTTAGTTGCTTCCTTGTGAAATGGATCCAAAAAAAGAAAAACACTCTTGCGGGAAATGCCCTTTTTCAGAATCATTTCTATTCCAAAGTGCAGCCTCAGGATGGAGAGAAATAAAAGGTTTTAAATATGAAAAATAAATACATAACTAAATAAAGCAAGACAGAGTGGTTGCAAAGAGGACAGATTGGTTTTATTCAGATCCAAACACATCAGCCTCACTCTACAGACTTTGCAGTGAAGCGAAACTTTTGTTTTCTCGTCTTTCTGTGAACAGCATTGTTGTCACCCAGGTGGGGTAGTGTACCATTCCTGGATGTATTGCAATACCTGGTTGATGGGTGGATTGGAAAACAAAATGTGTACCAAGACTCTGTGTTTATGGGCGTGGTCTTTTTAAACCATACTGCTTACGTTTTGTAACGATATAAGCAATGGACATTGAAACGGTTCCCCTCAGGGCCCTGTAGTCATGTCCTTAACTTTTCAGTTAAAACCACTCGCTGATTTCTGAATAGTGAGTGAGAGATCGTTAAGGTAACCATGTTGTTTCTGCTTACATTTCACACGCTTTACCTAATCTTGCACTCCCTATGAGTGTTTGCTTTTACTTTTTTTTTTTTTTAAGCAGGTTATTACTCTTATCAAGTGCATAATTTGAATTGAGCCACATCCAAGTGTTTATAGCAGGCACAATTTGGTTGTAGCTGAAGGCAGTGTGAGTTTCTCTCAGTGGGGCAGTATGGTGTTCAGTGGGGGAGAGATGTGGCACTATGGCCAAAGCTGTCGAATTTGGAACTGGGGAACCGGGTTCAGCCTTCATGTCCAGTCCACCAGATCACTCTACTGAGGGAGCATATTCCCATGCTTGACCTTTGAAGAAGGCCCCGAAAGACCTTAAAAGGCCTGATGTCTTAGCACAAGCAGGTGTAAATGTAAATGTAAATGTCATGGTATTTATAGAGCGCACTGTCACCAGACGGTCACCTTCCGGTGTCGCCTATTCGGCTTCCTGGCGCTGATACTCATACCGCTGTGGAATCCCTCCTGGCTTTCCCTGTGAAGTGTCCACTCCTGGGCAACCCCAGGGTGAAACCAAGCATCCTTAGCGCTGTTGGGGCCGGTGTGGAGGCTAAGCAAGCTATTGCCCAGAGTTGCAGCGTGGGGCCCGTGATTAGAATAGACACCGAGGCGAGAATTAACAGGTCCGAGGAAATTGAGCCCGAGACCCCGCCGAGGCGGGAATCGAACCCTGGTCCCCTGGCCAGAACTCTGCATCATGGTCTGCCGCTCTAACCATTGAGCCACACTCCTCCACACTAGGTGTACCCTAGTGGTGTCAATTGTGGGTTAACCTTGAAGGCCTGTCGACCACAATGCATACTGAAGTTCATCTCCAGTCTTGCGGGCAGGCCTACGAAGCAGCACACCCTAGAGCAACAGTGATCCAATCACTGTGACTCTGTCACTGAGGTCACACGAACCTTGAGCAGGTTAGGGCGGTGCGAACGGTGTGACCGCACTGGGTACCTATTTCGGGTGGGTGCGTAGTGTTTGTAAGTATACTATGGTTTGAAAAAAACTTGCTGCTTCCCTCCTGACCTCCAGCAATTTTCAGCAACAATAAAAATGTCATGATAACTTCGGTGATTAATGTTCTTCCTAGAGAAAGATCAGAGTTTTGTCTAGTGGTAGGGTTGACTCCTGGAAAGGTAGCACAGAGGGTTAATATTCCAGCTGAAAATAACATGTACCATGCAAATCACAAAGTGCACATAATGTTAATTAGGTTAGTAGGTTACTGCTTTTGTCAGAGATCCTTTTGTTACTTGCAGTCCATAAGTTAAAATTCTAACATGTAACAGTGAGCTAATAAACTATACTGCCTACTAGTATTGTTGTCATGTGGCTTCTACACCTTGTAGTCCTTTGTCTTATGTAACATTTCCTATACAGTGATTTACACACATGAATGATTGTCTCTGTGAAGTGTGTGTGATGTAAAGTGCTCTGACACCGTACACTGGTATGAGTGGCGCAGTAAATCAAATTAAATGCATCTGATAAAGAGTGTGGTTATGGAGACTTGAGGGGGACTGTTAAAGGGTGGTAGTGAGGGAGTCCGAGGTGTAGGTGATCATTGGGGACACCAACAAACACTGTTGCACAGGGTGCCACAATCACCCTGCTATTGAGGCCAGTCCGCTTCACCCATTGGAATCTCAATTGGCCTTGTTTCAGCAGTAGTAGCCACAGCTCACCAAGGATCGGCAATGCAGGATTTGCACGCACACCAAACTAAGTTTGCAAACTTCACAGTCTCTCTGCTTCATGCACAAGCACTTCTAACATTTGCTACCTGCTCTGGAGCCCCTAGGATTATGCAACAATGGGGGACAAAATGATGCCATATATTTTCTTATAGTTTATTATTTAGACATTTTTACACATGTTAAGTCTCTGCAAAGATTGTGCCTCGTCAGTATCAGTATAACATACAAATGCAGCAGTGAGAAAGGTGATCAGTCAACCTTTGCAAAGGGCCGTCCACTTTGCAGCAACTCAAGTCACGTTTTTTAGTAACTTTTTATCCGTTTGAGCTACAAAAATGATTAGTTAAAACTGTAAGATTATGCAGTTGATGATGTATTATGTGGCAAATATGGCAGAGCCATAATTAGATAGAACACATTTGCAAACTAGGATATTTTGCCATTCATGTTTGAACTGCTTTTTTGGAAGAAGGGAGGAGAAGTGCTAATGAGTGAAACTGCATGGCTCGGAGACAAATGACTTGTGATTAAATTTTTAAGCGTATTTGAGACATTGTGTGATTGGAAATATATCCCACTTTGTGAATGTATTTAAATGCCAATAACTCCTATTAATCCTTAAATAATCAAGTGTATCCATTGGTTGAATTACATAACACAAGAAGCTGTAACTGGTCGGTGAAATGCCAAACAAATACCAAAAATTGGGATGTTTGGCACATTCTGGCCACACCCCTGACTCCGCCCACTGATCCAATCCTTGGGTTATCCCCACCATCGGAGTCACCGCCCACAGTTCCCCTTCTTTTTTCCCCCCACTTCGACCACTGCATACATGTAGTGACCCGCATCAGCACTAGAACTCCCCATGTCCTTCCGCAGGACCAGGGTGGAACACGAAACCCATTCTTTGGACGGCTTCACCCCGCAGTGCAACGGTGCCAGCCATGGGTGGTAACAAAGGTTGAACCGCGCTCTTCGAATGGAAACAAGGTCCTTATACAAGGCGGTATTTACTTAGCTTTTGTTCTCTTAACACACAACAGTGCCATCTTCTGTAGCATTTGCTGCTCTGCCCAACCTCATCCCTCCGCTCCAGGGGGTCTCCCCGCTCCACCATGCAATAAATGTACCGCCTGCACTTGGTGAGCGGCACGCTTTATTATGCACATTTGAAGGTGTTTGCAACTGTGTAATTCGTAAGCTATTGTGGCACACAATTACGCAGTAGTAAAAGCATTTATGCCTGCTACGTAGTCTTTTTTTGAAAACTGAATGCCAAAAACACAGTAATTGTGGGCTGTAAAAGTATGCTTACCAACGAAAATGCCTTTGTAAATTGGACCCCAAGTTGTTTTAGACCCCTGCACCCCAGAAAGTGAACATTCAGCATTTGCACCACTTAGGATCTTTGCCAGAGTGCAAAGACGGGGTTGGAATTGGAGCAGATTGGCGCTGGGGCGCAGTTCCCAGGAATGTGTGCAGTCTGTGTGGGCCAGGCTGTTTCAGGCTACCTCTTGTCCATGTATCTGAGCACAGAGCTCTTCGTTTGCTTTCATGCTCTGTGAAAACAAAGATTCCTAGACTACCTGCGCGTTAATAAAGCTTTGGTGCTCATTTGTTACCGCTCTCACATTTTTAATTAAACGATTTATAACTCAAAGTAGAGTCACAACATTGTTTATTCATCCTGGCTTAACCTGTAGACGGTTAGTGGCACCATGTGTCACCGGTCTTCCACAGTGTAGGCCAGAGGTAGCGGTGAGCAAGGGCCCACAGCCACGTGCATCAATGGTGGCCCCACCAGCCTGCGTAGTGCAGGTTCAGTGGTACCACGTGTCGCCGGCCTTCCATATGCAAATACCCCTCACTGATTAAAGGGAGTCTGGTGCTGTGGTCGCTGCCACGAAGTTGTGGTCACTGCCATTCAGGACTCAGGACTATCTGGGCGTTATTAAAGCTTTGGTGCTTAATTCTTACCACTCTCACATTTTTAATTAAACGGTTTATGACTCAAAGTAAAGTCACAACATCGTGTATTCGTCCTGGCTTAACCTGAAGACGGTTAGTGGCACCATGTGTCGCCGGTCTTCCACAGAGTAGGTCAGAGGTAGCAGTGAGCAAGGGCCCACAGTCAACTGCATATGTTGGTGGCCCCACCGGCCTGCGTAGTGCAGGTTCAGTGGCACCACGTGTCACCGGCCTTCCATATGCAAATACCGCTCACTGATTGAATGGAGTCTGGTGCTGTGATCGCTGCCACAAAGCTGTGGTCGCTGCCATTCAGGACTAAGGACACAGTTACACAAGTGGGATCGGCTTGTGTTGAACAGGGTTAGTTGGCACCACGTGTCGCCAGTCTTCCACAGTGTAGGCCGGAGGCAGTGGTCAGAAAAGGCCCACGTCCATGTGACGTTGACTTGAGCTGCACAGATTGGGAGCATTTGGCTTCTTAACCCATTATAGTCTCTTACACAATTTGCGTAGCTACTAATCTTGAATTGTGAACTGTGCTAACCCCAGTGTAGGGCGGAGGCAGCAGTCAGGATGGGCGCACAGCCACGTGGCGTTGAGTTGAGCTGCACAGTTAGTGGCACCTGGAGCACACAGCGTGTGCGTACCCTTCGATGATACGTGGTCCTGGCGGGCCGCACTGGGAGCAATGTCTTTTGTCTAATGAATTCTGCCTTGATAAGGCCACGTAGTGATGACTTATGGTGCAGTGAGTTAGTGGCACCTGAAGCACACAGCGGGTGTGCAGCCTGAGATCATGCGTGGTCTGTGCGGGCCGCACTGGGAGCAACGTGTCTTGCGTACTGGACTTCGTCATCTGCAATCGCCACTGCATCTGAATTGTGAGCCCTGCTGTCCGTAGTGTAGATCAAAGGCAGTAGTCGGTACAGACATAAGTCTGCGGTGCTATGCCACTGGGTTCGCAGGGGGCTTGTGTGGAGGAGGCCCGCGGTCATGGCAGCAGCCACATGCCAGGGTGAGGGCCGCCACTCTGGCAGACTCGTTGGTCTTCCCACAAGTGAGCCACGCCCAGGGCCTGGCCTATTTATTCATACTCCAACGGTGGACTGGCGTACGTTGGTGTTATGTTCCCCAGAAGAGTGCCTCCTCTGCTGCATAATGTTGGGAACATCAAGTTGGTTCGGGACAACTACAGGTCCCAGAATTCCTAGCGGTATTGAGCCGATGGGAGGTTTCTTATGGGAGTCATTTCCTGTCCTCTGTGTCGGATATTCGAGTTTGTTTTCAACCGGCAGCGGAGTTAGTCAGACTCTGCCCTTTGGATTCTTGTTCTTGGATTTGTAAGCTTCTGGTCTTTCACATTCGAGTGGTCCTCTTGAGCGGCGATCCAGCCGATTTTCTGTTTCCGTTGGGTCCTCCGTTGGCGAGTCCTGAATGACTCATGCGGAGGACGGTTGTTTATTTGCACGAAGGAATTGATCCGATCCCGCATTGCCCTCCGTTGGACGAGCCAGGACCGGCTCATGCGGAGAACGACCTTTGTGTTTCGTTGTAAAAGGCTTTTGTTTGCTTCATTTGCCCTCCGTTGGGGAGCCTGATACTAAGGCTCATGCGGAGGACGAAAACGCTACAAACCTCGGAACTTCATTACCAGGCTTGGTAATTGGTTCTTCCTGCACGGAGTTGGCGTCTTGCGGCCCTGGCAGTGGAACATCGTTTCTGGCGCTACAACAATACTCGCACCTTTCAGTCCCTTGAATTGTCTAGGTGACTCGGTGTTTTCTGACAGAAGGTACTGTACAGTGTTCCATACTTACTGGGTGAAGTAACCCATTCTGGATTAAGTTCTTAGTGAATTAGACTAACTTCGGACTACTCCTTGATCTCCCCTACTGAGCTATAGAGTTAGCAAAGGGTGGTAGGTACAATCCTTACACGTATATATATGTATATTTATATCTCAGATTCGTTAGGCTCATACTAGGACAGTGGGTAAGGGTTGTTATTCCTTTGTGTGTTGCAGGTGTGAAATAGCATTGTCCTTAGTCTTCTAGGCTTTGATGTTGGTGAAGAGTCGTTATCTTCTACAGTACAGCGTCTTTAATTTCCTTTCCAGGTAGAGTGAGTGAGGGGGTAGACCAGTGGTTATGTTACATGGTTATATTGTGGTTATTCCAGAGAAAGAACTGGTTCAACAATCTTTATTGTTTTTCGTTTCAGGTCTCCCTCCCCGCAGTTCCCTCCCTACCCCGCGGGCTTCATTGCCCTCGTCTGATCCTTCCTTAACCCTTGGCTATCACAGCATTCGGGGTTTGGATAGATCAGGAGGTGGCCTTAATTTTACATCACGCTGATTCCTAGGACTAGAAGGATAACAGTTGGACGAGCCCACTCCGCTTCCGCTTCCAGGCGGGGACAACACAGCTACGTGACCGAGATCTTCCCCACTGCCTGAGGTAACATGGTTGCGTCCACTGTGCACTACACTACAAGTATCAATAGTATATCTCCACATGGAGAGGTTTGTGCCTTGCATAGTGAGGTCTGTGCAGCACATCAGCGTTACACTTGGCATTGTGTGAATTATTATTGATGGGTGACTTGCCTCCTTCACACTTAGTTGGTTTCAACATCTCCCAACATTCAGCTATTGTGCGGCTGAGGGGCCATGGCGTTTTGGGAAGGTTTGTTGTCCTGTTTTGCGCTGCCTTGGTGGTAGTAGGGGGGTGGTCCATTGGGGAGGTTCTGGTGATGGTTGTGCTGGGTGTTGTGGCCTTGTTGGGTGTCAGAGCTGCATGATCAGTATCTCTATCACGTGGTGGTCTTTAGATGTGGCTGTGAGTTGGGTCCAATTCACGCAGTAGATTGTCGACCTCCTTACACCAGTTAAAGGTTGATGTTAATTTGTTACTGCAAACTCGGCTTATCGTCTGCTTTTGGATCGCATTGCAGATTTGGCTTGTTGTTGAAAATATGGGGATGTGGTGTTTTCGTGTTTTTTTGCACGGGAACTCCTACTTTGCATATCATTAGAGTTAGGTGTGGCTCTCGTTTGTGGTGATTTTATTGGCGGAAGGTATCGATGGAAAAGTGGTGAGATTTGCAGTTTTCACCAGGTTGAGAATGGGATGATAATTAAAAAACAAAAAAAATGGGTTTAATGAACATTATAATTAGAAATAAGCATTTAAAAAACCTTTGAAATTCACTGAAAAAAACATAGGTTTCAGGGACGTTATAGTTAGAAATTAGCATTTAGAAAACCTGGCATCACTGATGACATCTCAAATGACATCACTGATGACATCATCCATGTGACGTTATAGTTAGTTGGACATCTCACTCATACAAAATGATAGAAATTCCACTGTTATAGTTAGTTGAGCTAACTATAACTCCTGCACCCGCAATGCACTGCTGATGACGTCGCATATTAGGTAATTCACGACATGGTCAGTGACATCACTGATGACATCTCAAATGACATCACTGATGACATCATTCACGTGACAATCTGATGCACCTCATCAGACCCTAATATAACCCTTGATACACCCACTCTAAAATACAGACTATCATTTTTGAAACCATGAACACACCAATACCAGTTAGTACCTATCCACTCACTAATTCCTAGGTCTACACACACATCCATTCATTCACCCATACAGTCACACATACACACAGTCAGCCATCAATACAGCATTATCGTATCCACTCACATATCTATACAGACACTCACACATTGCCTCTTCTTCATAGAGTTATTCACACACCTAGTCAGTCATGGAAATAATCTTTCACACTTTCATTTACTCACCTGTACATTTATACACATACCACCTCACTTATTTAAACATATACTAACACATACTTACAATCTAATACAATAACTGATACAAGCATACACTGACCCATACAGGTACTCTCACAATCACTCACTCTCACATATAGTCATTTATACAGTGCAACACTCACATATACTGGCTTTCACATATGCAGTTACTCACACATGCACCACTGAGACATCCATTCACTCACCACCACACCCAAACACACACTCACCCAGCCATACAGCCCTTCACAGATACAGACTTGAACACATATACCCAGTGAATTATCCACTCACACATCTATCCACAGAGTCACACTCCCCATCCACCCACACAGACACTCAGGCACCCCTACAGATACTCAGACAACCAATCCATAGCCCATATAGATCCTTATTTAGCTGCTAACCAACCCATGCAACCGATTACACACCAACTGACAACCTAAACTGTGTGAATGTTTGTATCAGTCGCTAACACATGCATTAAGTAAGACACAATTAATCACTCACTTATACAGTTAGTCACACACCTACTAAATCACCCACCCTGACTCTAATACAATCAGTCATTTTTCAATACACCTTGGCATATAGATATAAAACATATTTACATTTTATAGAAACACATAGTCACTGGATGATGTCATCAGTGATGTCATCAGTGATGCCACTGACCAGGTCATGAATGATGTAATATGTGACATCATCACCAGTGCATTGCAGCGGTGTGAGTTATAGTTAGCTCAATTAACTATAACAGGGGAATTTCTATGGTTTTGTATGAGTGAAAAGTCCAACTAATTATAACGTCCGTTTTTTTCAGTGAATTTCTAAGGTTTTTTAAATGCTAATTTCTAACTATAACATGCCTGAAACCTATGTTTTTTCAGTGAATATATATATAAGAAATTACTTCTATAGTTCACACGAAACAAATTATTTCCAGGTCACACTTCAATTCTCCTCAAATGCGCTGGCGTGTTAAAGAGACACCACTGCTCTCCTTAGGTTTTTCAGTAAAAGTGCGCCGCATTCAACACTCGTGCGCACCTTGACTGGGATCGGCTCAAACCACTAGACTGCTTAAAATCAACCTTGCTGTTTTCCCCAGCCATCTTGAAATTCTCGCAGTGCATACTTTACACGTTTTAATAAAGTTCAGATCCACAGCTTGCTGCAAGGAAAACATCTTTTCCACTGAAGATAGTGCCTAATCAGAAGGTATTTAACCTTTCTCTTCTAACAGATTGACTCAATTATGCTGTACTGCAACGGATTCTTGACAATGCTAAACCCGTGGCCAGGGACATGATGGCTGCGCAGGCCTTCCTTGACTCACTTCCGCTTCCCTGCCTATCCCCCACTGAGGCCAGGCAATAGATGAGCCTCTTACAGCAGAAGAAATTGGAGAGGTGATGTCCGGTATGGCACCGGGCAAAACTCTGGGCTCGATGGGTTTCCCACGGAGTACTATAATGCATTCCGGCAAACTCTCACCCCCCTACCTTTTGCAGACCCACCAAGAGGTGGGTCAAGTTGAGTCCTTTCCGGCTGAGGAGGACTCAGCAACCATAGTGGTGATACCTAAGACCCAGCCCCCCTCCACCTTGTGTGTGGAATACCGCCCAATATCGCTCCTTAACTGCAAAGTTAACATATTTGTGGGGCGTTCCTGGCGAACCGGCTTAGGCGCGTGATCACAGAACTGGTGCACCCGGACCAGTGTGGCTTCATGCCACTCCGGAGCAGTATCCGAAGGTTGCATGTGGCCCTGGCCCACCATCATCGACTATCCCTGGACTTAGCTCTACTTCTTATTGATTTCGAGGAGGCCTTCGATACGGTGGACTGGGGCTATAACAAATTGGTGCTGGCCCGGGCAAGGCTCGGGCCCAAATTTCAGGGCATGGTCCGAGCTCTCTTTGCAAATCCTATGGCCCGGGTTCAAGTAAACTGAGCTCTCTCCGAGGCCTTCCCCATAGAGCAGGGGAGTAGACAGGGTTGCCCCCTGTCTCCCCTCCCTTTTGCTCTGGCAATGGAGCACCTTACCACACTCATCTGTATGGATCCCTCTTCGTCAGCTGGAGGTCAGGCCACGAGGACCGCATTGCGCTGTACTCAGATGATGTCCCGCTGAACCTGGCCCAGCCGGCTTTGAGTGGGCCCAGATATCTTCTGCTGCTTGAGCAGTTCGAGCATGCATTCGGTCTGCAGATGAACCCCTCTATTTCTGTGTTGGTTCTATTGGCACTGACAAGGGGCTGTTTTGACTGGCAGGTGACGATCCGCCTGTGTTGGCTTAGCTTTAAGTACTAGGGTACATGGATCCCCTTACACCCTGAGCTCACCTGGGCCCTCAACCTCCAACCTCTGGTACAGAAAACTAAGACTGACCTCACTAGGTGGCGAACTCTCCCTCTCAACATCTTAGGCCGTATCACCCTCTACAAAATGCTGATTCTACCATGCTTCCTTTATGTTTCTTCAGAATTTACCAATTCAGCTACCCCGCACTTATCTTTCTGCCCTTGACAGTGCAGCAAAATTATTTTTGTGGCGGGGTACCCAGCTGTGCATCACCCTTGCACACTGTCATCGGAGGCCATATACGGGGGCTTGGGTATGTTTAATTTCTATCTCTAATACTTATCCTCTCACCTGCTCATCATTCATGACTGGTTCACCGGTTCAATAGGGGGTGATCAAACCCCGCCTATATGGTGGAACTCTCCATTATAGACTTCTCCTGTCTCCAGGCCATGCTCTATGTGGCGGCGATTTCTCTCTCGCTGCCCATGGTGACCCGGGTGGTGCTCCTTGAATGGAGGGTGGCTCTGCAATATGTGTAATGGGAGACTAAACTTGCATAACATACACTGCTTTGGCAAAGCACTTGGTTAAAGGAAACTGCGTCTCTTAACGGCTTCTACTCCTGGGACCAAAACCCCTTGCCTTCGGGGCTAATTCCCCCACTGTGCTGGGGGGCGGGGGGCGCGCACAGCGCCCCGGTGCTCTTGACGAGTTGAGCTCATCATGGCCACACCAGTTTCTTCAGAACGTTCAGCACAGCGGGGGAATTAGCCCAATGTGCAAGCGTTCTGACCGTTAGGACGAGCTCAGCTCGTCATGAGCACACGGCCACCGTGGCTCATGACGGGCTGATCTCGTCCTGAGCATGGGAGGGGTTAATGGCATCACACGGCTGGGGGATGAATGGTTGGGGATGCATATGTAGTCCTTCCACAATCAGCATCAGGCTTACAATCTCACACACACTCAGTTCTATAAATACCTTCAACTCAGACATGCCCTTCACACCCACTCTCTCCCCTGGAAGTCAAGCTTCTTATGGGGCACCTGAGCAGGGGGGGGGGGGGATTTGCACAATGACAACACACTAATTATCAATCCCCCTGGATCACTGGTCCAACTTAGGACCCAGTGAAAGAAGAGGACTGGGGCGACACACTGATGGCCCCACGGAAACTCACCACCTCCACTAGACAGTGTCTCATTCAAATTAATTACCTTTACTCTGTCTATCTCTCCCAACTTCATTTGCACCTTGCTGGCCTATGACACCTCTACTTGTCTGTGATGCCGGACTGACAATGCTGATTTCTAGGTCATGCCTGAGCCCGCGCAGGCTGGCGAGACATTTAGTAACTGGGTTTTCAAAGTGCTACCCAAAGGCTTTTGCCGGCCTCCAGCGTGCGGTTACGAACGCGTGGATGTGCACAGGTCATCTGGCTTTCTGTAATGGCTCATTAAGCCTTACAGCGCATGAATCCCATCCCCTACCGGCTCCTTTCTCCCACTCCCTCCTAGTCAGCTTCTCTTATTCCAAGCTTCCTGAGTTGCGAGGCCAATGCTTGTTGGATCCATTTCACAGGGAAACAACTAAATGAAAGAAGGAAAGAGAGGTGGGCTGCTCACGCGCACCACTCGCAGGCTTGTTCTTTTGGGTATAGATTTGTGATTACTTGTTAATGTATTTTGCAGATGCCGTTTTAGCCAGAAGTAACCCAAAACTTTTCTTATAATTATGTTCTTGTAGTGTCTAATGCTGATGGTATGACTTCACGGTTCCGTTTGGCACCTCCAGAGAGAGGGTATCATCAGAATGCCGCGTTAGATTACTTGACTAGTTCCACTTTTGCCACCGCACGCGCATGCGCTCACCACTCATGTGCTTTTTTTTCTATCAGCACACGCACACAACACCCAGGCTTGCTTTCTTTCTTTCCTGCTCGTCTTTATTGAAGATTCCCTTTCTCGAGGCAGCTTAAAGGCATCCAAAGCCGAGCACACGTCTCCACAGCACATGACAGTTGAACTTAGTCACTCTTACAGAGAGCGTGCGCCATGCAAGGCAGCCACAAAATAACGCACCTTGGATTACAACAATTATCTGTCTCCTGGCGTGAATTAAGGTACTATTTCTTCCCTCCTCGCGCTCTTTCTCAAGTTTCACTGCTCTCCGTGCCTTCTCATTGACAGAGGGCTATGCTGTGCAGCAGGATCACAGCATGATGAGCAGAGGCAGCATCAGGCTCTTGTTTGTTAGGAGGGGACTGGCTTAATTGGGTATAATTCATTTTGTGGTGTCCGCCTCTTCCTAAAGTATTTATTGGTTGGGCTGAGATAATGTGTTTCGGCGTTTGTTCTAATGGAAGTAAGGGCATTGTTACATTTCAACACATACTTTCGATTGTTTCCGATTTCTGCCTCTGCTCTCCCATTGTTTTGCGGGTTACAGCTCCAATACGGTCAATTTTTCAATCGGTTTATTTAAATATTCTATTTAGTTTGTAGTTTGCCTCATACCACACAATTGGGCTTACCTCGTTTTTGCTCTGGAGTAATGGTTTTCTGTTCCTCCAAATTTCTGTTTGACTTTTGTCTGCCGGTTGCAGTTTGTGCGGCTTTCTTATAATTGGACTGACCTTGACTTGCCTCTGAGCTTATTTTTCGGCTGTGGATGGACATGTTTAGTTAGGAGGCTTCTCTCTCTTTTTTAAGGTTGTGGGTGGGGGGTGAGATCGGCGGCAATCTTTGGACAGATAGTGCCACATTGTGCATTTACCATCTGACTTAGTTGGTTGCCATGGTGATTAGCTCAAATATTACGAGCAATTTAGCTTCTGGTTACACCAGACAATGAAGGGGATTCCTCTTTGGATTGGTTGATATCACATCAGATCACCAGTTTAGCTTTGCAGGTACGCCCCACCCCTAATTTCTGTACCCCCTTTTGCATCTGCCATTTCCGCTACGCCTCAGTCTTGAATGTTTTCTTTCAGTGATCACATGTCTGTATCTTCTAGTCCATTTACATTTAGTCAACAGGAACACTATGGCTGGCTCTTTTTACTTGAATTATGAATTGTGCAGACCAATTCTCATGCGTTCGCACTCCATGCTGCCTACCAAGAGGGCCAAATGTTGGGAAGAGTATGTTTATTTTATTGCTTTGATCAGATACTTCTCTGCTTGGCCAACACGGTTCTTGTGTCACCACTGGTGATCACACTTTGTTTTTCACTCACTTTATGTAAGGAATGCTACTACTGTTGACAGATTGAGCTAAACGTGTGTCTGTTTGTGCCAGAGCTCAGCAAGTCTGAATTATTCTTTCTCACTGTTGAGGTTATCAGTCATTGTCAGGATATTTGACAGGAATGGTTTTAGACCCGTATTCACATTTTTGAGCGACATTAAAGCAAACTTAGCCCTTCTGCCTTCTCCCAGACCAGCATCCCCACAGCATCAATCATCACACCACAGCGTCACTCAGCACCACCACAGCATCAGTCAGCACCACCACAGCATCAGTCAACACCACCACAGCATCACTCAGGGTCACCACAGCATCACTCAGCACCACCACAGCATCACTCAGCACAACCACAGCATCACTCAGCACCACCACAGCATCACTCAGGGCCACCACAGCATCACACAGGGCTACCACAGCATCACTCGGCGCCACCACAACATCACTCAAGAAAACAACAGCATCACTCAGTACCACCACACCATCACTAAATGCTACCACAGCATCACTCTGCAGCGCCACAGCATTATTCAGCATCACCACAGCATCAGGCAGCACTACCACAGCATCACTCAGGACCACCACAGCATCACTGACGACCAGCACAGCATCACTCAACGCCACCACAGCATCACTCAGCCCCACCACAGCATCACTCAGGAACACCACAGCATCACTCAAGAACACAACAGCATCACTATATGCTACCACAGCATCACTCTGCATCACAACAGCATCAATCAGCATCACCACAGCTTCAGTCGGCACCACCACAGCATCACAGAGGACCACCCCAGCATCACTCAAGGCCAGCACAGCATCACTCAATGACACCACAGCATAACTCAGGGCCAGCAGAGCATCACTCAACGACACCACAGCATCACTCAGTGCTTCTTACACTTTTTAATTACAACTTCTCAGCATGCTGCACAGCAGCCACATTTCTCTACTGCACAGCTTAGAAACATTGGCAAAGTCAATAGCTCTGCCTAAACACTTATAAGGCCCCCAATGCATAGCCAATAGGTCTCGCCTTTAGGACATTATAAGTGTTTAGTTATCCAGCACAATATCTTTGATTAAACACCATCAAGTGTTGCATGGCTAAACACTTAGAAGGTTCCAAAGTGAGACCTATTCGCTATGCCAATGCTTCTTATCACATGGTGTGAGCCTGCCACGCTAAGCTCTAGTACCGGACAGGGATGACCAGGGAGTTGATAGAGGGTCTGGGCTGGGAGGTTACCCTGTCCTCCCCCTATTGGTTCTCCTTGGGGGGTTCTAGGGCTCTGGGAGCACGCGCTCTATCAAAGTGGAGATGGGGTGTTGACTGGTGTGCACAGCAGGAGTGGGTGGTCTTCAAAGCACGTGGCTGCCCTCGGAAACATGCAAGGGTGTGGGGTATATGGCTTGGGCAGATTGCTTAATTGGTTGCATTGTTATGCTTGTGGCCTTTACAGAAATGCTCTGTCTAACATTTACTGGATATCTTGCCCTGTAAGGACTACTTAACTTCTGCAATGTTGTATTGTGTGTGCCTTGTTCCAATGTTTCACCAGTACTACTGGTCTAAAAACTCAATAAAAACTTGTTTATAAAAAAAAGAGAGACAAAAGTGCAAGTAGGAGAAATCAGACTTATCACAACATTCGTGGCAGAATCCTACACATTACAGCAAATTGTGAGAAAACACTGAGGAATGGTAAAACTAGACCCCACAATGAACAATCTAATTGGAGACTGTTAGACCTGGTACCATTGGTGAGAGTCTCCCTTCCATTTTTCGCTGTTGTCTCCTCTGTGTTTGATATTATTTTGCTGGTTACCTGCTTTGGGCCCTGTGCCACTGCGATTCAGTGCCACAGTGCAAGTGTTCCTTATTTTAAGTTGTTGTCATGGGTTAGTTACTCCATGATTGGCTCATTTAATTTACTTGTCAGACCCTAGTGCAGTGCACCATGTGTGCCCAGGGCCTGTAGATCAAATGATGCTGGTGGGCTTGCAGCACTGATTGTGCCACCCACAGAAGCAGCTTGTAAAATGTGTCTCAGGCCTACCATTGCAGAGCCTGTGTGCAGTCTAGTACTTCCATGTCTACTTGGTAAGTGCACCCACTTACCAGTCCCTAAACCTTCCCTTTTCTACATGTTAGCAACCCCTAAGGTAGGCCCAAGGGCAGTGTGCATTGTAAGTAAAAGGTAGAACATGCCCTGGTGTGTGTGGCATGTCCTGATAGTGAATTATAGCCAATTTCTTTTTTCACTATTGCAAGGCTACCTGTGCCCATAGGCCAGAATGGGCAGTTTGATTATAACATCTTATAATCCTAACTGAATCAGGGAATATGGTAAGAAAACAAATGTATTATGCCTGAACTCAGAATGTTAAAATACATATTTTAGTGAAGGTGGTTTTTAGATTCTGTGTTTGAAAATACCACTTTTAGAAAGTAGGTATTTTTTTACCTAACCATCCAGCCTGCCTCTGCTAGGTTGTGTATTGCATGTCTGGTGTGTGAGTGACAGGAGGGCTTGGGCTCCAGCTGTCTGATGAATCAGGGCTGGGCTGAATAGGACCTTGAATAGAGAGTGGGGGGGCGGAGATTTCCTTTCACTCTCCTGAGCCCTCATAGAATAGAGAGTAAGGGGAGGAAATTTCCTTTCAGCTACCTGGGCCAGGTCTTCTTTCAACAATGCTGTCTCCACCTCCTGCCAGGAAGCTGCACAGAACTGTTTTGGCTAGGCACAGGCACCCTCTGCCTTCAGAGGACAAAGGATTTACTATTATAAATATTAGGGCCCAGACCCCAAGACTTCCGATCACTTCTGGGAATCAAGACAAACCTTTGCCAAGGAGAGGAACCATAAGAAGCTGAAACTGAAGGAGTTAACTACCACTGTGCCAGTGTGCTATTTTCTGGGGATGGCTTGCAGTGGTTGTTTATTTGCCAAGGAAAGGAGAAGGAACTTTTATTGAACTTTCATAATCTTGAAGAAGAATCTCCAAGGGCTTGAATTGTGCTTGCCTCCTGCTGAAGTCTCAGGCATACAAGACTTCAGCACCAGCTCACCCCTGAATTTCCTTGCTGGGAATTCTCCGAAGCCTGCGTATTGTTGGGAGCTGGAAGCGCAACGCAACAAGAAGAAGCGTGTCGCATCCACAGCAATTGCCTTTGCATCATCGGAGAAGCGTGTCGCCACCGCAAGGGTCGCTGTTGCATCACCCCGTCGCATCACCGGAGAAGCGTGTCACCACCGCAAGGGTTGCCGTCGCATCACCGGAGAAGCGTGTTGCAGGGGCTGTCGCGGCATAGAAGTCCCAGAGTCGCTGCACGGCCTTTGGGAGTGCACGCATCGCCTTCACGTTGTCACATTGCATCAAAGACGCCATCCTGTCCCATTGCACCGGATCGTCGCATCGCATCAAGCCGCCATCTTGTCGCATCGCAACCGTAACGCAACACGAGATCGACGCATCACCTCCTCTCCAGTAATGAACAGACGCATTCCCTACTTTGCGCAAGCAGTGAGGAACAGACGCATCGCCTCCCCCGCAGCAAGGAACCAACGCATTGTTCTCCCTGTGAACCGTTTGTTTAACTTGCGTGAGGCATTCAAAGGTACTTTGTGAGAAACGTGTTGCATTTACCATCATCTTTGAACTAAGCTATTTCTACCATCTAAAAGTCATTGTCTGAATACTGTATTGTGGATTTTTGTCGTTTTGGGTCTTGTGTTACGTCTATATAAAGAATACTGATTTTTATACTACCTGTGTGGTGTCCATCTGTTGTGTTTTCACTGTATTACTGTATGTGTTCACAAACTTTACACACTGCCTCTGAGATAAGCCTTCCTGCTCGTGCCAAGCTACCACAGGGTTGAGCAGGGGTTATTTTAGGAGTGTAGCCTCCTTATCCTGACTAGAAGCAAGGGTCCCTATTTGGACAAAGGTGCAAACCATTGCCATCTAGAGACCCCCAGTTCTAACAAAGACCATCCTGAAATATTTTTCAATGTAATCTGAAGAACAACTTGATGCAAAGGCACTTCAGATCCAAAAACAACAACTGGATAGTGAAACCAGGATTCTAGAAATGCATGCATTGCAAAGCATGCAAAATTGCAGTAAATATGCAGGAATTCACCACAGCAAGCGGACAACAATGGAAAAAGCTAATTCATTGTCTATGTGATAGAGCGACCATGCGGCTTGAAATACGTAGGTGGCACGATCAGCAAAATAAAAAAATCTACGTCTGGAACAATACTGGAAGTTATGCAAGCTAAAATAGGTCCCACCTTCTCATACAGCTTTGAAATCTCCTTGGGCAAGCTCAACACCGCACTAAACCAACACATAATTAAGATCTGTGAAAAGGTGCTTCAGTAGCCAAAATCCTCGTCCACAGCACAGATTCGATTAGATCTAGGCCTCCTTAGCCACAAAATTCAAAGTGCAGATGCTTTCCATAACCTGTACCACAAGTTGGGGCTGGCCTGAGCTGGCTACCTTGAGTCCCTGCTGTGGTAAAACATCAGCTCCAACAACCCTGGTGGGTCATACAGTCGGTTCTTTAACTAATGTACGCAGCAACTATCAGCAAGTGAACTGTGGAACCTTAATTGAAGTAAAAAAGCATTTAAATCACGCATCAAGAAGCATATCCAACTGTGCTCCTATTCGTCCGACAAGGCGATCCTTGCCAAACGCAAGCACGCATGGGCAGTAATCAATTCTTACCAGCTGGCCTTTCCATTGCCATATCTTACTTGACATATTCCCTGCACCTAAAACAGAGATTCTTGGTGCTTAGACTGCTGGAGTGGCACCTTTTGAAACATTTACCCCCTGTCATGCTTGCCGGTGTCGCACTACCGGCAAACTACAAAAATGGCCATCTCCCGCTAGCGTGCATGAGTGGGAGCTTAAATAGTCTCTGATCCTGAGCGGAAATGCTTTGCGTTCCTGCTTCAGGAAAGAATAATCCTCTTCCAGGTCACTTACCTGCACTTCCGGGTCGTCTTCCGTCTGTGTGGGCGTCCTTTCGTCGAGTCGGTGTTTCCTGGACCGGCGTTCCTTTTCCCGGCTTCTCGTATCAACTCTGGGTCCCTGTTACGCCTGCTGTAGACGCCAGTCCCCTGGGGTGTTTATACCTGACACAAAAAGACAAAACAGAGAAAAGGCTGCATAATTCATTTATGGTAACAGTGCTTTTGTGCTGACTTTGCTGACTATAATTTGGATAATTTCTTTACTTCTCTAACATGGGCCCGAGTTTATGGAGGTCTGCTCTTGCTGCTGATTATCTTTAATAGTCCTGTAGATTCCTAAAAACATAAGGAATATTTGTAGGTCTACCAGAAGCTAAGGTGGATGTTATACAGTGCATGAAATAGCGTCACAGAGACCTTATGTTGGAACAACTCTAGGCAGTCATTACATGTTTTAGGAGGGTTTCTATACAGTTTTTAATCTACATTTTTCTTATTAAATAGGCTCTGAACACTTTATTTATTTCTTATACCTTTTCCGTTCTAGACATAAACACCCTTTCGCTTACACCGGTCACCAGAATACATGAAATAAGGGAATTATCAGGTAGATATAAACATGCATAGAAAAGACTTAATTGTAGAATTAGAAATATCCTGCATACTTACCTCTTTTTCTATCCTTTCTCTTAACAGAGATTTCTCTTGGCTGACTGGTTCTGTTCCAGAAAGGGGTGTGATGTGGGACCTTTTGTTTTCCTCCTTGTTTTCTACATTCTTCCCTGGGTTATTATTGGTACTTTGACTCAGTTGGGTACAATAGTTGACCAGGAGAGGTTGAGGACCTTTCATCATTTGCATGACATTCCTGCGGAAACGTGAGTAAAACCTGACAGAACGCAAAACCCAAAAAATCTAATTTTCGCCCGAACATCATGGAAATGAGTCAGGTTACGCTAACAGACTTAGCCCACATGTTGGGTAGCCTTCAGAAAGATACCCAAGCCTTGTTTGCACAAGTGGATTCCCTCCAACAGGGCATGAAGACTGAATCTAGTTTGGGTAAGATGGCAGGTGGCACAGGGGTCCAGTTTCCACCTTCCTCTCAGCCTCCCGGTACTAATGTCCCTGTTATACAAGTAACTACACCTTAGTCCATTCCAGTGGCCCCTCCCAAACATTTTATGGGGGATCCTACCAAGTTGGCTGCTTTTATTAGTCAGTGACAGCTCCACTTTATGTGTAAAGCTGCATGCTTTCTAAATTACCAAGCTACGGTAGCATTTGTCATATCATGTTTGGGGGATCTGCAGCCAATTGGTCCATACCACTCATGATAAGAAATTACCCATTGCAGCATAATTACGCTGCTTTCAAGGGAGAACTTAGGAAGCTGTTCGACAGGCATTCCTTCAAGCAGTCAGTAGATACCGAGCTCTTAAACCTGAAACAGGGGACAAAGGACTTAACAACCCACATCACTACCTTTAATAGATTGGTAGCAGAGGCTGGGTGGCATGAAGAAAAATGCAGTGTCCTGTTCTACCGAGGGTTGAGAGATGACTTAAAAGATCTCTTAGCACAAGTGGTCGATCCTCCTGAGTCTTGCACTGCCCTTATGGAACTGGTGGTAAAATTAGATCACAGAATCAGTAAAAAAAAAAGAGATAGAGGGTGGTCAGAAGGCTGCGTCTTTATCTATAAAAGGAAAAACCTGATCTAGAAAAACCAATTGAAGAACCAGAACCTATGTAGATTGGTGGCAGTAGGGGGGCCCTCAGTGAAGAAGAAAGGCAGAGAAGGCGTGACAAAAAATTGTGTTTATATTGAGGAAAGCAGGGCCATATCCTTAGGGAATACGCTGTGAAGCCAAAGCAGAAAAAACCTCCGGAAAACTAGTGAGCCTGAAGTCTCATGAGACAAAGACTTTGGATAGTTCAGGGTTAAATGTCTCGCAGACAGAAGCAGTTTTGTCTTCCCCACGCCATGTCTTCCTATCCTCTCGCCTGATATGGGTACAACAGGTTATGGCTATTCAAATAATGGTGGATTCCGGTGCCACTGGTAATTTTATAGACTTACGTTGGGCACATAGTAAGAGCATTCCTCTGGTGTCCAAACCTCTTGGCATGAAGTAACAACCAAGATGGCAGTAATCTTAAGTCTGGTCCAATTACACATGCTACTAGTGACTTAATATTGGTTATTGAGGAGAAACATCAAGAGACTATTGCATTTGATCTTTTTCAGTCTCCTCAATTTCCTGCCTTATTAGGGCTGCCTTAGTCGTGCCAGCACCGTTCCCTTATTAATTGGAAAGAGATGACATTATCTTTTAGTCCTGATAATTGTAAAGAACATGTTTTTCACAATACGAACAACCCAGGGAAGGTAGCTGGAATCACCAGTTCCAAAGTCTCCGATTTGCGCGTCATTTATCACAACCTGAAAGAGGTTTTTGATACAGAAAAGACCACCAGCCTTCCACCCATAGACTCTATGACAGCAGAACTGATTTGTTGCCTGGTGCCCGCATACCCTGCAGAAGGATCTACGCTTTGACAGAGAAAGAGAAAGTGTATCAGCGAGATTACTTGGACGAAATGCTTACGATTGCTTTTATTCGCCCTTCCAGATCACCGGCCTCAGCATCTCTCATTTTTATATCTAAACAAGAAGGGGGTCTTAGGTGTTGTATAGACTATAGAGCACTCAAGTATGTTACAAATAAAAACTAGTACTCTCTACCACTGATATCCTCTCTCCTTGATCAAAAAAATAATGACAACATTTTCACCAAGTTGGATTGCGAGGAGCTTACCATTTACTGAGTATCAAGGAGGGGGATGAGTGGAAGACGGCTTTCTGTACCAAGTTTAGCCTAAACTAATATTTAGTAATGCCATTCGGATTATGTAATGCCCCATCAGCTTTTCAGTTTTTTTATTAACAAAGTACTAAAGGATATGTTGGACCTCTTTGTTATTGCTTATATTTTGATTTATTCTTCGTCGATACAAGAGCATTAAATCCATGTTAGGAGGGTCTTTGAGCGTCTGTGAGACAATCATTTATACTGCAAGCTAGAGGAATGTAAATTCCATACCTTTCATGTATGCTTCCTTGGGTTCATTGTGTCCCCTCAAGGAATCAGTATGGACCCACAGAAAGTAGAAGCCATCACACGTTGGCAAGCACCAAAGAATGTTAGAGACATTCAGAGTTTTCTTGGTTTTGCCAATATTTACAGGCATTTTATTCAATCAATCAATCAGGGGTTTATAAAGCGCACTACTCACCCGTTAGGGTCTCAAGGCGCTGGGGGAGGGGGTGGGGGGGTGTATCTCTGGGTCAGTCGAAAAGCCAGGTCTTGAGGTCCTTCCTGAAGGTATGCAGGGTTGGAGAGCATCTGATGTTCACTGGGAGCTCGATCAAGGTCTTGGCTGCGATGTAGGAAAAGGCTCTTCCACCTTCTTTGTTTCTGCAGATGCGGGGGATCTCTGCCAGGGCGAGGTCTGGGGAGCGGAGGTTACCTGGGTATGTGGAAGGAGACTCTCTCGTTGAAGTATTCAGGTCTGATGTTGTTGAGGGATTTGTAGGCGTGGGTAAAGAGTTTGAAAGTAACCCTCTTGTCGATGGAGAGCCAGTGGAGGTCAAGTAGGTGTTGGGTCATGTGTTTGTGACGCAGAGTCCAGAGGACGAGTCTGGCTGCGGAGTTCTGGATGGTTTGGAGTTTGTGTAGGAGAGTTCTGTTGATTCCGGCGTAGTGGGTGCTTCCATAGTCCAGTCTGCTGGTTATGAGTGCGTGGGTGACGGCCTTTCTGCATTCGGGGGGGATCCATTTGAAGGTCTTGCGAAGGATGCGCAGGCGGTTGAAACTGGTGGAAGCGACTGCGTTGTTCTGGCGGGTCATGGAGAGGGAGGAGTCGAGGATGATGCCGAGGTTTTGCCGTGGTCTGTAGGGGTGGGTGGACTTCCATGGGCGGGGAGCCACCAGGTGTTGTCCCAGGCAGAGGTGGAAGGTCCGAGGATGAGGACCTAGGTTTTCTTGAAGTTGAGCTTCAGGCAGCCGTCCTTCATCCAGGCTGCAATGTCTTTCATTCCTTCCTGGAAGCAGATCATAGTGTTCTCGGGATTCTTTGTGAGAGAGAGGATGAGATGGGTGTCGTCGGCGTAGGATACTATGCTGAGCCCATGCTGTCTGACGATGGCAGCAAGGGGGGCCATGTAGATGTTTAAGAGCGTAGGACTGAGCGATGGTCCTTGGGGTACTCCACAGTTGATCTCTGTGGGTTGGGAGAGGAAGGGGGAAGAGTCTGACCCTCTGGGTTCTGCCGGAGAGAAAGGATCGGATCCAGTTGAAGGCGGCTCCTTGAATTCCTGCGTCAAGAAGTCTGGCTGCGAGCGTGCGGTGTGAGATGTGTTGAAGGCTGCGGAGAGGTCTAAAAGGATGAGGGCTGCAGTGTTTCCCTGGTCGAGTAGCATGCAGATGTCATCAGTGACGGCGAGCAGGGTGATCTCGGTGCTGTGGTTGCTGCGGAATCCAGACTGGGAGGCGCCTAGGATTTTATTAGTGACTTTCTGACTTAGCCTCCCCCATTACCAAACTTCTGAAAAAAGGGGTTATGTTTCTGTGGACCCTGCTACAGAGGAAGCTTTTTGTAAATTGAAGGGAGCATTCACACAAGCACCCATAATAAGACATCCCGATCCTTCTTGGACTTTCGCGGTTGAGGCTGATGCCTCACAAATGGCAGTAGGAGGGGTTGTTTCTCAGGCAGACCCAAGTACAGGCTGGCTTCATCCTGTAGCATATTATTCATACAAATTAACACCTGCTATAGGAGACAAAGAACGGTTAGCTATCAAAAGGGTGTTTGAGGAGTGAAGGCAGTGTCTTTTAGGAGTCAACCATAGAATAACAGTCCTTACAGATCACCGTAATTTGCAGTCTCTAAAATCCGCAAGAGCTTTGTCTATGCGACAACTGGGTTGGACGCAGTTCTTCAGTGATTACAATTTCATTATACAATTCCAGGCAAGAAAGAAAAACAAGAAAGCAGACGCCCTGTCCCGTTTAGGTTAATAACTTGAAGAACCTCAGAGTGAGCCCCCTCCTATAATAGCTAGGGAGCATATAATAGGTGCTATTTGTTCTGAAGCAGAGTTCCTAAAAACAGTTAAAGAAGCGCAAGGATCTGTTGAAATGGAGGAGGTAGTTCGAACTCATGATGTCACTAAAATTCAGGATTTGTTTTACGTCCAAGGAGGATTGGTGCTTCCTACCTATAGTATCCAGCAACAAGTATTAGATGGTGTCACACCCATCTTCTTTCTGGACATCCTGGGTATAAGAAAACTATGGAACTACTAAAAAAAAAACTTTGGTGGCCCAGTATAGGGAGTGATGCCTAAAAAAACATTCAAACGTGCCGTGTGTGTGCACAAAGGAAAGGTTCTCATCAGGGCCCTGCAGGATTATTAATGCAGGTGCCCACTCCACCTAGCCCCTGGCATACAGTGTCTATAGACTTTATTGTGGACTTACCGAAGACCACTCAGGGAAAAACTACTCTCCTTGTCGTGGTCAATTTTTAAACAAGATGGCCCACTTTATCCCGCTGAAGGCAATCCCACATCCAAGATGTTGGCTTCTCTATTTGTTCAACACATTTTACGTATACATGGTCTTCCCTCTGTTATTGTATCTGATCGGGGAGCTCAATTTATTTCCAATTTCTGGAGAGGGATGGGTGCCTTATTGCAAATAGATGTAAGATTCTCCTCTAGCCATCACCCTCAGACGGATGGCCAAACCAAGAGAGTAAATCAGTGTTTTGAGCAGAATATTTAAAGTCAGTTGTTACATTCCTCATCAGACTGGGACATGTTTGTAGGGGAAGCTGAATTTTCTTACAACAATAGTTGCCACTCCTCTACTGCTTACTCTCCATTATATTGTAATTATGGTTTTCACCCACTAACCATGTTATCCCCGCTTTCTTCTTCATGTTCCTGCAGCTCTTGACTTTGTAAAGAACCTACAAGAAATACAAAGGACAGCAACAGTTAACTTAGAAAAGGCTATGGCAAGTTACAAAGGAAAGGCGGATTTCCATAGACATGTGGTGCCTATGTATACCCAAGGGAACGAAGTGTGGCTGTCTACTAAGAATCTTGCCCTCAAGGGGTTTTCTGAATTCAAACCTCTGTATATTGGCCTTAAAAGATATGTAAGATTATACATCCTGTTGTTATGAAATTAGACCTCCCAGCTGCATTAAAAATACATCCAGTGTTTCACGCCTCTCTTCTGAAACCTGCAGAACCAGGCATGCGTATTCCTGACACTCCAGCCCCTGTGATAGTAGACAATGAACCTGAATACGAAGTCGAGGCTATTATTGACTCAAGAAGGGAGAGGCGTAAACTCCAGTATCTGGTACATTAGAAAGGATATGGTATGGCATGCCCCTCGTCTACTATGTCTGTTTCACAGAAGAAATCCTGATAAACCCAGACCGGGGGGGGATAACTATAGAGGGGGTGTACTGTCATGCTTGCCAGTCTCTCTCTACCAGAGAACTACAAAAATGTCCGGCTCCGGCTAGCGTGCATGCGAAAGAACCGGCCAGGGAGCTCAAATAGTCTCTGATCCCGAGAGGAGACGCTTTGCGTTCCTGCTTCAGGAAAGAATAATCCGCTTCCGGGTCACTTACCTGCACTTCCGGGTCGTCGTCCGTCTGTGTCAGCATCCTTTCGTCGAGTCGGTGTTTCCTGGACTGAAGTTCGTTTTCTTGGCTTCTCGTATCAACTCTGGGTCCCTATTACGCCGGCTGTAAGCTCCAGTCCCCTGGGGAGTTTATACCAGAAACAAAAAGAGAAACAGAGAAAAAGCTGCATAATTCATTTACGGTAACAGCGCTTTTGCGCTGACTTTACTAACTATAATTTAATAATTTCTTATCTGACATGGGCTCCGAGTTTATGGAGGTCTGCACTTGCTGCTGATTATCTTTAATAGTCCTGTTGTTTCCTGAAAAAATAAGGAATATTGTTAGGTCTACCTGAAGCTAAGGTGGATGTTATACAGTGCAGCATGAAATAGGTCACAGAGAACCTTATGTTGGAACAACTTTAGTCAGTCATTACATGTTTTAAGGTGGGTTTCTGTACAGTTTTTCTTCTACATTTTTCTTATTCATTACTCTTCAATTCAGAACACTTTATTTCTTACACCTTTTTCCTTTCTAGACATAAACACCCTTTCGCTTACACCGGTCACCAGAATACTTGGAAGAAGGGAATTATTCAGAAACATATAAACACGCATTGAAAAGACTTTATTGTAGGATTAGAAATACCCTGAATACTTACCTCTTTTGCTATCCTTTCTCTAAACAGAGATTTCTCTTGGCTGACTGGTTCTGTCCCAGAGTGGGATGCGACATTGGACCTTTTGTTTTCCTCCTTGTTTTCTACTTTCTTCTCTGGATTACTATTGGTACTTTGACTCGGTTGGGTACAATAGGTGACCAGGAGAGGTTGAGGACCTTTCATCATTTGCATGATGTTCCTGCAGAAACGGGAGTAAAACTTGACACTTCCCTGGCAGCGCCCATCAGATGAGCTCGCGTATAGGGGTTACGGGGAATTAGCCGAATATTTGGAGCACGTCGTATGCATCTGCCCAGCACTGATGAGCATGCATAGATCAAAACTGAGGCCTGAGTGGAAAAAACTGGGAGTGCGTTCCAGCATGCAGGGCATCATTGCGGCACTGAACCTGGAGAACACAGCCCTAAATATTCGTTTCATGATCTTTGTTCATCTTGTATATCGTAAGTTCAAGCAGCCACTGGTCACTCGAAAAATTCAGGTTCTGTGCAAAATGAAGAAACAGTCACTGGTGGACATAACAACAGTACATTATTAAAGTAGCCTTTGTCGCATTTTTGTCCTCTGATCTGGTGACTTGACAACTCCTATTTTAGTTTTACAACATCGTATTACCTCACAAAGTCAATTGGAAACGTCAGGCTGACTCTTCCCCCAACCAAGAGTTACTCCACGTGCAACACAGAACACTTGTTTTATACCGAAAGACTGTCCTTTAATACCAGTGCAACCCTACTTAAGGAATACGTAACACCAAGCTGTGAGGCTGAGGAAAAGATGTGATATCAACGTCCTGTTACCGATCACTGTATCTCTGAACCCCACACTAAAATTGAGCAGTACAACACGGAACAAGCTAATTAGATCCAGCTCTCCTATTCAGCCACTCACCAATTTATGGACGAACTTTTGGACAATACAGCCCTAAGCCCCTCAGCAACATAACATTTTTTTCATTGTGCACTGGCCTACAAATATGTACGCACCTTAGCGTTACTTTGCACTCGTTCTTATTTGATGGCTACCTTATTTTTAGAGGGGAACTTTTATTTAAATGTAAGTATTAATATAACACCACTTTGTACTTGTTTATACACGAAGACAATCTTGTTCCAGAAGGGAAATGTAATCTAAATATTAATATATATCTGTTACACTTTCATTGATTGCGATGGGAGCAAGGCAGCACAAAATGTCTGACTAATGCTTTTAAACACATTGTAATGATTTTTTTTTTATTTAAAAAAATATATATTTTTATTGAAAAAGTGACAGACCATTTACGATTGTGCAATAAATCCCATATTACAAGGCATATTTAGCATTACATTAGCCATTAGATTCAAGCAACATATACATTTACATATTCTGCTCTCCATCTCTATTTCTCAGCAATTCTAATTCTACCATTGGGGATACACATAGCTCTCCTCTGTACAGGTTCCATTTGGACGACTTCCTGTCCCATTTCTTGAGGCACCCTCGTGCAATAAATACTTCTTTCTCAGCTATCATACACTTCTCTAGCTCCCCCCTCCATACTGCTACTCCGGGCGGCCTTACTCCCCCCCATCACCTAGCAATTTCTCTCTTAAATAATGTGAAGCCCAGCGTTGCAAATTGTTGTTCCGTCTCCGTAAGGTCTGTCACCTCCCATATGTTTGGCAGGCCCAGTCGTGGCGTCAGGGTAATTGTCTTTTCCAGGGCAGATTGCATATGTGTTGCAATTCTATCCCATCGGCTTTGTACCAACGGGCATTCCCAGATCATATGATAAAAGCTAGCTGACAGCTTACATCCCTTAAAGCACAATTCGTCTAGCCTAGACCCAATCTTTGCTAGGGTAATCCCAGTCAGGTATGAGCGATGCAAGATACGGAGCTGAATAAGGCTGTACCTAAGTGTAATGGCAGCCTCTCTGGGAGACATCAACGCTTGCCTCCAATCCTCATCTTCAATCTCCCCTAGGTCTCTTTCCCATTTCTTCTTAAGCTGTACGAAGGAGTCTGGCATATTATTGTTAAGCTTCCTATATGTGAGGGAGATCGCCTTGGTGTGCAGCTGTCCATCTAATAACCGATCTTCCAAGGGAGAGGACTCCGGTATATCTACATAGTTAGGAAATGCCGCCATCAAAGCATGTCTAATTTGCAAATATCGGAAGGCTTCACCAGGCGCCAATTGATAAGCTTTCTGTAGCTCTTCAAACAGAAGAATCCTACCTTTCTTAATCAGATCTCCCACCACGAGACACCAATCATGTCCCATTTGTCGAACCCTGAATGGTGACAGAGCATACCCAGCTTTTGTGAATACCAGAGCGGCATCATTTTGGTGAGCCTGTTTGACCAACCCAAGCGGGAGTTAGCAAGTCTCCATATCTGCAGCATGTGCTGAGTGGGGCCTACAAACTTTTTTCTCTGTGGACCAGAGTAGAGTGCCCCAAGATAACCAGCCCTGTCCATCTGATATCTATCCAGGGCACACGCCGGATCATCCGAAAGGATATACTTCCATCTATTTACCGTCACCAGTTGCGAAGCCCAATATTACAACCGTATGTCGGGCAGCGCAATGCCTCCATCATACCATCCCTTCATTAGTTTTTGAAGCGCTATCCTTGGTGCCCCTCCATCCCATAGTAATGTATGTACCTCCCCTTCCACCGCAGTAAAGTAGGCATCTGGAACTCTATTTGGCCAATTCTGTAGAACATATAAGAAACATGGAAGAGCAAGCATTTTAAAGAGGGCAGCACGCCCAATCTGAGACAATGGCAGGGATCTCCAATGTTGGACGTCCGCTTGCAGTCGCGTCAGCAAGGCCGCCAGGTTACGTCTATAAAAAAGAGCAGAACTCGGCATAACAAAAATTCCCAAATATTTAAAACCTTCCTTCACGACCAATATATCTCTTCGTAATCACAACAAAGTCTGTCCTTCAGTCTTGTGGCAGAAATCCATACACTTTGATCAAAATTATGGCAACAACAACAATTGCCCCCCAATCTCCCTTTGCCCCCCCAAGCACCCCTACCTCCCCCCCAAATTGCTACCCTGCCTGTGGATTCAAAACTACCCACCCCGAACATGGCAGAATGCCTCTCACCCCCTTAACGTGCTAGAAATGCAGAGGGAACCAACCCCCCCCACCCACGGCTACATGAAGCTTATCGTATACATCCACAGCCGTCCTTGCAATAGTTGAGATCAAGCAACATGATATCACATCAGTCTATTCAACAAATACTTCACATCATTTACCCCGAGTGTCGCAATAATCAAAAAGCATTACCAGGTCAATAGACCCCCATCACAACCTCCCCCCCCCCCAGACCCTTTACTTGTACATCTGGTGCAGAGGTAGATCTCACAGTATAGCATACAATCGGATTAGTCCTGTTCCTCCAGCCTGTTAGACTCCATTGTTGCCTCCGTGGCTGCTATGTCTGATCGAGTGTCTTTTTGCATCCCCAGTTTGCCGGGGCGATTTCTTCTCCAATTGTCCACAGTCTGCCATCCCTCCATCCAGTCCCATACTGCCTCCAGGGATTCAAAGTACCACGACTTGCCATCCGATTCTACTCTCAGCCGCGCTGGGAAGAACATCGCATATTTCACTTCTCGGTCTCTCAATTCCCGTTTCACCGTTTGGAAACTCTGTCTCTGCGCCTGGACCTTAGCCGTGAAGTCAGGAAAGAACGTCACTTCATAGTTGTTAATCTTCAGTGGAGGACCAGATCTAGATGTTTGCAATATTATATCCCTATCCCGATAGTTGAATACTCTGGCAATCAATGGCCTCAGGGGGGCACCTGGTTTAGGCTGACCTCCCGGCACTCTATGAGCTCGTTCAATAGAGAAGTAGCTAGACAGCGTCTTCGGCTTCAGATACTTTGTGATTAAGTCTTCTACATATAGGTCCGCAGCTGGCCCCTCTGTCCGTTCCGGGACACCCAGGATTCGGATGTTATTGCGGCGAGCCCTACCTTCGTAATCGTCCAGCTGTTGCACCATCCTGTCCTGCCTTTTCTGCATGTCTAAGATCTGGCTCTGTAGTTCTGAGGTGTCCGTCTGTAGGGCGTTAGTCACAATCTTAAGCTCCTTCACCTTTTCATCCATTTTTCTGAGGTCAGCTCTAAGTAGTGAGACCTCCGTTGTAACTGAGTCCACGGAGGTGCGTATCCCACCTATTGCCGCCATAACATCATGAAGGGTCGGCTCCGTTCCTTGCGATTGCACCACACCTGGTCCCTCTTTATCAGATCTTGGTGATTCTCCCTTTTCTCCTCATTTAGCCCAGGAAATTTTTGCTAGTTGTTTCTGGGCGTTGGTCCTTGACCCCCTGCCCCCTGTCGCCATTGTTAGAGAGGCTCCGGAACCTGCACAGACGGTAGGCCGGTTTGTGTTAATGTATGCCACTCAGGTCCGTTATCTCTCCGTGTGTGATCCAGTTGCCCCGCACTTCTGGCCCACAATCGCAGAGTGCACCGTCCGAGACCCCTCACTCTCCACAAGGTGCCCCCGAGTCACACCGGCGTCATTTCCCTGCACCGCGATGGCCGTCTTCTCAGTCTCCCCTCCCGAGGTTCATGCAGGCCCAGAGGCCGGGGCTTCAAGTTTGGCTACACCCAGGAACAGCGGCCCCCACGATATTACACCTAAGGGGGCAACTCGGTCACCTTCTTGCTGGCTTTATTCCCCACTTGGCTATCTTCTGGCTGGCTGCTAAACATCAAGGGGAGCCAGGGGTCCTAGATCTGCCTCACCTCACCGCAGCTATTCCTCCGGTCTCCTCAGGCTCTGTTGTGTAGGCCCAGAGGCCTGGACTTCGATTTACGTGCCCTCCGGCGCCTCCGCACATTAGGCTCCACACTTCTGGGGGATTGGGGAGGGCGGGCATGTCTAAATACCTGGCGCTGCTGTAACTGGCCCCCTTCCCCTTCATTTGAAACTCCCCGTAGATCGCTGCTTCTCCGTAAGGGGCAATGCGGGGGGCCTCCGTCAATACGCTGCACAGGCCCTACAAGCCAGGGGCCTGATTTCGGCAGCCCCCTACGTCATGGCACCGTCAACCGCCCTGCAGAATGGGCTGCCCGATTTCCCCTCCACCGGCTCCTCACCTCCCCAGCCTCAATCTGCCGGCAGTCTGCTGGTTTTCCAGGGGACGGGGGACGGGGAGGGGGGGCGGACGCCCCGGAGCCACCGCACTTCACTGCGACCTCTCCCCAGGTCTCGATCAGTGTCTGTTCGTAGGCCCCGAAGCTGGGGCCTCGATTTTGGCGTTACCCGGCGCCGCGGTAGAATCAGCGCGGCGCTACGGGGGAGGAGCCCCACAACACACAGTGCCACCTCCACTGGCTCCCCCCTGCTCACTTGAGTCCCGCGCCGGACCGCCGCCGCACCACAGAGGGCAATACGAGGGGGAAGGACTCAGGCCCCGCTCTCAGTTAGTCCGCGCCGGCGCCGCCATTCGGTTTCCTCCGCAGCTAGGGCTAGGACCCACCTTGCAGCACCGACGAGTTTAGGGCATCACCTGGGCATATGGTACATCAGGTGGGGGCACCAAGACAAGGCCCCTAGCTTTTTACTCCCCGCACTCGGGTCTGACCGGCTGTAAGTCAGCTAAATTGCCGTGGATGGGAGAGAGCTCTTTTAGGCAGTAGCCATCTCTCTCGGCTGCTAGCCACGCCCCCACATTGTAATGATTTAATTAATCAAACAATTAAAAAAAAAGAATTGGAACATGTGAACACAGCAGTGAACAAAGATAGAAGTAATGTGGTAGCAAAACATGTGGAACAGCACCACCAGAGTAATTGTGAAAACCCTTCAATTCTATGCGATTGATCAGGTAGAAAAGTCAGAATGGGGTGGAGACTGAAAACGAACCTTGAGACAAAGGGAATCACATTACATAATGCTACTTTGTACCCCTGCCCTGAGAGGGTTACAATGTAGGATTAGACATTACGTGCACATCTTCAAGGGTAATAGTACAACAAACCTTCCAGATCTAAAACGGATAAACTCATAAATAAGAACTTTAAATAAAAAAAAATTAAATGATACTGAGAAGCACAACCCATTACAGGACCATAAAGCTATAACTTATGCACTAAAGGAAGATACAAACTTAAACCATCTCAGATCGCAACCTATGGAGAAACAATAGAAAAACAAAATACATGGGTAGATGCTAGCTTCCAAAAGCATGACAACACACAATGTGTCAATGAACTAAACTAGCCATAACTTAATGCAAGAACTATCTGCATAAGAAGTAAAGGGAGATTATAATGAGAGAATAATCTTCAAATAGAGAGTCCTGAGTACCCACTGGTTAGCCATGCGTGGTGCTGGACTTTCCCCAGGTGTGAACTGAAGAATAGTTGCTACTTACTGTTTTGGGCAATTTTTGGCTTTAGTAACTTTATATCCATAAAGTTGACTCCACTCCCCGTTTTAAGGGGTGCAGATATAGAAGTCTACATTTTGTAGTAAATTTACACTTGAAAATGGTGATTAGCCAATAGTAGAACATTTACAACAAAGAGTAAGAGTAAATTTACATTTGTAGATTTACTCACATGTAAGTTTACCTTTGTGTATAAACCCAACAGTGTTTGGGGCCAGATCATACGCTGCAGACAGGATATCTGTGCGATTCCTTTACAAGTGGAACAAGCCAGAACCGTTTGTACTTATGGACAAATATATTCGGCTTTGTCTAAAGTAGAAGTTCCAGGACTTAGCTACACATAACCCAAAGTTATACAAACTCATACTCTTTGGCTCCAGAGAAAGAGATCTATCTTAAGACTGTGCCACCTGAAGGCCAACAATTAGATGAGTACGAGGCAGTAATAAGATTAGAAAAGTAATTTGCGACACAAAACTCACAGAGGGGGATGAGCAGAACACTGTAAGTTTGCAAAATGAATAAAATCTCTGATTTATCACCAATTGGTTGTTAATTGTTGTGACAAGAAGAACCAAGAGAGATTATTAGCCGGTAAAAACATGGCTGCTGAATTCACAAATAGTATTCAATCCGCACAAGGCAAGGCGAAATAAATCATTTGTTGCGACAACTTAATGGTAATATCAGTGAAATTATCTCAGAAAGCTAAAGTCAAGAACAGAGTTCACAGCCTAACACACAATTCAACATCAACTCCTGCTATAGGTGTGGGTCAATGAAGGCCATGGCCAGTTTCAAACTAAATGTGGACTGTCAGGACATTCTGTCATTGTGCAGTACCACAGCAAAGAGGACAAATGTACACGCATTAGAGAATGAGACCGAAATGCTGGTAGTGTGGAAAATCTGGTCTTCCTGTGGACAAGAGAGAAATCAGAGAGCAAAGTAAATTGAGTATGGTGAGAATTATTAAGGATGATGAAATGATCAATGGGGAAGCATTGAACCTTTTAGTAGATTCAGGAGCGAAATTAACAATCCTGTTGAGTAGGACAGTTCGAAGCGTATGGAATGATCATGTATTCGACAATCAGATGTCATACCAACAGCATACACATAACAACATTTTATTTAGATGTTCAGATGGTATAAAGTACATGGACAAAGACATAAAAAGGTAAAGTGTATGTAATGAGTAAAGGCCAAGATACACTATGGTTGATGAATCCCCCATAGAATGCTAGAAATGTTGTAGAGGTCAGGAAAAGCAGTACCAATAACAGAGGAGAGAGTGAGTGTCGGAACGAGGAGCAATTATATATTTAGAGAGATATACAATGTTCAGGGTAAAGAGGGCTATGTGATTGAGAGTTCAATGTGTGATTTCAAAGATGTGTTCAGTGAGAAACTTTGAAAATAAGCAAGGGATTTGAACATATGATTACATTAAAAGAAGGGCAGTGCCAGCCCGGGACACGCTTAGGCCAATATCGTTAAGGGTAAGGTAAGATTTGTCAGTGTACCTTCATAAAATGTGCAAGGAAAATCTAATTGCATCTGTAGAATCCTCTTTATTGATTTTGCCCATGGTGCTAACGATGAAGAGAGGCAGCAATCAAACTTCAAGTGGGCGTAGGCATAAGAAGCCTGAATAAGAACATTTGTGTTGGAGGGCATTACTTGGCTGGAATAGAGTGCATGTTAATGATGGCGCACGGAACAAATGTTTTTTTATAAATTGGGCTTAGAGTAATCAGATCATCAAGTGCCTCTACAACAGAAGCTCCGTGATCAAACAGCTCTTATATTGCCTAATGGGGATTTTCAGCTCTATTGATTTTCCTTTGGACTTGCCTCAGCAGCAGAAATGTTCTAGACAATATAATGTCCAATTTCTTTGAAGGCTTTGATCGTGTTCAAATCTTACAGGATGATATGCTTATTTTTGAAAGGTACAGATCAGAAGAATGAGGGCAGGGTAAGGGAAGCATTGAAGAGCCTCTGGGAAAGTAGTCTGAGACTGAGACGGGAGAAGTGTATTTTTGCAGTACAGTAAATAGAGTAATTAGGTCATGTGTTAACACCAGGGAAATCAATCCAAAAGGCAGGCTACTCCAAACACGATTATGGGACCCCTATTGCAGACTGACCGTCACTCTCAATTCTTAAACTGTGGGGCGGCAACAACTGTAGTGAAATATAGTGAAAGCTCATGAGGTTAAAATTATACCTGCTTAGAGGAAAGGAATGCTATACACAGTGTGTAGTCCAGAAAGGGGAAATTACATCGAATGCCCAGAAGAAGTCCGAGAGGACGAAACGAGTTGGCTATGTTTTAAACAATTATGAAGAAGAAGAGTCATGAATAAAGGATCTTAAAAAAGACATGTTGGATTGGTGTTATATATAATGATACCAATTGACTTATGTTATATCATCTGAAATTGTGTTTTGCTGAACTCAATTGACAATGGAATAATGATTATGATATAATGATGGGTGCTGGGCCAAGTTAAGGGATTCAAGGCTACTAAAAGGCCATCACTGAGGCGCAGAAGCCTGTTAATAGGGAAGAAGTGATGTCCTTTTTAGGTCTGTGTGAGTTTTGCACAAAATGTATTTGTAAAATCACAGACGAGGTTAAACTACTAACTTTATGGCAGTGAACGTTTCTTCGACCTGTCTCGTCACTTGTGGGATTTCGTAGATTGTATGATATCGGTATATCCACGCTTGGGGACATTATGCAGGGGACCACTCTTAAATCCTTTCAAAGGCTACAGGCGGATTTTGACCCTCATAAATCGCAGTTCCATCGTTATTTGCAGCTCTGTCACGCATTGACGCCCCAGATTCGGCAGCTACAGTCGCTACCAGAGTTCCGACCGCTGGAGGGTCGCCTACTGACGGGGGATCTGGGGGGCACACAAAATCCAGCAAATCTACCAAACACTCCCTACACATTCCAAGGCCACTATTCACTGAACCCGGGAGGCTTGGGAGGCGAACCTGCCAGCCCTTCCGTAAGACGATTGGGCCGAGGCGCTGGCAAGCCCTCGGTATGCCGCCGTCTTTACCAGATTTAGGCTAATTCAATTTAAATACCTCCACAGGGTATATTACACGCGTCTCCGTCTTTGGAAGATGGGGGCAATTCAGTCCCCTATCTGTCTCCGCTGTGGTGCTGAGGTGGGGTCATTCCTACATACGGTGCGGAGTTGAGGAGCACTGCAGCTCTTCTGGTCAGGCATGTTGTCTTGCTTGGGGCGTGTTCTGGCGTGGGATATCCTGTCGGACCCTAGATTGGTGCTCTTACACAGCATAGAAGACATTGGGGGTAACAGGTATAAAAGACACCTTTTGTTTCTCGGTCTCACCTTGGCTAAGCGGGACATAACACAGCACTGGAAGGACGCGTTCCCGCCCTGTATAACTAACTGGAAAAAGGCCCAGAATAGATGCATGTCAGCGGAGATTGTAGTGTTCCAGGCGAGTGGGTGTCCCCAAAAGCAGGGGAAGATTTGATCTCGGTGGGCCAAGAACAGGGGTATAGATCTGCCTTCAATGATGCAGACCGCCACCCGTGATCCTATCGAACAACTGGTGGTGAATGATTTACCTGTTTAATGTATCAATGTTTAAAAGATGTGCCTGGGAATTCCTTTGGCTTTTACATGCTATGTTCTTGCCGTATGTATAGTGCACACTAGGGTGGAGGAGTGGTTTTTTCCTGGTCTGATGTTCTGCAGACTATAGGGGAGGGTGTTATACAGTACCCAGAGACATTCTTTTATGCATTTCGTCTGTGCTTTGGTTGCCGGGCTCTGCCCCTCTGGTATGATGAAAATTCAATCTGTTGTTAAAAAAAATGACTAACTTTAGTGTCTGGTGAGTTAGCGATGAGTGGACCCTTTTAGTTCCTGACAGACTCCGTAGAACTATTACGTAAGTGTTCGGGTGTAGTGACTAGAGTTCATGTTTAGAACGTCGAGTTCACAATTACACGCAGAGGAATACAGACGTGTAATACTAAGCTCTGTGTGTGGTGTATTCATTTACAAGTACCCAGGCTGGGGGCGAGGGGGGACGCTACACTAAAAAGACTACTAAAAACAACAGGGAAGAGTTTCAGTAGAGTTGGGAAACAGAAAGAGACTTTTGAAGGTGTAAAGAGGGACATTTCTGAGGGCAAAATCCTCTGAAGATTTGACGCAAAGGAAAGTATATGCATTACCTTGAATATCAGTGAAAAGTATTGTGGGAAAAGGTAACACAGACTGCATATGGAGGGGAATCAACTGTTGCATTTGCTTTTAGTGTTTTGAAAGACACAGAGATCATATTCCATAAACGAAAAGGAATTGTTAGCCAGTGAGAGGGTGCTGAAGTGGTATGACAATTATGTGTGGGGAAGGAGGACAGACCATTAGCCTCTCCTTTTCATTTTAAGTTGGACCAATTTTCACTCATCAAAAGCCAATGACAGGATACATAGCCTGCACCAAATTATAAGAGCATGATTTTAAATTTTAATATCTACCTGGGAGAAACAACAAAAGAGTAGATTGCATGATGAGGATATCTGGTGATTATAATGCAAACAGAGAGAATGACACTTGTGACGACTTGATATGTTTTGTGGCCTGTAATGTAGAACATTGTGTTATATGGGCAGCGACTGATGACTGGTTTAGACAGCTGAGGGGTGCGGGGACATTCTAAAAGCAGTCAGGGCGCACACCATGTCCAGGTGGTCTGGGGAGAGGAACTTCTCTAGATGAACCCATCATTTTGCCAAGATTAATTTTGAACACAAAATATTTAGACTAAGCCAAAGGGAGTGTTTGCATGGAGGCAGACCTGTTAACAGGAACAGCAGCATTATTAAGCCAGTGTCAAGCCAGCCCAGCAGGAGCAGGGGGAGGCTTTATTACCACAACTCCTGCGAACACAAACCTCGCAACTGTGTCTTTATGGCCCAGAGAGAGGGAACTCACTGAGATTAAGGAGTTTAAAAGCAGGGGGGAGGTGGTAAGAAACAGGTACCAACTGAGGTCTAAACAAGACCTGAGGCAACAGGGGATTTGGGACCAAGTGGAATCGGGCGAGAAAGTGAGACCTACACCACTTACACCACATAGGAGCAAGAGGAAGTGGTGAGCCAAGAAAGGGGGCAGTAATAAAGCCCCCAAGCAGGTTCAGACACAAAAAAGTACACCCTCTCTCAAAAGCTATTTCAAAGTTATGGAGAATATGAATTCCTTGAAGGAGGGGGCAGGAGCGGAACCTGACTCACAGTTAACCCAGACCTCTAGTGTACCCATCCTGGTCTTGGAGAACAGGTACTTCCCTATTGCGGCAACGCAAGATAATGAGGCACTAGATGATCCAGCTGATCCGGCTCACCCGGACACAGACATACTGACAAGTGGCAGTACTAGTGTGGTGGAGAGAGCCTTAGTTCATCAAGCTCCTACAGCAGCACCCCAAGTCCTCCTAAGGGGCTCGGGACCTAAAAACTCTACTAACATTTCGACAATAGAGGGCGCAAGGCCATCACAGCCCTTATTAGGAAAACACCCAGTTTCAGAATTGACTTCAGTACTTAACCCGTCTGACATTACAAGACATCGGGGAGAGGGGTTGGCCTAACGGCTAAGGTGCTCGACCTCGGACCTGGGGATCTGGGTTCGAGTCTCGGTAACGACGCCAAAAAAAACCCTGTGATTCTGGGCAAATCACTTAATCTCCCCGTGCCTAAAAAATGAAAGTTTGTCCTCATGTAACGTAACTGGTGCTATGTAAAGCGCTCTGATAACTGATTCGGTTTGGTTCTAGTTCGCGCTATATAAAACTCAGCAAAAAAAATAAAAATAAAATAAAATTAGCTTAGCTTCTCAGTCTCTGGCCGGACCCGAAATGGATATACCTCCTGCCCCTGCCCCTGAACTTGACAAAATAGGGCTCTTATTCCAATCACTGCAGGGGGATTTACTCGAGAAGTTTGAAATCTCTGAGGCCAATCAAAAGAGACTGCATGATAGGTTCGATCTTTTGGAAACCAAACTGGAAGGTATAGAGACTCGGACTACCATACCGGAAAATAAGGTCTCCACCCTCTCGGCCACTACTGCAGAAAGCTCCACCGACCTTTGCACCCTAAAAAAGCTAAATCGGGCTTTAATGATGGATATGGAACGTCTGGAGACCCACTCACGGCGGAACAACCTTCGCATATTGAAAATACCCAAAGGGGAGGAAGTGGAGGACATTAAAGCCTTTGTTTGAAGGCTCCTTAGGGAGGGCGTGTTGAAAGACCGGTTAGACATAGATTTAGAGGCAGAGATACAGAGGGTCCACAGAGATCCTTTCAGACTTCACCCAGACCGTAAGGCACCCAAGACGATTCTGGTATACTTCCAGACATATAGTGTCAAGGAGTTGATGCTCAGCAGGTCCCTGGCGAGTGCCTCACTCCATTATCGGGCTAATGCATATCAAATCAGGTCCGACATAGGAGGACGAACAGCCCAAAGACAATGGGAGCTGGGTTCAAGAATGCCCGAACTTAGATCATTGGGGGCGCGAGTGCAGATGAAGTTCCCTGCCATCTTAAAAATCATGTGGAACAACAAAATGCACACATGTAACCAGCCAGATGAGGTGGATGAGTTATTAATGAGTATGAGGAAGTAGTTTGGTTTGGTTATATGTTGTCACTGCCCATTGCTCATTGTTTACATGAATATTGCATGCAAGTAATAATCTCCAAAATGATACTTGGAAGAAGGTTTTTTTTGTGCCTATTGTTGGGTGGCACAATACTTAGTTAAAAAATAAGGGGGTTTTTTTGATGTAGGGAGAAGTGGGGAAAAATTGTTTAAAAAAAAGAAGAAAAAAAAAACCACATATAATAATATTACCAAAAAAAAAAACCCCACCAAATCACATATAGTAGATAGAAGGGGAAGGTTTAGACACGGTGCTGGAAGGCGGGGAGCTCCATAGGGGCTAGACAACGCCTGAGCTGAAGGGAGGGTTCCTCAGGGGAGGGTGTGGGTGGGTTGGGGAGGGGAGGGGAAAAAATAATAAAAAGTCCTCTTTGGTCGTAGAAATGCAATGTATGTTGACTCAGATATTACAGTCACTCAGGGGTGCCGTTGGTTGGGTAACACTTCGCTATGGCTGCAAATCTGCATTCTAGTAGCAAAATCATCTCCTGGAACCTTAATGGTATAGGGAGTCGGAAGAAACAGCAAAGGGTATGCGAATTTTTAAAGAACTCGGAGGCCAGTGTATACCTGCTGCAGGAGACTCACCTTGAGGCAGAAGCGTGCAGGAAGGTTTTTGGGAAACAATGTTGGGTACAGGATGTGCTATGCTCTAGACAGAAGGAAATTTCTAGGGGGGTAGCAATAATCGTTGGGGCAAATAAGGGAATAAGGATACAAAGCTGGGACACTGATCAGTCAGGGAGGTGGTTGGTGGCAGTCCTTTTGATTGCTAGCTCACCCTATACATTTGCAGTATACTATGGCCCGAATGAAGATAATGAAATCTTTCTTCGAAATCTAGAGAAGATCTTAATTTTGGGTACAGCACCTGTTATTCTGGGGGGTGATTTCAATCTTGTTTTTGACTGTCAACTGGATCGTACCTCCAGAGCAAAGTATGTCCCATCTAAGAGGTCTCTTTTAGCTCTCAAGAATATAATAAGAGACTTTAACTTGCTGGATGCCTGGAGAGCTAAGAATGGGGATTTAAGAGAGTACTCTTTCTATAGTAAACAGTATAGGTAATTCTCAAGAATAGACTTGTTTCTGGTAGAACATATGCTCACGTCGGTTTTGACCTCAGTTTCCCATACTCCGGTGTGCCTCTCAGATCACTCGGTTGTAGAACTAATTATTAACTTTGCGACCCATGTGTATGAACGCAGATGGACTCTTGATAGAACTATTCTTCTGGAGGAAGGCATTGGATTCAAAATTAAGAACAGTATATTGAAGTTCTTTTTATTTAATGTGGGATCGACCACAGAACAAATTGTTTGGGAGTCGTTTAATGCGTTTATAAGAGGCTTTTTGGGGTACCAGATGAGACAAAAAAGAAAAGATCTAAAAGAAAGAGAAGCTAAAGACCTGGACTCTATTAAGAGGAAAGAGCAGGAACTACAGTTCGCAGCTTCGGGAGACAGAGATAAGATCTCGGTACTTGAATAGGAGCTCATGGAGCTAGAATCAAACATCAAAGCTAAGGCAGATAAGCTGATTCATGATAGGTGGGAAGCCAGCAAACTTAAGAACTTTGAGTATGGGGAGAAATGTGGTGCACTCTTGGCGTGGAAAGCTAGATCCGATAGGACCAGGAATAACAACATCAACACCCTGTCCCAACGGAGTTCTGGAAAATTGTTAACTGACGAAGAAGAGATCAGGGCCGAAGCTAGGGGATTTCTGGAAGAGCTATATCAGGAGAATATAAGTCGAGGAGCAGAGGACTTGGAGAAGTGGTGGAGCCAGAGGGCCCTGCCTCAATTGAGCGACGCAGATAAAAGCACTCTATTGAGTGAGATCACCAAAGGGGAGATTAGGGCGCAGTTAAAAAAGATGAGTAAAAGCAAGGCCCCAGGCCCGAAGGTCTACCAACAGAGGTATACAAGGATAACCCAGAGGAGATTCTTCCCCACTTGCTGTCTCTTTTCAACAACATATATCAGCAAGGGGGAGATATTCCACCCTCATGGTCAGAGGCTACTATCACCTTAATAGCTAAACCCAACAAGGATCCTATGAAAATAGAGTCCTATGGACCCATTTCCCTTCTGAATTCCGACCTAAAAATATTTTCTGGAATTTTGGCTGGGAGATTAGCGAAAGTTATCAAATACATCATTCACCCTGACCAGAGGGGCTTTGTGCCAGGGCGGCAGTTAAACGAGTTGACATTCCAGGCTATTGGAGCAATAGATTTTGCAGAAGAAAGGGGATTGCCGTTGGCCATCGTGGCAATTGATGCCGCGAAGGCCTTTGATCAGGTTAATTGTCTGTTTCTTTGGGACACTTTGACTAGGTTTGGCTTTCCACTCCCCTTTATTCAAAGTGTTAAAACATTGTATTGGAACCCACGGGCGAAAGTCTTGATTAATGGTAGCCTGACTGATTGGTTTATGATTTCAAGGGGGACGAGACAGGGTTGTCCCCTGTCTCCTCTCCTTTTCGATCTCTATATCGAGCCCTTTGTTTCTTTGCTGAGATTGGATCCAACAATCATTCCTTTTAAAATGGGAGGTCTGGAGCTTAAGACCGCATTATACGCAGATGATTTATTGCTATATACCATCAATCCACTAGAGGCCATTCCAAAGGTATTTCAATTAGCGGAGGAATTCGGTGCAGTTTCAGGATATTGTATTAATAAGAGCAAAACGGACATAATGAGCTGGAACAGTCCTGTCCCTATACCAGGGGCCAAAAGCAAGATCAGGTACTTGGGTATTTACCTTACGCAAAAGCTAATTGATGTCCCTAGAATAAGCTGGCAAACAGTGGTTAAAGAAATAAGTAAACTCTTACTCAGATGGGCCGGTCTACCTCTTAGTATATATGGCAGAGTTAACCTAATTAAAATGGTGGTACTGCCTAAAGTAACCTTTTTATTTAACAGTATCCCATTGACTTTTCACAATAAAGATATCTCCAGCCTCCAGGGCAAGATAGGTTTCTTTATTTGGGCAACTAAATCACCAAGAATTGCTTGGAGGAAGTTGAGAAGGGGTTTAAGAATAGGCGGCTTGGCCCTCCCTGACTTGCTCTTGTACTGCTACGCGTTTCAGTTAAAGAACTTTAGACTCCCGGCCAACAAGTTGGACTCATCCTCGCATGGCCGTTTGTTTCAGGCGATGTTATCTGACCTACCCCAGGGCCTTGAATTTGTCTTGTTCAAATTTGGTGCCCAGAAGTTTTACAAGAAAGTTTGTTTAAAAATCCTATTAACAGCACTTAAGTTGTGGCAAGTAGTCTGTAAAACATGGGGAATTCCCTATTATAATCCTCTAGCCCCAATCTGGGACTCCCCGGGAACACCTGTATGCCTATTAGATCGTTTGTCGCTCCCTCTGAGGGATGCAGGTTTTGTAAGATGGGGAGACCTGAGCAACAATCTAGGACTTTTATAATCAAAGAGATTCTATCAAAAAAGTGAAAAAGTGATGATATTTATATTGATTTTGATTTTTCTAACGAACGTGCTAGGCTCTCTCTTAAAGGTGGAAAGACCAGAGCGCAATGTGCTTTTTAAAATACCCCTCACACACTAAAAAAATCCAATAGTGTCATGCTTCATCATAGGGGTCTTCCCGCCCCTATAACGGGACGGGGCGTGCTACGACCAAGCGAATACGCGGGAGCACTTATATTGTGACAGTGGCTATGTGTGAGTGCACAGGTGTCAGTGAAAGTGTAGGGACCTCAAAAAAGTGGTTTATAAAAGGTTTAAAAATTCCCTGGCATAGTAGAAAAAATGTTTTATTCACTTCTCTAGGTGGGAACATTAAGAAGGGGTTGTGAGGTAGAGCAATAGCTAACTACCTAGTCGACATGTTTCGTAAGCAGTCCCCTACTGCTTACTCATCAGGACCAAAAAACGATCCCTACTAGAATATACTCAGTTCTACAGAGATATGCCTACTGTCCTACAAACAGCACAGCAAAAATAAGCTGACTGTTTGCGCTTCGGGGCATGAGTTGGCCCAGTGAAGCAAAAATAATACAAATAGTACCAAAAAAGGACCTATTATGGTCTACTTTTCAGTTAATTTCAATGCCCCATGAGCTTGCAGGCGAGGGGTGTTCTCCGCGGTTAATGTCCGGCGAGGAAAAGAAACATTATTCCCACCCCCGTGCTGCTCCGAGGAAACAATCTAGGACTCCTTGATTGGACATCCCTATTTAATATAACAGGAGGGTCCCTTACAAGGTTTAAATATTATCAATTATCATCTTGGTGGGGAAGCCAACATTGGGAGCTGGAGGAAGAGGGTAATGGCTTTCTCAAACTAGCCAGTAGACAGGAAGGCTGGAAGGGGGAGGTCTCTGCCTGGTACATTTTACTAGTGGGGGCAAAGGATTGGCAGGAGGTAGAAATTTCTAAACTCTGGGGTGACCTCCTTGCAGATAGTCCAGTAGGGAAGTTGGAGGTTTGGACAGATTCATTTATAACATCTCAAAAGACAATAAAGCCTGCCAATCTCTACACAGCACACAGGGTTTATTGGACTCCTTCAAAGTTGACAAAAATCTCCGGAGAATCTTATTACTGTCCAAGATGTAAGCTTTTAGCAGCAGACGACTTACATATTTTTGTGGACTGCCCAGAAATTAAAAACTACTGGCAGCAGGTTTGCAGTTTTTTAGAGGACGTACTGTTGAGATCAGTAATTTGCAGCCCAAGATTGATTCTTTTTAGTCTGCCACATTGATATGATATCAAGGACAGTATTTTTCATTTCATATTTTATGTTATTTTCATCGCAAGGAGGGAGGTGTGCAGAGAATGGAACACATTAGCCCCCCCAGATTTGCTGACTGTCTTAGGAACATCATGGCTATATGTAAATCAGATTTGTTGTGCAGTGGAGAGGGCGCTGCTAAGATATGGGCTCCGTTGGTAAAATGGTCGGACAGATAAACGATGAAAAGTCCAATGATTATGCCAGGGGTTTGTGGTCTGGTCCTCCCAAGGGGCAAGGTTTACCCATATCGAGAACGGGAGTTGGACTAGTAGACAGCCTACCTCTGGGTGATCTTTGACAGCTATGCATAAAATCCCAGGGCGCATAGTAATGATTTGTGCTAGCGGCTCTGAGAGATTCTATCTAGAGTCATAACATCTGGTGGCATATATGAGGACAAAAAAAAAAAAAACAGGTGCTAGACTTAGTTCACAAAGGGCACCTAGACATTACCAGCTGGAAGAAGAAATTGAGGGAGTCATTCTGGGGTGGGATGTTGACAGGGAACAAGTCTTAAAAAAAGAAGTGGGGGGACTAACCAAGTTAGGCAGTATGAAAGTAACATCATGGTGCGTGACATTACAGTGTGACATCACAGCATCATTAGAAGGGACAACTCAACCATGACCCCACAAGAAGTGACATCAAGTCTTCACACTTCACACATTTCGAATGTCTATAACAAACAAGCACATTTGAGTGCATTATGTAATTCAACAAATGAAATTTTGCATCTGGGTTGTGCCAAAAAAAGTGACGTAACCCCAAAGCAAAATGTGGGCCTAAATGTATACATTGAGGGCCTTATATACAACTTTTTGGCGGAGGGCAGCGTCACAAGCCTTCTTGCAGCACTGTGCTGCTTCAAAAGGAAAGGGCAGGAATGTGCATTATTAATGCAATACAGCACATTCCTGTACTTTCAGTAGGTGCAGGGGCACAAATTGGTGCTTGGCACCACCCTTGCACCATGGTGCAGGGGTGTCTGCATCGTTTGCAGGATTGTTTTTGTGCAGGAATGGGCGCCTTCCTGCACAAAAGCAATCAATGGAGGTGTTTTCCTCTTTCTATGTTTGCTGCACATAGAAAGAGGAAAAACTAGGAGAAATAACGTTATTTCTCCTAGTTACTCCTCCACTAGGGAGGCGCTCAGTTTTGATGCATTTCCAGGTTTACAGATCCTTGTAGATCTGGAAATGTGGCAAAATCCATGGGTGAAGTATGGGAAAACTCACTGCAAATCCCATAGAAGGCCTACTGGACATAGAGTTAGGCAACGCAACAATTTACGCTGTTTTGTCTTAATGCACATCTATGAGGCCACGCAAGGTGGCTTTGCGTCTCCTTAAAGATATTATTAAGAGGTCTGAACCAACGGAGTGTCATAAAAAGTGAGATCTCTTGTAAATTAGACCCTCTATTTTTTTTTTTAACTCTGTCAAAATGAAGTTGAAAACAAACAAGGAAACAGGTAGCAGTAAATCTAACCTGCTTAATTGGTCGCAAAGTATGCAATTTAAACTATCTTATGAGGTAGGGCACCGGCTGGAGTGATCTTTGTGGGCCCAGTAAATCCAAGGGACGAATAATAATGGCATGAATAACTTTGGAGGGTAATGCATTTGCTGGAGAGACCTGTGTGATTCCTCTAGTTACGTTTTTTACAAAGTAGCATAGAGGGTTAATGCGTCTCCTGCAAAGCACATCATCTGAAATGCTAATGACAGAATTGTATTTTATGTAGCTAGGTGAGTTAGTGCTTTTAACACAGAGATCCTTTAGTTACTTGCACTTCATATATTGTAAACCTTCTATTATAGCACAGTGAGCTAGGAAGGACATGAGACTCCTTCATCTTGTAACCCTCACTGTCCATTGTAATACATTTTGTACATTGATTTACACAATTAAATGATTTGTTGTCAATGTATAATGTGTAGGGGTGATGCAAAGCTCTCTGAAACCCTACATTGGGATGAGTAGTGCTATAAATGAAATAATACAAAACAGTGGTAAATTGTTATTTTTGTAAATACTGGTGCCGACCACCACATCTGACATTCTTGCAGTGCATGAATATCAGGGATTGAACAATTTAAGAAGCACGCCTCTCAAGTATTTGTGAAGCTATACCAATGTGTGTGCCTCTGTTTCCCATCCCTTGCATTTGATTCTAAGTGTGAGGCGCAGATAGCTCAGAGTCAGGACAGTGGAAGAAAAAGAGGCCTGATGGCCCCTTACATTTGGCCTTTCTTATGGGCCCAGCTGGAGTCTGAAATATGAAAGCCCTCCTCACCGCCTGCACGTTGCTGCTGAAAACGAAAGCAGACAACGGCAGGTGCTGCTGAATGTATCCCTGTGGGAAAATGACACCGGAACAGTTTCATCCTATTTGAGTGGGGCCCACTTCTTGCAGGATGAATGGAGTCCACCCTGTGAAAATAGTGGGTGGACGTTGTGTTCCTGCGTGTACTCCCAACTCGTGCCCTGGGTGTTGAGGTGAATATTGGGCAATGTGTTAAGTGCTATCGGAACTACCAACTTTGGAGCTGGGGAACCAGGTTTGTGTCTGCCGTTGGCTAAACGTCCTTTGATTCTGGGTAAATCACTTAAACTCGCCGTGCCTACCAACAATGAATATGTCCTAGTGTAATGTAACTGGTGCTCATGGAAAGCGCACAAATACCTTCCGTTGAGTTCGCGCAATATAAAACTGAAAATGTCATATAGAGGAACCCTCAGGGAATGAGTCGGGGTACACGCGGGTACACGGCGTCCACCCACTCTTTTCACAGGGTGGCTGCCGTCCCCCCTGCTAAGAAGTTGGGCCCCACAGAAATATGTTGAACTTGTCCCAGTGTAATTTTGAAACTACAGGACACGTTCATCAGCTCCTGCACGTTGTCTGCTCTTGATTCCCAGCAGCAAGGTACAGGCAGTGACTAGGCTTTTTCCCCACTTCCAGCTGGGCAACGATAAAGACAGAAGTTAAGGGGTCATCAGGCCTCCTTTTGATTGAGTATGGGACTGGAGGCCTCCTGGAACCTCACAAATGAAAATGCACTACCGTGGAAACAAAAGCACACAGCTTGTTCTCTTCACAGGTACTTAAGAGGTGCATGCGTTTTACTTTGTTGTATATAAGTGCATGCACTGTAAGAATGTCAGATAGGTTGGTCTGCCTCAGTATTTAAACAAATAACAATTTAAATAGCACTATTTTATTTCTTTTATAGCGATACTCATCCCAATGCAGTGTTAACATACACATTATCCATTTCAAATAAACCATGTAAGTGTGTAAATTAATGTGCAAGATGTCTTACATGAGACAGTCAGTGTTACAAGGTGTAGGAGTCAAATACACTTCAGACCTCACTGTGGTCAACTAGAAGAATTACAATTTATTAAATGCAAGTAACAAAAGGATCTCTGTGTTGTAATCCACTTATCTATCTACATAAAGTAAATATCTGTGATCTGCATGTTACATGATATGCCTTGCAGGAGACAAAAAAAATGTAAACATATTTTAATGCATTTTCAGTTGGCATATGTTATAACATGCACACATCAGAGCATCACTTCCAGTAAGCTCACTTCCTGTGGTGCCACGTGGAATGCCACGCGTCATGACATCATGTGCTTTGATAGTACGCGTCATAATGTCACTTAATTACTGCCTGACTTGGTCAGTCCCCCTACTTCCTTTTTAGGTCTCGCCTGAGCCAGCGTGCATGCGCTGCTGCTCTGCGAGACATTAAGTAAGGGCTTTTGAGCGCTGAATACACGTTTGTGCATGTGCTTTTTTTAAATTAACCAGCGATTGACCTTCGCGTGCGTCTTTCTAAGAAAGACAGCGTGCAATTGGCTCAAGTCGGGTGCATGTCCCGCCTTCTCTGGTCCTTGGCCTAGGGTCCTCTGGAGCACGCGCGACCACCATCTATTTCCAATGTTTAATTGGAAACAGATGGTGGTTGCACTGGCCCTGATGCGAATTCCTTTTAGCGCGCACGCACCACTCCCAGACTTGTTTTTCTTATCCCGCCCCATGCCCATGTTGCTGCTGAGCCCTGTAGTCAGCTCCCCTGGAATATGTTATCATTAATGTATGCCCAGGGAACACTCATAACGATCAATCAATAGGAGTGTAGGGGGAAATTAAGGTGAGGCCGCCCCCGCTCAAACAACTGTAAACCAAAAGCGCCTTACCTACTCAACATAACATCAGAGCTGCACGACCACCAAAGGGGATCTGATATATCATACTTAATCTAGATCCCTCGAATGTGTAAAGTAACACTAGTCCCATGGGTCAAAGATGTAAACTTTATAAAGAAGACAGACACAGGTCCCACAAGACACACAAAAATTGTGTGAAAACAGAGAGAGTGCATCACGGTCGTGACACCCGAGGGGGTTCCTGGTTAGCAATTACCAGTATACCCACTTCTCATCATCGGTCACTCTCTCTGTGTGTAGTGTGTAAGAAAGAACCAAATTTACACATGTGCATAAATGATAATAGTGATTTGTAAAAGAAATGAACAAATACCAATGTGCACTATTATAAGCCGTGTACTACTGCACCTGGAACCCCAAAGAAAACAAACCAACGTGTTTGATTCAACCAAAATTTTAAAATTATATGGTGAGGATTGCTGGCTGTCTTTATTCTGGTGCTGCAAGCCTCGCAATTTAAAAATGGTTACTTATATACCATCCGTATTTATATAGTGCTGACATGTTGCATTGCTCCACTTTCATCAGGGCAATCTGGGGTTCTCAATTCTTAGTCTTCGCACTTTTATTTACGTCGGACCTGCGTCAATATTTAAAACAGAACACAGTGGTGAAATGATGAAGACCCTCCAGCCGCGGGTCTGCATTTGAGGACACTTAAACAAACCATATATTTAATATCCAAATGAGGAAGAATTACCTTATGATTGCCAAATCAGGGCGTACCGGCAATCATGCAAAGGACCCCGTGTCACGTGATCACGTGTCTGCCAGTGGCTCGGTATATCTGAAGCCGCCTAGATAAAGCCAATGTGTAGAAGAAATGCCGCATGTCAGGCAAAGATGCATATATCACATAAAGGCTTCACTCTGTGCGATAATATACGTTGTTTGTGAGGGAAGCCCCGCTGTTTATTAAGGTTTACATTATACCACACATCGTGACACCACCCTCTTTCTAACGTCACATCGCTCGACCCATCAGAAATTTCCACAATGGTAGTGTGCTTAAAAATGTGGAAGTTGATCGTTCACACTAGCATTCAACCTACTCATTCTATGTTATTTTGCAACTACGGGCGTGTTCAATGCCCTCTTACGTGCATGTTTTATCACCTTCGCTGGGTATTCTCTGTTCTGCATGGTGGTAGAACCTGGTTTCTAAACCGCTTCAGTAATTGTAATACATCACACGTTATTTACAGACTGACTTGCAGTTGTGGGCTTTATTACATTGGTCTCACTTCTCGGAGAGTAAAGATCCGTATACAAGAAAACCTCAGCACGATCAGAGCCAAGAAGCTCACCACCCGCCTAGTACAACATTTCATGGAAAAGGGACATGACCGAAAAGATCTCACATGGACAGTCTTAGAGAAGGTAGTGGGAAATACACACTACTTAGAGACAATTCTTGCGAGAAAAGAGGCAAAGTGGATTTTTTCAGAAAAGGCGGACCGGGAGGGGTTGAATGAAAATATTGAATGGAACAAAGTGAGTAGGAGGTGAACACTGTACTCCCAGCATTTCATTCCTTAGGGCACCTGTACCACTCTGTCCTTTCTGCAGTATGGGGAGATACACACGCAACTTTCTACTGTGCAGAATGTAACCTCCAGTATTCCCCCATGTTAACTTTAAGCCCGCACTGAGTCTGGCCTCTGTTGATAATCAGATGACCTTTGTTGCTCCAGTTTTGCGTAGGGGTTTGGGTGCCCTTTCCAGGTTGGAATGAGCAGCCATTCAGTATGTAGTAACCCCACACCATACTGCCTGGTGTGAGCACCAACATGGCTGGACAGTTTTGCATTGGTAGTGTAAGTTCTTTTAAGGAAATTTTTCAAATAAAGGTTTTTAAAAGAATTTCTATACACTATTTCTCTTTTAGAAGGTGGTCACCTCTATTGGCTTCTTTAATGTGGCAACCATTCAATAAATTTCTTGCTGTACACATGGGATCGTTCTCTCCATGAAAAGACCCCTCTTATTGAATATGTGGCTAGCCATTTTGCAAGCTAATTAAATTCCGCCGCTCATCCACGACTATCTTGAATGCGGCACATCTTGAAAGTATCCCTACCCAGGATGGCTGCTGTAGCTACACCTGACGCTTAGCGTCACGCAACGTGGTGGGCGTGGTCACGACCCATGGCTACTTCCGCGTCCAGACGGGAGTGTGGCCGTGGGATCGTCAGAGGCGCCGGAGGGACGCGGCACTGGTAAGGCTTGGGTCGGAAGTTTGAATGTATGCGCCCGTTGTCCACGAACGCCATAGTGATGATAACTGGCATTGGGCTGTGAGATGTTCGATCAGGCATTCCTTATGCCCGACATTGTTTAGTACAGGCGGGGGCGACCATGTGTTTGGCTGCCCGTGGATGCAAACTAACATAGAATGAGTAGGTTGAATGCTAGTGTGAACGATCAACTTCCACATTTTTAAGCGCACTACCATCGTGGAAATTGCTGATGGGTCGAGCGATGTGACGTTAGAAAGAGGGTGGTGTCACGATGTGTGGTATAACGTAACCCTTAATGAAAAGCGGGGCTTCCCTCACAAACAACGTATATTATCGCACAGAGTGGAGCCTTTATGTGATATATGCATCTTTGCCTGACATGCAGCATTTCTTCTACACATTGGTTTTATCTAGGGGGCTTGAGATATACCGAGCCACTGGTGGACACTGGTGCATGATTGCCGATATGCCCTGATTTGGCAATCATAAGGTAATTCTTCCTCATTTGGATATTCAATATATGGTTTGTTTAAGTGTCCTCAAATGCAGACCCTCGGCTGGAGGGTCTTCATCATTTCACCACTGTGTTCTGTTTTAAATATTGACGCAGGTCCGACGTAAATAAAAGTGCGAAGACTAAGAATTAAGAACCCCAGATTGCCCTGATGAAGTTGCTGAAAGTGGAGCAATGAAACATGTCGGTACTATAAAAATACGGATGGTATATAAGTAACCATTTTTAAATTGGGAGGCTTGCAGCACCAGAATAAAGACAGATAGCCAGCAATCCTCACCATATAATTTTAAATTTTTGGTTGAATCAAACACGTTGGTTTGTTTTCTTTGGGGTTCCAGGTGCAGTAGTACACGGCTTATAATGGTGCACATTGGTATTTGTTCATTTCTTTTACAAATCACTATTATCATTTATGCACATGTGTAAATTTGGTTCTTTCTTACACACTACACACAGAGAGAGTGACCGATGATGAGAAGTGGGTATACTGGTAATTGCTAACCAGGAACCCCCTCGGGTGTCACGACCGTGAGGCACTCTCGATGTTTTCACACATTTTTTTGTGTCTTGTGGGACCTGTGTCTGTTCTTCTTTATAAAGTTTACATCTTTGACCCATGGGACTAGTGTTACTGTACACATTCGAGGGATCTAGATTAAGTATGATATATCAGATCCCTTTTGGTGGTCGTGCAGCTCTGATGTTATGTTGAGTAGGTAAGGCGCTTTTGGTTTACAACACTCATAACGAGGCTGCTATAATTGTAACACTAGGAGAAGGGAGGTCACCGTTTGGCGGAGATCACAAGGTGTGTTCATTGCCACGTATCCGCTGTTGGCTCAAAGGACGCTGCAACAACCACAAGCTCCTCACCTCATGCCACCACTCGCAGAGGGGCCGGAAAGCTGCCTCCGCGTTGGCATGATGAATTGGCCAATCTTCAGTGCATTTAAAAGCGAATAAGGAAAAAAACGACATTACATAAATACCACGATAGAAAGTTTGCCGTCACTCGAGAGCAGAAATGTTTAATAATTTAAGACGCGTCGAGCCGCAGCGTGATTTACAAGCATTCACTGGTAATTAGCTGCACTCTGTGACATTTCCAGCAAACTCCGAGATATACATTTGTTTAGGGAGGCCACCGTCTCACCACATTTCCATTTCCTTTGGTTTCTCTTCTTCGTTTCTTTGTCCTAAGCTTCTTTTTTATCTGTGTGAGCATTTTGTTATGCTTTTTACTCCTCTCGTTTTGATTTTTTGCCAGTTGTTAATCTTTCACTGTAATCACGTCACCTCCAGATTAGCTCAAACTCTGCGACATTTTACTCGCTCAACCTCCCAGCGGCATTGCAGAGCCACCAACTCACACACTGTCTTCTGTGCGGCAGTTGCTGTAGAGACCAGCAGCTGCAGGTACGCAACAGCACTCAAGACTACACCGCAACAGCCCGGCTTCTGAACACTTCCAGGCCCATGCATGTTTGGGTCTTCAAGGACAGTTTTTAGGTCTCGCCTGTCAATGCGCATGCGCATTGAGCGGAGCGAGACTATAGGGGCTTAAACGGACTTTAGCTAGACTGGCGATTTGATGCAGTGCATGTGCTCTTTTAACTCAATGCGCAAGCGCAATGAGTTAAAATGCGCGTGCACAGCATCAAATCGTCAGCTTGGTGCCGCCAGCAGCTCTTCCCGCTCCGCCCCCTGCTGCATCAAAGGCTTTGCGCTCTGCCTCAGCCCAGCCATTCTCCTCCCCTAATTGCCCCCTGCTGCTTCAAAGGCTTTTCCACGGCCGGCCGGCCGGCCTTGCTTTCAGTTTCACGGCCGGCAGGCCGTGTCTTTTTTAAAAAAAAATTATTTTAAGTGGCCAAGGCTTGTTTATTTTTATTATAGCAGTTTGTTGTGTTCGGTTTCGGGAAATAGACCAATAAAGACAAAATTTAAGAAATTCCCGGTGCGATAGGTAGCCTCAAACATCGAAATACTGACATTTTCTTTTTTTCACGCAATTTCTTTCTGTCCAATATCTTTTCCCCTTGGTTTTAAGCACATTAGACTCGTTTTCAAGATGCCCATTAAAACGAACAAATGATGTGTTTATATAAACAGCCACAACGACACGTTCAACAACTGCTCTCTTTCATACAGAGAACAATTTAAAGCTATTTTGTAATTTAAATAATCGTCATTCTGAATCATCTGAGGGAAATGCAATTTTGTAACTTGGAATAATTCTGTGTTCACAACCTTATCAGACATTCTAGAAGTCTGTGCCAGTCCAGGGTTTAGACGCCTGCTCCCCCTCCCCCGACCCCACGCAGCACCAGACTTCAATGGAATGCCTCCTAAGCTGCAGGTCACCATTTGCCGCTACTTCTCCTCCCACACCCCTCTCTCCGAAGACTTTTTTTACGATCGTTACTGGATTAAACCATGGTTCACTCTCATCGCCCGGGTCTCTACTCAGAGCTCCCTCTCTCACTCCACTCCCTCTCCTCTCCCTCCTTCCCTCTCGTCCTCCCTCTCTCTCCCTCCAGGCCGTGTCTCCTTTTTTTTTTTAACAAATTGAGCACCGTCTGTATTTTATTCTCATTCAATCTCCCATCATTGTATCTCTCTCCCTGCTTCCCTCACTGTCTGCCTTCTTCCGTCTTCCCTCTCCTCTAGTTTCCTTCACTTTCTCCCCTCTCTGTTTCTATCGTCCGTCACTCTTTCTTTTCTGTCACTCTTGCATGTTGCATTACAAATGCTATAGGTGTCACATTTGCAAAAGTTATAAGTATTGGCATTGTAAATGACAAAGGTATTAATTTAAAAAACAACACATAAATAAAATAAATGTCATTTATAAGACCAATAGTTCAAACTTTCCTAATGCGAGACCTATTGCATTTCCAATGCTTCTTATGTTTGCTTTGCATTCTGTGAATTGTAGTCCTGATTTTATAATGGTCTAACTAGAACAATAGGCCCCAGAATACAATGCAAAAAACTTTCACTGGATGAGCAGCTTACGCTTGTATCCAGAAACGTGAGCACGCTTGTGATATCTTGTTCATTATCTGTTCTCCTCATTGTCTCTATGATCCTTCTTGTAAACATTCTAGCTTTCTTATGTTTCTATGCTTAGAATGTGTGTAGGTCATAGCATCCGTTGGAATGTTAAGAGGACCTGAGAGCAGTTGATGTACTAGTGAATGTCTTAATGAACTGGTGGCTGAGATCTTCTCCAAAGAATAAACTACCAACATATTCTTCCAATTCCTGTGCCTATTTCATGGATTATTACACTGGCGTAGTCGGTAGTCTTATGGAAGATCTCAACACATAAAGAGAAGGAGGATTAAAGGCCACAAGGACTACAACTTAAAGAATCTTCTTGATGATTGAAGATCATGAGGATTGTAATTTAAGTGATCTACTTGGGTGAGCTCTCTCCTTCGTCTTTCTTTTTATCAGGAAAGCAACTTTCCTTATGCTTATACATGGATTAAGACTTACTTTTAAAAGAAATCTTTATGGGTGTTGCATTTCCAACATTATCAGTGACTCTGCGATATGCGCCTGTGTCGATCTTAAAGGAGTAGTTTTAATTTGGATTGCCCATTATCCGTTTGCTCTTAACTGACCCATTTTGGACTTTTTGTGCATGACACTAGGCTCACTGATGCCCCCCACTGCGGCAAACTAGAGAGGAGCATAAAGGAGTCGCCTGGTCGAGCACACGGCCAGGAAGCACTACTATTGACCAGGACTTCTCAAGCCAAACAGTCTCCCGCTGAACCGCCAACACCAGGTTAATGGGGTCCCTCAAGCTGCTTTCAGCCACAACCAAGGGAACTAAAGGCTCCTCACCCCAGTCACACCATCCTCCCAACACGAGGGTAACTTAGACTTTTTTTCCACCCTAGGCACATCGATCCCCTCACCCCAAGAGAGGTCTCCAGTCCCCACCGCTAGCGCCTCCACACTCCATCCCGTCAATCAACTCCCCATCTTGCCCCCTCACACAAATAGGACACACCTGTAAACCTCTGTCGCACACCACAATAGCCCACCCCACCTGAGAGATTTCACCGCCTACTACCCCCCTACACACCACATCGAGCAGCTCACCCCCCACTCGGCGGTCACCCTCCCCCTTTCTCGCGCAAGAGGAACTTCCCGCCCCCACTCAATGAAGATGCCCCCGGCCATACAGTTGGACCCTTATTCAAGTCATACACCTAACTACCTCACACCCCACGGCCAGAACGCCTTCGCGATATCCTTTCCCCACAGACTCTCTTTCAAAGCAAAAAAACACCTCAAACACAGAATAATCAGACAACATCCCGAAACGCTAGATGTAGACACATACCACTGCCCATCTAGAGGGCAACGTAAAATTGACTACATCTTTCACACTGACAGGCTTGAAGCCTGGGCCACCACCCTCAACTCTCACCTCATCGTCTCCAAAACCACCATCACAGCCCACAGTCGTAAACTGACAATCTCTCTCCAGAAACACCAGACTCTTACCGGAAGCATATCCAGTACCATTTTTGAAAACGGCACCATCCTAATTCAGGCAAAAAACAAGAACCTTGAGTTCTTTGACTCCCTCTTCCCCTCACTTAAGAAGGCCTCATCCTACAACACACAATATTCACGGACCACCCACGCAGGAGGCTTCAATCATTCACCAAGTCACCAGATTACGCCACGCCTTCTCCCCGAACCTTTCCTGACCCCAGGTCACTCCCCACGCCGCTCGACTCCTCTTCTCTAGGACCCGAGCGCCGCCGAGGGTTCGTCGCTGGTGTGCCCCGGGTTTGCTTAGCTTCCTCACTGTATTTTACTATTGCTCGCCTGTATTTTTAACTTTAATTTACTGTGTCTCTTGTGGATTGTTAGGCGCTCCTTGTGCGCCCCTGCCCTCAGTGCCCCCCCGCTCCCCGCTTCCCGCCGCTGCTCCCCCGTGGCCCTGCCCACTTTTTCTTCTGTTCTCATGCACGTCCGCCCATTGGCCATCCCGCTCCCGCCTCCCAGCTGCCCCTCCCTCCCACTTCACCTCTTATGGAGGTCTCGCAGCGGCCGCGCATCGCTGGCACGCCGAAGGCGCACCAAAGACAAGCCCGTCTGCACCCGTCCGTGCCTGGACCGCGTCCAGCGCCAGAAGCCCAGGCCCCAGCCGCTGCCAGGGCACCCGCCTGAGGTACGACACCGCCACCCTCATCGCACTCAACACAGGACGGCCTGCCGCCTGCCACCGAGCCACCCCGAAGCGCACCCACGGACCCATCACCTGCCAAGCATGCAAATTCTCCTGCCTCCGAACCTGCACCCCGCCCACCGAACACAGCAACGACAACAACAACTACCTCAAGTGCATCCTACTCAACACCCGCTCCGTCCACAAACACGCCGTCGAACTCTGGGAACTCCTTGATACAACAACACCAAACGTCGCCTTCCTCACGGAAACCTGGATGAACGCCTCCTCGGCCCCCGACATCGCCATAGCCATCCCGGACGGCTACAAAATCACCCGGAAGGACCTCATCAACAAAACTGAAGGAGGAATCGCCATCATCCACAAAAACAGCATCAGCATCACGACCAACGCCGAAGACACACTCACCGCCGCCGAACACCTACACTTCCAGACCCACATCAACCCCCAGACCACCCTCAGAGGAACGCTCATCTACAGACCCCCGGGCCCACGGACACAATTCAGCGAAACCATCTCCGACTTCATCAGCCCGCACGCCCTAGCCTCACCAGAGTACATCCTCCTAGGGGACCTGAACTTTCACCTGGAGAAAAACAACAACGACAACAACACCACCACCCTGCTCGACAACCTCGACAACCTCGGACTCAAGCAACTAGTGGACACGCCCACCCACTACGCCGTCCACACGCTCAACCCCACATCTTCTCTGCGAGCAGCCACGTTGCCTTCAGCCACTCCACCAGACTACACTGGACCGACCACAGCTGCATCCACTTCACCTTCAAGAAGAACACATCCCACCACCGCACGCCACAGATCCCCCGCAGATGCTGAAGCAGAGTCACTACAGACCAGCTGACCACATCGCTAAGCCAGAACCCACCTGCCAACACCCGTGACACCAACGACGCCGCAGACAACCTCACACAGTGGATCACCAACTGCGCCGACGACCTCGCTCCACTGAAGAAACCCCCAGGAAAGACCAGCAACAGAAAAACCTCATGGTTCACAGACGCCCTCAAAATCGCAAAGAAATCATGCCGCACCCTCGAAAAAGCTTGGCGCCACAAGCGGACATCAGAAAACATGACAGCCCTCAAGAGCGCCACCCGCGAATACCACCAGATGATACGCACCACCAAAAGGACATCATTCAAAGAGCAGCTGGACAACAACTCCCACAACAGCAAGGAACTCTTCAGCATAGTTTAAGAGCTCTCCAACCCCAGCGCCAGCAACAACGACATCACACCGTCGCAAGACCTCTGCAACTCCCTCGCCGCATTCTTCCACCGCAAGATTGCAGATATACACGACAGCTTCGGACCCCAGACTCCGCCTCCAGCCACCAAACCAACGAGCCCCACCACCAGTCTCAGCGCATGGACGCCCATCAGCACTGAAGAAACCACCCGCGTCATGAACACCATCCACTCCGGTTCCCCCACCGACCCATGCCCTCATCATATCTTCAACAAAGCCGACACCATCATCCCACCCCACCTCCGGAACATCATTAACAGCTCCTTCACGTCAGGCACCTTCCCTGGAAGCTGGAAACATGCAGAAATCAGCGCCCTTCTGAAGAAACCAACAGCAGACCCCAAAGACCTCAAGAACTTTCGCCCCATCTCTCTCCTCCCTTTCCCGGCCAAAGTCATCGAGAAGACTGTCAACAAACAGCTGACTGCATTCCTCGAAGCAAACAACTCGCTCGACCATCCCAGTCCGGAATCCGAGCCAACCACTGCACCGAGACCGCCCTCATCGCAGCTACAGACAACATCAGGACCCTGATGGACAACGGAGAGACAGCCGCTCTCATCCTCCTAGACCTCTCGGCAGCCTTTGACACCGTCTGCCACCGCACCCTAACAACCCGCCTCTTCAACTCTGGGTTCCAAGGAAAGGCTCTAGACTGGATCTCATCCTTCCTCTCCGACAGAACCCAGAGAGTCCGCCTCCCTCCCTTCCGCTCCGAGGCCACCAAGATCATCTGCGGCGTACCCCAGGGTTCATCACTCAGCCCAACCCTCTTCAATATCTACATGAGCCCCCTCGCCACCATCTCACGCAAACACAACATCAACATCATCTTCTACGCTGACAACACCCAACTGATACTCTCCCTCACCAAAGACCCTCTCACCGCCAAAGCCAACTTCCAGGATGGAATGAAAGAGGTCGCAGAATGGATGAAGCACAGCCGACTAAAACTCAACTCGGACAAGACGGAGGTCCTCATCCTCGGACAATCCCCATCCGCCTGGGACGACTCCTGGTGGCCCACGTCGCTGGGCACTGCACCGACACCTACGGACCACGCTCGCAACCTGGGATTCATACTGGACTCCTCCCTCACGATGACCAAGCAAGTCAACGCAATCTCATCCTCATGCTTCAACACCCTGCGCATGCTCCGAAAGATCTTCCGATGGATCCCCACCGAAACCAGAAAGACGGTCACCCAGGCCCTCGTCACCAGCCGACTGGACTACGGGAACGCTCTATACGCAGGAACAACAGCCAAACTTCAGAAATGGCTTCAGCACATACAGAACGCCTCCGCACGACTCATCCTCGACATCCCCCGCCACAACCACATATCCGCCCACCTGAGAAACCTGCACTGGCTCCCCGTCAGCAAGAGGATCACATTCAGGCTGCTCACCCACGCACACAAAGCACTCCACAACACGGGCCCCGAATACCTCAACAACCGCCTCTCATTCTACACTCCCACCCGCCAGCTCCGCTCCACCAGCCTCGCCCTCGCTACCGTCCCACGGTTTCGCAGAGCCACTACCGGAGGAAGGTCATTCTCCTACCTGGCAGCCAAGACGTGGAACTCCCTCCCCGCACACCTACGACTGACCCAGGACCATCTCACCTTCAGGAGACACCTCAAGACCTGGTTATTCGAGCAGTAGTGGCAATTCTTCCCCCCCCCGTCGGCGCCTTGATACCCTCACAGGTAAGTAGCACGCTCTACAAATGTATTGATTGATTGATTGATTTCCTCCACCGGACCGTGACTCTACCTGCCCGAGTCCTCTTCAACCATGGATTCTCCTATCGCCCAACTATACCCCCTGACCCAGCTCAGCCAGCCGCCCAGAGATAAGCCTCGCTCCCATCCCCACCAGACCCTTAGCCCCCCCTCCCGCACCAACACAATCGCACCCAGAACAGTCATCCGCTTAAAGAAAAGGACATCTCCCAAACAAGATCAGCCCACACCCCCCCACACCGTCAACCCCAATGCAACTAGAACAAGGCCACCCACCCAGAGAAGAACACCACTCCCAATCACAACGGGAATACATCCCACCCCCCTCCTGCAGGCATATCGCGGAGGGACATTATTCCTGAGCCAGCAACCCCGCTTCCCCGGAACCCCTCCAGAAGCATTATATCGAACAGCCACTCCCCCCTAAAGCCCAGCTCCTCCCAGCCTCCCATCCTCTTCCCCCCTTTCAACATGACGCAACGCCTCAACCTTTTGGAAGCCCAACTTGAAATCCTGGTTTGTGACCTGAAGGAAACCATGTCCTCCCTAGCAAAAATCCGTCTGCCCACACAACAGTCCGTAGAAACCCCCCGTCATCTCAACCTAGTAAGATTGAATCACCGCCCCTCAAAAGAACCTCTCCGCCCACAGATCTCGCTCGCCACCCTCCAAAGCGTGGATTGAGTCAAGAGCAGATAGGCCTAGAAGATCCGACCCCAACCTCTTACCCCAAGAAGCGACCGCACTCGCCGCATCATACAACGTTCCCACACACCGACACCCCAAGTGCCCACTCCGTTCACAGAATGCGACTCCACCCACCCCAGCCCAGGCCCCGCAGTTGTACTTTACCACTAAATCCTCGATCCAAGTCATTACTGGAGTGGGTAGGGACCATCCCCCATGGAGAGATACCAGACCCCCAGCGCACCTAACATCTATACCTAGAGCCCAGCCCAGCAATTCGAAACTCGAAAAAGAACCTGCCATTGATTGAAAGCTCATCAACAGTAGATATGCATCTAAACATGCAACTGAAATAGCAGAAGCCATCCTCTCCCACGACCTAGATGTAGCTTTCATCACGGAAACGTGGCTCAACACCCTGTCTTACCCCAACATGGACATGCTGGTGCACCCGGGTTCTCAATTATCCACAAAGACAGACATGAACATAGAGGCGGTGGCCTAGCAATCATCCACAAAAGTGATCTCTCCATATCAGAATGCCCCTTGGGCCTTTTTAAAACCTTTGAATGCCTGTCAGTCAACATCAAATCGCTCACGAGCAGATCGCTTCGTTGCCATCCTCTATACCATCCTCCAGGCAACGCCAATGAATTTGGAACTCATCTCTCTGATCTGATCAACCAATCCGCACTCAGCGACGACAACAGTATAATTCTGGGCGACCTCAACTTACGTTGGAACGAATCAAAAAACCCGCTCATCCAATCTCTCAACAATCTCCTGCTGGATAACGATTTGACCCAACACTGCTTAGAAGAAACACAACATAGAGGAGCGATCCTAGACGCAATCATCTCGGACAGAACCACAATCACTATGAATTATATAATTCCCGTGGACTGGTCAGACCACCACATTATTCTTTTTAACATCAACCAACCGGCCATATCTCAACCCCCAATGCAGGGCCCTCCCAAATGGGTCAGGAACACAGCTCGAGTTCCCCGGGCGGCTTTAGAAGAAGGGCTTAGCACACTCCTACCAAGCAAGACGGAACTCCTCTCAACCACTGAACTCACCACTCTCTACCATTCCAACATGACACTCACCTTGGACCTTCTGGCACCCTTGAAACTAAAAAAAAACAGAAACACCCCCTCCAGGTCCTGGTTCACCACAGAGATTAACGACGAAAGAAGACACCTCAGATCATTAGAAAGAATGTGGAGGAACAAGCCCTCCTCCCTCCACCGCGATCAACTCAAGGAAGCACGTAGAAACTACAACAAACTCATTAGGAACAACAAGACAACTTTCTTTTGCTCCGCCTTAGACAATGCAAAAAACCGCCCCAAAGAACTCTTTAACATCATTAGGAACCAAACATCCAAACCGACAGCTTCTAAAATAGTGGCGTCCAAAGATCACTGCAACAATTTTGCTAACTTTTTCAGCGAAAAAAATCGCCAAAATTGACCTCTCTCTCAGCACACTCCCCGCCACTCCCATGGAGAACTTGAGGCCAACAACTCACGGCAACATACCAGTGAACACACCCACTCCCTGGTCTCTGATCGCCTCTGCCAAACCCTCATTTCACTCCCTAGACCAGCTGCCCTTGAGCCTGGCTAAAGACCTAAAGCTTACCCTAGCCCCAACTTGGTGCAAAATCATCAATAGCTCTCTGAGCTCGGGAATCATTCCAGACTGCCTCAAAGTAAGCCAAGTCACGCTGCTACTAACAAAACCCGGGCTAGACTCGGAGGACATGAGCAACTTTAGACCGGTATCGAACCTTCCTCTTCTATCCAAAACTCTTGAAAGATGTGTTCTTCTACAGCTAACCCAACACCTAGAAAATATTAAGCTACTAGACCCTCTTCAATCAGGATTCAGAAAGGGATGCAGTACCGAGACCGCAATCTTAAACATCTTAGACGATCTCCACAAATCACTTGACTCAGACCAATGCAGCCTTCTCATTCTCCTTGATCTATCGGCCGCGTTCGACACGGTTGATCACAACCTGCTCCTCAAAGTCCTCCAGGAAAGAGCGGGCATCGAATTGACGGTATTAAACTGGTTCTCCTCCTTTCTTCTCAACCGCACGCAAAGAATCAAAATCAATAACGCTGAGTCTGACCCCCTTCCCGTCAACAGAGGAGTTCCCCAAGGGTCAGTACTCTCTCCCCAACTTTTCAACATCTACATGGAACCCCTCACCCCTCTTCTCAGGAACTCTAGCATCCCCTTCCACCTCTATGCAGACAACACACAACTTTATCTGGAAACCACCACGATCAAAGACATACACAGACTAAATGTCACGCTCAAAGAGGTCCAATATTGGCTCTCAGCGAACCACCTCAAACTCAACCAAGAGAAAACAGAAGTTCTCCTCATTTCTAACAGAGATGATAACCCCCAAATTGAAGAATGGCTCAAAGCCATTGATGCCCTCAATGGGGCCCTTGCACCAAAGGACTCAGTGAAATCTGTAGGTTTTACCCTTGACCCCAAACTGGACATGAAAAAACACATTTCAAAAGCCGCCAAAAGTGCATTCCTAAATCTGAAACTACTATACGAAATAAAACCCTGCCTCCCCCCGAAAGATCTTAAACAAGCCACCCGGGCACTGGTGCTCTCCAGAATTGATTACGGAATTGCAGCACTGACCGGGACAGCAAAATCCCACCTAGGTCCCCTGACCACAACACTCAATGCCACTGCAAGAATGGTCACAGGAACTAAGAAATTCGAACACATTTCTCCGGCACTCAAGGAACTGAAGTGGCTCCCTATTGACCAACGAGCCAGCTTCCGCAAAACCTGTCTCACCCACAAAGCCTTGCATACTGGTAAACCAGAATACCTGGCCGACAAACTCAAAAGGGCTGGCCAGTCCAGAAACCTCAGGAGTTCCAACACACTTCTACTCATCCCACTGAAATCACGGAAACTCAAAACCGCAAACAAATCCTTTGCGGGAAATGCACCTAGATCTGGAACTCCATCCCCCTCAACATCAGAACGACCACCTCCTTCCCGAAATTCAAGATCCTTCTCAAAGCCCTCTTCCTTGAGCGCTCTTGCCCACAACGTGAATTACACAATTGACTCTAGGAAAGACAACTAACTCCTTTTGCTGATACCCCGCAGCCTGAAGATCTTTATTGTAACTTTCGTTGCGAATGCCCGTAAGTTGGTAACTTGCAGATGTTTGTCTTTGCAAAAATTGCTCATAACTGTACCTGCTGTGATACCCTTGGGTCCAGCTAGCGCTTGTTTTCACTAAGGATACTTATACGTGTGCCTACCTACCATGTTTGGTTTTAATCGCGGCATGTACAGAACTTAATATGGCCATATGTTATTGGAAATACCTCGTACTTTCAACGTATTCTGAGACTAGCACGAGCACAAGTTGTTCTTTGAAATACCTCTAACGTTCCAAGACTCCATTACTGTCCTCCGGCGGCGTCATTGTTGTGAACAGAAGCTGAAGGGATTCCAAGCTCTTCGCGGTGGCATTATCGGAAGGAAGCTGCTGGTGTCAGAGTGATGTCAATGCGCTAGCGTGCGCGGTCACGTACGTCGTAGCGGCCATATTGGATTTCTCCTGCTATGCGTTTAACGTTCTAGATGTTGTTTACTTCAACGTCTGGGTCACGCATCTGCGTATAAAGTAGCGATCAGTTTGGATCAAAGCCGCTACTTACATCAAGTCACAAGTCATTCATCTCAGACTTTACGGCGGATTTTTTCAGATACACGTTGCTGAGTGGATCGTTTTGGTTTATTTCGTATACTTTCTCAGCAATCCACACGCTTTGTACGTTAATGTTTGTCAGGTAACTTACAGTGCGCATCAAACTCTGCAGTTCGCACGCATATTAAACTTTTGAACATTTGAGAACGTTATTTTCAAGTACAGCTGAACACAGATACCTGAGTGAATTTCAGAACTTAATTCTCTGAAAACCTGGGTGTGACATTTAATTGCTTTCTTTTCTAAAACAATTCTGTTATTTATTGTGTTCTTTTACATACCTTTATACTTAGCTTAATACCACTCTGGTGTAAGTTAGCCATTGATTCCCGTATTGTTACTGATTTCAATTAGCATATGTTTGGCGCCATGCAAAATGTAACAGCAGCTCCCTTCTTTTTAGCTAGTCCTGGTGATCCTCCAATACGATGGAAGAAGTGGAAAAATGTTTTCGAACGTTATGCAATGGTGTGTGGTGCATCTCTAAGCGCTGGGCGTAAGACTTCTCTTCTTCTTCATTGCTTAGGAGCTGAAGGGCAAGATGTGTTCGATCATCTTCCTGAGCTAACAGATGCGGAATCAAATGGGTTAAATGACTATGAAGTATGTATCCTAAAATTAGATAAGCATTATCTTCCTAGGGTGAGTACTATATTGGAAAGGTACAATTTTGGAAAGAGAGTGCAGAAGGAAGATGAAAGTGTGGAAACATATGTCACTGATTTAAGGAGACTTGTGTCTTCTTGCAAATTTGAAGGGTTAAGTGATGAACACATCAGGGACCAGTTCATGCTAGGCTGCAACATGGAAAAGGTCAGGGATGAGCTTTGGTTGAGGGACGAACCTACGCTGGATGAGGTCCTGGCTATTGCCAAAAGAATAGAACATTCTGTATAATGTGTTGATGTCATCAAGAAAGACAGTGTAAAAGATATAAAGATTCAAACAGTCAATGATGCTAATGTTAGAAGCAAGGTCATTCGGGATGGCAAAGGTAAAATTGATCAAAGGAAAATTAATGATAACAGTTCTCGTTTAAAGTGTTTTTGGTGCGACAATTCAGGTCATCTGGCAAATGACAAAAAATGCCCAGCGAAGCTAAAAACGAAGGTGAAAAAGGTAGAGGAGTATGAAGAAAATAATTCAGATGTAGAGTATGAAGATTTTGAATGTGGTCAGTGGTTCAATCTTCTTCTTCAAAGAAATATTCTCCCACTGATGGTATTATGGTTGACAGGCAGTTGACCAACGTTTTATTTGATTCAGGAGCAAAAATTACTATTGTTTCTAGTGCATTTTATGAAAGTAAGCTCAAAGGCAAGATTAAGTTACTCAAACCTGACATAATTCCACTATCCTATGGTGGTGAGCCAATAAAGTTACACGGTTATTTCATAGGTTTAATTGAGTATAAGGGCAGAATGATTTCTGGGAAAATGTATATATCTAAAAAAGGAGATAGTATTATTAGTTGGCTGCACCAAGGTGACTTAGGTGTATATTTAGATCCAAATTCAAATCCACCCATTTTATTGAGAGAGAGATTGAACACTGTTGACAATCCTGGTGATGATAAATATGTACATGATCTTACTAAAGATTTTCCTGATGTGTTTAAAAAAGGCTTGGGATGCTTGAAGGGTTACCAACATAGGATAAAGTTAAAGGTTGGTTCTGTGACAGTTTGCTGCAAGATCAGAAATTTACCAATATTGGTTAGGGTAGAAATGCAAATGGAGATTGAGAAACTGAAGAGTGGGGGTATACTAGAGGAAGTGGAAGGAACTGTGTGGTTGGCTCCGGTAGTCGCTGCGTGTAAATCCAACGGGGATTTAAGATTATGCATAGATTTGCGCCAACTAAATAAGAACGTGGTAGTAGATATGTATCCACTGCCTAATATTAATGAATTGGTAACTTTGTTAGGTGGTGCCAAAGTCTTTAGCACGATTGATTTAACATCTGCGTATCACCAGATTGAATTGGAGGAGTCCTCAAGGGACCTTAAAGCATTCATAACTCCTTTTGGTACGTTTAGGTTTGTGCGTATGCCTTTTGGGTTGATGTCGGCTCCTTCAGCATTCCAACGAGCTATGGAATTGGTCTTGAAAGATATAAAGGGAGATGACTTGCTGATTTTTGTTAAAAGTATGAATGAACATGATAACATTCTCAGATCTGTGCTGATGAAATTGTGTGAGTACAACTTAACTGTGAAAATAGAGAAGTGCAAATTTAGGACCAATGCTTTAGACTATTTGGGTCATCACATAAGTGAGAATGGTATTAAGCCTAAACAAGAATTGGTTAATGCAATACAAGAAATGGCTTCTCCTACAAACAAAGAAGAGGTGATGAAATTTTTAGGCATGGTTGAGTACTATGCTAAGTTTGTCAAGAATTTTGCAAACTTAACAGTCAATATGAGATCCCTGTTACGCAAAGGTGTCAGCTTTGTATGGTCTGGGGAATGTGAGAGGAGTTTTCTAAGATTAAGACTCATTTGAAAGATGCTCCTTTTCTTCAAAATTTTGATCCAAAATGTAAATGCATACTTACCACTGATGCAAGCAAGAAAGGTTTAGGAGCGGTCCTTCAACAAGTTTCTCCTTCAGGGGTGAATACAATCATGTTCCTGTCCAGAGGTTTAAAGGATCCAGAATCCAGGTATTCTGTTGTGGAACGAGAATCATTAGCTGTGTTTTGGGCCATTAAGAAGCTGAAAAAATTCTTGTGGGGAATTCAGTTTGAGGTCTGGACTGACCACAAGCCTTTGATTGAAATTTTTGAGAGAAAGGGTATTGATCTTGTTTCCAGTCGGATTACCAAGTGGATAATTGGGCTTCAAGAATATTCTTTTTCTGTAAAATACATTCCTGGGTTGGAGAATTGTGTTGCAGATGTGCTCTCTCGTCTCGTTTCCCCTGAGAATACATGCCTAGGTGAGGAGGAGATGGAATCTGGTTATGATTGGGTATGTGTTGTGGATCATGGCCATATAGATGAGCAGAGGTGGCATGAGGCAATTAAATTAGACAAAGTCATTATGGGGGTAATTTCGTTGTTACACAAGGATTGGCCAAATGCTAAGGTGGGAGTGGAAGGAACCAAACCTTTCTGGAGTATAAGGCATGAGTTGTCTGTTGAGAATTAATTGTTGTTTAGAGGTACAAAATTGGTTCCTCCCGGTAGCTTGAGAAATGAATTGATAAAATTGGCTCATGTATCTCATCCTGGCATCACTAAAACCAAAGAGAGATTGTGCATGTCTTACTGGTGGCCAGGGATGAACAAATTGGTGGAGAGAGAGATTCGTGAACGCATGTCATGTGTCACATGTGACAAATCTAGGTCTCCAAGAGTACAACCTATGATTAACAGGAAGAGACCTTCATGTCCTTGGGAGGATATTGCCTTGGATATACTTGGACCCATTAGTGAGAAAGGTTCTCAATGGTTTGTTCTGGTTGTTATTGATATGTTTTCTCGTTGGCCAGAAGTTTTCTTTCTATCTAGTATTGATTCCAAGCATGTGATTGATTGCTTGAGAAGTTTATTTTTGAGTGAAGGTATTCCTTGCTCAATTCTTACAGACAATGGTGTACAACTGGTATCGAAGGAGATGAAAGAATTTCTTGCTTCTAATGGTGTTGTGCATATATTATGTGCACTTTACCACCCAGAGGCTAATGGTATGATTGAGAGGCTGAATAGGGTCTTAAAGGAAACCATTTCCTTGGCAAAATCTAAGTTCATGGACTGGAAAAAGGAGGTGGTGGAGACAGTAAATGAATATAGGTTGACACCTCATTCGACCACTGGGAAAACTCCTTTTCTACTCTTTAGAAGAAGAATACCGAATACTAATCTAGAACCTCCATGGGTCAATAAATATTGTTTATCCAAGGGAAAAGAGAATTCTGTAAATCAAGATGACGTGGAAGCAAGAGAAGAAAGATTAGCTTTGCAGAGAAAAATGTATTTTGACAAAAAGAAAACCACAAAGATGTTCATGGACTGGAAAAAGGAGGTGGTGGAGACAGTAAATGAATATAGGTTGACACCTCATTCGACCACTGGGAAAACTCCTTTTCTACTCTTTAGAAGAAGAATACCGAATACTAATCTAGAACCTCCATGGGTCAATAAATATTGTTTATCCAAGGGAAAAGAGAATTCTGTAAATCAAGATGACGTGGAAGCAAGAGAAGAAAGATTAGCTTTGCAGAGAAAAATGTATTTTGACAAAAAGAAAACCACAAAGATGTTGCATGTAAAGGTTGGTGACTGGGTTGCAGTTAAACGTCCTGGATTTGATAGTAATCCAAAATATCTTAAACCAATGAAAGTCATCAAGGTTTTTACAAATGCTGTTAAGACTCATGACTATATATGGAACTTGAATAGGGTGGTGTTGTTGAGAAGTAAGTTTCATAAAAACTCTTGTTCTGATGACAAATGTTCTAATTCATCTGACCCACAGTGGAAAGCTGTTGGTGCACAAAAAGAGGATGGTATTGTACGACGTTCCTCTAGAGTATCTGTTCCACCCAGATATCTTGTTGATTATGCTTGAATTTTGGTTATGCTTGATTTTGTTATACTTATAACATATCTTTTTACAACCTTCATTGGTTTTATTGTGGGAATTATTTATTTTTTCTTTATTTATTTTGGGATGGGAGAATGTGTGTTTCTACTTGCTGTCTGTTGTTTTGCAATAGGGTCTTGTTTTGTTTTTCCTTTAAGGAGGGAGATGTGTGATATCTTGTTCATTATCTGTTCTCCTCATTATCTCTATGATCCTTCTTGTAAACATTCTAGCTTTCTTATGTTTCTGTGCTTAGAATGTGTGTAGGTCATAGCATCCTTTGAAATGTTAAGAGGACCTGAGAGCAGTTGATGTACTAGTGAATATCTTAATGAACTGGTGGCTGAGATCTTCTCCAAAGAATAAACTACCAACATATTCTTCCAACTCCTGTGCCTATTTCATGGATTATTACACCGCTGGACTTTGTGCATTTATGCTTAGTGTATTTCCTGTGCTTTCAAGGAAGTTTTTACTTGGCATGACAAGGGACTGAGTAGGAAATGTTTGGCGACATTGGAGGAAAATAAAGCATCCAGTCTTCTGAAATTGAAAAATGTTTTGAATAACAGTATATGTTGAAAATGACAGTGCCCATCCCTCCCTGCACAACTAACTTATACAAAAACACATAAATCACTCCTAGCTCTACATGTCTTTCACACATCTGCACCCAAACACTCACCCCACACCTCCACAAAAGACACCACCCCGCCTCTCCCAAGCACACAGACATTGCCTCGCTAGTCTCTATAGAGAAACCCCACGCCCCCACACGGCTGTAAAACCCCACACAGCACGCACCACGTCCCTCTATACGCGAACACCCCCCACACACGCTGGACACATGCTCCAGGCTGCCATCCCCTGTGCTCCTTCAAGCTCACCCATTCCATAGAAACCACAGCCTCAGAATAGGAGATCACACATGAATACATTCTATAAATGCTCCTTATATGCATCCAATGCGTGTGTAAGTCAGTTTACTGTTTGCCGCCCAGGCATACTCGGTCCTTTATTTTCATGTGTTAGGTAGAATTGCCACCAGTAACATGGTCGATAGTGACATCAATTTGGTAAGCACCAAGAGACCGTTTGTGCTCTATCTAATTCGCCACCAATATGCAGGTGGTGATTGGTGCTTAGTAAAACCCCCCAAAAATGTAGAAAAATCACAGAACCCCCCACTTTCTGTTCACCATGCCCCCCACGTCCCCGCCCTTGACGCGGGACTGTGGCGCTCATTCCCTGCACACAGCCTCCTTACACAACACACCTGCCCGGAGCGCCAGAGCAGCACCCCGGGGCGAACGGTGGAAGCTCTTACCCCCTCACACAGTGCATTACACTATACTGAATGCAACATACACTCCACACAATACCACTCAGTGCCACATTATATGCTACATAATTACACTGCACTCAATGCAACATACACTCCAAATACCACTCAGTGCCGCATAATTACACACCACATAACTACTCTGTACTGAATGCAACGTACCCATAACACTTTTTTTTATAACAAACAAGCATGAGAACAGGCAGGAAGAAGTTGCCAGCAGTGCAAGTACAAAACAAAGTAGAAGACATTATGTTAAAATCTTTTTTTAATCAGATTTTTCAGTTGTATATAATGTTGTCTTCGTTTGTATATAGGTAACAAAAATGCTTAACACTTTTTATTATAACTTTTCAACATAATGTACAGCAGCCACAATGCTCTACAACATAGTGGCGTAACGAAAGTTCCCCCCGCGGCACTGGGGGGAGGAGGGGCGCGCACAGCGCCACCATGCTTGTGACGAGCTCGGCTTGTCATGCTGCACGGTGGCGCTGTGCTCATGACGAGCTGAGCGCGTCATGACCACGCCCTTTTAATGGAACGCTCAGCACCGCGGGGGAATTAGCCCCGCAGCACACGGCCACCGTGCCTCATGACGAGCTGAGCTCGTTATGAGCACGGAAAGAGTTAAAGGGCTCCCCTGCGATGTACACTGCAGCTCAGGCCCCCCTCCCCCCCCCCCCCGCACCGGGGGCCTGTGTTACACCAACATAGCCAAAAGTTCTGGCTAAACACATAAGGTCGCAAAGGCGAGACCTATTGGCTATGCCAATGCTTGTTTAGGAATTGTGCCCTGGGAATACTCCTACTGGCTCCTACGAATCCCCTGCAAAAGAGACAGCTGGCTTGGCGGTTTCTCGACTCATGAATTTGCTGCCTTGCTCGCCTCTACACGTGTGCCAATCAGAAGAACAATGTAAAAGTTACTTGAAATCATAATAACCCACAGAAAACAATTCGTTTTAAAAAAAACTAATCTAGGGAATGATACACAGCCTTACCGGTGCCCTTGTTTTACATCAGAGCAGGTGAGAACCATTTGCACCTAAATACCCAAGCTGCCGCATAGGAAAGCGAAGGTGAAACACTGTTTTTGTCTCACATCATGGCTCCCCGTAGCAGCCTACGTCTACACCACTTAACACTCTAGTTGTTTACTCGACGCACCCCTCCTTCCACCGCATATACGCCACGCAATGATGTCAGGGGCTGACGTTGGGTTCACGCGGTGCCCCCAGTGCCGCAGCCTGTAGTCAGCAGGGAGAGTGACAGGGGAGGGCGGGGCCAGAGGCAGACGCAGCCCATACAAGAAATGGCTTTTCTACGATTAGAGGCGTGGCCAGAAGATAAAGTCAAGGACAAAAGGCGGAACCGCGAAAAATGGGCGGGCTGCTCTGCTTCAAAGAGACGGAGAATCCACCATGGGGCTCAAACGGCTTTTGGAGGCCTTGATGCTGGGGTGTAGGCTAGCACAAGTGGTGCGCCTTATTCGACGACTCCGGGTCCTGCGATGAGACACGAAACCCTTTTTTGGAAAGAGTTTAGTAGGCCGTAGGAGGGACGATGCGTCTTTCAGCAGCAGTGCGGGGTTTATATATGAGAGGTTGGGCTTGCGTGACTGGAGGGGCGGTTTTTGGGTCGGGTGGGCGGGCTAGGCCTGTGGTTGGGCGGGGCCAGTGTCTGGGTCAGTGACAGTTGGAGGAGCTCGGGTTAGTGACAGGGATTCGTGCCGCCGGCAGGAAGTGAACCGCAGGTGCCTATTGCCCCCAGACTCTGCTTTATCCCTATCCACCCGGCGCCCCAGGATGTCGGTGCCCGCCGCTGCCGAGGAGGAGAAACAGACCAAAGAGATGGAGGAATCTGGGCAGCGCTCCTTCCTGGCTACCGTGACCAAAGCCCCCAAGAAGGTGAGCCTCCAGGAAACAGTATCCCCTAACCCTAACTGACAGCACACTTAAATGAACTGGCACATAAGTAGAAGGGTTCCTTTCTCGTACAGAGACCAAATCCCCAAAGTTGAGCTGCCCCTCTTAATGCTAAAGCTTACAAGAATGTGCGCCCATCGAAAACTAGGTGTACAGGTACTACTTGCCCAATAATTAAGGTGCTTTCCTCTGTAATTCTCGATTCCATTCCTCGTGTACTTACACACTTCCTTAATTACCAGAGATGGGGTCTTTCCTCTACTGACCACCTGCCTCCCTAATCTCTACCCACGTTCTATCACAGTCCTAGGACAGTGTGCACTTCCAAGTAGGGGACCCCAGAAAAGGTGAAGCCATAACTCAATAGTATGTGAGAGAACATAATCAGAAGATGAGAAACTCACATTTGTATATCTCCATACACAGCATCGAAAAACCCTGGTGTGGGTGAATAAACTGCACAGTTATGTCATAATATAGACTAATATTCTGTGTTAGAACCAATATTGAGGAAGATCAATCCATGAATCAGTCGAAGAGCCAGGTCTTGAGGCTCCTCCTGAAGGTGTGCAGAATGGGGGAGCATCTGATGTTGACTGGGAGCTTGTTCTAGGCCTTTGCTACGACCTAGGAGAAGTCTCTTCCACCTGCTCTGGTTCTGCGGATGCGTTGGGTCTCTGCCAAGGCGAGGTCGGCGGAGCGGAGGTTCCTTTTTGGTACGTGGAAGGAGACTCTCGTTGAGGTATTTGGGTCCGATGTTGTGGAGGGATTTGTAGGCGTGGGTGAGTAGCTTGAAGGTTACTCTCTTCTCGTTTGTAGCCAGTGGAGGTCTCGTAGGTGCTGGGACATGTGCTCATGTCGTGGGGTTCCGAGGATGAGTCTTGCTGCGGTGTTCTGGATGGTTTGGAGCTTGTGTAGCAGGGACTTGTTCATCCGGCGTAGAGGGCGCTACCGTAGTCCAGTTTGCTGTTTATGAGTACGTGGATGACGGTCTTTCTGCATTCGGGGGGGGATCCACTTGAAGGTCTTGCGGAGGAAGTTGAAGCAGGTGGAGGCGACAACGATCTGGCGGGTCATGGCGAGGGAGAAGTCTAGAATGATGAATAGGTTCTGGGTGTGGTCTGTCGGAGTGGGTGGGTTTCCGAGGGCGGAGGGCCACCAGGTGTTGTCCCAGGCGGTTGAGAAGGGTCCAAGGACGAGGACCTCCGTCTTGTCCGAGTTGACCTTTAGGCAACTGTTGCTCATCCAGGCTGCAACATCTTTCATTCCTTCCTGGAAGCTGAGTCTGGTGTCTTCAGGGTTCTTCATGAGGGAGAGGATGAGGTCGGTGTTGTCGGCGTAGGATATTATATTGAGCCCATGCTGTCCAACGATGGCGGCGAAATGTTGAAGAGCGTGGGGCTGAGCGAGGATCCTTGGGGTACACCGCAGTTGATCTCTGTGGGTTCGGAGAGGAAGTGTGGGAGTCTGATCCTTTGAGTTCTACCCTTGAAAATGGATTGGATCCAGTTGAAGGCGGTTCCCCGTATGCCGGCGTCGTGGAGTTTGGCGGCGAGAGTGCAATGGGAGACGGTGTTGAAGGCTGTGGAGAGGTCTAGTAGGATGAGGGCCGCGGAGTGTACCTGGTCGAGTAGCATGCGGATGTCATCTGTGGCGGCGAGGATGGCGGTCTTGGTGCTGTGGTTGCCTCGGAATCCGAACTGGGAGGAGTTGAGAATGGCGTTCTCTTTGATGATGGTGGTCAGCTGGGCGTTGACGAATGGCTCGGTGGCTTTTGCTGCAAAGGGAAGGAGAGAGATGGGCCTGTAGTTTTTCAGGTCCGTCTGGTCCGCCGTGGGTTTCTTGCAGACGGGCTTGACCTCTGCCCGCTTCCAGTTGTCAAGGAAGATGCCGGATTCAAAGGATACATTAATGGTCCGGCATAGTTCGGGTGCTATGGCGGCGGCGGCTCTGTGGTAGATATGCAGCTGGCAGGTGTAAGTGGGGGCTCCTGAGTGGTGGTATCCTCTGTGGTAGCCAGTTTCCAGGTGGTTGGTGATGTTGGGCTGGTTGTCTGTTCGCTGAAGTTGTCGTAGACGGTCTTGATTTTAAGGTGGAAGTAGGAGCTGAGTTTGTTTCAGAGGTCCTGGGATGGCGTGACATCCGTAGCTTCGCTGGGGGGTTTAGTGAACTGGTGTATGACGTTGAAGTGTTCCTTTGCGTTGCTGGCGTTGATATGGATTTTGTTCCGGATAAAGGTCCTCTTGGTGTCTCTTATGCGCTGGTGGTATTCGGTCATGGCGTTCCTGTAGGTGTTCTGGTCTTCGGTGGTTTTCCTGTTTCTCCAGCATTTCTTGCGGCGTCTGCAGGAGTGCCTGGCTTCATGGAGGTCGGTAGTGAACCAGGTGGCCTTCAGGGGGCGTTGTCTGGCGGGGTGCAAGCTTGTCTGCGCAGCTGGTAAACCAACGGTGTAGTTCTTTGGCTGCAGAGTTGGCGTCGGTCATGGCAGAGGGTGGTGTTGAGGTGTTCCTCTGTGACCTGACTCCAGTTCCTTCGTGGCGGGCGCGGGCGGACCTAAATGAGTTGGTAGTTTTGAAGGTAAAGTGTACACAGTGGTGGTCTGTCCAGAGGGGTTGCGAGGTGTGGCTGAAGTGGATGTTTGCCCCTCCTGTGAAAATGGGGTCGAGGATGTGTCCGGCCTTGTGAGTGGGGGTGGTGACGAGCTGCTTTAGTCCGAGGTTGGCGAGGTTATCGAGGAGGGTGGTGGAATCTGGGTCGCTGCGGTTGTCGAGGTGGAAGTTCAGGTCTCCGATGAGGATGTAGTCTGTGGAGGCGATGGCATGTGGTGCGACAAGGTCGGTGATGGTGGAAGTGGCGCGGGCCCAGGGGGTCTGTAGGCGAGGGTCTTGCGCAGTGTGGTTTGGGGGCTGGCCTGGATCTGAAAGTGGAGGTGCTCTGTGTTGGAGAGATGGGTCGCTCGTGCTGGAGGTGGAGAGTCGGAGAGAGCTCTTGTGCGCGATGGGGAGTCCTCCTCCTGGGCGGTAGTGGCGGTACTTTCTCTAGATCTTGTATCCGTCGGGGAGGGCGGTGGCGAGGTCAGGGGCGGAGGTGCCGTTGGTCCATGTTTTTGTGAAGAAGACGACGTCTGGTGAGAGTGTGTCAAGCAGGTCCCATATCTCTACAGTGTGTCTGTGTAGGGGGTGCAGGTTGAGGAGAATTCAACTCAGAGCTTCTGTGGTACAGGCGTCCGGTGTGGGTACGGCGGTCGTGGGGAGGCTGTCGATGGTGAAGGAGTGTCAGCAGGAAAACTGACCGTGGGTGGTGTACGGTGTCGATCTCTGGCAGCTGTTGTTCCTTCCGGGGTTGAGTGCGAGGAGGATGGCGGAGTTGTAGGATTGGGAGGTCATAGATCCAGGGTGCCTGGCACTGGCCGCGGTCGGGTCATGGACGGGCGCAGACATGCTTGCCTTTGGCACGGCCGCTGTAGAAGGGGAGAGGGGAGGAAAGCGCAGCTGGGAGTCAGGAACCAGCAGGGGGGGAGGGGCAGCAGCGGCGGGAAGGGCACAGATAGCAAAACGGGCACAGAGACAGAAAACGGGCAAACACAGAGAACACAGGTACAATTACTGGCACAATAGAGATAGAGTAAGGAAGCTAGAAGGAAGATAGAAAACGGGCACAGAAGAACAGCACAAAGACAAACCCAGACAACAGGAGCCAGCAGAAGAGCAAGGCTCTCCCATTGGACCACCAGGGATGAGGCGCAGGCAGCAGCCTGCGGGTGGAGGAGGGTCTCAATGACCTACCTGAGCAAACCGAGCACAGTGCCAGAGCGGTGGTACTTAACAGCAGAGCTGCGGGGGGGGAGAGCAGGTCCCTGACCAGGAGGACAAATCCAATATGGTACACATTTCTTTTAGGATGTGTCAGTATGCCTATGGGAGAGAAAAAAACACAAGGATCAAAAAGACAATAACTCCATTATAGAGCTAAAAACATCAACACTGTGCTTGTACGAGTACAAGGTACGAAAGGAGTCGTGATTTGTAATTAAAGTCTTTTTTTATTTATGTAATGTGAATAAAAATATTACAAAGCAGAATTAGTTACTACGTTTCATTAATGAAAGCAGTACATCACTTGACACCGTTGATAAAACGGGCAATTTAAATTTTTTACATTTTATTGGGATTTTTATACAGAGCTATTTGATGTGAGTCTATAGACAAAGATTTGTTATTAGGTTGTTGAAGTTTGTAACTGGTGCTCTATCTACACTACCAAACTACAGTTAAACCAAATACAAAGAAGGGTGTGTACAATTGAAAACTAGTTGCTGCAGGTTGGGAAGAGATTTTAAGGCAAAATATTACCAAAGACGTTGTGTACTTTTTTGAAAAATATTTTAGCATTCTATTACTGACCCTACTCATGTTTCACTTCCAGCAAAATGAACTACTTTGTTAACAAGGTTGCACCTCTACCAAAGTAAAGGGTGACTTTATTCCTACCCAGTAGCCTATAGAGAGATCATGGGTAGCTGGCATTTGGGTTTCTAGTCAACACTGCAGATCTTTCCTCTGGTACCCCTTTAGGAACCGTCTACAACCCTACCAGTGTAAAATCTACCCAGGCCCCATTACTAAGAATCTTGGCTTCTTTCCTTGACACCTTTTGAAACCGGGACAATAGGCATTCCTAAATATTGCTGATGTGTATAGGAGCCATGTCCCTATAATTGGCTCACCAGAATCCGTTTGCCTCATTTGCTTAATATGTTGATTGGGTGAGTTCCGAGGAGCCCATGGATCTTGCAGTGTGATTGGCTGTGTCTAAATCCCAGCAGTCAGTATAACCCTATTCAAGAACCTTGGTCCTTAGAGTCCGAGTGCCACTAGAACTAGACTGAGTTGTGTTGTTAATGTTTGGTCTCCATGTCACATATTTTCAGATTACCTGGCTGTTTAGATGACCGATATTATGTTTGTGTAAATACATAAATTTCTTTGTAAGTAGCAAGATGGTCTGTGCTGTTCTTCTGCTTATTAAGTACATTCTAATCATAAATATCTGAGCATGTGATATAGCCATATACCTTCAAGAAACCCATTTGTGCTTAAAACTGCAATGTAATCTATAAACATGTTCTCCCACTACTCATGTGGAATCACCATCTCTCCTGGAACGAATGAAAGGCCATGTGGTGTAGCAAAGGAAGGCATTATGCCCACCTACCACTGTACACAACTCTAGATCGTCCGAGTTTTCCATCAGGTGGCAATTACCATTCAGTAACCGTTTGCTGCACTCGATGACAAGTAGTTTCCTGACACAGCACCTAAAAGCATTCTAAGTCTATACATTGGACTCAAGGCTACTTCTTTTTTAAGTTACCATCATACACCAGGTTGAGATACTACTCCTGATAGGATGCTCGTTCCACACATAGCTATTTGCCCTTGCACTGCTAATATTTTGCGGCTTCAATGACCCATGCTGGACAGCCTTTTTTAAATTCAATCCTCAGTCAAAATCATTTATTCCTGGCACTAACTACATGCAAAGTCCCCTTTTCATATAGCAGCGTCCCGCTCCGTCATCTTGAAACCACTTGTAATTTGTCTCTGCTCGTCTGTAATAGGTATCTAGTTAACATGAGTCACTCACTGTAGAGGTACTGTGAGTTACTGAGACTTATAATAAACTACAGTCCAACCATAATTGTAGCATTGCAGCTTCAGGACCACTGTTTGTCTGTGCTTATGTCCCTTCACATAGTTCATTCTATTTCTTTTTGGACAGTCTCTGTACTAATTTGTCACATTCAGTCCCTAATAACTGCTCTCTGACAGGATGTCTTTTGACTGTCTTAAATTTTAAATTTAGTTCTATTACCTCTTAGCCATTTCTTTAGAATGAGAGTAGAGGCCAGAAATGTGATCTTACCTTGGATTGTCGTTTTCGCGGACACAATTTCCTTTGTACTCCATGGCCTCGTTTTAGGCGCATGAATATACAAAGCTATGATGTGTTTAGAAACAGCTGACCCTTCTTTTTAACTTGTGGGGATCATGTCTAAATCATCCACGCTTTCCAAATGTAGATCCTACCCTTTGTGTTCTCACTGAAAATTATTTTAATAGTATTCAAGATACATCCTCTAGTTCATAGTTTAGTCGATTCCTCATCCAGGTTGTAATTAATTTGTTCTAATGTGAGCTGTACACTTGAAGTGGTAACTCTGTATTGATTTTTCAGTCAGTGATAACTTTATTCAGTGAATATTAAATTATATAAAATCATACCACTGTGCAGACAAGAACGTGTGTGTGTGTGTGTGTGTGTGTGTGTGTGTATATATATATATATATATATATATATCTATCTCCACACAACAGGTTCCCCATATGGAAAAGCCACACACCGTAGGTGTAATATTCCAGCTTTTATTCTCGAAGGGCTGCAAGCAGTTTCCAACCAAGACGTCATCCACAAGTACTACCAGACGCGTTTCGGGTCCTCTGACCCTTAATCATTGGCACCGTGAGCACGTACAATTTAACGGCAAAATGCAACCATTTGTTTTCAGTAAGTCACTCCCCAGTGGGCGTGGCAATCCTATGGCCTCATGGTATTTGTAGTTGCCATACCTCTTATGAGTCCGTTTGTAAGTGCATAACTCTTCACATTGTTATTTTTAAAAAACCATGGTAGGCTGATGCTCTGTCTTGTAAGAAACACATTGCATTCTTAATCCCTTCGTGAGTGGACTACCTTCCGACACCGATGAACACCAACTGGCCACACCTCAGAACTGTTTTAGCAGTCAGGGCTTTTCCGTGGCCAGAGAGGACCGCCAAATACATCCACACAACAGGTTCCCCATATAGAAAAGCCACACACGGTAGGTGTAATATTCCAGCTTTTATTCTAGAAGGGCTGCAAGCAGTTTCAAACCAAGACGTCATCCACAAGTACTGCCAGACGAGTTTCGGGTCCCCTGACCCTTACTGAAAACAAATGGTTGCATTTTGCCGTTAACTTGTACGTGCTCACGGTGCCAATGATTAAGGGTCAGGGGACCCGAAACGCGTCTGGCAGTACTTGTGGATGACGTCCATCAAAGGAGTGGATCAAGCGGTGAAATCGTATGTGTGTGTGTGTGTATGGGTATGTATGTATGTGTGTGTGTGTGTGTGTGTATATATATATATATATATATATATCTCAACGCTGCATGGAGTTGGCAGAATTTTGTAATAAAAATATTCTCGATATACAATGCATTCCCACCAGCTCCTGGTCCTGAGAACCTGATCTCTGAATCAGAAAGTACTAAGGATGCATCTGACTGTCTAGTCGATTTTTCCCATGCTAGACCTTGTCGTTCTCTCCAAACTTTTTACTACAATCAAATCATGATCCCCCTGTGACGCAGCACCAGTGCACTTGCTGCACAAGGTAAAGGAGGTCATACTACCGGTATTATTGGAAGTTCTGAACTCGTCCATAATCCCCGCCAAAGTACAGAGGTCTTGGAAACACGCCGTGGTAAGAGCACTAATTAAAAAACCCAACCTCAACCCGGAATTATGGAGCTACTACCGGCCGGTTTCGCTACTCCACATGACTAGTAAAATCTTAGAAAAACATGTAAATATGACCTTTACTAATTACCTTGAATCCCATGCGATTTTACATACCTCCCAGACGGGCTTCCGACCTAACCATGGCACAGAAACAGCGCTATTAATAGTCCTGGAGGAATCACGGAAAGTCCTTGATCAGGGAGGTACAGTGGCGATCATCCTGCTTGATCAGAGTGCCGCATTTGACACTGTAAATCACAGCATTCTCTTGGACTGACTCAAAGCGGTGGGAGTGTCAGGCAAAGCCCTATCCTGGTGTAAATCCTTTCTAACGGACAGATCATTCCAGTTATTTGAAGGCAGTCATACCTCAAGAAACGTCCCGCTAACATGCAGAGTCCCACAGGGATCATCATTGAGCCCCACCCTTTTCAATGTGTATTTAAGACCCCTGGCTGAAATAGTCCTCCCGTATGGGATCCAGATCGTGACTTATGTGGATCACACACAGTTGGTCGTAGCCCTCAACCACCCTAAGAAGATCTCAGTTGAGCTTGAAGCCTGCTTAGGAACGGTGGCCACTTGGATGGACCAATCATACCTTAAGCTTAACGGGGACAAGACTGAGCTAATGATTCTTGGCAATCACACAAGCATCTTTCCAGCTGTGAATTGGCCAATTGCTTAGGTCCACCTCCAAAACCCACAGAAAGGATCAAAAGCTTAGGAATCTGGCTAGACAGGTCACTAAAACTTGACCACCGAGCAGTACATGTAGCAGCTACATGCTATGGAATCTAAAGGCAGTTGCGGACAATATTGCCACTGCTCCCGGTAACGGCACTCAGAACTATGGTACAAGCATTGGTGTTGCCATGGTTGGACTATTGTAACTCATTATACCTGGGCACCCCGAATGCTACCACAAGGAAACTACAGGTGGTGCAGAATTGCGCAGCTAGGCTGCTACACAACATCCCCAGAAAACAATCGGCTAAACCAGTACTGAAGGCACTGCATTGGCTACCCATAGCAGAACGCATAATGTTCAAATCACTTTGCATAGCGCACAAAAACCTTTGGGGTACAGGTCCAAAAATTAACTACTCTCTGATGTCTTTTCATTGGCCCTCTCGTAGTCTGAGTACAGCCAACCTATTACAAGCGAGTGTTCCTAAAATCAAGCGAGAACGTTCGGGTGGGCGTATTTTCTCATACAACGCGTTCACTCTATGGAACACGCTACCAATCCAGCTTCGATCAACGACTCACCACCTAGCATTCAGGAAGCAATTAAAAAAGTTGCTCTTCCAGAACCTGCAGTTAGACTGGAATCTTCTAGTGGTTGCAATCCGTGCTGGGATGCCTAAGGGTAGCCATGCGCTTTATCAAGAATGAATTAATAATAATAATACTACGTATACCGTTACATTTCTTCATAAATATCTAAATTGAGAACCTTTTGAAAAATACAAACCCAGATAAAAAGCAGGCAGTGATGAAATCATGAACTTCAGGTAAAAAGGAGAAATACAGCAGGACCTATAGCTCGATAGAATATCTAAATCTAAAATAGCTGTCTACAAAAAACACTTGCAGAGATCATCATAATATAGCACCATTTTGATCTACAACAAAAGGATAAAGATTAACAGGACCTAGTATCTTGAACTAAAAGCCCCATTCAAATACCACACCACAGTAAAATAGATTTCAGGTGTGGATAAAAGCTGTAATTTTAGAACAGCCGTCTTACATCTGTAGATAAAAAAATAGAGGTCTTAAAAACTATGGCGAAGTGTGTTGTATTTGGGGCAGATGAGAACTAAGTGCATTGTTTCACAAAGTGAGACTTGTTCACAGGTACAGGGTTGAGGATTGGTTATTTCGTTTCAGGTGCCTTTTATAAACAACAACTGATGAAAAATACCCATCCTAAAGTATTTCAGTATACACCAATGATTATTAGACATCTGCAAAAGGATACCTCCTCCGACCACTGAAGTAAAAAGCCTGATTTTTCCAAACCACGTCATTTTTCACAGTATTCTCGAGATTAAAAAATAAGTCTGAACTCCCAAGAGCTTTAAAGTTTTCTCTCAAATGGTGCAGCCAGGGTATAGGTGACATGTTATCCAATTTCAAACAGTCTCAGATAGCCAATCTATTAAGGCTTAACTCTGCATTGAGCCAGACTGCACACCAAAGTAAAATAGGTGCAGAGGAATAAAGTCTGAGATGAACTTCATACCAAGCTCTTCATGTACGATCTCTCTGGATACTTTGGCTAACACCTAAGCGACCCTCACAAATGTATTTTTCTCCACTAAAATGGAGGTGGTGTTGGCATAGCCGCAAATATCACAACCAAAAGTGGATATGAGGATGTACTTCTCTTTATAAACTTCTAATAATGTTTGAACCGGATTTTGACATGCAGAGAAAAGTCTTATAGACTAGCAACAACCCCCTTAGAAAGCCCAATATTTATTTTCATTAGGGGCTGCCCTCTGAGACCAGAATCTATTAGAATCCCTAGGGAAGTAAAAGTATCAACCTTGGTTAAAACCTGACTCAGCGTCAAAAAGCTAGTGGTTTTGGTACTTTTAGAGACCATGACATGAGATGTTTTAAAATAGTTAAAAGGTCCAGACTGTCCATAAAATCAATACAAAAGTTCTAAAAGCCGCTGGACACTTCTTGCGGTACTCCCAATTAGAACCGCCTCGTCTGCATATAAAAGGACAGGGATCGATCTACCTCTCACTCTTGGGACACCTGCGTACTGGACAGAAAGCACCCCCTATAAACGATTGATGTACATACTGAGCAGAAAGGGTGCCAAAATACAGCCCTGACAGACACCCTTCCTTAGATTAAAGTGTTTGGTGCATACCGCATTACTCCCAAATATGACCATTCCCATCAGACCACAGTGCAGGTCCTGAAAAAAACACAATCAGCACAGGTTCCACCCCCATGCACCCCAGCTCTGCCTAGAGCTTATCTCTGTTGCCCTATCCAATTTAGAGCTGAAGTCCATGAAGGCAAGGTGTATCAACCCTTTTTTGGCCCTAGTATATTTATTAAGTGATGTAGGTAAATATTCTGCTCCCCTGTTCCCCTACCAACCCTAAACACATACTGAAGGTCAGACAGTATGTTGTGCTCCTCTACCCACTGTGTAAGTCTCTAAAGAATTATACAACCAATGAATTTTACCTCGGTGTCAATTAACAAAATAGGTCTATAACATGCTGGGTTCTTCCTGTCTTCCTTCTTAAATACAGGCACTATCACCGAAATACTCCAGGCCTCTGGCAAAGAACTGCTGATGGAAGCATTTATGTTCAGGGTGAGGAAAAGGGCCCATAGGTCCACTAGGGACTTAAACAAGTACCCCGGAACCCTATTCACGCCTGAAGCCTTACCCGAGGAGAGTGACACAATTGCATCTCTAATTTATACCCAGTGAAACTTCAACTTAACACCCTCTACTGCAGCTGGGTGTGACAGTTCTGAGGCCTCACCATGATACAGTCAAAAAATGATTCACCCAAACCTGGGCTGGGACAATGGTGGCCTGGTCGCTTACCTTATCGGTAAAAAAAAAAAAATAACCAGTGATTTACGACTCTCCAAAACATGGCTCTGTCCCACATAGCATTAGCTGTCAAGTTTGTCCCGCAACTCCTTCAGCCCCAGCTTCCTAATTTTTAGAGTTTCTCTATTAATTGTTCTATATTGTTGCACCTCGCGGCTATCTGATGGTGTTTTTAATGCTTTAAGAGAGCTTTGCAAACTCTGGAGCAATTCTTATTGAACCAACCACCTGGTACTGGAATACTGGACAGCCCCGGCTTAGTAAGAGCAGATGTGATGTGGACACATATTGTATCCGAAGTCCTTAAAATGCTATTCAGAGAGGACTGTTCATCCAGGCATACCTGAAACTCAGATTGGCAAGATGAAACATACTTGGCATTAAGAACCTCCGGAATTACCAAATACCACTTCATTCTCCGTCCCTGATCTTTAGAAATGACTGGAGTTTTAAGAAGGAAATACTGATCCACCTGCTTTATGTCCCAGTAGAAACTAGCAGAAAGGGGGTTATGATCACTAAAAAAATTCCAGTCCACTGAGAATATTGTCAGGGAGGAATATAAACCAGCTGAAACATACATATGGTCAATTTGGAACCATTACCATAACCGTTAAATATCGGGGCACTGTTTCATGAAAGCACCGCTCTTACACTTATAAGATTAATCAAGTTAAAATTGGAAGATAAGTCAGTCATCAAATCCCTCTGTACCATATGTTTAACATGAACTTGGTCGTCATTACCATCCTCCGGGTCCCACCTGTTAAACAAATAGCAGTCTACACAAGGATGGGGATTGAAATCACCCAAGTATCATCAATGCAATATATTTAGTGGAATATGAGGTGTAAAAAGCATTAAGAAGGTGTCCAAGCTTCATAACCACATCATCAGTCTCTTTTCCGTGAATCGTGTCATATGGATGAATACACAGCAAACCACAATTGTTATCAAAGGAAAGAAGAACCCCATGAAGATGGGGGTGAATAACTGAGAATACCTCTGTTTTTTAGATAATGTACTGTTTGACAAATGTTGCTAACCACTCCCCAACACCCACCCCATCTCTCTCCAACTAGATGATGGGTGCACATTCGTAAGGAAGGTGGCAAAGTCCTCCAAATAGGGTTGTGTCCCACTTTTTTTGCAAACAAATGATGTCAGAGGAAGTGAGCGTCTTGAGGTAGTCGGGGTCATCAAATTTCCCTTGCGATACAGCAATATTCCAGCTTAAAACCTTGGGCTTCCTGGCCCTGTGGGGCACTTTTGCAGTTTAATACTAAACTGTGCCATCCCCACCCAGTCAATCCTGATCGCTGAGCCTGTTCAACAAATCATATTGATTAGATAAGGGGATATTAGGACCGTGGTTCCAAGCATGGGCACAATCTAGCACGGGTACCTTGGCAAGACTCTATCCGGCTATTTTACCACAAATTTGCATGCTTATTAAAAAAAGCTTAAAGGCAGCACTGAAATTCTATTTGAAATTACCTGGCAAAGCTGGGAGTTAGTTAAAAATGATCCTGCCCTAGGAGCCTTACAAAAAAAAATAATAATACAGTCTCTGCCCATAATTTTGAGGCACTGCCGATTCATCCCACTTTCCTGACCACTATGATTTCATTGAATATGTAAATGTAGTATACTTGTAAAGCGCACAGCTGCCCCAGCAACGGGGCGTCCCGGCGCTGTATAACTCTGGGGAACCCGTCCTGGCTCTCCATGTGGGATGGTCCCTTGCTGGGAGTCCCCAAGGTGGAGCCAGGCATCCCCGGAATTGGTGGGGCCGTTGTGGAGATTAGGCAAGCTAATGCCCAGAGTTGCCGAGTGGAACCCCTGATTAGAGTAAGCACCGAAGCGAGAATTATCGAGTCCGCTGACCAAGTTCCACGACCCTGCCGCGTCGGGAATTGAACCCTGGTCCCAGGCTGACTTCTGCTCTCAGGCCTGCCGCCTCTAACCAGTGAGCCACACTACTCCAATAACAACTGTCTACACTGAAGGTATCTCTTCTAGTAAGCCAGTGTACAATCTTGTTTTTCAGTTGTTGGACGCTTTCATGGGCGGATTGCAAATGGGGTGGAACATCTGCTAGGACCAAGACGTAAGGAGTGCAGACGGGAGGAAGCTGAAGAACAGCGGAGGGAGAGGAACCCCCATAGACTCCGATGAAGTTTGCTGAACACTCTTTTGTATATCAGCATCTGGGTCTGAGGCATTTAAACAATCCCTGTATTCCAGGTCTGCTACTCTGGGAGTGACCCTCGGCCTTCACATGCCTCCACTACTAGGGAAGTTGACTGTCTTGCGACAACAGGGCCAGAGAGGTTACACATTGAGTTACCAACTGGGTTCAGATTTCCAACATTGCCAAGATCTGAGAGGCATACAGATGTTGAGGGAGATGATGGAGTCTGACTGGGGTGGATGTCTGTCGGGATATTCAAGGGAGTAGATACTTTTATCATAATGTTATCCGTTTCTTCACTCAGCCGCTCTACACATTTCCTCAGTGAATCCACCCTCTCCTCAAGCATGGCAAATCTAAGACCAAGATTCTCAAAGGCAAAATGAATTTTAGTTTCCAGGTTAACTAAAAGGTTCTGTATAGGACCCTCCTCTGGAACAGCAGCCAGATGCCCCCTTTTCGGTTTCTTAGCAGGCTTGTTGCTAGATACTGAAACTTGCGGGTAGTCGCCCTTTCTTTCTCAGCCGCCCTCCCCGTCTGCCTGGTTGTGCATAATTGTAGTTGCATGAGATAATGTATTTGTTGGGTCGACCAAGGGTTGCAAGTCTGTGGAAATTTGCCTTTTTAGGGGCACACCGGTGCAGGGTTCACCTTTCTCTGTCCACGGGTCCTTAGACTAACAAAATAGAGATTGACACTGAAGCTGAAATTCAAAATAACAATTTTATTCACTCATGAGTGAGACCACATCCATGCAACACCTTTAAGTGTTCCAGGAGGTAGTGGCTTGAATACACAGACTTTGGTGCTTATATACTGAGTTTGTTGCTGAGTAAGCATGTAGATACAAATAAAAGGTACAGGCCTACACAGAAATAGTTGCAGTCAGACATGGGCAGATGAGTAATCACAGTAAAGTGGGAGGTGGAACAGAACTGCTTACAGCAGCCACAAATAGTCGACAGTTACATCTTTACCCAGCTGCATTTCAACAGCTACAGCCCTTTTCTCAGCACGTGCTTTACTTTGGCTCAGTACAGAAGGGGTTAACTAAAGTTGATGACTCAAGCAGGATAGAAGGGCAAGCAGCAGTGAAGACAGAATAATTACATAGCTAACAAAATGGATGCCACAGACAAGATGGTTTCAGCTTATGCTAACAGAAATTATCAAGTCCTGAGTGTCCACAGAGGGCTGAGCCTCTAGAACCGGTCTTGCGTCTTTCCTCAAACTTTCCCCATCTTCATCGATTAAATCAGTGCTCTGTTGTGAGTGGGTCAGTTGTTCCTCCACACAAATGATTCCTTCAGTGAGTGCACACACAGCGTTTTTAAGAACGATAGGATAGATCTACTTGTTCAGGGCCATTTATCAGGTATGTTTTACGCCTCCACTTTCCTTTTCTTCATATCATAAATACAAGTTAGTAGGACGAAGAAGCCCCTTCAAGACGACCCAAACCCAAGCTGGAGGCTGGACCCCCACTTGAAGGCCCAGCCAGGTGTGTTGTAAAACTCTGACCTAGGAAAGTCTCCAATTACTTCAGGTCAGACACTCAACCACTTCTGGGTGCGGCAAGCAGCATGCTACGGGGTTCCCCCTGACCTCAGGACTCCACTGTTTATTTTCCACAATGAATACGTAGAGAGGTCTACTTACTAAAGATTTAAGACTTCCCCTTATTGGTGGCGTAACTAGTCACTTTCGAGGTTAATATGATATTTGTCTTGTCACAATGATCCAAAAGGGAAAATAATAAAATACATGGTCTCTAATATACCTGGGCTCTAATAAAACCTTACTACAAAGACTTAGTAGTACGGAACGCGGCTGCCAGATTGTTGTCAGGTGCCGAAGTTTTCATCAGTCGCTAACTTCCTTCGTGGCCTTCACTGGTTGACGGTGGGGAATCGTATTAAATTTAAAGCTACATACTACAAAACTGGAGTGGCCCTCTAATACTTGCAAAAGTTAGTGCAGCATTATCTAACTCTGCGACTTCTTTGCTCTGCCCACCAGATGAGGTTCTCGGTCCCCAAATGTAAATTCTCCTGCATGGGCGGCTGGTCCTTCTCTTATTTAGGACCTACGTTGTGGAACTTTCTACCGCTCTCACTATGCAAGGTGATCGACTATGACCTTTTTCCGCAAAAAGACCATTAACAAGTAAGAGTAGCTTATTTCTTACCAGCAAGAGGGGTGGCCCAACCCGGCCTCATCCAGCAGATGACATTCCCAGGTCGCACATTCCTAGGTGCGATCAGAGCGTGTTCCGCACCGCGGGAGTCCAAGGAGCACTTTAAGCGCAGTGATGTGGCAGTTGCCCTTCCTTTCAGCCTGATCACTGTTCCCTGGAACATGCAATCCCATCCTCTGCAAACAAGACCGTATCCTGCGCCGCAGGTTTCAAAGGAAATCTTTAAGCTCTTCGGCGCAATGATATGGCGATAGCCCCTCTTTTCAGGTTTATTCCTGGGCTATGCAGTCCTCTCCTCGGCAAACACCACTGTTTTTCAGTCACTTTGACTGTATTTGCAGTCTTTGTTTTTGTTTCAGTGAGGATTAGATTGCATAAAAGAACATGATTTTGGTGGGGACGTGTGCTGCAAACTAGAGAGCATCCAGCACTAGATGTTCACACTCCTTCTTCCTTGACCACACATTCACCTTTTGTTAAATAGAACACCACTGTGCATAAGCGAAAAGTGCACCTTACAACTTTCAATTTCCAATCGGTAAAAACATTAAAATAATTTCAACAGTATGCTCTTTTACATATTTTTTTCTGAGTGAAGCTTGAGGAGTTCGTTGCAGATCTTTTGTTCAAAGTGTCAGTAATGGTGAATCTTTTTAACCGCATGCACGCTAGCGGTTTTCCCGCTGTGCGCTGCGTTTAAAAAAAAAAACGCGTTACATGACGAGCTCAGCTCGTCATGAGCGTACGAGCGTCGTCACTCATGACGAGCTGAGCTCGTCATGAGCGCGGAAGGCGTTAAAAACACAATTTGTACACCATCCCTAGGTAAATATTTGGTCCAAGTCTTAGCATTTGTATTTTCATGAAGATGGGTTAATTATGGGTTGAGTTGCAATCATTTGAATACATTCGTACAACATAGACCATCTATTCTAACTTATTAGAAACTGAGCATCTAGTTCTGTGGAGGAAATGTGACCTTACGGCTAGAGCTGCAGGGTCCCAGGTTCACGTCCTATCATCAGGTCAACCTCTTGTGATTGGGCGCAAGTCACTGAATTTTCCCATGGGAAAAAATAATGAATCTGACCTTGTGTAGTGTGGCTGGTGCTCTTGTAAAGCACTCTAATTCTGTTCTGAAGTCTTGTCAGACTACTGTCCCCTATAAAGCCACGTCTTTATGGAAAACATGGAAAAGAGGGTGGTCAGTGTAGAACAATTTACGCTTGATACAAACTGAAATGGGAGAAATACTTGGGAAAACTGGGGAGGAAGACTGACATGAAGCCGTCATGTATCCCAGAGACGTGGTCGTAAGATTTAGTTTTAGATAGTGCAACTTACGCTGCTATTAAAGGTCTGCTAACCAGAACACAAGTGCAAATATTCAAGCTTTTGACTGCCAACGAACCTGTCGGTAGAAAAGCAGCTTTAACCATGTAATATGGCAAATACACACAAATAACACAATTCTGGGTATGGTAATTGAATAAATATACATAGAAGTGGAACCTCGAGAAACCCTCGTCCAAAACTGAATTTTTGGAAACATGGGAAGATTTGGAGGTCACAAGGTGCAAAAAGGTATTCGCTAATATGTCTGCAAAGGTTATTTCTTTTCTCTCCCCCCCACTCCTCCATTATTTCTTAGTTGTGTGAGTCTTGAGCTTTTTCATACAAATGTGTGATGGAGCAAAATGTGGTTTTGAGAGACCTGGAAGGTTTGCCTTTCCACTTATGAAGATACAAGTGGTTAGTGCTTAATCTACTACCTTCCTCCAGCATGCAAAGCTCTGTCACAGAGGGGGAAAGTATGTTATTGGTGTGTCATGGCCGTTTGTAAATTTAAAAATCTTACAGTTTTTCAGTACCAACTTATGTTGTAATTGCATTTATATAGCGTTTATAACCCCTGACACTGCACCTAATCTCTTTTTCGGCTAGTAGCACGCTACTCCGGCACCTATAAAGGATTAGTGTTGAATTAGTATGGTGAAATATGAAAGTAATTAAAGTGGTCGATAGGTTAGTCAGGTATTTGGATTCGGGAGGTTAGAAGAGGAAAAAAGGTTTGTAATTATATAGCGCTTGTAATATGGTTAATATGGGTAATATGATGTGAATACTTAAGAAGATTGTTTATGGCAAAAACCACTTAAAATGCAAAAGGGAATAAGGGTAGACTTAAACAGATAAGGAGGCACGTTCAAGCTATAGTTGACTAAGAAAATGTATTTAATTGAAGTGGGAGGAGGGTGAAGTAATTAATTAATGTTACTTGTAAACTCAGGAGCCTAATTCCAGTTTTTCTCCCATAAAACTAGACCAATAAATGCATCAAACAGATACACTTTTGATTTCCAAGAGATTAACACAGCACAAAACCTCAGAGTCCTGGTAACAATTGTGATCATGTGAAAATGTCAGTGGAATCTGATTTAGGAGACTCTCGTATGAACAGCTAAGTGCTCTCAAAATTCTTGACTTTGAAAGTCTGAAAGCACATGGCGATTGTTTTGCCTAGTCAGATGTGTGTGTCAAGTCATGGTTACTAAAGTTAACATTTTGCTTTTAGGACAGAGAGTATGTGGCCTTACGTATTTGTGCATTACCTTATGTAGGATGTATGTTTCCTGTAAATACGATATGCCTTTCAAAATGAATCATCTAAAATTGCGTCTCTGAGAAGTGCCAAGTCTTCAGTTACTTAGCATCTCACGTCTGATTGTGTACCTGAAACCTACTCCTGGTGTAATACAATTAAGTACCGTGGTTCTCTTTAGTGTTTAAATGTTGAGTCCCTGAAGGAGTTGTAAGCCTTTTCTGTAAGTGCTCAAAGTGTCCGGTTTCTCCCTGCCCATTCACCTCTAAGTAAAAACATCTTTTTTATATTTCGTCATACTAATCACATGTCCCTGTTAAGTCATATTTAAGAAACTGATTCTTAGTTGACATTTTGCTTTGAAGGACACGGAGGTTATGCGTTATCTTATGTTGGGTATCTGTTTACTGTAAATAAGATATGTCTTTCAAAATGTACACCTAAAATTGTGTCTCGGAGAAGCTCCAGTTACCGAGCTTCTCACGTCTCATTGCGTACCTGAAACATACTTCTGATGTAATACAATGAAGTCTCACGATTCTCTTTAGTATTTACAGGTTGAGATCCTGGAAGGATTTGCAAACCTTTTTGGTAGTATTCAAAGTGCCTGGTTTCCCCATGCCCATTCACCTCTAAGTAAAAAAGCCATTGATGTTTCTCTATACTGATACGCCACATTGGCTAGGGAGGCTCTAATGAATGTCTTCTTTACTATGGATTGTATATGGGGAACCCCATTTTTTCATAACCTGTCCTTGTTGGTTTTAGAACACTGCGCATTTCACCACTGCTATTCAGTGCTAAAGTGCATATGCTCTCTGTGTAAGTATTTGTAGCGCGCACTGTTACTCTAGAGTGTCCTGGCGTGAAAAAGAGCAAAAGTAGGAGCCGGAATCGAGCTAGTAAATCATGCTGAACAGGTGTGTTTTTAGCTGCTTCTTAAAGAGCTGAAACTCCGAGATGTGTTGGAGATCAGCAGGAAGCGTATTCCAAGCTTCCGCCGCCTTGACAGAGATAGACAGTCGCACTCTGCCGAAGCGGAGAACAACCATCCGGTGATGTACCGCTGAGCGCAGAGGGTGGTTTGGCACGTAGAAAGCGAAACGCTTCCTAAGATAGATGGGGCCCAGACCGTGAAGAGCTCTATGGGCCAGAGTAATCGCTTTAAACTGCACCCTCTGGGCTACGGGAAGCCAGTGTAGTTCCCGTAAATAATGACGCGTGCTGGATCTCGTTGGGGCATTAAAGAGAAGCCTGGCTGCGGCGTTCTGAATGATTGGCGCCTGCGCACCAAATAATCTGGCAGCCCCAGGAACAGGGCATTAGCGTAATCCAGTCTAGACAGGATCAAAGCGAGGGTGACTGCCTCTTTGGCTGCTCTCGGGAGAAAAGGAACAATTTTCCTAAGAGTTTTGAGAGTGCCAAAGCAGACCCCCGTCAGTTTTTTATATGGTTGCTGAATCGAAGGTCCTCGCTAAACCAAATGCCCAGATTCTTTGCTGGCCCTGCTTTGGACACCGGGCAAGGGAAGCCCAGGGGCCACACACGGGTTCTGAAATCATCCGCAAACTGGCCATAGAGAAGGACCTCCGATTTATCCTCGTTACATTTGAGGGAAGCCCGGGCCAGCCATTGAAATACTGAGGCTAGACATGTCTGAGCAATGTCTGTATTCAAGTTAGAGCCACCCAAGGTAAAGAGCAGCTGCGTATCATCTGCGTACGCGATTACTTTAGCACCCAACTCCTCTGCCAGGTAGACTAGCGGCGTCAAGTAGATATTAAAAAGGAGGGGGCTGAGGGTAGAACCCTGTGGCACCCCGGTAGCCAAATTCCTGACAGAGTAAGAGCACGAGGCCATGCACACCTGTTGTGAACGGGAGTTCAGAAAGGATTTAATCCATTTCCAGATCAGGCCCGAAATCCCTACAGCAGAAAGCCTGTCCAGGAGCCGCTGGTGGGGCACCGCGTCGTAGGCGGCAGAGAGGTCAAGTAAGATCAGGGGAGCCCTGTTGCCCCCATCTAGACACTCTCGGATGGCCTCCGACATCTCCACCTGGGCAGTCTCCGTACTGTAGGAAGATCTAAATCCTGACTGGGCTGGGTGGAGTTCTCCTGATGATTCCACAAACGCCTCAAGCTGCTGGAAGACCACTTTCTCACATACTTTAGCGAGTGCAGGAAGAAGAGAGATGGGCCGATAGTTAGCCGTCCGCAGGGGGTCCAGTGTCGGTTTCTTCAGGAGGGGGAGTAGTTTAGCACGCTTCCATTTAACAGGAACATAACCAGACTGAAGGGACAGATTAACCATACCCACTACTGCTGGACAAACTACCTCTGCTACCCCAGCTAGGACCCGCGCTAGGCAGGGGTCAGCTGGAGAGCCAGACTTCAGAGCCCTCAGGAGGGCCAGTACGTCCGCCTCAGTAGTGGGCAGAAATTAGGAGAACAGGGCGGGTCCTACTAGGGGATTTGAAGAGGGTTCAAGAGAAGGAGTCTCAGTGGGCCTAGAAGCAGGGCCAACACTCTCTTGGATCTTAGCAATTTTATCAATGAAAAAGGAGGAGAGCTCCTCGCACCACTCGTTGGATACAGGTAGCGTGCTTTGTTCCGCACAGGGGGAGAGGAAACTCCGGACAATCGCAAAGATCTCCTTGCTATTATTCCGGGCCAACATAATTGTATAATGGATTGGTGTTTCCATGATTGGCATATTTGATTTACTGGTAAGTCCCTAGTAAAGTGCACTGAGTGCCAGGGCCTGTAAATGCTACTAGTGGGCCTGCAGCACTGATTGTTCCACCCACACGAGTAGCCCTGAAAATGTATCTCAGACCTGCCACTGCAGGATCTGCACTCAGTTTTTAGCTGCCATGTCGACCTGGCAAGTACTTGCCAGGCCCTAAACTTCCCTTTTCCTTTTCTTACATATGTCACCCCTAACATAAGCCCAATATACCTCTGGGGGCAGGGTGCTGTGTGTGTTATAGGGTGGTGAATTGCAGTGTATTTCGTTTTTCACCACTGCAAGGCTATCTGTCCTATAGGAAAGAATGGTAGTTTTACTTATAACATCTTATGAGCATAACTTCTCATTGGGACAAGATGGGGAAAGTATGCCTGGATTCAGAATGTAAAAATGCATCTTTTAGTAAAGATGATTTTTATGTTATGTGTTTGAAAATACCACTTTTAGAAAGTAGGTATTTTCTCGCATAGCCATCCTGTGTTTCTCTGCTGGGTTTGTGGATTGACAGTCTGGCTTTGGAGTGACAGGGCCTGGGGATGTGCATTCTCTTCAGGCAGCCACTAGGGGTTTGAGGTGTGTCCTGCCTTTCTTGGATGAGTCATGGCTGTGCTGAATAGACCTGGCTGCATTTTGAGATTTCTTTGCACCTGAATGGGCCTGGTCTGCTTTGAACAATGTTGTCTCCACCTCCTGCCAGGAAGCTGGGCAAGGACAGAACTGGTTTGGACTAAGCCCAGACTCTCTAGCTGAGAGAACAAAGGGATTCTGAGTGCACATATTGGGGCCCAGGCCCCAACATGTTAGAACTCACTGGAATCAATGAACCTGCCAAGAACAAGAGCTGGAAGAGCCCCCTTTGCTGTGCAGTTGCTTTATTGGGTAGGCCTGCAGTTGCTGCTACTGCCTTGGGCAGTAAAAGGACTGGACTGAACTTTCTTTACTGGTGCTGAGTATCTCCAAGGGCTTGAAGTAGAGCTTGCCTCCTGTTCTGAAGTCTCAGGGACTGCAAAGTCTTTACCAACCTCTATATCCAGCTTCTGGATCCGCTGTTTCAGTTGCCCACAGAGAAGGGAAATGCAACCAACCAACTCCGTCGCCGGCTCTGTGTCCTGACGGCACTGCAGAAGGCACCGTCTGCATCTTGTAACCGCAACCTTAGTCTCACCGACGTTGACCGCTGCCACTGTGCCGTTGCTTGCACCGCACCGTCTCGCTTGACTTCGCCATCCTGGTCTTACCAATGCCGTCGCTGCTGCTGACTTCGACATCTGTGACCGCATCGTGGCTAGGGGCACCGCTGGTAAGTTTCACGATGCACCGCCTCGTCCCACACAGCAGTCTGGGCCGACCGACGCCAGCTCCCGCTAACTGGCTCTGTCGCTTGCACCACCTCAAGCTGCACCGTAAGCCTTGGTCTCACCGGCGCCGTCTGGACGATCATCACCGAGCAGCTGCCTGCACTGCATCAAGATGGCACCGCACTCTGCTCCGCTTCCATTTTACAACGCAACCGCAATGGTTGCCATGACCGGCTCTCACTGAGGTGCCAGCTGCAACGAGAAAGGTACTGTTACCGAGTCTGTCCACGCTTTCGCTGACCTGTACCGACGCGGCGGCAGGAACTGTTAGACACTTGTTTTCAGCATCGAGGTTGCCCCAGACGAGGCTACAGACTCGTATAAACAGTGTTTTTGAGGTATTTCTGCAATTTTAAGGATATCTTGCAAAGTATATATTTGTAAAGTACTGTATGTTGGATTTTTATCGGCTTGGTCCCGTTTTGGTTATATAAAAATATTGGATATTTTTCTAAACTGGTGTGGTGTTGTTTTGTAGTGTTTTCACTGTATTATTGTTGGTTATGTGCAAATTCTTTATACACTTCCTCTGAGATAAGCCCGACTGCTCATACAAAGCTACCAGGGATGTGAGCAGGGGTTATTTTAAGAATGTCAACTCTCTTACCCTGACTAGGAAGGGTCCCTACTTGGACAAAGGTACCTACCTCTGCAAACTAGAGACCCCTATTTTTAACACCTCCTCTCTGTGAGAACATAATAAAACAAAAGCTGCATCAAATCTATCATTTATGTCTCAGTGCATAAAGAAGAGGGATAAGTTGTACCCTGAGCACTTCTTTCATGGTATTGGCTTGCTTCCCTAGTTTGTTACCAACTACTTTCTGTGTGGTTTGGCATTTTTATACAGAGGGAAGCTCCTCTAAATTTCTCCTTAGCACAATGTTTTATTTGAATTAGCAGGTTCAAAACAGATTGTGCAGAGGTGCTTTATATAAAAACAAATCATAATTATTGCTATGGCCAAGATGAAGCTTCTCTTTTGACATTACTACTTTCACAGCACTTTTTGTAGATATTTAGCTTATGTCTATCTGTTCTAGCTAAGCTAAGTTACATTCCCACTTCAACCTACATCTCACTACGACATGTAAAACAGTTAGTGTTCTATTAAGGAGCATCTCCAGTTCTATCATGCTTTGTTGGTCATCTTTATTTACTGGTAGTATGTGCTTATATGTGCTCCAATTCCAGACAAATTGGGGAAGTGAGGTGCAGTGATTTGAAGTAATTTGCGCTTTGGTCAAAAAGAGGGGCCAAGGTTAGAATCTAAGGCATATCACATTAACCAGGACACCTCTCCACCCAAGTAAGGCCTTTCTAACTTGTAGGAAAAGCAGAAGCTTTCTCAACAAGCCGGATCCTGTGAATGATGTGTTGGTCAAGCAGCACTAGTAATGGAGGGGTTGGGGGAAGGGGATGGTTACCCCTTTGTGTAGGTCCATATGTCAAAAGTACACCCAAAGCAATGCAAATTTCCTCCCACTTGCCATGGGGATGGCTGCAAGACCCAAGACCATATATGTCTTGGGTCGCTGATCTCTAGGGGATCCAGGGGAGGAAGAAAAGTTGTTTGGGCTCCAGGGATGGGCTACTTGGCCCAATGCCAGGAAAGATCGCCCCACACCCCATTCTTTAAATGAGAAAAAAAAATCCTGAGCCCATATTACACACTGGGCACACTATGCCTTGTGCCCCAGCCCAGACCACGAGAGTGCTGCAAATTACCAAAACAAACTGCTCAGCGCAAATGCAAACTGAAAGTGGCAATGTGTGTACTGTGGAAGGTGCATTGGAGAAAGACAGGGCTGAGGGTTAAAACTTCAGCTCTGTCTTTCGCTGAAGGGGGACAGGCCTTCTTTGAAGAAGGCAACACCTGGGGGGTCCATGAACCCCCTATGTCTCTTCTACCAGCTGCTTGTTTGTGCCTCTGCGCCTGTGTCTGTATTATGGCACTGAGGTAGTGCAAAAGACGTAAACATCACGGCCATCCCACTAAAAGAGCTCTAGCATATTGCGACCGTGATATTGGTCAATAGTTGAGAGGATTTAAATAAACCTTCCACAACTTTGGAAACCAATGACAAACATAGCTTTTTTCCTTCAAACATTTTTACTAAAAGACACCAAAAAGTATTAGATGTCAGGGCACTCACCTCTATAAGTAAACTCAGCAACATATTGCATCAATATAGATTGCTAGAAATCACTTCAGAATGAAAATGTATGGAAATACTCATCTTCAAACTCGTCATCCAAAAACTATGGTCCCCTATTACACCAGATAGAGTACAAACATGGAAAGGTAAATCTAGACATCAGTTGTAATCTGACAACTCCCACCGATAAACTAAATAATGAAAACAGCTTAATCCCATCCACCCCTCATCCTGAATCATACAGAACCCAGCCCAAAGGTTGACAGACCTAATTTGAATCTTAGGATCTCAAACAATGCTCCCACTGCCATATTCTTCAGCGTGCCGTCTCTTCAATGCCCCAAGAAAGGCCTGGGCTAAATCGGCTTTAACAATCTTATGCACGCTTTGTTTATTTGAGTCTCTCTGGATATAACAGTCTCTCCTCTGCGCCTTGTTGAACACATTTCTTTCTCTCAGACCTAGTTGGCCCTGCAATTTTGCTTTTGTCTCACCAGTAAAAATGTGTCTTAGGGTGACAAAATGTCACCAGACCCAGTTTCGCACTTGTACCCTCCTTGGTATTAGTCCCAACTGAACCCCTTGACAGTAGACAGATCATTTTTAACTCCGTTTTTGAAAAAAAGTAACTTTTCAGTCATCTTCTTCGAGTTTATTAAGCCACCCATTAATTGAAGCAGATTCTTACCTGTAAAAGGGAACTATAAATAGTTTTTTTATACAGTGGGGAAAAGTAATATTGATTAAAAAAATGTAGCTATGGAGGTGACCGGTTGCGCCTAAAAACTTTGGGGAAAACTGGTGAATGGTTATTGCAATACTACTGGGCTAGCAACGTAGCTGAAAACACCATTTTGCATGAGACCTGCTGTTACTTTTCAATGATTACTTACAAAAAAAAACATGGTGCACTTAAAGCCCTGAGGAAGGTAACAGGAACCAGAATATGGTAAAGTTGTTTGAAAAACAAATCTGATAAATATTTTTTTAATGAATATAAAAATAGGAAGATTTTATAATAGTTTGGTGTCTATGAAAGGGAGAAGGGCTTGGACATGTTAAGCCAAGTGTTGGGCAACAGTATAATAGGAGTGTGGAATTTAATAAAATATCTACTTGTCCCTGGAACGGGTTGATTCATAAATCTACTTTTCCTGTAACAAAATCCACTTGTCCCATTTGTGCCATGTAATACACCAACAAATTATGGCAGCTATCTCATTATACAAGAGCTCTGATGTAGCCTCTCTGATTATGCCAGGGCTCATTCGATAGTCAGTTTTGAATACTAGCAGTTCCCTTATGTTGCCATGTTTCTGCAGATTTACATACTGAGGCTGTAGGTAGTGGTATGCAACAGTTCCTGGGATGCAATGCCCTATTGAGTCTATGCAAACCTACAAACTTGTATGTTTTAAGGGTTTTCACAAAATCTTCTCTAAATTTTTCCCATCCTGAGATATGTTGAAAATTTACTCCTGATAATGGCAGACGTAAAACGTCTTTCAGGGTTGGGTAAAGAAGTGGTTGGAGGGAATGTGAACTTGCAAACGCTCAGATTTTCGCTTGAGCAAATCTACACATGTATATTTGCTCATGCTAAAATGCAGTTCACAGATATTTTCTAGGAGTACTATTTCCTGGGCAACTTCTGTAAATTCTTGTGAATACACAAAAGCCGAATATCTGCACTGCACTCTTGAGACTTTCTTTAATAATTGGACCCCTAATTAGGTCTGGTGTTAACCTTTTGTGTTTATAAAAATGTTCTCTCTCCCTCTCTCTATCTATCTCGGTCTATCGGCTGGCTTCCCTGTGAGTAACCGCATTCTGCTCTTTCACAAGGAACATATCCTCAAACAAAGTAGTTTTGTTCAGTGCCAGGAACTACTTTGGAAATATGTGCTTTTTGAGACCTAAAACAATTTTTGCTTTTGCCAATGTTTATTATAATGGTGAGGTCCCGGTAGCTCCCACACCAATAAAGTTTTACAAAAACCATGCCAAAACACACATTGACAAAACCAAAACGATGAACCAATATCAGACTTAATTGCTTTGCCAATGCTTGTTTATTTTTGTTTCCAATAATCTTATTGAAACTGGTTACACTGATTTCACAATGAGAATACTTTTGGGAAATACTAGCATATATCAACATATTTTAATAAAATGATGCTGTAAAGAAATGGTACCTACATTTTATAGTAGTTTAGCTAAATGGTTTTTTTCCTACTTACATTTTTTTGTCAACATTTTATTTTGAAAGCAAAGAATCATCAATCTTGCTTTCAAGCTTCTGTAAATATTTGCATCTAATCGGAGCGCTTTCTGAGAGCATTATACATAGCCTCACATTGCTAAACTTTGAAAAAGTATGTATACATTTTTATACTGGAACCACTTTCAGTAGTGCTGTCTAAGTTTACATTTACTTTGAGAGCTAATGAAGGCGTTGCATTAATGAACCATAAATACAAGTCTGAACAGCATTAAGGCATTGACACAAATATTATCTTAACTGCAGACAGTGCCCTTCCCTGATCCATAATGTGGTACTGTAAACTGGCAGCCAAATGGTGTGCACTGTTGGGGGTTGGGCCTACTTATCCGAAGGATAAAATACACATGAAATCTTGTTGCCCTTGACCCCACACAATATGTCCTGGGCATTGAGCTATAGGAATTCCACATCCCTGGAATTATTAATGTATTCCTTACTATGTGAATGAATGACCACACATACCGATAAAATGGCATTTACATGAAAGTGCAAGATAGGTGCTTTAGAATTTTCTTAACTATTCCTATAGGATTTTTAAAACCAACTGGTACAATGGCTATGGTTGAAAAGAATGCTGGGGATTTTATAGAAATTTATAATTGGGCACCAGCTCAGGCTCTTCCAGAATCTTAAATAGGGAAGATATGGCCAGTATTTTTCTTCTTTTCTTTGGATAGAAGTGTCAACCCAGTAGTGCACTGAGTGATCCATCCTCATGAGCAAGTAAAGGAAGCCTGGAATTCTTTTCAGCAACCAAGTGCATTCGCCACAGCTGTCATGCAAGTCAGGTGATAGCAAGAAAACGGGGGCTGCGAACACACATGAACCATTAAAACAAGCACTGATCAAGCCAATAGGTTGCTCCTTTGCAAGAATTATTGACTTTGTCAAAGTCTTTTAGCCATGCAGCATAGCTGAAAATTAGCACAAAAAAAGGTGCTATGACACGGCCAACACTGACCACAAGGGGCAGGGATCCTTTTTTTTCTTAGTATGGGATTATTCTCTGCCTTCGCAATAACAATGTTTTCAGAAACAAAAAACCAACAAGAAATTAAAATACAGTTTTATGCATGGATCTTTTTTTTTTTAATGCTGGCAGAAAATGTGAGCTTAAGGTTGAGAATGCTGAGCAAAACAAAAATTAATTAAGCAATAATAACAAAAATATATGCTAACCACCATCCCTTAACAGGTGTGAGCGCTGCAGTCCACCTAAAGCTGTCTGAAGTTGTCAAATCAAGGAGAAACATGGTATGGCTGCGATGCCTGAAACTCACAATTCTATAAAAGGCACGTAAGAAAATAGAAATTTGTTTAATTATCTTATGTCCGAGCTGAAGTTTGCCTTATAGGCCTCACATGAATTTAGCGCCAAAAAGACCATGCAGAGCAAGGAGAGCAGTGTCGTCTGCTTTTTTGTAGCATCTTGAATCCTATCGGCACTACTTTTGGGCACCTTTTTTCTGGTGGGATGGGAGGGGGTAAACAATGAAGGGAGAGAGTTGGGAGGTGGGCGTGGCAAGCAACAATACAGGAATGATGAAGAAGCGGGCAAGTATAGGGAAAAAAAGTACGAGTAGTGGAAAGACACTGGACAAGGCAAGCAGTACTTGATCCATGCTCCAGGGTAGGAACAAACACACAAAGAGGATGAGCAGCTGGCACTTGCTGAAGAAAGAGAAGGACGGAAATGAGTGACAATGTAGCCAACTAACAGTGAGTTAAAGGGGGGAGCTACAAGCCCCACCTGCAAGTATACAAAATGTCTCAAAAGCAATAGCGCATGGACCTTCTCAGGTAAGAACTAAAGTATAGGGTCCGGGGAGAGGAATTGTGCGACTGTTAAAGAGGTGAAGGTCCCCACCAAACATATTGAAGGACATAAAACAAGCGACAGTGCTCCCAAAGGATTCAGGGGTTCTAGGGTTAAGGCAGAAGAGTGTTGAAGAAGTGGGCAGGGATGTGTCTTTCTAGAGGGGATACAGCCTTTACCACACAGCTTTTATCACGCAAGACCTTTACCATGCAGGTAAGTACCATGAAGGATGTATTTGTACCTTTACCACACATGCTCTATTATGCAGGAAAGTACCATGAAGGTAAGTATTTGTAAATTTACTGCAACAGTGGGTTTTATTTTTACGTGATTTTAGGATTTAGGGTGGGTAGATGCAGTCGTGGCCTGTGCAGGTAAGAGCAGTGAAGCGGGGCATGTTGTGGGGGGAGAGGGAGAGTCGACAGATGAGGGAAACTTACATTTAAAAAAAGAAAAACACTTACCTTGCGCTCAGCAATGCAGAAGTGCAAGGTAAGTGTTTTTTTTTGTTTTTTTTATTTGTTTCTCTTGTCGTCCTCTGTCAACTCCACAACCCTGCCCCACCACTCTTACCTGCACGGACCTCGCCTTGGTAGAGGTACAGAGAGGTAAGGGTGATTTCAGGGGTAAGCAGGGGCAAAGGGAGGTAAGGTTGTTTTTTAAGGTTCTGAGGTGGGTAGAGGTAAAAGGAAGTAAGCATGATTTTTAGGGTTTATGGTGGTTAGAGGTAATGCGAGGTGAGGGTGATTTTAGGGATCATGAGTGAGAGAGGTAATGCACGGCAAGGAGATTTTAGGGATCGTGAGTGAGTAAAAGTAAAGAGAGGTAAGTGTGATACTAGGATACCGGAATGGGTAGAAGTAAAGGGAGACTAAGGGTGATTTTAGGGTTCGGATGGGTAGAGGTAAAGGGAGAAAAGAGTGATTTTATGGTTTGAGGGTAGAGCTAACCCGAGGTAAGTATGTTTTTCGGGTTTAGGGGTGGGTAGAGGAAAAGGGAAGTAAGGGTGATTTTTAGGGTTCAGAAGTGGGTAGAGGTTAAGAGAGGTAAGGATGATTTTAGGATTCAAGGGCAGTTAAAACAAATGGAAGGTAGTGGATGTTATTAGGGTTCAGAGGAGGGTAGAAGCAAACAAAGGCAAGGGTAAATTTAGTGTTATGGGGTGGGTAGAAGTCATGGTACTTTTAAGGTTCAGCAGTGGCTAGAGGTAAAGGGGGTGCGGGTAAATTTAGTGTTCAGGGGTGGGTAGAGGTGAAGGGAGATAAGGTTGATTTTACGGTTCAGGGATGGATAGAGGTTAACAAAGTTAGGGTGATTTTAGGGTCCAGAGGTGGATATAGGAAAACGGAGACACAGGTGACTCTGCAAAGTTCTCACCAACCTATAATCAAGTTGTCTTGCAAGCAAAACAAAAAACAAGCATTGACAAAGATAATAGGTTTCGCCTATGTGAGATCGATTTGCTTTGTCAGTGTTTTTTTTCTTCATGTTACAGAACAGCTGTGCAACATGGCTTAAAGTTATTTTTTTTTTTAAAGTACTACGAGTGGCCAGTGTTGACCACGTCATAGCTCTTTTTCCCCCCTTTAAATCATGTTGCACAGCAGCCCATGCTTCTGTGCAACATGTAAAAAAAGATGTTGACAAAACCAATTGACCGTGAATAGGCGAAACCTATTGGCTTTGTCAATGCTTGTTCTTAAGTGCCAGCACGTTTTGTGTATAGCGCCAACTCGTTGCCCTTGAAGGTTTTAGGGCACCACACTTATTGAACAATTTGTGATCCACTCTGGTAATTGTTCTGTGTTTTGTAAAATAGTTATTCTTCTTGTTGCGTGGTATTTCTTTTTGTTATTTTTATAGCACCAGTTTAGCTGAGGGGACATCAGTATGCTTTACTGGAGCCCCAGATGGCATTACACAAGACCAGATTCAATTATTTTTAAGGTACTAAGAAATTGTGATTTGCCCAGAATCACAGGATGTTGAGCCGACACTGGGACTTGAGCATGCTTTTCCCTGTTCCAAGGTCAGTAGCTTTGGCCATTATGCCACATCCTCTCCCACTGAATTAAAAGCAGAATTTGGACTAACAAAATATGAACCCATGATATCAATCCCTCACGTTACCCTCCTCATATTCATTTGGGTGATAGTCTTGGGGCACCTTTACACCGATGGTATAGCAAGAGAAGAGTGATAGATTGTTAAGTGGGAGTCAGGGTAAATGGGAAGTAAATACGAGTAGTATTTTTGTGTGGCGTGATGGGTGGAGTTGTTGGGGGGCGGATGGTTGGTACCATTTTTTGTGCATTTATTTTCTCTGTTGCTTCAAATTTGACCGTAAATTTTAAATAGGACCTTTGCCTCCTTTGATATACTCTCTTCTAATACATTCAGTGATTAAAAGCCTGCCCATTCACTGCACTGCTTTTTACTCTCACTTATATGCAGTTGGTGGAATCTCTAAGTGTGTCCTGAATTTTTATGTTATGCTATCAAATAGAACTTCAATGGAAACAATGTAGTGGGGTTGAGGGATAAAGGAACAAGAGGGAGGAAGTTTGGTGTGGGGCATTGGGCAGCAGGAGGAGGGTGGGGGATAAAGGACAGCTGGAGGAGGGCTGGGAGAGGTTAAACAGCAGGAAGAGGGCAGGGTGAGGCAGCGGATTGCAGACACATGCACTCTATAAGGATACATTTGCAAAAGTAAAAAAAAAAAAGAGTATCTGCAGGATTCTGTATCCAGTGAAAGGACACTGGCCACAGGAAGCTATACTTGGCCCATGCTCCACTGCAGGTACGAAGACTCCAAGCCCCAGGAGGGAGCTGGAGGCATCACCAATCAGAAGCAAAGAAACTAGATTGACAACAGAGCCAACGAGTTGTAAGTAATGGTAAGTAAGGGGAGAGCTCTAACCCCGTTTTTAAGCTTTTATTTTTTACAAGCGATTTTACAAGCGATGTGCAGGCAAAACCTAAACAGGATCACAATCCGAGTGCAAGCATCACAGAAGAACACTAATCAAGAAGTCGATCAGTACTTGGTCCATGCTCCAGGGAAGAAACAAACACACAGAGACAAACTGAAAGCTCACCAATACAAAACACACGAAAATAAGAGTGATATTGAAGCCAACCAATGGTAAGTTATAAGTGGACCCAGAGCCCTTTTTAGGGTTTTAATTTTTTTGTAAGTAACAAAAGAGCTTCGCAAGCATCAGACAAGATCTAAAAAACTACATACGACAAATGGAACCCCTTCCTCTTGTAAATGTGCCTTGGTTGGGCCAGGCGGGTTTCCCTGGGGGCAGGAAGGCTTTATCTCCTGAACACACACCAACATAACTATTCTCCCCACACAACCAGGCCTCTATTTGTCACAGGTAACCTTGAGTGCCAACTTTCTCTGATTTCACCTTTGTGGTAATTCGCAAAAACTGCTGGCAAGAGGCAAAAAGCAATGCTCTGGTTTGTGCAAAGTACACTAGTCTCGGTTCTTTACTACAAGTTTTAATCAATCGTTTTAGCTGTTCTCTCTTTGAATCCATTGAGGTTGAAGTTTAAGAGAGAATAACCCTCAGGCCAGCCGCTTACAAATGCTTTGTTCTCGGAGCAACACTGTCAATTAACAGCTGCCCACAGAGTAAAGTTGTCAAGTTTCTCTCAGTTTGTCAAGCATAGCATAGCAGCTTAGCCCCACTGAGCCTTGATGCTTTAATAATACATTGGCATTCAAAGAGGAGCACAAGAAGTGAAAACAGCGGGGCCCTCTACAACGAATCTTAGGAGGTACACATTTTTCATTTTTCATTTTCGTTCGCTATTTAATGAAAGCACGTTTTTGCCATGGACTTTTTGCGTTTTAAGGGTCAGATTTAATTCCCTAGGTTGACAACGTTTGCAATAATTGTTTTAGAAATGCTTGCAGCATTAAGGGAACTGGCAATAAGCAATTGATCTACCTAGTATGAACGTCGTCTGAAGTCAGAAGTTCTATATTGCACCGGTCGTCCTGCAACGCTTTACAGTGAATGCAGTCTTTGTTTACCAAAAAATACAGCTCTTTTGCAGTTCAGTTTACTCATATTTCAATTATTTTGTGGTCCAGTATTCGCTCAGCACTAAAACTCTCTTTATTGTTTTTTTGCCATTCATCGGACTTCCATTCAGAAGTTCTTACATACTGCGTATATGTTACTGCTGTGAAATAATAAATGAACGATGGTGCGTCCTAATGCCCCAACAACCCGATCGACTTCCGCATAGAAGGAAATCTTATTTACGATTTTCACGGGTGTCGTTCACACTCTCAGATGTTGCCCCAGTCCTTCAGCAATGCATTGAAGTAGACGGAGTATACCTTATTCACAATTCAGCAATTTTTCGGTTTATTTTCCTCACATTTCAGTTATTTTAGCAGTGATTTACACATTGAGCCATTCCTGAAAATCTCTTGACCTGTGTTTTTACCGTTCACCAGGGGAAAGTATTCCTTCAGTTTAGCGGATGCTTGCATGATGCTTCTATTTCACTGCTGTGAAGTGTCAAACGAAGCATGGTGTCCCCCATCTGCCCAGTCACTATTCTGCTGAGTCCAGATGGACGTGCAATGATTCATACATACTTTTATGAAGGCACCGAAAACCTCTCTCCCTTGCGTCTCTATTGCTTATAATAATAGTGTTGGCAGGAGGCAGAGGGCAGATTGGGAAATATAACTGATGTTTCCGCCATCATACTGTGCGTGCAGGAACCTAAGTGGCCAAGAAAATGTTAAACCTGGCATCTTTGATGTGATTTCCTCTGTCTTTTTGCTTCTGACCTCCTGTTTTTGACTGTGTGCTGGATTTAATTTTTGCTGGTTTTAGGACTGGGCACTTTACCACTGCTGAGCAGTGCTAAAATGCAATTGCTTCCTGGATAAATTGTATCTGCAGTTGGTTATCCATGACTGGCATATTTGATTTACTAGTAAGTCCCTTGTAAAGTGCACTGTGTGTGATCAGAGCCGGTAAATCAAATGCTACTAGTGGCCCTGCAGCTCTGCTTGTGCCACCCACAGGAGTAGCCTTTTAAACATGTCTCAGACCTACCACTGCAGTGTCTGTGTGTGCAGTTTTAAACTGCCTTTTCGACCTGGCAAGTGCACCCACTTGCCAGGCCAAAACCTTCCCTTTGTAAGTCACTCCTCAGGTAGAGCCAAGGAAGCCCCATGGGCAGAGTAAATAGCGTATTTAAAAAGTAGGACACTTACTGTTGTGTTTTACATGTCGTAACAGTGAAATACTGCTAATTTTGTTTTTCACTATTACAAGGACTATCTCTCCCGTAGGGTAACCAGAGCATTGCCTTGAAATATATTTTGAGTGTAATTTCCCGTTGGGCGCTGATGGAGAGTTGGAGCTTGGGGTTCTGAACTCACAATGCAAAAATACATCTTTAAGTGAAGTTGATTTTTAAATTGCATGTTTGAAAATGCCACTTTTAGAAAGAGGGCATTTTCTGGCTTTACCATTCTGTGCCTCTGCCTGCCTGTAGAATCCAGGTCTGAGGGAGGGTGACAGTTAGGCTGTCTGTGCATTCACTCTAGAGAGTCGCACAAAGGGAGCTGCGGTGTGTCCTGCATGTCCTGATGGCCCACCACCAGGCTGATGGGTCTTGCTGAGCTGGAGTGGTGCGAGGAGTTGTCACTGATACCTAAATAGGGCTATGCCTGTCCTTACACACAGCTGTCTCCACTCGCCTGTAGTGTGTCTGGAGCAAGTTCAGGTAAAGGCAGGGTCTTGTGCACTAGTAAGACTTTCTTTTGAAGTTTGCCTACTTAAAAGGCTGAAACTATTATAAGTTCTGTAGCTGTGACACCATAACTTCAGGACTCAGCTGGACTAAAGAATATTCTGTCAGGAAGAAGCTGGATGCTGAAGTAGGGACTGCCACTCTTCCTCTTACTATGGCTGACTGGCCTGTGGATTGATGCTTCCGTCCTGGATGTGAAAGGGCTGGAATTTGCTTTCTGTGTCCTGCTTCCAAGGTTCTCTAAGGGCTTGTGTGTGCTTGCCTCCTGTTAACAAATGAGAAAGTAAAGAAATGCTTGCATTGACTCCTAGCATCTGTTTTTATTGATGCATCGCTACAAACTTCGACACATCGCCCCTGCCTGCACCGGGGCATGGTTCCCACGCGGCGCATCGACCACAGCTTTCACCACAGGCCCCAGCTTTTTGTCGCAGCGCGAGAGATGAACCGCCACAGTGTGAGTTTCAAGCACCACATCACCGAAGTCCGTGTCGCACCGCTCCATCGCAGTGCCTGCTTGATCGTTGTGCAATCGACGCAGCGCATCACGATTTTCAACGCATCGTCTCTGGGCTCTGATCTCTTTATCGACGTTGCCCAGCAGAAAGAAACTAAGGTCGCGTGCCCGGAGATCGACGCATCACCTCCCCTGACAGTAAGTAACCGAAGATCACCTCCCCTAACAGTAAGGAACCGACGCATCACCTTCCCTGTGTAGCAGTAAGCAACTGACACATAACCTCCCCTGGGAGTAAGGAACCAATGCATCATTTTGCTTTTCCAGTGCTTCACCTCACCTTCACTTGATTCGTCTTTTAATTTTGACGCATCCAAGGTACTTTGTGCCTAGAGTGACGCATCAATAGATTTCTATGGACTATACCAATTTAACTTTTCAAAATTTATATCTTTACTTGTGGATGTTGGATTTTTGTCTTTTTGGTCTTTTTTTATTCAGATAAATATTGGCTATTTTTCTAAACCGGTGTGGACTCATTTTGTAGTGTTTTTACTGTGTTATGATTTGTGTATGTACAAATGCTTTACACATTGCCTCTGAGATGAGCCTAACTGCTCATGCCAAGCTACCAAGGGGGGTAGGCAGGGTTATCTTGACTATGTGGCTCCCTTACACTGACTAGAGTGAGAGTTCCCTACTCGGACAGGGTGCTGACCACTGCCAACCAGAGATCCCGTTTCTAACGTGGACGGCAAATATTTATGTATTATGTTGGATAGTAGGACTGATGATTAAACAGGATGTCAAAGGCATCACTCATATGAATTATTAACGATACTAATGCTGCACTCAAGTCAGCAAGATCCACACAAAGGTAACTGTTGTGTAATATTCTTGTTCCGCTCTGCCAATATTTAAATACAGGAACCGAGGGGTCTATAAAGGGGAACATAACTTTTAATTTGTAATCACTTTACTAATTTTGTTGATACATTCAACGTCTCCTGAACCACATGAAAACTAACTTACACCTTTAATGACGGTGTGTTGGGGGGGCTACAGGGCAGGAGGTTTGCGTTTGGGTGTCCCCATAAACTACTGTCTGTGGAAATTGTCTTCAAACGTTCTATCAGATGATCTGCTGAGGTGACTTTAAATAGCATTTTTCATCATCCTATTGGGCTTAAATGAACAAATTGTTTTCGAACTGCTCATGGTGACCAGAGCACCCAGAGCAATTATCCCATTTATGCTGTGCTTTAAACAGACTGTTTTAAACCTCATACAACCACCTCCATCTTTCAAGCCCTCGTAATACTGCTACTACCATAAAATACGACTATTTAGTCATTTTGGGCTTTCGCAAAGTAACAGGTCAACTGGATGCCCCAACAGAGCTATATTATTATTAATTCAAAAACAAGCATTGTAGGAAGCCGGATCTTTTTATGGTATACCAAAAAGAGGTATAGAGCGCACAGTCCAGGTATTCTCTTACTAACAGACAGCAGCCTCCTCTAGTTATCACAAGATGCTCTTTTAGGAGGTAGTATGGTGGAGCAGCCTTAGGCCTATCAGAGAGGAGTGTTCGACATCTGCAAATACACACAAATGTCAATAAGCGATACACACGACTCAATAAGGAGATCCACACCAATTTATAAAAATAACACACATCTTTATATAGGTTTAGGGACCAGAATCAGTATGATCAGGTAAATATATTTTTCAAGAGGAATACTCTTGCATTTAAAAAGTCGAAATTAATGCATTTTTCAGATGCTGCAATGTTATCCTACGGGAGGAAAAATGTTAGACCTGGCATCATTGGCGTGGGTTTACCCTGTATTTATGCCTTTGCCTCCTGTTATTTTGCTGTGTGTTGGACTTCGTGTGGCTGGTCTAGATGCTTTGGGCACTTATCCAGTGCTGTAAAGTGCCAAAATGCAAGTGCTCCCTTTGTATGTTGTTGTTATGGATTGTTGATTGGCATATTTGATTTACTAGTCAGTCCCTAGGTCAGTGCACTGTGTGTGCCCAGGGCCTGTAAATGAAATTCTTCTAGTGGGCCTGCAGAACTGATTGTGCCACCCCTGTAAGCAGCCTGTAAATGTAACTCAGATCTGCCACTGCATTGTCTGTGCACAGTTTGGTACTGCCATGTCGATCTGGCAAGTGCACCCACTTGCCAGGCCCTAACCTTCCCTTTTCGTATATGTTAGTCACCCTTAAGGTAGGCCCAAGGTACCCCTGTGGGCAGGGTGCAGTGTATGTGAAAGGTAGGATATGCCCTGATGTGTGTGGCTTATCCTGATAGTGAAATACTGCCAATTTTGCTTTTCACTATTGTAAGGCAATCTGTCCCATAGGATAAAGTGGGGAGTTTGCTTATAACATCTTATAAGCATAACTGCCCATGGGAACAAGAGAGGAAAAATAAGTTTGATATGCCTGAACTCAGAATGTTAAGATGCATATTTTAGTGAGTGAAGTTTACATTCTGGCTTTGAAAATACCACTTTTACAAAGTAGGTATTTTCTTGCCCAACCTTCCACTGTGCCTCTGCTATGTTGTATATTGACTGTATGGCTTTGGATTGACAGGAGCTGGAGATGTGCATTCTGTTCAGACAGCCACTTGGGGGGTTAGGTGTGTCCCTCCTTTCCAGGGTGAGTCAGGGCTGGTCCGAATGGACCTGGGCTGCATTCAAAGTAAAGGGAGGAGATTTCTTTCACACCTGAATGGGCCTGGTCTGCCTTAGACAATGCTGTCTCCACCTCCTGCCAGAAAGCTGCACCAGAGAGGGCAGAACTGGTTTTGGCTGGTCAAAGAGCTTCACTGCCACTGAGAACAAAGGATTTTGTATTATAAAAAGAGGGGCCCAGACCCCCGACTTTTAGATCACTTCTTGGAATCAAGAGGAACCTTTGCCAAGGAGAAGCGCTGAAGAAACTGAGGAGGAGGAATACTGCCCCTTTGTGGTTTGCTGTCTGGGGTTGGCCTGTAGTGGGTAATTTCTGCCAAGAAAAGGGGAAGGAATTTGCTGTTTGTGTGTCCCCTGCTTGAGGACGATCACTAAGGGCTTGAAATAGAACTTGCCTCCTGTTCTGATGTCTCAGGGATACAAAGACTTCATCCCCAGGCCCCCCCCGAACACCTTTGCTGGAGTTCTGACCTGCTGAGAGGTGCCTGCCTGTATTCTGGACCTCTAGAGGTTGTTTTGGGACTGGAAACTACAAGAACTGTGAACATTTACGCATCGCCTGTTTCCGACTCATTGCATTGGTTCAAGAACAATTTTGTGAAGCATCGTCGATGACGAAGAGTCTATGCAGCGCCCGCTGACGGCTGAAGTATCTGCCGTATGATGAATAATGTGCACCGATCTCTGACGTCCGAGATCACCGCACCGACTCTGACGCAGGCCCTGTTGGAGAAGAACTGATGCATCGAGGGGACGCAGCTGAAGACATCGCAGCACATCCCTGGTCTTCACGCATCGTACCGGATCATCACGCACCACATTGAGTGGCCAAGTCTGTTGCATCGTTGAGGGACGCAGTAAGAAACCGACGCATCACCTCCCCACACAGTAAGGAACTGCTGCATCACCTCCCCTGCACAGCAGTAAGGAACGGACGCATCACCTCCCCCGCGGCAAGGAACCGATGCATCAACTTTCCTGAGTGTAAAGAACCGACAAATCACCTTTCCTGCGACCCTTTTTGCTTTCCTCTTTCGATGCATTCAAAATACTTTGTGTAAAAGTGTTGCATCCAACATTTTCTTGGAACTGAACTGTTTCTACCTTTTGAAAATGATATTTTCAGTACTGTATTGTAGAGTTTTTGTTGTTTTGGTCTTGTTTTGGTTTAGATAAAGATTACCTATTTTTCTAAACTGGTGTGGTGCCCATTTGTAGTGTTTTCATTGTGTTACTTTATGTATTCACTAATGCCTCTGAGATAAGTCTGTCTGCTCGTACCAAGCTACCAAAGGGACAAGCAGGGATTATTTTATAAGTGTACCCCCTTACCGTGACTAGGAAGAAGGGTCCCTACTTGGAAAAAGGTGCAAACCCTTGCCAACTAGAGACCCCCATTTCTAACCAAAAACAAGTATGACATTCAGGTACAGTACAGCAACATACGAGACCAACCTCGGGCAGCACTGGGACGGCCGGGTGCAGAGGTGCTTTTCCGCATCAGTAACCCAATGTCATCCTATGGGGATCGGTCCGGTCGAAAAGAGGATGTGGGCTAGGAGTGGGAAGCCAGTCAGTCTGAACAACAGGGGGGCTCAGGTGTCAGAATGCTGTAGACACCTTTGATCCCTTTCTCCAAGGGCGTTGGGTACAGAGGTTTCTTCAATCAATCAATCAGGGGATTTGTAAAGCGCGCTACTTACCCGTGAGGGTCTCAAGGGGTGGGGGGTGGGAGATGCAAACGCTACTGTTCGAAGAGCCAGGTCTTGAGGAGTTTTCTGAAGGCGAGTAGGTCTTCGGTCTGACTTAGGTGGGTAGGAAGGCTGTTCCAGGTCTTGGTGGCAGATTTTCGTCACCGGGAGCATCGTGGTAGAGGGGGCTTGCAAACAGAGGGTGCAGGTGGTGGCGGGAAGTCCACACTGGGTATGTTCAGGGTGGGCTTGTATCTGGAGGGCTTGGGGACCACGCTGGCACCATTGATCCACCTCAGCTTGGGCTAGGCTACATGGGTGCAGCAGTGTTTTCCGGTGTCAGAGTCCTCTCGGATCTCTTTGGGTGCCTGCAGCATGCATGGAAACAGCTCTGAAGTTCTGGCAGTCCTCCCAGGCTTTTGGAGACACTACTGCTTGCAGGATAAGTTAACTTCGGTGCAATTGTCAGGAACAGCAGACAGGCTGGCAGGGTTGGCACCACGTCAGTTGCTTCTTTCACAGTTCTTGCTTTTCGTGGCTCTTCGGTCCTTCTTCTTTCGGTCCGCAGGATCTAATTTACTGGTGCCAGGGCTCGCCTAAATACTGAATTTAGGGTCATTAGATGAGTGTAAGGTAGTAGTCAATAGGCTACTTACCCCTGGGTCACTACACCCCCTATATGACCACTTCCTGGGGACGTGGGCATAACCCTGTCCCAGAGATCCTAAATTTGCCATCACAAAGATGGGCACTTATGAAAAGTCGCATCCACTTTAGGTAGCCCAGTTCAGAGATGGTGGTCACCTGAGGGTGGACACACCTGTCTTGCCACGCTAATTTTCCCACCTCTCCAGGTGCCAAGGGCTTGGGACAAAGGGGTCGGTTTCCTGTCCTGTGAGAGAAGCCAGATTTGCATACCAAAGGCGGTGGGCCTCTTTGAACCTCTTCGGCCTTGGAATGATAATCTGCAGATCATCCTGTGAGCAGGGGGGCAAGGCACCACCTGTTCGAACAGGCTTGGTTTATGGCCCCCAGAGAGCAGAGGCACTCGTCTCTGATGGCAGATCAGTCAGTCCACACCAGGGGTTGGTAGGTTTCTCTCTCTGTGCATGTATTTCCAAATGCAACACTGGCATCAGTGTGGATTTATTAATGCAAGATGTTTGATACCAAACGTCCATCGTTTCAGTGAAACCATCATGTAGCTTGGGAACTCGTTTTCACCAGTGTCCAGCACATGTTTTAAAATGGCTTCCTTGTTCCCTTGCACTGGCAGTAATGGAACTGACCAGCATAGGGGCATATCTGCTCATGTAGATATGTCCTCTCATGTAATATAAGACACCCTGCCTTAGGGCTGTAAGGCCTGCTGTACGGGTGACTTGCAAATATTACATGCTGTGTTAGGGGACATGGCACACAGGGATGTGTGTCATGTGTTTTCACTTTTGTCTGCACCACAACATGCAGCCTGCAGTGGCAGTTTGCGTGAGCTTGGTGAGGGGTCCTATTAGGGACCCTTTTAGTGCCTCAGGCACTAGGTACCAGGGATACAATTTACTAGGGACTTACAGAAGGTACTAAAGGTATTGCCAATTGGGAAAACAATTGCACACTTTTGAGGAAAGAGATCTGGCACTGGGGACCTGGTTTTCAGGAACCCAGTGCACTTCTAGTCTCACATCATATATCAGGCAAAAAGTTGGGGTGATCATGTCAAAAAGAGATTTTTCTTACAAGCATTGAAAGGGTCAAAAGTTTTGGCATGTCTATAATGTATGCAAAGATGCATATCACACAGTCGCTGAATAACCAAACTGCATAGGTTTGAGTATTGTGATGTGGGTAAAATATGGTGAAAGTTTCATTGGTAAGTGGGTGGTACTTATGTGTAGCCATACTTCTTTATTGGCAGACTTAGCAAATCAGTGCGGAGGCCAGAGGCTGAGGCTAGATAGATGGTCCCACTGAAGGGCCAAGGCTCGCAGAAAGTAGGTGGGTTAGAGATTGAGAGCTATAGGAAAGTCCTCAGTGTCCGGTGGGTTGTCTTTTGGCGGTCCAGACAGTGAAGCCTAGATATAGGGGGTTGACTGACACCAGCCGCTAGAGTTAAAGGTGCAAGCAGCATGGAGCTGTGTTAGTGGTTCTTGTTCCTTGACCTTTGCGAAGACTGAAGCACGCAAAGGCAAGTGTTGGCTGCCTTTGGAGTACACTTAATTGACTGACTCTTAGTGGTCTGGGATACTTTGTGTTTAGTAACACCTGCGTTGGCTGATGCCTCAGACTGTAAAGCCATGCGGAGCACAATTATTCTCCCTTAGACCACAAAGGGGGACACTCTGCTTGTATAAATGTTAGAGTATAAGAAACAGAAGTATTTCTAATAGTACATCTAGCTGTCAGATTTCGGAGATTTTACACATTTTGGAAGAATTATCCCTTAGGATATACAAGCATTAAAGATGTGCTAAACAGTTAGCAGAAGATCTCCCACTGAACAGAGTTGTTAGTGTCTAGTAAACAACAGTTTGTGTACGGGTTACACCAATCCTAAAAGCGTGCCGCTACGACTAGTAAACGACTAGTAAACGACTTTTGTATGGGTTACACCAGACTGGGTACCGTAACTGGCCTTAGCAAACTGCTTGGCCGGCCCACTGGGGGTGCGGGCAAGCTGTTAACTAGAAGCAGTTTGGGCCGATTTTGTTTCCGGGGGCTGACATTGCTTGCTCCCGGTAACAAAAAAAGCCCAGCAGGGGCCCAAAACTGGCCCCACCCTCGCGGCCCACCGGGGAAACGCCCGGTGCCCGCTACGGCCAGTCCGACCCAGGTTACACCAATCTTAAAAGCGTGCCGCTACAAAAGTGGTGATATCCTTAAATACACTGATCTTACAGGTGAACATGTTACACAAAAGAGATGTCTCTTGGGCTAGAGAGATGTTACAGAAATACACGTGAAACAGCCATTGCTTAATTTGAGCTGGTGGTTGCAGGGGGGCCCACCGGAAATCCTTTTTGAGGACTAGCGCTTATTTTTCCTCATCCGTCTTTGATTCGGAGTAAAAGAAAAACACTAAAGGGGAAAGAAGGCGGAACAAAAAACAACAGTGACGGCAAAAGCAGGATAAAAAAAAGCTTATGCCAGAGTGAGGGTAATGAGGCAGAGAGTTTCTGATGGTGGATGAAAAGGGCATGAGGGGGAATCGGGTCTATACAGCCTTGGTATTCGACAGCCCAGCATTCGAGAGCCCCGGCTTCTAAGCAAAACTTTGGGCCCCTGCAATTATTTTAGAAATGAAACACTGGAGACAGCAGAGCTTCCCATCCGGGTCTGCAGATAATAGAAGCATGCACCTCAGGCACTTCAACAATTCCTCTATTTACATAGATCATGGTCCATGCAGCATGCACATCCAAGGATTCCTCAGCTTGCATATATTCTCTACGCATACCAAGAGCAAGAGCGAGGCCAGTAAGTGCTACTGCCGAGCACACCAGTTCACAAAGCGGGAGTCAGTAGTTTCCTTTATTTGTGGATTGTAAGAAACCACACTATAGACATGAAAGGGTTTGAAAGCAAGCTTGTGTATGGGGTAGGGCGAATGTTTAGGGGTGATACAAAGTTTCGGGAATAGAAAAAGGAGTCGCGGATGTCCTCTCTCTGACATGTTTTGATGGTAAAGAACAGTTTGCAATCGCAAAATATGCCAGTTCGTGTAGCATTAGTGCATTCTCAACACAAAGCAAATAAGGGACAAGGAAGCGATTATTTGTTTTGCCTCTGAAATTCTGAAGGGGCGCAATAATATATTTTGCTTGTAAAAGTAGGATTGTGGTAAGTATAGGCTGTAATAGAGTCTAGAACGTGTATTTGGAAACCAGATTTATAGCCATGTTAGAACGTAAACCTAAATGAGACGTTTTATTATTGAAAGTGTGTCTTTATATATGTGTTGTTAGGTGATGAAGCTCAAAGAGTACGCTTTCGGTGTGGATAATCTTCCAGAATCTAGGAATCAGGAAACCGCTTTTTTGTCAAACTTTCCAATCAAATGATGCTAATCCTTTAAGAGAGTGTGTTGTTGTGCTCGGGTCACTTCCACCAGTTGAGGAGTTTGAGTTGATAAAGAGGCTTGTGAAATGAAGATGGCCAGAGAAAAATAAAGGCCTGCAGAATTCTGGATAGTAAGGGAAGAATAAAGTTAAGAAGAGGCACAGAGGCGACTCCATAATTCCTCCCAAAAAGTGATTAAGCTATTTTGAGAAAACAAAATTGAACAGTAGATATAGGCAACTATTGGTGGCCCAACACTTATAATGGAGTGGAAGGAGTACCAAGTTAATAGTTTTTGTTTGCCATCAGTGATAAAACACACAATAAACTCAGGCCCACCGATGGTGTGTGGAGGAGTGGCCGATCTACCATGGGAAGAGATCAGGTTGAATGTGATGGGCCTCTTTTATGTCGTAGGTGGGCCTACATACTTTATAGTGTTGATCGACCATTTCCCTAAGTAGCCTGAAGTTCTAATGGCACCTGAGGAGACCATGGGAAAGACCTGATTTCCTCGAGATATTGTGAGGAAAGGATTCTTGTTGAACTTTTGACAGACAATGGATACAGATAGCCTCAAGACAGCTTGAGGAATTTCTGCCCTGTCAAGGTATCAAACGCACCGTTTCTCTCTCACTAGCAAACTGTTCGTCAGAAAGACTAATATAAACATTAAAAGAGTATGTGCAAAATGTGGTAGTTAGGGATTTAGATGTGGAGGAGGCACTGAAGGAAGTTATGTATTCGTACAGGGTATCTTGACATTCCAAGAGAGCTAATCCTGTTAGAAATTTTGCGAGAGGAAACCAAATTCCACCACGTGTCCTTCACGGATGAAAAGGGTCTGTTAGAAAAATGACCGTCAAGACGTTGAAAGCACACGTGACTAGCGAGCAGGAGAAAGCCAAAGAACGGTATGATCGTAAGGAGGGAGTAAATGTCATGAAAGTAGATGTTTTTAAGGCCATCGGTATCCGATTACCAGGCGTAATTAAAAAAAAATCACCAATAATTTCTTTTTTATTAGTCACAATTAAAAGGGCAGAGTTGGACAAATAAAAGCCTATCTTCATCCTCGCAGCAGAGCTGCGGCTGCAGGAGTTGGTGCTGCGTCAGAAGGCTTGCTTTAGAAGCAGCTTCATCTACGGTATGTGCTCCCTGTGTATGGTGTACAGAAAAACAGGCAAAAGAGAAGGCAATAAAGTGTCCCTTCTGCACCAAAGACCACAAACATTCCTTTGAGTAGATAGCATTTCTCATCAATTGTTCCTTAGAGTTCTGCTAGTGTGTGAGCAGGGCCGGGGTTACCTACGAGGACCTTCCTGCATCCTAGACATTTCCACTGCTGTGGGGCTTTGTCTTCTGTACCTCCCCCCTTCTATCTCCATAGATCTATTATGCCCTAGACTGTAATTTGTACTTCCCTGGATTTACCCTCTTAGCTCGCAGTAGCCCTATCCAGTCACTATGTTATGTTATGTTATCCATCATTTGTAGCGCGCACGGATACTCTGAAGTGTCTCGGCGCAAAAGCCAAATCAGAGGAGACAGGATGGCGTATGCCCTGGCTGGATGATTAATCAAAAAGCAAGGTTTTTAACTGCTTTTTAAAACAGCCTAAGGTTATGGTTGTTACTGAGCTCAAAGGGCAGACTGTTCAAGGACTTCGCTGCCCTGACAGAGAGGGAGCTGCCTCTCATTCTAACGAGGCGGTGACAAGGAATGACATCAAGGCATTGTCCCGTGGTGCGAAGGTGTCTGGGAGGTTCATGGAAGTCAAAGCGTCTCCTGAGATACAAGGGCCCTGATTTGTAAAGGGCACCGTGAGCAACCTTAAACAGAACACGCTGGTCAACCGGAAGCCAGTGCAAATCTCGGAGAAGTTGCTTAGTACTGGACCTACCCGGAATACCCAGTAACGTTCTAGCGGCCGCATTCTGGATGGTCTGTAGCTTTTTTAGCTGGTTGCCTGGAAGACCGATGTAAAGGGCATTGGCATAGTGTAACCGCGAGAGAATGAGAGCGTGGGTCACCATTTCTTTTGCAACTTTAGGCAGTAGTAGCAAAATATTTTTGAGGAGTTTTAGTGTGCCGAAGCATACTCCCGCCAGTTTATTACACTGTGTTAGAAATCTGAGGTCCTCACTGAATTGGACCCCCAGGTTTTTAGCTGGCCTTCCCATACACTTCAGCATGGGGTACCCCTCGGGCCACAAGTCATCCCTAAAATGCAACGGTAAAGACCCAGAGAGGAGTACCTCAGACTTATCCTCGTTGCATTTGAGTTGGCCCAGCGCTAACCATTTAAAAACTTCAGTCAGGCAGTTTTTAGCTAAGTCGGAGGATAAATCATGTTTCTTCCATGTGAAGAGAAGCTGGGTATCATCAGCATATGCTATGATTTTAGCACCAAGCTCTTCCGCCAGATAGATTAGCGACGTCAGATAGACATTAAAAAGGAGGGGGCTCAGGGTTGAGCCCTGAGGGGTGCCCGTGGTCATGTTTCTCGGTGAAGAAGAGAATGGTGGCAGCCACACTTGCTGTGTTCTATTTGTCAAGAAGGATTCAATCCAGTCCCACACCAGGCCAGAGATTCCAATGTTGGACAAGCGGGCTAGCAGTTGGCGATGTTGTACTGTGTCGAACGTGGCAGAGAGGTCCAGTAAAATCAGGGCCGCTCTGCCGCCTGAGTCAAGGCGTTCCCTAATAGCCTCCGCCATCTCGACCAATGCCGTCTCCTTACTATGTGAGGCCCTGAAGTCGGACTGGGCAGGGTGGAGGGAGCCAGAAGCCTCCACAAATCCAGAAAGATGTTTGTAGGCTGCCTTCTCACACACCTTCGCCACCACCGGGAAGAGTGAGATCGGTCGATAGCTAGCCAGAGTGGCGGGGTTAAGAGATGGGTTTTTTTAACAGGAGAAGTAGTTTTGCCTGTTTCCATTCCATTGGAACTGTGGCGGTTTGAAGTGACAGATTAATGATATTGTTAACTTCGGGATTGACTACCTCCGCTACTGCTGCCAACTGCCTGGCTAGACAGGGATCGGCAGGGGACCCTGATTTAAGAGATTTAAGAATGGCCAAAGTGTCTGCCAAAGGAATAGGGTTAAACACTGTCAGGAGAGTGCGGTCTGGCTCTGACTCTAAAGCTGCCCGGGGCAGGTATTCCACCTGCACGTAGAGTGCAGGCCCAAAACTGTCCTGGATTGTCTCTATTTTATCTATGAAAAAACAGATAACTGCTCGCACCAGGAGTTAGAGGCAGGGTTGACCATACGCTCGGCACATGGCTTCAGGAAACTCTGGACAATTGCAAAGATTTCCTTGGAGTTATTTTTGATTGTGCAACGCACTCCACATAGAAAAGGCCTTTGGCCTTCTTGACAGCGGCATAATGAGACTTCCTAAGTGCTATTGCGTTGATATTAGATTGCATACAAACATCATTCTTTGCAGCCTTTGTAAGTTTGAATGTGTCCAGTTTGGGACATTTATGGCAAATTATTGTAGCCTGCATAAAGAATGGGACGAAATGTAAGCACCTCTCAGCCATTGTTTGTTGTGGGAGGCTTATATTGATCATCCCACATTCATCAGCCATTGGTTGATATTGATTGTCAGTCTTGAGATATAAATGTTAATCTCTTCATGAGCAGTTTACTGGAAGAAGAACATTTATGTGGGCCTACATAGCAAGAGGTGCACAATCCTTTCTTTATTTGTATATATTATAGAAATGCAGTGATCTCAGATGCAGACTGCAGCTCTCCTAGTGCACCTCTTGGGCTTTGCCAAGCTGCCCATCAGTAAATGCATGAACTGCAGACATCCCAGCTTAGAAAAATGTAATGGCCACTCTGGGTTTCCGAGCTGAGCTATTTACAACTCGTACATTAACTAATAGAGTGACTGAGTTAGTGAATTCACTGTTGACCAGCGTTACTTGGTTGGAAACAGCTGTGAAGCCTCATTTTGCGCCTATGGGCAATTGCAGATTGAGATAATGAATTGGCAAATGTTACCTCAATGTCCAGGGGCATTTGATTTTCAATGCAGTCTAGGTCTGTTATTGAAGCCATTGATGCTCCTTACAGCCTAACGCCACTGAGGCCCATTATTGTTTAGGTTAATTGAGGTTATTACTTTTGAGTCCAGTTGCATTTATTAAAGTCTGGGGCCACTATTGCTCCTTCTATGAGCATTGGTACCCAGGAACCTGCACTAGCCTAACTGACTTGATAAAGTAACAGTGACCAAGTGGTCTCACTAGTGGTGTGACACCTTGAGCCAGTTCGGACCTTTTATACAATCGCACTTTTGACTCTGGGAATAATGAGTCGTTGACTTGTGACTGCAGTATGCGGCTACAGATCCCTACGCACATCGCAACAGCTGGTAAACGTCAGACAGTATAGTGCTACCTATTGTGTGTGGGAAGAGGGGGTGCACACTGGTTCCAAAATGCTTGGGCATATCTTCAGCCCTGACTATTTATAGGTGGGGGAGCCAACATGTTAACAGGCAGAGCAAGGAGCAAACGAACCATAACAACCCTGCCACTGATAACTGGGTGCGGATTATCTCGCTATTGTCTGGGATTTATAGCCCCAATATAACCAAGCCACACAAATACGAATAGCTTCAATAATAGAAGTACAAGTACATACATGTATAAGCATTTAATACAAATGATTCAAATATACTTTGATACCTTATGTAAACAGTTCAATAAACAGAGAAAAAAAAACTTACACCCAATAACTGACAAACGACTAGGAACTTTGCCCCACTATCCAGCTCATTCAAACTCCTCACCCATACCTACACACCACAAACATAAACCATACACATGCTATTTATTATCACCTACCACACTACATCTCCTTTGGTACCCACAATACACATAAAGGTAAATAATTACAACAGGGGCAAAATAAATACATCAGGATAAAGATAAAAGCAGTCTAGCGCTGGATAGGTTTGTCAGTATTGAGGTAGATGGGTTTCTTACTCTCCTGTTTAAATCAATAGGTTCATACCTTGTCTTGAATTCCTGGCGAATGAGGTTCACGGGCAGCAAGCTAAGCCACTTGAAAGTTAAATCATTTGGGACTTGAGGGTCCAAAAGTTATTCCCGCTCAGCTAGAGCCACGCATTTAGCTCGAGCCTTGCCTACCTCTGCTGCATCTTCAGCCCCAAGTACCCTACAGCAGAGCACCTGCTGCTTGAATAGGTCTGTGTCTGAAACCTGGTTAGTGGCATATACACTCTGAAAATCCTCATGACATTTACACAGATGCGCAGAGTACAACATGTATATACTCAGTGTGTGGGAAGGCGTGACGATTCAGGAGACAAAGTCTCGTGGGTCATTATGACCCGCCCCCCCATTAGAAATAGTATTCCTCTCCCATGTAGGGTTTATTGCATTATCTCCCTGCAAGTGCATTGCAGACATTTAAGACGACACCGCACACTCCCATTGCATAGGCCACAGTGAACAGCAGTGATTTAGTTCCAGAAGACACAGCTTTACTACGGCACAAACATTGGATTTGCACTGCAGCAATAAAGCCTGCATATGTGCTAGTTAATACACGTGCTCCAAATAACCGGTCCTGATCGTGCCCGTTCTGTACAAATTCAAGTCTAATAACGACTCAGCCCATAGATTACATCCAAGTTACGCACACAGCAGTTCGGGTCACGAGCAGGGAGTCTGGAACCCCAAATCCATGACTCCCCGGGTTCTGTGCCCTCCCTGTCCATCAATCGAGCGTACATAGCATACCCAGTGCACATTTATGAAGATAGTCCACAGTGAGAAAGTAAACTGCAAAAAATGCCTCGTGCAGAATAACAGGAAACAGCAAAACGAGAAGAAACGAGCCAGAGAGTGAGGGAAGAAAAAGGAACGGTGGGACGGGGGAGGGAGGAATCCCATGAAAGAGTTATAGAGGAAGGCAACCCATAATACACAGTACTAAAAAAAAGGATACAGACACAAACATATATATTTTGAAACTGGAAGGGGGGACGGGCTCACGGACAGCGGGAGGGGGGACGGGCTCACGGACAGTGGAAGGGGGGACGGGCTCACGGACAGTGGAAGGGGGGACGGGCTCACGGACAGCGGAAGGCGGGACGGGCTCACGGACAGCGGGAGGGGGTACGGGCACACGGACAGCGGGAGGGGGACGGGCACACGGACAGCGGGAGGGGGGCGGGGACAGGCACACGGACAGCGGGAGGGGGGCTGGAGGGGGCTCACGGACAGCGGGAGGGGGGGTGGGAACAGGATAAAAAAAGTAGTAAAATATGCTGCTTACCTGCTAGCAACTCTTGGAAAGTGAAATCGCGCAGCCCACCCCTGCAAAGCACACATTGGAAATGAAACCAACATGCCGATACAAAAAAAAAAAAAAAACGCCCACCACCGCATGACGCACGAAAATGGGCGGGATGAGTAAAAATCGCCGGAACGCCCACGAATCTGCTCGGGGAATGAGTGACGCATCTCTGTTCCAATGGCTAGCCTCCATTTATGGAGCTAGCCAATGGAACAGAGAGGCGGAACAAAGCCCCAGACTGTTCTCAAAAGATTTCGCCTGCGCAAACGCTGCTGTGCAGCGGATCGCCAGGCGAAACCTAAAAAGTGGAAGGTTACAAATGCAGACACGGCGGTACCAAGGAGGGACTACTAAGCCTAATCACAAATGAAAAGCAACGATACACAAGGACAGTAACAGGAGCCAATTGGAAATGATGGTCGGGAAATGGGTGCAGCTTCTATGCCATACCTCAATACAGCATGCCTCACAGAGCAGCGCATGCGCTGGTTGGGCTCGACCTAAAAAGGGCTTTGGGCCTGCCAATTACTTGCCTTTGGTTGGCTTCATTGTCACACTTATTTTCTTGCTTTTTATTGGTGAGCGCAGATGTGCACGCATTGGCTTTCAGATTGTATTTGCGTTTGCTTCTTTCCTGAAGCACGGACCAAGTATTGATTGATTTCTTGATTAGTGTTCTGCTGGAGCCCAGATTGTGGACCTTTTTTTGTCTTGCTTGTAAGACAACTTGATTATTTTTGGGGGTTTATTTGCAAGACAAATTGATTACGGTATGGTAAGAACTTTGTAGCATCACTGTTACGTCGCTGTTCTGCTACTCACCCCTGAATCTACATTCACCCATACCTCTTTTAAACTCTACCCACTTGAAGTATAAAATCAACCTTAACTTCCCTTAACACTACCCACTCCGAGCCCTACCATCAACCATACCTCCCTTTATCTCAACCCACCCAAACCCTAAATTCACTGTTACATCACTTTACCCATCCCTGAACATTAAACTCACTATTACCTCCCTTTACCTCTACCCACCTCCTGAAACTTAAAAACACCCTTACCTGCCTTTACCTCTACCCACCCTGAACCCTAAAAACACCCGTACCTCTTCCCATATCCTCCCCCAAAACCCTAAATCATTAAAGTTATGCTTACCTCCATGTACCTCTACCCACCCCTAAACCATAAAATCTCCCTTACCTTCCTTCATCTATCCATTCCTAAACTCGCCCATACCTCATTTTACCTCTACCCATGCCTAAACCCTAAAATCGCCATTACCTCTCTCTACCCACCCCAAAACCATTAAATCATCCTGACCTCCCTTAACCTTTACCCGTCCGAACCCTAATATCAACCTTACTGACCTTTACCCCTACCCATTCCAGACCCTAAAATCACCCTTACCTCCCTTAGGCTGAACCCAGTCCTGTACCCTAAAATCACCAGTTTCTACCTTAACCTCTTTTCACCTCTGAACCTTAGGTTTACCCTTGCCTCCCTTTACCTCTAATCAGCTTTTTCTCCCTTAACCTCTTTCCACCCCTGAACCGTAAAAACACCCTTACATCCCATTCCCTCTATCCACCCCTGAACCCTAAAAACACCCATACCTCCCTTTACCTCTACCAAATACTAAACCATAAAATCTCCCTTACCTTCATTTACTTCTATCAATTCCTAAACTCGCCCTTACCTCCTTTTAACTCTACCCATCCCCAAATCATTAACTCACCCTTCCCTCCCTTTCCCTCTACCCACTCCTAAACCCTATAATCACTATTACCTCCCTTTACCTCTACCAACCCCTAAACTCTAAAGTCATCCATTCCTCCCTTACCTCTTAACCGTAAAAGTCACTTAAAATAATAAAAACATAAAAATTCTGTCATTTAAAAAAATACATGGTACTTATCTGCATGGTAAAGACTGAGAGTTAACGGTCCTGCGTGGTAAAAGCTGTTTCCCTTCAGGCAGTACACATCCCTGTCCCCTCCTTAAACTCTTCCCTGCCTTCACCCTAGCACCCATAAATTCTCTGGGAGCACAGACATTTTGTTTACTCACCGGCGGATGCCCATTGCTTACCATTGGTTAGTTACATCCTCACTCATTTCCTTGCTTCTGTTTGGTCAGCGAGTGTTGGTTTATCTTCCTCTTCATGTTTGTCCATACCCTGGAGTATAGTGCTAGTACTGCTTCCCATGCCCAGTGTACTTCCACTGCGCGTCGCTTTCAGAGGTACTTTTTTTCTTTCTACTTGCACCCCCTTCCACCGTCCCACATTGTTGCTTGCCCCACCACCAACCCTTCCTGCCTTGTTGCTTGTCCGGTCCGTCCCTTCCATCGTCGTTGTTGCTTGCCCCGTCTACCTCCACCCTCTTCTTCCCTTCCCCTTTGTTGATTGCACCCTCCCACCCAGCCAGAAAAAAGTGCTTAAAGGTTGCACCAATGGGTTTCAAGATGCTATAAGGATGTAGACCGTGCAGCCCTCCCTGCTTTGTTTGGCCATTTTGGCACTGTTTTCATGTGGGGCCAACACAGCAAACTTCATCTCAGAGATAAGATAATTAAACAAGCGAGTTTATTTTCCTTGAATGCCTTTTATGTATTTGTGAGTTTTATACATCACAGCTGTGCCGTACCATGATCCTTCTTGCTTTTGACAACTTCAGACTGCTTTAAGTAGATAGTAGCCCTATCACCAGTTTATAGATGGCAGTTATAATTCATTTTTGTTTAATATTGCCTAATTTTTGTTTTTCCCATCACCCTCAGCCTTTGCCTCACATTTCCTGCCCCATTATAAAAAGTTTGATGTATAAATGTGTATTTTAATTTCTTGTTGTTTTATATTTGCTGACAAGATGTGATTGTCATTTGGTCCTGATTTTTATTTTTTTAAAGCAGAGAATAACCCATACTGAGAAAACGAATCCCTGCTCCTCATGGTCAGCATGTCATAGTGCTCAACTTTCAGTCATGTACTGAACCACATGGCTAAAAGGCATCAACAAATCCAATAGCTGTCACGTAGGTCTAAGCCAATGCTTGTTCTTTTTCCAGGTTGACAATGTATTTTCTCCGAGTATACTCCACAATCTGTCAGCTCAAAGATGTGTACTCCAATGTAATCGAATTCTTTGCTGGCCAGGAGGTACATATGAAACATGCCCCTCCCATAGAGGAGGATGTCTCACTGCTTCTCAAACAAGACTACAGAGAAAAGACAGCAGCGAATGAGATTCAATTACGAAGTTGTGCTTTTTTTTCCTACTAATAGTGCCTTTTTTTTACCTCTGAATCCATCTCTTGCTTGGCTTAGTTACGATTCCGAAGAGGGCCTTCGTGCCTCCCAGACACACCCCTCATTATGCAAATAAAAGAACCCCAACCCAACAAACACATCCTACAATATTTATTTTTAATAAGTACTCTTCACGTTCATTTCACAGAAGAAAGAGCTTTGAAACAATAAACATTCTCTAACTTAGTGCCTTGCATTATTCTGTAATATCTAATAATGATAGGGGGAACAGTTCAAGTGGCCGTTCTGCAAATTTCTATCCATGATGCACCCTGAGCATCTGCTTGGGATTCTGACACCCCTGCTCGATCTATCCTGGGTACCTGCATCCTTATAGGCTAAAGAAATTATGGTACACACCCTTCTGCTAAATGTTTGAATAGAAGGTTCATCCCCTTTTTGGCTGGGCCAAAATTGACAAAGGAGGGAGTCTAAATTCTGCTACCTTTCCGAGATAGATGAGAACTGTGTTATATCAGCCAGAGTGAGAGATGGTGACGGAATGTTGGTGTGACTGTGATGAATGGAATGCCTGGGTGCCTGAGTGGATGTGTGGATGACAGTTGGAGATGGGCTGAGCAGCTAGGCAGGCTGCTCCTGGTGGGGTGGCGTAGGAGATATTGGAGCTGGGTTAAGAGCTGTTACATGGCTGATCCTTGTTTGATACCACTTGACATGGATTAATAAAGAAGACTTTAAGAACTTACAACCTGGCTACCAGTGTCTTCATGTACGGAGTACAACAAACTGCTTTTCTTGCATCCAAGCAGTGGAGGCAAGCTTTTTCCAGTGTTTCTGCATGGGGATAATATACCAGAAATATAACCCCTAAAAAACGGACTACGATGAAACACAATCCTGTCTTTAAATACCCTAAAGAAAGGACGCTTGTAAAAAAGTGAACCTAACTCCCCAATCTCCTGGCCAGTGCTAAGGCCACCAAAAAGAATACTTTAAAGGTTAGGTTTCTTATATAGATAAAAAAACGGAAGGGCTTTAAAAGGAGAATCTTTCATAGTCTGCAGTGCTAACGGAAAATCCCAAGCTGGACAGGAAGGAGGTACTGGATGGTAGGTGTGATTAAAATGCATAAATAAGCTTGAGGATCATTCTTTAGATGACCCCAGGACACCCTGAAGGCCTTTATTGTTGACTACTGTATCTTCAAGGAAGAAACACTGAGCTTTAGTGTTCACATGCCCCGCTGGTAGTCTAGAATCTGAGCTTCCCTTGTGATCTGTGGAAGAAACTATCTAGGGGAGCACCACTTTCTAAAAGTTGCCCAATGCTTTGAATAGGAAGACAGAGTCAAAGCTCTTGTAGAAGCTACTGATTCAGACAACCCCCTTGTTCTTAACCAATCTCTTTCAATATCCAGTCCGTCAGCCTGAATCTCATGAATGAGTCGTCCTGGAGAAGAGGAAACACTAAGGAGTTGGCACAATTGGTAGGAGCCATTCCCACTCTGTCTTCATCACTACCAGAAGATGAAACCAAGATAAGCGGGCCAGGCTGGAGTTATGAAGGCCATCTGTATACCCCCTCCTCACTCTGATAAGAAATCGGAGGTTCAAAGGAAACTGAGGGAAGGCAAAGAGTAGACCCTCTGTCCATGGGCAAGAGAGAGAGCATTGATGGCCCAATCGTTGATCTCTTTTGCTGGTGAACAAAATGAGAAACAAGGGTGTTCTTGACTAATGCTAACAAACCTATTGTTGGGTGACCCCATCTTTGACAAATTAGAAGAAATTACTGGGGAGAGAGACATAACTCAAGGGATGAGGGAATTTCCCTGCTGAATTTGTCTGCCAGTACATTGACAAACACCTGGATGCACATTGCATTTAGAGAGCTGGAATTGCTGTGGGCCCAAAGAAAATCTGGGCTGAAAACCTTGATAACGAAGGTACTTCCATTTCCCCTGATGGTTGATGAATCATTTTGCTATCCTCTTTTCTGTCCACGACATCCAGTCGATTGCTTCTAGCTCACTCCAGTTGGAATGCTTGCTCCTCTGGGTATGGGCTCATAATCTCTGAACTTGATGACAAGCTGCCCACATCCCACAGCCCCTCTATGGCATGTGTCATCACCATTACCAGACTCTGAGGACATAAAGGGACACCTTTCAACAGGTTCTCTGAATCCTCCCACCACAAAAGTTCCAGTTTCATCTCTTGACACATCGGGTTTGTGAAGAATAAGTCTTCAGAAACAGACGCAGTGCCGAAGGATGTATTTCATCAATTTGTTCAGATGGAACCTTGCCTATGGGACTAAGAACAATGTTGCAGCTAGGTCCCCCTGAACTCTCATCCAGGGCGCAACCGTTGATAAGTCCATAGTCATGAGGTCTTAGATATTGCTCTGAATTTTTTATATTCTCTTTTCTGGCAGGTCTGTCAGGAATCCGGTTCATATGGAGTTTTGGCTCTGAGCTGGGATTAACTGAGACTTCAAAAAGGAAGGTTTAGGCCTGCCAAAAGGGGTATTGACATTTCGAATTTGCAGCTTAAAACGGCGCAGCCAGGCTACAGATTGTAGGTCTACAGTCACGTTTACACCGTCATTGTAGTGGAGGGCAGAATGGGTGCTGCAGTCCACTTGCGACATTTAGCTTACTGAACCTGAATACACTTCTATACCATATACTAGAGACTAATAGGTAGGTTAAATATGGCAATTAGCAGTATGCCAATTCAATAATATTGAAAGGGTGAGCACAGACACTATTACCACTGGTAAGTAGGAGTAAAGTACACAGAGTTCTAAAGACCAGCAAAAACAGGCAAGGAAAAAATGTGGGGGATTAACAAATGCAAAAGATGGTTATTTCCAACAACGAGGACATTTTGAATATCGCATATCTTTGTTTCTTGAGTGTGCTTCTAGAGACCAGACCCTGCTCTTCAAATATAATATTCTGTACACTAAAAAAAGAAGTGCTCTACATAATATCACCTTCTTTGAATGTTATAGCTTACTTTTGTTGAAATATTGGATATTTTACAGACTTTTAACCTTTTACTGTGCACATCTATAAAACGTATCTAATGAGATGTTTCATATCTTCATTTTAGTACTGCCTAATAAAACTATTGTATTTTCAATAATGCAACTGTGTAATTTTTTGCCATGTCATATTTTTAAAATCACCTTTGATGATGTTGCTACCATGGTATAGACTAGGCTGTAATTCCTTATTCAATGAAACACTTTGTGACCATTCATGCAAGGTTTTATCTCCAGCAAGCTATGCAAATGCATTTCTTAATCTGAAACTTCGATTTGAGGCTAGAGCCTCAAAAAAGTGCAGCTGCACATCAAAGTGTGCTGGTTATCTACAGCTACTTTATTTGGCGCAGGCTTGTTTGTCCCCGTCAGCACTTATCAGCACCTGTGGGCGGTTCGGGTATAATACATGCCTATCTTGTTTGGTACATGTGGGTGTAGTGAATTATACCACCCTGGCTACTTCTAACTACCTATGATAGGAGTGTTAAGCAGACCAGCTCTGTTTGGGGCCTTTGAGTTATGTGCACTCTGTGGCACCTCTGTATGTACTATTGACAGATAAGACAGATACAATAAGTGTTGTGCACACTGCAGATGTGTTGGGTTTCTATGATTGATGTAAGAAATTGTGTTATTATTTGATTAGAAGTGCCCACCTCAAGAAATAATAAAAATAGAGTAAAATGTAATAAGCAATATTACACTAAACTGACAACAATTCAATAAGGGAGACATGAGCCGTAATTTTTTTTTAAGTTTTAAGTAGAAATAGCTCTAATGTAAATGTAAATGTGTTGGACTTGTAAAGCGCACAGCTGCCCGTAAGCGTCCCGGCGCTTGCTTAGGGAACCCGTCCTGGTATTCCCCTGTGAGAAACCCCGGCAGGGCGTCCACAAGGTAAAGCCAGGCATCCCGCCGCGAGGGGCCGTAGTGGAGATTAAGCAAGCTATTGCCCAGAGTCGCAGAGTGTGACCCCGTGAGTTGAGTAGGCACCAGAGCGAGAATTGTCGAGTCTGTGGAATTTTGGGCCCGAGACCCGCCGAGGCGGGGAATCGAACCCTGGTCCACGGTCGATCTCAGCTTCCGGATCTGCCGCCTCTAACCACTGAGCCACGCTTCTCCACTCTAAGAAGCACAAATTGCCAATAATAGTTAATGGCCATGGTAACTTGACACTGACGGCAGTGGAGAGTGGGAAATCGACATTAACCAGGTTTGTCCTGTTCAAAGATTTTACTTTCTAATTGTATTCCTTTAAGACCCAATCAACCGCAGGTGTACACTTCTAAAACACCCCAGTACCTCCGGGGAGACACTTAGAGACTTAAAGGGTGTCAGGCAGAGGGGCAGAGGAAGGTCTGGTTGCTACTGGTTAGCTAGGAAGTTGCTCGAAAAGGCTGCTTGTTGTGTCTCTCTAGCCTTAACAGGAGGACATCCTTATGACCTGCGCTATAATACTCAGAATCTGCTCCATGTTCCACGCTTCTTGAAGGCTCGGCTTGGGGGTAGAGCGTTCTCGGTCAGAACAGCCAAAATGTGGAATGCCTTATCACTATCTCTTCGAAATGCTAATACAGAGCCCTGCTTTAGGAAACCGCTGAAGACGTGGCTTTTTAATCAATCATTTTTAGCCTCCTGTGTTTTTTTAACCACTTGGTATGTGTCACCAGCTCACTAAGCGCCGGTACACCTCCCTGCGAGGTAGCTGATTGTGCTATATAAACTTCAGTGTTATTATTGTTATTATTATTGTTATTATTATGACCCCTGGAGTCCACTTCTTTGTCTTGGTTGGTTACAAGAGGTAGAGCAGGTCCAGTCTTCTAGCCTCTTCTCACATTTCAGACTACAGATACAGTCCTCATCTGATCTACCATATGTCCAGGGTGTTCTGTAGTGGCTGCCTGGAGATGCCACACTTATTCCTGGCATGAGCTAGTTGGTGCACATAATTTAGTTAACTTGTGGGGAGCCAACTACTAAGTGACTACATATTGATTTATACAACAAGCTAAATAGATGTACAAATCCAACATTTGTATATTACAAAAAGCCTTAGTTAAACTTCCCAGTCCAAAGAATTTGCAGTCTTAGAAATTCTTTCTAAAGGTATACAAACAACGAAACAAAACTCCAACATAAGATATGAAAAATCATTTGAGTCCTATTTATTTATCCTTCAAGAACAAGCACAGGAAACGCATGTTTCGCAGCAAATCAACTGCTTATTCAGGGCTGACAGTGTAAATGTACACAATACAGTAAATGTAAATAAATATTATGCTCTAAAGTTAACATTCCATCTTAACTTAAAAATGTCATAATTCTGGAGAAATACAGTCAAACATTTGGTAATCTCCATATTCTAAAAAGTAAATATACAACACATTAAAATATGCAATATTTATATCTCCTACGTACTCAACCAATCAAAATACTTTATACAGCTCTATTCTATCATAAATACAATATACATTAGTTAGTACATAACTAAAAATCATGAGGAATACTTGAATAAAATCAACAAGTTATTAAAAACCTTAAATGGACTCATTAACATCCAATAAAATATGAAAGCAGCAATATACAATTGGAAATTTCTATTTTTTGATTGCGATCTTAGGAAACTTAACCTCTTTTGTGCGTTGGACGGCTCCTGGCCCTCTAACGTCATAGTGGGCTTGTGCGTCGGACGGCTGGGGGCCATCCGATTTGCACACGCGTAAAATTTGCCTGCACAGCGGGGAAATATGCGCCCCATGGAAGCGGTTAAAATGTAGTTCAAAATAGCATAGATAACAATTTTGTTTCCCAGGCACTGTAAGAAGGAGAAAGCAACAGATCTAGAGCCCAGTGCTTCCAGTACCAGGTGCAGAAACTACCTTCTCTGACGGATGTAAAATGTACAAAATAGGATAAAGTTCAGAGTATTTTGTTTGGCTAGGGCTTGTCAGTGACAGGGGGGCAGGGTTGAGAACCAAGTTCCTTTAGTGGGAAAGACTACCAGAAAGTGTATAGTATTGAGTAGGAATCAGCTCAAAAGAAACTTCTGTCTCTCACTTGCAATTAGCTGAAGGTAAAGGGTGTGCTGGTAGAACCCGGGAGATAACTCCCCACTCCGCACAAATGTCCCCTAATTGTGCCCTTTTCATATGTTGGAAAAAAAGTAATTTTATTTGGGTTGAGGGGAGGCTAGATAGAATAGCCGGGTAACGAAAAAAACTTTTGAAGCTCGTTTTAACATATTTGAGCCAAGGTACATCTAGGCAGTTATCCAGATTCATGTAATCTAACAGGATTGATCTACACAATTGTGCTGGATTTTTCCAAATTCGCGCTACAGTAGAAGGGATGGCCCTGGACTGGACCTCCTCCTTCCTCTCCGGCAGAACCCAGAGAGTCCACCTCCCCCTTTCCGATCCGAAGCCTCCGAGATTATCTGCGGCATCCCGCAGGGATCCTCCCTCAGCCCGACGTTGTTCAACGTCTACATGGCGCCTCTCTCACGCATCGCCCGACATCACAACCTCAACATAATCTCCTACGCTGACGACAAGCAACTGATCCTCTCCCTCACCAAGGACCCCCTCACCGCCAAATCCAGCCTCCACCAGGGAATTTTGGCCATCGCCCACTGGATTGAGGATAGCCGCCTTAAGCTGAACACAGACAAGACTGAGATCCTCATCCTCGGGCCCAACCCCTCAGCATAGGACGACTCCTGGTGGCCCGCATCTCTGGGGACAACGCCCGCACCCACCCACCCACACACCAACCAACCAACCAACCACGCACGCACGCATGCAACATGGGAGTCATCCTCAACTCGAAACTCACCATGACCAAACAAGTCAACGCTGTCTCCTCCACCTGCTTCAACACCCTCCGTATGCTCCGCAATATCTACAGATGGATCCCAACAGACACAAGGAAAACAGTCACCCGGGCCCTAGTCAGCAGCAGACTCGACTACGGAAACGCCCTTTACGCCGGAGCCCCGACCAAGTTCATCAACCGACTGCAAAGAATCCAGAATGCCTCTGCACGCCTGATCCTCGACGTCCCGCGCCGCGACCACATCACCCCCCACCTGAGGAACCTGCACTGGCTCCCTGTCGACAAAAGAATCTTCTTCAAGCTCCTGATCCACGTACACAAGGCACTCCACAAGACCGGCCCAGCCTATCTCAATAGTCAACTCTCCTTCTACGTACCCAACAGGAAACTCCGCTCCGCAGACCTCTCCTTGGCTACCGTCCCTCGCATCCGTAGAACCACAGCCGGAACACCGTCCCCCTCATCCTACGACAAACTGAAGACCTTCTAACCTTCAGGAGACAACTCAAGACCTGGCTGTTCCACCAGCAGCAACAGCACCCCACCCCCCCTCCCCACCATCAGCGCCTTGAAACCCTTGCGGGTATGTAGTGCGCTTTACAAGTTATTTGATTGATTGATTGATTGAAGGGGTTGTAATTGAACGTGATCTTCTGATTAATTGAGCCCTACCTCATTGTGGCAGAATTAAATTGAGGTAGAGAGTGGGTTTGCAACTAGTCTTTTTATAAACCTATTTTGTTAAATCTGTTGGACAGTTTGTGTGACCCCAAATACCTGCACCAAATGTAGCTACTAATACACAACTACTTAAATACAGAGCAATTCGGTTGTTGGTTTATGTAGGAGTCGGTGGCAGCTACTCCCCGCTGGGCGCCGAGCCTTGCACAAATTGAAAGCATTTCGCTTCAGAGCCATTTTATTTAGTTTTGGGGAATTTAGTTCTGTGGCACTCGAGCTGTAGTTCGAATTTTAATAGTCATTTTAAATTCATTGATGTGACTGTATGTGTTTTAGAATCACTCTGATAACTTGAGCACTTACTCGCACTCACCAGGGACTTTAAACAATCATCCGAGGGCTGTTCTCGCTCTGTTTGAACGCAACCGGCACTCCAGCCAATCGCGGTTGTGGAGGGCGGGACAGGGGCGGCACCTTACGGAGCGTCGAGCGGTTAGCGCTCTAGACCTCCGCTTCCTGGAGGGTATTTAGCCACTCGTCGGCCCCAGCGCGCAGGGTAGGCGCCTCTGACTGCGCCAAAGATGAGCCTAAGACCAGCCCATCTGTGCCCGTCCGGGCCAGGCCGGGTCACGGGGCAGGAAACGCTGATACAGGTATGATCTCTGCGGATCAGCTAAGAGCTCTTCGCCCTAGTAGCAACAGAAAATGTACCGTTTTAACACCTTCCCTAACAGGTACACAAGCATGTCCTCACTGTGATTTTACTCTATCCAATGTTCAGCCCCACCCAGAGGTTACACGTAGTCGTAAGCTACCTATTCAATCTTCTGATCAAAACCCCTGCGTTTTCACATTCTATACCGTCAACTGTAGATCTTTACCCCAGCATAAATCAGATATTTTCCATCTATTAGCAGAGGAAAAACCATGTGCGGTGTTTTTAACGGAAACCTGGCTGCATGAAAGTGCAGGTCCGGATGTAGCCGCCGCCTTGCCTACGACCTATGCTATTGCTAGAGTGGGACATGTTGGAGGTGGCATTGCCGTGATTTTCAACAGGGAGTTTAAATGCGACCTTGAATTGGCTAATATTCCTGGATGCGAAGCAGCATTTTTTTAAATCTCACTTAACCCAAATTTTATGTTCTCTGGTTTTTTAATTTATCGCCCACCTGGAAATAGTAATGCTTGGGCTGCGAACTTGGCCAATTTCATTTCGCCTTATTTTCTCAACGCCCAAAACTTAACTATACTGGGTGATCTAAATCTCCACTTGGAGGACAAATCAAATAGTACAGCTATGAACCTCCTGGAGGATTTCACCGCTCTGAATATGACACTGCGCAATGAGGGCCCTACTCACAAAGCAGGACATTTGTTGGACCCTATTATATCAAACATACAGGAGTTAAAATGGCTTAAAACTGACCCCATTTGCTGGTCTGACCACTTTCTAACTCTCTTCAGCATTACCCTCAGAGAACCTACGCAGCTATGTTCCACCCGGCCCCCGATCCTCATGAGAAATTGGAAAAGGCTGGATCTGACTGAGCTGCAGAATGCACTGAAGAAATCCCCCCTGTCATGGGTTGCGATATGGATAAAAATGCGTTTGAAACCCATACATGGTTGGAGAGGGCAGTTGACACTTGTCTACCTATTGCCAGGTGTAGAGGGAATGTACACCGCCCACCTGCTCCCTGGTACACTGAGGATCTTAAATTAGAAAAGACTAAATGTAAAGCACTTGAACGGAAATGGCGCAAACATTATGACCCTCTAAAAAAAGAGATCTACCGTAAGGCCAGAAACCTTTATCACTCGGCCTGTAAGAGAGCCAAAGCCGGTTATGTAACGGAGACCATTAACACTGCTGCTAATAAAGCACGGACTCTCTTTAATACTGTTAAAGAACTAGCTGGAGCAAACTCTATGGCTGCTGCATGCCCCCTTACCACCCAAAATTGTTAAGACCTTGCCACCTATTTTGTGGAAAAGATTGAGACTATCATTGCCAATATCAATCCTCCTACGAGGGATGGCAGAGAGGATCCGCCTCCAGTTAGGTCAGTAGGGTGCCGGCTTGACTCCTGGCCACCCATTACTTTGGAAACTTTGAAATCCCTAGCTACCTCTATTAAGTCAGGCTCCCCATGTGACCCTCTTCCTATCAGCATTCTAAGCCAACTGGATGACTCTGCTCTGAATATCATTTCCGAGACATTAAATGCCTCTATTCATCTGGCAAAAGTTCCAGCGTCCTGGAAACACGCCATGGTCAGCCCTCTGCTGAAGAAGCCTTCTGCTGATCCTGAGGTGTTGGCCAACTACCGCCCCATCTCCCTGCTGCCTGCTTTCTCAAAAATTCTAGAGAAACATATTCACGGTGTACTTACCACATTTACGGAGAACAACAACTTGCTCCATTTCTCCCAGTCAGGTTTCAGGGCTGGCCATTCCACCGAATCCGCCCTCCTGGGAGTCACTGAGAAGATTAGGGGGCTCATGGAAGATGGGCAAACGGTTGCACTTGTCCTACTCGATCTGAGTGCGGCCTTCGACACCATCTCACACGACAGACTGCTTACCAGACTGAGTGAGGATGGTGTCGGAGGGGCAGCGCTGGACTGGATTGAATCCTATTTGTGCAACCGGACGTTTCAGATCTTGTCTTCACAGGCCCAGTCAGACACCTTTTATTCGCCCCATGGCGTGCCTCAGGGCTCAATTTTGAGTCCGTTATTTTTTAATCTGTATCTCCGCCCTCTCGCCGATCTAGCGGAGCGAATTGGTCTAGAACTAATGACCTATGCGGACGATTCGCAGATTATTTTTTCTCTTACTAATTCGGATCCTTCATCCCCTTCTGCGCTGAAACTAGGTCTTCATGAAGTCTTCAGCTGGATGTCTACGAACCAGCTGAAGCTCAATGGGGAGAAGACTGAGATCCTTCTCTTAGGTAAAAACAGAGACCTTTGGCAGGATACTCACTGGCCGCCATCCCTGGGCGCTTTCCCTATTCCAGCTACCCAGGTCAGAAACTTAGGGGTGCACATCGATGACACACTATCGATGAAACAACAGGTCAACAAAGTGGCTGGTACTTGCTTCACTATCCTCAAATGGCTGCGGAAGATTATCTGGATGTTGCCTGCTGATACCCAGAAGACTGTGGTCAATGCCCTCATTACATCTCGGCTTGACTACGGTAACATTCTTTACCTGGGTTCCAACTTAGCCGTGATCAGACGGCTTCAGCTTGTCCAGAACTCCGCAGCCAGGTTGCTGTGTAAAATCCCCAGGACAGCGAGGATTTCTAAGTACCTTAAGGACCTGCATTGGCTCAGGGTGGAGAACCGGGTTCGGTTCAAAGCCCTGAGCTATATGTTCAAAATAAAGGCAGAAACCGCACCAAAGTATTTGGAAAAATTAGTCAGGCCCTACTTTCCTGCACGTAATCTCCGCTCTCTAAATGCAGCAAACTTTGCGGTACCCAGATTTAAACTGGCCAGAGTGGGAGGGAGATCCTTTTCCTATCTGGGACCAGTCCTCTGGAACTCCCTTCCCCCAGCTATACGAAAGGAGGAAAACTTTGCCAGCTTTAAGAAAAGCGTTAAAACCTGGCTTTTCAATAAATAATTGGTCTCTGGCCGTCCTGTTTTCTGTGCTGTTTGGTTCTTAGTCCTGGCGCCGGGAAACCCTTTGTGGGTATCTGCGCGCATTACAAATGCAAAAAATAAATAAATAAATAAATAAATAGCGTGTTTGAGAATCTAAGACTGCGTCAATTGCCCTTTGACATTGCAAAGCTCTTACATTCAGTAACCTCTTCCAGTTAAAATCAATATCGATCAGGACATCCAGGTACGCAAAGTGAAGTTTTTTTTAACTCCCTGATCTTAGACAGTATGGGCTGCATTTCATTGCATATGATTTGGTGCAATTAGGTTTCATACCAAGGTTATACATTAAGTTATTTAAAGCATCTAACAGTGACTGAAGGCCATTGGCTGTTCGGGCAATAAGAACAGCATCGTCTGCGTAAAGTAATACAGGGATTTCTCATTAATTGATCTTAGGAATATCTTTATTAGCCTTTATCCCCTGTTACTGATGATCTTTGAGGTCCTCATTCATACTGTCACGGACTCTGGCTGTGGTGTGTGCATGATGCCTGTGATGCAGGGAAATAATAGTGCTATCTATACCTAATTCTGACATTATTGGCCATAGTCTGGAGCGGTCCACTGTATCAAAGGCACATGTCGAGTCCATAAAGGCAAGATAGAAACAGCCTCTTTTGGCCTTTGTATATTTTTGGACTATAAGAGAGAGATTTAATGTCTGTTTGACTGTTCCCAAGCCTGGACGGAACCTAAACTGTAAGCCTGCTAGCCTCTGTGTCTCTACAGCCCAGCTTTCTAATTTGACCAATATTATCCTTCCTAGGATCTTAACTGTGCTGTCCAGGAGTGAAATTTACTAATAGCAGTGAGGCTGGCTTTTATCACCCTTTTTTAAGATAGGGATAATAATGGCCTTTTCCCATGTTTTGGCCAAAGGACAATGATTGCACTTCTTAAGACATTAGTTATAAGGGGTGCCCAGAACTGAGGAAAAGATTTAAAGATATCCGAGGGAATTCTATCAGGTCCTGGAACTTTCTCTGAGGGGCTATTGTCAATTGCTATAATAACATCATACACCTGAATGTATCTGCTCAATTCAGGCTAGCAAAGGGGCCGCAGATGTCTATAGCAGCAGCATCATCATTATCATCATCATCATCCTGTATGGCGGTCTGGCCTTTTGGGCAAATATATTTGAAAAAAAAAGTAGGACACCCAGGAGTTGCTTGAGGTGACACACCCTACTTTAGGGAGGTCTCACCTATGAAAATCTGGGAATTTACTAATAGCCAGAAGGCTCAGGAATCTTTAAACTCACTGGCGGATCTTAATTTCTCTAGGGCTTTTTCCCTTATTTATATCTTCCTTCTTAAAATGGCTTTTTTATAGTTTTTTTTGGCCATTGCTACTCCCAATCTGTCTCATGGCATTTATTTAGAGCAAGCTTTAAATGTTTCTAGGCTTTAGAACAGGTGCTATCAACACACCTTGGACTAATCAGTTTATCTGCCATATACGTTTTAAAGGATGTAAAGGCCTGGAGTGCATTGCATGAATTTCAGTCCTCTTGCAAAATCTGATTAATCACCTTTTGATTATGTATAAATAGGTCTCAATGGAAGGCTTCCTTGTCAATTTTTTCCCATCTAATGCTTAGACCTTTATTTTTATTATATTCAATTGGGTGTTGGGGGAAGGAGGGGTGGCTTCTGAGCTTCCCTAAATAAGCCTTTTTTTTTTAGCTCCAGGGTTAGTGGGTCATGATCTCTTATGTATGATGCCACCGTTTTAGAAGCGATCAGTGCTGGTAGCAGCTATTTAGCAATTAGTATATGGTCTATCATAGAATTAGACCCTAACCCTATGTCTGTTGGGATCTGAATGGGGGACCGTGTGCTATAGGAGACTCTGTTTAATCTGTCCTCATAAGGGGTATATTTAAAGTGTGTAAGGGGTTAATCAGAATCATTACAAACTCCACATATTGCATCGAGTACATTACCACACATTTCGATGTTAAAATCGCCTACCCATATGATTAATAACTCTTTCCTGTGGTCATTTAAGATCTTGTGCAAGGCACTCTCTATCCCATCAACAATCTTGACTTCTGCTAGGTCAAATATATTATAATAATTTGTAACCAGTTATTGGTCAAAAGGGTGATTAAGATCATATGATAGAACAGGGTAATGACCAGTTCAGAAACCCTACCGTCCGCCACAGTCCCGGACATAAACATTGCCAAATGCCCTTTTGCTCAACCTGACCTTGAGTGGATTGCAGGAACATGGAACGTGACATACCCCCATATTCATCAAGAACAAATTGAGATTGTCTTCCCATTCATTCCTATGGGCCTTTAGGCCCATAGGAATGAATGAGGAGATATTCCTTAATAGCGACTCGCAATTTGCGAGTCGCAATTAAGGAATTATTAGAAATCGCTATTTTTTTAGTGATTTCTTGATGCATAGCATTTTGCTATTCCTTAATAGCGAAAAATACAGATTCGCTATTAAGGAATAGCAAAATGCTATGCATCAAGAAATCACTAAAAAAATAGCGATTTCTAATAATTCCTTAATTGCGACTCGCAAATTGCGAGTCGCTATTAAGGAATATCTCCTCATTCATTCCTATGGCCCTAGAGGCCCATAGGAATGAATGGGAAGACAATCTCAATTTGCTAATCGCAATTAGCGATTCGCAAATTGAGATTGCGATTTCAAGGGTGCAGGGGTGTCCCTAGGACACCCTGTTGCACCCCTGAAATTGATGTGTGCACATATGTTGCGCACACACGTGCCCTTAGGGCATGTGTGTGCGCAACATGAAACTTTAGTGCATTTTTCAAAGTTCTTGCAAATTACCACGAAGTTGTACTTCATGGTAATTTGCGTGCCCTAATAGCGAATTCGCTATTTTTTTCACTTTCATGCATTGCATTTAAGGAATCTCAATTTGAGATTCCTTAAATACAAAAAATCGCAATTTAGCGAATTCTTAATGAGCGATTTTTGCATTTGGGATGATGCATCCCAAATGCAAAAATACCGGTCGCAAAGGGGCAGATTCTGAGAATCTGCCCCTTTGCGAGCGGATTTAAGCTTGATGAATCTAGCTGCAACTCTCTTAATAAAGGAAGAGTTAGCAAACCCCATTATATAGATTCTCTTATTTAAACATTTTTATGCACAGATGTCATGTAATGCTAGTTTAATTTGCTATCGCGCATGAATCACCTAGACAGGGGTATCTCGGCACTGAGGACAGCTGCAACAAGAGGTAACAGAACACTGAGCTGAAAAAAAAAGTCTTTAGTGATTTCTTAAATTTAATGTAATCAGTACAAGTGCGGATATGACATGGCAAATTATTCCAGTATGTGGGAGCAAAGAACAAGAAAGACCTTCCTCCGCATCTTGACCGTTGGATGCGGGGGATGGTAAGTAAGACTTTATCCATGTATCGCAAGTTCTTGACTGGATTATAGCCTTTCAACTTCTGGTGTAAGTAACTGGGACCCTTCCTCATTAAAGCTTTGTGGGTTAAACAGCAAATTTGAATATAATTTTCTTTCTGACAGGTAGCCAGTGTAGAGATCTTAAGAGCAGAGTAGAAGTAGAGCCTGATGAAAGATTACAAATGAGCTGTGCTGCTGTATTTTGTACAACTTGTAATTTGGACAGTAATGTCTCATTGGTTGACACCAGTAGTGTGTTACCATCCTCCAGCCTGCTAATAATGCGGTCCTGCACCAAACTATGTTGATTGTGACCACCACCTCACATTTTTAAATGTTGCTGAATCATAAATAATAGATTTTGTCGTTGATTTTTATTGATAATTCAAACTAGGATATCAAAGGTACAGTAATGTCCCTTATATGGCAGTACAAAAACATATATGCACTGACATGATATATAACGGCAGACGTCAACTAGTGTTGCGGGGACATGACATAATGCACATTGTTTCCCCATCTAATATGTCCCCCATTCTGTTGAGTTGGAGTTGTGTTGCGGTATCAGCCACCTCCGTCGTCATCAATAGGTAGCTTTGGAACGGTTGCCAGATATCTAGTGGTCTAGCAGCCGGTGGTTGCAGTTGAGCGTATGCATCACTAGTAGTGTTACAGTATGTCATGCTTCGTAACCAGTCCTGTAATGTGGGGGCAAGCTTACTACCCCAGTTAATGGCGATTTCTCGCTTAGCAATAAGGAGTACAATAGCGACAAAACATCGTTTATATTTAAGGAGGCTATATATACCCAAGTAACGCCATAAAAGGTGTGGGTGTGACCTCAATCTCGACTACACAGGATATTTCTACAAAGACTGTCTGCCAATAGTTTTCTATCTTGGTCCATGTAATATGCGCAAAATCTGTATCTGGGGAACCACATCTCAAACATACGTTGGGACGAGAGGGATCTATACGATGCAATTTTAAATGTAACAACTTGTGCCGATGGTTGGGGGAAACACAACGTATTTGAGTGCAGCACCGGCCCCACTACACATCTGTGATTGGGTGTCCCAGGTCACGCTCCCATGCCGCCCTCACACCTGCATCCTGACCAGGAAGCATAGAGATCACTGCCATATACAGTCTCGCCATTGAGAAGTCTGGCTACATATATACCCAAGTAACGCCATAAAAGGTGTGGGTGTGACCTCAATCTCGACCACAAAGGATATTTCTACAAAGACTGTCTGCCAATAGTTCTCTATCTTGGTCCATGTAATATGCGCAAAATCTGCATCTGGGGAACCACATCTCAAACATACGTTGGGACGAGAGGGATCTATACGATGCATTTTACTGGGTGTCATATACTCCCTCCACAAAAATTTTAAATGTAACAACTTGTGCCGATGGTTGGGGGAAACACAACGTATTTGAGTGCAGCACCAGCCCCACTGCACATCTGTGATTGGGTGTCCCAGGTCACGCTCCCAAGCCGCCCTCACACCTGCATCCTGACCAGGAAGCATAGAGATCACTGCCATATACAGTTTTGCCATGAGATGGCTGCCATCCCCATCTTTAATAACCCCTGTCAATATTGAGAAGTCTGGTGGTTCTAATGGGTAACAGAGCATATTCACTCTTAGTGCCCTCTGTATTCTTAGGAACACAAAGTGGTCTATTACTATAGCATCATGGTAACGGAGATCTTCTTTATGCGAAAAACGTGGTCCTTGGGGAAAAGATCGCCAAACGTCACTAAGTGAAACTTGCCCAGTGTACGCTTCACTAAACCATCCTGTAATATAGGGATCCAGCCATTCCCTGCTAATGGCAATATGAGTATAGCATACGGAATCTCATCAACGTTTTCAGCTTATGCCATGCCCAACTAGTCGTGGATAATGTTTGAATATAGTGCGAATCTCGTGGAAACCCAACCGGCATTAGGGTATTAAGAGGTGCTGGCAGCGCCAAGTCTGCTTCCAGTCTGTGGTATGGGATCCTGACATCAATATGGTACCAGTGATGGGCAAAACTAGCCTGTGCTACCAGATAATAAACCCGGAAGTTCGGGACTGCAAACCCACTCTTCTCATATGGGAGCATTAGCATGTCTCAGCGATGCAGGGTTGCCTCCCCCCCCCCCCCATACCAGTCTTATCAACAGTGTACGAAGTTCTAAAAAAAAAACTTATACAGTGGAATAGGAATGTTTTGGAAAAGGTACAAGAATTGCGGAAGGACCACCATCTTTATTATGACTATTCTACCAGCCATCGATAAGGGCAAATAGAGCTAACTCTCTATGTTATGGCCTAATTTTTCCATAACCGGGCCATAATTCAACTGCAAAATGCAACCCTTCTCCCTGTGAAAATGAACCCCAAGGTATTTCACCAACTCATCACACCAGGTCAGCGGATACTCCATTGATCTGTCGCAAGGCGCTAGTGATAGGGGAAGAACTTCCAATTTTCCCCAGTTGATATGCAAGCCTGACAAGGTGCCAAACCTAGTCACTTCGCAGAGAAGCGGTGTCAAACATTCATCCGGGTGCCTCACATATAAGATAATATCTTCAGCATAGAGTGTAAGTCCTGTATTAAATTGCAGCCCACGATGACTATGCTTATCCTGCAAATGCCTACCAACGGGTCGAGTGCAATCACGAACAAAAATGGGGAAAGTGGGCACCCCTGTCACATACACCTGGGGAGCCTAAACTACTCTGTCAGCGTTCCATTGAGGCGGATGCGAGCCGTGGGTAGTGTGTACAATAGTTTAACCACCGCCAGGAATCGCTCTGGCACCCCAAGTCGTCCCAATGTAGCATACAAAAATGGCCATTCCAACTAATGGAAGGCCTTTTCTGCATCAAGCAGCACGGCGACTGCTGGGACCGTAGGCGCTATTCTATCCAGTGCGGCAAACAATGTACGTAAATTGAGCGTTGTAGACGTATGAGGAATAAAGCCGATTGTGCAAGTGAAATTTCTCTACAATAGGTGCAAGCCAAGTTGCCAGCACTTTGGGTAATAGCTTGTTGTCAATGTTTAGAAGTGACAATGGCTGGTACATGCTGCAATACCTCGTATCTTTCCCAGGCTTTGTCAGCAATATTATAACTGCCTCCCTTAGAGTTGGCAAGAGCACCTCCACCTCCACTGCCTCTTGATACATGTCAAGGAGATAGGGAACATTTATAGTCTTATATTTCTTATAGAAGCACCCCGTGAATCCATCAAGCCCGGGCACCTTTGAGCTATCCAGCACATCAATAGCCTCACTAACTTCATCCTCCGAGAAAGGCTCAGCCAGGAACTCCTGATGCGGCTTCTCCATCTACACCAGCGCCATCTTGTCCAGCTATTCACTATAGTCCACATGGCACCCGGAGACCTGAGACGTATACAGTGTGGTATAGTATGTAAGCACCACCTGAAGGATACCCAAATTACCAATTATACGAGTCACCCCCGATCTACTAATTCCGCTATGCATGTTGGTCTGCGAGACTTCTGCATTATTCTAGCTAATGTTCTGCTCGGCCTCTCGCCCTCCCCGTACCGTCCGGCAACTGCGTATTTTCTGAGGTAGTGGGCTTCACACTCTGCTGCCTCCCGAAATTCAGACAAAAGCGCTGCACGTCGCTGTAGGTCGGGGGGACCAAACTTAGTTTCCTCGATATGATCTAATTCCGGAAGCTGCCCTTTTATCTTTGCTAGTGTTCCTCGCAGATCTCTAAGTACCCCAGCGCTTTTGGATATACATACACCTCTTATGTACGCCTTAAAGGCCTCCCATAGTATGGCCTTGGACTCTACTGATTCCTCTTTCAAGGAAAAGTATTCTGTGACCGCCTCCCCTAGGTCAACCGCAAAGACGGTGTCTCTTAGTGCCATATCAGGGAACCGCCAAGGACGATCTACCCTTCCCAGCCCTGGGGACTTTCAGCTTGACCATAACTGGAGCATGGTCAGACAGCGTCAGCGAGAGATGACTAACCGTGTCTATCCACAGCGCCACCCCTTCTGATAGACACCAATAATCTAAGTGTGTCCACGTGTCGTGGGGTGCAGAATAGTGAGTTTAACCATCTCGGTCCATAATGTGAAATCTCCAGGCATCTACTAATCCAAACCTACCCATGGTGTCTAATAACGAGCGCCTTGCCTTGGGCTTGGTGTCTATCGTGTGTGCTGTGCTATCTCGCACCGGGTCTAGCAATAGATTAAAGCCCCCCGCAAATATATATGATCTGCTTCCATACGTTCTATAGTTGTATGAACAGTGTCAAAGAAGCCAGGGTCATCAACATTTGGTGCATACATATTAGCAAGCAATACAGAGTGCTCGAGCCTACATTCCTTAACCAACCGGAAACGTCCACCTGGATCCCGGCATACTTCCACCTCCCGAAACGGTACCCTCTTATGTATCAATATTGCAACTCCACAAGCATATGAGCTATATCCAGCAAAATACCAGTATGCCCACCAGTTCGACGCCAAAGACGTCTTAACAGCCAATTCTAAATGTGTTTCTTGTATGAAAGTAATGTCCACCTGGTGGCGTTGCAAATAGTTTGTCACCTGTTTACATTTACCTGCATTATTTAGACCCCTAACATTCCAGGACATTATTGCAACATTGGCTTCTGCCTGCACCCTGTTAGCCATAACCTATACCTGCTATTCAGCCTGGAAAACCCATCCCCACGCAACAATAGTTGAAAACAAATTCAAACAAAGTGGTAAGATAGAACCATTATGAGATTGCATCAAATCAAACAGGTGCATCCCCACTCGGGCAGTGACAACGCTACATCACTACCCCAAATTCTTGGCACACTAGTGACTGACTATGTGGGTATGATTCGTCCCAAGTGGCAGTCCAATGCAGCTAAGCAAAAACAAGATGGGGACCTGGTCTGCCCCGTGAACACTCCCACATTCACTAACATATTAATTGGTGAAAGCTGATAGTAAAGTTATATAACTGCCGGGAAAGAGATCAGCACTGGCTCCAGAATCCAGTATATTCTGTGACTGTTGTGGAGAAGGGGATCTGCGCTGTCTGTGGGACTTAGAGTATTTTTGGCAAAACTCCTAGGCATCATGCGGGGAGTCAAAAATTTGTGATCAGCCATCCACATCGACTTTAAACCTTGCGGGTATAGCATCCCATACTGAAGTCCCAATTTCCGGAGATGTGCTTTCACCCCTGCATACTAGCTCCAGAGTAAATGACTCACTGATTAATTAAATTATAACAAACACTGGACGTTGTCTACCAACTAATTAAAGAGTTAAAAAAAAATACTGGAAATCCTAAGGCACAAGGACTATCTCCATTGTGACAAATTCTTGGCCGAAAAAGGAGAGCACTACAATGTTGTTTGTAATCCTCTATGTTAAGACCATAATCGACTGTGAGCAATATCTTAATCTGCCAAGTCTTCCTCATATGTAATTTGTGTGTCTTTCTCCACCTCTGTGCCTTAACGTGATCAATGGCAATTGCTAATTCTTTAGTGTCATCCTCAAATCGATGTTCATCATAAAAATGTGGGCTAGGAGGGTATTTCTGATATCTCCTCTTAATGGCATTTTTATGTTCTTTTAATCTATCTTCCAGTGGACTTTTAGTTGATACTGCATACTTTTTTCCACATAGACAAACCATCACATAAATACAGAAAGGTGAATTATAATTTATAAAAGATCTAATTTAATATTTCTTTGTTCCATCGAAATTAGAAAACTCCTTTGTTTTGTAAGCAATGAATTTACAACAAATTTATACTTACTACATTTGTAACATCCATGAAGGTTGTTAGTTAACCACTTATCAGTTCTCTTTTCCATGAATCTCAAGGTACCACTCGTACAATAAGTATATTTTTCAAAGTTTCTGCTCTCCTGAAAGCCACTAATGGTTTGTCTGTAATAATTCTACTTGAATCCTTGTCCACTTTAAGGATATCCCAATGTTTCTTCAATATACTATATATCTTACTATTCGCGAAATAGAATTTAGTAACAAATTAACTTGTTGTAGACTAATATCACTCTTTGTTTTGTACGTATCTGTTACTAGTATCTGTCTGGATATTTTTGTACTCGTTCTACTGATTCAACAAGTGGATACCCACAGTCTTGTGGACAAAGGAAGGGCCGTGCCCAGGTGTCAGCTAATATTTGCCTGTGACAGGGGAGGCCTCTTTGAAGTGTGTCTCAAGTGTTTTTATATGAAAATCCCCAACAGACCTGTCAAGCAACAGTTACACTTTCATGTCAAAAGTAATGCTTACAGCCCCACCCTCCATACTCTGTCATGTTCAGAGGATCATCTCTGCCCATACAGATCAGTCTGGTTGACCCGGGGCAGGGGAAGGGGCATTTCATAACGATTCACACCTATTTAAATGTTAAATACCGACTGGTAGAAGGGGTAGAATGAATGAGAGCATTTCTGAAGTGCCTAGCTACTCAAGAGAGTATCCCGGCAGTACGCATGTGCAGGCAAACTCACAGATGAGCCTATCAACCAAGAAAAAAGAAGTACGTTTTGAGACCTTTCAAAAAGCAAAGGAGCCTCCAGAAGCTTTATGCAGAGAAAAAGTAACTTTCTAAAAGTGCCTTTTCCTTAATAATTATTACAAATTTGCTTTGACATTAAATCAGGTTTGAGTTACCATTATTAAAGATAATAATATAGTCCAATGTTTTCCTATGGAACAGTCAACCTTGCTACAGTGAATATTGCTTTCAGGGCTTTTTCACTGTATGTGGGACAGTAACCTTTTACATGCCTTGTTTGTTAATACCATGCACCTTGGGTTTTTGAGCAGGTAGACCTACTTGGGGGTGAAGTTTAAATATTTATTTATTTTCAGTGGTTGTAGTGCATTACAAAATGTATGGAAGCTGTGATGCGTGCAATGAGAGCGGGGTCAGTCCATGTGGACGTGTGGTAAAAGGAGTGGTTAAAAAGAAATATTCTAACTTTTTTCAGTATTTCACCTTCAGGTAACTACATATAAAATAACGAATAACGCACAGCTTAAATGAAAAATAAATATTACTTAAGTTAATCAGTAAGAAATACACTATTGTATATATGAAACCTCTATTATTTAATGCATGGCAGAGGTCTGTGTGTGTAACCTTTGAACCACAAAATTGAATTGGTGCAGTGGAGTTTAGTGACTTGTATATTTTTAGTTCTATAAGGTCTCAGCCTGTGACAGAAAACAATGTGAATATCCAAGTCATTATTTTAAACTTTCATTACACACAGTATTAAATAGGCTGCTACCAAATGTGCAAAAAGGTTTAAGATCAAAAAGTACTTTCAAAATATAGATAATATCTCGACTTTACGTAGAGCATTGTATTTCTAAGTCTCCATTAAAAGCTTGTAATTCACAGCTGGGAACTCACTTGCAACACCACTCAAAAACGTCAGTGTCCTCAAGAAGCTTTATGGGGAACATCAATTAAAGCCAATACCGGCTTCCAAGCATCCTTTACATTTTCAGGTTAACAATTTGCCCACGTTTACATGTCTTTCAGGTAAGCAGTCACCCTGGAAAGAAGGATTGTTTCTTGTTTAGCTGTCTTTCCATTCTTCGTTTTCATGCACAGACGACTTCCTGCCTTACACTTCCACTGAAACATTTCAACTGTCGAAATTACTGTTCCAGGACAGTTGTCACAATAAGTAGGGGAACTGTTTTTCTTTAATTGCTTATTTTGACAGGACGAATTTGCAATTGTAAAACTGCAACGGCTATGTCACTCATGGTTGGCCTGCGATCATGTTTGCACCGTTACTGTAGTTTATGGCAACAATGGGTGCTGTAGTCCATTATTGACGTTTAACTTGCAGGCCCTGAGTTCACTTTGGAACCACAAACTAGGGACTTATAGGTAAGTTAAATATGTCAATGAGGAGTATCCCTATTCTACTATGTTGAAAGGCACAAGCACTTTGTCACTGGTTAGCAGGAGTAAAGTACACAGAGCTCAACATACAGAACAAAAATAGGGCCCAACAAATGGTGAAACATCCGGAGTGGCCACGCAGAAAAGAAGTATTTCCTACACTTGTCCTGTTGTGTATCCATGTACATTATCCATTAACATACTACAATCAGGTTTGTGTTTTCTCATAATACAAGACCTTTCCAGTCGGACCTCAGTTTTTGTGGTGTTAGTTTTGGGTCTAGGTTATGCACTACTCATTTTGGGCTTGGGTTTGCAGTATTATATTTTGGCCTGGGTTATGCAGTATTGATCGAATCTGAGTTATGCAGAATTATCCTTCGACCTCAGTTAGAATAGTGACAGTTTTGGACCTCAAATAATAGTGTTGGTTTTAGGCCTCGGTTAACGCTGTGTTGTTTTTGGGCAGTATTAGACCTGGAACTCTGTTACTATGGTGCTAGTTTTGGGCTTCGGTTATGCAGTTTTAGTTGGGCCCGGCAAAGTATTGTGTTAGCCTTGGGTCTCGTTTAGTGCAGCTGTGATGGCCTTTTGGTGGTTGGTTGGTGCACCGTGCTCCCCCCTCCAAACCCCTACTGGGCCCCTATCCTCTAGTTGCCCCGTCTTGCCTTTGCTGATGCTGCTGATTTTTCAGAGCTTTGAGTGGAATAATTTCAATTCTTTCCTCCTTGCAGTCGCCGGGAAACCTAGCCCTGCTTCTGTTCTTAGAATAGATTTGTCCCCCTCTCCTGTGACCCCGGATTAAGTGGTTTGGACTCGGATCCCGGCTGCTGGAATGTATTTGTGTAATTCTGCCTCCTGCCTCTCCTCCTGGCCTCTCTTCTTAGACTGGATAACAGTGCTACATTCTTCGCAGGCAGGCACTGCAGGAAGAGATTAGCCGGCCTGGCATGCAGGGTAGGGCTCACCTGGTCGGACCCTGCCGTTGCGATTGGTTCCAGGGCCCCGAAGCAGGACTCTGTGTCCCGGAGGCCGGGGGTCCCGTTTTAGGCGGCCCTGTGCAGGCCACATGCCATCGGAGGAGGGGATACATACAACGTGGCACAGCAGACATTTCTTCTGACCCCTCTATCAGGTGATCTGCCGCCTACCCGAGGCGGACCCGCGCTGCCTCTGCCAGCGAATAAACATTCTGCAAAGCATGAGACGTGCTGGGAAGCAGAATGTTTCAAAATAAGCCTATTGAACTAGAAGCGATAACATGCAACGATATAAATTGGAATTTCGGGCCGTTCTGCTTTCCCTCGTCATATTAATTACTCCCTACTAGATGCAGGGGCGTAGCTCAGGCCCTTACGCCGCAGGAGGAGCCCAAAGCCTTCAGGGGCCCTCGAACCCTTCAGGGATCCCGAGTTTAACCCAAGGCCAATGAATGTGAGATATGGGGGAGGGGGTGGGGCATTTTACATCACGCCACTAGCGTTTTAGTGCAAATTTCAGTTTCTCTCTAACCTTCCCTTACCTTACCTCGCTCACTCTTTAGGCTGCGTGAATTTGTGTCCCTCTCTCCATCTGGGGTATGTGAACCTTGGTATCTACTTTTAGTCTTCGCTCGACAGCGCTGTCTAGAAGAGACGTGTTCTATCTGTGGGCTTACAGGCCGCCCATCTCCTACCATTGGTACCCTTCAGCATCACTCATTTTCTTTGATGCCATTCGTCATGGAATGCATGCGTCCTGCCCTCTGCAAGTGTTTGGCCCTCACATAGCCCATGGACCAAGTACATGTCTACTTACACTGCTCCCGGTTTGCGGAGCTATTTTTTTCTTTGTTTTCAAGCACTCCATTGGAGTACTTGGTTTTCAGCCCGTCTCACTTGTACACGTACACACATACTACTAAAATGCATGCACGTGTACAGAAACAAATTAATTTCTTAAAAAGTTGTTAAAACACAAACAGTGCTTTTTTTGTTTTGTTTTTTGCACGATCCAATGCTCGCTCCATCGTCCATCTTGCCATAGCGCGAACATAAGCTGATGGTATTGGAGCACTTTAAGTGCTCACCAGTTACATTTCACAATAACATATTCATTTTTGTAGCTGATCCTGCTTCACTTAAGGTTTCCCCCCCCCCTTCATTGCTTCCCCATCTCCCCATCCCCTCCTGCTTCCCTGCTTGACCGGTCCCCCCACTACCTCCCTCATCACTTCTGTTTTTTTTTCTTTGCACGATCCGATAATATTGGAGCGCTTGCTCCATCCTCCATCTTGCCATAGTGCTAAGATCAGCCAATGGTATTGGAGTGCTTACAGTGCTCACCAGTTGCATTACACAATGACATGTTCATTGTCGTATCCAGGGGGAAGCGTAAGTAATTTGCCCACAAAAACACATTTTTCAGCTGACCCCAAGATTCAAACTGGGTTCCCCAGTTCCCCTGTCAGCTGCTCTGGACGTTACATGACTTCCTCACTTCATTTCAAAGTTCCTCAGCTGTTTCTCACTACCACTTCCACATTTGTTCAGCAAGACCCGTCAAAACCCTGAACAAGCATTGGCAAACCCAATAGATCTTGGCCAGACCGAGCTATTGGCCTTGTCAATGTGAAGATCTTTCAGCCATGTTGTCTAGCAACACATCTGCTGTTCTGCATGGCTGAAAGCCACTGAAAAAAGCGCTATGATGCTGCCAGCGCAGGCCGTGACATATCACTTTTTTATGCTAGGAGGGGCAGGACAATAAACTCAACATGGGAGGCGAAGAGACTCGGCGTCGGTGCAACATCCTGTGATTCTGGACTTTCAGTAACTTTCAGCCATGCTGGACAGCCGATGTGGTGCTAGACAACCTAGCTAAAAGACATTCACATTGACAAGGCCAATAATTAGCTTGGGCATTGCCAAGATCTATTGGCTTTGCCAATGCTTGATTTTCTTCCTCTCATTCCTCCTTTCTCTTGCTCTCTGCCTTAATCTCTCCGCTCAGTGGGTGCTTTGCATGTGCTGTGCTCCAGTCTTCTTTAATTTCCCTGGCCCTCACAAGAACTCTTCTGTTTTACAAACCGAAACCACAGGGGGCAAAAAAAAAGAATCACGCAATGTTCGGTCACAGCCATAGCTTATAAAAATCAAAGGTATTTGTTTCTGGTGCAGAAATGTAAGGCACTTAAAATTATGCATTGTGAAGCCAAAAACTTTGAAAACGTTCTGATGCCAAGGTATGAGCTACCCACCCCCAATGAGTTTTGGAGCTCTCATCCGCTGTAACAGTTACACATTGCAGCTGAATGGCCATGTTCTGCAATTGGCAGGGTTTCCACACTAATTTGAAGCCTTCTCGGGATGGCTCGCCTAGCTAAACATGTGTCCTTTAAAGAGGAAAACCCAAATTAATGAAGCAAAGGACCATAGACAAATTGCAACAATTGTATCATCGCCTGACTTATCCCGTAGTCCTGGTCCCTACTAAAGGGAGTGCAGCAAAAGCTGACTGGGTTTCTGATCCTGCCATCACCCCACACAGAACATAGGACTCACTCTTAAAGTTTGATCTGGTTGGATCGGCGCTAGAAACCGATTCACAGGAGTTTTCACCAGCGGATGTCTGATTGTCGCATATGACTGTAGTTACTTTGGGGTGTCCACTGAGGGCCCCAAACTGATTGGTCTCTGTTTTTGTTCCATTAATGCTAGGAAACCAGACAGCTTCACTGTGGGTACCCATGGCTGTTTCAACTCTTTTACAAGCCTGCTTTTCAAACAACTGGGCAAGTCACCATGTATGTGTGAGGGACTGCCCCAACTTCAGCATGACCATACCCATGTGAAGGGGAACCCTTGATGTTGCTTCAGGCTTGGAAAAGAAGAATGGGTTATCCAAAAAGTGTCAAGGGATTCACTTAGTGGGAAGAAACTTACAATCTTTACCGGAGGACCCACTTAGCCACTCCCCTGTCCATCACCTAATCATAAGTCCAACGCATACTATCGGGCAGTGGGGCTGGTATTGAGGAGACAGGAACAACATCAACTATGTGTGGTGTTACTCTTTGTGTGCACCCAGTCCAGAAGAGTTTAAGAGCAGGTGTGAGCCAAAGAAAGGCAGAGGTCACGAAGATGTCGAGGGCTCTGGAGGAAATCGGGCAGTGGTCCAGAAAAATATTATAAATCTGTATGGAACAGCTGTTCAAAAGTATGGGGACTTAATTATTTCCAGTCCGAATGGTCTTATGTTAGTATGAAGTTCCCCATACATTGTTATCACGGCTTTCTTGGTTGTATGAAAGTAAACAGAAACATATGTAGATAACCATATTTATCAGTACTTGTCATGAGCACATTTGTGGTAGGTTCACCAGAGGTAAAAAGTGTTAGTGGCCTTAACTAAGTGGCTCCAAAGGTAGAAATCGTTTTCTGTCTGCAGAAAAAATGTCGGCTCTAATTGAGCAGGGAAACGTCACTAGTGATGGTGTCTTATGAACGGTGGGCTAAATATTTGAAACTGCTGATGTCACCTAGAAGGTGTTAATGAAGTGTCTGTCACAGTCACTGTTGTTTACGGTGACAGGGTCTGTCAGAAAGGTCTCCAAAACCTTTTTTTATGTTAAAACGAACTACACGCTTCAGTGGACCATGTACCAGTCACTGACTAGCTGGGACACTATATTTTAGCCGGACCTAAACAAAGGTTTGACCACTCACTCCGATGAAGCCACAGCCACTTGCATGCCCTTTGAAATCTTGGCAAAGTGGGGCAAGTCCCACAGGTGAGTGGAAAGCACGTACATTGGGGAGAGTTTCATCGTCTTCACACACCTCCCCAACAGTAACAGGCAAATGTCACCAAGTGCTTCCTTCGCCAGGGCAAACAGCCGAGAAGATCATGGGCAACTCAGTTTTTGGAAAAGCTTTTTTGATTTTGGCACCTTCGTCCAGCTAACTACTAAGGCTAAAATTCACAGCGCCCTGAAAAAGTCTCTGAGGACTTCAGGCTATTGATGGCTTATGCTAAATATGCGTTTTCAGCGAGCAAGACAACTGTCTTTATGCACCACATTTCTCTCCAGCCTGGGAAAAGTGTCATCAAGCACTGGAATTCTTAGCAATATGAAGGCCCGTATAAAACACCTGAGATTCCCTTTAAATTATGGGGAGCTCTTTTCGAGCTAAATGACCTTTGGAGTTCTCTTCTTTGCAAGCTGTGCCCCAGGCTTCCACATTGCATTCCTTCAAACTTCACCCATGTCAGACCCTTCAGTTCTGACAAACAATCTCTGCTTTTGTGATGCCAACAACATTGAACACTAACACTACGTCCTACAGAACTTATCAGATATAACTCTGTACAAACAACACAGCACAAGCAGGACTTCTAGCTGGGTGTCAACGTGCATCTAACATACTCAAAGTTCCAACTCAACATAGTAGTCAAATCGAATCACAAGCATCTAGTAGTAAAAAGATGTACCCCTTTGTCGGATATCACTGTGCCCACAGCAGTATTGAACCCTGTGCATAACACTCACCAACAGTCAACCTTATACTCATGGTAGCCACCCAATACAGTCCAGATAAGCCAGAAAATGATTATCAGGATCCCACAACGCACCCAATTCTCACTCACATACAAACCCACTGGGCAATCCGCAAGGCACACAACCCAGTAGAAGCATCCTAGCTAAGACTGAACCTCCTGCTACTCCCACAAACTCATAATGCATCTACTCATCAACATCAGATACCTTTACACTGCCTGAAATTTCCCCAAACTAACAACCAACATCAGATCCCTTAAAGCTTGGACTAGAAGATACCAATCCTGATTGACACTACTAACCATTGGTGAAGGAATATGAACCGTGTAATTGTGCATAGCATAACATGTCACTCTATGTTAAAATTTGAAGAGATCCATGCTGTTCAGTTCATTTTGAGGGAAAGGAATGACCCATTGTTGGAAATACCGTCTTCATTTCAGATGTTTACATGGCTATGAATAGGGAACATTTTAGAAAATATTTTTTTGTGTCTTGCACCATTAATTGCTGTGATTTCTAAGGCTGAGTGGGAGCGCCTAGAGGTGATTGGCTGCACTTCCAGATGCCCCACAATGGGCGCTGAAGGCCTGATGCTCCTTCGATGTTAAAGCAGGCCACATTCAGACTGAAGCCATTATCGTCTGAGCTGGGGTTTGCATACCTGTCCACTTAGCCACTTTTTACTTCTATTCATCCACCTGACGAACAGATTGCCTCCACATATTTTTTTCATTTTTTTTTTAAAACCTTTATTGTCACATCAAGTAAATACAAGTACGGGCCTACAACCACTCCGGCCGGCCGCTAGTCAAGACATACATACCGCAAAGCAATGCAGAAAATACAGCAGCCCGAAAGTCAGGGCATAATAAGTGTCCAGGATAGAACTTGTAGTCAAACGTACAGTGCAGGATTCAGGATTTGAAAAGGTTCATTTTCAATAAAGAAAACTAAGAATCAATGCCATACGGTCATGCATGGTCCTACGATAGCAAGCACGAAGCAGGAAATCCGCAAATAGTGCAAATACGTTGGAAGCATCGGGGGTAAGGCACACGAGTCAGGATAAATGCAAAAACAAATACGTTACGTAGCAAGGCTGCACCCCACCCCTCAAGAGGAAGCATACTGTAGGAGACATGAAAAACGACGACACCAAAAAGGAAGGAAGACAAAGGGCCATAGAAACAAAAAAGGAGACAAATTAACAAACCCCATCCCCTTACCCCCCACCCTGCACCCCTGCAGAAGGCCACGGCCTATCCCCCCCCAGCAGCGTGCCTGTCGCCCTAAATAAGAGACCCGAAATATAGAAGAAGAGAAGAGGAAAAAAAGAGGAAGAATGCGGGGAAGGGCCATCGATCTGGCCGCCCGGCCCCCCCCACCACCACCGCGCACAGTAAACAGCCTAAAAGCAAGATCAGAATAGCCATGGAAAACATCAATCACCGATAGCACAATCAATAAGATCCCCGCCGAGTGTCCCCCTAAACACAGTCAGCCAACAATAAGGTTCACAATGTCCTAGACGGTCTCACCCCTAGCCTTTCCTATCAGTAGTTCAATCGGCACACAGAGCAGCGTGGAGGGTCCAAGTGATCCGGGCAGACCGGGCAGTGTTGTTATTCTATGGGACTTCAGCCACCAAAACCCAGCCGAGCATATATGGCGGAAATCCGTCTGTGTCAGTATCGACCCCGAAAACACCCTCCAGTCCGGACACAGTCTCACCAACCAGGGAAAGAGAGTCACACCATCCGGTAAGCGCCGGTGCAGCCCAAGCCATAGATCGATGTCTTGTCCCCAGCCGCCGAGTAGACAAGTGCCCAGACGAGTCACTTACATGTACAACAGATCTGGCCAAAGCTATCTCATGGACCGGGTCTTCCAGCGTCTCCACGAACATAGGCGTAGCTGGAGCACTCAGCACTGACACAGAAGCGGGCACATCGGCGCCTCCTTGAGATCGAACTATGCCCGCATGGAACGGTGGGACAACAATGGCGGCCATCCTTCTTCCCAGATCCCGGGCGTCCCGGAGCAGGGTCGTATGTAGGGTTGTTAACGCTGCCAGGATATCTCTGAACGTGGGCTCTATCTCCTGTCTCCGGACCCCAGGACTCTCTCGCACAGCAGCTTCGCTGCCTGGATGCGGTCTGCGTAAGAGGGTGCCGTCCGCCATCTTAGCTGATCCGGCCTCGTCCTTCTCCATCTGACCTCGGGACCGGGCCCCAAACCAGGGCACAACAGGAGTCACCACGGGGACCCGGAATGTCAAGGCAGGCTTCCCAGCGAAGGGCCACCAAAGGGCTAAACAAAATCTCCGCCGCTCCCTGGGAGTCGCCCGCCAAATCCGGGAGAAGTCATGAGTCGTGCCCGGACACAACACCGGAAATGGGGCCAAATATCGTGCACCCCCCTCGACCCTGCTTCACCGCACATCCCACGAGGCACTCCACTAGATGGACTGGGTCGGCACTGTCGCCATCGGCCCTTCAGATTTCCGGTGCCCTCCGGCCGACTCCTCACCCTCACCAGAGGCCGCTGTTGTCGCAGTCTCGGCCGGCCACTCTCCTCACTCGACACCCCGGCCCCAGCTCCATAAAGGCCGCAAAACAGTCGGGGACATTTCCACGGGTCCGCCGCACGGAAAAGCCTCAGGATCAAACGGTCAGTGAAAGTTGTCCTTTGCCTACTTAAATATGCCGTTACGGCTCAGGATAGTTGCCAGGATGTATGCGCGGGGTGAGAGGGCTCACGGAGCCGAGCGACTATGCAGCCATCTCGGTCGCCAGCTTGGCTCCTCCCCGCCTCCACATATTTTCATGTAGTTATAAACTAGTAAAACTTATATCACTTTATAAAAGGGGCTTCCTTCCTCCTTAGACTTTAGTGGGATGACCCTATGGAATGCCTGACGCCTGCATTTTGAAGCAAAAGATTGAGAGGTATAGGTTTGAAGCCAGGAAAAAACAATGCCTATTAGAATTTGGAATTTAAGAATCTAGAATCCAAATGTTTGAATTCTGGATGAAGTCCTATGCATACCCCCATCACTGATGTGGCCTTGTAGCACTTGTGGACTCTCTCTGCGGGGAGCCACTTTTGTTCTGCTAATCCGAAATTGCATTAACCTTGTGCCCTACCTGCCTGCCTACTAGTCCCTGTCGCTTATCTCCATTACACACTTAGGCCCCTGTGCCTTGTAGACACACCCCCTACCAATATAAAATGGGGCCGCCCCCTCCACAATACCTTTTCTTTTGTGCCTGTAGACATGGTGGGGTGGGTGCAGCGAGCTCGCCCTAGCGTGGGTTTGTTTCTTTGGTTGGTGATGTCAGATGCTGCGTTTTCACAGCATGGTGCAGTGTGTTGCTTTCTGCTATGGTCAGTCTTCTTGGTTGGGGCACGCACTTTTCATGAGCTCTGGCTTTCATGTTGGCTTGGTTACTTGCCGCACAGTGCCAGCATCATGGGGACCGGCTTCCACGTTCCTCTCTGGCGTGGGAAGAAGTCGTTCAAGTAAGGAGGGGGAGTCAGGGCTCCACCCTCTTTCTCTTTTCTTGCCGGGCCGGTGGACTGCGATGCTTGCCTCCGGCCGGCTTGTCGGCATTTGCAGGAAAGCTGTGTTGTTTTAATTGACACTTCTCCCTTGTTTTGCTGCCTGCTGGTCGGGGCGGGGGTGCCTTGTTGCTGAGGCTGCTTTCCACCAGCCGCAGGCTTGCTGTGCCTTTTTTTGGTTGTTGAGTGTGTTTGTCTTTGTGGCAGCGTCCCTCTGCTGGTAGGCGGTGGGCATTTGGTGGCTCTACCACGGCACATGGCTCGGCGACCACATTGCGGTACATGCAGACCTGGTGCATTTTTCTTGTGTGCAGGGTGTGTCCTTGTTGCCTTAAAGCACCTCTTTGCTCCTCACCTACGCTCACAAAGCACTCCACAACGCCAGATCAGCTTACCTCAATGAACCACTGTCCTTCCACACCCCGAACCACCAGCTTCGCTCTGCCGACCTCACCACAGTCCCACACATCTGCCGAACGACCACCGGTGGCAGATCGTTCTCCCACCTCGCCACGAAGACATGGAATACCCTCCCCACCCACCTGCGTCTGACCCAGGACCTGCTGTCATTCAGCAGACATCTCAAGACACTCACGCGTGAGTAGAAGGCTCTACAAATGATTGATTGATTGATTGATTTACTCCTGCTGGTGGTGCGGCTGGGAAGGATGCACGGTTTTGGCGTCAACTTGACTGCTTGGTCCATGTCGGGGTGATAGCCTCTCTCCTTTCGTTTTATGACCAGGGGTTGACCAGGGGTGCTGTAGTGTGTTTCCTGTGGGCCACGTGGGCCACGTGGGGGGCAGGTCTGCTCGCAGTGCAGCATACTTTTACCTGTTTGTGCCTCATTTTGTTCTCCTGGCCTGTGGTGCCTTTCTCCGGTAGGGTGCTGGGGCCGGCTCTCTGCTTCTCTCTCTGTGGTGTTCAGAGGGTGTTTGTGGCTGGTGCCGACTTGTTTCCTGTCTGGCCGGTGGGCTGTGGTGCTTTCTCTGACCTGAATGAGCATCTGGGGGTCTTGACCCTCTAGGTGTCGGCACTTTTTCTTGTGGTGCTTTTAGGTCTGTCATGTGTGGGCCCACAGGCAGCCATCTGCTGTGGCTCCATGGGTCTGGCTCCTGTCTCTTGCTCAGGGTCAGACTGGGAACAGAAGCCGGCCCTGGCAAACTGCTCAGCTGCCCCCTGGGGTGAGGGAGAGTGCAGTCGAGCAGTTTGCGACTGCCGGTTTAGGCCGATTTTGTTACAGGGGGAGATAGTGCCGACCCCTGGTAACAAAAACGGCCCCTCAGGGGCCCAAAACTGGCCCCCACCCTAGCGGCCTACCGGGAAAACGCCTGGTGCCCGCTATGGCCAGTCCGGCCCTGCTCTTGCTTGGGCTTGACATTCGTGCCAGGGGTCCCTGTTTGCCACGGGGTTTGTGCTGCTTTGCTCTGCCAGTGGTTTGTCGGCCTCTGCTCTTTGGTGTCTTTGGCTCCTTGGGTAGGTGCCTTGAGCTCGCTCCAGCGTGAGTTGCTTTGCTGCATTTGGCATTGCGAATCGTCTTTGGCATTTCCCAGGCAGCCTGGCCCATTCTTTTGGGTTTCAACGCGTTCCTTTGTTGTGGGCGATTGTCTCATCATTATACATCATAGCCTTGTGGTGCCAGCAGGTTTTACTAGGACGGTGGAGCAGAAGGGTCCCTGCGGTTGCGATCTCCGATCTCCGCAGGATACCCTTCATTTTGTATTTTTATGTCCATATTACACGCACCCAAGGGAGCACTTTTTAAAAAGAATTTTAAAAAAAAGCAGGGTTTAGACAGGCCAAAGTGGCTTTACTGCACTTGAAACTCTCTGCGGAGATTTTAACTTTGTATTGTACTGTAAACTTTTTAAGAGTGGCAATGCGTCTTAGGAACACCAGAGGGAATGTGTGAATTGTACATCTATGAATTGTTTTTAAGTTTGTCCTGTACCGTAAATCTATTAAGAGTGGCAATGCGTCTCAGGAACATCAGAGGGAATATGTAATTTGTATATATATGAATTGTTTTTAAGCTTGTGCTTTTATGGTGTTGTTTTCTTTGATGCCGAATAAAGTAAATATTGTTGTTGATGTTGTTGATTGTCTCCTGGCCGTGGCTACGGTGGCTTCCCTGCATCCCGTGGTCCTGTCTGCCTGTGTCAGGCGGTGCTATGTTCGTGGTGTGAGTTCTGCTGTGCAGTGGTTCCTGAATTTTGGGGACTCCTTTGCCTGTGATTGCCCCTGGGCTTGTCGTGGCTCTTAGGAGCGGTGCTCTGGCTGTCGCTGTGGCTGGATAGGCATCTTGGTGCAAGTGCTGCTAGCTTTTTGGCCCTTAAATTTCGCTTGCTGTGGGGGTGCTGGGCTTCTCTGTGTCTGTGGTGTAGGGCTGCCGGAGGGGAATGCAGTGCTCCTTACCATTGGCTACTCTGTCCCTATGGGCTTGACGCTCCTTTTTGTTTGTATATAGCTGTGCTATGTTTTTTGTTCGGTTGTTTCCTGACCTGTTGCCTGTCCTTTTCTCCTTGTCTGTGGGTTTTCCTCTGTGTTCTGCCTCAACATCTGCATTGCGGTGCTTGCAGGTCTGGTGCTGCTTTTTGTGGTGGCATCCCCCGGGCTGGCTGGATGGCCTTGTTTGATGCCAAACGGTGTCTTGTGACTGCCCCTTTGGTTTCGTTTTTATCCTAGTTCCCTCTCTGGCATTTGCCGGGTTGGCGTCTTGCTGATGCATGGTGGCTGGTGGTGTCTTGGTCTCTTGGCTTCAGTCGCCTCTTCTGTGTGAGTGCCCTTTGGGGATCTGCCTGGTCTTCTTGTGCTCTGCATTGGCTGTTTTTTAGGGCTTGGTGTGCTTGTGCGCACGTGGTTCTCTTTTCTGTTTCACTGCCTCTGGTGCTTCAGGATGGCCTTTAGGGGCTTTGTGCGGTACCTTTGCTGGGTCTGATCTCCCGGTTCTTTGTGGATTGGTCCGTCCCTCAGAGGATGTGCCCCTCTTGAGGCTTTCCCTCTGGTTTTGCAGGCTCTCTGGTGTTCCCCGTTGGTTCTTTCATCCGTGGGGGGTTGTCCCTTCTGGCTATGCTGGTATTCTTCCTTTTGTTTTCGGGTTGCCAGTTGTGTTGGCTTGCAGGCTTCGGGTGGGGGGGTCCTCGGCTCCTTGTCTTGTGGGCCTTCTTTCTTTCTCGTGTTTGGGGCCGGGCATGCCTCTGGGATTCGGTCTGCTCTGTTAGTACTGGCTTGTCTTTCCTGTTGGTTTACCCTTCATTTGTACATCTAGTTAGGATGTTCTGGGCTAATACTTGGACAGTTGGCCTGTTTTTTCTTTTGCTTGGTATGTCACATTGCGTAATGGAGATAAGCAAGAGGGACGTGGAGGTACTGTTTCTATTACTTACCGGTAATCACATTACTCCTAGTCCTACTCTCGCTTATCTCCATTACGGTCCGCCCTCTCTCCTGGTGTCCTGGCCAACTGTGTCTATGGTGGCTTGGTACTTACAGGTGTTGTGGAGGGAGCAGCACCTTTTTATGTTGGTAGGGGGTATGTCTACGAGGCACATGGGCCTCATTGCGTAATGGAGATAAGCGAGCGTAGGTGTAGGAGTAATGTGATTACCGGTAAGCAATAGAAACATTGCATTTCCCTTGTGTTATGTAGGCTGAACTACCTGCCTGCATCAACTAAGTGATGTTTAGCAAATATTCCTCAACCGCCTCTTCCATCCTAGCTTATTAATGTCCCACGAATTATGAATTAAGTCCCGGTGTGACTTAGGTAAGGTGTTTGGTCATGTTTGAGGCCAGTAAGGCTCCTTTTCAGTTCAGAAAGAAACCTTCTGACGGTAGACTCTGTAGATTTGTCTGACTGTGCTGGAAAAGTACAGGACAGTCTTCCTTAAGGGCGGACGACTCTGTCTCCAAAAGGGCATTCCACCATCCAGTGTAGTTCGGCCATGTTACTGTTAGTTGAAGCTGGAAATGTGTCCCGACCCTGGGGAGTGTGACTACGGCAGCAGCAAATCTCACCTTCTGCTTAATAAGCAGTGCACTTTAATAAGTCAACAGAGATAAGCTCCCCATTTAGTGCCGGGAGATCTGTGTGGGAAACACACCCTGCCAGCTATCGCTGTTCTCCCTGAATCAATGGCAGCAAATGTGCTGACGGCGCCCTAAAAGGCAAGGCATACCGAGGTCAGATTAGAGGAAGGCCTTCAGCTACTGCAGAAAGGTGCAGAAAGTGTTACGAGCCTGGAAATGGAAGCGCATCTGTAGGCACATGTGCGGAGTGGCCCAGTTGCCCCCAAAACCCTGCACAGTCTTCAGATACCTATGCATCATCGACAAGGCTTCATACAGCAAGGTGCCTCCATATGAAGCCCTCCGCCCCAACTGCACACCTCACCTCCTGACAGCCCCCAAAACCCAATTTACGCACTGTGATCTCATGTAAGCCCTTCTCTCTGATTGCTTCTTTTCTCTCGAGCACCAGCCTTCCTCCACGGAAGACTTCCCTCACCACGTGAAACTGTTCTTGCCTCTCCTCTATCTAACCCTACAACATCATACAATAAAATGACTGTTATTCAGATTTTGTTGTGTGTGGCCATTAACACCTCAGTGTGCACGTTCTACTATTTTCAGTTTTGAGGGTTAAGCTTAAGATGTTCTTTGCTCTGGTGCAGACGGTCAATCACCCTTGACCAGCATTTCTTCATGCCTGCAATAAGGTTGTATTTTCACATTTCTGTGAAATGGGCCAGGCCTACAGCAGACACGTCAGACAGTGAATGGCAGCAGTGTGGACCTTGCTGTTGACGATTCCTACCCTCTCATTGTTTTCTACTTGTCCGATTAGGCTTCCACCCAGGACGCTGAACTGAGGGTGTGCAGTGGTGGGATTTCATTTTATTAAGCTCATCAGTGGCAACTTATAGGTTTGTGCATGGGGACAGCAGATTCACATATGACCTTGGAATCCAAGTTCAGGTGGTCTAGTTTTAAGAAATTCTAAGTAGCGTACAAGAACCTGAAACTGCCTTCTAATGTTAAAGTTGAATGCTTGCTTTTGGTTTTGTTTTCTAAATTAAACATCAGCTTTGTTGTTAAACCGTATCATAAGTTATATGGCAGACGTACGGGTTTCTCCTATGAAGGCCTTTGCTGTACCGATACTTTTTACGATAGTATTCAGTTTCTTCACCACTTTTTCTTTAGTAGTGCGTAATTTGAACAAATGGTGTATTTATTTGCAGTTTTGTGATCAGTGATGCTCAAATCATAGTGTTGGTGATTTAAGCTTAGCCTGTGGGCTAAAAGAGGTGCTTCCAAAATGATTAGAACATTGGCTGGTATACCAATATGTTTTGCATTGAGACTACCAGCAGTATTTCGATTTAGTGCGGATTTGTCCAAAAATGCATTTCCTGCATCAGTTCAATTAAAGAATTACTCGTTAGTAATAGTGACACCATTTATTTCACAGGAAAATTCAAAGATAGGCTGATAACCGATTGTTCGCAAGCAAATAGGATTGCCTTATCAGATGTAATAACTTCAGAGAGCAGAAAAGTTTGGCAGTTGTTACATATGACAGATTGTCCTGTGTCACCCCAAAAGGACATGCCGAAGTCAATCGTCATGCATACTGTATCGAACAACTAAAATGACCCCCTAGTACAGCAAATAAAGTTTTGGCGCTAGAACAAGGTGCAGGCCCTATGGTGGTTGCTGATTGAGAGAGGTCTGTTGTGTACCAGTCCATTGGTAGACTTCCTGTGACCTTAAATTGGAGTGGATACCATCTGCCTGTGAGTTTCTCTAGGTTTGCTTGTGGGTCATTCAGTGGTGAACTACACTTTCATAACTTGTGTTGTTGAGTCTGATGGAGAATGTGGGAAAGAGCTGTTAGTCTTTACTGTATTTGGGGTAAAAAAACTATTACAGTAAATCATTTTTACAGTTAGTAAAAGTCAACTAAAAAAGCTGAAACACCAAGCTAAAACTACAAAAGACCTCTAAGCATAAACTAAAACAACTATTCACTGTTGAAAAATGTACATTCAATAATTGTATCTTGTTGCTGCAGATCTAAGGCCACAATAAGTAGCCATTCTTCAGCCTTTTAGTTGCTACGTCAAAAATAAGTACCAAAAGTGCACATAGCATATTTGTATATTTATTTCATCAGTGTTCATACACATTTTAAATGTTTTGATTCACAAGTGTATTGTATCACTATTCACACATCTTTTTACATTTTTTTAAAATTGCTTCTAAGATTCCATACCCTCAGATCTACAAGCAAGGGGAATATACACAACACATGCCTTACTGACTCTGCAACCTAGTTCGTAATCGTCGCAAGTTGTGGTTGTGTTTTCACCCATGATACAAGAGCATTTAGCAGGTTCATCTGTGAACCTTCATGAGAGCCAAGATACTATTGTGTTCTTAGTTCTGGGTATTAATGAGCACACCGTATCCTTTCTAGATACCCAAGAGCAGCAAGAGCTTCTGATGGCTGTATTTATTTGTCTCTCCTTGCCTCGTTTAGCTGTTGAGGTATCTTCCCAAACTGTTTCAAGTTCTTATCTGACAAGCCAAGTAACTTGCATTACTTGGCTTGTCTGACACAAACACTCCCATACCCACTCCAACACCTGCTCTGTAAAGGTATAATGGCATGCATTTTATGTCTTAAGAAATAAAACAATGCCATTTTATCAACCAATAGGACGAAAAGAGAACAATAAGGGACATATGGATAGGTCTAGAAAACCCACCCTCGAGAAAAAGGGTATGTTGCCACCACTTAATGTTGACAGCCCACGACATAGACAGTAGGCCCATGCCAGGAAGAGGGAACACTTGGTGCTCCTCTCCAGGTCTCAGAATCAGGCTCTGGATCTCAGAGTCAAAGGACAGGTCTAGGCCTCAGCACAAATGCTGGATCATAACTAGAAAAGGGCAGAATTCCAGCTACAATATGTAGTTGGGTCACCCAGGGCAGGGGTACATGTGTGTTTATCATGCAGGAGATATTCCTGTTCCAACCAATGTGTAATTTCTCAAAGGGTCCAACAGTACCTAAGTCAAGCTTGGTCCATGGTTGTTCAGGTACCTCAACCAGTGACAAAGGTGCCTTCTGTATAACACTATAATTGTCACTGCAGGCACATTGTTTGCAATCTCTAACATGGCCAGTCTTTCTTTGGCCAAAAATACCTCTCTGATTCTAGACGTATGGAATGATTTAGAGTGTGGCAGATAAGTTACTCCGTTATAAGCATGACCGATATCCTGTCCTCCTTATTAGAAGTGCATTAGGATATAAATCAAACATAATAAGGTGGATGACGATTGTACTCTAAATTTGGAAGTAGGTCAAACTCTTCCCCATGTGGCCTTCCTGTGCTGTGAATGAACCGGTCTTTTAAATTCTTGATCATTCTTCTTCAGTTCGACAGGATACCCCTCTTGGGAGATCCTTGCCTTTGTGCATCTATCTAGTCTCCGATTCAAGCCTGCATATATGACCTCCAAAGTAATAGAGGACTGTTTCGAAGATTAGTGGTGTCCGACGTCATGTAGCTGGACAACAGGTTTCCGTTTACTTCGAACCATCTTTAGTCACTTCACCTGTGGAGCAGGGAGAAAATTCTTATGACAGGAGTTCCATTTCGCCCTTCGGCTACTACTCAGACAAACCTATCTTTGGAGGGCTGGGGCGCTCATATGAACAATTTCATGATACAAGGGATGTGGTTTGCCAGCACAAAGATGATATCACAGGTTGGATTCCTAAGCTGTTCATCTGCCTCTCAAATCCTTCTGCCATGAATCAAAATGTGCCCTCTTCTGCTACAGGCAAACATACCCACCACGTACCACCTGAACAATCTGGGAAGGATTTCTCTCACCAGGAAGCTCAAACCTTTTGACATTGGACGCTGGGGAGGAGTATTTAGCTGACAGCACACCTAGAACAAGCATTTACAATGCAATGGTCTCAGCATTATTAAAGGTAGAGCTATTGGCATTGCCCATGACTTTTTTTCATTTAAAAAAAAAAAAAACATAAATAAATGGTATTGTCATTTACAACGGCAATAGGTGAGCATTAGAGAGTAGTAGAGAGTATTCGCGGACACAGAGCCACACACACAGAAAGCCACACACACATAGAGAGAGCCACACACACACAGAGACACACACGCACAGAGCCCCACACACACACACAGTGCCCCTACACATACACAGAGCTCCACACACACACTGAGCCCCCCCTACACACACACACAGAGCCACACACACACACACACAGAGCCACACACACACAGTGCCACACACACACAGAGCCACACACACAGAGCCACCACACACAGCCCCCCCACACACACAGAGCCCCCCCCACACACACACACAGAGCCCCCCCACACACAGAGCCCCACACACACACAGAGCCCCCCACACACACACAGAGACCCACACACACACACACACAGAGCCCCCCACACACACACAGAGCCCCCCCCACACACACAGAGCCCCCCACACACAGACAGAGCCCCCCACACACACAGAGCCCCACACACGCACACACAGAGCCCCCCCCACACACACACAGAGCCCCACACACACAGCGAGCCCCACACACACAGCGAGCCCCACACACACAGCGAGCCCCACACACAGCGAGCCCCACACACAGCGAGCCCCAAACACACACACACACACACACAGCGTGCCCCACACAACCAGCGAGCCACACACACACATCTTTGTTTCCATCGCATTACAGACTTACCAAAAAAGTGCTTTTTTTTTGCTTTTCCAACTGCTGAACGTGTATAGTTAATTTAGACATATTTACATTTTGATGTGGATTAAAAAATGACATCCTGCAGCCTTTCCTTTTAATACTCTCTGTACTCAGAAAGATTGACACAAATTCACTGAACTATTTTTTCCTCTGACTGCAAAGTGAGAGGCCTGCCATCTGACCTCTGTCTTTAAAGTGCAGCACGTGAAGAGATAAATATAGAATTTAAAGGCACTTTTATTTATTGCGTGGACGTTCGTGAGCTACCAAAAATCGGCTTAGGGCCCACTGTGTGGGAAACACTGTCCTAGGAAGATTGAGGGTTAAAGGTCATGAAGTCCTGTCCTGTGATGTCTTTAAGGTCAAGGATGTGTGATGTCACTTTTGGTACCCTTCGCTTCATCGGCAAAGAGGGGCCCTCGGTGAATGTACTCAACCAATGAAAGGATCATTTAAGACCTGCATATACCAGGCTGCATTTCAACATGGCACGGTGGGAAAATGGAAAATAAGATTTTTTTCTGCCATGAGGACCCGGACCAAAGAGGTGGCAGAAAGAACCAATGGCAACGGCACTGACCGGGGGAGAGCTGACTTCCTTGTAATCCTTAACCACTTTTCACACAGAATTTGGGGGGAAATTCACTGCAGTGTTTTCAGCTGTAAAACTTGTGGGGGAACAATTGGAGCATACTATCATTAAAGTACAATAGGCTGAAGGACATGTTGAGTTCGACTGAGGCTGCAGTGGGTGCACTGGAGGGGAAAGTCACAGGTCTGTAAAATGCAGGATGTGTAACCTTAAAAAGAATCTAAATTGAGAGCTAGGAAAACGGATCTCAGCTCTGTGTTCTCGGGGTCCGAAGGTGTAAACTGATGGTTTTGACTGACTTCTTGACCATACAAGTTACAGAGAAGGACATAATGGTGACGAAATCCTATAGACAGTCTACCAGGAAGAAGACTGTGGGACGAAGGGTAGGTAGATAAGGGGCTGGTAATCTCTCTCTCTCAGAGGAGTGGAAGAAGCAAATTTTTCAGGCCATCCACTAGAAGGTGTGGAAGGGGAAAATCATCTGCTGTTTTTCCATGACCTGCATCCTGCTACATTGTCCAGGAAAACAGACCTCCTGTGTGTCAAGCAACAGTTGGTGACAAAGGGGCTTACGGTCTCCACAGTCTTTCCTGTTAAACTGCGTTCTTATATGTCGAGTCAGTGTGGGTCTTTTTGGGCAACGTGAGCCCAGATCAGCATCAACTGACTAAGCAGTAATGTATCGAAGACTGTGGATGGGTCTACGATGTAAGATGTTTGAGTCTCTTCAGAGTAGTGAGTCCAAGGGTTGCTTTTCTAGAGAGAGTATAAGATTTGTAGCTGTGGGTTGCCATTGACTAAAAAAACAGGAATCCTTTTTGTCTGTCCATTGTGCCTGTTCTATGTATGCCTCTTAGAAGCTACAGCAGTTTGCCATTTCGTAGATTTCGGTCTTTGGAGACGTGGTTCAGTTACAAAGTGTGATCACTCTACCGAAAATAAATAAATAATGGAAACATTTTTAGGATGGCCGGCGAAGAGTGGGAGGTGGGAAATGTATTAAAAATAAAAGCAGGTGGGTGAGAGGGGGGAAAAGAAGCACACCAGGGAGAGAACAACACAGAGCAAGCAGGAAGCAAGAGCGTGCAACATGGTCTACAGAGGGGGCAGGGAGTGGGAGCAACAAAGGGGTACCGAGGGGAAGAGAAGCACGCGAGAGAAACAGCTGGAAAATATATGCACTACCATGGAGTTCTAAAACACAAAGAAAACAAAAGGTCCCTAACAGTGAGCAGAGGAAGGGCAGAAGCCAGCCCGTCATAGAGAAGGTAAAGAGGCTATATTTCAGAGGAGGGACAAAAATAAGATGGACAAGCTGGGACAAGGAAAGCTGTGGAAGAAGTGAGTAAATGAGAGTGACAATAAAGCCAACCAATAGCAAGCAAGGTCAGTCTGTGAGCCCCTGTAAATTCTTGGTAAACCCCCGTAAGCTTTCACAAGTCCGTTAGGCTTGGCCTAAAAAATATAAGAAGGGATTACATGACATAAAAGTAGAGGACATAAACAGATGGGGCAAAAGAAGAGGTATGTAGGGTGGCAGAAGATGGTAGAGGTCAGTACTTAATTTGACCCTGTGGTTGTATGTGGGGTCCACCGGCACACACTTAAGGTGACTGGCACTTATTTTCCACATCAGACTTTGACCCAGAGCAAGAGAGCGAAAACACAGAAGTGGGAAAGAGGAGGAAGAAAAAGAAGGAAAACCAGTGTAAGAGGGAGAAAGCATGAGTGAGATAAAAGGGGCAAGAAGTGTCTGGTGGCGAATTAAAGAGACAGGAGGTGGAATCAATACAACACAGTTTTTATATGTGGCACGCCGACATTCAGTGCGATGGCAGTCGACTTCTGAGGAAATCTTTGGGCCACAGCACTTACTCTTTTACAGATTAAGCACTGGTCGGGGTGATCCCTGTTACAAGAGAGAGGAGGAAAGGATGAGGGACGAGGGTACGGAAAGCGGGTAAAAAGAGGACAGCAAGCATACCAGAAGGATGTGAATTGATTGTATGAGTGGAAAGAGGAATGCCCTCAATTCTCACAGAATACTTTTTAACCAAATAATCACCAGAACCAGTATTCCCTTTTCAAACCATCTGCATGTGAACATGAAATAAGGGATAATATGTAGAAGTGGTATGTGTTGCGCCAAATCTGATATGATTTGCCCCGTTTTCCAGGCCTCTCCCGCTCGCGTCCCTTCAAACGTTGGTAGCTTTAACCTGCCGGAACCTTTCAGACGAAAATAATAATTTAACTACTTGAAACACCGATCCCTGTGTCAACTGTTGCTGTATAGGGATGGGAAGGAAATTGTGTTACTATTTCTCAACTAAATGCGTCCTTTTCCACCGTGAGAGACAATTTAAATAAAACTGAGCACTGCTGCTGAGCAGTGTTTCCCGATTATGGCCAGCTGCGGCATAGCTTTCGTTTTGACTCTAGCTTAGCCATCATTGGTGCAGCAGGTGAGGGGTCTACTGAACCTCCTTACACCTACTTTTTTACTAGCCGACGGGGGCGCGCATCAGAGCCCTGGGCACCCTTGTCCTTGGCACCTATGGCAATGTCTTGTCGTGTGGTGTTAGCGCGCCGTTCCAACCGTAAGCCTTCTAAGCCTGTCGTGGTTCGCACTACGAGTGATGCACTGAGGCTGGGATTGAGAAAACTAGCGACTCAGAGTGGCCTCCCTGTTAATAGTCAGTGCGGTGTCCGGCTGGGGTCAGAGGCGGACTCGAACACTGACTGCTTCTGTGCGCCTCTTAGTGGCTGGTTCGCCTGAAGTGGCCGGCCAAGAACCCCAGACTGACCACCCCCCCACGCCCCCGCAACCCCCTGCGCTCACTTATACGGCGATGCAGATGCCCCGTATATCTAACTAAAGGTCAAACAAACAACGCGAGAGCCATTAGGCGCACTGAAATGCTTCTAGTGGCTGCTGCCAGGAGACACTGATAAGTCTGCTGTTTTGCTAAGAGACATCGCCATTAAAACCTCTCTGGGTCAGAAGCAGCTGATTATAACAGCTTGAGAAACGCAGATGATGAAACTAATGGCGGCGGCGCACATACAAACATTCAGAACTGACTGCTACCGAGATGCAGAGCTGGCCTACGGAATTTGGTGGACGCGGACATTATGTACACACGTATTCATGAACCAATACGGAATAACTAGATAATTTCATTTTATACAACGGCCACACAAACGTTAGAGTAATAAAGAAAAGGGCGTACTTTATGGTGCTTGGTTAGAGAAAGGACAGCCTCGAGAACAGCCGCCTCGCAGAAGAAAACTTACCTGTGGCAGCGAGGCTGTCCCGAGCAACGATGGCGGCCGCAAACATCCGAAAATGTTCGGATTCGGGGGCGTGTTTAGGCGTTCTGAGTGACGGGTGACGTCACAGGGCGAAAGAACGCCAAAAACACGCCCCCGAATCCGAAAGAGACGGGGCTAAATTGGCCTCCAATGGCTGGCCTCCGTTTAGGAAGCCAGCCAATGGAGGAGAGAGGCGGGTTAAACCACACTACTAAGAGACATAAGATCTCCTACCGGAATCTGGCAAGCCAGCATTCCCGGTCCTCGACCTAAAAAAGAGGGGCAGCACACCTAGGAAAAAGAGCATCCCAGTGATGTGCATACTGGTTTTGGGAATCAGGGGAGTAAAGGGAAAGAGAGCATCACGTGATCTTTCATGCACTCCCCAATACCTGATCAGAGTGGCTGATTCAGTTGTCCTTGCTTCATTTGTTCAAGGCTGAACAACATGGAAGAAACTAGATAACCCCTTTAAGGCAACATGTTTTGTATTCTGTACTTTCAAAACGAATCAATATGCAAATTGGAAACTGTTGCAAAGTGGATATTGTGTTGCCTATTGGACTGATATCTAGGTATTAATTTTTAAATAAAAGTCAAATAAGCAGTAATCCAACAAAGCATGTTTATGGTGTCTAGTAATACATCCTGCCTGCTCTCCCTTTTGATGGGACATGCTGTCAAAAGATCTGAAAAAAACAAAGTCAAATTTTAAATAAATAGTCAATTATGCTTTCAAAGGGTTAAACATCGTTTTCATTTGGGATAAAACCTGAATATACAAAAACACTGTCACTGGTTTTAAGCTATACTTCGATGTTCATGTAGTTATAATGCAAAACGCACAAAAATGATGCTGAACAGAAAAACTTATTTTTTTCATTAAATATCAAATTATTAAGGCCATTTGCAGAACACTTGTGATTGCCCTGCTTGCTTTCATATGATACTGCACGTTATTAATATGTGGCAACTCATAAATGAACCATGCGTACCGTAAAAAAGAAACCATTGTCGTTGAAAATATCAGAGCCATGAATATATGTATTCCTGCTCCACAACGTGTAACAGTGTTTTTCAAAGGGAGCTGCGGTGTTGATACAGTTCACACCCTAAGAAAGCCTGCAGATTTAGGGCCCGATGTAGGTAATTCATATTTACCACTTCTTAAATACCGAATTTTACCGATTCGGTATTTAAGAAGTGGTAAATATGAAGGGGGGAGATGTAGGTATTTCCAGATGTGTAAATACCGAATCTTTAAGATTCGGTATTTACCGAATCTGGAAATACCGAATCGGTATTTCCTATTGATTCCTATGGGCTGTGAAGCCCATAGGAATCAATGGGCAATACCGATTCTGTAATTACCGATTTAGGCAAGGGTGCAGGGGGTGTCACTTTGACACCCTCTGGCACCCCAAAAATAGGCTCGGGTGCCATGTGGCAGGCATACATGCCCCAAGGGCACGTCTGCCTGTCATATGGCAGAGGTGTGCATGCACACATGTGCATGCACACCGGAATCGGTATTTTACCATCAAATTGGATTTGATGGTAAAATACCGATTCGGTAAGGCTTGTGGGACTCAGAAGAGTCCCACCTACATCTCAAATTTACCGAATCGGTAGAAATACCGATTCGGTATTTCACAGAATCGGTAAATTTACCGATCGGTAAATTTACCAATTCTGTAAAATTAAGGGTCCTACATACCATTTCTGAAATACCGGTCGGTAACGGCCGAAAATACCGATTTTCGGCCGTTACCGACCGACCTACATCTGGCCCTAGATGTTTTAACCCGATCCACCACGGCACATCAATCACACGCATACTGTTACTTTGCGTTGAAGGTCTGGGATGCATGTTTATGTTTGTCTTTTTACATAAATATTCCTTGGCTATTTCCAATGGGCATCAGCAGTGGTTGAAAACAATCTGTATCTTATAAATAAGAACATTACTGTCCTCCGCGTTAAGGTTGATGTCGCCCGTGAAGTAGGATTCTGGTGGCCATTATCCCTTTGATGCAAAAATAGTGATCATAATAGCATCTCTGTCGGATGAAATCAGAGCTCTAATGTATGCACAGTGCTCTTTGTGATTGCAGTTCGATGCACTGAATGCAAAATATTGTGGATTCGACCATCAGGAAGGCACCAATATTTACCACATCATTCAGCATCAAGTAGAGTTATCCACAGCACTTTGTATCCATTACAAGCTAAGATAAAACAAGGGAGAGCGAGGGTGAGACAGGCAGTGGAGGAGCAAGCCCGCGCAGCCACACTAATTGAAAACAGATGGCCCCTGCGCACCGCTGCTCGCTCCCGCAAGGTTGATGCCAGCACAAGCACGAGTGCTTGAAAAGGGCAGACCAATTTCTAAAGGTTACTCCTAGAGCAGGGCATGCGCGCTGCCTAGGCGAGACCTAAAAAAGAAATATTACTTGTAGGCCTAAGTCTTCACCGTCAGTATTCCCTCTGACTTCATAAAAGCCTACAATCCCAGGCGTTGAATCACAGATTTCAAACATGTTTTTTTCTAATGTAAGTGTCTTTGTATATTCATGAAACTGTTACCTTGCTGGGCATGATGAGATAGTGCAGCTTCTAAGGTTTTTTAAGGGAGGGGATCTCTTTTCGCTGTGTGTAGTGTATCTATTTCATTTGTTCTTTCATTTTTCTGTAGCTCACTCTTCTTTAGAGGGGTCCTACCAAATGTACTGTGTGTGTGGTACATTGGTTGTTTCAAATCGAGTATGTTGTATATTTTAGCATGTTTTCTGTTTAATCATGAAAAGTTGTGTTCTGTAGCCTCGCACATATGCAAGATATTTCACCTTTCATTACTTCAGAGGGAATAACCATGGGATGAATTAGGATTTCATTTTCCCTCCCATCTAATGTGGCACCTTTCCTTTTTTTACTGCAAGCCTACTATCTTTTATCTTGCTCTAAACTTCCATCAGTACTCCATCATGATCTTCTGCAGCCTTACTGCACACCAGTATATATTCCTGAAAGAATAATACTTTATGGATGTCCCACATCTCCCTCCGAAAACCTGATGCCTCAAAAGCCAAACTTAAAGGCATCTTTATAAACCTGAAACTCCCCTCCCTCCAATAATGTTACACGACTGGAGATCTCATGGAGTTTGAAATAATGGTACACTCACAAGAGATCCACTACTATGAAGACATGCTCTTTTAAAAAAACGTAAAATATGTTTTTATTGGCATTTCCGTACACGAACATGAACATATTTATAAGAACAATAGGTAGTGTAACAGACCGTCTTCAGGCCGCTTGTTAGTACATTCACAATACATTTCTAATGCCAAGCCAAATGGAAAAAAGAGTAAAATCCAATATACATCGGGTACACATTACTATGTAGACTTTCTCAACTTCCTTCAAAGATAGCTGTTCAGAAATGTTTGGCTGTGAATCAATCTACCCATTTAGATCTGTTTAGATCTCACAGATCCGCATTTACCCTCCTTGGCCATCAAACACACAGGGGCCAACCACTGAAGGGACTCAATTTTCTTGTTCACAACCTCTTCAATCATTCTCTCCAATTCCAATTACACAGGCTCCCTCATGAGATTGCGCTTCTTCCTCACTGTATGCACCACTGGTACTGCTCCCTGCTCTGATGATTAGTCTCCTTCAACAGGTCCAATCTTTTTTAAAACCTCTGGAACCTTTCCTACACATCTGTACCCTTCAAGGCCATGATATCAGCATCAGTTGTTCCTTAGCTTTTAGCTCAAACATTTTTTCAAGACACATTGTTGCCTACATCCTAATTAATGGTCAGTTTTCTCCTTTCTGTGCCATAAGATTTCCTACAATGTTCCTGTCTTTAACATTGATTTTCATCCGTAACTTATCTATTATGCATTTATTATCCTCTATCCTCCAGCATTGATGTCCAACCGCTCGGGTTCATGCTCTTTTCCATGCAACAGTTTGTAAAAGGTGCCCTCTCCTGACAAGGCATAAGGTGTCCCTGAATCTGCTAAAACTGCCCCCTTTTCCATCTTAACGTATCTGACATCCAGATATGATCAGATTACATTTTTCAGCCTGACGCACCTTCAGAACAACTTTCTTCTGTATTTTTAAGTTTCTTCCACCATATACAACTTTTCCTCTTTACACTCATGATGTTAGTGACCTCACTTGCCACAGTTACTACATACTGCATTCCCCGCATAACACTCTGGACTGTTCCATAAATAATTTAAACTTCCATTCTTAAAACACATCGCCTTCATATCATCATTTGGCTTCTTAGTGCCCCCAACATCCAGAACGTAATCCTTTCTAGACCTTTTCTCATTAACAGCAAATATGATTTCCTTAAATTAAACCAATAGCAAATGAAATTACATTCGATCTGCTTGTGCATCCAGTGTAAACAGCAGCTGAGTACATCAGTATTGCTGTGGTTTTAAAAGAGAATGCCTGTTAAAAACGCTAAGCCCATAACCCACAGATTATCACTTTAATATCTTTAGCCTTTTACAGACCACGTGTACTTTTCCAGCCTGTGCTGATAACTGTGGTGTCTAGGTCAATTGTAGTTACAATTCACAAATATGTGTTCACTTTCCCATCATTTGGAACCTATTTAGCCCCCAATGATCCACAAGCAATCCTTAAAATTTTTGTCTCGTTGGTAATATCAGAAAATTGATGGCATGGTACATTTCATGCAAAGTTATTAATATCTGCAGGCCTGTTGGTCTGGATTAGGCCAGCACTATAAATCATTAAATACATTGTCATACATCTAAATCTACGTGAAAAGCAACTCCTGGTCTTCACGATTGCAGGAAAGTCCACCATATACACGTTATATAGAGCCAGAAGCAGCACACAACTTTGTTTCAATCCAATCTCGGTTATAAATAGGTGTTGACTAGGTTTGGTATTGGCATTAGTGCCTTTCTTAATTGCTTTTAGTGTACCTGGATCTCAAGGACAGAGATTGGTGTTCTTAGATTTGATAGAGCTCTTGTAGTGTAGCCAAAAAGGTAGATGAGAGGCTTGGCTTAGAATTGAGGTTAGAGGTTTGTGGAGCAGCATTTTAAGTTATGCGATTTATAATGTTTGTTCTCAAGGTCCACATGCATTGCTCTGTAGAAATGTCTAATCATGCGTATGCTGTAAAAGGAGAGTGGCAGCCTACTGGGTATGCTGAAATATATGAGAAATATGAATATAGAAATGAAGAGAGATGGCATAGGGAGCAGCGAGGTTAAAAGAACCTTGAAATCCTTGGTGAGGAGGTTTGGGTGGAAGAGGTTGCTGGGCTGAATACCACTGCTTCTTTTAGTTTTCTGGTATGTTGTACATGCTTAATAAATTAACGTTTTGTGATTATGTTTAGAAGGAGGTGGCGCAGCGAAGTAGGGGTTTGTGGGTAAATTGTGTCTTCTGAAAGTTTTCCTACTTTTGTCATATGTCGCCCCTTGTCCTCAGAGGAGGAAGGTTTTGTTGCAATTGCTTCACTCCTAGTTACTATTTAACTCCTAGCATCAGGTTAAAATGCAATTCATTTGACTTTAATAATTTGTTCTGTTTGCTTTCCTGCTTAATTGTCCGTTCACAAGATGCATTTTACAAGGAATGAGCGAAGGTTTGCTAAGGTAACCTTTGCCTTGTATATTTGTTGACACCACTTCCCACCATACTTGGCTTCTGCCCCCAAGGTCACTTCAGGGGCGGCAGGAGCAGCAAGGCCCAGGGATCCTTGGCGTCCACCTCGTGTACCAGAGCTCTAGGCGGAAATTCTGAATGACTCACACTTAATTGTTTTTAACTTGATTCTGTCTATAATTGAAACAAAATCAATGAAAAACTATCCCTCATCTAAGCTGCTAAATTCAGTCCAGAATGTACCCCAAAAAAAGAAGCTTGAACATGGAAGATACATTCTGCAAAGAACACATAAGGGAGCTAATCACCCCTCGGCAGTGCCACCTTGGAGGCCATGTTCAAAGCTGGGCCTGCTCAGCAAGTAAAAGCTTTTCGTGACCTTTGGTTAATTGCAGGTAATGAAAAGCTGACAGGGGGGCTGGTTCTGACCGGCTGGAGTCAGCTGAATATCTTGTTTCACGTCTCAAGAAGCTTTATTAGACACTCTCACGATAAGCTGAAAAAATGGGCGAGGCCCATGCATAATCTCTGAAAGAGAAATAGGGCCTTTTGGCAGGAGTTTCTGACTCCACCCTAAAAGTCCTGACTCCTGTAAAAAAAATTACGGTAAAGGGACCAGACAAGGCCACGAATGTCCATTCTCCGTTCTGCCTTCCATGAAACATCAAAAATGAACAAGCGTTGGCAGAGCCAGAAGGTCTGGCGTTTTTTTATGTGATGTGTTTTGTAATAGTTGGTCAACATTGCGTGCATAGCCCACCAGTCCTAGAAAAAACATTTCATATTGAAGCAACAACTCTCTTAGGCAACAACTGTATGGAACCTGGAAATATGGTATTTTACCTGAACGGACTGCATTAGCAGATTTAAGCTGTACACATAAAGAAGTCTTTCGAAAAGAAGTCTGAAGATGGTGTTTGCAATGAACTTGGATGGCATTTACTGCACAGTATTGATATAAGATTCTTTTTTACAGATGTTCAATAATTTCTGTGCATCCATAATTAAACATATTTGTGGGCATGTCTGTACATCAAACACATTTACCATGACATAAAAGAAAGATTGATTAGTGTTTAACAGTGTGTCTTTGTAACAGATTGAGGTATCCAGCTAGCAAGCACTTCTTAAACCAAAAAAATATATAAACTAGGAACTTAGTTGTCGTCTGTCCTCTCAGTAAATGCAACAAAGCACACGCAGAACTATTAAAAACACATCACCAAAATCTAACGGGTACATAAATAGGAAAATGTATTCATCTAAGAAATGTCATGGCCGTGATGGACAGCCCATCTAAACAAAGGCACACAATGTGAAACACATGAAAACAAATGGCTGAAGAGTACCGCTCCAAAACTAGCTCTCTGGACATCTTACCGTATTGTTTGAAGAACTGATGTCATGAAGTCGTCCAGACCTAAAAAGTACTGTTTAAAAACAAAGGCTTAGCTAAAGAACCTTTTGGAGGTAGAGATGTCTACATAATGGGTTGTGGAATTCCTATAGCCCGACACCTAGGACCTATTATTTCGGCTCCAGGGCAACCAGTTTTCATGTTTATTTTGTCCTTTGGACAAGTTGGCCCAACCTCCTACATCACAAACCCTTTGGCTGCCAGATTACACTACCATATTATTGACCAAGGAAGGGCACTTTCTGCATTTAAGGTAATATTTGTGTTCATGTTAATGCTGTTCAAACTTGTATTCATTAGTTATCAATACAAAGCCTTTATTATTCGGGTGAGCACTCTAAGGAAATGTAAGCAACAGTATAAAGATGTGTACACACATTTGCAAAATTTAACAATATGAGGCTTTGTGTAATGCTTTCAGGATTGTCTCTGATTAGATGAAAATGTATGCAAAAGCTTGAAAGCAAGATTGATCTTTTTTTTTCAAAATAAAATGTTCATTAAAAAATGCAACTAGGAAAAAAGCGTTTTAACTACTGTGAAATATTAGGTGCCATTTCTTTGTAGCATCATTAAGTAAAATGTGTTGATGCGTGCTAAAAATTTTCCACAAATATTCATAATAGAAAATCATGGTAACCAGTTTCAACAAAATTCTAGGAAACATGAAAATAAACGAGCATTGGCATGGCAAATAGGTATGACATTGGTGGTCAGCCTTTTGTTTTGTCAATGCATGTCTTGTTTTGACATGGTTTTTGTAAAACATTATTGTTGTGAGAGCTGCAGGGCCCTTATCATTTTAACAAACATTGGCAAAAGCAAACATGCGTTTAGCCATAGTAGTTCCTGGCACTGGACAAAACTACTTTGGTGCCAGTATGTTCCTTGTGAAAGAGTAGAATGTTTCAATCACAGTGAAGCCAGATGGTAGATAGAGAGGGATAGAATAAAAAAAAAAAAGTCTTGGTTAGCGCCAGACGTAAGTAGGGGCCTAATTCTTAAAGAAAGTTACAAAAGTGCACCCATGGCATGTCCTTGAATTGGTACAGATTTATGGCTTTCATGAATTCACAAGAATTTACAGAAGTAGGTAATGGAATCGTACTCCTAGAAAAATTTTCTGAACTGCTTTTTAGCACGAGCAACTATGTATGTATAGATTTGCTCATGCGAAAATCTGTTGAGTGGTAACAAGTTCATTTTCCTGCAAACCATGTTTTTCAACCCTGAAAGAGGTTTTACTTCTGCTCTTGCCAGAATTAAATTTCCAACCTTTCTGTGTATGGAAAAACATTGAAGGCAAGCTGATGAAAACCCATTAAAAAAAATGCAAACTAGTAACTTTGCACAGACTCGCAACGGCATTCCAACCATGGGGAACCTGTAGCCCCAGGATGTAGATATGCAGAAAGGTGGAAAAATAAGGGAATTGCTGGTATTCAAACCCTTCTATGGTATGATCTCTGGCATAATCAGAGAGGCTGTCATCAGAGCTCTTATATAAGGAGTCTGGCGCCATAATTTGTCGCCGCACTACATTGCACCAATGGGACAAGTGGATTTTGTTACAGGACAAGTAGATTTATGAAGCAACCTGTGCAATGGACAAGTAGATATTTTATCAAATTCCACACCCCTGAAGTTACATTTAATCTCAGGAATGTAAGATGTTTTCATCGCTCCATTTTATTATCAGGACCCAAGATCCTTAGGTCCCTGTACAATGCTTTCTTTTTATTCCATAATAGGATCTGAGCCATGAGTTCTCTTTCCTGTTGTGTAATGTCTCTCTAGAGAAATCACAAGAGCTTGCAGAGATCTCTTTCTTTTATCTCCTTAACCGCGCCGGAAATTCCGCCGCAGTGCGGGAGTTCTATTGAGTGGGCGGGGTTGCGTCGGCCAACGGACATACGCAGCTCTACCGAGGTAGTGCTCACAACGGCCGTTGGCTGACACGCGCACGCAACAGGTTAAAGGATTTCCTGATAGAGAATTGTATGTATATAGTATTTGCACAGCACCAAACAAACCAATAAGCAGCAGACCTCTGTACGGGGTCAAAGGCAAGCATACAGGCACTGAGAGATAGATGTGGTAGCTGGTTTGTGTTCTGTTAGTGCATTGTAATGTAGTGTTCTTTAAAAAGGTGCATCTTCAACTCTTTCCAACATTGAGAGAGCGTTGAGGCATTCCTGTTGGATATAGGGATATGGTTCTCGATACTGGGTGCATATATGATGCCTTCTTTTTTTATTTTTTCCACTTATTAATCTCCAGTCTGATATTGTTCTGGCTGCGGAGGTGCCAGGCCACAAGAGATGTTGAGCTAATCTGCAAGAGAAGCAGTGGATGATGCTCATGATGACTTTGTAAATTACGCAGCTGTTTTTGAAGATTATTTGGGACAGAAATGGGACTTAAGTTTAATCAGGATGAGGGTGATGTGATCATATTTCTTCAGGCTTTAATGAGATGTGCAGTGGTGTGCAGGAGGGGAGTGCCAGTGTGGAGTCTGAAAGGCCAAGGACCAGGTTGCCGCCACCAACTCCAGATGCAGTATGGAGTACGAGTGTCTAAACAGCAGTTTTCTGGAATAAAATAGAGAGAGCTAGTACCAGACCATCTTTGTTTTTTGGCAGTGTGTCCATAGAGGGTGACATTGGATATTGTCCATTAGTACTAAAGAAGCCAAACTTCTTCTCATTATAACATTACTACCACTGGAGAAGCCCAATCCATTAACGCGTTTCACTGTCAGAGGAAGCATAATTCCCACTGAGAAACTTTACTGATACAAGAAATCCCAGCATCACTACTGGAGTAATTCCAGGAAACGTAGCTCAGGTCAAGTTGACCTAGTATTATCGTCTATCTAAATGGTTTTGAGTTGTTGATTTGATGCTGCAGTGCCTAGTTGATATTGGTGGAAAAAAGGGGTGATCCAGCATTTTCTGGGCCCACTTTCCTTACCATATGCTCTCTGACGAATCTTTCTTATACGCAGTGGTGAGAGTTAGTTTGTCATCAATGTTATATTATGTTATTTTATAAAATTTGTAGAGCGCATGGCTGCCCCAGCAAAGGGGCGTCCCAGCGCTAATCACAGACAGCAAAAGGAAGACAACCACAGGCTACGATCAATATCAGTTAACAGTGTAACCCATTTGGCGACACAAAAAGAGCCAGAGATCTGTAACTATAGTTAACAAGGTTTATTACAAATAAATAATTTTGTTCAAATACACAACTCTTAAAACCATACTATAAACGTCAGAATAACAGGTATGTCCAACCTCCGGAAGAAATTTAGGCTAACTAGGAGTTCAGTCACAGTGATGCAAAAGAGCAATATAAGAATTTGATGCTCAGAGAAAAGTCTAAAGTTCTCTCATCTATACATTGAGTAATCTAAATCTCCTAAATCTGTGTCCAAGCTAAGAGGAAGGTTCCATACCTGAGAGGATCTAAAAAAATCAGGAAATTTCCATAAAGGAAATTGGAACAGGACAGGTAAAGATTAAGTAGGTAGGTGTCAGCATCTCAGAAACTTGGTCAAGAGTCTTCTATGGGTCAAGGAAAAAGTGTTAGCCTAAGCCATTCTTAGGAAAGAATCAAAGGTAAGCATACAGGTCTAAACCTCTCAGAGTCCATAGGAAGCGCGGAATCACAGAAAGTGTCTGCAAGGAAATCTGCTAGAGAGTCTGCAAGGGATATCTAAAAAAAGTCTGGAAAAGTTCTGAACTCAGATGGTGTGAACACTAAATTATAATACACAAGAGTCTCCTGGGAAACACCCCTTGTTACGCATCATCAGGGGTCCATTGTCCTGCAACATCAGGGAAGAATCTCACACTGGACATGGTAACAGCATCTTCTTCTCATGCACAGGCCAGTTTGAAACATTGCTGAATAGACCTTTCAGTTAATGCTCTGGCTCCCCACGTTCTTTCTTGTAGGTCTTCTTCTCAGGCTCTCTCCTCTATCACTAATATAGTAACATATCTATTCTCAGATTAACAATGCATGCGAATACATGCAAGAAATGTCACATTAACAGAAAATGGAAAACAGCTTTTTATGCAGCACAGTGAAATACAGGCCTTGTCTCGACAAGTTATAGCATTAATTTAAAGGTGCACATTTATTATGTGTGTGCACATTTAAACACAAAAGAATACAAGTTTCTAATACATTAAATTCACCTTACATGTGGCGTACAGTAAATACTTAAGATAATCAAGTGTACGTATGGATAGGAACTACATTTAAATGTAATATAACATCAGTGCCAACATTCCATACACTCTTTATTGTTTTACGAAAAATCACATTCTACATATATGAGGTTTATTTATTTATTTGGAAAGTTTTGTACAGCGCGTAAATGACCCTAGAGGGTATTAGAGCACTTTACAGAGGGATGTGACACATATGGGGGTGGGGGGTAATTGTGGCAGAATCATAGCAATAGACAAAAAAAACAATAGTCACGTGACGAAATTATAAAGAAAATAGCACTAGTTACATAACGACTTAATGGTGTGCACAAGACATAGTCAGTAGGCGAAGGCGGGAGAGTCATCAGCGTGATAGTAGATGTGGTGACTCCGTTCCCCGCTGGACTTCAGGATAGGCAAGTGTTCATCAGTAGCGCTTAGATTTCCTTTTTAGAGGACAGTGTTGATGGAAATGTGGTGTGCAGTTGAGAGCAGACAGATTTTGTATGTATTCCACAATGATGAGTGCTTGCTTGGGCGGAGAAATAAGGAGGAATTCCGTTTGGAGAGCGTTTAGTTTGACTTGGTTGAGGGTAAACCAGTTAAGGGTTTTGTGTAAGGTTCCGTTGAGTGACTTCATATCGTCAGGCGAGGAGATTTTCATGTACAGCTGGGTGACGTCTGCATTCATGTGGTATTGGATGTTAGATGCTTTGAGGATTTCGGTGAGGGTTAAATGAATAGGTTAAAAAGTGTGGGTGAGAGCGAGGAGCCTTGGGGGACCCCCAGGGTGCAAGGACTGGGATGGGAGAAGGTTTGGTTGGATTTAATTCTCTGTGTTCTGTCATGTAGAAAAGAGGCGAACCTTTTTTACTGCGCCAGAGAGCCCCATCCTATGTTCCAGAAGGCTCAGGAGGGTGTCATGTTTGACCGTATCGAAGGCTGATAAGAGGTCGAGTAGGATAAGTAGGCAGGATTTGTTACGGTCAAATAGGGTAAGCGCGTCATCAACTATGTGAGTGATGTCTGTTTCGGTGCTGTGACCTTGACGGAAGCCTGATTGAAATTGATCTAGTAGCTGGAATTCCTCAATGTGGTTACATATTTGAGTCTGTCACATTTCTCAATGAGCTTTGCCAGAGTTGGGGTGTTAGTGATTGGTCGGAAGTTATTCAGATCCTCAGGGTCCGCCGTAGGTTTTTTGAGAATGGGGAGAACCAGCCCGGACTTTAGGCAGTCAGGGATCTCACCTTGAAGTAGGGAGGCATTAACGATCTTGGTCCAGAGCGGAACTAGAGGCCTTATCATTTCTTTGAAGAAATATGAGGGAAGTGGGTCGTTGAAGTGATTTGAGGGATTTAGGGTAGAGAGAATGTTGAGAATGGAAGTGTCATTGAAGGTAGAGAAGTGATTCCAATGCGCATTGTTTTTAGGGGAGTGGTAGAAGGGAGAGGTGACTGGGGAGTTAGGTGGGAGTCTGGTGAGGATGATAGTTCGAGCAAGGCCGACTTTAGATCAGATTCAATTTTGATGGATTTTTTGCAGAAGAAGACAGCAAAGTCCTCTCAGTTAGGTTGGGGATTGGCGGGGATTGTCGATTGAGTGGGTGTGTTATTGGATTGCCGTTTGATCAGTTCAAAGAGCATTTTAGGTCAAAATTTGGCTTTGTCTAGTTGTGTTCTGAAGAAGGTCTCTTTTGCAGATCTGATGAGTTTGTTTCTAGTTTTCTAATTAATAAATGTTATTTAAAGTATTAAAGCCCACATTGTGAAAGTCGAGTTTCATCTTTATAGTAAGTACGTATACTAAGTAAGGATGGTATATTTTTTCAAGCCTTGAAAGAATATATCAATCAGTTATAGTAAAATACATTCTAAGTAAATTCTCTAATGCTACAGTGAATGCACTCTTTAAAAGTGATGTCAAATGCAACTCTTCCTTTAATCTTTAAACCACACTAGAATCATGTGCTAAGTGCACGTTCATTTCATTTACCTTTTGAGTATTTGTGATGTATTAGTGACGTGTAAAGGGTGGGCAAATTTGCGATGCATCAGGGATAAGTGAGAGTAAGGGAGAGAGAGTGAGATAATGTTGAACATGTTGAAAAGGATGGCTTGTTTTCTGCATTTTAGGACTTAACAGGCCACCTTAGAACCCCTTGTTTGTTTGTTATTTCAACAGTAGACCCAGCTTTTTTAGGTATCCCACAGAGGTACTCTGTTTATTGTATGTTTTACAATCTTTTGAATATTTATATTTACAACACAGATCTGGCCACACAGTAACTGCACTGAAGCATGCCACAACCAACTTAGGTCCTCATTACAATGGCCACATTAATCCTGACATGGGCACAAACGGATGTTTGCATCGGAATCTGGACTCCAAGTGATCCACAAATACCACACTGACGTAGCAGTTTTTCCCTGCCTGTGTCAAGGACTGGAACCTGTGCAGGTCAATTAAATGTCCTTCCTGATTGCCCGAGGAAAATGCAACGCTTCTAATTAGCTGTGGTGCCACCTAGCAATTATTATTCAAATGAAAATTACCATGTGTCTCCTTAAGAAAACCCCAACTAGGAGAAAAAACAGTGAAGGGTGGGAAAAAACTCGGATTGAAAATGATGAGTTAAATCAAGTGTTGGGAAGCAACACACAAAAAAAAGCAAATTATAGTTGAGAAAGGGTCTAGCATTGACTTTTCAGAACAGGAATCCAGGCAGGAATTCAGCAGCAAATAGAGCAAAAAAATCAGGGACAAACATTGGTGCATTAAAACATCTCTATCACTCCTTGTATATGGTCTAAATAAGCAGTAGCTTCATATGATATAAATTAACTTCATCTTGGATTGGGAACTTCAGGCAGCAATCACTGGGAAGCTATCATCTTCTATGGTTTATATATAGGGCTCGCAATGCCTATATGTAAGCTTTAGCGATTTGGCATCCTGCAGGTATGAGAAGAACCCCACATTTTAATTTTTCCCCTGCAAGCTTCTGTGTTCTGACCACCGCTCTTCATGGTAGACACTCTACGCAAGCCATGTGACATCCCTCTGGGTGAGTGCGGCCATAGAAACACTGATGTGGTCGGAGCAGGGACGGGAGAGATGCCCTCCTGTGCACAGAACACGCAGACCGATAACACACTGTCTCACTATGAGCTGACTGCGGATACCAGAACACGTTGCCTTCTCATAACGGCAGTCCGATGTCTTTGGTAAGTTCTTTACACAGATGTAACAGCATGTAAAACCTGAAGAAATGTATGTGGGGAAAAATTAAAATATGTTGAGTTTTGCAGACTGAAACAGGGGAAAGCTTGTGCTATTACTGACTTCTCTAATAGTCTGACGTTTGGATATCAGAATACGGAGATTGTACTGCATAGTGGAAAAACTGAACCCAACGGTATTAGGATTTCTACATCTGGTATTACCTCCAGGGATTATCAACAATTGAAGTGAGGGTTTTAGATTAACAATAAAACAAATCCAAGTTTACAGGCCCAGCAATATGAAGAAGAGCCCTAAGATAGGAATGAGTAGGATATTCTGTTTTAAAGCACAGGATAAAGATGAAAAAGGTAGAAACTTGAGGTCATTGCAGAATGCAGTGTCGTCCATGAAGGCATTCAAAATTCTTAGAATGTAGGAGAGAGCGGGTTGCTTAAGAGTCTTATATTTTTTTAGCTGCTGGCAATGTCCTGCATAAGTTGTAGTGTACTTCCAGTTGTACATAAACATCTTGATACCGAGAGTAACTTATAAAGATATGATGGTTGCTAGAGTGTTAAAAGCTTAAAAGGTGGTCTTAAACACGACTCACACCTCTAGGAAAGCAAACAGATGTAAATGTGAATTGGGTTGATACAGTCAACCCTCCTGGTTCCCGTGACTGGATAAGCTGTGGTTTGACTCACAGCTCTGATAATGGCAAGCAAGAAGCGTGTTGGCTCCATCACTGTGCGGTAGGAATAGTTTTTGCTACACTGAGCTAACAGAAGAATGATGGGTTTAGTTCTCCACAGAATGAAGTTTATAGCTGACACAGTTTAGTCATATTGGGGGTGTGACACTGGAATTGTCCAGTATGTGTCCAGAATGAAGGCCAGAGGTTTGGCAGAGGAAATAAGAATGGAACATTTGACTATGAGAGAGTTGGGTGAGTCAAGGTTGAGCAAGAGAGAAACTCTCGCTTGAGTAGAGCAGGAATACTATTTAGGTTTTATTTAGTTTGATTGAGAAATTATGTCACCCAGTTTACCACAGATTCTAGGAAGTCTGTCAATCTACTTATGTCATCCATGGAAGACAATCTGAGGTGGTGTCAATTGCTTATCCACAAATTGTCATAACATGTTAGGCCCTCCTTTAAGAATAGTATTTCGAGCCTTGGAAAGACTCACTCTTCACAAAAGACTGAGGACAGGACTCCATAGGCAAAAATAAGTTGAGAAAGTGGCCGGAAGGGTTTCATGAGAGAATGTGAAGGAGTACAAGAAGCAGAAACTCAACTTTACCTAGAATGTGCAAGGCTTCATCAAACACTCCTACCATCAGCATTGGTGCGCTGTACCATGGTCTGCGGCTTGACTGAAAGAAACTCAGCAAGTTGTGTTTGGAGAAATGTTATTGTAGTTTATTGTAGACTGTCTTCTCAAAAGGTTCCCCAAAAAAGGAGAGTTTTATTAGCAGTCTTAAATTCTTCATATGACTAGGAACAAAGTTGATATTCCTAAGAAGAGACATAATTTGGAGAAAAAAAATCAGCTCGTTGGAAATTAACTTTGGTAGATTGAGAAATTAACAGTTTTGAAAATAAAAGAAGCTATTGAGAGGGCACGTTCTTTAATGGATTTTTCAACTATTGCCTCATCAGTACACGAAGGTAACATTAAAGAGGAGATACTGAAGTTAGGACTGGAAAGTTTGTTTCTAGAAAGGATAGCCACGGTGGCACCTTGATGCAAATACGGGGAGGTGATGTGCTATCCTTACAGACTTCCCAGGACAGACAGTTGCAAAGTTCTGTGATGAAGTCTACATTTCAGAGGTGGGTGGATGCCAGTACAGCTGACGGCGAGTCCACAGGAATGTTATTTTAAGAATGTTGAATGATTGAGATGGCTGTGTCCCAGCAGAGCTCCAGAAAGGAATCGCAAAGCACCGTACCCAGTCAAGTAGAAATGGCGTCTCAACCGTGCTGAACTTTCAGCTGCAAAAATGAGATCACGCATGTTTCCATGCCTGTAAAGATCTGTAGTTGGAAGCTGTCCCTTACTCTGGTAAATTTAAATGTTCACCTCTGAAATATCATGTATTAATTTCTGTCTTTATTTATGCATATTTAACTAGCATGGACAATGCCCAAAGGTTCAGTAGATTACTTTGTTACATGAAATGTACAGATTTTGGAAATTACACCATACGATTAAAAACAAGCATTTGTAATGCAATAGGTCTCGCATTATTAAAGTTTGAGCTATTGGCATTGCTAATAATAATGCAACACCAGTAGCTCAAACATTCAGTAATGCGAGACTTATTGCATTGCAAATGCTTGTTCTAAAACTGCTACTGAATTTGTTTCTTTTCTAAAGTGTTCTGAGAAGAAATACAAATACCGGAAATCACTCTGGGCCAGGTTTTGGCCATTCACTTTCAAATCTTGGCAAGCATCAGTTGACTCCCAACTCCTGCGAGGTACGGCTCAGCACCTACCATTTAGAGCAGGACTTGTCCTTTTGGGTCCCTTTGCCCCTTTTGTTGCATCACCATGTGGGCATTTACATTGATCCACAGCTGGGAAGGGAGCGTGGGAGTGAGTCAAAAGGTACATTGGCAGGGAGACAGAAATTGACGGACGTGAGGGGAAGGGAAGAGGTGAGGTGCGCAGGCCACGTTAAAATACTGCAACGGTCTGAGGGTGGACAGGAGTGAAAAGATGGATATGGGAAGACGGACAGGGCCGCGCGAGGACGTCTTACAGGCCCCGGTAATTGCACATGTCTTCGTGGCAGCACTCCAGCGTGGGCACGGCGCTGCCCGTGTGGTTGTGGGCCTTCCTGGCTCGGCAGAGGTCGGCTGTGTTCGTGAGCGAGTCCAGGCAGCCGTGGAGTTGGGGGTCTGGGGGTCCAGCTACCGCGTGAAGCATGAGTTGAGTTCGGACTTGCACATGTAGCCCGTCGCCACATAGTGCGCGGCATCACAGGAGCACCGAATTTCACCTGGAGGAAAAAAAGAGGTAAAAGATATATCGTTGAAGATGTTGCATTTCTAGCCGCAGGAAAAAAAGCTCTTTAGGGCTGCAATAAATATATTTAGCAAACGACAGGCTGGTTCAACTTAACAGGAAGGAGGGAAGATGAACACAAATAGATTGTTTTTCAATAGTATTGCGATAGGGCGTTGCTTCGGGTGGCCTATACTAAAATGGGGAATAACTGTTCATTGTGTTCTTCTGTAACGAAACTGGTGCTCATGTAAAGCGCTCTGATACCCAATTCCTCGGATCTTGTTCGTGGTATATAAAACGCAAAAAAAACCATACTGTGCCATGTAGTCGGGTCGATTCAATCCCATATAGGTCCTGTTCCCAAAGGCCCATGGGAGGGTTGTCTATTGGGAAGTCTCCCCATGGGTCTATACAAGAACAGCCCTCGTGTTAAGTTGCCCCCTAACCCTGAAGGGCAGACAGCCTATCCTGGTGTCCGCTGGTCTTACTCATACCTCACCAAGGAAAATCCTACCTCAGCTAGGGCTCACAAACCAGCACAGTCCACACAGAATAAAGTCACCTCTCAATTAATTGAAAGCAAGCATGCAGTGCAATCAACTGTGCAGACAGCCAGGAATGCAGAATTCAGGATACTTTACAACGAGGTAGTAAACCGGGCAAATAAATGCACAGGAGGGAATGCAGAGCCCAGGAGGCCTGCCAAAAGGCTAATGAGGTATGAGGAAACAGCACTCTTTAGAGATTTTTTGTTAGGCTACCTTAATCGGAACCACTGGGTCGTAAACTACTTTGCACTTTTATGCCAGCAGCTCGTTTAAAAGGTGTCATCTAGCACCTCGTAAAAAGGTACTCGTCGGAATTCAGGCCAGAGACATGCGCTGCAGCTACGCCACGCTTTTCTTTGTGAAATTAGGCAGCTAACAGCGATATCTGAAGAGAAGGGGTCGGCTGCTCTCCCGAGAGGGCCCTACGTGCACATCACAACCTTTAGTCAGCACAATAACACAGGCGGCGCAGTTTACAAGTCGGTATCCGTGCCAAAGTCAATTCTATCAACCCAAATGGAAGGTTGCAAAAAAAAAACCAGTGGTGCGTGCGCACCACAGAGGTGTGGGGGCGAGGGAGCCTGTTGACTGTGCCACGCTGATGCACGTGCTAGACACCGATGGGAATGGGCGGAGCAAAGGCTGGACATGCGCCCGCCTTTGCCCAATTGCGTGCCTTATTTTTGTAAAAAAAACACGCTAAAGCCAATGTCAGCCGGCGAAAGCCTGATTGCACGCATAAGCGTGTGGTCAGCTTTGAGAACCCCGTACAAGAGGTCTCGTACTGCGCGAGCAGTGCTGCACACTGCAATGCTAGGCGCGAGACCTAAAAAGTATCAAAGACCCAGAATTACAAAATGGTAGAACATTACAGAAAAGCAAAATGTCCAAAAAGCATATACGTCTCATCCGACGTGGTAGCCTTCAGTAGGCCGCACTGAGATAGCATATAAGTCCCAAAAGACATTTGCAGCAGATTAGTGCTGCTATGAGGTTCCGTGGTTGTCGGGACCGGACTCCATTTTGTTTGCGTTGTTCATAACGCCATTTTGTGTTGCCCTCACGTAGGCCATGGAGGTAACCGAACGAACAAAGTTGCATGAGCCTCATTGTTCATGTATGCATTAAACAGGCCTTTTTCTGACTTGTGAGTGAACTGCAGGACGCTGACCTCTTCACCTGAAACTGACCCTTCACAAAGCCAATTTCTCTGGCTGATCGTTGTCTGAGATTGCCAATCAATGTTCAGTACCTCGTTAACCTTTAGTTTCCTTGCACATATCTTATCCTAATCAATATCTGAATTGTTTCTTTCCTTACGACTTTTCATTACATGGGTAGTGCTTTCAATTATGGGTTTGTCCGGCTTGTGGAAATTGAATTTGAGACAGTCCTAATAATTAACTTTTGGGTTGGGTTACTGTAAATTGGGTTTTTGTTAATGTGATACTCAGTTAGAAAATGTGTCCTATTGGTCAGAATTTTGCGCAGTGGGTGTACATTTATAATGAGAATATTGTGTATAAAAGGTGATGTCTTGCTCTATGAAATTTGAACAGTTTCTTGAGTTGTACACCGTGTTGTATTGCTAAGATTACTGTTACTAGCTGCAGCTAATAAATTTGATCTCTGACGCCACCTAGAAGTATTCCGTGTCTCTGTTTGCCAAGACAGGAGAACCCGAAGACTTTGGGCGTGTCCCTGGCGCCTCTGGGTTCTAAAACCCGGTTCTTCAGTTGGCGCCCAACGTGGGGCGACTTCAGCGGTACCGGTCCAAGCCCGAGGATCGTGAGGAGCCACGTAAGGAAATTCTGGAGGAAGGCCGCCACTTCATTGACCCCTGCATGTCGACGTGGACCAAAGGTCTTTTCTGCGAGGCTTCCCGCTTTCCAAAGGCTACGAAGGACTGCTGCCCTGACTGTCGTCCTGTCTTGGACCCTTGATTGATCCTTTGTAGAGCGAGACGATAGACGGTCTTCTAGTGGCGTGACAGATATTTGGTTAAGTATAAGTGGGTTGGTCCCACGACTTTGTTTTGGTTCTTGGTTTTGATTTGATTTTTGCAAAAATCAAAGCCGAGGGGCTCATATATTTACGAGTGTATCGATAGTTGATAACCCTTTGAAGTTTGAAGCAAGATTAGTGAGCTATAAGATGCCTGGTTTTAGCAAAATTAGGAAATGGTTTAGTTGTGGTTGCAACAGGGATTCCCGATTGGAGGATTCGTGTCCGATACCTCCGGTTGGAACTCCGACTTATGAGCTCTATTCAAAACACGCAGTGGGTCCTATTACTTATAATGAAGTATGGGTCCGCTACACTAGGAAGGATGGTGTTTTACGATGGCCCCAACATGGTAGTTTCGAATTAAATATTTTAGATAATCTGGAAGTTGCGCTATTTAAGAAGAAAGCCCGGCTGGCAATGTTTGACTCTTTCCGCCTTTGGCGAAAGGAAGCCAAACAGCGAGAAATTAAGCAAGCAAAGAGAGATAGGAAAGATAACAATATGTCAGTACTACAAGCTGCTAGGCAGTTTAGGGAAGATGGAGAAGAGCGTGCAAATGAAGTTTCAGATAGACAGCGTTGCATGGCCATAGATAAATGTTATCCGGTCTTGCCGTCTTCTCCTCCGAAAGTGACTGAAGACCCTGAAAAAGATCCTTTGATGTCTCATTTACTGAGATTGCCACCTCCGTATGTGTAGGGTGCTACTGCTCCTCCATTACCCCCGGTTGTTCTACCCTTTGTTGTTCAACCTCCTGCTGTTGTTTAACCACCCGGTGCTCCACAGATGGTTTTGCCTCCTACTGCGCAACCCACTCTAGGGTCGCAAGCTTTGCTTCCAGCTTTGCCTCAAACTCCTTTGCCTTCTGCTTCTGCATCTCAGACTCCTACTGCTCTTGTTCCTAGTTTGTCTCAAGATTTTAACTTTCCTGTTTTTACGCCTACTTCTTCTCCTTCTGCTCGAAAACGAATGACAGAAACTGTTGTTCATCTGTTGTCTCCATTGTTTGGGCCACTGAGTATTACCCCTGTTTCGGAACGTAAGCAGAGTTGTAGTCAGCTTCCCAGTTCTGAGGAACGGGCAGTGTTGGATTTATTGGCTCGTAGATGGATTTTAAATGCTTCCAGGTATACTTTGCCTGTGGTTATGGATGTTTTCTTTCAGTGGGAACCGCCTAAGCAAAGGTATGTTTTTGATGTAATGTGTATGTTTCTGCGTCAGGAATGGGAAGATAATGAGGTGGGTCCGATTCCGCAGGAAGTGCTTGATGTTCAGTCAGAATTTGCTAAAGGGACGATAGTGGAATCTGATGTTACAGATGCCGTGGAGACGATACTTGTTTTTAGGTCTAGATTACCGCCTCAAACATTGTATGAACCTGATTCCTCTGTTAGGAGGAAAGTGAAGCAGTATCCTATAAGAGAAGTTCCTCCTGTATGGAGGGAGGCAGTTGCTGCTAATGTTAATTTGGGTATTCAGGCTGCAGAAGCACATTTTCAGCGAGTATGGGTACATGTCCCTTGGAAAAGAGCAGAGGTCTTGGCTCTTAAGCAGACCTTACCTGACCCCCGTAAGAATCCTGCTGGTTATTACAAGGAGTTGTCCCAGACAGTTGAAGCGTGTATTATGAATTTAGCTGACATAGACATGTTAATGGGTAATGTAGTTCCTCAACCTTTGTGGGCGAAGATTCGTCATGAGAATCATGCGGCAGAATTAGGAGATACGTGGGCTAATATTGTTGCTGCAGATGGTCGACAGGTTGGAGGTGCCAAACCTGAGCCCTTAGTTGCAGAATTACCTGGTAGGATCATTACTTTAATGAAAACTATGATGCCTCCTTTACGAGTGAATTGGGACAAGTTAGCAGCATGCAAACAGAAGAAAGACGAGAGTGTGTCTGATTTCTTCACAAGGTTTGAAGAGACGTTTATCGATCATAGTGGTCAGGACATGAGTACGGTAGGTGGTCAAAGGTTGTTCGTGGACAAATTTGTCTTTAATTTGCTTCCCGAACTTTCTAATAAGTTAAAGGACTCTGAGAGTTCATGGGCTGTTTCTTCGTCGGCCCAGATATTGGCTACTGCACAATATTATGAGAATAGGGATAAAGATGAGAAGGATAAAGCAGAGAAGAAGACTAAAGATCTAAAGACGAAGGTTCTTTTTCAGCAAGCTTATCCGCCTCGTCAGAATCAGCCTCAGTTTCAGCAACCTCCACAGTTTCAGAGATTGTTACAGAAGCCTGAGCCTTATGCTCCGCGATTCTTTCCTGGTCCTAATCAGTGTGCTTATTGCAGAGAGGAAGGTCATTTCAAGAATAGTTGCCCGGCTTTGTTACAGCGTGCGAATGGCGTATCTGGTCAGAGAGGTCGTGGTGGTTTCCAGCAAGCTCCTAGGGGTAGGGGACGTGGTGTGTTACCCCAGAATGAGCGTTCCTCTTCCCTTCAGAATTCTGCGAATTATTTTGACAGACAGAATGTTCCGAGTGGTCAGTCTGCACAGTACTATGTTGATGATTATTATGTCGAGAGTGAGAGTGCTGGTTATAATGATAGTTAGGACAGCCATGGGCAAAGAGAGGGAGTAGTGTCAGTTCCAGTAGACCAGAGTGGACCTTATGTTGAAGTGACTACATCAGGTGTGACAGAACCTTTTCTTTAGGATACTGGTGCGACAAAGAGTTCTATTATGCACTCTAAACTTCCTGGCGCACCTTGTCTGGCTTGAACAATGTTTCCGTAGGATTTTCAGGCGCCCCGATTTCTAATCCTTTGCCCCTTTCTATTGGTCCTTGTGAATTGGAAGCTCCTCTTATTTTGACGACTGGTTGTAATGAGAATCTGTTGGGATTGGACTTGCTGAAAAGATTGTATGCGACATTACATTGTTCTCCTTCGGGAGTACATCTTACCCTAGGTAAGAAAGTGATTTCTCTGATGTATTTGTCTAAAGATTGTCTTCCACTGGAATTGCGTTCTCTTCCTGATACACTTTGGGCTACAGGTCCTAATGATGTTGGTCTTTTGCAGATTCCACCTTATGTTGTCACCCTCAAATCTGCTAGGCTACCTCGTATTCCCCAATATAAAATATCGAGCGATGGCGAGAGAGCTCTTCTAGCGATCGTCTATGATCTGGTTGAGAAGGGTGTAGTTGAGGAAACGAGAGGTAATGTGTGTAACAGTCCGGTTTTGCCTGTCCTTAAGCGTACTGATGCTTCTCAGCCACCTGTGTATCGGTTTGTGATCGACCTTCGAGAAGTGAATAAGATTGTGGTGCCACAGTTTCCTGTTGTCCCGGATATCACTGCTTTGTTGACTCTGATTCCTGCTTCGGCAGCTTGGTTTTCTGTTATTGACCTAAAGAATGCTTTCTTTAGTATTCCGATTGCTGAAGAGTAGGGATATTTTTGGCTTCTCTTTAGGAGGACGAAGCTTCCGCTTTAAGAGAGCTCCCCAAGGTTATTGTGAAAGTCCCTCCATCTATAGTCAGGCGTTGAAAACTCAGCTTGATAGCTTTGTGTTGCCTACTGGTGCTACTCTTATCCAGTACGTTGATGATCTGTTGGTTGCCGCTGATGACGAAGAGATTTGTAAAGAGGCGACTCTTTCTTTGTTACGATATTTGTCTGACCTCCATCATAAAGTGTCACCTTCCAAGTTACAGTTTTGCCGACAAGAAGTAACCTACTTAGGTCATCTCTTGTCGAAGGAGGGAAGAAGGTTGACCCCAGAACGAATTCAAGCGATTGCTCAAATGAGTGTGCCATCCACACAGAGAGAAGTGCGCGCTTTCTTAGGTATCACCTCGTATTTTAGTCAATGGATCCCTAATTTTCCCTGTTAGCGAAACCTCTGTTGGCGCTGACTCTTAAAGATACTCCGTATCCTCTCCCTTGGTCTGATGAGTGTCAGAAAAGTTTTTCTGAATTACGTTATGCATTGTGTTCTGCTCCGGTATTGGGTACTCCTGACTACAGTAAACCTTTCACGTTGTACGTGCACGAGAGAGAAGGTTGTGCATTGTCAGTGTTGACTCAACAGTTTGGAGACAAGCAACGCCCATGTGCGTATTTTTCAGCGACGTTAGATCCGGTAGCTAAAGCATTGCCAAGCTGTTTGAGAGCTACAGCGGCAGCGGCTGTTTCTATCCGACAGTCTGCTGGTTTGGTATTGGATAATATGTTGATTGTGATGGTCCCACATGCAGTGGATACCTTATTGAACAGGACCAAGACACAGCACCTTACTAGTGCACGTCTGTCAGGTTATCAGTTGACTCTTTTGGCTAGCCATGTTCACATCAAAAGATGTAATGTGTTGAATCCAGCTACGTTGTTGCCGATCTCTACAGAGACGGATGCTCAAGAACAGCATGATTGTTTTCTTCGTACAGAGGAAGAAACGAAAGCTAGAGTTGACCTGAAAGATACTCCTCTTGAGAATGTTGATGGTACTTTATGGGTAGATGGTTCGTGTTTTAAGCTTCCGAATGGTGAAACGACTGCAGCATATGCCGTCACAACTTTACATACAGTTCTTGAGACAGCACACATAGCACAGAATTCTGCGCAAGCAGCAGAGTTAATTGCATTGACACGAGCGTGTGTATTGTCAAAGGGAAAGCGAGTGAATGTTTATACTGAGAGCCAGTATGCGTTTGGTGTTGCCCATAGTTTTGGACGTTTGTGGAGAGAAAGAGGATTCCTTACTTCCCATGGCACAAAAATTCAGCATGGGCAGTTAGTGAATGAACTTTTGGAATCTCTTGCTCTCCCAAAGCAGATTGCAATTGTGAAGTGTAGTGCGCATAAGAAAGTTGTGGTGATGTAGGTCGAGGGAATGCGTTTGCGGATGAAGTTGCGAAGGAAACGGCGAGAGACATGATGAGCCGTATGTATGTGGCAGGTCCTGCAAGATGGGTTGTGGAAAGTGGAATGTGTGAAGACACAATAGAAAGTGTGAAGATGATTCAGGCTGAAGCTACGGAAAAAGAAGTGAGTACGTGGAGAGAAAGTACGGGTATGTTAGATTCGACGGGTTGTTGGGTTGAGTTGTCAGAACACCAGCGATGGTTGTTGGCTGATGGGTATGTGCTCCCAGTGGTTACTATGGCGCATGGAATGGCTCACATCAGTTCAAAAGGGATATGTAAGTTGTTGGCTCCAGTATGGCAGAATGCTGGAATTCCGAAATGTGCTGAGAATGTTGTGAAGCATTGTATGATTTGTCTGAAGTATAATCCTGGCAAGGGAACTCCAACTCCAGCTGGTCATTTTGCTCCTCCGACGTATCCATTTGAAGTGATACAGCTAGATTACATTCACATGGAGAGATGCAACAATCTGAAGTATGTCCTTGTGGTTGTTTGCGCCTTTTCCAGATGGATAGAGGCCTACCCCCTAAAGGATAATACTGCCTTGTCTACAGCTAAGGTTTTGCTCAAAGAGTATTTCCCTAGATTTGGTTTGCCAAGAATTGTATGGTCGGACAATGGGAGTGAATTTGTGGGTCGAGTCATGAAGAAAGTGTGTATTGGATTAGGGATAAATCAGAAGTTCCACGCTGCGAATCACCCCCAGTCAGCAGGTCTTGTCGAATGCTATAATGGCACATTAAAGCTGAAACTCGCTAAGATTCAAGCGAGCACTGGTCTTACATGGCCGGATGCCTTGTCGTTGGCTCTTTTGTCAACAAGGACGACAGTGCATTCTCGTGTGGGACTTAGCCCATACGAAATAGTTTTTGGTCGTCCAGCGAATGTTTGGGGTGTGCCTCGTCCTAGAAAATACAGTGACCTTGAGTATGTGTTCTCTACCAACAGGTCTATGACAGTTTGCCGACAGCTACTGCAGATCCACGGCACACGATCCAACCTGGTGATTTTATCTTGACGAAGAATTTTCAGTGATCCAAGAATTTGGAACCGAGATGGACTGGTCCCTTTTTGGTAATGCTGGTCACTAGAACTGCTGTTAGAGTAGCTGGTAAAAAGAATTGGGTGCATGCCACCCATACTAAAAAAGTTCCGTTGCCCTTACCGTATGATGAGTGAGGGATGGAATAGCTGACTCAGAGTGCGAGAGGGTTCCTAGATTCGTACCTTTTAGTGATGCACATTCGACATGGACTCAGTCGGAACGCGAGGATGATGATGTTCTGCAAGCTGCTGTGCCTCCGTCTATGAGACTCGACACGACGAATCCGGAACTCCTCTTTAAGGATCAGACTGTGCCTGGCAAAGAGCGCTACAAACTGAGATCGAAAAAGGACGTTTGAAATGGACAAATAAATCTGAATTTCTTTATGTAGTGAATTACACCTTGTCAGATCAAGAGACTTTTTTACTTTTTCTTTTTCGAGTCACCATCCGGACTCAGCTGCAGGGTCACGGTATAAGTTCTTAAGGGGTGAGCCGCGTATTGACTCAAGGTCTGTGGTTTAGGGTCGTTAGTACGATCTTGACGCACACTTAAGTGAAGAAGGAAAATTGCCGTGAGCAGCACGTTAGAGGATGGAGTCTTTTGAGTCCGACAAGGGTGTTAAAATAATTGATTTCAGAGTGCAAATGTGTAGATTGGTTCGTAGCAAATGTTTTTTAATAATGTGTTTTCTTATGCTTTTGAACATTACATTGGTTTGTGTGGGTTGGATTTTCTATGCATCACAACAGACACTTGCATCTACCTCCCAACCTACTCTTTCTTTTTCTACTGTTTCCCCACATGAGTTTCATACGTTGCCTGAACATGAACAGACACGAAGATTAGAATTTGTGAACAATTCGTTTATACAGATGTTACATCAGCATCAGCTAGTTGTAAATGCCACAAATTGTTGGGTGTGTGGTCTTATGCCACATACGACTGATAAGGGAATGCCATATTTGATTTTGCCTTTTTCGCCTAATGGGTCAGTATGGGCACTGCAGCCAATGTTTATCTATGCGAATGAAGCATCTCCTGTACATTCTGCCAAAGATAATGCAAATAATAATGCCTTGATACAGGGTATAGTTGATATGGTCAGAGATATTGATGCATATAATGCTATCCCTAAAGATGAGGTACGAGCATATGTTGGTTGGAACAAGACGAGATATAGCATTAGTCTGACAGAGAAAGAGAGACAGAAAAGGTCTCCTCCTATTTGGATTGTACCCCACTGAGGTCATTTTTGTCTACAAGGTAATGGTCAGAATCCTAGAGCTCAGGTAAGAGTGTGTGTGTTTGACACCTATGTCTATACGTCCCAGAAATCTCCACCGTTCGTGCCAGCTAAAGGCACGTATTTTGTTTGTTATGATAGAGCATATACATGGTTGCCTTCTGACTTTTCAGGCACATGTTATGTGGCATTTTTGCTTCCCCCTACGTACACAGCTGCTTTCAACTACCATAAGACAAGATATGGTAGAGGTGTTATCGATGCGAAAGACACTGCCGCACAAGAAGTTGGAGACTTCTTTAAGGGTTTCCTGCCCTTTTGGGGTCCTATGGCTAATGGTAGGACAATTCGTCAGCTTACGAGAGTGGTCGAGGCCACTATAAATGAGACTGCAGGTGCTCTTAGCAATATTACAGCTGAGCTTCAAGCGGATCGCCTTATGACATTACAGAACCGGTTTGCTTTAGATATTATACTCGCAGATAGAGGTGGAGTATGTAAATTGATAGGGTCTAGTTGCTGCATTTTTATTCCAGATAATGCCCCGACAGTGTACCAAGCCATCTTGAGGTTACATAAGTCCACTGAGTCTATACATGTAGACGAAGGGAACTGGTCATTGATGGGATGGTTTTGGGAACTGCTGTCCAAATGGGGATGGAAGATTCTGATGTTCCTTGTTATGGCTTTAGCGATCCTTTTCTCGTGTTGCTTATGCATCCAGTGTGGTCCCGCCATTTGTAGTCTTTGTGCTACAATCTGTGTGAGAAGACCAGTCCCGAGAGAAGCGAAGGATAATAAGATGATGTTACAGCAACACCTTGATGACCTGATGAGAATAGATATAGACCTGGATTCAGATTGACGTGAGTTTAGGTCATTGCCTACGTAATGGCAAAAGGAGGGTCTGAGGTTCCGTGGTTCTCGGGACCGGACTCCATTTTGTTTGCGTTGTTTATAACGCCATTTTGTGTTGCCCTCACGTAGGCCGTGGAGGTAACCGAACGAACAAAGTTGCATGGGCCTCATTGTTCATGTATGCATTAAACAGGCCTTTTTCTGACTTGTGAGTGAACTGCAGGACGCTGACCTCTTCACCTGAAACTGACCCTTCTCGAAGCCAATTTCTCTGGCTGATCGTTGTCTGAGATTGTTCAGGACCTCGTTAACCTTTAGTTTCCTTGCACATATCTTATCCTAATCAACATCTGAATTGTTTCTTTCCTTACGACTTTTCATTACATGGGTAGTGCTTTCAATTATGGGTTTGTCCGGCTTGTGGAAATTGAATTTGAGACAGTCCTAATAATTAACTTTTGGGTTGTGTTACTGTAAATTAGGTTTTTGTTAATGTGATACTCAGTTAGAAAATGTGTCCTATTGGTCAGAATTTTGCGCAGTGGGTGTACATTTATAATGAGAATATTGTGTATAAAAGGTGATGTCTTGCTCTATGAAATTTGAACAGTTTCTTGAGTTGTACACCGTGTTGTATTGCTGAGATTACTGTTACTAGCTACAGCTAATAAATTTGATCTCTGACGCCACCTAGAAGTATTCCGTGTCTCTGTTTGCCAAGACAGGAGAACCCGAAGACTTTGGGCGTGTCCCTGGCGCCGCTGGGTTCTAAAACCCGGTTCTTCAGCTAGGTGGTGGTGAATTGGCTTAAACACACTCTAGCTAAGAAAGACTCACAAATGCCGATTAAGAGCACTGTCTGCAGCTCATACAGGGAGAATGTATTAATTTTAATAATTGGGTATGTGCTTTTAAAATGTTTTATATTTTTACCCACTTATATGCCATCATTATATGGCTTTTTCGATAAAAACTGTAAATAAACTTTGATGAAGAAATGGGCACGAAAAATGCTCTTTAACTAAACTCTGTATAAGTCGAGCTTCTTCTAAGCCAGCAGGGTTTGAAGAAGTTCATTATCTTGGTACATGCACCCCAGTTGTCTGTCATGATGTAATTTTCACCTGTTTAGATCAAGACTTTCAAAGGCTGCCAGATGAGCTAACTTTAATATCTGCATGCTAGCACTTGACCCTAGGGTTGAGTGAACTTTTAGTTTTCAAAAAGAGTTCTACCCTGTGGTTCTAGTGTTTCTTCTTTAGTCAAGTTAAGTTGACATGGTAAGCAAAAACGTTCAGGCTTTATAGGTGAGTGGCTATTGGTGATGAGAAGTAAAGGTTATTGGAGTTCAAGGCATAGTTGGCAGGCCGAGAGAGAGAACACTGCCTCCTGCAATTTCATTGTGCACTAAATTGCACTCAATCCAAAAGGATTTCTTGTCATATGATATGCTATCTGGGTTTGTAAAGTGTGACTTGTCACACAATAGGGTATCGAGGCGCTGGAACAGGTGTGTAGATATGGATCTGAGGGAGGGTGATCGCGAGCAAGTGGGAGGTTAGTTGAAAAGCCAGGTCTTCAGTTATTGCGGAATTCAAGAAGCGAGGAGGAGGCCCGATGCGTAAATAGGGGTATTCCATGTTTGGGTGCAATGTGAAAGAAGGCTAGGCTTTCAGTTCTGCCTTTGTGGATATTGGATGGGGGCGTGCGAGGGAGAGTGAAAGAGATTCTATGAGTTTGCTTGGGTGGTGGAAGTGCAGTCACCTGTTTAGGTATGCAGGCCCTATGTTGTGCAGTACCATGTATGTGTGTGTGAGGAGTTTGAATTGGCAGTGTTTGTGTACTGGTAGCCAGTTACATTTTCTGAGATGTAGGGTGATGTGGTTGCGGTGGGAGGGGTGTATAGGATGGTCTTGCTGCAGCGTTCTGAAGTCGATGGAGTAGGTGTTTAGACATTCTGGCATAGAGTGCATTCCCGTAGTCTAGTCTGCTTGTGACAAGGGCTTGAGTGACTGTGCATCTGGTGTTCTTGGGAATCCACTTGAAGATTGTTATGAGCGTGCAGAGTATGTAGAAGCAGGAGGAGCTGACTACATTTACCTGTGCTGCCAAGTCTAGTTTATCATCTAAGATGATTCTCGGGTTTCTTGCTTGGTTGGTAGGAGTGGGTGTGGGGCCAACGTGTGACGGCCCCCATGGGGAGCTTCTGTTGCAGAAGATTAGCCTTTTCGTCTTGTCAGAGTTGAGTTTTAGGCAGTTGGTTTTCAGAAACTTTGCTTCTCTGATCATGCATTCGTTGAAGTTGATTCTAGTGGTTGTGGTTTTGTTGGACACTGATGAGATCAGTTGGGTGTCATCTGTGTAGGAGATGATCTAGATGACTTCAGCAAGTGGGGTTGTCAAGTAGACATTGAACAGGTTGTTCCACAAGGCTCATTGTTGGGTTGAGCAATGAGCCTTGTGGAACTGCGCAGATCGGGTTCATGGGCTCTGATGTGTAGGATGGAAGTCTTACTCTCTTCTCTGTGTTCGTTCTGTGAGGAAGGAACATATCCAATTGAGGGCTGGGTTTGAAGGCCTTTTTTCTGCAGTCTTTTGATAAGGTCGGAGTGTGACACAGTATTGAACACAGCTGAGAGGTTAAGAAGTATGAGGGTGGCGGTTTCTCCTTGGTCCAGTAGGATGCAAATATAATTTGTGGCACGAAGAATGCTGTCTCTGTTATGTGGTTACTTCAAAAATCCTGGGTGTGGTCAAGTAGGTTATGGAGTTCCAGGTGGTTGATGTGTTGTTAGTCGATTGTCTTCTCTATTACTTTGGCCGGGCACAGGAGTAGTGAGATGGGGTGGAAGTTGCTCAGTTCGCTCAGATCGGCTGACGTTTTTTTGAGGAGAGCCTAGACTGCTGCGTGTTTCCAGTTTTCTGAGAAGGTGGCAGATTTGATGGAAATGTTGATGATGTGCTTGAGGATTTTGCTGATAAGAGGTTTTCCCATGTTGTAGATCTGATGAGAGCATGGATCTGTTGGGCCATCGGAGTGGACATTTTTCATGATTTCAGTGGTGTCCTCTTTGGTGAGGATTTTCCAGCTGGTTAGGAGGGTGTCCTGGTTGTCGATGTGCAGGATGGTGAAGCAGTGCTCGGGGTTTAGTTGTTTTACAAAGTTATTGTAGATTTTTTAAATTTGAGGTGATATAAGTTTAAGAAGTTATTGCAAAGTTCTTGGGAGGGAGTGATTGAGTTGGCTGTGACCTTTGGGTGGTACACTCCTTGATGATAGCGAAGATTTCTTTGCAGTTGTGGGAGCTGGCCTCCATCCATTCAGTGAGGGTTCTTCTATTGGTGTCTCTCAGGGGACGGTGGTAGTGCCTGAGTGCAGCCTTGTAGGTAGATCAAACATCGGCTTCGTGGTTGGGCCTCCATTTTTTTCCAGCTGCTTACAGTATCTTTCAGATTCTCAGCCTTCATCTGTGTCCAAGGTGGCGTGGCTGTTGGTTCTGCAATGTTTGTGGGTTTTGATCGCTGCAAGTGTGTCAGCGCAGGTTTTGATTTACTACTTGAAATTGGTGATGTCCTTTTATAGGTTGCTGCTGGCATTGGCTTAGTATGTTTCAAGGATGCTGTGCCAGTTGGCATGCATTGTTTCGTCCCAGTTCCGGCTGGGCAGGTTGAGATTGGTGGGCACTTAGGCTTGCGGTGTGGTAATTTGAAAGTGTATGATGGAGTAGTCGGTCTAGGTGTGCGATGAGGAGGAGATGTATTTAATGTTGTTCCTAGCGGCGAAGGTAAGGTCAAGTGTGTGACCTATGAGTAGTCGGTCTATGTGTGCAATGAGGAGATGTATTTAATGTTGTTCCTAGCGGCGAAGATAAGGTCAAGTGTGTGACCTACGATGTTATTGTGACGAGCTGGCAGAGTTCGATGTTGTGAAGGCTTACGAGGAGTTCATGGAGGAGGAATCAGTGAGGTCCTTTCAAGTGGAGATTGAAGTTGCTGAGTAGAATGAAGTCCTTCGATTTAATGGTGAGGGGAGTGAGGTTGCTGAAGTTTGTTCGGGGTCCTGGTGTTCTGTAGGCCTGAGTGCCTTTCTGAGTGAAACTGTTGTTTGATTAAAGGCTGAAATGCATGTGTTCCAGGAAAGGGATGTCTGGGTCCATTGAGGTGTCGCATTTAATGGGCTCTTTGATAATAATAGCATATGGAGAAAATCTTGGGGTGCGATGTTACAACCTGGCGGGATGGTCACAGCAATTTCAGGAGAAGACGCTGGGACCAGTAATGTTTCCTTCGGAAAGAGGAGGTCTGGTGTGCTGTGCCTGAGAAGGTCCCAGATTTCTCTGGAGTGTTTCCTGAGAGAGCGGGTGTTGAGCATGCAAGCTTGTTTATCTGAGAGACCGGTGTGCCGTGGTGTGGGTTATCGGTCTGCTGTGGTGTAGGTGATGAGGATGAAAGTGTGTGGGTAGGAGGGATGTTGCTGGTGCAATGGCAGTGGGGACAGGAAACGGTCCTACCAGGCTGAGTGGATCAGTGCAGCAGCAGTGGGCTGTTGGGTATTCTGGGTTGAGTGAGAAGAGGGTGGCCTCTGTGTAGCAGCGGGGCTTGATGGACAGGGGTCGTGGTGCTGGCACAGTCCAGGTGCAGATGGACGCAGATTGGCTTGCCTAACAGCGCTTCTGCCATTAAGTAGGTCCTGGGAGTAGCGCAGGGGAGCAATGGGCGGAGCTAGGGAGAGAGGGAGGAAGGATGTGGGAGAGTAGGTAAGGAGCTGTGAGGCAGGAGTTGGAAAAAGCGCTGCAGAGTGATGGGTAGGGGCCTGGAGTCGAAAAGTGCATAGGAGCACAAGAATAGAAAGGATGAAAGCATTGAAGGTGAAAAGATTGAAAAAAGAGCACAAGTGTGGAAAAGTTCAGTAGGAGACACAAGAGTAAAGTTTCAGAAAAAAGCACAAGAGTGAATGTTTCAGAAAAAGGCACAGTGGAAAGAGGAGGCGGGCCTTGAGGCGCACAGCTAGGTCTGAGGGCCTAGTCTGGTTGGGGGACCAGTCCCAGGTAGGTCGAGGGCAGACCTTAGACCTATGCATAGAATGGGATCTCTGTGACTTCTGGCAAAAGGGAATGTTTTCTTGAAAGCACAGTCAAGCTCTTGAAGAGGATGGAAAAAACTCTTGAGTTTCCCAGGCCATATAGGGGTAGCTCAGCCAGACCAGGATTTTATTTTGCATTCTTGGACCTGAAGTCCTTTTGATTCCATTGTTTAAACAAGCATTGGGAAAGCCAATAGGTCTAACCTATGTGAGAACTATTGGCAGTGTGTTGTACACCAGTATGACTGCTGTTCAGCTTGGCTAAACGTTGTTAGGGTGAGTTGGGGGTGTGGAGGGGTGAGGTGGAGTAGGTCAGATTGGTGTGGTGTTGGTAGAGGGAGGTGGGGTAGATTGGGCTAGAGTGGGGTAAATTAAGGTAGAGTAGAGTGGGTACATTGGGGTAGATTGGAGTGGGGTGGAGCAGATTAGGGTAAAGGAGGGTAGATTGCACTGGAGTGTGGTACATTGGTGTAGAGTGGAGTGAGGTAGATTGGTGTGAGGTAGAGTGGGGTAGCCTAGGGTAGAGTGGGGTCGAAGAGGAGGACGTTTGGACTTGGGTAGATTGGAGTGGGGGTAATGGTAGAATGGAATAGATTGTAATGGGCTAGGTTGTAGTGGAGTGAAGTGGGCAGGTTGGGGTAGAGTGGAGTGGGGTAGATTGGAGTGGGTTAGATTGGATTGGGGTAGAGTTTGGTAGATTGAGGTGAAGTGGGGTACAGAGGAGTGGGGTAGATTGGATTATGGTAGAGTGGGGTAGATTGGGGTATGAGATGAGGTAGATTGGGGATAGAGTGGAGTGAGGTAGATTGGGGTGGGGTAGATTGTAGTGCAGTTGGATAGATTAGATTGGGGTACAGTGGAGTGGAATAGTGTAGAGAGTGGTAGATTGGGGTAGACTGGAGTAGGGTAGATTAGGGTAGAGTGGATTGGGGTAGATTAGGGTGAGGTGGAGTGGAGTTGGGCAGATTATGCTGGGGTTGATTGGGGATAGAGTGGGGTAAATCTGGGTAGATTGTAGTGGAGTGGATTGGGGTAGATTGGGTCCGATTGGAGTTAGATAGATTGGCATAAAATGGATTGGGCTAAAGTGGGGTAAAGCGGATTGGGATACATTGGGATTGAGTGGAATGGGGTAAATTGGGCTAGAGTACAGTGGGGCAGATTGGCGTAGAGTAAAATAGGGTAGATTGTAGTGGAGTAGATTGTAGTGTAGTGGGGTATTTACAAAGCCGCAGCCCTCACTGTGGACACTACAAATGGGTTGCATTCTCAATAGGAGTTTTAACTGCATGCAATGACAAGGTCACATAGACGCAGCTGGTCTTACCAACAGGGTGCCTTCCAGAAAACCCTGTTGTTTCTCAGCCAGTGCAACACTGTCTCCATATTGGGATTTGTAAAGATCAAAGTACAAAGGTAGTGTGTTTATAGCTGCTGACTGAGAACAGCACTGCCTGAAGCCCACCCAAAGTGGTGCATTAATGACTCAACAATTGTAACAAGAGAAGACTTTGGTTGAAAAAAACAAGCTGCATCACCTCAACATCCTGTGATTCTGGGTAAATCACCTAATCTCCCGGCATAAAAAACATAAATCTGAATTTTTGTATTGTAGAATGTGCTCATATAAGGCGCTCAATACTTTATGGTCAGGTCGAGTTCACAATATATAAAACTGCACACAAAAAAAAAAGTACCTCAATTTGCACCGGTAGAGGCGGACGGACGCTAATGAAGTTAAATCAATCTGTATTTCATCCATTCTCCACACAAACACAAGGAAGTCACCAGCGGCAGCCAGCACCGCCCGAGGGTGGGGGGGGGGGTTGGCTGGAAGCGTTAATTAAAAAAATACTTTAACTTACATGCTTGCCGCGTCGTCCTTGCTGCTCCTCCTGGTTGCGTCTCTCCTCTTCCCGCCGGCAGGTACAGGAAGCAGCCTGGAAGCACCCAGGCTCCCCTGAGCCAATCACAATGCTGCAATGCAGTGTTGTGATTGGTCTGAGCGTGGCTCGGCACTCAGACGGGGCATGGAGGTCTGGGAATTGTCTCCACCCAGGCTGTAATGCAGCCTGGGTGAAGAAGAGGGAAAGTGTGCATGACAGTTATGATCGGACCGAGAGGGCCAGCCAAACAGTCATTGCACTCTTGGGAGTGAGGGCAAACCACTCCTCGGCTGCTCCGTAAGCCCCACCGCACCTTGCCTCGGAGTTGCAAAGCTGCCTCGCAAAAAGCAAAAAAAATAATAATAATAACTGAGTTTTTATCATTTTATTTTTTTCTGATACTGCTAGTATAAAACAGTGGGGCGGCTCCTCCCCCTTAGTGGAGGAGCTGCCACTGGAAGTCACGCAGTAAGTGACGACTTGCAAGTGCTGCCGAAGCAAAAAAGAGTGATAAGGATGCCAACGAACGGCTTAAGGCCTTAGCTGCGGCCGTTATTTCGGCGCGGTGCTGGGCGTTCCAAAGAGTGGGCGGGACCGCGTTGGCCGTTGAACGGTTGCAGCACCAGCCAGGTAGTGCTCTGAACGTTCAGCGGCCGACGGCAGCAGCTATGAGGTTAAAGCCCTTTTTTAGAGGTTTTTTTTGTTGATACAATAGGTCATTGCCAAGCGACAGAGCATGCATGCTGCCAGCAGCCTCGACCTAAAAAGGACTACAAATAACAGTATGCAATTCAGAAACCTGTATGGGGGAACCTATTCATGCATACATCTGTGAAGCGGTAGTGCTCTCGATCAGCAGAGGTCTTCTAGACAGTAAAGTAAAATCATGGCCGGCATCACAATTTCAAGAACATTGGGAGGACAGGTTCTGATTCTGATTACAGGTCTTTCAGGAGACCAGCTAATTGCATTGTGTGAGGTGTACTACTGTTGATCTAGTATATGATGAAAGCTGCAGAAGAGCAATTTCTTTGACACAGGGACTTTGCTGGTCACTTGGTATGTCCGTGTCTCATTTTAGGCACTTGGTTACCGAATTTTTGTTTGTTAAAGTGGCAATAGTAGCCCTCTGCGCTCTCTAAAGCTTTTTCGAAGTCTAATTCTAATTCTAAGTCGCATTCTAATTGCGCCTGTTTTTCATGCTCCTGCAGGTTAGTAAAGAAAGGTCTACTGTGTTGCCAGTTTTTTACAGTCTGGCATGAATCTGATCTGCAACTATGAAATTATGTTTTGAGCTGTTATCCAGGCACACAAATCTATTTTCAAAAGGCTGGAATAGTATTTACAATCTACGTCTAAAAGTGCTATCAGCCTCTAGTTTTCAGGGTCTTTCCTCTGGCTTTCTTTTGGATAGGCTGTGAGACTGATCCTCGCCGCTGTTCCGGGATGATACTATTGCTACAGCAACCAATGAATAGGAAGTTGAAGGTTGCTGTTGGAAGGCCATTTGGGCCTGGGGAGCCATCCTTTCTACCTGCTTTTGTAACGGATGTTACCTTATCACCTAGGATCCAGTCCATGGGGATGGGGTTGAATACATTTGGTGGTTTATTTGAATTGATGATCAGGTCTGCATTTCCTAATTTGCAGGCTTGACTATTCAATGTTACAAGGAACCAATGTTTGAGACCGGGATATCTGACACGTTGCTTTGGCTACTTTGTATGTAGAGAGCTTGACGAGTTAACAGGAAACATTTTGGGCCATGATTTGAGTTCACATATTCCCAGAGTTTCTTTGATAGATAGGCAAAACATACCTTTTGCATGCCTCCCCATTGCCTCAGTTTTTCCTCGTGTTTTCCATTTGAGGTCAGTTTCTTCTAATTTAGATTCTGATTAATTATTCATTGGTCTTATTTTAGCTTGTCTAATTGTTCTGGCCAACTCCTTTTGCTTTTTCTGAGTTCTGCAGTGAACTAAGTTTCGAACTTTTCGAAGGATAATGAAATGTCGATGGGACTGAGAACAGGACTGTTGAATTTGGTTAATCATTTTGAGCGGGAGGGCATTTTCATTGGCGAGTTTGCCAAATAAAGTTGATAGAGCGAGAGCTGAGTGTTTTCTACAGTTAGGCAGTTTTGCTATATTTGTAAATTTCCATTTTACAATAATAGTTTTTGGGAACCATTTGATATCCCTACGACCACTATTCTTGGTGTTATTTACTCTTTTAATTGTAGACATGATGTTTGGGGGAAATGGCAGGGTTCGATCTGTGATCGATTTCAAATGTTTCAGATCGGTTCATCAGCTCAATTGATACGAATGTGTCATCCAAGACAGCCAGTCTTCATTTGGCAAATGGGTGTAAACTATTGGGTTATCAGTTGGAAACCGGCCATCTAAGGCATACTGTGAAGTGAGTTGAGTTGGGGCATGCCCAAGTAGTCTTTGCATTGGTTGTAAATTGAAGGCTTTGGTATTTTCCAGAAAATGTGTCTTCTCTCGTGGGCTCAAATTCTAATTGAAGTCGCCTGTGACTATGGCTGCCCAGTCTTTTGATTTTTTTTTTTATTATAGGGACGTTAGATAGTGAATTATTTAATAGATTTTTGGGTGCCTATGTTTTGACCCAAATCAGTAGTCAAAATTATTATTCAAGAGAAACTAATCAGCTTTGTTTTAAGTTGTAAGGCCACCCCCCCATTATCAATAGCATGCCATTGTCTTCCTTATCAGCCATTATATGTAGTTATGTCGAAACTAATGCTGTAACCCCACTGGCAGGTCTGCCCCTAAGTGATAACTTTGTGACTGGGCTACACAAACTTTCGGATCCTGGTAAATACAAGGTTACTTGGCTCCAATTCTCTTGTAGGTATATGATGTCTAACAAAGAAATGTATGAAATGCCATTGTTTAGTATCTCTGAAGAGTCCAAGCCAGCTATGTTTGAAGAGCATATTTTTATGGAGCAAACTTTTTACATTTTTTTGCTTTGTATGTGTTGTGCTGTTTTGGTATTAGGGAACTGAAGTCAAGTTTGTCTTTTGTTCTCTATTGTTGTGCAGCACTCCTGGCAGCCACGACCAATCTGCTGTATGTTTAGCTCGCGTTTTGTTAATCTTGCATTGACGCAGAAACTTCCGGGATTCGGTGACCATAATTTCTTCTATTTTATATATAGGAGAACATTTCCAGCTGGCTGTGGTTCTCATAACTTGTGGGACTTTGCCTGGTGGATTGCGATACCCGGAGTCTTGGGATGTTGGACTAGCATTCTGGTTGAGGATTAGAGATTATTATGCCCCGTTTGGCAAATATATGTTTATACACCTATAAAAAACGCTGCCTCTATTTCGTGGGCAAGTGTAAACTGAGTAAATTCTTGATTAACATGAGGAATGGGTCTTCAAACACTACATTGATGATGGAGGTGTTGGTGATTAAATTGAGTTGTGGAAACGCTTTCAGAAGTTTCAGAATGTTCCCTTTCTTTGGCATATCAAAGGGTCCTTGTTGTGTAAGGAAGTAGGGTGAATTCTCAATATAAGTGCTTTTAGTTATTGCACTAGAATTATTCTGTAATAAATTCAGTTTTGAATTCAGGGTGTCATTTCTTGTTGTGCAGTTGACCATGTATTGGTCTACGTTTTCTCTTGAGGTAGGTCCGGGGTAATTTCTTAAGGTTGGTGTGGGCTGGTTTAGGGCCCTAATAGAAGTGCTTCGGGGATCCGGACTTCACCTTTTGTTTGCTCATTGGGGTACATACCTAACTATTTGATGCAGATCTTTCACACAGTGAAGTGGATCAGTTGTTTTATAGGGGAGTTTCATGAACGCGAGCTCATTGTCCCTTTTTTGTTTTTTGTAGATTGTGCCCTAGTTGATTTTGATTCGTTGAAATTTGATTAAAATTAGAGTGGCGATGTGCTAGGTGCACAAATTCAGAAAGATCAAAACCACAAACTGACTTGTGGAATGATGCGATGGTAGGGTGCTAGAGTCTTATAATTTGCTGGCGGCTGTGTTGCTATTTGTTTCATGATGGCTAGCTACTGTTATGGCATAGGCCTGTGTAGTCTGTGACTTCTCGGCCGGTGACTGAAAGCCAATTCTTCATTTACTGCTGTAGTCTGTGCACATCTGAATTCCAATGATCTTCTGCTCAGAGGTGGGTGGCAAATTAGTGTCTTCTTCCAAGATTGTTTGCTAATTTTGAAAAGCTGTAGAGTTTGTTGGTTTGTTGAAATAGAGCATGCTGGGCTGAATTTCGGTAGCCTGCATGACCTTTTACTGAGTAATCTGAATGTCATTTATTGAGACAAGACCGTTGGAGATTACTTTCTTTGGCGTACTTTCAATAGTTTGACAACCCAATTTAAGTTTGATTATTAAGGGGGGAGTGGAGAAGTCTCCTTGTTTAAAGATTGGGCACAAGATTGTTGAAGTATTTGTTGCCCGTGTTTCACCATTTCTTGACATTGGGCCGACTTCTTTTATTTAATTTCCCACGCTTCTTACTTTATGTATGTGTGACAATCACAGGGGGGTTTTGTCCAAAGAACTGAGTGACTCCGCTTGAGCCTTGTCATTCGAGGCCAAGATTGTGATCACTACAGGGTCTTCGTTCCGTGGGATATTGACGTTGAAAGGTGAGTTGGGCATCGCTGGGTGTGGAGGAGACAAGTAGATTGTGGAAAAGTAAATTTTGCCATGTTCTGTGTCCCTACGTGTCATCCATCATATGTTATGTGTGCATGATTAAATATGCATATGTACTCCCCATGTCTGATTAATGACGCAATTATAGTTGTGTCCACCTCTGGTATGTCATTTCCCAGTCCTCATGAGTAATATGAGTATCAGGCCTATGCAAAGCTACGTTGCCACGTTTCTCAGTGTGCACGTTATTTCATTATAAAGTCCCCGTTTCTAGGCCTCAACAGGGCCCGGACACCAGATTCAGCTCCTGTCTCCTGAAGCCTCGCTGAGGAGTGATACAGCCCCCACCTGTATCCTCGACCCTTCACTTACTTCCTGCCTCGCAGTGCCCGGTACAGCTTGGCTCTGCCTCTGAGTCTGCCAAGAATATGTTATAGTTCCAGTTATCAGTTCAGCCCTCCTTTTCTGCATTCCTAAGCTACTGAACTGCATCAATAGTTTCCGTCATTGTCTAGCCTTCACGTCTCCACGTTTAGAGAAATACTGCATTTAATGGTCATTTCATATTCTTCATCACGCACTACATGTAGAATAATGCATGGTCCAGTCTTAGAATCAAGTTAGCCTTTCCCCTCCTGACTTCTAGTTTATATCAACATGTTCTCTAAACATCAGATACTAGATAGGGTTTAGGTACATGTCGCCCCGACCCTCCAGACTTCAGTCTCTGCTCCTAGCACAGAGTTCATAGCCCCAGCTTCTCCTAGTGATACGTCATTGCCAGTTTGCGCGCACCACTAGGTTAGAGGTCCCGGCTCCTCAGGTAGCCCCCTCCATGGTTTCCGCCCCATTCATGACATATTCTGTTACGTCTGCACCACATGTCTATGTATACGCCCAGTTACACCTACTTTTACCCTTATCTTTCGCGACTGCTACGCGTCACACCTTCTGCTCCACCCACTGCTACGCCTACTGCAATGTAATGCTATGTGTTTGCGTTATGTATATATGCTCATGTATTGTTATTGAAAGTCAGCGCGCTCATCCCAGATCCAGCCCCAGCAGCTGCTGGGCCCTGTCATCCTATTCCCATGCAGGTTGTCCTGTTCCTGTCCTTATGCTGTATTAAACCTGCAAAACTCCTACTACCTCGAATCTTGACTCTTATTTATTGAGCTATCTGTTATGATATATGTCTAGTCAAAAATAGGGTATTATTTATTTATTTACCACATAATGGCGCCCGAATAGGGACTTGCCCTTTCCCCACGCGTCGGTGAAGCCACGCCGACCCCCTGACCCTCTGCAGTCGTGACGGAACTCTTCTGCGCAGTGGCAGATATTTCTGCTCAAGTATCCCTCAGGCCCACGGAGGAGACGGAGGAGGCGGTCCAGCATCCAGACGAGACGGTGGAGGAACGCGGCGAGTCCCGACCAGAGCCCAAGCCGAGAGTCCAAGGTCCGAGGTATCCGGAGGTCCACCCGTAACTGAAGTCCGAAGTCCGAAGTTCGTCGTCCGTCGTCGTAGCAGTCCAGTCCAGTCTGAGGCCTTCCGTTCTTGCTGCCCGGTGAGTACCGTTACTGGGGTGGTATCTAGACAGGGTCAATTAAATTGACTCTGGTCTGTGGGTTGGTGGTACACAGTCCCACAAACGAAGTGTCCACTTCGGTGGATGCGGGTCCTGACGTGTCTCTTTAAGAGACCGGTAAGTTTCGTACTGTTTCAGCAGTGCATCTAGTTTCTGTTCTAGTCAGTTCTGTTCTCGAGAAATTTCAAGTGTTCTGTTCGCAATATTTCCAGGTAGTATTCTGTTCGAACTGTTATTTTAAATGTTTTTCATGTATTTTAATGTCGTGGTATGAATGGAGAATAAGTATCGTGTTTATTGTGTATTGTATTGTGTCTAGATTACAGTTCAGTCATGCCCATATTTTCCAAGTTACGTCAGTTAAAAACTAGAAAGGGTCTGCTGGAAGCAGCAGTTCCCGTCCCGCCCAGGGACAGTCCAGGTCACTTTATGTATCAGAAACATGGCATAAGCGCCATATTGTATCTAGATTTATGGGTAGAGTATACCAAACAGTTAGAAGAAAAGTATAGATGGCCCGTATCAGGTACATGGGATGCCGAATGCATCATGCGAGTAGAAGAAGCATTATGGAAAAAGAAAGCCAGACAGTCACAGAAAGATGCCATCGAGTTATGGCGCAAAGAAGCTCATAAAAGAACCGAAAAAGAAATCAGAAAGTCAGAACTAAGTAGAGAATCCCAAGAACGAGCCCAAGAAAGGGAATTAATCGAGATAGGTGAACAAGTCAAAGCCGAACAGTCAGACAGACAGAGGCATGCCCTTATTAAGGGTATGTACCCTCTTCTTGCCGAGGGCTTGCCAAAAGCGACCCCAGAGGCATCCAGTAATTTCCCGCCACCACTAGTTCCGACCAAGCTACGTCACAAACCGACCGCAGCTGATATTTTTATTTCGTCCTATTTGGACGACACAGTCCCTGAATATGCAAATCCTGTCCGCGCTCGGCCAGTCCCTGTAAATCAGGTAATTCCTACTCCCCCAGACACCGGGGTGCCCTTAACAGCCCCCCCGGGTCAGCCCGCCATACAAGTCCAGCCCACGTTACAATTACCCACCATGCCAGGACGAAAAGCATCAGTCGACGATTCTAGTTTAGGGGCCGCAGGAGGAGGTCTTCCTCAAACCCCGCCGCCATACAAGCGTTTATCAGCACTCGAATTACATGCTCAAGCATCACAGCGTACTCCTAAAAGTAATAAGTCTGTTGCAGAGATCAGGCAAACCCTTGGCGAATGTGTCTATGACCCAGTTCCAGGCGAGTTTAATATGGTTTTATATTCCGTACGCGTAAGGAGAGTGACCGAGTATCTAGTCACCCTGCCGAATATGAAAGAAGATCTAGACAGAATATATCGTTTCATCCGTACAGGGGATGATCCAGAAAGTATTAGGGATGCCATGTCTCAAAGGAAAGCTGAGATCCAGCGTATGATATTAAAGTTTTTAATTAACTGTCTAATAAGAGAACAAGATTACCCGTCTAAAGATCCGGAAGAAATGAAAACTCTGACAAAGTGGAGTGATAATATAGCCGAAGGAAAGCACAATACCATTGGTGCCATGGAAAGTATGTACAAGAAAATCCGTAGAGAGATAATAAAGATACACGAACAGCGTAAAGCAGCACAAGTAAGCGAGAAAGAAAGTACCTCTGATCCTGAAGAAGAAGACGATGAGAATACCGCCAGAATAGCGTATGTAGGAAAACCTAGATTTCCAGATCGCCATTTACGTCTAGAACACAAGTCAATTTCCCATCATTCAGCACCAGAACAAGGTTCCCTAGAACAAGTATTCCAAGCTACCGATCACATTCTGAAATCACGAATCGGTTATAGTGAGTTAAGTACTATGCACGAACAAGAAATAGTTCGGTCAGCAGTCCGATGGATTACTGATTCTACCACTTTTCCAGACGAAATAGTGGCACAAATGTTTCTGAAAATGCCCCCAGCCGAGCAGCGACTGGTGGGTATGTATATGATTCAGCACCTCATTACTCTGTATGAGGGTCAGCACTCTGATCCAGGTCCGTTACACGATATCCTGAACGAGTTACTCCAGTATAGATGGAGAGGTCTAGGTACCGATTTAATTAGTATCATTCTAGAACAGCGTCACAAATATAGAACGTTTCTGAACCCGCATTTTGTTCATGTCTCACCCCCAGAAAGTAAACCATTTTACATGGAAAGACAGAACCCGTTACGAGAAGTGCATCCAGTCAAGTCAGAGGACGGTGAAATGCAACGAGTGTTTGTTTACACCCCGATTACAAAGATGGAACTCCTCGAGATGAAGAAATTAATTCCCTGTCATGACAAAGATCCAGCAGGGTTCCATAGAGAATTAAAAGACATGCTCCGTATGGGAGAATACACTTACCCAGATATTATTAAAATGTTAAAGGTCCTGTTGCCCGCCGGGGTGTATGAAAAGCTCAAAGAAAAAGAATGGGAGGTGGGAGAGAAAAAGATAGATTGGGCAGTCCTAGAAGCAGAAGATAAGATACGTGTACCAGGTACTGGTCTAGGAGAGAAATGTAAAGAATTACCAGAATTATTGATTCAAGTTTTACCCAGATTATTGACAACGAAAAAAGAAGACTGGGATGCAATCTCAGCCTGTAAACAGAAGCAAGACGAGGATATTAGTGATTTTTATTCTAGATTTGAAAAATGCTTTAGTATCAACAGTGGTCTCAAGACAAGTAGTGAGTCGTACCCTCACCTTTTCGTTACTAAATTAGTCGAGAATTCAAGTCCACCAATTAAAAACCGAGTTCTGAAAGTCGAAAGTACCTGGCAAGCTAATACTCCGTCCCAGATGCTCCAGATGCTCCAGTATCACCAGAATAGAATCAGAGAAGAACAAGAACACGAAAGAAAACGTATGAAAGACACAAAAATGAAAGTACTAGTTGCACAATCTGTTCCTCAAGACAGTCAGAAGAGGGGTCCGAATCAAGCCAGTCATCCTGCAGCACCCGTTAAAGGGAACTGCAATTATTGTAAACAGCCAGGTCATTTTATAAACGAGTGTACAGTTCTGAAACATAACATAGCTACTGGTAAGACTAAAGAAAGACCACGTCCGCCTAGACAAGAGCAAGTTTCACAGACTCCTCAGTCACAGAATGCACAACAGACAGTTACAGCTCCGCAGCCTATTGCTGCAACACAGCACGTTACATCGCAGATGTACCAGTATGCACAGTCTGAGTATCCAGAGTACCAGCAGTATTCATGAAACAGCCTAGAGAGGGAGGTAGGCTTGCCTCTCATCGAGATACCTGTAGATCAAGAAGGTCCCTATGTTCACAGTCAAGTATTAGGGAAAGACAGAAAGTTTTTGATTGATACAGGGGCAAGTAGGACCACAATTAGTCACGCCGAAGTTCCAGGGGCTCCGCTCTCAGGCTCAAGAAATGTTTCCCTTGGATTTTCAGGAAAACCTATCGTAAATGAGATTTCAAAGCCAGTTACTCTAGAAGTAGGTCCATTGTCCCGTACTACTGATCTGTTACTTACTAAATCATGTCCAGAAAATCTGTTAGGCATTAAGACATTGAAAGAGTTAGGTGCAGTTATATGCTGTTCCCCAGAGGGAATACGATTGTTCCTACGTGACTTCAAGGGTCACTATGTATTGCGAGATTTTGATTCGAGACTGTCTAATGTTCCACAGCATCTATGGGCGCAAGGTCCAACTGATGTAGGTTACATGCAAATCACACCCTATCGTGTGACTCTCAAACCAGGTGTAGTGTTACCACGAATCAGGCAGTATAGATTGCCACCTGAGGCTGTAGCAGCCTTATCCAAAATTATAGACGAGCTCATGGCTCAAGGAGTAGTTGTAGAAACTGACTCCAATGTATGTAATTCTCCGATCATTCCAGTCATGAAACGTACTGATCCAAATGCACCCCCAGTATATCGATTAGTGATCGACCTACGAGAGCTTAATAAATGTATTATTCCTCAGTACCCAGTTGTCCCAGACATCTCTTCCCTATTAACAGCCATTGATTCCGAAGCCACGTTCTTTACAGTAATCGACCTCAAGAATGCATTTTTTAGTGTTCCAATTCATCCAGACAGCCAGTTCCTTTTCGGATTCTGTTTAAATGGAAGGAGCTATATGTTCACACGCGCTCCTCAAGGTTTCACAGAAAGTCCTAGTATTTACAGTCAAGCACTTAAGAGACAACTAGACAACATTCACATGCCAACTGACACTGCCCTGCTCCAGTATGTCGATGATCTACTGATCACAGCCCGTTCTGAACGTGACTGCGAGCGAGCATCCCTTACAGTTTTGTATTTCCTAGCCGAGATGGGGCACAAGGTGTCCCCTTCGAAGCTTCAATTCTGTGTCCAGCAAGTGGTATACTTAGGACACTTGCTGTCCAAGAGGGGTAGGCAGTTGACACCAGACCGTATCCAGTTAATAGCGAGTCTTCCTCAGCCCAAGACCCAGAAGGAGGTACGTGCTTTTATCGGCCTTACTTCTTACTGTAGACAATGGATTCCTCAGTATGCATTTCTAGCCAAGCCACTGATACAGTTAACGACACAGGAGGCAGCCGTATCGACTGTTCTCCCTTGGACATCCGAACATACACTTAGTTTCAACGAGTTAAAGAAAGCTTTATGCCAAGCTCCAGTTCTAGCTACACCGAACTACAGTAAGCCTTTTACACTTTTCGTCACAGAACGCGAAGGTACAGCATTATCTGTTCTCACACAAGATCAAGCAGGACAAAACAAGCCCTGTGCTTATTTTTCTAGCACATTAGATCCTGTAGCCCAGGCTCTGCCTGCGTGCCTCAAGTCAGTTGCAGCCACAGCACTAGCTATCAGACAAAGTGATTCCATAGTCTTAGGACATACCTTGACAGTACAAGTTCCACACTCCGTGGAAGTTCTTTTAAACCGAACACAGACTCAGCACTTGACAATTGCACGTTTAACAGGTTATGAATTGACACTGTTCCAGCCACACATAGAAATCAGACGCTGCAACATTTTAAATCCTGCTACACTGTTACCATCAGTTAATCCAAATCCTGACCCACATGACTGTGTGGAAGTAGTTAACATTACGACAAAGCCAAGACAAGATCTGACAGATATTCCGTTACCAGACCCCGACCTGACACTTTATGTGGATGGTTCATGTATGAGAACTAGTACAGGAGAACTAGTCGCCGCGTATGCAGTGACTACTGACACCGAAGTTATTGAAACACACCGTATTGATACCCTGTCCGCTCAAGCAGCAGAGCTAGTTGCTCTGACACAAGCCTGTAAACACGCCAAGAACTTGAAAGTTAATGTTTACACAGATTCACGCTACGCATTCGGAGTTGTACACGACTTCGGAGTGCTCTGGCAGGAAAGAGGTTTCATGACTTCTCATGGAACCAAGATTCAGCATGGTCTCCTTATTCAAGCTCTGTTAGATGCAATACACTTGCCGACATCCATTGCTATTATGAAATGCAAAGCACATACGAAAGTTACTGACATTATTTCTCAAGGTAATGATCTAGCAGACCGCACAGCCAAGCTTACAGCACAGACTCCAGACATTCAAGTTAATCCGACACAGACACACACTCCAGATCCGATTACATGTATGACAGTTAAGGACCCTACTCAAGATGTCATAGATATCCAGTTACATGCTACTCCCGATGAAATCAAGAAATGGTCTGAACAAGGAGGGGTCCAGACAGATCAAGGATGGTTAACGAAGGGTAGAGCCACATGGTTTCTCCCCGACTCTATGGTTCAAGTCATCATTAATACCGCACATAGTCCAGCACATTTAGGAGAAAAAGCTATGTTAGACAGTATCCAGAACATTTGGTTCAACAAGCATTTACGAGCTGCAGCCAAGCAGAAAGTCCGTACCTGTATGATATGCTGTCAGTTCAATCCAGGTAAAAGTGTCCCGGTGGAACAAGGTGGTTTCCAGCCCCCTGACCACCCTTTTGAAGTCCTCCAGATGGATTATATTCAGATGGAGCGATGTCGAGGTTTCAAGTATGTCCTTGTAGTTGTATGCGCTTTGTCCAGGTGGACAGAAGCATATCCAGTCCCAGATTACACAGCCGCGACCACTGCCAAGCAGTTGGTTCGTGAATTCTTCCCCCGTTATGGACTCCCTAGAGTCGTATATTCTGATAACGGCCAGCCATTCTCCTCAGAATTAATGAAGCACGTTTCCCTTTTGCTAGGGTACCAGTGGAAGTTCCATTGTGTACGCCATCCTGAAGCAGCCGGTCTCGTTGAGAGACATAACCAGACCCTGAAAATCCGAATCGCCAAAGTATGTAAAGAAAAAGGTGTGGACTGGCTAGTAGCTCTGCCAGTCGCTTTATTTTATATGCGCATGGTCGCACATTCCAGATCAGGTCTGTCCCCGTATGAGGTCGTTTTCGGCCGCCCCCCTAACATGTGGGGTACTCCTAGACCCCGAAGTATTACTGATGTTTCATGTAATATGCTGACAGATTACCTAGCTTCCTTGATGTCTGCCCTCAACTCATGTCGTTCACAGGTTGCTGCCGCATTTCCAGACAATACCGAGGTGGCACCGCATGAAATCGTTCCAGGTTCAATGGTCCTCGTACGTAACTTTGACAGATCAAGTCCGCTGGAGCCTCGTTGGAAAGAGCCCCGACAGGTCCTCCTCACCACCCGTACAGCCGTGAAATTGGAAGGACGCCGCGGCTGGATACACCTTTCGCACGTCAAGAAATTCTACGGATTAAAGCCGGTCTCCAAGAACATTTCCCAGGATTTAAAAACTTGTCAAAACATTGTTCCTAAGGACTGTCCCGCAAATGACATTGACACAACCCCTCCCCTGTTAGAGAAAACTCCGCAGCAGGAGTATAAGCAAAAGCTACGGTCTAGTAAATTAAGTCAGCCAGTTTGATTGTCTAAGTCCTCCCCTAGGTGAAACGGTTAGACTGTTTCTGACATGTATAAAATAGACCCCCATAGTGAGAGAGTTAGTCAAAACTCAATCCGATGTATCGTTTTTCTAAGTTTCATATTATTTCTCAGCCTTTTGACTTCCTGCACTAGTTACGCATTTTTTCTGTGTTTTTCAGTTCTTCATGTAAATAAGTCTGCTAATGTTACAGTAGAGCACACGTTTAGTGATCTGCCTCCTCATGAATATTCCTACCGCCTCGCTATGCGTAATAACTCCTTTATCCGTATGTTACATTACTCACACCAGACCAGCAATGCCACTAATTGTTGGGTATGTGGTCGACTTCCCCCTTTCCAGACACCGAAGGGAGTTCTGCCACTCTTTCCTTATCCATTTTCACATAATGGTTCGTGTGGGGCATGGTCCACGTTAACGTCATCCTCAACAGATATGTCTTTTCTTAACAGCACATGTTTCCCAGACAAGCAAGGTCTCCCCCACAGAACAGGTTTAGATCTAGAAAATGAAGTGTATAATTTAGGTAATTATTCGTCGAATTTTATGGTCCTGAATGTTCAGTCTGATACTACTCCAGACTTACCTGCTATTTCAGTACTACCAGTCAAAGGCGAATTATGTGTCCGAAATAAGGGTTCTGTACATGTAGGACATAGTGATTGTACTACTATTGTCAAGTATAGTGACAGTGGGAAATCTATTTTTAAAGCTTCACGTCATTCTTATTTTGTTTGTGGTCGAACTGCATATGTTCGTCTGCCCCTCGATTGGGAGGGAACCTGTTACATTGCCTTCCTACTGCCACCTGTTTTTCTAGCCCCACCTGACTACCATAGGAATTCCTACCTAGTACATACTAGACACAAGAGAAATCTCCCGATTGTCGACTATACTGAAACTGCTGCAGAGCAATTCATTGATATTGATAAAGGTGTTTTCCCTTATTTAGGTACAGTTGTAAATAGTAAGCTAATTCGTAGGATAACAAGAACCCTTGAAGCTGTAGTTGATGAGACTGCCTCCGCTCTAGGTAACTTAACCGAAGAGCAATCCTTTATGAGAATTGTCGTTTTACAGAATCGTCTCGTCCTTGACGTCATACTGGCCGATAGGGGCGGGGCCTGTAGAGTCATCGGATCTAGTTGCTGCATTTTCATTCCAAATAACGTGCCGTCTGTTTATTCAGCTATAACCAGACTCCATAAAATTGCCCATCTGATACACCAAGATCCAGGCACCTGGACATGGTCCGGTTGGTTCTGGAATATAATTTCTGCATGGGGATGGAAAGTCTTGTCCTTTCTAGGTATCGCAGTAGCGATCATATTCAGCTGCTGCCTCTGTATACAATGTGGCCCTGCGATTTGCGGCATGTGTGCTACCTCTTGTATTCCTAGTCCCAAGCCCCGTTCTAAATCCCGTTCCAGGATAATTCGAGACGAGCAAATGGTACTGTATGAAATGATAGATGGTATCATGAATATTGATGTTTCCTGATGGAAACGTAGTGACAAGGAGGGAATGTGGAAAAGTAAATTTTGCCATGTTCTGTGTCCCTACGTGTCATCCATCATATGTTATGTGTGCATGATTAAATATGCATATGTACTCCCCATGTCTGATTAATGACGCAATTATAGTTGTGTCCACCTCTGGTATGTCATTTCCCAGTCCTCATGAGTAATATGAGTATCAGGCCTATGCAAAGCTACGTTGCCACGTTTCTCAGTGTGCACGTTATTTCATTATAAAGTCCCCGTTTCTAGGCCTCAACAGGGCCCGGACACCAGATTCAGCTCCTGTCTCCTGAAGCCTCGCTGAGGAGTGATACAGCCCCCACCTGTATCCTCGACCCTTCACTTACTTCCTGCCTCGCAGTGCCCGGTACAGCTTGGCTCTGCCTCTGAGTCTGCCAAGAATATGTTATAGTTCCAGTTATCAGTTCAGCCCTCCTTCTCTGCATTCCTAAGCTACTGAACTGCATCAATAGTTTCCGTCATTGTCTAGCCTTCACGTCTCCACGTTTAGAGAAATACTGCATTTAATGGTCATTTCATATTCTTCATCACGCACTACATGTAGAATAATGCATGGTCCAGTCTTAGAATCAAGTTAGCCTTTCCCCTCCTGACTTCTAGTTTATATCAACATGTTCTCTAAACATCAGATACTAGATAGGGTTTAGGTACATGTCGCCCCGACCCTCCAGACTTCAGTCTCTGCTCCTAGCACAGAGTTCATAGCCCCAGCTTCTCCTAGTGATACGTCATTGCCAGTTTGCGCGCACCACTAGGTTAGAGGTCCCGGCTCCTCAGGTAGCCCCCTCCATGGTTTCCGCCCCATTCATGACATATTCTGTTACGTCTGCACCACATGTCTATGTATACGCCCAGTTACACCTACTTTTACCCTTATCTTTCGCGACTGCTACGCGTCACACCTTCTGCTCCACCCACTGCTACGCCTACTGCAATGTAATGCTATGTGTTTGCGTTATGTATATATGCTCATGTATTGTTATTGAAAGTCAGCGCGCTCATCCCAGATCCAGCCCCAGCAGCTGCTGGGCCCTGTCATCCTATTCCCATGCAGGTTGTCCTGTTCCTGTCCTTATGCTGTATTAAACCTGCAAAACTCCTACTACCTCGAATCTTGACTCTTATTTATTGAGCTATCTGTTATGATATATGTCTAGTCAAAAATAGGGTATTATTTATTTATTTACCACAAGATGGTGAATTTCTGCACACAAAGTGATTGTGTTCATTTGGTGTGAGTGTATTTATGGTGGTATTTGTTTTTCCAGTCTATGTTTTGCAGGTGTTTGCTATTTGAAAAGCTCCTAAAAAATATTTGGGTTCCTCTGTAGTAGTATGGCACTACATTGAGATGTATGATATCGCCCTATAGAAGAATCACACCCAGTGCCTACCTCCACTTCATCATGGGAAATACATAGCTAATATTCTTATTTCTGCATCTACGTATACTATACTTACCTTTCGATGTAGTGGTTAGCTCGACGTATTTGAGGTACTGTTTTATTCATACGATTTAGTGGGGGAGCACCATCTCTGTTCCCTCTAATTGTCTGTCAATTTCTTTTTAAATGTTTACAATGCTTAGCTAGTCAACAACAATCCATGCTCCTTGTTGCACAGCCTCTTCTTCATTAGATTATACTGTTCTTCTAGTTGGTTAATTCAGCCCTAATCTCCTTGGTGGCCATATTGCACGTCAAGCAAAACCACTAATGTCTTATATTACTTAATGATTTGTTTGTTGTGGTTGCTGTCGGCATTGTTGTGGTTGCTGTCGGCATTGCGTATCATTTCATTTTTCTTAGCATTCTTTAGTCACTTGCCCTTTATTAATCTTTGCTTTATCGATTTTCCTCCAATTTATTTATTCAGTCTTATTGTATCTCTTAGGCTAGCTCCTCCTATGCCCACTGTTCTGGTGTCCCTAGGGCTCAGTGAATCAACTGCCTTTCACTACTTACATATCTTCTTCAGAACTTTATTTCGGCCATTACAGCTTGTTTCCGGTCCAGGGAAGGCATGGCTTGGCAGTTCGGGCTGGACTGTTCCCATGAGGCACAGGGTCAGACTGATTTGCATATAGCCATGTCTGAACTGGGGTGGCAGAGTGGGCTAAAGAACGGTGATGGATCAAACCCAGATCTTTTGATTGGATGTGAGTGTTTGATTGGTTCAGATGCTCCGTCCATCACCACCCCCTTTTGTACCGCTTTGCCCGCCATAAGTGTGGCAGGGTATGCTCAGACGTGAGTCCCTTGCTCTCTTTGCCACTGGATTCAAGCAAGCCGGGCTGAAGACGGCTGGAATGCCAGAAACCGGTCCTCGGAAGCTTGTTTCCGGTCCAGGGAAGGCATGGCTTGGCAGTTTGGGCTGGACTGTTCCCATGAGGCACAGGGTCAGACTGATTTGCATATAGCCATGTCTGAACTGGGGTGGCAGAGTGGGCTAAAGAACGGTGATGGATCAAACCCAGATCTTCTGACTGGGTGTGAGTGTTTGATTGGTTCAGATGCTCCGTCCATCACCACCCCCTTTTGTACCGCGTTACAGCCATAAAAGCACATTTAAATTTACAACATATTAAAATTCAGTCAAGAAAAAAGTACAAGATCACAAAGAACACTAGTTAATATACATAGCAATATAAAAAATCACCCATTGGGAAGTAAAACATATGAAAATCGTCATTATGGAAAATTTGATCTATTAAAACATACATAAAAAATATAATTTAAACTAAGAATATTTAAAAAAAAAGATGATTCACATCCAAAGTTTTTAAAACGCCCAGGAACGAAATAACAGCCAGTTAGCAGGTACTACTATTTCTCGCATGAATTAATCAGCAAATGCCTACACTTACAGGCTTAGTTTTTACAGAGTCCAGAATCACAAGAAATGAGTAGGATCTGGTATTACTTATTGTCATATCAATTTTTGAGTAAATGCCTTCGTTTACACCACATAGCAAATAGAAATTTTGAAATTGCAACAACATAAACCAGATTAGTATCGAATTTTAGAATCCTATAAAATTCTATGTAATTTCTAATACCCAGGTTTCTGCAGAGTTGAATAACCCACTTAGACCTAGCCTGCTTATATGCCAAGCAGAAGAACAATACATTAAATACTGTTTCTTCCTCCACTAGGCACTCAGGACAAAGGCGAGGGGTAGCGCCTGCCCACTTATTAGTTGAAGCGGGAGCGCCCCATATCTAAATTACGAAAACAACTTCTTTGGTAATGGCGGTTGTTGAAACCAACACCGGCTTCAAGTGTGTATAAAGATCTTGGGCATAGTAGGTCGCTGTACAAGTGTAGAGGAAGGATTGTAAACTGTATTTGTAACTGTACCCTCCTGGATCCAAGGACAGTTAAGTTAGTAAGGCGGCTCCTGTGCCGTGACGAGCAGCGGCGAAGTACGTCAGTGTATTCGTCCTAATTTTCAGTTAAATTAGGACGAATACACGGACGTCCTTCGCCGCTGCTCGGCATGGCACAGGAGCCGCCTTACTATCTGAACTGTTCCTGGATCCAGGAGGGTACAGTTGTTTGACAGTACAAATACGGTTTACAATCCTTCATCTACACTTGTACAGCAACCTAATACGCCCAAGATTTTATACTCACTTGAAGCCCTGATGAAGTCCACACCTGTTGGACGAAACGCGCTGGCTGTTTGGCTGTTGTTTTTAATGAACAAGAATAAAGATCGACTTTTGTAATCTCCACAGTGGATGAACTAAATAATTTTTCTGTGTTGGTGGTGCTCTCCAAATTTGTGCTTAATTTGTGGTTGGTCTTGGAGACTGCACCTTGGAAATGGCGGGAGCAGTGGGGGTGCACACCGTTTGAGCTGCAAGGCTCATAAGTTTGAAATCTTGGGGATTTTGCTGTGGGGACATGCGTCACAATCACACAGGGTGTACTTGTACTGCTTGATATTTTAATTTTGTGAATGTAATGTTAAAACATGCAGTTGATGATGGGCCGATTGATCACAGCGGACCTCGTGGGTCCCAGCTGAGAAGCCCAGTACCTTCATGGTTGAAGTGGCCCTCACAGCACTGAGAACCCCCTCTTTCTTCAAAAGGTGCAGCGCTGAGCCATGCAAGATTACTCAGGGTGATTGGGAACACCTGCAGTCACGCTGGTCTTATTCCTGTGGCATCAGCGCGGCCTCCGTAGCCACATCGTCAATGGAAAGGCTGGTTGCTGCAGCAACGCGGATGCGGCGTCAAAAGGGTTTCCCTCAGTTTGGTGGCGATTCTCCTTGGCGAGTGTGGCTCTGGGACGTACAGGCTGCTTTGGGTGCACATGAAACGTTGAACCCGCACTGAGCTTGATGAAAGCGATGAAAGAGGAAGCACTCAGGATGTGCTGGGCTTTAAGGAAATACCAATCCAGGCATGGTCAATCGCGGCTCGTAGTCATGGTGCACTGCCGCCTGATTCACAAGTGACAGAGTCCCACAGCAGCAGTGTGTAGGCGAAATCTTTAATGGCCCTGAGATTTCAGAGAACAGTGGGCAAGACAACAAGCCCTAGGAGTCACTTTGGCCCTAATTCTTGGTCCTTTATTAGTGCAGAGGCCAGCAGAGCAGCTCAGCTCAGCAAAGCAGGGAAGCAGTTCCTCAGAACAATAAGATTTAGCAGAGTGACAATCCTTCAGCATAGCAGCCCTTACTCCAACAGAGGTCATTCCAGGTAAGAACGGCCAGAGCCCTAGTACTTATACTCAAAAGTGCCTTTGATGTAGGGGGTGACTTCAAATGAACTCTCTGAAGTACAGAAGGATCCCTTTCAGCCCAGCCCTGGCTCCAGACTACCAGTAGGGGGTAAATCAGCCCTTTGTGTGAGAGCAGGACACAGCCTATTCTGATGTAAGTGTGAGCCACCTCCCCCCCTCTCAGCCCAGGAAGGGTATCAGTATGTAGATGAATGTAGTTACATCTCCTGTTAGACCCAGCCCTTCCTGTGTTGTGGCTGTCAAGAGGAAAGGCACAGTGTAGCTGTCTCCCAGCCCAGACATATATATGAGACAGGATGTAAGGCACACAGAGCAAAGTTAAGAGCAGAGAAATATCCACTTTCTAAAAGTGCCATTTCTAAAATGGTAGTGTTAAATCCAACTTTACCATCAAAGAGGATTTATCACCACCATTTCTTAGATATTAAACATGAAGTAGCTACTCCTTTCCAATCAGGAATAACAGCTTAAATGGTGTTTTAAGGAATCCTCAATGCTGGTTTTTGGAAGGAGTAGGCCTCACAGTATTGAAAAACGACGTTTTTCTTTTGCAGATTTATACAGCGCGAACTCTATCCGAAGGTATTGGAGCACTTTACATGAACACCAGTTACGTTACACAAGGACACATTCATTTAAAAAAAAAAATTCAGTTAGTGGTTTGTCACTGCCAGAACATGTAAAACTTAAAATTGCATATCCTGCCTTTTAGTTTCACAGCACACTGCCCCAGCGTCACTTAGGGCCTACCTTAGGGAGGACTTGTGTGTAGTACAATGGGGGTTTAAGGCCTGGAAAGTGGTTTTAAATGCCAAGCCGAAGTGGCAGTAAATTGCACATACAGGCCCTGCAATGGCAGGCCTGAGACAGGTTTGAAAGGCTACTTGTGTAAGTGGCACAACCACTGCTGCAGGCCCACTAGTAGTATTTAGATTACAGGCCCTAGGTATATGGAATACCCTTTTACAAGGGATTTACAGGTTACCTAAAGATGCCAATAAGGTATACACCAGTGTCAATTTGTTTAGGGGAGAAGCACATGCCCTTTTGCTCTGGCTAGCCGTGGTAAGGTACTCAGAGTCCTAATGCCAACAGAAAGACTCAGCAAAAATAGGAGGCAAAAGGCAAAAAGTTTAGGTTAGATCTAACACTTGGTATTCCTTGATTTCCCTGAGTATGTGCCATACAACTTACCTTAAATCTTCCTCCAGTCTCACATAGTTCACGGGTTTTCATTTGCTGCCTTTTTCATTTTTGGCTTTGATTTTGTGTTATTTGTTTTGTTTTAATGTATGTATGCTCAATTTCTCACTAAACTTCTCTGAACCAGCTTTGTATTGTCTTATTCAGTCTATTTCTTATACCCGTCTCGTTCGAACTCCCCCCACATTGCAACCTTTTCAATTCTGCTCTTTTCCCGTCAACCCCACAGTTTGGAAATTACCCCCTCTAGCTGTATATTTCCCTGTAGCTTGCCATTTTCTTAATAGTGGATAGGTGGCTGTAGTATTAATTCAGTTTGTATTACATTTTACTTATTTTTGTACTGAGAGATTTAGTGTGCATAGCACTTTGGCTTAAGTACTCAATATATAATATTCCAGTTGCTGATGCCCCCTCATTTGGCTGCAAAGCCCACACCTGACTGGTTGCAGAGCCCACCCCTGACCTATTGGCAAGCCCGCATTTGGCTGGGTACATATCCCACCCCTGAGTGTCAGCAGGGAGACCCCTACCTGTTTGCAGAGCCCATCTCGGACTAGTTACAGAGCTGACATTTCTTTGGTTACACACCTCACCTCTGCTCGGTTATTGAATCAATTCACAGAGCTTCTCCCTGGCCGGTTGTAGAACTGACCCATGGCCGGTTGTAGAGCAATTTCATGACCTGTTGCAGAACCTGCATTCGGCTGGTTACAGAGCTGACCCCTGTCTTGTTACAGACCCCAAACCTCTGCCTGGTTACAGACCCAAACCTCTGCCTGGTTACAGACCCAAACCTCTGCCTGGTTACAGAGCTAAACTCTGCCTGGTTACAGACCCCACACCTCTGCCTGGTTACAGACCCAAACCTCTGCCTGGTTACAGACCCCAAACCTCTGCCTGGTTACAGAGCTAAACTCTGCCTGGTTACAGACCCCAAACCTCTGTCTGGTTACAGACCCAAACCTCTGCCTGGTTACAGACCCCAAACCTCTGCCTGGTTACAGACCCCAAACATCTGCCAGGTTACAGACCCCAAACATCTGCCAGGTTACAGACCCCAGCCTCTGCCTGGTTACAGACCCCAAACATCTGCCAGGTTACAGACCCCAGCCTCTGCCTGGTTACAGAACCCCAAACCTTTGTCTGGTTACAGACCCCCAAACCTCTGTCTGGTTACAGACCCCAACCTCTGCCTGGTTACAGAACCACAAACTTTTGTCTGGTTACAGACCCCCAAACTTCTGTCTGGTTACAGAACCCCAACGTCTGCCTGGTTACAGACCCCATCCTCTGCCTGGTTACAGACCCCATCCTCTGCCTGGTTACAGACCCCATCCTCTGCCTGGTTACAGACCCCCATCCTCTGCCTGGTTACAGACCCCATCCTCTGCCTGGTTACAGACCCCAGTGACGGAGCCTGTTTCTGACCGGTTGTAGAGGCTACACCTCACCAGCTTAAGAGCCCTCCCACCTCTGGGTGGTTACAGAGCCTGCCCCTGACTGGTTGCAGAGTCCACCTCTGGTTAGTTATGCAGCCCACCTCCGACCAATTACAGTGCCTACGCCTGCGCGGTTGCTGAGCTCCCCTTAAGAGGTCGCAGAACCCTGACAGTATGCACACCCAAAACCAGATTAATTGCAACCCCCAGCCCTGCCTGGCTCCAAAGCCCTGCCCTGGGCGATTGCAGATTTCACCCCATATTGGTTGCAGAGCACTCACCGGACAGGTTACAGCGTTCACCGCGGGTGGATTACAGGCCCACTGTGGATTGTTACAGATCCACTCCTGAGCAGTCGGAGGACCCTCTTTGACGGGGTTACAGGGCTCTCCTCGTGATTATTTCCGGACTTTTCCCCCGGTGCCCCAATATCGTAGAGAGGATTTACAGTCACATGCATCAAATCTTTTTGCGATCGCAAACAGTGCGAATCGCAAAAATCGGCCGTTTGCGATCGCAAAATCAGCTTTTGGGATGCATGAAGGGTGAAGACCCTCGCAATTTGAGAATTCGCAAATATTTGCGAATTCTCAAATTGTGATTGCATTTAAGGAATCGCGTTTTGCAATTCCTTAAATGCAATGCATGAAAGTTTAAAAAATAGCGATTTCGCAATTAGGGGGAGCAAATTACCATGAGGTTGAACCTCATGGTAATTTGTGAAAACTTTGAAAAATGCACTTTTGTGCATTTTTCAAAGTTTCATGTTGTGCACACACATGCCCTTTGTGCACAGATTGATTTCAGGGGTGCAATAGGGTTTCCTTTGGACACCCCTGCACCCTTGAAATCGCATTCTCAATTTGCGATTCGCTAATTGCTAATCGCAAATTGAGAATGTCTTCCCATTCATTCCTATGGGCCTAGGCCCATAGGAATGAATAGGGAGGTATTCCTTAATTAAGTCGCAATTAAGGAATGTTTAGAAATCGCAAAATTTTCAGCGATTTCTTCATGCATAGGCATTTTGCGATTTCTTAATTGCGATTTCTTAAAAATCGCAATTAAGAAATCGCAAAAGCCAACAATGATGCATGTGCCTGTTAGTGCCTTATAAAAGATACTGGCTTGTTGCGCTATTAGAAGGGTGTTTTTCTCTTTCTTTCCAGCCAAGAGCATGGGAAAGGTGCAGGAAGGGTCTGGGTGCCCCACAGAATGTGTGCAGAGTGAGGCAGCCAGGCATGCTCTTGTGTAATCCACCCTCGGACAGTAAGCTGCTGCAGAGGACTCATTCGAGGGCTTTCTGTGCACAGTTCAGATGAGCTCTGTTAATGCCAAAGCAGGGATTACGTCGCCTAATCCCTGGCTTCCCATTTTAGTCACAGATATTTTCCTTGCATTTGAGGACATTTGTAAGGATAGCAAGCGGAAATGATGTTTCTGGGCTCTGTGGGGCTCCCTGGGTCTAGTGTGCAGTGGAGATGGAGGCGGCGAGAAGCCCTTGAGAGCATTAGCCCATAGGTAAGGAAGGGACCCTGCAGCTCCGAGGCCTGAGCAGAAGCTACCCCGAAGACCCGGGATACCCCTGCCGTGCTCGGAGGCTGGTGTCCAAGGCTGACTGCCCCATGCCATGCCGTCCCTGGGCAGGGTTAGATCCTGGAGGGCCAGTACTGGTCACATCTGCCACAAGGTGATGTCACTAGACCGCAGCAGACCGTCTGTGTGATTCCGAAAAGGACCCTGGTTTATTTCCAAGGTTGGGGAGTTTCACCTGATTCAAGAAAGCGGCGTAGGGTGGCGGAGATCCAGAGGTGACACCCCTCCTAAGACAGCAGGGCAGACCTGTGAGCGATGGTACACATTCCTCCAGGATGGACAGATGAGGCGTGGTCTTTATTTAAGGTACAGGTCTGGATGAACAGATGGGATGTTGTGGGCAAATATATCTTTCAGTGGACACGGTATGCACTGCTAGTATTTATTTACCAAATTCCTTTGGCTGGACGAATGAGCCACTGTGAGTATTAATGGCACATGCTTCTTTGGAGTGAAGAATGAAACACTTCAGTGTTTTGGTACATGCTGCTACAAGATGGACCGCTTAGCACCATATATATGTATGATATTGTAGGAGTAAACACGAGCCACTGTCAGTATGTATCGCACACGTCCCTTTGATTGGCCGTATGAGGCACTGTGAGTATTTCTGTTACGTGGGTCTCTGGGAAGATATGTAGGCACTGTAGGTATTCACGGTACTTTTGCCTTTGAGTATACCCACACGTCCATGCCTATGTCACTGTCTGTATGTATAGTGCATGCTTCTTTGTGATTGACAACTCAATACTTGTTATATGTGTTGTTCATACGTTCGATAGGAACATGTGGCGCCCAATCAGTGTTTAGGATACATATATATTTTAACGGGCACGTGAGGCACTGCTTGTATTTGACACATGTTGCTGTAGGATGAACATGTGGTGCACATGTTCCTTAGAATGAACCCAAGAGGAGCTGTCAGTTCTTGAGGTACATGTTCCTTAGAACATATATGATAAATGTGTGTGAGGAAGGTACTGACAGGTGAGAGTTTGAAGCCTGACATGAGCCTTAACGTGCTTTAGTTGAGCTACTAAGATTACCACCAAAGTCCAGTTTTCCGCAACCAGGAAGGAGTGCAAACAAACCTCCTTGAAGTACTCGTAAAGTAGCGGAGACTCGGCATGGTACCCAACTCTGCAAATGGGGTTCAGGGATGCAACAATTATACATCGTACCTCAACGCAGTAAAGAGCTGATGTGCAAACGGGTCAGACTAGGATGTCGATTACAATGATAAATCTCGATTTACTAGTTACCTCTAAAAGGTCAGAGGTGAATATGGGAGAAATCTCAATAAATATGAATCACCATTTCATCAATATTCCATTCGAAGTATCAAAAGTAACTTGAGCGGAATAAAAATGCTCTTCACAATTTTCATTTAACAGTTAAAAAGGCTAAAAGGGAAATCAAGGAAGGTAATCTAAACATCAAGCCACAGTGCCCATCTGCCAGACACTGACTGTGATACTCACTCACCTACTGTAGTAGTATGGGCGTGAAGGATTCTCATGGCTACTTTGTCCTTTAACGGCTTCATGCCACATGTTCTGTAGTGCTAAGCTGGCTCCTAACAGCTTCTTGGCTCACTGCACTGAGCCCTGTCTGAATAGTTCAAAGGTCTGAACCTTCTCTTGACTGCCCCACAGGGACCACGAACTTTCACATACTCAGAAATTCCCTTGACTTCCTTTTAAGATTATCCCTCTCTGGCCTTGGTCCATATCACTGGTACATGATCCTTTCTTTGGTTCCTACAGATCCAGTTTGCTGATGACATGCAGGAGTTCACCCGTTTCCCCACAAAGAGTGGTCGCAGGTCTTTGTCCCGTTCGATTTCACAGTCTTCGACGGATAGCTATGGCTCCGGTATGTATCCTCCATGAGTCTTTGCCTCTTTTTCTATATTGACACCTCTTTGATTTGTACATTTCGCCTCGTTTTCAGCGGCCTCCTATACAGATAGTTCAGACGATGAGGTCTCACCGCGCGACAAACAGCAAACCAATTCCAAAGGAGGGAGTGACTTCTGTGTGAAGAATATTAAGCAGGCCGAGTTTGGGCGACGTGAGATTGAAATAGCTGAGCAAGGTAAGTCAGTCCTTCTGAGTGAGGTAAGCACACTTAAGACACTTATGTAACATTGCTTAGTGGGATGAATGTGACTTAGGGGATATAAAAAGATTCTGTAGAGTACGATAAATATTCCTCTTGAACTTCCAGGAAGATCTTGCAGGATGAGGTTCTCTCCTCTTTGGAGGGTCCGGTAGGGTGAGTTGGATACTGCTTTAGGGAAATGGAGAGGGGGATTCATAAAGCTTCTGTAGTGGGATGAGCATCCCTTTGGAGGTTCCAAGAGGCCCTGTAGTGTAAGGTGGGGGGATACAAGGGATTCTTTACCATGAGAGGAGCCGTCCTTGAAATTGGCTAAATGAGGTGATCTACCGATGTCCAGCTGAGCACAGTGAGCCCACATCCAGTGGTTCCAGGAAGGCTTTGAGAAAGGGGTTGAGCACCATTCAAGAGCATCTTAGAGGTCTCCATGGTGCAGGTGAGCATCCAGGGTAAGGTTCAAGTAGATCTTGAGGAGTGAACTCTTCTTCTGTGGATCCAGTGATGGGTCTGTTTGGTCGAGGTGAGCACACCTTCCCTTCTCTAGTTTGGGATCTTCCTCATACACATAAGAAATAGAATTATTGAACAACTTCACCCCCATGATGGGGTTTCAGGAACCCTCACAACCTCTCTCTACGCATAGTCCCCTAATGAAGCATTTCACTGAAACCTTGACTGTTTGTTTATTCCTGCTTACAGCAGATAATTCTTTTGCGCACAACAATAGACTTTGAGAAAGTATCTTAAAATCAGGAACAATCAAACTAGTAAGACACAAGAAACAAGGCACTAAAATGTACGAGGTGATGAACACAACAAAGATGGAAGCCCAAGTGTTGCAAAAGTAAAGGTCTGCCTTCAGCTCTTTGGCTGTCAGATTCAATCTGATAGTGGCGATTTTTGATTCCAAAACTTTTACTCCATATTCTGTGCTTAATTTTTTCATTGTAGTTGTGTCCTCTCCTTAATCTGTATCACATTGTCACTGTTAAGCTGTTTCACAGACTCAGCACATTGTAGTCACCTTTTATTATGAACTTCATGGTAGCTCGTCCTCCACTGCTCCATAAAGGAATGGCTGCCATTTATGTTCTGGACGAGTGGCGTCCATCTTAGGCATGTTGACTGGTCCATAGAGGACGCTGCAGCTCTTTCCTGTAGCCATTGGCACATATACAGCTGCCCTCTTATCAGAGAACCATCCTCTGCTGTGAACCATTACACACAGCCCTGAAAACTCAAGGACATGGTGGCACAACCCTGGAAAAGCAGTATCCTTGGGGTAATAGAGTTCCGCAGTGCAGTGTTCAGCCATTAACAGACGGTAGAGGTGGAAGTTCCAAAGGTAATGGGGGGAATCATGCCAACAGTTGTTTATTGTGAGACATTGTATGATGCAAGCCTTATCAAGACAGTTGCGTCATACAGAAACACTACTGGTGTGATGAAGTTAAGAAGACAGAGTCAACATTTGTGCTGGAGGCTCGGTCTTTTGCTATAAGCAGAGTTTGTCGGTTAACCATGCATCCATGGCATTACCGTTGAAAAACCTGTGCTAGTTTCTTTCCTATTTATGATACAAAGTGTGACCTGTTGCCAGGAAGTAAAGTGTGACCTGTTGCCAGGAAGTAAAGTGTGACCTGTTGCCAGGAAGTGCAGACAAGTGCAGCTCCTTACTGATTTTCTGTTTTACTTTAGTGAACATCTATGCTCCTCACGTGACTGTGGCAAACAGCCCAGGGTGCATCTCGGAACATTTTGTTTATTGAGCTGATTAGAAATAGTGCTTGATCTTTGTGGTAAAGTGAGGAAATAATGGGACTCCAACTCAGGTAAGTCACGAAAGGAACACTTTATTCACGTCAGGCTCCCAAGCTCCAGCATTAACAAATTAACAAAACTGTCACTCGAGAACATTATCCTGTCCTACGTTCTTAGCCCGAACCAGGAAGAACCAATGAGGATAAGAACAAGGGATGGCTGGTGGGAATAACATGGAAATAGATAAATGAAATAGGCAAACGTCCACATATAATGGTACAGAATGTGACACTACTGCTTTCTTTAACAAAGAAACATTCATTATTCATCATACCATTATACAAAATATTCCTAGAAGGTATTCTAAATCTAGGTGCATCTTAATCCTGTCCACCAAATTAGATTAATCTGAGTCAGAATTGGGACCACTGCCATGTGAAGAACCTGAGGAATTAACATCATCATCAGGACAACATATTGCAGCATTCTTATTTACTTCAGATAAGTACAAATGTTTGTTAGATTGGTCGCCAATCATACCAACATAAATTGCATCATTACCAGAATTATTGCAGAAAACATTGTTACATGGATGTTGGAGTTTACTGTGTCTTACCAGCTTTACACTTTGCCATTCTCCTAAAACTAACATTTGCCATCCTGGGTGATGACACTTCCATTGTTCACTTTGACCACTTTGACTGGTTTGGAAAATGTACTCTTGCCTGTGTTCACTCAGTGTCCCAAACAAATTTCGACTCAAGCACCCACTGAAATGTCATATGGCGTGACTCTGTAGTTTGTCATACCATTCTTTTGACCTGTTCAGCAACTCTGTCCCTCTCAATATCCATATTTGTTCCACTCTCCATTTGCCCTACCTGAAATTTTGTTTTAAACCACCAATGGCAAATAGATGACGTGGGTTGCCTTCTTTTCATTAAAACAAAAGGTGAACCACCAGTCACTGAGTGAAGTGTAATTCGTAATGACCATAATATATCCCAGAATGGTAGAACGAAAGGTATTCCTCCAGACATGGCCAAATAGACACTTCCTTTGAGATTTCTATTGAATTGTTCCACCAAACCGTTGCATTGGGGTTCATACACTGCTGCGCATATATGTTCTATGTTGGGGGTGCTTAGGAATTTAGTCATTTCAGCCGATAAAAATTGAGCACCATTATCTGTAACCAATTTTTCAGGAAACCCTTCTCTACTGAAAACCTCCATTAGAAATTCTAGCATCACCGCATGTCACTTGGAGTGGTAATCGATCAGCACAGTGGCGAATTGAAGGTTATATGGTAAAGACTTTAAAGGACACACAATGTCCAAACCCACCTTCTGCCATGTGAAATCTAGCCACTGTATTGGCTGCATGGGAGGAATGTGGGTGTTACAGTTGTTGGTAAATCAAAGAAAAGGCCCCTAGTGGGAGTGGGGGACTCCCCGGGAATTAAAGATGTCCGATTGAAGTGTGTCTGATCCCAAGAAGGAACCAGAGTAACCTCTCCCACGTGACTCCCCTGCGACTGGGAGTCACAGAGGTGAGACTGCATTGCCCGTTCTTTTGTCCAGGTTTTCCCTACAGTGGTCGGGTCCCTCCCCTTCGCCTATGAAGTAGTGCCTCCCCACCTTTGAGGTGGAGACATTTCTCTGGTTCTTTCTTGGGATCAGACACACTTCAATCGGACATCCCTGATTCCCGGGTAGTCCCCCCGATCCCACTAGGGGCCTTTTCTTTTCCTTTTGTTTATAACGGTCCTGAAGAACTGCCGCCCGTCGATTGGGCTCCAATGGCACGAAACATGTTGACCACGCACACATAAGCTAACCTGGTACCTTAGGACCTCGAGATAGCACCACTGTTTTTACTTAGTCCTGGGCCCATATTAAATTAAAAGTCTCTGGGTTCCAGTTACTATTTTAAGCAACCTTTTACACACCACTACTCACTGCAGTTTGCCCACGTGCACCCACCGAATACGGCGTCCTCAGATCTGAAGAACTCCGCCAAAGAAGCCATCAGGCCCGTCAGACATTGCAGCACCGGTCGGACAAGGAGCGCCCTATGATGAAGCATGACACTCTAACGTGTGTGAAGACATTACGATGCGAAATTCAGATCTTCCAGCGACGTGATTCTCGGCCAGGTAGTAACCCCCTGTGCACCGCCTGAATAGAGGAACAATCTCCTTCTTGTGTTATACAGGTGTTCCAGTTTTTGCCAGAAGCCGCATATATTTCACAATTGCGTACCAAATAACCAGCTTCAGCATACAAAATCAGACCCCCAATACAAACTGTGTGCTAAACTCTTTAGAGCTGACAAGCTCATGTCTCCTTTATGACTCATCTTCAGCAAAAAACTGTGGAGTATTTTAAGTGGCACACACTTGTTATTGTGAAACAAAAACTCTGTTCACCGAAAACGCAAATGCTATTTGTACGAAAGAGTCAAGTGATCCTTCAAAATGCTTACTCAAAGGCCACCCTTCACTCAAGTATTTTTTAACCAGCTTCAATTCGCTATCATTTTTATATTTAGTCATTCAATTTCTCTTATCCATCTCCAGTCCATTGTTCACACACACATCAAACATATTTGCTAGTACATCGTAATCTTCGTTTGCCACATCATCCTCACTTTCTTTATGACACACGATAATCTAGGCAAACAATCTGCTATTTGGTTCTTCCGACTTGGCACATATATAGTGTTGAAATTATATTCTTGAAGTTTAGAACTCAATCTCGATGTGCCAGCTGTTGAATTCCTCCCACCGCCCTGAAACAAAATGGAGATCAGTGGCTTGTGGTCAGTCTGGATAGTATCCGGTTACCCCACACAGTGTCGAAAATTATCAGTAGCCCACACACAAGCTAATAGTTCCTGTTTGATGATGGAATATTTGCATTCAGATTTATTTAATACTCTAGATGTGCAGACAACCACCCATTCTGAACTTCCTGATCTCTGGGATAACATAGCCCCAAGCACATAAGTGCTAGCATCTACAGAAATTAAACATCTGCTCCCATTGGAAAATGGTTGTAAGGCAGGAGCATTTATAATATGGGTCTTGACAATGTCAAAGGGATGCTTTTGCTCTGGACCCCACTCAAATTCACATCCTTTCCAAAGCAACCTTCTCAGTGGTTCCACCACTGATGCGACGTTAGGAACAAACCTCTGTAGTACTAGCTCAACCTTATAAATGACATGAGTTTGTCCTTGTCCCAGGTGCATTCTTAATGACATCAACAAGTCTTTACTTGGGAAATATGTATTTGGGAGATATGGTATGGCCCAAACTGTTGACTTGTGATTCAAACAGTTTACATTTTTCCAAACTTAGCACCAAACCTTTCATTGGACAGTCTCTTGCACACTTCCATCAGGATCTCGGAATATTCCTCTTCACCCTTGAAGAACACCAAAATATCATCTTGGAAACATCTTACATGTTCTTCCATGTCTCTACAAATGTGGAACATTACTTTCTGGATGACCCCAGAAGTGTATGCCAGTTTGAAAGGCATCCTTTTAAACTGGAATATGCTAAAAAGTGTAACAAAAAAAGGTAAAAGGTTTGGCAGCATTTGTCACCTCAACTTGGTGGCATACATTTCGAGGTCAAATGTGGAGAAGACCGAAGCGCCATTTAATATTGCCAAATAATCATTGATTTTCGTCAAAAGATATCTGTCCACTAATATATTATCATTGAGGGCCCTCAAATCCACACAAAGTCTGAGATTTTCCTCTCCCTTCTTAGCTAGAACACTAGCTGAAATCAACTCTGTTGACCCAGTCTCCTCAATAACATTGTCTCACAGCAATTGTTCCAAACCGTTCTGTAACTCACTTCCCACTCTAAACGGTATATTTCTCACCTTTTGTCTCACTGGTTCAGCAGCATTTTTTTTAGATAAATCTCATGTATAAACCCTTGCAGTTTTGCTGATTATTTTGAGAAAACTTCAAGAAAGGTTGATATGATTTTCTCCTTCATATAATTTTCCTTGACTAACAACATAGGATCATCAGCCCTGGGGTCCAACTTGATTTTAAGTCTTTTCTCATCTTTCCAACCTAAAACATTGACACCTCTTTATGCTACATATATCTTCAAATATGCTGTTCTCCGCTTGAATTTAGCACATGGGCGAAAATGTCCATGAAAATTGGAGTTATCAGTCATCAAAAGTTACTGCTTGTATTTCTGGGGGTTACAGATGTTTAACTTTATTTCCTAGTTTTGCTTCAAAGTAGGATTTTGTGATGATTGTGAAGAGCCAGAATCAGCCATTAATAGCAAACTTCTATCATGTACCAGAATTGAAAACATAGGTGGTTTGACACTATCCTCAGTACATTGGTCACCATCTCCTTGTACCATATGTTTAGTCTGAGATTCCACGATGGTTAAATCACCTGCATCCTCTATCACTTGAGAGATCTGTGGCTTGTTTTGTTTCTTTGCTTAACTGCACACTTTTTCAAAATGTTCTTTTTTTCCTACAAATATTGCATCCCTTGTTTACAGCAGGATAACTCCTTGAAGATGCTAGATGCAATGGGTCACCACACCTGTAACAAGTTATTTTGTTTTCTTACTGCCATATTTTTGATGCTTCAATTTTACTAGATTTACTGTTGGGATAAAACACTCCATTCTCTATTTTGCTTGTGTGAGACTCGTTTTATTTCCTTCACCCAATGCGTAGACTGTTCAGTTGCCTTAGCAAAGGTAGTCACTCCCTCCAATGTTGGATCCCCAAAATGCCTAAATCTTTCCTATATAAGCATAGTGTTCATGTTGATCATTAGTTGGTTGCATATCATTTCATTAGTGATAGTTCCAAAATTGCACGTTAGACAAGCTTCTCAGTGCTGTTAGAAAATCATCAAAGCTTTTACCCTCCTTTTTCCTCCTAATCAAGAAATATCTCTCTAAATTTGTGCTTAAATGGGCATTCAACCGCAAAATGTCATCATGTTCATCAAGATCATCCTCTCCTACTTAGTGGTTCAATCTTGGGCAAAGACCTTAAAGCATCTTGTCCTTCAGAACCTAGAGAGCGTAGTAAAATGCTTTTCCTTCTCTCTGACAGCATTTTTTTCACTATATCTAGCCTTCAAATAAGTGTGAAACTCATCATTCCATGGAATGGAATGCTCTCGTTTGGTTGGTAAAAACTTTAAAGGAGAATCCAGTTGCATACTTGTCAATGGTGAAGGTTTATGCACCAAATCCACAAATAATACGAATGTAATGTCACTGTAATTGTCCAGGACTCTATATTGTGTTTACGTCTATACATATCAAATGACAGTATGGCCGAATACACCTGTGAGTACTTCAACTCAGGACTAAATAGTGAGAATCTCCATGAAACTTCTGCATACAAAATGTCCGCTCACAGGCTGGAGCTCACAAATAACTGGTAAAATGTAGAAATCAAATGGCTGCTCTCCCCCAAAACAAGGCTTGACCCAGCGGTATCCCTCGCTGGTTTTCTCAAAGTTAGTCCTTTCCTGATCCCCTCCTCAGGAGGTACCTTACAGGCGGGAAAAACATACGATCTACCCCAAAGATGAAAACACTGGTATAGTCACCACGTGATAGGAAGCAGTTCTGGTAAGCATGAGATCGGCCGTCCAATCAAATAGCCTTCAGGAGAGGAGCAACAACTTCTCTGCATCGGATGTGCCACTGCAATCCAACAATGGCGAAATCGGATTCAGATCACTGTCACCAGCAGATTGTTGTAAAGTGAGGAAATAATGAGACTCCGACTAAGGAAAGTCACGACGGGAACTTTTTATTCACACTTCAAGTTTCCAAGCTCCTGCATTACCGAATGAGAACGTTATCCTGTCCCACATTCTCAGCGTGACCCAGGAAGAACCAATGAGGTTATGAACAGGGGGGTTATAATATGGAAATATATAAATAAAAAGGCAAATAACGAAATATAATGGCACAGAATGTAACATTCCTTTCTTCATTAACCACCTGTGACAAATATATTTAATTCCGCCTAGCAGCACTAATTCCCACATGCCTCTGCTTCTCCGGTTTAGGACATTTCTACACCACTCTACTTTTGACCTACGCTTACTCTAAGAAACGACATTTGTCAAACATCCCTCCAGATGTGTTTTTTCTCCAGCTGTGATAGTCCAGTCTCTATCAAAACTCAATCGGCAATCTTTTCAAAGGACCACACGTTGAATGATGTTGCAACAGATATCAAAACCTCAGCAGACGTCATCAAGTCATTCCAGAATGCCTATTGCTGGTGGTTGTTAGAGGGGAGAATGGCAAAGAGAGCTGTTGTGCTACACTGCATGGCCCCTTTAAAGAATGTACTCCTGCTTTCAGGCAATCACTTAATCAGTTACTGAACGCCAACCATGTGAGGTAGTACAGTGTTAAGAAACATCTAAGAGAAATATTGAAAGAAAATCATTCAAGTGAGAGCTGTCTTTGAGATTTTGAAAAACTTCAATATATCCTATTGACGATCTTCTCGTTAAATTATTACACTCCTTCCTTTCCTGCCTCTACTGCCAGTCCATGAAAAAAGGTTTTCAATGACCAGCTGGTTCCACTTTGTCTAAATGTCAGGTGCAATTGAAGTTCTGTTCCTTTCTTAGCACTTTTAATGCCTGAATTTCAAGTGCCAAGAAGTCATTGCTCGTATGAAAGCACAAAAACCTACCTTAGCATAAGCTAGCACAGTCGTGACAGAAGCTAAAGCAGCCAGCCCAGAGCTCACCCTAAACTGCTAATGTACAGGTTAGTTTGATGGGTGACAGCACAGCATCTTGTATGCAAACTGTCAAGTTAATGCTGAAACATGTGGTTTTTTGCCACATCTTTTTCTCTACCAGGTCTGTGAAAGTTCATGTTTCTAATCCGAACAGCTTTACAAAGAAACATTAAGCACATCTAGCTCCCTTTTCCAATTCTTCTATTAGCCAAGAAGAATATTTGCAAAGCCACTAATTCAAAACATTGGCAAAGGATGATTTGTCCAGCTGTGCGAGAATATTGTTCTGTACTGCACACACAGAATACCATTGCTTTCAGTTATGTGTGTGAATTTTTGGGGTGAAAGGTGCCAAATGAACAGTATTATATCTTGTAAAGCATTGTAAGCTTTTCAAAATGGTCATCCAGCTTGCAAAATTTCTCAAAAGATAAATGGAATTCATAACCACTCATTCTCAGGCCTCTCTGCTGAGAAAGCTGAAAGAGTAAGTTGGTGCTAGCAACCCATCCTAGAGGAAACCCAAACTTTTTGAAATTTTTCTAGGTGCTACACATATCATATTTTCGTATAAAAAGCATTGCCAGATGTAATAGACCTTCGTTTTTTGCCAGAGGGTTATTTCTGATATTAGACATAATCTTTACCCCTTGCCGTTATTCTGCTATTTTCTAAAAAGTGAGATAAAAGTCCGTCTCTAAACACGATATGTATTGTACACATACGATACGTATTATGTTGTTTCTCAGATTTACTGTTGGGTAGGAATTATCCTACCGGTCAGCCTTCTCAAAGAACTCTGAAACGGGTAATCCGAGCAGAACGCCTTCGTGTCATGGTGAGAAATAAGCTAAGCACCAAACAGAGCGCAGCCCTTCACATTCATACTTAACCTGTAATCCCGTTTTATGATACTTAATCTGTACATCCAGTTTATCATACGTAACCTGTAATCTGTCCATCATCCGTAACCTGTAACCTCCTGTCTATCATAGGTAACCTTCCTATATTAGGTAACCTCTAACCTGTCCATCATACATAACCTGTAACCCCTGTCTATCATACTTAGACTGCTACCTATCATACGTAACCTGTAACTCCTGCCTATCATACGTAACCTGTAACCCCTGTCTATCATACTTAAACTGCAACCCATCATACGTAACCTGTAACCCCTGTCTATCATACCTACACTTTAACCTCCTGCTTGTCAAATATATCCTGTAACCTGCACGTAGCGTCGTAGCCAATTCCCCACCGACTTTGGGTGCCCTGTCTGTAGTTTTGTGATTCCATTACAAATTCTCCGGTCAGAGCGGGCCGCAGAACGACCTTTCGAATATGAAACAATCAGGGGTGGCTCTAGGCTCATGGCGGCCCTGGGCAGGGAGGTAGGTAGGGGGCCCCGGAAGAGGCCCGGGTGGAGCGGAGCCCTCCCAGAGCTCAGGTCCTGGAAGTGGAACAGAGCCGGAGGCCGCCAAATCCCTGCCAGGGGCCGCCAAGCAAATATGTATCCATCCTCAGAGGATTATTATATTAAGGATATATATTGGCGTGGTGGCCCCTGCGGTTTGGTGGCCCTGTGCAGGTGCACAGCTTGCACATGCCTAAGGCCGCCCCTGAAACAATGGACCACTGGCTGCTCCCCTCAGTCCCTCCTCCCCTCAACACGAGGCCGTCTGACGCAATTCCCTTTGAGGAGTTGCTGACTTGTCAATCATGTGTGCCTCCCGTTTCGGCCGCAAACATTTGATAGCTATAATTGTGATTCGCACTTAGGAGGTGGACGCCCCTTAGGTTTGGGAACGAGTTAGTAAACCCCTTTTGCGGTGTAGAAAAAGCTTTCCGAATGTAAAAGGGGTTAAGTGCATTGCGTAAACATGTCCCACGCTTCTTAGTGTGACTTAGTTGTCACAAATTGCACTGTGTGCGTATTTAGAGTATGGTAGATATTTTCGGGCAAACTTATACGGAGGCTTTGCATGAAACTGTTTTTGTATTCAGACGCTGCGCGCAAAACAATAATTTGAAAGGGTTACTGATATGGCTGGTATTGCATAATTTTATTGTACTGTAATTGCATTTATATATCGCTTACTACCCCTGACGAGGTGTTGAAGCGCTTTTTTCGGCGAGTAGAACGTTACTCCTGAACCCATAAAGGATTAGTGGTGGATTAGTACAGTGAAACATGAAATTCATTTGAGCAGTGGATATGTTAGTCAGTTATTTAGATTGAGAAGGATAGTGGAGGGATAGAAGAGAGATAAGGTTTGTATTTATATAGTGCTTGCTACCCCTGATGAGGTGTTTAAGCGCTTTTCGGCGAGTAGCACGCTACTCCAGAGCCAATAATGAATTAGTGTTGAAATAGTCTAGGGAAATATGTAATTAATTTGAACAGTGGACAATGGACAGTGGATAATGAATGACAATGTAAATACAACACTGGTGGATGAAACATAACCGCCTAATTCTGGACAAAACAAAAGCAGAGTAGCATGGACATAATACCCGTTGGAGCAGAAGACCTTCCTTGTGCACTTTACAATTACACTTATTGCCACACAAACCCGTTTATATTATTTCATCACACAATACAAGTATTCGGTTACTCCGCAACTTGTACTTTATGATCAACTCTAAAATAACACGTTTGCAGTCACGGCCGTTGGCTAAATACAGGGGCCGGTGTCTCAACCGAGCCAAAAAACATAATGAAGAAAACCTAGTTGAGGGAGGGCATTTCCTCACAGCGTGAAATACAAGGTCTTAAACAGAAAACAAATCCCACACAAACTTACGATATAGAACTTCCCATATAAATGAAATGATAAGGTTCGAACGCTTAAAATCACTGTCATTCTACACCGTTCAAAGCCTCCACGTTATATCAATGATGAAATGACGCATTACATCGTCACTAACATCACTAGTGGCATTATATAGTAGGCATTATATAGTAGGCATTATATAGTACATCACTGTTACCATAGTTTTGCATTTATTTAATCTTTTTTATGTTGGTTGGTTTATTTGGCAGTATCTTTTTATCTTGCCACTTCCTTTCTTTGCCTGACCACTGCCTGGCCTTGTTGGGCAGAGCGCTTGTCAGTGCTTCCTGTTCCCACCTGCGCCTGCTGGGCCCGCAGCAAGGACAGGCTGCTTTTGCAGGCGCGCCAAAGTCAAGAGAGAGTGCGCCCATCCGCGCTCGAACGATGCCAGAAACCCTACTCCACTGGTATTACGGAGGTGAGTTTCTGTTACTCTTCCTCGCTGCTTCACTAACTCAATCAGTCTATTACCCATGACTGTACTCGGGGCACAAGTCCTAAAAATAGAAGTGGGGGGACTGACCTAGTTTGGCAGTATGCAAGTGACATCAAGGCGTGCGACATCACGGCGCACAACATCACGCCGCACAACATCACACATGGCATCACAGCAGGCCCGGCTCCAGGAATTTTTATTTGGGTGGGCCAAGGGCGCATTTGGGTGGGCCACTGCATGCTCAATTTGTCGCTTCTGGAGGTAGCCTACAAGCCCTAGATTACATCATATGTACTTGCAAGCAGGCAGCATGATACAACTGATTGCTTCTGTGTGTACACAGAGCATATGGAGAGTTATTTGAAAGTAAGACCAATGTCTGGACCTAACTGCAAACCCTCGAATTCCAGCTCCGCGGCTTCAACACACGTACTAGAATGCTAAGCATATAAAAAGCATTCAAGTTTAAGGAAGTCCCTACTACTCACGAAAGCCTTGAAACCAGTGCACTAGAGTGAACTGTGAGTGAGTTTTAACAACATGTGAGTATTTAAAAGTTCAAAAACAGTAGGGCAAGAATCAGCCCAGAGGCAGTTTTTAAGAGGACAAAGCAGGAGTGCTGCAAGTCACCATTTAAACGTAATGTAAAGGACTTTAGTGATTATTAATGCAGAAATAGCAGTGCTGCAAATCAGGACTAAGATGCATTGTAAGAGCTTGTTGATAGGGTCTTTGAACCAAGCCAAACAGATGGCTCAACTGCCTCGGCTCTTCCTGTTAATTTGTTGTCCCACCCACCCCTAGAGATGGGCCCATATATCTAGCAAGGCCTACTTCAGGGCCCTCCATTATTTTCCAAATCTCTTTCGAATCGTTAACACTCTCAAAAAGTGTTTTGGTCCCCATGTAAGGTCCCTTTGATTGGGAAGAGGAGGTTTCGGAGGTGGGAGTATCAGGCAAGTAACACTACTCAGTCTCCCGCGTTGCCAGCCTTCAGAGAGAATCTCTCTTCATTAATACCTCCATCTGACCCCGGACTCTGCAGTACACTCCCTTCCAGGCCTGATTATCAATGTTCTACCATCTACCGTGCACCTTAACTCACAGCTAACCTTGGTCCCCAGCCTCATATCAGTCACCACCTGGCTTCATTCTCCATATTCCCACAAAAAAAATTAGTAAAAAATCACATTCAAACTCAAAACCCTGAACATAACAGTAAATATAATTAGCACACACTTTAAAATATGTTACACAGTGGCCCTAATGACCCAACTGCTATTAAATAAGCAAAAACAGAAAGGTCATTATAGGGTCTATTTTAGCGCTGGTGCGAAAGTATTTATTGGCGTCCCACCACTGACCTCTTACTCAGTAGACCCCTTTACTACCACCCTCCAACAGTGCACTTCATCTCTCACTCCAAAGCCCCTCCCCATGACCTCCTCCTCAGACTCCCTCACAAATACCTTCCACCAGTGCCCCTCATCTCTCCGTAGCCCCTCCCCCATTGTCCTCCTCCTCTGATTCCCTCACTGCCACCCTCCACCAGTGCCCCTCATCACTCCAAAGCACCTCCCCCATTATTATTAGTGTATTTTATAAAGCACGCAGCTACCCCAACGGGGTGTCCCGGCGCTGATTGAGTAAAAACGGTCGTCCAAAAAAGAGCACCTGAGTTTTATTTGCATTCAATCTGAGGAAATTAAGGTCCATCCATTAGGCGATGTTACTTAGGCAAGTTTTCAGAGGGTCAAAAGTGAGGGGGGTTGGCTCATCAAAGGTAAAGAGCAGCTGAATGTCATCGGCATAAGATGTTGTTTTAATGCCCCAGTGGGAAATCATTTCAGCTAGAGGGGTAAAGTATACATTACATAGGAGGGGGCTTAATGAGGAGCCCTGAGGCACACCCCATTTAAGTGGCCTGACTCCCCCATGACCTCATCGGATTCCCTCATTGCCGCCCTCCTCCCAGACTCCCCCACTACCACCCTCCACCAGTGCCCCTCATCTCTCCGTAGCTCCTCCCCCATGACCTACCCCTCCTTGGATTCCCTCATTGCCATCCTCCAACACTGGCCTTCATCTCTCCGTAGCCTCTTCCCCTCATGACCCCCTCCTCAGACTCCCTCCCTACCACCCTCCACCAGTGCCCCTCATCACTCCAAAGCCCCTCCCCCTCATGACCTCCTCCTCAGACTTACTCCCTACCACCCTCCACCAGTACCCCTCATCACTCCAAAGCCCCTCCCCCTCATGACCTCCTCCTCAGACTTACTCCCTACCACCCTCCACCAGTGCCCCTCATCACTCCAAAGCCCCTCCCCCTCATGACCTCCTCCTCAGACTCCCTCCCTACCACCCTCCACCAGTGCCCCTCATCACTCCAAAGCCCCTCCCCCTCATGACCCCCTCCTCAGACTCCCTCCCTACCACCCTCCACCAGTGCCCCTCATCACTCCAAAGCCCCTCCCCCTCATGACCTCCTCCTCAGACTTACTCCCTACCACCCTCCACCAGTGCCTCTCATCACTCCAAAGCCCCACCCCCATGACCTCCTCTTCAGACTCCCTCACAAACAACCTCCACCCGTGCCTCCCATCTCTCCGTATCTCCACCCCCCATGATGTCCCCCTCGGATTCCCTATTGCCACCCTCCAACAGTGCCCATCATCTCTCCGTAGCCCCTCTCTCATATGCATTTTATTTGTTGTATAGCGCTACTCATAGTGTAGGGTATCACAGTACTGTACATCTGACACACACATTATGCAGACACAATGATTCATAAAAGTATGCACATCAGCCTATAGGGAATGTCAAAGAAGCTAATGAGGATTACGAGGTGTAGGAATCACATCTCATCCATGCTGCTGGGAAATATGTTTTAAGAGGGTTGGGTCGGGAGAAGCACACACACAGGATTTAAGCATACCCCAGTGGTTGGCTTTACTGATTAGAATGTATATCTGCCCCAACTCTGTATTGCAACATTATAATAATGAAATACTGGTAAAATTCGAACTAACTAGCAATACAACAAAAAAAAGAAATCTAATTATACCATTCTGGTGTGTATACACGTCTTTGATGACAGTCCATAGGACACTGTCCTATGTTAGGATTGTAACTTCTGAATCAAAGGATCTCTGTGACAAAGGCAGTAACCCACTGAGCTATCCACGTTAACTACAGTTTAACTGCATTTAAGAACTACAAGCCGACAAAAGATTGCTCTCTAGCAGGATCATTAATACTCAGAGTTATCTGGACATTTAGTTGTCGTGCATCCTTGGCAGAACCACTCATGTAATGATACAAACGATTTAAACACACGATTTAAATGAAATATACACCATTCGAAGTATGTCTTGCTCACAGATTATAAAAACGCAACAATAGCCACACATTCTCTTACCTGCTCCTTACGAACTCTGTCACAGCCCAATCGGATAAACAGCTCAAGGGGTCAGGAAGGTCAGGAAAACGAATCGAAAAAAAAGAAACTCCTCTTCACCAGCTGAAAAGAATTAAGTATCCACGCAGCAGGACGGTACACAAATCCAGTTCCAACGAAAGGATTTGTCCCCTTCGCCGTGCCCCTAATGTACCTGCAGAGTGGGCGGGGACACAGCCCACCTTTCTAATAGGAGATGCGTGATTGGGGGTGCGAGCTCAGGCCCAATCACGCAACTCCTAAAGAAAGAATAACGTTCAGAGAACGTTTTAAAATGCAGTGGCCATATTCTGTTGGCCTTGCTGACGTCACTGCCAGGGCCAAGGTTTATGTTTGGGTGGGCCAGGTCGGTGTTTTGGTGGGCCTGGCCCACCCGGCCTACCCGCTAGAACCGGGCCTGCATCACAGGTATTGACATCATAGAAAGTGGCATCACAAGCCACAACTTTACAGGAAGTGACATCATAAGAAGTGATATCAGATCTAAAGTCCTCGCATATATCTTTAGCAGGTCTATCATGTGTAGTTTTGAGCGCGTTGCGAGGGTAATAGCACAGTGGGCTATGGAAGATGAAATGTGACTTCTACACCTTGCAATTCCCCAGTTTTATGAAACATAACCTGTACATTCATTTACAAACTTATAAAATTTATTGTACATGTAATATGCATGTGCTGATTTAAAGTGCTCTGACACCCTGCATTGGGGTGAGTAGGGCTATACAAGAAAAAATAGTGGTACTTAAATTATTTCAACGCCTCCTCAGGGGAAGTAAGCTCTATATAAATGCCATTTGCTTTGTGTAAATACTGGGAAAAACCAACACATCTGATATTCTTATAGTGCATGCATATCTCCTAAACAGAGTAAAAAGCTGCCTCTCTTAAGTATGTGTGAAGTGCTAACAAGGTGTGAGCCTTTATTTCCCCTCCACTTCATTTGCATCAGGTGTGAAGCTCCTGACTGACTGCTCCCAGCCAAGAGACTTGAACAAAAGGAGGCCTGATGACCCCTCAAATTCGGCCTTTGTTATGGGCCAAGCAGGAGTCTTAAATAAGAAAACCCCGTCCCTGCCCACGTTGTTGCTTGTTGCTTGTTGCCGATGAAAAGCAGACAATGTGCAGGCGCTGCTGAAAGTGTCCCGGTGTTTGGAAATTACACCGGGACGAGTTCAGCACATTATTCAGTGGGGCCCAAATTCTTGGCAGGATGGACGGCGTTCACCCTGTGAAAAAAGTGGGTGGACGCCGTCCACCCGAGAGTACACCCGACTCGTGCCCTGACTGTACTGTCCCTCTCAAGCCTCTACAAATGGGCCCTTTAGCTGCCTGAACTGTAATTTCTCCTGTCAGTTACCTCCCCCGCCATTTCAAGCCTCCATTCCACCCAGCCAGCCATGGTCCATGTAGGTAAGAGCTGTGGGACGGTGGGGCCGGGTTGGGGGGGATTCGACAGACGACCATGAGGGAAAATTAAATAAATGATTTTCCCTCTGCGTCGTCTGTCTAGATCCCCCCACTCCCGGCCCCACCGCTCTTACCTGCATGGGCCGTGACCCAGTACCCCTTTCCTTTTACCAGCACGCCCCTTCTAGCTTCTCTAACTTCAACCCTCTCTATGACTACTAGACCTGGGCGGTAAATTCCGTTCCGCTCGCGGAATTTGGGTTATTTCGCATTCAGCGGAGAACGCGAAATTGGCCAAAATTCAGCGTTCCGCGACTTCGTGAAATTTTTTGCTTGTTCGCGTTCTCAAATGCGTGTTTGCAAGATATTTCCCCCCGAGCACGCAAACAGCGATTGCGAACAGTAAAAAAGCATTGTGAACAAGCAATTCCGCGTGTTTGCGGAATTTCTGCATGTTCGCTGAGATTTTGTACCGTTTCGCGGAGATTTGCGTAACGCGATTACACAAATTCCGCCCACCCCTAATGACTACCCCAGCCCTAAGAAACCTGAAGACCTCAGATGCTATAATAGCAATGCCAAGTTCCTCAATCAACATACTATGGGCATTTGGGACCTACTTTACTCTTCCTCTCCAGGCCTCTGTTTTATCACAGAGACCTGGCTTAACAAGCAGGCAATAGCGGCTGCCATTTCCTCCAGTTATGACATTTTGAGAATGGATAGGCCTTCAAAGAAAGGGGGTGGCATTGCTGTTTTTGATCACTCGTATATCAAAGGCTCAATTGTAGAGGCTGTAAGTTTTGACTGGCTAGAGTATGATTTTTAATCTATTCCTCAATCCCCACCCACCTAAGGCCCGTGCTTCAATCTATAGACCTTCTGGCACAAAAGTACATTTCTTCTTAATCTTTTAACTCCAGATTCCTCCCTATGAAAATATTCCCAAGGCATCCAACTGGATCTGGAAACTTCAAAACAGTACTCCAGTGTGCCCGTAGATTGTGTTTTGTTGTTCCTCCCCAACACTGTATAAAAGCACCACCCATGCCTGCTGATGTCAGTGCCTTTCTTTCCATGCCTTCAAACACTGATCCAGAGCTACTCCTTAGACTTTTCCAAGACATTTTTCCAAACGTGTTTTCCATACATTTTACAGTGTGCAAGGGAAAACGTCACCTCCTAAGACATTGGAAGACTCTACACTTTGACCAGTCAAGGTCAAAAGGAATGTCCCGTTCCTGCAGTTGATCGTCCTTGCAGTCAAAGTCTTTGGTAAGTCCAAGAAGAATCATAAGAAATGAAAGCAGGAACCTCCCCCTTTCAGCCACTCTTGAACCGCAGAGATGGGATGAGAGCGTCAACATGCCACCTGGTCTCACTCCCAATCTCCATTTGAACCGATCCTAAGTTTAGTCCTGATACATTCCAAGTTTTCTGGGTCTGTTGGCGAAGATGCAGCAAGTGGATGTCTTAGGAGAGGCTGTGCTGCCTATTTTCAGCACTTTACCGGTTCCCACAAGTGTGTCTTTAGAACCCTGCAGATCTGCAGGGTTCTCCAGTCGAACTTCTGCTGGCGTGTTTGCCTTTGGCGCCTTCTGTGCCCCTTGAAACGGCTTCGGGTTGAGCACACGCTATAGGGCCAACTTCAGTTCTAGGGCTACCCACTCTGCTGGTTCCCCCAGCATCAACTCTGGAGGACAATTCACAACCCATTGTGGTTTCCAACTCCAAGAAAAATCCACCCACCCTCGACCGAAGCCGCTCCCTAATTACATCTGAGCACAGCCAGCCAACAACCCCCTCTGATTCGGATACCTTTACCTTACCACAGAGTCAGCTCAAACATTGCACAATCTTTTCATCACTGATTAGAGTAATGATACCTTTGATGACATAAATGATTTTGTTCCCCAATATGATGAGGACAACTGGTTAGGAACTATAAGATGACAGTGTCATGGATAATTCTCCAGATACTGAGCTCCTTTCTACACCAGGTCCTGCCACCAAGGAAGGTGCATGCTTTGCTGAGGGCAGAAAGAAATATTGGACCCCTACACCTATTATGGAGGTGAAGAATAATATTTTTACAGAGGTTCTACAGCCTTTTCAAGCACCTAAAGTACTTCTATTACCATTTAATGAGGCCTCACAGATAACCTCTTGGGTATTTGGGTGAAACCATGTTTGGAAACTCCAGTCAATATGCAGGTTGCTCGGCGCCAGCGACCAGACAACCTTGCGTTTCTTACACCACAACATTCCATGCCACAGTGTTGTGCAGGCATCTACCAGTTAGCTAATTCCAAAGCCTTCCCCTTCACCCCCAACTGATCATGAGCCTCAGTGAATAGAAACATTTAACAAGTGCATCTTTTCCTCCACGAGCCTTGTTCTGCAGCCAGTAAGCAGCAGCTGTTTCCTAGGATACTACTTCCATGTCCTGTGGGATACAACAATTTACCAGCAAATCCGCATGAACGTCCTAACCTACGTTATGCAGGATAACAGCGAAGCAATACAATCTGTGATCCGCTCTGGGTTGGGCATGACTGACTGCTTTAGTCAGGCGATAGGTACGAGTGACGCACTACGGCTCCATGCCTGGAAGAGGCCTACAAGCTTCTCAGGGAATGTCAAAGCAATACCAATGATGACAAATGAAAAAAGAGCAGATGATGGGGGTAACACTGAACAAATCCAACAGTCACCCCCAGTCAAAGATCTGGGTTAAATCCATTGTTTTCTTTCCCACCACACATTTCCAGTTTGGACACAGCCATATGTAAATCAGTCCTGATCCTGCTCCCCATGGGAACAGTCTAGCCGGGAGTGCCAGACCAGGTCCTCCTTGGACCAGAAGCAACGATCTTGGGACCGATTTCACCAGCAGCACTAATGTACATGTTATGTGATGGCTCTTGCCTTTTTGTTGACAACAGATTCTGTCCTGAAGTGTTTCAAAGAAAGCAGGGGCACTGTATGCTCCATGGACTTGTCTTCCCCATCCAGACAGTTTCATCAGCAATTTCACGCTTTTTGAGGCTACGTGGGGTTTTCCAATGCTGTCAACTTCAGACCCTACCGCCAGCAGAAAACATTGACTGAGACAATGGCTTCCAGAGGCAATGTCCAAGGCATTAGGGACAATGGGCAGCTCAGTCCTCCACCCCTCCAGCTGCCACATCCACAAGACCTCTTTAGTGTGACATTCGCAGCACACAGCAAGGGTGTTGGTGGCAGGATCCGGCCTTTCCCTTAAGGTGGCAGTCATTACATCAAACAAGTGAGTCCTCCAAGTTGTCAATCTTGGCTATGCTCTTCTGTTTCTTTCTACACCACCACCACACCTTCCACCATCATCAGGATGACTGATGGCGGACCACATTTCCATCTTAGAGCTGGAAATGCATGCCCTTTTGGCAAAAGGAGCAACAGAGCGTGTTCTGGCCTCTGAGGTAGGAGCTTGGTGTCACTCCTGCTACTTCCTTGTGCAGAAAAAGAACTGAGGACTTTGTCCAATTTTAGATCTTTGCCCTCTCAACTCCTTCCTGCAAAAGGAAACATTCAAGATGTTCATGTTATGTACGTATGTATGTTCATGTATGATCGTGGTAGTGGACCTGCGGGATGCTTGTTTCCATATCCCCGCCATGCATGCCCACAGATGCTACCTGCTGTTAACAGCTTGCCAGAATCGTTTTCAGTCGGTGGTGCTCTCTTTCGGCCTTACCAACGCCTCTCAAATGTTCGTGAAAGTGATCAGGATGGCACTAATCTTCCCCTACCGAGCCATCGGCTACCCACAGCTGACAACGAATCTCCTTTCACCATTGCTGCTCACCATCAACGTGCCATAGTTACAATTAGCTCCTTTTCATCAGAGGCACTCTGGATACAAGTTGGTTATATGCCTTTACCCCAGAGCAGAGAGTCCAAGACTTTCTGGCTATGTTTCTGATGTTTCAGCCACTGCCCTGGACTTCGGTGTGAATGACTCTTAGCCTGCTGGGATTTCTGGACTCCTATCTCCTGCTGCTTAATCATGCCAGAGCATGCTGGCTTTGTGATGAGATTTAAAATCTCAGCACCGCATCAGAAGAATCTTTTGGATTGTATCTAGATTTCAGATGAGACTGCAATAACCTGTAGTAATGGCTGTTGGACTGCTGTTGGGCCAGTGGCAGTCCCCTCTCCTGTCCCCACCCAGATTTGACAGTGGTCACAGATGCATCGCTTCTATTTTGGGGAGACCATCTGGGAAGGGTGATGGGCAGAGGCCTCTGGTCTCCGTCAGACGCTCGACTCCACATGAATTTGTTACAGTTGACAGCGATTTTGTGACTTTGAAGACATTCTTACCCACTTTCAAAGGAAGGCTGTTGAAGGTGCTCCTGGACAACACCACCGCGATGTGAAATTGCAACAAGGAGAGTGGAGTCTTCGGTCCTGTGCCAGGAGCCACTATGCTCTGGGAGTGGTTAGACAGCCATGATATTTCTCTGATAAAGAACCACCTGGAAGGAGTCCTAAACTCCAGGGCTGACAAAGTCCGCCGCCGGCGCTTAGCGGTTCACAAATGGTAGTTACACCCTGGTGTGGTGCAGGGCATCTTCTATCAATGGGGAGAACCCTGTCTCAATCTTTTTGCCACTGCAGAGAATGTGCAGTGTCAAGCATTGTTGTCTTTTGGAGTTCCAAAGGGGTCTCTCTCTGGGAGATGCGATCTGCCTAGAGTGGAACTCTGGAGTTCTGTATGCTGAAAAGTTTCAGCGCTCCGTCCATCATCTCCTTGTGTTTGTACTGTTTGAAGTGTTGCACAAATACTTTACACTTTGCCTCTGAATTGAGCCTGACTTCTCTATGCCAAGCTAGCACAGGTTAATTTAGGGTTTGCTTGTGCCTTAACACTGAGAAAAATTATGGTTGCTGCTTGAGAAGGGTTTCGCCCCCCTCAACCAGTAACTCAATTTCTTACAATTAGGAAATGGTCTGTCCAGGTTCCAGCAGAATTTTGAATTAAGGTTGTTGATTTCATCACAGTGAAAATGTAATCTCCTAAGCGAAGTAAGTTCGGAGTAATAAGATCCAGGAGCATGAAGTGGACGAACAAGGTACTTCGCTTCGGTAATGCTCTTTCTGGTGGATACTCCATTTAACTGCAGATTTCTCACTGTGTGAATAATACCCAGGCATCAGGATGGATCAGGAAACTTCAAAGCTGTACTCCTGTGCACTAGTAGGTGGCACTGTGCACCTCCGCACCTATGTCGTTCCACTCCAGAAGTGACAAGAAGAGCCGCATATAAGATCTACCCATGCATGCTGATGTCAGTTGATTTCTTATGCTGTCCACACCCTCAAACCTAGAGCCCATCAGCAAATTGATGTGACCAGTGTGCCAAACCCTGGATTGGGATATTTTTAGATATGAAAAACGTCTAGTTTACAGGTCACGGAGGTGGGTGAGGGAGTGGGAGGGAGGTGGGCGGTGAGAAATTTGCGGTTAGAAATAGTATCCACCAGAATAAGTGCTATCAAAGGTAAGCAACGTGTTTGTTTGATGTATACTTCTAACCACAGATTCCTCACCTTTGGATTAGATATTATAGCAGTTCCTCCCCAGGTGGGGGGGGTCTATCAAGTGGCTCATAATAAAATGTCCTGCAAGACCAAAGAGGCAAAATGCCCATGTTGATTGACCTGTGTAGTAATGACCACACGTGAGTCATAGATGACGTATGAACAAGCACGTTTATTAAATATCGCAATTTGGATAGTCAAAACCCCAGCCACAGCTGGCTCGCATCAAACGCCCCGTCAGGTCTCCGGCGGCACTTGCCCTGGAACGCTCTCTACAGTGACATTCTAAGTGATGTCACTGCAGCGCGTTCCAAGGTGGTGCAGAGGGTAGGGGTGACCCAAGCGGTGGTATTTCCGACAGATCGGAAGATACCACACATCCCCCTACCCTACAAACCTTAGGACATGTAATACCAGAAACAGAACACCAACATGGTGAGCAACTACATAGTCACATATTGATCCAGATGTCTGGGGCGCCTAACCACCCTCTGACTACTTCTGCGTGAGGCATGAGGTTCTCCACCACACACCCTCGCGGGTAGGTTCCCTCCCCTCCGGGTCGGCTCTTCACCCGTGACCCCTTCATCAATGACTTCGCGAGGGAGGTGGCATTTAACCACCCTTCCTAGATTCCATATCTTCCCCTCCTGGGTCTTTACCGCATTTTTGAAGAGTTTTACAATCTTCGTTGGTTTAGTGAATTCAGACCAGTGCGCCCTGCCTGTCGGTGCTCTGATTTTTACTGTGTCCCCTACCTTGAACCCAACCTCTTTCACCGAGTGTAGCCTGTCAAACCTTTCTTTCCTCTCAATCATGGCTTTGTGCTGCTTGTCCAGCCCTTGTGCTTCTCTAGTGTGCCCTGTCCACCCTTTCTGCCACCCCATCCAACCTGGTGATAGTTTTGTGTTGGGCTTCCGAGCTCTGAGTAGTTCAAAGGGGGTGATCCCCGTTGTTTGGTGAGGGGTTAGGTGAGGGGTTAGGCGATAAGCTTCTAGACGTTTTCTCATCTCCTCGTTCCAGTTCAACCCATTGGTTCTTGCCAGTTGGATGCTTTCTTTGAGCCTTTTATTGAATCTTTCTACCATTCCGTTGGTTTCGGGGTGGTACAGTGCGCAACGTTGGTGCACAATCCCATTGTTCTCAAGGAATTCCCCCATCTCTTTCGAGCATAGCTGTACCCCATTGTCCATCAGGAGACTATTTGGCAGACCTTCCCGGAGAAACAGTTCTTGTAGGAACTCGATGACCACTTTTGTGGTTATTTCTGACACCATCTTCACCTCTGGCCACCTGGAATACAGGTCCACAAGTACCAGGATGTAGGGTGTGCGTAGTTCACCAGCGAGAGGCCCTATTATGTCCAATGCCACTTCTTCCCAAGGCCCCACGGGTGGTGGTCTGCTTTGCATGGGAGGTGTGTGTTGTTTCAGGACTTTGTCACTCGTGGTGCATGGCATACAGTTCCTGACCTTTCTTTGAATCATGCTGTCCATGTCTTTCCAATTCACCTCATCCACGGCTCCTTGGGTGATCGCGCATACCTTCTCAGCCAATGTCTCATCCTGATCTTCGTCGTTGTCTCCACCTACTTGTTCTTCTCCCATTTCACCCACCAGACGCGAGAGGCAGTCAGCGGCCAAATTCTTCGCCCCAGGAACATATTCAACATCAAACATATATTCCTGAAGATTCACCACCCAACGTCTGATTCTACTTGAGATGGCGTCCAATCCTTTTTTGTTGAAAACCTCAACCAGGGGTTTGTGATCCGTTCTCAAGTTGAACTTTGCACCCCAGAGGAAGTCCCGGAATTTGTTCACAGCCCAGTGCACTGCTAAGGCCTCCTTCTCTATCACTGAGTAGTTCGCCTCAGACTTCTTGAGCGACCTGAATGCGAAGGCTATTGTCTCCTCTCCGCCCACGCCCATCTGGTTCAGGACCGCTCCTAGTCACTTCGAGCTCGCATCAGTCGTTACCACCGTTTTCCTATTAGGTATAAACGCTTTAGGGCTAGGGGCTCCTGCTAGAGCTTTCTTCACCTCTTCGAACTCCCTCTGGCATTCTTCACTCCACACGAACTTCACGTCTCTTTTCAGCAATTTGCGTATGGCGTAAGTCCTGCTTGCAAAGTTCTGCACAAACTTGCTGTAGAACTCCAGCATGCCCATGAATGATTTGATTTCTTCCTTGTTATTTGGTGGGGCCAACCCGATTATGGTGTCCTGGAGCTCAGCTTTAGGCTGAATGCCTCTAGACGTTATCCTGTGTCCCAAGAAATCAAGCTCCTCACACTTTATTCTGCATTTTTCTCTTCTCACCGTTAGGCCCTGTTCCCTGAACCTCGCCAGCACTTGTCTTAACCTGTTGTCGTGTTGTCTGTTGTCTCTGCCAAATATGAGCACGTCATCTTGGTAACATAACACACCAGGGATGCCGCTGAGAATGTTGCTCATCAATCTTTGGAATACCGATGCCGCCGAGACTAGGCCGAACGGCATCCTCTTCAATTTGAAGGCCCCCATGGGTGTCACGAATTCCGTAAGCTCTTGGGAATATTCGTGGAGTCTTTTCTGGAAATAGGCAGAGGTTAAATCCAACGTCGAGAACACTTGTGCTCCTTCCAATCTGCTCATCATTTGGGCGATGTTGGGTAGCGGGAACTTGTCTACCACGACCTCTTTATTCAGAGCTCTGAGGTCTATGCACAAACAGACTGAGTTATCCTTTTTCCTGGCTGCAACGATCGACGCCAGCCACTCCGTTGCTTCCACAGGTTCAATCACCCCTTGGTTGCACAGTTTCTCAAGTTCTGCTCTGACTGCTTCTTGTATGGATATTGGTAGGTTTCTCACCTTCGCCACCACAGGCACAGCATGCTCCTTCAACTTTATCTTGTGTGAGTAATTTTTGAGGCACCCTAGTTCCCCACTGAACACCTCCTTAAATTCTTCTTCAATGCTACCAGACCTCTCCTCAATTTACTGCACTAAGATCTGTGGGGTTTTGTTAGGGTTAAAGTACACTCCCAGTTCTTTTTGTGCTTGCCAACCTAGTATGTTATCCCCTACTAGTGATACATATATCTTGGAGACTGTTACTCTGTCTTTGTACCCCACTGTGCCCCAAAAGTAGCCCTTCATATTGATGGGACGATTCCCGTATCCCCCTGGCCTGATATCCATTTTGTTCAACTTCAGTTTACCTTTTTTCACACTTTCAAACTCCTTAGCATTGATGATAGTGATTTTAGAACATGAGTCAAACAACGCTTCTAAACCAGTCTCCTCTATCGTTATACTGTCTTTCGGATAGCTAACTTGCCCATCCTGCACCTGTAAAACAATCTCATCACACATACTAGTAGCACTTTCTTTTCCCTGCTTCTTGTATCCTTGACCACTCCTGCAGTACTGTCTGAAGTGACCTTACTTACCGCACTTACTGCAAGTGTATTTCAGTGCAGGGCAATTCTTGTTATTCGCCATGTGTCCTTGCTTGCCGCATCTATAGCAGTTACCTTTAAAGCTCCCCTTTGCTCTCTGTTTGTTCTCTCTGCACCTTCTTATGCTCTTTGACTGCTAACACTTCTTCGCCTTCTGTCACCACTTCACTCACCTTGATCTTGTTCTCAATGACCTTATTCTCACTGTCTTGTTTTATCTCATTCACACACTGCATCATGTGTTCAACCTGCTTGGCAATGATAAGTACCTCTCCTAGCGGAGGATCATCTTTCAACCATAATTCCTCCCGCACCGGCTCTGTCCTACATGTCAGTACAAACTGGTCCCTGATCCTTTCTTCACTCGCGCCACTAAATGACCTCTCTTGCCAAAGTGGTATCGCTCCATAATGGTGCTAGTCTTGGGAAGGTAATGCAGGTCAAGCTTTTTCAGACTAACTTCAAATTCATTTAAACCCCTTGCCTCCTGCGCTCCCAGATCCGGGAGATGGTCTAACACTTCTTCGCCTTCTGCCCCCATTTAGTAAGACAACAACGCTGTTTTCCTTTCTAGACCTAAATTTGGCCCACATACTGTTGCATAATTGAGGAAGACTTTCTTCCATTTATTCCATTTCATAGCGGGTTCCCCAGGGTTGACTAAGAAGAAAGGTGGGGGAGTCACGTTTTGCATTCTTGTCTAGCTGTAAGTTGCGTGTAATTTACAATGACTCAGGACCCCACAGACCTACCACCAGCCACCCCCTTATCCTGAAGGTATCTCAACAATTGTTTCTAGACAACATTTGTGTACAACAACTCTCCTAGAAAAGTACATCTGTTTTGGCCAAGCGTTGAGGACTTGTCAGACTGCACTCAGTGGCGAATTATTCCTCTAGAACTTTACCCAGAAAGTCTTTTCCTGACAGAAAGTTTCTTGCAAGCCTTTTCTGTGCGCCTTAGATTTACAGGAGACAGCGCAGAGGGGAAGGTAGGAACTCTCTCTTTCACACGCTGTAATCTTTTTTTTCCCAGCCAGGCCCTACCGCTTCCAGCCGTTATTTCCCTGTCCATAGTCCTGTCCACAACTCTATCAGGAACGTGCATTTCCTCCTGGTTGCACCGCAGTCACTTCGAAACCCCTGCTGCCGCTGTTGGAAACCCCACCTGGCGCAGCACAGCAGACCCTTTCTTCAGTTACGCGTCCCCGCAGCCCTTCTGCTGCTCCGATTAGCTGTTCCTTACTTGCTAATGCCACACGGTAGAGCCGTGATACACTCTCGACAGCGCACCTCCACGGACACAGAAGAATCCTCCTCTTACTCCGCACTTCACCCTAGTATGCGCTCCAGCACCACTCTTCTTGCGTATGACGGCAGCATCTCCAGTCTCTTTTTATTTTTATTTTTTTTCCCTGTACGTTTCCGTGAGCCCTCGCTGACAGGCTGAGACACCGTTCACCTTTCAACCGGCGAGCCGATGCGCGATTCACACCAGGCAGCCGCTTCGTAACCACTTCCTCGTTCACATTAACTATTCCTTTCACATATTATGCGCAGCCACTTTAAATCCAGTCTGCCGCTCCACTCACCATGGAAGTAACTTCGCTCTGCTTGCCGCTCTCAGATCGTGTTTCTCTCACGGATACCCGACACCTTCATACCAGGTTGATTCCGATACTATTCTTTTCGATGCTGCACTCCACGCGTGTTGGGGTCCTTGTAATTATTATTAGTCCAAATTTCCCTCGTCGCCAGTGTAGTAATGACCACACGTGAGTCATAGGTGACTTATGAACAAGCACGTTTATTAAATATCGCAATTTGGATAGTCAAAACCCCAGCCACAGCTGGCTCGCATCAAACGCCCCGTCAGGTCTCCGGCGGCGCTCGCCCTGGAACGCTCTCTACAGTGACATTCTAAGTGATGTCACTGCAGCGCGTTCCAAGGTGGTGCAGAGGGCAGGGGTGACCCAAGCGGTGGTATTTCCGACAGATCGGAAGATACCACAACCTGACTATCAGGACAATTGTTCTTTGGGAATGTGTGTACCGATGCCCATGTTGCCACCTGACAACTCTCCAACACAGTGGTAGCAGCTTTGGCTCTGTGAAATGAGCCTGTAGTCCTTCCAGAAGCTGCTTCTTGGACAATTCGTAGCAGATCTATATACAGAGTGCAATCAAGCAAGAGATGGTCTACTACTGGACTGTCTTGCCCTTCTATACACCACCAAACCCCACAAAGAGCTGATCGTCCACTTTATGTTCTGTGGTGCTATCAATGTAAAAGGTGAGTATTCTCTTAAAGTTCAAACAATGGAATCTTTCTTCCACTTTTGAGGGATGGGGCACAGCAATGAATGCCGGCAGGCTGATGGCTCGTCCTATGTGAAATTATGTTATCACTTTCGGTAGAAAAGAAGCTTCGGTTCTTAGCACTAGCTTATCTAGGAAGAACTTAGTATAAGGTGGCTGGACAGAAAGAGCCTGAAGCTCGCTCACATGCCGAGCTGAAGTTATGGCAATGAGGAAGACCATTTTGAGGGTCAGGAAAAATAATGGACAACTGTGAATCGGCTCAACTGGAGTGCAAATTTAGAACCAAATTTAAATCCCACTGCTCCTTCGCACATAGTTTTGGTAGGGATAAATGTTGCAATCCTTTCAAGAATCTCTACATGATGGGTGATTTAAACAATGAAGGCTAAACCAGCAACCGCAAAAAATAGACTGTAATAGTGCCCAAATCAAGTCCTTGCTAGGGCCAGGGACAAAACAAACAAACATCAGATAATTGGCCTGCAGAGAATCAACCTGGCGGGTGCAGCAGCATACCACAGATCTGTCCCAACGACTGACATATGCTGATTTTGAAGAGGGACACCTTGTCACCTAAATGACATCAATGACCTCAGGTTGAAGGTAAAATGAGGTAAACGTCCACTGCTCAGTCTCCAAGCATGGATATGCAGATTGTGCAGGCCCAGGGGCAACACTAAGCCATGCCCTGCTGCTGCGACAGAAGATCATCATGAAGCGGAACCTAAAGAATGATGATGGATTCAACCCAGATCTGTGACTAGGGGTGAGTGTCTGAAAAGTTTCAGCGCTCTGTCCTTCTTCTCCTTTTGTTTGATTTGTTCGCCCTAAGTTGGCAGGGTATGTCCTTTGCTCACTTTGCCAATGGATTCAAGCTAGCATGGCTGATGAGGGGTGTTACCCCGAAACCAGTCAGCGGATGCTTGTTTCCGGTCCAGGAAAGGCCTGGCTTGTCAGTTCGGGCTGGACTGTTCGCATGAGGAACAGGGAACAGGGTCAAGACTGATTTGCAAATGGCTGGGTCTGAACTGGTGTGGCAAAGTGAGCTAAAGAATGATGATGAATTAATCCCAGATCTGTGACTGGGGGTGAGCGTCTGAAAAGTTTCAGCGCTCCGTCCATCATTTCCTTGTGTGTACACTTCAAATAGTAACACAGTAAAAACACACCACAAAAGGATTCCTCGCGAATTTAGAAAAATAGAGTAATTTTAATAAATAAAACAAGATCAACATGGCAAAAATCCAATCAGTAGAACTGGAGATATTCAATTTTAAAGGTTTTATTGAAAATAGTGCCAAAAAGCACAATGTGTCAAATGAAAATATCTGGTCACAAGTTCAGGCCGACCACGGTGGAGCGTGGGCCGGCTACACGGACCTAGTTAGGCCAGTTGAACAAAGTGCCTTAAATCCTGGTCTGCAGAGCATTGTGAGGATCCGCGTCGAGCAGCTTAAGCGATGCGTTTGTTCCAAGATGCGGAAAGGCTGAGGGGTGAGGCCCTACACAGTCGTAGAGGATCCCATCGACATCAGCTTGGAATGCGAAGTGCGCGTCAAGGATGTGTTGGGCAATGCATTGGTTCCGAGGAACTGCAAGGTTGCGTTGTGCAGTCTGTGATTGTTGAGGCTGCTGTCGAGAGATACGGAGGCCTGTGCTGAGGATTTGTCTCGCAACAGTGGTTCTAATGTGGCGATCAGCTGCTGTGGGTGTCTTTGCAGTGGCTCTGATCCACGCAGCAGCAATGATGCGTCAGTGCTGGTCAGCGTTGTACCGTGCAGCAGAGGAGTGCATTGGTTCCACTAGAATCACAGAGGCTGGCAGAGCCCCTCAAGCCCCCTTCCAAGAATGCAGAACAGGGGTAGATCCACTTGGCAGGGTAGTCTCACAGATGGCAGAGTCAAGGTGTAGGTGCAAGAGTGTTTGAAGCCTGTTGTGTCCCTGAGACTTCAGATCAGGAGGCCAGCAAAGTAGGCATTGGAGTCATTCAGGGTTCAAGAGATGCATGTCCAGTCCTTCTCACCCAGTCAAGAGGGCAGCAGGTCAGCACAGCAAGGCAGCAGTCCATCAAGGCAGTAGTCCAGCAGGGCAGCAGTCCACCAGAGTGGCAGTCCTTTAGCAGCACAGCAGCACTGCTTCCTGGCAGAATATTCTCCTGTCCAGAAGTGTAGTGAAGAGTTGGTTTCTGAGTTCGAGTATTTATAATCAGTTGTGCCTTTGAAGTGGGGAAGACACTACTAGATGTTTCCCTTTGAAGTTCCCAGGCATCCTGCCTTTCCTTTCCTGGCTCCAGACTAACTATAAGGGGTATGCAGCTCTTTGTGTGGAGGCAGAGCATAGCCTATTCAAGTGTATACAGTGCTGGGCCCAGCTCTGTCTTTCCTTCCTGCCAGTGATTGCCCATCCATGCACACCTAAGCTCTTGTTTGTGTGCGACTGCCTAGGAGGGCAACAAAAAAAGGAACTGTCATCTACACTCAGTCATGTGGCCCAGAGACAGCCTAAGGGCACTAAATGGCTGTGGCAGGATAATGCCAACTTTCTAAAAGTGGTATTTTCTAAATTGTATTTTAAAATCCAGCTGCACCATAAGTTAGGATTTTTCATTGCAGCTCCAAATACACCAAACATGAACTTGTTACCTGCTTCCAATTGCAAAATATCAGCTTATTATATGTAATCAAGTAACTCCAATGTTATCCTACGGGAGCGGTAGGCCTTCCATAGTGAAAAACGAATTTTTCTACTACCAGGACATGTAAAACTTAAAAGTACATGTCCAACCTTTTAAATACACTGCACCCTGTCCTCTGGGCTGTTTAGGGATGACTTATATGTATTAAAAGGAAACTTTGGGCCTGGCAAAAGGTTTATTTTTCCAGGTCGAAATGGCAGTTTACAACTGTATACACAGGCTACAAAAGGAGGCCTTAGACATGTTTCAAAGGCTATGTAAGTGGGTGGCACACTCAGTACTGCAGGCCCACTAGTAACATTTAATTTACGGGCCCTGGGCACATGTAGTGCCGCTGTACTAGGGACTTACAAGTAAATTAAATGTGCCAGTTGGAGGTGAGTAAATGTTACATGTTTTAAGGAGGAAGCACATGTATTTTAGCAGTGGTCAGTAATGGTAAAATGCACAGAGTCCTAAGGCCAGCAAAAAACGAGATCAGCAAAATATGGAGGTGGATGATTAAAGGTTTGGGGGAAGACCACCCTAAGGCTGACGGGTCTAACACTCCTCCACTTCACTATTCCCTCCCACCCCTAGCCACTCTTTTCTTCCACCTCCCAATCCAACACTAAATACAAATCTTGGAAAAAGATTAACAAAGCTAGCTTAGAGTCCACATTCCGCAAATCTCCGCTCACCTTAAGTCTGGAAATTGACACTAATGTCATCAATTTCTTTAACCAAATCATAATGGTCCTAGACTCTGAGCAGTAGGACAGGTAAAATTGTAGTGAAGAAAGGAGTAAAGAAGGAGATGAGTGGGAGCAGAAAAGAAGAAACATAAAAATAATGTGTAAGAGAGGTGATAAAGAGTAGCAATGGGACAGGACAAGAGGAAAGATGTGAGAAAAGAGGAGCAAAACAGCAAAAGAGAAAATGTTGAAGCTATTACACAGTTGGTAGGGAACAAGGGGATTGAGGAACAAGTTTGAGAGGAACAATCTTGCTACTAATGTGTGTTGGACCCTAAACTCTCTTTTTCTTTTGTAGACATGTTGGCTCTAATTTCTCTCCGGAAGCGAGCCCAAGGAGAGAAACCTCTAGCTGGGGCTAAAATCGTCGGCTGCACTCATATAACAGCCCAGACTGCAGTGAGTACTCAAAGAACTGGGGTAGGCTATTCTCTGGGGCGGGTAGTTCCTGGGTGGACTGTAGAAGCAGGGTTCTGGTTCACTGCTGGCTGTTAGAGTATACGTTGGTTCTCTGGTAGATCTAAGAGAAATTGGCTAATCTAGCCCTCTCCTAGCTGTGGGAAGACAGAAAAGTTATCGTGATGGCATGGGGCGGGATAAGGGGGTCTGCTTCTCCGCTGGACTGTGGGGGCAGCTTGAATATGTGCTAATGGAGGGGTGGTCGGGTCCTCTGATGAGTGAAGAGGACCTGTCTTATTCTGTGTTGGCTCTCTGTGGGTGAGAGGTCTTGTCTGCTGCCAGATTGAAGGATCTGTTAGATCTGTGTCTGGTCCTCTTGTGGTTCATTGTGGGAGAAGGAGCCTGGTCCTCTTCTGGCTGTATGTGGAGAAGAGTAGTGGCATCATGCCATATAGGTGTTAGAGGACTCTGGTTCTCTGCCGGATCGATGTGGAAGGAGGAGCCTGGTCCTCTGCTAGCTCTCTGTTGGAAGGACTGGTTCTCAGCTGTTTTGGTGTGATGAGAGGTGTGGGTGCCTGCTGGATCTCTGATATTTTATCTGTATTATTATTGCTCAATTTATAAGGTGCCTTTAACTTCATAGGCATAAAGGTGCTATGTATACATCAGAAGATAAATACTCAAATAAATGACTCTTCTTATAGATACTTCTAACCTCAGATTCCTCACCTTTTTATTATTCCCCAGGCTTCAGACTGGATCTGGTCAATCTTTAGCAGTACCCCTGCGTGCAAGTAGGTGGCATCCTGCAGCTTTGCCCTAATAATGTTCTGCTCTGGAAGTGATGTACTGAGCCACATATAAGCACCACCTATATGCGCTGATCTCAGTTTCTTTCTTTCCATGTTACCAGATGCAGATCCCGAACTACCCCCATCTCTTCACAAGACTGTTTCTTCAAAAATGTATCTTTTTAAAAGGAGTGTGCAAGGGAATATCACCCCCAAAACAACAAGGTTTAAACCTTGTAGGTGCTGTCATAAAGAAATGTCTGTGACATAGCCCCATAAAATTTGGTTTTGGTGCTTGGGGTCAGACCATGACTCCAGACCTGCAGTGACTTTGTCTTGATTTATCCAATGGCCATCCAGGACCATGAAGTGAAGGTCTACATCACTAAAAATCACAGCAATCTATGAGGTGGTGGTTAAAGTGGAAGGGAAGGTTCCTTTCTCGAAGTCCATTCCCACGGCAGCTCTTCGTCGTGGTCGAACTCTTCATACAAGTCAATGAAGAAATCCAGCAAAGGATCTATGTCGTCAGCATGCTATCCAGGTCTTGATTCCAAGGCCGTTCCACTTTGGAGCTGATTCTGACCCTTGTTTCGAGGACTCCTAAATTTTCTAGGCTTTCTGTGACACCACAGCAGGTGAAAGAATTCCATGACACCATGCTGCACTCTTTGGCACCCTACCGACTCCTTTGGGCCCTAAGGAACCACAAAGACCTTCGCCTGGGAACCCGTTGATGGGTCTGCCTGGGTGCTAGATGCACCCTATTGATCTTTTACAGGCCTGCACCAGTGTCGGGCGAATCCGATTTTAGTCCCTGGTCCATCAGTGCTGATGCCAGTTGTCAGAGCTAACCCAATAGTGCTTTTCAACTCAGAGTAAGCGCCTTTTCAACCTTGACTAAGGCCACATGCTGATTCACCTGGGCCAAAGCATTTTACCGCCCTATCAGACTCTGACACATTTCCCCTACCTCATGGAAGGACCTAAATTCTCCATACTTTATTCGGAACAGACTCAGATAATGATGTTTATGATGTGGGGGGGTGAGTTTGCACACCTTTATATCAAAAACAAAAGGTATGAGGACCTTCAAGATGCTGGTAGCCTGGAGAGTTTGCCAGCCACTGGTCTGGTTTATCCAACCTGTCCTACCAAGGAAGAAAGTGTCTCTTTCACAATGGTGATGCGAAGGGCGACTGTGGGTCTTGAGTTCCAGTTGGCCGCCATGGAAATTAAATTAAACGTCCTTACAGAGGTGCTTTAGCTGAAGCCCTACATTCTGCCATTTAATGAAGCCCTTAGATACTCCTCTTGGTGCTTCGGTAAAGCCGTGTCTGGGCCACTGGTTAACCATTTGGCACCATTGCCCAGCTCCAGGCGACCCAGCCTTCCGAATGCAGCCTACAGTGCCAGAAAGCCTAGTCGCACAGGCATCCGCAAGCCTGTATGACCAGTGCCTTTCCTACTACTCCCCTAGATAGAGGCTATAATTGCTTTGAAACGTTTGGAAAGCGCATGTTCTCTTCCACCAGCTTAGCGCTAAGTACAGCAACACTAGCTGCCTTCTGGGATGTTATACCCATGCTCTTTGGGACTCCGTCACTCAGGTCATCCCTGTGGTGCCCGATGATCTACAGTCCACCATAAAGCAAGCCTTTCAAGATGGGTGCGACTCAGTGAAATTTACAAATCCACTGTGGGCTGGATACTACAGATTGTCTTGTACCAGATTGATGGGCTTCTATGGGGATTTCCAATCCACTTTGATGGAAATCCCCTTTAATGGCTCTCGTCTTTTTGGTGAGAAGCCCAATTTGGCCCTTGAGCACTTCACGGATAGAAGGGCCACAGTGCACTTCAGCCTGCCTGCCACCAGACCACGCCAGCAGTTTCGCCACCTCTGTGGCTATGGTAGGGGTTTTCCATACTGCCAGTAATCTATGCACCCAGCCCAGCAGACTTTGCAGCACTTTTGCAGCCACTGCACTCACAGGCAAGGTGGCAAACCGGGGCAACAATCTGCCCAGTCCACCTCCCCTCTAGCTTATGCAGGTGTACAATCTCTTTAGTGTGCCCTTCAAGGTACACAGCCACCCTGTAATTGGCAGGATCCGATATTTTCTGTCAAGGTGGCAGGCAATCACTTTAGACAATTGGGTCCTGCAAATAGTTCAGCGGGGTTACACCCTACTATTTCTTGTCACCCCGCTGCATCTCCGACCATAGAATGGTTGACAGAGGACCATCTGTCCATTTTGCAGCAGGAAGTGCAGGCACTTTTGGCCAAAGGGGCAATACAAAACATACTCACATCAGAAGTAGCCACTGGCTGCTACTCCCTCTACTTTTTGGTGCTAAAGAAAGACAGGGTTCTTAGACCTTACCCTGTTAATGCCTTCTTGGAGAAGGATTAATTCAAGATTCTCACCCTCTCCTAGTTCTTGTTGCCCCTTGACCCTAGAGACTAAATGGTAGTGTTTAACCTGCAGGATCCTTGTTTCACATGCCAGTCCTGCAGGCCCACTTGGCTACCTGCAGTTTACTGTGGGGCGGAATCACTATCAGTTCCCTGTGCTCCCCTTTGGCATCACCAGTGCCTCTCAGGTATTTCCGTAAATGGTGGCGTGGTTGCAACACATCTTTGTAGATTGAGGATCCAGGTTTCCCCTACCTTGACAACTTACTGCTGAAGATGGCTTGCCCCAGGTAGTCATCACCCGCCTCCAGACTATGGCAAACCTCTTAACATCCTTAGGGCTCATGATCAACATGCCAAAGACCCACCTGACTCCTTCACAGATGCTCCCCTTCATCAGAGCCATTCTGGACATGGTGCAGTTTCACGCCTTCCCCCCTGGAGCAGAGAGTCCAGGACATTCATACTATGATTGTGATGTTTCACCCTCAGTCCTGGATCTCAGTGCTGATGACTCTGAGGCTGCTGGGACAGATCGCCTCCTGCATCCTGCCGGTGAAGCACACCGAGTGGCATATGTAGGCTCTGCAGTGGGATCTGAAGTCCCAGTGGGCACAGCATCAGCGGTATGTCTCCAATCCAGTCCAGGATCAGCTAAAGACCTGCAGTGGTGGGCTGCTGTACTGTGGTTTTGTTAGCGGCAGACCCCTCGCCTTACCTCACCCAGAGCTGAAAGTGGCGATCAGTGCATCACTCTGCAGGTGGAGAGGCCATCTTGGAGAGGTGGAGATCAGAGGCATAAGATCTCCGGTGGAGGCCTGGCTCCACATCAGTCTACTGAACTTGCGTGTCTTCTGCTTGACATTGAAGGCCTTCCTACCATCCATCAAAGGGAGTCTGGTGCATCTTGCATGATGGAGTTCCCGAGAGGGCTGTCTCTCTGAGATGTATTCCACCTAGAGTGGAGTTCAGAACTCCTGTATGTCTTTCCACCGCTTCCTCTCCTGACCCAAATTTTGAAGAATATCAGGATTGACCGGACCCAAGTCATCCTAGTGGCACCTGATCGAGCAAGAAGAGTGTAGTATAGAGAACTCTTGGGACTGCAGCATCAGTCCTTAAATTAGGCTGCTGCTTCTGGAGGATCTTCTGTTGCAACAACAGGGCAGGGCTCTGCACCCCAGCCTGCGCAGCCTCCACCTCCATGCTAGGAGACAAGTTTGTAGCCCGGAGCACTACTTGGCAGATTGACCCACTTCAAGCCAAAATTTCCGAATGGTTGCTTTAAATGTAGTTCCTACCGCAGCAAGAACTTCTTTTGGCACAGTGAAAGGATACTTGTCGGCTCATTGGCTTTCCTGTGGTTGCTAGATCATCCCTCTTTGTTAAAATCACCCGTTGTGCTGCAATGGGACCTCAGTTTGGTCCTCACATTCCTATTGTGTGCTCCCTTTGATCTGCTGTATGGCTTTCTAACTGTGGTTTTCTTTTCAGCTCCATACCATCAGTGTGGCAGGTGAGCAAGCTACAAAGCCTTTCTGTCAACCCGCCATACACCACCTTCTTTCCAGGTACATTGCTTCTATTAACCCGAGCCTCCTTTCTTCTGAAAATTGTGACTCCTTTTCATGCCAGCCAAAATAAACCCTCCCAACTTTCTTCATCCATCAAAGAGGAAGAGAAGCCCCATCGGTTTGGTCCTAAAAGAGCTCTCAGCTTTTAGATCAATTGTACCAGTGTAGACGATAAGCTCTTCACTAGATTCGCTGGGACGAAGGAAGGCAAGGCAGGGCAAAAGAGGACAATTTATCATTGGATCGTGCTCTGCATTACATTTGTTCTGTATTGGCCAAAATGTAAGGCCCTGAAAGACTTGCAGGCTTATTCCCCCAGATCCAAGGCTGCTACCACTGCTTTATTATGCAGTGTGCCCAGTTCTAGACATTTGCCAGGTTCCTCCGTGAATGTCACTCCACACGTTCATATAGCACTAATGTCTAGACAGCCAAGATGGGCACTTTCCCCACTCTGTCCTGCAGGACATTTTGGTTTGAGCCAGTCGACAGACCCTCCATCTGGGGAGGTACTGCTTTGGTATCTATTCAAAAGGTGAAGAATCTGTGCTTAGAAGTATTTACCAGAAGAACAAGTTACTTACCTTTGGTAGCACATTTTCTAGTAAATACTCTAACCGCAGTTTCCTCACCGACCATCCCGCCTATCCATTCGGTGAACTGGCTTCTTTTTCTATTTTTTTTAACACACTTTCTTATCGATAAGATCCCAAGTATAGAGATCTGCACACTGATGAATGCCAATTAGCAGTTGGGCTCGGAGTCTGGTGGCCCGGACAGCCTAGAAAGCAACTGAAGTCGGTGCGCGTGTGTGTTGCTTATATATGACTCAGTTTGTTACTTTCTAAGCAGAACAACAGCACAGAGCTGCATGACACTACCTACTGGCACACAGAGATAGTGCTAAAGATATTCCGGATCCAGTGTGACACCTGAGAAATATTCAAAATATGAGCAATCTACGGTTAAACAGAGCATCTACCAGAAAGAGCTCCACCGAAGCTAGGTGACTTGTTCTTTAAGGCTTCTTGAAACCTCCAGGAAGAACGTTCAATAAGGTACTCTCCAGAAATGGGAAAGACCTACATTCACTCTTTTTTCCAGATTCAATTTGTTGATAATTACAAATCTTTTCTGACAGAGATCAGCATCCTATAAGCAGTGAAATGTGACTTCAGGGCACTTCCTATGCTGACTCTGTATGAGGAGAGTTTTGGGTCCCTCCTGGATCACTCTGGATGAATAGGGATTGTTCCTCTGCTGGCTAGATATAAGAAGTGCTTTGTTCATCCACAGGAAAGGACTCTTTTGGTCCTCTGCTGGTCAGTGTCGGAGAAGAGATGAAGTCCTTTACATGTCATCTGACCTTCTGATGGCTTTGGAGGAAGGGTCTGGTCTTCTTCTGACTGGAGGTGGGGTGTTTGACTTTAATAATATTTGTCTATCTAATGACATAAGGGCTGGAGCTGTAAATGATTCCTGACTGACTGCACTTGTATAGCTACCCTATTGCGCCTCTAAGTGCCCTTATCATTTTACAGACAGCGTCAGCTTGACCTGATCTAAGCTTGATAAATAGTATGTTTACACGCAGGAGGCCGAGCAGAAGGCTTCAGTAGGATGGGAATAGCCAGAATAAATTTAATTTGGTTATCTTTAAAGCAAAAAAAATACATGGCCATGTAGTAATCCATAGTAAAGACCTTGGATTTAAGAATTCTGCGACAAACTTCTGAACAAGGTGCTCATTTAGACCATCCCACTAGGGAGCTTCACTAGAAATAGTGCAGTCTGCAGGAGGATGGATCTTCCACCTAAAAAATACAGTATCTTTTCTTTTAAAACCAGCAGCACTTTTTGCTAATAAGGGCAAAGCAATCTATACGATGGTTTCTTCTTGCTACATTGTGAAGAAGGGAACCTACAAGTTGATAGATTGCCACAGTATTTGAATAGTGCCTCACTGCATTCTTCCTGTCACAGGACTGCAATGGGATTTGCAGCTGCCACAGGAAAGTAGACCTCTATTCCGTGTTATCCGGGGAAACCTCACTTGCTCTTGACATGGCAGGGGTGCACAGTCTCAGGTTGCAGCACAGTTTGCTGTGACTGATGGAATTGGGTGTCTCTTCAAGTTGCAGGGCAGAGTATCAAGAAAAATCCAATACAGTCAGTTTAACCCAACTCAGTCATGGTTTAGGCCCGACTTGGCAATTTTATGCATTTTAAACCTTTGCTCCCCGGGTACACCAAGCTCCGCTTAGGTTTGAGCAAGCTATGCACAGTCTACCTCCCTCTTGGATACCCCAAAACGCTTGCAGTGCAGAATTGAGGTGCAGGACTGAGATGGAATCTTCTTAAGGAATCCCGCACTTAGCGTTGCTAGGGCGAATGTGGGTAGGCCGTTGATGGCCTTCTGTGAGTCTTTAAAAGTACGCCAAGTTATGGCTTTTACTTTATATATTTTTATTAAACATCATTTAAAATAAATGGAAGGGAGTTAGTTACCTGGCAGTCCATAGGCAAAGGTGTGGTGGCATTTGCCCCCATTTCTCAGACTAAAGTCTGATCAGTAGAGTAGGCGTGGTGGCCATGGATTAGACTGAGAGCAGCTTCCTGGAGTGACATGGGTGTATGAAAGGGATTTGGACAGTGGTCAGAAAGCCGGAAAGTGGTGCTCTCTGGTATCACCGGGAGACCCAGCAAGGTAGGGTGTGACCTGAGTTGGCAACTAGCTAAGAACAGGGGTGACTATTAGTGCCTCATTTGAAGTCTGGCCATACAACCACAAGAGGGTCTCCCACCCTCTTGTCGGTTGCACGTGGAATAAGTGTGGTTCACATCAGGAATCCGAGCACTTCTGGGGCAATGGACTAGAAATCATACATTGCAAAGACATATCCCCCTGTGACATTGTTTTGGATTGCAAGGTCATCTCCCGTTCATTGCTTCCCTCTTGTTACGGTTTTATGTAGACAAGCCTGTTGCTTTACACTAAGTGTTGTTGTTTTATTTCTTAGAAGCATTTTGCTTTATATTTAAGCCCATTTTGCTTTTCTCGTGAACCCATCTGTGCCGGCTTGTTTATTTGTCTCGGTCTCTGGGTCTGTTTTATTCTGTGTAGGTCACCCTCCTCAACAGACCCCAAAGCTGTTCAACCAGCTCTCAACATCTGTTCAGCAGTCTAGTCACCATTGGGTATCCCCTCACCTCCATCTGTGTACGGTTATTACTTGCTATCCTGGCTTACCATGCTTGTGAGACTAGAATGACCATACTGTGAAAGTGGATAATGGTTCAATAGTTTGGGAATACCCTCCTAACTCCGAGTGAGGTATTGGTTTACCACTGACATCCCTACCTCCTTTGAGATGAGAGGTCAAGCTTCTCTATGCTGGTCAGTGTGAACCCAGACTGGGGACTCATTGTTACAGGTAAGTAGCTCACATTTCTTTCTCCCTTCATTTGTCTAGTGCTGTGTCAGCTGCCCTCTGAGATTCCCTTTTTGCTCCTCCAGGTTCTGATCGAGACCCTGTGTGCCCTGGGGGCACAGTGCCGCTGGTCAGCATGCAACATCTACTCAACGCAGAACGAGGTGGCGGCCGCGCTGGCTCAACACGGTGTGTATTGTATGGCACAGAACCCCAAGGGGAAATGTAAAGCATGATGTACAATTATGCGGGTCATCGTTACTATTAATGGGGAGTGGATATTTCTCTTTCGAGTGAGATTTGAGAACATGTTATCTGAAGCGAAATATCACTTTCCAAAAAATAAACAGTAACAAGGAATAATACAAATTAAAAATTTTAATAACACAACTGTGCTGCTTAAACCTGTTCACAAACATCTTATTTCAAAACTATTTAAATGTACAAATAGACATTTAATTACAAGTAGATAAAATGTTTTGCCTCTTTCAGGCTGTCCCACCTCTCTAGAGTCTCACCGGGCAGTGTCAGGTAGCCTCTTTCTAGTGTGTTTCTGAGTGTGAACACAAAAGTCTTAAAGGCATTTCTGTTATGGAGTAAAGTTGATTCTGCCCATTTACCTTCCCCTCATTTTCCTCTTATAAGATGTCAGTCTACAATCCAGAACTTTTTGACAAGTGTATCCATGCAGCCGGTTGGAAACGGTTTGGAAACGAGTACCAGGAGCCTGCATAGCCTACTAGACAGTCACACTTCTAATGATTATCAAATGTGCCAAAAAGGTCCCTCTATGAGACTGAGGGGAAGAAGGAGAGTCTTGTGTAAGGCCCGCAACTTGAAGCTCCTGCAGTAGAAGACAGTCCTCCTTGGTTGCCCTATTTTTAGCCAGGTATTTTGGCGAGTCTTTTAACCTATAGGCTTCTGAACTTTAGACTGTGTTCCATCAGGATTGTATAGAATGGCTACTTGCTCTGATTCAGCAGAGAGCACCACTGAACGTTCCATCAAAAGAATCATCTAGGACAGTCCATCGTAGAAGGCTAACGCAGGAGACACAAGTACGGCAAACAATTTTTTTTTGTACAAAAGTACCCAAATCTCAAATGGGCAAAGAAAACACTTCTGTTACTTCCTAGTAGTGGAGAAAGGGTCGAAGAAAGAATACAAACAGATTATGTATGTAAATCTGGTAGGAAAAGGTTGGAAAGAGAACTTTTGAGGAGAATGATGGCCTTCACTAGGGCTTTTCATAGTGAAATAAAGAAAGATTATAATGTATTTGGTTTAAAATGCAAACCATTAAACTATATTATGTATGGAAATACTGTTTGTTAGTATTAACAAAGTTCTCTGGAGTAATAATAAAAATAATTAAAATATGCAACAAAGTGTAAGCACGGTAAATAACACCTAAAAGGGGAATAGGCAGTTATAAATAAAAAAAACGATATATTATTATCACCGTTATCCTCATCCAGGTTAAATCCGTTTAAAACAAGATACTTCCAGCACAGGAGGACTGGATCCTTAATATCATATGTGGTAGGAATCCTAGTTCAACCATACGACGGTGGCAAAAATTACCCCTAAGGAGACCCTTTTATGCCCCAGTAATTATTGAAAACTGTAATTGGCTTAAAAAACAACAAGACTAATTGTTTTTCATCTGGAGATAACCACTCATATTGCTTAAAGTTAGACAGCCCACAGTATACACAGGTGGTGAATTTTACTTGCAAGGACTTAGATAACAAATAAGTCAAATTCTTATCCGGTTCAAATATAGCAATCTTTCTCTGTTATCTCACATATTTATCCTTCTTTTGGCATCTGTAAACGGCTAGGATTCTGGCCTCAGGGCCCTGCTTTGTTCTCACCAGTGGTTAATGTTTTAAAATTTACTGAACTGCATGTAGATCCTTACTTTCTGCCTGATCCATGCTTTGTTGGTTTCGCCATGATTCTACATAACTCTTCATATTACAGGATCATTTAGAACAACAATGTTGTTTCCTTGTTGAGCACTTCGGTGCTCACTTTTATAGGAGGTGCTTGGCTCCTATTAGGAAACCCCATCTTTGTATGACAGCTATCCATTTGTTTTTTGTTTTGTTTTTTTCTCACTGTTGTTTTCATTTCCTTTTATTTCCGAGTAGGGTGGCCTCATAGGGGAGACTTTAAGTCCCAGTCAGAGTAACTGGACTCCAGTTTGGGTTTTATCTCATTCCCCAATGTTCTTTTGGCCATCACGCCACGACCTAGTCATGCCCACCCCCTTCTTGGCGGGCTTTTTAAAACGAACCGCAGCTGGCTGCCGAAGGCACACCAAAGTCAAGTCCTTCTGCGCCCGTCCATGCCCTGTATGCGGCATGCGCCACAACCCATGGTAATCGGGAATCAGAATTGGAACATGGTGTGCATTTGGTATACCCTTGCATCACTCTTTTAAATTCATACACAGAAGGTAATTGTTGTATACACAATCTTACAGCGCTGGATCTTTGAAATAATGCTACCTGTCTTAATTGTGGTTTACACATCATTACAGATACCATGCCTTTTATGTACTTGAAGCAAAACAAATTTTGTCTTCAGACTAATGCCAATTCAATAGATGATGTGACTTGCTATCTTATTAATGCTCTCTCCTCGATGAAAAATAAATTTGAGTTTACGGAATTTGCTCATTCATACAGCCCTGACTGTTTTAATAACTGAAACCTGGGCCCGTGATCATTTAGTTCCTGCCCTGACGGTCCCTGCAGGATATGCCGTTCTAAGGCTAGATCATGCAAATAAAATTGGAGGTGGATTTGCAATCATATTTAGGAACTTATTTCAATGTAGCATTGCTCATTTTCCCTCCACGTTATGTGAGCCATTTACATTTAACCTTAAAGTCCATGATTCTTATATCTTTCCAGGCCTTTTTATCAGTCGTCTCCCGGAGCCATTTTTACCTTATCACTTGGTACGTACTTAGAACTTCTATTGTCTAAATTCACCTTTACGATTCTAGGGGATTTTGATTTCCCACTTGAAGCATCTTTCAATAGGGACACAGCATTACTCATTGTCTCCAGGGCAAGTTTAGGATTCACACAATTAAGGCACTCCCCAACCCATATGGCTGTCAACTTTGTGTTTTAGGTAAGTAACCCTTAGCTGGTTGGACCATAGCACTGTCAACTAGTCTCTTAAAAAGGCTAGTCCAAAACAATCCATTCTAATCTTAAACGGCACACCTGGAAGAAGGTTTCTGCCACCAACTATAAATAGAGATGTTAATGTTGCTAAGTCAAATTACTCAACATTGTTGAGTAATGCTTTGCAAACTATGGCCTCTTTCAATCCTATCAACTCTCTAGAGACAAGCCTACTGCACCTTGGTTTTCTGAGGACTTGACGCAGTGGAAGCAAAATGTTTTTAGGCAAGATCGTAGATAAAGTTTGAACTATACTCCTACTGAGAAAATTAACTATAGATCTCCTACTCATGGCTACAAAGATGTCACCTTTGAGGCTAAGTCCAAATACTGCATATCTGATCATCAACCCTGCTCCCAGTCGGTCAAAAGAGTTTTTTATATTGGTTAATACCCTTTCACAGTCTAGCAACCTGATTGACAGGGTATGGTCTCAGTTTTTCTGCAATAATCTGTCATTCTTTCAAACAAAAAACAGCAATATCTACTCAGAATTTTCTGCCATTGACACACATATTTCATCTGACTTGGGCAATAGTACTGTAGAAGATTCTAAAAATTCTATTTTGTCTTTCCCTTGTCTTACTACATCTCAGGTGAAGACCCTTTTTGGTAACGTCAATTGTGGCTCCCCATTCGACCCCTGTACTCCCAAGACCTTGCAATTGAATCCGATATCGTAGCAAATAATCTGACTCCTATTCTCAATTCCCCGATTGTGTCTGGTCGCTTCCCCAAGCGATGGAAAGAAGTGATAGTAATAACTTTGTTTACAAAGCCTTGATCCTAAGGTTTCTAAAAACCATCGCCCTATATCATTTTTGCCTACACCTGTCAATATTATTGAAAAATATCTTAATACAGTTCTTGTGACCTTTATTGGTACTCACAAACTGTTAGATACTAGTCAAACTGGGTTCCGCAGTGAACACAGCACTGAATTGGCGTTAGTGGCAGCAGTAGGCAGTATAAGATCAGTAGTAGACGGTGGGGATGCTGAGGCTCTAATTTTGCTTCATCTTCCTGCAGCCTTCGATACTGTCTTACTTGCGGGTCTGGTCTCCTGCCTTTCTCACCTAGGCCTCATAGGTAAGGCTCTGAGTTTACCGGGTTCCTTTATATCGGAAAGATCTCAATCTGTAATGTGTGGACAGGTCTTTCCAAAACGTTCTCTTTGCCCCGCTGGGTTAAGCAGGGTTCGTCCCTAAGCCCTATGTTATTTAATCTTTGTTTTGCCTCTGGTCAAACTGATCCACTCATTTGGTTTTGGTGTGCTCTTCTACTCTGACAATACACAAATTATTTTTACAGCATTAATACATTTTCATTCAGTGGCTCTCAATGTAAAACATTTTATACAGGAAATCTGTAATTCTGTAGTTGGATGAAGGCCAGTTGTGTTAAATTATATGCGATAAGACTGAGGTCCAGGTTTTTGGCAATCGGCATCCTATTTAGCCTAGTCTTTGGTGGCCTGATGTTCTTGGTTCTCACGCTCCTTAGTTAATTCTACTAAAATTCTGGGGGTGCATTTTAACAACCTACTCTCCTTCGACTCTCAGGTGAGTCGTACGGTATCTGCATGCTTTAACATCATTCAAGCCTTAAGGAAAATGTTTCTATATATTCCTACCACCTTACGCAAAGAGGTGGTACTTGCTTTGATTCCCTCGCACTTGGAATACTACAATTTTCTCTACTTTAATATCAGTCAAAGGTCATCATGGTTAATAAGTGCAGAATGCAGCTGCCTGGCTGATCCTTGACATCCCCACCCTTCAGCCTATTTCTCAGGAACTCAAGACATTACATTGGCTTCCTGTTAGGAAGGACATTATGTTTAAGGTACTATGTATGGCACATAAGATGCTACATAATCTTGGCCCTACATTTCTCAGAGGCAGGTTTCATTTGTATGTTCCTAGAGAGAATTGTGTTTGGCTTCCAGCAAATCACTTGTTTTGTCCAGAGTTATATGTGCTCTTTGGATTAGTGAATAATTTTCCTACGCCACATACAAGCTCTGGAAGACTTTATCTCTTTCCATTACCATAAAAGACAATTATCTGCTACTCAGGAAAAGCCATAAAACCTGGCTAGTCACTCTTTAGGGTTTTTAGCTCCAGTGGGTTTTTAGGTCTAATCCCCATGCTAGGCTTCTGTGTACTTAGCACCCTGACATCTTTGGGTATGTGAGCGCTTTATAAGCTATTTTTAATTTAAATTTAATTTATTTAGGCCCCAACTTTACTACACCCCTGAAATGGCGTTGCTTGGATATTAGCGTTCCTCCCTCTTATGGTCCCCTAATCTCGGTGTAATTTACATCCACAGTCCTTTGATGTATTTGCCAAGTCTTATATCCTTAATACCACCTGACATTACATCACCTGACTCCTTTTGTCCTTCCTTCATGAGACCCCCAATGCCATGGTGAACTCTCCGTCCACTCCCCTGAGATCCATTTGCCTAGGTATCTCCCCCTCTGCCTTTTTTGGAAATCCTCTTGCCATATTGTCCTCTCCAGCCACATTCAGAGATCTCCCCTCTGTATCATTAGATGTTAAGGTGTTTTCCTATTTCTTAAACACTCTTCTTAGATGTACTCGCCTCCAAAGCTGCTTAGAGACAGTTCACATTCAATCACATCTCACCATCCTGGAATGCAGCCTCACAAATGGGTGCTGTGGATTTACCCAATTCATCATCTTCTCCTTCTTCTGATGGCATTAGGCATCCACCTATAATTTCAGAAGCACCTAAATGTGATTCTGTTTCTTAGCATTGTTCTACCATGAAAATGATCCTGCTGATACCAGAGTGTGATACATGTACTTCTGCCGTAGGCATATTAAAAACAGAATGGAGTAGGTTGATTGTATTGTATTACCTTAACAAACCCCTTTTCTTTGTTTCGTGTACCATTTACCAGGAAGATGCTACTCTCACTACACCTTCCTTGTGCCCTCTAAACTTGTCCATTTGCTGTTGAATCTCTGGTTTGTGGCCATTGTCTTTACAGAGTATATTATATCTACATACTCTGTCTCTTAATTGGATGTTAACCCCTCTCTTTAGGGTTTAGTATCCTTTCACCCTTTTTGTGCAGGGTTAGTGTCCATTCAGACAATGAAGCACTGTCCCTTCATTGTGTTTCTGAATGGTTCCTTGTCTTTTGTTCCTCATATTTCTGTTTTTTCGCTCTCCAAAGGAAGAGAGGGAGCGAGAGGGAGGGAGCAAGGGAGAGAGAGAGGGGGGGGGGAATGGCTTGGCTGAGCTGAAACGCATCTGTTTGTTGCCACAATTAATACATCGGCTTGATTGACCATTGTGCACAAACAATGTTATAGATTGTTTGACTGAAGTATTTAGTAAGGAAGGCTTCTCCGCAATCTTAGATGTTCAACTTGTTTGAATGAAATGAGAAAGTGTATAGAGAATTTCGGCATTAGCTACATCACTGCGGCACTTTATGGTCTGGGGTGCAGTGGACAAGTGGCATGTTCATATGTTGCATAACATACTGGATCACTTTGGCTTCTCAAATCAGACATTCATGGATCATAAACATCAGAGGAAGAGTCTGAGGTATGGAATCAACCCCCTTTCAGTAGTTAGGGAAAGCCCTTTCCTTAAGGGTAGAAAGCCACCGCCTCATGTGTGCCCATGGCGCTCAAGACATTGATTAGCTTCAAATCCAAAGCAGCTTATTGATAAGTATAACAGGGCCAGGTTAGCTGACACAACGGAGTTGGACTGAGTTAAACTTTGCTATCCTGGTTTGATGGCCATCAGCAACTAACTCTAAATGTTCACACGCCATGAAGGCTGTGAAGGTGAATACGGGCAGAGTGGTGACTAATGATAGTTGGTGCTGGAATCTGAGAAGAGTGTCCAAGTGGCAAGGGATACTGCCCTCAGACTGAAATAGGAGAAAACCTTTATTTCAGCAAATGATAGACATATACAGAGTACTGAGGTGAGTGGCACTTGTGTTCCCGTAGACCCGTGATACCCCTTAGGGGAGGACTGTTCGTGCTTTATAAATTCTGCTAAATAAATACATAAATGGAAACAGTTTCCCCCGGAAGTGAACTATCAGTCAATGATGATCCTTCTACTCTTGAAAACTCTGTTTCTGCAAGGGAAATGAACAATCTACTTTGAATGACCACGTCCAAGATTACATTGCATATAGAGACAAAGATAATGCAAGTGTTAGAAAGTCTTCTTGGAAACTTAAACAAGGTTCACACTTGTACAGTTGCCTTTTGTTTCTCTTTACTTACGATGTTCGTATTTCCAAAGAGATGTGTTATATTCTATTTACGTATAATGCTATGCTTGCAATTATTATTATTTTCCAGTTTAACTCTTGTGTATTAGATTAGCCCAGTTATCCTTATGCTTAGTTTCACGTTTGTTGCTCTGCAGCAGAACCTTTGGTTCTGATCATTCTGACAGTGGTGTTGGGTGCTTCATCCTGTTACCTTTTTCTCAGTAAACGTGTTCCTTCCTCACTGGTCTGCTTCTTTACTACTGATCCCTCTGTGTCCATTCTCTGCAGGGTGGCCCTCTATCGACGGTGCCTCATTTTCACCATCTGATTTGAGATGCCGCTGTATGACGAGGCTGCAGCTTTTCTCTATTGGTACAGGGGTTAAAGCCTCCGAAGGAATAAAGGCCCTTTACCCAGCTTTGTGTTTAGCTTTGTGTTTTCTGTTTCTGTCGGGGAATCCACCCTTCACTCTCTGAGTAATGCGTGTTTTTCTCTGCAGGGGTGGCAGTGTTTTCTTGGAAAGGCGAGTCGGAGGATGATTTCTGGTGGTGCATTGATCGATGCGTTAACATGGAAGGATGGCAACCGAATATGGTAAAGAAGCAATACCTCCCACGGTACAACTCTCCCTCCATGTAGAGCCCTCTCCCAATGCAGCAGCATCATAGTGGTGTTGAGAGTTGTGCTTGTATGCATGTATCTACAAATATGTGAGTATTTGTAAAGCACAGATCTAGCCAGAGAGCAGCTTGCGTGCTCTATATAGGACCTGGCCCGGCTCCAGGAATTTTTATTTGGGTAGGCCAAGGATGCATTTGGGTGAGCCACTACGTGCCCGATTTATCACTTATATGTCTAGCCAGGCCAGCTTCAGGGCCCTCCTTTATCTCTCCTTAGTCTTACAAGGGCCCAGTAAAAGCCACTCTTTTCTTTCCAAATCTTTCTAAATGCTATCACTCGGGGGCGTGGCCAAGATGGCGGTGAGGTAGGACATGTTCCTGAGAGCTTCTTCTCGCCGCCCGCCGAACATAGCATTGTATTGCTTCCAGGAGAGTCGCAACAGTGTAATTCGGACCGGAAAGACTCCCCCACAGCATCGGTCCTCTTGGTGCTCGAGGCGGGTGGCTGTGAACGCCGAAATCAGTGGCAGCGCCGAGCGAAAAAGAGACCGGCGGGCCCGTGGGGCTCGGGCCGCGTCAAAGGGCTCCAATCAGGGACGGTCCGCCCAGGACACCGTCGAGGCCAGCTTCTGTGATAAGGGCTCCCGCCAGGCGATCTGGACGACTCGCGGACCGCCTCTGCCGCATCTGGGGCTCTGCGGCGCCTCCCGCAAGGCTCCTCGGAGCGGGAGGCCTGACACAGAATTGGTGGACACCAACGGCGCCATTACGGAAGTCGGTCGGTCGGCCGGCTCGGGCACTACGTGCTGGCTCGGGCACTACGTGCTGGCTCACGTCAGCGGGCTGTGGAGCGGCAGATCCTTCCCTCTCCTGCCCTAGCAGCTGCGTTCCTGCCCAGGATACATCGCATGCTCCGACGATCCCCCTATCTCGCAGGCGACGGGGGAAGCGACGAGGCAGGCCGCGGTCTTGGAATGAAGACGCCCGCCCGCTCTGGACACATCGGAGGGATGGACTTTCGGCCCACGAACACAGTGAGTGGCAGTTGAGGCCCGGAGTGGCGGCGCTGACAAGGGTGGACCCCGCGTTCTCCCACAAAACTGGGCCCAGCGAGATCCCCAGCCTCGATTTTGGCAACCAGTAGACAGCACTGAGCGGAGGCGGATTGGGTGAACGCGGCGGCTGGACACACGGCGCTGGGTGGCGCACTCTATGAACGAGGCTCATAGTGGGCACAGCAAGTATATAGGCTCAAGCCCCGGGGCCGCTACCTGGCAGAACACGAGACTTTAGCCCCCTGAGGTGCAGCGGGCCCTTATCATCTGGGGGCCCACTATACAGCGCTGCAGCATCGTTACGCTCCTCGGACGCTGGGCTGCCTGGAACTGAGGCGGGCATCTGTTGCGCACCTCCCGATCAGCACTGGGTGGATCTGCATGCTGGTGGAGCTGGGCCTGTGGCTGGAGCGGACTGGTATAGCAGCCGGAGGAGGTCAGAGGAGATCTGGAGGCAAGGTGAGAGGTGACTGCCCAGTGGAGGGAGCAGCATAGTGGGGATTCTCGAGACACCGGGCTGGGCTCAGGACCCTATCGCAGCCGTACTGAACAGTGGGACTAGTTAGCTGCAAAAGGACCTCTCAGTCGGCAGTGCCGTATCCCGCACAGATTGGAGTACGCCCTGGGTAGCGTCGCCCTGCTTGATTCCCTGCGAGACGGCGGAGTGTGCTGCCTTTTGGCGGGGGAGTGCAGCAGTGACTGCACACCGGGGACACCACGATTATGACCTCGGCCAGAACGAGGAAACAGAAGTCCCTGAATGATATCTTTGGGAGGGCACAGTCCAATCCTGATCTACCAATCACATCTTCGCAGATGGCGACCCCTCAGGCTCAGTCGGACACTGGAGGCAAACATATTACTAAAGCGTTCCTAGAATCGCTCTTCAATACCCTCAGAGTGAATATACAAAAAGTGAAGACGGACCTCACTGCCGAGATGCAAGAAATCCGCAGAGATGGGGAGAGCGGGGTGTCTCTCTGGAAGTTAAAAGCGACACAGTGACGACCGACGTGCACACACTTCAGCAGGAGATCCTCCGTCTGCAGGATCAGCATCTGGATGTCCAAACACACTCGGAAGATCTAGAAAACAGGTCACGCCGCCACAACATCAGAATTCAAGGGCTGAAAGCTTCAGACGACACCAAAGATCTTTTCGCTTTCACAGAAGGACTTTTCCCCCACATCCTAGCGGCTCCTGCTGACATTCCCATTGTTCTGGACAGAGCCCACAGAGTTGGTCCACCTCGGGCGCCTAACGCCCCGCCCACCAATATCCTGGTTTGTGTTACAGAACTTCAAAACTAAAGAAGCCATCCTCTCGAAGGCGAGAGCCCTCCATCCTATCTTCTACCAAGGTCACTCCCCGGTGTTGTACCAGGACCTTGCTCTGGTCACTCTGCAACGACGGCGTCAATTCCGTCCTGTGACGGAACACCTCAGGCGATAAAACATCACATACTCCTGGGGGCACCCGTTCTGCCTTATTTTCCGATTCAATGGTAAACTTCACCAGATGCGCGCTCCCTCATTGAAACTTGCCAACTGCTGGATCTAACGGTGCCCCCCGACGAGGATGAACAGCGGAGTGCAGAGTCGGAGCCAGAGACAGCTCCCTCTGGGTGGCAACGACCCAAAAGACGGCGGCAATTCAGGAAACCGGACAAGCGAGACATTGTGAAAGGCCAGCAAGAAGCTCTCACCTCTGCTGCTAGTGCATTAGCGGACCCGAGCCATACTGCCGGCTGAGGACTTGACACCTAGCTGACCTTAACGACGATTCTCCTCTCACGGGCAAGCGGCGGGGGACTCGGACCTTCCCCTTTGGTCACACTACGAGTCCTGCTCTGACGACTTCCCGGCTCCTCCGGGAGGGCGGACAATGTATCCAGAACATGACTTTCCCACATGGACTGGGGCTTTTTTTTGTCCCCCGTTGGGACTCCTGTTTTGCTATTGATTTTTTGGGACTTGTTTTTTGTTTGGGTTCCCTCGTCCACTTTCCCTCTTTGCTCCACCTGATATGCCTCCTGTGCCGGCCAACTGGCTGGATCTCCTTCACCTTGCAGCGCGCTATGCTCCACTTCGTTCACAGCTACACCCCTGTACCAACCTCCATGATGTCACATGATACCCTTTTGGGTTCAGGTTTCCTCGTCTGCCTCCCCTGGGTAACCCTAGCGAACCATCACACTCTACACCGCTGGTCACCTTCCTCTTTCTTCCGTATTAACGGGTTAGGTGCTGCACAACATAGCCAGCACTGCGTACCACACGTAGTCTCGATCCCAGGTTTCTGATGGCGCACAACTCTCTTAAAGTTCTTCCCTTAATGTGTGTGGCCTGAACAACCCGATCAAACGCAGGACCATACTACACTATCTTGAGCATTCTAGGGCTGACATATGTTTACTCCAAGAGACCCACCTCCTATCCAAAGATCACCATAGGTTGAGGGCTAAGGCTTTCCCCGTACAATTGTTTTCCTCCAGTGCCACAAAATCGGCAGAGGTGGCCATCCTAGTTTCCGGTGCTTCTTGGGGAGGGTTCTACAGAAGCAGGCAGAGATCAGGGGTCGCCTACTGAAGTACCAGTCCTCGCTAGGAGAAAGGACGTTTGTGGTGAAGTCTATGTATGCACCTAACGAGGGGCAAACAAAATTCCTCTTCACGGCTACACATGAAGCGGCCGCTGCCTCAGATAGACATTTACTACGTGGGGGGGGGGGGACCTCAATGTGGTCTTTGACAATGACCTAGATCGCTCCTGCCAGAGGACGAACCAAGCCGGGGTATTCCCGCCCTCAGGGCAAGCACTCCTCCAGGAGCTGGGACTGTCTGACCTCTGGCGCCACTTTCACCACCGCACTCGCAGCTACACCTTTTACTCGGGGGCACACAAAACCTATGCGCGCCTTCCTCCAGACTCATGTAACCAATGTAGATATATTGACGGCCTCTCTTATGGATCACTCCCCAGTCCTTGCCAGTTTTCACCTCCCATGCTTACCACGCCCTCTCAGACAATGGCGTTTGCTTGACACACTGCTGCAGCTCCCACCAGTACTTACTCAGATTAAGAGGGCCATCTCAGATTTTAATTCCCTTAACGCTAACCCTGACACTACCACAGCCACGCAGTGGGTAGCCTTAAAGGCAGTACTCCGGGAGGAATTCATAGTGATCTCTTCAACCCACAATCAGGATAGGGAACGTAAGAGGGCGGAACTCACCCAGAGGGTCCCGGAACTTGAGCAACTCCATCAGAGGACGGGGGCCTCTAGAGCATGGCGCCAACTTTGCCTAGAGAGGAAGCAACTTGCAGCCCTAGAGCAAGATAAAGCAGAATACGCAGCCCTTAGGCTGCGACACTCCTACTACAGGGGGGGGGGATAGGTGCAGCCGCCTCCTTGCCAACAAGCTCCGCGAGGCTAGACAGCGACAGGGGGTCCTGACCATACATACAATGGAGGGTGAGCCGGTGACAGATGACGCGACTATAACTGAAATCTTTCGGGATTTCTACGCAGGTGTCTACACCGGAGACCCACTTGATCTCCAATGTAGTGCGGACTACATAGCTGAGTCCAACATGCCCTCCCTTTCCCCAGCGCAGGCTGACTATCTTGATGGGGCCATACAGGTGGAGGAGGTCATTTCGGCGATCTCCCGCCTCAAAGTGGGTAAATCACCCGGCCCAGACGTCTATACGGCTGCCTTCTACAAGACCTTCTGCAACCAACTGGCTCCCACTCTGACACGGCTGTTCAACACTTTTGAGCACACTGGCACAATCCCGGGGGAGATGCTGGAGGCAGCGATAGTCGTTATCCCGAAACCCGGAAAGGACAAAACGGCCTGTAGTGCTTATAGACCCATCTCATTGCTTAATATCGATATTAAACTATACACCAGCACCCTAGCAACCCGACTAGCGCCCTACATGGCACAGCTGATCGGACCTGACCAGGCTGGCTTTACTCCACAAAGGCCGACAAGCGACAACACCAAGCGCATATTACCCCTAATAGAGAAAGGGACCCGCACCCAGGTCGAGTATATGCTTCTGGCCATAGATGAGGAAAAGGCCTTCGATAGGGTGTACTGGCCCTATTTGGAGATGGTGCTGATCGCGGCTGGCTTTGGTGAAAAGCTCTGCACTCGCATCCTCAACTGCTACAGGTCGCCAATGGCAACAGTCCGCGTCAATGGCCACACGTCTTCCCGGTTCACTATTGGGAGGGGCACTAGACAGAGTTGCCCCCTGTCCCCCCTTCTTTTTGCACTCTATATGGAATCCCTAGCACTCAAAATCCGCCGCCACCCTCTGATAACGGGGATCAAGTTTGGGGGAGATACCCACACCATTAGCCTTTATGATGATGATGTCCTGCTATCCTTCTCGGACCCGATCACGTCCGTGCGAGCCCTCTTCATGGAACTGCACAAGTTTGCTCAAGGGTCGGGCTTTATAATTAACATGGATAAGTCGCTGGCCCTCAGTCTCTCCCTTTCTCCAAGTACTCTTGCCCACCTCCAAGAGGAACCCCTGATGCAGTGGTCAACTGCGGCGATTCCGTCCCTAGGCATCCAGCTTGCTCCCACACTTCAGGCCACCATGACATTAACTACTCCAACCTCCGAATGCGCATCAGAAAGGAGTTGAACCAGTGGAAACACTGCACAATATCCTGGCTAGTTAGAATAGCAGCTACTAAAATGACCATACTCCCCCAAATCTTATACATATTCCAAACCCTTCCACTCCGACCCCGTTAGGCTGGATCCAGCAGACACAGGTGGACCACTCGCGTTTTATATGGCATAGTCGCAAGCCGTGTTTCCGCTATCAGGTCGCAATTCTACCACCGGAGAAGGGAGGAGTGGGGGTACATGACCCTCAGTCATATTGTGATGCTGCTCAGCTCAGATACTTGGTAGAATGGCAGCAGCTGGAATCAGAAAAGCACTGGTTGTTCCAGGACCAGGCAGTAGCTGGCAGAGCACTGCAAGTTATTCCCTTTCTCCAGCTAATCTTTATGCGTCATACATCACGAGCGCCATTATGGAATCCTGGGATCGCACCAATATTCACGCACAACTGACTACGTTCCCATCACCTCTCACGCCATTATTCGATAACCCGGAGTTTCAACCCGGTACTGAGGCCTGAGCCTTTCAAGCCCGGCGTTCTTCCCCTTGCAGGTCCCTGGGACATCTCTTTGATTTAGAGGGTATTATCCCATTTCCACAGCTTAGCGAACATTATGGCCTCCCCGAAACGGATCGCTTGTCATACCTTCAGGTCAGACACTGGGCACTACACCCTCACATTAGGCCACAAGCACAACGCCTACTATTTCCTTATGTGGCTGGTAACTCGCACTTCTGACAAGAGGATCATATCTGAGCTCTATCACACGCTCCTAAGCCCCACCGTACACACCTATAATGCAGTCCGCACCCAATGGGAGAGGGATTTGGGGAGAACCCCAAGTCACAAGGAATGGGAGGACATTTACCACAGGGCACGGCATTCAGCGTACCGTATGGGACTCACGGAGACCTTGACCCACATAGTTACTTATTGGTACTATACGCCGGAGCGCATACATCGCTTTGACTCTCGACACAGCGATCTATGCTGGAGGGAGTGTGGAGAGAGAGGTACATTGGAACACGTACTTTGGAGCTGCTCCCACATACAGCCCTATTGGTCCCAGGTCCTGGATGAAATGGATCTTCACTTAGAAACTTAACAACCTCACTTTACCTCCTACATACTTCTGGGCCTACCTAACCCATTAACATACCCATTTAAATCCCGAAAGGGTCGGCTGATAGCGATTGCCATAGGAGCAGCCTTGCAGAATATCATGATCCACTGGCGCACCGCCCAATTCCCCACGTTCTCTGGTTGGCTTCAACGGCTTTGAGTAGTGCTAGGTATGGAGAAACTTACGCATACACTGGCTGGTAGTGGGTCGGAGTTCCCTGAGTTGTGGCGGCCCTTCCTGACTCTCCTGGTCGAGTTGACATGCCCCAGATATCTTCGACTACTGCGTCTCCCAGACACGAAGATTCTAAGTGATGGTTCTACGAAAAGTCATAAAAGACGCCGCTGAACGGTGTGTTGCCTTCCCCTTCTTCCTTTCCCCTTCCAATTGTATGCTTTTTATTGGTGGACGAGGGACGGGTGGGACGGATGTGGGGTAAGGGTTGGGGGCTAGTTTGGGAAACTCTTTATTTGTTTCTCTCTTGTTGATTCTGTCGACCCGCTCCATGCTTATTGCCAGTGGTAATGTTATACATTGCGACCTCGTGGTCTCTTTTGTATTTTGACACGGGAGCTGAGGGTTCTGTTCTTACTTTGTCTGAAAATTAATAAAAAGATTTAAACCATAAATTCTATCACTCTCAAAAAGTTTGTTTTTTTCCATGTAATGTCCCTTTGATGGGAAGAGGAGGTTTCTGAGGTGGGAGTATCAGGCAAGTGACACTTTCCGGCCTCTCCCTCATGACCACCTCCTCGGATTCCCGCACTGCCACCATCCACCAGCGCCACTCATCTCTTCGTAGCCCCTCCCCCTATTGACCTCCTTCTCGGACACCCTCACTACCACCCTCCATCAGCACCCCTCATCTCTCCGTAGCCCCTGTCTCATATGCATTTCATTTGTTGTATGGCGCTACTCATATCAGGGTAGGGTGTCACAGTACTTTACATCACGCACACATTATACAGAGACAATCTGTCATGCAAATGTAAATCAGTCTACAGGGAATGTCACATAAGCCAATGAGGATTACAAGGTGTAGGAATCACGTGTCATCCATACTGGTGGGCAGAATATTTTAAGAGAGTTTGGTCTGGAGAAGCACAGACTCAGGATTTAAAGCATACCCTAGTGGTTGGGGGTTGGCTTTACTTATAAAAATGCATATCTGCCCAAACGAACTCTTTTTAGCAACATTAGAATAAAGAAAGACTGGGGAAGTTCTAACTATATAGTTATATAAAAAAAAGTGAAGTTCAAATTATACCATTCATGTTTGCATGCAGCACTTTGATTACAGTTCATAGGTCACTGTCCTAGTATAGGATTGTAACTTCTGAACTGCAAGTAACACAAGAATCTCTGTGACAAAGGCAGTAACTCACTGAGCTATCCACATACATGTGTGTCTTGCTGGGTCTTTCCTGATGATTTTAAAAAGAAGAACAAATAGCCACACATTCTCTTACCTGCTGGTTCGTTGTCACAGCCGATCTGATAAGCAGCTGCAGGGGCCAGGAAAGGTGAATTCAGAGACACAAACCTTTTTTCTCCAGCGTGGAATAGGAAAGGAAATATCCACACAGCAGGAAGTTTAAGGTTACTGGGTGCCAAAGAGAGGATGTGTCCCCTTCGCCATGCCTCTATTTTACCTGCACGAGTGGGCAGGGACACATCCCACCTTTCTATAAGGAGATGCGTGATTGGGGTGCCTGTGTGAGAGAGAGCCCAGGCCCAATCACGCAGCTCCCAGAACAGGAAGAAACACAACGTTCGGAGGAACGTTTTAAATTAAAGTGACCATTTTCTATCGGCCTTCGTGGTGTCACTGCAAGGGCCAAGGCTCATGTTTTTGTGGGCCAGGCTCATGTGTAGGTGGACCTGGCCCACCTGCTAGAACCGGGCCTTTATAGGACTCAGACTAGTTTAGAAGCGTGCGCCCGTGCAGGGCTTGCTATCATGTAGCCATGTTGGGTTCTCACATGAAGGGATTTAGGATACATGAACATCAGGCACCTGGTCAAGAGCTGCGGAGGGGAACATATTTAGGAAAATGGCAAAGGGGTCAAGAATTGCACGGACAACACACAGTTGGGTACCTATAATATCAAGGACAAGGGAAGGGGCTGCACAGGCAGTTTTGAATCAGAGATGTACGAGTGGAGTGGTGTGGCTCACTGGTTAGAGGCGGCAGACCCAGAAGCAGAGAACGGCCCGGGACCAGGGTTCAATTCCCGACGCGGCAGGGTCGTGGACCAGGGTCAGCGGACTCGATAATTCTCGCCTCGGTGCCTACTCTAACCAGGGATCACACTCGGCAACTCTGGACATTAGCTTGCCTCATCTCTACAACGGCCCCCCACATTCGCCGGGGATGCCTGGTTTCACCATGGAGATACCCAGTAGGGACCATCTCACAGGGATAGCCAGGACGGGTTCCCCAGCGGTCTACAGCGCCACGACGCCTCAGGGCAGCAGTGCACTTTACAAGACACATACATACATACGATACATCACAGGGCAGGCAGAGAGCTGCAAGACAGCACAGCACTGACACCCTGAGGCGAAAGGAAAAAAGCGTGACCATCAGCTAGTAGTGTCTTCATTCAGCGTGTATATGTATATCGCTGCCTGGTTATCATAGTAAATGGACGCGTCAGGCCATTGTTGTCCCCGCTGCCTCCCTAGAAATAGTAGTGACTGAGCTCATCGTTGTGCCCACTCGCGTGTTTCATTTGGTTTTGCTATATGTCAGTTCATACACATATATCATATGTGTCGCAAATACTCTTATGTACAGCATTTCTAATCGAAATGCATCTGTGACGTGAATAAATACATTGCCAACGCATATGTTGCTCACTCGGCATACATGCTGCTGAAAGCTGGTGCAATAGCATGAGGTCACAGCAGTAGGAATATTTTGAAGGTGGTGAGGAACCGCTTGGATAGCACGGGTCAGAGATTTGTAACTGGGGCACGAGATGAACACACGTCACACGTGGCAGAGTCAGGATCAGAGCAGCCAGGGATACGAGGTGTGCGGGCAACATCATGGGCAGAAACCTGGCGAATGGACCAAAGCGGCATCCATAGCATGAGCGAACACTCGGGAACAGAGCAACCCTGGTCAGCTGCTGCAAGGGCCACACATGGTCGCAGATCATGATCCACCATAAGCCAAAGCAGAAAGCTACAATGGTACCATGGGTTCCGAGGAATAGGAACTTTGTGAACACGCGGACCTACTGCTCTGATAGCACAGGGCCACAGATTTGTGACCGCTGGCCAAGAGCTGAATGCGGACTGCAGGGCCATCTAAGGAACTTTGGGGGCCCTGCGCCAAATATATTTTCTTCGAATTTATATTCTATGTTCAGCTCATTTGCACCCTCTTAGGCCAGCTTGCAGACAGTGCTATTTTAATGATTATTGAGTACTTGGACAAAAGCATAGTTTACGGACCCCTGTTCCGAAAATTTCTTTGAAAAAGGAGTACTAATTTCACAGCTACAAGATGCATTTCCCATATCGATTCCTGGCTAAGCAAGAATGACTGCAAAAGCCATCAACTTACAACAACTAGCTTTTAACAGAAAAGCAGTGTCCCCAGTTGCAAAGATCTCAATACAGGTTCGGGCTTCACATAGGAACACTATCCCAAAGGTATATATGCTTTAAAGCCCACATAGCAATTTCTCAGGGTGCAGAGTTCTAAACTACAACCTATCACCAAGCTCAGACCCCAGAAAGCAAGCCGATTGCTGATAATGCTCGCAGAATACACATACTCTAGGTCACGCAGCGATCTATACCTTAGGCTGCAGCTGTCTTTCAATCTTCCACATCTGAGAGCATCAGCATTCCTCAAATTACATACGTATGCCTTTAACAGCAGGACAGCTCTCAGATTGTGTAAATCAGATATCTGAAAGCAATATTATCCCCTATGTTACATACCTGTCTTGCAGTTCTTTTGTTTTTTAAGACCTATTAGGATGAGACCAATGCAACCGACATAGTGTGTTTCAGAATGCAACAGTTGCCAGAAACTGGAACCCGAAATTCGACATCCTTCCAGGTATACTGGCCCAACTTGTATTAAAATGCAGCATTTGTTATTCGTTACACTGAAAAACATAAATCTAATGCAAAGACTGAGGCAGGTTGGGCTGATCCAGGATGTTAATTAATGAACTCCTGACCACATACTGTCCAGAAAAATGACACCCTATGTCACTCTTGTACCAGAACAGTAAAAGGAGCCCCCACAATTATTTTCCTCCTTGTCTATGAAGATTGTCACCCCCACTGTTAAGAGTCTTAGACCACGCGCCAAAGTTTGGGTCTGTTTGTGCCCCTGTTTATGTCATCATTAAGCATAAAGTTGAGGACCTTTGAATGAATTTGGCATCCGTTCCATACCTATATTGAAACATGTGCTGCTACAACAATTGTCTTTTCACCATCAATACGGATAAAAGAATGGCAGTCATCTGAGTCTGCTTCCACTATTGTATGCACCTAACATGACGGTTCGCCCAACTCTGGATAGAGCGTTCGGACTGTCAATGTGGTGGGCAGAGTACTCCGCCATCTTTGTGGCAGAGGATCCAGTGCTCTAAACCTTAAATCAGGACCCTAGTTCTACATGAGCTCCTATAATCTCTCTCACAGACTGTCCCACAAACCTGTGCGTTCTCTTTTTACATGGTTCCATTCACTTCACTTCCCTCATCAGCTGTTGTTGATTCATTTTTTTGTCACTTTCTCCCATACTCTCCACATACCACTCACTCTCCAGCATGCTCTCTTATAGGTTCCCTCTCCCAAAAGCTCTTGCTCACACCCTTTTTTACCTGTCCTCTCACTTGCACTTTCTGGCACGAGATTTATGAACATGTTCTGTTGTGCACTCATTTTTGTGCCTCTCTGCAGTACGCTCTTTCGCTTTTTCTTTCCAGCCTTGGTACTGACTTTCTATATTACATGGATTGCATTTCTGTCAGTCAGTTTTTTATTAATGTCATTTGTGCTGACTTACCAGTTCATGAATCACAACTATGCAGCCCAGCAGTCGCAAAATGGAATTTTGGTTGTTGCCACTTTCATTTTCACACATAATTTCTCTTTGCTTTGCAGATCTTGGACGATGGTGGAGATTTAACCCACTGGGTTTACAAAAAGTATCCTAGTGTTTTCAAGAAGATCAGAGGTATTGTGGAGGAAAGCGTGACAGGAGTACACAGGTGAGCAATACAATCGCATTCGACTGATCTGGGTCATGGAAATCTATATTATATTAATATTATTATATATTGGATCATTGCAATATTATCTATGTAGGAGTCCCACAGAAAAGAGATCATGAAACCACAATAACCTCAAAACAAGAACACTAGACCCTGCTTTAACCTTAAGGCACGTTTAGGACTCTGAAAGCCCAGCCTCTCAAAGCCCGACACAGGTGGTGGCCCTATGAACACAGCTCAGCATTCTCTGCACATTTTTCAAGGTAGGGCTGTCACTCAAAATACTTACAAACACTTTACCAAAACTATACACTGACAAAACGCCGAGGTCCAACAATGCAAATATGATTATTCAGGACAGATTAAACTTCAAGGCAGGCCCATAGGAGCACAGCTCAGGAATGGACCCAACACAATCTGGTTTCTTTCACGAAAAAACCTGAAAGAACTCCTTTTCAAACGGGCTTTCCACCCAGTGATGGCACTGCCGTGATTATCCTCACACCCTTCCAAACATGGAAAGGCCCCTACTAAGTTCAGCTTGATCCTGGCCGATTCCTGCCTCTGACTTCCCACATAAGATCCTGGAGTCCATGCAGACCCGTTGAATGCGACATGGGGTTGGTTAGAACTGCAACTTATTATACCACCAGTGCTACCAGTTGGTGTATTACAAAGCAAACAAACCAGCAAATAAACAAATAAACACTGTGCTAACATAGCATTTAGTATTTTTTGGGACAAATCGAATTATAAGACAGTCAAAATATTTTTTTTTGTATTAACACATCCTAACTAACCTATATTTAAAAGGGTTGTTTCCTGCATTCTTTTAAGTTAGGGGAAGGTAGCTATCATGAGTGTTTGATAATAAAATAGATAGTGTTGCTACATGGAGGCCAGCCACTATTTAGTCTTAAGCATCACTGCGTTGGCCCAGCTGTCAGCAGTCAGCAGGTTCTCCATTGAAGTAGCCTGTTCTCAAGAACCGTTCTACTAAATCAAAAAGGCTTATCATTTTCAACCTGGATATTTAATGCTTCTGAGAAAATGAAGATCTCGTAATTGAAAAGGTAGAGTTTCCTGCCTGTAATTGTATTGCAACATCATGGCTATTCTGACTGGCCTGCCTGCCTGCCTGCCTGCCTGCTTCCCCACCGTCCGAAGAATCTATAGTGCCACTCATAAGGGTTTCCCTAGAGCTGAGGGAAGGAGCTGTTGCATGACACTGGGTGCTGCAGGGCTGGGGCCAGTGTGCTGTGCAGCCTCTGTTGATATGAACTCTGGCGTGTGTGTCTAGGCCTGGGGAAAGGTGTGTCTGCCAGCTCTGCAGATCCCTTGCAGCTACTCTTTTCTACTTGCTTAGTAAGCCCTCTGCCAGCAGCTCCATGTGCCTGAGCTTTTTAGTTAGACTTTGGGCCAGGAGTTTGCTTTTCGATTCTTAGTTTAATTTTGGGTAAACAGGTAGTTTATTCAGTCTAAATTAGAGCAGAGCACCTGTTTCTTCCTTTCATCCTGTGACACTGCAGGTGAGATATTTATTTTGTTCACTGTTGCTCTGGACAGAAGTGTTGTTCAGATTTTAAGGAATTCTCTTCTGTTTAACCTCACTAGAGGCTGGAGGACAGATCCACTATTCTGTTGTTTTTCTTAAATAAGGACACTCTTCTTAAATCCCTTTACTCTACTCAGATTGTATCAGCTATCCAAAGCTGGAAAACTTTGTGTTCCTGCCATGAACGTGAACGACTCGGTCACAAAGCAGAAGTTTGACAACCTGTACTGCTGCCGAGAGTCCATCCTAGATGGGTAAGTGCAGGTCTATCGATATGCCATTGGAGGAGGTGTTGGTGTCATACCTCCCAGCTCTGACCTTCATGTTTTTATTCTGGCAGGCTGAAGAGGACCACTGATGTGATGTTTGGTGGAAAACAAGTTGTCATTTGTGGGTATGGAGAGGTGAGTCTATATTCTGATTTGGTGTCTCTAGTTTGGTCCTCTCTGCTTGCAGCATATTTCCCTGGGTATCTCTGTCTCCATCCCTGTTGCTGTCCTTGGTATATTCTAATTCTTCTTATTTTCCCCATAGGTAGGAAAAGGTTGCTGTGCAGCGTTGAAAGCTCTGGGAGCCGTTGTGTATATCACAGAGATCGACCCCATCTGTGCCTTACAGGCTTGGTAAGACTGGCACTGCTGTGCCTTTTGTCATTCACCCCCTGCATTTTCTCATTTTTCTTTACTGGAGTATTGTTGTGTATTGTGCCATTTGTATGAGCTCTCATACGCTTACCAATTAGAATACTTTCACAGTGTGTAGATGAAACGCTGTGGGATGTGGTTTGTCTTATAAGAAGGAGTTGGATTACATGTGTGAGGTACAAAGATAGGTTCCAAACAGGATGTGTTGAAATGGCGTTTGTATGTAAGCATTAAGTGTGGAAGAGCAGTGTGAAAATAGCAGCTGTATCACCTTTTCTAGTTCTCACTACCCAAGAGGTACTGTGAGATGAACAGTGTTCATAGTTCCTCCCTGTTTACACTATATGGGAACAATGACACCTCATTCTGTAAAAGTAACTTTACTGAACCTCTCTGTTGCTTTATAAGATGGGCAGGTGGTCATGAAAGTGTAAGTACCCAGCGATGATCCTTGAGGCAAATGCCCGCGGCCAGCATCATTCTAAGGAGACTTGCTGAGAACAGACATCCATTGTAGCCTTGAGGGCTGAGTAGCATCCGTGAACACAAGGCTCTGCCTTTTGTGTCTCTGGACTTTTTATCTGTCAAATAACTTCTATGAGTCCTATTTTAACACCATTCAGTATTTTTACCTTCTATTTCATAGTAGTATTTTTGAAGTATTTATTTGAGTTCTTTCATTCCACTCTTTTTCTCTGGCAGTGGAGACACATTTTACCAGAGGACGTTATAATTAGTAGTTTATCACAGGTTTTTTACTCTGTACCATTTTGTCTGTATCGGAAATGTTCTCTTCTCCCTAAGCGGAGGTGTGTAAGAAAAAGAGAAAGAATTAAGTAAAGAGACACTTGTGGCCTTTGGTCAATGCCCCTACATAGTTTGTTTGGTTTCCACACCAGTTTTAAGAGCAGTGGAAGCAAAGGAGTCTGGGGTGTTCTGCTCCTACTTAAGTCCTATGTTGCTTATCGTACACCTTAAAAGGATCTAATGCTTTGCTGACATTTCATGCAATTCTCAACATCAAGAGGGTTCCTTGTTGCACAGAGAGGCACATCTCATTGACCATCAATGTCAAGATTATTCATGATATCGGGAGGGTTCTCAACATCATGATGGTAGTGGATTTCAAGGTGGAGAACTTGATGGCAGCATTCAGTGGTAAAGTAGTAACAAGCTGTGTGTAGACTAAACTTGGCGAAGAGAATAATGCTATTCATTAGAACGTGATAACTATAAGCTTTCACTGTAGTTACCCATAATCCAGTGTATTAGGACCCCAAGTTGACGGGCAGCATTAAACAAGATACCGGATGTTCATGTATTTGGAAAGCTATGGACGTTTATCGGTGAGAGAAGGATTGTTTAGGAGGACCCTGCCGTCAAAGCAACCTGTGTCTCCAGTGACCATATCTCCAGTGGGTCTTGCCTCAAGAGAACACACCAAAAAACCATGTCTTCTTGCGTCTATGCTGTTGGATAGCCACTGTTCCAAAAGCATATGCCTACAAAGTATAGTCCTGCAACCCTTATGCCAGAATACCAGATGTTCATAAAACTGGACTCCTGTCCTCTGAGTTCCTTTGGAATCACAAGAGGCCATGGGAATTCACAGAACATGAGCCGTGAGGCCCTCTGAAGTGGTAATGGAGCCCTGTTATATAGGGACCTTACAGTCATGGAGTAGTAAAAACTGTGGGCCAACTCTTTTTACTAAAAAGCTAGATGTCCCAGGTCATGATAAACGTTACTTCCATCGGGAGGTGTTTGCAGAAATTCAGGACATCCAAGGACAGTTGAGGTTCTATAGCTCCATGAGATTTCAGATGTGAATTGCAAGTCAAAAGGAATCAACTGCCGCCGGTCAATCTCCACGCAAAGTGGTGGAGACTGGACAGGTTCTGGTGGAGGACCGTCCCCTGCTGCTGCGACAGAAGATCCTCCCGAAGAGGCAGTCGGAGCGGGGGGATCGATCGTCACACTGAGTAGTATAACATGGTCATGCCGCTGCTGCCCCCTTGGCCCCTACTCCCTCCAAGGTGTCCCTTCCTGCTACCGCCTCCCAGCTGACCAACTTCCCCCCGAACCCCTACCTAATGGCGGCCCCCAGTCTACCAGACATCATCGCTCACAAATCACTCAACTGCATCCTCCTCAATGTGTGCTCCCTACACAAGCACGCTATAGAAATCTGGGACCTCCTCAATGCCCACATGCCCGAAGTTGCCTTCCTCACAGAAACCTGGACCAACGCCAACTCAGCTCTCAACATCACCACCACCATTCCCGACGGTTACAAGATCCTGCAGAAAGAACGCCCCATCCGCCCAGGAGAAGGCATCGCCATCGTCCACAAAAGCACACTCCGCATGACAACCACAAGCCCGGATGACACTACGACACTCATGGAGCACCTCCACTTCCAAATCCAGACCAACCCTAAAACGACACTCCAGGGAACCCTCATTTACAGGCCGCCCTGTACTCCTTTCACTAACACCATCGCCGACCTCAACGCACCCCATGCTCTCGCCTCCCCTGGCCACATCCTACCCGGAGATCTAAACTGCCACCTTGACAACCACGACAACCCCAACACCACCACCCTCCTAGAGAACCTTGCCAACATAGGACTAAAGCAACTGGTCATCGCCCCCACGCACACAGCGAGACACACACTCCTCACGGAAGGAAACAGATTTGCCTACAGCCACACCATGGAACTCCTCTGGACAGACCACCATTGCATCCACTTCTACTTCAGAAAACCCACCATACACAAACACGCCCACCGCCTCCCCCACAGAAGCTGGAACACAGTCACAGAAGACCTGCTCACCTCCGCCCTCATCATCACCCCACCAAAGATGCCAGACGCTAACACCACGGCACGCAATCTCCACTGCTAGATCACGAACTTCGCCGACCCACTCTCCCCCCTCAAGAAAGAAAGCTGTTTCACCCCTGCACCCAAGAATCCAATCGCTCCTCCAGACGACTTGAAAAAACATGGAGGAACACCAGAACCCCAGAAACATGCTCCACCTACAGAGAAGCCACCACAGCACACCACCAACTCATCAAATCCCCAAAGAAGAAGTTCCCCCAAGACAGAATCTTCACCAACGTCCTCAACACCAAAGAATTCTTCTCCATCATTAAGTATTTCGCCAAGCACAATAGAGAAACAACAGACGTCCCACCCTCAAGATTAAGATGATGTACGAGAACTTGGACACCCAAGACCTCTGCACCGATTAAGATCCCACCTACAGTGACCCCACCCAACAGACCCTGCTCACCTGGACCCCGCACACAACAGAAGACACCCTAAAGGCCATGAAGAGTATCCACTCGGGAGCACCCTCAATACCCCTGCCCACCCCACATCTTCCACAGAGCTGCCATGGCACCTGAACTACACTGGAAGATCAACTGCTCCCTCGAAACCACTGCATACATACATGAAAATCTGCACTGAGCATACGCCCACTGGGGGGCGGTGACGTAACTCAATAAAGCTGTTAGTGGAAGAAGTGCGAGATTCAGGTGTTTCATTTTTGGCAGCCCGAGAAGAAGGGGTTTTTCCTCGAAAAGCGTTGGCACTTGGAATAATTAAAGAGCAGGAAGGCAGGCTGCATCAATGGAGCCGTATGACGAGGCTCTGTTGTGTGACCTCCTATTGCTTCAGGGCACTTTGGATTACAAACATATATATATATATATATATATATATATATATATATATATATATATATATATATATAACCTACTGGCGGTCGCCAGTAGGTATATATAGTTAGGATTTTTTCTCTATGGGTTTTTTGAAAATTCTATGTCTAATAACTTTGGCGTTTGTGGACGGAATTGGCTGAAATTTTCAGGAAAATGGCACATTTTGTTTCTGAGCAGCCCTTGAAAATTTGGGGGGGGGTTCGTCCAGTGGGGGCCGAGAAAAAAGGGGGGTCCCAAAACGTGTTTTTAACATTGAGTTTTCCATAGGGCGGTTGGCCTCACTTTTAGCCCGAACGGCTGAATGGATTTGCACGAAACTTGGCAAAATTGTAGGGACTGGTAGCCCGATGTGCCTTTTGTAGGTCTCAATATATGTGCTCCAGTGGATTTTGAGAAATTAACGTTTAAAAAAAGATATATATCTGTAACAGCGGACCGGGCAGCGCACTGGTTCGCGGACTTTTCGCGCAACGGAGCTTTGTGAAGCGAAGCTGATTGGTTCTCCGGCGTCTGTCAACATTCCAAACAGTCCGTAGCGGCCGCCATCTTGTCTCTCGGTAGGATCGAGAGACAAGAGGAGGTCAAAACAAAGGGGGAAATAACTATAAGGGGGCATAGTAGATCCTCGCTGACCCCCTAGGTTTGATGTGGAGGTTTTAAAAGGGCCCCGCGGGGCAAAAAAAAATAATAATAATAATAATTGAACGGCTGAATGGATTTGCACGAAACTTGGCAAAATATTAGGGACTGGTAGCCCGATGTGCCTTTGCTAGGTCTCAATATATGTGCTCCAGTGGATTTTGAGAAATTAACGTTCAAAAAAAGATATATATCTGTAACAGCGCTCCGCTTCGCGTAACGGAGGTTTGCGAAGCTGATTGGTCATTCTGTCACTGGGCTATAGTTGGGCTACATCTGGCTGATATTTGGGCTACATTTGTTTTTTTGTGTGTCTGGCGGCCATCTTTGGGCTACATTGGGCTTCATTGGGCTACATTCGGCTAATTAGCAAATAGCTCATCGCAAACTAGGAATGGTAAAGAATCGCTATTTATTCCTTAAAGTTCGCTATTTAGGAAATGCAAATAACTTTGATGATACATATGGCGGTTCATCTCTAACAAGATAAGAAGCATAGGGATACATTTATGATGACTGGCGCATCACCAGGGATGTGTTAGTCATTCTGTGCCGCTGTTCCGTCACCTATGGTGTGCTGCATTTACAATGCGGCGCATCATGGGGCAAAAACAGCACAGATGCGTGATGTATCTGTGCCGTAAAGGTGGCGCATTGCTGGAGTTGTATCGCAAGTGTGATGAAGCTCCAGCAAGGGTCGGGGGTGCCCCTGTCGCAGGGTTTCTGTTCTCACACAGAACTGTGGACAGAGGATTGGAACCTCGGCGAATGCATTGCTGGAGTTGTATCGCAAGTGTGATGAAGCTCCAGCAAGGGTCGGGGGTGCCCCTGTCGCAGGGTTTCTGTTCTCACACAGAACTGTGGACAGAGGATTGGAACCTCGGCGAATTAGGGTGTCCCAAAACTCACGTTAGTAATCAAATAATCCTTAGCAAGCTAGGTACAGTGTCACATTGGATATAACAAACTCTCAATGTTTAGACAATCCAGAATATGAACTTATAGTACCTCAGGATACGTGGAACTCATGAACAGTCGGTCGTTATAGATTTCTTAGAAACCAGAACATGGAGTTAAGAAGAACAGATGTGTATTTGAAATGTTTATTTACTAATGCCGTCTTCTCAGGCGTAGTACCTTAGATAATAAAAGTACACATATTATCAGTAGCAAAATTACCAGCATAGTTACTAGTACATAAAAAGTGAATGGTGATAGTATGTTAACATGCTGTAAATGAATAAGAGTTAGCAACACTTATAAGCAGCCGCGGGCCGTGGAGGGAGTTACGGTGAGGCAGGGAGGCGGGGAGGGGGAGAAGCAGGGTGGAGAATACAAGTACACATATTATCAGTAGCAAAATTACCAGCATAGTTACTAGTACATAAAAAGCGAATGGTGACAGTATGTTAACATGCTGTAAATGAATAAGAGTTAGCAACACTTATAAGCAGCCGCGGGCCGTGGAGGGAGTTACGGTGGGGCAGGGAGGCGGGGAGGGGGAGGGGCAAGGTAGAGAGGGCTCCACCCTGCTTCTCCCCCTCCCCGCCTCCCTGCCCCATCGTAACTCCCTCCACGGCCCGCGGCTGCTTATATCTCACCCTCCCTAATACACATATTATATTATTTGCTAAGAAGGTCTCTTTGTGTTGGTTTAGGGCGTGCCCATACTTTAGTGTCTTAGATTTGAAGGAATGACATCAGCATACACCATCTCTCTCTTCATGTGAACCGCATCAACTGTTGTGTATGTGTGTTCGGCAAAGCAATATAAAACCCGCCTCATGCCCAGAATTGGCAGAAGTTGCACTTATGTTATGAGTATGAAGTCGTGGAGATCAGACCTCATAACAATTCTGTATCGTGTTGTTCTTGAAACTTTAGCACTCGCTGTACAGATATAGTTTAACAAGTAAAGCAGATAGTAGACCAATAACATATTATTCTCATGTAAACCACGATGAACTACTAGGTGGAAAGCTAAAGCAACAACTAAGTGTCGTGTGCAGAAGTTGCAAAAAAGGAAAAATGGCGTTTAAACCGGTAATGAGCCCATGCTAACTTAACACGGTGTAAAGATATCCAGGACCTAGATGACACCTCCTCATGATCCGGAAACGAACTGAATAAGATAATAGAAGTGCCATCTCATGAGAGCAGATTGCAAGTTTATATGTGGACGGTCCGCAAGGTAAAGCATTAAAAACTAGGAAAATTTAATGCTAAAGAAAAATAAAACAGCCAAGTACTTTATCGAGTCTTAAGCCAATAGGCAAGGTAAATAATAAAAACTTGACAAATAAGTCAATGAATTGTCAATGAAATGCTAGTACTCAGCATATCAAACATGAAAAAGGTCTATGACATAACTGTGTATGCAAAATAAGCTGCAACAGCCTCCAATAGGAAGTCACCGTCTTCATCCGAAAACAGTTCAGCCATCCAATTTAAAAGCGGAAAAGAACATACGTGCTCTCCCAGCACCGGATCCTCTATCACCATCAGAGGACAGCTCGGTGGGTTTTCAAGAAAGCTCTGTTCCAAGAAAGACTGTGCTGCCGCCAGTAAATTCCAGGGACCAAGTAGTCCATGCATCAATGCCACAGCCATAATCCTTTCGCCAGGACAAACCAACTCGTGAGTAATGATAGGAGTCATCAGCTGATTAAAGTCGACGTCAGGAGAAACCGGTCCGCAGAGACACAAATCAATGGCCCAATCGAAATCACAGGTCAGGCAGTGAAATACAGGCTGGACACAGGTGAAGTAGGAGAACCGAAAAGATAATCCATATGCCGTGCTTAATATCGCCAACGGCATTGTGCCATAATATTCTAGCATGCGATTGCGGAACAGTGTCAGCAGCTGCAGGGTCGGAGGTTGCATAGGAGGGACATCCATATTTAAAAATGTAAAAAAGCACAAGAGCGTCCGCTGGTAATGCAAGTAAAAATGCCAATCTACGAACCAGAGTGCAGAAAATACAATGAAAGGAAGCAGGGATGACTCCAAAGATTTTCTCAAATGAAGTCACGAGACCACTGGTAACAACTTTAAAAAAGTGTGCCAGGGACTTTGTGGAGGATGCGTTAAAGATAGTCGGAAACATGTTGCTGAAATTGAAAGGCAAATCTTAATTGAAAAGGGTGTGCACCTCTGTATGGGTGTTCGCTATGTGAAGTACGAAAGTTTCACGGGCCGAACTCAAGGCCACCTCTCTCTGAGACAAAAGAGCTCTTATTCTTGCCATGCCGTTGAAACGTGTCCCAAGGTTGGTATTTGTGGCCAGATTGAAAACTCCCTATGTTCATGTGTGGGAGGAAATAGAACATTTCTGCAGCAAATAACCCGTTCACTTACTGTTACGATAAAAGGAATACTTTTAATTAACTCAGAACAATCTTCATTATTGAGCATCAAATAACTACCATTTTCCAACAACTTGAACGTGGGGATGATAGCAGGAACTGGCGTGCCTTGCAACACGCAAGCCATATTTGGTCGGTGTTTGTTGCATGAACCGTGTAACTGTATGTGCCTACACATTAGTGAATGATCTGGCGTCTCAGTGCATTCCTCTCCATTCAGATAAACTTCTTGATCATCTTTGAAACATCTGTATGTGTATGGAAGCGACCAGACCTCATGAAGAAAAGCACTACCTAAAGGTTCATAACGACCTATTGGTATATATTTCATACAATTTGAAAACTTATATAAAGCAAAAGGCAGCGTTATTAAACCGTGGATAAGGCATGTTGCCAAAAAACCCGCAATCCTCTGCTGATGATGTCACTGAGCATGTCATGAATGATGTAATATGTGACATCATCAGCAGTGGATTACGGGTAATGGTATCTCTAGTTTACTCCCTTATAGCTGTGTTTCTTTTAACATAAGTGTCTGTTTCCTTCCCTTATACTTACTGTTTTTGGTTCGCTTCCGGTTCGCGTACCGGCGAGCGAACTAGGAAGCGAACTAAGAGAAATAGAGGTTGGCACAGTTCCAAATATTGTACCAATTTTTTAATAACGGGGAGGTAGTTCTGAAAAGAACTTTTTTTTTATTTTTCTGAACATTTTTTTACTGTTTTTGAATTTTTCGGAACAGTTTTATATTTTTTTGGGTTTTTCTTGGAGGGGGCAATGAAAACGGTTCATTGTAAAGGGCTCAACAGGAGCAACAAAACAAAAAAAAGAAGTATTTATTATTTTGGGCGTTTCGGACAAACTTGCATATGATAGTCAATAGCTCTGTTGATCAGAGTGATGCTTTTTTCTCCGTAGGAAATGAATCCATCGCAAAATGCGCAGATGTGTTTTACATCACCAAATCTCATTTGTATATTTGGCACCATCTCCCTGCCCTCTGGTCCCGTTACTTCCGGTACAACAGATCTTCTGGCCATAATAGGGAGATTATCTAGGTCGTTCCGAAACTGTGCAGCACTGTAGTTGTTAGGATGCCACCTAGTCATATGGCGATGCATTGTGTAGTTTCCGAAACTGTATTTTTTGTCGGTCCCTCTGGACAGTCTATCTTGACATATAAGGCAAGTTACGTATCTTGCATTTACTTTTTTCTGACCTTTGGGAATTTTAAAAAATTGCCAAATGAAGTTTTCTTTCCGGTGAGACGTCCTGGGCTGCTCAGGCAAAAACTGCCTCTCTTCGTGCTCGTCCTCCTGTTCCTCTTCTTCTTCTTCTTGTTGAATTACAACTTGAGCAGGTGGTCCACTCTTCCTTGGATGTGGTGGAGGTGGTGGGGAAGCACCAGCTGAAGCTACTAAAGAAGCCATTGCTCAGTGATCACAAAGGGTCTTTCTCTCACAATGATGAAAGTCAGAGTGAGGAAAGAAGGAGGGATTTTCATCATTTGGGGAAAAACAAGAGTTCTCAACCAATCAAAAGTGTTCATTTTAGATTATATGACCTAGTCTTACATCATTAGGAAACCAAAAGTGAAATGAACCAATGAAAAGTGTTATTACCAAGTCACATGACTTGCTGTGTTTACGTTAAGCGCTTTGCAGGGCCTCCCGGTTTGCTTCCAGAAACCTGCGCTTTGCGACTCGCTTCGCGTACCAGTTCGCTAACGTAGCACGTCATATGACGTATCACGCGACAACGTGAAACGTCATGCGGACGGGAGGCGTCACGATGTTGTTTTCTAACGCGGCACTTGCGGTAAAGAAACGTTTACCGGCTCGCGGTCTATTTCGCGGCATCAAGGTCAGCTAACGGGAAGCTTCCCGATTCGCGAAGCGGGAACGAAGAAAAAAAATATTTAAAAAAAAAATTATTCATAAACATATAAAATATATTTTTGGATTTAAAGAAGAATACATTTTACAGCTACAGATATTAGCTGTTAAAAAACCAATGAAATTCACAGAAAAAACCATAGGTTATAGACCATATATAGTTAGGAATTAGCATTTACAAAACCTTGAAAATTCACTGAAAAAACCATAGGTTATAGACCATATATAGTTAGGAATTAGCATTTAGAAAACCTTATTTTACTCACACAAAACCATTGAAATTCCATATATAGTTAGTTGCACTAACTATATATCGCGCACCCGCAATCCACTGCTGATGATGTCACATATTACATCATTCATGACATGGTCAGTGACATCACTGATGACATCACTGATGACATCTCAAATGACATCACTGATGACATCACTGATGACGTCTCATTTGGCATCATTCTTGTGCTAATACGATAAACCTCTTCAGACTCTAATATAACCTTAGATACACTCAGTGTATACAGACACTCACACACTGCCACTCATCCATGGAGTTACTCACACACCCAGTCAGTCATGCAAAGAAACAATCTCACCTCCATTTCTTCAACTATACAGTTATACACACCTTACTTATTGAAACATATACTAACACATATTTACTCTCTTATACAATCCCTGATACAAGTTCACAATGATCGATACAACCACTCACTCAGTGGCTCTCATGCACAGTTATTTATATATGCCAACTCTCACATGTACTGTGTTTTACATATGTACTTACTATGACATGTAGCATTGAGATATCCATTCACTCATCAATACACTCATGCACACAGTCAACTGCCCATGTAGCTGTTTCCACATGCACTCTTGAACTCATACACCTAGTGAATAAACTGCTCACACATCTATGCACAGAGTCACACACCTTCCAGCCACCCCCACACAAACTCAATCTCCCATAGAAATACTTGGTCAACCAATTAATAACACATATAGCCTCTCGTATAGCTAATGATCAACACATGCAGCAGTTTACATCACAACAGACATAATGATGCACAAATTAAGACAGTTTAGTCACTAACCCATGCATTCAGTGAGACACATTTAATCACTCACTCATACAGTCAGTCACGCACCTACTAAATCCTTCATCCAGACACTTATACATCCACTCATTCTTCAATATCTAAGACATATTTTAACTTTACAGAAACATACAGTCACTGGATGTTGTCATTAGTGATGTCATTTGAGATGTCATCAGTGATGTCATCAGTGATGTCACTGACCATGTCATGAATGATGTAATATGTGACATCATCAGCAGTGGATTGCGGGTGCGCGATATATAGTTAGTGCAACTAACTATATATGGAATTTCAATGGTTTTGTGTGAGTAAAATAAGGTTTTCTAAATGCTAATTCCTAACTATATATGGTCTATAACCTATGGTTTTTTCAGTGAATATATATATATATATATATATATATATATATATATATATATATATATATATATATATATATACAGACACACATATATATATATATTAAAACAAAGTAAAAATACCTGAAATTCCACATTTCAACATCTCTCACACACAATTTCATGTTATTAGATTTTAGTTTATGTGTTTATTAGTACATTTCAAAGGTGATTTGAACAAATAATAATGCGCTAAGTATAGAAGAAACCACAGCTGTTTCTTAAAAAAGATTTAAATTTTTTTTTTTTAATCATGTAATCATTTGATTGTACCACACCGCTGAATTGGCTGCAGGGCCTGGCCTTTAAGCCGTATACCCACTGTGCATGCACTTTGGACAGGCAAAGCTTGGGTTAGATGCAGGACCAATGCAGAATCAATTAACCTTTTGATGCCCACCCAAAACTTTTTTGTAATTGTAATGCAAATATCTCAAAAACTATTGAAGGGATTTACACCAAACTAACTAAAGGCAGACAAGTGAGCACATTTCTAATTTCATGCCAAGGTTGGTTTAATTCTGATTAGCTGTTTTTGCTACTGTAGTGAGAGAAAAGTTCCCTATCAGAGATAAAATGGAAAATGCTCTTTTTTTGTCTATTCCCCTTTATTTTTTCAGTCCCCCAATTGTATCTGCCTATTGCTAGGCCTGCCAAAATATAGCCACTAATACATTTTGATTGGAAACTTTTGTGCAGATTTTCCAAATTACGCTAAAGTTGTAAGCAAAGCTTACAACTCGGGAAATTATTTTATAAAATACTGATGCAGTATTATGGCACCCAATATTACATACTACATACATATAATGATCAATAATTCTGAGGTGCAGGAATACCAATGTATTCTAAGTGGTACCCTGCGACATGGGGAATTACCATGGAAATTGGTGTTTCCTTACCCAGTTCCAAGGTAGTTACTTCATTCATTCATTCGATTCTTTATTTCGATCACAAGTGTGGCGAAAACATTACAATAGATAAAAAGTACACGTCAAGTTACGAATACATCGTAAATCAGGTAAGATTTCATCCCAAAGAAAAAACAATCAGAGACCTAATAAGCATCAAAACATATTTATCTTATTTTCCAGTTTCTTAATGAAGACAACTCTAAAAACAGAACCCATAAATAAGCAGCGCCAAAGTGCTGCTATCAATGCTTGAAAATTAGTCTGTCATAAAAACCGGCTAAAACAACATTGAATAGCTCCTTTTAAGGGCACATTTCAGGAATGAGCTAATGTTAACAGAGTTCGAAGGGGATTCCAATGTTTGCAAGTACTCCAGGGCAGCCAGAGAGGTCCCAATAGTCCGGTTCCTAACAATGGGGTGCAGATACATCTTGCTAAATTCCTGGTAGAATTTACAGAAAAAAACCAAAGTGTAGCAGGCTTTGAGATGACCCTTATTCACAATGACATATCGTAAAGCTAGCCACTTCTTACTGCCCTAATGGGAAACTCAGATGCCATTTCAGAAACCCTAAGCAGAATTGTGTGGGTAGCGTTCTCTTCCATGAGGAGTCAACCCAGCCCAGATATGGTGCCATTCCCAGAGTAGCGTGCAGAGCACAATGCTCTCTGACTATGGGTTTAGAGGACTCGTTCAATTCACTGGTGATTTGTCTGCTTGGTTTAAACAGGGACTTTACCCAGGCCATGTCTTGCTTTACATCCCATTGGGCTGATAGAAAAGTTGTAGGTTTCCCAGAAAAGTTGTGAGTTTCCAGGTCACACAGCCCAGACTTCATGTATTGGAGCAAAGGGGTGGACAGCGCCCTATCACACTCCAGGCAATCCTGCACTATTTCTCTATTGAAGACGGCATGCAGATTTTTCAATATGGAGCACAGCAACGACAGAGGGGCTACATTGACTGAATTTACTGCATATTCCACCCCTAGACCCTGGTGAGTTATATAGGTAGAGCAAGTCGGTGGAACCCCCAGGAGTCTCCTTAATAGTCTGTTTAGCACACCCTGAAGGGATTTAGGCTTTATGTAGCCTCAGAGGCCACTGCCATACGTTAAAATAGGTTGACAATTTCTCCTATAGATCTACAAAAGTGGGACCAAAGGCTTTTTCACAATATGTCTAGCTAAACTAAAAACATCTTAAAAGGGCCCCAATTCCCCTTCGAGTCAAAAACCACTCCCAAATAGGAGAAATCAGGGGTGAGGGACACGGGTTGACCTTGCAAACTCTTCCCCTCATCTTGGTTTGTCCTAAGTTGCACGTCATCATGAATGTTTTTGAGCAATTTGTTGCCGGACCCAACGATACCATAAATGAAAGATATTCATTGATTAATATCTTTAAGCCTTTAGAGTTCTGGCCAGTAAAACCACGTCATCCACCTATAACAATACAGGGACTTTTTTACCACTTATAGATGGGTCATCAGTAACTCTGGCAGACAGGACAGGGCCAAGGCCATTAATATATATTAGGAAAAGCATGGCGGCTAAAACGCACACCTGCGTACCCGCATCCAATCTTGAACCCCTCATGTTTTCTCACCTGAAGGACCATACCGGACTGAGGCTGAGAGATCATAATGGAGGGCTCTCCGGAACAGGGCCAGATCACCATCGACCCCCCCAAAGCGATCAGTACCCCCAAAGCGTTGATCTCCCCACACGGTTGAAGGTCAGGCTCAAGGAACCCTGACTGGCAATGGTATACTTGCTTATCAGGAGGTGCAGGTTTAAACATTGTTCCATTGTGCCCCGCCCCTCACAGAATCCGCACTGAACCTCCGACCGAACACCAGTTGAAACCACCCAGTCCAGAAGATGACCCAGAAGCACTCTGCCCACTATCTTAACAGCTGAGTCCAGTAATAAAATTGGGCGATAGTATTCGAGCGATTGGGGATTGTTTTATAATGTTTGATCCAGGCCTGCTGGCTTATGTTTGTGATTACAGTGTTCGGATGTACTCCCATTGACTTGATGTTTCTTACTGTGGCCCAGAAGTTTCTGGAATCTTTCAGCCTTTAACCCAACTCAACTATCTTGTATTTGCTTCCTTCTGCTCTTTTGCTCTTCCCTGTAAACCTGTCTACATTGGCGCACCTTCTGCACATCATTCAGATCGGCCTTCAAAGCCTCATACAGGCACTTGGAGGCCCTTCTACAGGCTTGATCAAACCATAAAGAACCGTCTGGCCCAGGTCTAGAAGTTTTCATTAACATTTTCCTTACCACTAGTCCTAGATTTATAGAGTTTGAGGACACTGCTAGTGAGCATTCTGGTGAGTTGAGATAGGAAAGTCCCGGAAGGAGATAATTTGAGCATAGTTTGCCTAGGAGGACTGTCGTAGCACCATTTTTCCAAACCAGATGTCACCCTTGTGTTTTAGTGTCTTAAGATTGTGAGGGTGCATTCCGCAATCCCCCCTCCCTCCTCAAAATACCTACATCAGGGCACAAGGGGTTGTGATTACTATATTGGCGTAAATCAATTTTAGCCCCCATAACAGAGGTACAGAATTCCTGGTCTTTAAAATTTTGATCAATCTCAGAGGAGCTCAAGCCACCCCCCTCGCCCCCCCCTCAAATGCTACTGTGGTTTGGTATAAAGGTCCGAATGCCTCAGTGGCATTTAGCAGGTTAAATGATTTGATAAGTTCGAACAGAGCCTGACCCCACCCCACCCTTATCCCTGGCATGGCTAATGATCCCATTAGAGTGGTTATTGAATATATGTTGGGTATTCCCCCAATTGGGCAGCCCCCAGGATGACTTTAAAATCACCCCTATGATAATATTAAACCCCTGACATAGGGGGCCCAAAACTGCCCTAGGCCTGATATAAAATCCATCGGCTCTTTGAGACTGGTGACATGATCTGAGTCAAAAAAGCCATTGTAAGAATTCATTAAAACAGTACGCATACCATTTGGCCACTTAGTTAAGAAAGCTTGGATTAAGGGGCTGTCTTTAGGGATCACTGATATAGTACATTCCAATGTGACCTTGAACTATGCTGTTAACCCTGCTTTGGTCCGGCCTGCAGCCGGAAAGACTGCAGGGACTGAATACAACTGATAATCATCCAATACAATTTCCTCGGTTGCCCAGGTCTTCTGAAACAATACTTTATCATGTTCTCGTATATAGTTCCCCCCGTCTTCACTGGTCAGTTTACTCGCTAGGCCCGCTATATTCCAAAAAAGGATCCGCACACCATAATTCAGGGTCCAGGGATACCTTATAATTAGGCTGTCTGGTTTTAGGTTTAAACCTATAATAACTGTTAAAACCCCACCAGAAGGGAAATAGCCCTCACCAGTGTAAACATATAAACACTGAAAAGTAACCTACACAACCACAAACTAAATGCCATTCAAAGAAAGGAAAAGGAGAGTTAAAGAGTCATTTTTATTTTTTCCTGAAGGGGCCAATACAATGTAACTTTTTTATATACGCTAGCAGTAAGAAAGACTGGGCTAACATTATTCTGCTTGAGTTTTGTTGATTAGGGATGCCACTAAAATACTGTTTCTTCTTCCTTTTTTCAGTTTTTTGGTCTTTGGTCTAAAGATACAGGGGTTAGAAGCATTTTTTTAGGTGTTGTTTATTTTATAAACTGTAAAGAATCAGGAAATATCAAAATCATATTTGATTTTTTTGTCTACGTTTGAGTCTTTCACTGATAGGAAAAATGTAGATTTCAAAAGAATCTTTCCCAATGTGTACCATCACATTTACCCACAGAGAATGGGTAAAAACCCTTTATACATCAGCCCCCTTTTCTGGTGAGTCAGTATTGATAGTAGGCAAATTGCCAAACACCCCAGACATTATACATTCAATGCAAGGTATAGTGACAGGTATATGTGAAAAGAGTGCAGTCACAAAGCATCTAGGATACAGGTGAAAACATGACACCAGACTTTTGGAAAACATGGAACACTGTATCATTTGGAATGCTGCTGCAAAAAGTTCTTACCAAGTTCAACAAAGATTGGAGTGATATTGTCTGTATTTACAGTGATTCAGCTACGTATATGAAACAGTTGTTTGATGACCTGTCAAAATCGATACCTGAGCTGAAGTATCCTTGCCACTTGTTAGATGGTATGCTGAAAGCATCTTTAGAATCTTCAGAGTTAATGAAGAATGCTGTTGACTTTTTAGTCCATTCTGGTTTTGTTATGCGTGTAAACTAAAACGCAAATATTTCTCATTTTGTGCTTTGTGTGGCATCAAAGAGTCATCCCAACCGTGTCACTTAGCTGATGGTTCTCAGTCCCAGAGGCCATGAATGCTATATTATCTATGTGGCAAGCGTTTACAGAACCTTTGTTGAGTGATGCCAAAGGCAAGAAATGTGAGGATCCTTGGTCACATATTGATAGTAATTTGAAAAAAAAGTACACTCTCCTGCATTGTTAGATTTTTACAGGAAAGCATGACTGCTGTAGTGGACATAATAACAAAAACTAGAGTCTGAAAACACCCTTGTGTACCAAGTGTTCTGCATAATTGGTGTAGATGTGAAACATCTCCTTGAGAGTAGGCTGTGCGACACTTTGAGTGACTTCGGCACTGCAACATGTTCCATGTTAGAGTGCTTAGCCCTTCACCAACCATGGCATTTGAAGTCAATGAAGCCTCACTGTGGTACTCTGCACAAGTTATAGATCTCTTCCGTAAAGGGAGATTTTCACTGGGGTTTCAAAAGTGCAGCCTCATTTTCAACCGCTTCTATAACTGAGGGCATATGCGCCCAGTTCAATTCATATGTTGCAGAACTTGTCGCAGAGAATCACAATCTTCAGGTGCACCAGTATTGGCATGGAAAGCTATGTCAGTGGCCAGAGTTAGCAAATTGTGTACTGGCTATTTTGGTGTTGCCTGTCTCAAGTGCCAATGTTGAGAGGGCCTTTTCGTAGATAAAAGTTTACATGGGAAGGAAAGAGCAATTGTGCATGACTAAAGACTTACTGAAGTATTGTATGGAGTACTACGATACATTTGATTTGTAAACATTTATTTGGATCGCATATACACTGTACGTACACTGTCTACATTCCATGCAGTATCAATACAGAAAGCAAGCAATAATAAAAGCAAAAAGTTCTATAAACACCGGAAATACACTGTTTCTGTTCTTTTTAATGGCATGAAAATGTGTAACCACTCATAACCACTGTTTTTTTAAGATATTGAAATTACTTGAACACCCTGAAAAACCCCACCGGAATTTACCAAAAATAGAAACTGAAAAGAGGAAAGCCTACTTATAATGATTTAATTGGTCGGCATAAGCTCCTCTTTAATCTTCCCAGAGATGTGAATAGGGGATTGTATCTTGGGAATAGTGGTAGAGGCCCAAGGCGCCTTCATGGAATATGATGTTAACACATTAGTGGATCCGAGTCAATCGTTTTCAGATTGGTCCGCTGGTAGGGATAATCGATTAAAGACAGGCACACCAAAGTGGGATGTCGCTGAGGGTGTATCTGTCAAGGATGCCTGTTTTCTTTGCTGTTGCCCCTTCCAGATTCGAGCCCAGCTTCCGCTTCACCATCCTTCTCGATTTGTCCCACTACTGGACCAGTCAGAAGGCCCCTAGGCATAAAGCATTCAGCCCCCCAGGCATACAGCATTCAGCCCCCCGAAGGCCTTACAGATGAACAGATTACTGGGTGTGACCGAGGCCGAGGGAAAAAATTGTTGCAGATCCCCATGTTTAAGCTGTAGGCATAAGTGGTAACCCCTTATCAATTCAATAGTGTATTATAGGCAGAGCTTTAAGTGGGCCGGGTCCTGCCTGTGCTCAGCCCTGATAGTTCTAAAAAAGTAGGTGCTGAGACGGTTCCCTATCGGGCTCTCCATTTTTGCCCTCACTCTCAGGGTGGAAAAAGAAATACTAACTTTGCATCTGTACCACTGCTTAATGCCGTTGATGCAACTTCAAAGAGACTCGTTATAGTTCTTTCACAGTCTCATCATTTCGGATCGGAAGCATTTTCAATGTTATGTACAGCGAATCTATAGTTGCTTATTTATCTTAAGGTACTAACAACCATTAACAAAACCAATAGTACTTTGTTGTAGGTGTAATGTTACACGTATTATTTATCTGGATGCTGTGACAGAAGCAGCAAAATACCAGTAGGGTGGAGCACTATGCTAAGTACAGATTTTTAGCTTAACTGTTTTAAAGTCATTATATCGGACTTGCCTTTTTGATAGACTCCCCTCCCCATCACATTTGGTGATGCAGTGCGCGCAACGAAATTCGTTTTATTTATTTAAATGTTTACTTACCTGTAAAACTCCACAATCCATACATTACTACCCCCCCACCCTGCCCCTCCCCCTGGCCACGTCACCGCCCTACAGAAACACCTACTGCCGACCGCTACTGCCCGGTGCAGGATGGGTGAATGGGTTACTCTTGTAACCTGCACACTTGTCACTTTTTCCTCCTGTAATGCACTGTTTGCTACCTCATGTATTTTTGTTTGCTCACAATTGTCACTTTTACCTCATGTAACTTAACGTCTGCTTTTGTAATTTGTTCACTTGTAATTTTCTCCTCATGTATCATTACTGTTCCTATTGTGAAGCGCTCTGACGCCTTCGGGTAAAGTCCGCGCTATATAAAAATGCATAAATAAATAAAAGTAGTCACTCTTCACGATGTTGCCACACTCCAGCTCGGCAGCCACTTGTCCCGAGCGAGAATTAACAGCTCGGCATTCGCAATTACATGTGCAGTGCCCCCGTGTAGTTGCTTATCTTCAGGCTGGTTTCAACCTGCCCATTTTCAAAGGTTTTTGCGGGTCAGATAAATGTCCAAGGGAGCAAGGTTTTACCCAGCGTCGGATTGGTAACAAGGGCACGTGGGCAATGCCTGAGGGGCTGGTGTCCGAGTTCTGGCTATGGGCTGCTTTTTTGAGCAGCCTGGGGGGCTGATTTGTTCTGTTTCTGTATTGTTCAATGCCGCCAGCGGCCCAGTGGGTGCCTGAGTGGCCTTTCTGGAAGCAGATGGGCGTTCATTACCAGGGCTGGCTTTAGCACCGGTGGCGCCCAGTGCGACAATCACTTTTGGCGCCCCCACATCCCATGACCACCTCCTTGGATTCTCTCACTCCCACTTGCAAAAGTGCCCCTTGTCTCGCCAATCAAAGGATATTGTTAAGCACAGTGCCCCCCTTAGGGGGCGCCTCTCCACAGGTCAGCGCCCAGTGAGGCTGCACCAGTCGCACTGCTCTAAAACCAGCCCTGTCCATTACCTCCCTTTTATCACTGGACAGAGGTGTCACTCCCTTTCTCTCGGTGGCCGGCCCATTAATGTATGCATGTTGAGCGGGGCAAGGGGCCTGAGCAGAAGTGGCCTCACTTGTTTTCAGGTGTTTCACCACTGAAAACTAATCCGTGCATTATTTTTAAACCCCCCCTTTTTAAAAAAAAATTTTTTGCTGAAGCAGTGGTTTGCGGAAAAGCAATATGCAAATGTGGGCCACTTTTTTTTAGCGTACCCGGGCCGATTTTTAATCCAAATCCAACCCTGGTTTTACCGCATTACTTAGAATCTCGAATCATTTTGCAATTCCTTTAATGGATGATTTGGGATTGGTGGGCAACTCCTGGAGATTTTATATGAATGTATGACGTTACAACGCATACATTTACAAAGCCGTTTTTACATCGCAACATCCACTACAACGCATTTCATTACATCGCATGACACTACATCGCATATTAAACAAGCATTTACATTGCAATGGTCTCGGCATTGTTGAAGTTAGAGCTATTGGCATTGCTCATGACATTATTTTTATTTATGTTTTTGTTTTTAAAACATAAATAAATGGCATTGTCATTTACAACGCCAATAGCTTGTTCTCTCGCAAATGCGAGACCTATTGCATTTGCACCCACACACAGAGCCACACACACAAAGCCAACCACACAGAGTCATTCACATAGAGCCACCCACACACACACAGAGCCACCCACACAGAGCCACATACACACACACAGAGCCACCCTCACACAGACCCACCTATACACACAGAGCCACCCTCACACAGACCCACCTACAAAAAAAGCTACCCACACAGAGCCACACACACAGAGCCCAACACACACACAGAGCCCAACACACACACAGCCCAACACACACACAGAGCCCAACACACACACAGAGCCCAACACACACACAGAGCCACACGAACACACAGACAGAGCCACACACACACACAGACAGAGCCGCACACACACACAGAGCCCCCCCCCACACACACAGAGCCCCCACACACACACACAGACAGTCCTGATAATGGCTCTGGAAGTGATGCTTAAAGCCCATAGATTCGTACCTTGGCAGACGCTGGCTGTCCAGAGCGAAAAACAGACCCATTATCCCAGTATGCAGGTACTGGGTGAAGCTGGGTGTCCCCGGATATAGTCCAATCTACTCCCAGGTGGTGTGGGGCTTTGGTGCAGGTTACGTCTCCTAGAGAAGATGCTGGGTGCACATGGATAACGGCCCGGGGAGGTGATGCTGACCCTCCACTGATAACGGCCTGGAAGTCCCGTTACACGTAGAATTCATCCCCTCGCTCCTTTCCATGCAACCTCCGCTCCCGGCGCCTGGGTCCCGGGAGGAGCAGAGGACGCTGCGGCGGCAGGCAGGGGACCGGGATCCGCTCTCCAGAGCAAGGGGAGGCTGTTACAGCCTGCGCTGGAAGCTCCGCCAGCTCCTAAGCAGCCATTTTTAAAACTCTGCGAGAGGCGGCGAGAGGCGGCGGGAGGATGCGGCGGGAGGTCCCTCTCTCGGCGGCCAGTGTCCGAGCTAAATAAAAATCAGAATACTTGTCACGTACGGTTACTGACGGTTTGCGTACATCAATAACAGTGTAAATGCCATTGAGCCTCTATAAATCATGAGCCGGCCGTGCATAAAAACATCTATTTTTCCTGGGTAGCGAACTGTCCATGGCAGGTGCGCCGGTCTTGTAAGTAGAATGCTTTATGTTGGTAGAAATCCTAGTTTTGGTAATTTGATTTCAGGGAATATGCTTTATTTTGTCCGCAGTGTGTCTTTTTTGATTTCCTGCTCACATATAGCGCTGTGCGCGCAGGAAAATTCATTGTGTTATTTTGGTACGTTTCCGTTGACTTGTTCGTTCATTGTATTCTTTCTACGCTTAGAGGGTAGGCGGTCTGGCAGACACCGGTTCCATTTGCCACCAGTTTAAAAGTTCTCCCGGTTTGTTTTTGTTGAGAATAATGTTTAGGGGATATTGTTAAATATTTTGTTTAGTGGAAGCGGCATACGTATTCTTAAAGATATGTTTAGTTCAGCGATCGAAGTGCATGAAGTCCCCCACAAAGCACACTGCTTTTCAGTGGGCGCGCCTGTGGGGGGTGAGGGGTGCTGGGCGTCAGTCCTCCTTCCTGTACTTGAACACGACCACGCCATGAACACGACCATGTTTCTCCGAGGCGAAGAAGAAATGCCTCAGAGCAACCACCGTCATTTTTGGGATTGGGGGCGTGGTTTTCTTTCTCTCCTCTTCCCATTGGCTGGAATGTAAAATTCCAGCCAATGGGAAGAGGAGAGAAAGAAAACAAAAAGAAGCTACCCCCCCCCCCGAATCCGGGCTTGAACGGAGTGACGCCCCTCTTCTCCAATGGCTGGCCTCCGTTTAGGAAGCCAGCCAATGGAGAAGAGGGGCGGGTTCAAGCCCCACTCTCTAAGACATAAAGTCTCAGAGCGAGACTGCGCAAGCGCAGCCTTTCGCTAGCGGAGACCTAAAAACTACCTTTACAACGCATTTCATTACATCACATACTACCTTTACAATGCATACCATTACAACACATACTATTATATTGCATTTAAGGTAAGTATTGGATAGTATAGGGGTAAAAATTACTATTCTAACTCCAGGGGATGCAACAGTAGGGTAAGTGTTGGATAGTGTAGGGGTACTATGCATTGTAATGGTATGCGTTGTAAGGCCTGCGTTGTAGTGGCATGCGTTGTAAGGGATAGTACGATGTAATGACTGCGTTGTAAGTGTAGAGCGCTGTAATGACTGCGTTGTAAAGGTTGTTTCCCATTTTATATATGAGTGCCTCACTGTTTGACTTCAAATTAGTTTTCCATAATGGCAAACTAAGAATACAGGTATGTACATTTTCCTTACTGTGAGCAGGAGTAATACAATTAGATACAGATGACCGATCATGAGTTATCTGTAGAGAGGGGCACATGAAATCCAGGGGGAAGAGACTTTAGTACTTTGTGGCTGGAGAGACTTGCGAGTTTCCTGTAGAACAGTAGTCATTTAGGCATTTGAACTAATGAGCTGTAATATAGCAGGAGTAGGGGGCCTATAGACTCCATGAGTAATTGTTTTAATGTTGATTTAATTTATTTAATGGTGGACACGACCAATATCTGAAGAAGAAGGAGCAGGTCAGGTGAAAGTACTAATAGGAAAAGATGGGCCTGTGTTGAGCAGGTGAAGGAATTTCAGAACTAAGCTTTCTAATTAAAAGTATATGTAAAGGGGACAACTCAGCGGGGAGATGAGGGCGCCATGGCTTGTGGCTCAAGGTCTCCTGGGAGTTTCATCAGTTCCTGTATAATGCTGGAGTTGTGAAGAATTGGGAGGCTTGTCGTTTATGCATTAAGAGAGTAAACTCACTCCTAATGGCCATAGGGGACAGCTAGCCACAGGCACTTGGTACTCTTTATCCCCTGTATTCCAGGCATTGAACTCTGATGACCTCATTTTACCTTGGTGGTAGTCTGTGATTTCTTTCAGTGATTCGCCTGCCTAGTTTGTGTTTGTTTTCCCTCCAGCTCCTCCATCCAGGGTCTTGTCTCTCTATATAGATATTATTCCTCCAGGTTCCCAGTTACTAGCTGTTGATTCAATGTTATTGAGGTTCAGTTCTATAGTATCTTTAACTAGTACTAGAAGGTTTCCATGGAATGCTTCTACACTCTGTGCTTTACCTTGTGCGTGGTGTTCTGGGCTGTGAGTTGGTATCAGCTGCTGGACTGTGAGGACTATCATCGCGTTGATGTCTGAATAAATCACTATTATTCACATCATGCTTTTACCTGTGCATAACTACAATTTCCTTGATGGATATCTCTTGCGTATCCCTGTGTGGCACTTCCATCTTTATTATGTGTTTCTTTTTGTTTTGACTTTGGTTTTCTTCTCTTTCCAGCATGGATGGGTTCCGCGTGGTGAAACTGAATGAAGTCATCCGACAAGTGGATGTTGTAATCACCTGTACAGGTAAAGTGTGATTGGATATGTGAGTTGAGGAGGAACCAAAGGCAAAACTGGGGGGGAAACTGACATGGTGCAGCTGTAAATATATAGCACCATACGCATCATTTCAGAAATAGTGTAATTCAGCAGGAACTACAGGGGGGAATGGGTATGTGTTAAGATGCCGTGTGGGCATAGGGACCCTAACATTTTAAACTATAAAATACATCTCACCAATATGCCCACGGGTGAGTGTGTCAGGAGTGGTTTTAAAGTTCAATTTTATGATCCAATGTTTCCCAAGATAAGGTCTAAAACAATGTGTCAAAAATACAGTTTTTTAATGAAGGACTGACACAAAAAGTGAGTTCTAGGGCAACATTTGAAAATTTGGAATGATTTATTACAAAAATTCAACAAGGTACAGCCACATAAAACCATTGCCATAAAGACTGTCAATAAGAAGTGAATACAGAATAATAGACAGAATAAAAAATATTCAGAATCTCAGCTGAAGAGTAAAATCAGCAAGACATCGGACAGCTTCCCTAGTAAGTAGTATCAGAGGGTCATCTCAGAGTTCTGGCTTAAGCCCAAAATGTATGGTTTATATAGGTAATCTTCTCATAGACTAACATAAGAGTGCAGATTCATGATGGTGACATCAAAAGAATGCTATTTCAGCATATCAGTTATTATGCACAACAGTGGTCCCTAGGGGAAAGTAGGAGTGAGAGAATGAATAAATACAGACCCAATAAGTGCTGTATTGGTTAAGCATGTCCAGCAGGACAGAGGTTCACATTTAGGGAAGGCTCAGTCCAAGCTCACGGTTTGTTCTCAAGAAATAATTCGTAAATTAAGGTAAACAAATCGTAAGGAACGTCTCTACATAATAAATGGTAACAACATAGTGTATGTATGAGGCATTTTTAGGGTGTCGACGACGTTTCGATCCATGCAAAGAATGTGTATAACATCTTCAGGACATTAAATAAGCATGCCTGAATATAGGTGCCTTAAAATACTGCACTCGTAATTTAAGAATGAGCTGAGGGCGCGCAGTAGGAGGGGCGCGATGGCCTCTTAGCCGAGGAATACTGCGTGCGAGCTGGTCGGAGGTCAGGATATCCACTCGGGGAGCATGATGCTGTACTCGTAATTACAAGAATGAGCTGAGGGCGCGTGGTTGGAGGGGTGTGATGGCCTCTTTGCCGAGGAATACGGCGTGCGAGATGGTCGGTTGGCGCAATGGCCTTGGCCGAAGACTACGGCGTGTTGTCAGGGGGGGATCAATATCTGTCAGTGCAGGAGAGAATTTCAGCCTATCAGAGCATTTAACATTTGAGCACCATACTTCGAGTCTGTGAAAATGTTTTCTTCCCCATTATGGTCTTAAGTTTGGCTGGGAACAAGAGCAAATATTGGATACCCAACTTGCGGATTTATCGTTTTACTCTTTGAAAGAGTTGGACTGCCAGTGTAAAAATCCAGAAATAACACAATTTGAGGATTATCTTATTCAAGAGTGCCTTTCCGATGACCAGTCCATAGTATGGCATTTCTGTCCTTGAAGTAGAGGATCTTGGCATACATTGCAGGGTGCTGGGGGTGGGTGGCGGTCAGGGACTTGATACGCTCTCTCAGTGGAAAAAACGAAGGGCAGGTAGTGAAAAGGGGTGAACACTTAACATCAGGTCTTAATAACACCTACAACACCAGTCCCCTTTGCCCCCTGAGGCATGCCAATCGCCCAGTATTGTTACGCCTTGAGCCCGCCTCTTCATCCTCTGCCCTGCCCTACAAGAGAAACACTCTTTCCATGATTTCCAATAATTGCAGGTGGCAATCTGATGATTGTGGCTGTAGGTTAAGAGTGTCTTCTACATTCTGTGGCACTCTGTCCGCCAGCTTGAGATGATAATCTCTGAAAATGTTGACATCTGGTGTGATGCCATTGAATTTCGTCTTCAATGAGGCTCTGGACATTTCTATGGCCAGTAGTATTTGGTCTAGTTTCCTTCTGATGAGTACATATTCCTGTACTTTCCTTATAAATGAATCCAAAAGCAGACGCTTGCTTGGATGTGGGATTGAAGAGTGCCAGTTAACAAGGAAGTGATGTAACACAGCTCAAGAAAAGTACCCATCACTTAGTGCCTGAGCTGCGAGTCAGTAGTGTTTACTTTAACCCCTAATGTGTTCTATATTTGGCAGGGCAGTACAAGTTAAATGTCACTAGTGGACTGCAACATCAATTTTGCCATCCACTACAGTGGCAGAGCAAACACTCCTTACCTTCAATAACAATATTTCTGGGGGATACATACTGTTCCAGCAGATTCCTCACTGTTCTACCTCCACCCAATAAGATACCGCTGTTATTATTGAGATCCCAAGTAATGCAAACATGTAATGTGCTGCATATGTTGCTGTTGAGGTTCTCTCCGTTCCTCTGCACACACCCTGATGGGCTGAGGAAAGATTCGCAAAACCTGACACCAGCACGCCGGTTGTCACTTACTGTACTCTGAAGATGCCACATCTGGAGGTGGAGACATGGCTGGATCTTTGTGGCGCCACCTGGTGAAACTGGAGAGTCTTTGCTGGGGAAAGAGTTTTCCAGATCAGTCTAAAGTCTGGAAGGAATAATCAAAAAGTGAGGAATAAGTTGGAAGTTTTTTCTGGTCCTTTCTGAGCCACAAGACCTCTCCCATTCAGGAGCATGGGAGAGACAGGACTAAGAACATAAAATCACCATAATAGGAAATTCCTTTGCCATAGTTGATACACTGCTTTGTTCTAAGACATGAACAAGCATTGCTTTAGGCTAATAGTATGGCATATAAGAATTTTCTTTATTATTTCAAGCCAAGTGTTACAATCCCCACAATATTATCCTGTCTCATTGTTCACACCCCGTTTTACCACCATCAAAATGGGAAGCATTTTCTGATCTATTCTTATATAGCATTACCCTGTAGCAAACGAATGGCGTTGCAATGATAAAGCATGCTGTGTGGTAGGACTGATGGCAGAATCCACTTGTGGCCATATGTAGGTAGCCCATTTGCAATCGCAAATGCAGAAATTCGCAGAATTTCAGCGTTTGTAATCGCAATTTGGGCAGTGTGCTATGTAGCACACGAAAACCCACACGCAAAATAAGGAATTGCAAAATTTGTGATTCCTTATTTTGCGAATGCATTTAAGGAATCCCAAATTGCGATTCCTTAAATGCAATGTAGGAAGCATCCAAGTTGTGCGATTTTGGCTTAAGGAATCGCAAATTACCACCAACTTCAGGTTGGTGGTAATTTGCAATTTCTTTGAAAAATTCACTTTTTTGCATTTTTCAAAGTGCCATGTGGCGCACATACATGCCCTTGGCGCATGTATGTGCGCCACATGTGCACGCATGTTTATTTCAGGGGTGCAAAAGGGTGTCCTATTGACACCCTTGCAACCTTGAAATTGCATTCTCAATTTGCGATTCTCTAATTGAGAATCGCAAATTGAGAATGTCTTCCCATTCATTCCTGTGGGCCTTCTAGCCCATTGGAATGAATGGGAAGGTATTCCTTATTTGTGAATCTCAATTTGCGATTCGCAAATAAGGAATAGGTGGGATTCGCAAAATATTTTGCTAATCCTACCTACATTGTATTTTGAGATTCTCTAATTGCAATTCCCTAAAAAACACAATTTGAGAATCTCGGAACACGTATTACCTACATATGGCCCTTAGTCCACTCAAGGTGAGCAACACGTTTACAAGAAGCTCACCTTGGTGAGCAGGCTCTGTGCATTCATCACTCCATAGCGAGCAAAAATGAGTGCATGATGCTACCCCATATGAGCAATACATGTGGCCTACTCTTCCTAGAGTGAGCTGGATGATTGCACACATCTCACTGTAGTGATCAAGGCGTTTGCATTTCACAGATTTCACTTCCCAACTATATTTTATCTGCCTTTGTAGGAAATAAAAATGTGGTGACCCGGGAGCAGCTGGACCGAATGAAGAACGGATGCATTGTATGTAATATGGGGCATTCCAACACAGAGATTGATGTGGTGAGCTAAACATGGTTTCTGCATCGCTTTCAATCCACCTCTCTAACTCATTTCATAGACTGATTTTCTGAACTTTCCCACTTATTTAAATCATTATACGGTGTATAGCAGACAAGACCCTCAGAATGCTAATGCCCCTCCGAGAACAGAGCTGACCATCACCTAACACAGATTTTACCATGCTTTACTTCAAATCAAGCAGGTGTGGTCATTCATTAGTGGTTCAGTATAATCTAAGTATCACCATAGATCACTGTAGTGCCATCTAAGATCTAGGTATCTCTTCATACTTCACATCATTTGAAGCCTTAGGACTGCAGCAGTCCATCAGCTCATCCAGTGGTAAAAACCATGTGCAGCGGAGCATTGGCCAACAAATATAACTTGCTCAAATCCAAGCCACAAAGCTGTTCATCTGGCTACACTGATCAGTGTGGTTCAGGCCCATTAGAACAAAGCTACCTTCTACCTGCTATGTTATCACCAGTGAGTATGGTAGTTCATTTCTCAATGCTAGACACTGATTGTTTTACCTTGTTAGGCACTTTTATAAAATCTGTGACACTAATTGTCTCTGACTCTTCCTCTGTTTAAAGTAGACTGTTGTTTCAGGCTGTGTAGACCGTAATAGTGCGAGTTGTGTTGTAAGGCGCTTCATTCTGCCTTTTAGACCAGCCTGCGCACTCCAGAGCTGACCTGGGAGCGCGTACGTTCACAGGTGGATCATGTCATCTGGCCGGATGGTAAACGAGTTATTCTTCTTGCAGAGGTAAGTCCTGTGTTGCTATTCCTCTTGAACCTTACATGATTGACTGTTGACAAGGTCCTCCAATAACACCACCTTATTCTTTGGATTTAACCGCTGATCTAAAGGTAATAATTTCGCATCTGAAATACACCCTGTTTTTGGGGCGTTTGCAGCATAAATCACGCCAGTAACGCAGTGTGTGAACTAGATAAATGTTATACACTATGGAAGGCTGTTATATTAACTGCTGGGTCTCGGTTTGTGTCATAGGGCCAGATGTACTAACATTTTTGTGGGCGCAAATGGGTTTTAGACCCGTTTACGACCGCAAAAAACGTTTGGCCCATGTACTAATCCTTGCTATTAGGAAGGGGCATTCCAAGGACGTCCCTTCGTAATAGCAACTCCTGAAGCTATGTATGACTGTTTTGCGACGGCAATTGCGGCTTGCAAAACGGTTGCAGTTTAATTGCGGCTCGCAAAATAGTTGCAGTTTACCACCCTTCACAGAAGGGTGGTAAACTACTCTCAAACGGGAAGGGGTCCCCAGGAGATCCCTTTCCCTTTGTGAGTGGCTCTCAAAATATTTTTTAAGGGCAGGCAGTGGTCCCAGGGACCACTGCCTGCCCTTAACAAAATGAAACTGAAAAGTTCCATTTTTTTTTTTAAATGCATCTCGATTTCTTTTAAGGAAAACAGGCTGCATTTAAAAAAAAAAGAAAATAGAAACTACTTTATTTAAAAGCAGTCCCAGACATGGTGGTCTGCTGACCTCAGCAGGCCACCATCCCTGGGAGTGCCAGCCATTCCCAAAGGGGTCGCAAATTGCGTCAGCCTCATTGGAATGCATGAGACATGCAATTTGCAACCCCATTGGGAATTGCAAATAGTGTCTCAGATACTGTTGTGCATCCCAATTTGCGAGTCGCAAATGCGACGCAATTTGTGACTCCCAAATTGGTGGGTCGTACATCTGGCCCATAATTCTTTTGGAGAGCGCCTAACCTGTTGGCAGGATGTTTGAACAAACCTGGTTGAAAAGATAAAGGGAATGCCCACAGTATCTCAGGTATGCCTGGGATATCTTAAAGGTAGTTAAGAATGCCCACAGTATATCAAGGAAAGGCCAGTGTTACGCAGAGGGTAGCCAGATGGACACATTATGACATCGAGCCCGTGTCAGGTTCACCATTGATCCACCATTTTACCACCTCAAAAACAAGCACAAACACACTCACTTACACACTCAGAGTCTCATTCTCACAAGGGCTCTCAATAAGCACACTCATTCACACATGCATCCAGACAATCAGGCTGTCTGCTGCTGCCCTCTTCCTCAGTTACTTACTCGGTGGCAGCTATGACCATTGCTTAGCAACTCCCTGGCTTGCAATGCTTTCCCATTCCATAGTGTCCTCTGATGCAGCAGCAGCATGTGATGTAAGGAGCGGGCTACAGGCCCTAGTAGCAAGCAGCCTTGTGGTGCAGGCCTTAATACGGTTCAGGAGAGGGGTAGCTACTCTCTCCATCTTTAACCATGCCTAGCATTGATAGGGATCAAGTCAAAGCAGTAGCGGAGAGTCCTGGTTCTGAGAGGCCCTGGTTGCAGGGGACAAACCGTGACAGCAGTAACAAGACATATAGAGTGTGGCACAGGCAGTTATGAGTGCGGCAGCAATGGCTGCTTTGGGCTCTCGCTAGCCTGGATCCATCTCCTTTTTTCATTAACAACACTTGAAAGAGATGAGGAAGTATGGACCTGAGGGCTGGACTTAACAGGCATTAGAGACCTCTTGTCGTGAAAAACCTTTCCTTTTGCCAGTGCTTGTTTTGACCACAAGACGTACGTTTGGGACGAAATGAAAGGTGCCCACTCTTGCATGCCCACTATGTTTTTGTACAGTGCCCTTCTTGCACCTCTGTTGTCCGTTTCAGCTGTGAATGAGCAGACCAGGCTATCAATACCCTTGTATTCCTGGCCGCACAGTACTGTTCCCCACACACCTCCATGGACAAGCCACTCTGACTACAAAAGCAATACTGTTTGCTGATCTGCAGTAATTTAAGCTGGGCCAGTTTCCCCTTGACCGAATAGATGATTATAAATCAGAACGTTCTCATCTACTTCCACCTGTCCTGCTTGTTTATAATGTTCTCTCTCTTTTTTGACATCTCATGTAGGGTCGTCTTCTCAATCTCAGCTGTTCCACAGTTCCTACCTTTGTTCTTTCTATCACTGCCACTACCCAGGTAAGAATGCATGTCATTTGGTAACATGTGCACCACTGGTGTTTATGATTTCTTAGCATTTTTACTCATGGTGGTCCTACACATTTGCACAAGTATTATGTATGAAATCATAATATGTACCCAACTTTGCGTGGTAAACTTTACCATGCACTCAACTGTTGTATATGAAACCTTTGATTGTACTTATCTGTGTGTGTCTTGAAATTACCCTCTCTAGAATGACACCTTAACATGCATACAATGACAGTTCTTGACACTGTAACATGTAAAAAACGGAAGGGGAAGTCCTAACATGCATAGATCAGTAGTCTGCTACATGCTGGCTGGCACGCGCACACAATACCGGCACGGGTGTGGTATGTGACACCTTAGAAAGTGTGACCTATGTTCATGTGCATACCCTGGTTCTCCAGTTTTGAATATTTCACGGCTTGAAATGCTTTGAAATATTCCCACAATTAAGACTGGAAAACCTCAGTTCATTGTTACCATAGTAGATCAACTCTCTTTTGTACCCCATCTCATAAATTGTTTATTTCATCTCTCACACAATGAGAGGAAAAGCCTTTTTCCCGTGGCAGCCAAGTTAGGTTATTTAACCACAACGAGTGAGTCAGTTCCACTCAATTTACCTTATCAAAATTATTTTAGATGTTATGAAAACTCTGAATTTAATGAAAAAACCAATGACCAAATCAGTCACGATGTAATTCCTAATTTGCCAGGAACAGCAAACAAGAAACTGTACAACCCTAGCTCAGTGCCATGAACATTGAAGTAAAAAAAATAAAAGACCGCCTGATACTAGCTCTCTCTTTTAAATAAAGTGAAATAATTTCTTCCAGAAAGAGTCTTCAGAAGTTCTCTTCAAGCCTTTGTACTCTTGCATATGTATGGGGTAATGATGTCTTGCAGCTTGACATTCCAGACTCCACAGTGACACTCCTTAAGGGCATCCTACACACGCTGCAGCATGTCTCATCCAGGGCCTGAAGAAATATGATCACATCAGCGCCTTCATAGAAGGAAGAGATTTTGCAAAGAGTGTGGGAACTTTCTTTTACTAACAAAACAGCTGCACTCTGAATTACTGCTCCTGTAAGCTGACATAATGCCTTGGCAATGCTGAAGAATTATAATTAGGCCTCTTTAAACGCTGCAAAAAATGCAGACGACAGATTGTATTTTCAGAGCATCCTTATGCACACTGTCATTTGTCATTTATGGGCTTTAACTGTGAGGACTCTGAAATCTAGAGCCAGAAGACTTCATTTTAATGAAAGTGCCTGTGTTCGGGATTCACCAGAGAAAGCAGCACAGAAAATGAAGCTTTCTGCTCCCACCAGTATGGAACTTTCCTTGTTTGCAACTCATCTGTATCAAAAAATAAAGTTTGCTGTCCCACACCAGATTCAGAAGCTGAGACATTTCTAGTGAACACACTTTCCACACCATGTGAGGGGTCTGAGTGGCTGTGATGCTGCACCTTATGCTGAGACTGGGTGTGTTCCCTTCTGCACTTGGAGGACCTGTGGTTGCAGAAGCCCAGGCGTCTGTAGTTCCACACCTTCAGAATCGGAAGAAGGGTAACCGCAATGAACATGGCAGTTCTTAAGAAAGCGCATCCTCAAAAGTCTCCCCTTACATCTGATTTTGCAAGTTTGTAGGCGCCTGGGCCCTTTGCCTCCTCTGCCTTGGGGGCCTCTTTAGTAGCAGCATTTTCTCAATGTTATTGAGGCATCCTTTGATTTCTAGGCCAGCTTCAAGCTTTTTTACACAAAAATCCCTGTTGTAAATGATGAGCTCTTCAATGTGATCTATGACAGTGACTAATCCATTGATGGTTATCTTATCAATGATCATTCAACAGTCTTGATGAAGAAGACCATCTCCATATTGTTGACAGAAGTTGCCGACTTTGACAGTCTCAATGACCAGAGCTCCATCTTGACTAAAACCTCCGCTCTGAAACCCTCCATCTCAACGTTTACTAAAGTGAGAACAGCTTTACTGTTAACAAGGACAATGACAACCAAAGCCTCTTCATTATTGTTCCTCAAAGAGATCCATATATATATTAGTATTTTAAGATGTTGTTGTGTGGTACATCTACTATATGGGGGTTCAAGAGGTCCAAGAAGAAAAGGAACTAGAGAAGGAGGGGAACATGCATCTGGATGGTCTAAAAACCTTCTGAAATGCCCTAGAAAGATATTGTTGGCTCTTTAAAAATATGCTTCCTGTGATATTCTGGGTTACTGGTTGAAGGAGGTGATTCCATACTCCAGCAGAAACCACAATTCTCTCCAGGGCGACACACAAGCAAACCCCGAATTAAACTGTTCTTAACGCAAGAAAAATCCAACACCAATGTAGAGAAATAGAGTAGAATGTAATAAATTATTTGACACCAACACAGCACAAATCAAATCAGTGCAATTCCAATAGTTTAGGTGAAAATAGTGCTTAAAAGCACAAAGTGCCAACTATGGTTATCTGGTCGCGCTGGACCGGGACAATGTCACAAGTTCAGGTTGACAGCAGTGGAGTGTGGGCCGGCTACAGAGTCCAATATTAGTCTGCTGGACCGTACCTTGTGGGCTGAGAGTCGGGTTGTAGAGTCCGGAGTTGAGATGCATGTGCATGGAAAAGGTTGATGAAGTCATCAGCAGGGCTTGCTATGCAGGGTTGTGTGTCATCGTCGTCGGAATATTTTGATGGAGGCTTGTGATGCAAAGTCCTGTGTCTGGATGCGTCACGTAGCGGCAGTTCTAAGGAGCTGTGGGGCTGCAAAGCAGGGTCCTGCATCAGCAATGGGTCTCGTAGCGGCGGTTTCTGATGCAGAGATGCGACGCACTGCGTATGTTCTTTTTGGGGACCACTGCTGAGCTGGTAGAGTACCTTCATGCCCACTTCCAAGGGTACAGGACCACTTAGGGGGTTGTGACTCAGGCAGAGTCCAGGTGCATGGTTAAATGTGATTGGAGCCTTTTCTGACCCTGAGGCTCTGATCAGGTGGACCAACCAACTAGCCATTGGAGTCACTCTGAGGATTCTGGGTTCAAGGTGCAGTTTCAGTCTTCGGGTAGCAGGGCAGCAGAGTAGCAGTCCTTCTTGCAGCAGAGCAGCTCAACAGTCCTTCTTCTGAGTCTTGCACAGGTCTAGAGGTGATCTGGGGAGTTGGGATCAGAAGGTCAATTACTTATACCGGGTGCCCACTGTGAAGTGGGAGATGCTTCTAGAGTCCATCACGTACAGAGGTTTCTCGAATTTCCTGACTCCCTCCTGGCCCCAGCTTGTCTGGGAGCACAAAAGGCGAGTGTGAAGTCCTTTGTGAGTGTGCTGAGGCAGAGTCTTTGTGATGTGCAAGTGTGGTAGGTGACAGCTCCAACTCCCTATCAAGTCAGAGATGGCCCATTATGCCTACACCTATTCCCCCTTTATATCACTTCTGGGAGTAATACACAAAGACCAACTGCCAGCTACACCTAGTCATGTGACCCAGGATACAGGCTGCAGATATTCCAACCTGTTCCTAGTTAATTTCATTTATTAAATGTAATATAGTAACCAATGTTATCCTAAGAGAGAGGCAGGTCTTGTACTAGTGAAAAACAAATTTAAGAGTTTTTCACTACCAACACATGTAAAAGTTAAAAGTATGTGTCGAACTTTTTAAATACATTGCACCTTGCCTATTGGGCTGTTTAGGGCATACCCTAGGGGTGGCTTGTATGTATCATAAAGGAAGGTTTAGGCCTAGCAAAAGGTTTATTTTGCCAGGTTGAAACGGCAGTTTAAAACTGCACACACAGGCTGCAGTGGCAAGTCTGAGGCATGTTTAAAGGGCTACTTCAGTGGGTGGCACGATCAGTGCTGTATGCTCAGCAGTAGCATTTAATTTACAGTCCCAGGGTAAATGTACGACAACTTTACTAGGGACTTACCAGCAAATGTAATTTGTCAGTTGGGTGTAAGCCAATTTCACCAGGTTTAAAGGAGAGAACACAAGCATTTTAGCACTGGTTAGCAGTGGTAAAGCGTGCATTGTCCTTAGGCCAACAAAAACGACTTAGTCCAAAACCAGTAAGGCAAAAGGTTTTGGGGTAATACCACTCTAAGGCTTACAGGTCCAACACTTCCTCATCAAAGAAGTAAAGGCAACACCATCCCAAGATGGTAACGTCACTACTTAACCCACCCTTACCTTTATATATGCATCCGGCCATCACTCTAATATTGTCTCTAGTTTCCTAGATTCTAATCCTAGCTTCCTCCTTACTGTACTCATCACCAACGTGCCTTCCTTTCTGGACTACATTACCTGCTCCTGTTTCGCCACTGACATGATCCATAAACACAGTTTGAAAAGCGATTGTGCCTAGGTTGTCTGATCTCGTCCAGGATATGCCCAGGTGCAGACTTGCCCAGGACTCCGCAGGCATACGCCGGGAGCAGCTACAGACCTAAAACTTTTTAAAATTTGATGTGATACTCTGTGTATTTTAAAAAACGAAGCCTACCTAAACAGCTGAGAGCGTTCATTGCACACGCCGGCTGCAACGATTCCTTGACGCCATTCCGGCGAGAAATCTGGCCACGCCCACCTTCCAGGCCACGCCCCCATAGGCAGCCTATTTAAGCGCCATACCGACCGCCGAAAGCAGACTTGCCCAGGACTCCGCAGGCATACGCCGGGAGCAGCTACAGACTTAAAACTTTTTAAAATTTGATGTGATACTCTGTGTATTTTAAAAAACGAAGCCTACCTAAACAGCTGAGAGCGTTCATTGCACACGCCGGCTGCAACGATTCCTTGACGCCATTCCGGCGAGAAATCTGGCCACGCCCACCTTCCAGGCCACGCCCCCATAGGCAGCCTATTTAAGCGCCATACCGAGCGCCGAAAGCAGACTTGCCCAGGACTCCGCAGGCATACGCCGGGAGCAGCTACAGACCTAAAACTTTTTAAAATTTGATGTGATACTCTGTGTATTTTAAAAAACGAAGCCTACCTAAACAGCTGAGAGCGTTCATTGCACACGCCGGCTGCAACGATTCCTTGGCGCCATTCCGGCGAGAAATCTGGCCACGCCCACCTTCCAGGCCACGCCCCCATAGGCAGCCTATTTAAGCGCCATACCGAGCGCCGAAAGCAGACTTGCCCAGGACTCCGCAGGCATACGCCGGGAGCAGCTACAGACTTAAAACTTTTTAAAATTTGATGTGATACTCTGTGTATTTTAAAAAACGAAGCCTACCTAAACAGCTGAGAGCGTTCATTGCACACGCCGGCTGCAACGATTCCTTGACGCCATTCTGGCGAGAAATCTGGCCACGCCCACCTTCCAGGCCACGCCCCCATAGGCAGCCTATTTAAGCGCCATACCGAGCGCCGAAAGCAGACTTGCCCAGGACTCCGCAGGCATACGCCGGGAGCAGTTACAGACCTAAAACTTTTTAAAATTTGATGTGATACTCTGTGTATTTTAAAAAACGAAGCCTACCTAAACAGCTGAGAGCGTTCATTGCACACGCCGGCTGCAACGATTCCTTGACGCCATTCCGGCGAGAAATCTGGCCACGCCCACCTTCCAGGCCACGCCCCCATAGGCAGCCTATTTAAGCGCCATACCGAGCGCCGAAAGCAGACTTGCCCAGGACTCCGCAGGCATACGCCGGGAGCAGCTACAGACTTAAAACTTTTTAAAATTTGATGTGATACTCTGTGTATTTTAAAAAACGAAGCCTACCTAAACAGCTGAGAGCGTTCATTGCACACGCCGGCTGCAACGATTCCTTGACGCCATTCTGGCGAGAAATCTGGCCACGCTCACCTTCCAGGCCACGCCCCCATAGGCAGCCTATTTAAGCGCCATACCGAGCGCCGAAAGCAGACTTGCCCAGGACTCCGCAGGCATACGCCGGCAGCAGTTACAGACCTAAAACTTTTTAAAATTTGATGTGATACTCTGTGTATTTTAAAAAACGAAGCCTACCTAAACAGCTGAGAGCGTTCATTGCACACGCCGGCTGCAACGATTCCTTGACGCCATTCCGGCGAGAAATCTGGCCACGCCCACCTTCCAGGCCACGCCCCCATAGGCAGCCTATTTAAGCGCCATACCGAGCGCCGAAAGCAGACTTGCCCAGGACTCCGCAGGCATACGCCGGGAGCAGCTACAGACCTAAAACTTTTTAAAATTTGATGTGATACTCTGTGTATTTTAAAAAACGAAGCCTACCTAAACAGCTGAGAGCGTTCATTGCACACGCCGGCTGCAACGATTCCTTGACGCCATTCCGGCGAGAAATCTGGCCACGCCCACCTTCCAGGCCACGCCCCCATAGGCAGCCTATTTAAGCGCCATACCGAGCGCCGAAAGCAGACTTGCCCAGGACTCCGCAGGCATACGCCGGGAGCAGCTACAGACCTAAAACTTTTTAAAATTTTATGTGATACTCTGTGTATTTTAAAAAACGAAGCCTACCTAAACAGCTGAGAGCGTTCATTGCACACGCCGGCTGCAACGATTCCTTGACGCCATTCCGGCGAGAAATCTGGCCACGCCCACCTTCCAGGCCACGCCCCCATAGGCAGCCTATTTAAGCGCCATACCGAGCGCCGAAAGCAGACTTGCCCAGGACTCCGCAGGCATACGCCGGGAGCAGCTACAGACCTAAAACTTTTTAAAATTTGATGTGATACTCTGTGTATTTTAAAAAACGAAGCCTACCTAAACAGCTGAGAGCGTTCATTGCACACGCCGGCTGCAACGATTCCTTGACGCCATTCCGGCGAGAAATCTGGCCACGCCCACCTTCCAGGCCACGCCCCCATAGGCAGCCTATTTAAGCGCCATACCGAGCGCCGAAAGCAGACTTGCCCAGGACTCCGCAGGCATACGCCGGGAGCAGTTACAGACCTAAAACTTTTTAAAATTTGATGTGATACTCTGTGTATTTTAAAAAACGAAGCCTACCTAAACAGCTGAGAGCGTTCATTGCACACGCCGGCTGCAACGATTCCTTGACGCCATTCCGGCGAGAAATCTGGCCACGCCCACCTTCCAGGCCACGCCCCCATAGGCAGCCTATTTAAGCGCCATACCGAGCGCCGAAAGCAGACTTGCCCAGGACTCCGCAGGCATACGCCGGGAGCAGCTACAGACCTAAAACTTTTTAAAATTTGATGTGATACTCTGTGTATTTTAAAAAACGAAGCCTACCTAAACAGCTGAGAGCGTTCATTGCACACGCCGGCTGCAACGATTCCTTGACGCCATTCCGGCGAGAAATCTGGCCACGCCCACCTTCCAGGCCACGCCCCCATAGGCAGCCTATTTAAGCGCCATACCGAGCGCCGAAAGCAGACTTGCCCAGGACTCCGCAGGCATACGCCGGGAGCAGCTACAGACCTAAAACTTTTTAAAATTTGATGTGATACTCTGTGTATTTTAAAAAACGAAGCCTACCTAAACAGCTGAGAGCGTTCATTGCACACGCCGGCTGCAACGATTCCTTGGCGCCATTCCGGCGAGAAATCTGGCCACGCCCACCTTCCAGGCCACGCCCCCATAGGCAGCCTATTTAAGCGCCATACCGAGCGCCGAAAGCAGACTTGCCCAGGACTCCGCAGGCATACGCCGGGAGCAGCTACAGACTTAAAACTTTTTAAAATTTGATGTGATACTCTGTGTATTTTAAAAAACGAAGCCTACCTAAACAGCTGAGAGCGTTCATTGCACACGCCGGCTGCAACGATTCCTTGACGCCATTCTGGCGAGAAATCTGGCCACGCCCACCTTCCAGGCCACGCCCCCATAGGCAGCCTATTTAAGCGCCATACCGAGCGCCGAAAGCAGACTTGCCCAGGACTCCGCAGGCATACGCCGGGAGCAGTTACAGACCTAAAACTTTTTAAAATTTGATGTGATACTCTGTGTATTTTAAAAAACGAAGCCTACCTAAACAGCTGAGAGCGTTCATTGCACACGCCGGCTGCAACGATTCCTTGACGCCATTCCGGCGAGAAATCTGGCCACGCCCACCTTCCAGGCCACGCCCCCATAGGCAGCCTATTTAAGCGCCATACCGAGCGCCGAAAGCAGACTTGCCCAGGACTCCGCAGGCATACGCCGGGAGCAGTTACAGACCTAAAACTTTTTAAAATTTGATGTGATACTCTGTGTATTTTAAAAAACGAAGCCTACCTAAACAGCTGAGAGCGTTCATTGCACACGCCGGCTGCAACGATTCCTTGACGCCATTCCGGCGAGAAATCTGGCCACGCCCACCTTCCAGGCCACGCCCCCATAGGCAGCCTATTTAAGCGCCATACCGAGCGCCGAAAGCAGACTTGCCCAGGACTCCGCAGGCATACGCCGGGAGCAGCTACAGACCTAAAACTTTTTAAAATTTGATGTGATACTCTGTGTATTTTAAAAAACGAAGCCTACCTAAACAGCTGAGAGCGTTCATTGCACACGCCGGCTGCAACGATTCCTTGACGCCATTCCGGCGAGAAATCTGGCCACGCCCACCTTCCAGGCCACGCCCCCTAATCGCCTATATTATGTGTTTCCAGAGGAAGCGCAGCGGACGAGCGCAGCGGGAGCGCCGTTTGCGCGCCTAAGGCAAGCCCGTCTGCGCCCGTCCGCGACCGACCGGGGCCAGGGGCTCAAACCCCTGCATCTCCTGCACGTCACAGACAGTGCTACACAAGTAAGAGACTGATAGACCTTTGCCCCTCCTTACCTACCCTCTGTCATCACACAATGGAACCACTGGACCTTGGTCCATGCCCACATTGTTCATTTAGAGGAAGCTGCTAAGTGCCCATTGTCCATAACCCTGAAGCGACTCTTGTTAAAGGGGGTCTCCTAAATTGCAGATCCATCAGCAAACACACTCTTCAGCTGTGGGATCTTATATTGGATGAGGACTTGCAAATATTGTTCTTAACTGAGACCTGGCTGGGAGAACACTCTGATCCAGACATATTGGACACTATCCCACCAGGCTACACCCTCCACAGACTCGACAGGATAAAAGGTAGGGGAGGCGGTATCGCCATTATAGTCAAACACCCTTTTGAGTGTGTTCTAAAGCTAGTAAAAATTGATGACAGCGAGGCAGGCGAATTTAGCATTAAACTGACACAACAGGAGACTATCTCGGGCATCCTAATCTACAGACCTCCTGGGTCCCTGGGCAACTTCCGCAGTAGCTTACTAGAAGGGGTTGCTCAGACCGCAATTAAACACAATAAAGTTCTGGTGCTAGGTGACCTAAACCTACACCTAGAGGATCCCGCACAGAAGGAGGCAGAGGATGTTCGCCTGGTCTTACAAGAATTACAGCTCAAACTGCTAAGTGTCGCAGCTACACATCAGAGGGGTCACTGTTTGGACCCTATCTTTGCGAGCTGGGATATGATAAAAGTATTCACCCCTCGTCAGCTCCCTTGGACTGACCATTTCCTGGTCCCTTTTCAATGCTGTCACCAGACTGCTAAGATTATGGATAATGGGAAGGGAAATACTATGAAACGCAAATGGAGACAATATTCCAAAGAAAACTTTATAGACGCTATCCAGAAAGCACAACCTTTTCGTTCCACGGATTGTGATCAGGCGAACAAGGATTTTAATCTACTTGTAACTGCCACCTTGGATGAGCTAGCTCCCATGTGCAAGGGTAAAGCCAGAGAGGGCAGACAGCGTACTGCACCTTGGTTCACTACCGAACTCCAGCAAACAAAATCTAACTGCAAAAAGCTTGAAAGGAGATGGAGAAGGAACCCGAGTGAACAAGAAAAAAACTGTTATAGCTCAGCACACCGGAGCTATCAGTATGCGGTGCGTAGAGCAAAAGCCAAATATTTTCAGACTCGTATTGAGGATGCCGACTGCTCCTCGCGAGAATTGTTTAAAATTTACAAAGAAATATCAATAGTCTCTAGCTCTAATACCCCTACTAAGACTTCCTTGGAAGGATGCAATAAAGTCGCTGACTTTTTCTCCAGTAAAGTCAAAAAGATTTACGCCTCCTTCTCTCAACAACCAGATAAGGGTATAGATTTTATAGCAGATAGCTCACTGACAACTCCTGATGCCTCATTAATAACTTTCGATGTCCCCGCAGCTGATAAGCTAATAAAGATCTGTCGAAGTGTGAAATCTGGATCCCCTAATGATCTGGCTCCTGCCTGGGTCATCTCAGAGGGCCTGACAGCCCTGGAACCTCACATCAGACACGTCCTACAAACCTCCTTTTCCTCTCAACAGGTCCCGATGGAGTGGAAGAAGGCCATAGTACTGCCAATAAGGAAAAAACCGAATGTAAGCTTGGAGGTGCTAGAAAACCTAAGACCTATTTCCTTATTGCCGTACGTGGCGAAGGTGGCTGAGAAGGTGGTTAATGCTCAGCTCACAGAGCACCTGGAAAAATGGAATTTACTCCATCCCTCACAATCAGGATTTAGGGCGGGCTACTCCACGGAGACGGCCCTCCTACGAGCCACTGAGACTTTAAGAGCAGGGGCAGATGCAGGGCATACTATGGCCTTGATTATGCTCGACCTAAGTGCGGCTTTTGACACCGTAGCACATTCCATCTTGCTACGGTGTCTGAACGAAGCCGGGGTCGGTGGTCCGGCGCTATGCTGGTTGCAATCGTTTCTGACGGAAAGATGTTTCCAGGTACAGCAAGGGACATGCCGCTCAGTGGAGATGTCACTAGACCAGGGAGTGCCTCAGGGCTCAGCTTTGAGCCCCACTCTTTTTAACCTATACATGGCCTCCCTGGCGAAAGTTGTACAATCCTTTGGGGTGGAACTGGTGTCGTACGCTGACGACACCCAGCTGCTACTCTCTCTATCGCAGAACACCTCCAACACCCCTAACAACTTTAAATCCTGTATGCAAGCACTAGCAGAATGGATGGATGCCCATTGTCTAAAACTCAATGGCTCTAAAACAGAGGTACTGGTGGTAGGGGGTAAAAGCGATAATTGGTCGGCCAAGTGGTGGCCTTCATGTCTGGGCCCCACCCCCATACCCTGTCAGGAGGCTAAGAACTTAGGAATCTGGATGAATCCCGCTCTCTCATATGATGGCCACATAAGGCGTCTTGTGGGCAAATGTTTTGGAGTACTAAAGACCCTAAACAAAACTCTAGACCTCCTCCCTTTATCGGCCAGAAGGACACTAACGCAGGCACTGGTGACCTCGCGGTTAGATTATGGCAACATACTGTTCCTTGGGGCAACCGAGGGCAGCATAGGTCGCCTACAAGTCATACAGAACTCCGCCGCCAGACTGGTGTTAAGAAGACCCAGGAGAGCCAGCTCGAAAATGGCGCTGGATGCGCTTCATTGGCTACCTGTGAAGAAGCGTGTGCTGTTTAAGTGCCTCCTCTTCTGTCACCGTATCGTCTGGGACAGGTCACCGACTTATCTAAAGGATCTAGTCAGCCGATATGAACCAACTAGGACCCTCCGTTCGGAGGGTACCGGACTGCTGACAGTCCCCAGGATTAGGAAGGCTAGAATGGGCGGACGCTCCTTTGCGCTCCAAGCAGCTCAACAATGGAACAAACTTCCCCCTGCTCTGAGACTGGAGAGCAGTGAAACGCGGTTTAGGACCTTACTTAAAACACATCTATACACTGCCTAGATCCTGGATTTTTTGTCTGCTGTTTTTTTTCCTATGACAGCTTCAGCGCGGGGACACGCCGTGATGGCGTTACTGAGCGCTCTATAAGCTCAATATTATTATTATTATTATTATTATGAAGCCAGTATGCTTCTCCCGCCTCAAATGAACTGAAGTATTCCAGTAGAAAGTTTCAATAAAAAACTCATCCCTGTCTCCACTGAAGACAGACTCTGTAGGCCACCACAGAACTTAATATTGCAGTAGATTCAACTACTAGCACGTATCACATTACTTAACCTACAATGGGCACCATGAACAGCATTAGAACAGCGGTCAAACATTCCCTACATGAACAGTGTTCCTTCATCTGTTTCAAGGCTGATGCTCCCTGGCTCATTATTAACCAGCTTTGCCACACGGTGTAGAGTGTTAAGTGCCCCATGCACCCTTGGTACAGCAGGTGGAGGTTTATTATTGATCACTAAAGCTTAACGCGGCACGACAGTCACCTGACATACTTCAAGACTGATAACCAGGGGCCACCTTTTCCAATTGTTTGCTTATGATCAGGGTCACTAATGGACCCCATGATATTGTAGATAGTTTGTAGAGTCCGACAGATGATATCACTTTTTCAGCCTCAAGTCAGCAAGACTTTTGAAACTGGCCAATTTTAACATCTAAGTAAATTTAGTCACCCAAAATCACAGCAACAGCTTGTTATAGACCATGCTCGCTCTAAAACTGAAACAGAATTTGAAAAGTCTAATACCTAGATCAGATCATCTATTAGATATCATTTTTATGGAATTAAAAAAACATTAACACCTACCCGCCCTCAGTGTTCCATTATTTTTCTCTTTGAGCAGCTACAGAAGTTTGAGTGGGATTCTTTTTAGCTGTGTGAGGAATCAAGCTTGTAACATGAGTATATGCTTTGAGGTGGAGGTCATTATAGAGGAGAGGGGCATAGCTGTCATTGGTGCAGAAGGTGCAGTGGCGCCAGGCCCAGAGGCCCGAGGGGCCCACTGCAGCCTGGTTATTGCTGTATTTTACAATTCAAAACGCAGCAAGGGGGCCTATTTTCTTTCTTGCACTAAGGCCCATTAGATACTGTCTATGCCACCAATGGATGAATAGGCATTTGGTTCTCCGCCAGCATTAAGGTATAAAGTGGCTCAAAAATTGAAAGTGTTAAAAACAGACTTTGCTTTTATTATTAGCATACTCTACTTAGAGAACAGTGGACAGGAGTATTGGTTGAAACTAGGCAGTTTCCCTTGGAACTGCACAAACTAAACAATTAAAAGCACACAGGAGCAGTAAACGTTGGTAAAACCTAATCAGATTTAAAGAGAACTTTAGAAGGACTTTCTGTGCTCTTGCATATAGATTGTTGGGGAAAACGAGGAAATGTTGAAGTATTTGTCGACTGTAACAGTGGGTAAAATTGAATGGCATTTAAATACATTTTTACGGTGGGGCTTTGCGTTGCTTATTTGATTTTTTTTGATTTTTTTATAAGAGTAGGACATTTTGCCTAACATTGATCTTAAATGGCTAGAATGTTAATTTCCAAGGAACTTAATGTATGTCCCTTTGGGAATTCTGTGCAAAATGTATTGCAAATTATGGATTTTGAACTAGATCTGAAGGGGTTTGAAGTTAGCTCTAAATTCAGAAGTATAAGGACATGGGCATGACTGCCTCGTATTCAGCAGTCAGAGCAGCAAGGGCTGCACACTGAGGTCTAGTTCAGACTGCAAACAGCACAACAAGTAATCAGCGGAGGGCCAAGACACTGATGTTATGTGGCCTGGTGACAACTGTGCTCCAGTTGAGAGCTCTGGCTTCATCTCCGTTCACAGGAGTAAGTCCCAGTCCTGATCTGAAAGTGATTGTTAGTGCCACAGTGCATACCATTCGGCTTAGCCGACACAGTGGATAGCACTGGAAATGGTGAGAGGTTCCTAAAGGAAGAAGCCCCGCCTTTTCATCACATGTAAAAGACCGTGCTTGGACATACAGGCAGACATATTCTCTCGCTCTCTGAGAAAGTAATCTTCAAAAAAGCACTGAAAACGTACCTCTTCAAACTCTAGAGTTTCAGGATGCCTGTCAGTTCTGCCACCTCCGCATCTGTTTTGATATTTTGATGCTTAGGGGCCGATTCCGATTCGGGAAAAACCACTCGAATAGCCGTTCAGAGCGTTTTTCCCATACGAATCGTACCCTGCAACGTCCCCCGTACGTACGATGAAGTACGATTCGTACCAGGAGCCGTACTCCGTACGAGTCGTACAGAGACCGTACGACTCTAATCTCCGTACGATTCTCCCTCGGAACCTGCTGTACGCGACATCTGTATGGTTCGCGGCTGGTTTTTATGACCCAGCAAGTACGATACGTGTCGGGTACGCACCGTACGACCCTTTTTCTACGGGAGCTGAAAACAGCCGTAAAAGCAGAGTTCGCTCCGAAACAGGTACGGAACGGCCCCCCCGGGTACGGTGCGTACCCCCCATGATCGCAGGGGTACGCACCGTACCGCTGCGATCATGGGGGGTATGAGCCATACCCCATGTACGATGGGTGTACGAGCCGTACCCCATGTACGATGGGTACACCCATCGTACATGGGGTACGGCTCGTACACCCATCGTACATGGGGTATGGCTCGTACACCCATCGTACATGGGGTACGGCTCGTACACCCATCGTACATGGGGTACGGCTCGTACACCCATCGTACATGGGGTATGGCTCGTACACCCATCGTACATGGGGTACAGCTCGTACACCCCATGATTGCAGGGGTACGTGCGTACCCCTGCGATCATGGGGGGTACGGACCGTACGGTGTGTATGTGTTTGTGTGCTTTTCCGTACGACTCGCCCTTACCCGACGAGGACCGTACGAATCGCGTCCTCATACCCCGGTCCGGATTGTACTCGTCGGGTCGTACGGCATGTGTACGAGTCGTACGGCATGTGTACGATTCGTACGGTTCACGGTTTCAGCCTTGCAATAAGTACGGATCGCGACGATTCGGACGGATTCACGGAATACGGATCATACTACGTGACACGGACGTACAGGTACGATTCGTACGGAGAGGGCTCCGGATACAAATCGTACAGACTTTTTTTTTCCCGAATCGGAATCGACCCCTTAGTGTCGGGACACTCCTTGAGTAGCGTAGCGCTATATAAAAATCATTTGTTCCTTTTTTTCTCTCCCTCTCAGTGCAAAATATTGAGTCTGAGAATTTACAATAATAAAATAGAGGTTACTGGGAGCATGGCTAAAGCTTCCCAATGTAGGGCAGTTGCCTAATTAAAATAAGATTTAGGAATCTTTACCGCCATAATCATATTGGAACCAGCACTTCTGAAGAAGCCTCATAAATTTAATTGACAGTACTAACACTTCACAGGAGGGCTGTTACTCTTTTGATGGAACACGGACAACACGTCTGTGTCGGTGAATATTTAGGAGGTTCTAATAACTAGAAATTTGCAAAGAAAACACGTGGGGCTATGAATATTAGCTAGAATTTGAAAGCATTTTTAAATGTTCTTTGGAGAAGTATTTGAGGATATGTTATAAAAGGATCACAGATTTGTTCATTCAAAAGTCTCCTGGGATAGGGACAGTGGTACAGACTAGATATGTTTAAAAATAGATACTGTATACAATTGACTTACCCATTTATCTATCTTAATTTCTCAGATTGTCCGTGTATCCTCTCTCCATTTCCCTCTTTATCCATCTCCTCCCCTCCATTCTCTCTGTCCCAACCTCTCACTCTGTCCATTGCTTTTTGTATTCCTTGCTTTGAGTTTCTTCCTCTTCTCAGTCTCTCTATCTTCTTTCGCTCTCTCTTCAGTTGAAAACACTTTATCTCCAGGTCAGACCTCTGCATTGTTGAAATAAACCTGGGCAATGTAAACAGCATGCATCTCCTCTTGGACGTGAGACATGCTTTTATGTTCTTTTACTGCTGCCTCTATCCCTACTACCGCTGCCGTGCCTGCTGAAACACATAACACACATGAAGAGATATGTAATTCAGACAAAAGTGTGGGCATCAGTACAAAGTTACATCTTCTATTGACACACACAACATAAACACACACACACACCATTTTCCTATTGATCTACAGCCAGATTCATCAAACAAAAATCCGCTCGCAAAGGGCCAGATTCTGAGAATCTGGCCCTTTGCGAGCGGTATTTTTGCATTTGGGATGCATCATCCCAAATGCAAAAATCGCTAATTAAGAATTCGCTAAATTGCGATTCTTTGCATTTAAGGAATCTCAAATTGAGATTCCTTAAATGCAATGCATGAAAGTGAAAAAATAGTGAATTCGCGATTAGGGCAAGCAAATTACCATGAAGTACAACTTCATGGTAATTTGCAAAAACTTTGAAAAATGCACTAAAGTGCATTTTTCAAAGTTTCATGTTGCGCACACACATGCCCTAAGGGCATGTGTGTGCGCAACATATGTGCACACATCATTTCAGGGGTGCAACAGGGTGTCCTTTGGACACCCCTGCACCCTTGAAATCGCAATCTCAATTTGCGAATCACTAATTGCGATTAGAAAATTGAGATTGTCTTCCCATTCATTCCTATGGGCCTCTAGGCCCATAGGAATGAATAGAGAGATATTCCTTAATTGCGACTCGCAATTTGCAAGTCGCAATTATGGAATTATTAGAAATCGCTATTTTTTTTGTGATTTCTTGATGCATAGCATTTTGCTATTCCTTAATAGCGATTCAGTATTTTTCGCTATTATGGATTAGCAAAATGTGTTCTGGATGAATCTGGGGGTTAGTTTATAAAGCACCTCGTAGCGCAAAGGGAGCAGGTTTTTTACAGGCTTTTGGAGAAATAACAAAAAGAAACAAATATGAAACGCACATTCATGTGAAATACTAAAAACCACAGATGATAATAATAATAATAATGACATGTATAAAGTGCATAGCTACGTCACCTGACCTGTCCCAGCGCTAGGGTATCCGTCCTGTAATGCACAGCGGAATGTAAGAACCCTCATTTCAGTTGACCTGAAAAACCATGTTTTTATATTCTTGCGAAAAGCTGTTTCAGATTTTTCTAGCCTGAGCCAAAGGGGAAGGGAGCGCCACATCTTGGCTGCCAAGAAGTTTAAGGCGCGGCCTCCAATTCCGGCTCTCGTAATTCTGGGGATGCTTGAAAGATGAGCATCGGCTGATCTCAGAATTCTTTGTGGAATGTAAGGTGCAATGAAATGGTGAAGATATTCAGGGCCTTTATATTTGAGAAATGTGTGGCAATTGCACATGGCTTTGAAGGACACCCAGGGCCTTAATGGAAACCAGTGCAACATACTAGAGCTGGGCCGATGGTGAGCGTCCAGGCAGATTTAATAGCAGCCAAGCTGCCATGGTCTCCACCCGCCGTGATGCATGGATATTAATTCACATTAGCCCTTCACACACAGACACATTTTCGGATTGATTTGTGTCACTCTAAGTCATGCATCTTTCTTCACCACATTAGTCAAATCACCTCCCTCTGCCTGCCTCAGGTGCCGAATGAGGTGCCATATAAATTGACATGCACAGGTATTGCTTTTAGCTTTGCTGCAGGCGTGAGCTGTGTCTGTCTCCAGTAGCAGGCTCTAAACCATTCTCCCCTGCACGTCCCTGGGTGAGTGGAGCAGGTCAGGATTGAGGTGCTTTGGCACAGCAGTGCTCTAGGTCAGCCCTGAGAATCACTGGCTGAAAAGTGTATGTTCTATGTGCTGGGAAAGATGGATTTGCTGCATGCCCGCACTGAGGGACATTGCCATAAGAGTCCTAGACAACAATAAAAAAAAAGCTGGATTTGTGGGTCAGTATTGAGACACACTGGGATGAGCAGTCTACAGTAACAGCAGAACACGCCTTTTTAATCTCCTTACACGGCTGTGCTGGAAACATCTCCGTTCTAAGCACGAACCTCTTTTGCTTCATTATATGTTGAAAAAGCATAAATGTACTTTGATTATAGCATAAAAAAGGATGAAGAGGCTGTGCAGAAGGGACAGCAATTTATAAAAGACACAAACCGCCCATTATAAAACAAACAAGACATGAGAATGCATGTTCTTGTTTGTTCCAAGGATAATGCTGTATGGCTAAACATTTTCATTGCAAAGTCCCCAGTAAGACTCACATTAAGAAATGAAAACACATGAAGGTGGTTTTATCTTGCGAGCCATTTGAAACTAACCATGCTGCCTTTTGTTATCCATCTTTGAGCGACTTTAATAGTTAAATAAACGGAAAGCTGGGCATGGCAACATGTTTACCAGCTCGTATAACGTTGACAGAGAAGTAATTAGGTTTCGTCTTCCGACTGAAGAGTGCGCGCACCGCAACTGCCTCTGTACACGCACACAATTGAAAATGGGCAGAAGTAGGTGTGCAACTGGGCCCGCCATCCACTCTGATGTCATCATACCACTAAAAGATTGATTTGGACTCATCAGTAGACATGCCAGGCTAATCCGAGATGATCTGTGCAGGACCACTGAAGAGGGAGCGTCTCCATGGTAATTCCATGGTACACCGTCCTTTCAGATGTGTTTTACAGTGTGGATGACGGGTTCTAAGTGTGCCCCTTGAAGGAAGTAGGCTGTGGAGGTAGGGTTCTCTATTGTATGAACTTTTTCTTGATAGCACCAGGGCTCGAGTCGGGGGACCACGCGGGTGGATGGCGTCCCCCCACTTATTTTACAGGATGGACGCCGTCCCCCCTGCAAAGATGCCCTGCATGCAAAAACATACCCCGAGTAGCAGAGAGCTCTCTGCTAAAACATCCGGTGCCAAATTATAGTGCTTAAGCAGAAATAAAGCAGACCACACAAGTGTGCGCATGGACTCAGGCATCCCACACACATAAACACATCCTCCCCACTCTTAAGAAGCGTGCGTCGCAGATGTCTTGGCCAGGAACTACCAGCCCCAATGCACCTCCATTAATAGAAGACTATGTTTTTTTTTTTACCTCTCGTGGCGTCACTTATGGTCGTGACGTCACTCCATGCCTTTCAGCGTCCACCCTCTTCTATGTTTTTACCTGTCGTGAGGTCACTTCCTGTTGTGACGTCACGTCCTGTCTTTGAGCGTCCCCCCCACTTCTTTATTTAGGAATTGTGCACTGGGTAGCACAATTAATTATAATTGTCCAGCAGCCCGGGATATCTGCACACTTTGCCATGGCTCCCCTCAGCTAGTACTTTGCTGACCCGAAGCGTGATTAAATTATATTCCTGGCAGCACTTTCATTATCAAGAGCAGATGATTTGTTAGCTATCTTGCTGCTGCACTCTTTAGCGCCTGTTACTATGCCATACGGCTGACTGAGAAAATGGAGGATTTATTTTAAAACACAAATTTGAGAAAGTGTCTCTTTTTACATGGTCACTCCCAATTTTTGCTGACTGGTACTTGAACTCACTGTGCACACTAGCACAGTGTTATTCAGGCCCCAGTGTATGTGCTCTGGCCCCTAACATGTGATAAAATTGAGTGACTCGTAATTGCATACTTCACTTCCCAGTAAGGCTATAGTATATAGTGCAGTAAATACAATGAGGGCATGGAAAAGTTAAATGTCATCTGTGGAGTGCAGTACATGTTGTACCATCCACCAGGCTAACAAAGGAAATATGGCTTCAGGCCTACATCTGAAGCCTGACTCCTGCAGCCTTTAAACCTGCATTTGCACATGTAAAAATAGCCTCTTTTTTTATTGCTTTATTGATTTTGTTCGTTTGAAGGTATATACCATGTTCATATACAGTTACAAATCACATATATGACAACTGATACAATGAACATTCCAATAATGGACTCAGGAATATGAACAAATACTCTCCTCCAGAGAATTTTCCAGATCAAAGTTTTTTTGTGCGATAACCAAACTGTAACTTGAGCTAACCCCCCTAATTCACCCCATCCCCCCAACCTCCCCTCCCCCTCCCCCTGCCGGGTCTATGCAACTTGAGGTCCATGTATCTTAAGAACCGTCTTATGTCTCCCCTCTTGACTATGGGTCACCCCTCTAGTGGAGTGTGTCTCAACTGACGACACCTGTGTGAAATGTGGGGTCTGTCCCACTATCTCCTGAATCATCATTCCCCATGCCAACAGTACCTCAGGCAATTTGTCATCTCTTCTAGTACTGCGCATGTACCCTTCCTCAGTCAGTGCTCACTCTCTCAGGTCCGTTTTCCAGGTTGCCAACTGCGGCCCCTGCTGAGCCAACCAGTGAATTGCTATACGCCGCGTAGCTACCATAAGCCCCAGAACCAGGAACCATCTGCTTGTCTTGCGTTTAGGGTTACATGGGATTAAACCAAGGAGACAGGGGCACGCACGCATGCATGGCGTGCGTCCACCCCGTTTTTCTATGTAGGTCCTCAAGGACCTCCGTCCAGTACGTCTGAATTGTTGGACAGATCCATTCCATATGTGGGAAGTCCGCCTGATCAAGCGACACCTAGGGCATGTTGGATCTCTAGAACTGTCAATGGCATGGAGCCGCCTGGGTGAGGGGTAGGTTCGTAAATATAGCCTTTTTAACAGGTAAGAACCCTGCTTTTAAATATGTCACCCGTAAGTAGGCCTTTTAGCCACCAAGGTAGGGTGCCTAGAATTTTAAATTGGTGAATGCAAGAATTTCATGTTGGCATGTACCTACATTAACTCGGCCCCAGAAGCTATTTTCACTGTGAAGGGCTGTAGCTGCCCTATCAGAGAGTTCACAATACATTTATAGCTCTTCTTTGGGTGAAGCTGCTGGAATAAATCGAACTCTATTTGTAATGCAGTTAAAAATCCAGTTCGGTGATGGAGTCGGGTTTTTAGTAAATATTTAGCAAAAGTGACTTTTAAAAAGTAAGTCTATATCTGCCGTAAACCTCCATTAATCTAATTAGCTATAGCCTGCTAGCTGATGGCCCTGTCACTGCCGCCCCTTAATGACGTGTGAAAATAAAACTGCTCCGAGAACAGAGACAATGACTTAGGCCATTTTGGCAGGATGTCCTGGGGGTGAGGTGTGTGGCTCATATTAGCTCAGGAAGGGCACTTGGGCAAGGTTCAGGAACATCATTAATTGGAGAGGAGCCAGGGTAAGGCTCGCCCTTTCATAGTTAGGTGTATATGGAGGCCTGATAAAGAGAACCCTTCTGCTTTCTGGGTTGTGTGTAGCCTGCTTGGCACCTGCTGAGTGGGAGGGAGAATTGGTCCCAGTATCCAGTTTGATGTAGCTGATAAAGAGGGGACTACTTATTTTCCTGAACACACCCCTGGCTGGCACTCCAGTGACTGTCAAGGCCAAAAAGAGTGTGCCATCTTGCGATTTACTTAGAATAGTGCACTGTGTGATAGCTTGCAGTAAAAATATTTCTGTTATATGTTTTGTATTATTATGCATGTCTTTTATGAAGAAAATTCGAAATAAAGACGTTAAAAACTGAACTGATAGCTTGCAGTAAGGCAGGCAGGATGTGCTGCAACATTGGAAAGGTTTGCTCTTAGGAGCTTTTTCCTCATTGGTTAGGGAGTGTCCAGGAGTTACTTTACCCACTGGCTAGCTAAACCTACAAAGGTGACACCTCACCACAGCTCATCAAGACACTGTGTGGACCTGCGGAAGAGCAGAACACTGGACTGGACTGCCTTTGTGAGACCTGAGTGGAGACCAGAAGAAGCACTGAACTTGTTCCTACTTGCACTCAGGACTAAGAAATGAATTCCAAGGGTCAGTGCGCTCACCTTCGGTGTGACTTAGGGCACATAACAGGCTTCAAGAGTCCTTTTCTTGAAGTGCCCAGCTGGCCAATAACAACTGGACCTGGACCAGATCTGCTGGTGGCCTCTGCTGTAATGAGTCCTGGTCCCTAGGTACTGTCCCTGAAGCTTTGTGAGCCTTTGAATTGCTCCAAAAGCTAAAAAAAACACCGTTACTTAGTACATTGTTGGCCTTCCAAGACATCCGGAGCTTCAGCTGGACCTCGCAGCAACAGTGGCTGAATCAAGAAGACTTTGTCAGGTACAGTTTCAGGCTTGCCCCACTGGAGGATTTTGAGCTCCATAAAAAACTATGTCCGAAGGTAGAAATCTTGACCTGGTGAAGGAGTGAAAAGTATCCGCTCAACACAAAAACGTTGAGATCCTCAAACTCAGAGTTTTTCCCATCAAAACCAACAAGTCAGACTGATGTCATCCAATGGCTATCTAGCTTCAAGAGGACTTTGTCAGATATAGTCTGCCATCTTGCCTTCGCTGGAAGATTTCGACTTACTTTTCAAAGACTAAGTCAGAACATATTTGACCAGGACAACATGCTTCGTGTACCTGGTCCACGCTTTATCACAGTTGGTATGCCATTGCGCCTAGGTCCCGATCAACTGTGATTACTGATTGGCATTTGACTTTTTATTGACGCATTTTGCCTTAAATCTTTTTTTTAAAATCATCTCTCCAGTTTCCCTTATTGGATTTTTGGACATTTTGGGCATTACATTTTTCTTTATAGTTTAATTATGTGAAATTTTTATATTTGTTTGTTTTGTTGCGGCTAAATGCTTTACACATTTTCCTACATTAAGCCTGTCTGCTCTGTGCCATTGGTACCAGACGTTTAGCCCAGCTTCAATTATTGAAACTATGTTTTATCCTGACAAGTTTGCGGTCTTATTCCTTGTGGTGGGATCACATCAATTTAAATCATTAGCCCACTTCTCTACAGTGAACATAGAATAAACAAGTGTTGGTTGCTGCCTTAATCTTAAGAGTCAGTTACAAGTTGCCATTGTATTTAAAACCAGGACCCTAGACACATGGTAAAGCACAAAAGCTTGGACCCATCTATGGCAGCTGCCACCCCTGTTTTTACAACCAGTGGCCTTTGACCGTTTGAGAGAAACATGCTGCCATTTCTAAGTGCTACAAAGCAAAGCCATAAGCTGCTGCCAAGCAGTGAAGCAACACATTTCCCACGTTGATTTGCCCCCAAGGAATACACCTCCTTGATTATTTATGGGTGACTTCCTGGATGCTAGCAGTCGGATGTATGACGTTATAATGCATACTTTTACTCCGCAGACCATTACAACGCGACTTTTACTCCGCATACCGTTACAACGCATAGCGCCTTGGGGCGCTGGATAGTGGTAAGTATAATTTACTATTCTAACTCCAGTCCCCGTGGACCCTAGGGAAGGTGTTGGATAGTAAATTATACTTATCCCCTATCCTAGAGCGCCCCCCAGCGCAATGCGTTGTAATGGTATGCGGAGTAATGGTCGCGTTGTAATGGGCCTGCGGAGTAAAAGATCCGTTGTAACGGGTGTATACCTAGCAGTCTAGTGCACATTTGACATATAACCTTATTATCTAACCCTGCCCCAGTGATTATATTTTGTTCTGCTCTAGGAACTCTACAGAAACTGGGTCGCAGGGGCAGTATTCATTGCCTTAACCTTTAAAAGACTGTAAATCTTTTAGTGCCCAGTAGTGCCACCTCACTATTAAAAATGTGAATCCATGCCCTTCAGACACCGATCCAGACAGACTAGCTTTAAATTTCGACTTGATTAAACAGATTGAAGACACAGCCTTCCCAGGACTCTTAACTAGGGTAACCAACCGTCCGTCAATTTCACGGACCGCCCGTCATATGGGCCTCCTGCCCCTTGTTTGTGAGGAATTCTTTCATGGACACCTTTTGTCCATAATTTCGGCCGTTAGAGGGCGCTGCTTCCCTGCAAGCAGCCTGAGAGTTAAAAATTTGCTAACATTCGTGCCAAGAATTTTCAATTCTATTAAGGACAGGAGGCGAGGATTATGCTTTCTCTATTTCTTTACTGATCAGAAACAGCAGCCAATCAGTACACAGTAAAGAATAAAACTACAATACCCACGAATACCCAGACAGTATAAATAGGATCACAGAGGTCATAACTTCCTCTTTCTTTGTCCAGAACAGTTAAATAATGAAAGTCAAAATCGTAGAAGAAAAAAACAAGGATCCATGAAGAACAACTGGCCGCAGGACATCCAAAAGGCAAGCAAACAGGCAAATCCAAGGACCAGAGGAACGAACCACAGCAGCAGCCGCAGACGCCGAATCCAATGTTCATTTGAGGTCGGAACCTGAAACAGTAAACAGAGTCGTAATACCTACACCCATACTCAATGAAGGAAAGAACATGAGAGGGCGGGATATTTGCATAAAACATTGCATAATAAAGACATAAACAAGTCACAGTATAACTGGATAGAACCAAGCAAATATCAAGTAGAATAACTAGGGCGGGATAATCCTCGCCTCCTGTCCTTAATAGAATTGAAAATTCGTGGCACGAATGTTAGCAAATTTTTAATTCTATGGCAGGACGGAGGCTCCGATTATGCTTGTTTAAAGCCCATCCATCACAACAGATGCAACATCAATAATTGGCTTAAAATAAAACGTCTTGAACACAGATTCAGAGGACCAAATCCGCAGCCCTCATGATGTCATGAAGGCTAGCACCCATAGAAAAAGCTTTCGAAGCCATAGCTCCTCTTGCGGAGTGAGCACCAAACAGGGAAACATCAATGCCCGCCTCCTGCATGAGCCAACGTAACCAACGGGCCAGAGTAGCAGGAGTAACAGGCCTGAAAGGCTTCTGTAAAGCAATAAGAAGTTGACCCTGTAAATCATGTCGTAAAGATGCAGTGCTTACCTCGTAATCCTTGATACACTGAACCACACACAATTGAGGATTGTGAGGAAAAGAAGGATAAGAAACGGAGGAGGTATTACATTTCGTCCGTCTAGAAAGAACGAAAGTGACACCTTCAGGGGAGAAAGTGCGACCGGCGAGGTCTAAAGCCCGCACATCAGAAACACGTTTGCAGGATATCAAACACAGAAGCATGGTCAGCTTGGCTGAAAGCTGTTTACGGGTCAGAAGAGAATTGGAAGGCTGAGACGAAAGAAAACGCCAAACCACAGACACATCCCACAAAGCCACATACTTGGGACAAGGAGGTTTTACCATCCTAATGCCCTTCAGCAATTTCGAAATCAAGGGATATTCTCCCGCAGGTTTGCCATCAATAGGAAGATGACCTGCCGAAATGGCAGAACGAAAATTGTTCACAGTCCTGTAAGCCAGACCAGAAGAGGCCAAAGAAGCCCAAAAATTGCTAATTAAAGTGAGATCTGCTGAAACGGGATCCACTGACCGTTGTGCGCACCAAGCACACCAGCGTTTCCAACTGGACGCATAACGCTTGCGTGTGTTGGGAGCCCAAGCTTCATTGATAAATCGGGTAGCGTCCCCCGATAATCCCGGGACTTGCCAGCGTCCCCCAAAATCCTCCAAGCCACCAACAGAAGGTGGCCCGATAAAACTAGAGGATGAGGATTGTGCAGAGGATCCAACAGAAGGTTCCACCAGTGTGGAAGGAGGAACGGCATCGAGCAACTCATCTCCAGAAGAGCTGGAAACCACGCTTGGGCCCTCCAAAGAGGGGTGATCAGAACGAGTTCCGACGAAAACTGACAAACCCGGGCGAGAACCCGGGGAATCATCATGAATGGGGGAAATGCATAGCACAGAAACGGAGGCCAAGGCTGGAGAAAAGCATCCGTCGCCAAGGCTTCCGGATCCGGGCGCCAGCTGAAGAAATGGGGAAGCTAGGCGTTCAGACGAGATGCGAACAGGTCCAGATGACAAGACCCCCAGATGAGAATCAATTTCCGAAAGACTCGAGGATGAAGCCTCCAATCGCTGAAGTCGCGGAGGTGACGAGAATTCCAGTCCGCAATTTGATTGCAAGAACCCGGCAGGTATTCTGCAATAACTGTGATCCTGCGTTGCAAACACAGGTGCCAAAAGTCCTTCGCAATCTCTGAAAGAAGTTTGGACTTTGTGCCCCCCAGTTTGTTCACATAACGAACTGCAGAAACGTTGTCCATCCTGAGAAGAATGCAGCAATTCGTCTGTTGAGGGGAAAGGCACCGAATGGCAAAGGAACCCTCTAGAAGTTATAGGCAATTGATATGTAAAGACAGCTCCTCCTGCGACCAACGACCCCCCGTCGACACAGAGCCGCATCGGGCTCCCCAACCCCAAAGGCTGGCATCGGACTCGATCACTACATCGGGAGTCTTCCCGAACAGCGCCCTGCCGTTCCAAGATTCCAGGTGGTCCAGCCACCACAACATCTCCGTGCGAGCATCCTCCGATAGGGGAACATGATCTGAATAGCGAAGACCCTTCTGAAGATGCCGGATCTTGAGGCGCTGAAGCGCCCGATAGTGCAGAGGACCCGGAAAGATCGCCTGGATGGAAGAAGACAGAAGGCCGACAATGCGGGCCACAGATCGCAAGGAAACAGTCTGTTCGGCAAGAAGGAGACGCAAGTCTCTCTTGATAGCACGAATCTTCTGTCCGGGAAGGAGGAGAAGACAGGAGACAGAGTCTATCCAAAAGCCCAGGTAATCCATCGTCTGAGATGGAATAAAGTCGGATTTTTGAGAATTGATCAGGAAACCCAAAGATTGCAACAGATCGATGGACCATTGTAAATGAGAACGGAGAAGGACGGGACACTGTGCCAAGAGAAGGACATCGTCCAGATAAACAATCAGACGGACTCCGCGAGATCGCAGAGACTCCATCACAGGACGGAGAAGCTCCGTGAAGCACCACGGAGCTGAGGATAGACCGAAAGGAAGAACCTTGTATTCGTACCAAGTTCCCATCCATTGAAATTGAAGATAGCGCCGATGAGGGGCACAAATTGGCACTGAAATATAAGCATCTTTGAGATCTAGGCGAACCATCCAGTCGCCCTCTTGCAGCAAGTCGCGCAGAAGATGAATGCCCTCCATCTTGAAATAGCGGTAGACTACCCCGCCGTTGAAATCCTTTAAATTGAGGACCAAACGAGACCCGCCCCCTTTTTTCTGAACCAGAAAAACATTGCTGACGAAACCCCTGGGATGAGGAGTTGTGGGCGCAATGGCCCCTTTCGACAGAAGAGAGGCGATCTCTGCGGAGATAACCACTTGATCTGGTAGGGAAAAAACAAGAGGACGCAGCCGAAGATGCTGAAGAGGGCGAGAGTAAAACTCGATCTTGTACCCCTGTACCGTTTCCAGCACCCAGGCATCTTTGGAGATCAAGAGCCAATTGTGCAGAAAAAACTGGAGTCTGCCCCCAAAACCACATCCGAAGCGAGAATCAAGCTCACCTGAGGCGGGATCTGGACGTCCTCCCTGGTTACCGTTGTAACCACCTTTTCCGTAATTGCCTCTACCCTTTTTGGAGGGATAGAAAGAAGACTTGTTGCTGGAATAGGTCTGGTTTGCACGCTGGGACTTATTGCCTCGCTGCGAGGCCTGCTCTGCTCCACGGCCGGACGAACGTCCCCTTCGTCCGGCCCTTCCAAAAAGGGGACGGAAAGCTCGACGGAGGTTGGCTTGGGCCTTATCCAGCCCACTGAAGGTGGAGACGAACTTCGTTAATTCCTTGAGGAAAGGAGCTCCGAAAAGTAAGCCTTGAGCCTGGGGCCCTGATTCAGAGGAAGCCAGGTCGGTCAACCTGGGGTCCAGTTTCATGAGGATAGAAAGGCGCCGTTCCGATGAAAGTGCGCAATTTGCATTGCCAAGAACGCAAACTGCGCATTGGGACCATCCGACCAACTCGTCCGGGTCAATTAAAGCTCCGAAATCCTTTGCTCGATAAGCCATATCCAGGATTTTAGTGAGTGGACCCAACAAATCCAAAAGTTTATCCTGACAAGAGCGCCAAGAACGATCCAAACCCTTGGTAGGATCCTTCGCATACTTCTTCATATATGTAATCACAGTTGGATCCACTTCAGGAGTAAGCGCCAACTTGTGGGAAAGATCTGGACGAGGGCACTCAGAACGCAAATGCACCCGCACCTCCTTCTCAAAAGGGGTGCGAATATGCTCCTGAACATAGACGGCTACTTCAGGGGAGGGCAGCCAGGAAGAAGAATTGGGATGCACTATATCTGAAGGATCAAAGGTCAACAGGAGTTGCAGGGGCATCCACGAAATGCTCCTTTCTAGACTTTTTGGAAGGAGGAGGCTTCGCCGATTCAGAAGAAGAAGACGAAGAAGATGTACCGTCATCTGAAGACGAGAAAGGAGAGTCACGAGGAGGAGCAGAGCGTTTCCTAGCTTTTGGCTTCGAAGATAGAGACTTCGCCAATTTAGCAAAGTTCGAACGATGTGGGTTCTTAGGCGACTTCCCACTGCGCCCAGAGGAAGCAGGCAGCCAGCCCTGTTGGGCAGCATATTCAGACAAGTGTTGTTTCAAAGGCGCAATCGCCTGAAATAGAGCCTGACCCATGAAGTCATCCATGGAAGTGGAAGGGTCCTCCTCATTAAAGTAGCTGTACTCCTCCTCATCATAATAATCAGCCATGTCCTGATATGTAAACAACAGTGCCCAGTAATAGAGGAACGAAGTCCCAAGTATTTAAAGGCCAAAGCCAAAATTGGGGGAGTGGAACCCCTAATGAATGCAAGCAACAAATTCGACAAGCAGGGTACAATGAATAGAAGTGGAGGGAGGGCTTGCACCACAAACACAAGTTTTTCCACTCTAGGCAGAGCCTATGCGTGAATTTTACAACCCCTGCAATATTAATCCAAGAGGGGCGTAATAGGGCTCAAGCGGTCGGCAGAACAGGGCACGGCAAAGCAGAAGCTGTAAATTCCACGAATGCCTCAGGAGAAGACGAGCGCCTCAACGCGCGTCAAAACCAAAACAAACGCTGACGCGCATGCGCGACCAGCAGCGAACCGATAGGAGAGACGCGCGACACACGCGCGTCCCTCCAGCCCCTGAAAACCTCACGCTCCACTGAAAAACAAAGACGCGACACAGCGCGTCCAGAAGAGAGGCGAGCACACGCGCTCTCACAACAAAAAGGCCGAGGCCGAACTCAACAGCTGCGGTGAGAGCAATGAACCTAACGCGCCACCAAAGTAACAAGCAAGCGCGAGGGAAAACGAAAGAAGCGCACAAAGCGTGGGCAATCACACAATGAAGCAGCACTTTGAAACAGTGAGTAATAACTGCGAAGCACACAAATAAGCAGTACTTTCAAACAGAGTAACAACAGTAAATGCACTTAACTGGCTGCGAAGCAGCAAAGAAAGAGGAAGTTATGACCTCTGTGACCCTATTTATACTGTCTGGGTATTCATGGGTATTGTAGTTTTATTCTTTACTGTGTACTGATTGGCTGCTGTTTCTGATCAGTAAAGAAATAGAGAAAGCATAATCGGAGCCTCCGTCCTGCCATAGAATTCAGCAGCCCCACCCCGAGTCGGTGCAACCAAATCTCTCCCCTCACAGCAGGGTCAGAATGAGACCAATCACCATAAAGAACTTTTTTTAAAGTCTCACTCAACTATATGTTCTTTAGGTAGAACGGTGCCACATTTCTAAAATGTGGTAGACAGTGCATTTTACGGCAAACTGGGACAGCAGAAATGGTGAAAATTGTATAAAATTTTAAAGGGACCTTTACATGAATATGCAGGTTTTTCTACAGATGATTTTGGGACATAAGTGGCAAATCGCTCATTTTAGAACACGTTCGGCCTATTTCATTGGTGAATACAAAGGGATGACAGACAGTTCGATATCAGGCAGGAGGAATGGGCGTTCTCCTCCAATACATAGTGCCCACACTCCCAGCGCTTACTCCACTCTGCGCCCCATACCACTTACGTACCAAGGAAACTCATGAGACAAATTTGTGGGAAAGCAGTGGTGCAGGTTTATTTTGCACAACAAGTGGAAATAAGGTGGGTCATCTTACGGGCGATCCAATGCGGCAGCCCCTCGCTGCCCCGCATGCCTAAAGAGCCATTCTTGCACGGCGAGTCGATGCTCTGACGGTGCAGTCCATTATCCCTTTCTTTCGTTCACTCCCGCCCCCCCTGTCAGGGCGGAGCGATGAGGCACACCCCCGGTCGGTTCAGGCCCCCCGACCGCCCGAAGGATTAACGGGGCGCCGACGCTGTTTCCTGGAACCCCCTCGGCTCCAGGTTCTTGGCTCAGGCACCCCTACTGTGCCAGGCAGAGTTATTGACTGTATCCTTCTGCCGCAGAGGTAACCTTACTGTCCATCTGCTTCCAGATCGCCCTGTGACTCCGCCTGCAACACAAAACAGACCGTTAACAGTTCAAAACATGCCTGCCGCTCTGCCGCTGGGTCTGGGCCAGGGAGGGAACAGCGCAGAGCAGCCAGGAACGCGACGGCAGGAAAGACCGAGCCTCGCTGCCGCGCTGACTTTAACCCCTTAAGGGCCGCCCCTCCCACCAGGTGACCCGCACCCATTGGACGCGCATGGAAGGGGGCGGCCAGGAGCTGACGTGCACCGTTTTGCTCGCGCGGAATGTGGGACTAAGATGCTGTCTCGCTTAGCTCCCCTTCGCGTCGCGCGGCCAGCGGCATAGTGCCCACACTCCCAGCGCTTACTCCACTCTGCGCCCCATACCACTTACATACCAAGGAAACTCATGAGACAAATTTGTGGGAAAGCAGTGGTGCAGGTTTATTTTGCACAACAAGTGGAAATAAGGTGGGTCATCTTACGGGCGATCCAATGCGGCAGCCCCTCGCTGCCCCGCATGCCTAAAGAGCCATTCTTGCACGGCGAGTCGATGCTCTGACGGTGCAGTCCATTATCCCTTTCTTTCGTTCACTCCCGCCCCCCCTGTCAGGGCGGAGCGATGAGGCACACCCCCGGTCGGTTCAGGCCCCCCGACCGCCCGAAGGACTAACGGGGCGCCGACGCTGTTTCCTGGAACCCCCTCGGCTCCAGGTTCTTGGCTCAGGCACCCCTACTGTGCCAGGCAGAGTTATTGACTGTATCCTTCTGCCGCAGAGGTAACCTTACTGTCCATCTGCTTCCAGATCGCCCTGTACTCCGCCACAGCTCTGGAGGAGGCCCCCGTCGATGACAGAGCCCCCCACCCACCTAGCTACTTTCGGCCGCTGTTTAGTGCACCCCTATCATAGTATCCTCCACCACACCCTTTGTATATTTATTAGGACCGTTCTTATGACTCGCCCTTTGTTACATAGGCCGCACCTCAATGGGGATTGCTTAGATACTGTTCTTAGGCCACGCCCTTAGTTACATAAGCCGCACCTCTAATGAGGACTGCGTGGACACGCCCTTAGCTACACAAGCCGCGCCTCTAATGGGGGTTGCGTAGATACTGTTCTTAGGCCAGGTCTCCCTCTCACAGGACTAGTTACCACAACATTGATCTTGCCACCTTGGGAGCTGAATGACCCATAATTCACTGCTCGGGGCGCCCTGCCCTCTTACTAGTGTACCTGGCCCCGGGCCCTCCACCTCTTGTGAATCCTGCCGTTTTTTCATTAGGCTGTTTACCTGCCAATATCTACAAGAGGAGCCGCACATCCTTGCTTAGCCCTGCTTCTCTGTTGCATTCTGTATGTAATTTGCAATATTTTATGGATGCTACTGGAAGACCGGTGATATTGGTCCCAGGAACCAAAGAGATGGGTATGGCAGGTATAACGTTAATGCCTGCAGCGAAAAGCCCTCATGTATCATGCAGAAGACTGATCAGTAATTGTTGTAGCTTTCTACTTGCAGCTCATAAAACTAGAATCCTTCTAACGCCCCACCGTGGACTGTGGAGGATATGGGACTCCTGTACCTTGTGACCCTCGCCGTCCCTGAAACACCATGTATACCGCTGTCATTACCCACTTGTGCAGCACACCAACTGGAATCCTATCTAATATAGCACTGTGGACTCAGAAGGATGTGGGACTCTTGTACCTGTAACCCTCGCTGTCTCATGTGATACATATGCATATTGTTTCCTTCACCACTCCACAAGGTATTGTCCCTGTATGACGCGCATGTTACCCAACCGTGCTCTGCCATCCTGCATAGGGATGCGTGGTGCTGTCAAGCATAAAATAGTGCTATTTAAATTGTTATTTGGGAAAGTACCGGGACAGGTAAAGACGACTGGCATTCTTACGGTGCCTGCACTAATGTAATTGTTATTCGGGTAAGTACCTGGACAGGCAAAGACAACTGGCGGAGCCACCATCGCCTATCTTACGTTTGTTCCAGGCCTGAGTGTCTAGCACATCTTGTAGTATTTCACCACCCATTGTATCCTGACGCTCTCGTAACCTGCACACTTATCACTTGTCCCTTCTGTAATGCACTGTTTGCTACCTCATGTATTATGTTTGCCTCGCCATCACTTTACCTCATATAATTTGACGTCTGCTTTTGTACAATATTGCCTGTCGCTTCTTGTACTTATCGTGCAGAGCTCGCGCCTTCGGGTAACGTCTGTGCTCTGTAAAACGCATAATAAAATAAATGAACAAGTTGACCTTGCATTGTGTAATTAATTTTTTTAGTTAGGGCCAGGCAAGGGGCTGTGCCGCCTGCTAGAGCACTCGCGTTCCGACTCTTTACTATCATGCTCGATATATGTTGTTAAAACAAATTCCTTCTCTGTAAGGGGCTGCTGATAGCTAGACAGCCAGAAGGTGGCGACAGTGACTGTGTAGTTGTACACCACGAAGCCTGTCGGGCATGTATCGCTCCCTTGATGGAAACCAGTTCAGGGGCTGTTTCCACTGGCGCCCTTAAACAACATTTTTAATATGGCCCAATTCCAACTTTGACTGAGCCTGTCTGTGCACTGCTGGTACAACCAGATATATTAACTAATCCCCTGTTACAAAAACGTATACAGTCACCGTGCACTTTATGTCACTCCCCGCACACTCTGCCATGTATGTACCACCCGGGCACACCCTCCAAATGGATGCATTCTCACGTAAACATTAACTCGCTCCAACATAACGATGGAACTGTTAATTTAAACTACAGCAGATGTGTGACATAGTCAGTGACTGTTCTGCTAGTTAGAAGGCACATAAGCTAGCCTGAATTGTCATATACACTCATTACCTTAATTCCAGCTCCGTTCGGCGCCAGAATGTCAAGGGCGTAGGCCACAACGGCCATCTCACATTACAGAAAATCAAATAGTAAAGCCTTAGCAATGTGTTACTGACATTAGTATGAATCATACCACTTGACTTTAAGCTGCCATTGAAACATGAATACACTTTTGCGTCGTAATGGTTACCTGGTGGATGTGTGATGCTTTCAGTGGCATTGGGCCCGGCCTAAAATGTAATATCCCTAAGTTATTTCTTTTAAACACTGTAATCCTTCTAATGTCGCCTGTGGCCTGGAAGGATAAGGGACTCTAGTACCTTTGGACCTGCTATCCCATGTACACAACATGCATACTGCCTCATTTACCCACTTGTATTGTCCCTGTGTAAGTGCATATTACCTACCGCGCTCTGCCATCCTGCCGAGGGATGCTGGAGCTATACAGGACTCAATCCTGTGCCTAATTCGTAAAAGATGTATTATATCCTTACGCATAGAGTCAGAAAGTGTTCTATTCATCGTTGGGAAGCCAAGGAAGGCTGCCTGAATAGTCCTGCACCCATCACTTGTTACGATTCGTTACCATAATTTGTCAGCTCAGGTAGTGCCAGAAGTTCCCGAGTGGTATTGGATAAGCTACCTCCCTCTGTGTAATTACAGCAATGGCAATTCTCTTTCCTGTAACTTTCTAAAGTTGGATATGCTCTTTGGAAGCAATGGAAAGTCTCTTCAATGTAACCTGTGAAGTTGAAATTGCTCTTTAGAAGCAGACATTTGCTTTAAAATCGCCACACATGAGCCTCTCCGACACGTTCGTCAGAAACTTCTCATACCAGGTTTACTCGACCCTTGCATATGTTTGCCATGCGCTCGCCTTAGCCAAGCATGGCAGGGTGAGAAAAAACAGATAAATTGTTTGGCACATTTATTAAGGAAAATATGACAACAGTTACCGTATACTTTTATTCTTACTTACCCACAAACTCGCACTTGCCTTTCGCGATTTGCCAGGCATTGAAATTGACTTATGTACTACCAAGTATAGAAAAGTATCGATCGCGTGCCATTACCGGAGGACTAGTCTACTGAACGTTATTTACGCTCCAGACCTCACTTGCTGTATTCGATTACCAAAAGGAAACCTAGTTTTAAAGCAATTTAACCCGCTCTCGTCCCTTGGAACAGTTCCTTCATAGAGAACAGGGACCAAACCTGTGAGCCGTCAATAATATTGTAATCGTTTGCCACCACAATTACGATCACCAACTACCCAAGCAAACAGGATCGCACCGACCCTGGATTCTGCGTGGCCGCTCTGTAACAGCATTGCCAACGTAAGCACTTAACCTGTGTTTTATATGTATGCTTTCAGTAGGGAACATTGAATGCTTCCTCTTGAGGAGAATTTTTTGATCACACCTCAAAGATATAATAACTTCATTTATATTTCAGGGTCAAAAGCTAACTTTGTGTAGATGTTATTACTTCTTTCGGGTAGCAAATGCCCCTCTTTTTGGTAATTTGCGCTATGTGCTCACTGTCATAGAGTGTTGTATAGCCACAGCGAACATAGGGTTGTGCCAGTTTGTAGAAGCACATTAGAAGGAATATCGCACTAGTCAAACACGGCGTTCTGGTGTGTAGCATGTTCTGTTATGTGAACCCCCAGAGATTTATAGTGGCGCGTGTCCGGTAGCAATTTCCCCGTTGTTCTTAACGCAATATGTCAACCCACACTGCCCGAGTTACATTCCTGTACACTTGTGCTCTGCGGGACCAATCAAGCTTGTGGAAGTGACCGAACCAGCTTTGTGGAAGTGAAGCTCCGGTTACTAATGGATACGTCGGCTCACATGGCTGGCTTTGTGCGTCCGCTGTGTACGCTTGTTTAAAATTGGAACATTGGTAGCGACACGTTTCCTGCCTCGTGTCACTGTTTCTGCAGATTAACTGTGGCGCAGCGTTAAAAATTCATAACGCCTAACTTTTGTGAAGGCACGAGTGAATACATTTTCCAAAAAAGAAACATCCACATGCCATGGCTGAGGAAAGCAGATGCAGTGTGTAGAACGCATCAATTTACAGAGGCCCCTGATAGTTTAAATATACAAATCCCAGAAGCGTTATAGGCTGAAAAGCCGCGCTTCCTGCCGGGGACCTGGGGCAACTTGACCCCTGCACAACGAGAGCTTTGGATACCGAATAGTTAATATGACGGTGTACATGTGTGTAGTCATATGACCCGGTGTTCTCATGCGATGTCACTTCCTACTGTTTAATGCAAGCGGCAGGATCGCAGCAAAGAAACAAACCGGGGACTAAATGCTTTACAGGGCTATAACAGGTGAGTGCGAGCTCGCTATATATGGCAGCCATATTAAGGGATTTGTCCGGAATCACCGGATGTTGAGACTCAAACCAGGAGCACCAGCTCTCGAGCCAGTAGCTCCGGCGGCTGCGCCACATCCCCCGCACTCCTGTAATACTTGTCAATTAAACCAATGCGTTATCCATGCTTGGGTTAAAGTCTTGGGAAGTAATCAACCAAATGGCAGCGAGATTGCCCGAGGGGGAGGATTTCCACCGAGATTGCCCGAGGGGGAGCATTTCCACATTTTTTGGCGCCTAGATGCCCAACATAAGTCAGATCGCAAAAACCTTGTGCAAGCTGTCAAGAGTTGCCAGAGTGCTTCCCGACATCGGAAAATGCACGACATTGTTACATTCGTAAATTGATAAACATTTTTTTTTTTTTTTTTTTTACACATTATTCTGTGGTACGTGAGTGCATACTTAGTAATATTGGCTTCTTAAGGTACTTAAATAGGTCTTCCTGTAAGTAACCCATTACGGCTAGTTTTGTGGACGACGGAAGAATGAAAGACTGGATCGGCCGATAGGATTCAAACATGCCCTGCTCGTTAAACACACAGCCCTCCTCGCCGCCGCTTTTGCTCCAAGCCCCACAACCCCTATCCGCTGGCAGTGACTTAAGCAGGTGCGGTGAGTGACTGGCGGAGAAGATTAGTGCTTGTGTAGCGCTTAGGGACTCGGGTTTCCAAGCACCGTCTGGGCGGTGGAGATAGCGTTCCGCGAACGGACAAACTGACGTCATGATGAGTGGACAAACTGCTGAGAATGCAGATATTGTCTATGAATGGGGGATGGATGGCACAGAAGGCCGTCAGGGGACAGAATCCGCGTCCGTTCGATGTACAGCAGAATGCGTGGTGCCGGGCCACTGAAGTACAGCGCCTCTTATTGGAAGTACTGGCAGGACTTTAGCATATACACTGTTTTCCCGCAGGGCCCTTTCGCGCAATCTCCAGGAATACTTGTGTAATTTTAACTGTACAACTATAAAGAGAATTACCTAGGGAACGGAAAAGAATACGGTTCTTTGTGCCGGAAATACATGCAAAAAGGTGCGTCCTTTAAAACAAACACCACGTAAAGGTCATGACATCGCCCTTGTTATAATCTGTTTCCACGGGATGGCACCAGAACCACAAGAGTGCACGTTTGGAAGTACCCCTCAAAACCTGGTGCCCCTTTCATTATTATCTACAAGTGGCACCGGAGCGTGCCGCACGCCGGCAGCAGTGCGGCTGACAATGGCGGAGGTTATAACTTGAAACTATCTGTCTTCGGCTCAAAACTCTCCGCGGCCGGTTTTTTGTCTACCTTGGTTAAATCCAGTAAGCTGTGTTTTACACAGGACCTTCTCCTACGATAGAACTGGCAGCACGTGCTGGCCTCAAACCCAAGGCAGTAATTAAATGTAGCCGGAAAGCGTGGTTAGCCGCAGGCCGGGTTTAGTGTTAGTGTTCGGCCTGTATTGCTGAGGGGAAGGATCAATCTACCGACACAGCGCTCAGTTGGTGGGCAAATGATGGCGTATAGTGAAACGCCCCATTCGACATGTCCGTGCTGGGCGCCATTGACCCTCGGCGCTGGTCACACGTGCCCCTGGAATGGCCGTTCCTCAGCAGCCATCTCACGTGGTTAACAGTTCGAACTCATCGAACAGCACCTCAGTACAACCTCGCTTTGCGTGTGCAGCACCAGCTCCAACCCCCTCGAAATGTGGTCTTAGCGTGGCCCATTTCCCTATCGTAAAGGGATTGCTACTTATATTTAGAATCTCATTACGAGCTGCAAACCCGATCAGTCATCTCGTGCTCGCCTTTTGGCTACCCCGAGACCCTCATTACCAACTATATAAAAACACAAAATGAATGATTACAATGTAATCTATCTGAACGAATCGTATCAGCTGTCTTCTTCTAGTTCCATCTTGCTTGCCAGCTAACTCGCAGGCGGAATGAGCTAAAGTGCACTATGCCAGAGCGTTAGCTACCTTAGTCTCAATAATGCGGCCGGCAGCTGCAGACTTAGGCTAAAAAACGCGAAAGACGCGCTTTCCCGGACCAAGCGTTCCACGGAACAGGGAGCTGTGACGGCATTGTCATCTCCCTGCACTTCCTACCTCTAAATTCGCTGCCGAGCTTTAAACTTTCATACAAACAATAGCGCCCGCGTGCGCGTCACCTAATGGCGGCTGTTCAAGGATTAAACGTTAGCCAGCCTAGCCTCTGCCTTCATGTCGGACGCTGAGCTCGCGTCGCCGTCCCTTGCAGGACGATATGTCACATCCATGCAGGGGCACTCGCATGCATGCGCCACACAAAGTTAAAATTAACTATTCTAAACCCCGTCAAGAGCTCCCGTTGGCTTGTGTCAATATGACGCGTCTATTGTTTTCACCAGAGCAGCGTGAAACCTGTTTCTCTGATGCAGCACGCCAGGGGCTTAGTGCATCGGAAGGTACTAGTCTGCCAGTTAGCTCACATCTCCAGCATCCCCGGAGAATTTGGAGAAGGGAAGTAGAAAAGGAGTCAGAGCAGTATATGAGAGCCCCGAGCAGCCCTCTTATTCCTCTACCCGACCGCTCCGCGACCCGCACGCGATACCACGCACTCGGGCCACCTCTCCCCCCCCCGTGGTATCCTTACCACAGGGCCCCTGTTCAACCTGGGCTCAGGCCAGGGCCGGGGCCGGGGGGGAGGAGAGCGTGGCACATACCTCAAAACGACGAGGAAGACGACAACAGCGCAGAGCAGCCAGGAACGCGACGGCAGGAAAGACCGAGCCTCGCTGCCGCGCTGAGTTTAACCCCTTAAGGGCCGCCCCTCCCACCAGGTGACCCGCACCCATTGGACGCGCATGGAAGGGGGCGGCCAGGAGCTGACGTGCACCGTTTTGCTCGCGCGGAATGTGGGACTAAGATGCTGTCTCGCTTAGCTCCCCTTCGCGTCGCGCGGCCAGCGGCATTTTCAGTAAACATGGCGATAGTGTTGGTGTACTGAAAGTACACCGACTGCTAATTAATTGCCTAAACTTGATAGGATTTAAAAAGACAATTTTACAGAGGGTTGGAGAGGGCTAGGCGTTCACTTCATGCTAGAAATAAGGTAAACGTGTAATGGAGAGTCCATTTTATTGGATGAATTTATGTCCAGAATTTTGAACTTTTGTCCGGAATGTTCACGCTCATCGTCCTGAATTTGCATCCAGGCCAGTAGATCACCCTACTCTTAACCCTTTCCATGAAGTGGCCCAGACAACAAGGACCCTTTTGAAGTACAAAGAGCTCTACCGCAACTAGTAGTTTTTGAGGTACCGGCCTTTCCCTTTGGCCCGTCCCCAGTGCAGAGTCCCATATAATCTTGTTTTGTGCACCAGTCCCAGTCCTGATTAAAAGGTGCAGTGTCATCTAAAGGATTTTTTGGACCCCAGGCCAGGCATATTTTGGGGCCCTCGTTTAGGAACAACTTTAATTTTATTACCTATTATCTGTGAATTCCTTTTGATGCCACACAATACTGAATTATATGCTAAACCTTTTGACATGGGCTCACATAAAAATTGCCGAATATAATTCGTGTGTGGCCCCAAAAAATCTTACATTGACACTGGTTAGAGAGAGGGACAGAGTCAGTAGTAGAGATAGGCAAAGAACGGGAGAAATTGTGAGACATAGAAATAGACAATAGACTCGCTTCTCAGGTGCCCCGGGAATTTCCCACTTAACCCATAGCTTGAAATGTCCCTGAAAAATGAGCAGAAACTTTATCTATCACAATCGAGGCATCAGTGAATGCTTCATGGTGTTGGCAGGGTCTAAGACAGGAGACTTAATACATTGCCCTGTCCCAGAGGGCCCTGGTTACATTAGGGAAACCTCATTATCTGCAATCTTCAAGGAATTCGTTTTATGCCGCTACATTGAATAGGCAGACAAGACTCACAAGAGCTGTGTTTCATCTAGTGCTACATCTAAGCTAACTTTGGAGCCAGATTGCAACAATGAATACAACAGTGTTGCGCTGAGTGCAGGTCTTTGCCAGGACTGACTCCAGTCCTGCGGTCTTGCGAGGCTGGGCGAGCTCTGCTCGACATCTACATGTTAATCGGCAAACACCCGCCTATCTGCAAAATCTAGTAGGGGGTCATAACCTTTGAAATATATGCTCTCTTCACCTAAGTGTGCACTAATAATGTATTTGTAATTTTTTTATTAACACAATCCCGTTGGCTGGGCATTGACCCTAAATGGTTGTTAAAGCTTTGTGTTTTATTGTATCTGATATTAGTCATGAAACCACCTCCGACGAGTCAGTCTTTCATTGCTCAACCACAGCAGCATCTGCTGAAGCAAGGGAAGAAAAGTATGTAACTATTCTAGTCCTAGTACTCTCAAGCATCGACCAGTATGAAAAAATGCAGTGTCACCTTTGAACCTGCTGGATGCTCCTTACATGATTCTGACAAAAAGATTGAGAAACGTCCACAGAGCAGTTTGGTGTTCATCTCTGTGGCCAAAATCGGTTCACCTCCCACATGAACGCTACCTCTTCAATGTTCAGTGTTCGCTAATCCGCAGACATCAAGCCCCAATGCTGGGATTGCTTTTTTGCCTACAGAAGTAATGTAGCCAGAATACTCTCAACTTTTGACGGGACCAAGAGTGGTTTTCATATAGATGGTTCCCTTCTGTAGTGTCGTAGTAAAAGTATTAAATAGGAACAGAGGTGTATGATACTATATTCTGTCTGCAGAGGTGGTATGCATTGATCTCTACTTGTGGTTTGCTGGACTGTGGCCTCCAGGTAGGAGCTTACAATGTAGTGTTTCTAGTCCTCCTTTTCATAATGTTAAAGGGCTGGTTTTCTGTGTGTAGAGCAAGCTGACCTCTAGGTACTGTTTGCAATGCCTTTTTCGAGTGTCAACAGACTCACTTTAAAGCAATGCAAGATCTGTTCTCTGGCTCAGTCGAACTGCGGTTGTTCATGTTGCAACAGTATTTTCCTCTACATGCTCTTCCATGTTATTTCTTATTCGCTTTTTCACCCACTGCTTCACCGGTGTGCTTTCCAAGTTGTCTCTTTCACACAATATGTTATTGTTATTCCTCAGTCTGTTACACAATACCGCAAAGATGTTCTGTCATTGTTGTCCCTAGTCCCGCTGCAGTGGTGGGTGATATTGAGCTGGGTAATGCCAAAGGGTGTTATGGCTCTCTCTACAGGATGGTGTGGCACTGAGATTTTCACATTGTTTTAGTCTCTTTTGTATAGTGTCACAGTGATGTGTCTTGCTTCTGTATAACACTTTGCCCATTTTCTACGCAGGCCCTGGCTCTGATCGAACTTTACAATGCACCTGAAGGACGCTACAAACAGGATGTGTACCTGCTGCCGAAGAAGATGGGTGAGTGCTATATTCAGTGGAACTGTTAAGGGCCCTAGGGCACTAACTATTGTGAGAGAAAATATGGACGTCTGGGAGACTTTTATACTCCCTGCATGGGGCTATAAATGGTATAGACCGCCCTGGTGGCATACACAAAGGTCCCTTTTATACTCCCTGCATAGGGCTATAAATGGTATAGAGGGCCCTGGTGGCATACACAAAGGTCCCTTTTACAGGGCCCAGTTACGCGTATTCTAAGTCTGGGCCTGTTATACCGGACCAAGGGAACTTTTATATAAGGCCCTGGTAGCTCTTAAACCTACCTCCTTTGAGCCACATAAGTGGTTTTGGGTCCCAAATACAGTATCTAATGATCTCTTGGCTGAAGAGGTTTGCCTTAATGTTTCTTATTGAGCTCCTTCTCCTATTTTTACTGATCGCTGCCCAGTGGACACATGCTTTCTCCTACTGATACTGCTGGCTGTTTATGAAGGTTGGAGGATAACTGCTGCCACCTTTTACATGGGGCCTTGTGGCATAAGAGCCTTGGAGAATAGCCGATTAATGTCCCAACAGATGACCAGACTTTGTGAATGCTGAGGTTGAAGCATCTGCCTTTAATAGGCCGAATGCATCCTGGATGTCAACATGCATGAGTGCTTGTATATCATCAGCTGCCTTACAGGGCCTGTTGCATTAGAAAGTGCAGAAGGCACAACATTCCCCTGAAATCCCTAAATAGTCGACAAGGTCCAATCAAATGTGACATGATCATTTTGATATCAACAAGCCCTATCCTGCAGCTTGGCAGAGGGAGCGTAGGGAGGCCAGAGACAGTAATGTGAACCTGATCTTGTATGAGACTTGCAATGGGTCTCTCACATACTGGGTGGATCTCAGTGGTTAATGCTCACTTTATTGTTATGTTATGTTATTGCCGCTTGCAGAGCGCCTGGTTACTCCAATCCGAGTATCCCAGGGCTAAATTCCTTCAAGGCTAAGATCACATGGAAAAACTGAGCAAAGTACAGCTAGAGGGTGAGAGATTTTTTTAAACAGCCATGGTTTAAGGTGTTTTCTAAAAGCATTGCTTGGGGTAGGGCTATCCTTTAGGACACTTCCTTCTGGCATGTTGTTAGAGAATACGTTTTTTTATTCCATTTGATATCTTCAGAGATATCTGCTGAGCATGAGGGTTCAGATAGACCTTGCAATGCATACACCATTATAGGACACTCAGGCAGTTTTATGGAATTTTGTAGATGAAGTTGTTCTGGGCGCAGTCAGATTCCCTCTTAACACCATCATCCTGATAAACGTTTGACCCAATATCACAAGTGGAAGTACTTCACATGGCATCCAGCATTTGCCTCACAGTCATTGATAGGGAGAAGGTTATCTTTCCGTATGTCCACGGTGCATGCTTCTGTCACATTGCTCATTTGGTCGTTGCTCGCCATACTTCTTCACTTGTCATCTGATTCATCCTGGAAAGTGATGATCATGCGTGATGTGCAGGAACAATACTAGCCACAATTTACCCAAATAGTACAACTGCTTTTGGTCCTCATATTAAAATCCCTTAGGACCTGGGCAGCTGCGCTAACCTGCTTGCTTTCCAGTGGTTTATGATGTCTTGTGACTGTTGTCATAAGTTGCTCCTCTCAGTTTGCATGCGGCTTGCTTAGGGTAATGCAAAGGTGAGTGAGTCTATTTGTTTCTAGATTCGATTTGAAAGCCTTCGCCGAAAGAGGGGAGCATTGTATGCCTTGATTTCTTTAAGGAGCACATATGTGGCCAGTAGACAGGGAGATGGCTTATTTGTTTGAGCCTGAAGGCCACTCATATAGAGTACAACAAGCAAGAATTAAAAAGTAAAACATTAACATTTCCACCTACGGATATATGGAAAATAATTAGTTAAGACTTAAAAATAATATGTCAAAAAAGATTTTACAATTTCTTGTCCAAGAATGCAAATAGTAATTAATTAGGCTGTTGCATTCCTCGGGTAGTCTAACAGTTAATCCGTTGTAAGGGTGACGGTTCTCTATAATTTCCATGTCCAGAAATTGTAAAGAGCCACCTTCTTTAGCAAGACCTCTGAATCTGTCTTGAGGCAGAACAGTTCCTCCCTGCACTTCTTTGGTTATAGTTGTGGAGCAGTGGTCAGAGGCTCAGCCTTCAGAGCTCCAAATTGTGTGTGCAAAGGAGCATAAAGTGTGGGACTGTCTTTTACCCACTTAGCTTGCATGTACAGTTGTCAGTGCTGGTTGTACTATTTGCCCAGTTTCAGAATTGGTAATAATCTGAGTCTAAATGTAAACATAGTGTTCGTTTTGCCTCAGGGACTAAGATAATAAATAAGGCCAGGTGTGATTGTAGTAGGTGCCCCAACTAACCCCACCTCATCCCCAAACACACCACTCCCTCCCCCTCTGGGCACTTGTGTAATCCTCATGAATGCCCTTGACGATCTTAACGTTGTGTGTGGTCATTGTGCTGGGATTGTCCCAAAAATCTGGCCATCCTATATTTCTTTTAAGCTGTGGCAACGTGGTCTAGCCGGGGGAGTTTGGCCAACCCTTTCTTTTCAAGGATGTCCACAGGGCTGTGTGGTCAGTATCTTCCACAACCTGGGCACTTCATCTTTCCTCCACTCTGCCCAGACATGGGTCCGCTACTCTCCATGCCACTTTAATCAAGCTATCCTGGCTGATGAGGGCTGAAAGCCCAACATCGGTCCTAGGATGCTTGTTTCCAGTCCAGGGAGGACCTGGCCTGGCAGTTCGGGCTGGACTGTTCCCTTTGGGCACAGGGCCAAGACTGGTTTGCATATGGCTGGGTCCAAACTGGAATGGCATGGTGAGCAAAAAAACAATGGATTTAGGCCCAGATCTCTGTACTGGGGTGAATGTATGACATTGTTCTGCATTCTGTCCATCAATTGTTCTTTTTGCATTTGTCACCCGAGTGGGACGGATATGCCCAGACGTGGGTCCCGTGCTCTCCATGCTACTGGACTCAAGCTATCCTGGCTGATGAGGCCTGACAGCCAGAAACTGGTCCTAGGATGCTTGTTTCCACCCAGGGAGGACCTGACCTGGCAGTTCGGGCTGGACTTTTCCCTTTGGGCACAGGGCCAAAACTGATTTGCATATGGCTGGGTCCAAACTGGAATGGCATGGTGAGCAAAAAAACAATGGATTTAGGCCCAGAGCTCTGTACTGGGGAGAATGTACGACATTGTTCTGCATTTTGTCCATCAATTGTTCTTTTTGCATTTGTCACAAGAGTGGGACGGGTATGCCCAGACGTGGGTCCCGTGCTCTCCATGCCACTGGACTCAAGCTATCCTGGCTGATGAGGGCTGAAAGCCCGAAACTGGTCCTAGGATGCTTGTTTCCAGTCCAGGGAGGACCTGGCCTGGCAGTTCGGGCTGGACTGTTCCCACTGGGCACAGGGTCAAGAATGATTTGCATATGGGTGGGTCCAAACTGGAATGGCATGGTGAGCAAACAAATGATGGATTTAGGCCCAGATCTCTGTATTGGGGTGAATGTTTGACATTGTTCTGCATTCTGTCCATCAATTGTTCTGTTTGCAGTAATATGATGAATGTCTGCAAATCCTGACCCCCACAGCCCACTGCATGTATTCTTACGTGCCATCATCACCATCACCAATGGGTATTGTGGTTCAGCATCAAAACTGAGGTTGTCACCATTGAGGCCCTAATTTGTCTACCCCAAAGCCATTAACCTCAATCACAAAGCAATCAATCTGTACCCTCGATGCCAACCACAACCAGCTCAATGTCAGCTAGAACCATAAGGTCAACCAGAGCCACTTCAATCATGATGCTCACTGTCAACCGTAATTACTTCAGTGTCATCCAGACTCATTGTCAGACACAACCAGCTCATTATTTACAACTACCATCTCAACTGTCTTAAGACTTTATATTTAGTAATGACTTGGAACCCTTTGCTAGATCTCATACTGTTGAGCCCTTAAACTTTAAGTGTTCTATATGTTTGTGGAATATGCCAGAGAAAAAATTAGGGGAAAGATTTTGGATTGTTGGGAAAAGTAGAGCATCCCCCTACCTTGGCAATGCTAATAAAAAGTGTATTCAGTATATTCTTGAAAAATCTGGCACTCCTCAATAGAGTAGTTAAGGGCTCTGGGATTCCTTGCTGAAAAGGGGACATTTAGGTGTTTTTCTCTGTGACCCCGAGGAGGAGCTAAAGAAAAAAATCTTTACAATGCAAATCAAGGAGCACATTTGTGATGCAGCATCTAATCTTAAGTCTGCATTTGAGTAGTACCCACTGGTGACATCTGAGATTGTGTGATAGTGGTGACTGACAGGAGAAGACCCATAAGAGCTTCCTCATCTGCCTCAACCTCTGTTCTCATGACACACAAGATATGAAAGAACAAGTTACAGACCTTCGGTAATGCATCTTTCTGAAGAATACTCTTTGTAACTGCTGGTTCCTCACATTAGAATACTTCCTATGCACCAGACTGGATCCTGATACTTCATCTAGCAATACTCCCATGCACCACTAGTTGTTATGTTATGTAGATTTGTAGAGTGCACTAGCACCCAGGAAGGTTATCCTGGCCCTGAGAAGGTGTGAATCTACCCGCACATAGGTCCTAGTTGGACTACTCGCAAATCCAGATCTTCAGCTTCTTGTGGAATTCAAGAAGTAGGGAGAAGGCTCTTATGCTCTGTGCCACTCTTCACTGGCTCTGTACTGCCCCGTAAGTGACGAAGTAGAGCTGCATAGAAGAGCCACCACTGCATGCAGACATCAATTTCTTGCTCATCTCTTTCCGAGCCCTCAGATGGGGAGCGCGTACAATTGTTGATACCAGTGTTCAGATTACTAACTTGGTACCTTTTTAGATGTTAAAAAAGGCCACTCAATTTCTTGCTCATCTCTTTCCGAGCCCTCAGATGCGGAGCGTGAACAATTGTTTATACCAGTGTGCAGATTACTAACTTGGAACCTTTTCAGATGTTAAAAAAGGGCCACTCAACATAACGAGTAATTGTGAGGGCAGTGAGGAATCTGCAGTCTCAGAAGTTATCCACCAGAAAGTGCGCTACCAAAGGTAAGTAACTTGTTCTTCTGATAGATACTTCTAACCTCAGATTCTTCACTATAGAATAGATACCAAAACAGTGTCTCTCAAAGGTGAAGGGTCTGTGGAGTGGGCTCAGACCAAAATGTCTTGCAGGACCAAATATCCCTCCCACTGTAACTGGCTGTCAAGGCAGTAGTGCTTTATCAATGCGTGCACTGATGTGTACATGGGGTGGCATGATGAGCAAAATAATGATGGATTTAACCCAGATCTGTGGCTGGGGGTAAATGTTTGACAATGTTAAGCATTCTGTCCATCATCTTTTTGTGTTGCTATAGTTGCCCTAGGTGGGAGGGGTATGCTAACTTGTGGGCCCATGCTCATTATACCACTGGATTTAAGCTAGCCTGGCTGATGAGGGGTGATTTACCGAAACCAGTCTCATGATGCTTGTTTTCCAGTCCAGGGAGGACCTAGTCTGGCAGTTCAGGCAGGGCTGTTCCTATGGGGAGCAGGGTCAAGACTGATTTCCTTATGGCTGTGTCTCAACTGGGGTGGCATGGTGAGCAAAAAAAAACTATGGATTTAACCCAGATCTTTGACAGGGGGTGAATGTTTGACATTGTTCAGCATTCTGTCCATGATATGTTTGTGTTGCTATAGTTGCCCTAAGTGGAAAGGGTATGCCCAGACATGGGTCCCGTGCTCTCCATGCCACTGGATTCAAGCTGGCCTGGCTGATGAGGAGTGATATCCCGAAACTGGTCCCAGGATGCTTGTTTTCCGGTCCAGGGAGGACCTGGCCTGACAGTTCGGGCTGGACTGTTCCCATGGGTAGCAGAGTCAAGACTGATTTGCTTATGGCTGGGTATAAACTGGGGTGGCATAGTGAGCAAGAAAACAATGGATTTCACTCAGATATGTGACTGGGGGTGAATGTTTGACAATGTTCAGCATTCCGCCCATCATCTTTTTATGTTGCTATGTGCGCACTGATGCCCATTTCGGAACCTGGCGGATGTCAAGGACAGGCCCAGGTCCGGCTTATGGGTGGTGGGCTGGTGCAACTGTGCGGGGTGCTGACCTCGGGGGGTGCAGAGTTTTTCAAATATATATTATGGATTTAAAAGTAACTGCTGCAGAGTACCTTGCCTTCAGCAATCTTCAGGCAACAATATAAATGTCGCAATAACTCTGGTGATTAATGGACCCGCTGGAGAGAGATTAGAGTTTTGTCTAGTGGAAGTTTTGACTTATAAAGTAGCACAGAAGGTTAATATGTCTGATGTAAAGCATGTATACCATGCAGATCACAAAGGGGCATATAATGTAGATAGGTAGATAGTTGGGTTACTGCTTTTGTCAGAGAGATGTTTTTGTTACTTGCAGTTCATAAGTTACAGTGTTAGTATAGCACAGTGAACTATTAACTGTAATCAAAGAGCTACATGCAAAGTGCATGGTATAGGTTATAAAGTTATCTTTTTTCCAGACTTTCATTATTCTAATGCTGCTAAAATGCATGTGTTTGGGTAGAAATGCATTCTTATTAGTAAGACCAGCCCCAACTGCTGTTGTATTTTGAATCCAGAGTTTTTGCTTCTCCAAACCAAACACTCTTTAAATATAGTGCCCACTTGTATGGATGATGCGTGATTCATACACCTTGTAATCCCGTATGTGACATAAAGTGCTCTTATACCCTACACTGGTATCAGTAGGGTAGTGCTATAAAACGCATCAAATGCATGTGGGAGAGGGGCTATGAATTATCAAAGTGGGGAGCTGAACTGTTCCTGCAAGAGGGGGGAAAAAAGGAGGGGGAAGACTAAGGTGGACTATGCACACGCTGGCGTGACCAGAGGTGTAAATGTAACACCTGTGGGCATCCCTTTTGTTGGATGTATTTGCCTCACACACCCCGAAGGATGTCATGCTTCATCATCGGCGGTTGCTCCTCGTCGGGGGGGCGGTGCAATCCCCGACGGGCACACCTCGAAGAGGGGCACTTTGGCGGAGATCTTTTGTATCCAACTGCCCTATGGTGAAGTGTGGGTGTGTGGGCGGGGAGGCAACTGAGCCTGAGGTGAAAGTTAAAATGCAGTAAGAGGTACCGGAAACAATTTTATTCTGGTGGGCCCCCTATTGCAGTTAAAATTGTGAAAGCAAGCTCACTCAGTGTCACCTCGTTAGGTAGAGTGACCTGTGTGGAGCTCTGGAAAACAACAAGTGGTCAACATGTTTCTCGCAAACGGAATACTATCCTGCGATTCATCAGGACCTTAAAAAGTGAAAAATAATAAAAGAAGGAAGAAAATTAACTCAATAACATGCCAGTGTCATGTATATGGTGTGGTATGGGTATACAGTTTACCTCCATGGGAAGTCCTATGCCTAAGGGTTAAGGGCTAAATACCACATGGGTGATCGGCGGGTCAGTACATCGGGGGAAGCCTTCAGACTTGGCTTGCTCTGCCCGTGTCCGCGAGGAGTCACCTACCCATCTCCGCCGAGTCCGGATAGATAGAGGGGCTATGAAGACATGAGAGGCGTTCTTAGAGGGTGGTAGTGAGGGAATTTGTGGAGAAGGAAGTCATTGGGGGACACCAACAAACATTGTCACACCGGGTGCGAACAGCCTTAAAGCCGGCCCTGCATGTGCCAGTACAGTGGTAACAGCCTTGTCCCTTGTGGAATGGGCTCTTAAATCTTCTGGAAGCTTCTTCCTGGACAGTACATAGCAGATTTTGATGCAGAGGACAATCCTCTTTGGCAGGTTCATCTTCTAAACAGCCTTCCCTTTCTTTGCTCCAAATAACCTCAAACAAATCACATGGTGTACCTCGGAACTAACAATGCTCAAAGCCCCTTATCGGACCTATTCGATGGACCCTCTCATACACTCTTTCAAGAGATCTGGAGAGTGAAAGAACTCAGGCAGGGTGAAAAACTGCCCAATGTGGAACAGAGTCACGACTTTAGGTAAGAAGGCCGTCTGTGTTCTCAACACCAATTTCTCTGGAAAAATTGTGGTGTAGGGTGGTTGCACCAACTGTGTCTGAAGCTCAAGTACACGACGAGCTGAAAGAAATCGCAATGAGGAAGATTGTCTTCAAAGTCAAGAGACACTGTGAGCAGCTATGCATCAGCTCAAAGTGTGTGCACATGAGAAACATTAAGACCAAATTTAGGTCCCACTGTGGCATCACAAACCGTTTGGGAGAAGACGTGTCACACCTGGTTATAAATCTCATCATAACAGTAGCATCACAAACAGTTTGTGAGGAAATGTGCCACACCTTGTTATAAATCTCATCATAACAGGTGATTTAAACAAGGACGGTTGATCAAGCAAACGTAGAAAGGCTAAAACGGCCAGGAAATAAACTTTTATAGTGCCCACTGCAAGGCCTTGATGGACCAAAGACAAAACAAACAAAAGAATATCCTACAGTTGGACTTGTAACGGGTCATTCTTGTAGATAACAGACCAGGACACACATCTGTCACGGTGCCTGGCATAACTGGCTTTTCTGGACAGGTGTCTGGTGGCGAGCATGACCTCAAGCACTCCAGGCAGCAGATCAAATGCAGTCAACTGCCCAGTAGCAGCCAGTGCAGGTAAGCACGATGGGGCGTCGACAGACGACGGATAGGGAAAATGAAATAAATGATTAATTCCTATTCAGGCGTCTGTCATCTTCCCTCTTCTCCCGCCTGCCCCACCTGCTGCTGCAACTGCCACAGCTCAGCCTCCACTTATACAGTTGTAGATAGCGTAGGTTCCGGTGAAGAACTCCTCCCTGCTGCGACGACACAGGATCCTCTCAAAGGGGAGACTGATTGGGGAACAATGCTCACACTCCAAAGTTCGGTGCACCGCACCCGCTTGGCCCAATCCAGAGCCGCTATGATGACTTGGTGCATTTAGTTACTGACCTTTATCCAAACTTGGGGAAGGAGCAACAGGGGCAAGTAGGAGACCTGTGTTTGGTTCCTGCTGGAATGCGTCTCCTGTTGAGCTTTCTTGCGGAAACTCCAATGAACAAAAGCTTTGACATTGCACATTCTTGACGGTGGCAAAAAGATCTAGCCAGTGGGAACAAGAGGGAGCAGGAAGAGCACCAACAATATACAGCATGGCCTCTTTGAAGGCCTCGATTTGCTGTGGTGTCGCAAATGGCCAGGGAAACTCGAGGTACATCAGGGTCAGCTACGGAACATCCTTGTCCCATCTCCTTGGATACATACTGGCCAACCCCTCTCCTTGGATACATACTGGCCTACCCCTCTCCTTGGATACATACTGGCCTAATGGAGTCGCACCCTGCCTTCTTATGTTTTTGCTTAGACTTCGATTTAGACTAACTGGGAGCTCTTCAACTGCAAGGTTGACCTCTCGCGCGAGATAGGCCCTAGGAACAAGAGCAAGTAAGCTTCCATGACCTGGAGTTTCGACGACTTCTTATCTTCTTATGCAAACAAATATAGAAGGCTGAAATGGTGAGGTAGGTCCTTGAAAAATCACCACATAAAGGAAGGGAGGACATTTAAAGGGTGTGTTCATGCCTAGTTATACCAGTAAACCAATCCGGTTTTAGGGCGCTTTGAATGAACATGTGGCGCGCTAGAACAACAGATCTCGTCGCTATATGGGGAAGGAGGACTTTGTTCTCTTTGCACAGAACTCCGACAGCTTTATTTCACCAACCCGACTTTTCTCATGTTTTTTTCTTTATCTTTTTTTAGCAAACACTCCTTCTACTACTAAAACAGGATGTGTTCATTATTCTGCTAGTAAGTCATACTAATGCCTTTATTAATTAGGATAGCGATGCCTGGATACCACTATCCATGTGAGTTGATAGTGGTAAAAACGGTAGGAAAACGAGCTTCCGGATTTTTTTGGGAGGGGAATATCATGCATGATGCACAAGATTTTGGTGATTTGTTGAGCTGTGCGTCTCAACTAAAGTGTTCTGTTTGGACAAAGCCTTTAACTTAAAAGTTATTAAAAATTACACCATTCTATAGAAAGAATTTGTGTCTTGCAACATTCTTCCTACTCTCTTAGGGGCCATTGTTACTCCACTTGTACACGCTTAAGGCGCAGGTATGGTGCAGGAGCTGAGAGTCCGTGGTGCGCACAATACTTACAGAAAACTGTGTAGGGGCTGTGCCGGCCTCTGCATCAGATTTTTCTGTAAAAAGCATAGTTTTTGGAAACGTCCTGCAGATTTTAGACATTATGGGCCATATGTATCAAGCAAATTCGCATTCGCAAAGGCCGAAATTCGCAGAATTTCGGCCTTTGCGAATGCGAATTTGCTAAATGGAATGTATTAAGCAAAATCTGGTGCAAAATAAGGAATCACAAACTTTGCGATTCCTTATTGTGCAATTGCATTTAAGGAATCACAAATTTAGCGATTCCTTAAATGCAATGTATGAAGCCAAACAAGTTTGTAAAATGTCCTTAGGGAATCGCAAATTACCACCAACTTCTAGTTGGTGGTAAGTTGCGAATTCCTCGAAAAATGCAAATTTTTGAATTTTTCAAAGTGCCATGTGACGCACATACATGCCCTAAGGGCCTGGGTGCAGAATGTGGGTGTGGGAGGCACATGTGCACCCATGCATATTTCAGGGGTGCAACAGGGTGTCCTTTGGACACCCATGCACCCTTGAAATTATTCTCAATTTGCGATAAGCAAATTGCGAATCGCAAATTGAGAATAACTTCCCATTCATTCCTATGGGCCTCCTGGCCCATAGAAATGAATGGAAAGTATTCCTTAATTGCGATTCGCAATTTGCTAATCGCAATTAAGGAATTTTAAGGAATCGCAAAAATAATGTGATTTTGTACATACATACCTATTTGCGATTCTCAAATAGCGATTTCTTAAAAATCGCTATTTGAGAATCGCAAATGGGTATCTTGATACATATGGCCCATAGTATTGTCGCTTTGCACATTTTAAAAACTTCCTGCAGCTTTTCTACATCTGCCTAATGTCTAGATTGAGCGATCACCTGAGGAAGCATCAGAAAGTAAGGAGGCATGGCCTGGCACACAGAGGGCAGGCTCTCAGCAGCAGCCAGTGTAGTGTGATGTACAGTGGAGTGCGATCGGATGAAAATATTATTGTGAATGGTGGCTGTGACATGTACTTGGGTCTCACCTTTCCTAAAATATCTGTTTATGATTCCTCTACCTGTAGACGAATATGTTGCCAGCTTGCACCTGCCTTCCTTCGATGCTCATCTCACAGAGTTATCGGACGATCAAGCAAAATATCTTGGACTTAACAAAAATGGACCTTTCAAGCCAAACTACTACAGGTACAGAGTGTGGGGAGCTCAGAGGCGTGCCTGGGTGCAGAATGTGGGTGTGGGAGGCACAGAGCTGTCTAGGGTGTGGCTGGTCAAGCTTGATGGAGACATGGTGGCCCACGGGCTGTATCCATGTAGAGTGTGCACTGGTCACTAATCTGTGTGTACTTCTCATGTGTGTGTGTGTGAACATGAGGAGTGACTGACCCATGTATAGGTATAGTATGTGAATAGTCAAGGTGCTGCCACTGGATACCCTAAACTGTCTCTGCAAATTATGTGAGAGAAGGTACAGCTTTTATTGTCACTGTATGTAGAAGTTAGAGAGAATGTTCTGAGGAAAGTGTGTGGTGTGTTATTGTGTATAGGAATAGTATGTGGGCAGTCACTGCTGTGTCTTGGTGTAGTGTGTGGAAGCTCTGTAATTTCAGTATCTGATAGAGAGTACTAGCTGCAGATTCCTTCACTTAGAATTATCCCCAGGCGTGAGACCTTATCCGGAAAACTTTTTGCCACAGCATCCCTGCGCGCCGGGCGGATGGCACCACGTGACTCCGCCCTGACGTCCACCGCGTCAATAACGTCAGCGAGGATACATAAGTCCCACCCCGGCGCGCCTATGTCAGTTTTTTCTCTTTCCGCGTGCAACGCGGATCCGGTTGAGCTCTGGCCTGTTTTCAGGCCTTCTATCCCTTTTTTCACGTTTGGAACAGTGTGCAAATGCCTTCAGGCTTCTAGACGTGCCCCTCTTGTGCCCGTCCCGTGTCGGCGACGGACCCTGACCCAATTTGCGTGTGGTGCCTAGGTGGGCACCACGACTCGGAGAGCTGCGACGCCTGCCAGCACCTTAAGCCTAAGTCGCGGCGGGAGCGCCGGATGAAGTTGCTGTCGCCGCGCTCATCCAGGTCGGTGTCCTCTCGTCGTCCTTCTCACACCGCGGAAGCAAGGAACGGCCGGTTTCGTCTGTGACATCGTCTTTTGCCGCGGCTCTTTGGGCCCGGCTCACCAGGTGGTAGGTCCTTCAGTTTGTTTCTGAGGCCTTGTCCTCCTTCCGCGGCGGGTGCCGTCTCCCCCCGGGAGGTGCCTGTCACCTCCCTACCTGCCATTTCCCGGCACGGCGGCGACTAGGGCCCAAATGACAGCCTATGTTGCATCTTTGCAGGCTACTTTGGCCCTGTATCCACCTCCTGAGACGTCCGCGGATCCCTTGCCTCGTGCGGGGACTTCCGCGGAGTCGCCGGCGGCTCCGGCCCCTGCACCGAAGGTTTCGGCTCCAGCTCCAGGTTGTAGCAGAGTGGTGCCGTCGGGGTGTGGTCCTTCGGGGCTCCCCTCTTCAGCGCCTAGCGTCCATGTCGCGCCGCAAATCCCAACGGGGCTCCCTGTGGCGTCGCAGGTGATCGCCAGGACCCCAGGCTTGTCCCCGGGTCCCTCTCGGCCCTCTGAGCAGGCAGCTGCCTCACCAGAGGCCGAGCAGGCACTGCTTCAGTGCCAGGGGCCTTCCTCCCCAGCTCCAGTGGAGTCACAGGTAGAGGCGGGGTCTTGGGGTGCTTTCCCGAGTCCCTCTCGATCCTCGGCGCGGGCGGATGCCCTGTCTGGGGCCAAGCTGGCGCCACAAGTGGCCACTCCGGCGCCGCCTGATGCCGATCAGGCGCCGATGGCAGCCTCCACGGCGCCGCGCCGGTGCTGGGTTCTGGATTCGTCTCCTGAAGTCCCTTCGTCTCCGGAGGTCTGTCATCTGTTGATGTGTTCCTCCCCGGAGACAGGGCACCGTGTAGTTGCCTTTTCGCCGGCATCTTCTAGGGCGGGCTCTTCATCATCCCTGCGGCCACAATCCTCGAACCCTTTTTTCCCTGGCTCGTGGCTGGCTTCTCCACCGGCATTTTCTCCTTCCCCTGAGACTCCTCTGGTCCCTCTTCCTCCTCCTCCTTAGTAGGTGGTTTGTTGATCCTCCGGGTCTTAGTGGGAGGTGTTATCCCACTGCTCCTGGAATCTGGTGTGGGGTGAACGTTACACTTTCTGTGAGAGATACTGTGCACTCCAGGCCCTGAGTTGGCCTACCTCTTTAGTTGGGGTTCAGCCCCCATTGGCAAGAGTGTTCTTTTTGGCTGCCTTCTGTGTTTTTTGCCGCAGGGTGTCTAATTTGTTCTCTGATGCGGGATTTATTCCCTAGTAGTGGTTCCCATACTTCTTGGGCGGTGTCCTACCCTACGTGGGGTATTTTGTAGCTATTGGATAGCCTGTCTTATACTGGGAAGGGTGGACTTCCCCTTGCGGGTTCTTTGCCCTTCTTGGTGTTGCGGTATGCCGCCGGTGCAGTTCTTGGACGGCTGCGGCGTGTGGTGGTGTTCTGCCTCTGGTTTGCTGTTAGCCTGATCCTCTATTTGGCGGTGTTCTGCCTCTGGTTTTGCTGTTGGCCTGGTCCTCTGTCTGGTGTTGAGAAGGGTTATTTCCTGCGTTGACGACTTCGTTCGTCCTATTTGTTCTCCTCTGGTTGCCCGGCTGGTTGCTGGTTAGCACCCGGAGGTGTCCGCGGTTCTTCTGGTCCACGGCCAGGGGCCTTGGAATGAGGTCTGGCGCCCCTACTTCTGGCTTTTTGGGAGCTTATGAGACTATATTTTTCTCTTTCACCCGCCTTACTACTGAGGCGCTGTTCGGTATGGCCTGTTGACATCCAGTTGTGATGAGTTTGGCCGCCCTCTTCACCGGGTGTGTTCCCTGTGGAGGGCTCTTGCCGTTGTTTCGGCTCTTCTCCTTGGAGTCTCTGGGTTGCTCTTCTCTCTTGGCCTCCTTTTGGGTTGTCTGTACCTGGGGCTTCCGGTGGAGGTCCCTGGTAATTTGACTGCTGTTCTCTTTTTCTATTGCCTGTCCCTGGGGCTTCCCTTGGAGGTCCCTGGTACATTGGCTAATGGTCTCTTTTCGTGATGCCTGTACCTGGGGCTTTCGGTGGAGGTCCCTGGTACATTGGCTGCTGACCTCCTCTCCCTTCGTTTTGCCTGTACCGGGGGCTTCCGCTGGAGGTCCCTGGTGCAACGGCTGTTGGCCTCTTTTTGTATTGCATGTGCCTGGGGCTTCCGATGGAGGTCCCTGGCACAATGGCTACTAGTCTCCTCTCGTCTTGCCTGTACCTGAGGCTTCCGGTGGAGGTCCATGGTACATTGGCTGGTGGTCTCTTTTCGCATGGCCCTTCCTTCTCCTGCTTGGTGATGGCGGGGCCGCCGCTTGTCGTAGTGACACACTCCCTGTGGAGCGGTGTTCTCCGCGGCGCTGCGGTTCTAGTCTGCTTGGGAGGGAGCGGCAAGGTTTTTTCCCCTGTCCCTGTGGCTCATTCCCTGTTGGGGAGGACTGGGTTATTTCCCTGTCCTGGTGATTTTTTTATCCCCTGTCGGGGTCTGGATTCACTTGGGCTGGGGAGGTCCTCTCGCAGACCCTCCTTCCCCTTCGGTATGGCTAGGGTATCTATTCTACAAGAAGGAATCTGCGGCTAGTAGTCTCTATCAGATGTACGAGTAACTTACCTTCGATACCGATGTATCTGGTAGAGACAATTCTAGCTGCAGATTCCTTAATGGCCCGCCCTTTCTTCCCGTTCTGCGAGGGCCCTCTGGGTCTTCTGCACTCGCCTGCCTCCGGGTGTTTGGCTTTTGCGGGTGTCTTTCTTACCCCCTCCTTCGGGGGATGCTAGCCTTGTTGTGTATATATATATATATATATATATATATATATATATATAGTGACTCAGCTGTGTTTCGCTGCTCTGTGTGGTGGGCTTCACAGAGTTGTTGCTGTGTATAAACCGGATCAATGAGCTGTGTATAACGATGGTATATGGGGTAAGACTTTGTCCTGTCACCTAATATATTAAGTATTCAAATGTGTCTTTAGTAAGCGCTAAGCTATATGATGTATCTGAATTTGTATAGGTGTTGTAAGGTTGGTCTGTGGTAATGTTTCAGAGAAGGTCTGAGGTTGAACTCTGGACGACAGGAAAGTCTCATGGGTGGTTCCCAACGAAATTCAGTTGTGGGAGGCAAATATGAGATTTGTCAATGGTTGCATTTAATGTGGTGGCGGGAAGGCATCTAAGGTTTGCTTGTGGTGGGGCTCAATCATTGACCTCTATCTGTTTGCCTGCAATTATATTCAGTGAGAAAGAGCTCTGAAGTTTTGCAATAAAGGTGATCTCTAATGTTGGCGTGCGGTTTTGCTCAGTAGCAAAGAGGCACCGAGGTTGGCATTTGGTGGTGCTTATTAGAGAAATCCTGAGGTTAAAATGCACTTGGTGGGTTTTCTCTGTGGTTACTCTATGGTTGTATTCAGTGGGAGGCAAAAGGAAGTCTGAATGGGGCCTATTGTGTTTGTATTTGGCTGTTCTAAGTGAGTTTGTGAATACCCATGTGCATGACTCTTTCAGTCTTGTTTTCTGCCCTCTACCTAGCTATCTTCTTTTCTTACATTGCTTCTTTGTTCTCTTTACTATTCCCTTGTCTACTCTTTCATTGCTCCCTTTTTGGTTCTTTTCTGGTCCCTCTTCAACATTCTCTTCTTGGTCCTCTCCTCAACTATATTCCTTCGTCTCCCCAACTGGGCTAGTTGTCTCTCCCGCAGCTCTATTTGTGTCCCATTCTCTGCTTTCATCTTGTCTCTCCGCCCTGCTCCTTTCTCAGCTCTCTTTCTCCCTTATTTTTTTCCCTTTTGGTTCTCTATCAGCCCTGTCTTTAACTCTCTTTTCTAATTGCATAGCCTTTTTGCATTCTGTTCTCATTTCTCTTTTCTGACCTATCTCGCTTGCTTTCTTTTTTTGGTCTCTTCATAGCTCAGTTTTTATTTTACTTTAGCTACCCTCTTTTAGTCATTTCTCATGAGTATAATATTTTCTTATCTGTCTTCCCTACAACTCTTGTATTCTTCTCTATTATTGTCTCACAACTCTCTGTTCTCAGCTCCCTCGTGGGTTTGCATGGTTCATCTCTTTACTCCTTGTTGGTTCTCCATGCAACTCTTTCTTCTCTGCTTTCATGCCCTCTTGTATTAGCTGTCCGGTATGCTCTCTGGTGTCTTTGGACCACTTCTTATGTTTCTACTGTATCCTCTCTTCATTTACCTTCTTGGAGGTGATCTGACGTTTTGACTGTCTGTTAGCCTCTGCTGTCTCTTCCCGCGCTTCATTAATGCTTCCACTTTGCTGAATTCTATGCTCCCCTTTGTTCTCCTTGGCTCATTTTATGTTTATACTCTGCTCTCTCCAGGGCTTTGCTTTTGGTTTCCTTCTTGGCTTTCCTTTCTTCTTCCATTCTCCCTCTCAGCCATCCCTCCTGTGCTTTTGTAAATGTGTTTTTCTTTCCTTTAGGCTCTCTCTGCTGCTGTCTTAAGGACTGTCCTTGGAGGCTTCCTCTCTGTCTCCTCATATTTCTACATCCCTTGTTTGTTGGCTCTCTTTTCAACTTTTATCATATGTTTACTTCACTCTCTTCTCAGCTGTCTGCTAGGTTCTCAGCGCTCTCTTCTTGACTCACCTCTTGCTTCTCTTCTCAATCGTTTCCCCACCTCTCTTCCTGGATCTTCTTTTGTCTTTCTTCTGGACTATCCTGTCTTCCAGCATCTTTTTGACCTACTTTTCAGCTATACTCACTTTTTAGCTTTCCTCTCAGCCTTCTACACTGCTCCATTCTTAGCTATTTCTATATGGGCATCACTTTCTCCTCATACTTTTTCTCTCCTCCCACTCCCTCACATTTTAGCTTTATTTTGGAATCACTGCTTTCTTTTCGCAATTCACCTAATCCTTGCACTCTTTCTAAGCAGCTCTTTTTAACTTTGAAACTGTGCCTCGTTGTTTTTTTTTTGTGGCCATCTTCTCATCCTGTCAACTCTGGACTCTCTCCTCTCTGTTCTCTCCTCGTTCCTCCTTTAAACTGTACCTACTTCCAACCTTTCTCTGGGTGCGCTTCTCTGTCTTCAAATCTGCAGTCTCTCTTCTCAGATCTCTTTTCTGGTGCAAGGGTGAATAAAAAGCTCAATTGTAGTTATGTTTTCCTTACAGATACTGAGACAGAACGCTGAAGTACCGACGCCTCTAATGAAGAGTCACCTTTAGAGAGAAAATAATTATTTTTTAAGATCTTTTTATTTTGTTCAACTTCATTGTTACCTATTTTTTAATTGTATTTCTATATCACTGTGATTTTATCATTGTTGTTCAGTCTTGTCTTTATGTTTCCTCTCCTAGGCACACTATGTTGCTCCTCCATGTCTTTCAGGTGCCCTTCCAAACACAAGAAGCAGTCCTCTGCCCTCCAGGCTGAAGTGCAGTTCCTCTCTGCTTGTCCTCTCAAGCCACTGTACTCTGGTCTGTCCGTCTGTTCTCAGAAGCACATTGGACATTTCCACAGCTCTCCTCCCAGGGCACTGGTCCAAAGTCTGTGTGCGCACACAAGACAAGGCCCAATCTTTCTGTCTTTGACTTTTATGTTGTCCTAGTGAGATGTGGGTCTTATCTGTCCCCCTTCCTCCCTGACACAGGGTGCATCTACTTTATGTTTGCATATCTGGTAGCAAGGCTCAGCTTTTCTCTGTTCTTGCATAGCATATGTTATTTTATCACAATGGCAGCTGTAGTGGAAGTGACATCACCTCTTAACCCCGGATTATGTCACCCTGTGTCCCTTCATATGCCTCTAACAGATTCTTTCTCATTTGTTGTGTGGTGAGTAAGGGGTGGAAACTGTAGACATACACATGGTTTTAGGAGCCTTGTTCATTTTCTGTTTCATGACTACTGAGACCAGAGGTACCAAGGGTGATCCCCGCATGCCTAAGGGTAAGCTACTACCTCTACGCCCTTATTGACGCGCATGACGTACTTTCTATCAGTCTTTACGTCACTGCACAGGGCATATTTCCTCTGTCTGTCCTCTTAGACACAGGATGAACTTCCCTTTTGTCTGTTCTCAAACACACTGGGGAGATGCTTTGTGTTCTTGCAGGCTGGATGTGACTTGTCTAATTGTTTGTCCTCTAATCCCTCACCAGATTCCAGTCTTTAATGTCAATCATTAGATTCCAGTGCTGGTACACTTTTAGCGGTGCTTTCATATGCCCTGGTTCCCGCACCTGGTCTGAATCTTTTGTATTCTACTGCAGCATTTATACAGTGCTACATACCCCTCGCAAGGCCACATAGCTTTCAAGGTTAGCAATATTTGTAATTTATTCCCGTGGCCATAACAGCCCTCCCATGGATATCTTTTATCCTTGATTAACTCTCTGTGAAGATTGTGTATTGACTTACTGATGGCATATCTATTGGTTATTCTTACTGTAACTGATGTGGCGCCCTTCCTTGTGCAGTGGGGGTGGCCAGTGCTGTGCTCCAAGCCTAGTTACAATATGTGTGCTAGTGGAGTCTGTCTACCACCAGTGTCTTGGGGCCTCATCTCAGTGCATTCCCTAGCCTTGAGTGCAGCACGTCTTCTGCCACCATTGTGGATCAGGCCTAGTCACAATACATGTGATAGATGTGAGTGGAGTTTGTTCTCTGCCACCAGTGAAATGGCATGTCACATAATGAGTGCTACTTCTGTGGATGAGTGGAGCCTGTCCTGAGCTACTACTGTGAAACTGGCTAGACCCCCATGGTGGTCGGCCGTGTTGATGAGCTCCCTGATTAGCACCTCCTTGTGTGAGACAAGCAGCCCCCGCCGCCGCTCGCCGGTCCATAGTGTGCATACACAAGTATTTCATGCCACAAAGAAGATGATAGGACCACCATTGAGATATAAACTGGCTGTAATTTAAACTATTACATAAAATCTGATCCCAAGAGGAATCATCGCTTCTCCGCGAGGATAATCATTTGGGTTCATAGCACTAATGCAGGATAAGCATCATGTATAGTATTATAACAATTCTTTGCGCTATGACAGCTCCCGAACTTTATACAGGAATGCCGTATAAGAGGAACACCTAGCAGCAATCGAGTCTCACCACAATCTTCCCAATGTGAGCAACCCTGGAGTAGAAGGAGGAGCCCAGCACTCCCGGGCTCAGGGCTCACAGGTCAGCGCTCTAGCGACGCTGTGGGTGGTTCATTACTTAAAGGTCAGGAAAAGCGCACTCGCGCTGTGGAGAAGAGTCTTGCCGGTGGCAGTGGCAGGCTCTATCTACTTGGCGCTTTTATGCTGATGATTACACTGTTTGCGCTGCTGTCATAGCGTATTGTTTTTAAAGTAGCGAGTGAGGCTAATCTTAAAAACGTTTATTTGTGTGTTCAGTACTTTTAAAAATTGAAATTGCACCTCACCTCCAGGCTGAGTTAAGAGCTTGGGGAACCACGCAGTCCGCCCACTCCGGCCCCGTTCCGCCGCGTCCAATCATGGGCGTTTGAAGCGGAGGGTGAGGAGGAGCCCAGCACTTCCGGGCTCAGGGCTCACAGGTCAGCGCTCTAGCCACCCCTACTTCCCCTATAAATGTGTTTGGGTCAGCGACCGCGCAGCGGACGCGTGCAGCGGGCGCGCCGGAAGCGCGCCGAAGTCGAGCCAAAGTCCAGCCCGTCTGCGCCCGTCCGCGGCCGGACGGGGCGCGGGGCCATACACCCTGGCAGTCCTAAGCCCTACGACATACGGTATGGCAGACAAGAACTGATTGATCTGTGTCCCACCACCTCCCCTCCTTGCAAACACTCTATGGAGGCTTTATCGCTACATAGCTGTCCCTCATGTCCCTTTACCCCGGAGTACACTTTTACTACATCTAGTACTAAAGGGATGTTAAAAGCGGCACTGCTTAATTGCAGATCCCTTAGGAAGCACAGCACTCAAATATATCACCTGCTTGAGGATGAGGATATTAACATCTTATTTCTCACCGAGACTTGGTTAGGTGAGTTTTCTGATCCTGATATAATACAGGCCATGCCACCCGGATACTCCCTCTCCAGGATCGATAGGAAGGATGGTAGAGGTGGGGGGATCGCTATTGCAACTAAAGCTCCCCTAGAATGCTCCCTATCACCTACGACTATTGATCATAGTGAAGCGTGCGCTTTCACCATCATAATAGGGCCGAAACACTCGCTCTCGGGTGTTCTAGTGTACCGCCCCCCAGGAAAGCTTTATGATTTCACTGCCAGCCTTATGGAGGCTACTACTCATCTAGCACTAAGAAAAACTCGATTGCTAGTGTTGGGAGACTTAAATGTTCATTTTGATGCTCCCTGTGATAAAGAAGCAGCGTACATTAAGTCTGAACTACTCTCCCTACAGCTACAGCTTAAGAACCAGGGCCCGACACACCAACAAGGACATCTGTTGGACCCTAGATTTGGAAACTGGACGGGAGTATATACCCTGTCCCCACAACCGGTACCTTGGTCAGATCACTTTATAGTCCCGATGCAAATCCAGATAGCTGAAACAGAACCAAACACTGATAGGGCTTATCGATACCAATGTAGGAAGTGGAAAAAAATTTCCTTAGACACCTTTATAAAATCCCTTGAAAATGCTGAACCCCCAGGAGGATCTGACTGTGAGACAGCCTATAATAAACTACAGAAATGTATCACTACGGCTCTAGATAGCACTGCCCCTATCCGGACTTTAACCAATACTAAGAGGACTAAGAAGACGACCCCGTGGTTCACTCAGGAATTACAATCTGCCAAATCTGCCTGCAAAAAACTTGAGCGGGAATGGCGCATTAATTTCTGCCCAGAAATCAAAATCCTATATAAAACAGCACAAAAAGAATATAACAAAAAGATTCGAGCAACCAAAGCATCCCATTTTAACAAACGTATCGTGGAGGCGGAGAACTCCTCTAAGGAGCTTTTCAAAATCTTTAGGGAAATCTCTGTAATAACCACGAACAACACTCCCCATAATGATTCGGTGGATACATGTAATAAAATTGCCGAATACTTTGCCGGCAAAATCACTGACATTTATGCCAATTTCTCTGGGACCATTCAATCAGGCCTTGACTTTGCTGAGATGGAAGATGCGTCCAGCACAGAATCCTGCCTATGTAATTTTACCATTCCTTCACCGGAAATATTTATGAAAACCTGCCAAAGTATCAAATCTGGATCCCCTCGGGACCCTGCCCCCCCCCCGAATACTAGGAGCTAGTATAACGGTTCTGGAGCCCTATTTCAGACATGTGCTTGAAGTCTCCTTTGCCACAGCCATTGTACTTCCCATAAAGAAAAAACCTAATGTGAGCCAGGACATCCTTGAGAATCTACGACCGATCTCTCTACTACCATACTTAGCTAAAGTTGCGGAAAAAATTGCCAACTCTCAACTTATGGCACATCTCGAATCCCATAAGGCCCTACATAGCTCTCAGTCTGGCTTTAGGTCGGGCTACTCTACGGAAACAGCTCTCCTGAGAGCGACCGAAACTCTACGGGAAGGAGCCGATGAGGGTAAGACCATGGCACTTATTATGCTAGACCTCAGTGCCGCTTTTGACACTGTAGCACATTCCATCTTGCTACAGTGTCTAAATAAAGCGGGAGTCACCAAGGAGGCACTGGGGTGGCTGAAAGCCTTCTTAACCAACAGATGCTTTCAGGTTCAGAGAGGCAATTTTCTCTCGGATAGCATTGCCTTAGAACAGGGGGTACCTCAGGGCTCTGCCCTGAGTCCCACCCTGTTCAACTTGTATATGGCTCCACTGGCAGATGTGGTCCAATCGTATGGCGTAGAGCTGGTCTCTTACGCCGACGATACCCAACTGCTGATCTCCCTGTCCCAGGCTCCCTCTGTGGCGGCTGAAAATTTTAAAACCTGCATGAGTGATCTCGCAGATTGGATGTCCAAACACTGCCTCAAACTTAACGGCTCTAAAACGGAGGTTTTAGTAATAGGAGGTAAGGACACTAGCTGGACCAAAGACTGGTGGCCACCCTGTCTGGGACCCCTTCCCACTCCTGGAAGGGAAGCAAAGAACTTAGGTGTCTGGGTGATTACGAAGCTTTCGTTTGACAGCCATGTACATAAAATGGTAGGGAAATGTTTTGGGGTCATGAAAACCCTCAAGCGTACCCTTGACCTCCTTCCCCTGGAATCTAGGCGCACCATGATTCAGGCCCTAGTAACCTCCCGTATGGATTATGGCAACGTGCTCCTTCTAGGTACCTCAGAAAATAACATCAGGAGGCTGCAGGTGCTACAAAACTCTGCAGCACGACTAGTGCTGAGACTGCCTAAAAGAGTGCCCTCTAAACCTACCTTAGCTGCCCTTCATTGGTTGCCAATTAGGAAAATAATCTTATTTAAAGCACTTCTCTGGTGCTATAGGATTATCTCTGATAAAGCTCCGTCCTACTTGGCTGACCTTGCCGTTCCCTATGAGCCTAACAGATCCCTTCGTTCCATGGGAATGTGTTTGCTCAAGATCCCTCGTATAAAAAAAGCGAGAATGGGAGGTCGCTCGTTCCGCTCGTTGGCAGCCAACAAATGGAACTCCCTCCCCACCAACATTAGGCTAGCTAATAATGAGCTCACTTTTAGAAAACTTCTAAAAACCCATTTATTCACGCTGTGGATCTCTCCCTCAGACACCCTGATTCTTCTCCACAGCGCGGGGATACGCCTGTTGGCGTCACCATGCGCTTTATAAGCCCCTTTAATAATAATAATTAATAATAATAAATAATAATAGAGCAAGAAGATAGGAGCCACGTACAAACCCACCTTCGACTCAAGCCAGCACCAAACCCACATTAGAAGGCCATTTACAGACATTTTAAATCCACAGAAGACCCAATATATTGTTCAGTAACTTTGATTTGTCCTGTCTACCAACCACATTCTTAACCTCCAATTCAAGAAGGCAGGTGTGTGGGAAGATGCGGCCATGAGTAGAGGACAACTGATGCATAGCGGAAATTTGGAAAAGGAGGACTGGGTACATGGTCATCACTGCTTCTGAACCCCTGTGTCCACCTGCGACTCTTGCGCCTGCGACTCCTACACAGGCAAGCTCCTTGAAGAAACAGGCACCGAGTGAGGCCGATTTCCTGGGAGCCAAAGTGCTGCTGGCCCTCTAGCATGTACCAAAGGGTATGTTGCCTGTTGATGACCCATTCCCTTAATAAACAGTTGAATCCCTTATTATGATATAGCTGAATTAGCCCTTATCTTGTGGATTTGAAGAATAATTATATAATTTCCCCAAGGGGTCAGACGAACTTGCTGCTGATAACACTTCTTGCTTTAATAGCTTTGAAACCAGAAATGCAACTTGGGAGACGGTGTGTTTTGTTAACCTACAAGGAGAGTAATCCCGTTTGGACGAGGCTTTTTCTTGGCGGTTAATGCTTGGCGTATTAAATGATTCACCCCCAGCCACCCACTACACCTCCGCTGACCTCATACCATAAACCACTGAGATGCCACATAAAAGGCAGACTGTGTACTACAAATCTGCTAATTGATATTACCTGCCCTGGTATTGTAATGACAATTGAGAGGTTGCTAGTCACCACGAGCAAACCTCGACTGGCCAGACAAGACTAGTGAGATACATACTGCTAAGAGAAGCGGAAGGGGAAGGGTGTTAGCTGAGGCAGAGATATTATTGTACAGGTGGTCCTGAAGACTTCATGCATTGGAAAGGATTGACCTAGAGTCTAAAAGACTCTGGCCGTTTTCCCATAGGGTGTCTCTCCCACTCCTCCATTTCTCTCATTACTGTCAGGATATGCTGCTCTTTCCTTTGGGTTCTCCAGAGTTTCCAAAGGAGATTTCCTCCTTATGATGACCTTTGGTACTTGTGATATCTTCCCTTTCCACCTCCTTCTTCCCCTTTAGTCTGATTTCCATGATGTCATAATCTGTATTTAGACAGAATAGCGGAAATACAAATATCGTGGACCAAAATATTGTGTCAGGAACATTTTCCCAGTACATCACTACACATATGTATACCTTGACCATATATATGTTCAAGATACGTAAATGTGGAGTTAAGAATAGTAAATCTATACTTACCTATTTGCACTCACCGTCTCTCTATTTTGTCCTCGATATTTTTGACACGATATTCTGTCCGCACGATATTTCTGATCCGGGTATTTTGTCAGTGATCCATCATATTTCTGTACCCTTTCAGATATCCTTATTATACCCATGGGGTCCCAGGAGTTGTTTAAAGTCAGTTCTCCTATTTGCCCTGCCCCAAGGGTCCTGTGCCCATTCATTTCTCCGACCCCCCACTCCCCTTCTCATTTCACTATTTGATCTCCACCTATATTCCCAGTTCACCTCCATTATTCTGTTGGTTTCTCCATATTCTGTTTTTTGTAGGTTTCGTGGATCCTTCTTTGGAATTGGAGTACCATTCTTTGGCCCCTCGTGATTTTGTTTTTATTGTCTCCTCATATGATTTGTTGTTCAGTGCCTAAACCTGTGCAGTCAGTTTGTTGGCAAAATAGTCCTGCTGTTTAATGTGAAGTATCTGTGATGTGTATTATGGTAGATACATGTCTCCTGTATACGGTCTGAGACATTGATGACTGTGATAATATGAAGGACAGCTGTTCAGTTGGACCAAAGCTTGTATCTGATGTGTTAATGTGATGAATATGTCTGCAGGGTAAGGGCCGATACAGATAGACTGGTATAACTTGCCTGTTTGCTCTGCGGTTTAAGGATGCACCTCTAACACCATACCACAATCTCCTCCTTTTTACCACAAATGCGAACAGGATTTCTTTCTGTGCCTCCTCAACCTAGCTTGCACAAACCAGAAGGACGTGAATTGTAAGGGGGAGGAGTGGGGGGGACGCAGAGTAAAAGTGGGCTCCATCATGGCACAAGTGCCCTTTGGTACTGTCTTATAAATGAATGCTCCACCAGCCCATGTTTTGCAAGGTTCAATACTTTTGATCATGAGTCCTAGTGAAGCAGATTGCATTTGTCCTGCAGAGTATGTAAGCCTGTAAAGGGTGGTGAGCAGTGGAGCTTACCTTCTGCTGCGTGTCTGCTCTGAACTCCTGCCCCGTTTCATTGCCAGTGGCAGGGCTCTTGCGCTTGGGTGGGGTGGAATGGATCCTCACATGGAGCTTCCTTCCTCAGGCTTGACTGGCACCAGGTCTGCCTTCTGCTCTACAGATACCCATAGCATGCTACCCTGAGAAACGCTGCTGTTCAGGCAAGCCACCTGCCGCTAGTTCCAGGCCAGTGTGGTGTCCTAGAGGCCCCAAGATCTCATTAGCCCCCTCTTGGGCTACCTCCCCTACTCCCTTGTGTCGATGAGTTTGTGGCAGTGGAAGCCAGCTCCAGCCAGACCTGCGCCCGCTGGGGTCCCACCTGTTCATAGCATGCAGGCCACTACTAACACGTGATAGAGGCAGGCCAGTGCAGGACTTAATAGAACGTGGGCTCAAATAATGTGTTCCTGTCTGGTTCCTCCAAACAAACGATGTTACAGCAGGATACAGTGGCGCAACGAAACTTGAGGTGGCCCCTCCTGTAAAGTGTAACCCGCCCCCTCCCCTCCTCACTCCCACCATTCCCCCGACCCAGTCAGGAGCTCTCAAGCCAGGGGCTCCCCCCTCTCATCGTGGGGACTAATGCTACGCCACTGACAGCATACTATGACTCTACTGCTGTGTCCCAGCCATGTGTGCCCTTGCTCGTCATGGACGGAATCCACACGCGGTTCTTGCGTTCCGGCTCTGGGGCTTCTGATAGCGTCTGTAGCGCTCTATTGCTATATAACTGCAATTACAATACAATTCTGGCGCCTCTCTAGCACAACTCTGTCCTCCCCATCCCTGCAGCGCATTCCAGGCCTGCACTGACCCTCTTTCTTGCTTGTCCATGTTTAAATTCTTCATTCCCGACTAGGCCTTTGCGACACTGTGCCTCCAACCCTCGCATAGGCCTTTGCGACACTGTGCCTCCAACCCTCGCATTCACCTGACCAGCAGCTCACATCAAATGTACTCCAAATGTCTGCCCTTCTAGTACTCAGTATCTTTCTAGGGTACAGTAGGTGTGAAGGTGTTATTACAAATGGTGATCCCACTTTCTCAGCCGAGGCCTGCTCTGTATAACCTTGGCATTCAGTGAAGAAATACATCTGTTTTATATTGTCTATATCCATCACACCGTCAGTCACTTTAAAACATTGATTGAGCCATATGCAGCACTATATGAAAAGCTAAAATAGCCGTATTCTATTGCAGAACTGGCTATTGCTTAGCTATTTTTCAGTCTGCTGAGGGCAGAATAGATACCAAGTAGTTTGTACGTAATTTAGACTAGGCTGCCCATGACAGCAGGTTTTTGCACAAGAGAAAGCTCTAAATAAACTCCTCAAACATGCCATCAGCTGAATGTAGCTATTCATCACAAACATGCTCCTAGACAGGAGTTTGTCATATCTGACCACTGCGCATGGAGCAAAGCTTTGCACCACATTCCATGACTGCCTCATTTTGTTCCCGCTCTTTGAAAATGTATTTTAATCTGTCAAACGCTTTTTTGTCATTTTCAGTGCTCGAATCCTTCTTTCGATGCTCCTGTTGTTTAGGCATTGACCCATGCTGCTCGATGTGAATCCTCTTTAGTGAGAGGGTTAGCCATGACTTCCATCTTCATCGCAGACTGTAGACAAGGTGTACCTAGTTCCTAGGAGCTGTCACTACGTGTCTCTTAATGGCAACCCCGAAAGCGTAAGCTGTATTTCTCTCTGCTTCTAAAACCATAGTCACCTCCTTGTCTGCAGTGCTGGAGCGACATGCTTCTGAAAAAGCCCTCTTTGAGGAAATGGGTTGTATCTGTCATATAATTTGTGTACACACAGTGAGCGTCACCCGTGTCGCGCAGAAGGAGCACTTGTTCGTTGTATGTTCATAGATGAGGTCCACCAGACCTCACTTGTTCTCGTTGATGGACCCTCTGAGCTTTGTCCTCATGTCACTGTGTGAATCAAAGTCTGGGGTAAGGGCTGCACCTTCTACAAGCCATGTGACCAGGCAGCAGTCAGGCTGGTCATTGCGAGAGCATGCTCTAACACTCAAGCAGAATAGGTTTATTTTGTATATGAATGATTTTTAATGAATGCAAAATGATATTTGCAATGAAGCAATAAATCATTAGTCAAATTAACTCAATCACCGATTGTCTCTGTCCGTTTCTTTGGTCTATGCACATTATGCTTGCATTCACTACCATCTCTCAAGATGTAATTCAAGCTTCTTCTCTCCAAGAAGCATGCCACTGACATGTCATGGGCTTCAAAAAAAGGTATTACTCAAGAAACCCACAGGCTGGTTGAAATGCTACATAAATGTTGAAATCCAGGCCCTGGTAAGCGAGAGGGCTTGAATCATAGTCTGTGTAATCAGGTATTACTCATACAGGTATGAAGACAGGAATATACAAACTGACGCCAATAATTGGGAGAGCAACTGTGCTCAAGACCAATCAGAGCCCTCCCAGCAAATGAAACATCAGAATGTAAGCACACCCGGGTTAGAGATAGGAGATAAAGGCCGCTGCAGGAAGGGATGCAGCTAACAGATGTGCAGTGGCACCAGGCCCCTTGGAAGAACGTGCAAGGGGACAAGATTGCAAGGTTACAGGAAAGTTTATTGGGAAACAAGGAGCCCACGACCAGCCAGCTTTAACCACAAACGTACTGGATTATCTCCCAAGGAAGTTGGAACAAGCCTTCGCGGAGAGACCGGTGCTGGAAGGTGGAACGCGCAATAAAGGTAAACAAGCAAGTAAACTTGGTGCAAGCTGCATAGCTGCTGATAGCCACTCACCACATGCTACACCCTGTACATTATCTCCCTCCTCATAAAGAGCAAAAATAAAATTACATTCACTATTGATAAACAATGAACATAAAAATCCTTGAAGCGAGAAGGCATGAAAACATGAGCGGACCTAGAAACGGTAGGTTGAACAGCAGGAGAAGCATGAACATGATACGGTGAGGTATGAACAGAAGCATCATTCTCCATAGTTATTGAAATGTTAGTCTGTCAGGATATTGACTAGTCAGTCAAATTGGTGTTGGTTTGACTTACTCCCGCTAGGATCCACCAATGGAACAAAAACCACACTGAGGAATGCTGGCGTGGCTGTGGGATGTCAGGCTCCTTTGCACACCTACTATGGCACTGCCTGCGGCTAGAGCGATTTTGGGAACTGGTTCGCAATTATATTGATGCAGCCTTTGACACAGAGATACCCCGTTTCCCTGCCTACACTCTTTTAGGGCCGTCTAAGCCCCTTACCTTCCTCTTGAGGTCTCTACGCGTCAGGCAAATAGCTTTGGCTCTCCTTGCAGCGCGTCAGGCGATTCTACCACACTTGGGCACTACAACAGTACCTGAGCATTTGGCCTGGATCCATAGGCTCTGGATGATCTTAGCAATGGAACGGCTCACACTAATCCAGATGCAGAAAGGTGAGAAATATGCCGAACTTTGGGCTCCATTTATTACACTGCTGTCGAAGGATCTCCATGAGGTCACCTGCCCCAAACTACTACAAGTCTTATATTTGATACCTCCCCCAGTGAACTGCGCAGACCCTTAAGGAAACTGAGCGAGAGTGAGCGGGTTGGTGACCTACCATTTTTTCTTTTGCCTTTCATGTACAGGGGTGGGTGGGGGGTCTTTTTTATATTCTTTTTTCCTTGTTGTTTCCTCTCTGGGTTGACTCTTGCTTTGGGTCACACTGACTTTTTTGAAGATACAGGCTGAATGGACACAATAGCCTTGGATGCCTGCCTCCGGGATGATGACCTTAATACAATGCCTTCTATAAACCTTCACTAGAACTATTTGTAGCTGCCGGCTCCTGTGGTTGTAGGCTGAAGGCTGTGTGCAACGAATGAGTCACCTCTCAAATCTTTAATAAAACAGATTCGTTCCATAAAGTCTAATTATGTTTTTGGACATTGTTGGCAAAGACCAGGAAATCCTCCTTGAAAACTTGCACGCCCACAAAGCCACAGAGGCCAAACCAGATGGCAACCTGCAGTATTTATGTGCCCCCAAACCAAATGGCAACTTGCCGTATTTATGTGTCCCAAAGGTGTTATAAACATGGTTAACTCTTGTGATTCTGTGGCTAGAGGGATCTGATGGTAAGCACGTCTAAGATCAAGTAGTGAGAAGAATTTGACTTGTCCAGTTTGGCAAGCAGTTCATGAATTTTGGGTGAAGGGTGACAGTTAAGGAGTATATTCTTATTAAGTGTGCGAAGATCAGCACATAGACGGATCTCTCCAGACTTTTTTCGTTCAATACCCACTTGGCTGACCCATTCAGCTGAATCAGTGTACTGGATAATATTTTCCCTTACTAAGTTGTCCAATAATTCCTTGAGTTCCCCCCTGATGCTCAAGGGAAGAGGTCTCACTTTATGAACAACCAGTATTGCAATTTTGTGAGTCTGATTTAGAGGACATATTTGCTGATGAGGCTAATTTTCTCATAAAATGTTCTGGAAAATCCATCAATAAAGCATGTGACACAATCAGTGCCAATATTTTCAACCAGAGAAATGGGTAAATTAGCAATCATAACAAGGGGAGCAGCTCTAGGTACAAGCATGTGGCTCAACTTGGCAACATCCTGCCAACCCACAAGTTCTTCCTTTTTGGCTTTGACACATAACCGTATTAACAAAGTATCCAAGCACATTGATGTACTGGTCTCCTTAAGCTTTGGGGGTACACATCAGGAATATTGACAACAAAAGTTTGAACCCCACTGCTTATGGAATAAAATGTCAGATACAATGGTGATGGGAGCTGTGAGACAGCCATCCTATTTAGTGTACGAATTTAACCCAGGTGACTTCACACCAAGGACTTTTGAGTTTGGTTGAAGATTCGGGGACTATATCCAAGGTGAAAACTGTGTTGGAAAGATCGGTGGCACAATCATCCTGATCCAAATCAGCACTGCACACTTTGAAAGGAATCCTGCCATGTTTGCAAACTCTGAAGTGCCTTACTTTTTTAATGAATATTTTTAGTGATTTTAGTTCCATAACATCACAGTAACATTTAACATTGCATGTGCATTTAGCACTCAACCCCTTACCTTGAACCCTCCTGCCCATCATTCCTCATGAAGCCGACCCAGGAAGTGTGGCACCATCCCCCTACCCCCCCAAACAGTCCACCTCCTTGTCCTCTTGCTTTGTATATTGCAATGATGGGATCTCCTTTTCTGCAACAGCGTTCGTAGGCTCAAGCAAACCATAGTATGAAGCCGCGTATTCGAACCTACCGTAATGGTGGCGGTTCATTTTCGTACCTTGCCCCATGCTTTGGAACAAACTACTATCAGACCTTTCATCCATAGCTGACCATAAATGCTTTTGTAGAAAGATGAAAACTTGGCTTTTTTCCCAATAAGTTTTGCTTCAGGTATCAGGCCATGTCTGTTTTACTGTCATTTCGCTGCTAGCGCCTTGAGACCTCCCGGTGAATTGAGCGCTTTATAAGAATATTTGACATTAACATGGTATGATCTCCATTTTCCCCAAAATGTTGCAAACTTTTGGGAAGCAACCGCGACTTTCATACACTTCTCTCTCTCCTCAATGCATCTATTCATTCCTGCCCTCTACTCGGCCATAGTATGGACCTCGTCCCGTCCCCAGAGGTTGGCCACTTTCACTTTGCTATGACAAAATCCAGCATGCAGAACAACAACTGTTTTCGAGGGACATCGACATCATTGGGTATGCCTAGAATTATCAGTTGGGGTGTCCTGGGGTGGTGTACTCCAGAAGTGCCCCAAATTCAGTGGCAACTTCTCCCAGTAAGGAAACACTCTTGTGCAGTCCCAAATCATATGCAAAAAAGTACCCACTTCCACCTCTCACCGGAGGCATACAGGGCTATCAGCCCTCCCCATTTTGTGGAAACGGGATCTGTTAAAATAGACCTTGTGTAAGATGTGGAATTGAACCAAACTCTGTCTGGCCTGGTTGGCTACCCCCATGGGGTGCATCAGCACCACTTCCCAGTCGATGTTCTCTGGGGGCCCTACATCTGCTTCCCATCTTTCCCGAAGTTTCCCTAGGTTATCAAGGGTATTATTGATAATGGTACGGGATAGCTGTGATACCGCCTTGTGGGTGATCTCACCCCCCAGGACTCAGTTCTCCAGTGGACTGTATTCCGGGAGGTCTTCTCCTAATATCCCCTCTGCCCTCAGGGTGTGAAAAAATGCCTTACTTTTGTGGACTTGTTACAGTGTTTGCCTTGTGTAGGGAAGTTTGGGTTATTACCCACATGACTCTTGGATCCACACCTTAAACACGCTGCATTATTTTTGTGTTGCTCATTCTTGTAACCTCTTTCCTTAACAGTAATAGGATCAACAGTATCAACATCATTAATGGCATTAATCACAGGCACAGCAGATCCACCATTAAGTTCTTGAAAATAAAGCTGCAAAGTTACATGTAAAAGGCAAGAGTTGAAGACCTGAAATAAACTCTACTATACTTTCATCTGGACTCTACTTTCTCTTGAAAAAGTTGAAACGTTCTAACAGTGCTCTTAGTTTGGGGAAGACATAATGGGTTTCACAGTTAGACTTCTAGAAGAGTAAAATATTGATATTGATGAGCTCACCCTGGAGGAAGACATTCAGGTACTCCTCCGGGACCCTTACCATAAGAGACTGGGGAGAAAAAACCTGAGAAGAATTCTGGTAAATTTGAAATCATACTCCCATTAAGGAGAGAATTCTCGTGGGGGGCCTTAAAGCAGATACATACAAAAAAGGAGACTGGTTCTTCCGCATCAGGTCAGATATTTCACGCACCACACAAGACCGACAATGGGAGTTAGGGAAATTCATTCATGAATTAAGACTGGGGGCTACTGCTAATCTCCATTTCCCTGCCTCCCTAAAAGTGATGTGGAATAATAAAATGCACACTTTTAGAGACCCCATTGAAGTTAGCAGACTGATAGAACAGATTAAAGAAATACAGTAAGAGGAGGGAGAAGGAGGAACTGAAAGACTAGGTCGGGCTCCAGGGACGTAACATGACAGTAGGAACCCAAATTACTGGGTTCAGAGACCTAGCTTGTGTTGTGGTCACTGATCAAAGTTTGTCAGTAATGACCAGTGAGAAAGAAAAATGTCTTTCTAGTGTCCCCTCACTCACCGGGGTTTCCCCACGGTGACATGCTTCATCATTGGGGCCATCCCAGTTCTCTACGAAAAGGGGCGTGTTACGACTCACGAACTACGCAGGAGCACTTGGTTGTGAAGGACTAAGTGTGGTGCAAGTGAAAAATGGTGGAGTGGGTGTAAGTGATTTAAAAATACCGTGCTAGTGGGCCTCAACAATTTTATTTGCTCCTAGGTTGGTATGCTAAAACGGGGTGTGACACTGTATTTTAACCTGTAATGAGGATTAAATCAGTGTTCGGTCGACATGTTTCAAGCTCCCCAAGCTTTTCTTCAGGACCATACAGGGACCAGCCCTATATTTGCCACTCCTATAAGCCCCTAAATTGGGGTATGAGTATTAAATAAATAAACAACATGTAACGCTGTTCAATCTAAAACATGCGTATTATACATACGTTTGTACTGTTTTGCTGTCTCTGTAAAAATAATGACACATGGTTAGTGGCAAACCCCCCCCTTTTTTTAAATAATAAAAGAGTGGGGGTTACACATTTTACCTTCATGCCCCATGCCACAGGATATGGTGTTTAATTTGCCCCATATTGGTGCGTGCAGGCTCTCAGGTCCAGTGCGTAATTCATAAAATGGTGTAAAACGTGATTGTGAATTCACACATACAAACAACACAGGACTTAATGTGACTATGGACGATTGACACACAAAACATAGATCTTGTTACGAGAGAAAAACTGCATATTTACATGTTTAAATGCCTAATAGCATTTCATGGTCTCTAGTAGGGGGCAGGATCACCTTATGGAAACATTGCTGCCGTATGAAAAACCAAGATAGAAACATCGATTAATCAGCATCTACCTTTGCTCTCACAGAAAATGTCAATGCGAGTCAGAAAAACGAGACTTCCACGCTGTTAAAAAAGAAAGGTACTTACTTCCTTGACGGTGAAACCGCACCAAAATACCTATTCGTTACCCCTCCTGACCGCATCTTGATGCAGGGTCGGCGGGGGATGGTTTTAACCATTGGCATTTCCGGGTCTGCAATACAAGCGCTAGAAAACTTTCACTGTGCGAGGGTCTAGATCTTTCACCTCCTTCATAACGGCCTTCTCAAAGGCCAAAAGTTCAACTGGTAGATTGTTTGATGGTGGGACAAAGGTAGATTTCTTCCTAAGTCTAGGAAAAAAACTTGAAGTTTTAATATCCTTAGGAATTCTTTTAGCTCAGAGTTTAAATTTATCTGTGTGAAGGGTTGGTACAAAGCCCAGACCTTTATTGAGTACTTGTGTCTGTATCTCAGATAGATTGATAGAGGACAAATTTACCACTAGATTTGGTTGCTGCTCGTTGTTGGTTCCGGGGGACCCTTGCTGCGTGTGTGGCGTCCTGCTGTCACTAGTGGTTTGGCCCATTGTAGGTGTTGGCCGGTTTTGTTTTTCACCCGCTGTGTGGGTCTGCCCCCGCCTAAAAAAGGGCGGCCTTGGTTTGCTTTGTTGTTGCCCCAACTTTGAAAGTTTCTCAAATTGCAATACATGCGGGGTGATCTACTTGATAACCTGTGTTTGCAACCTACACTATGTAGGTATGACCACCAGGAAGGTCAGTGTCCGCATAGTTGAACACAGGAGCAACATCCGCTGTAAACGTGCCACCACCCGCATGACAAACCATTTTATTGAGAAAAAACATACACCAAACGACCTCACGTGGGTAGTTTTAGAATGCGTCAAAAACAAAGAAAACCTTGAGAGGGTACTGCATGAACGAGAACAAAGATGGGTCTTCAAACTGCGTACTGACACACAGGGACTCAACGACGACATCCCTTGGGGTGCATTCAGCAACTAACCGAAGTGGTATGGCACAATTGATTCTGATTCTGAGTTTGTAAACACACACTAAAAACCAGGAGTGCTCCTCTAAACCCATTCATACAAGTGATTCAGGACCTCATTAGGATTTCATATAAGCATCTGACTGCTTCTATCTGACAATAAGTAATGGCGAAGCTCAATCTCTCTAAAATACAAAAAGTTGAGTTTGAATCAAACGTTTATACAGAACAGGATTAATGAATTGATATAAGAATTTCACAAGAGTCAAAGTAAGTGAACACGTGTTTTGACAATATACAGTATTAAAAATTAGATCTGATACCTAAGCGGGAAAGAACCCGTATGACGATGTAGTGGATTAATACAACGTTAACATATTAAGCGGTATGTTACGTGGTAACCCATTATTTTCCTCGCTTCTTTCAATAAGGGCCAAACTAACTCCAAGATGGCCGCGCTAACAGTGACTCCTCTAATCAGACACGCTAACAATATGCCCTGAATCTTGGTTTTGTTCTTTTTACTCTTTTCAAATACCAAAAATAAACCTCTCGGGGGAGCTCCCTCTCTGCACAAATTAGACAACAAACTATCACCCTTTTAAATCAAGAAATACGGAATTGCAGACCCGGAAATGCCAATGGTTAAAACCATCCCCCGCCGACCCTGCATCAAGATGCGTTCTGGAGGGGTAACGAATAGGTATTTTGGTGCGGTTTCACCGTCAAGGAAGTAAGTACCTTTCTTTTTTTTAACAGCGCGGAAGTCTCATTTTTCTGACTCGCATTGACATTTTCTGTGAGAGCAAAGGTAGATGCTGATTAATCAATGTTTCTATCTTGGTTTTTCATACGGCAGCAATGTTTCCATAAGGTGATCCTGCCCCCTATTAGTGACCATGAAATGCTATTAGGCATTAAAACATGTAAATATGCCGTTTTTCTCTCGTAACAAGATCTATGTTTTGTGTGTCAATCGTCCATAGTCACATTAAGTCCTGTGTTGTTTATATGTGTGAATTCACAATCACGTTTTACACCATTTTATGAATTACGCACTGGACCTGAGAGCCTGCACGCACCAATATGGGGCAAATTAAACACCATATCCTGTGGCATGCGGCATGAAGGTAAAATGTGTAACCCCCACTCTTTTATTATTAAAAAAAGGGGGGGGTTTGCCACTAACCATGTGTCATTATTTTTACAGAGACAGCAAAACAGTACAAACGTATGTATGATACGCATGTTTTAGATTGAACACCGTTACATGTTGTTTATTTATTTAATACTCATACCCCAATTTAGGGGCTTTATAGGAGTGGCAAATATAGGGCTGGTCCCTGTATGGTCCTGAAGAAAAGCTTGGGAGTTTGAAACATGTCGACCGAACACTGATTTAAACCTCATTACAGGTTAAAATACAGTGTCTCACCCCGTTTTAGCATACCAACCTAGGAGCAAATAAAATTGTTGAGGCCCACTAGCACGGTATTTTTAAATCACTTACACCCACTCCACCATTTTTCACTTGCACCACACATAGTCCTTCACATCCAAGTGCTTCTGCGTAGTTCGTGAGTCGTAGCACGCCCCTTTTCGTAGAGAACCTGGATGGCCCTAATGATAAAGCATGTCACCGTGGTGAAACCCCGGTGAGTGAGGGGACACTAGAAAGAAATTTTTCTTTCTCATTGGTCATTACTGACAAACTTTGATCAGTGACCACAACACAAGCTAGGTCTCTGAACCCAGTAATTTGGGTTCCTACTGTCAAAGAACAGATTAAAGCACATCCAACATGATTTTTTGTTTCCGCTTGAAGCAATTGAGCTCAAAATTAGAGGTAACTACCTTGATACCTCTAGCACTTTTGAGAGGGTTCACCGGGGTGGGAAGGAGGGGAAGGGGAAAGGCAGGAGGGCGGGGTCACTGGCATAAAATAAAACAAAAGTTTTCAGATTGCGATACAGTTTTGGCCTTCCAGTTAGATACAGCTATTTTAGGCAAGCCAGACAAGTTAGGTTACTTTAATGATCGTCTATACGATGAGCTCAGATAGGCCTAAGAAACCTGAAATTTTAACCTGGAACGTTAATGGCCTCAGAGTAGTCCTTAGGAGGAAAAGAATCTTAGAGCACCTGAGACATTCAGACAGCGAGGTGTTATTAATACATGAGTCCCATCTATCAAAAGAGGACTGGGCTGAGATACTCAAAGGGCAAAAGTGGGTGGACCATTGTGTGTGTACTACACAAGCATGCCAGTCAAAATGAGTCGCACTACTTTTTAAAAAATCTATTCAAGCTACCTTAGGGGACTGTATGGCCGACCCACTCGGTAGATGGGCAATTGCCAGGGCCAACATTTACGGATCTTGGCTAACTTTTGTGGGATATTACAGCCCTAATATAGATGATCCGACCTCTCTACGTACTCTACACCTTCACCTGGTGAATACCAACAATCCTATAATATTAGGTGGAGACTTTAATGTAGTTATAGAGCCAACCCATGATGCGACATCTAACGGTAGCAGCTGCAACCCTTGAGATGAGAGCCACCTTGAAACAACTGATGGTAGATATCAGCCTTGTAGATATATGGAGGTTGAAGGGAAACAAGGTTGGGACAGACAGGGGAGTTTTTACTTTTCATAATAAATAATATGGCCACCGATCTAGGATCGATTTCTTTCTTGTGGACTCATTTATTAGTAAGAATACCATTAAGGTTACCCATGTCCCAGAACACCTCTATGACCAATATGCAGTCATTTTAGAGATTGCATTAAGAAGTAGGCCACTTCCTCGCAGGTGGACCTTGAATCGATCCCTGCTCTTAGAGCCTCAGGTAGTGGAGAAATTGATAAGTGCTACAAAGATTTTTTTCTTGTTAATTTTAATTCTGCTCCACTCCATGTTGTTCGGGACACATATAAGGCCTACTTAAGGGGTATTCTAACCGGCCTTTCTATAGCACAGAGCAGGAAAGTTAAGGACTATATGAAAAAGTTGGAAACTATAATACATAGTTACCAGCTAGAACTTGAACAAAATCCCAGAGGTTTAAATGTTTTGCAAAATATGCAAAAACTGCAAACAGCAAAATCTGAGCTTACTGATTATCTTGACGCAATCGTTAAGAAAAAATGGGAGGCCAGCAGATTGTCGCACCACGAATATGGAGAGGGGTGCGGCAAACTGCTCGCATGGAAAACCAAGACCAACCAGACAAGAAATCAGGTTAGAGACCTTAGATGCCAATACACAGGAGATATCATTTCTGACAAAGGCGAGATTGAGAATGTGTTTGTTCAGTTTTCCAAGACCTTTATACTGAAGACGTGAGGGTGGACGATGAACAAATTGATGAATTTCTTCAGGACTTAGAACTCCCTTCATTGCAGGATATAGAAAAAGACATGCTAAATAGTCCCATTGGCCTAGAGGAAACAGTTCATATTATTAGGGGCCTGAAAAAAGGAAAAGCCGCAGGTCCCGATTCCCTCCCAAATGTGATTTATACCATACTGAGGGATGAGCTTGTACTATTACAACTTTCTAACTCTGCTTTTATTTACAGACAGAATCTGCCATTGTCCTGGGATGTAGCTACTATAACCATACTTTTAATATCAAATAAAAACCCGAGGGCCTGCGAATCATATAGACCAATTTCCCTCCTTAACATTGACTATAAAATATATACCCAGATTCCCAAAAAACGGTTGGGTAAGGTGGTTGGAACACTAATTCACGCTGATCAAAAAGGTTTTATGAGGGGGAGGCAACTTCATAAGTTAACCCATGAACTAATCGCCACTATTGACTTGGCGAGGGAATTCGGGAATCCATTGACAGTGATGACCCTATGCGTGGCCAAGGCCTTCGATAGGGTCAGCTGGCCGTTCTTGTATAAGATGATTGAATGCTTTAACTTGAGAGAAGTTTTCCTGGCAGCAATTAAAGCAGTATACAAAAACCCATCGGCGAAGCTCCTTGTTAATGGTAACCTTACTAAATCGATAAATATTGGTAGGGGGACCAGACAGGTCCCCTTTCCCCTCTGCTGGTTAACATCTATATTGAGCCTTTGGCCTGGAAATTAAGGGCAAGTCGGACCATCCAACCGTTTGTCTGTAACGGTTGGTTAAAAAAAAAAAAGTTTATATGCCGACGATTTGATGATTTTCACTGGAGACCTTCCAAACTCCCTCTTGGCTATTTGGGAGTATCTCCGTACACCATTAACCAGCAAAAAACAGAGCTGATGCAATGGAATACCCATTATAGAAGTAATCTCATTAAACAAGAAATTAAATATCTGGGGTGCAAATAGTTCATAATCTGGAAAAGTTAGCTCAGGTGAATTTCGACAAGCTAGCTACAACAGTTAAAAAACAACTTCAGGTTTGGGGAGCGCTTCCTCTATCGTTTCTTGGTGGATCGAATCTTTTAAAAATGTCGGTTCTCCCGAAGTTTACGTTTTTGTTTAACACCATCCCACTAGATTTCAAGAAAGTCTAGTTTAAGAGAGTGCAAGGAGAGTTTACTAGCTTTATCTGGGGAAACAAAAGCCCCAGAATCTCCTCGAAGAAATTACGTCGAAAAAAAGAGCATGGAGGCATTGCTACCCCAGATCTATATCAATACTACCGCGCTTTTCATTGAAAGAATCTCCGTCAGATTTTAAAGGGCAGTGCCTGCATGGCTCCCGTTTTTAGGGCTCCCATAAACGATCCCTCAGTCTATTCAGGGTCTTTCCTTCTTAAATTTGGGCATCCCAAATAAAAAAATAAAAAATTAGACTAATGATTCTCTTAGGAGCAGTCAAGATCTGGTACTACATAAGACTCTCTTTGCAGATACCATATTACAACGATTCTGCCCCTATTTGGGATTCCCCTGGTACCCCTGACTGCCTTTTGGACTCATTACCAATCCCCCTGCGTGTGTGCGGTATCTATCACTGGGGACAGCTTTTAGAAAACACCAAATTAATTTTGTGGCAGAGACTGTCGGAGATCTCTAGTGACTTGGTCACACAATTTAAATATTATCAACTGGCAAGTTGGGCAAACACCTTGGGCAAAGATGGTAAGGGGAACCCAGAGTTGGAGGCTAGGATAGGCTTACTTCCCCTTCTGCGGAAAGAAGTCGCAGAATGGTTTTGGATGTTAATTCAGGCAGAAGAAGAGGCTCAAAATGCATCGATGGAGAGCTGGAAGAAGGAACTGCCAGACCAGGATCTTGAAGCTTTATGGCAAGTATCTATGTCTTATCTATGGTCTTACATGAAATCTGCTCCACTGAGAAAGAATCATCTTTTCACTGTCCATAATGCTTACTGGACGCCTTGGAAATTATTGACATTGGGAAGTCGGGCAGTGAAGAAGTGTCCCAAATGTGGAGAAGAAAATGCGAATGGAGCTCATATGTTTTTGCAGTGCCCCGCGCTCCAGATCTTCTGGCATAAAGTGTGTAATATATCAGAGGTTGTGGGTCAAGAACTAAAGGTGAGTCTGGATATAGTAATCTTTGGGGTACTGTCGGGCAGGGTGGAAAATGCAAACTTTCTTAAAATTCATAAAGCTATTTTGTTTTAATTCTTCTTGCACAAAGAGAATTGTGCATTAAATGGATACTCCCCAGTCCCTCTATAGAGACAGAATGGATACGATCAATACAAAGAGTAGCAACCCTTGACTGAGCCACCAAGCAGGTTGAGAACAAAATTCTGGGAACTATGGGACATCTGAATCGAGGTTTATCTAACTAATTTAACCCTCCAGCCTTGAAATACCCTTTAAAATGTGTTTCAACCCAGTTAGGTAGACAACTCAGTCGCTTGTAACACCCCCTTTTAACACTGTCTATTTATTTTCTTTTGCTTTTCTATGGTCCTATGATTAGTAATATGCTAAACAGGTTGGTCGGATTTCCAGAGCCACTCTTTCTTTACACCTTCAGAGGAGACAGTCCTTTAGTCCGGACAGGAGGAAAACTGCCCAGGATGTTTACTACATCCCCTCCGTGTGGAGAGACCGGGCACCCCTGTCTTAGTCGAAAGGATCTTCTTTAACATCTTAGCATATATTGACAAATGAGGACAAAAAAAAAAGAGACAGCACATTATAGTCTGAGGTTTGAAATGTTGCTGTTAACATCTCCTTTGTCATGTTTTCACCACTATTTCATCTTCATGGCAACAGCACTCTTTTCACGTGTACCTATCACTACACCTTGCGTGGAATGTTTAAAGCCTGGGGTGTTTGGCAGATGACCTGCTACCAATATTGAGTTGTCAGAAAAGGGGGCTGAAATATCAAAGGGTTTTAACCATTCCTTGTCTGTGGGTAAATGTGATAGTACATGTTGCCAAGAGTCTAATGAGGTAGTTATTTCACCAATCAGTGAAAGAATTACTGTGCCAAAAGATTAAATATGGGTTTAATATTTCCAGATTCACTACAGTGTGAAATAATTAGATCAGACCTTGAAACCATGCTCCTAAACCCTGCACTTTTATTACAGACACACAAAACTGGAGGAAACAAAACGAAGATGGAACAATATTTTAGTGACATCTCTAAAACGCAAAACTCAAGCAGAATAATATTAGGCCAGTCTTTCGTGCTACTATCTTGTACAACAAAGTTACATTGTGTTGCCCCCTTCACAAAGAGATGTAAATGACTCGTTCTCTGATGATTTCCAATTTGGTGAGGTTTTATCAGATAGTATAGGTTCAAACCTGATACAGGAAAACCTATATATGCTCTCATACTTGCTTTTCAGAAGGCTGATCCATCACTTCCAACACTTGTTGTGTCAACTCGGCATTCTGTGTACAGGGTTACAATGTGGGCTTGTCACAATAGTGCCTAAATGCATTCAGAGAGACAAAAGGTACATTGATAAGAGCAAAACAGCTTTGGGGAAAGGCATCTGTTGGTCTTAACAAGCTTGTTTTGGTCTATGTGAAACACACCATGACCCATTAAAAGTGAAGGAATTCACCCTAATTGGAACAGCGCAGTTGTTTTACTTGCAAAGACAGCAGTGCAAACCTTAACTGTAATTGCTGTGACTCGACCTCAAACTAAGATTGATGCGGACATTATAGTGGCAATACAAACATTGAAATGCAAAAAAGCATGCTGATGGTTTCCCTTCCAAACAATCTGATAGTCTCTCCAAACGGTTCACTTGTTTTTTGTGCCTGGCATCAGGGATAGGCACATGCCTAATGAGATAACTAGATTTGACTTAATAAAGGTAGCTCACAAAAGGATAGCTTCAGCTCAGACTGGCATCAGTGTTCCTGTGTCAAAACTGCAGTAATGATACTGGCGTCCCTTTTTACCAAAGAATGCAAACATGTGCATACAGCAATGTATCGCTTATCAACGTAAAGCTTTTGACTGCTGTAAGACCAGCACCTTCTCCCCTCACAACATCTGAAAAACCATTCTGTGACATTTTCCTCGATTATATCGGTCCACTACCAATAGTGAATCCATATAAGTACATATTGGTTGTGTTCCATTCCTACTTAAGAATCCTATGGGTGGGGCCCAAAAAGATATCCACTGCTTAAGCAGTCATAAGAGACTTGTAGTGTGTAATTATAATGGGAGTAGTTCATATATTTAGTTCAGACAGTGGTCCTGCGTTCACCGCTAAAGCTTTTTTGGATGCTATGTCTGCTCTGGGGAGACAACTGCTATATTTTCCCCTTTCCATCTGGAATCGAAAACATGTTCGAGCAAGTCAAAAGTATACTTAAGGAAGCTATGACTGCTAGGATATTGGATACAGGATTGACATGGATTCACAATATGTATAGGGCTCAGCGTGCCCTAAATAACTTGCCTAGAAGAGTATTAGGTGTTCAAACGCCATATAAAATGTGGTTTGGCATCCCAGTGTATGTCTCCAACCCTAATCTTCCTGGAAGTGTGGTAAAGTTGAAAACTGATTTAATCGACCCCGTATCATGATTGGAATTGTTACAGAATATTCTTGAAATTATTCTCCTACAAAACAGACTCCACCAGTACTGAAGATAAAGGAAGGCTCCCCAAAGCGAAAGAGCGCGCTCAGGAATGGATCCCTTAAAAAAAAGTATTTGAACCATCTTACCCTATGGTTCCAGTTCTTGGTGTAGAAGGCACAGGCACTGTAATGCTGTTGCCACCTACTTATACAAACAAAAACAGAAATGTCAATCACATCAAAAAGCATTATATGGCCATTCTATTTAGAGCACTGCAGCAAATGCCAAAGTGCCTCGATTTTAGTTCAATACGCCCTCATTCTATTCTGATATTACCCCACGAACAGTACAGCTTTGTTGAAATTATTGGCCCCATTCCAGGAACTGATAAGCCTGCTGTGTCTACATCTTTACACTTGATACCAGCTACATCAAGTGATGATCTGGACGTGGTACATGCATAATCTTAAACAAGTGAACCTGCTGCTGTCATATCAATGATTGCCACTTCTGCATCTGCTACTGTAATCTTGTGTGCCACAATACAATCAACATAAATGAAGTGATACTGATGCAAGACATTGCATTATCTGGAGAGGAGCCTGTTTAAGATCCTGAAACTGGAGAAGTTCTCCTTTATTCTCCTTAAGAAACATGAGAAATGACCATCACTCCAATTAGTCATCACTGTACATGGCTTCTTGCCTGACGCTGGATCCACAAAAGATACATCTACCTGGCATGGTCGTACATTTGGATCTCTCTTTCAGTAATATCATTTATTTCGTTGATTACAAGAGAGTCATACTTTTATTTCTAGTGCATGGGCACTATCTTCTTGAAGCCATGACATTGTCTCCTGTGGTTCAGGAATTGCACCTCCATTTGTCTTCTCACACAGCTAAAAGGGACTAGCATGCAGTTAACATCACTGTGTAACACATGCTTGATGATGTTATTTAGCAAAAGGTTCCTTATCATATTTTGGTCCAGAGAGAAATTATTCATATTCCTCATGTTTTCAGAATCCGATTGGATGACATTGTCAGTTGAGGTCCCTTTGCAAGTTCATAGGACACCAATGCTGTTAAACAACTGATGACTGACCAATGAAGATCTGTATAACGACACAGAAAATCATCAGGAGCTGTTCTGTGTCCATCATTATGAACATCTTATGTTACGGTGTTTTATAGAGCACTTGATTGCCCAGAGGCATCTTGGCGCTAAAAACGCTACACATGAGAGAAGATAAGGACATTAAGTGGAGGAGAACAGCCAAGTTTTCAGCACCTTCCTGAAGGCCAGAAGAGTCGGCTGAGCCTTAATGGCAAGAGGAAGGTAATTCCATAGTTTGGCAGCATTGTGGAACCTCTGCAACCCCAGGTAGGGCGCCTCAATCTGGTAACAACAATTAGCAGCGCAGAGGCAGAGAGGAGTGCTCTGGTGGGTGTGTACTGGGTGAAACTGTTTTGAAGATAGATAGGACCTCGATTGTGAAGCGCCTTGAAAACAATACACAGTGCTTTAAAATGGATCCCCAGCCTGATAGGTAACCAATGGAGGTCCCCTAGGAATTTGGAAACTGATTGATATTTGGGAATTTTAACAAGCAAGCGTGCTGCTGCGTTTTACAAAGTTTGAAGCTTATTTAAAAAGTCTGTTGATGAACATTGAGGTAAAGGCCATTACAATATTCTATTTTACACAGAATGAGGGAAGTAACTAAGGGCTTCTGTAGGGTAGCTGGGATGAACAGAAGGATTTTTTAGACCAGCCGGAGTGTATAAAAAGCTTATGCCGCAACAGAGTTTGACTGGTCAAGGTAGGATAGCTTGTCGTTTGTGATGACACCAAGATTTTTGACTTTCCTCACAGGGTCGGTGCACAGCCCAGCTCGGAGGGCCACCAGCCGGGGGACTAGAAGGAAGGCGAAGCACCAAAAGTCAGAACCTCTGTCTTGCTTAAGTTTAAGTTCAAGCAGTTGAAGGACATCCTGGAACTGACAGCCTGCATGCAGTCGTGAAAATTGGATGCTGTCCCTGAGACAAAAGAATCAAAATCGACACCAATTTGCGCATCGTCTGCGTAAGACGTCAATGAGAAACTGAAAGATTTTATAAGAGATGCCAGTGGGGTGACGTAAATGATAAACAATGTGGGGCTAAGCGAGGATCCTTGAGGGACACCACTTGGTAACGAATATGAGTGAGAGATGAAATCCCCTAGACAAACAGATTGTTCAAGGCCACTGAGAAAAGAATGGAGAAGCATCCAAGCAGGGTCTTTTATGCAAAACCCGCACAGTTGATGCATCAGCAGCCCATGGTGTACTGTGTCGAAGGGTGCCGACAAATTGAGCAGGATGAGGGCAAAACAACTGTCCTGATCTAATGAAGAGCGGATTTCCTCTGTAGCTTTAATGACCGCAGTTTCAGTGCTGTGATCTGCTCGAAAACCAAATTGAGTGTCATCGAGCAGGTTATTAACATGCACTAATGAATGAGTTGTTTTTTGAGGACTTTCTCAATCAATTTGGTGGCAGAGGAAGACAAGAGATGGTCCGATAATTATTAGGATCGGCAGGGTCCAAGGAAGGCTTCTTAATGAGGGGAGTGACCAAACCTTTTTTCAAGACCGATGGAAAAGAGCTAGAACACCACATTTCACTTCTCAAATTCCATATTCCATATTCAACTATACTAATATACTGCCCAAATAACTGAATAACATATCTACTACTCAAATTACTTCATATTTATACTATACTAATTTTCAACACTAATCCTTTATGGGTTCCGGAGTGGCGTGCTACTCGCCAGAAAAGCGCTTCAACGCCCATCAGGGGTAACAAGTGCTATATGAATGCAAATCTTTCTTCCCCTTTTATCCATCCGCTATCCTTCTCACTCCAAGTAACAGACTAATATCCACCACTGAAATTACCTCATTTTTCACCATATTAATTCAGCACTAATCCTCAATAGGCTCCCTGAATAGCATGCGTCAACAAGCGAGCGATAAATAAATACAAACCTTTGTCCTACTCTATCCTTCTGCTATCATTCCAAATCCAAATAACTGATTAACCTATCACCCACAAATGTACTTGCATGTTTCACTATACTAATTCAACACTAATCCTCTGTGGGTCCCGGAGTAGCGTGCTACCCGACGAAAAAGCGCTTCGACGCCTCGTCAGGGGTAGTAAGCGCTATATAAATGCAATTACAATACAATTACAATACATAAGATGAAAAATGTGAGCAAAAGTGGGTACGATGGTCTCAGCAACTAACAAGAGAACCCAGGACGGGTTGGGCTCCGTGGAGGAACATGATTTAGAGGAGTTGATCAGAGTAATGGTTTCCTAAGAGGAGGGTGGGGTGAATAAATACAAGGAGCATGATAATGGAACAGGAGGTCTAGTTGCAGACTGCCCGTTGGAGAACGGCGACTTGGTAGAGAAATTGTCGAAAATGTCTTCGACTTTACGGCAAAAAGTGTCGGTCACTAAATTGCAGAAAGGTATACTGAAGTTGTTATAGGATGAGATAGGAAAATTAGTAAGCTTTTGATGGTAGAAAAATGTTCTTTGGATGTGTTAGTTGCGGCTCCGAATTTGCTAGTGAAATAAGTGGATTTATGTGTGAAGATCAAGGCTTTGTAATCCGCTATGCATTTTTTGCAAGCAATACATTCAGCTTCCAAGTAGCTGGACTGCCATAAGTGTATTGTCTCTGGCAGTGATGCTTCCGAGCTCTAAGCTCAGCAGAGAACCATTGAGCGGAGGGTTTAAATCTTCGAGATCTGACTTGTTTCAGAGGAACTAAAGAATAAGCTGCTGAATCCAGCCAGGAAGTATATTGTTTGACTGCAGACTCATGGTCTGCTGAAAGATCAGGAGTGGAATTGATGAGAATCTGCAAGAGTTTGTCAGCCTGCAAAGTGTGCAAGGCTTGAGATGACGCCCAGGAAGTAATAGCGGCATGGCTGAAGGAACTATAGCTATCAAGAACCTCAAAAAAGATAGCCTTGTGGTTAGACCAAGGTAATGAAAGAGTTCTTAGCATTGATAGGGCAGGATTATTAGAGGCAATCCCATCAAGAGTGTGGCTGTGTTGGTGTCTGGCATCAGTAACCATGCTTTCATTGATCTAGCAGCTCAAGGGAAGTATATAGCTTTACACAGTGGGAGTATTGTGGGACCCTGACGATTAACAGTCCTAAACGTTTTCAGCAAACGTGTTATTATTTTAACAGTGATGACAGCATTGGAAAGAAAATGTTAATGGAAAATGTATCAAGGGAACTACATTATGGCAAATTCAGGGGACTGATACCTTGTTCAGCACGTGGTGGGTTCTTGGAGAAATTATATTTGTAAATATGACTATGTAGGACACAACTTGCATGAGCTTTGTGTCTTTTAAAGATTTAAGAAAACCATCAATTACAAAAATGTGTTTGACACACTGTACAGATGGAAAGAAAACATCAGTGATAATGATTTAAACACAATGGTGCGGAATCGAATATATAATAAAAAATAGTTTAGTGGCCAACAGATACTCAAACATGTTTGTACAAGTGTCTGTCTAAAGCTACTGGTACATTAGCAATTAGACCTCACCCTAGGTATAACACATATTACCCTATGGCACAAACTACTTGCAGTGTAGTTAAGTTGTGCCAATGATGGCTGTCCCAATCTGGATTGAGTGTTATAAAGGCACATATCAAGGATTCGCGAAGCAATGGGTTTAAGTGATTTGCTTCTGGGACTGCATGCAGTGAGAAATAGGTTTGCAGCTACCATGATTTATGCTGCTATAAAAGAAGAAAAAAACTATTTTGAGAGAAAAGCCGCTGAGATAATTAAGGAAGCTGATAAAAAGTAATTCAAACAAATGCCAACGTTATTGACAATGACTTTCAGACTCTTTCTAAGCATATCTACCGAATTTCATCTCATGTGCTTTAAATCTTTTGAGGAAAAATTAAATTCTATGCAAAAGAGGCAAACTCCTATGTGTGAGCTGACACAATTGAGCTGGGCATTACAAACATTTAAATCTTATAGAGTGTCCTGGTCGATCATAAATGAGTCTGCCATCTTCACTGCAATCTTACTTCAAGGCAGGTAATGGCTTCTAAAACAAGCATTGGCATAGCCAATAGATCTCGCTTTTGGGACCTTATATGTATTTAGCTATGCAGCACAAAATCCTTGGTGCAACAAAATCACCTGTTGCATGGCTAAACACTTATAAGGTACAAGGTTTAGCCATGCAACAGCTGATGTTGTTTCACCAAGGATATTGTGCTGCAAAACTAAATACTTATAAGGTCCTAAAGGCAAGTCCTATTGGCTATGCCAATGCTTGTTTAGTAGGGTCGTTCAGTTGTACATAATGTCTTTTTGGTATATGTAGAGCAAGAAAAATGCTTATAACACTTTTTCATTATAACTTTGAACATGCTCCACAGCAGCCATGCTGCTCTTCAACACAGCTTAAAAACATTGGCAAATGCAATAGCTTTCGTAAAACACCTATAAGGTCCCAAAGGCGAGACCTATTGGCTATGCCAATGCTTGTTTAACCCACTGTCATCTTTGTGCATGCCTTGCCCGTTTCGAGTTTCTTTTTAACAAAGCTTCTGAATGTTTTCGCTTTTTTTTTAGTGCACGTTGGGCTTGCCAAAAACATCAAATTTTTAGCCCAGCGATACTGTTTGCGTCTCAGAAAAGGAGCCAGCGGTCATGCCATCGCTGTAAAGGTGTTAGCCAATGAAAGAACACTTGCGGTTCAAACCTCGTTTTCTAACCCAATCAACCTGTCATAGTTGAGCTAATGCGCTGTCATTGAGGGTAGAAACAAACTTTTTTTAAAATAACAAGAACATGTGCTGCAGGGGATAAGAGTGCTGAGAGCAATCGCTGCAGGACTTATTGGCCTTATATGGAGCGGTAAATAAGAAAAATACATTTATATTTGAACCAATTCCTGTCTTTTCTAAAGCGAACCAACCCGGTAGCAAATAGCATCTGCGAGACTCTCCAAAATATTGAAGAAGACATTTTTTTTTTGTAAAGAGCTGCGAGGGGTGTGGAAGAGCAGGTTGAGGGAACTGGAGGCAGGGAGGCATAGGGAGTGGGCCGGGCGGAGTTACAGGTGAGCTTTAGGCTGAAGGCAGGGGAATAACCATTATCTAAAAAAAAAAAGCCAGTGTGGGCAGAAAAAAATAGTGGTGCGGGGAAAGAAGGAGCAGTATGGAGTGTGTGTGAGGGAATATTGGAGGGCAGAAGCAGCAGACAAGAAAGAGATCATGTGGGGAAAGGAGGAAGCAGCATAGAGCGCACAAGAGGCAGTGCTTGAGAGGGCAGGAGCATAAGGAGGGAGAGAGCGACCACGGAGGTGGAGCAGGCTCGGGTCACGGAAATAGTGGTGCGGGGAAAGAAGGAGCAGCATGGAGTGTGTCTGAGAGAATATTGGAGGGCAGAAGCAGCAGACAAGAAAGAGGTCATAAGGGGAAAGGAGGAAGCAGCATAAAGCGCACAAGGGGCAGTGCTTGAGAGGGCAGCAGCATAAGGAGGGAGAGCGACCACGGAGGTGGAGCAGGCTCGGGTCGCGGACGCGGAAGATGAAGCAGAATCTTCCGGGGCAGCGCAGGATGAGGTAGAAGCAGAGACAGACATGGGAGCTGGCGGACCGGCACTAAGGAGGCCAGGGAAACCAGTAACAATAGTTTAGTGGGGGTTAAATGCTGTTTGCGAGGAAGCGGAGTGCTGAAAGCAAAAGAAACAAGTTTTTAAAAAAAAACACTGGGAGGGGGGAGGAGAAACACGAGAGACGGCCTGCGGCCGTCAAAGTGAAAGTACGGCCGGCATTGCTGTGGGGAGGGGGGAGGAGAAATGCGGGGGCCTTTGAAGTGAAGCTTCACTTGTGTGTGAGAGGTGTGGGAGGAGTGCGGCTCGGCTGAGCCAGAGCGCACGCTGGGGGAAGCTTGTGGGGCGGAGCTGCTGGGGAACAGATGGCAGATGGCTGGTGATGTGATGCTGTGCACGCGCATTTTAGGTCAATGCGCTTGCGCATTGACCTGAAAGCGCACGGGCACAGCACCAAATCGCCAGCTAGTTAAACCTCTGTTTAAGCCCCTTTATATCGAGCTCCCGCTCAATGCGCATGCGCATTGAGATAGGTCGCTCGACCTAAAAAATAAGCATTATATACAGTCCTCTCTCGATCGAGCAGATAGAAAGCCCTCTCTTTCCTCAAGTATAGAGTAATTTATTTGGCAAATACAGTCTTTCATTTCTATGATTGTCAGAAAAATAACGCTCTTGGAAGGTCATACATTGAATTTACTTTTGAGTACCACTGCTTTACAAAATATAATCCTGCTTTCACAGAGATAGTTCCAACATAATTTAAACACATAATTCCTGTTGTGGGATAGCCTATGTCTAAGGCTGTTTATTAGCTGTTCACAAATTAGTAAAATGTTGCATTAAGAAAGATTTTTTAAAGTGTATTATGGCTGACAAAAGAAATGATGCATATTTTGATAAATTAAACAAGCTTATTGCAGTTTTAACTCAGAAAAAGGTACCTTTGACCTCTGCAGTTGAAACGTTTGCTCTTCAAACAACCCAGTACACCTCTGAGATCCATCAACTTGTGTAAACCCTACACATTTCACTGACCTACTGTATTTCACATCTCAAAGACACCCGGCATCCTCCATGTTTTTAAAACAATTGTATCTGTCTTGCTGACTAGTTTTAAAACTATTTCTGTATTCATCCCTTGCTTTTTTGGTTCTTTACTTCAAACCTGTTTGTTGTAATATCAGCTACTTTTCTCATTGTGGGGTGTACAGTTTAAATATTTTTCCTGCTGAGGAAATAAAAGTCATACAGGTATATGCATCAATGTAGGATTTTGCGATTCCTTAATTGCGATTATTAAGGAATCGCAATTAAGGAATTGCAAAAGCCTATGCATGAAGGAATTGCTATAAAATTAGCGATTCCCAAACATTCCTTAATTACGACTCGCAAATTGCGAGTCGCAATTAAGGAATGCCTTCCCAAAGGCCCATAGGAATGAATGGGAGATTGCATGCACAATTTGCGAGTACCAATAGGTACTCGCAAATTGTGCATGCAATTGCAAGGGTGTCAAAAGGACACCCTGTTGCACCCCTGAAATTGCTCTGTGCATACATGTTGCACACACACATGCCCCAAGGACGTGTGTGTGTTACCTACAACTTTGAAAAATGCACTTTAGTGCATTTCTCAAAGTTTTTACAAATTACCAGCAAGTTAAACTTGATGGTAATTCGTGCCCCCTATTACCGAAATTGCTATTCCTAAGTGGTTCTTGCATTGTATTTAAGGAATCGCAAATTACGATTTTTTTAAATGCAATCGCAATTTGAGAAATCACAATTAATTGCAAATCCTCAAATTGCGAGTGCCTTGAACCTTGATGCATCGCAAATGCCCTTTTTGCGGGCGCAAACAGACGATTTTTGCGAATTGCACCGTTTGTGCTTTCAAAAATGGTTGATGCATGTGCCTGAATATGAATGGAAATGCACCCTACCCAACTGAATATCAATGAGTCACAATTATTGCCTTCCATTTCATCGGAGAACTGCTTGCTAAGCTAGGACTTTGTATTTTCACATACTTCAGACTTCTTTAGTGAGACCTCTGCTTTAATGCTTTAACTGTTTTCAAACTGTCATTCTACAGGAACAACAAGCTTTCTTCCTACGGATTGCTAGGAAGTAAGTCGATCGATCAAAGACCATCGAGAATTCTGCAGTGGTGTGCATTAACCCATTGTCAAAGCCACTGTGCATGAATTTCAACCTGTGCTGACACGTACCAAAATATGTGAGACAAACACAATTGTTAGATACCCTAAGTGTAACTTCATGAACAGATTCATCAACTACAGCTGCAATTCCCCCCATTGGCATATGCTCCGATTTCAACATCTGCAAAATAAACAATTGATGGACGAATGCTGGACCGGAAACAAGCATCCTGGGACCGGTTTCAGGGCATCACCCTTCTTCAGCCAGGCTAGCTTGGATCCAGTGGTGTAGTGAGCACGGGACCCACGTCTGGTCATATCCTTCCTACTTTGGGCGACATATGCAAAAGAAACAATTGATGGACGGAATGCAGCAATGCAAACATTCACCCCCAGTCACAAAGATCTGGGTTTAATCCATCATTCTTTTGCTCACCACACCACCCTAGTTTGGACCCAGCCATATGCAAATCAGTCTTGACCCTGTTCTTTGTTAGAACAGTCCAGCCCAAACTGCCAAGCCAGATCCTCCTACACCGGAAGCAAGCATCCTGGGTCCGGTTTCAGGGCATCACCCTTCTTCCGTCAGGCTAGCTTGAATCCAGTGGTGTTGTGAGCACTGGACCCACGTCTGGGCATACCCCTCCCATTTAGGGCAACATATGCAAAAGAAACAATTGATGGACGGAATGCTGGACAATGCAAACATTCACCCCCAGTCACAGAGAACTGGGTTTAATCCATCATTCTTTTGCTCACCACACCACCCCAGTTTTGGCCCAGCCATATGCAAATCAGTCTGGACCCTATTCCTTGTTAGAACAGTCCAGCCCGAACTGCGAAGCCAGGTCCTCCCTGGACCGGAAACAAGCATCCTGGGACTGGTTTCAGGGCATCATCCTTCTACAGCGGGACGGGTATGCTCAGACTTGAGTCCCGTGCTCTCCATGCCACTTGAATCAAGCTATCCTGGCTGATGAGGGCTGAAAGCCTGAAACCGGTCCTAGGATGCGTGTTTGCAGTCCAGGGAGGACCTGGCTTGGCAGTTCGGGCTGGACTATTCCCATGGGGCACAGGGTCAAGACTGATTTGCATATGGCTGGGTTCAAACTGGAATGGCATGGTGAGCACAAAACTATGTATTTAGGCACAGATCTCTGTACTGGGGTGAATGTATGACATTGTTCTGCATTCTGTCCATGAACTGTTGTTTTTGCATTTGTCACCCAGAGTGGGGCGGGTATGCTCAGATGTGAGTCCAGTGCTCTCCATGCCACTGGAATCAAGCTATCCTGGCGGCTGATGAGGGCTAAAAGCCTGAAACCGGTCCTAGGATGCTTGTTTCCACTCCAGGGAGGACCTGGCTTGGCAGTTCGGGCTGGACTGTTCCCATGGGGTACAGGGTCAAGACTGATTTGCATATGACTGGGTTCAAACTGGAATGGCATGGTGAGCAAAAAAACTATGGAATTAGGCCCAGAGTTCTGTACTGGGGTGAATGTATGACATTGTTCTGCATTCTGTCCATCAACTGTTGTTTTTGCATTTGTCACCCCGAGTGGGATGGGTATGCTCAGACGTGGGTCCTGTGCTCTCCATGCCACTGAAATCAAGCTATCCTGTCTGATGAGGGCTGAAAGCCTGACACCGGTCCTAGGATGCTTGTTTCTAGTCCAGGGAGGACATGGCTTGGCAGTTCGGGCTGGACTGTTCCCATGGGGCACAGGGTCAAGACTGATTTGCATATGGCTGGGATCAAACTGGAATGGCATGGTGAGCAAAAAAATTATGGATTTAGACTCTGATCTCTGTACTAGGGTGAATGTATGACATTGTTCTGCATTATTTCCATCAACTGTTGTTTTTGCATTTGTCACCCCGAGTGGGACGCGTATGCTCAGACGTGAGTCCTGTGCTCTCCATGCCACTGGAATCGAGCTATCTTGGCTGATGAGGGCTGAAAGCCTGAAACCGGTCCTAGGATGCTTGTTTCCATTCCAGGGAGGACCTGGCTTGGCAGTTCGGGCTGGACTGTTCCCATGGGGCACAAGGTCAAGACTGATCTGCATAATGCTTGGTTCAAACTGGAATGGCATGGTGAGCAAAAAAAACATGGATTTAGGCCTAGATCTCTGTACTGGTGTGAATGTATGACATTGTTCTGCGTTCTGTCCATCAACTGTTGTTTTTGCGACTTCCACATCTTCAATTGAATCCTGGCTTCATGACCATCAACAGTTGGCGTGTACCAGATTGTACCAAGATGGTTGGCCTACCATGGGGTTTTTCCTTCTCCGTCACCTTTAAGAGGGGAACAATATTGTGTATGACATGGTTCAATGGAATATGGATGGAGTGGACACTTTTTGATGGCCTTTTGACAAGCATTTTGTATCACCAGGTCGCTTGCCGGGGTGAGTGCTGCAAGCAGACGCATATATTGGATTGCTGTGCCAGGCGCATTCTCCTCCTTGTAATGTCATGCTTTCGAACTTGGGCTTGCAGGGCTGAGTTCATACATGGATCCCTATGTCTTAGTTCTTGCTTGTGTTTTTCCTCAGACCCTCCTACTGGGATTTATTTCTTTGGTGCTGATGCATGAGATGGTAACATTTGAGGTATTCATCAGGAGAATAAGTTGCAGTGAATAATAATGTTTCAGGTGAATACTCTAGCTGCCTGCAGATTCTTTACTGAATCCCACAACCCCCGTTATGAGGAGTATTGTGTAATAAATAAGAAGTTAGTTTTATGCCCCAACTTTTTGTAACCTTTGTCAATCGTAGCTTTGCCTCCAACGGTGTTTTAAAAGGATAGGAAGTGATGTCAGAGCAGTGGGGTAGCAACATGAACTAGAGTCATGTCGGAGCAATGACACCGATAGATGGTGCAGGAGACCTATTTCAACTTTTGCATATTTAGTCTGACATCTGAGAGGATCTATGAGGTGAGAAATATAAAGGTAGATACAATCTCCACAAGAAACATCATTATCAAACGTAAGTAACTTATTGTTTTCTCCTGGGATGGAAAACAAACAAAGAGAAGAAGTAATATCATTGTAGATTCTGATACTTTATTGGGTTGTTGGTTGAGGGGGGTGAAATACAACTCATACAATAGTCATTCTTCTTTTCAGAGTGAACCACAAAAAGTCACTATATTAACCTGTGCTTAACCCTCTGGTATCTTGGCAAAAAAGCAGTTAGGTCTAACTTAGAGGCAATGTGTAAAATATTTATAAATCACATGGTTAGTAAGTGAAACCGCTACACAACAAAAATCCCACACCAATGAAGAGGAAAACGTAATAAATGATTTGACACCTAAAGAAAAGTAGCGCTTAAAAGCAAGAAGCACTAATTGTGGTTATCTGGGTGTGGTGGACCGAGGCCAAGTCACAAATTCAGGCCGACTACAATGGAGCCCGTCCCTGATACAGGACTGTAAAAAGTACCTTCTGCCTTGGTGTATCGAGATAGGAAGTCCTGCCATTGGCCTGCATGGCATGGGTGTCAAGGAGCTGTCAACAGGAGCTGTGATGCGACTGCTGTGAGGACCTGCGTAGATATGCAGCAGTACTGAGCAGATATGCATAGACCTGGGCCGGTTGGCATCATTAAGATGCATCACGCATGGTCAGTGCTAGAGAAGCTGCTGATCAGAAGCTGAGATGCGCAGTGCGCTGTTGAAATACATCGAGCTGGGCTAATTGTCAGCACCGAGATGTGAAGCTTTGGGTCTGTGCTGCGAGGACACCAAACTGCAGCTGCAATGCACAGTCCTGCATTGAGATGCATTGATGCATAGGACCCTTCTATGTCCCTGTAGTGCAGAACAGGAGAACAGCTAACTCGCCCTTGAAGATACTCTGGTGGTCCTGGGTTTAAATTGTAGATTCTGTCCTTCTTTGTCAGGCAGTAGGGCAGACGTTTAGACCCTCTTGTTGCATGACAGCAATATGCTGCACCCTACCAGATAGGCTGTTGACATATTTACATTAACAATGGAAGGTTTTGGCCTGGCAAAAAGGTTTATTTTGACATGTAAAAATGGCAGTGTAAAACTGCACGCACAGGCTGCAATGGCAGGCCAGAGACATGTTTAGAGGGCTACTAAAGTGGGTTGCACAATCAGTGCTGCAGGCCCACTAGTAACATTTAATTTACATGCCCTGGGTACCTGTAGGACCACTTTACTAGGAGCTTACAAAGAAATTACATGTGCCAATTGGGTGTAAGACAATTTTATCATGTTTAAAGGAGAGAGAGGACAAGCACTTCAGCACTGGTTAGCAGTGGTAAAATGCGCAGGCTGAATTTAGCAAACCAAGAGGAGAGAAGGCAAAATGCTTAGGGGAAGACCACCGTAGGGCAGACCAGTTTAACAATGGGCAATGCCCATTTCAAATAACTCCATCACCTAACGCTATTTTGGAACCTTTGCAACAAAAGAGGCAGGTGTTTAAATGCAGGTTACCTCAATTCAGCCTGATTAATCAGCACCTGTACCCTCCCAATCCTGACGCTGCGAGGGGTCCTCCATCAGGAACTATTTCTAGAGAGGATCCTGTTCAGACCCAGCCTTTAAAGCCCGGTGTTTTATGGTATAGGCCTATCTTTCATGCCCCTAGAGAGCCACCTCCCACCAGCAGAGGAAGAGGGCAGAGAGAACAAATTTCTACATACCATCAAGATGAAGTCTGAAATATGCACCTTCAACTTAGTGGCTCTGGCATGTGCCACTGAAAAGGTGTAGGAAAGGGAATTTATTTGCATGGCTAGCCCCCGCTTTTTTCCTGGTGCCTGATGTGATTTCGAACTGTAAGTGCAGTGGGTCCCTGCTAACCAGGTTCCCAATGCCAGATATCTTTCACTGTACAATGATTGGCACCACTTCAGCTACCCCTGTAAGTAGCTAATAAATGGTACCCCCTGATACCTTAGGGATGGTTACTGAAAAGGGTCCTCTGGATCTGCTGCACTGGTTGTGCCACCAAGGCTATGAACTCTGCCCTTGTAGGCTGCGTGTCTTGGTGCAGAGAAATCTGAAGACTCAAAACGGCACACAGCCCTGTGACCCGTGCCACCCATAACCGCATACGGTATAGGTAAGTCACCTCTACTACAGGCCTTTAGTCCCCAGGCAGGGTGCAATATATCCTGCGTAAGGACATATCAGCATGAGCAGATAAGCACCTACAATACCCAGTCTATTCTGAGATGTTGTAGGTGCACAGGGAAGCTATGAGGAGTGCATGGGACGGCTACTTGTTAACACGTGTTTCCTAGCTCCATGATGGCTTCACTGATTTCTAAGATGTTTGGTACCAAACATCTTGCCCTAATAAATTGACACAGGAGACGCTTTTAGAAGGTCCCCTGAATACCTACCAAGCACTGGTGTGCTCTCTGACTTGCTTTCGTCAGTCTGCCACCACCATACATGTTTCCGACCTCATGGGGTGAGAGCAAGCGTTGTCAGAGGATTGGGACAGAGCCTGCTCTGGGAGGAGGTGCTTCACACCTCCTCTATAACAGGATGGCCTTCCTGAGTGGGCAGCTTTAAAGATGATGCCACCTTTTAAATCCAACCCAGGAACCTCCAGATAGTGGAGAAAGCCAAGCCCCCTTTCCTGGTCCACTTTTGGCAGATGCACAATGTCAAGCTGGGCTGTTCACTCTGCAACCAACCCCACCACTGACCAACCAGCTGTGCCCCCATGGTCCCCAAACCCTTGCGACCTCCTTCCTCCAAGGAGCCCCATCAGACTTACCTGCAAGTCCTCCTGTGCAGTATTCTTTCCTGTGGTCCCCTTTGTCTTGGTGCGCCAGCGTCCAATACCTTCAGCACTCTGCTCCCGGTCAATCCGGGTCCCTCCCGAACTTCTCCTGCTGGAACTTTGGACCTGGATGGACATCGACCTAAAACGAGAAAGTGAACTTTGTGAAAGCATTGCCTGATTTTATATACATTTTTAGGTCTCGCCTTTTCCATTCCGCAGGAATGGAAAATGGAGAGAATTCTAGTGGTCAAAATACTCGTCAAACCAAGGGTGTTTTGATGCGGTTTTCTTCGAGTTCACGTGGCCACAGGCACGCGCTTTTGGGCCATCAACTTTCACGGCCATCTGTTCCCCGGCTCCAGCACCTCCCCTCTCTCTCCCCGCACACAGCCTTACTTGGATTTCTCCTCCCCCTCCCCAGCCAGCTTCCCCCAGGCCGTGTTCCCTCCCACCTTTCCTCCTCTCTGTCCCTTCTTTCATTCACAACTTGTTTTAGTTAGGGTCATTCTTTTCTTGTTTTCATTCGGTAATTTGATCACCTTTCTTACTTGCATACTCTATGTAATCACTAATGCACTTTAAACCCTTTTCTTACACTGTGCCCGCCATCGAGATTTTGCATGTATTCCTCATGATTCACTTTTTAAACTTGTGTCAATATTATTACCCCCGCCCCCTTTCCTATATTTCTTTTAATGACATGGATGGCCCCTCTTCCCGACAAGGCATACGTCACAGGAGAGTGCTGATATTCCTGCTCCTCTTCTGTTTAATTTGTCAATAATATGGAAGTCGATGTCTTCTTACAGTGGATATTTCAAAGTCTTGTATGCACTAATAAGTGTGAGAAATGCATAAAAGCCACGAAGTTATAACTGTGTGTGAGCTCAGTTTCACTCTTATGACATTGCCCTTTGAACTTTTACTGGGCACTTGTATAATATGTACATGCAATCATACCCATGGCACAAACTCACCTGATGTCACCTACCAGTAAAGTTCTACTAATTTTGCATGACTTACCCATACAGCATTTAGACGTCTTTTTCACTTTGTGTATCTCTGCTACCTCACACGCGCCTTACACACATGTGCATTAGTGCAATGTTTCACGAATGGGGCTTAAAATGCATCTGAAGCTTCCCCCAGCGTGCGCTCTGCCTCAGGCTGGCATTTCTCCTCCCCTAATTATTCACTGCCCACAGCCGGCCGGCACATCAAAGGCTGCTGCTCCCCGTGCGTCTCGTCACCCTTACTCTCCCCTATTCTTCCCTGATTGTACCTCCCAAACCTCTCCTTCACCTACCCTTAGCTCTTCTGCCGCTTCTCCTCCTCTCACCCTTCATTTTATTCATTTAGTCTTTCTCAATCCCTTTCACGCCATTAATCGGTGTCCCTCTTTTTTTCTCCCCCCTTCCGCAGAATTTTCCGTATTCTGGTCATTCTCGTCTAGTTATCCTTCCCTTGGCCCTTTTTTCCTTCCCTCTGTCTCCGTCAGTTTTCTTCCTCGGTCCTTCTCTCTCCTTTCCTCCCATTAGCCTTCTGCCTTCTTTTCCTCTTCTCAGCCGTTCACACTTCACTTCTTCTTATCAAGCTTTATTTCTGTCTTTCCCCCTTTCTTCCCTCTCAGTCGTATTTGCTAGTAACAGATCAACTGCCCACTCTGTTGTACTCAACACCACGCTGTGTTCATGTTTTCGTCTCTCCAGCTAGACACTGCAGCCGGTGCCTCGCAGTTTGCACCTAGGGGTATATTTACTAAAGCACCCGCCAGCACCCACGCAATCCTTAGTAAATATATACCTCTTGAAGTCCCGGATTTTGCTCAGCATGACGAGGAATCTCCTTCCTGAGAAACACAGAAGAAACACGGGACCGATGCTGTACCCCACCCATGCTGCCATGCAAGAGTCAGAAGGTGCAGCAGACACCCAGGACCAACGCTCACATAAATGTCTCCGATGTACTTTAATCCTGAGGAACATCAGGCAAAGCTGCGCTGACGCACCACACTCACATCGGCCCTCAGTACACACAACGCGCTGCTATTGTGCACAACGTGCATTTATAAAGCACATATACATTGGAGCTGAATTACAGATGTTTATTGTTGTCAATGGCACTCATTTCATCGACCTCGGAACGATGAAAGGCTCAGTGGCACCACCATGACTTGAACCTGCGATCACGAGGGCGAGCACAGATGACTGCCGTGGAGGGATTAATCCACAGGCCCTAGGTCCTGCACTTCAATCCTAACACAGCACTGATCTTTGCATCTGCCACTAACCCCCCTCCCACCCCCCCTCTCCCCTCCCTACACACACACACACACACACACACACACAGTTATTATTAAATCATGGGTGCCTCTTAAAACTTGTGCTGCTTCCTCGTGGCTGCTTGCAGGAATTTTATCGATGTTCATCAAACCATCCCACCCACAGGCTTCCCCAGCGGGCGCTCCGCCGGCCTCCCTTCTCCTCCCCCCTAATCACCAACCCCTCCCTCTCCATCACGGCCGCAGGCCGTGACTCGCATCTGCTTCTCCTGCCCACCCCCGTTGCGCTCTCCCCAGGCCCCCCTTGACTACATAACATTTGGTCTTGTGCTGGAGTGTCTGTCATCTCTTGCGGTATTCTTTAACCTTCTTCTCCTCCTTTATCTCAGCTCCCGTCTTTCTCGCTGATCTCCTTGTACTTTCTCACATGCCATCCCCTGTCTCACGTTTCTCACCGGTTCTGTCCCTTTTCACATGCTTTGCCCTGCTACTCCATAACCTGGTTTTCGACCCTGCTATGCCGAGTCTTGTGGTTCAGTGGACGAATGCAACAACTGTAGCGGCCTGTGTTCACGTCATGGTCACAGGTTCAAATATTGGTGGGTCCATTCAGCCTTTCATCCTTCTGAGGACTCCCTCTCCAATCCCTCTCTCTCTCCTCACTCACCCCTCTCCTCACTCTCTCCAGGCCTGACTCTCTCCTCCCCTCTCACCAAGGTATTTAGGAAAGTTTACAATATTACCATTATACATTATAAATAACTTTTATTTCAATATTAATTAATTAACAAAAAAAAGACATTTATATTAGTAAGATATATACATCTAAGTCACGTAAATACAAAACATGTGGCATTACAAATGCTATAAGTGTCACATTTGCTGAAGTTAAAAGTATTGGCATTGTAAATCACAAAACATAAATATAAAATTTCATTTACAAAACCAATAGCTCCAACTTTCCTACTGCGAGACCTATTGGCAACGCCAGTGCTTGTTCTGCTTTATCCCCATTGTTTCCTATGGTGCGTAATTGTGTACAAAATTGATACATTTTCCGAGCTTTGCAAAATTATAACTCCGAAAGTACATAATTAGGGCCAGATGTAGGTAGCCCTTTACCGGTCGGTAACGGCCGAAAATCGGTATTTTCGGCCGTTACCGACCGGTATTGAGCAATCGGGATGTAGGAGACCGAAAATCGTCCGATTCGGTAAATTTACCGAATCGGTAAAGTTACCGAATCGGTAAAATACCGAATCGGATAATTTACCGAATCTGTAAATTTACCGAATCGCAACGGTTTGCGAATCGGTAAATTTACCGATTCGGTAAAGTTACCGAATCGGTATTTTACCGATTCAGTAAATAAGAAGTGGTAAAATGGAATATTGAGATGTAGGTAAGCTCTTAAATACCGAATTTGCATGAAATTCGGTATTTAAGAGTCGGTATTTACCATGGATTGAAATCAGGTGGTAACCAGGTGCAGCCTATAAACAAGCATTTACAATGCAATGGTTTTGCCTTTGTTAAAGTTAGAGCTATTGGCATTGCTCTTGACACTCTGAAGCTCCACTCTGAAGCTCCACTCTGCACTCTGAAGCTCCACTCTGCACTCTGAAGCTCCACTCTGCACTCTGAAGCTCCACTCTGCACTCTGAAGCTCCACTCTGCACTCTGAAGCTCCACTCTGCACTCTGAAGCTGCACTCTGAAGCTCCACTCTGCACTCTGAAGCTCCACTCTGAAGCTCCACTCTGAAGCTCCACTCTGAAGCTCCACTCTGAAGCTCCACTCTGAAGCTCCACTCTGAAGCTCCACTCTGAAGCTCCACTCTGAAGCTCCACTCTGCACTCTGAAGCTCCACTCTGCACTCTGAAGCTCCACTCTGCACTCTGAAGCTCCACTCTGCACTCTGAAGCTCCACTCTGCACTCTGAAGCTCCACTCTGAATCTGCACTCTGAAGCTCCACTCTGAATCTGCACTCTGAAGCTCCACTCTGCACTCTGAAGCTCCACTCTGCACTCTGAAGCTCCACTCTGAAGCTCCACTCTGAAGCTCCACTCTGAAGCTCCACTCTGAAGCTCCACTCTGAAGCTCCACTCTGAAGCTCCACTCTGAAGCTCCACTCTGAAGCTCCACTCTGAAGCTCCACTCTGAAGCTCCACTCTGAAGCTCCACTCTGAAGCTCCACTCTGAAGCTCCACTCTGCACTCTGAAGCTCCACTCTGAAGCTCCACTCTGCACTCTGAAGCTCCACTCTGAAGCTCCACTCTGCACTCTGAAGCTCCACTCTGCACTCTGAAGCTCCACTCTGAAGCTCCACTCTGCACTCTGAAGCTCCACTCTGAATCTGCACTCTGAAGCTCCACTCTGCACTCTGAAGCTCCACTCTGAATCTGCACTCTGAAGCTCCACTCTGCACTCTGAAGCTCCACTCTGAATCTGCACTCTGAAGCTCCACTCTGCACTCTGAAGCTCCACTCTGAATCTGCACTCTGAAGCTCCACTCTGCACTCTGAAGCTCCACTCTGCACTCTGAAGCTCCACTCTGAATCTGCACTCTGAAGCTCCACTCTGCACTCTGAATCTGCACTCTGAAGCTCCACTCTGCACTCTGAATCTGCACTCTGCAGCTCCACTCTGAATCTGCAGCTCCACTCTGCACTCTGAAGCTGCACTCTGAATCTCCACTCTGAAGCTGCACTCTGAATCTCCACTCTGAATCTGCACTCTGAAGCTCCACTCTGAATCTGCACTCTGAAGCTCCACTCTGAATCTGCACTCTGAAGCTCCACTCTGAATCTGCACTCTGAAGCTCCACTCTGAATCTGCACTCTGAAGCTCCACTCTGAATCTGCACTCTGAAGCTCCACTCTGCACTCTGAAGCTCCACTCTGAAGCTCCACTCTGAAGCTCCACTCTGAAGCTCCACTCTGAAGCTCCACTCTGAAGCTCCACTCTGAAGCTCCACTCTGAAGCTCCACTCTGAAGCTCCACTCTGAAGCTCCACTCTGAAGCTCCACTCTGAAGCTCCACTCTGAATCTGCACTCTGAAGCTCCACTCTGAATCTGCACTCTGAAGCTCCACTCTGAAGCTCCACTCTGAAGCTCCACTCTGAAGCTCCACTCTGAAGCTCCACTCTGAAGCTCCACTCTGAAGCTCCACTCTGAAGCTCCACTCTGAAGCTCCACTCTGAAGCTCCACTCTGAAGCTCCACTCTGAAGCTCCACTCTGAAGCTCCACTCTGAAGCTCCACTCTGCACTCTGAATCTGCACTCTGAAGCTCCACTCTGCACTCTGAAGCTCCACTCTGCACTCTGAAGCTCCACTCTGAATCTGCACTCTGAAGCTCCACTCTGCACTCTGAAGCTCCACTCTGAATCTGCACTCTGAAGCTCCACTCTGCACTCTGAAGCTCCACTCTGCACTCTGATGCTCCACTCTGAAGCTCCACTCTGAAGCTCCACTCTGAAGCTCCACTCTGAAGCTCCACTCTGAAGCTCCACTCTGAAGCTCCACTCTGAAGCTCCACTCTGAAGCTCCACTCTGAAGCTCCACTCTGAAGCTCCACTCTGAAGCTCCACTCTGATGCTCCACTCTGATGCTCCACTCTGATGCTCCACTCTGATGCTCCACTCTGATGCTCCACTCTGATGCTCCACTCTGATGCTCCACTCTGATGCTCCACTCTGATGCTCCACTCTGAAGCTCCACTCTGAAGCTCCACTCTGAAGCTCCACTCTGAAGCTCCACTCTGAAGCTCCACTCTGCACTCTGAAGCTCCACTCTGCACTCTGAAGCTCCACTCTGCACTCTGAAGCTCCACTCTGAAGCTCCACTCTGCACTCTGAAGCTCCACTCTGCACTCTGAAGCTCCACTCTGAAGCTCCACTCTGCACTCTGAAGCTCCACTCTGAATCTGCACTCTGAAGCTCCACTCTGCACTCTGAAGCTCCACTCTGAATCTGCACTCTGAAGCTCCACTCTGCACTCTGAAGCTCCACTCTGAATCTGCACTCTGATGCTCCACTCTGAATCTGCACTCTGAAGCTCCACTCTGCACTCTGAATCTGCACTCTGCAGCTCCACTCTGAATCTGCAGCTCCACTCTGCACTCTGAATCTCCACTCTGAAGCTCCACTCTGAATCTCCACTCTGAAGCTCCACTCTGAAGCTCCACTCTGAAGCTCCACTCTGAAGCTCCACTCTGAAGCTCCACTCTGAAGCTCCACTCTGAAGCTCCACTCTGCACTCTGAAGCTCCACTCTGCACTCTGAAGCTCCACTCTGAATCTGCACTCTGAATCTGCACTCTGAAGCTCCACTCTGAAGCTCCACTCTGAAGCTCCACTCTGAAGCTCCACTCTGAAGCTCCACTCTGAAGCTCCACTCTGAAGCTCCACTCTGAAGCTCCACTCTGAAGCTCCACTCTGAAGCTCCACTCTGAAGCTCCACTCTGCACTCTGAAGCTCCACTCTGAAGCTCCACTCTGCACTCTGAAGCTCCACTCTGAAGCTCCACTCTGCACTCTGAAGCTCCACTCTGAAGCTCCACTCTGCACTCTGAAGCTCCACTCTGAATCTGCACTCTGAAGCTCCACTCTGCACTCTGAAGCTCCACTCTGAAGCTGCACTCTGAAGCTCCACTCTGAAGCTCCACTCTGAAGCTCCACTCTGAAGCTCCACTCTGAAGCTCCACTCTGAAGCTCCACTCTGAAGCTCCACTCTGAAGCTCCACTCTGAAGCTCCACTCTGAAGCTCCACTCTGCACTCTGAAGCTCCACTCTGAAGCTCCACTCTGCACTCTGAAGCTCCACTCTGAATCTGCACTCTGAAGCTCCACTCTGCACTCTGAAGCTCCACTCTGAAGCTCCACTCTGAAGCTCCACTCTGCACTCTGAAGCTCCACTCTGAAGCTCCACTCTGCACTCTGAAGCTCCACTCTGAAGCTCCACTCTGCACTCTGAAGCTCCACTCTGAAGCTCCACTCTGCACTCTGAAGCTCCACTCTGAAGCTCCACTCTGCACTCTGAAGCTCCACTCTGCACTCTGAAGCTCCACTCTGAAGCTCCACTCTGCACTCTGAAGCTCCACTCTGAATCTGCACTCTGAAGCTCCACTCTGCACTCTGCAGCTCCACTCTGAAGCTCCACTCTGAAGCTCCACTCTGCACTCTGAAGCTCCACTCTGAAGCTCCACTCTGCACTCTGAAGCTCCACTCTGCACTCTGAAGCTCCACTCTGAAGCTCCACTCTGCACTCTGAAGCTCCACTCTGAAGCTCCACTCTGCACTCTGAAGCTCCACTCTGAAGCTCCACTCTGAAGCTCCACTCTGAAGCTCCACTCTGAAGCTCCACTCTGAAGCTCCACTCTGAAGCTCCACTCTGAAGCTCCACTCTGAAGCTCCACTCTGAAGCTCCACTCTGAAGCTCCACTCTGAAGCTCCACTCTGAATCTGCACTCTGAAGCTCCACTCTGCACTCTGAAGCTCCACTCTGCACTCTGAAGCTCCACTCTGAAGCTCCACTCTGCACTCTGAAGCTCCACTCTGCACTCTGAAGCTCCACTCTGAAGCTCCACTCTGAAGCTCCACTCTGAAGCTCCACTCTGAAGCTCCACTCTGAAGCTCCACTCTGAAGCTCCACTCTGCACTCTGAAGCTCCACTCTGCACTCTGAAGCTCCACTCTGAAGCTCCACTCTGAAGCTCCACTCTGAAGCTCCACTCTGAAGCTCCACTCTGAAGCTCCACTCTGAAGCTCCACTCTGAAGCTCCACTCTGAAGCTCCACTCTGAAGCTCCACTCTGAAGCTCCACTCTGAAGCTCCACTCTGAAGCTCCACTCTGCACTCTGAAGCTCCACTCTGAATCTGCACTCTGAAGCTCCACTCTGCACTCTGAAGCTCCACTCTGAATCTGCACTCTGAAGCTCCACTCTGCACTCTGAAGCTCCACTCTGCACTCTGAAGCTCCACTCTGAAGCTCCACTCTGAAGCTCCACTCTGAAGCTCCACTCTGAAGCTCCACTCTGAAGCTCCACTCTGAAGCTCCACTCTGAAGCTCCACTCTGAAGCTCCACTCTGAAGCTCCACTCTGAAGCTCCACTCTGAAGCTCCACTCTGAAGCTCCACTCTGCACTCTGAAGCTCCACTCTGAAGCTCCACTCTGAAGCTCCACTCTGAAGCTCCACTCTGAAGCTCCACTCTGAAGCTCCACTCTGAAGCTCCACTCTGAAGCTCCACTCTGAAGCTCCACTCTGAAGCTCCACTCTGAAGCTCCACTCTGAAGCTCCACTCTGAAGCTCCACTCTGAAGCTCCACTCTGAAGCTCCACTCTGAATCTGCACTCTGAAGCTCCACTCTGAATCTGCACTCTGAAGCTCCACTCTGAATCTGCACTCTGAAGCTCCACTCTGCACTCTGAAGCTCCACTCTGAATCTGCACTCTGAAGCTCCACTCTGAAGCTCCACTCTGAAGCTCCACTCTGAAGCTCCACTCTGAAGCTCCACTCTGAAGCTCCACTCTGAAGCTCCACTCTGAAGCTCCACTCTGAAGCTCCACTCTGATGCTCCACTCTGATGCTCCACTCTGATGCTCCACTCTGATGCTCCACTCTGATGCTCCACTCTGAAGCTCCACTCTGAAGCTCCACTCTGAAGCTCCACTCTGAAGCTCCACTCTGAAGCTCCACTCTGCACTCTGAAGCTCCACTCTGCACTCTGAAGCTCCACTCTGCACTCTGAAGCTCCACTCTGAAGCTCCACTCTGCACTCTGAAGCTCCACTCTGCACTCTGAAGCTCCACTCTGAAGCTCCACTCTGCACTCTGAAGCTCCACTCTGAATCTGCACTCTGAAGCTCCACTCTGCACTCTGAAGCTCCACTCTGAATCTGCACTCTGATGCTCCACTCTGAATCTGCACTCTGAAGCTCCACTCTGCACTCTGAATCTGCACTCTGCAGCTCCACTCTGAATCTGCAGCTCCACTCTGAAGCTCCACTCTGAATCTCCACTCTGAAGCTCCACTCTGAAGCTCCACTCTGAAGCTCCACTCTGAAGCTCCACTCTGAAGCTCCACTCTGAAGCTCCACTCTGAAGCTCCACTCTGAAGCTCAACTCTGAAGCTCCACTCTGAAGCTCCACTCTGAAGCTCCACTCTGAAGCTCCACTCTGAAGCTCCACTCTGCACTCTGAAGCTCCACTCTGCACTCTGAAGCTCCACTCTGCACTCTGAAGCTCCACTCTGCACTCTGAAGCTCCACTCTGCACTCTGAAGCTCCACTCTGCACTCTGAATCTGCACTCTGAAGCTCCACTCTGAAGCTCCACTCTGAAGCTCCACTCTGAAGCTCCACTCTGAAGCTCCACTCTGAAGCTCCACTCTGAAGCTCCACTCTGAAGCTCCACTCTGAAGCTCCACTCTGAAGCTCCACTCTGAAGCTCCACTCTGAAGCTCCACTCTGCACTCTGAAGCTCCACTCTGAAGCTCCACTCTGCACTCTGAAGCTCCACTCTGAAACTCCACTCTGCACTCTGAAGCTCCACTCTGAAGCTCCACTCTGCACTCTGAAGCTCCACTCTGAATCTGCACTCTGAAGCTCCACTCTGCACTCTGAAGCTCCACTCTGAAGCTGCACTCTGAAGCTCCACTCTGAAGCTCCACTCTGAAGCTCCACTCTGAAGCTCCACTCTGAAGCTCCACTCTGAAGCTCCACTCTGAAGCTCCACTCTGAAGCTCCACTCTGAAGCTCCACTCTGCACTCTGAAGCTCCACTCTGAAGCTCCACTCTGCACTCTGAAGCTCCACTCTGAATCTGCACTCTGAAGCTCCACTCTGCACTCTGAAGCTCCACTCTGAAGCTCCACTCTGAAGCTCCACTCTGCACTCTGAAGCTCCACTCTGAAGCTCCACTCTGAAGCTCCACTCTGCACTCTGAAGCTCCACTCTGAAGCTCCACTCTGCACTCTGAATCTGCACTCTGAAGCTCCACTCTGCACTCTGAAGCTCCACTCTGCACTCTGAAGCTCCACTCTGAATCTGCACTCTGAAGCTCCACTCTGCACTCTGAAGCTCCACTCTGCAGCTCCACTCTGAATCTGCACTCTGAAGCTCCACTCTGCACTCTGATGCTCCACTCTGAAGCTCCACTCTGAAGCTCCACTCTGAAGCTCCACTCTGAAGCTCCACTCTGAAGCTCCACTCTGAAGCTCCACTCTGAAGCTCCACTCTGATGCTCCACTCTGAAGCTCCACTCTGATGCTCCACTCTGATGCTCCACTCTGAAGCTCCACTCTGAAGCTCCACTCTGAAGCTCCACTCTGAAGCTCCACTCTGCACTCTGAAGCTCCACTCTGCACTCTGAAGCTCCACTCTGCACTCTGAAGCTCCACTCTGCACTCTGAAGCTCCACTCTGAAGCTCCACTCTGCACTCTGAAGCTCCACTCTGCACTCTGAAGCTCCACTCTGAAGCTCCACTCTGAATCTGCACTCTGAAGCTCCACTCTGCACTCTGAAGCTCCACTCTGAATCTGCACTCTGAAGCTCCACTCTGCACTCTGAAGCTCCACTCTGAATCTGCACTCTGATGCTCCACTCTGAATCTGCACTCTGAAGCTCCACTCTGCACTCTGAATCTGCACTCTGCAGCTCCACTCTGAATCTGCAGCTCCACTCTGCACTCTGAATCTCCACTCTGAAGCTCCACTCTGAATCTCCACTCTGAAGCTCCACTCTGAAGCTCCACTCTGAAGCTCCACTCTGAAGCTCCACTCTGAAGCTCCACTCTGAAGCTCCACTCTGAAGCTCCACTCTGCACTCTGAAGCTCCACTCTGCACTCTGAATCTGCACTCTGAAGCTCCACTCTGAAGCTCCACTCTGAAGCTCCACTCTGAAGCTCCACTCTGAAGCTCCACTCTGAAGCTCCACTCTGAAGCTCCACTCTGAAGCTCCACTCTGAAGCTCCACTCTGAAGCTCCACTCTGAAGCTCCACTCTGAAGCTCCACTCTGAAGCTCCACTCTGAAGCTCCACTCTGAAGCTCCACTCTGAAGCTCCACTCTGCACTCTGAAGCTCCACTCTGAAGCTCCACTCTGCACTCTGAAGCTCCACTCTGAAGCTCCACTCTGCACTCTGAAGCTCCACTCTGAAGCTCCACTCTGCACTCTGAAGCTCCACTCTGAATCTGCACTCTGAAGCTCCACTCTGCACTCTGAAGCTCCACTCTGAAGCTCCACTCTGAAGCTCCACTCTGAAGCTCCACTCTGAAGCTCCACTCTGAAGCTCCACTCTGAAGCTCCACTCTGAAGCTCCACTCTGAAGCTCCACTCTGAAGCTCCACTCTGAAGCTCCACTCTGAAGCTCCACTCTGAAGCTCCACTCTGCACTCTGAAGCTCCACTCTGCACTCTGAAGCTCCACTCTGAATCTGCACTCTGAAGCTCCACTCTGCACTCTGAAGCTCCACTCTGAAGCTCCACTCTGAAGCTCCACTCTGAAGCTCCACTCTGCACTCTGAAGCTCCACTCTGAAGCTCCACTCTGCACTCTGAAGCTCCACTCTGAAGCTCCACTCTGCACTCTGAAGCTCCACTCTGAAGCTCCACTCTGCACTCTGAAGCTCCACTCTGAAGCTCCACTCTGCACTCTGAAGCTCCACTCTGCACTCTGAAGCTCCACTCTGAAGCTCCACTCTGAATCTGCACTCTGAAGCTCCACTCTGCAGCTCCACTCTGAAGCTCCACTCTGAAGCTCCACTCTGAAGCTCCACTCTGAAGCTCCACTCTGAAGCTCCACTCTGAAGCTCCACTCTGAAGCTCCACTCTGCACTCTGAAGCTCCACTCTGCACTCTGAAGCTCCACTCTGAAGCTCCACTCTGCACTCTGAAGCTCCACTCTGAATCTGCACTCTGAAGCTCCACTCTGCACTCTGAAGCTCCACTCTGAATCTGCACTCTGAAGCTCCACTCTGAAGCTCCACTCTGAAGCTCCACTCTGAAGCTCCACTCTGAAGCTCCACTCTGAAGCTCCACTCTGAAGCTCCACTCTGAAGCTCCACTCTGAAGCTCCACTCTGCACTCTGAAGCTCCACTCTGAAGCTCCACTCTGAAGCTCCACTCTGAAGCTCCACTCTGAAGCTCCACTCTGAAGCTCCACTCTGAAGCTCCACTCTGAAGCTCCACTCTGAAGCTCCACTCTGAAGCTCCACTCTGAAGCTCCACTCTGAAGCTCCACTCTGCACTCTGAAGCTCCACTCTGCACTCTGAAGCTCCACTCTGCACTCTGAAGCTCCACTCTGCACTCTGAAGCTCCACTCTGCACTCTGAAGCTCCACTCTGAAGCTCCACTCTGAAGCTCCACTCTGCACTCTGAAGCTCCACTCTGAAGCTCCACTCTGAAGCTCCACTCTGAAGCTCCACTCTGAAGCTCCACTCTGAAGCTCCACTCTGAAGCTCCACTCTGAAGCTCCACTCTGAAGCTCCACTCTGAAGCTCCACTCTGAAGCTCCACTCTGCACTCTGAAGCTCCACTCTGAAGCTCCACTCTGCACTCTGAAGCTCCACTCTGAAGCTCCACTCTGCACTCTGAAGCTCCACTCTGAATCTGCACTCTGAAGCTCCACTCTGCACTCTGAAGCTCCACTCTGAATCTGCACTCTGAAGCTCCACTCTGCACTCTGAAGCTCCACTCTGAAGCTCCACTCTGAAGCTCCACTCTGAAGCTCCACTCTGAAGCTCCACTCTCCACTCTGAAGCTCCACTCTGAAGCTCCACTCTGAAGCTCCACTCTGAAGCTCCACTCTGAAGCTCCACTCTGCACTCTGAAGCTCCACTCTGAAGCTCCACTCTGAAGCTCCACTCTGAAGCTCCACTCTGAAGCTCCACTCTGAAGCTCCACTCTGAAGCTCCACTCTGAAGCTCCACTCTGAAGCTCCACTCTGAAGCTCCACTCTGAAGCTCCACTCTGAATCTGCACTCTGAATCTGCACTCTGAATCTGCACTCTGAATCTGCACTCTGAATCTGCACTCTGAAGCTCCACTCTGAATCTGCACTCTGAAGCTCCACTCTGAAGCTCCACTCTGAAGCTCCACTCTGAAGCTCCACTCTGAAGCTCCACTCTGAAGCTCCACTCTGAAGCTCCACTCTGAAGCTCCACTCTGAAGCTCCACTCTGAAGCTCCACTCTGCACTCTGAATCTGCACTCTGAAGCTCCACTCTGCACTCTGAAGCTCCACTCTGCACTCTGAAGCTCCACTCTGAATCTGCACTCTGAAGCTCCACTCTGCACTCTGAAGCTCCACTCTGCACTCTGAAGCTCCACTCTGAATCTGCACTCTGAAGCTCCACTCTGCACTCTGAAGCTCCACTCTGCACTCTGATGCTCCACTCTGAAGCTCCACTCTGAAGCTCCACTCTGATGCTCCACTCTGAAGCTCCACTCTGAAGCTCCACTCTGAAGCTCCACTCTGAAGCTCCACTCTGAAGCTCCACTCTGAAGCTCCACTCTGAAGCTCCACTCTGAAGCTCCACTCTGAAGCTCCACTCTGATGCTCCACTCTGAAGCTCCACTCTGAAGCTCCACTCTGAAGCTCCACTCTGAAGCTCCACTCTGCACTCTGAAGCTCCACTCTGCACTCTGAAGCTCCACTCTGCACTCTGAAGCTCCACTCTGAAGCTCCACTCTGCACTCTGAAGCTCCACTCTGCACTCTGAAGCTCCACTCTGAAGCTCCACTCTGCACTCTGAAGCTCCACTCTGAATCTGCACTCTGAAGCTCCACTCTGCACTCTGAAGCTCCACTCTGAATCTGCACTCTGAAGCTCCACTCTGCACTCTGAAGCTCCACTCTGAAGCTCCACTCTGCACTCTGAAGCTCCACTCTGAAGCTCCACTCTGAAGCTCCACTCTGAAGCTCCACTCTGAAGCTCCACTCTGAAGCTCCACTCTGAAGCTCCACTCTGAAGCTCCACTCTGAAGCTCCACTCTGAAGCTCCACTCTGAAGCTCCACTCTGAAGCTCCACTCTGAAGCTCCACTCTGAAGCTCCACTCTGATGCTCCACTCTGATGCTCCACTCTGATGCTCCACTCTGAAGCTCCACTCTGAAGCTCCACTCTGAAGCTCCACTCTGAAGCTCCACTCTGAAGCTCCACTCTGCACTCTGAAGCTCCACTCTGCACTCTGAAGCTCCACTCTGAAGCTCCACTCTGCACTCTGAAGCTCCACTCTGAATCTGCACTCTGAAGCTCCACTCTGCACTCTGAAGCTCCACTCTGCACTCTGAAGCTCCACTCTGAATCTGCACTCTGATGCTCCACTCTGAATCTGCACTCTGAAGCTCCACTCTGCACTCTGAATCTGCACTCTGCAGCTCCACTCTGAATCTGCAGCTCCACTCTGCACTCTGAAGCTCCACTCTGAAGCTCCACTCTGAATCTCCACTCTGAAGCTCCACTCTGAAGCTCCACTCTGAAGCTCCACTCTGAAGCTCCACTCTGAAGCTCCACTCTGAAGCTCCACTCTGAAGCTCCACTCTGAAGCTCCACTCTGAAGCTCCACTCTGCACTCTGAAGCTCCACTCTGCACTCTGAATCTGCACTCTGAAGCTCCACTCTGAAGCTCCACTCTGAAGCTCCACTCTGAAGCTCCACTCTGAAGCTCCACTCTGAAGCTCCACTCTGAAGCTCCACTCTGAAGCTCCACTCTGAAGCTCCACTCTGAAGCTCCACTCTGAAGCTCCACTCTGAAGCTCCACTCTGCACTCTGAAGCTCCACTCTGAAGCTCCACTCTGCACTCTGAAGCTCCACTCTGAAGCTCCACTCTGCACTCTGAAGCTCCACTCTGAAGCTCCACTCTGCACTCTGAAGCTCCACTCTGAAGCTCCACTCTGCACTCTGAAGCTCCACTCTGAAGCTCCACTCTGAAGCTCCACTCTGAAGCTCCACTCTGAAGCTCCACTCTGAAGCTCCACTCTGAAGCTCCACTCTGAAGCTCCACTCTGAAGCTCCACTCTGAAGCTCCACTCTGAAGCTCCACTCTGAAGCTCCACTCTGAAGCTCCACTCTGCACTCTGAAGCTCCACTCTGCACTCTGAAGCTCCACTCTGCACTCTGAAGCTCCACTCTGAAGCTCCACTCTGAAGCTCCACTCTGAAGCTCCACTCTGAAGCTCCACTCTGAAGCTCCACTCTGCACTCTGAAGCTCCACTCTGAAGCTCCACTCTGCACTCTGAAGCTCCACTCTGAAGCTCCACTCTGCACTCTGAAGCTCCACTCTGCACTCTGAAGCTCCACTCTGCACTCTGAAGCTCCACTCTGCACTCTGAAGCTCCACTCTGAAGCTCCACTCTGAAGCTCCACTCTGCACTCTGAAGCTCCACTCTGAAGCTCCACTCTGCACTCTGAAGCTCCACTCTGAAGCTCCACTCTGCACTCTGAAGCTCCACTCTGCACTCTGAAGCTCCACTCTGCACTCTGAAGCTCCACTCTGAAGCTCCACTCTGCACTCTGAAGCTCCACTCTGAATCTGCACTCTGAAGCTCCACTCTGCACTCTGCAGCTCCACTCTGAAGCTCCACTCTGAAGCTCCACTCTGCACTCTGCAGCTCCACTCTGAAGCTCCACTCTGAAGCTCCACTCTGAAGCTCCACTCTGAAGCTCCACTCTGAAGCTCCACTCTGAAGCTCCACTCTGAATCTCCACTCTGAAGCTCCACTCTGAAGCTCCACTCTGCACTCTGAAGCTCCACTCTGCACTCTGAAGCTCCACTCTGAAGCTCCACTCTGCACTCTGAAGCTCCACTCTGAATCTGCACTCTGAAGCTCCACTCTGCACTCTGAAGCTCCACTCTGAATCTGCACTCTGAAGCTCCACTCTGAAGCTCCACTCTGAATCTGCACTCTGAAGCTCCACTCTGAATCTGCACTCTGAAGCTCCACTCTGAAGCTCCACTCTGAAGCTCCACTCTGAAGCTCCACTCTGAAGCTCCACTCTGAAGCTCCACTCTGAAGCTCCACTCTGAAGCTCCACTCTGAAGCTCCACTCTGAAGCTCCACTCTGAAGCTCCACTCTGAAGCTCCACTCTGCACTCTGAAGCTCCACTCTGAATCTGCACTCTGAAGCTCCACTCTGCACTCTGAAGCTCCACTCTGCACTCTGAAGCTCCACTCTGAAGCTCCACTCTGCACTCTGAAGCTCCACTCTGCACTCTGAAGCTCCACTCTGAAGCTCCACTCTGAAGCTCCACTCTGAAGCTCCACTCTGAAGCTCCACTCTGAAGCTCCACTCTGAAGCTCCACTCTGAAGCTCCACTCTGAAGCTCCACTCTGAAGCTCCACTCTGAAGCTCCACTCTGAAGCTCCACTCTGAAGCTCCACTCTGAAGCTCCACTCTGATGCTCCACTCTGATGCTCCACTCTGAAGCTCCACTCTGAAGCTCCACTCTGAAGCTCCACTCTGAAGCTCCACTCTGAAGCTCCACTCTGAAGCTCCACTCTGAAGCTCCACTCTGCACTCTGAAGCTCCACTCTGCACTCTGAAGCTCCACTCTGAAGCTCCACTCTGAAGCTCCACTCTGAAGCTCCACTCTGAAGCTCCACTCTGAAGCTCCACTCTGCACTCTGAAGCTCCACTCTGCACTCTGAAGCTCCACTCTGAAGCTCCACTCTGCACTCTGAAGCTCCACTCTGAATCTGCACTCTGAAGCTCCACTCTGCACTCTGAAGCTCCACTCTGAATCTGCACTCTGAAGCTCCACTCTGCACTCTGAAGCTCCACTCTGAATCTGCACTCTGAAGCTCCACTCTGCACTCTGAAGCTCCACTCTGCACTCTGAATCTGCACTCTGATGCTCCACTCTGAATCTGCACTCTGAAGCTCCACTCTGCACTCTGAATCTGCACTCTGCAGCTCCACTCTGAATCTGCAGCTCCACTCTGCACTCTGAAGCTCCACTCTGAAGCTCCACTCTGAAGCTCCACTCTGAAGCTCCACTCTGAAGCTCCACTCTGAAGCTCCACTCTGAAGCTCCACTCTGAAGCTCCACTCTGAAGCTCCACTCTGAAGCTCCACTCTGCACTCTGAAGCTCCACTCTGCACTCTGAAGCTCCACTCTGCACTCTGAAGCTCCACTCTGCACTCTGAAGCTCCACTCTGCACTCTGAATCTGCACTCTGAAGCTCCACTCTGAAGCTCCACTCTGAAGCTCCACTCTGAAGCTCCACTCTGAAGCTCCACTCTGAAGCTCCACTCTGAAGCTCCACTCTGAAGCTCCACTCTGAAGCTCCACTCTGAAGCTCCACTCTGCACTCTGAAGCTCCACTCTGAAGCTCCACTCTGCACTCTGAAGCTCCACTCTGAAGCTCCACTCTGCACTCTGAAGCTCCACTCTGCACTCTGAAGCTCCACTCTGCACTCTGAAGCTCCACTCTGAAGCTCCACTCTGAAGCTCCACTCTGAAGCTCCACTCTGAAGCTCCACTCTGAAGCTCCACTCTGAAGCTCCACTCTGAAGCTCCACTCTGCACTCTGAAGCTCCACTCTGAAGCTCCACTCTGCACTCTGAAGCTCCACTCTGAATCTGCACTCTGAAGCTCCACTCTGCACTCTGAAGCTCCACTCTGAAGCTCCACTCTGAAGCTCCACTCTGCACTCTGAAGCTCCACTCTGAAGCTCCACTCTGCACTCTGAAGCTCCACTCTGAAGCTCCACTCTGCACTCTGAAGCTCCACTCTGAAGCTCCACTCTGCACTCTGAAGCTCCACTCTGAAGCTCCACTCTGCACTCTGAAGCTCCACTCTGCACTCTGAAGCTCCACTCTGAAGCTCCACTCTGCACTCTGAAGCTCCACTCTGAATCTGCACTCTGAAGCTCCACTCTGCACTCTGCAGCTCCACTCTGAAGCTCCACTCTGAAGCTCCACTCTGAAGCTCCACTCTGAAGCTCCACTCTGAAGCTCCACTCTGAAGCTCCACTCTGAAGCTCCACTCTGAAGCTCCACTCTGCACTCTGAAGCTCCACTCTGAAGCTCCACTCTGCACTCTGAAGCTCCACTCTGCACTCTGAAGCTCCACTCTGAAGCTCCACTCTGCACTCTGAAGCTCCACTCTGAATCTGCACTCTGAAGCTCCACTCTGCACTCTGAAGCTCCACTCTGAATCTGCACTCTGAAGCTCCACTCTGAAGCTCTACTCTGAATCTGCACTCTGAAGCTCCACTCTGAAGCTCCACTCTGAAGCTCCACTCTGAAGCTCCACTCTGAAGCTCCACTCTGAAGCTCCACTCTGAAGCTCCACTCTGAAGCTCCACTCTGAAGCTCCACTCTGAAGCTCCACTCTGAAGCTCCACTCTGAAGCTCCACTCTGCACTCTGAAGCTCCACTCTGAAGCTCCACTCTGAAGCTCCACTCTGAAGCTCCACTCTGAAGCTCCACTCTGAAGCTCCACTCTGAAGCTCCACTCTGAAGCTCCACTCTGAAGCTCCACTCTGAAGCTCCACTCTGAAGCTCCACTCTGCACTCTGAAGCTCCACTCTGAAGCTCCACTCTGCACTCTGAAGCTCCACTCTGCACTCTGAAGCTCCACTCTGAAGCTCCACTCTGCACTCTGAAGCTCCACTCTGAATCTGCACTCTGAAGCTCCACTCTGCACTCTGAAGCTCCACTCTGAATCTGCACTCTGAAGCTCCACTCTGCACTCTGAAGCTCCACTCTGAATCTGCACTCTGAAGCTCCACTCTGAATCTGCACTCTGAAGCTCCACTCTGCACTCTGAAGCTCCACTCTGCACTCTGAAGCTCCACTCTGAAGCTCCACTCTGAAGCTCCACTCTGAAGCTCCACTCTGAAGCTCCACTCTGAAGCTCCACTCTGAAGCTCCACTCTGAAGCTCCACTCTGAAGCTCCACTCTGAAGCTCCACTCTGAAGCTCCACTCTGCACTCTGAAGCTCCACTCTGCACTCTGAAGCTCCACTCTGAAGCTCCACTCTGAAGCTCCACTCTGAAGCTCCACTCTGAAGCTCCACTCTGAAGCTCCACTCTGAAGCTCCACTCTGAAGCTCCACTCTGAAGCTCCACTCTGAAGCTCCACTCTGCACTCTGAAGCTCCACTCTGAAGCTCCACTCTGCACTCTGAAGCTCCACTCTGAAGCTCCACTCTGCACTCTGAAGCTCCACTCTGAATCTGCACTCTGAAGCTCCACTCTGCACTCTGAAGCTCCACTCTGCACTCTGAAGCTCCACTCTGAAGCTCCACTCTGAAGCTCCACTCTGAAGCTCCACTCTGAAGCTCCACTCTGAAGCTCCACTCTGAAGCTCCACTCTGAAGCTCCACTCTGAAGCTCCACTCTGAAGCTCCACTCTCCACTCTGAAGCTCCACTCTGAAGCTCCACTCTGAAGCTCCACTCTGAAGCTCCACTCTGAAGCTCCACTCTGAAGCTCCACTCTGAAGCTCCACTCTGCACTCTGAAGCTCCACTCTGAAGCTCCACTCTGAAGCTCCACTCTGAAGCTCCACTCTGAAGCTCCACTCTGAAGCTCCACTCTGAAGCTCCACTCTGAAGCTCCACTCTGAAGCTCCACTCTGAAGCTCCACTCTGAAGCTCCACTCTGAAGCTCCACTCTGAATCTGCACTCTGAAGCTCCACTCTGAAGCTCCACTCTGAATCTGCACTCTGAAGCTCCACTCTGCACTCTGAAGCTCCACTCTGAATCTGCACTCTGAAGCTCCACTCTGAAGCTCCACTCTGAAGCTCCACTCTGAAGCTCCACTCTGAAGCTCCACTCTGAAGCTCCACTCTGAAGCTCCACTCTGAAGCTCCACTCTGAAGCTCCACTCTGAAGCTCCACTCTGAAGCTCCACTCTGCACTCTGAATCTGCACTCTGAAGCTCCACTCTGCACTCTGAAGCTCCACTCTGCACTCTGAAGCTCCACTCTGAATCTGCACTCTGAAGCTCCACTCTGCACTCTGAAGCTCCACTCTGCACTCTGAAGCTCCACTCTGAATCTGCACTCTGAAGCTCCACTCTGCACTCTGAAGCTCCACTCTGCACTCTGATGCTCCACTCTGAAGCTCCACTCTGAAGCTCCACTCTGAAGCTCCACTCTGAAGCTCCACTCTGAAGCTCCACTCTGAAGCTCCACTCTGAAGCTCCACTCTGAAGCTCCACTCTGAAGCTCCACTCTGAAGCTCCACTCTGATGCTCCACTCTGATGCTCCACTCTGATGCTCCACTCTGAAGCTCCACTCTGAAGCTCCACTCTGAAGCTCCACTCTGAAGCTCCACTCTGAAGCTCCACTCTGCACTCTGAAGCTCCACTCTGCACTCTGAAGCTCCACTCTGCACTCTGAAGCTCCACTCTGCACTCTGAAGCTCCACTCTGAAGCTCCACTCTGCACTCTGAAGCTCCACTCTGCACTCTGAAGCTCCACTCTGAAGCTCCACTCTGCACTCTGAAGCTCCACTCTGCACTCTGAAGCTCCACTCTGAAGCTCCACTCTGCACTCTGAAGCTCCACTCTGCACTCTGAAGCTCCACTCTGAAGCTCCACTCTGCACTCTGAAGCTCCACTCTGAATCTGCACTCTGAAGCTCCACTCTGCACTCTGAAGCTCCACTCTGAATCTGCACTCTGAAGCTCCACTCTGCACTCTGAAGCTCCACTCTGAATCTGCACTCTGATGCTCCACTCTGAATCTGCACTCTGAAGCTCCACTCTGCACTCTGAATCTGCACTCTGCAGCTCCACTCTGAATCTGCAGCTCCACTCTGCACTCTGAAGCTCCACTCTGAATCTCCACTCTGAAGCTCCACTCTGAAGCTCCACTCTGAAGCTCCACTCTGAAGCTCCACTCTGAAGCTCCACTCTGAAGCTCCACTCTGAAGCTCCACTCTGAAGCTCCACTCTGAAGCTCCACTCTGAAGCTCCACTCTGCACTCTGAATCTGCACTCTGAAGCTCCACTCTGAAGCTCCACTCTGAAGCTCCACTCTGAAGCTCCACTCTGAAGCTCCACTCTGAAGCTCCACTCTGAAGCTCCACTCTGAAGCTCCACTCTGCACTCTGAAGCTCCACTCTGAAGCTCCACTCTGCACTCTGAAGCTCCACTCTGAAGCTCCACTCTGCACTCTGAAGCTCCACTCTGAATCTGCACTCTGAAGCTCCACTCTGCACTCTGAAGCTCCACTCTGAAGCTCCACTCTGAAGCTCCACTCTGAAGCTCCACTCTGAAGCTCCACTCTGAAGCTCCACTCTGAAGCTCCACTCTGCACTCTGAAGCTCCACTCTGAAGCTCCACTCTGCACTCTGAAGCTCCACTCTGAAGCTCCACTCTGCACTCTGAAGCTCCACTCTGAATCTGCACTCTGAAGCTCCACTCTGCACTCTGAAGCTCCACTCTGAAGCTGCACTCTGAAGCTCCACTCTGAAGCTCCACTCTGAAGCTCCACTCTGAAGCTCCACTCTGAAGCTCCACTCTGAAGCTCCACTCTGAAGCTCCACTCTGCACTCTGAAGCTCCACTCTGAAGCTCCACTCTGCACTCTGAAGCTCCACTCTGAATCTGCACTCTGAAGCTCCACTCTGCACTCTGAAGCTCCACTCTGAAGCTCCACTCTGAAGCTCCACTCTGCACTCTGAAGCTCCACTCTGAAGCTCCACTCTGCACTCTGAAGCTCCACTCTGAAGCTCCACTCTGCACTCTGAAGCTCCACTCTGCACTCTGAAGCTCCACTCTGAAGCTCCACTCTGAAGCTCCACTCTGCACTCTGAAGCTCCACTCTGAAGCTCCACTCTGCACTCTGAAGCTCCACTCTGAAGCTCCACTCTGCACTCTGAAGCTCCACTCTGAAGCTCCACTCTGCACTCTGAAGCTCCACTCTGCACTCTGAAGCTCCACTCTGAATCTGCACTCTGAAGCTCCACTCTGCACTCTGAAGCTCCACTCTGAAGCTGCACTCTGAAGCTCCACTCTGAAGCTCCACTCTGAAGCTCCACTCTGAAGCTCCACTCTGAAGCTCCACTCTGAAGCTCCACTCTGCACTCTGAAGCTCCACTCTGAAGCTCCACTCTGCACTCTGAAGCTCCACTCTGAATCTGCACTCTGAAGCTCCACTCTGCACTCTGAAGCTCCACTCTGAAGCTCCACTCTGAAGCTCCACTCTGCACTCTGAAGCTCCACTCTGAAGCTCCACTCTGCACTCTGAAGCTCCACTCTGAAGCTCCACTCTGCACTCTGAAGCTCCACTCTGAAGCTCCACTCTGCACTCTGAAGCTCCACTCTGCACTCTGAAGCTCCACTCTGCACTCTGAAGCTCCACTCTGAAGCTCCACTCTGCACTCTGAAGCTCCACTCTGAATCTGCACTCTGAAGCTCCACTCTGCACTCTGCAGCTCCACTCTGAAGCTCCACTCTGAAGCTCCACTCTGAAGCTCCACTCTGAAGCTCCACTCTGAAGCTCCACTCTGAAGCTCCACTCTGAAGCTCCACTCTGAATCTCCACTCTGAAGCTCCACTCTGAAGCTCCACTCTGCACTCTGAAGCTCCACTCTGAAGCTCCACTCTGCACTCTGAAGCTCCACTCTGAAGCTCCACTCTGCACTCTGAAGCTCCACTCTGCACTCTGAAGCTCCACTCTGAAGCTCCACTCTGCACTCTGAAGCTCCACTCTGAAGCTCCACTCTGCACTCTGAAGCTCCACTCTGAATCTGCACTCTGAAGCTCCACTCTGAAGCTCCACTCTGAATCTCCACTCTGAAGCTCCACTCTGAAGCTCCACTCTGAAGCTCCACTCTGAAGCTCCACTCTGAAGCTCCACTCTGAAGCTCCACTCTGAAGCTCCACTCTGCACTCTGAAGCTCCACTCTGAAGCTCCACTCTGAAGCTCCACTCTGCACTCTGAAGCTCCACTCTGAAGCTCCACTCTGCACTCTGAAGCTCCACTCTGAATCTGCACTCTGAAGCTCCACTCTGCACTCTGAAGCTCCACTCTGAATCTGCACTCTGAAGCTCCACTCTGCACTCTGAAGCTCCACTCTGCACTCTGAAGCTCCACTCTGAAGCTCCACTCTGCACTCTGAAGCTCCACTCTGCACTCTGAAGCTCCACTCTGAAGCTCCACTCTGAAGCTCCACTCTGAAGCTCCACTCTGAAGCTCCACTCTCCACTCTGAAGCTCCACTCTGAAGCTCCACTCTCCACTCTGAAGCTCCACTCTGAAGCTCCACTCTGAAGCTCCACTCTGAAGCTCCACTCTGAAGCTCCACTCTGAAGCTCCACTCTGCACTCTGAAGCTCCACTTTGAAGCTCCACTCTGAAGCTCCACTCTGAAGCTCCACTCTGAAGCTCCACTCTGAAGCTCCACTCTGCACTCTGAAGCTCCACTCTGCACTCTGAAGCTCCACTCTGAAGCTCCACTCTGCACTCTGAAGCTCCACTCTGCACTCTGAAGCTCCACTCTGAAGCTCCACTCTGAAGCTCCACTCTGAAGCTCCACTCTGAAGCTCCACTCTGAAGCTCTACTCTGCACTCTGAAGCTCCACTCTGAAGCTCCACTCTGCACTCTGAAGCTCCACTCTGAAGCTCCACTCTGCACTCTGAAGCTCCACTGAAGCTACACACCGCGCAGGGCAGCTCTGGATGCTGATGCGAGAGGCCAGCTGGGAGGCGCGCTGCTCGTCTTCCTGCTCGTGCTGACTCGGAGAGAAAACTTGTTTTCATTGGGAGAGCGGCCTTCAAAGACCCGGTCACTGCGCCTCTCCGAGTGTTTAGCTTGGGATAAAATGGGCGCAGTGTTGTGGTGATGACAGTAGAGCAAGGGAGGTGCCGGCAATGCCGGACCAGACACGGGGGCGTTCCCGGCGTCGCGTGACGTCGGCAAAAGGCAAAGAATGTCAGGAACGCCCCCGTGTCTGGTCCGGCATTGACGGACAGGCCCCTCGTCCAATGGCAAGGCTCCGTTTACGGAGCCAGCCAATCAATGACGAGGGCCGACCCAAAGCACCCTACAGTTCTCAACAGGATTTCGCCTGCGCGAAAAGCTGCGCAGAGCGCAGCTTTCGCTAGGCAAAACCTAAAAAGGACCCAAAATGCAATTCTTTTGGCACAATGGCGGTATTTTATGTCATTGAAAGACGGCTACGGCTACAGGAGGAAGGAGAGAGGGAATGGCAGAGAGAGGAGCAGGTCTACAGACAGAGGGTCACCTTGTTCATGCTCACAGAGGCAGAGATACTCCAGAGGTACAGGTTGGCCCCAGACACCATCTTGGACCTCATCAGGGACCTCCAACCACTGTTGGAGCTCACCACCCCAAGGGCACACGCTATTCCACCCCACGTGCAGGTGCTGTGCAGCCTACACCTGCTTGCGTCTGGGAGCTATCAGAGCGTGGTTGCTGCGGTAGGTGGGGTGACCCAGAGCAGCCTGTCAAGGTTTTTCCACAAATTCCTTGACGCCATGTTACAGAGGATGGACCATTACATATCATTTCCTGCAACCCATGCTGAACTGGTCCAAACAAAATCTGACTTTTACCAGATGGCTCGATTCCCCAATATAATTGGCTGCATAGATGGCACGCACATTCCCATTTGTCCCCCTGCTGCCACTGAATATATATACAGGAATAGGAAGTCCACCCACACCATCAATGTGCAGGTGATTTGCAATGCAAAGTGCGCCATCACTGACCTTGTGGCAAAATTCCCTGGGAGTACCCACGACTCATATATATTTCAAAACAGCGGCATCTATGCACGGCTGACTGCAGGGGAATTTGGTGAAGGATACCTCCTAGGTAAGACACAGTGTCCGACCCCCATAACACCTATTGCAGTAAGAACTACATGTATGCATGTGAGTAATGTATTCCCATTTCCTTTTAGGAGACAGTGCATATGCCCTCCGCTCCTTCATACTCACCCCCTACCTCAACCCCTCAACACCCAGCCAGAGGAGATATAACCGGGCCCACAAGAGCACAAGGAATGTCGTTGAACGAACATTTGGTATCTGGAAAAGCAGGTTCAGATGCCTGGACAAGAGCGGAGGTGCAAGGCAGTATACCCCCATCACCTGCTGTAAGATCATTGCTGCCTGTGCTATGTTGCACAACATTGCTGTGAAGAAGGGTACTGAGGTGGAGTTGTCAGACTACGAGGATCATGACGACGACATTGCTGTGCCTGAAACACAACCTGCTGGAGTGTCAACACCAAGTGATGGCAGATACAGACGTGAGGAGATTACATGCAACTGTTTCTGAGTAAGTAATGAGACACAGACAGGTTGTGTGGGGGACCAACGTATTTTAATGTAGCCACAACGTTCAAGCACTTAAGTGCAACAAAATTAACATCATGAACGTGGGGACTGTATGTCCCAGGTTACTTCCCCCATGACCGGTAATGTCACTTGCGCCCACGCTTCCCTGAGCCACTAGGATGTTGGTCGCTGTGTTCAGCGTGCCCTGCAGCCTCAGCTGGGCGCCTGCTACTCCTCCGTGTCTCCAAAACAGCGCTTGATATGCTGCTCCGGCTGCTAGTGTCCTCAGCCTCTGCCACGTCCAGGGCAGGTTTCTGTGCTGTTTGGGAAATCAGCATTGCCTCTAGTGCACTTGTAATTCTGGCCATGCCCCTGGTGACCTCAGCTGTGTTCTGTGTCACTGCCTCCTGCATATTTATGCCCCTCCTGCATAGCAGGGATGTGGCAGTGGCCAAACAATTGATGTCCGCATTGTGGACACGGGCCTCCCTGCGCCTTGTGTGTTCCAGACTGTCTAGTTTGGTGCATAGCTGTGTTATAGAGTTGCTCATCTGCTGCAATGTCAGTATTTTTTTTTTGCAACCTCTTGATTTGCCTCCACAAGGTCTCTCATGCCCTTCCCGATGTCTCCTATTTGTTCATTCAGGGCTCTGAATTGGCGTTGGCAGGCTTGGATGGATTTGCCCTGCATCCTTTGAATGCGCACCATGCTCCCCTCCAGCCCACGGAACACAGTGCCATCACCACGTCCACCTGCACTGCTGGGTCTGGGTTGTCCTCTGCGAGCTGTGACTGTATCATTTTTGGACTGCAGTGCTGCTGTACTCACATCTACAGTGACTTGTGCCTCACCCTCACCCTCTGCTGCCTCCATTACAGGTAGTGGGGCCACGACACGCCTCCTGGCTGGTGGGGTTGCAGGAGTGGACAGGAACAGTGATGGTGAGGTTTCTACCAAGGGAGGGGATTGTGAAAGCTGTGGGGAGTGCGGCAACTCTGCGGTCTGTACAGTGTCATCATCATGGGCGCTGCCTGTCGTGTCGCCTTCCTCCTGCAAGGCTTGTACTTGGCTTGGCCCTGCTTCCTCACTCTCCTCCCTTGCTGGTGCAGTCCCTTCTGTGTCTGTGGGTCGACTGCCTGATTTTGGCCCTAGGTATAAATAAGCGTATATCAATTGAGTGCTACTGTGTCACAGTCACTACAATAAATGCTTTACACATTTCACTTCAATGTATCTGAATTACTTTCACTAACTTGCTGATGTCTGCGCTGTTACACATGGTCTTACATTAGCTGACTACATTTCCCATAACGCATTGCTCCTGTATAGTGCTAGCAGTACAGGACTGGGGTTAGCTTGTCCACAAAGGGTAAAGGGAAGCAGGTTGGTATGGGGTGTCATGCTGCGCATGAGTCTTACCTTTTTTCCTTGCAGCTCGGGCTGAACTGTCCACATCTCCAAGTCCCAAGACGCTGTCTGCCTCAATGGTTGAGGCCACCAACTCCTCCAGGTCAGTCAGGGGGGGGCACTGGGTTCCTGCCTCCTTCGGTTAAGCCGTCCTGCTTGTGGATTTCAGCCATCTTTTTCTTGGTGAGGCTCCTGATGTCATAAAATCTTTTTTTCAGATCCTCTGTATTCCTGGGTGTGACTCCCACTGCATTCACTTTTTCAGCAATTGCAAGCCAGATTTTTCGTTTGGCAGACTCAGGCACAGTGAGGGATTGCCTGCCAAAAAGTTTGGTGTGCACTCTCACTACCTCCTCCACAAGTACCTGCAGCTCCATGCTGCTGAACTTTATTTTCCTCTTTCTTTCTGCCTTCTGGCTTTCACTGCTGCTTGCCATTTTTCTGTTTGTAAAGTTTCAATGAAACTCTGCCTGCTGCTCTGTGTCTCTGCTCTGCTCTGACTGCCTCTCCAGAACCTTCTAATTAGTTGCAGCTGCCTGGGTAGCCACTTCCTGCAAGGGAGGGGGAGGGTGGTAGCACCTGATTGGCTGTTTTCTTAAGTTTCACTTTTGCTTGCTTTCCGATTCTGAATTTACCGATTCGGTATTTACCGATTCGGTAAATACCGATTCGGTATTTACCACTCATTCCTATGGGCCTTTTGGCCCATAGGAATGAATGGGAAATACCGATTCGGTATTTACCGATTCGGTGAATACTGATTCGGTAAATTCCGAATGTCCGATACCAACTTTTACCAAATCGGTAAAATATACCGATTTTTTATTTACATCTCAATTACCAATTCTTGAATACCGATTCGGTAAAAATCAGTATTTATGAATCAGTAAATGTGATTTACCTACATCTGGCCCTTAGACGGGTATTCTTGGTATTAAAAATTAGATAAAATTCGATACCATTTTCATAAATTGGTCTCGGATTTATTCTTGAGTGTGCATCTCATTTATTGCCTCTGTAGAGTACAAGTGCTTAGCACTACCATCTGATCAGCCTACCTGCTCGCCCACACTACCTCAAAAGAGCCTTAGAATTATCTGCTTTTACCTCTGTATACTATTTGGGGATTCTCTGGACTCTGCTCAGTATACGTCTCTTTAATACACTATATAGGAAGGCAGATTCCTACACCAAGGTAAAGGGCACACTTTGCATCATTACCTTGTGTTACTACAGCTCTCTGGGTGTTGTGTGCATATGGTCTGGTTCCCTTGATTCGCCACAGTACTGCAGGTACTGATTGCAACCAGAGACCAATCCACAGTGTAAACCTATGCATTGAAAGATAAAAGATTATGTGTATGATTTTGTTTGTGGAGACATGATGGTTCCACATCACATCCTACCTTTCCTAATACACCTTGCACCCCACTTCATTCCTTTCCTCACTCTTGCTTGCTTTTTTTAATCCATCCATTCTCTCTCTCCTTCTCTCCTCTTTCTCTCCACCTCCCTCTCTTTCTCTCTCTCTCTCTAAGAAGCTTGCACAGTGCCTGATACAAATATCCTTAGAGAACTGTGGATAGTGAGGAGGTCCAACAGTGGCTCTGGGCTTTCAAATCCAGCCTCCAGGGGTCCCAGCCCACTGGGGCAAAGCCCTTTAGAATAAGCGGTCAGTCCTACCATGTATAACATACCTAATTAATCAATAAGATCACAGATATGGTTCCCAATACTGAACTTACCTATGGCTGAATAAGTATAAAAACATGAGTTCAGCCCACTCATATGTGTAATATTGCTATGATTCCATTTCAAGATTAAATCACCTAATTTGGAATTCTAAAGGGATAGCACCATTATCAAATAGAAGGTTGTTTGATCACCAACATCTGTCTAGTACAACTGGATTGATGAGAAAGCTAATGTATTTAATTCGGATGTAAATCTCCTAACAACAAGTGAGGGTGTAACCTGTGATTTAGGGAGTCATTTCTGATTTGGGTTTAAATCTCCTAACAACAAGTGAGGGTGTAACCTGTGATTTAGGAAGTCAGCGGCAAAAATGCAATAAAAAAATTACTGCCACATTCTGATTTGTATCGGCACAGTTAAATTGCAATCAGTGCATCCTGAAAATGGTTGTGGTTTTACAAACTAAAAGCCAGATTTGATGGAGTCCAGTTCGTCAGGGTAGTGGAGGAAGTTAGGTCCTCCACCTTAATGGATTCCTGCTGAGCACCTGCTATTCGACTGCGGTGAGCATTAAAATGTAATGAGGCCATAAATGCGTTTAACTGCTTGCAAACCGTGAGCCTTCAGAACTCGATACTCAGCACTTTAATATGGAGGCATTTTAGGTCACAAATACCCCAAATTACATTTTTAAATGGTACATCCCCATTTGAAGAGATAAAAGCAAAACATTATAAGCGGCCATGAGCTGGATTAGAGGAAGTGGTATGCAGTTCCTATGGGTGGAAGGGGGAGGCAGAGGCTAGGTCGGTAAAACACCCTTACCCTAAGGTGAAGATGGGGTGTCTTCCAATTTGGGAAGAGGGGCCCTCACACACCCGGTTGGGTATCATGCTTCAGTGTAGGGCATGCTGCTCGTCAGGCTGGTGCTGCAATGCCTGATGGGCACCCTATGATTGGGCTCTTTGCCTGAGGTCTTTCTCTCATGCTGTTAAGTGTGTTGTGGGTGTGGGGCCTCGTAGTGTAGATGTGGATAAGGTATGTGAAGGAAGGTGTGGGAGGGATAAAATAGGGCGCAGGGGTGCTCCAAAATCAATTTAATCTGAGAGCTCACTGTTCCCAAATAAAAAAAACAATGGGGTCACTGCTGATGTAATGGTCAGAGGAGGCTACAAGTTAGTGGTCAACATGTTTCTCGCCTTGTGTGTCAGAGATCAAAGGGTTATTCATCAGGACCAAGCGATGTAACTACACTATCTACACAGTGGTTGGTCTGGTGATTCTCTCAGGGGTGAACCAAGCACTCAAAAACCTAGCACTGAGGTACCTTTTTATGAGATGGACCAACCTGATATGGGTGGTTATAGGACTCCGTTGAGTACAGGCAGAGGGTGTACGTTACAGTTGTTAACGTCAGTTCTGCCGGAATCCATTTGCTCTGAACCTACCCCTCACTCCGCCAGCTCGAAAGGCCATGAGCTGGAGCCAGTTCACCATTTGGACTTATCAAAACTTCTTTGTGATCTGATGGCCAGTCCTGCATCACTGCCACTCTCACGATGAGGACAGGAACTGGTCTCGCAGCACGTCCCTACTTGAACTGGGGAGAAAGGCATGTGATTGGCTGAGTGCTGGAACATTGAATCACGTCGCTACAAGGAGGAGAGGGACCAGTAGCTCCAGTGAAACCTAGAAAAAGGTCAGCCTATCACCTCTAACTGGCTGTGTAGATCAGCCTTGTGCTCCTTTTAAACAGACAGGACTGTGTGCTGGTGTTGGCTGTGGCAAGGCACCTCGGAACACTGGTCAATCTGATCAGCTGGGCAAGCTCTGCAAGTAGTAACACTTTCATGTGGCAAACTCAGACATTTTTTATTTGTTTATGCAGATTTATATAGCGCGAACTCGACCCAAAGGTATTGGAGCACTTTACATGAGCATAGGTTACGTTACACAAGAAAACATTCATTTTTTTATTTTGTTTTGTTTTAGGCACTGGAGATTAAGTGATTTGCCCAGAATCACAGGATGTGGACGCAGCACCAAAGTCGGCAGTCTAGCAGTCAGACCACATTGCTGTAATGCGGGGACATGACCAAAAATGAGGTATTCTATGGCAGGACCGGAGGCTCAGATTATGCTTCTCAATTTCTCAACCAATAGTAACGAGGCACCACCTTTACTACCTCTTTCTTTGCTGCTCCGCAGTCAAGATAAGTGCCTCATTATTTTGTTCATGTTAAACCTATGTCTATTGGTGATTTTATGTTATTATGGATGTTATTGCTAATATATGATGGTAAATGTACCGATTTCATACTTGTGCTGAGCTGCGCTCTGCTCGCAGGTTGTCACTTTTGTTTTTCCCGCTCAGCGTCTGTTGGGCTGTCCTAGGTGCCCTTAATCCTTTGAGCCTTTATTTCATTTATCTGTCACTACTCACAATGCGAGGAATCCGAGTGCGTGTCTCACGCTCGGGCTGGGGTTGCCCCCCCTAGGGAGTGAGGCGCCCGTTGGAGCCCGATCGGGCAGCCTGCGTGCATCTCGGGAGCCTGCACACGACTGTGCACACGGCGCAGTGCCTCCCTCGTTCGCACTGGAAGACGCCTCTCCCCGGGCTGGCACAGCCAGGGGATTAAGCAGCCATAGTGCAAGGAGCCGGTACCGGGCCTCAAATAATTTTGGCATTTCAATTTTGCAGTGTTTTGCGTCTCAGTTAACGCCTTATTAACCTGCAGTCGCAGGATTAAATTTTTGGCAACCCTTTGTAGGCAGGCAGGGTTTAAAAAATACCCTCCATTAGTCCTATTTTCAAGGGCTATTGGTACCTCTTTTGTGGCCCCACTGCTCCAGCCATTTGCTCCCAACCGACACCGTTTCTCACTGAGAGATAGGGTTAGATTAAATTAAGCTTCTCTCTGGGAATTTGATATACATTCCACACAGTGTCAGACTGCGAAGTCTATGAGGAGGACGAGGCTGCGTATGGTCCTGCAGAATTTTACTATGATGACTCTATGGAGGCTCTCATAGATAAGAGACTAGCCTTGCTGCCTATTTGCCAATGCTTGGAGTAATTAGTTGGTAATACTCCTGTCTCCTCTGGCTCTCCCACTCCCTCCCCCTTCCTCCATCCGAGCCATCTGGTCTCCCCAGGCCACATGTTCAAGTCAATTCCAAGTTACGAAGTTCAAAGGAACATGATTATGATAGGAAATCGGTCCTTTCTTCCCCAGACCCTTCCCCCTCTGCCCCTGTTCCCCTTACGAACACCAACACAGATACCGATTCCTCCCAAGAATCACGCCCCCGCAAGTGTGCCAAGAAGCGCAAGCATCCCTCCTCGCCCGTCCAACCTTCCCCTTTCTCGTTTGATCCTTCAGATATAGTCCACACCCTTTCTTCAGACTGATCTCCCGCCCGGCAGTGTCAGAATACATGCAGACACACCTGCGTAAGAGCTTCGATAAAGAAGTCAGAGCCCGCCTCAGATCTGAATGTCCCCGTCCTGACCTAGCTCACAAAATTGTCCTCACTCCAGATATTGACTCCTCTCTGACCACCTTCCTAAAGAAGTATAAGAAAGATCCAAACAAGGGCATAGATCGCGCCCTTAGAGCTTGCCAAGACAAGTTGCTGAATGTTTCAGGCCCCCTGGCAAAAATTCTTGAGCTAGACCTTCAAGCACAGGAGACTGGGGCTGCTATCCACCCAGAGGTCCTGGCAGGTTGGACCCAAAGAGCGGTTTGCCTCCTTGGCAATGCCAATTGCGCACTTTCTTCAGAGAGGCGCAAGTCAGTCCTTTAACGAATCAACCCACAACTGGCTGAATAGGCTGCTGCCGAACGGGGTTCTCTTGCTGAGGGTCAGCTCTTTGGAAAACGCTTTGTCAAAGACATAGCAAAATTTGTCAATACTTTTGCATCATTGGACACAATGCAATCCTCGCTCAAGAGGGTCTTCCATCCACTCTCTGGCAGGGCTGGTCGTGGCAGCAGACGCTCGGCCGTCCGGCCGCTACAACAATCTAAATCCCCAGCGTGGCTTCGCCCTACGAAGAAAAGGTTATGCCCAGGAACCGGATCAAGTAGGCTTCTATTCCTCCAGATACCTAGGCTTCCATAGCCGGTATAACAGGGGCCTCAACAGGGGCTTTAAGAACTGCGACACTCAGTCATCAGGTATGTCTGCCGATTTTCAGAAGATTCCACCACGAGGCAGACTGTTGCATTTTGTGCCAAATTGGGCAAGGTTAACCACAGATGCGTGGATCCTCCACACGGTTCAGGGTTATCAAATAGAATTTATAGATTACCCCTGTCAATCAGCTCCTCATTTCCTCTCCTTTATCCCTTACAAGAGCAAGCTGTTATCGACTCAGAGCTTCAGGAACTTTTGGCAAAGCAGACTATTGCCGTGTGACCATCGATCCCAAAGGGTTTTGCGGCAACGTCTTCTCTTGGTGCAAAAGAAGGGAGGAGGTCAGAGATTAGTTTTAAATCTCAGGGAGATCAACCCATTTGTGGTGTACAGGCACTTCAAGGTGGAGGGCATCCATCTACTGTGAGATCTTCTTTTGGAGAACGACTGGATGGTCCGTTTGGATCTAAAGGATGCTTATCTCACAGTTCCCATTTGCCCCTCCTTTCAGAAGTTCCTTCAATTCTCATTGAAAGGGCAATGGTACTGGTATCTTTCCCTTCCTTTCGGGCTGTCCTTAGCCCCTTGGGTGTTTACCAAACCACTGAAGCCAGTGGTCACCCATCTGCGCGAGATGGGAATTTGCATGATCGTTTATCTGGACGACATGTTACTTCTAGATCAGGACCAAAATCTTCTGCTAACACATTTATGGTGGACAACCTCTCTGTTGCAAGAGTTAGGGTTTGTGATAAATCTCAAGAAATCAATGATCACTCTGATGCAACAAATGGGTTTCAGATAGATTCAGTCAACGCCCAGTTACTCCTTCCTGTGTCCAAGATCAAGTCAATAAAGAGAGAGATTCGTTTCACCTTGTCGAAACAGATGGTGTTGTTGAGATCCTTAGCGAGGATTGTGTGCCTACTGGCTTCATCGATTCAAGTCATCTTCCCAGGGCCCTTCCACTACAGGACGTTACAGCCACATGATTCCCCTGTCTCCGGATACTCGTGAGGAGCTTCGGTGGAGGTTGGAAAACATGGAAGCGTGGCGTGGAATGGCAAAGCCATTTTCTGAGCCTCCCTCGATGTAAATGTAAATGTAAATGTCAAGGTATTTGTAGAGCGCACTGCCACCAAGCGGTTTCCTGGCGCTATTACTCATACCGCTGTGGAACCCTTCCTGGCTTTCCCTGTGAAGTGTCCACTCCTGGGCACCCCCAGGGTGAAGCCAGGCATCCTAGCGCTGTTGGGGCCGGTGTGGAGGTTAAGCAAGCTATTGCCCAGAGTTGCAGCGTGGGGCCCATGATTAGAATAGGCATCGAGGCGAGAATTGTCAGGTCCGAGGAAATTGAGCCCAAGACCGGCCGAGGCGGGAATTGAACCCTGGTCCCGGGCCAGAACTCTGCATCAGGGTCTGCCGCTCTAACCATTGAGCCACACTCCTCCACACTCCTCGATGTCATCATAGAGTCAGATGCCAGCCGATGGGGCTGGGGAGCAAGATGTGGAGACTTTTTCGGAAGAGTTAAGGTTACACATCAACTGTCTGGAGTATTGGAGTCTTGGCCAGACAATAAAGATTTATTGTTAAAACAATTATCTGCTAAACTTACTATGTTATTGTGTTTGATTTCTTTTAGAAGAGTTTCTGATGTTCATACTTTAGATTTGGCAGGAAGGATTTTCTCTCCCCAGGGGGTGTCTTTCCTCATCTCTAGGTGAACTAAGACTTTGTCACATTCAGTTGAGTATCCTGCTTTTCCTCATAATGACAAATGATGTGTTTTAAAGTGTTTGAAGGTATCTGAAGAACGTACACTAGTTCATAGATTGGACCCTTTGGGGCAGTTGTTTTTGGCGATCCCGAAATCTTTTCGTCCAGTTTCAGCGGCCACCTTGGCACGTTGGGTCAGGTGGGCGATGGCTGAAGCAGGGATTGACATTTCTGTTAATGGTGCCCATTCCACCAGAGGCGCTATGGGCTCTAAGGCATATATTTTGGGTTCTCGTTTAGAAGATATTTTGAAGGCTGCAGATTGGTCTTCGGACTCAATGTTTAAAGTATTTTATTATAAACCTATTACTCATGTTTCTTCTGTTGTGGTTGGTCAGCTTTGAACCAGCATAATCTCAGCCTCCGGTCCTGCCATAGAATACAACATTTTCCAGCTATTGCGACTAGAATTTTTGATTCTATTAAGGACACGGAGGTGAGGATTATCCCACCCTTGGGACAGGTAAGAATTACAAATGTAATGTTGTAAAATGATGCATAATATGATGTTATTATTTCCCACCCTGAAGTATCAAACCTTTTTTGTTCTCTATTTTTCAAACATGTTTCTGATTTCAGGAACGGATTCCAAACAGAATTGATCCTAAGATACTTTATGGCATGGATCTCCTCGCTGTTGGAGGATGCTGTCTCCTCCGGGACCTGTTGAGAGTTGCTCTCCATTGGGAGCCTGATTTGTTGTTGTTGCTCTCCGTTGAGAGCCAGGAACATTGTTTTGTTTTCAGACACTTAAAGAACTGTTTTTTGCAAAGAAAGAGGTAGTCAAGATGGTGCCTCGTTATTTTGTGTGATAACCACAGTTACTATTGGTTGATGAAGGAAGAGTGGTTCAAAGCCTCATGGGATATGTAGTATATAGTAATGTTTACTTTTTTCTCATTGGCCGCTGTTTTGAGTAGTAAAGAAATTGAGAAGCATAATCATCACCTCCATGTCCTTTAACCCCTTCGCTGCGCTGAACGTTCCGCGCTGGTGCGGAACGTTCGATTGCGCTGGCGGGGCCGGGACGTTCAGCGGACGTGCGCAGCACTACCGAGGTAGTGCACGCGACATCCGCTGAACGCGCGCAGCATTTAACGGGTTAAAGAATCAAAAGTTCTTGTTGTGATAGCTGGAAAAAAATGTATTCATTCGCAGATGCGTGGCACTTGGCAGGGCTGCAGATCACTTTTAGTGATTGTACCACTATTCTCCCCACTTTATAACACCAGTAACACAATATATTGCCTTTCTTAAAAAACAAGTCATATCACTTGAACAGACTTCTAGTAATTTAGATCACACAACTATTCACCAATTTATTATTAATCACATAGACGAAATCTAATATACTTTCCCAATGTTTGTTTATTTACGGAAAACGAGATTAAGTAATTTGCCCAGAATGACAGGCTGCTGAGCCAACGCCGAGACTTGAACCTACCTCCCCAGTTCCAAAGTCAGCAGCACTGGCAGTACCGCCTCATCCACCCTCTTGACGACTCAATGAAAACATTATCCCGGAGGGACAGATAGGCGAGAATTCTAAAATTACCGCTGCATAGGTCTTCATTGTCTGTTAGCACATTCTGTAAATAAATAATAGAGCATTGAATTTGCGCCAGAAGGAGAAAACAGACATTTGGGCATCAAGCGGAGTGAAGGCAAGCAACATGAACGCGGGAGGCGTTCGAGCTTTACGTGGATCTGAGAGAGAGGCTTGACACGCAAAGACCAACCCCGGAAGTTGAAGTCACGAATGTCGGGAAAGCCGGGCTGTAGAGAAGATGGAGCCCGGCGGCGGGCCTCTGATTGTCAACAACAAGGTGCGGGGGAGCCTCGGACCGGCGCCCGGCATTGGAGGCCTGCTGCCGGGCAAGGGTCGCGAGCTTAACCGCACCCAACGCAAGGACTCCGAGGTGAGGGGTGGAAGGAACCAGAATTGGGTCAAGGGCCATGTTTAGACTGACTATCAATTAAAGTGGGAGAGCGACCACTGGCTGTAGTAGCAGCTGATAGTAGGGGACAGTGACTCGAAAAGGGAGGAAAAACTGAATGACGGAAGGAACCACTGACAGGAGGGAGAGAGTTGATGATGGAGGAAACTATTGGTGAAAGGGAGGAGGGCTACTTTGATGGGAAGGACTTGCACGGGTAGGAAAGGAGTATTGCCAGAAGTGGAAGAATTCTGCTGGTGGGACGGGAGGAATTTAAGTGAGTGTATCGGAGGATATGTTATAGGATCCATAGTGTTGTTATTACGTTTATAAAGCGTTTCGTACTCCGGACGTAGTGCGGAAACCTACTATGAACGTATAGCAGCACACTACACTGTGAGAAAGGAAAGAGCGTAGCTATATGATAACCGAACTGCATTGTAGCCTATTTGCCAGGGAAGCGTTTTAGAGGTGTGCTGCTGTGCATGACTGACCAGAGCGTGTTCTTACCGTGACATAGGCTACGGCGCTTGTGTAGGTTGTAGGGTGGTGACGGGGAGCAGTAGAATGTATGAATTGTGTTTGCTTGGAAAGTTTCGGGCTAGAGGTATCACCTGTGTGGGAAGTGCTTTGTTGCCGTTCGTGATGAGTAGTTGAATGTACTTCTCATGGCCCTTCAACATGTATCTCCGTAAATGCTAGCAAAGGAACGAAGCTGAGTGAGAAATAGATGGCTATTTGTGCCTGCCCTACTACATCCGGATAAACTCTGGTTCTTGGCTTGATTTTTTTCCGCTAAATTAAGTGATTTTTACGTCTAACCTAAAACGGCGCATGCGTGTGAAACATTTTGTCAGTTTACAGTGGTTGTATAGCCCACCCAATTGCTTACCATTGGTTTGCTGCATTTCCATTCTTATTTGCTTGCTTCTTATTTGTAAGCTTCTGTTGCCTCTTCTCGTTTGCCCCTCCCTAGAGCATCTCGATGTACTTGTGTCCTTCCACTGCTCATGGTTTGAGAGCTATTTTTTTTTATTTTGATTAAGCACTCCAAAAGTCTCAAATTGCCCTGTCTCTCCAGTGAGCTTTTCTGTCTTCCCTCGTCGCCTACTATCACCTTTGTGTTTCAGGCCCCCACTCACTCTCCTGTTGGCCCCTCTCGCCTGCGTGCTTCTGGTGCCCCTATTTCCATCTTATTTCATCCTTAAGTGCCACCCCATACCTGACAACTTAGAAATTAATTCCACAGTGTGAGGATGGGGCAGGGTCTTGGAGGGTTCGGGGCCTCGGGCCCAGAGCTACCCAAGAGGCTCTCTGCCCCTCATCAAGCCCACCACAAAAAACAAGCATTTGCAATGCAATAGGTCTTGCATTAACGAGAGTTTGAGCTATTGGCAATGCAATAGCTTAAACTCACAAATGCGAGACATATTGCATAAACATTTTTTTAGGTCTCGTCCTTTACCATTCAGAAGGAATGGGAAATGGCGAGAATTCAAGTGCTCGAACTGATTGTCAAACCACCGCTTTTTTTCGTGGCGTTTTCTTCGAGTGCACGTACAGGCACGCGCTTTTGGCCCATACACTTTCATGGCCATCTGTTCCTGTTCCTCAATGTCCCTCCCACCCTTCGTTTGATCTTGCCGTGAGTTCAGGCTAATGGCCCTCCCCCAGCACAGAGCGCGCATCGCGGCCGCACAGCACATCAAAGGGCTTCTCCCAGCGTGTGCTGTGCGGCTTCTCCTCCCCTAATTATGTGGCCGGCCGTACTTGTGTTTCCTGGCCGCTTCCCGGCCGCTCTTGTATTTAATTAGCAGCAGCAGCAGCATTTCTCCTGCGCCAGGCCACATCAAAGGCTCTGTGCCACTTTCACCCACACAGCAACACTTACAGACACGCAACGCCACTCACACCCACGCAAGCCCACTATCATCCACGCAACACCACACTCACCCACGCAACGCCACTCACCCAAGCAACACCACTCACACACGCAACCCCACTCACACACGCAACCCCACTCATCCACGCAACACCACTCATCTAAGCAACCCCACTCACACGCGCAACGCCACTCACGCGCGCAACGCCACTCACGCGCGCAACGCCACTCACGCGCGCAACGCCACTCACGCGCGCAACGCCACGCACGCAACGCCACTCACGCACGCAACGCCACTCACGCACGCAACGCCACTCACGCACGCAACGCCACTCACGCACGCAACGCCACTCACACACGCAACGCCACTCACGCACGCAACGCCACTCACGCACGCAACGCCACTCACGCGCGCAACGCCACTCACGCGCGCAACGCCACGCACGCAACGCCACTCACGCACGCAACGCCACTCACGCACGCAACGCCACTCACGCGCGCAACGCCACTCACGCGCGCAACGCCACGCACGCAACGCCACTCACGCACGCAACGCCACTCACGCACGCAACGCCACTCACGCACGCAACGCCACTCACACACGCAACGCCTCTCACACACGCAACGCCTCTCACACACGCAACGCCTCTCACACGCCCAACGCCACTGACAGGCGCAACGCCACTGACAGGCGCAACGCCACTGACAGGCGCAACGCCACTGACAGGCGCAACGCCACTCGCACACGCAACGCCACTCGCAACGCCACTCGCACTCGCAACGCCACACGCAACGCCACTCGCACACGCAACGCCACTCGCACACGCAACGCCACTCGCACACGCAACGCCACTCGCACACGCAACGCCACTCGCACACGCAACGCCACTCGCACACGCAACGCCACTCGCACACGCAACGCCACTCGCACACGCAACGCCACTCGCAACGCCACTCACACATTGTGGGTGCAGATTGTGGGTGCAGATTGTGGGTGCAGATTGTGGGTGCAGATTCAGAGAAAACTCAGCAGCACCACCACCATTGCAATGCAATAGGTCTCGTTTTAACACAAATTTAAGCTATAGGCCTTGTAAATGGCAAAGCCTTTTATTTATGTTCCAAAAACCAGAACGCAAAAATAAAGGGCATAATCATTTACAATGCTAATAGTTCAGACTCGCGTTATTGCGAGACCTATTGCATTTTCAATGCTTGTTTTACTAGCACCCATGCAGCGCTCACATTGGTGCTTTCTCATTTATGAAGGCGGCGCCCCTTTCTTTAGACAAGAGGCGTTTAAAGAAAGTTTTATCCAGTTTAGTGGTTTGGTATAGGCTAACTGGCGCCACTTAGACAGTCTCACAGTTTTATCAGATGCAAATGTTTATCTTTCACGGTGCTACAAGGTAGAAGGAACCACCTAATCCTTCCAATAACGAGCTTACGCTTCAAACAGAAACAGACTCCTTAGCACAAGTATATCACAATATAGTTCTATATTGGTGTTGCCACCTCAATTGACACAATTACAATATGTAGTCCTTGGTAATACAGGTATTCAATTTTATTCTTGAATGTTGCACGTTCTCCACACAGCCGACACGTGTTTCGTCGTGACCGGGAGTATAACCCAACGACTTTTTCAAGGCTGTAGAAGTTCAAAATAAACAAATATGTAGCCATTTCAAGTACACTTCCTTTAACATACGTTATACTATTATACCAAAATTGCACAACTCATGTGGCCCTTGTAATGCAAATTTCTGCTCTTAAGTGTCCAGTTTGGTACCTTACAAGCCGTATTATACACATTTTTTCTCCTCAGTGAATAAGTGTGATCCACATCTTGATAAGGTGTCACATTGACAATGTCCATATATCCACATATCTTTGCTATAAAATCATTTTTTGTTTGAGTATCATTTGAGTGATAGTTAACACATAAAGTACCTCATTATCTTTATAGAGGTCTATGATCCCGTATGATCTGGAGAGATCTAATATCTATAAACCTTATTAAGGCGTGGGTTTCATATCTAAATTTGTGTCGTGACCGTCATGCTCTTGATGTGTATTTAGAAACACCCCGGACCTACACCATGTGTCAGGTATTCTCTTCTAAAGTACCGTGAGGTGATTTGTGCCTATGGTTGTCTTAAGTTTACACAACATGTAGTGGTATGTGATTGATATTCCAACCATAAATACCTATTTTCAAATCCGTTTTCTTTTACTGTAAAATAAAGTCATTATTTTGAATTATATATATCAATTTTATAGATGAGTAGCATATTACCATTAATTTTACATTTATTCGCAATGATTAACTTACTTAGTATGCGGTGATAATTCCAACCCGCATAGGGGTTCTACGGGGGTCTTCTGTTATGATGTCCACTCTATTATGTCCAATGGACTCCACTTCACACTTTGGTTAAGTTTGGCTGAAAGGAAGTTCAGTATCCTGTATTAGTATATATTAAGATGCCATTAATATTAAGTAAACTCTTTTATTTCCTTGTACTATTTTAAATGGAAAAGATTCCACCCGTTCCCGGAAGGATCCCCTCCTTGATATTCCATCTCATGACAGGTTATCGGTATTTACCCGAATAACATAGCATTCGCTAAAACCCATATATAGTTATCTGTAACAATAACTATTTTTACAGTGTTTCCCTATTATACTTCGGCCTTATGAGAAATGTCCACTGGAGTGTTAACACGCACTTGTCCTTATTTAACAGTATTGGTGCCACTAGTTTCTTTCCACCCGCTAAGGAGTATCCATTTTATATATTTAAACACCCAAGTCACTGCGGTGTATAAGCGCATTCTTCCCTTAGTACTCGCTCCGTTCCGCTTACCTTTCGCCTCGATAATTTTTTTCTCCGGTGCCCCCGTTCAGGATTAGCGTGTTCGCTCAATCATTATTCTTTTCGAATGCCCCGCGTCTTTATTTAGAAACACTTCCGTGTTTCAAGCAGAGGTACCCGATTGGTTGTTACGGGTCATATGATCCCCGTTTCACACATCTCTATCAATTGGTCCAGAGTAGTCTCGTGGGTCTATCTAAACATAACTTTCCGTGGTGAATTAAGGCGCCATCTTATAATATTCTTTTTGAATAGAATTTTGATTGTAGACATGTAGTTAATAGAATATATCAGTAGTTATGAGGTTTTTCGAGACATACCTCATAGTTTCTATTAGATATTCTCAATTATCCTATCCATCAGATTTATTTAAATGGTTTGATCGTTTAAAACGAGTTTTAGTTTATACTTATTTGTTTTCTTATTGTACCCAATCTATATGTAGCACCACTCATTTTTATGAAAGACATTTTGGCGACTAATTTAATTAAACTAAACGAATTTATTTAGGTTGTTCTTTTAAGTTCAGTCAGAAAATGTATTTATTCTTTTGGTTCATGCGGGCCTAATTAGAGCTATTAATTATTTTGTACATTGGATCAGTTTTCGTGTTCTATAAAAACATTGAGTTATCATATTTTTCGGGTTTCACAGAAGCACGCAATCGTGTCCCGTGCAGTAAAACATATTATGAGAGGCCACGTCCCGGTTGATAAATGAGATGAATTACGGACCGCTTATTTTTATGTCATGCATATTACCCACGTCGCCCCTATAATTAATGTGCTGTTGTGAGTGTTTTGTTTGGGTGATGCTACTTCCATTCAATACTTACCAGTATTCTCAAACGTGTATGATTAAAACAAGTCGTAAAATGTGCCCATATGTGTTCATAAGTGTTTCTTAGTGAACTATTGATCTCTCCAACATGTAGGGTCAGTACATGGTCATGGTACTCACATTACCGGATAGTTATTTTGTCACATCTCATATACATACATCATCAGGAATACATTTTTTATATACATTGGAAACATAAGTGACATTATCAGGAATCATCTTCTATTTTATACTGTCCCCATGTATCTATTATGTCCCTAGAAAGTAGTGTAGCTCATGGTCAATATTTAAACCATGTTCCACACTGCGCATTTTCATGATCCAGAGAGCCTCTCTCTGTCTCAGTGTTAGCTCCCTATTTCCGCCTCTAGGGTGTCTAGGTGTATGTTCTATTCCAAAGAATTCAAACATTCGATGTGTTTTTTGTGCGGGGCAGATTGACATATGGGCAGCCACAGGGTATTGCATATCCCCCTGTTTAACCGCCCTGATGTGTTCATTGATTCTTTCCCTTAACATCCGTATAGTACTACCAATGTATTTTTTACCACATTTGCAGACAAGGATGTATGTCACAAATTTTGTCATACAGTTGATATTGGTGTGAATGAGGTATTTTCTCCCAAAAGGACCCTCAAATTCTGTCACTTTTTTGCAGGCCCATTTACACGCACTGAAGTTGTTACAACCATAAAATCCTTTTGAATGTTTATCCAACCAACTGTCTTGGGTTTTTACATTTGGATAACTTGGGCGTAGTAAGTTTCTGATTGTTCTCCCTTTTCTATAAGTCAGTGTTGGTCTTTCAGATATGTAATCCTTGACGACAGTATCCGTTCTAAGCAGATGCCAGTGTTTGGTCAAGCTTTTCATTAGTATTTCAGACCAGTTGTTGTAGCCTGTTACTAGTCTTATCTTGTCATCTTTCTTTTTGTTCCTTGACTGTTCTTTTAAGGTATCTGCTCTTTTGATTTTATTTATCCTTAGTTCGGCTTTTTTTAAGATTTTCATATTATAGCCACGGTTCTTGAATCTGTTCAGAGCTCCCTTTTTGTTGTGTTCAAATTCCTCATCTTTACTGCAGTTCCGTCTGGTTCGTATAAGCTCACCATACGGAATAGCTCTTATTTGGTGTGCAGGATGAGCACTAGACGCATGCAGGAGTGAGTTGCACGCTGTCGGTTTTCGAAATAGTCTGCTGTGGATTTTGTCATTGTCAGCAAAGAGTTCTATATCTAAAAAAGGTATTTTAGTGTTACTTGATTCCATTGTGAACTTGATGTTAAACTCATTGCTGTTTAGATACACCTGAAATTCAAGTAGTTTGTCTGGAGTTCCCGTCCAGATCATGATACAGTCGTCTATGTACCTGCCCCAGTAAAAAATTGAGTCATTCCATTCTGTGCCCAATGGGCCCCAGATCATCAACTCCTCGAACCAACCCATTACTAGGTTCGCATACGAGGGTGAAAACCTGGAGCCCATTGCTACACCTTGTTTTTGTCTGTACCACTTATCTTTGTATAGGAACACATTATTGTCCAGTATAAGTTCTATCATTTCTACAAGCATCTCGGTATGTAACCAAGAGCTGGCAGATCTTTTGCTTAACATTTTCTCAACTGCCGTTAAGCCTATTTCTCTTTTGATGCATGTATATAATGATACCACATCTAAGGTAACTAATGACATGGTATCTTCCCAGGCTAAGTCGGCCATTATACCTAAAATATGTTTTGTATCCCTGATGTGGGATGGGAGATTCCCTACCAGTGGTTTAAAAAAAATATCTACATATTCAGATAACCTTTCCGTGGGTCCACCAATACCTGATATGATCGGTCTACCCGGGGGAAATTTGTCTGTTTTATGTACTTTGGGGAGGGTATATATACACGGGTATCTTGGACGGTCAACTCTAAGGTACATGTGTTCATTATCGTCCAGGAGACCTGAACCATGCCATTTTTTTAGATGTAAGTTGATGTAGTCAGTGAGTTTCCACATAGGGTTATGTGATAATTCTTCATAGCATTCAGGGTTAGCTAGTTGTGATAATATTTCTGTTTCGTAGTCACTAGTACTCATGACCACCATGTTGCCCCCTTTGTCCGCTTCCCTGATTGTTAGAGTTTCGTTCTCACTCAGTTCCTTTAATGCTATTCTTTCCCTATGTGTTAAGTTGTCTCTTTGTATGTGTGATGCTGTTTCTTCGACTTCATGTTTATCCAAATCTGCAGATACGAGCTTGTGAAATACATCAATGCTATTTCCCGCAGTTAGAGTCGGTGTCCACTTGGACTTGTCTTTAAGATTGCTTGATATATTGTAATCCATATGTATGTCTAAATCTCTCATTACCATTTCCATTGTGTTAACCTCATCCTTACAATTAGTAATGGATAACAATAATCTAGTGTTTTGAATATCCTCAATTGATTGATCATTACATATCAATACACCAAGATTTGGTTGCAGATCTTTATTTGTAGTCTTATTCAAATCAAAATGTTTCTTTAGTTTAAGACGTCGGATAAATTTAAACAAATCTATTTTAGTGGTACACAGATCCCCAATACTATTAGGACAAAAGCTCATACCCTTCTGCAATACAGAGATCATATCCTCAGTCAAAACAGCATCACTTAAATTCATTACAGTAACATTGTCTATTTCTTCTGATTCGCATTCCATGACCTGGTTCTCATTCCTGGTCGACCTGTATTTGTTTCCCCCTCTCCTGCCTCTCCTTGTCTTCCTGGGGTAGCCTGTCTGCGGTTTTCTCTGTTCCCTGTTTTTATTCTGCGTATCTCCAATAAAAAATTATTGGTTTCATTGTTGGTGTTACTAGCACCACCTGCATCTTCTTGTTCACTTCCACTAGTATGTACAGTGTTTAAAGATGAAGTACTAGAGCTGGCAGATCTATTTGCTCCTACATTTTGGGTGGTAGTTTTGCTGACTAAATGATCATACTTTTTTGCGAAGGTAAATATTCGACCACTGGTATAGTCTTTCTCATCCCTTCTTAATTTCCTGCTCTTACGTTCCTTAATGTCAGCAACATGACGCTGTAAAATATCTTTTAAGATTGCATAGTTTTTTTCAGTTGCGTCAGGTAAGTTTAAATCTTTAATCTCTGACTCCAGTTTCTCTATATCCTTCTGTAAAAGAGTGACTTTTCTCTCACAGTTAATAATCAGTATATTCATTAATCTGTTAGAATTGTCCGTGAGTTCCTTTTCCCAATCTAGAAGGAGGTCAGGCTCCAAATCTTCGTATGTGGGAATAATTTGAGATCTTAGCCCTCTAGGGATGCGTTTAACTTTAAAGTATTGTTTCAAGGTAGCCGCATCCCACCACCTGGACAACTCGTTCATTCTGAGTCTCTCTAATCTGATGAATTTTTGTTTTAGACCTTCATTTCTTGTAGATTGTCCTCCCTGTGCTGATGTACTCGGGCCACGTTGGTCTATATTATTAAACAGATCCTCCGCTTCCTTGTCTCTCTGGTTCTTATCATTGCTCAAGCTATTCATCGTGATTCTAGGGCTGCCACCTATTGATACACAGTTTTATCCAGTTTGTGGTTTGGTATAGGCTAACTGGCGCCACTTAGACAGTCTCACAGTTTTATCAGATGCAAATGTTTATCTTTCACGGTGCTACAAGGTAGAAGGAACCACCTAATCCTTCCAATAACGAGCTTACGCTTCAAACAGAAACAGACTCCTTAGCACACGTATATCACAATATAGTTCTATATTGGTGTTGCCACCTCAATTGACACAATTACAATATGTAGTCCTTGGTAATACAGGTATTCAATTTTATTCTTGAATATTGCACGTTCTCCACACAGCCGACACGTGTTTCGTCGTGACCGGGAGTATAACCCAACGACTTTTTCAAGGCTGTAGAAGTTCAAAATAAACAAATATGTAGCCATTTCAAGTACACTTCCTTTAACATACGTTATACTATTATACCAAAATTGCACAACTCATGTGGCCCTTGTAATGCAAATTTCTGCTCTTAAGTGTCCAGTTTGGTACCTTACAAGCCGTATTATGCACATTTTTTCTCCTCAGTGAATAAGTGTGATCCACATCTTGATAAGGTGTCACATTGACAATGTCCATATATCCACATATCTTTGGTATAAAATCATTTTTTGTTTGAGTATCATTTGAGTGATAGTTAACACATAAAGTACCTCATTATCTTTATAGAGGTCTATGATCCCGTATGATCTGGAGAGATCAAATATCTATAAACCTTATTAAGGCGTGGGTTTCATATCTAAATTTGTGTCGTGACAGTCATGCTCTTGATGTGTATTTAGAAACACCCCGGACCTACACCATGTGTCAGGTATTCTCTTCTAAAGTACCGTGAGGTGATTCGTGCCTATGGTTGTCTTAAGTTTACACAACATGTAGTGGTATGTGATTGATATTCCAACCATAAATACCTATTTTCAAATCCGTTTTCTTTTACTGTAAAATAAAGTCATTATTTTGAATTATGTATATCAATTTTATAGATGAGTAGCATATTACCATTAATTTTACATTTATTCGCAATGATTAACTTACTTAGTATGCGGTGATAATTCCAACCCGCATAGGGGTTCTACGGGGGTCTTCTGTTATAATGTCCACTCTATTATGTCCAATGGACTCCACTTCACACTTTGGTTAAGTTTGGCTGAAAGGAAGTTCAGTATCCTGTATTAGTATATATTAAGATGCCATTAATATTAAGTAAACTCTTTTATTTCCTTGTACTATTTAAATGGAAAAGATTCCACCCGTTCCCGGAAGGATCCCCTCCTTGATATTCCATCTCATGACAGGTTATCGGTATTTACCCGAATAACATAGCATTCGCTAAAACCCATATATAGTTATCTGTAACAATAACTATTTTTACAGTGTTTCCCTATTATACTTCGCCCTTATGAGAAATGTCCACTGGAGTGTTAACACGCACTTGTCCTTATTTAACAGTATTGGTGCCACTAGTTTCTTTCCACCCGCTAAGGAGTATCCATTTTATATATTTAAACACCCAAGTCACTGCGGTGTATAAGCGCATTCTTCCCTTAGTACTCGCTCCGTTCCGCTTACCTTTCGCCTCGATAATTTTTTTCTCTGGTGCCCCCGTTCAGGATTAGCGTGTTCGCTCAATCATTATTCTTTTCGAATGCCCCGCGTCTTTATTTAGAAACACTTCCGTGTTTCAAGCAGAGGTACCCGATTGGTTGTTACGGGTCATACGATCCCCGTTTCACACATCTCTATCAATTGGTCCAGAGTAGTCTCGTGGGTCTATCTAAACATAACTTTCCGTGGTGAATTAAGGCGCCATCTTATAATATTCTTTTTGAATAGAATTTTGATTGTAGACATGTAGTTAATAGAATATATCAGTAGTTATGAGGTTTTTCGAGACATACCTCATAGTTTCTATTAGATATTCTCAATTATCCTATCCATCAGATTTATTTAAATGGTTTGATCGTTTAAAACGAGTTTTAGTTTATACTTATTCGCTTTCTTATTGTACCCAATCTATATGTAGCACCACTCATTTTTATGAAAGACATTTTGGCGACTAATTTAATTAAACTAAACGAATTTATTTAGGTTGTTCTTTTAAGTTCAGTCAGAAAATGTATTTATTCTTTTGGTTCATGCGGGCCTAATTAGAGCTATTAATTATTTTGTACATTGGATCAGTTTTCGTGTTCTATAAAAACATTGAGTTATCATATTTTTCGGGTTTCACAGAAGCACGCAATCGTGTCCCGTGCAGTAAAACATATTATGAGAGGCCACGTCCCGGTTGATAAATGAGATGAATTACGGACCGCTTATTTTTATGTCATGCATATTACCCACGTCGCCCCTATAATTAATGTGCTGTTGTGAGTGTTTTGTTTGGGTGATGCTACTTCCATTCAATACTTACCAGTATTCTCAAACGTGTATGATTAAAACAAGTCGTAAAATGTGCCCATATGTGTTCATAAGTGTTTCTTAGTGAACTATTGATCTCTCCAACATGTAGGGTCAGTACATGGTCATGGTACTCACATTACCGGATAGTTATTTTGTCACATCTCATATACATACATCATCAGGAATACATTTTTTATATACATTGGAAACATAAGTGACATTATCAGGAATCATCTTCTATTTTATACTGTCCCCATGTATCTATTATGTCCCTAGAAAGTAGTGTAGCTCATGGTCAATATTTAAACCATGTTCCACACTGCGCATTTTCATGATCCAGAGAGCCTCTCTCTGTCTCAGTGTTAGCTCCCTATTTCCGCCTCTAGGGTGTCTAGGTGTATGTTCTATTCCAAAGAATTCAAACATTCGATGTGTTTTTTGTGCGGGGCAGATTGACATATGGGCAGCCACAGGGTATTGCATATCCCCCTGTTTAACCGCCCTGATGTGTTCATTGATTCTTTCCCTTAACATCCGTATAGTACTACCAATGTATTTTTTACCACATTTGCAGACAAGGATGTATGTCACAAATTTTGTCATACAGTTGATATTGGTGTGAATGAGGTATTTTCTCCCAAAAGGACCCTCAAATTCTGTCACTTTTTTGCAGGCCCATTTACACGCACTGAAGTTGTTACAACCATAAAATCCTTTTGAATGTTTATCCAACCAACTGTCTTGGGTTTTTACATTTGGATAACTTGGGCGTAGTAAGTTTCTGATTGTTCTCCCTTTTCTATAAGTCAGTGTTGGTCTTTCAGATATGTAATCCTTGACGACAGTATCCGTTCTAAGCAGATGCCAGTGTTTGGTCAAGCTTTTCATTAGTATTCCAGACCAGTTGTTGTAGCCTGTTACTAGTCTTATCTTGTCATCTTTCTTTTTGTTCCTTGACTGTTCTTTTAAGGTATCTGCTCTTTTGATTTTATTTATCCTTAGTTCGGCTTTTTTTAAGATTTTCATATTATAGCCACGGTTCTTGAATCTGTTCAGAGCTCCCTTTTTGTTGTGTTCAAATTCCTCATCTTTACTGCAGTTCCGTCTGGTTCGTATAAGCTCACCATACGGAATAGCTCTTATTTGGTGTGCAGGATGAGCACTAGACGCATGCAGGAGTGAGTTGCACGCTGTCGGTTTTCGAAATAGTCTGCTGTGGATTTTGTCATTGTCAGCAAAGAGTTCTATATCTAAAAAAGGTATTTTAGTGTTACTTGATTCCATTGTGAACTTGATGTTAAACTCATTGCTGTTTAGATACACCTGAAATTCAAGTAGTTTGTCTGGAGTTCCCGTCCAGATCATGATACAGTCGTCTATGTACCTGCCCCAGTAAAGAATTGAGTCATTCCATTCTGTGCCCAATGGGCCCCAGATCATCAACTCCTCGAACCAACCCATTACTAGGTTCGCATACGAGGGTGAAAACCTGGAGCCCATTGCTACACCTTGTTTTTGTCTGTACCACTTATCTTTGTATAGGAACACATTATTGTCCAGTATAAGTTCTATCATTTCTACAAGCATCTCGGTATGTAACCAAGAGCTGGCAGATCTTTTGCTTAACATTTTCTTAACTGCCGTTAAGCCTATTTCTCTTTTGATGCATGTATATAATGATACCACATCTAAGGTAACTAATGACATGGTATCTTCCCAGGCTAAGTCGGCCATTATACCTAAAATATGTTTTGTATCCCTGATGTGGGATGGGAGATTCCCTACCAGTGGTTTAAAAAAAATATCTACATATTCAGATAACCTTTCCGTGGGTCCACCAATACCTGATATGATCGGTCTACCCGGGGGAAATTTGTCTGTTTTATGTACTTTGGGGAGGGTATATATACACGGGTATCTTGGACGGTCAACTCTAAGGTACATGTGTTCATTATCGTCCAGGAGACCTGAACCATGCCATTTTTTTAGATGTAAGTTGATGTAGTCAGTGAGTTTCCACATAGGGTTATGTGATAATTCTTCATAGCATTCAGGGTTAGCTAGTTGTGATAATATTTCTGTTTCGTAGTCACTAGTACTCATGACCACCATGTTGCCCCCTTTGTCCGCTTCCCTGATTGTTAGAGTTTCGTTCTCACTCAGTTCCTTTAATGCTATTCTTTCCCTATGTGTTAAGTTGTCTCTTTGTATGTGTGATGCTGTTTCTTCGACTTCATGTTTATCCAAATCTGCAGATACGAGCTTGTGAAATACATCAATGCTATTTCCCGCAGTTAGAGTCGGTGTCCACTTGGACTTGTCTTTAAGATTGCTTGATATATTGTAATCCATATGTATGTCTAAATCTCTCATTACCATTTCCATTGTGTTAACCTCATCCTTACAATTAGTAATGGATAACAATAATCTAGTGTTTTGAATATCCTCAATTGATTGATCATTACATATCAATACACCAAGATTTGGTTGCAGATCTTTATTTGTAGTCTTATTCAAATCAAAATGTTTCTTTAGTTTAAGACGTCGGATAAATTTAAACAAATCTATTTTAGTGGTACACAGATCCCCAATACTATTAGGACAAAAGCTCATACCCTTCTGCAATACAGAGATCATATCCTCAGTCAAAACAGCATCACTTAAATTCATTACAGTAACATTGTCTATTTCTTCTGATTCGCATTCCATGACCTGGTTCTCATTCCTGGTCGACCTGTATTTGTTTCCCCCTCTCCTGCCTCTCCTTGTCTTCCTGGGGTAGCCTGTCTGCGGTTTTCTCTGTTCCCTGTTTTTATTCTGCGTATCTCCAATAAAAAATTATTGGTTTCATTGTTGGTGTTACTAGCACCACCTGCATCTTCTTGTTCACTTCCACTAGTATGTACAGTGTTTAAAGATGAAGTACTAGAGCTGGCAGATCTATTTGCTCCTACATTTTGGGTGGTAGTTTTGCTGACTAAATGATCATACTTTTTTGCGAAGGTAAATATTCGACCACTGGTATAGTCTTTCTCATCCCTTCTTAATTTCCTGCTCTTACGTTCCTTAATGTCAGCAACATGACGCTGTAAAATATCTTTTAAGATTGCATAGTTTTTTTCAGTTGCGTCAGGTAAGTTTAAATCTTTAATCTCTGACTCCAGTTTCTCTATATCCTTCTGTAAAAGAGTGACTTTTCTCTCACAGTTAATAATCAGTATATTCATTAATCTGTTAGAATTGTCCGTGAGTTCCTTTTCCCAATCTAGAAGGAGGTCAGGCTCCAAATCTTCGTATGTGGGAATAATTTGAGATCTTAGCCCTCTAGGGATGCGTTTAACTTTAAAGTATTGTTTCAAGGTAGCCGCATCCCACCACCTGGACAACTCGTTCATTCTGAGTCTCTCTAATCTGATGAATTTTTGTTTTAGACCTTCATTTCTTGTAGATTGTCCTCCCTGTGCTGATGTACTCGGGCCACGTTGGTCTATATTATTAAACAGATCCTCCGCTTCCTTGTCTCTCTGGTTCTTATCATTGCTCAAGCTATTCATCGTGATTCTAGGGCTGCCACCTATTGATACACAGTTTTATCCAGTTTGTGGTTTGGTATAGGCTAACTGGCGCCACTTAGACAGTCTCACAGTTTTATCAGATGCAAATGTTTATCTTTCACGGTGCTACAAGGTAGAAGGAACCACCTAATCCTTCCAATAACGAGCTTACGCTTCAAACAGAAACAGACTCCTTAGCACACGTATATCACAATATAGTTCTATATTGGTGTTGCCACCTCAATTGACACAATTACAATATGTAGTCCTTGGTAATACAGGTATTCAATTTTATTCTTGAATATTGCACGTTCTCCACACAGCCGACACGTGTTTCGTCGTGACCGGGAGTATAACCCAACGACTTTTTCAAGGCTGTAGAAGTTCAAAATAAACAAATATGTAGCCATTTCAAGTACACTTCCTTTAACATACGTTATACTATTATACCAAAATTGCACAACTCATGTGGCCCTTGTAATGCAAATTTCTGCTCTTAAGTGTCCAGTTTGGTACCTTACAAGCCGTATTATGCACATTTTTTCTCCTCAGTGAATAAGTGTGATCCACATCTTGATAAGGTGTCACATTGACAATGTCCATATATCCACATATCTTTGGTATAAAATCATTTTTTGTTTGAGTATCATTTGAGTGATAGTTAACACATAAAGTACCTCATTATCTTTATAGAGGTCTATGATCCCGTATGATCTGGAGAGATCAAATATCTATAAACCTTATTAAGGCGTGGGTTTCATATCTAAATTTGTGTCGTGACAGTCATGCTCTTGATGTGTATTTAGAAACACCCCGGACCTACACCATGTGTCAGGTATTCTCTTCTAAAGTACCGTGAGGTGATTCGTGCCTATGGTTGTCTTAAGTTTACACAACATGTAGTGGTATGTGATTGATATTCCAACCATAAATACCTATTTTCAAATCCGTTTTCTTTTACTGTAAAATAAAGTCATTATTTTGAATTATGTATATCAATTTTATAGATGAGTAGCATATTACCATTAATTTTACATTTATTCGCAATGATTAACTTACTTAGTATGCGGTGATAATTCCAACCCGCATAGGGGTTCTACGGGGGTCTTCTGTTATAATGTCCACTCTATTATGTCCAATGGACTCCACTTCACACTTTGGTTAAGTTTGGCTGAAAGGAAGTTCAGTATCCTGTATTAGTATATATTAAGATGCCATTAATATTAAGTAAACTCTTTTATTTCCTTGTACTATTTAAATGGAAAAGATTCCACCCGTTCCCGGAAGGATCCCCTCCTTGATATTCCATCTCATGACAGGTTATCGGTATTTACCCGAATAACATAGCATTCGCTAAAACCCATATATAGTTATCTGTAACAATAACTATTTTTACAGTGTTTCCCTATTATACTTCGCCCTTATGAGAAATGTCCACTGGAGTGTTAACACGCACTTGTCCTTATTTAACAGTATTGGTGCCACTAGTTTCTTTCCACCCGCTAAGGAGTATCCATTTTATATATTTAAACACCCAAGTCACTGCGGTGTATAAGCGCATTCTTCCCTTAGTACTCGCTCCGTTCCGCTTACCTTTCGCCTCGATAATTTTTTTCTCTGGTGCCCCCGTTCAGGATTAGCGTGTTCGCTCAATCATTATTCTTTTCGAATGCCCCGCGTCTTTATTTAGAAACACTTCCGTGTTTCAAGCAGAGGTACCCGATTGGTTGTTACGGGTCATACGATCCCCGTTTCACACATCTCTATCAATTGGTCCAGAGTAGTCTCGTGGGTCTATCTAAACATAACTTTCCGTGGTGAATTAAGGCGCCATCTTATAATATTCTTTTTGAATAGAATTTTGATTGTAGACATGTAGTTAATAGAATATATCAGTAGTTATGAGGTTTTTCGAGACATACCTCATAGTTTCTATTAGATATTCTCAATTATCCTATCCATCAGATTTATTTAAATGGTTTGATCGTTTAAAACGAGTTTTAGTTTATACTTATTCGCTTTCTTATTGTACCCAATCTATATGTAGCACCACTCATTTTTATGAAAGACATTTTGGCGACTAATTTAATTAAACTAAACGAATTTATTTAGGTTGTTCTTTTAAGTTCAGTCAGAAAATGTATTTATTCTTTTGGTTCATGCGGGCCTAATTAGAGCTATTAATTATTTTGTACATTGGATCAGTTTTCGTGTTCTATAAAAACATTGAGTTATCATATTCTTCGGGTTTCACAGAAGCACGCAATCGTGTCCCGTGCAGTAAAACATATTATGAGAGGCCACGTCCCGGTTGATAAATGAGATGAATTACGGACCGCTTATTTTTATGTCATGCATATTACCCACGTCGCCCCTATAATTAATGTGCTGTTGTGAGTGTTTTGTTTGGGTGATGCTACTTCCATTCAATACTTACCAGTATTCTCAAACGTGTATGATTAAAACAAGTCGTAAAATGTGCCCATATGTGTTCATAAGTGTTTCTTAGTGAACTATTGATCTCTCCAACATGTAGGGTCAGTACATGGTCATGGTACTCACATTACCGGATAGTTATTTTGTCACATCTCATATACATACATCATCGGGAATACATTTTTTATATACATTGGAAACATAAGTGACATTATCAGGAATCATCTTCTATTTTATACTGTCCCCATGTATCTATTATGTCCCTAGAAAGTAGTGTAGCTCATGGTCAATATTTAAACCATGTTCCACACTGCGCATTTTCATGATCCGGAGAGCCTCTCTCTGTCTGTGTTAGCTCCCTATTTCCGCCTCTAGGGTGTCTAGGTGTATGTTCTATTCCAAAGAATTCAAACATTCGATGTGTTTTTTGTGCGGGGCAGATTGACATATGGGCAGCCACAGGGTATCGCATATCCCCCTGTTTAACCGCCGAGTTGTGCAATTTTGGTATAATAGTATAACGTATGTTAAAGGAAGTGTACTTGAAATGGCTACATATTTGTCTATTTTGAACTTCTACAGCCTTGAAAAAGTCGTTGGGTTATACTCCCGGTCACGACGAAACACGTGTCGGCTGTGTGGAGAACGTGCAACATTCAAGAATAAAATTGAATACCTGTATTACCAAGGACTACATATTGTAATTGTGTCAATTGAGGTGGCAACACCAATATAGAACTATATTGTGATATACGTGTGCTAAGGAGTCTGTTTGCGTTTAAAGAAAGGGGCATCTCCGACATTAAAGTGAAACCGCGGCATGGGGACTTTGACAAAAAAGCATCTGTTTGTCAAGTTGACAAACAGATGTTTTTTTTGGTGGTAAAAGTGCCCATGCTGTGCTTTCACTTTAATGTCAGCTGCGTACCTGTCTTTAGACGCGGTTCGTGTAAAGAAAGGGGCGCGGCCTCTATAGATATGAAAGTGCTCCATGAGCGCTAGTAAACAAAATTACATACGCACGGCCGCTAAATGCAGACTGTGCTGCTAAAATACATTTCAAAATACGAGCGCTATAGTTAAAGCGGACCGCCATTAGTAAAAATTAAAAATAAAGGCGTGCTGCGAGATAGTAGGTGGAATAGGGGAAGAGCATTAAATAAAATAGTGCTCACCGACTTATAAAGCAGACCATGTAACAAACACCAGTAAAATGTCCAGTCGTTATGAGGTAACCAATGCAGACAAGGCAGTACCAAGGAGGGACTAACAAGCCTAATAACGACTCGGAAGCCAGAGTTTACAAAGAACAATGACACAAGCCAATTAAAAATATGGGTGGAGAGTGGGCGGGGCTTCAAAGCCTTACTCCAATACTGCATGCCTCACAGCAGTGCGTATACGCTTGCCAGGCTCGACCTAGAAGCATAGGCTGTCGCCCATGTCGTGGATGTTTTCACACCTCTTAATGGACATGGGCTGCTTACTGCATCCGAAAACGAGCTGAAAATCCACTGTTTACAGTGGGTTTCAGCTTGTTTTCCCTGCCACTTTGTGATTTCGGCTCCTCACCGGGTGACTGTGAAGGAAACTGAAATTGTGTGAGTTGGCACGGCTGCCATCACTCCAAAATTGCTTTCATTTGTTTGTGTTCTTCTGTTCCCATTTTCTCCTCAATGTTGGTTTCTGCTCTAGTTCATTTATTTGATTCTCCCCCTCCTCCACTTTGCTGCCTCCTTCCCGTTTATTTCTATTTTCCCCCTGGACCCTCACCAACCTCTGGCGTCATTAACTTTTGAGAAAAAAGTAGGATGTGGCCCTTAGGCTGCTGCACTTTTTAAGTACACATCATTGTTCTTTTTTTTTTTTAATATATTTCATTTATGCTGTACAGCAGTGGTTCTTAACCTTCTTCTTTTTTTTTTTTTTTACTACTGTGGATCCCCACTTAATCATTACTGTTACTAAGGGACCCCCACTGATTCGTTTTTGGAATCTGGTGACCCCCACTAGCCTGGAGTAGAAACCTAGGACCCAGGCATAAGCAGTTTTGATGGTTGAAACCACAAAACAATACACAAAATCCCTGGCTTGCCTCTATGGGGCATGTTTACAAGCCCCTATCGCCACAACAACATCACTTTTTCTGACATGGTGGTGGCGATAGGTTCTTCGCCTTATTTACAAGGCAGTGTTAAGCTACTTAACGTGAATTAATGCCACCTTGTAAATCAGGCACCCTTTCACGCTGTACTTAGCATCAAAGGGGTGGGCAATAGGTGTTGCGGTGGGCGTTCCACCGCAACACCTATTGCTTGTGACGCTGCCCCATATTTACAAGGGTGGTGTTAATAGGAGGCAGTGCTAAAATTAAGTGTAGGGAATACCTGGTCTTACCCTGGCACAACAAGGCGAAATGTTTACTTTATCCTCGTTTTTGCTGTTTCCATGTGTTCTGCATTTTGCAGCACACATAGAAACAGCAAAGCGCCATTGATTGTTTATGTGCAGGAAGGGATACCTTCCTACACGTAAACAATCATTTAAAAAAAAAAATGAAGTTTTGCAACGTCTACGTGTGCTGCATTAAATAAAACACCATTTCAGATTGTTTATGTGCAGGAAGGGACACCTTCTTGGACATCTTCCTGCACATAAATAATCTTCCCCTGCAATGCTGGCACCCTTGCACTATGGTGCAAGGGTATCTCCGTTGGCACTAGGTGGCTAAATTAGCTCCGGCACATGAGGAAATGCAGTGCTGCACCGTATCCTTGTAAATACAGTGCATCCCTGAGTTTCAGAAGTGGTGGAGCGTGGCGTTAAGCCAAGAGGCTAAATCCGCTCTCTGCCACTTACTCATAAATATGCCATTTAGTTCACTAATTTTATTTATTTATTTATTTTTTAACATTTAATAAAGCGCGAACAAATGCCCGCAGGCGTCTCGGCGCTGTAATCTGCAAACTCTCCTTACTTAGGCTTCTAGACTTTAGAGGTTAAACAACCATGTTTTCAGCTGTTTCCTGAATGACAGCAGATTTGGGCTAGATCTAATTGATTGCGGAAGAGTGTTCCACAATTTAGGGGCGGCCACCAAAAAGCGTCTGTCTCCCCAGTTAACTAATCTAGTACGTGGCACTACTAGATCGTTCATCTTCGCGGACCGAAGTGGTCGGGAAGGTTGATATGGCATGAGGTGTTTTCTCAGAAATTGTGGGGCTTGTTGGTGCAAAGCTTTATACACAATGCACAAAGTCTTAAACTTTATTCGGTTCTTTACTGGAAGCCAGTGAAGATCTCTCAAGGTGTTAGTTATTGGTTTAAATCTTGGGACACCCGAGAGTAGCCTGGCCGCAGCATTCTGTACTAGCTGCATTTTTTTTATAAACCTGATTTGGGCATTGGCAAACAAGCCATTGCAGTAATCTAGTGCCGACAGGACAAGGGCACTTACCAGGGTTCTGCCTACAGATTCAGGGAGAAATGGCAGGATCTTTTTTACCAGGCGTAGCTTGTAAAAAGCCACCGAGGTCGTCTGATTGGCATGAGCCACAAAATTCAAGTTATCATCGAAGGTGACACCTAGGTTTCTCACCTTCGTGGTTGGTTTGGGCAGGGCTCCAAAAGATGGTGGCCACCATGCCGAAGACCAGCTGGGGCTAAGGTGACCGAAGGTTACCACTTCGGTTTTTTCCGAATTCAGCTTTAAGCGGCTTTCGGACATCCACCGACCGATAGCCAGCATTCCTGCCTTAAAACTCTCCGCTACTGCTTCCCCGTCATCTCTGATCGTCAGAATCAGCTGGGTGTCGTCAGCATATGAGGTAAGGTTCATCCCATGCGCTTTGATGGTTTTTGCAAGGTCCGACACGTAGATAATAAAGAGTGTCGGACTCAGGGATGAACCTTGGGGTACCCCACATGGCAAGGACAACTCTGTTGACTCGAATTGTCCCAGGGCGACTGCCTGAGATCTGTTCGCCAGAAATGATGTCAGCAGATTCTTGGCTAGGCCCCTTACTCCCATCCCCTCGACACGGTCGACCAGGATCTTATGGTCGACCGTGTCGAACGCGGCTGACAGGTCTAGAAGCACCAATAGTGCTGATCCCCCTTGATCTCGGATCAGTCGGATGTCATCCGCTGCCTTAATAAGCGCTGTTTCTGTACCATGAAACTTACGGAATCCAAATTGAGTTTCATCGAGCAGCTGGTTTTGCTCGATGAATTCCGCAAGTTGAGTGTTCATGGCTTTTTCTGCCACTTTGGCTAAGAATGGAAGGTTAGCTATGGGCCTGTAGTTTTTCAACTCCGCTTTATCTAGGCCAGATTTTTTCAAAAGTGGCTTCAGTAAGGTTTTTTTTAGAGGGGTGGGGAAGATTCCAGTTTGGAACATTAGGTTGCATATCTGGGTTATAACCGGAATCAAGATATCCATTAATGGGCGTAAGATTTTCAAAGGACAGGGGTCCAAAGCTGAGCCGGATTTAATGGATTTGATGATATCATGGGTTTGATTTTCGGAGATTTGCGCAAACTGCGAGAATGTTTTGTCAGTATGTGGCCTTATTATATCGTTACTTTTTTGTTTATCAGAGGATGTAAATGAGGAGAAGATATCATTTACTTTAGTAAAAAAGTAGGAGGCTATTGAGTCGCAAAACTTTTGTGAGGCTGGGGGATTCAGATCAGGAGTTGCTCCTGCAAGTTGTTTGGTTATGTCAAAGAGCTTTTTGTTAGAGTTACTACATTTCTCAATTTGCTCCCTATAATATTTCTTTTTGGCTTCCAGGATCAGAAGTTTATACTGAGTTAGCAGTTTCTTGTACTTATCTTTGCTTTCCTCATCATAATTTTTCCTCCAGTGCCTCTCCCTGTTTCTACAACGCTGTTTATGTATTCTAAGTTCCTCTGTATACCAGGGTGCCGAAGGAGAATTTCTATTTTTGGACATTTGTTTGATTGGTACTAGTTCATTAGTAGCGTGGACCAGCCAGTCTTGATATTGTGTTGTTGCTATCTCTGGATCAGTAGAGAAAATGGGTTTAGAGTTGTCCAGAGATACTCTAAGGTCAGGAATGCTAATATCTTTCCATACTTTGAAGGATTCCTGCCTTAAAGGGGGCGGTTTAAGGGAGGGTGCCTCACTAAATTTTATAGTGCCTAATATCAAATGATGGTCTGTCCAAGTCATAGGGAGGACATCAGTTACTAATAGCATTGTCATCTGGGCAGGAGCAGTAATAAATCCCAGTTCATGTTTAAAAACGAATTTTTCATAAATATATTACGAAAGCATGATGTGGTAGTGCACTGTCATCCACAGATGGCCTATTTTCCATTGAAATGGCCACAAAACTTTCCCACTAACATGTAGTTTACTGATAATAGCGCATAAACAATGTATGAAAATTGGGTTTCAGAGAAAATATTTAAAATTTGCACATCACCAAGTAAAGTGTTCTAATTTGTTTTGATCCTATAAAAATATTTTTTCACCACAGAATTACAAAAATGGGTCTTGATAACTAGTGAAAAATATTTAAAGTTCACTTAGCTATTCCAGTTTTGTGTTATGAAAGGCAGTCAGATGTCAGGCGTTATTTTTCCATATGCTTTGCACAGTTCATTTGTCACACAGTTTACTTTAAAAAATCCTCTAACTTTGGTCAAATAAAGAAAAATAAATTTAAGGAAGAGAGACTGACTTTTGACCTCTGTCTCTGAAAGCCAGCAAATGTGACAAGATAACAAGATTTAAAGGGATTTTTACTTCTCTTTCACTTTGTGAGCAACAAAGATGCCTTTAAATCTTGTTATCTTGTCACATTAACTTTTTGTTCTGTGACTAAAATTAGAGGATTTTCAGCCCGCCAGAAAGGGGAGTTGTCCCTAAAAATAACTCCTCCTGAAAAAATCTTGATCAACAATGCGAGTGGATTTTTCGAGCCCTGACCTGTATGCTACAGTTATAGACCAGCTGTGCTGCTTTAACTTCAAGACCTACGAGGCTAAAACGCACTTGGAGGGAGATGAATCAGGTAGGCTACTGGCTTGGCTTACCCACCAGGATTCCCATTCTAGGTCCAACCTCGAGATTGCTTCACCCACCGGAGCTGCCCTTCACACCTAGCCTTCTATCCTGAAAGACTTTTTAACATATTATTCCACAGTCTATGCTGCAACCCCACATCCACCGGCAACATAAATTAGCTTATTCCTCTTTAGGTGGTCCCTCCTGAGGTTCTGCCCATCTGTTGTGAGGAATTTAATGAGTCATTAACTGTTCCAGACATAAAACAAGCTATCCCCACGTTCGTCAGGAATAAAACACCTGTTGCAATACGAGAATTACAAAACTATTTCGCTTCCTCCTTGCCCCTCACCAAGGTGAGGACTACAATGAAGCCCTGTGTACAAAGAATCTGCCCCCTTCTCAATGTGACCTACCTAAATGGACCGTGATCTGACCCTTCTTGCATCCTATTATCCCATTGTCATATTGGGGACAGACTATAACATTCTGGGACAGATACTTGATGAATGATACGTCCAACTCCTACCAGGCCTAGTCCACCCTGACCAGAAGCGCTTCGTCTCTGGATGGAGTACCTCTCACAATATACGCCTCCTTTTCCACCCAATGGACCACACTCTCAGCCAAATCCCCTATGCTGTATTTCTTATTCTAGATATAAAGAAGGCATTCAACACCCTGAAATGGAGCTACCTCTTCCAGGTACTGTCCACAGTGAAAGTGGGTCAGCCCCTTTGGTCATATACACGATCTAGATCTAGTGTTTCTGTGCCGCTTCTTCTCCCAGGCGTTTCCATTGGAGAGGGGTACCAGACAGGGCTGTCCCCTCTCCCCATTGTTATTTGCGCTTGCGTTGGAGCCTCTGGCCTCCCGGGTCTGCACGGAGGGAGGGGTATTGGACATCCCTCTTTGCGGCATTACCCACGCAGTTACTCTTTATTCGGAGTGTATGTTACTCTACATCGGTGACATCCGCACTGATCTCTCCTCCATCCACACCATGTTGAATTCCTTTGCGCGTATATCTGGATTGCAGGCAAATTGGGCGAAATCCTGTGTTTTTCCCTTGAGAGGTTCATCATCCCCTGTTGAAGTTCAAATGGGGAGACACCGCCAGGAGTCGGAAGGGGATGCTGTTTAATATCTAGGGGTCCGATTGTACCACTTTCCCGTGGATCTTTTTGAAGGTAACCTACACAGGGCCTATACAGCCCTATAATTCCAGATTAGATTCCAGAAATCCCTCGCGCTAGCCCCGCAGGCAAGATTGCCCTATCCAAACAAAATCATGCTCCCTCACCTTCTTTATCATTTCACTAACCTTCTAGTTATTTCCCCCCACAGTTTTTTTCGCAATCTGGATTCTTTATTCCGAGAACTTACCTGAAACAACATTATAGCCCTACAGAAATTGCAGCTGCCTGCTGAGAGGGGTAATCTGGGCGCACCATAGTATGAGGCTTATTATCAAGCAGCCCAACTACAGTGAATCTCCCTTGTGCATCCCACCTGCCCCCCCCCCCCCCCCCCCTCACCCTCCAGCCGGCTTCTGCCACATTTGGCAAGTGCAGTATACAAATGCCGTCGAAGGACTCTGACCCTTACACACATTACTTTTGAACCACATAAATTAAACCTCTTATTTTCTCTGTAAGTCATTGTTTTAGCTGTTGTACCCAACGCACTATGAAGAAAAGGTTATGCTTTTGATATGTAATATGTTTGACTGGACATTGACGGGTAGCGATTGCGCTGACATAAGGCAAGGCACCGCATTACTGCGCGCAGCGCTTGGCTTTGTAGGCGCTTCTTGCAATTTTAAATACCCGTTTTCTCTTCTTTATTTTAATTGTGTTTGAAAATTATCCCCTGATTTTAAAACTCACCCGCCGCATTCTTGCACCTTAATAGTGCCCTGCACCGCTGCTTTGGCGGACTGCCCAGCTCGCCTTCCTCGAGCTTGAGCGCCATCTTGGGGGGATTCAGGGACGCTGACGCCTTTCATTGAGCGCCCTAGCAGTCAGGTTGACTGGCTAGAGGCAACTCGGCGCACATATTTAAAAGCCTGAAAGAGGTAGGGTCTGCCTGTAAGGCACCTCATTACTGCGCGCAGCGCTTGGCTTTGTAGGCGCTTCTTGCAATTTTAAATAGCCGTTTTCTCTTCTTTATTTTAATTGTGTTTGAAAATTCTCCCCTGATTTTAAAACTCACCCGCCGCATTCTTGCACCTTAATAGTGCCCTGCACCGCTGCTTTGGCGGACTGCCCAGCTCGCCTTCCTCGAGCTTGAGCGCCATCTTGGGGGGATTCAGGGACGCTGACGCCTTTCATTGAGCGCCCTAGCAGTCAGGTTGACTGGCTAGAGGCAACTCGGCGCACATATTTAAAAGCCTGAAAGAGGTAGGGTCTGCCTGTAAGGCACCGCATTACTGCGCGCAGCGCTTGGCTTTGTAGGCGCTTCTTGCAATTTTAAATAGCCGTTTTCTCTTCTTTATTTTAATTGTGTTTGAAAATTATCCCCTGATTTTAAAACTCACCCGCCGCATTCTTGCACCTTAATAGTGCCCTACACCGCTGCTTTGGCGGACTGTCCAGCGCGCCTTCCTCGAGCTTGAGCGCCATCTTGGGGGGATACAGGGACGCTGACGGCTTTCATTGAGCGCTCTAGCAGTCAGGTTGACTCGCTAGAGTCCTATATAGCTCCAGTATTATGGCGTGCAGCGTGTGCGCGCTGTGTGAGTGCCAGAGCGCCGCCGGAGTCACGTCAGAGTCCAGTCCGTCTGCGCCCGTCCGCGCTGAGGACGGGCTGGACGGCTGGTCGGCTGGAAATGCTGATAGTGATTCCACAGGCTTCAGGTACTCTAACCACGACTTGCTAAAGCTAAAGCCATCTGTCCTTCCATGCCACTATAGTTCTACTCCTGAGGTTCTTTTAAATATCCCCCGTTGTGGCTGCTTCCAGGAGGGCCATGGGGTTTCTGGTTTTCCCTCGGCTCCTTGTCAGTCTGGACAGAGCCGTAACATGGGAGGTAGTGTCTTGAGGGAAAATGGCTTCCTTATCAATGCTCGTTCTTTAATTAAGCACAATGTCGCTTTTAGGGATTTTGTTCTGGTCACAGAAACTTGGGCAAAAGATTCCTCGGGTCCAGACCTAGTGGAAGCAGTTCCGGAAGGCTTCTTCTTTGCGAGGCTGGATAGAGCAGGACGTACAGGAGGAGGGTTGGGCATCCTATATAGTGAAGAAGTGGAGAAGTGTGGCTCACTGGTTAGAGGAGGCAGACCTGGAAGCAGAGGTCAGCCCGGGACCAGGGTTCAATTCCCGGCTCGGCGGGGTCTTGAGTCCTAAAATGTCCATGGACTCGACAATTCTCGCTCCGGTGCCTACTCGATTCACGGGTTCACACTCTGCGACTCTGGGCAATAGCTTGCTTAATCTCCACAACGGCCCCTCGCGGCGGGATGCCTGGCTTTCACCTTGCGGATACCCTGCCGGGGTTATCTCACAGGGGAATACCAGGACGGGTTCCCTAAGCAAGCGCTTAGAAACCGCTTGGTGATTTGCGCTATATAAATTCCTGTACATATAGGGATAGTCTCCTATGTCACATTTCACCGCTATCTGACCCTCCGGATGCTGTTCAGGCCCTACACTTTTCTTTAAAAGGCTCCTTTGAGATTCCATTCACTGGTGTCCTAATTTACCGCCCCCAGGGTCTAGAACTGAGTTTGGACAAACTATGCTAAATATCCTAGAACCATATTTTGGCTGCGAGCATCTTACGGTCCTGGGAGATCTGAACTATCATCTAGAGAATTTAGAGTCCAGTGATACCATCTCCCTGCTCGATGCTCTGTCTGCCTGTGGGCTGAACCAGCTTGTGAGGGGTGCCACCCATCAAGCGGGCCATACGCTTGATGGAGTTTTCTCAAACGATGGAAGGTTGACAGTTAATGATCCTTTCCCCCTCTCATGGTCTGACCACTATGCTGTTCCAATAGAAATGTCCTGTCTTACTATGGATAGCAATGCAAGGGGTTTAAGTAAGATGGAATCTCGGCGAAACCTTAAGAACATCTCTAATAGCACCCTTGCCCCTAGGATTCCCACTATGACAATTTCTCAGGAGGAAGACGTATGTCTGGCGGTCTCTCAGCTAGAAAAGGCCGTCACTACGGCGCTTGATGAACTTGCCCCCGTCCGCATGCGCTACTCTGCCAGGAAAAAGCCGTCGGCCCCTTGGTTCTCAGAGCCATTAAGACTCCTCAGGCAGGGAGTCAGGAGGCAGGAACATCTCTGGTTGGCCAGTTGGGATCTGAGGGAAAAAGAGGCTCATAAAATCTTATTGAGGGGCTATAAGGCGGAGGTAATAAGAGCTAAGCAACAATATTTTACTGCTTGTACCACCTCACTTTCCTCCCTGAAAGAGCTCTTCAAGATTGTTGATTCCCTGACTTCCCTTCAGATTCCTGATCCCGTTATTGGCTCTCAGCAGCTGTGTAATAACATTGCCTTTTTCTTCCAGGCAAATATTGCGGATATCTATTCGGCCCTAGAGCTTCAGAAGGCCTCGATCTCTGATTCCTCTGGTCCCTCTGTGTCTGCCTTAACTTTAGCGGAGGATATTCCCTCGGGGCGCTTGGCCTCATTTCCTCCTCTTTTACTTCAGGAACTAGATAATCTTCTAACTAAGACCAGATCAGGCTCCCCTCTGGATCCTTGTCCTCTTAAGCTCCTCAAGCAGTGTAAGGAGACTCTTCTGCCCCCCCTTTTAGATATCATGAACAGGGCAATGAGCGTTGGCACTTTTCCTCAGCAATGGAAGAGGGCAGCGGTAAAGCCACTGTTTAAGAAGCCAACACTGGACCCAGGGGTACTTAAAAACTTTCGCCCTATTTCGCTGCTCCCTGCCTCTGCGAAGATGCTGGAAACACTTCTCAACAAGCATCTCGCGGCCTTTCTGGAAAACTATGGTCATTTGGATCATTCGCAGCACGGATTCAGGAGGGAACATAGCACAGAGTCGGCCCTTACCATAGTGGTTGACAACATCCGCACCCGAGTTGATAAGGGCCAGACCACCCTCCTCATCCTGTTAGACCTTACGGCTGCATTTGACACCCTTTCTCCCTCGGTTTTAACATCTCGCCTGAGGGAGTTTGGGGTGGAGGGGTCCGCTCTTAGTCTGCTGACCTCCTTCCTTGACCAGAGGGAACAGAGAGTGAAGCTTGGGGAGTTTCTATCTCCATCCCTGTCTGTGCATTGTGGGGTCCCTCAGGGGTCGGCATTAAGTCCGACCCTTTTCAACATCTATGTGACCCCACTTGCCAGAAGACTGATAAGATCTTTTGGGATGGAGGTAGTCTCCTACGCCGACGATACCCAGATCCTGGTCTCCCTCTCCCAGCCTGTCAGCGCGGCTGCCTCCAATTTTAGATTCTGTATGGAGGCAGTCGCTCGATGGATGATTCACAATTCATTGAAACTTAATGGTGAGAAGACGGAGATCTTGGTGTTTGTAGGAAAGGAGGATATCTGGTCGGCAAACTGGTGGCCCGTTTCTCTGGGTGCCTGCCCGGTACCTGCCGCTCTGGCTAAAAACCTAGGAGTCTTGATCGACCCTACCCTCAGTATGCGTCAGCAGGTGAATAGAACAGTCTCTACCTGCTGGGGCATAATTCACATCTTGAGGGAGATTAAACACTATCTATCCCAGCAGGCGAGAAAGCAAGTTGTGGTTGCACTCATAGGCTCCCGACTTGATTACTGTAATGCGCTGTATGCAGGACTCAACGGGGGATTGCTGCAGCGTCTACAAATGGTCCAGAACGCGGCGGCCAAGTTTGTGCTAGATTTACCCAAACGTGCGTCAGCCACTTCCGCAAGGAAATCGTTACACTGGCTCCCCATTGAGGACAGGATTTCCTTTAAAATCATGTGCCTGACCTATGGCGCCTTAGCGAGAAATAGGTCAGCAGGGATTGGTGCTCTCCTGGCCCCCTACAGCCCTTCTAGAAATTTGCGTTCCGCCAACAAGTCTCTGCTATCAGTACCACGCATTCGCAGAGCTAAATGGGGTGGCAGAGCTTTTTCTACCATAGCACCAAAAATGTGGAACGCTCTTCCTGTGGAAACTAAGTCCCTTCCCACTATGCAGTCCTTTAGAAAGGCCCTGAAGACTCGGCTATTTGCTAAAGCATACCTGTAGTTCTGTTTTGCCTTTTTTTGTGTGATTTATTTTGATAGGCGCCTTGATGCCTTCGGGTTTTAGTTGCACATTATACATTTTCTTTCAATTCACATATGTTCTTCTGTCTCTGGCATCTGCCTTCAGACAATCCTAGAGCTGTTTGGCTTAGAATGCTTGTTATAGAAACCTTAGGAGAGTGAAAGAAATGACAGCGTCCTTTTTTAGCCATTGCAGTCCGATAATTCAGAATGGAGGGAGTGACAGAAGTCAGAACACCCGGTATCATTTTTTCAGCTGTTAGGTGCACCAAATGTCTAACTTTATCTTGCTAACTAAAACGCTCTTGCACTGGAGTCCATACGACAATTAGAGGACATGAAAGTACTGCTACACGTACAATCAGAAGCACTGACTAAATAATTAACAACATGCCCTTCATTTCCGTTATTTTACACAAACCTAATTAATGTAGATAGGTTCTTAATGAAAGTATGCATTTACAGGATAGATGTCAATAGAAATGTCCCAACAACTGGAGAAGAATTAGCAACACTAAAGTTTGTGGTGTTGGAGATGAGGTGTAGCAGTAAGAAAGTGACACAAAGTTAAGGATGAATTAATCAATTTACTCAGCTATTTTTAAGAGAGATGTCTAGTGTCCTGTGTGTTGATTCAAAAACGACTGACACAAAAGAGCAACTTGTGTTTGAAGTTAAACTAGTTCTGAGATGCTAGCTCAATTGACATCCTCCTGGAAAGTAGACTATTCAAATAAAAGGATACAGATCTACAAAGTAGGCTAATATACTGAACACCCATCATAGTAGAGCCAATACCAAAGTACTGTAAAAGCAAAAATTAAACCGCATTGGTATATCTACCTGTAAGATTGGTTCACGCGTATTTAATATTAGGAATGAAAAACTCATACCTAACTTACTTTCTTTACATTCTGCCCTGCTTTTTCTGCCTCCAGATTTTCTCCTTCCTGTTAAACTATGTGATGAATTCTTCTTCTATAATCCAGTTGTTTATTACAACTTGGAGTGAAAGGCACAGATGGAACCGGCACCTTACAAGCCAAATGTGAAATTTCCAAGCTTGCATAAAGGAAATTTAGAATTCCTCTTTATGGGTTTTGATTTCAAACATGAGCATTGAGAATCCCATCCAGATAATTTTCCTATATATCCTAGGAAAACTAACTACATAAAAACTTGTGACCCGCAGGTCTAATCATATTCCTCCTGACTGTACTCCCCACAGTGAAACACTTTGTCATTTCTTCTTGTAGACATTTCTGCTTCTCCACCTCTGAGGGCCCGCTTCAAAGAACTAACGTAAGACAAAATCCTAAACTTACTACCATTTTGGTATTCACAGAGGACACTCATTTTTGGTAGTCACAGAAGGCACTTACTTATTTTGGTATTCACAGAAGGCACTTACTCATTGATGAGTAAGTGCCTTCTGTGAATACCAAAATGAGTAAGTGCCTACTGTAAATACCAAAATAAGTAAATGGTAGTAAGTTTAGGATTTTGTCTTAAGTTAGTTCCGTGAATCAGGGGGCAGTTCACACCTCCATGCTAATTAGAAATACATGGCCCCATAAAGATAAGACATCGATGCTTGTTTCAAGCTGGAAGCTTGGAGCTCTTCTGTGGCAAGACAGCAGGTAAGGCTCTTGTGCGGGAATCTCCTGCCTGACAAGGGTGGGCGGCTTGTTGTGTAGGCAGTAGTGGCACCTTTCCTGGATTGTACAGTGCTTCCTGACTGGCCAAGCCACTGGCGTGTGCTTTCTCTTACCTACTCACAGTTCTGCCAGCTGTTGCACATAGACCCACCGGCGATGACAGCTCGGCCACTGTATTCTGTCACCTCGGCTGCAGACTCCTGTCACTGCGCCCGGTAACCACCTTTATCTGCTCACCTTATTGCCCTTTCACTGCTGCCCCATATTACATTAATCGCTGGCTATTTCTCGTGCGCAGCTGACAATTGCTTGTGCTATATGGTTTAGCCTTTCGTTACTGTCACCAACCCGTGCTTTCTCTACTTAACCGTTAAAGTCTGTGGGTTCTTATGCTCGTGATCCCCTGTTGTTTCGTGTTTTGGGCATGCACTGCTGATCCCAAGCACGCACAGTGGCCGTGTTGCTACCTCTCCTATTGACTGCCCTTCTAGTCAAAGATTACAACTGCTCCATACAGTGGGTTTCCAGTTCATTCAGTGGATGATCTGCACAATATGCGTCCAATAATGGTTTTGCAATTTGATTTTGGGGGAGACTGGGAGGGTCTTCTCGGGCAATGCATGGTTGTAAGCCAGATTCCCTCAAAAACCAAAGTAGGTAAAAGTCCAACCAGATATGTAATATGGTCTATCATTTCCCATCCATTCATCATCACTGTCCTTATGTGTTTATATGCAGAGAAGGCTGGGGTCACAGGGTCATGCCAATTCACCTGATCTTCTTTTGGGTTTTGTTATTTGTTTAGGTTTTTTAGGTATATTTGCACTGTGGCGTTCCTGGTTGGCCTCTTTGTAATGAGATTAGGTATTTATTAGTGCTGGGATGTAAGAGAGGACCGTCAGCCCACAGAGAGCCACAAATGCAGAATGCGACTTTAACAAATAAACTTGCACACTCAAGCAATCTTAAAGCCTTTAGTGATGAGAACAGTCTTGCAGTGTCTGTAGTTTTTATGTCCCTCGAAGTAGTAGTGGTCTTGCAACTCAAGAAATGCTTTATGCAGGTTAATAACGTTACATATTCTTATTTAGACTTTACTATTTAATTTTAAGTTTGCCATTAGGAAGTTCTTTTGCTATGGGGACTTTAGAGCACTGTAGTAAAGGGAATACATATTGAATTTTGACACTGTTGCAGAATTCTTCACCGACATGAAAGCAAGAGGGTGTATATTGTTATCCAGGATAAAGCGAGAATTGCATTGAATGTTCAGTGTGGTCATCTTTCGTACAAAGTAAAATAATTGCTCTTGATCTATATATGCTCATTGTAAGTAAGGGCATCAGTAGAGTTGCAGTTCTTCCTTTGAACAGTTCCCCAAATGTTCAACTGAAAAATCAATAAGGGTAAATATTTACAAAATAGAGCTTGGTTCAAGGTATGTTAACTACTCGTGTTTGAAAAGTTGGAGACCTATTCTTAATGTGGGTACAATGTATTAAGATACAGATTCTAAAAGTGTCATGATTAGCTTGTGTCCTCTTGCAATGTAAACAAGCATTTGCAATGCAATAGTTCTCACATTTGCGCGAGTTTGAGCTATTGACATTGCAAATAACAATGCCTTTTTTTGTTTTCGTTTTAATAACATAAATAAAAGGCATTGTCATTTACAGTGTCAATACCTTAAACTCGTGTAAATGCGAGACCTATTGCATTGCAAATGCTTGTTATTGTCTTCTATCGCTGTCAGTAAAGAAGAGAACATAATACTCGCATCCAGTCCAGACAATGAATTCTCATTGACTGCTTGCACCACAAACTCAAGGAAGCCTCTCCAAAATGCAAAGCTACAAACAACATAACTCACATATGACATTTGACACTCCAGAACTGTAAGATCGAGGCATCTGTAAACACTAATGTTATAGAAGCTTGTTGCTTGAAGCACCACTGTACAGTCTAATGCACAAGCTCAGCTGCCGGTAGTGACTGCAAATGTTTTTATTTTGCTGATAAAGTATTACAAACTCAGATGATTCTCTACTAACAGAGAACCCACCATCAGAATTATTCTCACTACGCTGTCCTTATGTCTGTCAGTTGTCAACCACAGCTTATCTTCCGGCAGCTGATTTACCGCTTCCTCTACAAAAAAAACAGATTTACAGTTGGGACAATACAGTAAATCGATACGGATTTGCCCAGAATTCCTTGGTATTATCACAAAGATCCTTTGCTCACAAAACGCACATCCACTAGAATGTGTGAATGAATGAAGGTCATTTATATAGTAGACTGCTGCCAAGAGCCAGGGTTGTCCTTACAGCTAAAACCTGGGGACTTTGCAGTTTGCCTCAAACCAGGGGTTCATATTAACTTGCACAGTTTATTTTGGCCTAAGGTAATCAATGTTCGTTTGAGGACGATGTGTATCAAATTATATTAAATGATGTAAAGAGTCTACAGATTACTTAAATTGACTATGTTTTCTTCCTTTGTCAGGGTTTCTCCGAGTCTCCAGATCTTGAGTTTGAGTATGCAGACACCGATAAATGGGCTGCAGAGCTTTCAGGTATGGGAAGAATTCAAACAGTCTTAGCCTTTCTCTTCATTTGTTAGTAGTTTCTATAAATGTGTCTGCATATTATTTTTCAGTAAACGACAATATTATTAGGAATCTCAGTTGTGAATTATTCTGTTTTACCCCTCGCAAGTCTGTCCCTCTCACTAACCTGGTGTGTTTCTTATTTTTCTCCGATTTAACACTCTTAGCTAAGCCCTTTGCTTAATCAGATAACGGGGTGACTGCCTTACTTTAAAACGTGGTGCATCTTCTCTTCGTTTGACTTGCTTTTGCTCATAATCCGGGTCGTGTTTTGTGGAAACTGGCAAAAGTTAGCTACTGGATACATCAATATGTAACTGAATAGCCACTTACTGGTATGTCTATTCATTTTTTCCACATGTGGCATTTTTATATTTATAAGTACTGTTCACAGTTTCCCTCAGTCACTATCTAAAGTAGAAGGCTTCAAACTTTGTGATGCAGAGAGATGGGAGTTGTGACTGATTTGTGTGATATTGACTAAAAGTAATAGCTAACAGCGTTGGTAAAGCCAATAGGTCTGCCTTGTTTTAGGTGTATGTGTTTGTTGTTGTGTGATGTACCTGGATCCGCTAACTTTAACTCAGATAGATGCACAAGCACAGGATTCAAAGTCACCTTTTTTTGGCCACACACATAAGCACACAGGGCACACCTTTTTGTAAAAGATTCCTAGTTAACCTTTGTGGCCATATGCTTTTTAGAGACCCCACCTTTCCCGCCTCACCTGAGGTACTGCAAAGAAGCAAACTGAATGAGTAGCACGCCTGTGGGATGAGGCGAGGGCCCACCTGGGCAAGTAACAATAGTGAAAGGGCAAAGGCCGAGCAGGTGACTGAGTGTTTATGAAGTTGGAGTAACAGCACTACCACGCATCAAATGATACTCTGTCTCTTCATGCGGTTTCATTTGTGAAGAGCCAGTATCGCATGGTGTGCACAAAGCGAGGTGGAAATCCCTGCACAGAGTGGGTTTCCAGTTCATTCAGTGGATGATCTGCACAATATGCGTCCAATAATGGTTTTGCAATTTGATTTGGGGGGAGACTGGGAGGGTCTTCTCGGGCAATGCATGGTTGTAAGCCAGATTCCCTCAAAAACCAGAGTAGGTAAAAGTCCAACCAGATATGTAATATGGTCTATCATTTCCCATCCATTCATCATCACTGTCCTTATGTGTTTATATGCAGAGAAGGCTGGGGTCACAGGGTCATGCCAATTCACCTGATCTTCTTTTGGGTTTTGTTATTTGTTTAGGTTTTTGGTAACCATTTTGGTCAAGTGAACTATAACTTCTGAAGGCCACAAGAACATGCTAAGAGTCTGGCTGCCCCAGTGTCCAGTCACCTGGGCTATAATTATGTTCACGTGGTATAAAGATGGCCATGGGATATGGCCTTTTGATGTGTGTGCTTGGATTATACCCAAAGGTCATCTTGAAGCAGACTACCTATTATCACGGTGCATCTCTTGTACCTAGCAGGTGACCTATGACTTCTTTCATGCAAGTGCCCCTAGAACTGCCTTTCTTTGCAGGCCAGAAGTTCAATACAGTGGGAGGCTTCTTGTCTGGAAGGAGAATGACATCCATTATGAACATGTGTGCCCATGCACTTGGTGTAAGACAACATGTTGCACAGTCAGACTAGCTAAACTGAGCTTTCGTCTTGGGAAGACCTTTGCAAGGTGAGGGTTAGAAGAAAGGTAGCAAAACACACTCGTCTAGAGATGGAAGTCAAAAGATACCAGTTGTTTAATTTTTTTAGGTGATGTTCATTGTTGCCAGAGGCAGCTACCAACCATTGTTAATTTATCAGACAGGTAAACTAGATTATTCAAGATCACTCAGGCAGTCGGTGAGGAGCTGGGTAGCCTCCAAATCAGCACACACAGTGATTCTGTGGGAGCCTGGCCTTGACAGGAGACACAGTAGTTTACCGCACACCATTGTCTCCTCTTTTTCCCCTCTAACCCTGGGCGAAGTACTACGCTCACGTAGTTTGCGCTACTTCGATGAGAAACTACCAGTCCGCATTGAGAAACCTTCCGCTTGAGTAGAAATCTACTTGAGCGGCAGAAAACGACCACTTTCCCTGGCAAGATGTTGTGTGCACTGACTGCACAGTGCGGACAAGCATCCAGCACTGTGCAATCAGTGCGAACAGCATTTTGCACAGTGCACTACGTAGTTCGTGTAGCTAAGCGTAGCTCGCGAAGCGCACTTCGCGTAGCTACGCGAAATACGCCCAGCATTACTCCCCTCCCTGGTACCTGGGTGATTTATGTCAATTCATTGCTGACTAATTTATAGACCAGTCATGGAAAATGACTTCACGAGAGAACAGTTTTGGCACAAATTGGTATTTAATACCACAAAGACCACAGCATATATTTCGAAGGTACTGTTCAGTGTTGTCACATGTGCTTAGTTTGGTGCACAAAATGTCTTCGCATACACAAATGGTGGTATGTGTTCTCAATGAGCTGAAGACTCACAAAGCATTCAGTGCTGCAGTGTTGCAACGATATCTTGTTTAGAACTGTCTTACAGCCACCCAGACTGGAAGGTGTACACAGTCTTCACCATTTACTATTTCCTTTCCAGCACAACTGCTCTTCCCTGTCTGGTTACGCTGATATGAACTGTTTCACAATTCTATGCATGCATTCACCATGTTAAAAATAAATGCAACCAATGCTAAAATAGCTCAATTTGAAATACCATGCCCAAGCCTTTGCAGAGTTCTACACATGAACAAATGATCAGTACTTTTCTTTGGAAAGGGTAGCAACCGCAGTTGAACAAAGGCAACATATTAAACTGCTGCTACAAGGATTGGAACGGAAAAAAACGCAAAAAAAACTACATTCCAATGTCACAAAAATGCATATGAAACTGCTGCTACAAAAATGAAAACCAAAAGCAGACTGAAAATAAACATTTGAAAGTCATAAAAATGAACTGGAACCTTTGCCCCAACCCTGGAGTTTATTTTGAAGTACATTTTAGTTTCCAGACCACATGTCAGATCAAGATGTTTGATCTGCACAAATCATCAATTAAAGAAAAGTTATAAATGTGAGCGCTTGTTAAAATTTGCTGTGAGGTCAGTAGGGAGATTCAGTAAGTAAATGTGGATTATCGTAATCTGTTCCAAATTAAGACAATTTAGTGGGCAACATAATATTGCCATCATAACCCACCCCACTCCATTGCAGTGCTGCTTTCTTGCACAAAGACTGCACACCCAAATGTGTTTAATAATATTGGAGTTGTGTAGGCTTTACCATATAATATTTTGATGCTGTAAAAAATATTTGGTTTTGTCAATTAATGAAGAACAATTTTGAGCATTGACATTCATTTAACCATGATGCTTGAATCTTTCTCTGCAGTGATATTTAAACAAAAGTAAAAGCAATGATGTTTCAGACATCATCTTTGTTATCAGCAGTAGTCCGTTCACAGCACTTATCTAACAAACAAGTTTGTCTCTTTAAGCTTAGTTGAAAAGTAAAACAAATCTTTATTTTGCATAGTTAAAATCTTTCCAAGCATTTTACTGTGAATGTCTATTTTCAGCAGCATCAAGCTCCACACGGACGCACTGTGTTTAAAGAACAGCATTTTCTCTTCCATGGTGTTTCTCTGAAGCAAAAAATGAGCGCCGAGTTCAGGCAGTATACATAAATAGACACACATGCAGGAAAGAATAAAAACGGACATAACACCAGAAATAACAAGCATTTACAATGCAATAGGTCTCGCAGCATTAAAGTTTGAGTTATTGGCATTGTGTATGACAATGCGTTGCATAAAATTTTTAGCAAACTTTGAATTGGTGAGCAGTGACAGTGTGTGCAAGAGTATGCTGTTCTTGAAAGCAGTGTGGTAGAGAGTGCAGATTAATACACATTCTCCCTGTGAGTATTTTGGCTCGGTGATGCTGTTAATTTTATGTTAAGCCCTTTGAGGATTAGAGGTAAGCATATTGATGAATTGTGCAAGATAAAATATGAGTGCAAGAGGATGCTTTGAGCCTGCAGCACCTAAAAGTCATGATGTTTAATATGTAATTTCAGTGCACATGTCTTATGCTAAAGGTGTCAATTGTAACAAGGCAGATTTACAGACTTCTGTGTGCAGGAATCACAAATATTATAACATCCGGCCATGCATGGACAGTATCGGTTCACGCATGGACTATATCAGGTCAAACATGGAACATACCAGTTCATGCATGGACCATACCAGTTCATGCATGGACCATATCAGGGCATGCATGGACAAAATGGGGTCAAGCATGGATCACCCATATCAGGTCATGCATGCCACGGACCACAACATATATTGATTCGGGACCAGGATTCAGGAAGGAAAGTTGTCGAGGTATCCTTCTCTGGTAACTAGTCTGACAAAACCAGAGACAGAACACCACGTTCTGAAACCCCTGCTTATCTGTGTCCCTTCATCTTCGCGAGATGCTGTGGAGGTGAGGGTAAAACTGCAGGAGAGTGGTACTCATGAAAAGAGGCTGCCGTGATTGAACCTCGAGCCAATGCCGAACAGCTGAGTCTGCACACACAGGTTTCAAGGCTGAGCGCCAAGACTGGGCTAGCGCAGCGGTTCAGGCGGCGGCAGCTGACCCAGAGACCAGGTGTCTCGCCAGCCCTGCAGAAGGCAGGGAAGGCAGCGCATCACTCCCGTTCTTTCCTGTTGCCTATGGCAACAGAATTTAAATGAAGGTGCTAGCTGCAGCTTTGGAAGCAGTACAGCAGCCTACCGCACGCTCATCAGCACGCACATGTGCGCGGGCGCGCGCAGACACGCACCTGTGCACAGAGTGCCTACTACACCATTGTCTTCAGACAAGACGAAGGTAAACTTGAAAGGTGCAGAATGTGGTGTGCTCTGCACCGGACTGGAATGCTATGGAATGGAACGGGGTGGGTGTATCACAGTGATGGCCGTGCAGAAAACTGCTGACATTCCCCCACTGAGTAACAGTAAGCAAGCCGAGACGATCTGGCACGGTGGGCTAGGGTCGCAGCACACCGCAAACACCGGTGCTTCAGTACGGCACACCCGAAGTGCAGGTGGTTCAAGCACATAAAAGTGTGCGCACTGTCTACCTAAATGCACCGCTGTCCTTCCCGAAAAGTGTTAGGGTGTCCATTGCAAAGAACAGGAGAAGCGCTCAATACGTTCCATGTAATGAATAATAGCCCGTTTTCTAAAGTGCCTGATCAGTCAGCCTGTTCATACACCTGGCGCTGCATCACCCGCAGTGTGCATGTACATTAGAGCATGGGCCTGCTGGCACCTTTAGAGTTATGTTTTCTATTCGCCCCTACTAGGTGGCGCATGGTCCCTCTCACGTCAGGACCCGGATGGCAGAGGGTCCCCTCCCTCGGTTCCTTCCTGCTGCACCTGGAGATTATTTAATGGTATTAGTTCAAAAGCCGAGCCCTGCTCCTCTTCTGGGGAAGCAGCAGCATGATGAAACAAGACGTGCGCGAAACTGAAAGCTTCCGTGGGGCGGGACTCCCGTCTTCGGAAGCCCGCGCACGCGCCCACGGAGTGCATGGCCAAACAAGCAGTGCTGGTGACGCGGGGCTGCTCCCATGCCCGAGGGAGAGCCCTGCGGAGGCTGCAGAACTGTACAATGGCGGTAAGTGGGGCTTAATTGTAGGGGGGAGGGGTGGTGCGCTTGTGTGTGTGTGTGTGTGCGTGTGTGTGTGTATGTGTGCGGCGGCGGCTGAGGGGGCGGGGGTCTCTGTGTGTGTGTGTGTGTGTGTGTGCGTGCGTGTCTGTAGGTGTGCTCGTGTGTGTGTCTCTGTGTGTGCGCATGCGTAAGCAGGGGGCGGTGTGGCTGTGTGGTACAGCTTTCCAGGAGAAGAGACAGGAGCTGGGCACAGCGAGCGCGTTCACGTGCGCGTGGCCCGCTCAATTCCGAAGCGCGCGGCCAGCTCCTGTCTCCTCTCCTGGAAAGCAGAGTCGCTGACAATAGGTACTCTGGCAAGACCGCGCTTCGCGCGGTTAACGCCACGAGACCTAAAAATGAACCAGAGCCTTCCCCAACCCCCCTCATGGCTCAATCAGGGAAAAGAGAGCGGACGAGAAAAAGAGAGAGCGAGAGATTCCGATTCAGTCTATGTCTGCAGAGGGGAAGAGGCGGCTTACTTAATTATTCTGGAAAGCTTCGGGTTGCCTTGGAAACCAACCGGAAGTAAAAAGGAGATCCTAATACAGAGGCAGCAACGAGCCACAAAGCAGGTTACGAGGTGAAAGCAGTGATGGCTACGAAAAACAACTGGATCCATTGTAAGGCAGCAGTGACGGCGTAGAATATTGCAGAATTCCCCCGAAGTACAGGCTGCATTGCAAAGGTGCTGGTCCATCTTTATGGACAAAGTTCGCGGGCATTTCCTGGTATGCATGCTGCAGTCTCTCTGTTTGGAGGACAGGAATTTATGACGTAGCAACATTAGGATTGGCTTATTTCACCGTGTCCTCCAATCAGAGAGCCTCCTGAGATGCAAACATTTCGAGGCAGAAGTGGGGCTGGTGAATGCGCGACCACCTTCTGATGACTCCATGGCCCCATTGGGGGTCGCACCCCATTGATTGAAGACCTCTGATCTAAAGTTTTCCTCAGTGATTAGATTTTATAACGTGGTACATGTGTGCCAGCTTAAAGTTCTTTAGTAAAATACTTCCATACATTACAGCTGGCAATAGGTGTATTACATTATTTCAATGGAGGCTTACGGTCAGTCCAGTCCTATGCTTGCCATTTTCTCTGTGATGCCAGTATGCAGTCTGCTATATTATGGTTTACCTGGACTCCTCCTTGGTGAGGGATTCAAGCCATTTTGCATTCCTCATATGTACTCGCCCAGGTACTCTGTGAATGGAGCTTTTTTGTCTAGGGAAAGCTAAGATAGCTTGATGTTTTGTGAGCATAATGTGGCCATGTATCGTACCCCACTCAACAGATTCCTTCTTCAGGATGCAAATATTTATCTTCTTTGTTACTAGTCTTTTGTCTTTCGTAGGGTGTTCTATACTTTTTGTAATGGTCTCGCATGTATTGAATATTGGTTTTGTCTTACACTGGGTATGAGTGAAAAACATTTATTCTTCTTATCTCACAAAACAATATTTTTGTCTCTCCCTAAATGATTTATTTATTGAACTTGTTCTCTGGTACATTTCCCTGTTTCTTTGTGTGAAATCCGTTTGTCTGTTTCTCCTATAGCAATATTAGATGTACTCTTGCTGCCAAGTGGTTTTGTTCCCCTAGTCTTTCATGGATTGTTAATTTCTCCCTTTGTGAAATTAGATCGTGGCCTGTTGAGTTCGTGGTCTTTGTATGCCCGTGATTGACATTATTCGCTAGGAGCTATTTTACATCTTTTGTTAAAGAAAGGAGGGCCAGCATTTAGTTGGCTTGATCATCATGTTTTGTGGTCTTAAATCTGTATGTCAAGGCTCTTGATTTCCAAAGCTGCGCTGATGCCGATACTGGGCAGCCACATAACTCTTGGTCTTTGTTGCTGCTTTGTTTTCTCTGTTCTGCAGGACTCTGCCTCTGAAGTTATGCACACTTATGGAAAGCATGGCTTTTGTTTTTTCTGTTTTAGAAATTGCTTTTTCTACTACCCATTTCTCCTTGCTAGATGTGGATCTTGATCTCTCTCTTCTGGACTGTTCTTGTGTTTTAAATGTTGTCTTGCTTTCTGTCTAAATGTCCCCAGCATCCCAGAAGCTGTGTTGGTCTCTATGCTGTACATGGCTTTTGGTCCCTGATGTGTTGTTGGCCTCCATGCTCATCGTTGCTGTTGTTAGAGAACACTGTACTGGTCTCTATGCTCCACCTGGCTCTTGGTTTCTGATGCCAAGAGGGCCTCAAAGCTAGTTGTTGATGTGTTGGTATATAGGTGGTAGATGTGGCCACCCCCAATACACTCTGGGGACACTGGATTTAATAATCTCATACTATCCTCACAGGTGTGCGTGTGTGGTGTGAGTCTTGTGGGTCTGCACATATTTTCACAAAATCTGTGAAGCTTTTTCTGTACTCTGCATGGCTTTTGGTCACTGAATACTGTGTCCGCCTGATATTGCACTTGGCTTCTGGATATGAAGTTTCTCAGTTTGCTGGGCATTGTTCTTGAACTCCGTGCTCTGCTGGCTGTGTCGAATACTTAACATTTTCCTGAAATATTGATCCCAGTGCTCGTGTTGCTCCCTTTCTGTGCATGTGATGATACTGTCTTTGTACACGCACTGTCTATTTATTACTGTATGATGTAAAGTATCCATGAAGCAACATAGTGTTTTTTTTCTTTGTTTTTTCTGACAGAACTGTATAGTTACACTGAAGGCCCTGAATTCCTCCTCAACAGAAAATGCTTTGAAGAAGATTTCAGAGTGCACGGTAAAATACCTTTATTACATGATGTGGACTTCAGCTACATGTCACCTTCTTATGCATTGACTCTTTTCTACCCAAATAAAGCTGTGCTTATGTAGTAGCACCACTATTTGTGGACCATCTCACTGCAGCTGTGCATGGTACCTAGTATTTCTAGCACCAGACCCCTCTTTAAGCTACATTTGGTTCTTGAAATCTTACTTGTAGTCTTTACTCCTCCCCCATCACAAATTCTTCATCCGTGCATATCATGACCTACCTTTGCACAGTCCTTCTTATTCTTACAGTTCCACTTGGAATGTGATCCTCCTGTGCTTACATCTCATTCTTTCCCTATAGTCTGGAATTGGGTGTATGCCATCCATATACGCAAACCTCATCCTTTCCTGCACTCTGGTACTTTTTAACTATTATAATCTGGGTGCAGTGACTTATGCCTAGTTGGGTCTCCCTTTACTGCTCTCTTCACCAAATGAGCCCAAAATCAATTCTTCAGGTCCTTTTATCTTATTTGCCTTTTGCCCTTTCTATTCTTACTCTTTTGTGCTGTTTTTCTGTTCGTCATTGAACTCTCTTTATGACCACTTCTCTGTTTTTTCTTGTTCAATGCTTCCTTGGAGTTCAACGCTTTAACTTTTTTCTTTGTTCTCACTACTAAGCTGTCACCCCTTGAGCATCTTTTCTCTGGATTATTGTTCTCTATCTTACACTTGCCTCTTTCTTCTGTTATTTTTTCTCTTTGATTCAACTCTTTTGTTTGCCTTTTCTGCCCCACTTAATTCTTTTCATTTACACCTATTCATCATTTTTTTTCAGTGCCTGACAAGAAATGGACAGAGCTGAGCATCACAGAACAGCGGACCCATGCCATGCGCTTACTAGATGGTTTAGAAGTTACTGCCAGGGAAAAGCGGCTGAAGATTGCTCGGGCCATTCTTTATGTTGCCCAAGGTCAGAATCGTTTGTTTTCATGGAACAAATTCTTTGTTGATCTTCATTGATCTCTCGGATCAACTTACTATGATACAGTGTACTTTGGAAATGCCAACTAAGGCTTCTTTGTTCTTAGCATGTTCCTCCTCTGTGACTTTCACTGGGATCGCATGTCTAACCTATACCCAGGTGCTTTTTTGGACGCTGTAAACTGCTACAGAGTGCATTCGGTTGCTCTTGGTTTGAGATGGTGCCCTCTTTAAGGGCTCATGCTATAAATTGGTGACCCACAGGAGGCAGCATCTCTAATTAGCCACTGTACTATGCACTAATGCACAGGTGCTCACATCCTGGGATCTCCCCAGTTGCTCATCCCCGCATTAGTGCTCCCACCCTCTCTTCCACTCGTGTACACCAGTGCTGCCCCCTCCTTCTACAGTCACTCTCATGTGACCAATGTCTACCCTTAGTCTCTGTTACTCACTACACTGATTGACACAGAAAAACATTGTCACTTTTTAGTCTGTTGTACCTGTCACAGATGTTTTGATTGTTTATTCTTTACCCTTGATTTAGGTGTTTTAACTAATCTGTTCCCATCATTGTGTTGCACTCTTCAAGTACCTCTTTCCCTTCTATTTAAATCAAATCATTTCCTCTCAAACAACGCCCCCTCCGGTCACATTCCCATTTTACCTGTAAGTAAATGGAAAAAATCATGGACACAGTTCCCATCCCTCTTCAGGGGTGTGCCTGGCAGCTTTTGAATCACTGCGGCCGCTTTCTGTTTTATCAGAAGAAAGGAAATCTTTCTCTCTCTGTCCATCCTTCCTCTCTAAGGATGAAGGTATTGGATTCCTTCCTCCTTAATTCCCCTTACCCTGAATAACTTGTTGTATCTTAAACCTCTCCTACCTACTTCAACTGAACTATGTCCTGCATTCAAATCCTGTGTTTTGGCTCTCTTCCCTGCTCACTTTCTGTCCCAACACCCCGGGTTGTTGGTCTTTTTAACGTCACCAGTCGAGGTAACTGTCGCTGCTCTCTGTACCATTGAGAACCTTAAGGTTGTAAAGAAGGTTACTCATCCACCTCTTCCCCCAGCCCCACATTCATGCCTCTTGACCCAGAGGGGTAAACTCCACCTCTTAACACTTGTCATTCTCTGTTCTTCCCTGGTCTGCTTTTTCCAGTTTGCAAGCAGAATATGCTGCTCAAAGAAACGACTTGACACATGACCTTCAGGCACTGTCCAGTTCGGTGCTTGTGAAACAGGATTCGGCAAAACTCCATTTCCACACTGTTTCCTTCATGCACCAGTGCGATGTGTAATGGCAACTATGCCGCTTCATTTAGTTCTCAAATGCTGCCTTCTCCCCATTGTATTATATTATGTACCATATTGTCCCCTACATTCTCTCACATGCTACAGTGGCCACTGGGCACGTTCACATGCTAGAACGTGCCCTCCAGCACTCTTTCTGTAGCAATTGCCTTATCAGGAGCGATGATGTTGTCTCCGATAATGGTGGTACTTGCCGAGCACGTTCAGAGACCGTGCTGTTTACTTGCTTATTTCCTTCTGTGCATAATCACTGTGGGCAGGCTCACTTTGATAGAATAGTCTAACCAGGGTGATCAACTGCACAGTTCTTTCAGTGTTTTTGCTTGGATGTCTTTCTTAGGAGCTCCTTCAGTGAGTTTGCTTGATGCTACCTGACAGTGTGTATAACCTCACTTACAGGCACATTCGGGGATTGCAGCTCCGAGGCAGATGTCCAGTCCTGGATGAGATACAACATCTTCCTGCTGCTCGAGGTTGGCACTTTCAGTGCTCTGGTGGAACTGCTGAACATGGAGATTGAGTACGTGATGGCTCATACTAATACTGCTGGCATGTAAGGGATTGGATATGAGACAGAGGAGAGGGTAAAAGACTACTGCTGTCCTGGGAGAAACTGGAAGGGGTACAGTAGAGAGGTTGGTAGTTGGAAGAGGTGCTGAATGAGAAGAGGAATGGAATATTCTGTTAATGGTAGCTGGGTGTCAATGAGGGCTTGAGTGTGAGAGGTACTTTGCATATAGACCAGGCTCGTTGTGGGATGAGTATTGTGGACATGTTGAAGGTTCTTGTTGTATTTTAGACCTGCCCTGAATTTTGGATTCTTTCGTGGAGATGAGCACCCAAAGGCAAGTAAGTGCACCCCAAAGTACATAAACACCTCTGGTAGGAGCTAATTCTCCCTCAATGGACCTTTCATTTAATTAATAAACCATACACAATCTCAGCATATACGTGGATTCTCGAGGGATTCCTCACCTAGAAAAAATACATCTCTGTGACCATATCAATGTTTATTTAAAGGAAATAGTTTGTCATTTCTTACAAAAATAGTGCATTATATTAAAACAGTTAAAACAAATCACTATAGATTAAAAAATTGCAAGGAGCTGCTTTGCTGCTTCATTGCTCTTCTTATTAAGAGATCAAATGAAAGACTGCTCATAACCAGCATTGGCAAAGCCAAGAGGTCCCAGCTTTTTGACATACTGGCTTTACCGATGATTTTTAGATCTAGCCTGGGCAACGCATGCGTTGCTCTCTGAGGCATGCTGTATTAGAGTATGGACTTGAAGTTCCGCCCACATTTTCCATTGGCTTTTGTCATTGTTTTCGTAAATTCTGGCTTCTGATCTGTTAATAGGCTTGTTAGTCCCTCCTTAGTACTGCCTTGTCTTCATTTGTAACCTCCCATGAGGACTAGCCCTTTTACGTCTGTTGTTACACAGTATGTCTTATTTACTCTGTAAGCACTATTTTCTTTAATGAGTTTCTCCTACTGCAGGCATGACATGCTTTCCTGCAACATTCAGCGTGCCATGTACGCTGTCACTTTACAAGCAGCCCGGGACAATGGTGCCCGCTTCTTTAAAATGAAATAGGTCTCACATTCACAGGAGTTTGAGCTATTGGTATTGCACATGACAATGCCTTTTATTTATGTGTTAATTATCAAAACTGATAAATAAAAGGCATTGTAATATACAATGCCAATAGCTTAAACTCATGTGATGCAGTATCGGGCGGAAAAATAAATAAATAATAAAACAAAGTGGTATGATAGGAGCAGGCATGTATGCATCATGACACGGCTAGCGGCCTCATCATTTTGTATGTATGCTCTTGCCTCATGACATATGCAGCTCCATGGATGCACGCACCTACAGATTAACAGTGGCACCATGTTCATATTTTCATTTACCATTCCACTTTGAGCAGTAAATTAAAGAAAATGAAATAATATTTTTTACTTGTGCGAAAGTGTTTTTTTGAAAATGGAGCACCCGAAAGCAAATTGTAACTCCGTTCAGTAGTTTTGCGAGATTTGGCGTTTAAAAAAGTATCCTAGCAGGCTTCGAAGTATTAACACTTTTGTATGTATCTGTTGTTTTCAATCGCAAATCCTGTCACTTACATTTCAAATACACATTAATTGGCTGAATAAGGACGGTGAATATTTTGAAACTCACGAGGCGGCACCTATTTGTGAGTTTCATACTGAGGAAAGCACATTTACACAGCCATGGGGGTCACCATCAGAGGTTATATTACGACGGTTTATTGTATATAATAGGCCTGTGTGTGTATATATATATCTTTTTTTCACGTTTCCTTTTTTCTATGTTACCCTTCTTCTCTCTTTTCCCATCCACAATTAACATATAGCTTTCTTCTCTGGCTCATACATATTAGAAGTCCTGATGATGATCTTGTCATCCGAAGAGATCGAAACTCTGTTGACTAATTAGGCAAACCCATTAAAATGTGTATCTTATCTTGTTCCATGGGTTACCTATTAAGAAAGCTTTGTGATTGATACACAACTGTTTGTCCATATCAAATGAGTGTGTCGCTCTTCTGAACACAGGCACTTTTGCATCTCGCATTGCATCGTGATTTTAACAATTTGTAAATATATACAACTATTTAATCACAAAAATAATGGCTATTTGATTTTTATGACATTTTGTTGTTAATGGGGACCATTTTTCTCCATTCTTAAATTGGCATCCAGGGCCCAAACTGATCCTAGGGTTTCCCTCGTGTTTCAGTATAGCTTATTGGATGATACAGCACCAGACTTTCTGTGGTTGTGCCTTGAGACCCTTTGCATTCAAAGATACCTTGAACACAGCAACTGTGGGGGCGTTGTCACCTCCCCCTTTGCTGCGTATCGTTCCAATCCCCTACTGCTCTCTTTCCATGTGAAGTGCAGACCTGTGGGGGCAAGCCATCTATGTTGAATTTGTACTTTAGTGAGTTAGGTTGTGAATGCTCAAACGTCACCTCAGCTGTAGTATAGTCACCAAAACGTCTTGGTATTGCACTACTTTGCTATCTTCCAAATTCTTATTTGTGCTACAAGGGCTTCAGTTTCACCCACCCCATTGTTCCTTTCACCCCCAGCCGTCCCCTGAATGTTTGCAAGAGAGATTGGAAAAAATTAGATATTAATACTCTCAATCTAGCCCTAGATTTCTATCCCTTTTCAGCATGCTCTAATGCTGGTTCCATTAAGGGTGATATAGAAATGTTATCAGGAAAGGTGGATGTTTGGCTCACGGATGCTATTAACTCCTGGCTCCCCTTATCACAGAAAAAACGGAAGATCCACAGAAATCCAGCCCCCTGGTTCGATGACCCACTAAAATATGTAAAATGCAAATGTAAGTGCCTAGAAAGGAGCTGGAGGAAAGACTACTCCCCAGAATCCAGGGACGCTTACAAGAAAGAACTAAAACAATATCACAAATTATGCAATATGGCTCGAACCAGCTATGTCGCTAAAACCATCTCTGAGGCAACAAACCAATCCAAAACTCTTTTTGAATTGGTGAAAGAATTAGCGGGTTCTAAAACTACAGTTAAACCACCCACTCTGAATAACAACCAGTGCGAAGAACTTGCCTTATTCTTCACACAAAAAATCTAAACTATTTACCTGGACATGGCCAATCTTCAATCTAATACTCCCCAGAACCTTCAGATATCCACCCTGAGCACCAATACTTGGCCTGTTACGCCATACCTGTCGTGCACCCACGAACACCTGAATTCGTGCCCACTTTTAAACCTGGATGACTTGAGGATGATCTTGGGCAAATTGAAATCTGGCTCACCCAAAGATCCACTTCCCATCCCAATATTAAAACAACTAGATTGCTCTCACTTATCCATGATTTGCAATACCCTTAACCTTTCTCTGCAAGAGTCAACTGTCCCGGCTAGTTGGAAACACGCCATGGTGACACCGCTTTTAAAAAAGCCTTCAGCTGACCCTAGCGTTTTTCCAACTTCCGCCCTATTTCGCTGTTGCCTGCCTTCTCTAAAATTCTTGAGAGGCACATTCATTCCCATCTCGTTTAGTTCACTGAAACGAATCACATCCTCCATCCCTCGCAATCTGGTTTCCGTCCTGGTTTCTCTACTGAAACAACACTATTGGGAGTTACGGAGAACCTGCGGCTTCACCTTGATAGAGGAGAAACTGTTGCGCTTATACTACTTGACCTTAGCGCAGCATTCGATACCATCTCTCACACCATTCTCATACAGACCCTAACCTCAATGGGCATTGGTGGCTCTGCACTGAACTGGCTTTCCTCTTTCTTATCTCACCGCACGTTTCAGATTTTCTCCAACACAGCAACTTCCAAAGTTCATTCATCTCCCTATGGTGTTCCGCAGGGCTCTGTGCTCTGCCCCCTCCTCTTCAACTTATATGTTAAACCACTGGCCCTCATCGCAGAACATGCAGGTCTCACCCTATACACATATGCTGATGACTCCCAGATTACTTTTTCCCTTTCAAACCCGGGCCCTGACTCCACATCCCTCTTGCAGTTAGGCTTAGGGAAAATTGCCACCTGGATGAATAACAATCTACTTAAACTGAATGGTTGTAAGACCGAAGTCTTGATCCTGGGTCAAAAACAAGATCTATGGAATGCTAAGCACTGGCCCACCGAGATGGGTCCCCTTCCTATTCCATCAGACCATGTACGAAATCTGGGTTTCACCATTGATAATGCTTTGACCATGCACCATCAGGCTAGTACGGTCTCGGCCACCTGCTTTACAATCTTGCTGTGGCTGAGGAAAATCATCTGGATGCTGCCATACGACACCCAACACACTGTGGTCCATGCCCTTATAACCTCTCGACTGGACTACGGAAATGTCCTCTGTCTGGAGGCGAACAAGGCAGTGAAAAGACGTCTGCAGCTGGTTCAAAATGCCGCCGCAAGGCTGCTGCGTAACATTCCTAAAACAGCTCATATCTCCGGACATCCTCAAGACTTACATTGGCTCAGGGTAGAGAGTCGCATTAAATTCAAAACCCTGAGCTACATGTTCAAAATCAAAGCTGGATCAGCTCCACTATACCTACAATCCCTTGTCTGCCCCTAAATTCCCTCCCGCCACCTCCGGTCCTTATCCAAAGGCAACTTTACTGTCCCCAGAATTAGACTTTCTAGAATGGGTGGCAGATCCTTTGCGTACATTGGACCAACTCTTTGGAATTCTCTCCCCCTAAATATTCGCTTAGAAACCAGCTATATCCGGTTTCGCAAAGCCGTCAAGACCTGGCTTTTCAATCAATAACGCTATCCCTGTCTGCAACGTTAGGCCACTTAGCACATTACCTGTTCAGCGCCGGGAAACCCTTTTTGGGTAGCTGTCGCGCTTAATAAGCTTAATAAGCTTAATAAATCAAATTAATTCATTTCTTTTTCTGAGATTATTCATCTTTGCCACTACATCTCTAGGTCACGCCCCTGGCTCCTGTGGGTGCCTTTCCACCCTGTGAGCTCTTAAGATTCCAGTTGGACTCTGCATGGATTCGTGGAGGATCTGCTGGAACTAACTTTGTGTAGCAGGCGTAGATATTGTTGCCCTCACAGTCTTCTTTCAAGTTGCAAATGCGTTATGTTCTGCCTCTCAGACGTATTGTCAATGCCCTTGCATTTCTCCCACATTTGCTGCAATTGCCAGTCCATGGATGCAACCGTGATGTGGATGAGTTGTCCTGCTGAGTCAGTGGAGTTGAGTCGGGATTCTGTGGCTTTCAGTATGTGAATCATGGATTGAAGATTTTTACGCACATCCTTGAGGTCTTGTTTATCTATGCCATTTCTCTAGTGAAAGTCTATTCAAAACCTGCCTGGAGGTTTTCGCCTAGTAGTCTTTGAAAACCTCCTGGGCAGAAGTAAGGGGAAGTCACCGGTGAGGACATTTCCGAGCACGGTCACTTAGGGGCCTCGTTTACTTAAGAATTTATCAATCGCTCTTCCTTCTGCGCTTCCTGGAAGTCTCAGCAGTAGAGTGCCCACCAGCTAATCTTCCTTCTGCTATGGTGGATGCCCTTCAATGCACCAGTTCTAACCAAGAAGAGGTTTGCCTGTATGGTGTACCAGTTAAGCGTACAAACTCACTCCTGGAGGTCAACCACTGTTGATGGCCGACTTGGATGTTCAAGTGATTTCAGGTTCATATTGTGCTCACTTGTCGCAGATAAGAACACCTATCATAATTGGGGCAATGTCGGAAGAGACAGCGGCCAGGGACCTTTCTCATTTATTCCACTACCTTAAGGGTGCTCGCTACTAAAGGTGGGTACTCATCATTGTAGGGTTGAACTCCGTTCAGGCAGTCTCTGCGCCACTAGCTCAACATATAGCTGGGCATTAACCAATTTTAGGCGCTCATATTACTTCAACATCCAACACAGACCTCCAACTCACATTTCACGAGCCCCTCCCCCTGTCCACAGCACCCACTGCAGGAACTATGCTAATTAACTTAATGGAGCATGTCCCCCGATTCACCCGTCTCACAGAGGAGCACCAGGTCCATATCCTCACCTGTATCTCATGCCAGGGAATGGAGGGGCACGAGGTGCTTCAGTCTTTAGAGGCCTCCCACCTTACTAATTGGGATTCGTCGTAGGGTGCCTATGCCACTTTTCCCCGCTTGGCCGGGATGGAGGTGGGGTTGTTCACTGTCGAGCCCCCTGTGATCTTGGCGATCCCATGCTCGGTGCCATTTTACACCTGCGTAACAAAAACTCCACCAGCCCCTGTCCTGAAGCCACCTCTGAACCAGATGAGGTTGAAACATGTCAACATCTACATTGCCAAGGGCAATCTACCCGAATGAATTACCATCAAGATAACCATAGAAGGGGTTAACCTTTTCAAATGAAGACATCCCCTTCAACCCTTTCTAATTCCTTGGCCACACCTTTTCAACAGGTTGTGGGTTGTTACCAATGTAGTTACCCTGAGTATCCTCAAGCTTGCAAAATATTATGACTGGTGATTAACCTACTATAACGGAATCTTGCAAATCGGATTCATTGTATATCAGATGCACATGTGTGGGATTGCTTCACTGAGCACAGTGTTTGGGGTCACAATGTTGGTACAGTCACAATTCACAAATATTTCCTTGCATACTTTAAATTAATGTCAATTTGCATATGGTTTTCATAGAAACCCTTCAAGTACTTGTGCCTATCAGATGGTTACTGAGCGAAATAAGATATTTTTTAGTTGGTGAAATAGAATATCTGATTAAAACCTCTTTATCATGTGTATATGTAGTAGATTTAGATGTAAAGTATGTTTTTTAATAATTTACGAATGGTGCAGAAAGGCAACTTTTTAGTGTGTCCATAGTACCATGGCCGAGCACTGCCATCTTGAAATACGTTGGGTGACGTCCCTCCTGTCAATATATTGAATCTGCTCCTGGGTGCACCAATTCAAGCTTTTTCGAACCATTCCTAGCTTGGTGGGTCATCATTGGGTAGGTGCTGTTCTTTCGTAGTTCACGTTTTGTTTGTAGTAGGCTTCGAGATTCAGCATTGCACGAAGTGGCTTGGCAGGAAGTGTCTTTCTCATTTTGTGTGTTAAGCCACAGTCCACATGTTAGTAAACTTTAACACTTTCAACTTTAGTATTTTCAGGATTATTTTTTGTGTGTGTTGGTTCAACGTATGATCTTAGTTTTGTTTTTATGAGGATGATTGTATGGATGTATGATCATGGGTGTGCGGAAATATTGGTGTTAATAGCATTTTATTGTGGGTGTGTGGGTGTTGGATTTTTGTTTGTGTGAACTCATGATGGTGGGTAATCTGTACGTGTATTGGTTCCTCTGTATGATGTTGGATGGCTTATGATGTCAGTTGTGTGGATGCATGAAGATTGGTGGGGCATGATTGTTGTTTGTTGTATGATGCTGGTGATGTTGGCCTATGATGTTGATTGTTTGGATGTATGATGCTGTGTATCTGGATGTAGGATGTTGATTGTGTTTCCGTGTGATGGTGAATGTCTTTGCATATCATGTCAGTTATGTAGACATATGAAGATGTTTTGAGATGTGGTTGACGTGTTGGCAGAATAGGCGTGGTCTGGATGTGTACCACATTCATACTTTCACACAACTTAAAAGTACAGAGGTGTGTTGGGGTATTGTGGTGGATATATGGGCGTAAGACAATAGCTATGTGTGTGGGTGTAATGGAATATGGTGGTGGTTACTTTGGCATCTAATGCTTGTGCTGGAATATGATGGGTATGTGGTCCTATACTGTTGTGTGTGTTGGTGTCTCATTGTGAAGGTGCAAGTTTGTCAGTGTATGTAAGCTGTGCTGACGTATAATAGTGGGGTGGCTTGGTGTGCGACAGTGGGTTTGTTGGCTTATGCTATTGTTGGAGCAGGATAGTGGATGTGTTGCTATATGTGAGCTACTTCCATTTTTAGTGGGTGGTATTTGGCCTATGATGTTGGTTGTCTGGCTATATGGTTATATAGACATCTAATGGTGATGTGTGGACATATGAGGTCAGTGAGTAGATGTATGATGCTTGTGTTGGTGTGTGATGTTGGTTGTTTAGGCCTATAATTGTGGGTGTGTTGGCTTATGATGTGGTTGTGGTTTGAGCCCCTTCTTTTGTGCTTTAATTCTTTGTGTTGCTCTGCCCCATGGCTGTCCTTTGCCTTCCCTACATCTCATCTTTTTGCCCACACCCCTCTCCAGTCCTTCCTGTGTATCCCTGACACAACCTAGCTTCTACTTCTTGTCCTCCCACTGGTGCTTCTCCCCATTCCTAGTCCCCTCTGTATGCCCCCACCATTTTATCCCCCATTGCCTCACCCCTGGCAGCTCCTATATTTGCCCACCGCCTCCCATGCATTCCCTCTGTGTCCCCAACAACCGCCTGCGTGCCGTAGCTCCACTGCCACACCTGTGTGCTGCCTTGCCCCAATCTTGATTCCTCTCTATAGGCCTCTCCGCACTCCTGTGGCTTCTCCATGCCCCTACCATCCTGCATCCCTGCTGTGTACTGCTCTGCCGTACCTCTGCAACCCCTCTGTGCCCATGGCCCGCCTTGCCTTCTCTCTCCTCGCTGCCTCACTGCCCCCTGCCTGAGCAATTGCACCTAAAATTGCATGCCTGTTGTTTACTAAAGAAAATAGTCTGAGGATTGGTGGGGTGAATCTTAACACCCCCAATCCACTAGCTCAATTTGAAATGCCTCTTGATGTTTGAAAACATTAGGAAAGTTATAAAAAATAAATAAAAAAATGTGTTTGTGGTTTTAATATTAAACGGAGAAACGTTGTCAGTGTATTGGGTGGGGCTAGTGGCATTTCTCCTCCCAGAATCTTAGGCAAGGCCAGAAAGGGAAAAAACTCCCTTAACCAAACCCCAACCTCCATCCAAGGCATGCCAAAATGGTCAGGAGGAATGGCCAGAGAGAGATATTCAGTGAACTGCCTTACCTGCCTACAGATGAATACCGCAGCCTGAACTCACTGAGCATAATGCTTTCCTTAATTTTCATGTTTCCTCCCAAACAATATGTGGAAAATATCTGCAAGTTTCCAATGTGCGTCGTGAGCTCTGGTTTGACGCCATGTGGTGTTCTTGCCTGGCCCTTGGATCCGTCCCCTCATTGGTTCTACAAAACAATCCTGCTTCCCGTGGGTTTTCAACACTTGACTGTCCCATTCGACTCCGTGTTGGCTATATACCTTTCAGCTCCCACTGTCCATGTCGAGGACGTCTCTGTGATCAAAAGATCTCCATTTCGATTCTGTCCTACTTGCCATGCCAAGTATTGGAGGTCTGACCTCCATGAAGTCTACAATCTTTGTTTGTCCCCCGACCTCCGAGAGATCTCGTGTTCAGCTTGTCTTACTTTCCGTAAGAAAAAGACTCTACGGAACCAACATGCTCGTCGCTTTGCCTCACCTGCCATGGCACGCAGTACTCACTCCAGACCTCTTTGTAGAGCTTAACAAGTCTGAAATTGAAGATGTGGCTGCTCCAGGTGTCTAAATGGAAGCAGACTTCTCATAGACTCCGAGGTGGATGTCCTCCGCCTACCCAGCAGCAGGAGAAGAATGCTCCCCTTCCTCACCACCTAAATGCACCACCCTTAAGCTTCCCTGCCCATGATGCCCTCTGGTGCGCCACTGCCTTCCGGCCATAGCCATTACCGACATGTCGAGAAGGACCCGACTTCCGTTCCACATACGGCGCTGAAGTCCTCCATTAACCCTTTAACGGCTGGGCCTTTTTCCCCCCTAGTGCTGAGCCTTTTTTTGGCTATTTGGGGTATTTTGCGCTTGGGCCCCTATATTTTGTGGTCTGCATAAGGTATCCAAATTTGTGTCCTTTTCTTCCAACATCCTGAGGATTCTAAAGTTACCAAGGATTTGTGGATTCCCTTGGGGGGACTCAGAAATTAACCAAAATACAGCTACATTTTGGTTTTTTGGTGAAAAATTGGAAAAAAGTGCTGAAGAAGAAAGCGTCAGTTTTTAGGTCTCGCGCCTAGCGTTACACTGCGTAGCAGTGCTTCGTGCAGCGCGAGGCATTTTGTAAACAAAAAAAGGGGGTTTCAGAGCCACTTTTCACAGTAAAATGCTTGTACGTGTCCTTTTTTGTTTACTGTTACTTCATGGGCCTTGACGTTGTTTCCATAATGAAAGACTTAAATCTATTGGCTTTTTCCACAAGCATTGCTCCTCCAATGGCCTATTGGTGTCTATTACGCGCATGAAGCTCGTAACTGAGCAACAGAGCTACGGGCATGGTAAGAGAAATGACACGCCTTGCTGTAGCGCACGCACGTGTGTTTAGCAATTACGGGCTTCGAAATGACACGCCTTGCTGTAGCGCGCATGCGTGTGTCTTTATCGATACAGAGAAGTACAATGGTAGGAGTGAGATACAAGCTGGAAGAATGCGCATGTTTACCAATTACTTTATTTATTTATGCATTTTTATGTACTACGGACTTTACCCCGAGGCGTCAGAGCGCTTCACACTAGGAACAGAACTGATACATGAGGAGAACATAACACGTGAACATATTACAAAAGCAGACGCTAACTTACATAAGGTAAAGTAATAGTTGTGAGTAAACAAAATACATGAGAGCAATGACACACCTTGCTGTAGCGCGCGCGTGTGTTTCGCAATTACGGGCTTTTTAAAAAAAAAAAAATTGTTGAACGGCATGCTTTAAGGAACAGTAATAGAAATGACATGCCTTGCTGTAGCGTGCACGCGTGTGTCTTTATTGATACAGAGAAGTACAATGGTAGGAGTGAGATACAAGCTGGGAGAATGCACATGTTTACCAGTTACTTTTTCTTTATGCATTTTTATGTACTACGGACTTTACCCCGAGGCGTCAGAGCGCTTCACACTAGGAACAGAACTGATACATGAGGAGAACATAACACGTGAACATATTACAAAAGCAGACGCTAACTTACATAAGGTAAAAGTGATAGTTTTGAGTAAACAAAATACGTGAGAGCAATGACACGCCTTGCTGTAACGCACGCGTGTGTTTCGCAATTACGTTTTTTTTGTTTTTTTGTTGAACGGTGTGCTTTAAGGAACAGTAATAGAAATGACACGCCTTGCTGTAGCGCGGGCGTGTGTTTCGCAATTACGGGCTAGAAGTACAATGGCAGGAGTGAGATACAAGCTGGAAGAATGCGCATGTTTACCAATTACTTTATTTATTTATGCATTTTTATGAATCTACGGACTTTACCCCGAGGCGTCAGAGCGCTTCACACTAGGAACAGAACTGATACATGAGGAGAACATAACACGTGAACATATTACAAAAGCAGACGTTAACTACGTAAGGTAAAAGTGATAGTTGTGAGTAAACAAAATACATGAGAGCAATGACACGCGTTGCTGTAGCGCGCGCGTGTGTTTCGCAATTACCTTTTCAAAAAAAAAAAAATTGTTGAACGCCGTGCTTTAAGGAACAGTAATAGAAATGACACGCCTTGCTGTAGCGCGCACACGTGTGTTTTTATCGATACAGAGAAGTACAATGGTAGGAGTGAGATACCAGCTGGAAGAATGCGCATGTTTACCAATTACTTTATTTATTTATGCATTTTTATGTACTACCGACTTTACCCCGAGGCGTCAGAACAGAACTGATACATGCGGAGAACATAACACGTGAACATATTACAAAAGCAGACACTAACTTACATAAGGTAAAAGTGATAGTTGTGAGTAAACAAAATACGTGAGAGCAATCACACGCCTTGCTGTAGCGCGCGCGCGTGTGTTTCGCAATTACGGGCTAGAAGTACAATGGTAGGAGTGAGATACAAGCTGGAAGAATGCGCATGTTTACCAATTACTTTATTTATTTATTTATGCATTTTTATTGTTATTACCTCCCTCGCCTTCGCATAATAAAGTTGTCTAGTTTCAGGGGCAAGGTAGAAGCAATCGGACATGCTTGGTTTATTTATTTAATTAATTTGGAGCGCGGTCCGCTCACTTTAGTGGCCGAACTTGTTCTGCTGGCTGCCCGTTTTCACAGGATAGAATTTCACGACACAAGTGTGTTCTTTTTTGAGTTCCTAATGGTATGTAAAGTTGGCGTGTGATTTTTTTCAGTGGTAAAACTCGCTTGTACTAAGTGGCGTCCTGCCTCGTGGTGCTTGCTCGATCTGCACAGGGTTTGTAGAAGATGTGGCTTCTAACTTTTTTTTCTAGCACGAGTAGAAATCCTGTTCTCATCCGAGTAGCCTTACATCTTTGGTAGAGCCCTCACGGCTGTGGGCGAAACTGGATTCACAAGATTCAAATGGCGCGAACAAAACATTCTTCAGTCATAATCCAGCCAATAATTTTTTGTAATCCCCCAAAAAACAAGCATTTGCAATGCTATAGGTCTCGCATATATGCGAGTTTAAGCTATTGGCATTGTAAATGACAATGCATTTTATTTAAGTTTTAAAAACAAAAATAAAAGGCATTGTTATTTCCAGCTCAAACTCGCCTAAATGCGAGACCTATTGCATTGCAAATGCTTGTTTTCTCTGCAAACGGTATCAACAAAGCGTTTACGGTGATAAAATCACCATTTTCCCAGCTTTCAGGATCAGGCAGACTTTTGTTAGAAAACCAACATTTTCTACACAGTTTTGGCATTTTAGTGGGACATGTTATGTTATGTTATCGATATTTGTTGTGCGCACAGCTGCTCCAGCGAAGGAGCGTCCTGGCGCAATGACAAGGTAGGACACAACATAACAGGAACTAAGCAGGGAGAACCACAAGGAAGAACAGGCTAAAACAAGAACGTTTTTATGGCTTTCCGAAAAAGCATAAGGTCCTCCAGCAGGCGGATTTCAACCGGAAGGGAATTCCAGATGGTCGCAGCTTTAACACTGAAAGAGCGTCCACCCGCCCGGCAGAGCCTGAATCTAGGGACCACAGCAAGAGCCTGACCTTGAGAACGGAGGGTGCGTGTAGGTACGTAGAAAGACAAGAAGCTGGACATAATTTGGGGGCCTATACCTTTCAAAATTTTAAAAGTCAAGCAGAGGACCTTAAAATGAATTCGCTTCCTTACTGGGAGCCAATGCAAGGAGCGGAGGACATTTGACACCGGACAAAATCTGGGCAGGCCCACAATCGCTCTAGCCGCAGCATTTTGTACCCGTTGTAAGCGGGTAATTTCTGCCAGGTTGGCCCCCACCATGAGAGAGCTGGCATAGTCCAGGCGAGAGATGACCGTTGCCTGTGTTTTCTGTTTTTTGTCCGTTCAAACTCCTTTCAGTTACTGCTAGAAATGGATGTAAAACCAATAATGGATCCCAGAAAGCTATACATTTCTAAAAAGTAAATACCATTCTGAATTCAGCAAGGGGTCATTTGTGTAGCTCCTTCAAGGCTTTCCTATGGAAAGTAACAGTTCAAATTAAAACATTTTGAAAATGAGTTGGAAAAAAATGCTATTTGTGTCTGCATTTTCACCTGTAACGTCTTCCAAGTATGGCAGATTTTTACATGCAATATACCGTTATGTCCACTGGAGCCTTATGGTTGCTGGGGTATATAGGACTTGTAGGTTCACCAAGAACCTAAAGTGCCCAGAGCCAATAACTGAGCTGCACCTTGCTATGGTTTTTCATTGTGTACCGGGTATACAGCAATTCACTTGGTAAAATAAAAAGAGTGAAAAATCCGAAATGGGAACAACATATGGAGTTTAGAAGCAGTGTTTATTTGCACAACTCCGTATATTTGGCTACCTATACCAGCATGTGGTACTACCTTTTCACCTCAAATCCACGTACAGACTTTTTCAAGTGCATGCTGTTGGTGTCAGCACACCTGAGAAAGAAACAGAATTGTAATTTTCCTCTATCTAGACCACTGGCTAATAGATTTACAGTCAACAAATTATATTCTTGAGTCTCTGAGCCCCAGGCCAAGTATTCAAAGTAGATGTATGTCCTGGTTCATTTCACATTACATGGGAGCAACATTGGAGGCACAAAAAGGAAAGTGCTTCTTACAGAGGAGAGGTTATTATGTGGCCATCTAGTATTTTTAACAGTTAACATCTCCAAATCACATCAAGTTTCTTCCCTATTGGACATCATGACGTCTTGCATTTTCTTTATGTCTGATATTTGACTCCTTGTGAGAACACTTCTGCAGTGTCTGTAAAATCAATGTAGTAACCTGAATCTGCTGATAAATTTCATGGATATTCTCACATGAGCTAAGCACCTGTACTGCATTTGGTGTCTGCAGAAGAACCTCAATACAATCACATTCCAGGAACTCCTAGGTCTTCGATATCAGCTATGTTTGGCCAACTGGGGCCACCGCCTGACTCCAAATTAAAGCACATCTTGCTGTTATTACTTCACATAGAAAGAACCCTTAACAGGTTTTGTTTTGCTCATTAGCAGTGATGTTTCTTAGTGGGGTTTAATAGGTATTTCTACCTATGAGAAGACCGTCACCCTCACAATGGTAGTTAAATATTGTTCTGGGAACTATATTTGCTCTTCCACTCAAACCACACTAAAGCTTCCATACATCATTTTTCCTAAATGGCAGCTTTCCTATTATCACTTGTCTCGGCTTGCATGATCATTGAAATACAAGGCCTATGTTCAAAGTTCCGTACAACGTTCTCTCCAAGAACGAGCCAGCGAGAACACATCTTTTCTTACCTACCATTGTAATTCCATGTCCATCAGACTACTACTTGGCTGTTTTTTGGGAAAGGTCACACCTGGAAGTGTTAGACAAGTACTGTGTTTTATTTGATTAGACATTTAACCAATGCTTTGTCAAATATGGTCCAAATTGAGCATGCATACTTAACAAAACAATTGATTTCTATACAGATTGTTGATTTCTAGTCCAATTGTGGAATGTCGGACTTTAAAAAAAATAAATAACCCTTAATTTGGTAAACACATTCTACAATTGTTAATGTCCACTGCAGCTTTAATGAGAAACCTTCCTATCGCAGATTTTTTTTTTTCTTCAATCAACATTTTTACTTGCATTTTGGGAAATATATACGTACAAAATGGGAAGAAGCTATCATGCAAAAGAAATCACCATTAAGATAGCCTATTATCCAGTGTAACAAATGAAGGCCCTTCTTAGGGGATTTATCACCCTAAGTGGAAGGTGTTGGGGGTGCCTATGTATACCTTTTGTGAAGAATGATCAGGATTAAAAATGACATTCACAAAGCTATTAGTGTCTGAGCTCTTCTGACTTATATTGCTATTTTAAACTGGCTGGGGTAACCAGAGTAGAAAGTGGGGGCTTAATGTGAGAAGGATAGCACTAAACCTCAGTCTGAGTAAGGCAACGCTAGTTGAAATAATTGAATCTGTGGTTGAGCTGGGTAGTGGGAGGAGCTATCTGTCTGGAGGAGGTCAGGGCCAAAAGATAAAGGGAGTAGTTCGGAGTTACACTAAGATGAGGTAGTGAACATCCTCGGTTTTGGAGTGATTATAGAAGCAAGATGTTTGTGTGTTGTCTTTGGGGAATGCTTTTAAACTCTTAAATGATGCTCTAATCGCCTGCCATGGGGCACCTACGAATGCCCCTGGTTCTTCCCTATGTAGTGCTTTGCTTCCAATCTCTGCCGATTTTATGGTAGCCCGGTGTAAAGTCTCAAGTGTATGTCTTGGGGGATGGATGGTTGTAGTGGGGAATTGCGGCCTTCCAATCTATGATACTAGTTCTCTTAGCCAGAAGTAGGACGAGATTAATAACCCGGCAAGCGACTGTGTTTTTTAGGTGTTTTATAAATGCCTAAGGCAATGGCTAGGTACGAGAGGTACATCAAACATACAAAAGGTGATGAAGAATGCTTACAATAAGTCTAACCACTGGCAATCGCTCGGGCGCATTTCAACCCATTGTTTTTTCGTCTACTAGGCCACCTCAGGTTTGACCCAGCCATATGCAAATCAGTCTCGGGCCTGCTCTATTAGGGAAAGTCCAGCATGAACTTCACGGCAAGGTCCTACCTAAATGGGATCATAAGCAACCCAAGACTGGTTTGACCCTGATTAGGGCTCTTCAGTCTGGTGTAGCTTGGTTGCAGTGGCACTGTGAGCGAGGGCCAACGTCCTACCCTTCTCCAATTAAGGTGCTACATCAAAAACACAAATGGTGATGGGAGGATGCTTGCAATACGTCTAAGCACAGGCAATCGCTTGGGGTAGCATTCCAGCTCAGCGGTCTTTTTTTGCCCATTGTGCCACCTCAGTTGGTACCCAGCCACAGGCAAATCAATTACGACCCTGCTTCAATAGCAATCGCTCAGCCCGAACTGACAAGCCTGACTTTTTCTGAACCGGAATGCAAGCAACCCAAGACCGTTTTCAACCTAATGGCTGCTTTTCAGTCCGGTTTAGCTTAGTTCCAGTGACACAGTGTCCAAGGGTATGCCCGGACATTGGTCCCTAGCTCACTAAGGGTAGCTCATCACAGACACAGACAGATACAGTCAGACACAGACAGACACTCACTCTCACACAGTCTCTCTGATGGGAGGATGTTTTCATTAAGTCTGACAACTGGTAATCGCTCAGGGTAGCATTGTAACCCATCATCTTTTTGCCCCTCCATGCTACCTCGGATTAGACCTAACCATATACAAGTCCATCTGGACCCTGCTCCAATGGGAACCTTCCAGCCCAAACTGCCAAGCCTGGTCCTCTCTGAAGCCTGACCTCAAGCGCCCCAGTCAGGGCAAACCCGGAATTGGGTTGGGTTGTGGCTGTCTGGAGGAAATGCATGAAGTGTAGCTGTCACCCACCCCAGACACGTATTAGAGACAAGCTGCAGGCACACAGTGCTGCAAGAGCAGCTAAATCTAAAAGTGGCATTTCAAAAATAATTAGGTAAATCCAACTTCATCAATAAAGCGGATTTAACATTAATATCCCAATTTTATAAACCCTGATCTAGCTACTCCTTTCTAATCCGGAATTACAGCTTAAAAGTGTCTTGAGAAATTCCTAATGTTAACCTATGGGAGTTGTAGGCCTCACAGTAGTGAAAAACTAATTTAGGTATTTTTCACTTCCAGAACATGCAAAACTGAAAAGTAAATGTCCTACCTTTCACTTACACAGCACTGCGTCCTGTGGGCTACCTAGGGCCTACCATAGGAGGGATGTATGTGTAATAAAAGTGGAGTTCAGGTTTGGCAGTAAAACAACACGCACAGGCTTTGCACTGGAAGGTCTGAGTTGTGCTTAAGGGCTACTTGTGTGGGTGGCACAATCAGTGCTGCAGACCCACTAGTAGCTTTTAATTTACAGCCCCTGGGTGTATTGTATATCATTTTAGAGGGGACCTACAAGTTAATTAGATATGCCAATTGTGTATAAACCAATGTTACCATGTTAAGACAAGAGAGCACATGCAATTTAGCACTGGCCAGCAGTGGTAAAGTGCTTCGAGTCCTAAGGCAAACCAGAATGGAGGAGGAAGGCAAAACGTTTGGGTTGCCCCTTCAGAGAGGGCCATTTTCCAACACGGAGGTTAGCAAAGTAATACAAAAGGTGGGGTAAGACCACCATCTTGTAAAGAGCAATGCACCCCATTGGACAAGAAGAAGTGTTGGCAAAACATTATGTCCGAGACGTGTGCTGTAGGTACTCATGCTTTGCATACTCCTGCCATCTAGTTTTGGGTCCGGATGTTTGCAAGTTGTTTTTCTTAGAAGAAGTATTTTCCAGTCACTAGAAGGTGACTCCTCCTTTTAGTGATACTGCTCATGTGCATCAGTTCCATTGTTAGACTGTTTTCTTTCTGCCATTGGGTTCGGACGTGTATTGCTGCGCTCCGATTTGAAACAGCCAATCGGGATCCCTTCGGTGCACATTTATCTCTACCCTCGTCTGTATTGTTTTCGATCGCGTCTACCACCTTTTCGTGTTGAAATTTAGGAAAAATTTATCTAGATCATCAAAAAAAAACTAACTTCGGGCCTACCTCTTTACTTGTTCAGATTCTACTTCAAGAACCAGCGTTCTGCCTTCCATGGATGGAACGGACACCATTTCAATTCTGTCTTCGATGCTATTCCAAATGTCCGCGCACCGACCAGCATAAGGTCTGTAACCTCTGTCTCTCCCCCGAACATAAGGCAAAGACTGCAACACATGTCGATCGTTCCGATCCAAGAAGACTCTACTGGATCGTCGGCTTGATGAAGAGGCATGCAACAACAAGGTATCAAAGGCATGCCTGATATCTTAAGGGAAGATATTGAGCAGGAAGAAATGGCAGCGGAAAAAGAGGCCTTCTGCTCCCAGGACTCTGATTTCGAGTCGGAGGTTGAACTTGAGTCTCACAAAGTTCCAGCTGGACAGGGTACCGTGACTACTAAAACCCCTTTGCCCACAAAGCCTACTCCAACAAAAGGCTATTGGGCCATCACTGCCAACATGCCATGGTCAGCACCGAGGCTCTGGTTCAAACGCCCGCCTTCTGGCTCAGCACCTAAACAGCACGTCAAGCCTTCCGGGTCTGGCTCGATCCTAGATGAGACTCCTTCAGTTCCTAAACTTAAACTTCTCGGATCGAAAAACAAAAAACTGAAATCCAGCTGGGCACCGAAGATTTTGGTGCCGAAACAAAAAGATGCTCTTTTACAACCACCGGAGCCGATCCTAGAAAAAATTTAAGAGAAGCTGGATAACAAACAGAAGAAAATTCACATAAATCCTGATACTGGTCACATAATTACAAAACCAGTAATACCTTCAACAAGCATTTGCAATGCAATAGGTCTCACATTTACGAGAGTTTAAGCTATTGTCCTTTACAGCGACAATAGCTCAAACTGTTGTAAATCCAAGACCTGGTTCACTTCAAAGAATCGGCCACCATTGTCTGGTGCTACTTGAAAGTGAAAGCGCGCATGGCGAGGAAAGCACGCTGTGCCTGTAGTAGGAAAAACCCATTAAAGAAAAGAGTGCTTACAGATTAAACGAGACATACCGTGTTACATACGAAGTAAAAGGGCAAGTCGCCATGGGAGGTAACAAATGCAGACAAGGTTGTACCAAGGAGGGACTATTAAGCCGAATAACGACCAGCAAGTGAGCGTTTACGAAGGACAATGACACAAGCCAATGACAAATATCGGCGGAGAGAGGGCGGGGCTTCAAAGCCATACTCCAATACTGCATGTCTCGCACATGCACTGCCGAGGCTCGACTTAAAAATGAAAGCAGACATGGAGTATAAATTCCTCTCAAGAAGAAACGGGACATAGCTACTATTCATATTGCCCAAACCCCTCCACCTTCTTCACCAATACCCATTTCACCACATACAAATCCTCTACACATTACATCAGGTTCTCCTAACACAAATCCTGATATAGAAGAGGATGATGACAATTATAATCAGCCACCACCAGATCCCTAGGGTGATTATACCATAGATCTGGGTCTGTATCTTGAGGTGAAGCTATACCCAGCAAAACCCCCACACCCCCTCCCCGATGATAATACCACATATCAGGAATTCATTGCTAGAGCAGTGAATTACCACAGAGTGACTTTACACACAGAAGCACTGGAGGAAGATTTTTTTATTTGAAACTTTACAAAACACACACAGAACACAATTGTTGCTTATGCTTAAAGGTATGCCTAGACATACTAATGATATTTCTAAAGAACCAGTTAAAGCACATATATTAACAACTAGATTGGACAAAAATATATATACCCCCTCCATCTGACCCAGTTTTCATTAGAGGTCAGTTACCTTTGGATTCATTAGTAGTATCTAATGTCTGTAAAATGGTAAACTCGCAAACAGAGGAAGCACCACCTCCAGATAAAGAATCCAAACTCATAGATGCATCAGGGAAAAGAGTAGCTGCTCATTTAGCCAACCATTGGCGTATAGCTAACACACAAGGTCTGTTGTCCAGATACGATGGAGCTCACTGGGATTAAATGAAAGCATTAGTAAAATATCTCCCAGAAGAACACAAAAAGAGGGGGCAGGAAATAGTACAAGCAGGGAAACTTTTCTCTAATTCATCTATCACGTGTGCATTAGATGCTGCAGCTAATGCAGTCTTAGGAGACCTGCATAGCTCAGAATTTCTCGTTTCAACCAAAAGTGGAACAAACCATTCTTAATGCAACCTTTGATGAGTAACTTCTTTTTGGGCTTCAAATAGATCAGTCCCTTGAAAAAATGAAAAAAGATACAGAAGTAGCAAAGTCTATGGGAGCACCTCAATCTCCTTCTACCAGAGGTTCCTTTTGTCGCTCTTCTTACAGAGGAGGCTCCAAAACTAACACAAAGCACCTCCGATGCGCCCGCATCTTTATATAAGACACTATCACTATTACCCCCTCTAGAGGATTCTACAGGGGCAACTATAGAGGAAATAATTTTAAAGGACGAGGGAAAGATACACCACCACGTACCTCCCAGTCCTCTAACAAGCTGTGACTTGATACCACTTTCTCCCGACCATCACCTGTTGGGGGAAGATAACAACAGTTTCTTCCCACTTGGAAATCCATTGCAACAGACAAATTGTTTTTGGGTATTTTCCAAAATGGTTATTGCCTGGAGTTTACCAGCAATCCACCTAATATTCCACCTTGCGTTCACAAACTCTGGCTACAACACCAACAGCTTCCCAAACAAGAGGTACAAGCTCTTCTAACAAAATAAGCTATAGAAACAGGTCCATTAAAACATCAAGGATCAGTAGTTTACTCACTTTACTTCCTAATCCTCAAAAAGGATGGGCCTCTACGACAAATCTTAGATCTCAGACTATGAAACCTATTTATACTGTCAGAATTCTTCCATATGGTTACCCTTCAACAAGTGCTTCCACTACTACCAGGTCACAAGTCCTACAAAAAGAAGTGGGGGGGGCGCTCAAAGTTAGGTGCTGTCACCGGAAGTGGCGTCACAACAGGAAGTGACGTCACAGAAGGGAGTCACCTCTCACTACAGGGCGCGCTACACATCAGTGGGTATGAGACACAGCGCTGCTCTTCATGTAGTGACCCCCCCCCCCCGAGCTCTCTGGTGAGGTGAGGCGGCTTGACAGTATCACAGCTAAGGCCTTCGGGCGTACCCACGCATACTGATTTGTGCTTGGGAGATCGACGGGGCGGCCATGCGGGCAAGGAAAGCCATAATTGAAAGTCCAGCTTTTGGGCAGAGGGTACGGCGTCCACCCGCGTGGTACCCCGACTCGAGCCCTGACTACTACAATAAGGTGACTTTATGTCTGCACCAATCTTAAAGGACGCATATTTCCATATTCCTATCTATCCAGCACATCGGAAATATCTCAGATTTGAGATAGCATGAAATCACTTATAATTAAAAGTACTTCCATTCGGAGTGACTACTGCACCCGGAGTATTCACAAAATGTCTAGCAGTAGTAGCAGCTCATCTAAGAAGACAACAAATTCATGTTTAACCATGTCTGGACAATTGCCGCATCAAAGCGAACAAAAAGAGAAAATATTTACAACACACTGAAAATACCTTAAAACTTCTCCATCATTGGTATTTACAGTCAATGCACAAAAGTCCCATCTTCAACCCTCCCAACTGCAAACATATTTAGGGAAAACGCTAAACGCTCACACAGTTCTAGCCTCCACCAATGCAGCCAAAATTCAAAACTTTCAAACGTTATTACCAGTTTCAAAACGACCAATACCTAACAGTGAATACTTTTATACAACTCTTAGGAATTATGGCATCATGCATTGCAATAGTGCGTCACGCAAGACTGCATATGCAGCCTCTACAGGAATGCTTAGCACGTCAGTAGAATCAATCTCTGGGTCAAATACAGATCTAGTGTTGGTAGACAGCTGCACTCATCGCTCTCTGCAGTGGTGGAACTCACAAAATCTAATAAAAGGGCAGCTATTCATTGACCCCATTCCACAAGTCTTACTAACAGCATCTGGGTATCTCACAAGTTGAGGTGCCCATCTCCAGGATTTGACAATTCAAGGTTTATGGGACACCAAACACAGAAGTGTCCACATCACTTACTTGGAGCTTCTAGCAGTTCAACTAGCACTGAAAGCTTGCCAACCTCACCTTATAAAGTTGTCCTAGTCCAGACTGACAATATGACAGCCATGTACTATATACAACAAGCATTTGCAATGCAATAGGTCTCGCATTTACGCAAGTTTGAGCTGTTGACATTGCAAATAACAATACCTTTTATTTGTGTTTTCATTTTTAAAACATAAATAAAAGGCATTGTCATTTACAATACCAATATCTTAAACTCACGTAATTGCGAGACCTATTGCATTGCAAATGCTTGTTAGACCTACCGCTATCCAGAGCAATAAGCGAAGCAGGGAGGAGGCATGCGAGACCTATTGCATGCTTTCAGTCATTTAGCTGGGACCTCGAAGCACTTTAAATGGTCACCACTATTCTACCAGTGCCCCAACCAGGATTCAGTTGGGCGTCTGTCTAGTGACACACACGCAGTTTATTTTCTATTTAAGGTATGTGCGCTATATCTTATCTGTAGTTACCTCGAGGTGAAGGGGAACAAAATAGTTGCAGAACACTTTGGTTTTAGGTTTTTTTAAGCCATGTCACCAACACTGTTCTCAGGATAAGAGTTCAGGTAGTGTTTTCCATGCGACTCAACCTCTGGATGACCTAGGAAATACCTTTTACGAGGGGAGCCCTCATCAGCAGCGCAGCCTAGCACACATCAGGGTGGGGTATTGGTGGGGGGTGCATGGCGACTGCCACGATCGAGGAATTACAGAAACAGCAAAGTTCCGAGGCTTGCTCACCCAATTAAAAAAAACAAAAAAACAACAGGTCTCCCTAAAACTATACATGATAGGGCCATTTAAGAGGTTAATATTGTAAAGATGTGGCGAAGAGGACATGAAGCAGCAGCCAAGATGTGCTTAAAAGCACACAGGGTGGAAGCAAAGAGGAGGCTATGGGGTAGTGAACTGGACATGGGGAGGGTTGGGGGGCGGGGAGAGTAGAGCTGGGCGAGCCCATGAAAGCTCGAGTCAGATGCCTTGCTCTGGCTCTGCGTAGGGTACTCTTGAAAACTCGAGCCCAAGACTGGACGGGGTGGGGGAACATTGTACACAGAACACACCACAGGCTATAATAAACGGTAGTAAACCCCAAACTAGGATATTACCCTTGGAAGGATGAAAGGCTGAGCTGTGGCCTTTCCACGTTGAAACCAAGACCCCGTACACAAAACACACCACAGACGGAGGTGCCTTCAGGCTAATAATGAACGGTAGTAAACCTTAAACTAGGATATTACCCTTGAAAGAATGAAAGGCTGAGCTGTCCCGCTGAGCTTGGATCCTATCCTGATAGACAATCAAGGTTGTTATCTCAATCCTCCACTACTCACGGTTCCTATCGCTAATAATTGCCCCAGTGCGCAGTGGCCCTCGGGCACGTCCCTGCTTTGAGCCCTTGCAGAGCCCTACTTTGTGCCCTCGGAGAGCCCTCCTCTGAGCCCTCCAGCACCCCTCGACAAGATATAGTAGCTAGGCGAGGGCTGGTCAGGCAGGTGTACTGCGCAAGGCGTGCACCTGAGCTGCACACGCCCACATCCAGCGTACATCTGTCCTGTGCACACATACACCTTTTGCACTGCACACCCAGCCGTGCACACGCACAGGGCTCTCACTGCCACCCCTGGCACCCGTCTTGCACCCGTGCGCGGAATGCAGACACGTCGGCTCTGCGCCTGGCCCCGGGCACGGGGCCTCAAGGTGCACCATAAACGGGACCCACTCTGGGCTGTACATTCATATGTGACTGTGTGCTACTGAGCGTGTCCCCAAGACAAAGAGTGTAGCTTCGAAGGTACCTTGCTAGGAGTGTAGAAGCTCCTGGGCACTATCCTGCAGTGAGGCTCCGGGCGTTCACGTAGAAGGCAGTTGTAGGTGAGACACGGGGGATTGATTCAGGCAAAGGGCTGAACTTGTCACCCAACAATACCCCACCCGGAAGATGTGAGACCTAAAAAGCAGCCCCCTGCCCACCATGCGGCATGCCCGAGAACAGCTACCGAGAGGCGACCAAGACAGGTGAGTGGCGGCACTGCCGTGCCTGCGAGCGCCGCGCTGCTACCACAAAGTGCAGGGAAGCAAAGCGCCTCACCAGCCTGTAATTACTTTTTAGCCACATTGCGAGTTTAACTTTAAAGTGCAATTGCGTGCGGCTTGCAGGGAGGAGCGCCAGCTGTACATTATATCAATGAAAGTGAAAGTCCCGATCCGATCCGGCCTACGTGCGTGTCCCGATCCAGCCTGCAGCCTGCGAGGCAAAATTACAAACAAGACGTGCGCGTGCATTCCTGAAACCGAAACTTGTGGTGAGGCGTGACTTCCGTCTTCTGAAGCCCGCGCCCACGGAGTGCCTGGCCAGAGAAGCAGTGGAGACGCGGGGCTCCCATGCCCGAGGGAGAGCCCCGCGGAGGCTGAAGAAGTCCAGAGTGGCGCCGATGAGGTGAGTGGGGCTTAGTTGTAAGGGGCTGGGGGGGGCTGGGTGTCTCCTGTACGCTCGTGTGTGTGTGTGTGCGCTCGTGTGTGTGTGTGTGTGTGTGCGCGCTCGTGTGTGTGTGTGTGTGTGTGTGTGTGTGCGCTTGTGTGTGTCTGCTTGTGTGTGTGTCTGCTTACATGGTGCTAAAATGGAGACAGGAGATGGTGAACGCGCGCGACCTTATCCGATTACGGCAGGCGGCGCGTGCACATCTCTTGTCTCCCTTAGCTCTTGTAAGCAGAACCGCCGACAATAGGCCTCGCAGCGACATCGCTTTGCGATCGTCGCAGGTGCGAGACCTAAAAACGGGGTGGGGGGCACTCTTACAGCTGTGATGCCTCTCTGACCATTTGGCATTGGGCAATACATCACAAAATGAATCTTCTGGCAGAACACCTTCCAGGAATAAGCAACCAATTTGCCGACCTCCCTCAGCAGGATGCGGCAAACAAATAAACAAATGGGAAATTCATCCCCAGGTTCTCC